>NC_064621.1:57387418-59887418 GCF_023898315.1 Schistocerca nitens
ATAAACCTGGAAAACTGCATTAATAATTGCAATCACTCTTCTTACAAATATCAAGAAAAGTACACTAAAACTAGTGAACTGAAGCAAAGGAAGCAGAAACGTGTCACAAGACGTCATGACAATTTTTGGTTGATCAGAAAGTGGATGATAAATATTTGAAATTAATTATGAAGCTTTTACAAATTTCTTTGTTTTAGTGACTGTGGGTTGATGACAGTTTGTGGCGTCAACTAAACATTTTAAAATTCATGAAGTCACACTTCTTGATGACTGTTATGTCGAAATACAACATACGACAGAAATATTTCGAGGATAGTGATCTCTCAGTCCTGGCAGAAACTCTCACACTGCTCTGTGCAAACGCTTCCGATATGTCAGACAATTGCAGAAAGCATTTGCAAGTAAAAGACAGTACCCATCAGCGAAAATTCGGCATTAGAGGAAACAATTCTGCGAGTACTACCTGAGAGCAATAAACTCTCGCGGATATCCCAGCCTCACGTTTGGCGCAAAGCCAAACTCTCTCAAGAGTTTCAGAGTTTCAGTTGGTGTGTTAACAGGATTTATCAACGTTGAGATCAATTTAAATTCACCCGTATAATCGATAAGACTGGCGTCGTAGCCTGTCCCGGACGAAAACTAAACATTGCCACCTAGAACGTTAGGCGACATGCCTTTAATTTCACCATAGCGAAAATCAAAAAGCTCATTCTGATCTTCAAGCTTTTGAAATCTCTTACTGAGAGTACATATTATCACATACACTGTTTAAAAGTAGAAAAAATTTATCGTACCACATAGCTGGATCTTCAATTTTCTGATCTCCCGTCTCTTACATATTTGCATTTTACCACCTACAGCAGGCTTTTCTATATGAACGATTTGTTTTTTCGACTTTTTCTCACACTTATTTTTCAATGCAAAACTTTCAATGTATTGTTTAATTAATCCTTTGGGAACCGCATTAAAATTAAAGACTTTCTCCTCCTCAAAAACCTGGCGCCCTGGGAAATGGTAGGATTCGTCCCTCCCTAGAAGCGGCCCAGATAGTGTATGTTACTTAACTGTCCTTGCAATTTGTACTAAATTCAAACGGTACTGTTGGTCTGCTGTGCATTGCCTTTACGGATCGCATGCACAGAGCATCTGACGTTTTGTTTTCTCAGGTGTTCCGTGCAGCTGATAATTTCCGCCGCCGAATTGCGGAACACAGCCGCAGGTTAACAAATGTACCTCTAATGACACACACTCTCCATGTTATACTGTAGTGCTCGCAAGTATACCTGAAGAAAACGTTACTCATTTCCCTCGGTTTTCATTTCCTTCGCTTTTCCATCACAGCACACTGTCTCTGGGTTTCCAAGAGTGTTGGCCCTCACGGATGCCTCTTGTCCATAACGGAAATTCAAGGATCGGCAGTGCTTTCGCTTGCCGCAAACGATGCTGCCTCACTCTGCCAAGTATGGCTACTAGCCACCAACAGGCGCTTCGCTCGCTCCGAAATCTCCGCCGCTCGCCGCAAGTCTACGCATGGCGCTACATACAGTAACAGATGTCGCCGCTAGTGGCTGTGCCGTCATCATAGCTAACAGTATTCATCCGCGTCTCCTTAAAAGTCGGCGCACGCCGAGAACCAGGGCCCGGTCTCCATCTGTCCACCCTCCTTACCCTCTCCCAAGGTGGCTTCCGCCAGCTCCCTCTCCCTGATGATGTCCTCGTCCCCTCCATCTACCCCTCCTATCAACTTTGACCCTGCCCCGCCCCCCACTTCCCGTGTCCTTTCCTTTCGGCACCCTCCCTCCCTTCTCTTCTCTTCCCTTCTTTATCCATCCCCCCGTCCCCTCCCTTCCCCCTCTTCCCCCGGGCTTCCTCTCCCCCTTCCTCCCTCCCCCCTATCTCCCCTGCCCGTGGCATCTCTGCTCTCCCCTCTCGCTCTCCCACTCCCCTTCCTCCTCCTCCTCTCTTGGCAGGTCCCCGGACTCGCACACGCATAGTGAACATTTGCGCGCCGGAGATCGTCGCCTTCTGTGTCTCGTGTGTGTGACGTCGTATAGTGTTTTTGGTGTCCGCCGTCCCACTACTACGTTCACTTGTGCCGTCGGATTCATCAGTGTTTTGTGCGCCGTGCCAACGTGTTTTCAGTGTTGTTATCGTCACATGTGAACGACTCCGTGTTTTTTGTGTCTCTGTGACCTCTCTCTTTTGCCCGTCATTTTGTTCATTGTCATTCACCATTTTTTATACTATTGTAAACGCTATGGCTGAAGAGCGGCGTAGCATGCCGCTGCCAGCCTACCTGATTTGTACAGGTTTTAAAATAACAATAAAGTAAAAAAAAAAAAAAAGAGAACCAGGCCAGAAGACACGACGAAACGTTGGAAGACTGCCGTCGAAGCCCCATCGAGATGGCGAGTCCATATTTGCGCCCGAGTCATGAACCCGCAAAATGCTACAGATCAGTGAGCCAAGGACATTATTCAGTTAGATGAACAGTTGTCGCTTTAACGCAGAACTAACTTGCCTAATTTTAACATTTTAAATAATAGTGTAAATTTTATTCATATATGTGTTTACACCTATAGTCTGGCAGGCCTACCATGTATCTACCTCCTACGACTGCACACACAACAGTTTTAAGGCAATCTTCGAGTTACTTATTCTAAACTCCAGCATGAAAACTATCCCCTCTTAGCATAATGCCAGTACACATTCTGCCACGGCACGACCGAGAAAACTACAGTGACGTTGGTCTTGCGTATTAGCTGTACTGATTCATAACGAACTCTGATGTTTCTGTGTTTGGTTTCGTACATAATTTTTAAAACGTAACGTCTCCAATAGGACGGAGCATTCGTGCAGAAACATCTTACTCGGATAGAGTTGTGAAGATAGTGTGGCAAAGCAGACTTACTCGGTTGTTAGTGCAGAATGCTCTAGATTTCCGTTACGAACAGTAATAAGAACCTCCAACACTGAGGTGCATACAGGATGTGAGCAAGAACAAATCTGGAATGCATCCTCCATCAGTTATCGTGTAACGCCTCTTGTTAGCTGCAGAAGAGTGCTTCCAGTGTGTCAGGCATTAAAACCCACAAGGTAATGGTTTCTTGTATCTTAGTTTAGCATGCAAGGTCTTAAACTAATGGTTTAGAATTTGGTAGCTTCCTTATCCCCCCCACCGGTACCACAACCTACACATCATAAATCTTGGTCAGTTGACAGAATTGTGTTTGGAGGATCATAATTTCGCTGTGAGTTGCCTACGCCTATGAGTTTAAATGTTAAACTGCAAATAAACATAGCGCAAGGCCTACATTTCTTATTGGCAACATATTCTCTAATTTAACACACGCTACCACGATTATACATTGCCGGGAAACAAAAAATTTGCCCACCTAGAAAGATGATGTCGACTTTGATCTTATCACGACATATGCCACCGGGTTGATAGCAGATGCACTGATGATGGTTTCAACGTCGACCGCCAACCGATGGCGTCGTGACATACCTAACAGAGAGCCATCTGTGTCTACCTTTAATAGGGAATTCTCACAGCCAGAAGGCTCAGAGTGAAGCAAGCAGGTGACCATGCCACGGAGATGCCCTCGTACGTCCTACACCCAACTGAGCGAGTTTGAAAGTGGCAGAATGAGCCTTTAGTAGAATTGCACACAAGTTGGACGTGCTGCGTCAGTTGCGCTACGATGCTGGTATCAAAGGCCACGTGGACATTCTCACGATTTCTGGACGTCGACGCAGCACAGACGTCCGACAGGATCGCACCAGTGTAAGGGGGTCAGTGGCAGATCGTACAGGTACCGTAGCTCTGATATAGGTTAACGATTATTGAATTATATGAAAAAAACATAAATTTGTTACAAACTACTTTTAACATAGTCTCCTTATTCTGATAGTGTCATCTGCATCACAAAATTCGTTTGAATGGCAAATGATTGACATTTAGGATGTAAATGTGGAGTTTACAGTTATATATATATATATATATATATATATATATATATATATATATATATATATATATATATATATATATATATATCAGAAGTACTTGAGATTGCTTAAAGACTGTTGAGTAACAGTAAACTGCACATTTACATCCTAAATGTCAATCATTCGACATTCAAACTAATTTTGTGATGCAGATGACACTATCAGAATATATATATATATATATATATATATATATATATATATATATATATATACTCCTGGAAATTGAAATAAGAACACCGTGAATTCATTGTCCCAGGAAGGGGAAACTTTATTGACACATTCCTGGGGTCAGATACATCACATGATCACACTGACAGAACCACAGGCACATAGACACAGGCAACAGAGCATGCACCGTGTCGGCACTAGTACAGTGTATATCCACCTTTCGCAGCAATGCAGGCTGCTATTCTCCCATGGAGGCGATCGTAGAGATGCTGGATGTAGTCCTGTGGAACGGCTTGCCATGCCATTTCCACCTGGCGCCTCAGTTGGACCAGCGTTCGTGCTGGACGTGCAGACCGCATGAGACGACGCTTCATCCAGTCCCAAACATGCTCAATGGGGGACAGATCCGGAGATCTTGCTGGCCAGGGTAGTTGACTTACACCTTCTAGAGCACGTTGCGTGGCACGGGATACATGCGGACGTGCATTGTCCTGTTGGAACAGCAAGTTCCCTTACCGGTCTAGGAATGGTAGAACGATGGTTTCGATGACGGTTTGGATGTACCGTGCACTATTCAGTGTCCCCTCGACGATCACCAGTGGTGTATGGCCAGTGTAGGAGATCGCTCCCCACACCATGATGCCGGGTGTTGGCCCTGTGTGCCTCGGTCGTATGCAGTCCTGATTGTGGCGCTCACCTGCACGGCGCCAAACACGCATACGACCATCATTGGCACCAAGGCAGAAGCGACTCTCATCGCTGAAGACGACACGTCTCCATTCGTCCCTCCATTCACGCCTGTCGCGACACCACTGGAGGCGGGCTGCATGATGTTGGGGCGTGAGCGGAAGACGGCCTAACGGTGTGCGGGACCGTAGCCCAGCTTCATGGAGACGGTTGCGAATGGTCCTCGCTGATACCCCAGGAGCAACAGTGTCCCTAATTTGCTGAGAAGTGGCGGTGTGGTCCCCTACGGCACTGCGTAGGATCCTACGGTCTTGGCGTGCATCTGTGCGTCGCTGCGGTCCGGTCCCAGGTCGACGGGAACGTGCACCTTCCGCCGACCACTGGCGACAACATCGATGTACTGTGGAGACCTCACGCCCCACGTGTTGAGCAATTCGGCGGTACGTCCACCCGGCCTCCCGCATGCCCACTATACGCCCTCGCTCAAAGTCCGTCAACTGCACATACGGTTCACGTCCACGCTGTCGCGGCATGCTACCAGTGTTAAAGACTGCGATGGAGCTCCGTATGCCACGGCAAACTGGCTGACACTGACGGTGGCGACGCACAAATGCTGCGCAGCTAGCGCCATTCGACGGCCAACACCACGGGTCCTGGTGTGTCCGCTGTGCCGTGCGTGTGATCATTGCTTGTACAGCCCTCTCGCAGTGTCCGGAGCAAGTATGGTGGGTCTGACACACCGGTGTCAATGTGTTCTTTTTTCCATTTCCAGGAGTGTATGTATATATATATATATATATATATATATATATATATATATATATATATATATATATATGTATATATATATCCCTGGCCCCAATATGAGTAGAGATATGAGGATTAAATGTTTTTCTCAATCCCTCACAAATAGGCTGCTCTACATGACAGGATGACAGGCATATTGTGTGGACAGTTTTGACCTGTCAGAGCAACTGCTTTGCAGGCAGCCTATATCTGAGGGCAAGAACCAGTTTCCCAAGCCCCCAACATGTAGGCTGCCCTGTGTGACAGGTGTGTTGTGTTGAGGAGGAAATCGACAGGGAGAGGGAAAGAGGGGTTGATGTATGAGGCACATAAAAATTGTACGGGGGTAGTGGGCAGATGGAAAAGGAAGAGGGAAGCAGAGAGAGGGAGGAGGATATGATCAGAGGGAAAGGGAGAATGATTGGTCAGAGAGAGGGGATGGAGCAAATGGACAAAGAGAGTGGGAGGAGGAGGTGAAAAGATGGAGGAGATTACAGGTAGAGGGAGGAAGAGGTGTGTGCAGGGATGGGCAGTATGAAGTGTCCTCTATATATGTGACGAACAGATTTGCTGGCAATGTACACAGCAAATGCTAGTTATTTAATAATTGTGAAATTCAAAAAATCGTAGGAAATCCATAAATCGAAGGTGGGGATTTGTTCTAATTACATAATCCGAGAGGGCAGACCTAGACCACTTCTCCATAGTGGTAAATACTGTATGTCACACCTAGTCCAATTATCCAGGGCTCAAAAGCAAGACAGCTGAAGAAGAAAATAAAAATGGTGGAATGGCATCATTTGTCATACTGCATTTTCCCGAGTTCTCTGACATCACAGCCCAAAATGACCACTTGTCCTAATTGTAGAATTCAGATGACATACCTGAAGACAGGATTTATGGTCACCATGTCACTTGCGATAAGTACAAGATCCATGATGTCCACATGTCCTCAGTATCATGTCCAACATTGTGTAACCACATCACTTGTCCTACTTAGTTTTCCCTATCGCTCTACAGACAGAATCAAATAGAGTCACTTGGTTTACTTAAACCAAGATGGTGGTTATGGTGGACTTGTCCTACTTTGACATCAGAATGCCAGATGACCACTTGTGCTAAGTATAGAACCCATTCGATAATCTTGAGGAAATAGCCTGACGCTGCATTATTTCCAGGCCACTTGTCATAAGTACAGAATGCAAGATGGCTAATGTCATAAATTTAAATCTGTGAATTCGCAGTTCAGTGTCACAGTATGGACTGTTGTAAGGTCACTACAGGTAAACACAAAATCCAGGATGGGCAGTTGCCCCAAGTTTGAAATTGTGGAAAATTCAAAAGTACATGATGGGCACGTATCCTAATGGTGAGAACCAAAAAAATGTCTACCCCAGACTACCCCATACCCTGCTCGAGCGTCTCCTCAGAAATCCCCAAACCCATAGATGTCGGGCACCCATTCCCAATTTTGAATCCAAGATCCAATTTATCCTAAATTAAAAAGTGTGGGAATTGAAAAAGCTGACACTTATTCTGCACTATCCATGCACCATTTCCATGCTTCATCAGAGTGTGGCCACTGTGTCTAACAACTCGTTGGCATCACTGAGTAGTAGGATAGGAATGGTTATATTTAGTTCATTAAACAAAGGTAGATGTTTTCAAGCCGCAGAAGCTCACACGAAGTATCGTGGTGGGTAACAGAAATGCTTGTGGGGCACAGCAGCTCTTAACACCTCTGTCAAGCCTTGGGACCTGATGACACCTGGTGGTTCCTGCCGTCTCTACAAGTTGGCTGCACGGACGAGCCACAGAAATTTCACCTGATCTCACTTATACAGATCTTTTTATAGATTTCCCATAAGTTTAAAACGGGGTTTCGACAACCTTCTTATGTCACAGCTTATTGGCGCAGCCTGCACAGTTGTGAGACCTAGTTACCCTATGCAGAGTTGTCTCACGTCATGATTCAGTGCACAAGCTGCTCTAAGCAAAAAATTGCAGAAAATTGAAAAATCCAAGTTACTTGTTCCAATTTTTGTAACTAGTATGTTATTTGTGTTGTCAGTGGAGTCACCCATCAACTCTTTAGATGCTCCACTTGTCCCAACTTAAAATAGTCGGAAATTCGAAAGTCTCAGATCTTCACCTCTCTTCTGAGCAGACTTTGTACTCTGGCTCTGGACATGGACAATTCTGATGCTATGTTTTTAAAAATTACCACAATAAATGAATGTGTAGAAGAATGACAAATATGCAGTGTACAGTTTATCTGGTTGAAAAGTGAAGGTGAAAGCAATAAAAATAGGACTAGTCCACCTCGTCAATTGCCAACCACCAAAGACATCTAATCTTGTGGAACATATATGCGTGAAACATGTACCCCCTGAATCTAAGAGCAAAACACGGTAATGCGAAATGAGGGTCGAATAGTTCCAATCAGGAGCTGTACAAACATTGGTGTCCTAAAGGAACGATATTGTATGAGATTAGTGGCTAACAGCCTAGTTATGTACAGCATTTTGAGTCGAAAAACTGTCAGAAGAGATATACAGTGCTACTAGACTGACGGAAACAGAATGTTGCGACGCGAGTGCCAGCAGTGGAGCAACGGGAACTTGCATAGCGGAGTAACGCTAAGCGTTTTCTCATGCAAACAGGTGAGACGAGTGCTATAGGGTGGTGGCATGCGATAGGAGGGCTGAGGGTTCGAGCATCAGCGGTACCGGTAAATCGGTTTATGGAAACTGTATTTGAAAGCATTTTTAAAATCTGCATGATGCTTGTGGGCAAACTTAGGAGGTAGTAGACGAATAGAAACGTGTGGCTGATTAATTTTTAGATTGAAAGTGTGCACTTCAATTTTAAACTGTCTAAATGTATTTTCAGTTGCTAGATGTAGCATGATGAATTCTTTTGGCCACTAGTAGACGCTTTGTAGAAACACTAAACCGCAATTGTTTCCTGCAGTTTTTATCACATAGAAGCATGTGTGGTGCAGTCCATTTTAAATACTGCTTGTCTGTATACGATCAGTCACTGCAGTTACAAATCGCAGCTTTAAGTCTGCTAACACTATGTTATTTAGTCAAAGAATGTGTATATCAATGCAATTTCTTAAAATCGGTATGATGGCTACAGAATCGTTAACAGTTTTACAGTCGTATTTTCGATTTTAAAGTGTTGACAGGTAAGTTTAGAGACTAACAAATTAATGTTGATTAAATGTAGTTATTTCTTCAGTTTTTAACTCCGCCGATGACTTTTCAGCAGTTAGAGGCAGAATGTCATATTTGTGTAACCCAGTGTTTTCAGTACGCAACACGGCAATTGTCCTGAATTTTTGGCACATAGAAGCAAATGTTATGGAATACGTTGTAAATACTGTTTTTTGTGTAGGGTAAATCACATTACTTTTAAGTCGGAGCATGTATTCTGGTAATACAGCTGCTTAGTCAGGGAAATTGCACTTTATAAAGCGCCACAGAACACGTACAGGATTATTATTTGTCACTTTGCAGGTCGGTGACACCTATTCGTGGAGGGGAAACTCAGGTTCACAACAACATCAGAGCGATCAGCAATTTGAGATCTCGAAAATCAAAGACACTTTCAGTGCAGGTGAAAACGGCTGATAGAGACATCTTGTATCGCAGGTGTAACATGGCCGAACAAAAGAAGAGCAACCATTCATTAGCAGCTAAAAGGCATCATACGCCATCATTGTAGTTGAGAGAGGGGTTGTGACAGAGTCTTTGGCATGGAATTTTGAGTGTGTCAGCTTTACATGAGGCTGAAAAAATCTTGTGATGTAGTCTGAAACATCCAAATGCCACTGTGATTTTGTGAGCAGCATACAGAGTGAGTCTGAGGCATTCTAAATCCATCCTAATTGTGGCTAATTAATTTCATTTGAACTATTTTAAACTTTTAGTTAGGGAATACGTTGCTATTAGAACACAGTTCATTTAACTGTATTGTGAATGACACACATCTCAGAATACATAAACGATTTAGCAGATAGGATCAAGAGCCCTGTAAGGTGATTCGATAATGATGCTACAGCTTAGAGGAAAGTGTCATACAAGGAAGTATAGAAAAATGGGGACAGAATGTGTAATAATGGGAATAAAATAGAGAATAAATAGTTAATAGTATAAGTAGGCTGTTTAGCATTTTATGTTGGTAACGCCACGTAGTGCTCTGTATGAAAATCACTGACTTTGCTCTGTGCAGTATGTGGCTGGTTTGCATTGTTGGAATATTTGCTATTGTAGCGTTGCGCAGTTGGTGGTGAACCGCCAGCAGTGGTGGATGTGGGAAGAGAGATGGCAGAGTTTTGAGAGCGGACGATCTGGACGTGTGCCCGTCATAAAAACGATATTTGCAAGACTGTATGTCATGTACTGATATATATATATATATATATATATATATATATATATATATATATATATATATTATAACTTTTAAGATAAATACATTGTCTGTTCTCTATCAAAATCTTTCATTTGCTATGACTATCAGTAGTTAGTGCTTTCAGTAGTTAGAATCTTTGATTTAGCTGGCAGTATTGGCGCTCGCTGTATTGCTGTAGTTCGAGTAACGAAGATTTTTGTGAGGTAAGTGATTCATGAAAGGTATAGGTTACTGTTAGTCAGGGCCACGCTTTTGTAGGGATTATTGAAAGTCAGAATGCGTTGCGCTAAAAATATTGTGTGTCAGTTTAGTGTTGATCAGAATAAGTAAAGAGAGAAATGTCTGAGTACGTTCAGTTTTGCTCAGCTGTTTGAAAATAACGTAGATGTTTACGAGCAGAGTAATTGATAAATTTTTCTAAGGAGATTATTTCAATAGTTGCAAGGTTAGTGGTGAACATACTATTAAACGGAAGAGTCCTCTCAAATTAGCTTAGAGAAAGCAAATGTACGTGTTGAAGAAAATTTGCTTCATCAATAAAGAATATCAATACAAGGTACTGGTGTCAGTAATTGTGGGGTATTGTTTCAGTGGTCGGATCACTTATCAAGAAAGTATGACAGCAGAAGAAAACATGGGGAGATAATGCTAGTATCTTAACAGCCCCATTGAGTCCCATATAAAGGTGTGACAGAAATGTTCAGAGAATTCAAATGGGATGCTTTGGAACAAATATGTCATAGTTTACATGCAACTGTGTTGGGTAAATTTTGAGAACCTGTAGTTATAGAAGAGTCTGTTACCATTATGCTGTCACCGTCGTATAACTCTCACATTGATCGTGATGACAAAGTGATTTTTCCCTCTTTCCATATACAAATGGAATACGGTAGGTAAAGTAATAAATGATATGAATAATAATTCTTCTCTTGGCCCTGTGACGAACTGTAACTGTCAGACCGAATGATCTGGCACGCTAGTTAACACACTGAAGTCGCTATGGGAGGATGATGCTTCAAATTCACATCTAGATTTAGGTCTCTTGTGATTCCTCTAAATTGTTCTAGGCACAGTTCTTTTCAAATGCCACAGCCTGTTTACTACCCCATCGTTGACAAATTCCGATCTCGTGTTCTAATGGCCTCGATGCTGATGGGACATTAATTTCTAATTCCCTCACTTTTGTTATCTCTGTCCGTGTGTCCGCTACCATTATACTGATGGTAATAAGCCATAATATTGGAGCTGATAGTCTTTGAATGAGGACAAATCATCTGTAGGAGACAATCATTGCAAATCTACGAAAGGCATTTGGTGATACGGCGTCAACTGTTACAACAGTACATATGTTTCAAGGTGAGAATTCATCTACTATATAAGAAGAGAAACTAAACTTATTTATAGATATAGTATGGTGATAATGAACATTGTGACCGATCTATGCCATCAAGTTGATAGCTGGACGTAATATGCATCGAGATAAAAATGCGAACGGAAACAGTATGACAAGACCTGCAGAACGCATAGAGAAGTGTATTGGGCAATTTGTTGTAATTTAGCTGCCACATGGTGATGAATGGAGCAATTTCTTACAATTTTTCTGTAACATAGCGTCATGTGGAGCATTTTGATGCAATTTTGCTGTAATGTGATGATGTCTAATATTTATTTATCACAATTTTGCTATAATATATCGATGTATGGAGCAATTTGCTACATTGTTTCAGTCACATACTGATGTATGGGGCAGTTTGTTTCAATTTTGCATTAGCATGATGATGTATGTCTCATTTTGTTGCAGCTTTTACTGTAACATGACAAAGTATGGGACAATTTGTTACACCATTGGCCATAGCCAATACGAAGCCCAGTTGAGAAAGGCGAAGGAGGAAGAGTAACACATCTTTAAAAACCCTTGATTCTCCCAGTTAGATTGACACGTAACTCATGATGACAATTTGCCACAGTAACTGTGAAGACCTTATTGGCGGTAAAGACGGAGATGAAGATAACTGGTATGGCACTGGCAGAAGAGGCACCATTTCTTTTAGTGATGATATAATAGAAATATCGAGAGATAGGGCTTGTTCTCCAGTTTAGGGCAGTTACCAACTGCGTCTCTTCCCTACTTTATGGGTGGCTCAAAATTAACTCACCAACACATTGTGGTAAGTGCAAAGTTTCAAGTGTCAGTCATCTTCCATAAATTCAAATTACGACTTGAAATTTTATAGTAAATATATCCCAGGTAGTGAAACGCACATAATCTCACACTGATCGTTCATTAGTTTCCCTGATGGAAATTTGAGAAGACAGAGTAAAGAAATAGGAATATCCACGTACAACGTAACAAATATGAGACAAGCTGAAGACCTTGAGAGACAGGAAAAAGAGAGATACTTACGTGTCTACAAGGAGAAAGTCTCAGACCCGTCCATCGGGTCATGTTATGAAATAATGGGGATGCTTCTGTACATTCGGTTGCTATTCTACAAAACAGGAAAATCAAAGAATTCATACACAAGATGGTCCTTCTTGTCTTGTAGAGTGATATGCATGATCCCCAAATGGAGCAGAAAATTTGGCATACACGTCGTTGAGGCTTATGCTTCACTCAGCAATTCTGATGCAGAGATGGTTGAACATTCATGTGTAGATATGACTAAAACGAAAGATTCTAAGAAGACACAACTAAATATCATATGGGAGATTTCAATACAGAACTGGGACATAAGAAAGATGGAGACCCATGGAACACTGGTAACTGTGGGTTACAGTCCAGAAGTACAGAGGTGAGTGTCTTAGATTATCTTAGAGCTGGAAATCTCAAATGTATGAATTCCTTCCTTAAGAAGCCGACCTGATGTAAATAGAAATGGAAGAGGCCTGACGCCAACCCAAAAACGAAAGAAAGCTTCATCCACACTGTTGGAAAACAGAACCGCAAATATGTGTCTGTAGTCAGTAGATTCGAAACTGAAAGCGAGCATTAGTTCGAGCGACCCTCACATGTGAGCTCTAACTTGAACGGTCAAAATTGGTAATGAAGCACACTTTGCGAGGTGCCAAGGTGGAGAAATGTGCGGAACACTTGGATTCAACTTACTTACCGATGGGAATAAGAAGTTGGCATCATCGCAATCAACTTCCCCTTTTTGCTGTCAATACTCGACTCAAACTTGTCCTATGTAGTGACATTTTGGTAACTGGTAGTCAGAATTTTTTCGAGTGATTAACAAACTATCCTTGCTGGTTAGTCAACCACTGTGAAAAATAAATCTATTATGATTAGAGGTGAGAGGATTCCTTGCGATCTGCTCGGACACGCGACCTCCCTCCCCCCATATTTAACTATTACCTTAACTTCTGCACAATGGAGAAATGAACACTAAGAGAATTAATATAATGACTCTGTAGGTGAGTTGTAAAAATGGTTGCTCACACACTACAATTAATTAAGTTACTAATCAATGTCTATGCTCAATATTTATAAAAAATGGACAGGTAATGAAATTTATCATCTGAATACTAAAGGTTAAACAAAGTAAGTATCACAAGAGATTTATTTTATGTGATAAACATGTAAATACGCTGTTCTCTGAATAATGCTTTAGTAGAACAACGGCACAAAATAATAATGGGAATAAGTAGTTGACAGGTTTTTTTAAAAGGGCACCTACTCTGAAATATTGAGTACAGTGATCTATTATGAGTGGGTCAACCAACAGAGACACCGATAAACGCCGACTGTGCGTCAGAATGCCGTTTGGAAATGAGAACTATGTGAAAAATCCACACGCAAAATTCTGGGTATTACGCCAGTGCCGCAAATACTTTACCGCCGAGATCTCATGCAGTGCGTAAACAGCAAACAGCAGTCGGATAATGGAGCCGCTGCATACGCACTGCTGGGCTCTCTCATGACCGATGACCTCAGGTAAAACTTGTTGAGGTAAATTCCAGAAGGAATGTAAACTTCTGTCTGGATCACCGAGACAGTCTCAGCAAGAGCGTCTTGAGGAGGAGGCACTATCAGTACACCTACTCTCTCTGGCGCTCCGGAGGAGACTTCTGCGTCCTGCGCACAGCACACCGACGCCGAATAATAGTGCTTCGCAACCCCACCACGCTCGAATGCTTCGTGTCATAGAAGACGCGGGAAGGTGCGACAGTCATCTGCCCTCAGTGCTCTCCGCAGTGTCCCAACAACCTGGGTAGCGCCATTTTTGCACCAATCGAGGTCATTGCCACTAATTTTCTGTAGGGCTTTCTGCTG
This sequence comes from Schistocerca nitens, assembly GCF_023898315.1. Lineage (NCBI taxonomy): Eukaryota > Metazoa > Arthropoda > Insecta > Orthoptera > Acrididae > Schistocerca > Schistocerca nitens. The sequence goes on from NC_064621.1 coordinate 57,401,772, forward strand.
TCACATCACATCTTCTTGAGTTGTCCGTCTCCCTGCATTTCACGGAACGCCAGAAAGCGGCTGTGAAAACCGCCCCCAAAGACGAACAAATTATCGGCCGGGCTCTAGGCGCCGGTCTGGCGGGCATCCCGTGGCTTCAGACCTCAGATTCCGAGAACCGCTGAAAAACTAACATCTGACATCTGCCCAGTCGGCAGACACCAAGAAAACGTTTAATGATGTCTCCAGCAAGTCGTGGTCGCTGTGGCCAAGAGCCGTAACGGGTCAGCCGGTCTGAGAAGCCGGCACGTGCCGTTGTCCACTCCCCCTCCAATTCGCAGAAGAGCCGGCTCAGCTGGACCTCAAGTTTTTCTGACACACTCAGTGAAGTTTGCCCTCGTCCAGCTCAGCTCACCCCACAAGAAGGACAGAGAAACAAGCAATATCCCAACATCAGGTGAAATATCACGAATACAAATCAGTATCCTCCTTACCAGTTTCGTTTACAGCAATGACATTTCTCAGCCCACCCCCACTGAGACACATTGAAACGTCCCCTTAGAAAAATCAGTGAATTAATGTGCTGATAAACCCCTTACATTATTTGATTTTCAAACAGCTGAGCAGAACTGAACGTACTCAGACATTTCTCTCTTTACTTATTCTGATCAACACTAAACTGACACACAATATTTTTAGCGCAACGCAATCTGACTTTCAAAAATCCCTACAAAAGAATGGCCCTGACTAACAATAACCTATACCTTTCATGAATCACTTACCTCACAAAAATCTACTCGAACTACTGCAATACAGCGAGTGCCAATACTGCCAGCTAAATAAAAGATTCTAACTACTGAAGGCACTAACTACTGATAGGCACAGTTAGCAAATGAAAGATTTTGATAGAGAAAAGACAATGTATTTACCTTAATAGTGTTCAAAAGTCATAATACATATATCAGTTCATGACATCCAGTCTTACAAATTTACTGTCTCTGATGGACACACGTCCAGATCATCCGCTCTCAAAACTCCGCCATCTCTCTCCCCACAACCACCACTGCTGACGGCTCACCTCCAACTGCACAACGCTACGCGCTGTTCAACTGCGCAACACTACAATGGTAAATATTCCAACAATGCAAACCAGCAACAGACTTCAGTCAGCACAGTCAGTGATTTTCGTACAGAGCGCTACGTGACCTTACCAACATATAAACCTAAACAGCCTACTTACAACATTAATAAAATAATATCACATAAAAAGAACTGAGGATAAAGACAGTAGACGGACCACGAGATGTTTGTAGCCTCTCGCCTCTAATCATAGTAGAGTAAGGATAGTTTGTTAATCACTTGAAAAAAAAGTCTGACTAGCAGTTACCTAAATGTCACTACATAGGACACGTTTGAGTCGAGTATTGACAGCAAAAAGGGTGGAGACGTCGATTGCAATGATCCCAACTTATTCCCATCGACATCCAACACAGAAACCCACTCAAGGACATCTCAGTCAGCCATAGAGGCAATTGTACATCCACACAAACGTGTATACACGCCAGAGGGACGGGCTAAAAGCTGTGGTTAGAAATCAGACCACCTGGTCTTTACAGGCTTCTCATTTACGATTCAGATAGTTAAAAATCAGTGGCTCGTTCACAAGTCAAACGCGATCACACTCGTCCACGAAACGCAACGGTAGACAATATTTTTTGTGCTTGTGGATTTAAATCATGACACCCTCTTATACTGCTTACCTGATAAAGAAATACAATTTGTAAAGGCTGATAGATGACTGATGGTCTCCTCATCTCATATTCAACCAGTTACCATAAACTCGTAATTATGGGCGTCCCTCGCCCATATACATAAATACGGTCATCTGAAATGTGACATACAGTTCACGTGACATTCGGTAAATTTTGAAATGCAAAATGACATTATATAACATAAGTACATATAAATTTATGTCGACAGTGTGAAACAGGTGGACAGAAACATTTACAAAGACAAAATTAATTTACGGTGTTATATAAGAATGAAAAAATATCGTGCTCATTGGAAAAAATAAGTTAGTTGACTAAAGAAGATTTACATGTGAGCGTTCCCTGCTCTAGAAAACGATGACATATGTTAAAATTGAAATAAAAAAATGTAATCATAACCTTGGTGAGCAATGATGTTTTCACTGTGGTCATAGTATGGGAAGCGCTAGCACTTCATTTCTTGTCACACTAAACATATGGACCCCTACATAGGAGTCTGTTGAGCAGGAAATGTGGACTGGCGTAGGCATGTTCACGTTTGTTGGGAAAGGTTTGACTAGAGGCAAGGGCTACCAATGTGGTATCCCTCAGCAGCAGCTGGATGAAGCAGCAACAGTAAGCAGCTCCAGGCCGGCCGGTGTGGCGGAGCGGTTGTAGGCGCTTCAGTCTGGAACCGCGCGACCGCTACGGTCGCAGGTTCGAATCCTGCCTCGGGCATGGATGTGTGTGATGTCCTTACGTTAGTTAGGTTTAAGTATTTCTAAGTTCTAGGGGACTGATGACCTCAGATGTTAAGTCCCATAGTGCTCAGAGCCATTTGAGCAGCTCCTGACGTCCTTCCAGATAGGTAGGGGCATCGTTTCTTGGACCAAGAAGCGCCCGATGTCGAGTGACAGTTCATCATGGAAGTAAAGCTCTGTTGGGCGAGGTGGCTGGCATTATTCTCTGCTCTTAGTGTCTTCGAGGGCCGCTACATTCAGAGCTTTTCAGCAGGGCTAATTATTGGCTGTCTGAAATTTAGGATGGTGTTGCATATATCGAACACATGAGAACTGGTCAATATTGTTGGAGCTACATCACAGATACGTGGAAGTGATCCATCGTCGAACAAGAAGGATAGTAAATCGATCCATACGTGGGAAATTGCTCCTTACTGCTACACAAAAACAAGTGCGCTTCTCAACAACATAGCATTGATCTGCCTTGCGCATGCTGTCCGCCACACTGTGTGAGCTGCGAGAACTAGAGCCAGTGCCTGGCACTAAGGTGGCACTACAACTACTCTCTAGGTCACTCCGTGCTGCCATTGCCCTGGATGAGCCACTTCCATCAGGCGGTCAACGTCACCTCACCGGGACGCCCCGAGCCACGTGATCGCCCGGGAGCCAGGCCGTTTCTGCTCCCGCTAAACTCGCCTACTTCTTTGTAACTAAAGCTGTCTGCCTCGCTTGAATGACACTCTTTCCTACTTGCATTACGTGCTCATCGATTTTCCTCAGTAGATTATTCATCTGCTGTGTGTGTTCCTGCGCGTCTCTTACCTTCTTCCTTTCCGTCATTTCATGTTCCCTTTCTAATTCCTGCTTCTGCTGCTCAGGTTACCCTCATTCCTTTCAGAATTTGAATGAGTGAATTCGGCTCCTCCTCGTGCTGTATCCCTCCTGCTGGTGACACGATATGGGCTTCACGTGCGCGACTGTTCCGCTGTGGCAGCATTGTCCCATATTCTCTTTCGTCTTTGTCGCTACTGCTGTGGACCCCAGCGTCTTTCGTGTTCGACCGTGTCTTCTTCATCACTTATATTGTGTATCGCGATCTTGTGTAGGAACGTGATGAAAGGCCCCAGGATACCGTAAAGTTAAGATTTATTAAAATACAATAAAATGAATCACACAGCGACCAGAGAGTTGGCAAAGATGTTAATTATGAATGAAGACGCAGACAAATGAAAAAAAAACATTCAATTGTTGTACAGTTTTTTGTTTTTACACTTAAACTCTCTGGTATGTACAAGGACGATGAAGATGAGTGATTTTAGATATGAAGTATTATGAGCTCTATGTATCTTTCGTGTGCGTGATATTATGCCGAACAACAGTATCAAGTTTTTTTTATTTATTGAAGTAAAGTGAAGAACCTATAAGGAGGATTCTCTTGACTACGACAAGCGCCGGTGCTCTCGGAGTCTGTCGTCTGTAGCTACAATTAAAATGTCCGATGGCCAAAAGATACAAATAAGCACAGAACTTCTTTTAATAATGCAATCGTATTATATCCTAGAAAATGTGTCTTCATGCCCGTGGTCAATAATATTTAGTAATATTTATTAATTTATTTATTTATTTTTTACTACAACTGTCGACCTGTGTGCCAGGACATCAGGGCACTGGTTGTGAGTATTGTTTGTTAACTATTGTTGTAGTAAGATATTTCTATGACATTGTTATGAGACATGAAAACTAATTGCCTGTATTTTCCGTTTGCATCACGACGGGGAGCAACTAAAGCAAGAGGACAAAAACTGAGGAGAAATTCTGGAAAGGAATAAGAATTGGACGCAGGTTACGTACAAATTTTCTGTAGTAAGCTGTTTCGTTCGGCACAGCAAAGGTAGGACGGCTACGCAAGTTGATTTCATCGTTACGCTTGGTAGCGCCTCCTCTGATGTAGATAGAAACCTTTTCCTCGTTATTCCATTCCCTTGAATTTTATTTTAGAAAATTTTACAGAAATTTTCATTGGCATACATGCTGTCTGTAAAACATAAAGAGTTGTGAAACAATAGTTTGCGCATCATAATAGACGTAAAACAGGCTTTGACATCACGTGAACTGCATTTGTCAAGTGTAATGGTTAGAATATGAAATTTTTAACATTTTTGTGAGAAATTTATTTTTTGCATATTCATACAACATGGCTGAAAAATATATGCCCATTGTTGATAACAATAGTGAAAACGCAATCAGCCAAGATGGCGTTGAATTGCCAGATCGAACAATTGAAATTCAGGCGCCATGCATGCCTACTGCAGAAAGTTTAAGTAGATAAAAGATGAGTGTCACACGAGTCACAAATGATAGCGACGCTCCACAGCAGAACAACCTGGACGACAAAATGTTTACAACTGACAAGACAATGTCACGCATCTCCCAGAGCGACATACCGTTCATGAATGAAATACTGGAGGCTATTCCAATATGAATTTTGACAACGCGATACCAACACCACTTGGTCACAACACAAACATGAACTTGGATAGTACAGCTGACTGCAACCACAGTGGCACAACTGAACAACTACTATGGCCGTTATTATCTAAAATAAACGTGAAATTTGATGATATGAAACACAACATAAACACCAATTTCAGTGATATGAAACAAAATATGAATACCATAATTTGTAGTTTGACACACGACCTGAACACCGTCACATAAGATCTAAATACAATGAAAGAAGAACAAAAACAAATATTCAAGGATTTCCAAGACACGGTCTCACAGAAATTCGATGACATAGCCAAAAATTTTCGCAATGAAATCGACGAAAAATAGAATGATATGAAAACACAGGTAAAGCATGATGTGCTTTCTGAAGTTAACAGTAACATTACGGAGTTAAAACAGAAGGGAGATTGTTTTAACAACCATAATGACCTAGTAGAACAACAGATAAAGAAAATCACAGACGCACACACAAACACTGAAGCCACACAAAACCAGTTGTGTTTGACAGTAAAAAAGGTAATCACTGTCGTTAACGAACTAAATAAAGACCATGACGGTGTACCTCTAGCTGTAGAAGAGGTTACTTCAAGCTTCAAGCTTCAACATTACAAGTTGACTCAGCATGCGCTAAGAAAGAGAGAGAGAAGATCAATGAAAATTTGAGTGATATCACTAGTCAAGCTGAAGCAAGTACGTTAGATAAGGGTAATAACTTTGCAGAGAAGTTAGAAACAGATTGTAAGTTGTACACTGATGTAGTTGAAAAGGCCATACAGAAAAAAGAAAATTAAATAGTGAACAAGGTAAACATCAATCTTCAAGTCGCGGAAAATAGGATCCGCAATCTTTTAGAAGAAAATATTACTATATCTCGAAATATGCATGTAAATAATACACAGGCTACAGTGAACAAATCTTTAACCGACTTCTTTCTTTCTCCGCTGTTTATAGATTCCTGTCCCGTGGGAAAATGTACCATCTAACCCCCTGACTCTTTTCTATCACTGTCCCGTACAAACTGCATCGTACGTGCCTGATGTAAAAAGAATAAGTGGATTGCGGCCATAGCTGCAATAAATCGTAACACAAAATAGAAGCGAAGAACGGATTTAAGGTTGCATTATCAAGGCCAGTCTATTGGACTTTCGTTTGGCAATAAACTTCCTCTGTTCCGTGCTGTCATTCACGAAAGCAAAAGGAAGGAACTATTCGGTATGAAAAAAACAGCTTTTCATAACCTACTACAATTTATCCATAACATAGATTGCATATTCAAATTTCCCCCCCCCCCCTCCCCCGAAAATAGAGACAATATCGTGGCAACGCCAGTAGTAATCACAAGAAGATGTAATGTTGTGTAGAAACCAGACAGAAGATCCGTCCTCCAATCAGCAATTCTGATGAACATGTAGTTGAACATAGATATATATCGATATTACTAAAACAAAAGATTCCGAGAAGACACTACTAGATATCATCGTCGGAGATTTCATTCAAAAAACAGGGCAAAAGAAGACCCATGGAAGAAGGTGCTTAAAAATGTTATTAGCAAGGCAAAAAGTATGTGGTATGCAAATAGAATAGCTAATTCACAGGATAAAATTAAAGCCATATGGTCAGTTGTGAAGGAAGTGTCTCGTCAGCAGCACAAGGTTGACGATATAAAGTTAGTTTGCAGTAATAATATTTCTGTTACTGATAAATCAGATATATGTACAGTATTTAACAACCATTTTCTGAGCATTGCTGGTGAATTAAATAAAAATTTAGTATCTACAGGAAATCATATAAATTTCTTAGCAAATGCCTTTCCGAGATTGACGTCTGAAATACTCCTCTGTGACTCAGAGAAGAGGGAGATTGAGACAGTAATCAAATCACTGAAGACTAAGGACTCCCATGGTTCTAATGGAGTGTCTAGTAGAATATTAAAGTACTGTGCTGCACATGTTAGCCCTTTATTTAGCCATATTTGTAATTTTTCCTTTAGGAATGGTCAGTTTCCTGAGCGATTAAAGTACTCAGTAGTAAAGCCGCTTTATAAAAAGGGAGAAAGGGATAATGTAGATAATTTTAGACCTATTTCTATGCCATCAGTGTTTGCAAAAGTATTCGAAAAGGCTGTGTGTGTAAGGTTAATTGATAATTTTATATCACACGATTTGCTGTCAAATGTACAGTTCGGCTTTAGAAGTCGTTTGACAACTGAAAATGCTATATTCTCTTTTCTCTGTAAGGTACTGGATGGGCGAAACAAAAAGTTCCGAACACTTGGCGTATTTTTTGATTTAACAAAGGCATTTGACTGTGTTGATCACACAATATTGCTCCATAAGTTGGTCCATTACGGAATAAGGAGAGTAGCTCACAATTGATTCACCTCTTACTTTAGCAACAGGCAGCAAAAGGTCATTATTCACAATGTTGATAACGGCAGTGATGTGGGATCTGAGTGGGGTACTGTCAAGTGGGGGGTGCCCCAGGGATCAGTGTTGGGGCCGCTCCTGTTCCTTATTTATATAAATGATATGCCCTCTAGTATTATGGGTAACTCTAAAATATTTCTGTTTGCTGATGACACTAGCTTGGTAGTAAAGGATGTTGTGTGCAACATTGACTCGGTTTCAAGTAGAGCAGTACATGACCTCAGTTCATGGCTTGTAGAAAATAAACTAACGTTAAATCACAGAAAGACTCAGTTTTTACAGTTTCTAACACACAATTCAACAAAACCTGACGTTTTAATCTCACAGAACGGGCATATGATTAGTGAAACTGAACAGTTCAAATGTCTAGCTGTTCAGATAGATAGTAAGCTGTCGTGGAAAGCCCACGTTCAGGATCTTGTTCAAAGACTTCGTACTGCCATTTTCGCCATTCGAACGGTATCGAAAGTGAGTGATATTTCGACACGTAAATTAGTCAACTTTGCTTATTTTCATTCACTTTTGTCGTATGGTGTCACGTTTTGGGGTAACTCTTCCCATTCTAGAAGGGTATTTTTGGCTCAGAAACGGGCGGTTCGGGCAATAAGTGGTGTGAGTTCACGAACCTCTTGTCGACCTCTTTTCACGAGTCTGGATATTTTGACATTGGCCTCTCAATATGTATATTCCTTATTGTCGTTTCTTGTTACCAATATTAGTTTATTTCCAACAATAAGCAGCTTTCATTCGGTTAATACTCGGCAGAAATCAAACCTCCATTTGGATCGGACTTCCTTAACTCTTGTGCAAAAAGGCGTGCAGTATACTGCTGCATCCATTTTCAATAAGCTGCAACTCAAATTAAAAAATCTTAGCAGTAATCCACGCGCTTTCAAATCGAAACTGAATAGTTTCCTCATAGGTCACTCCTTTTATTCTGTCGAGGAGTTCCTTGAAAAATTTAGATGATTCTCATTGTATTGCTGATAGCGTTTGCTTAAACTTATGGACTGATTTTCTTTCAGGTTCATGAACATTTATTTTTATCTGTTATTACTTTTATGTTGTAAGTTCATGTACTGACACGTTCCATGACCTTGGAGATTTGCTCCTCAATTTGGTCCTACGGAACTCGACATTTAAATAAATAAATAAACAAATTGGTAACTGTCGGTTACGCAGCAGAAGAAACGAAGGTGAATGACTGTTAGAATATCTTAGAGCTGGGAACCTCTATGGCATGTATTCCTTCTTTAAGAAGAAATTCCAACGTAAATGGACATGGAATAAGCCTGACGTCAAGCCGAACATTAAAATGACTTCACTCACACTATCAGAAAACACAACCGCAAAGATGTGTCTATACTCAGTAGTTTCGACACTGACAGCGACCATAGACTAGTTCGGGCACCTTCGCATATGACATCAAACTTGGACGATCGAAAATGGTGGGAAGCATACTTTTCCAAGAGTGAATGACTCATTTAAACAGAAATAATCGTGTCAGTAAACTTTATTAAAGAAATTTAGAAGTCAACGAATTCGCTGAGAAATTTACAACAGGCATCCCAACTGCAGCAAATGACCTCCCATTCGAAAAATCTAAGAACAGTCGACTTTCAGTTATTGCGATTCAGCTCGTCGAAGAAAGGTAGACAATACACTGGGATACAGCAGAAATACAACTCTTAATAACACTATCCGAAAGGAAATAAGGAAAGATCAGGGGAATTTGATAATAATTGGTCATGCAGACTATTGAAGTCAGCCAGAACGCGAACATTTCATGGACGAGCACGTCTGCAGGTAGATCTAGTATTACGAAACTGAAGAACAAGAGCTCTCACGTACAGACAATAAACTACTGAAATTCTTAAAGATTGCTACAAAGGGCCGTATACTTCTACAATTGACAGACCACGGAGGCAGACCAAGTAGCCCTGAATGTTACAGAAGAAGAAGCACTGGCAGTGATCTCTTATGAAGTTGAAAATAAACTCAAACAACTAAAAAACATAAAGGCTCCTGCAGAGGATATGATAAGAAATCGTGCGCTAAAACTAGGTGCAGGTAATTTTCTGGAAGTTGTGGGGATAGTAATGAACAAACGAATTAACTCTGGCAGAATACCACGAAAAAAAAGAAAACGAATAAGTATAAGTAGGACTCGCGATCTGTGGGTTCCGTACAAGACAGATCATATATAAAGGTAATAGCAATAATATCGTGTGGCTCAATGGTCCTTCTACTGTTCTACTGGATGCCACTTGTGGGTCTCTACATTTTGGGTACGGCAAAATATGTTACAACACTTGATTTCGCTATACTGTCAAGTGTTACCAGATGAAAAAGATCGAGGGCTGACGCTGATTGCTTTCAGTACACCATACACCCATTATATGTACGAAAGAATGCCAATAGGACTCCGTTCTGTACCCTCCACAGTCCAAAAATTGATGGATTCGGTTCCAGTGGGTTTACAGGGCGAAATGATGTTTCCAGAATGAATTTTTCACTCTGCAGTGGAGTGTGCGCTGATATGAAACTTCTTAGCAGGTTAAGACTGTGTGCCGGACCGAGACTCGAACTCGGCACCCTTGCCTTTCGTGCACCCATCGCAGGCAGAACACAACGCCCAACTGGCCGAGGCTTTTGAGAGGCTAAAGAAAAATGATTTCGAGTTGCAAATGGATAAATGTGAATTTTTAAGGAAGGAGGTCACATGTCTGGGGTGTGTGTTCGCCGAAGGTGGGTTACAACCAGATCCAAATTGTTCTGGTGTAACCACAAGCGCCGGAGTTCGCCGGAGGTGGGTTGAAACCAGATCCAAATTGTTCTGGTGTAACCACAAGCGCCGGAACGAAGATGCGGAGTGGAAGCCCAGAGAAGGTGGTGAGGAAACGTTGGCCAATGGAGCGCGGGATTGGACCGCGACGCGCCAGGAGCGACATCTGGAAGAAGTGAATATAAACGCCGGTCCTGCCTGCCTCGGGGCTCAGGTCGCCTCAGTGTACTGACATTTGTGGAACGTATTTTCGGAGCGTGCAACAAAAACAACTAGTTGTGATCCTTATCATTACATGCAAGAACTTTGCCTATAGCGAGGACTATCACTGCTTGCATGTTACTTGTGGCACCGATGTATCTGCAAAGTTAAGTATTGTCAATTGCTTTATAGAAATAAAACTACTAATGTTATTTGTTTGAATTGTTGTATGGTATTCGGAGAACGCTGCATCCCTTAGGTACCCTATTAGCGACGAGTGAGCAAGACCCCACACAAACAAACGAAAAGCAGTGGCCGACTATCCCGAGACTAGTACAAGGAAAGCTTTAAAAAGTTTCCCCGGGTAGTCGGGTACTACAAACGCTTCCTAAGTGACTTTAGTAAAGTCGCAAATGTGATTTAATAAAAAAAGGTAAGTATGAACGGAGCGCCAAGCAAGAAGAGTGCCAAAACAGAAGCCTCTCAAAAATGGTTCAAATGGCTCTAAGCACTATGGGACTTAACTTCTGAGGTCATCAGTCCCCTAGAAATACTGAAAGCTAAGTAACCTTAGCACATCACACACATCCATGCCCGAGGCAGGATTCGAACCTGCGACCGTAGCAGCCGCGTGGTTCCGGACTGAAGAGCCTAGAACCGCTCGATCACCGCGGCCGCAAAAGCCTCTCAATCCCCCTGTATTACAGCATCCAGATTTTTCAAAAGGCTGTTACAACCAGCACTGACGCGAGCCAACATGCTCTTGACTCAATTCTTAGCCAAAGGGAAGTAGCTAAAGACCTTCCAGTTGCAAAGGCGTCCAGAATTTGGAACAATGCTGAGCGAAATCATAGAACAATTGAGAGACAGTATTGGCTGTAGTTTGGGCAGCCAAACATTTCAGACTACGTGTTTTTGGTCGTATGTTTACCATCCGTACGGATCCTAAACCACTACAGTTGGTCAGATACATTAGCGATCTGTCCCCACGCTTAATGAAGTTCAGATTGAAATTGGAGGAGTACCATTATGCAATTGTATTTAAAAAAGGCAAGGATAACTGTGTAGCGGATTCACTATCGAGGATAAGGGAAATACAGTCAGCTGACACGGAAAGACGAACAAATGAACTTGAGGAAGTGCCGGCAGTCGAGGAAAACGAACAGTAAGAGATAAATGCTGCAGAAATGACAGGAATTTTGCAGGTATCCCATGACGCACCTATAGGAGTCATCAAGGGATCGTAAGATCTTATGATCGAATTAGGTAATACCGGTACGTAGAATGGTATTGAGGACTACATAAGAAAATACACTAGTTATCAAACAAACAAAATAACGGAAAATAAGACAAGAATGCCTCTGGTTATAACACCAACATCAGAATGAGTGTTAAACAGTTGTGATATTGATATGGTCGGTCCACTGGCGGTAACAGAAATAATAGATATACGGTGTACTAATATCCCAGGGTGCTCTAACAATGTTAATTGTAGCAGAACCGATATAGGATCAGGACGCAGGTACAGTACCTCGTGTCCTAGTGGTAAGAATAGTCTTTTGAGGGACACACTAAAGAGAGTGTGCAGATTGTTAAGGACTGGTACTGTACAGACCTGCTGTTACCATCTCCTGTCAAATGGAGATCACACAGAACTATAACAGAATTCGTGAGACACAATAGGGCCCAGTCTAACTGGAATGAATGGCTTCCATTCGCAGTATTCATGTACAGTACCATGACCCATAGAGCCACGAATTATACATCACATGATTTTTTTTAGTTACAGCATGTAACATACTAGGTATATTGCAGAGAGATCCCACAGGTGCTTCTTATTATTACGACGATTATGCATTCAAATTAAAAGAGAAAATGAGGCAGGTGCGCCAGTGTGCCAGAGATTATAATAAACAATGTAAGGAAAAGAACAAGAAGTACTGTGATGGAGACCAGTATTCGAAAGATTTTAAGGCAGGTAATCGAGTCTTAATGTATGAACAAAGCGTTAGAAGGGGCAGAAGCCGTCAGACATGCATCGGCGTGGCCCAGACATTGTAGTAAGGACAAAGGGCCCAAATGTGGTCATTCGTTTGAAGGGAAACAAAAATTTAACGGTCCGTGCCATTGGGTTAAAAGAGTTCTACAGAAACAGAACTTTTTCTTGAACTTCAGATGAGTAAATTGCGCTATTTGCTGCAGTGTACACACTTGGGCAGTTTCAAGATTTTAGCATAGAGAAGTTTCCTTCATCACCGGGCTTATATTATGACCGTATTGGCAAGGTACAAATCAACAGTGTGACGTGGAAAATCGTCCGTTATAGTAATCAAGGAGAACTTCAGGAAAAATCAGATGAAACAGAGAGACTGATACATTTATCGGTAGGACATTGTAAGCACAGGTTAATAAATTTGGGAAAAGCAATCAGGAAAGTACCACTATAAATCAAACCTTAGAATGGCATGTCAAAAGATCCTGAATTCGCAAAGTCTAATGGAACAATTAACCAGAAATGAGGCACGTAGGAAACGAGGTATCTAACATTTTATGGGTGAAATTAATAAAATATCGCTTGGGATATTAGATGAGCAGCATGTCTTCTATTTCAAATCATAGATTGATTTAACTGAAAATGAACAGAGACAGTTGCTGAAATTGACCAAAGGGCAAGTAACAGTATTAAAAGCAACATTGACTAGATTCAACCATACAGTAGTAGCAAGCCTTCCGCACAACGAGGAAATGATTGTTAAAAACATGGGAAAGCTCCATAGCTACATGAAGTCATATCTTAATAGTACTTATCAACTGATATAGCACTTAGCTGTGACCACTACTCTTAATAAACGGTTAATACACTGAATTAAAAAGAGAATATGAGATACAAATTTTTGCCACAGTAAATGCTCACAAAGGAACACTAGAAACTCATATAATTAACCAATGCAAATATTTAGGTTGTTGTTGTTGTTTTTGTTGTGGTCTTCAGTCCTGAGACTGGTTTGATGCATCTCTCCATGCTACTCTATCCTGTGCAAGCTTCTTCATCTTCCAGTACTTACTGCAACCTACATCCTTCTGAATCTGCTTAGTGTATTCATCTCTTGGTCTCCCCCTACGAGTTTTACCCTCCACACTACGCTCCAATGCAAAATTTGTGATACTCTGATGCCTCAAAACATGTCCTACCAACCGGTCCCTTCATCTCGTCAAGTTGTGACACAAACTCATCTTCTCCCCAGTTCTATTCATACCTCCTCATTAGTTATGTGATCTATCCATCTAATCTTAAGCATTCTTCCGTAGCACCACATCTCGAAATCTACTATTCTCTTCTTGTCCAAACTATTTATCGTCCATATTTCACTTCCATACAAATACTTTCAGAAACGACTTCCTGACGCTTAAATCTATACTCGATGTTAACAAATTTCTCTTCTTCAGAAACGCTTTCCTTGCCATTGCCAGTCTTCATTTTATATCCTCTCTACTTGGACCATCATCAGTTATTTTGCTCCCCAAATAGCAAAACTGCTTTACTACTTAAGTGTCTCATTTCCTAATCTAATTCCCTCAGCATCACCCGACTTAATTAGACTACATTCCATTATCCTCGTTTTACTTTTGTTGATGATCATCTTATATCCTCCTTTCAAGACACTGTCCATTCCGTTCAACTGCTCTTCCAAGTCCTTTGCTGTCTCTGACAGAATTACAATGTCATCGGCGAACCTAAAAGTTTTTATTTCTTCTCCATGGATTTTAATACTTACTCCGAATTTTTCTTTTGTTTCCTTTACTGCTTGCTCAATATACAGATTTAATAGCATCGGGGAGAGGCTACAACCCTGTCTCACTCCCTTCCCAACCACTGCTTCCCTTTCATGTCCGTCGGCTGTTATAACTACCGTCTGGTTTCTGTACAAATTGTAAATATCTTTTCGCTCCCTGTATTTTACCCCTACCACCTTTATTTGAAAGAGAGTATTCCAGTCAACATTGTCTAAACCTTTCTCTAGTCTACAAATGCTAGAAACGTAGATTTGCCTTTCCTTAATCTTTCTTCTAAGATAAGTCGTAAGGTCAGTATTGCCTCCCGTGTTCCTACATTTCTGTGGAATCCAAACTGATCTTCCCCGAGGTCGGCTTCTACCAGTTTTTCCATTCACCTGTAGAGAATTTGTGTTAGTATTTTGCAACAATGACTTATTAAACTGATAGTTCGGTAATTTTCACATCTGTCAACATCTGCTTTCTTTGGGTTTGCAATTATTATATTCTTCTTGAAGTCTGGGGTATTTCGCCTGTCTCATACATCTTGCTCACCAGATGATAGAGTTTTGTCAGGACTGGCTCTCCCAAGGTTGTCAGTAGTTCTAATGGAATGTTGTCTACTCCCGGGGCCTTGTTTCGACTCAGGTCTTTCAGTGCTCTGTCAAACTCTTCACGCAGTATCGTATCTCCCATTTCATCTTTATCTACATCCTTTTCCATTTCCATATTATTGTCCTCAAGAACATCGCCCCTGTATAGACCCTCTATATACTCCTTCCACCTTTCTACTTTCCCTTCTTTGCTTAGAACTCTGTTTCCATCTGAGCTCTTGATATTCATACAAGTGGCTCTCTTTTCTCCAAAGTTCTCTTTAATTTTCATGTAGGCAGTATCTATCTTGCCCCTAGTTAGGTAAGCCTCAACATCCTTACATTTGTCCTCTAGCCATCCCTGCTTAGCCATTTTGCACTTCCTGTCGATCTCATTTCTGAGACGTTTGTATTTCTTTTTGCCTGCTTCATTTACTGCATTTTTACTACTTCCTTCGTCTTTTTACCTACTTGATCCTCTGCTGCCTTCACCACTTCATCCCTCTCGCTACCCATTCTTCTTCTACTGTATTTCTTTCCCCCATTCCTGTCAATTGTTCCCTAATGCTCTCCCTGAAACTCTGTACAACCTCTGGTTTAGTCAGTTACTTCGGTACTTACATTTAATTCGGGACGATATTAAGGACAAGAATTTCCCAACTGCTCTCACAGAACAGAGCGGGTACTAGTTATTATGAATAATTGATGTTGGTGCGTTGGAGTCTGGCCATATACTAAGTTATGTACTGAATGTGCCATTAGTAGAAAACGAAATGTTTAAACTGTATAAGCCGGCCGGTGTGGCCGTGCGGTTAAAGGCGCTTCAGTCTGGAACCGCGTGACCGCTACGGTCGCAGGTTCGACTCCTGCCTCGGGCATGGATGTGTGTGATGTCCTTAGGTTAGTTAGGTTTAATTAGTTCTAAGTTCTAGGCGACTGATGACCTCAGAAGTTAAGTCGCATAGTGCTCAGAGCCATTTGAACCATTTTTTTTAAACTGTATAAGGTATTACCCCTACCTTCTAAAATGATAAAAGTCAGGGTTTATTTACGTACATATAGCGAGAAAAAGATTATTTGTTGTTTGCTGAATCCAAACAGCACCATGCAAAACTCAGTAACGAAGAACTGTTGTGTAAAGAGATGGATCAGGTTCGTAAAATTTGTGAACAAAAGTGTATTTTACTGTCCACATATGGTCCCGAAACATATGAAGTAATGATGCTGGAACCAGTAAGGGAAATTCTCAAGAAATTTACATGTGTGCAAAAGTGAAGCGAAATACGAACTTAACAAAGCGTAAAGAGAACTAGAGCCACTAACCAAGAATGTCTCTGATGTAATTTCTAGAGCTATGATGTTTTAACTACAGCAGAAGCCAGATTACAAATTTGTTGCAAATAACTGTCAACAAATTTTTTCCACTGGGGCTAAACGTCGTGACTGGCGATGTAATGACTTCTACGTTGTAAAGTTTAGAGAACAGAACAACAACTGTGTAAGCTATAAATATGTTTTGGTTTAATGTTGCAATATTATCACAGAAATACACGCATTTACACAGTTTATAATGTGACAATGTTATGACAGTTGTCAAACGAACGCATCTTGTCCTCAGAGAATGAAATAATCCTAAACACAACAATGGTAAAATTTAACGGGAAGTTTCTTTGCAAAATTATTCTTACAAGAACGTCATGATGTTGGCCAGTACTACGATAAATCATCCAATTTCGGTTCAAAGTCCGATACTATTCAGGATGACAATCAAGTATACGGAGGATGGTTAGTTTTGTGACAAGTTGAACTAAAGATTACTCAAGGTCGCTCGAGTTACCAGTGGACGCAAACTGGTGAACCAATGAGTCTACGCCTCTGCTCGCAGTATTTACCTTAGCTGCGATGAGCTGTCATCTGCATGGCTGATCTTGTCCTCAAAAATTCCTATAAAAACTAATTAAGCCTTTGCTGATCGTTCCAGCAGAAACTCTCCCTATGTTTCTCGTTATACAAGAAAAAATGTACTCATCTCTATTCTTGGAATATGATGATATGCATGCGCATTGCTGGGGCAGCACGCATATTAAAATTCCCTATCAGTATTCACAAGAACAATTAACTAACTGGCTGGTTGGTTTCTCCACAGTTGGAGCTCAAAGATGCTTCAGCTAATATCTAGCTGAATGTCAGCTGCGGTGAACGCTGTGTTCACACAGATTTCTCCTCTGCATCGTACAGAGCGTTATGTGCCCCATTCTGCACTTGATGCCAGTTCAGGGAAGTCCCAAGAATTTCGTTCTTGTCTTTCTTGTAGCCAAACTGTCTCCCCACCTGGGTGCTTTCATTCTCCACATCCTGACTTTCTTTGACAAATAGGAGCGTTCCTCTTATTGTTGTGGAAATTCTCTCTTCCAGTCGCAAGGGCACTACCATTAAACTGCATCGAAATCTCGACAATTTACACCTTTCTTGTTAGTTTCTGCCAATCGGACGTTTTGTCCCCAGCCCAGAAGCCTAAAAGTTACATGCTACATCACATATGTATCACTAACTATTCACGTGATCAACTGCATTTCTGGTTTTGTTTGTATCCATTTGGAATTCCAAAATGCAGTTTTCTAAAGCTTCTATCTGTCCTACTTCTGGTGGCCCGTTAGTTCTCTCCAGTATGCATCACCTGTCCGGTCGCTAACTCCCCCCTAAGAGGTTTTAGTGGTGCCTCCCCTGGTGCAGCTTCTGCTTCTGCCTGCACCTGCTTCTACACAAAATGTTTTCTCTAGCTTCTTCTTTCACCTTCTGCTCATTGACATGCATTATATAGAAACTGTATGTTAATACCATTGATTGAGTGTCATCCCTTTCGCATTACATATAGGCAAATCTGCTCATTACTGCCGAAGTAAGTTAAGTGTCATATTCACCTTCCCATTACAATGTATAAAACTCTAATGTAAGGTGCGAAATTGACCTTCATTTATTCTGCCACCTTACAACGTTTAAGGCTGTTGTGGGTCATCAAGATCACTCCAAGATAGAATGTATACACAATGCAGAGAGCAAGCGAAATTGGTAGTGTTATGTTGATGACGATTATGAAGTCCCATACTCCTCGACAGAGCGTAGGGGACGATGCGGGAGGCTCGCACTGCTGTACTAGGCAAGGTCCCACCGGAGGTGGTTTTCCATTGCCTTCCTGCGACCAGTGTTATGTTACCAGAGCTAATTAGTGACGCTAGAGCCCTACAAATTGCAGGTGCTCTGGGCAGCTTTCCCAGAGGACAGGATTCACTTCAGAGAATTAACTGATAACTCCATCCACAGTGAAGTTAGCCACGGAAAGCCACATCTTAGCACAGTCAGCAAGTTTGCTACTTGCTCCTGCAGTATCAGCGTCTACACAGGTTAGAGTTCTACTTCAGCGGTTTCCACTCACAAAAGGAGGACGGAGCCAAGTGACGTAAAACACTGTTTTTGCTGGCCATAATAGAACTGGCAGTCACTTTCAACTTTCAAGTGGAAGCTTTTGCTGCCAGACTTTGAGTTTATTTTATAAAGTCAAAAAACAATGCTGCCTATCGAATAAGAGACAGGGAGGAACCTAAATGTGGTTGGCCAGGGGCACCCTGGGAGTGCAGAGCAACTCGCCCGATTGCCCGAAGCCTGTTAAGTGCCGGTTGATTGGTGGGTCGGCTATAGGAAGCGGAAAAATAGTGCGCCGCCACGATTCTGTAAAAACCCATGTTTTTCTACTCAGAAGTATTCTAAGATAGAACGTTGGGGCGCCGATTCCTCGCTGATCATGACCAGCCTCGGTAAGCTCCGACATGTCTGTTTTCTCACTTGGTGTGCCGCTGTCATCTTTGTACCGAATGTGCTGCTGGTGTTCGCTACTTCTGTTATCGCCCACGTCCGGTGATTCAGACACTGACTTCTGATGTGCAACCTATTGCATCTTTTACTTTTTCTGATGTTTAGAATGAACCTTCAGTGTAGAAGATGGTCTGATCGCTAGTAAATAGTGTGGGTAATTTCCCAGTATGATTGCCTATGGAAGTCGCAGTGTCCATACGATACATATCGAACGTGCAATCGTAAATCGATCATGCGACTCTGGTGGCGGGCGTTGTAATGAATTATTTGTGATCGTCATTTTTGGAACTTCCTGGCAGATTAAAACTGTAAGCCGGTCCGAGACTCGAACTCGGGACCTTTGCCTTTCGCGGGCAAGAGCTCTACCAACTGAGCTGCCCAAGCGACTCACGCCCTGTCCTCACAGTTTTACTTCTGCCAGTACCTTGTCTCCTACTTTCCAAACTTCTGGAAACATCCCCCAGGCTGTGACTAAGCCATGTCTCCGCAATATCCTTTCTTTCAGAAGTGCTACTTCTGCAAGGTTCGCAGGAGAGCTTCTGTAAAGTTTGGAAGGTAGGAGACGAGGTACTGGCAGAAGTAAAGCTGTGCGGACGGGGCGTGAGTCGTGCTTGGGTAGCTCAGTTGGTAGAGCACTTGCCCGCGAAAGGCAAAGGTCCCGAGTTCGAGTCTCGGACCTGCTTACAGTTTTAATCTGCCAGGAAGTTTCATATCAGCGGAGAGTGAAAATCTCATTATCGTCATTTTTATCTGTTTTCCGTCGTACCCTTAGTTGTTCTAAATAACATAACTCCGCGAATTATTTGTGAGTTGCTAGTGAATCCCAGACGATTTATGTCGTTTGTGTGTGGGATCTCTGGTGTTCGTCACGTTTCTTCGGCTGATTCTCTCACATGGAAAAATCTAATTCCATGTTTATCCAGCGTAGAAAATTGTTCGACTTTTTGTCGCAAATGTGGAGTACTGCCGGGCGAGGAAAGGAGGGACTGTGTAGACTGTGGTGCAGCGAAGTGTATAAAACTTCGTAAGAACAGTTTCGATGCTGAAATACCGTTTACAATTTCATAGAGGACAGTGCGGAAAACGAACGAGTATCAGGAAGAATACATGGTTCGACTCTTCCAAATTATCCATCCAGACGACCGTAATGGACTTTCACATGACCACAGCACCGATCACGAGGAAGGTAAGTTGTTTCCTTTGCAATTACGAGTATTTTTGTAACGCTCTTATTTTGTCGTTGCTGTAGCGACCACCGTAAACATACTCATAACGCCCGCCACCAGAGTCGCTTGATCGATTTACGATCGCACGTTCGATATGTACCTTTTGGACCCCGCAAATTCGATAGGCAATCATTCAGACCCCTGAACTGCATGAGTCTTCTGCTGGAAGCGTCCTGTTGAGTCCCACAATCCGCACCTTTCGTAGGTGCCCAGTGACAGTGTTTGGCGCTGATCCAAGTCATCAATCTACCTTGGCTGGGAATTTGCTCCTCACCCCAAATTGCCGACTTACCTCAAATGCCCTGTCTTCTATCTATCCTGTGTTTGGACACGACAGTACTGTTAGAAAAGGCACTCGCATTTGTGTTTTGTAATGGCATTTTATACATTACATGAATAAACTGACAATAATGCAGGCTGTGCCATTCTGCTGTGGCCTCACAATTTTAAATTTATCATAAGTTGCCTTCTTGGATTCCATAAGTGGAACAAGTTGCCTTTGCCTTGTATCTTTCTTGTTGGGCTTTATTCACAGGTCCCATCATGGATTATGTACTTAGGACATGTTGCCATCTTGTATTCTGTGCTTAGGACAAGTGACATAGCAACCATGCATCCATGTCTTGTATCCTCACGCGTGCAGTCTTGGATTCTACACGTAGCACACATGGCCATCTTGGATTCGGAAGTCAGACAAGTGGGGAAAATCCGGTAGGGTCAGTGACCTAGATCCGTCATTTGGCGTTCTATACCTATGCCAGACGGTCTTGTTGGGTTCTATACTTTCTCAACTGGCATGGAATCCTACATGGTTTCCTCAGATTCACCATCTCGAATTTTATACTGAAAACAAGTGGTTATCTTAGATTCTGATACCTAGTGGAATAAATGACCAATTTGCATCAACTGACATTCCACACTTCCGCCATTTTGGATTTTAACCATAGGAAATTGAACTAGGTTTGTTACCTTGGGTTTTATATGTAGGACAAGCACCCATCTCAGATTTTTGAATTCATCTCCGCTTTTTTAATGGTTTGCAACATTAGAATTAGGCAATTGTTCTATGTGCTCCGTTTTGGATTGTGACATGAAAGAGGTTGGGGAGCAATGGGGGTAGAAATATATGGCAAGCTCACGATATCAAGAAATGTCTTCATCCTTGATGCCACTGAAAATCTAGCAGCAAAGCACGCTTTCTCCTGCTACTTCTGTGCCTAGAAATATTATCCATTTTAATAGCAACACAGTGCTTACGAGACGGTATTGCTTTTGATTATGGACTTGAGGACTCGATTCCTATCTGGTTATATTTGAAATTAATTTTTCAGCCAGTTTTGAGCTGCTGAGACATGATACTCATCGTACAGAATATTAGTCATCCCTTTAAATGAGGACAACGATCGCTTTGGATCGCTGGAAGTCGTTTGGAACGGGTACGAGGAGGTTATGTGATCCTTCCATCCTCTGTCGCTGATGTAAGTTGCAGCAGTGGACTGGGGTGTACGTGCTAGCCGGTTGTATGAAAGCAATGCAGTAAGATGGGTTCGATGTGGAAACGTGACAGGGTGGCAGAAAGGAGATATCGTCTTTGGACGCGCCCACAGTCGAACCTGTCTACCAAGAATGGTGGACCACACGAAGCCCTGTAAAAGGATTACGACACGGACCAGAGGGGAGTGTCACACCTTGTCACTGACAATGCCTGGCAAACGAGCCGTCAGTGAACGCAGCTCGATCTCAACCGGTTTCCGAGGATACACAGCGAAGAGTACTGACTGCGGTGGATATGGAGTCAGTCACACGGTCGCACATAAATCTGCATGTCTTTAGTGCCCAAACAACAGAGAAACTTGACAGTAGCTACCTAGAGGCGTGTAGCGTGTTCCAGCAAGTTACTATTTCATCCCTCTTCAAATGATACAAAGTGTTGACTACACCAATGACTTCTTGGGGTCTTTAACCGACTGTTTGGACAGTGTATTTCAGGATATAGGTGGTTTAGTGTTGTTATGGCGATGTGTTTCATACCATTAGTTGGTCCCAGCTATTTACAGTAACGTGAAAGTTACCAGAAACTTATTCAAACATTCTAGCTGACAGAGTGCACTTTATTTCACATTTTCGTGATAGGTACGCTGTGGACATTCCTGTTTTCTCATAACAGCGTTGTTCTTAGAGCTCCATAGACATGTTCCCGGTTTGACGAACTTTCAGGCAGCCTGTCGCACCTGGCCTCGTCTGGCCCGCTAAAACACCCGATTTTAATTCCGTAGTAAATATCTAGGACTATGTGGAACACGGGATGAAACGTTGCAATCAACGGTGCTGCAATTTTCTAGTTGTACGACAGCTAATTGATGGGTGGCTTCAGCTGGATATAGCCAACTGAAGTATTTCCCTACAGTCATTAAATCTGTTGGATGAGCCAGTTTTGCTAAATAGAGGTGGCTTCTAAACTTACCAGTGTGTATAAGAAGATGGTTTTTTGGAGAAGATGGTTTTTTGGAGAAAGAAAAGACAAAGTTCAGAAAAATCTATAATCTGAGTGCTTCACTCTGATAATCTAAGGCCATTCACCTCTATACATAGTCCAGATGAAACCTAGTTGCAGCACAATAGATAGTCCGCAATTGCATGAAGCTTATTAAGAAACGTAGGAATGTGTTTTGCGCTTGAGAGGACTGAGAGAAAGTTACTAACAACGTGCAGGGACAGAAAGTGATGACGACGAGGCTGTCCACACTTGTGTACTATGTGAATGTAAGAGGCCTAAATAAAACGTACTGCCTGATTCTCCATTTCGCAGAACCATGTTTCGAAACCTTATCGTCACATGATTTCGTTATTCCAGTCCTTATTTAAGCTTTAGAGATGAATTCATGCTAGTTCCCCGTCTTACCCCGCATATGGGGCAAGACGGGGAATTGGTAGTTTATGTTTCTAATCGAGATATTTCTAACTAAATGTAATAAGTTTGCAGGTTTCTTTGCATGGTATTGTAATTCAATGGTGATGTAAACAAATGATAATCAAACCTACTTGAATTTGTTTATTTTTGTCCCTTTTGTAAGAGTTTAAAGCTAGCTTCCCCATCTTGCCCCGCCTTCCCGTACTTAACTCGTGTATGTAAAGTGTAATGACACCATCATCTCCGCGGATAACATGCCTGCTAGAGCAGTTGATGAAACAGCCGCAGAAAAGACGACACAATCAGGTTGCTCTTTTGCAACACTCGTGTCAGACTGTCAAAGCACCTTTCACTTTTAATGTTTCATGCTTGGTAGCACGACACTCTTCTGCACTTACACGGCGACAGTTGTGAGAGCGATACAAGGATGTTACAGATAACGAGCTAGAAGCGAGCAAGGAGCAGCGAGTAACGACCGCTAATTGCGCCTTACTGGGTAACTAGGCTCCCGGTACACCTTGTGCTGCTCCAACTTACAAGAGAAAAGCGACGACGAAGGTGCACTCGTAGTTAACAGCTGGCACTGCGGTCTCATGTTACCTTTTTAAATGGCTCTGAGCACTATGGGACTCAACTGCTGAGGTCATTAGTCCCCTAAGGACATCACAAACATCCATGTCCGAGGCAGGATTCGAACCTGCGACTGTAGCGGTCTTGCGGTTCCAGACTGTAGCGCCTTTAACCGCACGGCCACTTCGGCCGGCTCTCATGTTACCTGCGAGAGCCTGGCACGAAGGTGTCGCAGCTGGGCAAGAAAATATCTTTTTTATGTAGGTACACGTTGAACAAGAACGTAATCAAGGATTAGCTTAATTTACGGAATATGTTTGCGTATTCGTCCTTTTTTTTTTTTTTGCTTCGGTCAAGAAGATCATCTGGTACATTCTGCCACTATTTCGTTCCAGTTTATCGACAAAGGAAATTAACCCAAAGTTGGTAAATCCCTATAAGAGTATGCTCCTTCACCTTCAACAATAAATGGGTGGCTAAATCCCTATTATACATGAAGTGGGCTAGTTTTCTTGTAAGAAGGCCCAAAAATAAAAGCACACTCGAAAACATGGCAAGAGTGCAGAATAAAATATTTACTGTTAGAGAAGTATGAAACAGCTGATATTATAAGCTTAAAAAATGAATTAATGCGGTGCGTACTAAGTGAACAATTAACTAATTAGAGAACGTTAAAAAGCATAGACCGATACCATGCGAAGACATTCTGTGGTTAAGAAGTAGGTACGTCCATTCCACACAGAAAGAGAACTGCAAGTAGATTAGTGCTCATAATTAAGTGATGTTGCCCGAGAATCCTTTAGTAATGGGAAATCCGAGGGACCTCTGTGGTTAATAAGTAGGTACGTCTATTCCACACAGAAAGAGAACTGCAAGTAGATTAGGGCTCATAATTAAGTGATCTTGCCCGAGAATCCTTTAGTAATGAGAAATCCGAGGAATCTGATCTGTAACATTCTGTGTAACTGATTTGGCTCCCCTAGGCGTGCACCTATTCCCACACAGAAAGAAATTTGTGGCTAAAAACATTCAGAGTATACTGAAGAGGCGATACATAAACGTTCAGCATCAGAGATGAATCATACGAAAAAGCAAAGTGATCTGAAAGAAGACCACATGCGAAAATAATTGCTGTCTTGACCTTCAAATCACAGTTTGTTATTGGCAGACCGAAACGATTTCTTCTTGGACACAAGACAATCGATAGTTTAAACTTTTCATGCATGTCTTCGTACACTATCTGATCAAAAGTATCCGGAAGCTTATTAATTCACTGCTTGAACTCTGCTGGGGACTGGTTTAGTGAGGTGTCTGAACGCTTGTGGAGGAATTCTTCCTCAAAAGTCGAAACCAGAGAAGTTGCCAGGACACTGGAGTCTGGAACTTAGTCGACGTTCTTACTAATCCCACAGGTATTCCACTAGGTTCACGTCGGAATTCTGGTCTGGTCAGTCCTTTTCAGGAATCCAAAAACCTTGCCTCACAGATTCTACGCCACGACAGGGTGCATTATCAATGTGGTGTCACCGCTAGACACCACACTTGCTAGGTGGTAACTTAAATCGGCCGCGGTCCTGTAGTACATGTCGGACCCGCGTGTCGCCACTGTGTATTCGCAAACCTAGCGCCACCACAGGGCAGGTCAGAAGACACGGACTTGACCTCGCCCAGTTGTACGGACGACATAGCTTGCGACAAGACGTATCACGTCTTCCTCTCATTTGCCGAGAGACAGATTAAATAGCCTTCAGCTAGTCCATCGCTACTACCTAGCAAGGCGCCATGTGTATCATTGCTAATTGCTTACTACTATGCAAGAGATGTATTTCAACAAGAAGAACATCATTAAAAGTTAAGTAGATGACAATCTCTCTTCTTTTCTTTATAGTTTTTCATCCAGTCTCCTGTTTCAGAATTTACGCCCGTCTGCGTTAGTTTCGCGTGCACCTAGCCCCTCATTGTGTCGAGACCTTAGGGAATCGACACAACAATATTTTGGCGACGAGGTGTGGTGCCGCGCCCACGTTGCAGTCTTTGTGTTATACTTGCTCTAATTTGCTTGAATCATGGCTTCGCCGCATTCTCCAGATGTACTGTCCGAATTTTTTCGCTTGCAGAATCAGCAGACGCAGGCGTTATTGGAAGCCCTTGGACAGCTCGTCCAGGGTCAACGTGCGCTGCAAACCGATGCGGCGGCAGCCGCTTCTTCGCTACCGCAGCCACACAACGCTGTCGCACCGCCATTTAGGCCCTTTGAGGCCACAACAGAAAGCTGGACTGAGTGGGCCAGCCAGTTCAACTTCCACCTCACTGCTTATGGAATTCAAGGTAAAGAGCGGCAGCCGTTTTTGCTTTCTTGTGTCGGTGTGTCTACCTACCGTGTGATAGTGAAATTGTTTCCCCGACGCGACGTCGCAACTCTGTCCTACGAAGAAATTTTGTCTGCTTTAGATGCCTATTTCAAAGAAACAGTTAATGTAGTTGCCAAACGGTATACGTTTTTTCGTACGAAACGTACGGCCGGTCAGACTAATAGGGAGTGGGTAGCAACTTTGCAAGGACTTACTAGAGACTGCGCGTTTGCCTGTGAATGTGGCCTCCCATATTCAGATACTATGGTGCGTGATGCAATTGCACAGAACGTTTCTGATGTTCGCATAAGGGAACAGATTTTGAAACTCGTTAATCCCTCCCTGCAACAAGTGATAGACATATTGGACAGGCAAGACACACTTGACTTTGCTCAGGAATCATTTGAAACTTCGCCAGCAGTGTGTCACATTAATCGGCCCGCCCGGCCCGCTGCACGGGACGCTAAGCGGCCCTCGCGCCCGACTTCGCTGCGGCCGCCTAGCTTGCAACCACGTGCGCCGCGTAAGCAAGCAAATGCAGTGAAATCTTGCCCGCGGTGTGCAACTAGACATTCGCGTGAAAATTGCCCGTCACGCCAAGCTATTTGCTTTTACTGTCACAAGAAAGGACATGTACAAAGTGTTTGCCAGAAAAAGTTAAGATCAGACAATCACACAAATTCCAGGCCTTTTGCTTCGCGCCGGAATCGAACCCAGGACAATCAGGCTCGTGGACCTTCGCCCATGGACATTCATGTGGTTCATTCCCACCCGTCCAGTGACACTTTAGCTAACAGTGACTGTGTTCGTCCCACCCAAAGTGTGCGTCGACGTCGCCGGCAATCCCGTAAAGTTGCAAGTGCTTCTGGACCTGTATCAGTTCAAATTGCACGAGACAGTCGCTCTTGTCGTCAACAAGACAATAAACTTTTTGTGGACTTAGACTTTGCAGGAAAAGTGATACCATTCCAGCTCGATACCGGAGCTGCAGTTTCCTTGCTCAATCACGACACGTACCAACAACTGGGCGCCCCGCCATTGCGTGCCGCAAATGTTACGTTAACTAGTTACTCAGGACAGCATATACCTGTGTTAGGACAGTGCAGCCTTCTTGCTACATACAAGGGACAGACAAAACTTGTGTCATTTTATGTTCTTCGTTCCTCTAGTGCAGTGAACTTGTTTGGTTTAGATTTGTTTCAATTGTTTAATTTGTCTATAGTGCATCAGGTCCTATCAGTGAATCAGACTGTGCCTTCCGCCAGTGTTTCTAGTCTTTGTGAAGAATTTGCAGACATTTTTGCACCGGGCCTTGGTTGCGCTCAGAACTATGAAGCGCATTTGGAACTGAAAGACAACGCGCAACCGAAATTTTTCAGAGCGCGCAATGTTCCCCACGCATTGCGTGATGAGGTCGCACGAACATTGGCCGAGTTAGAATCTCAAGGTGTAATTGACCGTGTGCAGGCTTCTCTCTGGGCCTCACCCTTAGTAATTTTGCCAAAACCTTCCGGAAAATTGAGACTTTGTGTGGACTTCAAGGCAACTGTGAATCCCCAACTAGTGACTGCTACTTTTCCTTTGCCCCGCCCGGAAGATCTTTTTGACAAACTGTGCCCGGGAAAATATTTTTCCAAATTGGACCTAGCAGATGCGTACTTGCAAATACCTGTGGACGAAGACTCCCAGCGCGTCTTGGTGGTAAACACGCATCTTGGCTTGTATCGCTTCAAAAGACTGCCATTCGGGTGTGCATCCGCCCCTGCTTTATTTCAGCAATATTTACAAACTATTTGTGCGTCGGTCCCTACGGCTGCGAACTATCTGGACGATATTGTAATCTCAGGAAAGACAGAAGCAGAACATTTGCAAAATCTCCGAACATTATTTCAGGTATTGCGACAAAATGGTCTTCGCTTGAGGAAGGACACATGTGTGTTTTTTGCTCGTGACTTACCGTACCTGGGGCATGTCATAAATGCCCAAGGTATACATCCGAGTCCAGAGCACCTTCGTGCCATTCAGGACTTGCCGTCACCGCAGAACTTAAAACAGCTACAGAGTGTGCTGGGTAAGGTAAATTATTATTCAAAGCTTGTGCGCAATGCTTCTTCCATTTCAGCTCCGCTTCATCGCTTACGCCGTAAAGGTGTTCCGTTCGTATGGACGACGGAATGCGAACGCGCCTTTCGCCAGTTGAAATCGGCGTTACTTTCCAATACTTGCCTTACGCCATTCGATCCCCGAAAACCCCTTTTGTTGATGGTTGATGCATCGGATTTCGGGATCGGTGCGGTGCTTGTGCACAAAGATGGTTCGCATGATCGCCCTATTGCCTTTGCGTCCAAATTGCTCTCATCTGCGCAAAGAAATTATTCACAAATAGAGAAGGAAGCTTTGGCTCTTGTGTTTGGTGTAACAAAGTTTCACGATTTCTTGTATGGTCGTCACTTTACAATCATCACGGACCACAAACCTTTGACATCGCTTTTTCATCCGAACAAGCCTGTACCTCCACGTACAGCGCAGAAATTCATTCGCTGGTCACTTTTTCTCTCGCAGTACCGCTACGATATCTTGTATCGGTCCACTGCTAAGCACGGAAACGCTGATGCGTTGTCCCGTTTGCCTGTTGCTGAGGATAAGGCATTCGATTCTTCCGAACTTGCTTGCATGTTCATTGATTCGGAAGCCGATGACGTGGTCGCATCGTTTCCGATTGATTTTCGTCGTGTAGCTACTGCCACAGCTGCTGACCCTGTCCTTGCTTCCGTTTTGCGTTTTGTTGCTACGCAATGGCCCTTGTCAACGTCACGGATCGAGGATCCTTTGGTTCGCAGATTTTTTGCTCACAAGGAGAGACTTTTTGTACGACGTGGTGTTTTGTTGTTGCGTTCCGATAATGATCAATCCCGAGTCGTAGTCCCACGTTCGTTACAGTCCTCTGTCTTACGGCTTCTTCACCAAGGACATTGGGGTATAGTGCGAACGAAACAACTTGCTCGACAGCACTGTACTTGGTTCGGAATCGAGGCTGCGATTACGACTATGTGCTCCTCTTGCGTGGCGTGTGCCGAACAACAATCCGCACCGCCGCGGAAATTCTTTGCGTGGCCGAAAGCCACTTCCCCTTGGCAACGCTTGCACATCGATTTTGCTGGTCCATTCTGGAATGCTCGATGGTTGGTTGTGGTCGATGCTTTCAGTAATTTTCCTTTTGTTGTCCGGATGTCTTCCACGACGTCTTCTGCCACAATCCAAGCCTTGTCTGCTATCTTTTGCATTGAAGGTCTTCCGCAGACTATTGTTTCCGACAATGGCCCACAATTCATGTCCGCAGACTTTCAGTCGTTCTGCAAGGCCAATGGTATTCAACATCTGACATCCGCGCCGTTTTCGCCTCAGTCAAACGGTGCCGCTGAACGATTGGTCCGGACTTTCAAGTCCCAGATGTTGAAATTGAAAGAGTCGCATTCTCGGGAGGACGCTTTGTTGCTCTTTTTGTCCTCATATCGCTCTCAGCCTCGCGATGGTCGCTCGCCGGCTGAGTTGCTCCATGGTCGCACTCATCGAACTCTGATGTCTTTGCTGCATCCGCCACATCAGGTTCCTGTGCAGCGGCAGACTCCTGCTTTTGCTCCTGGCGACGTTGTCTATTATCGCAACTATCGCGGTTCACAGCGTTGGCTCGCAGGGCGCATTCTTCGCTGCCTCGGCCGCGCGATGTATTTGGTTTTGGGGGCCTCTGGTGAGGTGCGTCGGCATCTCAATCAGCTGCGCCTCTGTCGTCGCCTGGGTTCTGCCGCTCCCCGTCTGCTTTCAGCGACGGAGCCGTCAGGTCAGCGCCCTGGGGACCCATCTACTGGCTCGCCTCATCCCCAGGTGTTACCGACGATGCCTTCCATTTTGCCTCATGGCGTCGCGCCGCCGCAGCCGCCGCCGGCGCCGCCAGCAGCGGACGCTTCGCTGCAGCCGCCTCGCGCCTCCCTGGGTCACGCGCCGCCGCTCGCTTCCCGTGACCAGCCGTCCTCCGCCATGGACCTCTTGCCCGCTCCGGACCAGATGTCGTCTTCGCCCGTCGGGTGCTCCGACCACATGGAGGTCGACCCTTCTGTCTCATTACGTGCGCATACACCTCATGTTGACGTGCACCCTGGACTAGGTTTGCAGGCGTTTCCTAGCTCCCCTCGGACCGAATGGCCGGGTGCGGGTGGCACAGCCTCGCCTGTTGTTAGGCTCCCCACCTCATCGCATACGTCAACATGGGGTCCTCCCCACGGCGGGCGGAAGCCTTATCTCACGACCGTTCGCCGATTTGCGGGGGAGGAATGTGGTGTCACCGCTAGACACCACACTTGCTAGGTGGTAACTTAAATCGGCCGCGGTCCTGTAGTACATGTCGGACCCGCGTGTCGCCACTGTGTATTCGCAAACCTAGCGCCACCACAGGGCAGGTCAGAAGACACGGACTTGACCTCGCCCAGTTGTACGGACGACATAGCTTGCGACAAGACGTATCACGTCTTCCTCTCATTTGCCGAGAGACAGATTAAATAGCCTTCAGCTAGTCCATCGCTACTACCTAGCAAGGCGCCATGTGTATCATTGCTAATTGCTTACTACTATGCAAGAGATGTATTTCAACAAGAAGAACATCATTAAAAGTTAAGTAGATGACAATCTCTCTTCTTTTCTTTATAGTTTTTCATCCAGTCTCCTGTTTCAGAATTTACGCCCGTCTGCGTTAGTTTCGCGTGCACCTAGCCCCTCATTGTGTCGAGACCTTAGGGAATCGACACAACAATCAAGCTGATACAAACAATCCTCTTCTCCGAACTGTTCCTCTACTGTACCCAGTGCACTGTGTTGTAAGATGTGTCCGCATCCTTCCGAGCTGGAGTTTTCTGTAGAGCAAAAAGGGGGCGCGCTGCAATCATGAGAAACACTTCCATACAGTACCACCACCTGCTGCGTATCTCACTGCTGGCACTACACACGATGGCAGCTAAAGGTCTACAGGTATTCGCCAAACCCAAACGCTTCCGGCCCATATCGTTATTCAACACTCGGTTCCACTCATCCACCGTCCGGAAGGGTCACTCTTTGTACCATCTCAAGTGTCGCCTAGCTTTGGCTACAAAAATGTGTGGCTTATGAGGAGCAACACGACCATTGTACCACATTCCTTTTGAAATCCCTGTGATCTGTCCCGCATTACAAAGCAGTATCAGGATACTTTTGATCTTATGCATCTGCCGTCTACCACAATACACCTGACTCTTTATCGTAGATATCACTGCACCTTGACATTACCTCAGGGTCACATCACAATGAAATAACTGTTGTGTATAGCAGGAGCGAAGAGGAATCAAGACCCAGGCTGAGCCGTGGTAAAACTTGCTTTTTTGAAGAGCGTGCCGGAACGAGTAGTGTAAAGCAGTCGCCCTCAGTTTCTGGCGGTGGCGCCACTGCGGCAATCGCAGCTTTGGTGTCTCCCTCTGGTGGGAAAGGGGAAAGGTAGCCTGTTCACGTTCATTTAAGTGGCGTTATGAGCTCGCCACTTGGTCAGTCGCAGTCAGGCAGTCGCGGTCAGTCTACGTGAGTCTGAAGTCAGTCTGGGGTCAGTCGGAGTGAGTCTGGGTCAGTCACTCGTCACCAGTTGCTGGTCTGTCTCTCGTCCGCATTTGTGAGGCAGTTAGTGTCTGTATGTCGTCTGGAGTGCCAGTATGTCTCTCGTTCGGATCAACCTTTAAGGCCAGTTGGATCGATCGGTTGGTCGGTCGCGCACTGAGAGACAAAATGACTTGTCCGCCTTGAGCGTCGGCGCATGTGAGGTCTCCCCGGTGAGTCCAGTGAGCCGCGCAGTATAGCGAGGGGTAGTGGCTTTGCGGTCGACAGGAGAGCAACAGGAGTCAACCCACGACATCAGTCTGGCCGGTGCGAGCTGCGACGCCGTGGTGTAACTGGTTCTCCGAGCGCTTCTGGGCCCCTTCAGTTACCATCTTGTGGAGCTTGGCTCGGTCCTTTCCTGGTGCAGGGATGTCGTTCAGCCAGTGGGCGTGTTTCCTCTGCATGGTTGGGTCCGAGCCAGTATTTCCGCCGTCGTGTGTCTGGAAGTGAGTGGGAGACGCACCAGCAGGGCAGTCGCGACGGAGCTGCAGTGGCGAACGGTTGGTGCGCACCAGGAAAGACGGGAGATCGGCGCGCCTTCCTGCGTCCGTTGAAGCGGCTGGCAGCGGACGGTTCGGGAGAGCGACTTGGCGGTCCTGCGCCAGATCTTCTCCAGAAATAGCAGTTGATTAGAAGTTAAGTGATTGGTGATATGTTCTGTGATTTACTCTCCTTAAGTTCTACTTGTTTTCTTGGTCAGTCTCTCGTCCCCAGCTTGCTCGTCTGTCCCTCGTCCGCATTTGTTAGGCAGTTAGTGTTTGTCTGTCGTTCGGAGCTGCCTCTGTCATGTTTGTCGGACTTGCTGTGTTAACGAATTTATTGCTTGGAGTGTAACGCCCTAAAACCTGAAATATGTTTTGATCTTGCCTATCATCTTGAGAGGCGGTATCTGTGTACTTCAGAACACCCTAATTTGTTTGGGCAACTTTGTAGAATTTTATATAAGATTGCATTTTATAGGCTTTTATTTAAATGATCGCTTTATTATATAAAGTTGCCACCCTTTCACCGTAAGACTTTTCTTAGAGGTTAAAATCAAGTTGCACCTTTTTGTACCATTTCCATCCCTCCTACGAGCTGCATAGCTTGTGTACTTGTGTGAATTGTTAAAACTTTTACTTTAAGGTAATCTAGTGTGTTGCAGATTTGCACCAGTGTAGACGTTCAGAGGTTGTTGTGAACGGTCGTGACTACGGCCGTATCAGAAGGGAGCGGCAAGGTTCTCAGCCCGAAAGTTCATACACTAAAAAATTTGTTTCTTTCTGCCTCTGAATAAATTGTAACTTGATATTTAAAGGGTGCTTTCTGCTTATAATTTTAAATCTGTTTCTCTTTTTTTAAAAAAAAAAGCTTTTAGGAATTATATTCCCACTTGTTAAAAGCAATTTGATTTTGATTTCATCAGTTACTCCCTGGCAACTAATTCCACACTCACACAGTGTGATTAAATGTGTTAATGTTCTTAATGAATCGCTAGTAAAGTACAATAAATCCTAAAGAAAATTCTTTGAAAATAAATCTACGGTTCACAGACATACTGTCAAGGAACTCACAGACAAATTATCATCAACACTCATATCAGTCGAGGTTTTCTGTCGTGTAATTTAACTTACCAATGATCTTACGGACATGTAGCAATATCTCCAGGCAAAAAGTAAGATAATTATCCCATTAAATATCATTGCGTACAGTGTCTTGTATCTTAATTTCGGAACAAAGTGAACATAGAAGGTCAAATAAATACCAAGGCGATGGAAGAGTGATAACGACACGCGGCCTGACATTATTTATTTTCTAATATCTAACGTGATTTATATCTGTAACAGTTACGGAACATATGAGAAACTGTTGTTAAAATTGTGCGTTTTGTGACAGATATCAGTAATGTATCATCCAATTGTTACTGTGCACAGACAACAGCAAATGCTGAAATATTGTAAACTGCTTGGACATAGTAATGAGAAGCAGTCGGATAACATTCTTTTACGAGGTGTATGGTCAATCGCCTTATCTGAAAACATTTTCTTCCTGTGCACATAGTTGCCGATTTCCTAGCTTTAAGGGTTTAAGTGTATCCGATAGTTTATTATAATTCCGAGTTCAGTCAGTCTGTTGATCCTTGAGGTGAACCGTAAGCCCCTTAATCATTGTGTTATCTTAACTATGTAGGAGTAACTTCACATTGTCTTTCTAGTCTGTTTTCTAACAAACAACCACAGTTTACAGTTTCTGTCCTTAATTCTTGTCATTGGTACTTATTCATTCCATCAGTACTGCATGGTGTAACTTAGGAAGTAGGGATGAGGGGTACACTTAGCAAAGAAGGTCAAGGCCCCTACTGTGCCACTCCTTAACACAACGACTAGCAGATCAGTTATTAACAATTTATTCAAAACAAGCTTTTATAAAACAAGTTAGAGGCAATCAACACGTGACCGTTCTTAAGACAATATCAAAATGTACAGTTACAACAATTTTCTGGAGATTTCAGTACTTAAGAAACAAATTACAATCTGAAGGTGATTTTAAAATGTGGCACACATATAATGTTCTCCTTTTTGTTTTAAAGGCAATATCAATAATATGAAAATAATTTACCAAGCACACCAGTTCGTTACGAACCCAAATACCACAAGGGGCACAACAAGTTAATTAATGCAATCGATTCCCAAGCAATTGAAAACGTCCTTTTTTTACATATATATAAAATAGGTTTAATAACTACCAACCGGGCAGTGACGCCAGGCTGCCCTGAGCAAAAAGTGACTTAAAATGCCGGAAGCAGCAGACCAGCCGTCCAAAACAACACCTAAACGCCGGGGCCCAACCGGTAGTCACTTCCCATTAGACGACACGTCACAGCATCTGTGCACCGAAGCAGAACGTGGCGCCGCTCCCACACACCCCAACTTGCAGAAAACCAGAACACAAGCAGACCGCAAAAAACACGGCAAACACCAAGCAAACATCAATTAATATAAGTTAAGAACCAATAAATAATAATATAATCTTTTAAAAAACCAATAAGTGCTTGCAATAAAACGACTTAAATTTTACAGCAATACCAATGCTGTAAAACATTTAAACTGAGGCTTGTACACAAATGCAATGTTATAAAATAGTATCACATACAATTAAGGCCGACAATGTGTAGAAAGATGAAATGGAAATAATTTCAAGGTAATATTGCGTTATTCCAATGCACATAACCACAAACTAGGTTTTGTGCACTTTAATTTCCTTGCATAGGTCTGCAATGTAACTGGCAATTGTATAAGCTTGGTATGAAGAAAATTACAACTAGACTGTGACCTAATATCTTCGATACCTTACAGTAACTACATCTTTTGGGGACGTTGATTTCCTTAAAGGAAGTAGAGACTGCTGGTCTCCATGCGATCACAAATCTTGCCGGCTGCTCTTACTTCAACAACACATACATTAGGGCAACCAACCAACCAACAAGAGACAGTCACTAAAACGCAAATGGTTGCACGAAACGAAGGCACCAAAACCACGTACACCTC
This sequence comes from Schistocerca nitens, assembly GCF_023898315.1. Taxonomy (NCBI): domain Eukaryota; kingdom Metazoa; phylum Arthropoda; class Insecta; order Orthoptera; family Acrididae; genus Schistocerca; species Schistocerca nitens. Next base: position 57,436,651 of record NC_064621.1, read on the forward strand.
CGATGGAGAGTGTTGTTCGAGACGGTCTCGAGGAACGGGTCTGTCCGAGAAAACAGGCACCAAAGCAATGCGACGAGCAGCGCCCGGAGTTGACATCAGACTGGCGCACCACAAACTCGCGACCGTCCTGCGAGGTAGACCGGCCGCGTCGCTGCTGGCCGAGCCCGCGTGTTTTGCTCCTTCGTCCCCTCAAGCACGTTCTAGCGCCTCGTAGCCAGTCCCACGACCAACTCCCCGACCACAAGTACCCGCCACCAGATCACAACAGGGGCAAAGATCGTAGTACAGCAGGGTAGTCGATAGTCGTGCCAAAGAGCTGGTGTGCCAGGAAAGGCGCACCGCGGCTCAAATGGATTGGTAATTCGTTCGAACGGGATACTTTTGCTGTATTTCAGTGCCTGTGTTTTTACGATGTACTCTCAATCAAATGGCTCTGAGCACTATGGGACTCAACTGCTGTGGTCATAAGTCCCCTAGAACTTAGAACTACTTAAACCTAACTAACCTAAGGACATCACACACATCCATGCCCGAGGCAGGATTCGAACCTGCGACCGTAGCAGTCGCACGGACTGCGCGCCTAGAACCGCGAGACCACCGCGGCCGGCACGATGTACTCTGCGATATCCTATATACATGCACGTGTTTTTGCATTTTTATCAGAAGTAAATAGTGCAAATGAGTACTAGAATTAAGATAACTCTTGTTGTGGGCTCACTAATAATTACTATGTAACTCTTCAGGCTTTCCCGGCGATCTAATGACATCTTGGGTTGTCGGGTGTTCTGCCGGATATCAGCGTCGTACTTGCACGATATTTCGGTCACATAGCTCGTAACCTTCATCAGGTGCGACCTGAGACTGCTCCTCGAGTGGACCTGGTCCAGTATTTATGCCTATGGCCTTCCCCCTCCACCAACGGCTGCAGGCGCTTCCTCTGTGGTCCGCGCCCATTCCCTGCGACCTGCTGGAGCGTTGCTGCTCCGTTTTCCGTCCGCTGCGGTTCTAGGTGTTCCCTCTGCGGTCAGGCGCCCACCAACCCCGCTCCTGGGGGTTTCATCTACGGTCTGGGGTACCAAGCGTTCCCCCTGCGGTCCGCGCCCGCTCACCACGACCTGTTGGTGCGTTGCCGCTCCGTTTTTCGTCCACTGCGGCTCTGGATGTTCCCTCTGCGGTCCGCGGCCGCCAGTCCCACTTCTGGGTGTTCCATCTTCGGTCTAGTGCTCCTGGCAGTCCGTCAGGGGCTCGTTTTCCATCTCCATGTCTCTGGTTCTTCTGTTTGTGCAGTGTTGCAGCTGGCCCCGTTGCTCCTTTAACAATTCCAGAGCCGGATCCCAGGCTCTGATTAGCTGGTACCCTGTGTCACGGTTCATAAGATCGTCAGCCATTTTAATTTCTATCAATTCTCTTATAACACTGTCCCAAAATCTGGGTGTTGGTGCTAGAATCCTGGTATCCTCATACTTCATGGCATGATCTAGTTCTAGACAGTGTTCAGCAATGGCTGACTTAGTCACCTGTCTTAATCTAGTGTGCCTCTGATGTTCTTTGCACCTGATCTCCACAGTTATTGTCGTCTGGCCAATGTAGGACCTGCCACATTGACAAGGTATATTGTAAATCCCTGGTTTTCGTAACCCCAGGTCGTCTTTGACACTCCCCAGCAGTCCCCCAATCTTGTTGGATGGACAGAAAACACACTTGATATTGTGTTTACGGAGGATCCTACTGATTCTGGCAGAAATAGAGCCAGCATAGGGCAGATATGCCACCTTCTTTGTTTCATCTTGGTCTTCTTCAGGAACCTGTGGTATGGTGGCAACGCTCCAACAGGTCGTGGTGAGCGGGCACGGACCGCAGGGGGAACGCTTGGTACCCCAGACCGTAGATGAAACCCCCAGGAGCGGGTTTGGTGGACAACCCAAGATGTCAATAATTACTATGTTCAACTGGCGTTTCACATTATATTGCTTTCTTTTCCTAGCATCTGATAAACTGAAATTCTTCTTTTTTTTTAGATTATCAGTTCGTTAAAGAGGATAGTACAGAATGATGCTCTCAGAGATTTTTCTAAGTAAGATTAGGTTCTGTACAGGTCATCTGCGTAATGGTTCTTCTAGTCAATACGAAACTGATAAGAAAAAATAATCAATGTTGTTCCTATGACAGCAGCTGGAAGATGAAATTGTATTCCGCCTGTGTCACACTTTGTTCTGTTGGTTAGTAATACGCTATTTTGCAATTCCAGTTTTGTCATCCCTGTTGATTTTCCGTTTCTGTAACAGCTGACAGTCGCTGTTTATGGTGGATCAAAATGGTTCAAGTCGCTCTGAGCACTCTGGGACTTAACATCTGAGGTCATCGAGGTCATTAGTCCTCTAGAACTTAGAACAACTTAAACTAACCTAAGGACATCACACCCGTCCATGCCTGAGGCAGGATTCGAACCTACGACCGTAGCAGTTGCGCGGTTCCGGACTGAAGCGCCCAGAACCAGTCGGCCACAGTGGCCGCCGTTTATGGTGGAAGTGTGGAGAAAAATCCAGTGTTCTCAAGTTTTATGGAAATGCTGATTCGATTTTCCCAAGAAATAGTTACATTTCACATTCCTGTTAGTTAGTCTAAAATACCTTGGTTGAACAAATGATAACACTCTCTCTTTTTTGGATCTGCTATGGACATAAGTACGTGAGCATCTTTTCGTTCTGAGACCACTAGCGCTTCTTGAGTCTTTACTTGTACCTATTTATTTACGTTGTCCCACCGAATCGGATACGGATGGATCATGAAACGTCGATAGCGTGCGTTTATGCGTAGTATCGGAAACTGTATAGTGGTATATACAGATCAGGCAGTACTAACTTAAACAGCAGATACAAGATGTGAAAAAACAAAGCTGTATATCTTTCTGCTACAGGTACGACGTGCAGTTGCCCTGAGGGAAAATCTCTCTGTACTTGTAAACTTGCTGTGGGGTTACCACTATCACACTCAGTTTTCCATGGCTGGCATGCTGAACCGCTTCATGCAACGTTTCCATTTCGATCCTCGCATCCCCCAAACAGTCTGCTAATAACTTCGCTACCATAATCCTTTCGTCAAGTGCACTTAGGAGGCATTGTGTTTCCTTTATATCACTATTCATGGTATCCATAGCGTTCCATCTATACGGCTGTAATTCTGTCATTAACTTTCGCTCTGTCTTGTCAGTATTCATTATCCATCATCCCACGTTTGCTAGTTGCGTTATCTGCCAACTGATCGTTAGTTTTGTATCCTCTACCATCTCTTGTTAGATTCTTGCCGTGTCGATCTACCTTGCTAAATTATCATTCTCTGCTGCTCCAAACACCGTTTTAAACAGCTTCCGCTCCGTGCGGGTGTCTGTTATTCCAAACACAATGTTTAATACCTTTCCACCTGCATATCTTAAGCCACTGATAAAGCGTACTAGTATTACACCGAAGATAATCCTTCTCGAGACCAACATCGGTATGCTAGCTAAGGGTAAAGGATTTACCATCAGTCCCCTCCGTCGTTAGAACCAGTGTATATACATACAGAACAAAGGCAAGTGAATAGAAATAATATTAACCTTATAACCCTAACCCAGGCGTGGACAAGATTTCGGTTCATGGGCTGTGCCTGGGTCCGAACACCAAAACGCTCAGCCTCGATGCACGTTTCCCCCACCGTTACGCCGCGACAGCTGAGCGCAGGCAGGGGGAAGAGGGAAAGATTGGGAACGTATCGCATTTCTCAACACCACAGATCACAAACAGAATAAATTTTCAGTACTATTTAATTTTTTGGAATGCTGAAAAGATAATACAATTTTTATAGGGTACAAAACGGCATATGGACAGACACAGGCAATTTCACAAATTTTCGTATTCGGGTTGTTGCGTAATTCTGACTTACCTAGTTTCATGATACAAACAGGTCTTTCACGCAAATATGTCGATCGAAATATTGTAGCACATTTGCAAACTCATTATGGAGACTTGGAAATTTTACCTCAAGAAAGCAATGTAGACACCCTACACAGTTTTAATGTAAAACGATTTCTCATTAAAAGTGGAATTTACCTTGCGGGTCAGTCAGTTGCATCTGCACATGAACAGGGGTACTTTAAACAGAACCGTCACATGGTTTCGAGAACAATACGAAAATAGGTGTAAGATTGACAGAGTCCTCAAAACCTTTAGAAAACGGTATCCATGTAATTCTACCAAGGCCACAATTAATTCTTCAGGCCTCGCGGTTCCTTCAACAGCAGTGAGCTTAGGGATGTCGACTGCGTTTGTCAGAATGTGTCCCTTCTATGACGTGATTTTCTTTTCAAAATCAATCCCATCAAATCATAAAGAAGTTTCTTCTCACCTCCCAATGTCTTACTGTGGCTAGAGTAAATCATGTCTGCTTAAAATATGAGGTCCACAATCCATTTCTGATGTCCTAATTTTCGTTCCTGCATTCCTTTTCTTTCGTAAGTTCGACACTAGCGAGTTTTAAACTGAACGGTCGTACCTGACATGCACCTTAACTTAACCAGCGTCCTTCGCAGTAATGTATAAATGCCCCATGCTTTCTTTCAATTCCATCAGAAAACTGTTCCAAATGACGGTGAAATAATCCATGTGACTTCATAAATTTTCTATTCACACAATAGTTTCTTCAGGGGCTGCATGCGTAAAAATTTAGAAGTAAGTGCATCTTGAACTACTGAACAAGGAATCCTATCTATCATTGTAATTTTTTTCCTTTTCATGGTGAACTAAATCTTCAAATTCTGTCTGCATAGTATTGTAATATCGTTTCATAGCCTATATACAGTACCCGTCGCTTATGTGACTGCATAATAGATACTGTGAATTTTCATCTCTCTCTTCTGTCATTTCCATTCATTTTTCAGTGCTTGTGACGACAGATCGCTAGACTACTTGTGCAGATATCCACTGAACCTTGCGGGCCTTCAAAAAAAAAAAAAAAAAAATTAATGGTGGCCCTCAACTACGTACCCTCAGACTCGGAGTTGAAATGTTAAAAGCTTTAGCTGGTTTCGTTGTCTAGGGGCTGTGATACGTAGTTGCTGCATTACAGGCCAAATACTGCTGAGTCTACAGTATACAATATGAATATACACATGAATCCTATCACTCGGCAATTGCGAATTTTGAATGTAACATAGAAATTTATAAATGAAAGAATGCAATTAAACAAAATCTGCAGATACTATTTTTAACGACTGTAAATGATGAGTACAATAGCAAAATTATCTTTAAGAATGCCGTCTATTACTGCAAAACACTTATTGGTGTCGATGGTTCAGTAATTAAATAATATATAGGTTGAATAACAGGGAAACAATATATTCCTACTTCACGTAATTAGTTATGAACAACAACATAGCTCGCGACATATTCACTTCTAAAAGCATACTAAGTCTTCACTGCAGAAGCCACGGAAATCTCACAAGTGCACAAGTCGGCAATACGAAATATTTCTATCTCCCGTGACCACACGCAAACTGCTCAACACTTTCCAGGTATTTCCTGTGACCTTCCATCGCGCCTTTCCGTCCAGCATTCCCCTCGTGTACTGTGCGAGGCTCCTCCCCCACTTCCATACAGATTCTCCATTGACTTAGGTAGTCGCCTACCGTAGTAACGAGCGTAGTGATTGGCTAAAGCGCTCCCGCCTTGTCTCCAAGCCAACAGACACTCACAAACATATTGAAACACATACGAAGTACTGGATTTACATTTAAGTAGCTTCAAATTAAATACATATTCCTACAGCTGGACCATAAACCCGCTCTAACACACATTATTAAATACACAAACAAATTAAATAAACATATATCAAAGGAATAGCAACAAAAGTAGGCCAGTAGCCTAATGTCTCTGTGCTTTCTAAAACATAGTAAATATTTGACCATTTTCTTCATGAATAGTATTTACAAAGACATAGCCGTATAAATATAGTAATGAGCATGCTGCTATGGTTTTTTCGTCTAGGGAATTACACACACACACACACACACACACACACACACATATATATATATATATATATATATATATATATATATATATATATATATATATATATTGTATAATATATTATACATTACATATATTAATTTTAATGCACAAGTCTGCAGATCAGTTGGTGGCAACTTAGAATTGTTCAACCTTGCGACATAGAAATATTCGCAGTTTTTCCACCCATTTGAACTGAATTCCCACTAGGTTCAACTGTAGACTGCCAAAGATCAATCTTAGCATGATGCCTACCCAGGAAGTTACTTGGGAGAATGCGGGAAAATCCCTGTCCTGTTGGCAACACTTCCACGTGCTCACAGAATCCTTAAAGCTGAGTTGTATTGTCCCCAATGACGCTATGTTATTATTTCATACTCAGCGTAATCAGTGTTTTAGAATACTAAGTCTTCTCTTATGCATGAGGTCAAGGCTCACGATCGATACATGCGCACCATTGTCTACCAGGAAGTTATGTTCCCTGCACTGTACTAAGCCCATCACTGTCATCGGATCTTCCTATGCCGTAATCTTTTTTGATAATACTCAGAGTTTAACTTTTCAAGAAGGACTTCCTTTAAAGTACAACTCTCCTCGATCATCCTTAGTAAAGTTTTGAATATTCTGCTGTGTGTACGTTGCACCTTCCACCATATGAAGCCATAGATTGTTCCTAAAAAGCAAATAACAAATTTTGTAGTGAGTAGTTTATTTTTTTCATTAGCTGTTACACATGCTGATTCCTACACGCATTCGAGAACATCAGCACACCGGACACAAAACAACATGCTGAGCATGAGGTAAACTACTTTTATTTCAGGGCAGATCTTGTATTCATATGAGGAAACAGTTAGTAGTCAGAATTATCAAGTGTTGTGCTAAGCAAGAAGATTAATTTACAGTGAACAGTGTAGGTTTTCTCAAACAGCTATTCTTTTCCTCTCGTCACGTAGAAGAAGGTATAATTAGAAATGAATGACTAACACTAACCTCATTTAACGATGGTTTATTCAGCACTTGCACATAGCGGAGCGCGGAGCGAACTGCGATACGGTATATATACAGTACAATGATTCTTGACATTTGTGGATACTTCTAGAATGTACTCGAACCGAAAACCGAATATAGAAATTATAATATTACACTTCAGGAGAGTTTCAGATTCACGACCCTCCATGCAACAGTCTGGCATCATAACCACTACACCACAGCGACTATACTACTCAGGTTCTTCTGCAAGATTGCTCCCTCCGTAAGAGAACAGCGTCTCGGTGTTACGTTGTTCTAGCCCGGGAACGAGTCACCAGTCCTGCATACTCCGACTCCCGATGACTGATGTTCACCCTGGCTGTGATCTTCTTAGAACTTCTTTTGCCGCTAGCCTCTTTGTCACCTTTCCGCTTGTTGCCTATCGCTGGAGCTTTGAATTTACCCTGGATTGCAGGATCCTTATAGGACTCCATTCGAAGGACGTGGACCGTATCTCTGATGTTTCGTCGTCCTGTGTTGGGGTCGAAATCTTCAACATCATAAGTAACATCAGACAGCTGTTTTAGAACCTTATAAGGTCCAATGTAGCGCCTGAGGAACTTCTCAGAGAGACCAACCTTCCGAACGGCAGTGAAGATCCAGACGAGGTCACCAGGCTGGTAGACAACAGGGCGGTGGCTCGCGTCATACCTTCGGTGATCGTTTTCTTGAGCCTGCAGCGTGCGGAGTCGAGCTAACTGCCAAGCTTCCTCAGCTCTGGTTAACACCTGGCCGATGTAGTCGTCGTCTATGTCATCAGGGTGTAAAGGAAACAAAGTGTAGATCGTCGTAGTCGCCTCACGCCCATGCACCAGGAAAAGTGGCGTAAATTCTGTGGTGTCGAATTTCGCGGTGTTGTAGGCAAACGTGATGAAAGGTAGCACCTCATCCCAGTTCCTCTGCTCAACATTGACGAACATCGATAGCATGTCGGCCAGGGTATTATTAAGGCGTTCAGTGAGCCCGTTAGTTCGCGGATTGTAGGCAGTCGTCATGTGACGAGTAACGTTGCACCGAAGGTTTATCTGTCACAAGATTCGATTGAAAAATTAAACGACCTTGGGGCACTGTGTTTTAATACGTCTTCCACGATGAATCTGGCTACCTCGAATGCTTTGGCTGTTTTCACGGCTTTTGTAATGGTATAGCGTGTCAGAAAATCAGTGCAAACAATAATCTATCTATTGCCAATAGCAGACATTGGAAATCGTCCGAGGAGATCAATCCTAAAACTCTGGAAAGGCGTTTCGGCTGGTGGAACTGGTATGAGTTGGCCAGGTGGTATTTGAGGGACAACCTTTCTCCTCTGGCACTCTCGACAGTGCGACACATAGTGACGGACACTCTTAACTAAACAAGGCCAGAAAAATCTGTTGCGGATCCTATCGTATGTCTTAATAAATCCTAAATGTCTGGCCTCAGGTGTGTCATGGAATTTCTGTAGAACATCTAAGAGCATGTGTTTGGCATTCATTGGTAGCCACCTCTTTCCAAACGGATCAAAGTTTTTCTTGCAAAGTAATCGATTAAGTACCTTAAATTATCCTTTCACATCCTCTGACCGATTTAAGGCAAGCATAATTTGAGATATCTTGGTGTCCTTCTTCTGCTCAGCAGAGAGATCCTGGAGTGCAGCAAGTCTTGACGGTCTTGCACAGGGTTTCGTGAGAGACAGCCAGCATCTCGGTGTTTTCATCCACTTTTGTATGCTATGGTGATGTCGTACTCTTGAAGACGTAGTGCTAACCTGGTGAGTCGTCCTGTTGGATCCTTAAGACCTGTCAACCAACAAAGTGAATGATGGTCTGTAACAACTGTGAATGGCCTTCCATAGAGATACTGTCGAAATTTGCGCATGGCTCAGTTCACAGCAAGACATTCTCTTTCTGTAGTTGAGTAGTCCCTCTCGGCTTTTGTAAGTGTACAAGAAACATAGACTATAACCTTCTCTTTTCCATCCGAAATTTGCACCAGAACAGCACCGATCCCATACCCTCTGGCATCTGTGTGTAATTCTGTAGGTGCTATCTCATCATACAGACCAAGTACGGGGTCAGTTGTCAGAGCTTTTCGCAGCACATCGAAAGAATTTTGTTGAGCACGACCCCAGATAAATTTAGCATCGGCTTTAAACAACTCTTGGAGTGGCCTGGCTTTGATACAAAAGTCTTTGATAAAACAACGGTAATAAGAAAATAATCCGAGGAAGCTTCTCACCTCTCTAGTACTTTTAGGAATAGGAAATTCCGTTATAGATCTCACCTTTTCTGGGTCAGGCCGCACACCTTCGTTTGACATAAGGTATCCAAGTATTCTGATTTATTTTGCTCCAAAGAGACACTTTCTTGGATTAAGTTTCACTCCGACTTGTTGGAGACACTTAAGAACAGCCCTCAGTCTTTTTACATGCACATCGGATGTCTCTGAGAACACTATAATGTCATCTAAATAACAAAGACACATCGTCCACTTCAGGTGACTTAGATTATCCATCATCTGTTCAAAAGTTGCTGGTGCATTACACAAACCAAACGGCATTACCTTAAACTCATACAGGCCCTCAGGGGTGATGAATGGAGCTTTTTCACGATCAGCCACATCTACTTCGATTTGCCAGTATGCCGAGGACATGTCCATGGTTGAGAAAAAGTTAGCCCCCTTCAGGCAATCTAGTGTATCGTCAATCCCTGGAAGTGGGTAAATGTCCTTTTTAGTTATCTTATTAAGGTTTCTGTAATCAACACAAAAGCGCCAACTGCCATCCCTCTTCCTGACGAGAACCACTGGTGACGACCATGGGCTCTGTGAACGCTGAATTGTGTCATTCCTCATCAATTTCTCTACCTCGTCGCGAATTATTTGGCGTTCCGTAGCGAACACACGGTATGCTCTCTGGCTTATTGGTCTCGAGTGCTAATCTGGTGCGTCGGCTAAGATCTGTCCGCTGTCTTCTGGCGCGGGCGTCATCAAATATCCGCCGCCTTTCTCGGCATTAGCGCACCATATGTCCCGGTCGTCCGCAGTGGAAACATACTGGTTGGTTATCCTGGGTCCTCCAGACGTCAGTCTTCCTTGGCACCCACACAGGTTCCTCATGCGGCATTTCAGCAACGTAACTCCGCCTAGGTCTCGACTTTTTCGCCGTTTTAAAGGTAAAGGAAGGACAAAAGATTGGGTTCAATGTCTCTTCCACTTCCTCCCTTATGACTTCTTGAAGCGTCTCGGTTTTTTTCTCGCGGTGCAATCCAAGTGCCTTCTGAACTTCCTCCCTATCTGACGAAGAACACTTGTGAAATTATCTCCTTCCTCCATCACGACGTCGATGCCAGGTTTGGAAGCCGTTCAAACGTCATGCGTGTAATTCTTATTTGATGCATTGTCTCGATTTGCTGGCACCGTGTTATGAAGTCGTCTGCTGACGAAACCTCATTCAGGAGTAGGGCTTGGTACATGTCCTCAGTAACACCCTCCATGAGATGTGCAACCTTATCTTCCTCCTTCATTCTAGGCCCCACTATTTTACACAGCTTCAAGCCGTCTTGAATGTAGGATGCTGTAGTTCCTCCTGGACGCTGTGCCCTGCACTTTAATTTACCTTCAGCCTTGCACATCTGTCATTGTGTTTCGACGAAATACTTGCGCTGTTGCGCCTGGAATACTTCCCAGCTTGTGAACGTTTCCTCGTTGATCTCTTACCATTGCTTGGCAGTGCCCTCCAAGTAGAAAAATACGTTAGCCAAACATACGGTGTCATCCCATTTGTTGAATTTGGCTATTCGCTCATATACCTTCAGCCACTTGTTTTGATCTTGGCCATCGTCACCAGAGAATCTGGAAGGATCTCTCACGTGGTGGTACACAGTTGCTGTCATCGTAACGTCCTCTTCTTCTCCTGTCTCCGATAGATTGCGATCTGTTCAATATGGGTCGAACTCGGGTTTCTCGCCACGTTGAAAGGGTACAGTACCGCCAGACATTGAAAATAGGTACAACATACTTCATTATTCTTGTCAGAACAATATATTTTTTTCTAATAATAACTCAATTTCAATTAATACAGCAAAGCCGGATACCAGTGTGGGAAAGAATGACAATTTATTTATTTAATTTATCACATGTGCACTCCCACAAAATAAATCCCTACATCCAATTTGATGAGATCTGTGAAATGAATGAATGTATGGTCGTCTGCTAACCGCAGATAGTGAATGTGAATAGATGATCATCTTTGAGACGATTCTTTGGCCACCTTTGATGGGACCAAAGAGATGAAATTTACCTGAGCTTTGAGCACATGAAATGTGGCTGACCAATACGGTAGCAACGTGCTCCCCCACTTCGGCAGAGGTGCGAGAGGACCTGAAGAACGGCCACGTTTCAGCACTCTGCCGCTGGATCTTGTGCTGTTAAGACCTGTCTTAGTTGTGCTCCGTAAAGACAAAAGAGTGGAGACATGGTATGCATGTGGAATATTTAAGAGTAGTTTGAAATAATAATTTCTCTATTTCAGGAACTTTTGTGGGGAGAATTAAATGTCAGGCAGGTAATATTAATGGGATCGTAGTAATCTTCGGAAGTGACCAACGGTCACAATGAAACCACGTGTAGCAATAAGTTGAAATACTTCTGTGTGCTTAAGTTAAGCTGAATTACTAGCGTGTGTACTATAAGTTGAAATATTTAAGAAATAGCGTGTGCAGGACTTGAAATTAGAGGCGAGTACTTCCACGTGGTGAGTACTGTGTGAGTCTCAATCTGTGTATGAGACAAAGGATAAAGAGAAGTACTCGTCCATGGTATCAGTTGAGGACTCGTGTGTGTGATGAATGTGTTCTTAATATTACTTTGTGAGATATGTTTCCGTGTGACGCTTGATTCAAACTATAACACTCTGAGAGAGAAACAAGGTGAGTCAGCCGTCTATCCAGCAACGCCACTTGGCTTGCATTGCACAGGAAGACGTGCATATATCTCCAGAGTTCATAGTAGGAAAGAAGAATTACGAAGTGGGGCAGTGTCGTGTGAAACTGGGATAAATACTAATTGAAGTGGGAATGCTGAAAGTGATAATGTTGTGACTATTTATTGTGTTGCATTCCATGTTGTAGTGTGGTGTATGTCATGTAATTTGGGTATGTGTGGTTTGCATGGGAGAGTAGCAAGGTAGTTTCAGAGGTAGTGGGTTATGCTTCTTCCTTTTGCACCGCTCGGTCTGGAGGAATGTTTCGTGATGATGGTTGTGAGAGTCGAAGTGTGAGACATAGCAAAAGATCCACCATCCTATCCAGAAAGTGCACTGTAGCGTTAAATACACTCCTGGAAATGGAAAAAAGAACACATTGACACCGGTGTGTCAGACCCACCATACTTGCTCCGGACACTGCGAGAGGGCTGTACAAGCAATGATCACACGCACGGCACAGCGGACACACCAGGAACCGCGGTGTTGGCCGTCGAATGGCGCTAGCTGCGCAGCATTTGTGCACCGCCGCCGTCAGTGTCAGCCAGTTTGCCGTGGCATACGGAGCTCCATCGCAGTCTTTAACACTGGTAGCATGCCGCGACAGCGTGGACGTGAACCGTATGTGCAGTTGACGGACTTTGAGCGAGGGCGTATAGTGGGCATGCGGGAGGCCGGGTGGACGTACCGCCGAATTGCTCAACACGTGCGGCGTGAGGTCTCCACAGTACATCGATGTTGTCGCCAGTGGTCGGCGGAAGGTGCACGTGCCCGTCGACCTGGGACCGGACCGCAGCGACGCACGGATGCACGCCAAGACCGTAGGATCCTATGCAGTGCCGTAGGGGACCGCACCGCCACTTTCCAGCAAATTAGGGACACTGTTGCTCCTGGGGTATCGGCGAGGACCATTCGCAACCGTCTCCATGAAGCTGGGCTACGGTCCCGCACACCGTTAAGCCGTCTTCCGCTCACGCCCCAACATCGTGCAGCCCGCCTCCAGTGGTGTCGCGACAGGCGTGAATGGAGGGACGAATGGAGACGTGTCGTCTTCAGCGATGAGAGTCGCTTCTGCCTTGGTGCCAATGATGGTCGTATGCGTGTTTGGCGCCGTGCAGGTGAGCGCCACAATCAGGACTGCATACGACCGAGGCACACAGGGCCAACACCCGGCATCATGGTGTGGGGAGCGATCTCCTACACTGGCCGTACACCATTGGTGATCGTCGAGGGGACACTGAATAGTGCACGGTACATCCAAACCGTCATCGAACCCATCGTTCTACCATTCCTAGACCGGCAAGGGAACTTGCTGTTCCAACAGGACAATGCACGTCCGCATGTATCCCGTGCCACCCAACGTGCTCTAGAAGGTGTAAGTCAACTACCCTGGCCAGCAAGATCTCCGGATCTGTCCCCCATTGAGCATGTTTGGGACTGGATGAAGCGTCGTCTCACGCGGTCTGCACGTCCAGCACGAACGCTGGTCCAACTGAGGCGCCAGGTGGAAATGGCATGGCAAGCCGTTCCACAGGACTACATCCAGCATCTCTACGATCGTCTCCATGGGAGAATAGCAGCCTGCATTGCTGCGAAAGGTGGATATACACTGTACTAGTGCCGACATTGTGCATGCTCTGTTGCCTGTGTCTATGTGCCTGTGGTTCTGTCAGTGTGATCATGTGATGTATCTGACCCAAGGAATGTGTCAATAAAGTTTCCCCTTCCTGGGACAATGAATTCACGGTGTTCTTATTTCAATTTCCAGGAGTGTAATTACGAGACCTTAAGGTAGAGTTTTGCTATTTGGGGAGCAAAATAACTGCTGATGGTCGAAGTAGAGAGGATATAAAATGTAGACCGGCAATGGCAAGGAAAGCGTTTCTGAAGAAGAGAAATTTGTTAACATCGAGTATAGATTTAAGTGTGAGGAAGTCATTTCTGAAAGTATTTGTATGGAGTGTAGCCATGTATGGAAGTGAAACATGGACGATAAATAGTTTGGACAAGAAGAGAATAGAAGCTTTCGAAATGTGGTTCTTCAGAAGAATGCTGAAGATTAGATGGGTAGATCACATAACTAATGAGGAAGTATTGAATAGGATTGGGGAGAAGAGAAGTTTGTGGCACAACTTGACCAGAAGAAGGGATCGTTTGGTAGGACATGTTCTGAGGAATCAAGGGATCACCAATTTAGTATTGGAGGGTAGCGTGGAGGGTAAAAATCGTAGAGTGAGACCAAGAGATGAATACACAGAGCAGATTCAGAAGGATGTAGGTTGCAGTAGATACTGGGAGAGCTGCATCAAACCAGTCTCAGGACTGAAGACCACAACAACAACAACAAGGTAGAGAATCACCAATGTAAAGCCGTGCCCACTGGGCGGAATTTTATCATGTGTTATTGTTGTAGGTTATAGAATTTGTGTGTTTAGGTTATAGAATTTGTCGGAATAAACAAGATAGCTAAAAGAAAAAGATTGGTGGCCTTTTCCTTCGAATTGTATGTTGTCATGATATCCAGAATTTATAATGTGTGCGCCACTCATATTCAGTGCGATGGCCACGTGTTGTTAAAGCCGTTAAATAAAAAAAAAAAGAAAATGTGGTTTTGCCAGTGCGTAGTGAACAGTCAGAGTTCTGTAAATTACTGATAGTCAGATCGTTACCGTTGCGTATTATTCATATAGGAGAATAATTTGTAACTTAGTTGTGAGTACGAGAGTTCATGTTACTCGATAAATAAGAATGAATGCACTCGCTTGGCAGACCACTCATCTTGCAGGCGTGACTGCTTGATGCCACAGTATGAGCAAGGCATGTGGGTGCCTCTCATAATTTCGACCCTGCTATGATTTTTTTGCCAGAATATTTTGCTGTTAGGGCTTGCTGTTAAGATTTTTTTATTTGATGGAATATATTGTGATAGCGCTAAGAAGTAAAATTTTTTTGTTTGCAATTTCTTTCTGGATTGGTGAGGATCTTTTTTTTTTATGTAATTAATTGCTATATCGTCCAAGGCTGGAAGATCACTGCATAATTTTTTTTTTTTTGCGTAATGTCCATAGTAACTAGGTCGCAGTCGAAAAGTGTAGTCACCATGGAGAATAGTGATTCTGCGGTGAATGTAGCAGTGCAGCAGGAAGTAGGTGTCGACCTTGGGTTAATGAGCGAGAATGGCAAACACTCGGAAGGGGCTGAATTGTTCAGTGGACCGTGGCTAGGTGATCCTTTATGCGGCGGGCTTTGTCCACAAACGGGGGCATTTCCCGACGACGCGGGCGAGCCGGGACTAGGTCAGGTGTGCAGTGAAAGTGTAGCTACCCTTAGCGAAGCTACGGATTCTCAGGCGAACGAGGTGAGTGCATCGAAAGTAGCAAATGACAATGTGCTACTGCAGTTTTTACAGAGGATGGATAGAGATAATAAGGAGAGAGATAGGGAGACTAAGGAAATATTGGAAGCGAATAAGGGAAGATAGGAAGCGATGGATAATGATAATAAGGAAAGATAGGAAGCAATGGATAAGGGAAATAAAGAGGCAATGAGGAAGCTACACACAGTTATCGATGAGCGTCTGTTCACAGTTATTAATCGGTTGGATGAGGGGGAAAAAAATCTGGATGCGTTTAAGCAAGTATGTGATGCCGTGAAAGAAAAAGCCAATAATTTGGAGGTACGAATAAGTGAAATAGAGAGTGATAATACAGAATGTAGGGACGTGTTGCCGGATGAGAGAATTAAAGAGATAGTGGAGGACTTACTTGCAGATAAACAAGGGGCATTAGAAAGCGTGGAAGCTCAAGTCACCCAGCAGGAAGTGGCGCTAAATAAACACAGGGATGAAGTTGCGGAGGTAGTGGTGAGAATGAATACGATTAGCGCAGACATAGAAAAGATCAGTACAAGAGGTGAAACGGGCTCAGACAGTACGCAGCGAGAGGTTTATGCCGATCAGGAGGAGATACAATCACTATTACGGTTTAAAGAGGCAAAATTAGAAATAAATAGGAAACATAGGGAAGAAGTAGCACAGTTGCAATTAGCGTGCAGTAGCGAAGGTGAAACACCACGAGGTAGATTGCAGAGGGAGAGTGAGATAAATTCAAAAAAAGAAAATAGGCAGAAAGAGGAAGACGAACTCAGAGAGTTAGAAGAACGGTTGTGTCAGATAAAACAGGTGGCAAACACAACTGGGTATAGTCCAAGGTCGGAAAACATAAATGCGGAAGAAGAATGTAGGAGGCACTTCATGTCAGTACAAACGTACACCTGTTTTCTGGATCCAGATAACTACCAACATCCGTGGCTGTGGCTGCCTCAATTTCAAGATTCATTACCTTCATCATGGGGACCGCTTCTCAAAATGAAGTTTGTGTGTAACCATTTCAGGGTGTAACAACAACAATGCTGTACTATTGTACATATAAATATTATGTTTTTTTCTCTTCTGAATTTTCGATAAATTAGTGTAATCGATGTTCTGATTTCATTTCTTTTTTTTTTCATGTCATTGTGGTAAGAAAACTGTAAACAAATTTCGATGTGAATATTAATGTTTAGCCGGCCGCGGTGGTCTCGCGCTTCTAGGCGCGCAGTCCGGAACCGTGGGACTGCTACGGTCGCAGGTTCGAATCCTGCCTCAGGCATGGATGTGTGTGATGTCCTTAGGTTAGTTAGGTTTAAGTAGTTCTAAGTTCTAGGGGACTGATAACCACAGCAGTTGAGTCCCATAGTGCTCAGAGCCATTTGAGCCATTTGAACCATTAATGTTTATGTCAAATGTCAAACAATATTGTAACAGAATTGAAATGTAAGAAACGTTGAAACTATTGTAAGATGTTAAAATTGTAGTTGTGCGTCTGGTCCATACATAGGGAATGTATTAGGATATGTAGAATGCAAAACCTCTGGTGAATACCCTGTCTGTAGGGAGCGGTAAAAGGTGGATGGCAGGTGAGCGCGGGAAAATGCACACAAGCGCTGTACGGCATAACGGGCTCAGCAGTAGTAGTCGGAGTTGGGCATTGGTCTGAGCAACACGTTCAGGATCGAGGAGGCTCTCCCGGAAGACGTAGTTTCATTGAGCCTCGGATATGCCGTTCCGACGCCTATACAGCATGGCAAAATTCCATAGGCACTAAATGGAAAAGTATTGCGACGCTATGAAGAAGTAAAGTGCCGATACATCAAGAGCCATTGCTGTGGTTGTATGTGTGCTCTGTGCCTCGCCATCTCGCCGCTCGCCAACCGCCACATCGATACAAACAGGTTGAAACTTTTAGTACTGTATTCGTGTGGACCAGTGTTACTTTTGTTCCATACTGTTCAATAACAACTTAAATTTTACCAGAACTGTCCTATCATTTAATTATCCTCACAACTAACCTAGACAGGGTCCTTTCCAAATGTTGTGCAATCCGAGAGTCCCAAGATGAAAAATTAAAGTTTGTGTTAATAATAATTACCTGCAAACCTAGCTATGTTAGAATGATGTTTAAAGAACTTTTTTGTTAATGAACTAATAGACGAATAACAAAGGTCTGACAAAGTTGGAAGATAATTTTGATATCGATTTAGAAATGAAGTTTAATTATTTTGAGGCAGATATAATGGTATTTAAATGAGCAGGAAATTAGATAAAAAGAGTAGTAAATTATATATTGGAAAGCTTGAGGGCATAATGATTTCAGTAATTAATTGTTTTAATACAGTGATCGTAACAGTTTCAAGGTCGCCCCCCCCCCCTCATTCTTATTCATTTGTATTCTGAAGTGTACTGAACTGATTTGACCAGCAAAGTTAAAGTCAATATAAAAACCAAAATTTATCAGTGTTTCACCTTTATCAAAATTGACATTGTGTGTGTGTTTCGAAAGTGCTATTTCTAGGGTAACCTATGCCCGATTTTAATCAGATCAATAGACAGTACGAAGTTTTGTAGTAAACATTATAGTGTAATGTTATGTATTTATGGTTTATCCATATTAGTACAGAAAGTGAAATTATCAGTTCAGTAGAATTTCTGGTTCTAAAATTTACCATATTATGCAGTGTTATTACGTGTTGTTTTGCATGCACGTACACCAACTTTTACAGGAAAGAAACTCAGTTAATGCCTAATTAGGCTGGCGACCGTATTATTAACAGATTGGTAACATCTTCTGTGTTGTTTCTTGTCCGTCCTGACGTGTAGTTGCATTTCGGACTTGCTTGACGTATCATTGTTATCACAGAATGGGTGTAAGTCTGATTTGCTTCCATTCAGGTACACGCGGTCAAAAGCTATATAAAAATCCTTTCTCATAAGGTGAAGCCCGTCAACTTACCATAGTACAGGCTTTAAAGTGTATCGTGTGCACAAGCGCAGCGTTACAAGGGACGAGGCTAGAGCGAAAATGCAGGAAGTTATTAAAGACTGCAGTAGCTACAAGATATTTGTGACAAGTTTTTAAATAAATTCTGGTCGAAAACTAGGCAGGACCAGGTTAAGCAAAGCATATTGATGATGCCAAATTGTAACGAAGGTGGTATAAGAGATCCAGTGTCGTGCTATCATGAAATGCTGAGACGAAACAGGTATTTGGATGTGCCTTACGAAACTGGGGAGCTCATTAGGATCTGTATAACGAAGTTGCCAGTGAGATTGCGCAGAGATATAGTGATAGCAGGCAGAGGCTTAGACGATTCTTCGTCATTTCAGCACTTATTACTGGAACTGGGTAATGAGAGCAACATTGTAAATGGCGACACGACTCATTGGTCAGACAGAGTCGAGGATAGGAACGGCAGAAACTATCAGAATGACAGGAGAGCATGGAATCAGAGGAATGACGGAAATGGAAGGTGGCGAGGAAATAGGGGGCAGAATTCATGGGGATATCGACCGGCAAACCGGGAAAATAGAAGATGGGACAGAGATGGAAGAAGAAGGGAAAATGAAAATGATGGGCGAAGAGAGGATAGGCAGTCATTGGGTTCGCGACAGGACAATCACTGTCACAATGACGGAGGGACAAGAAGGTGACTACATGATAGACGGGTACAAACCAGGACTATTAATGATGTAAATATTAGGTATATCGATTACGGAAAACTAAGGGAGAATCTGTTGGAGGAGGTAGGAGATGAGGGGAGTGAAGTCCACCCAATAATTAGCGTAGAAATAAATAATATAATCGTACCTTGTGTCATCGACACAGGCAGTGTAATGAGTGTTTTGAGGGAAGATGTGTTTAAGTGTTGTAGTCTTACAAAACCATGGACAACGTTGCCATTGCAAAGGACAACAGTGAGAGGGGCAGTTACAGGATCGGCCGCTGACACTTGACGAATTGCTACAAAAGTTCCACGGGATTAGAGTTCTCAGCTCAGTTGATTTGAGAATGAGTTTCTGGCAGGTGGAGTTAGATAGGGGGTGTAGAAAATACACTGCTTTCTTGTGCTACGGGAAATCGTCTCAATTCCGGAAACTACCATTTGGGTTAAATGTATCATCCGCGGCATTTATCAGAGCGCTAAATACAGTCATTCCTAATGAAATAAAAGATAAGGTAACACAGTACGTGGATGATGTCCTGACAGCCGAAAGAAACTGGAAAGACCACAATAGAACGTTAAGCATATTGCTCGGTGCACTGGAGAGACATGGGGTGACCGTGAATTTGGGAAAGTCAGAATTTGGACGAAAAGAAATCGAGTTTCTAGGTCACATTGTGACACCAGAAGGAATAAGACCAAATCCAGACAAACTCGAAGCAATCAGAGATTTTCCGGTGCCGAGAACAAAACGTCAGCTATGGGGTACTTAGCATTAATCAATTTTTACAGGAGGTTCATTAAGATTGGGGGTGCAGCGACACCCAGACTATGTCAGCTGACTGGAAAGAAAACGGTATGGAATTGGGACCCTGTCGCGCAGGAAGAATATGAGGCGTTAAAGAAGGCACTGCTATCGGCACCTCTTCTCGGGCATCCAGACATAGGGAAAGAGTTTTGTATGGCCACGGACAGTTCCCTTAGTGGCCTTGGGGTAACATTGTTCCAAGAGCAAGAGCAAGGAGGAGAAGTAATACAACAACCTATTGCATTTGCGGGCCGAGTGCTTAGCAAAGCTGAGAGAAATTGCACGGTAACTGAGCTTGAAGCTTTGGCAATGGTATGGGGTTTTAGTAAGTTTAGATACTATTTGTATGGGAGGCATACTAAAATTTACACTGACCACAAGTCACTACAGTTTCTGATGTCGGCCAAACTTAACCATAGACGACTCGCTAGGTGGGCACTCTATTTACAGGAGTTTCAGTTTTCGGTCATGTATATTCCTGGGCCACAGAATATAGTGGCAGATGCGTTGTCAAGGAACAAGGTAGGTCATGGTCAATGCTTTAATGAGGAGGTAAACGAGAACAGATATGATATATTGTATATGCATGGCGTGCCGTTCGAGAAATACATAGGGGTGGTACTCACAATTATCGCGAAAGAGCAGGATAAAGACGCGTCATGGAGAATGGTGAAGGACAGAGTTAGAGCGAACTTAGATGCCAATATAGCGCGCTTTTATACAATTCAGAACGGTGTCCTTTTCTACCGTAGAAATCTGAACACACAGGACTGGGTGCTGTGTATACCAAATGAAATAGTCAACAAGTTGATCTGGTACACGCACCTAAGTTACGGGCATTACGGGGCAAGGAAATGCTGTAAGAAGTTAAGGGAATCAGTTTATTTCATTAGTATGGAGAGGAGGATCAAGAACGTGCTTGGTAGTTGCAAATTGTGCCAGAAGGCAAAATCGTTAACTATCTCATGCAAAGCACTACTTTTTCCGATAGTGCCAGGTACATTCAGGGAATTCGGAGCAACAGATTTGTTTGGCCCGCTACCTAAGTCAGTGCAAGGATATAGATATGTTTTAGTAGCAGTGGAATTGGTGTCAAAGTATGTGACTTTTACCACATTGAAACGTGCGACGGGAAGGACAGTAGCAGCAGCGATCGTTAAAAACTTTTTGCGAGAAGTAGGAACTGTAGAAAAGTTCATAGCTGACAATGGACCACAATAAAGATCCAGACAATGGCTAACCACACTGAAGAGAAGAAGCATAAAACCGGTGTTCATATCCCGATACCATGCTGCAAGTAACCCCAGTAAAAGAGTGGTGAAAGAACTGGGAAAGTTGTGTAAGATCTATTGCCACAGGCAACACAGAAGTTGGAGTATTTTTCTCAAAGATTTTCAGGACATCCTCAATGAGCTACCACTTGGAGCAACTGGTTTATCACCAATTACGGTACTAAAGAATGAACCACCACCATATCGAGTCAGGGAGCTGGTAGATTTTCCGCGATCAGGAAAGCAGAGCCACACAGAAATTGTCAAGGTTGCGATAGAGCGTATTAAGAAAGCAGCTAAGGATAGGCAGGAGAAGCAGAAAGGAAAGATCCGTAAGATCGAATTGGCAGTAGGAGACAAGGTTCTAATTAAAACTCATCGATTATCAAAGAAGCACAGATTCCTAACTAGCAAATTCTTTACGGTGTATAGTGGACCATTCAAAGTGAGGCGAATTGTCCATGAAAATGCTGTACTGATTCAGACGATCAAGGGAAAACAATCTTGTGGGCTTCATCACATTTCTAACATCAAATTATGGAAAAGTTAAGGATAGATCGAAAGTAGGCAATTTATGGTAGATAGTCAGTGTATTTATTTGTGGTGTGCAACGTTGTGCAGAGTCAAATCGAACATAACAATTTTCAGGCGGGATGTCAGGAAGTATGACGGAATAGACTGGTGGAATGAGTCATGAACAGGAGTCGACAGAGTGGTGTATGTACGTATTTTTTGTCATATGAATAAGGATCAAGCAGAAACGATGTGATAATTAATGAGTGGATAAAGATGGTAGATAGAGAAGCGACGTGAAAAATAGTAGTGGATAAAGGTGATATTTAAGGAGAGAAGCAACGTGAAGCTGTGTGATTAATAAGGAGAGATTCGACGTGGTGAAACAGTGGTAAATAAAGGTGAGTAGAACTAATAATGTGGAGATGTCTTAGATGTATGTTGCAGAGAGGCCTGGGTATGCTGCAATCGAGATTGATGCGAATGGCGAAGGAAGACCAGGAAATGATGGATTAATCGACGGATGGAGAGCCGAAATACGAATGAAGAGATGAGGACAACTGCACAACGTGAAAGGACATAAAGGGAGTATGAGATCCAGATGGTGAACGTTGTGGAATACTGACGTAAGATGTAATATAAGTGTAAATCTAATTCTTACCATAACATTTGCAATATGAGAAAAAATAAGTTTTGTTGTTGTTGTATAACTAATCAAAACGGTACCAAGAATGTGTACAGTTATTTTGCAGGATGAATAATTTGTGTATTTTTTGTTCTTAGATGAAATGTCGCAATTCTAAGTTGATATTTAGCAGGATCAATAATCGGTAAAGTGAATGCAGAGGTAAGCCGATGGAGAGAGGTGCCAGAGTGAAAGGACGAATTCGGAGACTGGAATGCTATCTCTGAAACAGCTTCATGTGTTATGTGGTTGAGTATAAGGGAGCAAAGGTATGGTATGTTGTCGTGAGTGTGGTGGTGTTAAGGTTAGCTGACTTCTAGACCTATTCTGTTAGTGTATCAATGGATTGAATGAGAAGGAAAATGTGATGTCTGGTGAGTGAGAGTTGTAGAGTAGTGTGATCAATGCGCACACTCCTGTAAAGGGGATGCTACCGATCCATAACTAAAACATTATTGTGTTATCGTTTGATTTGGATGTACCTCGATGGCAGATCAGGATGTGACATCATGTGGATGGTTCTTACATGTCCTATAAATGTTGTTATATATAATAAAAAGGTAAAATATATAAAAAGATACTAATTTCAGTCTGTCACAAGCACAAAGGTTCATTGTACGTTGCAGATTTAGAGTCATCAGTTTCTAAAATGTTTATTGTGTTATGATGTTAAAGTAGTTTACTATTTAACAACATGTGGTAGGTAATTGTGAGCTGTGTAGATTATTTCTTATTTTTTTGTTAGAACACTTTCAAGGGGTATTAATTTCAGTCTGTCACAAGCACAAAGATTCATTGTGTATTGTAGTTTTAGAATCAACAGTTTCTAATATTTTCACTGTGATAGGATGTTAGAGTAGTCTACTATTTGATAATGTAATTATGAGCTGTATAGATTGTTTCTTATTCTTTTTCTTTTCTTTTTTTTTTTTTTTACACTTTCATGTTTTGTATGAGGGACGACAGGTACAATCAATAGCACAAGTGTGGGCTGTATATAGAAAAGGGATAAATGTTGATGTTGTATGTGTAGAAAACTAGGGTGTATGATTTTATGTTTTTTAGAACAAAGATTCTTTTATTACCAATGTATCTAATAGATCATACATATAATCAATGCATATTTAAATACTGTAAGAATATCCTTTTGTCTGTAATGTTGCGAGATGAACGGAAGGGTGTGACTGATTGGGTGTCGTAGCGCTGAGGTGCCCACGCAGAACGCGCCCGTAACTACAAAAAATGCGGGAGGCCAACCTGACGTCGGCATGGGAGAGGCGACAGAGCCGCGGCACTCCCAACTCCACTGCCGGTTGGGGTACACTCCACGCGCCCGCTACAGCAGGTGCGACACGCACGTACCACTGGCCATTCATAAGTTCCGCCATCCTTACGACTGGGGAAAGTATCCCGCAGAGGCAACAGGGGGTGGATTCTTCTGCTCAACGGCTCACGCAACAGCGCCACGGCAGAATGAACGACGCACGGCAGAGTCCGGCGGGCATTTTTTACCAGCAACTATTAACTAGTACTGGACTGTGGAGCTGTGAAACAAGATGACTGCTCGTATGTCTCCATAAGGTGGAAAGTGAAGGACTGGTGTTCCCACGTTGTGAGTGGTGGAAAAGATTTTGTCTTTAGTAGACAGGACGATTGTTTTGTTTTGTCTTGACCACTAAATGGTGGGATCCATAAACTTTTGGCAGCGACTTGTTAAGTGTGCTTTGTCAATTGCATGTGGGATCCTTGGTATACTTAAAGAGGACAGTTGTCGTTTGGTGACTAATTATTGTATGAACGCAAGAAACTAAAGTGGGACATTGACATTTGCGTTTGTAGTAGGAGACATTTCTTTAATTGGTGCGAGAATAAGTGCTGTTTGTTGGAACTTACGACTTTTAATTACACCATGAACTGAAAGGACAGAACCATGAGTAATAGTAGTTGTAGGGCCATTTCTGGACGACCAGATTCGTGTGCATGGTAATCTGAGAGTGACCATGACATTTGTGTTTAATGTGAGATACAGTTTACTGTTCAGTGCGTGTTCAAAATGCCGATTTGAGTGACCTAAAGACTTTCGTCTGGGTAACCATGGGAGAGCTTTGACACCGAGACAGTGTTTCTAGGGAACCTGTCAGCAACTTTTTTGACCCCAAGAAAATCACAGAATGAAATGATTCCGTGTGACTCGCAAGATAGGGAATAATGTATTTGTGCTTGTAATTTTGTAAATTTTTTTGATATGTTTCATTCCTGAAGGGACAGCAAGTGTAATTGTATTTCATTAACATTTGTGTTTAGAATAGTTAATGTTTTTTTTTGTTTGTTCTGGGTTACCAGTTCACGTAGGATGTTTATTAGAATATTCGGTACAATGATGCTTTAATTATTAGCCAGTGGCGTAATACTAACGTAGCGGCTCTTATTGCATTGATCAGTAAGGTTGTCACAGGGGACAAGAGTTTGCATTGCACAACAAATATCGGAATTAACTGATGCATTTTGATGTCGTGGACAGTAATGATCTTGTTGGTGTGTTGACTGAAGCCACTTATTTTCATTATCACAGTGGTGATATTTCACATTAAAGTGTAATGAAGGCTTGTCGAAATGCAAGTTCTTGTCGTCTAAATGTGTAACAACAGAGAAATGAGCAGTAGAGTAAGATACGAGAGCTACTGGTGGATTCAAGCACTTATTGCTAACTATTTATTGCGTGTATTGATCAAAGTTGATGGACTGACTAGCTCAGCAGCAGGTATTTGTACTGGTGGACAAGGATAAGGTTAAACTCACAGTCGAGTTGTGGTGGCAATTGCTTAAGTGATGATAGTTAATGAGGTATGACATGATGTCTTAGATGAACTATATCACGTAACCAGTATGTAACTTGTGGTATATATCATTGTGTTTCTTCTCAGTTTTATTTCTCTGTACGTTTGATGTATATTTTAGAGTAATGGTATGGAGCCTGACATTATACATGGAACTAGTGTACGCAATTTTTTCTTTTGTTGATTTTGTTTTGTATTTAGACATTGCCGTGTAAAAGATTATTACAACGCAATTTATGAATGTCACATTACTTGTTCTGTGTTTGGACGGTGAGCTATTTAAAATTTTATGAGTACAATTAGTATTTTTTTAATTTGTTTTAGAAGTATTGAAGTTTGGATTACTCCTAAAAATAATGGAGAACCCGGTAACTGAGCAAATTTTTATGTCAACATTATTTTTATTTGTATGATGTAATGTTTTATTTGTCATGTGGATTGTTGTAATTTTGTATGTGTACGTTACTCCGGATTGTGGAGAGTACAATAATGCAACAACTGTGTCAATGATTTGGTAAAGTAACAGCATTGGGTCGTCTATTAGAGGTCACCAGGGGCTAAGGTCTCCTCCTGGTTATTTTGATGACTTGCTACGTTTGTTCTAATACAGTTTTCTTAAAAAAATGTTCAGAACTACCCTCGCATTGCAAGGATAGTACCGTGCCATTTTTTTCTGCATGGGTAGCCGGTGGTGAAAGGGTACAGTACCGCACGACATTGAAAATAGGTACAACATACTTCATTATTCTTGTCAGAACAATATATTTTTTCTAATAATAACTCAATTTCAATTAATACAGGGAAGCTGGATACCAGTGTGTGAAAGAATGACAATTTATTTATTTAATTGATCACATGTGCACTCCCACAAAATAAATCCCTACATCCAGTTTGGTGAGATCTGTGAAATGAATGAATATATGGTCGTCTGCTAACCGCAGATAGTGAATGTGAAAAGATGATCATCTTTGAGACGATCCTTTGGCCACCTTTGGTGGGACCCAAGAGATGAAATTTACCTGAGCTTTGAGCGCCTGAAATGTGGCTGACCAATACGGTAGCAAGGTGCTCCCCCACTTCGGCAGAGGTGTGAGAGGACCTGAAGAACGGCCACGTTTCAGCACTCTGTCTTAGTTGTGCTCCGTAAAGACAAAAGAGTGGAGACATGGTATGCGTGTGGAATATCTACGAGTAGTTTGAAATAATAATTTCTCTATTTCAGGAACTTTTGTGGGGAGAATTAAATGTCAGGCAGGTAATATTAATGGGATGGTAGTAATCTTCGGAAGTGACCAACGGTCACAATGAAACCACGTGTAGCAATAAGTTGAAATACTTCCGTGTGCTTAAGTTAAGCTGAATTACTAGCGTGTGTACTATAAGTTGAAATATTTAAGAAATAGCGTGTGCAGGACTTGAAATTAGAGGCGAGTACTTCCACGTGGTGAGTACTGTGTGAGTCTCAATCTGTGTATGAGACAAAGGATAAAGAGAAGTACTCATCCATGGTATCAGTTGAGGACTCGTGTGTGTGATGAATGTGTTCTTAATATTACTTTGTGAGATATGTTTCCGTGTGACGCTTGATTCAAACTATAACACTCTGAGAGAGAAACAAGGTGAGTCAGCCGTCTATCCAGCAACGCCACTTGGCTTGCATTGCACAGGAAGACGTGCATATGTCTCCAGAGTTCATAGTAGGAAAGAAGAATTACGAAGTGGGGCAGTGTCGTGTGAAACTGGGATATATACTAATTGAAGCGGGAAAGCTGAAAGTGATAGTGTTGTGACTATTTATTGTGTTGTATTCCATGTTGTAGTGTGGTGTATGTCATGTAATTTGGGTATGTGTGGTTCGCATGGGAGAGTAGCAAGGTAGTTTCAGAGGTAGTGGGTTATGCTTGTTCCTCTTGTACCGATCGGTCTGGAGGAAAGTTTCGTGATGATGGTTGTGAGAGTCGACGTGTGAGATATAGCAAAAGATCCACCATCCTATCCAGAAAGTGCACTGTAGCGTTAAATAATTACGAGACCATAAGGTAGAGAATCACCAATGTAAAGCCATGCCCACTGGGCGGAATTACTCAAGTGTTATTGTTGTAGGTTATAGAATTTGTGTGTTTAGGTTATAGAATTTATCGGAATAAATAAGATAGCTAAAAGAAAAAGATTGGTGGCCTTTTCCTTCGAATTGTATGTTGTCATGATATCCAGAATTTATAATGTGTGCGCCACTCATATTCAGTGCGATGGCCACGTGTTGATAAAAGCCGTTAAATAAAAAAAAAAAAAAAAATGTGCAGGTGCGTAGTGAACAGTCAGAGTTATGGAAATTACTGATAGTCAGATGTGTGTTTCCGTTGCGTATTATTCATATAGGAGGATAATTTGTAACTTAGTTGTGAGTACGAGAGTTCATGTTACTCGATAAATAAGAATGAATCCACTCGCTTGGCAGACCACTCATCTTGCAGGCCTGACTGCTTGATGCCACAGTATGAGCAAGGCATGTGGGTGCCTCTCAACGTAAACGGCGGCTCAATCGTGGCCTGATGGGAGCCACTGTGTCGTCGATAATGTGCGCTATCACAAGTTCCGATACCCAGCGCCTCCACCAGAATAATGTCACGAAGAAGAAGGAGTAAGCAGAGGAATGGCGAACACTACCTTCACTTAACGAAGGTTTATTCAGCACTTGCACGTACAAGAGCGCGTAGCCAACTGCCTCTATCCATAAGACAAACGGTATATACAGGGTGAGTCACCTAACGTTACCACTGGATACATTTCGTAAACCACATCAAATACTGACGAACCGATTCCACAGACCGAACGTGAGGAGAGGGGCTAGTGTAATTGTTTAATACAGACCATAAAAAAATGCACGGAAGTATGTTTTTTAACACAAACCTACGTTTTTTTAAATGGAACCACGTTAGTTTTGTTAGCACATCTGAACATATAAACAAATACGTAATTAGTGCCGTTTGTTGCATTATAAAATGTTAATTACATCCGGAGATATTTTAACCTAAAGTTGACGCTTGAAACCTCCGACGTGCAGTTGCGTGTTGTAACAAACACGGGCCACGGTCGGCGAGCAGCATCTGCAGGGACATGTTTACGATGACGACCGTGTTTACGAGTGTGCTGTAGTGCACTGTTGTGGTTTTGTCTAGCTGTCGCAGTGTCCGCACGTAGCGCTTGCTGCTATTGTTATTCTGCATTCGTCTCCGCACGCAGACCAACTGTAGTACACCGTGTTATCAGACGTCTGTGACAGTGTAGTGTTGTAGGAACTGTGACCATGGTGTATTCGAACTCTGAAAAGGCGGAGATGATACTCATCTATGGCGAGTGTCGACGAAATGCAGCTGAAGCCTGCAGTGTGTATGCAGAACGGTACCCGGACAGAGAGCATCCAACGTGCCGCACATTGAAAAACATCTACCGCCAACTGTATGCAACAGGTATGGTCGTAGCACGCAAACGGGTCCGTAACGGGCCCGTCACAGGAGAAGCGGGTGCAGTTGGTGTGTTAGCTGCTGTTGCCATGAACCCACACATGAGTACACGGGACATTGCGAGAGCCGGTGGACTGAGTCAAAGTAGTGTCATGCGCATACTGCATCGTCACCGCTTTCCCCCGTTTCATGTGTCGCTACATCAGGAATTACATGGTGATGACTTTAATCATCAATTCTGTCAATGGGCATTAACAGAGATTGCGTTGCAGTTCTACTTGTTTACCGATGATGCGGGTTTCGCAAACCACGGGGCAATGAATCTACGGAACATGCGTTACTGGTCTGTGGACAATCCTCGCCGGCTCAGACAGGTAGAGCGACAGCGACCGTGGACTGTAAATTTATGGCGACCACCTCATTGGTCCTCACTTCATTGCAGGGGCCCAAACAGCTGCAACATACATCGCGTTTCTACGGAATGATCTGCCAACGTTGCTCGAAAATGTCCCACTGGAAACACATCGACGTATGTGGTATCAGCATGATGGTGCACCTGCACATTCCGCAATTAACACTAGGCTGACCCTTGACAGGATGTTCGACGGGCGTTTCATAGGACGTGGAGGACGCATAAATTGGCCAGTCCATTCTCCTTATCTTACACCTCTGGACTTCTTTGTGTGGGGTACGTTGTGGTGTCACAGCCAGACACCACACGTGCTAGGTGGTAGCTTAAATCGGCCGCGGTCCTGTAGTACATGTCGTACCCGCGTGTCGCCACTGTGTGATCGCAAACCTAGCGCCACCACAAGGCAGGTATCGAGAGACTGACTCGAACTCAGCCCAGTTGTACGGACGACAGAGCTAGCGACTAGACGTACGAAGCCTTTCTCTCTCATTAGCCGAGAGACAGAATAGCCTTCAGCTAAGTTAATGGCTACGAACTAGCAAGGCGCCATTAGCCTTACAGTGATTGTAATTAAAGTCTCCTTTGTGCGATGTACCACAATGATTGATTAAAGATAAGTATTATACCAGCTACGTACTTTTCTTCATAGCATTAATTACGTATCCTGTTCCAGTACTTCACGCCCGTCTGCGTTAGTCTATCGTGCCTTTTAAGCCACCTCTATCTACAAGGTGTTGGCCCCGCTGCCGACACATCACATGGCGACGAGTCTACAAAGGATCTTGTGTTTTACTTTGCCCTAATTTCTTTGTGTCATAGCTTCGCCCCAATC
This sequence comes from Schistocerca nitens, assembly GCF_023898315.1. Classification (NCBI taxonomy): domain Eukaryota; kingdom Metazoa; phylum Arthropoda; class Insecta; order Orthoptera; family Acrididae; genus Schistocerca; species Schistocerca nitens. The sequence goes on from NC_064621.1 coordinate 57,466,544, forward strand.
TCCAGATGTACTGTCCGAATTTTATCGCTTGCAGAATCAGCAGACGCAGGCGTTATTGGATGCTCTTGGACAGCTCATCCAGGGTCAACGTGCGCTGCACACCGATGCGGCCGCCGCCGCTTCATCGCTACCGCAGCCGCAACATGCTGTTGCACCTCAATTCAGACCCTTTGATGGCACCCACGAGTCCTGGCAAGAGTGGTCCCGTCAATTCGCCTTCCACCTCGCCGCCTACAGAATTCAAGGTAATGAGCGGCAGCCGTTTTTGCTTTCTTGTGTCGGTGTGTCCACCTACCGTGTGATAGTGAAGTTGTTTCCCCGGCGCGACGTAGCAACTCTGTCCTACGAAGAACTTTTGTCTGCTTTAGATGCCTATTTCAAGGAAACAGTAAATGTCGTTGCAAAAAGGTATACTGTTATATCCTAGCCAGTAATGCCAACCGAGCCCGCTGCCAAAAAGGTTGGCAGCATCAAAGTCCGGACGCTGTCCGCATAAGCAGCGCCAGCGATACAGGAAATCGCCGCAAGTCTGCGCGCGCCACCACTGGCTTCTGGCTTCTTAAGCGCTGGAGTCGCGAGCGCTAGGACAGTTCTGTATTCGCCGCTCAGTTGTATACTCGCCACCGAATTGTGTACCTGCTAGTCAGTTGTGTGTTCATCGCAGCAGAGTTGTTGTTTGTCGTCAGCCGACGCTGACCAAGCCGCTCCAACTCGAACTAGACAGATTTCTGCAGACCATGTTCACCACTGTGTTCTGTATCGTCGTTAGTAAAGATAAGTACCGACTTTCATTTAATCCGAGTGTTTGGCTTTTCATCTTTCTGTTCACTGTTCCAGCGGACCGGTCAGCCCGCTATTAAAAGTGTGGCGGTGACTTCGTAGGCCGTTTCTACAGCGAAGTGTGGTCGCTACGAAGGCCGTCACAAAACTGGCGACGAGGACTTCCCAACTCGTGTGCAGGGCTGGTTCAACTTGTTTCTTGAGATAGAATTTTGGGGGCTGGTTTAATTTGTGTTCACTATGTCTGCCGAATTACAACAGTTGATCTTGTTACAGAGTCAGCAAATACAAAGTCTGGTGGAAGCAATCGCCAAACAAGCGGCTAATCCACCACCACACAAGGAACAAGCACAGGCAGCACCGCCTTTTCGTGCTTTTGAGGCATCACGAGAAGAATGGCAAGAATATTTCGCGCAGTTGCAGGCGCACATGTCAGTCTACAAAATCACGGGTAATGAGCGGCAGCTTTATTTAATTTCCACTGCAGTAGTGGAAGTCTATAGACTACTTTGTAAGTTGTTCCCGGAATCCAAGCCAGAAGCTTTAGACTATGACGTTGTTGTTACCAAGCTTGCTGAGTATTTCGAGTCGCGAGTTCATGTGGCAGCGGCCAGATTCAAGTTCTTCAGATTAAAGAAACTGCCACATCAATCTAATAAACAGTGGTTAACAGATTTACGGGGCCTCACCCGTCAGTGCCGATTTAATTGTGTGTGTGGAGCTTCCTACAGTGATGTCATGTTACGAGACGCTATTACTCAAAACATTGCAGATTCTCGTATTCGTGCTGCTATCTTAAAGTTGCCTGACCCGTCATTAGAGACTGTGATGAACATTATTGAAGCCCAAGATACTTTTGACTATGCTGAGTGTGAGTTAGATCAGCCATGTATTTCTCAAATTGCCTCTGCTAAGCAAGTTATGTCACGCCCGCGGCCCCACCGGCAGAGTCAGACTGTAAACACTAGCCGGCCGCGTCATGTTAAACACATTCGTCAGCCGCGTGTGCAAAATGATAGAGTTAAATCTTGCCCTAAGTGTGTTCTTGCTCATCCTCGTGAACGTTGCCCGTTAAGAAACGCGGTTTGTCACTTTTGTCAAAGGAAAGGACACATCCAACCTGTTTGTTTGCGTAAACGCAAGAACAATTCTAGTGCTGCCCAGCCCATGGATATTCATGTTCTTCAAAGCCAGCCCGCCCAGGAGGTCGGGTTTAAAGACTCTTCCACGGTTCGTGTGGGTAATAAACTTGTTCGCAATAAGCCACCCACCCAGCCCTCTGCTATGCGACCCAAGCGTAATTCAAACGCTGTAAAAAGTAATGTACAGACTGCAAGTGAAGCGGGAGTTGTTGTTCCATCCGCCCAACCCACGAGTTGTCGTAAGCAGCGAACACGCGCTAAACGCGCTGATTTTGTGCCTTCCGCCTCCGCTGCACCGATCCAGAGACAGTGTAATAAACTATTTGTGAAGCTACGCATCCAGGATAAGACCTTCAATTTTCAATTAGACACTGGTGCGTCTGTGACTCTCATAAATAGTGCTACGTATGCGGCTATCGGCCGCCCTAAACTTTCAGCGGCAAAACATTCTTTGGCTACTTATAGTGGCGAACACATTCCTGTGTTAGGTGTATGTAGCGTGCCTGCCACATTCCGGGGCAACACAAAAACAGTTTCATTTACAGTGCTCCGCGCTACAGACAGTGTAAACATTTTCGGATTAGACTGTTTTGACTTGTTTGGCCTGTCTATCCAAGACAATGTGTTGCAACTTAATTCTGTTGTTGTTCCTGAAGACAGCATAACCGATTTGTGTAAACGATACAGTGACATATTTAAAGACGAACTCGGTTGTGCTGCGAATTTTGCCGCTCATATTACGTTAAAAGATAATGCTCAGCCTCGATTTTTTCGTGCTCGTCCAGTGCCTCACGCCCTCCGGGCACCTGTAGAAGATGAACTTCGTCGTTGGCAAAACAACGGTGTTATTCAACCCGTTTCAGCGAGCCAGTGGGCTTCTCCCTTAGTTATTATAAAGAAACCGTCTGGCAAGTTACGTTTGTGTGCTGATTTTAAGTCGACAGTTAATCCTCAGACTGTCATTGATTCTTTTCCTTTGCCTAGACCGGACGAGCTGATGGATAAGTTAGGGGAAGCTCGTTTCTCTTCCAAAATGGATCTCCGTGAAGCTTATTTGCAATTGCCCCTCGACGAGCAATCACAACAGTATTTTGTCATAAACACGTCGTTGGGGTTGTTCCGTTTTCTGCGTTTGCCTTTTGGTTGTGCGTCAGCTCCAGCTGTTTTTCAGCGTTTTTTGTCCCAACTTTTGGCTAATGTGCCATCGTGTTGCAACTATTTAGACGATATTGTTGTGTCCGGTCGGACGCCTGCTGAACATTTCCGTAATTTGGAGTGTTTGTTTACAGTGTTGTCTCAGGCAGGCCTACGTTGCAACATCGATAAATGTTCATTTTTCCTTACGGAGTTGGAGTATCTGGGACATGTTATTAATGCTCAAGGCATTCATCCCTCCCAGTCACATTTAGCAGCTATTCGTGATTTGCCCGCCCCTCGCAATCTGCATGAATTGCAAGCAGTTCTTGGCAAATTGACATATTATATTAGGTTTATACCTAATGCATCACAGATTGCTGCACCGTTGCATCGTCTCCGCCGTACGAATGTTCCGTTTGTGTGGTCAGCAGCTTGCCAATCAGCGTTTCAGCAGCTTAAAGAGACTTTATTGAATGATCGTTGTCTGGTCCATTACGACCCTAACAAGCCTCTGGTGTTAGCTTGTGATGCTTCTTCTTTCGGCCTCGGTGCTGTGTTGTCTCACCGAGTCGGTAACACCGAACGTCCTATTGCGTTCGCATCTAAATTGTTAAACAAAGCTCAGTGTAATTATAGCCAATTGGACAAGGAAGCGTTGGCTATTGTGTTCGGTGTCACAAAATTCCATCACTACCTCTATGGTAGACCATTCTATTTAGTAACAGATCACAAGCCCCTGACGTCACTGTTTCATCCGTCTAAACCAGTTCCTCAGCGGACAGCTCAGAGACTACAACGTTGGGCTCTTTTGTTATCACAATACCAGTATGAGATACTGTATCGCCCTACAGCTCAGCATGCAAACGCTGACGCGCTTTCTAGATTGCCGATTGCTGCGGATGATGTCTTCGATTCCTCTGACGACTCTTGCCATCAGATTGGCGCCGATGTGCATCAATCCCTCCGGGATTTTCCGATTGATTATCGTCAGGTGGCACGTGAGACAGCTACGGATCCTCATCTGAGTTTACTATTACGTTTTGTTCAACGTGGTTGGCCGTCCAAGGCAAAGGACATATCGGATCCTGTGGTTCGTCGCTATTATCCGCAACGTCATCTGTTGTCCGTTTCGGACGGAGTTTTGCTGTTACGCACCGAGAATGACCAGCGTGTAGTGGTTCCCCAAGTGCTCCAATCCAAGGTCCTCGACTTGTTGCATCAAGGTCATTGGGGAGTGGTCCGCACCAAGCAGCTTGCCCGCCGTCATTGTACATGGATCGGTATTGATAAGCAGATTACGCAGATGTTTACAGATTGTTCAACGTGTGCCGAACACCAAGCTGCTCCGCCTCAACGATATTTTGAGTGGGCACGCCCTGCCGGTCCCTGGCAGCGAGTACATATTGATTTCGCTGGTCCATATTGGAATTCTCGTTGGCTCATCGTGATAGACGCATTTAGTAATTTTCCGTTTGTTGTGCCCATGCAGTCTACAACGTCTGCAAAAACTATACAGGCGTTGACTTCAATTTTTTGTATTGAGGGTCTTCCAGAAGTTTTAGTGTCTGACAATGGTCCGCAATTTACCTCTGCTGAATTTGAAAGTTTTTGTTCTGCCAATGGCATTCGCCATGTTCTTACTCCGCCGTTCCACCCTCAATCGAATGGTGCAGCGGAACGTTTTGTACGCACATTCAAGGATCATATGGACCGCCTTCGTGCTACGCACTCTCGTCAGCAGGCCATCATCACGTTCCTGTCGTCGTACCCGACCACGCCACGCGACGGCCCTTCGCCTGCGGAGCTTCTCCACGGCCGTCGTCATCGCACCCTACTACGGTTGTTGCACCCCCCGGATCGACCCACCGCTTCTGAGCATCGCACGCGTTTTCATCGCAACGACGCCGTTTTTTTCAGAGTTTATCACGGTCGCCGTCGTTGGGAACGTGGTACCGTGATAAGTGTCCAGGGTCGCGGTTTTTATACTGTTCAAGGTGCTACTGGGGTGCACAGGAGGCATCAGAACCAGTTGCGCCGCGCTGGCCGCCCGGATTCTGCCGCTCGTTCTTTGTCCACAGATTTGGTCCGCGGCGGGTTCCAGCCGCGCCTTCCGACTTCCCTGCCGCCCCCAGGGCAGCAGCAGCAGCCGTCGCCGCTACCACGCCGACAGCCCGTCCCGTTGATGCCTCCCGCGCAGCTTCATGCGGGAGCGCCCCGGGTGGTCGCTCCGGCGCCTGCGGTCCCTCTTCAGTCGCCACCGCCTTCGGAGCTGATGGACGTCGACCCCTCAGCCGGGCCGCCTTCCCAAGCGGTGGCTGTGCAGCCTGTACTGCAGCCGCTTTCTTTGGGCACCCCCAAGGAGTCTGACACCGCAGCGCCTTGTCCGGCGCCCACTCAGCAGCCGTCGACGCAGCGTCAGGAGACGCTGCCTCTCTTCGTGGGTCCCGACGCCCCGTCGCGTCCAGTACCAGAAGCTGCGCCCGTGGTCGCAGGCGTGCACCCTGACCTCGGTTTTCAGTCGGTGTTTCCCGAGGCCCCGCGCAGCCAATGCTGGGGTGCGGACCGGGGACTGCCACCGACAACAGTCTCCGCCCCGGTCTCTTCTGCTACATCTGCGGCCAGACCCCTCCCCCGCCGTCGACGCTCGCCACGTCATTATTCAACGACGGTGCGGCGATTTGGGGGGGAGGAGTGTTATATCCTAGCCAGTAATGCCAACCGAGCCCGCTGCCAAAAAGGTTGGCAGCATCAAAGTCCGGACGCTGTCCGCATAAGCAGCGCCAGCGATACAGGAAATCGCCGCAAGTCTGCGCGCGCCACCGCTGGCTTCTGGCTTCTTAAGCGCTGGAGTCGCGAGCGCTAGGACAGTTCTGTATTCGCCGCTCAGTTGTATACTCGCCACCGAATTGTGTACCTGCTAGTCAGTTGTGTGTTCATCGCAGCAGAGTTGTTGTTTGTCGTCAGCCGACGCTGACCAAGCCGCTCCAACTCGAACTAGACAGATTTCTGCAGACCATGTTCACCACTGTGTTCTGTATCGTCGTTAGTAAAGATAAGTACCGACTTTCATTTAATCCGAGTGTTTGGCTTTTCATCTTTCTGTTCACTGTTCCAGCGGACCGGTCAGCCCGCTATTAAAAGTGTGGCGGTGACTTCGTAGGCCGTTTCTACAGCGAAGTGTGGTCGCTACGAAGGCCGTCACAAAATATACGTTCTTTCGTACAAAACGTACGGCCGGTCAGACTAATAGGGAGTGGGTTGCGACATTGCAAGGACTTACTAGGGAGTGTGCGTTTGAATGCGAATGTGGACTTCCTTATTCAGATACTATGGTGCGTGATGCAATAGCACAGAATGTTTCTGATGTTCGCATACGGGAACAGATTTTGAAACTAGTTAATCCCTCCCTTCAACAAGTGATAGACATATTGGATAGGCAAGACACACTTGACTTTGCTCAGCACTCATTTGCAACTTCGCCGGCAGTGTGTCACATTAACCGGCCCGCCGGGCCCGCTGCACGGGACGCTCAGCGGCCCTCGCGCCCGTCAGCGCAGCGGCAGCCTAGCTCGCAAACACGTGCGCCGCGTAAGCAAGCTAATGCAGTGAAATCATGCCCGCGGTGTGCAACTCGACATTTGCGTGAAAATTGCCCGTCACGCCAAGCTATTTGCTTTTACTGTCATAAGAAAGGACATGTCCAAAGTGTTTGCCAGAAAAAGCTCAGATCAGACACTCACACCAATTCCAGGCCCTTTGCTTCGCGCCGGAATCGAACCAAGGAAACTCAGGCTCGTGAACCTTCGCCCATGGATATTCATGTAGTTCATTCCACCCCGTCCGGTGACAGTGTTCATTCCACAAAAAGTGTGCGTCGACGTCGACGGAAGTCCCGTCACGTCGCACGTGATTCTGTCCCAGTGTCTGTTCCAGTTGCACAACACAGTCGCTTTTGTCGTCAGCTGGACAATAAACTTTTTGTCGACTTAGACTTTGCAGGCAAAGTGATACCATTCCAGCTCGATACCGGAGCTGCAGTTTCATTGCTCAATCACGACACGTACAACCAACTGGGCAAACCTCCGTTGCGTGCCGCAAATGTTCAGCTCAATAGTTACTCAGGCCAGAAAATACCAGTGTTAGGACAGTGCAGCCTTCTTGCAACATACAAGGGACTAACAAAACTTGTGTCATTTTACGTTCTTCGTTCTTCTACTGCAGTGAACTTGTTTGGTTTAGATTTATTTCAGTTGTTTAACTTGTCTATAGTAAATCAGGTCCTCTCAGTGATTCAGACTGTGCCTTCCGCCAGTGTTTCTAGTCTCTGTGAAGAATTTGCGGACATCTTTGCACCGGGCCTTGGTTGCGCTAAGAACTATGAAGCACATTTGGAACTGAAAGCAAATGCGCAACCGAAGTTTATCCGAGCGCGCAATGTTCCCCACGCATTGCGTGATGAGGTCGCAAGAACATTACAAGATTTAGAATCTCAAGGTGTAATTGAACGTGTGCAGGCTTCTCTCTGGGCCTCACCCTTCGTAATTTTGGCAAAACCTTCCGGAAAATTGAGACTTTGTGTGGACTTCAAGGCAACTGTGAATCCACAACTTGTGACTGCAACTTTTCCGTTGCCCCGCCCGGAAGATATTTTTGACAAACTGTGCCCGGGAACATATTTTTCAAAGTTGGACCTAGCAGATGCTTACTTGCAAATACCGGTGGACGAAGAATCCCAGCGCGTCTTGGTGGTAAACACGCATCTTGGTTTGTATCGCTTCAAAAGACTGCCATTCGGGTGTGCGTCCGCACCTGCATTCTTTCAGCAATATTTACAAACTGTTTGTGCGTCGGTCCCTACTGCTGCGAACTATCTGGACGATATTGTGATCTCCAGAAAGACAGAAGCCGAACATTTGCAAAATCTCCGAACATTATTTCAGGTCTTGCGACAAAATGGTCTTCGCTTGAGGAAGGACAAATGTGTGTTTTTTGCTCGGGATTTACCCTACCTGGGCCATGTCCTCAATGCCCAAGGAATACATCCGAGTCCAGAGCACCTCCGTGCCATACAGGATTTGCCGTCACTGCAGAACTTGAAACGGCTGCAAAGTGTGTTGGGGAAAATTAATTACTACCATAAATATGTTCCCCATGCCTCTTCCATTTCAGCTCTGCTTCATCGCTTACGCCGTAAAGGTGTTCCGTTCGTCTGGACGACGGAATGCGAACGCGCCTTTCGCCAGTTGAAATCGGCGTTGCTTTCACATACTTGCCTTACGCCGTTCGATCCCCAGAAACCCCTTTTGTTGATGGTAGATGCATCGGATTTCGGGATCGGTGCTGTGCTTGCGCACAAAGATGGATCGCATGATCGCCCTATTGCCTTTGCGTCAAAATTGCTCTCATCTGCGCAAAGAAATTCTTCACAGATAGAGAAAGAGGCTTTAGCTCTCGTGTTTGGTGTTACTAAGTTTCACGATTTCTTGTATGGTCGTCACTTTACCATCATCACGGACCACAAACCTTTGACATCGCTTTTTCATCCGAACAAGCCGGTACCTCCGCGTATGGCGCAGAAATTCATTCGCTGGTCTCTTTTCCTCTCGCAGTACCGCTACGATATCTTGTATCGGTCCACTGCTAAGCACGGAAACGCTGATGCGTTGTCCCGTTTGCCTGTTGCTGAGGATAAAGCATTCGATTCTTCCAAACTTGCTTGCATGTTCATTGATGCGGAAACTGATGACGTGGTCGCATCGTTTCCGATTGATTTTCGTCGTGTCGCTACAGCCACGGCTGCTGACCCTGTCCTTGCTCCCGTTTTGCGTTTTGTTGCTACGCAATGGCCCTTGTCCAAGTCACGGATCGAGGATCCGCTGGTTCGCCGATTTTTTGCTCACAAGGAGAGACTTTTTGTACGACGTGGTGTTTTGTCGTTGCGTTCTGATAATGATCAGTCCCGAGTCGTGGTCCCACGTTCGTTACAGTCCTCTGTCTTACGGCTTCTTCACCACGGACATTGGGGTATAGTGCGTACGAAACAACTTGCTCGTCAGCACTGTACTTGGTTCGGAATCGATGCTGCGATTACGAATATGTGCTCCTATTGCGTGGCGTGTGCCGAGCAACAATCCGCACCGCCGCCGAAATTCTTTGCATGGCCAAAAGCCACTTCCCCTTGGCAACGCTTGCACATCGATTTTGCTGGTCCATTCTGGAATGCTCGTTGGTTGGTTGTGGTCGATGCTTTCAGTAATTTTCCTTTTGTTGTCCGGATGTCTTCCACGACGTCTTCTGCCACAATCCAAGCCTTGTCTGCTATCTTTTGCATTGAAGGTCTTCCGCAGACTATTGTTTCCGACAATGGCCCACAATTCATGTCCGCAGAATTTCAGTCCTTCTGCAAGGCCAATGGTATTCAACATCTGACGTCCGCGCCGTTTTCGCCTCAGTCAAACGGTGCCGCGGAACGATTGGTCCGGACTTCCAAGTCACAGATGTTGAAATTGAAAGAGTCGCATTCTCGGGAGGACACATTATTGCTCTTTTTGTCCTCGTATCGCTCTCAGCCCCGCGATGGTCGCTCGCCGGCTGAGTTGCTCCATGGTCGTTCTCATCGAACCTTGATGTCTTTGCTGCATCCGCCGCATCAGGTTCCTGTGCAGCGGCAGACTCCTGCTTTTGCTCCTGGCGACGTTGTCTTCTATCGCAACTATCGCGGTTCACGGCGTTGGCTCGCAGGGCGCATTCTTCGCTGCCTCGGCCGCGCGATGTATTTGGTTTTGGGGGCCTCTGGTGAGGTGCGTCGGCATCTCAATCAGCTGCGCCTCTGTCGTCGCCCGGGTTCTGCCGCTCCCCGTCTGCTTTCAGCGACGGAGCCGTCAGGTCAGCACCCTGGGGACCCATCTACTGGCTCGCCTTATCCCCAGGTGTTACCGACGCTGCCTTCCGTTTTGCCTCATGGCGTCGCGCCGCCGCCGCAGCCGCCGCAGCCGCCGCAGCCGCCTCCGGCGCCGCCCGCAGTGGACGCTTCGCTGCAGCCGCCACGCGCCTCCCTGGGTCACGCGCCGCCGATCGCTTCCCGTGACCAGCTGTCCTCCGCCATGGAACTCTTGCCCGCTCCGGACCAGATGTCGTCATCGCGCGTCGGATTCTCCGACCACATGGAGGTCGACCCTTCGGCCCCTCCTGTCTCTTTACGGGCGCATACACCGCATGTTGACGTGCACCCTGGACTAGGTTTTCAGGCGTTTCCTAGCTCCCCTCGGACCGAATGGCCGGGTGCGGGTGGCACAGCCTCGCCTGTTGTTAGGCTCCCCACCTCATCGCATACGTCAACGTGGGGTCCTCCCCACGGCGGGCGGAAGCCTTATCTCACGACCGTTCGCTGATTTGCGGGGGAGGAATGTGGTGTCACAGCCAGACACCACACGTGCTAGGTGGTATCTTAAATCGGCCGCGGTCCTGTAGTACATGTCGGACCCGCGTGTCGCCACTGTGTGATCGCAAACCTAGCGCCACCGCAAGGCAGGTATCGAGAGACTGACTCGAACTCAGCCCAGTTGTACGGACGACAGAGCTAGCGACTAGACGTACGAAGCCTTTCTCTCTCATTAGCCGAGAGACAGAATAGCCTTCAGCTAAGTTAATGGCTACGAACTAGCAAGGCGCCATTAGCCTTACAGTGATTGTAATTAAAGTCTCCTTTGTGCGATGTACCACAATGATTGATTAAAGATAAGTATTATACCAGCTACGTACTTTTCTTCATAGCATTAATTACGTATCCTGTTCCAGTACTTCACGCCCGTCTGCGTTAGTCTAGCGTGCCTTTTAAGCCACGTCTATCTACAAGGTGTTGGCCCCGCTGCCGACACATCATACGTTAAAGGAGAATGTGTACCGTGATGTGCCTACATCCCCAGAGGATATGAAACAACGTATTGTGGCAGCCTGCGGCGACATTACACCAGATGTACTGCGGCGTGTACGAAATTCATTACGCCAGAGATTGCAATTGTGTACAGCAAATGATGGCCACCACATTGAACATCTATTGGCCTGACATGTCGGGACACACTCTATTCCACTCCATAATTGAAAACGGTAACCACGTGTGTACGTGTACCTCATCCCTCATGGTAATGTACATGTGCGTCAGTGAAAAAGACCAACAAAAAGGTGTTAGCATGTGGACGTAATGTGCTGTTCCAGTCTCTTCTGTACCTAAGGTCCATCACCGTTCCCTTTGGATCCCTACATAATTCGGTGCTCTCCGATACACACGATCGAACAGCGGAGGAGTGGTACTCAAGCGTCAACTTTAGGTTACAATATCTCTGGATGTAATTGACATTTTGCAATGCAACAAACGGCACTGATTACGTGTTTGTTTATATGTTCAGATGTGCTAACAAAACTAACGGGGTTCCATTTAAAAAAACCTAGGTTTGTTTTAAAGAACATACTTCCGTGCATTTATTTTATGGTTAGTATTAACCATTTACACTAGCCCCTCTCCTCACGTTCGGTCTGTGGAATCGATTCGTTAGTATTTGATGTGGTTTACGAAATATATCCAGCGGTAATGTTAGGTGACTCACGCTGTATACAGTTACAGAACATCCCAGTACAATGATTCATGACGTTTGTGGCTACTTCTAGAATGTACTCGAACCGAATAGAGAAATTAAAGTTTTACAGTTCAGGTGAGTATTGAACTCACAACCCTCCATTCAACAGACTAGTGTCATACCAACTACACCACGCTGACTATGCTACTCAGCTCGTTCTTTGTAGAGCAGTATTTCATTTTTGTGGATATTCCAAGTCAGAAATTGCTCTTCATGTCACTCAACTTTTATAATGTGCTTTTATTTTGACTTTCAATTAAACAGTTTATACCGAGTACACAGTAGTTGCTTTTGACATTTACTGAGAATAATTTTGATTATTTCACGTTCATATATGATTAACTTTAATGTTCTGTTTCACTATACTTCTGACATGCACAGTATGGGCTAACCAACTGTCAGTACTGTTCAGTAGTTATACTACGATATCAAAAGCACACGTTGCACGAGGAGAAAGTTTTTGAAAAAAGAATGTTCGTTATTTTCATTTACAGTTAATTCTTTATAGAAGATGGCCGTTCACAGCCTCGTTTCATCTGACCAGTTACTCAGTTTGTCTGTGAATTCTGTCACGTGCCCTCTGTAGTTTCACTGGAGAAGGGTGACGTAAGGCTGGTTGCTGAAGGACACATGGAGGAGGAGGAGGAGGGTACACTCACTATTGCTGCAACCTCATCTAAATCAGAATGTGAGGCAAAGCTTCTAGCTGACCACTGAACTTGTCGTTATACAACTTCTGCTGAGTGCTATCCTTTGACACTTCCGATAACTGCTCCATCAGAGGGACTACAATTATCACTAGTATAAGCTGATCATGGTTTCAGCATCTTTGTGCAATTCTACTTTTACATTTAAAAGAGTTATCCGGAGGAAACGATTCCTCTTTTAAAAGCGATAGCGAAGCTCAACAGGCATAATCACATGCAAAACTCGTGCAAATAATCTTATCGAATCTTTAAAACTACTCGTGGCCGAGTGACGCTCAGTACAATCGTAAGCTACGTCACCGCACGTGTCGCGAATAAACTTCTTTACCATTCTCGCTTAACTGTGAGACCTACAGATCATTTAGGTGTGACGAAAGTCACTTTCTGTGTTGTATGCCAATCTGTGCGTCCAATCCTGACCATAACAAAACAAAAAAGGCCAGTGCAAAACATACTTCGGACTCACGACATTGTGGTCGTGGCTGAGGTGTTTGGACGCCGCTAGAGACGTCAAAAGGCTGTTCCTGATGATCCATCGTTCCTTAACCACTCCAGGATATCAGAGTAGCCTTTATGTCACCGATGAAAACTGACGGCAAATCGTAGACGTACTTAGCAGAGACACCTATTCGTTGTCAGGATGGTGTTGTTGGACCTGGACAGAATTTTCGGCACTAATAAAAAATTATTAGCAAGTTACCATTTATTCGTTCAGATTTACAGCTCTGTATCCTCTCGTGAACTTCAGCTGATGACTCATGCTAGTAACATGGTATGATTGCACTGACTCCTGTTGATGACTTGGTTGGCTCGTGAGGAAGACTGCCACACCATCAATTCAGCCAAAGTGTTGCAGACTGCTGTCTGGCGGCCTTCAGGTGAAGGTGTAGCGTGAATATGTGCCCCACGCTTTGTTAGATCACCCTCGATCTCGCCCCAGAAGGTGGCAATGACTGGTGGTGAACCATCAGGGTGTACCACGCTGTAAAAAGTGGTAGAGTCAGGTGACCCTGGCCCCACCAAACAGTTAGGCCGTTGGCATCATGAAGTGTCTGCAGCGATGATAAAAACAGAGGCACCGGATAAGCCTGTCACCCAGCAGTGACGCTGGAGCTAGTGTGACAAGCACCCTCAGTCTCCCCATCCGCAATGTAGTAGGTAGCGGACAATGTGAAGTCAGGTTGTAGTTTCTGGCTGTTGTCACCTGGGAAACAGTGAGCAGCATGTTCACAGGAAGTGCCACAACATTTTAAAAACCGATGTCACTACACCATAATAATCATTGAATCAAGTGCTTCAGTTTGAACGCCATTGATCCTGATAACCAAGTGAACTCAAGAGTTGGAGCACTGTGGTGTATGTGAAGACAAGCACGAGGTAATGTTGAGGTTCTCTTCATTGTGACCGAATGCGGCCCATTTCTTTACTGATGCTCAGTAGATCTTGTTCTGCTGTGTTTCCTTACCAATTTATTACAGTCTATGAACCGCAATGTGAAATCTTTGAAAGGTATTATTGTGCCTCAGGTAAAGCTTACTGCGTCACATAACAATAGCTAACGAATATATCTCTGCCACTCTCTCTTCCAGCAGACATTTTGATGAATGAGTAACTTGTGCCTGGTGATTGATGCCAATGTAGCAACGTGAGCTCATGTACGTGACAGATTTAGAGTGCTGATTCTTCCTTTCATATCTCCGTATCTAGACCTCTGCTTGGTGTCGCCTATGGCTGTGTATGAGCTTAAGAAGAATTCTAATTTCTTCCTCTTTTAAACTCTGAGGTGCAGTATTTCAGTCAGCCCGATATTGTAAGGTTTGTCAAGTGTGAATGAACTGTCAGGCTAGCTTCCATTTTTTTATGTTGTGAATACGATAAAACAATTGACGAGGCTGTACAGAATCGCATTTGAATATACTCATGGTGCAAGTGGTATGACTGCGGTGATAGTTACTCGTTTCGATGTTGGCAAGCCTACAGCCCATCTTTTCTTCTTCAATATTACTTTCACTGGGCTGAAAGGTTACGAGAGAAATAGATTTGGTGATGCTGCACCATACCATATTCGGTGTGAACTTTTCTCAATAAAATTAATTCCAGTTGCGGAGATGATGGAACGCACCACTCTTCTTCATGTTAATATGCTAATTCAGAAACCAGTTCAATCGTGCTTGCGATTCTAAACTGATTCGCGGAAATTAGTGAGTGGTTACGTGATCCATCCACAGATTCATTTCATACCTTCCTTCCAATTTCTTTTAGATTCAAGTGCGTATAACATGTGCTTTTAGCCACATCAACTACATTGTAGCTTTGTGCTTATCTGCAGGAGCAAGTGGAAGGGGGAAGTAGGGCACAGTTTACCTGGCAGCTGTCCCAAAGGGGAGTTTCCTAGTGCAGAAGGGATTAGTGGGCCTGAGTCAGCACCTGCGGCCGAAGGCTAAATTAGGAGGCGTCAGCATCATGCTGTCACTAGTAGTGGTTCTTCCAATCCATATGTGACACACAGCAAACCAGTGCTTAACAGTATTGGTTAAAAACAGTCTTGATTGCAATTTTAGTTTTTAATTTTTCAACTAAGCGTTTCGCTTTATTTAGGCATCTTCAGGTTGATCTTAATTTGGCATTTCTTTGACCGATCCCTTAGACAGTGTAGCCAAAGAGCATCGTCGAATACATCAGCCCAACATCACCTTCGCTAAACTCAGTTAAAAGTTTTCCAAATTAAGATCAACCTGAAGATGCCTAAGTAAGGCGAAACGCATATTTGAAAAATAAAAAACTAAAATTGCAACCAAGACTGTTTTTAACCAATACTAGGGAGTAGTGGCTTTGTGTGTGGGGTTCTCTCAAGAAACATAGTCGAGGACGTGCTCACGACTTGTGTGGGTCATAAATGTTTTTCAGACGATATCCTCCGGCCATAGAAAACAGAAAGCATTTTTTTTATTGAAAGAGCGTCTTCCTCGAATGCTGGTTGAAAGTATTTTCACCGAGATAGCACCTTTTTATGTTGTGTGAGAAGCAGACGCCATTTTGGGCCTTGTTTTTTCCGTGTAGTGGAAGCAGAAGACACCGTTCTGGCACCACGCGTGGGAAAAATGTGAGCACTCTCTTCTCTGTTAACGGGATTACTGTCCGTTGGTCTATTAAGAAAACTTTTCCTTTATGGGAAATGTGACTTTTGATATTAAACTTTGATTGCACACAGTGATAAGTTGCAAAGGCATAAGAACATCAGGAACGGAAAAGCACACGTTTTAGCTTTGAGTACTGGCTATAGTTTGGTAAGTTGTATGTGTGACACGAGGTTTCTCATGAAGTTTAGGTGCCGTAGAACCTTGGGTTGTATTCAGTCTCTAACCATAATTCCTTACATGTAAATGTTCGCTTGGGCCTGAAGCGATTAACTGGGTGATGTATAATGTCTACGAGTATGTATGACGTCGTGTTCGGATTCATGTAACAACTCAAGCAACTGCAGTTTCTTCAAATCCAGTATTGTTTTATCTATTAACTCACACATTACCTTTACTAGCACAACCTTTGCATCGTTATATTTTATTAAGTAACTGTAAAACATTTGTATCTACTGTATTCTCATTTTTCTGTTAGACTTCTCGATATCAAGCTACTGTAAATTGCTGATCTTATAAGAACACATGCAGAGAAAATAAACATTTTAATTCCATTTGCCGCTCAGTTTAATATAAGTATTTATAAATATTATCGCATATTGTATGAGGTGTTACAGACGCAGAGGTACTTACACCTTAACCCAGCTACTTGAGTGCGCTTTAATATCATTCAAATAATTAATTTTCGTTAAAATAATTAACATTTCAGGCGTGTAACAGCTTTATAAGTAGTTGGGTTCGTAGGAGCCGTTTGTCTCATGTAAACAGACACTTTTCATTGACTCGCGGCTCGGAACTCGCTTGGTATCTTGCATGCTTTGACTGTGCAGCATGCCGCGATCAAAACACAGTACACAAAGTACAAGGGTTTGTCGCCCTTCAGTCTACCTTCTAAGCTAGGTCCTTGGGTGAATATTGGCTCACATGTTCCTATTTGATCCCAGAACGAAAAATGATCTTTCCCAGATCGACGTCTACCACTCGTCCCGTCTTTTGTGGAGAAATCATGACAGTATTTTGCGACCATGGCTTATTACACTCATAGTTCTGTGATTCTCACAATTAACAACGCCTGAATTTGTTATATTGTTATTTAATTCTGGGGATATTTGGCCTGTATTACACATCCAGCACTCCAAATAAATGAATTGAGCCTACCCGGAAAGAGCTTCCAGGTAACCCAATACGAAGGACAGACATCGAAAGGCAATATCTGTCAACTTTTCGCTGTCGTAAACGACTAACAAGGCGTATAAAAGATACAAAGTGAGAGACTTCCATCTAATTGCAACGTTTTAATGTTATGAAAAGGGCTTGTCGAAGCGCCAGTCGACTCAAACTGTCACTTGGAGCGCTGAACTGAGAGGGCGTCTACGTGCACACCAGGTGTGTTGTGTCACCGCCAGACACCACACTTGCTAGGTGGTAGCTTTAAATCGGCCGCGGTCCATTAGTACATGTCGGACCCGCGTGTCGCCACTGGCAGTGATCGCAGACCGAGCGCCACCACACGGCAGGTCTCGAGAGACGGACTAGCACTCGCCCCAGTTGTACGACGACTTTGCTAGCGACTACACTGACGAAGCCTTTCTCTCATTTGCCGAGAGACAGAATAGCCTTCAGCTAAGTCCATGGCTACGACCTAGCAAGGCGCCATTTGTAACATTGCATGTATCTACAGAGTCTCACTTGTATCGCCACAATCTCCAGATGTCTCATCAAGAACGATGTATACAAAGGATGGATTAAAAGTTAAGTATTCCAGGAGCTACGTACTTTTCTTTATAACATTCATTACGTATCCTGTTTCAGACCTCACTCCATCCTTCGTGAGTTAGCGCGTGCATCTTGGCCGCCTCTTTCAATTAGTGTGCGTAGTGTTGGCAAGTCTGCCGACACTACAAGGTGTATGGTGTATCATAACCAGCAGCAGCCTATTTCGAAATTTATGCCGCTTGTGTCGAAAAATGTTCTTCACCCAGCGCTGATTAACAATCCCATTAGGAGAGGAAGGAGTTTCTAAATTAAGAGTGCTGGAGTGAACCACGCTTAATTAAAGATTTTCAAAGAAGTTGTAACACCGTCTCTGTTATTACTAAAACTGCCGCATGCTTTTAACACACCAAATTCTGCCGCCGGTTAGCAACACAAACCGGCACATACTTGCTGATGTGATGGTCATAAAAGCGAGAGCTCTTTGGAGCAAGTTTTAATGACGCTTAACGCACCGGACGAATATCATTGTTGGGCCTGTGAATTTACTTCAGCCCATAAAGTAATTAAAAGGGGCATACTGGGTTATCGGTAAAACGTTTCCTCGCGGGCCTCGCCTCATTGTCAGCATCGGACCTAGCAATTACGTTGCTACCCACTGCAGTCGCGTATCTTATAACCTGAAAAAAAAAGCATCCTTCTGCGTGTATGGTAGGCGGGTACTTAACGATTACCTTCCAAACGAATGTTTTCCTTAAGACAGCAAAATACGGCCAGCACTCGCTCTTTCCGAAGTTCGGGGTTGCACTGTAATGACCACAAACGCTGTTTACTCAGGTACTATAGAACAAACTATAGCCCAAAGAAAAATCACGAAATAACCATCAAGTCATATTCTTCTCACAATCCTTTGCAACTGTGTAGAATACATGATATAGTGTAAACAAAAAATGAAAAACTGCCCCACAGCGTTAAATATATTCTAAATATTTCAATGCGCATACTTCAATTTTGTGTAGCGTATGTACGATTTGACTTTATTAATAGCACATTGAGCCGTTTCGTAGCGTTTTACTCATGTTCGTTTCATTTTCCAAATCATTACCGTTTCACACTTAGGGTGCACCTGGTAAATCGTGTCGGAATAAAGAGTGAGAAACCTAACGTGTCTTTGTCAGCCACAGTTTCACTCATTTTCTGCAAATATGTATGTTTTGTGACTAATTTACACTTTTATATGTATATTCATGGAGTGCCTGTGTTTCCTCTGCCTTCCACATACACTCCTGGAAATGGAAAAAAGAACACATTGACACCGGTGTGTCAGACCCACCATACTTGCTCCGGACACTGCGAGAGGGCTGTACAAGCAATGATCACACGCACGGCACAGCGGACACACCAGGAACCGCGGTGTTGGCCGTCGAATGGCGCTAGCTGCGCAGCATTTGTGCACCGCCGCCGTCAGTGTCAGCCAGTTTGCCGTGGCATACGGAGCTCCATCGCAGTCTTTAACACTGGTAGCATGCCGCGACAGCGTGGACGTGAACCGTATGTGCAGTTGACGGACTTTGAGCGAGGGCGTATAGTGGGCATGCGGGAGGCCGGGTGGACGTACCGCCGAATTGCTCAACACGTGCGGCGTGAGGTCTCCACAGTACATCGATGTTGTCGCCAGTGGTCGGCGGAAGGTGCACGTGCCCGTCGACCTGGGACCGGACCGCAGCGACGCACGGATGCACGCCAAGACCGTAGGATCCTACGCAGTGCCGTAGGGGACCGCACCGCCACTTCCCAGCAAATTAGGGACACTGTTGCTCCTGGGGTATCGGCGAGGACCATTCGCAACCGTCTCCATGAAGCTGGGCTACGGTCCCGCACACCGTTAGGCCGTCTTCCGCTCACGCCCCAACATCGTGCAGCCCGCCTCCAGTGGTGTCGCGACAGGCGTGAATGGAGGGACGAATGGAGACGTGTCGTCTTCAGCGATGAGAGTCGCTTCTGCCTTGGTGCCAATGATGGTCGTATGCGTGTTTGGCGCCGTGCAGGTGAGCGCCACAATCAGGACTGCATACGACCGAGGCACACAGGGCCAACACCCGGCATCATGGTGTGGGGAGCGATCTCCTACACTGGCCGTACACCACTGGTGATCGTCGAGGGGACACTGAATAGTGCACGGTACATCCAAACCGTCATCGAACCCATCGTTCTACCATTCCTAGACCGGCAAGGGAACTTGCTGTTCCAACAGGACAATGCACGTCCGCATGTATCCCGTGCCACCCAACGTGCTCTAGAAGGTGTAAGTCAACTACCCTGGCCAGCAAGATCTCCGGATCTGTCCCCCATTGAGCATGTTTGGGACTGGATGAAGCGTCGTCTCACGCGGTCTGCACGTCCGGCACGAACGCTGGTCCAACTGAGGCGCCAGGTGGAAATGGCATGGCAAGCCGTTCCACAGGACTACATCCAGCATCTCTACGATCGTCTCCATGGGAGAATAGCAGCCTGCATTGCTGCGAAAGGTGGATATACACTGTACTAGTGCCGACATTGTGCATGCTCTGTTGCCTGTGTCTATGTTCCTGTGGTTCTGTCAGTGTGATCATGTGATGTATCTGACCCCAGGAATGTGTCAATAAAGTTTCCCCTTCCGGGGACAATGAATTTACGGTGTTCTTATTTCAATTTCCAGGAGTGTATTTGTTCAGGGTTTTTAATATTGTCTACCCTTATTTATTTCCCATTCCTGCCTTTTGAATGACAGAGTGAGAGATGTATTTGTGTCTTGAGTTTTCAAAATGTTTGGCTGTGGGTACAGTTTCTGTCTGTTGCTGTGGCAGGTTGTCCATGTCTTGTGCAGACGTAAGGATGAGAAAAGATATTTGGCCCCTCTGGTCGAAGAGCTATTGTGTTCAAGGTGACACGCTGCAGAAAAGGTTTCTCTGGCCAATCCCGCGATCTGCGTAGAGCATTCTGTTGGCGTTCTGGGCACTCGTACAAGATCAATTTTTTTATGCTGATCCTAAATGCAGATCAGTTATCCATTTAGTGAAGAACATAAGCTGTTAGTCAGCTACTTTCAACCTTCCATACGTCCAAAAGAAATACTTACGTTGAATGTGCACTGTGTTTTGCGGACACAAGCTTGTCCTCTGCTCGTTTTCTTCACCGTCATTTGTTGAACTAAGGGAGTCGGATGGTTTGGAGATATTTTCAGTTATCTTTAAAATTTAATAAGTAATTGTACCGCTGGCTGAATTTAATCCACCATTTTTGATAAATGCAAGCGACTATTCAGCTTTTATGTCATTTAAATTTCTTCTAACACTTTTACGTGGCGACTCGGCCGAGAACAAAGAAAATGTTAATCACTCCTACACATCAACATTTACATTTAACTTATTGGCCTACTACACTGAACCTAACGTCCGTTAAACTACTTCTGTTTATACATTCTCCCACATTTTAGCATTTAACATGTTCGAAATATAACTATCATCATATGCCACACGTACGATAAATATGGAATGTGAGTTCCATAATGGCACATAATGGCCCACTATATTGAATTGCGAGTGAGTTATTTCTAAGGAATTTTTCCTGTAAACTACAATGTTCCACAATTTTGCCTTTACAAAAAAAATGGTTCAAATGGCTCTAAGCACTATTGGACTTAACATCTGAGGTCACCGGTCCCCTAGACTTAGAACTACTTAAACCTAACTAACCTAAGGACATCACACGCATCCATGCCTTAGGGAGGATTCGAACCTGCGACCGTAGCAGCAGCGCGGTTCCGGACTGTAGCGCCTAGAACCGCTCGGCCTCAAGATTTATCTCTCCGCAAGCCAACTTGTAAAACTGGAACAAGATGTATCCCGGCGCACCCAGCTGAGCCATACAGCTGCAATCCGCCTCATTCCAGTAGAGTGGAAATATTGGATAATGTCCATGGCCCGTGATGAGAAATGTAATCTTCTGTTTCACTTGGATTCATCCGTATTCTGTTTTAGACTTTTGTAACATAGTCGTATTATGCTCTCAAACACCCTTTGCCCTATAGGTGAGGTATCTCTTTCACTTGCCCACTATCCAGAACATTTTTAACAGTTGTCCAGTAATTTTACATTCTGCGTCCATTCTTTGCTTTATGAGCCTGCCAGCGTCCCACCCCGGCTTCGCACGTGTATCTCTTAAGAATCTACGCAGAGCGACTGGTATGGCATAGCGATCGTGTTGTTTGGGCGGCTCTGCATTGTGTTCTAATTAAAAGTCAGCGGAATACCGTCACTCGTCACTGTGATGTTAATAAGCTGCACACGCCGCTTGTGCGCTTGGCTGCATTCAGCAGAGCCGAAAGGGGTTGGCGGTTGCCCGGCCGCAACCCGCTGACACACGGCCGCTGTTTTCTTGGCGGGGCGGTCATGCGTATCCGCCCCGAGTATCAGAATCTTTACAGTAGTTCCTGAAGGTTGCTTCCACATACTGTTTGAAAAAACGTGGCAGGGGAAAGCAATTAATCAAAAACTACCTGAGTACCAGGCGTTGTTCGAGTACGTATTCAAGTTATGTTATTTTCCTTCCTCCTCTGTCTTCCTCCCCTCCTCTGTCCATTTCCACTTGCCCTTCTTCCTCATAGCAGGTCCTTTCCCTTTCTCTGTCCACCACCTCCTTCCCCTCTAAATCCATCTCCACCCACTCTAATTTCATCTCCTCACCCCCTCTAAATCTCCTTCTCCTCCACTTTTGTGTTTATCTCGTCCTCCACCACTCTCTGCTTATGTCGTCCTGCGCTTCTACATGTCCATCTGCTCCTCCACTCTCTAACCCATCTGCTCTTCTTCCTGTCTACCCATTTACCTTCTTCCTCCTCGAAATAGGTCTCCTCAGCCTCTCTAAGTTAGCCTTCTCTCCCCCTCTCTTCATGCATCTTCTCCTCCCCCTCCCACGGTCGATCTCCTTCTGCCCCAATCTCTGTCCACATTTTCTTGCCCTTCTATCCGCCACCTGCTTCTCCCATGTCTCTCTGTCAATCTGATCCTTCCCCTCTCTGTCCTTCACCTCTGTCCTCCTGATAAGTTCATCCCTTCACTTCCTTTAAATCAGTCTCCTCATCCCCTTCTATCATCCTCCTGCTCCCCTCTCTCTCTGTTCATTTCCTCCTCCTCACTCTGTCCATCTGCTCCTCAGTCCTCTCTCTGTCCATCTCGTTCTCTGTCCATCCTCTCTCCATTTCCTCTACATCCTCTCTCAGTACTTCTTCTACCCACCTCGTCTCTCCAAATTATCACACCCTCTCCAGTAGCAGGCTGGTGGTTCTTATTCCCACAGTATTTCTTACTAAATACGAAGTAATATGTGTAGCAAGTTTGGTTGAAAATGATGTAGTGGTTCAGGTGAAGCTTCTTATCTGTGAATTTGTCGAATTATCATACTTACATTTCACACCTATTGGTACATGTATTTCACTTATATTTGTAGATGATTTCGTACTGGAATTTCCTTTTCACGCAGCTCAATTTTTATGACTTCTGAACAATGTGTCGTAAAAATATTATTCATGATAATTAATTGAAACCCTCAGCTGCCGAAAGGTGTTGACGTACCTCGATGGGGACAGCTGACAATGTAAGCAGGAGATCCCGGGTTCGAGTCCTGGTCGCTTCACACATTTTCAACTGACCCCATCAAGGCATATAAACAACACCTCTTGACAGCTGTGGGATTCAATTAATTATAATTTATTCTAGAGAAGCTCCACGGTCAGCAATGGTACCTGCTCTTTCGAGAACAGTTACTATCTTCATATATACATATATTTTCAGGTTCATTCCTTAATATATTTTGATATTTCATGTTCATGCATGAGTGTTTATGGCGTCGTATCTCCTGAACAACGAGTCGTACAATGACATAATTTTGTAGATACATGCAGCGAGATATGCGCGTACTGTCTGACATTTGTTACAAGTAGGGTTAGTACCAAAGAAGTAATAAATTAGAACGTCATGCCAGATTCTGCAGTTTTGGTGCATGAACAGCAAAAATGAAGTAAGCGATAATCTTTTTTCTTTACGTCATTCTGTCAGGGAGAAAAAGTTTCATCAAGTTTTGCAATAATTAGTACAGCTTGTAGTAAGTCTAATACTGCTGGAATGAAGATTGAGTAGTGAACAACATTTCTTTTCCACTCCCACCCCCAACCGTTCTGTAGGTAGGTCGTTCTTTCCCCACAGCTAAGCTTTCAATATAGTAACTGAAATGTGCACCAAGTTTGTTTGAAATCGGTCCAGAGGTTTAGGAGGAGACTTGGATTGTACATACACACATCTACAGTACAACAATCAACATAATAGCCGGTAAGTCCACACCTGGCACGGGTATCAGTGGCGATACGTCGTGGCATGTATTCTGACGCACTTGTACCCTGCCCAGCATCTGCATATACAAGTCATCTAATTCCCCTATATTCTGAAGAGAGGATGATGAGCTCTGACGCCACGTCCAATAACATCTCAGATGAGTCCGATTGGATTGTCATCTGGAGAGCTGGGGCCAGCACATCAATTGGAACACGCCACTGTGTTCCTTGGAGCACCCCAATACACTCCTGGCCTTGTGACATTGCGTATTATCCTGATAAAAATGCCACTGCCATCGGGGGACATGATCTATATGAAGGGATGTACGTGATCTGCAACCAGTGTACCACGGCCGCCATGGTGCCTTTAACTCATGGATGTCCACATGAATGTTCCCCAGAGCATAATGGAGCCACCGCCAGCTTCTCTTCACCCCGCAGTACAGGTGTGAAGGAGCTGTTGCCCTGGAAGACCACCGATTCACGCCCCCAATCGGCGAGATGAACAAGATGTAGGGACTGATGAGACCATGCAACACTGCCACAGAGTCAACAACGTCCATTGCCTTTGGTCACGTGTCCATTTCACCCATAGTTGCCAATGTCGTGATGTTAACATTGGCACATGCATGGGTCGTCTGCTGTGGACGCTCTTCGATACCAGTGTTCCGTGCACTGTGTATTCTGACGTACTTGTGCTCTGCCAAGCATTAATGTTTGATGCCCTGTTTCACCAGTCTGCCTGACCTACCAAGTCTGACATTTGTAATGAGGAGAGGCCACACACCCCATGACGTCTAGACGTATTTTCACGTTGGTCCCACCACGTTGTAAGACACTCACAGCACTACCTCAAAGTTTCCGAAATGCTCATGCCAAGCCTCTGGGCTTTGACAACCTGTCCTCGGTCAAAGGCAGATAGATCGCTCACCTTCCACATTCTACAAATGAGCAGAAAACTCCCTGCTGCTACATCCACTGACTGTGTCTCTGACTAGCAGTCACTGCTGCCCAGGTGACGCTGCTATCGCCTGGATGGGGTAATAGCGATAGAAGATGGGTGTTCATAATTTTCTCATTTACCAGTGTACATGTACATCCATTTTTATTCTATGTACACCTTATATACACTGAAGCACCAAAGAAACTGGTATAGGCATACATATTCAAGTAAACAGGCAAAAGAAGGCGCTGCAGTCAACGGTAGTGGGAAAAGGCCCCACTCTGTATTATTGCCAGATTTATTCAAGATGCCGGATCAAAGATGTTGAATTGGCAACAGCGTAACGTCATCTTGGGTGGGAAGTTAAAATTTTGACGGGAAAATAGGTCAATTGGGCTACCTCCACTAACCTACCTCCGGCTGTGCTGATTGAGGTCGCAATAAATGTACAATAGTTTTTAAGATATCTTGTGCTATACTTTCCAGTAGAAATGCTGTGTCTGATTCGGAATAAAGTATTTCCATTCAACCACATACCTGCATTGGATCCTATAGAGAAGTCTTTTAATGATTACAGCCACTAGTGAATCATATTTGTGGCACTCTGATATCTCAAAATGAGTCACCGTTTTCGAACCTATCTGCTACAGTAAAATTTTAGATAGTCTCTATGCATCTTGCAACTCCCCTTCACATTCCGCTCTACCATCCTTGCAACTTTGCGCAAGTGATCGTTCCAGTTTAAGTCAAAACTGTGTAGAAGCTGGAGGAATCTGTATCTACTACATTATGCAGCCCATTTAGAATCATGCTAGGCTGAGTTAGTCCGACAGGACCGTATTTTCACCATTCGATGGAAATGTGAACATGTTGTAGCTCCACCAATAGTGTATGATGTGTAAGGTCAGAACCGAATGAAGCCTGCTCCTGCACCACGAGGTAGTATACAAGACAGTATGGCAACTGGTACATGGATGAGGATTTTGCTACTACATTGTGGTGCATCCCCAAACTACTCATGCATACAGCTACTGCAGTCCGAAGCAGATCTGCGCCACTCAGGCCCCATTCACATCTATCACCCCAACATGGTGTCATCATTATTCTGTACCATTCAACACAGAAAAATTACGAACTATAAAAACTCCAATAACTTCATGCCATAGAGAACTCTATAAGATTTTTACTGCATCTCTCTCCTCCCATATATCGAAAACAAATACCATCTGCATGCCCGCATCGAGCACATGTGTCGATCCTATTAAATATACTGGTATTCATCCACTGCACTGACCAGTGTCAAGTTGCATCGCCTGTACTGTAGGAGGATGACTGTATCCCACAAACTATACTACTAGCCGCAAGAGACGCTACCTGTGACCCTTTGTCATTGTGTGAAACATCGTTTTTTTTTCGTTGTAACACGCTATGTACACTACCATACATTTTGCTTTTTCCACCAAGACTTCGAGGTCTGTGACAGATTCTAAACTGACATTAACATATTCTGATACATTGAAATAAGAACACCGTGAATTCATTGTCCCAGGAAGGGGAAACTTTATTGACACATTCCTGGGGTCAGATACATCACATGATCACACTGACAGAACCACAGGCACATAGACACAGGCAACAGAGCATGCACAATGTCGGCACTAGTACAGTGTATATCCACCTTTCGCAGCAATGCAGGCTGCTATTCTCCCATGGAGACGATCGTAGAGATGCTGGATGTAGTCCTGTGGAACGGCTTGCCATGCCATTTCCACCTGGCGCCTCAGTTGGACCAGCGTTCGTGCCGGACGTGCAGACCGCGTGAGACGACGCTTCATCCAGTCCCAAACATGCTCAATGGGGACAGATCCGGAGATCTTGCTTGCCAGGGTAGTTGACTTACACCTTCTAGAGCACGTTGGGTGGCACGGGATACATGCGGACGTGCATTGTCCTGTTGGAACAGCTAGTTCCCTTGCCGGTCTAGGAATGGTAGAACGATGGGTTCGATGACGGTTTGGATGTACCGTGCACTATTCAGTGTCCCCTCGACGATCACCAGTGGTGTACGGCCAGTGTAGGAGATCGCTCCCCACACCATGATGCCGGGTGTTGGCCCTGTGTGCCTCGGTCGTATGCAGTCCTGATTGTGGCGCTCACCTGCACGGCGCCAAACACGCATACGACCATCATTGGCACCAAGGCAGAAGCGACTCTCATCGCTGAAGACGACACGTCTCCATTCGTCCCTCCATTCACGCCTGTCGCGACACCACTGGAGGCGGGCTGCACGATGTAGGGGCGTGAGCGGAAGACGGCCTAACGGTGTGCGGGACCGTAGCCCAGCTTCATGGAGACGGTTGCGAATGGTCCTCGCCGATACCCCAGGAGCAACAGTGTCCCTAATTTGCTGGGAAGTGGCGGTGCGGTCCCCTACGGCACTGCGTAGGATCCTACGGTCTTGGCGTGCATCCGTGCGTCGCTGCGGTCCGGTCCCAGGTCGACGGGCACGTGCACCTTCCGCCGACCACTGGCGACAACATCGATGTACTGTGGAGACCTCACGCCCCACATGTTGAGCAATTCGGCGGTACGTCCACCCGGCCTCCCGCATGCCCACTATACGCCCTCGCTCAAAGTCCGTCAACTGCACATACGGTTCACGTCCACGCTGTCGCGGCATGCTACCAGTGTTAAAGACTGCGATGGAGCTCCGTATGCCACGGCAAACTGGCTGACACTGACGGCGGCGGTGCACAAATGCTGCGCAGCTAGCGCCATTCGACGGCCAACACCGCGGTTCCTGGTGTGTCCGCTGTGCCGTGCGTGTGATCATTGCTTGTACAGCCCTCTCGCAGTGTCCGGAGCAAGTATGGTGGGTCTGACACACCGGTGTCAATGTGTTCTTTTTTCCATTTCCAGGAGTGTATATGTCGCTCGGTGTAAATCATGTTGTTATTGCTGCTACCATAAAAGAACACACACACACTGGATGATTTTAAATAAGAGGCAGTTACAAAATAAGGAATCTGGAAGAGTTTGGCGACGTTGTGGAACGTTCCTAAATGACTGACGAACTCTACATTTAAACTCTTCTTTCACAGTGATGGAATATCTGATGGCTCTGTGTTCTGTTTCGACTGATTCCTCATATTGCAGTCGTGTACACGAGACTCAGAGGGCCATAGACACGGGTTCACAGGTAGATGCCGTGTTTCTTGACTTCCGCAAGGCGTTCGATAGAGTTCCCCACACTCGTTTAATGAACAAAGTAAGAGCGTATGATTGGATTGAAGAGTTCCTATATAGCAGAACGCAGCATGTCATTCGTAATGGAGAGAAGTTTTCCGAAGTAAGAGTGATTTCAGGTGTGCCATAGGGGAGTGTCGTAGGACCGTTGTTATTAACAATATGCATAAATGACCTTGTGGATGACATCGGAAGTACACTGAAGCTTTTTTCGGATGAAGCTGTGGTATATGGAGAGGTTGTAACAATGGAAAATTGTACTGAAATGCAGGAGGATCTGCAGCGAATTGACGGTGCAGGGAATGGCAATTGAATCTCAATGTAGACAAGTGTGATGTGCTGCGAATACACAGAAAGAAAGATCCCATATCATTTAGCTACAATATAGCAGGTCAGCAACTGTAAGCAGTTAATTCCATAAATTATCTGGGAGTACGCATTAGGAGTGATTTAAAATGAAATGATCATATAAAGCTGATCGTCGGTAAAGCAGATGCCAGACTGAGATTCATTGGAGGAATCCTAAGGAAATGCAATCCGAAAACAAAGGAAGTAGGTTACAGTACACCTGTTCGCCCACTGCTTGAATACTGCTCATGAGTGTGGGATCCGTGCCAGATAGGATTGATAGACGAGATAGAGAAGATCCAACGGAGAGCAGAGCACTTCGTTACAGGATCATTTAGTAATCGCGAAAGCGTTACGGAGATGATGGATAAACTCCAGTGGAAGTCTCTGCAGGAGAGACGCTCAGTAGCTCGGTACAGCCTTTTGTTAAAGTTTCGAGAACATACCTTCACCGAAGAGTCAAGCAGTATATTGCTCCCTCCTACGTATATCTCGCGAAGAGACCATGAGAATAAAATCAGAGGGATTAGAGCCCACACAGAGGCATACCGACAATCCTTCTTTCCACGAACAATACGAGACTGGAATAGAAGGGAGAACCGACAGAGGTACTCAAGGTACCCTCCGCCACACACCGTCAGGTGGCTTGCGGAGTATGGACGTAGATGTAGATGTAGATCACTGTTTTGGTGCTAGATATCCCCAAAAGTTGGTGGCCCCCCACCCAAACTCTTTCTCCATCCCAAACAAGCGATGTCAGTCAATAATAGGTGGTAACCCACAGTGTACCAGTGGACGGATGGGATGGAAAAGACACCATCAAAGTACTGTAATAATAAGCATCACAGTTGATAGTGCGAACAATTTTAGCAATTTTACAGCAATTTCAACACTCACCAATGATGAAACAGCATGTTTCCCAGTTCCAATATCATCGCTAAACCACCTCTTCTCTACTTTTGCGAGTATCATTGTGAATGTAGATAGATGACTATGCAGTACATCCATTCATTGTTAATTCTCGAATGTATACATCATCGAAGTATACCAGACAGCAATCTACATATTTCTATCAAATCGAGTATAGTGCATAATTTATGACCTATCTCTATGCGGATGGGAGTCACAGGGCATTCTCGCACTCTTAGTATAAAATTAGAAACTGAAAGACCCCCTCGCAATGTATTTGACCAACCCGCCCTGCAGCACAATTACGTATTTAATTTGCAGCTTACCAGAAGTGGACTGCTACATTCCATGGTTCGTGAATGAATGAGGTTTGCTGAGTTCCCGCCCATCCAAGTGCACAAAATTTCTCCACATGCGCCCATGTCGAGGAGGTTAGCACCCCATATCGGTGTATAGTAGTATTTTTGTAAGTATTGTGACGTAATAGCAGACAGTTAAGAAGAACAAGAAACGGGTGGTTTTTATGCATGATGAAGCTCCAGACAGATGGAATTCGAAACATTTTACGTAAATCAACTATGCTATCAATTTTAAAGTATTTTCTAGTGTCTGGGATAGTAACAGGAGGATTTTGGTGAGAGAAAACATAAACAAGACTACACGGTTCTGCACGTAAAACAGGCTATAATGTTAGATTGCTTCAGTTTCCAACCTATTAGTTGTGTGGAATGAAGCTCTGTCAATATTCCAATGTAAGAAATATACTTCCAGCGCCAGATGTGCATCCTTCTTGCAGGTTTCTCTATGATAAACTATGGTAACAAACTGTAAAATGAAAAAAAAACTGCTTCCTTAAAATATCGATTCTGCGTGATACATGCACAATGTAGCTTTCCCAATATGTAGAGCATCCACTGTTCACATCAAATCACAGTTCAGAAATTATACTACGACCGCAACAGTTCTATATAAAATGGTCGTTAGTAACAGAGAATATCTCTTACAAGGAAACAGATAAACACATAGCAACGGCATCTGACATGTGAAATTACACGTCATGCCGCCACTAACTCGGTAAAAAACACATCTGTCAAGTAGATGTATACATGGGGATTGCAGTGGCTCACAAAGACTTATCGTTAACTTTGAATCATCTTAGTTATGAAACTGAAGTCTCGATTTTTATACCCATGATGTGACAGGAGAATGAAGTGCATCGCATAAAACTTCGTTCTTTTAGAGGAATGTGTCGAAACAGGATGGTCACATTTCATCACACGTGAGATGGAAGTCCTCTGATGACAGAGAGGTTTGCAGTTAACGATCGCAAGTAGACAGTGCTCTAAGTCACATACAGAAAACATGGCTCTATACGAGTACAAAGTGTGTTACAAGAGAAAAAAACAATGACACAGGGTCACAGGGAGCATCTCTTCGGGCTTATAGTATAGTTTGTGGCATATGGTCATCCTCCTACAGAACATGCGGTGCAACTTTACAGTGGTCAGTGCAATGGATCAATACCTCTATATTTAATAGGATCTTCACATGTGGTCGATTTGAGCAAGCACATGGTATTTGTTTTCGATACATAGGAGGATAGAGACGCAGTAAAAATCTTATCGAGTTCACTATTGGATGAAATTAGTAGAGGTTTTATAGTTCGCAATTTTTCTCTATTTGATGGTACAGGTCAACGATGATAGCATGTTGGGGTGTTAGACATGAATGGGGCCTGAGGGACGTGGATCTGCTTTGGACTGCAGTACCTGTATGCATGAGTAGTTTGGGAATGCACCACAATGCAGTAGCAAAATCCTCTCCCAGTTCCCATGCTGACTTCTATACTACCTCGTGTTGCACGAGCAGGCTTCATTTGGCGCTGACCTTACACTTTGTACACTATTGGTGGAGCTACAACAACGTGTTCACATTTCCATTGAATGGTGAAAACATGGTCCTGTTGCACTAACCCAGCTTAGCCTGATTCTACATGGGCTGCAGAATGTAGTAGATATAGATTCCTCCAGCTTCTACACAGTTTTGACTTACGTTGGAACGATCGCAAGCGCAAAGCTGGAGGGATGGTAGTGCAGAATGTGAGGGGAAGTTGTAAGATGCATAGGGACTAACTAAAATTTTAATTTAGCAGATAGGTTGGAAAAAGGTGACACTTTCGAGATATGAGAATGCCAGAAATATGATTCACTAATGTCTGTAATCATTAAAACACTTCTCCATAGGATCCAACGCAGGTATGTGGTTGAATGGAGAGACGTGATTCCGAATCACAGACAGCATTTCTACTGGAAAGTGTAGCACTAGAGATCTGAAAAGCTACTGTACATTTCTTACGACCTCAGTCAGGACACCATCTGCTGTTTGTGATCCTTCTCAATCAACCATCTCCTATAACCCAGTGGATATACCGCAGAACTTCTGATGTGGCACAGAGACAGAATGCGTTACAAATACTGGAGGATTATCTAGCGGATTCGTGAGGGAGCTGCAAATACTGGCTTCATACCGCGTTCCTTAGCTGAATCACTTCCTAAATTCGGCGATTTTATTACAAGCTTAAACCTGTCAGTGACGTGTAACACACCAGCGATCACTGTCTGTATTCAGTGTCTTGGTATTACTGTGGAACACTACTTCATTTTGAGATAATGCCATATCCCGATTTGTAAAGCCAATATAGCTTTTAGCGTGGATATTTGTGAGCACCTGTAGAATCAAGACCGCTTGTGACAGTAACATGGTCTGTGCGATGTTTTTTTTTTTAATATCTGGCAGTTTTTAAGATGGTTACGTTTCTCTTTCTAAAACACAGTGGTACCACTCACAGGAAAAACTTATGAGGTATGTCCACCCATCGCTGATTCTCGGTTAGTATTGTTTCATATCGTCAGCAATAAGTTGTTGGCAAAGTATTGTACTTAGCAGTGGGGGGTGATTGATTGGTTCGCCTTGAGCATCAGGCTTATAAAGTATGTGTGTGTGTTCCGAAATGTGCAAAGGAAATGACTGTGTTCCGTCGCAAGGAAGGTATGGATTTGTCTTGGAATACTGTGATAGCAAAGGGAAAAGTATGTCAAGCAATAAGAGTGGTACAAATATTTCTATTTCCAGAACCTCAGCTGTCAGAAATGTGTATTAACGATACTTCACACATTGTCGACTGTCGTCGCGGTGTATGCACGAGTGTCTGATGGTCGATAGCTATATGCAGGATGCAGAACTGGTGATTTTGTACGACGCAGGATGTGAATCGTGTGTTTACTACATTGATATGTGGAGATCGGTTACATGCTGAAATATTCAAGCTTCCGTCCTCAGTGGCAGAGCAGTGTAATTGAGGAAGTGTCTTTCCGTATTTGACGACCTGTAGGCCATTTTTGCGCAGTTTAACAGTCAGTGCAATATGGCGATCGGTACAAAATAGTTTTGCTGCTGAAAGTCTCGTCTGCAGAAAGAAAGGCTATACAGTGCTTCCACATCACTAATTTGGCGGCAGCATCAGTAATTTGGCGGATAAATTCAGTAAGAGCCAATCAGAATGCTCCATTCATTCACAAGACAGCCTCTACAGAGCGATGAGAACGTTTGTCGTTTCGGAGATGTTTGTTGAAAGCAGAAGTCACAGTTTCCAGGAAGGGTAACACATTATTGACAGGGTGCCCCGATAGAACCATCAGAAAGAATGCATTCGGTGTTATTCTGAGCTATTTTCGAAAACAGCTCCTATTAGGGCAAGAATTTCGATGCAGACATGCTGAGACATCATGAAAACTCCTACAACAACAACAAAAGCAACTATTAACTATTTCTGCGACACTTTATGAGTTCAGTGAGCAGCTGATACATGATGGACGTGCTCTGTCTTTAGGAGCATCAGGAAGAATGCATTCAGCGTTTTTCTTGACTATTTTCATTAACAGTTTATGAAAGCACTGCAGAAGATTTCTATACCGCGTCCAGAGGGAGATTTGGTTTTCATTTACATAGACACGAGACAAGAGGATAACGCTGAGAGCCTTTTAGCTGCGCCTGCTTGGTTGAGTCGCTATGCAGACATCTGTCCCTTGGCAATTAGGCCTGTGCTGGACTGTCGGGTACACATGCTGGTTGGGTAAACACATACGCAGGCGGAGGCGTCTCGCATGACCTGTTAGGATCGCTAGGGAGAATGCACCCTTTGCTATTCTGGGCACTAGAACAGATTTCTATGGCGCGTTCAGAGGGGAGACTTGGCTCTTATTTACATAGACATGTCAGTATAACATTTAGAACCCTTTAGCTGCACCTGCGATGACGAGTTGATAGTCAGACATCTCTCACTCAGCAATTAGGTATGCACTGGACCGGCAGGTACGCATCGTGGCTGGCTAAACATGTGCGCAGCTAGATGCATCTCTTATGTCCTGTTATGATCACTAGGACAAATGCATTCTGTGCTATTCTGGGAAGCATTGCAAAAGATTTCTATAGCGCATCCAGACTTGGCTCTTATTTACATAGACCCGTGAGATCAGTATAACAATCAAAGAACTCTAAATGTATACCCGAATATAAAGGTGACTTTCACCTGCTTGCTGCAGAGCAATATCGAGCCACTATAGGGAGCAATTTGCTGATATTTGCCGTCTAATTTCTTAACGATGGTTTGAAAGCAATTTTACGTGCAGTGAGTGTTTGTGCAACTGCATTATTTTCAGCTGTGTAAGCGTTTTGAGCTTGTTGGCAGAGCATTATATATACATTATTCTGACAATTTTATGCATAGTGAACGTACCTGTTGCATTATTTTGTGATCAGGTCTGTAGGCTGTTCCATGCATTATTTCGGTAATCATGAGTTGTTTGCTTGTCTGTGTACTGCATTATTTCTGTGATTTACGAGTAGTTTACAGGTCTGTAGGCCGTGCAATGCATTATTTCGACAGTTTACAAGTACCAAGCTTGTTTGAAGGGCATTATACATGCATTATTTTCGCAATTTGCGAGTTCTTTTCATGTCTTCACAACAGTGTACTGAATTATTTCGGTGATTTGCGAGTAGTTTGCAGATCTGTAGGCTGTTTACTGTGATTCCAAGCACGTCAGGGCAAGTTTTTTTGTATCAGTCTAATAAATAAACTATATGAACTCCATCCCTATTGTTCCGAAATAAATAAAGTACACTCCTCCCTCTCCAGGAGCCCAGCACAGGCTTAGTCCTTTTGTTTTGCTATTTTTCCCCAGACCGACATGGAACGATAGCACTCTCCAGTGGCAGTACTTTGTACTAGATCATTTGGGCTTTGGACCGCATGATGAACACACTGGATGGAGCTACTGCCTATGACAACTCAAATTGTTTACATAAACACTGCATGCAGAATAAAGACTTAATCCATCATATCCAGCAGTCCAGCAAAGGCTAAGTCATTTTGCAGCCAGTTCCAGAGTGGTGGTTGGATGACTTAGGTCAGTGGAGGTAGCCCAAGTAACCTATTTTCCCACCATTTTCGTAGCTTAGTGAAGGTAGGGCAAGTGACTTTTTCCAGCTGAAACTTGAACTTCCTGCCATTTTCTTGGGGAGCGGGTGTAGTGGGGGGCAGATGGTTAGGTTAGTGGAGGTAGCCCAGTTGACCTATTTTTCCACAAAAATTTGAACTTCCCACCAGGATGTCATAGCAGTGTTGCCACTTCTATCAACGCCATCTTGAATAATTTTGGCGACAGTGCAATGTGGGATGACGCTGGCCTTGTCCCACTACTGTCAGCAATACCTATATAAGACAACAGGTGTCTGGTGCAGTTGTTAGATTGGTGACTGCTGCTATAATGGCAGATTATCAACACCGAAGTGAGTCTGGTGTCATAGTCAGCGCATGAGCAATGGGACACAGTACCTCTGAGGTAGCGATGCAGAGGGGATTCCCTGTACAATCATTTCACGAGTGTACTATAAATATCAGGAATCCGGTAAAATATCAAAACTCTGACATCAATGTGGCTGGAAAAAAGATGCTGCAAGAATGGGACTACCGACGACTGAAGAGAATCGTTCTTGATGACAAAAGTGCAGCCCTTTCGCAAATTGCTGCAGATTTCAGTGCTGGGCCATCAGCAACAGTCAGCGTGCGAACCATTGAACGAAACATCATCGATATGGGTTTTCGGAACCGAAGGTCTACTTGTGTACCTTTGATCACTCCACAACACAATGCTTTACACTTCGCCTGGGCCTGTCGACACCAGCATTGGAGTGTCGATGACTGGAAACACGTTGCCTGGTTGGACGAGTCTCGTTTCGATTTTTTTCGAGTGGATGTACGTGTACGGGTTTGGAGACAATCCATTGACCCTGCATGACAGCAGGGGACTGTTCAAGCTGGTGGAGACCCTGTAATGGTGTGGATCGTGTGTAGTTGGAATGATATGAGACACCTGATACGTCTAGATACGACTCTGACACGTGACACGAACGTAACCATCCTCTCTGATCACCTGCAATCATTCATGTCGATTGTGCATTCCGACCGACTCTGGCAATTCCAGCGGGACAATGTGACACCCCACACATCCAGACTTGCTACAGAATGGCTCCAGGGACCTCTTCTGAATTTAAACACTTCCACTGGCCACTAAACTCCCCAGACATAGCTATCTGGGATGCCTTGCAACATGCTGTTCAGAAAAGATCCCCAACACTCGTACTCTTAAAGATTTATGAACAGCCCTGCAGAAATCATTTTGTCAGTTTCCTCCAGCACTACTTCAGACACCAGTCGAGTCCATGCCACGTCGTGTTGCTTCACTTCTGCGTGCTCGCAGGCCCCTACACGACGCTATTTGGCAGGTCTCCCAGCTTTTTTGGCTGATCAGTGTACATTAACCTCTTCGTGACTCAACGAATCTGTTAGTGAAAACATCAGCACATGTATAGCAGGAAAATATATGTATAGTTTCTGGAAATAATCATTTCGAATTGGTCAATGTCCTGGTGCAAGTCTTTCAACTGCACATCGGTTCAGTGATTTGCTCCATCTCAAAGTTATTAACAGTGGCCTCAAAAATTTCAGTGTGCGGGAACTACACTTTTTCCAAGAAACGTTGATTCAAAATTTTCCCAAAACTGATCCTTCATTGTAACTTAACTTTTCCTTCAGCTTTTCGTCTTAA
Organism: Schistocerca nitens; assembly: GCF_023898315.1. Classification (NCBI taxonomy): domain Eukaryota; kingdom Metazoa; phylum Arthropoda; class Insecta; order Orthoptera; family Acrididae; genus Schistocerca; species Schistocerca nitens. The sequence goes on from NC_064621.1 coordinate 57,502,775, forward strand.
TGCAGTGGTGATGTAGCAGATAGGATAGAGCCCGACACCACATCTACATCTACATGGATTCTCTGCAAATCACATTTAAGTGCCTGGCAGAGGGTTCATCGAACCACCTTCACAATTGTCTATTATTCCAATCTCGTATAGCGCGAGGAAACAATGAACACCTATATCTTTCCGTACGAGCTCTGATTTCCCTTATTTTATCGTGGTGATCGTTCCTCCCTATGTAGGTCGGTGTCAACAAAATATTTTCGCATTCGGAGGAGAGAGTTAGTGATTTAAATTTCGTAAGTAGATTCCGTCGCAACGAAAAACGCATTTCTTTTAATGATGTCCAGCCCAAATCTTGTATCATTTCTGTGACACTCTCTCCCATATTTCACGATAATACAAAACATGCTGCCTTTCTTTGAAGTTTTTCGATGTACTCCGTCAGTCCTATCTGGTAAGGATCCCACATCTCGCAGCAGTATTCTAAAAGAGGACGGACAAGCGTAGTGTAGGCAGTCTCCTTAGTAGGTCTGTTACATTTTCTAAGTGTCCTGACAATAAAAGGCAGTCTTTGATTAGCCTTCCGCACAACGTTTTCTTTGTGTTCCTTCCAGTTTTAAGTTGTTTGTAATTGTAATTCCTAGCTATTTAGTTGAATTTACGGCCTTTATATTTGACTGATTTATCGTGTAACCGAAGTTTGAGTTCCTTTTAGCACTCATTTGGGTGACCTCACACTTTTCGTTATTTAAGGTCAAATGTCACTTTTCGCACCATTCAGACGTCTTTTCTAAATCCTTTTGCAGTTTGTTTTGATCTTCTGATGACTTTATTGGTCGATAAACTACAGCGTCATCTGAAAACAACCTAAGACGGTTGCTCAGAATGTCTCCCAAATCGTTTATATAGAAAAGGAACAGCAGAGGGCCTATAACACTACCTTGGGGAACGCCAGAAATCACTTCTGTTTTGCTCGATGACTTTCCGTCAGCTACTACGAACTGTGACCTCTCTGACAGGAAATCACAAATCCAGTCACATAACTGAGACGATATTCCATAAGCACGCAATTTCACTACAAACCGCTTGTATGGTACAGTGTAAAAGCGTTCCGGAAATCCAGAAATACAGAATCGATCTGAAATGCCTTGTCAATAGCACTCAACACAACATGCGAATAAAGAGCTAGTTGTGTTTCACAGGAACGATGTTTCCTAAACCCATGTTGACTGTGTGTCAACAGACCGTTTCCTTCGAGGTAATTCATAAAGTTTGAACACAATATATGTTCCAAAAATCCTGCCGCATATAGACGTTAACGATATGGGCCTGTAGTTCAGTGGATTACTCTTACTACCTTCCTTGAATATTGGTGTGACGTGTGCAACTTTCCAGTCTTTGGGTACGGATCTTTCGTCGAGCGAACTGTTGTATATAATTGTAAAGTATGGAGCTAATGGATCAGCATACTCCGAAAGGAACCAGATTGGTATACAGTCTGGACCAGAAGACTTGCTTTTATTAAGTGATTTAAGTTGCTTCATTACTCCGAGGGTATTTACTTTTACGTTACTCATGTTGGCAGTTGTTCTCGATTCCAATTCTGGAATATTTACTTCGTCTTCTTTTGTGGAGGCATTTAGGAAGGCTGTGTTTATTAACTCCGCTTTGGCAGCACTATCTTGGATAGTATCTCCATTGTTATCGCTCAGAGAAGGCATTGATTGTTTCTTGCCGCTAACATACTTCACATACGATCAGAATCTCTGGATTTTCTGCCTGGTTTCGAGACAAAGTTTCTTTGTGGAAACTGTTATAAGCATCTCGCATTGAAGGCCGCGCTAAATTTCGAGCTTCTGTAAAAGATCGCGAATCTTTGGCATTTTGCATCTGTTTAAATTTTGCATGCTTGTTTCGTTGTTTCTGCAACAGTGTTCTAACCCGTTTTGTGTACCAAGGAGGATCAGCTCCCTCGTTTATTAATTTATTTGGTATATATCTCTCAATTGTTGCAGATACTATTTCTTTTAATTTAAGTCACATCTGGTGTACACTTATATTATTAATTTGGAATGAGTGGAGATTGTCTCTCAGGAAGTCGCCAAGTGAATTTTTATCTGTTTTTTTGAATAGGTATATTTTTCGCTTAATTTTCGAATATTTGGGGATCACATTATTCAATCTCGCTACGACAACCCTGTGTTCACAAATCCCTGAATCGGTTTTGATTCTGGGTTTTTTCTCGCTACCGTTCCTTCAGGACGACCCGAATTCCATCCAGCCTGCTATCAAATTGAAAAACTGGGAATAGTAGGCGGCCAGGCTGACGTGCTTGCCACGCCTCCCCCTCCTAGAGCCGTGACGAACGAAGGGCTGCACTCCACCTGCAGTCAGGTGCGAAGCCCCTTTACATGTGAAGCACCACAGATTGCATACCTTTCCTCTGTCTTATTATTTCGAATATTAGTAATTGCTTCACCTACGGTGAAGATAACAACATCGGCGCAGTTAACACACAACAATATTATGAAGACAGTATGTGCTGTAATGCAATGTCATCACTACTTTCATGTTTCGGAGAGCGACATTTCTGATATCAGGTAGTGTGCTACTAATAATTGTGTTGGCAGAGCTCCGCTTTCATAAACTTTACCTTTATGCAATAGATATCTGATTCCCTCTGCCCAGTAACAATGCTGTATCTGCATTGCTTACGCTCCCTTCAGGTTCATTGTGCATTTTTCCCCAGTTATGCTCGCTTGGTGCTATAGTATAACATAGCACCAACACAAAGAAAAATTCGAATGTGTGTATAAACCGAAACATACTATGTTTCGGTTTATACACACATTCGAATTTTTCTTTGTGTTGGTACTTTTATGGCCATGGGAGCCAATTAGAAATTCATGTGAACAGTATATAGTAAATTTCTCGGTTTTTCGTTGGTTAATTTCGCGAATTATGAAGACAGAATAAAATGAGATGACAGTCTACAGTTCTAGATAAATAATAATGGCCTTGGAATAACGACAGTAAACTTGAACTCAATAAGAATACAGAAGAGCGATTATGTGGCCCTTGATATGCTGAAGCGATTCTGGTTCCTTTACTAACAACTTTGATTCATAAATAGTTCACATCGACGAGATTAAATAAAAGAAAACTGAAATCATCCATATCATTCAAAGAAGTGCTCATAGTGTTACTTGAAATAGAACCGTAAGTTAGCTTTCGAAAGCCGCCAAACAGTGTGTAACGCCATTTCTTTTCAGAATACCTTGCGACATCCAGTCTATCCTCCCCATGAGTTGGAAAGTTGAAGTTAACCAAAAAAAGGAACTAAAAATCCAGTTAAACACTTGGACTGTTCACTGTATACGTTAACCCTTATATAAGTGTTTGATTTTCCAGAGGAAGAAACGTTAAGTCATCAACTAAGCTTGTTGTAGTTTCCCAGGGATGTCAACAGAGCCCGAAAAACCTCTGACTAACGATAGATTTCTATGCATTAGATATCTTTACACACTTAGCCACAGGAGACACATTCCAAATGCTTTGCAAAACGTACAAATGCCGAACTGTTTGGTTTATTTACGATTTGTAAAGCATGCGTAACGTCTTACCTTTGGCTAAGTGTGTAAAGTACAGTACAATTAACACCTCTGGAAAACATTCATTATATTTTCCAGAATGTTGTGTGCACGAACATCCAACCAACGGATAATAATCATTGTAAGAAAAAGCAACAAAATCAACTGCATAACGTGAATAATTCTCGCCACATTCAGTGCTTTCATCTTTCGTTTATACATCTTTCCACATCTTCGTTACTCCCGCACTACTGCAGACAACTAATAAATAAGCGGATCTAAACGGTAATGGAATAACAAATAAATTGAAGAAGAAAACAAAAGGCGATAGGTTGCAGTGTTTCTCGTCCATAATGGATAAAAGTTTTACGCAATATTGTAGCTTAAATGGTTTTAATGCTGAAGTTTGTGAGGTCTGGCGTTGGCTGAGAAACTGTTAGAAGCACTTGAGATAAATAAACTTTTAGCTCAAAATACCTGGCTAGTACTAAATGATCAATTACAACTGAGCATATTCCCTCTTTTAAGCTTCACATGATGCAAACAATCAGTCTCATACCTTAAACTGACACAATGACACATACTGCTACACAGAATTATAACAAAATAGAATTTCCTTTCCTTCACCTTGCTTACTCCACAAACTATGGCAATATAACTTGTAACACTGTAATATTTTTCATTTCAACCACGTACAGCGTTTAATATTGCCAGTTGCATAAAATGTAATTTATGCACCTGGGAGTGGAAGGACTGGGGGCAAATAAGGACGGAACATCATTCGTATGAAGATTTTTATTATCACTTGCCAGCCAAATAATTTTATTAATTAGGGCAATAGGAGATTGAAATGTGAAGATAAAACAAGTAATTTAAATAAAATTACTTCGATCGAGAGTTTATCAAATATTTCAGTGAGATCAAATAACAAAAGGTTTTAGTGTTAATCCAAATACTCTTGTCAAACCTTCATACTTCATGTGAACATGAAGTATGAAAATTTAAATTTACAACGAATTTTATTCTCTTTCCAAAGATATACAAATCTTGTGTGCCACTGGTTACTATTGTTGATGTATGTACAGCAAATTTTAATAAGAGCAGCAAGATAATATTTCAGCAGTTGATGTGACAAGGGGTTCTGAGAAAACATTCTCCAAATAAAACTTTCATTGACATCTGATTTAGGTACTGTCCTTACTTCTGGATGTTTGCGTTTAGAGGAAACTAGTTTGGGTGGATTTGGGACGTCAAATTTCCTAGGAATGGCATTTAATTTTAGCAGTCTTCTTCCATCAGCTCTTCTTAACTCGAATAGCGAATCCTCAAAGTGAAGCTTTTAAAAAAAATCGTGAACACATAAATTATATAGAAAACATACGATATTTTAGCTGTATTAATTTTAACCGATAATTCACTTGCCTCGCACAATTTGGAATGTGTTGTTAGCTTTCATTTGTCTCTCCTACAGTTCTGTAGCCATTTAGCTCTCCGATCTTTATCTGTAGGAAATCTGAATAATCTGATCGGTGCAACACAGCAACCCATTTCTAAATAAACACACTTTCTAGCAACAAACACTATACCCAGTACGAAAACAATCTGCTACAGTAGCGTTATAGACTAGACCCAAAATGGCCGCGATCGCAAAGGATCATGGTAGCGTGACCAGACCTGTCCTGTATAGACCTCATATGCGGCCATTAATCAGGGCAAAACGAAATTCATATTTTGTACAGATAAACTGCCACAAGTCTCTGATTACTAGTTCCACTTATTAGATGTGAACATCTTTAAGTATGCGACAGGAAATTACACGTTACAAATTGAATGTAACTCAGTAACATTATCTATCTACATCTACATTTATACTCCGCAAGCCACCCAACGGTGTGTGGCGGAGGGCACTTTACGTGCCACGGTCATTACCTCCCTATCTGATGCTATTGTTATATACTGTAATTTCCACCCAAAGATCTGAAGATACTCGTGTTTGAGAAACGAGCAGTAAATCAACTAATAATTTACTTTGTCACTCTGCCACGCCTTTTTTAATTGGACTTGGCTATTCGTACAAGATTACGAACCCGCTTCTGCTGGAACATACTACCAGACACTGATTATTATGACTTCAAAGTTTGCGCTTCGGAGATGGCAAAGCTTACGTAAACCACAAGGTACCAGGTGTTACTAAGAAGTAGTACAACTTTTTAACTTTTCATAACTGGGATTCACAGTCATGTGAAATTTCTTGAAAGGCATCATGTTTACGCCAGTGACTGTTAAACTTTTTATTTCCACTATAGCAATTTCGGCCTTAGGCCATTATCAAGCGCAGGTGTTTTGGCTTTAGCCCATGTCTACTTTATACAAGCTGACACATTTATATGTCGTTGTCATTTGCTGTTATATACAACTGAGTTCAAAAGTAGAACATTGACTGAAAACATCAATCTATCCTGCTTCGAAGTGTACTAGAACTGGGCCGTAGAGACTCAATCTGTGCACGAGAAATATGTTTGTCATCTGCTCCACTTAATAACGTGACAATGGAGAGGGTCAGCTATTGTGATGGAGGCAGTGATTTACGCCGACACCATGCCTGTCGCCATATAACCAGAACATCGATATTAGTGTCTCCTTACGTGGATTGCCGAAGAGTTCCCACAGAAGATAAATGAAAGGGCTTTAAGCGCATGTAGCGTAGCCCCTGTGCAAAATGTGAGTGAGTGGAGCACGTTTGGTAGGAGGCACATCTGCATTATTAACGTATAGAGGTGACGTACATGTGGAGGTATCTATGAACGAATGAAATCGCGTAACCCAACAGTCTCGGTAAATCCAGCATAGTGTATGGAAGAAATCTGATATACGCTCTGCTATTAGACGAGGGTTGGAACTTTAATAGTGGAAACTACACTCCTGGAAATGGAAAAAAGAACACATTGACACCGGTGTGTCAGACCCACCATACTTGCACCGGACACTGCGAGAGGGCTGTACAAGCAATGATCACACGCACGGCACAGCGGACACACCAGGAACCGCGGTGTTGGCCGTCGAATGGCGCTAGCTGCGCAGCATTTGTGCACCGCCGCCGTCAGTGTCAGCCAGTTTGCCGTGGCATACGGAGCTCCATCGCAGTCTTTAACACTGGTAGCATGCCGCGACAGCGTGGACGTGAACCGTATGTGCAGTTGACGGACTTTGAGCGAGGGCGTATAGTGGGCATGCGGGAGACCGGGTGGACGTACCGCCGAATTGCTCAACACGTGGGGCGTGAGGTCTCGACAGTACATCGATGTTGTCGCCAGTGGTCGGCGGAAGGTGCACGTGCCCGTCGACCTGGGACCGGACCGCAGCGACGCACGGATGCACGCCAAGACCGTAGGATCCTACGCAGTGCCGTAGGGGACCGCACCGCCACTTCCCAGCAAATTAGGGACACTGTTGCTCCTGGGCTATCGGCGAGGACCATTCGCAACCGTCTCCATGAAGCTGGGCTACGGTCCCGCACACCGTTAGGCCGTCTTCCGCTCACGCCCCAACATCGTGCAGCCCGCCTCCAGTGGTGTCGCGACAGGCGTGAATGGAGGGACGAATGGAGACGTGTCGTCTTCAGCGATGAGAGTCGCTTCTGCCTTGGTGCCAATGATGGTCGTATGCGTGTTTGGCGCCGTGCAGGTGAGCGCCACAATCAGGACTGCATACGACCGAGGCAAACAGGGCCAGCACCCGGCATCATGGTGTGGGGAGCGATCTCCTACACTGGCCGTACACCACTGGTGATCGTCGAGGGGACACTGAATAGTGCACAGTACATCCAAACCGTCATCGAACCCATCGTTCTACCATTCCTAGACCGGCAAGGGAACTTGCTGTTCCAACAGGACATTGCACGTCCGCATGTATCCCGTGCCACCCAACGTGCTCTAGAAGGTGTAAGTCAACTACCCTGGCCAGCAAGCTCTCCGGATCTGTCCCCCATTGAGCATGTTTGGGACTGGATGAAGCGTCGTCTCACGCGGTCTGCACGTCCAGCACGAACGCTGGTCCAACTGAGGCGCCAGGTGGAAATGGCATGGCAAGCCGTTCCACAGGACTACATCCAGCATCTCTACGATCGTCTCCATGGGAGAATAGCAGCCTGCAGTGCTGCGAAAGGTGGATATACACTGTACTAGTGCCGACATTGTGCATGCTCCGTTGCCTGTGTCTATGTGCCTGTGGTTCTGTCAGTGTGATCATGTGATGTATCTGACCCCAGGAATGTGTCAATAAAGTTTACCCTTCCTGGGACAATGAATTCACGGTATTCTTATTTCAATTTCCAGGAGTGTATTTATTTACAGATCGTACGAAACAGATACGTGTTTCAAAATTTTATCGACCTTCAAAATAGTCACCAGCATTGTGTATAACCCGTTGCCAGCGATGTGGAAGTCGTAGGATTCTCTTAGCAGTGCCAGTTATGTTGACAGTTCGAGTGGCGCGGCCTATTGCCCGACGAATTTGTAGCAGTTTTGAAGTGAATGCCGTGATGTGTTTCCTTCGGTTTAGAAATCGAGTTGAGGAATGCAGTAGGTGGTATAGCACTTAGCAGCCTCATCAGTCAAACAAATCAGTAACAACTTGCACTGTACGTGCTTGAGCATTGTCCTGCAAAATGATGGTCATGTCCTGCAGAAAGTGTCATCACTTCTGTCTCAATGCTGTTCATTTTTGGTGCACAACCAACAACCAGCTTAGAAAAAGAAGTGATGACACTTTCTGCAGGACCTGGCCATCATTTTATGGAATAATGCTCAAGCACGTAAAGTGCAAGCTGCTACTGCTTTGTTTGACGGATGGGGCTGCTAAGTGCTGTACCACCTACTGCACTCCCCTTAATTAAGCCCTCGCAAGCTCAACTCGATCTCTAAACTGAAGGAAACACTTCACGGCATTCGTTTCAGAACTGCTACAGATTCGTCGGGCAATAGACCGCGCCGCTCGAACTATCAACACAACTGGCACTGCTAAGAGTATCCTACGACTTCAAATACACGATGCTGGTAACTACTTTTAAGGTCAGTAAAACTTTGAAACACGTATCTATTTTGTATGATCTGTAAATAAGTAGTTGCCACTATTAAAGTTCCAAACCTCGTTTTATACACTACTGGCCATTAAAATTGCTACACCAAGAAGAAATGCAGATGATAAACTATTCACTGGACAAATATATTATACTAGAACTGACATGTGATTACATTTTCACGCAATTTGGGTGTATAGATCCTGAGAAATCAGTACCTAGAACAACCACCTCTGCCCGTAATAACGACCTTGATACGCCTGGGCATCGAGTCAAACAGAGCTTTGATGGCGTGTACAGGTACAGCTGCCCATGCAGCTTCAACACGAGACCACAGTTCATCAAGAGTAGTGACTGGCGTATTGTGACGAGCCAGTTGCTCGGCCACCATTGACCAGACGTTTTCAATTGATGAGAGATCTGGAGAATTTGCTGGCCAGGGCAGCAGTCGAACATTTTCTGCATCCAGAAAGGCCCGTACAGGACCTGCAACATACGGTAGTGCATTATCCTAATGAAATGTAGGGTTTCGCAGGGATCGAAAGCGGGGTAGAGCCACGGATCGTAACACATCTTAAATGTAACGTCCACTGTTCAAAGTGCCGTTAATGCGAACAAGAGGTGACCGAGACGTGTAACCAATGGCACCCCATACCATCACGCCGAGTGATACGCCAGTATGGCGATGACGAATACACGCTTCCAATGTGCATTCACCGCGATGTCGCCAAACACGGATGCGACCATCAAGATGCTGTAAACAGAACCTGGATTCATCTGAAAAAATGATGTTTTGCCATTCGTGCACCCAGGTTCGTCGTTGAGTAAACCATCGCAGGCTCTCCTGTCTGTGATGCAGCGTCAAGGGTAACCGCAGCCATGGTCTCCGAGCTGACAGTCCATGCTGCCGCAAACGTCGTCGAACTGTTCGTGCAGATGGTGGTTGTCTTGCAAACGTCTCCATCTGTTGACTCAGGGATCGAGACGTGGCTGCACGATCCGTTACAGCCATGCGGATAAGATGCCTGTCATCTCGACTGTTGGGATCCAGCACGGCGTTCCGTATTACCCTCCTGAACCCACCGATTCCATATTCTGCTAACAGTCATTGAATCTCATCGACGTTTCACCAGGCAATGCTGGTCAACTGCTGTTTGTGTATGAGAAATCGGTTCGAAACTTTCCTCGTGTCAGCGCGTAGTAGGTGTTGCCACCGGCGCCAACCTTGTGTGAATGCTCTGGAAAGCTAATCATTTGCATATCACAGCATATTTTTCCTGACGGTTAAATTTTGCTTCTGTAACACGTCATCTTCGTGACGTAGCAATTTTAAAAGCCAGTAGTGTAGATAAGGGCAAACGTCGCATTAGAATATTTATGCAGGACATGCGAATATCGTGACGATATTACATAAAATTAAATGTAAGAACTTTAAGAAAGAGCCTTGTGAATGAGAGAATCTATAATTCACATGAATCCACAGATAACTCAGAAAGGGGTACTCGACCGTCAAGTGTTCTGATGAGATCAGAAGCGGGATGAAAGGCACATTTCCACTGCAAATGTGAATGTAAAATGTCATATAAAAATGACACATTCTTGTTCAACACTCTTGCGGTTTGTAATAATGTGGGTACAATCCAAGTTTAGGCTGCTTGAAATCGGACCATTATGTTGAAAGATGCCAATCATATATCAAATAAGCTAGAGAGTAGTCTGAATCACTTCTGCTAGGCGAACGCGTATCTGTATAGCTCAGTTGCTAAGGGGAACTGAACATCACTCGACATTCACCACAGCTCTCATTCCTTTCTAACACCACTATGCTTCAAATGATATTTACTTTGTTTTAGTGTTACAGCTGTTTTGTTCTGTAACATGTGGCATTGTTGGTAATATGTGACATTAATTTTTCCAAAGATCGAAAGCTTGGCAGAGGAGATTATAAGTTGAACATGAATCTGAGGAACCGCGGGACTGATGACTTCGCCATTTAGTCCCATAACCCGCCTCGATTAATCTGTCAATCAAATAAATAAATGGATCATTGTAACGTGATAGTAAGGAAAGGAATAAAAGATACAGCTACTGGAGATTATGCACATGGTAGTAGGAATGACTGAGGAGACAGACTAATTGCATTCTATGATAAATATCTGACGGTAGTAGCTAAAACACTGTTTAAAAATCACGGAAGGGGACAAAGAAAGATTCCAGCTGGATTACATAATGGTCAGACACGGTTCTCAAATAAGATATTGGCTTGTAAGGCGCATCAAGGAGTAGATACAGACTCGGACCAAGTTTGGTAGTGATGAAGAACAGACTGAAGTTTAAAAGAATATTTAAGAGAGTGTGATGAATCGATGTGGATAGAAGTGAGATACTGGACGGCTAAGAAATCTCGAGACGCATTTGAAATTCTCTAAAGCTATATTCAATTCGATAATCGGTACGACAGTGGGTAGTTCGGTTGAAGACTCTGAAGAGCGGTTACAGCTGCAAGGAGAGTGATTGCGAAGAAAACGGGGAGAGAGAAGTAATAATTCAATTGACGACGAAAAAATGAAAATCCAAAAATATTGCGGGAATACACTGATGCAGCAATTTAAGTCACCTGGGAAGGAACTAAACAGGAAGTGTAATGCAGATAAGAAGAAATATCTTCAGGAAAACGTGAAGAAATCCAAAAAGAAATGAACTCCAGAGCGACTGACTCAGCATACAGAAAAGTCAAAATAACCTGATGTGAAATTAGAAACAAGGGCGTCAAAATTACGAGTAAGTAGGAATTCTACTGTTTAGAGAGAGCGGACAGCTGGAAAGTGGATAGTGACATATGGAAACCAGTTTTAGTGTCTGGATTTTAAAGAGCTTAGAAAGACCTACGGTGAAGTGAGATAGAAGGGATGGATATCATTCCATAGAAAATTCTCAAATCACTGGGGAAAGTGGCAACCAGAAGAATACTCAGTTTGGGGTGTATAATGTAGGGGACTGGAGACGTACCATCAGACTTACAGGAAATGATCATCCACCAAATCCCGAAAATAGCAAGGGCAGATGCGAGAACTATCGCATAATCAGCTTGGCATGTTTCGCAGTCAAGATGCTGACAAGAATAGTGTATAGAAGACTGGAAAAGAAAACTGATTAGATGCTACGTGATGATCACTTTGGGAACCGGATATGTAACGGCACCAGAGAGGCAGTTCTGCCGTTGAGATTGCTAATGGAAGGAATACTTAAGAAAACTTAAGAGAGATTCATTCGATTTGTCTATCTAAGAAAGGGTTCGACAATGTGATTTAATGCAAGATGTTCTAAATACTGAAGAAAATCGGAATGTGCTACGTAGTGAACCAATATCGCTGTTATTCTGGTAACGCACGTCGAGCCACGGAAAGCTTGCTGCTTTCACACGCGACACCGTAATGATGCGAGTGCAATGCGTGCTGCTTTGACAAAACAGTAACGAGGTAAGCCTTGTAATGGGCCACTGCGCACGAGGAAAACACTGACACAGTAAAGTTAATCAAACTTCCTGGCAGATTAAAACTGTGTGCCGGACCGAGACTCGAACTCGGGACCTTTGCCTTTCGCGGGCAAGTGCTCTACCAACTGAGTTACCCAAGCACGACTCACGCCCCGTCCTCACAGCTTTACTTCTGCCAGTACCTCGTCTCGTACCTTCCAAACTTTACAGGCTGTGAGGACGGGGCGTGAGTCGTGCTTGGGTAGCTCAGCTGGTAGAGCACTTGCCCGCGAAAGGCAAAGGTGCCGATTTCGAGTCTCGGTCCGGCATACAGTTTTAATCTGCCAGGAAGTTTCATATCAGCGCACACTCCGCAGCAGACTGAAAATCTCATTCTGAAGTTAATCAGTTGGGAATTCAGCGATTATATTTACTTTTAAAAAGGTCAATAACCAGGACAAATTGGCAGATACTGAAATCTAAGCCAAGACTGAGGTTAATACCTTTTTATTTGCTCTTGCTTTGTACAACTTCATACAAAACAATAAGGAGAGGTCGGCTACAGAGTGCTGCGGCAAGATCAGAAATAATTAACGAACAAGTTAACACAGTAAACAATATATACTGGGTGATCAAGAAGATATGCAAATATTTTAACACGTTATTATACAAGCAAAACTAAAGAAAAAAGTTCATATAAACTTTGGTTCGCAAATGTTTAGTTAGGTAGTTAGGGCTAATAAACGATTTTGCCAGAAATTCAGCAACTTCGCTAATATGAAGCGATCGCAAAACCGTAAGAGGTCGAAGTGAAGCACGTTTTCCATTTATTTTGTTGTTATTGGCCTGGTGAATCTAATAAAAGATGTTCCAGACTTGTATCTGTGGTAGTTTTCGAGAACATCTAGAGAAGCAAAGAAGTAATTTCGTAAAATTTTTAATTTATTAACTACTTGGCCCATTTTGTTTTTTTTAATTCCAGACAATTGCAAAATTTTTCCACGGAAGTTTTAGAAAATTTAATTCTGGAAAAATGATGATAATAACGTTAGATGAAACTGTGTGAATGGGTCAGATAATCTTCTTGTATTAACACCATAGCACACGTGAATTCGTGTTAAACCGGAAAAAACAAACCTTAGTGTTAAGGAAATTGTACAGTGTACATAAATAAACACTATATCGGCGTATTTCTCTGTCGTAAATTTGAAAGGCATCCCTATTTCATAAATAATTTACAAACTACAAAAGTTACTATGTGTTTTCACTTAAGACCACTGTTGTTAATATGTTCTTTCACTGAACAATACAGAAAACTAACTCCTTTCAGTGTTACGAAACGACAGAAACAAGTCACTAACGATTGCCGTCAATGACATAAACGTTTATACATTCTTTGCTTCTCTGGACGTTCTGGGAGGCTACTGCACATTCACGTCTGCAACATGTTTTATTAGATTCACCAGACCAGTAACAACAAAATAAATTGAAATCGTGTTTTAATTCAACTTCGTACAGTTTTGTGATGGCTTCATATTAACGAAGTTGCTAAATTTCAGGCAAAATCTTTTATTAGCCGTAACTCCGTAACTAAGCATTTGCGGACCTATGTTCATATGAACTATTTTCTTTAGTTTTACTTGTAGAATAACATATTAAAATATTTACATATCTTCGTGAATCACCCTGTATACTTGTATTTCTCCACCTGAACGGAAATTCATGACAAACAAAACTTCAAGAAACAGAGTCCAGCTCTCAAAGTCAACAAGAAAGAGGTTCGCTGTACTAAGCACGAACGATGGAACTGTATCGAAGAGGCTCTAAGTGCAAGCGGCTTGAGTGGCTGCCACCGGCCACCCTATATCGCGCCGGCAGAGGTCGCTTGTAGTTCAGAGCCACTGTAGGCATGGTCGGATGAGCGCGCTCCATTGGGTCAACCGGATCCAGCACGGATCTCGTCGCCAACTTAGATGCCCGTGGGGTGGTACTCATACGTGATACCACAAAACTAATGAATGACATGACTCACAATGAGATTAACAGAGAGCAAATTTATTTACGGATCAAATTAGATTGCACAATGACTTTTAACACATTGGGAGGTACAATCCTACCATGGCATACGGTATGGAGCTAGCTCGACATGATCTGGTGATGCGGACAGCATCACAACAAAAAGCCACAAATATAATCACAGTGGCGCTACTTACATTAGCTTCGACAACTAGCATGCGGCGACCAACACCAAACGGCGATAGGCGAATACGTTCACCCCTCCGTGGCCTGGTACAGAGTGCCGTCCCTACAGCAGCCCAGAGCGTGGTGCCGGAATCTAACTTCACGGTCTTCAGGTCTCTCAAGAAACTCTCCTTGGAGGGAACGCTGCTGCGAATGAGAGAGGCGAGAATTGTTCCTAAATCCTTTAAAGTACAAAGAAAGGCGCAAGTATCTTCCCTTCTTTTGCATACAAGGCACACATTTTTGAGCACGAAATTGGCTGGAAAGTACCTGAACCGTAAAATTACTACTGGTTCACCAAAGGTTGTTAATCTCAAAAAATGGTTCAAATGGCTCTGAGCACTATGGGACTTAACATCTATGGTCATCAGTCCCCTAGAACTTAGAACTACTTAAACCTAACTAACCTAAGGACAGCACACAACACCCAGCCATCACGAGGCAGAGAAAATCCCTGACCCCGCCGGGAATCGAACCCGGGAACCCGGGCGTGGGAAGCGAGAACGCTACCGCACGACCACGAGATGCGGGCTATTAATCTCAATCAGTACACAAAATGTAAAGTGTAAATAGGAGCCAAGGACATATAAAGACAATCCTGTTTACAAAAGTTCTCAAAACAGAAAAACCAAAACGCATGAGTCATGCACTCTAGGGACATTCACAGTTAATAACATTAACATTTCCAAAATATATAAAAAAACAAATTTTACAAATTTGTGCCAGTTAACTTACGGCAAACACACACGCTCGCCAAGTAGGACTTGCGAACTTATACAACGTTCTCCTTTCAAGGCAACAATTTCTACCTGTAATGAAATGGGAAACTTTTGCATGGCAAGAAAAAAGACTAATAACTACCTGCATAAAACACATAAGCACGTTGAGTGAAAGCCTTAAAAGGTATTGAATTGGAAAAACACACAACAGTTTTTGCTGACTAGAAACAATATAAAAAAATTCACTACGCCGTACATTAACAACCTTGCTTATTATAGCAAAATATACATAAACACAAATTTACGTAAGTTACAGCTTCCAGATGAGCAGGAATTCGCTATGCAATTGACTAGTTCTTACCACGAGGCAAAAGGAACTTTTCTTCTTTCTTTGAGTACTTTTTACACATGAGTCTAGTAGTACTAGTTATGGCAGGCTAGAGAATGGATCAGGTCTTCGTGCCTTGCATTTCAAACAGTTCAGCCATTGGTGCCTTAGACTTCCACAGACATGCCAGAGGCTAACAGTCGAATAAACCCGTAGGTAAGCTGGGAGGGGAAAGAAGCAATCCGAACCACAGATTTACTCTGACCCCCCCCCCCCTTTCGTCCTCAAAACGGGACAAGCGGATCACCAATATTACCACGTTCCCACGGGTGGGCAGACGAGCAGACGAGAATGAATGGTGGGAAACACCCCCTGAAAGGTGGCTACACTGAGCCACAGCGCCAGAGATCGCGCTAGAGAGTATTGTTCTGCCGCCTCCACTGGCAGTGATTATTGAGAACTCGTAGTGGCAGTGCCTTGGGAGAACTCGTGGTAGTCAGTGCTGAGATGTCGTAGTGAGTAGTGTTTGTTGAGATGAGCTAGTAGGCAGTGCTTGCTGAGATGTGATACTGAAAAGTTCTTGTCGAGATGTGATAGTAGCGAGTCGGTGTGGAGAGATTGTAATGTCTAGAGTGCCTTTCATCAATATAAATTAAGGTAACAAACTACTTTTCTTTTCTTTCTCATTATTTCAATGTCCTGAATAATGCGTCATTACAGGTTCAGTCAACAAAGCATCTGGCTTGTGTTCTTGTATTAGAGTGTAATTCTGGTTTTCTTGAGTAATTATGGTATTTCTATTTTCTTTAATTAATTCAGTATAAATGATATTTAAAATTTCTTGTGTTGTTGAAGAAGAACCGTGCCAGATGCGTACGTTGAGTCATACTTCCACACACAGAACAGTTACACTTGTGCTTTGGTTTCGTAGGTTTTATAGTTGCTGGGGACTTAATTAATTAATTGTGTTAATGAAAATTTCCATTTCATTCTTTGTTGTTGTTCTATGCAGTCAGATTGCGTAATAATACTAGTCAGGGCCAATCGTTACGAGACTTCGTAACCGAACAGACAGCTACTGAAGCAAAAAATTAAAATTATTTCATTTTTTTTATATAGAAATAAGCCCCCATGCACGTGGATGTATGTCATTCTTAGAATTGCGGAAGATCTTAAATTTCCGAACAGTCAAAAAGTGTTTATAGTCAAAGTTTTCGCCTCGTGGCGACAAAGACCTACCGCGTCTGTCCCAGTTTGAATGTCGATTATTGTCAAGTTCGCGCGCCTGGCGCTCTCTTGTTGCATCCCGTAAATGAAACAAATTATTTTCTTCAAACCCCTCTCCTATCTGTGATTCCAAATTTCTTTTGCTGTCTTTTCCTACAATTTCCCCTTCAATTTGTTTGACTTGCTTTCGTAATGCCTCAACTTCCCTTTTAAGACGTTCATTAAATTTTCCCTGATTTTCAACATGCTTACTTATGTTCTGGTACTCTTCGGTTTCTGCAAATGGTAATGGAGCTGTATCATCTGAATCTCTATCCCCATTTAAACTAAGACTTGTCAATTTATCTGAAATCTCCTCAACTCTTTCCGATAAGTCCGTATTTTTTCTTTCTGTTTACCTACGTCTTCCGTAAGTGTCGCGACTCGGGTTTCAGTGTTGACACATTTGGTAGTTAACTGTTCATATTGTTGTGTTAGGTTATTTATTCTGTCATTTGGTACTGATTCCACGATTCTCTCAAATATTTCTTTCTTATCGTGTGCACGTTGTAAATTTAACTCTGAAAATTTCTGTACTATCACGCGATCTCTTTCTTCCTGTTCTCTATCCTGTTCCCTTTGTCTAATCTCTACTGCAATTAATCTATTATTGTGAGAATTCAAAATCGGTTGTACTTCTTCTCTGATTTCTTTCTTTAACTCATCTTTCATATTTTTGAAACATGTCCCTATTCGTGAGTCTAACCGTGTTTCCATTGTTCCCATCTCAGTTTTAATTGTTCCTATTTGTGAGTCTAACCGTGTTTCCATTGTTCCCATCTCAGTTTTAATTGTTCCCATCTCAGTTTTAATTGTTCCCATCTCAGTTTTAATTGTTCCTATCTCTGTTTTAAATTCAGATCGAAAATTTAATATTGCACTCATCAACTGCTCCATATTAACTTGTTCGAAATTATTTTCGCCCCTAACATTTCCCGCAAAACCAGGTTCCTTCGTCATCGCTGTAAAGCTATCTGTGTTCGATACTGTTCCAGAATCTTCTGTCGTTAATCTCGAATTCTGAAAATTTTCTAATTGTGAAAAGTTTTGAATTGGTTCCGGACTATTTTCCCGACTTATTAAATTGTTTTCAACTTCATTATTCATTATACTGTTTTCCTCTGTTGGCGAGTTCGCCATGTTAACAATTTCGTCATTCTCACTATCCATCATTTTTGCCTTTTTCATCGATCGCGTAATCATTTACAAAACGTACAAAACTCGTCACTATATGAAAATTACACACAATGACACTATATCTCCAACAATACCATTCACACGAAATGTTTCCCTCAAACACGATTAATCGAACAATTGAAAAAATTGCACTAAATTGTCAAACCCGTAGACAAGACAAAAAAAAAAAATTTGAAAAAATACCATTACAAGAATGCCAATTACCACATCTACACATGCAAAATAGACTACAATTACTAAACTACAAATTACTACAACAATACTACTGTCTACTATTTTTACAATCAGAAGAATTCCAAGGGACGATCCGAAGCAGCGGTCGCCACGTGCATGGGGGCTTATTTCTATATAAAAAAAATGAAATAATTTTAATTTTTTGCTTCAGTAGCTGTCTGTTCGGTTACGAAGTCTCGTAACGATTGGCCCTGACTAGTATTATTACGCAATCTGACTGCATAGAACAACAACAAAGAATGAAATGGAAATTTTCATTAACACAATTAATTAATTAAGTCCCCAGCAACTATAAAACCTACGAAACCAAAGCACAAGTGTAACTGTTCTGTGTGTGGAAGTATGACTCAACGTACGCATCTGGCACGGTTCTTCTTCAACAACACAAGAAATTTTAAATATCATTTATACTGAATTAATTAAAGAAAATAGAAATACCATAATTACTCAAGAAAACCAGAATTACACTCTAATACAAGAACACAAGCCAGATGCTTTGTTGACTGAACCTGTAATGACGCATTATTCAGGACATTGAAATAATGAGAAAGAAAAGAAAAGTAGTTTGTTACCTTAATTTATATTGATGAAAGGCACTCTAGACATTACAATCTCTCCACACCGACTCGCTACTATCACATCTCAACAAGAACTTTTCAGTATCACATCTCAGCAAGCACTGCCTACTAGCTCATCTCAACAAACACTACTCACTACGACATCTCAGCACTGACTACCACGAGTTCTCCCAAGGCACTGCCCACTACGAGTTCTCAATAATCACTGCCAGTGGAGGCGGCGGAACAATACTCTCTAGCGCGATCTCTGGCGCTGTGGCTCAGTGTAGCCACCTTTCACCCCCCCCCCAATATATATATATATGGCTGGTATAATTAACAAGAATAAGTAAATTTAATTCAGTTACACTTCATAAAATCTGTTAACAATCAATACTCAACTTCTGGTGCGTTAGGACTCCCGGGACTGAACCCACTGCAGTTCATAACCAACAGATTGTGGTCAGAATCCACATCTGCCTCTGGAAATGTCTTACAATTTAAAACCTGGTTCCTAAATCTCTGTCTTACCATTATATAATCTATCTGATACCTATTAGTATCTCCAGGATTCTTCCAGGTATACAACCTTCTTTTATGATTCTTGAACCAAGTGTTAGCTATGATTAAGTTATGCTCTGTGCAAAATTCTACAAGGCGGCTTTCTCTTTCATTTCTTCCCCCCAATCCATATTCACCTACTATGTTTCCTTCTCTCCCTTTTCCTACTGACGAATTCCAGTCACCCATGACTATTAAATTTTCGTCTCCCTTCACTACCTGAATAATTTCTTTTATCTCGTCATACATTTCATCTATTTCTTCATCATCTGCAGAGCTAGGTGGCATATAAACTTGTACTACTGTAGTAGGCATGGGCTTTGTGTCTATCTTGGCCACAATAATGCGTTCACTATGCTGTTTGTAGTAGCTAACCCGCACTCCTTTTTTTTTTTATTCATTATTAAAGCTACTCCTGCATTACCCGTATTTGATTTTGTATTTATAACCCTGTATTCACCTGACCAAAAGTCTTGTTCCTCCTGCCACCGAACTTCACTAATTCCCACTATATCTAACTTTAACCTATCCATTTCCCTTTTTAAATTTTCTAACCTACCTGCCCGATTAAGGGATCTGACATTCCACGCTCCGATCCGTAGAATGCCAGTTTTCTTTCTCCTGATAACGACGTCCTCTTTAGTAGTCCCCGCCCGGAGATCCGAATGTGGGACTATTTTACCTCCGGAATATTTTACCCAAGAGAACGCCATCATCATTTAATCATACAGTAAAGCTGCATGTCCTCGGGAAAAATTACGGCTGTAGTTTCCCCTTGCTTTCAGCCGTTCGCAGTACCAGCACAGCAAGGCCGTTTTGGTTAATGTTACAAGGCCAGATCAGTCAATCATCCAGACTGTTGCCCCTGCAACTACTGAAAATGCTGCTGCCCCTCTTCAGGAACCACGTGTTTGTCTGGCCTCTCAACAGATACCCCTCCGTTGTGGTTGCACCTACGGTACGGCCATCTGTATCGCTGAGGCACGCAAGCCTCCCCACCAACGGCAAGGTCCATGGTTCATGGGGGAAGAATTGCTTGACAGAGGTAAAAACGTTAACTCATTTATAAGGGACATGGGGAGAAACGATCACCACGATAAAATGAGGGAAATCAGACCTCATACGGAAAGATATAGGTGTTCGTCCTTTCCGCGCGCTGTACAAGATTGGAATAATAGAGAACTGTGAAGGTGGTTCGGTGAACTCTGTTTCAGTAATTTGCAGAGTATCCATGTAGATGTAGATGTAGATGTAGATGTAGAAGGTAAAATTTCCTCCATTTATTAGGTTGGTGAATAAGGTCGTTGCGTTTTTGTTTTTCACGTTTCCGGTTGCTACGGCTTTATTTATCGATTGACATTTTTTATTTGTCTTTCACCGCTGCTATTTACGTTCATATTGTCATTTTGTCGTTTGGAGATAGTGAGTAGAGTTGTGGACGCTAGAAGATAGAGTACCAAGTGGAGAAATCGGAACATTTTCGACATTTCTTTGAGTTTAATATATGGATGACGGTAGTGGAGACGGCCAGAAACATTTGCGTCGTGTATGTGGATAATGCCACAGGACATAGAAAATTGTTTTATCGTTTTAAGGAGGATCGTTTTGGCATTAGTGACTCTCCAAGTTCACGAAGACCTTCAGAGTTCGACGAAGACCGTTTGTAGCGCATTAATCTACAGTGATCCTTGTCAATATGTATACGATGAACTGCGATCATTCCACCATTGTGCGACATTTGCATGCAATGGGAAAGGTTCCAAATGTTTGCTCGTCATCAGCTGCATCGCGAATAACACAGTGGTTTGTGACGAGAAACGGCGTCCTTAAGCTAACAGAAAGAAAAGAAGGGAATATTTAAACCCAAACAAACCAACGAAGACCTGCGTGCATCCACAAAAGATAATATTATGCATCAGGTGGAACAGCGACGGTGGGCTTACTATGAACTGCTTCCCCGGTGTGCAACCATCATTGCTGACATACAGGATGGTCCATTTATCGTGACCGGACCAACTATCTCACGAAATAAGCGTCAAACGAAAAAACTACAAAGGACGAAACTTGTCTAGCTCGAAGGGGGAAACCTGATGGCGCTATGGTTGGCCCTCAAGATGGCGCTGCCATAGGTCAAACTGCCTTTTGTTAAATAGGAACCCCCATTTTTTATTACTTATTAGTGTAGTACGTAAAGAAATATGAATGTTTTAGGTGGACCACTTTTTTCGGTTTGTGACAGATGGCGCTGTAATAGTCACAAACATATGGCTCACAATTTTAGGCGAACAGTTGGTAACAGGTAGTTTTTTAAATTAAAATACAGAACGTAGATACGTTTGAAAATTTTATTTCGGTTGTTCCAATGTGATACATGTACCTTTGTGAACATATCATTTCTGAGAACGCATGCTGTTTATAAGAGATCCGTGATCCCACAAGCATAGATGCTAGTATCCGACACCAAGGTCGACAGTAGACAGATGTCGATTGTGAAGCGCTGCAGGAGGCAGTGAGACGAGTGTCGAGTGCGGAGTAGTACTGAAGAGCGTCGAGCGAGCGGAGTAGTGTTGGAGAGACGGGCAAGAATGGTGGTCGATTGAGTTGTAAACGGTAAAATTCACCGGAGTATGACGAGTGAGCACGTCCCCCTGATCATCGTGGTGTTGAAACTCACTAATACCGATTCGCGAGTGATATGAAACAGAAAGTGACAAGTGCCGAATTACGTGTTTCGCGTCAACCGCGTCGGCCAGCAACAACCATGGATTGCAGTGAGGATTGTTGTGAATGTTAACCAACATCATTGCGTGTGACGAAATACCTAAAATCAACAACTAATAAAAGACATATCCGTAATTAGACGTGTAAGGCGAAGGTAGCAACTGCCTCAGAATTTGTGTGTTCGTAGAAAATACAATACAGTTTGTATACCGCAACCTTTGTGGTCCTTAATAATAGACAAACTTTCAATCATTCCACTATTTAGTCTCAGAACAGCAGCACTCGGTTGAAATACCCCCAAAACCACAGCAGAAAAACCGATAGCCTTTCATCCATTAAGCACACGGTCATATAATCATAATAATTAACTGTTTGGCGGCTTCGATAAATCACGCAAAATCCAAAAAAGGAATTTAAACGGGGGTGTTTCATGTTACAGTGTGATTACTTGTAAATACCACATTAATGCAATAAATGCTCAAAATGATGTACGTCAACCTCAATGCATTTGGCAATACGTGTAATGACATTCCTGTCAACAGCGAGTAGTTCGCCTTTCGTAATGTTCGCCCATGCATTGAAAATGCGCTGACGCATGTTATCAGGCGTTGTCGGTGGATCACGATAGCAAATATCCTTCAACTTTCCCCACAGAAAGAAATCCAGGAACGTCAGATCCGGTGAACGCGCGAGTCATGGTATGGTGCATCGACGATCAATCCACCTGTCATGAAATATGCTATTCAGTACCGCTTCAAACGCACGCGAGTTATGTGCCGGACATCCACCATGTTGGAAGTACATCGCCATCCTGTCATGCAGTGAAACATCCTGTAGTAACATCGGTAGAACATTACGTAGGAAATCAGCATACACTGCACCATTTAGATTGCCATCGATAAAATGGGGGCCAATTATCCTTCCTCCCATAATGCCGCACCATACATTAACCCGCGAAGGTCGCTGATGTTCCACTTGTCGCAGCCAACGTGGATTTTCCGTTGCCCAATAGTGCATATTATGCCGGTTTACATTACCGCTGTTGGTGAATGACGCTTCGTCGTTAAACAGAAAGAGTGCAAAAATCTGTCATCGTCCCGTAATTTCTCTTGTGCCCAGTGGCAGAACTGTACACGACGTTCAAAATCGTCGCCATGCAATTCCTGCTCCACAGAAATATGATACGGGTGCAATCGATGTTGATGTAGCTTTCTCAACACCGACGTTTTTGAGATTCCCGATTCTCGCGCAGTTTGTCTGCTAATGATGTGTGGATTAGCAGCGACCGCAACTAAAACACCTACTTGGGCATGATCATTTGTTGCAGGCCGTGGTTGACGTTTCATATGTGGCTGAACACTTCCTGTTTCCTTAAGTAACGTAACTATCCGGCAAACGGTCCGGAGACTTGGATGATGTCGTCCAGGATACCGAGCAGCATACATAGCACACGCCTGTTGGGCATTTTGATCACAATAGCCATACGTCAACATGATATCGACCTTTTCCGCAATTGGTAAACGGTCCATTTTAACATGGGTAATGTATCACGAAGCAAATACCGACCACACTGGCGGAATGTTACGTGACACCACGTACTTACACGTTTGTGACTACTACAGCGCCATCTATCACAAAGCGAAAAAAGTGGTCCAAATAAAACACTCATGTTTCTTTTCGTACAACACGAATATGTAATAAAAAATGGGGGGTCCTATTTAAAAAAACGCAGTTGATATTCGTTTGACCTATGGTAACGCCATCTAGCGGGCCAACCATAGCGCCATCTGGTTTCCCCCTTCAAGATAGACGAGTTTCGTCGTTTGTAGTTGTTTCGTTTGATGCATATTTCGTGAGATATTTGGCCCGGTCCCTATCAATGGGCCACCCTGTATACTGTCAGCAACTTAGATGTCTTGCAGACGCAATTCAAGAACAACAGCTATGAATACTGCGAGAAGTAATGCTATTCCACGATAACGCCCGCTTGTGTTCTGCTGGACTGACAAAAATCCCTCTACAGGAGTTGGGCTGGGAGGTCGCTAACAGTCCACGTTTGCTTCGTCAGGTGGAACGTCAGCGTCCATGGAGTGCAAACATGTGGAGCGGGACAGTAAACCTTCAGCTCATGGACCCGTTTTTCGTAGACAGAACACTACATGCGCGCAAGTATCGCAGTCTCCTAACAGACCATCTTCCAGGGATGGTAGAAGACGTTCCTCTGCCGACTAAGATACTGACGTGATGGCTGTCCAATAAACAGTACACGAAGTAATACAGCATGTGTTCATGAATTATTTCACAGGGGACCTGTAACTTGGCCAGCCTGTTCCCCCTGATTTAACCTGTAGCCTTTTTCTGAGGGAAAAGTAGAAAAATGCTGTCCACAAAGACATACCAATTACATTTGATGATATGCAACGACGTATTACAGCACCCTACTCGGACACGTCGCTGAAATGCTAACACGTGTGCAGCAGTCGTTCCATTCCAGACTGGAGGTATATATTGTCGCTGCCGGTAGTCATGTTTGGAACACAACCTGTGATGGTCAGTTGCCTCGTTACTAGTCAGCATCTATACAGCTAGTGTATGTACTAGTGTTGTTCTTTAGTGTGTGCTGCTACAGGTATTGTATAGTGACGGTATGGAAACCCGCACTAGAATCTTACAACAAACACCACCGACATCCTAATTGACCCAATTTGTAGTTTGTTTAAGTCAAGAGCTATTGTTCCATTTAAAAAAGTGTAGTCTTTCACCAAAAACTACAGTTTCCATTCCGCAATATTTGCGGAATATACAGGGTGAGGCAGCTAAGTCATAACACCCCTTGTATCTCCGCAACCGTAATAGATACAAAGATGCCGTTTGGACAGCGAATTTCATGGACAGGGGCTAATTGAATACATTACATTTCATGTTTTTGTTATTTTTTACTACAGAGGAATGAGGCCACCTTTGGTTCTTTTTTTAAATGGAACCCTATGTTAAATTTTAGCCTAACATCATGGGCTTAAAATATGTGTATATCAAATATGTGTGTATAATAATATATTGGCGAATAGTTTTTGAGACACAGATATGTTCTCGTATCGTGTTCGTCCTTCGAAGCGGCGTTGTCTAATGCGACCTTTCCTGTTGACCACTGAGGAACTTAACAGGGAAAGCGTTGTTTTCCTGCTTCTCGATAACGCCGCAAGGTGACGCACGAGGTAGCTGGAGAGAAGGGTACAAATGTGCTGCTGGGGTAATGAGATATCGCATTTCCGGTCACAGTTTCTTGGAGCAGACATGTACACCAACGAAGAAAAGTTAGATATGCTTTTAGTGTATGGTGAAAGCAGAAGAAATGCTGTTAGAGCAATAAAGCGATATGAAGAGCTGTATCCTGATCGTGGGCGTCCTACACGCCAGCTTCTTGCACGTATTTGCAAGAAACTAATTGAATCGGGATCATGGAACGCCAAACAGAGGACAAGGCAGAAAACTACAACTGGCGAGGTACATGAAAAGGGCGTTCTAGCGTTGGCGCATAACGACCCTACTGTTTCGTCGCGACGTATCGCCTCGGAATGTCACAGAAGCGTTCTACGCATATTGTACCGCATAAATTTCACCCGTTTCACCTCTCATTACATCAAGCACTCTCCAGTGTGGGTTTCGAACGGCGTCAGGAATTTTGCCGATTTGCTCTGCAACGCCTACAAGATGATCCAACGTCTTTTCATGGGGTGCTTTTTACTGATGAAGCGTCTTTCACCAACCACGGTAATGTGAATTTGCACAATATGCATTACTTTCAATAGGGAACCCTCACTGGCTTCGACAGATACAGTATCAGCAACCGTGGAGTGTTAACGTGTGTTGCGGCATCGTCGGAAATGTCATTGTGGGGCCGTACGTCATTTCGGGTATACTAAATGGCTAATAACTATGCACAGTTCTTGCGAAATGTTCTGCCCATTTTGCTGGAAGAGGTACCACTACCTAGACGTCAGTGCATGTGGTTCCAACATGACGGCTGTCTTGCTCACTCTTCCCGTGTGGCTACAGAGCTGTTAAATGAAAAGTTCCCGGATTGTTGGATAGGACGACGTGCTGAAGTGGCCAGCCCGGTCTCCGGATTTGACCCCTCTTGATTTTCTTCTATGGGGAGCAATCAAACATAAAGTATATGCTCAAATACCAACTACGCCAGATGATATGAAGCAACGTTACATCGAAGCGTGCGCTGATATCTCACGTGACACCCTCGTAGCCGTTCACAAATCATTGGAACGGCGACTACAAATGTGCATTGCAGCAATGGGGAACCATTTTGAGCACATGCGTCAGTAAAGTTTTGTATCATGTACAGTGTGTATTTTACATCTTCGTGACTATTTGCTTCGTATTGTGATCAGTAGTAAATATTTTCAAATAAAAAACAAATAAGGGCCACCTAATTTACATTTGTATTTCTGTTACTTAAAATGTGTTAACGTCTTGTAGTATTTTAATACTGTATGTTGTCTACCATTTTGGTATCACAGTTGTCAGATAACTGAATAATATTTGCGCGACATCATCACTTAATTTTTGCGCAAAATATCGCAGTATGTATTACTATTGTCGCGTAAATGGGCGTGTTTGTGTAAGGACGGACTCGCGACGTTTATCATGTACTCTACACAATAGTAAAGGTCGCCTTGGACAACGCCGCTTCGAAGGACGAACACGATACGAGAACATATCAGTGCCTCAACAACTATTCGCCTAAATATCATGATATAAACATATTTGAAACCGTCTCTTTAAGCCCATCATGTTATGATAAATTTAACATACGGTTCCATTAAAAAAAAACAATGATGGCCTCATATCTCTATCATTAAAAAAATAGCACAAACACCAAATGTATTCAAGTAGCTCCTGTCCCTGCAATTCACTGTCCAAACAGAATCTTTGTATCTATTAGGATTGGGGGGATACAAGGGGTGTTATGGCTTAGCTACCTAACGCTATATATATATATATATATATATATATATATATATATATATATATATATATATATATATACTCCTGGAAATTGAAATAAGAACACCGTGAATTCATTGTCCCAGGAAGGGGAAACTTTATTGACACATTCCTGGGGTCAGATACATCACATGATCACACTGACAGAACCACAGGCACATAGACACAGGCAACAGAGCATGCACAATGTCGGCACTAGTACAGTGTATATCCACCTTTCGCAGCAATGCAGGCTGCTATTCTCCCATGGAGACGATCGTAGAGATGCTGGATGTAGTCCTGTGGAACGGCTTGCCATGCCATTTCCACCTGGCGCCTCAGTTGGACCAGCGTTCGTGCTGGACGTGCAGACCGCGTGAGACGACGCTTCATCCAGTCCCAAACATGCTCAATGGGGGACAGATCCGGAGATCTTGCTGGCCAGGGTAGTTGACTTACACCTTCTAGAGCACGTTGGGTGGCACGGGATACATGCGGACGTGCATTGTCCTGTTGGAACAGCAAGTTCCCTTGCCGGTCAAGGAATGGTAGAACGATGGGTTCGATGACGGTTTGGATGTACCGTGCACTATTCAGTGTCCCCTCGACGATCACCAGTGGTGTACGGCCAGTGTAGGAGATCGCTCCCCACACCATGATGCCGGGTGTTGGCCCTGTGTGCCTCGGTCGTATGCAGTCCTGATTGTGGCGCTCACCTGCACGGCGCCAAACACGCATACGACCATCATTGGCACCAAGGCAGAAGCGACTCTCATCGCTGAAGACGACACGTCTCCATTCGTCCCTCCATTCACGCCTGTCGCGACACCACTGGAGGCGGGCTGCACGATGTTGGGGCGTGAGCGGAATACGGCCTAACGGTGTGCGGGTCCGTAGCCCAGCTTCATGGAGACGGTTGTGAATGGTCCTCGCCGATACCCCAGGAGCAACAGTGTCCCTAATTTGCTGGGAAGTGGCGGTGCGGTCCCCTACGGCACTGCGTAGGATCCTACGGTCTTGGCGTGCATCCGTGCGTCGCTGCGGTCCGGTCCCTGGTCGACGGGCACGTGCACCTTCCGCCGACCACTGGCGACAACATCGATGTACTGTGGAGACTTCACGCCCCACGTGTTGAACAATTCGGCGGTACGTCCACCCGGCCTCCCGCATGCCCACTATACGCCCTCGCTCAAAGTCCGTCAACTGCACATACGGTTCACGTCCACGCTGTCGCGGCATGCTACCAGTGTTAAAGACTGCGATGGAGCTCCGTATGCCACGGCAAACTGGCTGACACTGACGGCGGCGGTGCACAAATGCTGCGCAACTAGCGCCATTCGACGGCCAACACCGCGGTTCCTGGTGTGTCCGCTGTGCCGTGCGTGTGATCATTGCTTGTACAGCCCTCTCGCAGTGTCCGGAGCAAGTATGGTGGGGCTGACACACCGGTGTCAATGTGTTCTTTTTTCCATTTCCAGGAGTGTATTTCCGTGCGAGAGGTACATTCTGTGAATAAGCCATGCGTAATTTCACGCTGGACTCTTTACAATGTGTTATGTTCTCTGATGAGTCCACGTTCACAAATTATGGTGCAGTGAATCGCCATAACGTGCACTACTGGGCCGCAGACAATCCTCTTTGGGTACGACCTGTCGACCGTCAACGTAGGTGGTCTATTAATGTAGGGTGCGGAATCCTTGGGGATGAAATCATCGGTCCACACTACTTCCCGGTACACTGACAGGTGAGCTATATCACGCGTCTACAGTTGACAGTTTGGGTGGTCTCCTTGAACATGTGTGTCTACACACGAGAGTCCATATGTGGATGGAGCACGATGGACACCCAGCCCATTCTGCACGTGCTGTTGTGGGAGAACTAAACAACAGGTTTGCAGGAAGGTGGTTGGGGCGCCATGGTCCTCATTCGTGCCTGCAAGGTCGCCCGATTTAACACCATTAGATTTCTTTTTGTGGGATATCTAAAGGATCGTGTTTATGTCACTGAGCCCACATTCCCAGATGATGTAAAACGGCGCATCGCTGACGCACGTTGCTCCGTGACACCGGCGATGTTACATCTCGTCCGCAAATCCTTTAGGTGCATTTCATTGTACATTCAGGAACATGGACACACATTTGAACATCTCATTTAAATCAACTTCCCACCGCCAGAACATCCATCACCCACCACACAGCAATGTATTATGTACAGCGTGTGGTATCTGCCCCTGAAACTTTGACGGGTTGTAGCTCCCAAACTAAAAGTGATAGGAATGTAATTTAAACTGATGTATACACAGCTGTTGTTACTGATTCCTGTGCATAATAGAAACAACTATTGTTCCATTTAAAAACGTAACTTACAGAGGCAAACGCATTTAGTAAAACATCCTGTATACATATACAGGGTGTATCATAATTAATGGCGTAAACGCATACAGTTGAAACTACGCGATACTAGAAGCAAAAAAGGCTCAGTAAACATAGGGTCGAAAAAGCATACCTTAAGAGCTACGAGAAATTTTTCATCTTTGATACTTGAAGCAAATCTAATGCAAGCTCTTTGCTTTCCTTATTTTTGGGAAGTGGCAGTATGGACCAAAACAAGAAAAAACGTCCAGTATACATGTGCTCTATAATGCTATGAGCTATGAGCAGTTTTTCATCTTCGCTACTTTGAAACATAACTCTTCTAATGAACAAATGCTCATAACAACTTTTAAGATATGTATTTTGGAGCACATGTTTACTGAACATTTTTTGTTTTGTTTTGGTCCATACTGCCACTTCCCAAAATAAGGAAAGCAAAGAGCTTGCAGTAGAAGAGACTTGTTTCGCAGTATCAAAGATGAAAAATTGCTCGTAGCTCTTAATGTATGCATTTTCGACTCTATCTTTACTGAGACTTTTTTGCTTCTAGTATCGTGTAGCTTCAACTGTATGGTTTTACGCCATTAATTATGATAGACCCTATACACACACACACACACACACACACACACATACATACATACATATATATATATATATATATATATATATATATATATATATATATATATATATATACTGAACAGCCAAAAAAACTATTACACTTGCCTAATATGGTGTAGGGCCAACGTGAGCACGCAGACGTGCCGCAGCATGACGTGGCAGTGACTCCACTAATGTCTGAAGTAGTGCTGGAAGGAACTGACACCATGAATAATGCAGGGCTGTTCATAAATCCGTAAGAGTACGCGGGGAGGAGATTATTCCGAACACCACATTGCAAGGCATCCGACCTATGCTCAACAGTGTTCATGTCTTGGGAGTTTGGTGGCTAGCGGAAGTGATTAATCTTAGAAGAGTGTTTCTGGAGACTCTGTAGCAATTCTGGACGTAGGGGTGTCGCATTGTCGTGCTAGAATTGCCCCAGTTCGTCGGAATGCACAATGAACATCAATGGATGCAGATGCTCCATTTTCGTACAGCTCCACCTTAAAGTTGCACCAACTGGCACTGATTGTATATGTTGAGGGGCAGGGTAGAGAACTCTTTTGTTGCAGCCTGTTCCGCATTGGAGTTAGATAAAGTGTAAAACTTAGCACTATAGCGCACCATATTACTAGTCTTGTGCCTAGTAAGTATAGTAATATGTTATTTAACTAAAACTTGAAATTTTCAATTAATTTTCTTTCAGATTGGAAAACAGAAAATGTAAAATTGTCGTATCTGTGTCCTGTGTGTGAAAAGCCTATACAGGAGAGTGGGGCAGTGATTCTGAAAGCATGAGGAACCAGAATTTTGATGGAGTGCAGTAAGAAGAGACGTGGTGGAAAGAATACTCATTGTAAGACAAGCGATGCCGTAAAACTTCATGTCTCGTTTCATAACTCTTACACCAGGGAGAAAAATGTGACTGCTGCAGAGAAAGCCAGTAGAAGTGGAGTTGCACGTTCTGTCTGGTCAGTCAGCCAACTTCCAGTTTTAAAACTGTATTTTTTGTGAAACACCGATGGCAGTGATGATTTGATTGTCAAACAGCTAAGACTGAATGTCCATCGGTGGGTTGCTGTCAGTACCGTAACCGCTAGAAAATTTGGAGGCAGCACCTCGGAAATTGCAGCTGCCCCTGGAGACCAGTGGATAGAAGAAGTCACATCTCAGATGCCGAATTATTTGATTGCCGGTGAGGGGAGATACCATGAGACTGCATAAGAAAACATCAAAGATAGACTACATCCTGAAGACAACATTACTGTTTTGCAGTAGGTTTGCTGCTACACTGAGGGCATGGAAGATGAGTGCCAGATTTCTTTGAAAGAGGTCCTGAAAAGTTTTCCTGGCTCAAAAATAAGTGATAAATCTTTGAAGAATAGGTTGCAAGACCATTATGTGATGACTTCATCACATCAGATGGGAAACACCGAGAGATAGTACTCTGCATCTGCAGTGCTGGTTATAAAATCTTATCCAAGGGATGGTAAAACCCAAACAGGCAAATGAGGAGAAGTAACGCCTCTGAGTTGCAGCGGTTGACACAATCCAGGAAGATATCTGTTCAAACGTGTATCGCCTTGACAGCTACCCAGATCCAGAACGCTTTCTAGAAAATTGTGAGAAGGATATTCCACAGACTCAACAGGTGCTGCTTGACTTACGTTAGTCATAAAGAGAGGCAAACGAGATCAATGACAGGAAGGCAGAACCAAAGTAAATTGCTCATGTAGTATCTTCCACCAGACCTATATCTTTTCATTCATCCCTCCAAGTTGGGGTTGGAGTCTCCTTGTGCAGGAAACATGGCTCTAGCGAGCTAATACAAGTATCAACTGGACTTCGTTCGTGCCGTTCCTACGATGAGGCCAGGATGTTCGCGATGTTTTGTATCAATCACCATCAGAGCTCTAACCTCCCAAAATCTTTTTCTCAATGGACGTTTTACAATGCCGATGTCAATGCTGACACAACTGATGGCCGTAAAAATTTCCATGCCATGGGGTTTACGAAGCCGATGTCAGTGTTGATACAGTTGATGGCCATAAAAATTTCCATGCCATGGATGGTATCTAATGTGTAACGACAGCAATTTGTGCCACTTCAAGTGATATGGTAACTGCTAGAACAACTCCTGTTCCAAAAGCCAGCACAGTTGGAGAATTCGGTGTCATTCCACTAACAACATTTCAACGTGCTGGAGTACTTTTGAAGAGCATCATATTTGAGGATGGAAAATTGTTCAAGAGTGATCATTAAGCTGACTGATATCACGTAGTATTTTGGAAAAGGTAAAGGAGATCTTCCAGGCTGCAATGGTTTCATGGAGCGAATAACGTGCTCTGTACCGTGTTTAACGACACAGGCATTATTCCTTCCATTCATTAATGCACCTCCCAGCAACTATGACACTGTGTACAACAGTAAACAAATCTAAAACCGTCAAACAAAATATCTCTTACATTTGACCAGCCTCTCTATGTTAAGGCACGTATGGTAGTGGTGTCTTTCCCTCCAGACAACGATTTGGATATAGTTGGGAGAGAGCTCTTCATATAATTCTCTGAAGCCACAGGCTGAATTATGAGTGGAAGAGGGCTGCAAGAGCTGTTCTGAGATGCTTATGTGCAGATATCGACAAAAAGAATTATGACTGATCGTGCTTATTCAAGTACAGCCTGGAGAGTGGTGTGCTGACCACATGCACCTCCATATCTGCATCCACTGACGCCTGTGGGCTGAGGATGAGACGGGGCCGGTCGCAACGTTGAGCCTTGATAGCCTGTTCGGGAGGAGTTTAGTTTAGTTTTAGTTTTAGTTCTTGCACATAACCTCTGCAATTTGGCTGTCGCTTATGTCATCCTCCTTGGAAGCCTTTGATACGAAACTCTGAAGCAGATGTTTGAACAGAAAATGAAGATCTGGAGGTAAATGGTCCCATTGTCAAGTTATGGATTCTCTGCTTGGAGATAACTACACTGATGAAACAACTCATTCAGGCCAAGAGGAATGGTGACTGGATACTGTATCTCATCACTTTCAAGAAAATGCACCCTGTTTTCATGCTGATGGGCATTTTCTGTGTTGTAAATCTGCGGAGCTCTATTTACAAGACATGATAGGCCGAAAAGAAAATATCCCGAGGAGACTGTATGCGGTTTGCTCACAGTAGGTGGTTTACCATCAGAAGGTCATAGAAGTTACGGAGTTAGTTATGGTCTGACATGACGATTGAGCAGACCCTAATGCGCTCTTTGAAAAGTACAATAGAGCTCACCCACGGTCGCGGCATTTCAGACAGCCAACTGCTACTACAGTGAACCAGTAGGCTGAAGAGTTTTGCGGGGTAACACTCACTCCTTCGGAGCAACATGTTGCTGAGAATGCAAACCCTCAGAAGTTTATTAAATGCTTTCAATCTCATGACCTTTCCCTGTTACTAATTTTGTTATGTCCATCAGCACAGGAATCGTGGAGATGACTCAACAAACTGCCACAGAGCCTTTGAGGTTGACTGTTCTTCAATGTTCGCTCTACTTGGTCTGACAATATCAAGCTTGTCCGAAAAAAAGGAGTAATGAGTATACAAGGACTCAAATCTAAAGTAATCACTGATAGGGAGGATGCACCAGCGGACCCTGAATCCATATTCCACCGGACAACACTCCTCAAGAAACTGGTGAACAGCTTAAAGAATTCTTCCATTATGAGCTGGTACTCTCTTCCCTCTCTGTTCGGTGCAGCTGTAATGAGGAATACTACAAAATGAGTGTTACATGACTTGTCCACACCACAGAATGATGTCAACTTAGAAGGAGTAGCTTTTTTCATCAATGATGGGTTTCTCCTCTACACACTGCTCCTCATACACTGTTCTTGAGGTCATCTTTACCTTGTTAATGTTTGTGACCATGACTCAGGAGTGATTTCTTGCCAACGACCGAAATAAAGCGCATCTCATAACCTTGCTTACTGAGAGGCTTGAAGGTGCTTCTCAGTAAAGCAAGCTAATGAAGACGCAGACTGCCTCATTGTTGCCACGGCCCTTGAGGTATCACAGTAGCATGAGAAAGGCTCTGAACACTTTGGGACTTAAATTCTGAGGTCATCAGTCCCCTAGAACTTAGAACTACTTAAATCTAACTAACCTAAGGACATCACACACATCCATGCCCGAGGCAGGATTCGAACCTGCGACCGTAGCGGTAACGCGGTTCCAGACTGTCGCGCCTAGAACCGCTGGGTCACCCCGGCCGGCAGTAGCACGAGAAGGTTGTGGTAGTTGTTGAGGATGTGGACCTTCTCATCATGCTCAATGCTCCAGCCACACCATCAGAAAACATATATTTCTCAACACCTGTAAGAGAAACAACTCCATCAAAAGTATTTGGTCCCAACAGCTTCAAACTGACAGACAACATTAGAAGGCTCGAAAATAAACGTCTTCTAGAAGAATTAAAACCCTTCTTTGAGCATGACACTCAAGCTGAAGCTTTTGCCCAAGCTGGGCTACTACTTTCGACTTGTTTTCCAAGGTCCTCCTGAAATGCAAATTCAACCTTGCCTCCCTACAACCAACATCCGAAGCAGTCCACCAGTACTGCTCGAGACGTTACCTACAAGTACAAATGTGGTTAGGACATCAGATGGATCTGCTCCTTTGGGACACCGAATAGATCTGCTCCTCTGAGGATGGCAGACTTCAAAGTTTGGTCTTTACTCCGTTCCTGTCACAAAGGAATCAGCTTCACAGTCTCTTCTCTCCACTGTTTCCGCAAATGCAACAAGTGGTCTGCAGGTGGTTGTGGGTGTCTGAAGGATTAAGTGCTCATTGATTTGTGTCAACTGCAAGGGGAACTCCTGCACTAATTCCATCTAACCAGATGAAAGTGACGAAGCTGATATTGACGAAGACCTGGACTGCACGTCACGGACTTTGAGAAGCCTAGTGATGGGACGAAGGTCTCCGCGTTGGCAACCGCTGAGTTGTCCAACAACAATCAAACCTAGAAGTCTGTGAAATATATTGATTAATAATTGATTTCAAGAACTGTGTTTCTTATCCTGCCTTCATAGTCATATCAGTTGAATGGACCTCATCAAATTCTATATAAAACCACTTTTTAATATCATCTTTTTCTATATTCGACAATTTTAATATTTTATTGCATCATTATGTTTACTAAGCACATGACTAGTACAGTGAAGAGGTATAGCAGTATGTTTAATATAGCGTAAACAACACTTATTGAAGAACTGCAGTTTAAACAGTCCTCATTGATGATGAGAGGCGGTCCAACTTTAAGGTGGAGCTGTACGGAAACGAGTAGTCCAAAATATTAATTTATGGTCTCATCGCACGTAGAATTTATTTCTCTGTAACATTTGTATTGGCCACTCTATTGACAGATGGACTGGTTTCGGTGATATTACCACAAAGGAGAAGTTAAAATGAAAATTTTTCATAAGTGTGCAAAATTTGTCCAGCTTTGATGAGAACTAGTATAGGAACAGGTGATCCGAAAAATATGCATCTGGTCGTATTCAATGCATAATTTAATGCCCTACAGCTATTAATAGGACCATGTTTCCGATACTGTGAGCCTTTTACGAGACGTAATCCTAAAAGCGCATAAATAACTCTTGTGGAGTTCCATTTTTCCCCAACCACGTGAGCACAACTCTGCTAACGGAAAAGCCTTTGGTAGGCATATTAGACCAGAAATGAAGCCATTAAACCTATGAAAGCTTTCGTAGCAATGATTTCCCGTTCCTTTGTCTTTGGTTTTACGCTGCTGGGCTAACATGAAATTCTTCTCAAAAGATAGCGACAAGAAGCATATAAATACAGATTGCACCAACTGATCATCTGATTTTGAGGCCCTTCCGCTTTTTCTATGTCCCTCGTCACTGCCATGTGTCCACAAATTGTTTAGCGAGCTGCCATATAGATTTCCCACCGGTGCGTATCTCTTTCCCTTGTCTTCCTGTATGTACTCATCAAGGTCTACTAAAACTAGTTTAAAAGTCGACCAGAACAATCTCATAATCTCCGATTCGAATTCCACAAAAGTTGTGCAGCGTCTGGTGTCTGCTAAACCTTTCGCGATGAGCTCTCCACTCATATAGCTACTCAGTTTGGATTAACCAGGATTTGGACAGAACATTCTCAAATTCCCCTTTTCAAATATTAATGTGGTCTCCACCTGCGGTATAAGTGAGAAATTGCGTTAAGAGGGAAAGACGTTTATTGTAAAAGTGATGGCTGTTGACGGACGCGGACCTCGATGCCTGACACGTTTCGTTCAAAATAACCCTATTTTGCGTCAGTGAGACGCGTCATCAGACTCCGAGTTGCAGTATCACGCACACACACACACACACACACACACACACACACACACACATGCCGGTAGCTGTTACCAGGAATACTAATGACTCCGAAACTCGTGGCCACTCAGTTACTTTCGCCAGGTTAACTGAGGCAAACTCATCAGTTACTGAAAACTGCACTGGTTCTGTGTATGAGCCTCATATCATTCCTCCAGAGCGTGCACTTATTAGAAAGCGAGTTCTTCGTTTCCTCAACTTTTTCAGATCTGTCTCAGCCTGGATAAGCTTGCTCACGTTGCTTTCGACTGTTTTAGAGACATCAATAATTTTTGCCGCCTGTCATTTTAATATGTTCATCGAATTTCTGTCGTAATGCTGCGATCTTTTTTCTAAATGTCTGCCTTGAATTTTCCGTCTCTGTCCTTGGTTTCTTTCCTGTCTTCCTCGGCATTTGCAGCTCTTTCCTCGGCTTTTCATTTTCTTTACTTGACTTCTTTCCCGTCTGCATCAGCTCGTTTCCTATCTTCTGCTTTTTCTGTCATCTGCTTTGTCCTCAGTGGAATGTCAGCATATTTCCAGAGCTGTAACTGCTCTGTTCTGCTGCTAATTCCGATTCGCAAATCTCGCTAGTGTCGTTGTGTTAGTTTGTGGCTACAGTTTCGTGGGTTTCGGGCAACGCGGTTGCTGGAGACGCTTAGGTTCCGGTATGACTTCATCTGGATCAATTGAATACTCTCTTTTACAAATCTTACATGTCTCACGAGACTGCGCTCGACTGCCCAATATATATGTGGAGGAGTAAAAAATTGAAAATTACTCACGAAACTCAACATCAACAAATAAGCCTACGCACAAGAATACCTTCACAAAAACATATTAACTCTTCATACGGGGTATTAAAAAACGTCACATACCGCATAATATTTTAATAAATTACCCCGAAATAGAAGTTCGTACGAATATCAATGCACAACAAAAAGGCCAGTACGCTCCATGCTATCCTATGCTGCAGCTGCTGATTCAAGCATTCATCACTGTAAAAGGTGGCGGATGGTCGCTACAACTTTTTGTACGCCAACGGGTGTTCCACTGTGCTGTCCTAACTTGAGAAAACTCATAGACATCGAAGGTCAGGTCAGGAACCAGGGTCGACAAGAGCCGTTACCTCTTTATCGTGGCGACGCAGATCGAGCTGCAGAATGCTCATTACTTTCAGACACAACTCTTTAGTGTGGCGAATTGACGTAGGGTGTGCAACGTCATTGCTCGTAGCTTTGAACCTATCAGGATAAAAATAAAAAAAAAAACGTACTGATATAATACGAGCGAGTTCACTTCCCGTTGCCTTGCAAAATAGTAAGTAAGTTTTCCTTGCAGCGGCTAACTGTGCACAAGGACCATACCGACACATTGAAGTGAATCAGTTGGGAATACAATCGACTATAATTATTTTTAAAGGCTCCCCAACCAGGTCAAGTTGTAGTTGAAGGATCTTGAAATTTAAGTTGAGACTGAGATTAACAGTTTGTCATTTGCGCTGAAGACAGACGTGATTCACAGAAAGATTAAAACATTGCAAATTGATGTTAACATAGTGGTAGGTACAAAAAAACTATGGAAGACTCTATGGGGCTAACTCAACAGGATCTCCTTACCTGATCAGCTTATGCAATCGAGGAAACTGTTAGAAAAAAAGGCCACAGATATAATCAAAATAAGCAACACAACATGTTTTGGCAAAGGAAACATGTAACGAACTGTACAGAATATAGATCGTGCTACCGCAATGGCTCTACTTACATTCCCTTAAACGGATAGCGTGCACCGACCAACATTGAATGTCGGCCTGAGAGGACACACACCCCTCGAAGTGTGGAACAGGATGCCCTTACTAATGCGCCAAGGAGCAGAGTGCTAGAATCTAAGTTCACGGCCTTCAACTTTCCACATAGAGTTCACAGAAACTTTACTTGGAGGGGACGCTGTAGCTAATGTGGCATGGATGAATTGTAGTTAAATTCACGAAAAAGCACACGTAACTTCTCTCCTTTTGCACTCCAGAGGCGTATCTTTTGTAAATAGGCCGTTTAGGTTTTTTTTATTGGTAACGCTACGTAGCGCTCTGTCTGAAAATCACTGGCTGTGCTTTGTGCAGTCTGTTGCTGGTTTGCATTGTTGTTGGCTATTGTAGTGTTGGGCAGTTGGTTGTTAACAGCGCGTAGCGTTGCGCAGTTGGAGGTGAGCCGCCAGCAGTGGTGGATGTGGGGATTTGTGAAAGGTATAGGTTAATGTTAGTCAGGGCCATTCTTTTGTAGGGATTATTGAAAGTCAGATTGCGTTGCGCTAAAAATATTGCGTGTCAGTTTAGTGTTGATCAGAATAGGTAAAGAGCGGAATGTCTGAGTACGTTCAGTTCTGCTCAGCTGTTTGAAAATCAAATAATGTAAGAGGTTTATCAGCACAGTAATTCATTAATTTTTCTAAGGGGACGTTTCATACGTCGACCCTTAGCCGAGGACACCTCACTGGAATCTTCTGATTTTTTCTTGTAGTTTGTGTAATTAGTGTAGCTATTGTTAATTGCTAGCACGTAATTATAGAGAGAATTTCCTAGGTAGTTGTAGTTTTTCATTGTTGTACAGTAAAACAGTTGTGGAATGCATGTAGATTTACACCAAGTATTTCGCAGCTGCGCTTGCAATTAAGTAGATACTATTTTCAGTGCTACGTTAATGTGTTTTCTTATTTTGCTCTTCAAATTGTGCTTTTCTGTGTTATCGTGTGAAATATTGTGACAATAATGGCGTGGGCTCCAAAGTAAACTGAGAAATAATAGTGACGTCGAGCGTAGCTTATAAGCACCACTGTGTAGTGCATTAACAGACATTCAAAGTAGTAATTTGGTAATTGTGCATAGGGAAATGGAGCGGGCGGCAAATAATAGCGTAGACAGCAGACAATGACTCGCACCGCAGGCAGCCACGTGCGCCGGCTGGCTCAGAGAAAAATAACATAGACACTAATCTTGAGAAAAATTTTAGCATTCCTTACCGACGTATACAACATGATAATTGCTTTGAAGATGAAACTCTGCGCACTAGGAAGAGTAAAGGTTTACACCACATTTCACATGTAAAACCGTTTATTGAAAGATAATCTGCAATGTTTGAAGTTAAATATCCAGTCAAGAACCAAGAGAACTTACTTAAACAGAAATTACGGATGCATTGTTTTGTGGCGGCGTTCGTAGCGACAAACAATTCGCTGTAGAGACGGCTTACGAAGTCACCGCCACACTTTTAATAGCGGGCCGACCGGTCCGCTGGGTGAACAGAAAGATGAAAACCCAAACACTCTGATTAAATAAAAGTCGGTACTTATCTTTATTAACGAAGATACAGAAACACAGTAGTGAACTCCGTGTCTACAGAAATCTGTCTAGTTCGAGTCGGAGCGGCTAGGTCAGCGTCGGCTGACGACAAACAACAAATCTGCTGCGATGAACACACAACTGACTAGCAAGTACACAATTCGGTGGCGAGTATACAACTGAGCGGCGAATACAGAACTGTCCTAGCGCTCGACTCCAGCGCTTAAGAAGCCAGAAGCCAGCGGTGGCGTGAGCAGACTTGCGGCGATTTCCTGTCTCGCTGGCGCTGCTTATGCGGACGGCGTCCGGACTTTGATGCTGCCAACCTTTTGGCAGCGGTCTCGGGTGGTATTAGTGGCTAGGATATAACACATTGTTATAGTGAACAGACGACACAATGTTATTCTTTGTACTTTCTTGCTTGTTAGTTGCACGATCACGTAACGACTATAAGGCTTCCATACTTAGAACATATACTGGTACTGCTAATGAGATTTTTATGCAACATTTTGGTTTACTTGAAAAGACATTCTTTATTTGAAGTACTTTCTGTGGGATTAAAGATGACTTAGCATTTGGTTTCTTTGACAGCTACACGATTATATGACGACGCTACTAATGTGTGACACAATTTACATTGTTGCTTTCGTGCTGTATCTGCTTTATATCTGCACAGTTTTTCTGAATTCTTCAAGAAAGTAAAACATCTTTTAGTAGTAACTTTGTGCTATAGCTACAATAAGACAGCCTTTTTTGTAGCACAACAATACGTTACAGTGTAGTACTTTCTTGATCACGGTACTGTACGTAATAACTACGATTTCTATACGCATAGCATTTCGCTTTTGTTTATTACGAGGTAAGTACATTGACTTCCACAGAACTTTGCTTACGAACGACGATAATTACGACAATTGGCACATTTTTTACCCTTAAGTAATGACAGAGATTATGTTACAACATGACGCACAATTTAGCGCTATGTGGCGTTACCAATAAAAAAACCTAAACAGCCTACTTGCACTTTGAACACGAAGTTCTCACTCGACTGGAACAGCGTCCTCATGATTGGTCATACAAATGTGCCAAGAAGTCAGTGCTAAGAGATGCAATACTATTGGCTTAGCCAAATTAGAGGAGCGACATAGTGCTGCAGCATCCGACCTTTAAAGCCCCAAAGAAAAGAAAGAAAGAATGTGATGTTCAATTATTTCCCGCGGGC
This sequence comes from Schistocerca nitens, assembly GCF_023898315.1. NCBI lineage: Eukaryota > Metazoa > Arthropoda > Insecta > Orthoptera > Acrididae > Schistocerca > Schistocerca nitens. The sequence goes on from NC_064621.1 coordinate 57,543,636, forward strand.
GGTAGCGCAGCCAAGGCGTACTGGTGCCAACCCGGCTTTGAATAGCCGCTGAACGTATCATTGTCCCAATCCTGCAACCTCGTCATTCTCCCAAAGCAGAAACGGCGAAGAATGAAACATACGGAAAACACTAACAAAAAATGGACAGGAAGACTGAGTACCAAGGAATAACTTCCATGGTAATAGAAGGACCTACTGAGGGTAAACAGTACAGGGGAATACAGAGAGTAGAATACGTCCAACAGGTAATTCAGGACGTAGGATCCAACTGCCACTCTGAGATGAAGAGTTTGGCACAGGAGAGGAATTCTTCATAGGCCGCATCAAATCAGTCAGAAGACTTAAGGGGCTCCGGAAAGGATCAAAATCATGAAAAGTTCAATTTTTACTTTTTTGCGTTTTCTGAATCTGCAGACTATTACCTTTTAATAGATATATAATTTATTCAATTCCGAAGACTAAAACTATTTTTAAATTTTTTTTGAAATGTGTTCTACATGGGCGTGACCCACTGTGGCGCTGTTAAACTGCTGTCAAGTGGTGTTATTATTAACGTCCGTGTTCATCAGGTACATTTTAGTGATGTGAGATAAAGTATGTGTTGTGGCTAACCTGTGATGGTTCAATATATATCGCTGGTGTGATTGTCGATTGTTTCATGTTTATTTACTCTGTCGTTATCTCGAAAATATTCGTAATTAATTCTGTTTCTTGAGTCTCTGTTTTGTTGAAGTATAATAATGAGTAAAAGTAAAGTTATTAGAAATCCTCTGAAGGCTTTTAAGAAAAGGAGAAATGTTGGAAAGCCAAAGGTATGTGTTATTACTGTAAACAATAAAGACGATGAAAATCCCCAACGTAGCTTGTGTCCCAAAGAAGAAGACAGTTGGTGTAAATATAACAAAGGATTGCTAACTGGTGAAGTGTACACTCATAAGCATAGTCTGCCTCATGCAATAATGGAGGTGATAAAACCTATTTTCAGAGACTTAGCAGCACCTGAACTGTTGAAAAAGTGTATTCAGGGAAAAACTCAAAACCCCAATGAAAGTATAAATAGTGTTATATGGTCGAGAATCCCCAAGACTGTATTTGTTGGAATACAAACACTTCACTTTGGTGTGTATGATGCTGTTGCGACTTTCAATGATGGCAACATTGTAAGGTGCAAGGTATTTAGAAATATGGGAATGAAGATAGGTTCTAACATGGTACGAACGATGCTTGTTTTAGACAAGGATCGCCTTCGGGCTGCAGACAGGGCTGTAAAGAGTCTAGAAATACAAGCAAGAGTAAACAGGAGGAGGAACAAGAGGAAGCTGGAGGAGGAGTTTGCAGAGGATGAAGATAATCCATCCTATGGACCTGGAATGCACTAAAAAGTTAATCCAATCTTTGTCGCTCGATTCCCAAAACTTTTATTTTCTCATACTAATTACATGTTTTCTAAGGATCTTCCAAACATATTTGTTTCAAACTTTCAGTAAATGTTACACAGCACCTTCTGCATAATTTAACACAGCCTTTTTCCAAAAAACTGTATATTTTTGAATATATAAATAAAAAATTCCAAAAAAGTGTTGTGAATTTTCATTACAATTGAAAAACAATCATCTTTAATAACTGAACTAAAATTTTGTAAAATCCCTGTGTTAAGTTGTAGCCCATATTCCAATAAATAATCTGTAAAAAGTTCAACTTCCTACCTCAAATACTTTGTGAGGAAAGATGTAATTTATAAGCGTTATTTTAACATTGCAAGTATAGGGCGTTCCAGAGCCCCTTAAAGGAAAAAATTGGCTTTAGTAGAATATTAGTTCCATACACTTGATCTTGACGCCCTTGCTAGATATTTTATTCAACAAGTTATGAAAACAGGAAACATACCGTTAGTGCATGTCAGAGTTTTGTGACGGGCACCGTCACATTAGTTTGACAGTGAATTTGAAAGTGTATAAGTGTATTGTCGTTGTGAATAGTAATAAACACATAAACGAAAAGGTCCACAAGAACAGAGAGAATGAGAACTTTAACGATTATTAAAGGGATTATTACGTCAACCGGTAAGCATCTAAGGGGGCACAAACCTAAGGAGTCTTACAAACATTCATTGTCATTAGCTATACAAAAGAAGAATAATTTTGTAGAGATACTGTATGCAAAATAAGTGCTATTCACAGAAATCATATATGGAGCCCATTATGAGATCTCATCTCCGCTTCTCTCTTATTGTCTTTGGCCGACGCACATTAAATATGAAATATTTGTTCCCCACTTAAGCGTATCCCTCTGAAAAGCCTATTCTATATACTGCCACACTTAAAATGTTTGGATTTATTACCGAAAACAGGATGCACATCAAAGCGGTCTCTGCTGCATCCACATTCTTTATTCACTATCAAACCAGCAAAGTAATGTCCTAATTTTTATTACGCACCATTACGAAATTGGAAGTTTACGCTAGGATAACGAAGAGCAACAAAATACACTCCTGGAAATTGAAATAAGAACACCGTGAATTCATTGTCCCAGGAAGGGGAAACTTTATTGACACATTCCTGGGGTCAGATACATCACATGATCACACTGACAGAACCACAGGCACATAGACACAGGCAACAGAGCATGCACAATGTCGGCACTAGTACAGTGTATATCCACCTTTCGCAGCAATGCAGGCTGCTATTCTCCCATGGAGACGATCGTAGAGATGCTGGATGTAGTCCTGTGGAACGGCTTGCCATGCCATTTCCACCTGGCGCCTCAGTTGGACCAGCGTTCGTGCTGGACGTGCAGACCGCGTGAGACGACGCTTCATCCAGTCCCAAACATGCTCAATGGGGGACAGATCCGGAGATCTTGCTGGCCAGGGTAGTTGACTTACACCTTCTAGAGCACGTTGGGTGGCACGGGATACATGCGGACGTGCATTGTCCTGTTGGAACAGCAAGTTCCCTTGCCGGTCTAGGAATGGTAGAACGATGGGTTCGATGACGGTTTGGATGTACCGTGCACTATTCAGTGTCCCCTCGACGATCACCAGTGGTGTACGGCCAGTGTAGGAGATCGCTCCCCACACCATGATGCCGGGTGTTGGCCCTGTGTGCCTCGGTCGTATGCAGTCCTGATTGTGGCGCCCACCTGCACGGCGCCAAACACGCATACGACCATCATTGGCACCAAGGCAGAAGCGACTCTCATCGCTGAAGACGACACGTCTCCATTCGTCCCTCCATTCACGCCTGTCGCGACACCACTGGAGGCGGGCTGCACGATGTTGGGGCGTGAGCGGAAGACGGCCTAACGGTGTGCGGGACCGTAGCCCAGCTTCATGGAGACGGTTGCGAATGGTCCTCGCCGATACCCCAGGAGCAACAGTGTCCCTAATTTGCTGGGAAGTGGCGGTGCGGTCCCCTACGGCACTGCGTAGGATCCTACGGTCTTGGAGTGCATCCGTGCGTCGCTGCGGTCCGGTCCCAGGTCGACGGGCACGTGCACCTTCCGCCGACCACTGGCGACAACATCGATGTACTGTGGAGACCTCACGCCCCACGTGTTGAGCAATTCGGCGGTACGTCCACCCGGCCTCCCGCATGCCCACTATACGCCCTCGCTCAAAGTCCGTCAACTGCACATACGGTTCACGTCCACGCTGTCGCGGCATGCTACCAGTGTTAAAGACTGCGATGGAGCTCCGTATGCCACGGCAAACTGGCTGACACTGACGGCGGCGGCGCACAAATGCTGCGCAGCTAGCGCCATTCGACGGCCAACACCGCGGTTCCTGGTGTGTCCGCTGTGCCGTGCATGTGATCATTGCTTGTACAGCCCTCTCGCAGTGTCCGGAGCAAGTATGGTGGGTCTGACACACCGGTGTCAATGTGTTCTTTTTTCCATTTCCAGGAGTGTATATTGGTTAATATGTTTTCTGCGTGGCCGTCTTCTGTCGGAGATGTTTATATAGATTATTACTGGTTTTTCCGTCTTAAATTAGTTCCGTCTTAAATTAGTTAAAGTGTTTTACCCAGACGAATTTTACTTTTATTTGTCTAATTATATACGTATAATTCTAAATTTGTAGTAATCGCAACGCTGAAGAACCAAAAATAATTGAAAGGTAGTGGAGTTCGGTATTTTGTAGCAAAGGCGACATACTGCTCTGCGAGAAGGTGAATAAATTCTGGAACGATACAGTGTTCCTCCTCTCACATTCGATCCGCAAACCAGGCATTCACCTTCATGCACATCGAATGTAGTCTGTAAAGGCAAAAATATTAAGAAAAATTTGAGCATTCTAACTAGAACAGAAGACAAATTCGTCCAGTCTTCGGTACTGAAATGGCAAGGAACAGAACATCACATGAGACTAACCAAAGTCACATGGACAAACTCTCAGTCTATGTCCTTAGAAGGAAAAAGAAGTGGACGAAGATGGCAAACTGAACAGAGGTCAACTGACGGGTCGTCGCATTCAATATTAGTGCCCGACGGAATGAAAAAACTTCGTCATACTGAAACGAGTTATCCTCGACAGACTAGGTCAGCAAAATAATCTGAACGTAAAGATTTAACACTGGAAATAATCACAGAAAACCGAAAACACGATGAATAAAGTTTATTAGTATTCAGAACTCCCATCATGGTTCGTGCAAGAAGTTTGCACGCTGGACTAGGTTGTTTTCTTGAGTTTCAAGATTATAACGATTTTGTTGTTATAAGTACGACGGACGTAAGAAGGAGAAGGGTGTTCAATTGCCTTCCCTGACAAGTTCTTCAAAGTTCGCCTCCCGAAGCAACTAGCAAATTATGATGCCGAATTGTACGTAGTCCTGAAGGGATAAAGTTTCTCATCTATTCTGACGCGCCAAGAGCCTTCCACTCAGCACATCCAAATATAAGCTAATAGTCTATATTATGCTGGATACCGTGACATGTTACGATGTGGGGAAATCAAGAAGCCGACAAAACACCCAGAAAAACGTGTAAAGGATATGTTGCGTTCCGGGGCGTCTTCTCCCTGCACGCTATCCTCCAATTGTCTGGCAGCAACAACACCCATCAACAGGAAGATGAGTGTTTGCGGATGGTAAACAACAAACTGCTGTCAGTTAAATCGACCAACCAGACTTGGCAAACCTCATATCAGCAGTAACGCAGGATGGAAGTGACAATCCTGGACAAATAGAGAGTGTCATGATGGATACAGGAATTAGCGACCACAAAGCAGTTGCCGCTAGACTGAATACCGTAATACCCACAACCATCAAAAAGGAACGCGGAGTACATGTATTTAAGAAAGCTGATAAAGATGCTCTTACCTCTTTTTTAAGAGGCAGTCTTCGCTCCTTCAGATCTGACCACGTAAGAATAGAAAAAATGTGGAATAATTTCAAAGAGACAGTATCGACGGCAATTGAGAGATATATACCACATAAATTGATAAGTGGTGGTGCTGATCCCCCATGGAACACAAAACGCGTCACATCGCTGTTGCAGAAGTAACGAAAAAAGCACGCCAGATTTAAAAGAAAGCAAAATCCACAAGATTGGCAGATTTATGCAGAAGATCGAAATACAGTGCGTGCTTCAATGCGAGATGCTTTTAATAATTTCCACAGCGAAACCCTATCTCGGAATCTGGCAGAAAACCCAAAGAGATTCTGGTCGTACATAAAGCACACCAGTGGCAAGACGGAATCAATACCTTCACTGCGCGATAACAACGGTGAAGTCACTGATGACAGTGCCACTAAAGCACAGTTATTAAACACGGTTTTCCGGAACTCCTTCACCAATGAAGACGAAGTAAATATTCCTGAATTTCAATCAAGAACCACTGCCAAGATGAGAAACATAGAAGCAGATATCCTCGATGTAGCAAAGCGGCTTAAATCACTTAATAAAGGCAATGCCTCCGGTCCATATTGTATACCAGTCCCATACGCTCCTCGGAGTATAGGACCTTACCATCATCATTACTAACGTCGATTTGCAGAAGGGTTTTGAAACATATACTGTGTTCGAACATTATGAATTTTCTCCAAGAAAACTATTTATTGAGACATAGTCAGCACGGATTTAGAAAATGTCGTTCTTGCGAAACACAACTAGCTCTTTATACTCATGAAGTAATGTTCTATCGACAGGGGATATCAAATTGATGCCATGTTTTTGGATTTCCAGAAGGCTTTCGACACCGTTCCTCACAAGCGTCTTCTAACCAAACTGCATGCCTATGGAATAGCGCCACAATTGTGCGAATGGCTTCGTGATTTCCTGTCAGGAAGGTCACAGCTCATAGTAATAGACGGAAAGTCGTCGAATAAAACAGGAGTAATATCGGCTTTCCACAATGAAGTATTATAGGCCCTCTATTTTTCCTGATAAATATGACATAGGAGACAATCTGAGTAGCCCTCCTAGATAGTTTGCAGATGATGCTGGAATTTACCGTGTTTTAAAGTCATCAGATGACGAAAACGACTTCAGAAATCATTTAAATAAGATACCTGTATGGTGCGAAAAGTGGCAGTTGACCCTGAATAAAGAAAAGCGTGAAGTTATTCACATGAGTACTAAAAGAAATCCACTATATTTGGATTATGCGATAAGTCTCACAAATCTGAAGGCTGTAAATTCAACTAAATACTTAGGAATTACAATTACAAGTAACCTAAATCGGAACGGTCACATAAGTAATGTTGTGGGTAGAGCAAACCAAAGACTGCGATTCATTACCACAACACTTCGAAGGTGCAACAGGTCTACTAAAGACACTGCTTACACCACGCTTGTACGCCCTATCCTGGAGTGTTGCTGTGCGGTGTAGGATCCGCAACAGGTGGTACTAACGGATGACATCGAAAAAGTACAAAGAAGGGCAGCTCGTTTTGTATTATCGCGAATTAGGAGAGATAGTGCCGCAGACATGATACGTGAATTGGATTGGCAATCATTAAAACAAAGGTGTTTTTCGTTGCGACGGGATCTTCTCAGGAAATTTCAATCACCAGTTTTTCCCTCCGATAGCGTAAACATTTTATTAGCACCCACCTATATAGGGAGAAATAATCATCACGATAAAATAAGATAAAACAGGCCTCGGACAGAAAAATTTAAGCGCTAGTTTTTCCCGCGAACAGACCGAGAGTGGATCGGTAGAGAGACAGCTTGAAGGTGGTTTATTGAACTCTCTGACAGACACTTTTGTTATGAATAGCAGAATAATCACGTAGATGTAGAGGTTAATAATAAGATATTGTCCACTGGCGCCGGCCGGGGTGGCCGGGCGGTTCTAGGCGCTACAGACTGGAACCGCACGACCGCTACGGTCGCAGGTTCGAATCCTGCCTCGGTCATGGATGTGTGTGCTGTCCTTAGGTTAGTTAGGTTTAAGTAGTTCTAAGTTCTAGGGGTCTGATGACCTCAGACGTTAAGTCCCATAGCGCTCAGAGCCATTTGAACCATTTTGTCCACTGACGCACAGTTTAGTTCTCCAGCGGCATTATCACCAAAATGTGGAGCCTGTGAACTGCCACTTTTGATGTGACGTATTTTAGCAGTATTTGTTTCATATGCTGTCATAAGGACAACCCACTACTTGGCTGGCTACCTGTTCATCATCCTATCTGACAACGGTAGCATGGTAATATGCGTTTTAAAATGGAGGGGAGGATGTCAATGATATCTGAATGGAAGGCTTAGCCCCAGTTTCTTGTTTACGTACTCAGCCAGCCATACAATATGCATTGTGCGATTAAGATGCTTTTCCAAACGGTTGACATAATTTAATACAAGCTGTAACATGCCCTTTTATTTATTTTATTGTTCCCGCTCGTTCGGGATCTGAATAGCAGCCCAAATTTAGACAATTAATTAATGTGACCGTGTACCTAATGGGCTGGCAATCGGATTGGACTGCTCAGGGGATGTTACATTCCGTATTGTCCTTCGCAAATACTGTAATAAGTACTGTTTGGTGGTAAGAAGGACACAACACAGTTTCACAAACAAGATCTGTATTCTCAGCAAAAGCACAAAATAAGGAGACAGCCACTGCCTTCGTCAACACACGGTTAATGACGGCTAATCTCAGCACAGGTTTCTTTAGTTCTTCATAATCGTCACACGCAACATCCAATCACTGTAATCCAAGTAATGCCGGCGCGGTAGACGCGGAAGTTCAATATCGGCACTTAATATCACTGAAATCACTCTATAATTAAACTTTCTCACCTTCCCGTATAATACTAACACAAAGGGGTTAAACCGCGGCGATGGCCACTCCCTTTGTCGATAATTTGCATTAATTCAACTGCTGGCTTCTGCACAGCTCTGCCCGCCTCGCGGGAACCTACCACACCCTGACTCGGCACTCTCAACACTAACTGCTCTCCGCCCAGTTCTTCCCGCCTCGCGGGAATCTACCCAAGCAGCACTCGGCACTCCGGTGAACCTCCTCTAGCTCTCGCGACCTGCACGCACTAATCGATAGTTGCCCTACCGACCTGTGTGAGCGCAAACTTAGTAGTAAGGGCCTGCGGACCCCTTACATCCCCGCCCTCAAAAACTTCTTTTGAACCGCAGGCGAAAAAGAATCGGCAAGGGATTAAAAACATAGTTACATTTGAACAGTACATACAATACAAATAATTAATGAATTTACAATTTGTCAAAATAGTCCTGGACTCCGGTACTGGGCTGCCTCCACAACAACTTCTACAAAAAGTTATTACATCACATAAATGGCATTATCCAAAATTACAATTTTTCATCTCAACCAGCAATAGTCCTCTCTAGTCCAATATCAAAATGACAACCACACAACAATATACACTCAAAAATTATTATCTAAACACAGAACATATGAACTCTACACTACCATTTAGCTATTACAGGTTTTATATCCATCCTTAGATAGTCTTTGACACGAAATATACAACTCTAATTGTAATACATCACAAAACACAATGTAAAGAAACCCTTCCCTCTTTCAAAAGTCCATTTTACAATTAAATGTTCTAACCATGTCTTAGCAGGTTTATTCGTGTCCTTATAGCCCTCACTCTTGGCCGGACCTCACCTGGAGTGTCATTTGGTTTCTCGGTTCCTCCGCCTCTTCCTCGGAAATCAGACGAATGATTAATATGAATCCTTGGGTCATTACTCCCTTCTCTGTTTCTATCATTAGCTTGCTTGTATTTCTGTGATTTAATAGACTCCAATTGGTCCAGTATCTTCATTAAGGCCTCTCTACCTTTAATTAGGCTCCTGGATACGGTTCCTTGTCTTTTCTGATTCAATTTTCTTTTTATCGCAGATACCATTACGTTATCATTCAGGGGTTGTTCCAAAATCTCGTTCCATTTCCACAAATGTTTGGCAAATTCTTCCGACGTTCCTCTCCAATTACTAAGTGGTCTGCATCGTAGTGGGTCCTCAAGTGCTGCACACTGACGACTTTTGGGCCAGCATTTTTTCAATAATCCTCCTCCAAACTGATCATAATTAGTAGTCCCTTTCTTCCGCTTGATTCCACAAGTGACGTCCTCACCTTCGATTGCAACCCACTGGTCATCTTCTTCTCGCTGCACGGCTATAGCATTTCTCGGATTGACTGCCAATTGGTTTTGTTTATCTCCTAACCCCTCAACCACATAGTTGTATTGTTTCTGCATCTGCGTCATCTCGATGATCTTTTTTCCCAATTCGGTTTTAATTTCTTCAACATCGTCTTCTATCTTCTTTGTTAACTTTTCTTCCATCTTCTCCACGTCTCCCTGGACCTGGTCTATATTTGTCTGTAGCTTATTTTCTCTTCCGTCGACGTTCATCTTCAGTCGTTTTGGTAACTCCTGTATTTCCTTCCTCAGATTACATTCCATCTCTGTGTAAGATGTTCTGATTTCTCGTACTATAGTTTCTTGTAAATCTTCCTTTAATGATTTTCTTGTTTCTCGTGAACTCTTCTCTAACGATGCGTTAATTTCTTGTAAACCCTTTTCTAATGATTTGTAACTTTCTTTAGTTTTTCGGAATTCTTCCTTTAATGATTCTCTGAATTCTCGTACCATTTCTTCCCTTTCTTGTAAATATTCCTTTACCAAGTCTACCAACATCGACCACTTATCTTCATCCTCTGAAACTGGACTAGTTCTCATCGTTTGTCCCGGTGTCTCGGGATAATTAGTTGAATGTGCTGATGGGCTTCCTAATGACAATCCACAATCACTAATTCCTGAATCATCTTTGTCTTCCTGTCCTATCCCTTTCCTCTCAACTACTGCCCCAGAGACCTGCTTATCTTCAGAAGACATTTTTGGTTTATATTTAATGCCCAGGCAAGTAATACAAAATAACCTCCAATAACCCAAAACACTCCTAATTACCATGAAACTAATCAAACAGTCCCTGCAATCCTTTCAGTTAATTCCCAAATGATACAACATGCATGAGTACTGAACATAACAGCCCTCAAAAACCTAAATTTCCAATAATAATTTCCACATACACAATTTATGTAAAAATGTTTTAAACAAGATAATCAGAACACTCACAAAATCTATAAATGCAAATTCATCAAAACAATTATCATTTATACAGTGCAGTGTGCATAAGTAAGCATGCTATACTTCAGAGTATGTTTCGCAACTTTTTTTGAAATTACTGCAATTGAGCACTTTTCCTAATGTAAATGTCAGTTAAAAAACCGTTTATTTATCGCGAATACTGCCCACTGCAATTTACTGTTATGTTAACCCGTCGTCTTCACTCACCAACCGACGTTACCGCGAGTCGCGATGTTTTGACGTTTGAGATGGGCGTGGCTGTGCCGCCGCTGGAGCTCGCGTGAAGTTTAAGATCAGCTGCAAGGCGACGTAGTTCCCCGTCGGCCGCTCCGTGGCGCTGCAGGCGGGCGTAGTTCGTAGTTCGGCCGCTAGATGCCGGAACTGCGCTCGTTGTCTCGAAGTCGCGTCGCTCGCCGTGGTGTCGTGTGAAATCACCTCGCGGATTGAAGCTCTTTGGTGCAACTGCTACGTGGCTCTGCGTGACGTCACTCACTAATTGCGTCGCCACAATACCTTGTTGTCAGCATAACAGTTTATGGGTCCCCACGAAACAGTCCGATTTTCACCGTTCAAAAAATAATTTCCGTCAACATGTTATCACTAAACACCTTTCTAACAACTTTTGTGACGAAATCTTAGCTCGTTTTGCTATTTTACTGTTCACACGTGTCTCTCTTTAGTGTCCACTTTTCACAGTTTTTCGCGCGGATTTTCGCATTTGCACTTTACAACACAGTTTATTGACGCTATTGTTCTATTTAATATGGCAAGGAAAACAGTTTAGTCACAATCGTGAGATATTATTACTTCGTATTGTTCAAAAAATGTACTGTTCCTTATCGCGATTTTATCGTTCATGCACTGTCCCGATTCCACATTGAAAAATTAGTACGACTCGTCCGAAAATTGCACTTGTCCTTTCACGGTAAGCCAAGGGTGTAACATACCCTTTTATTTATTTTATTGTTCCCGCTCGTTCGGGATCTGAATAGCAGCCCAAATTTAGATAATTAATTAATGTGACCGTGTACCTAATGGGCTGGCAATCGGATTGGACTGCTCAGGGGATGTTACATTCCGTATTGTCCTTCGCAAATACTGTAATAAGTACTGTTTGGTGGTAAGAAGGACACAACACAGTTTCACAAACAAGATCTGTATTCTCAGCAAAAGCACAAAATAAGGAGACAGCCACTGCCTTCGTCAATACACGGTTAATGACGGCTAATCTCAGCACAGGTTTCTTTAGTTCTTCATAATCGTCACACGCAACATCCAATCACTGTAATCCAAGTAATGCCGGCGCGGTAGACGCGGAAGTTCAATATCGGCACTTAATATCACTGAAATCACTCTATAATTAAACTTTCTCACCTTCCCGTATAATACTAACACAAAGGGGTTAAACCGCGGCGATGGCCACTCCCTTTGTCGATAATTTGCATTAATTCAACTGCTGGCTTCTGCACAGCTCTGCCCGCCTCGCGGGAACCTACCACACCCTGACTCGGCACTCTCAACAGTAACTGCTCTCTGCCCAGTTCTTCCCGCCTCGCGGGTATCTACCCAAGCAGCACTCGGCACTCCGGTGAACCCCCTCTAGCTCTCGCGACCTGCACGCACTAATCGATAGTTGCCCTACCGACCTGTGTGAGCGCAAACTTAGTAGTAAGGGCCTGCGGACCCCTTACAAAGCGAATCACCTTTTTGGTCCAACGTTGACAGACTTTCTGAAGAAATCTGTTAGTGAGCGTTCTTGAGGAATCGTCGGAGCAGTTCCACATGTGAGAGAAAAGGTCGTTCGAAACACGAATTGTGTGTGTTGATATCCAGGAAGGGTGCTGATTAAAATTCTTTTGAGTGTCCTAAATTCCTCATTAACAGTCATGATTTCTCTTTCCCGAACACCATGCTGGTATATTAAACGCAATTCCGTCGCTTCCTGAAATTCTGATCTAACTCAACAAGTTTTGTGTGTCTAGTCCAACGACACAAAAGAACCTGAAATTCAACTCACCTATGCACTGTAGGTTTACCCCAGCACATGTTCAAAATCGTGTCCATATAGACGAAGCTAAAACTCTGTTGCAAGTTCTCTTCACCTCACTCTGCACAGTTGCACAGCTACCTTCAGTTCGCTGCTACATTTCGAGGTGCATCAGTATACACGAGCTCCTTGAGACGACGCCAAAGGTAGACGTCCAGGGGTTAAGATCCGGAGGTCTGGCGGGCCAAACAGCTGGTCCTGCATTACCACTCATCAGGATAAGCCACACTGAGATACTCTTGAACCGTGACTTATTTTCAAAGAATATACTTATGAATTTATTTACTAGCGATTCATCAAGAACATTAACACATTTAATCAAACTATGTAAGCGTGAAAGTAGTTGCCAGGGAGTAACTGTTTAAATGATAACCAGATTGCTTTTAACAAATGGGAATTTTATTCCTAAAAGCATTTTTTTAAAAAGAAACAGATTTAAAATTATAATCAGAAAGCACCCTCTAAATACCGAGTTACAATTTATTCAGAGGCAGAAAGAAACAAGTTTTGACTCTATTAGCTTTCGGGCAGAGAAGCTTGCCGCTCCCTTTTGACACGGCTGTAGTTACGACAGCTCGCAACAGCCTCTGAAAAACTACACTTGTGAAAATCTGCAACACACCATATTACTTTACACTAAAAGTTTCAACAATTTACACAAGCACCCCGGTAGGAGGGATGGAAATGGTACAAAACATTAAGAATTAAAATATTGACTTTGCCACCGAAGGTGCAACTTGATTTTAACTTCTAAGAAAAGTCGTACGGTGAAAGAGTGGCAACTATATACTAAAATGATCATTTAAATAAAAGCCCATGAAATGCAATGTTATATAGAATCCTACAAGGTTGACCAAACAAGTTAAGATGCTCTACAGTACACAGATACCGCCTCTCAAGATCATAGGCAAGATCAAAACATATTTCAGGTATTGGGCCGTTACACTCCGAGCAATAAATTCGTTAACACGCCAGATCCGACAAACATGTCAGAGGCAGCTCCGAACGACAAACAGAAACTAACTGCTTAACAAATGCGGACGAGAGAGAGACGAACAAGCTGCGGACGAGAGACTGACCAAGAAAACAAGTAGAACTTAACAAGAGTAAATCACACAACATATCTCCAATCACTTAACTTCTAATAAACTGCGATTTCTCGACAAGACCTGGCGCAGCACCCCAAAATCGCTCTCCCGATCCGTACGCTGCCAGCCGCTTCAACGGACGCAGGAAGGCGCGCCGATCTCCCGTCTCACGGCGTCGCAGCTCTCACCGGCCAGACCGATGCCGTGGGTTGACTCCTGTTGCTCTCGTGTCGGCCGCGAAGCTACTACCCCTCGCTATACGGCGCGGCCCACTGGACTCGCGTGGCGACCTCACATGCGCCGACGCTCAAGGCGGACAAGTCATCTTGTGTCTCAGTGCGCGACCGACCAACCGATCGGTCCAACCGCCAATGACCATTGCCTGAGCTAACTCGAGCAGACTGGTGGCTTAACGAGCAGACTCAGATGCAGTAACTAAGCCCCGACCGGGCGACCACTTGCTGACTTCTCTTACTGGCGCAGTGGAAAGACTCTCATCTTGCCGGCATTAAAGGTTGATCCAAACGACAGACATACTAGCTCTCCGACCGACAGACAGGCACTTACTGCCTCACAAATGCGAACGAGAAACAGACTAGCAAGCTGGGGACGAGAGACTGACCCAGACTGAGCGACTGGCGAGCTCATAGCGCCACTTAAATGCACGTGAACAGGCAACCTTTCCCCTTTCCCACCAGAGGGAGAGACCAAAGCTGCGACTGCCACAGCGGCGCCACCGCCAGAAACGGAGGGCTACTGCTGCACACTACGCGCTGCGGCGCACCCTTCAAAACAGCAATTTTTACCACGGCTCAACTCTTTTGACTGAAATGTGCAGAGGCACCATCAACAAAGCAACATCAGCAGATATGCAGGCGAACACGACGCGCCGGAAGTCTGTACTGCTGCTACTCCACGATATTATGTGTCGTAACTCGCGGTTGTAGAGAGGGGTGTTGTTTGGGGGAGGAGACCGGACAGCGAGGTCATCGGACTCATCGGATTAGGGAAGAACAGGGAAGGAAGTCGGCCGTGCCGTTTCAAAGGAACCATCCCGGCATTTGCCTGGAGCGATTTTTGAAAATCACGGAAAACCTAAATGAGCATGGCCGAACGCGGGATTGAACTGTCGTTCTCCCAGATGCGAGTACAGTGTGCTAGCCACTGCGCGACCTCGCTCGGTTGTCGTAACTCGGAAATAAAACAGTTTCAGACAAAACTTTATTTAACATTTTACTCTTATTTTCATACATACATTACACTCATTGCAGTCAAAAAGTGTGCACCGTTACTTTTGAATTACCTTGTATATACAGCACTAACCCGGTTAACCAAACTAAAAGGGAGGGAGGGGAGCCTTTTCGGATGACATGTTTTTGTTAAGCCATCAACAACTAATACATACTGCAGTGTTCGCGTTTTAATTTCGATACGTAAGTTTGAAAATTTTTGTAGGTAAATTGAATTAAAGAACTTGTAAATTGTAGAGTGCAGCAATCAGTCGTCCTTTTTTAGATTATATTACGCAAATTCAGTTTTCGGATAGTAGCTATCCGTTCCCAATGCACTATTTTCTATTCTCAATGCATGTAAGTCCCTGTTGTTCGGGCATCAGTAATAGTTCTTTCAATCTCTTTGTAGGCTACGTTATGGTTTTTATCAGAGTTAAAATCACATTTTTAGGATTACATTCCATTAATGTACAGTATGTTGCACTTAATATAGTAGTTTGTAGTATATGAATTAATCATTTAAAAACCTAAGTAATTGTCATTTTTTGTTTCTTTTATCCCTCAGCATTTTTTCGAGCAGCGATGTTCCGCCATTGTTTCATTCGAAGAAAGTCAGGCGGCGTTGACTCACTGCAGTGTTCAACAAATCTTAGAGCAAGGTATAATGACAACAACATAACTTCTGCAGTTTATGTCACACTATACCCAGTATGTTTCTCAAAGATAATTTTTTAACATGGGTTAACTCAGAACTTAATTTTGGCCGGAGTACGCTGGAACAGCGTTCTGGCACCTCCCAGAGAATTTTTTTCTTTTTAGCTCACAGGAACAAGTCGACATTGGGAATTTAAAATAGTATAGGTGTATTAATTGCGTATTGAAATTCAATTTAAGTACTGACTTTTCCAATATCTAATGTGCTTGTGTTGTACGAGATGCGTTCGGTAACACATTTTCTTTCTGAAAAGAAGTTGGTTTTATTCAGTATTCCCCATTCTTTTCGCTTGCAAAACTCTTTTTGACAGCATAAATACAACAACGATCTTACCCCATCTTCTGGGAGGGCCTGTACGTTCACATGATATAACTCTACTGGTCAATGTCGGAGCCAATGCCTTGCTGCATCAATAACCTCCCCATCGTCCACGTACTGGTTCTAGCAGAGTGCATCCTTCTTTGGGACAACCACTTGGAAGCCATTTATGGTCATATGCCAGCCGGCGAGGAAGCTAGCGGCCACACACCTTTGAGTACCCAACTGGTGAACAAGTGTGTCAGCACTACCGACAGAGGTGTGCAGTTGTGCAGCGAGGTGTTTGTGATCTGTCGATTACCTTGAATGAGAGGTCAGACGATGAATCGTCGACGGGTGGACGCTTAATACACTCCTGGAAATGGAAAAAAGAACACATTGACACCGGTGTGTCAGACCCACCATACTTGCTCCGGACACTGCGAGAGGGCTGTACAAGCAATGATCACACGCACGGCACAGCGGACACACCAGGAACCGCGGTGTTGGCCGTCGAATGGCGCTAGCTGCGCAGCATTTGTGCACCGCCGCCGTCAGTGTCAGCCAGTTTGCCGTGGCATACGGAGCTCCATCGCAGTCTTTAACACTGGTAGCATGCCGCGACAGCGTGGACGTGAACCGTATGTGCAGTTGACGGATTTTGAGCGAGGGCGTATAGTGGGCATGCGGGAGGCCGGGTGGACGAACCGCGGAATTGCTCAACACGTGTGGCGTGAGATGTCAACAGTACATCGATGTTGTCGCCAGGTGCACGTGCCCGTCGACCTGGGACCGGACCGCAGCGACGCACGGATGCACGCCAAGACCGTAGGATCCTACGCAGTGCCGTAGGGGACCGCACCGCCACTTCCCAGCAAATTAGGGACACTGTTGCTCCTGGGGTATCGGCGAGGACCATTCGCAACCGTCTCCATGAAGCTGGGCTACGGTCCCGCACACCGTTAGGCCGTCTTCCGCTCACGCCCCAACATCGTGCAGCCCGCCTCCAGTGGTGTCGCGACAGGCGTGAATGGAGGGACGAATGGAGACGTGTCGTCTTCAGCGATGAGAGTCGCTTCTGCCTTGGTGCCAATGATGGTCGTATGCGTGTTTGGCGCCGTGCAGGTGAGCGCCACAATCAGGACTGCATACGACCGAGGCACACACGGCCAACACCCGGCATCATGGTGTGGGGAGCGATCTCCTACACTGGCCGTACACCACTGGTGATCGTCGAGGGGACACTGAATAGTGCACGGTACATCCAAACCGTCATCGAACCCATCGTTCTACCATTCCTAGACCGGCAAGGGAACTTGCTGTTCCAACAGGACAATGCACGTCCGCATGTATCCCGTGCCACCCAACGTGCTCTAGAAGGTGTAAGTCAACTACCCTGGCCAGCAAGATCTCCGGATCTGTCCCCCATTGAGCATGTTTGGGACTGGATGAAGCGTCGTCTCACGCGGTCTGCACGTCCGGCACGAACGCTGGTCCAACTGAGGCGCCAGGTGGAAATGGCATGGCAAGCCGTTCCACAGGACTACATCCAGCATCTCTACGATCGTCTCCATGGGAGAATAGCAGCCTGCATTGCTGCGAAAGGTGGATATACACTGTACTAGTGCCGACATTGTGCATGCTCTGTTGCCTGTGTCTATGTGCCTGTGGTTCTGTCAGTGTGATCATGTGATGTATCTGACCCCAGGAATGTGTCAATAAAGTTTCCCCTTCCTGGGACAATGAATTCACGGTGTTCTTATTTCAATTTCCAGGAGTGTAGTTGGTCTATACTGACTGACATACTCCACTTAGTGATGCAGTAAAACGATGTAGAAAACGACAGGTCGTAACGTTTGTGACGTTTCTGTTTGAAGCCTGTTCAGTGCAGAAAAACAACAACCGAGACACTAATGTGTGTATATAGTAAGGTACTAGGTACGGAAATATCTACACCTATACCTGTTACACCCTGTATATATGTGGTGTCTCTCCTAAGAGTCGCCATGCTCATTTTATCTGACGTTTAGCGGATATTTGTAGTTTCATTTTTGCTATGTGTAGCTGGAGTCAGCCCAAACAAATATTTTCCATCACCATTTGACTGCGACGTCTGGTGCCAGTGGAAAACGTTGGTTTGTTTGCTGTTACAAACAAAATGGTTTTTAATGAGGGATGTAACGAACTTTGTGATAGAGTGGTCCCAAAATTAATGTAGTGTAATATTCGCTTTATCGACATGTACTAACAGGGACAGTGAAACATGAAGAGTAACCCGTACTCCAGCATCAGCTCAGTTGCGCTGCTGCCTGGCGGAAGCAGACATCGCTTGGCATTTTGGCACAAGAGAAGAGTCAAGTCGGGCAACGGAGATGTGGCGAAGAAATGATTAACAATATGAAAAGGGCTAAAAGACATTGCAGCTGGCACTAGGCACATGCTCAGTCTTCCTCATTCCACGCTGCACTGCAGAATGCTGCATGTACATACCTTCATAAGTAAAAGACCACTTTTGCTAAATTTTTCCTGCACAAGTTGCGTGTTTAGTTGTTTTTACTGTTGTGGATCTTCCTGGCAAGATTTACGATTTTTTATGATTGCGTCATGAGGTTTCCAGGAAGGCAGCTCAGGCATAAGCGGTAAGGTATCCACAACAAGAAGGGAGGTATCCTAGTGCAGAGCAGTTCAGGCTGTAGTACAAAGAGCTCGAGCCACAGGGAATTGGTGCTCAAAGAGATGCAATGAAGCAGGCCAATGCGAAATCGAAACAGTGCCATTGTATTGGATATGGTGCACATATATCCACACAGCAGTACAAGGACGTTCATTAGGGCGCTGAAAATCTCACGCTGCACGATGCAACGCTCTCGGAAAGGTTCAAAATGGTTCAAATGGCTCTGAGCACTATGGGACTTAACACCTGAGGTCATCAGTCCCCTAGAACTTAGAACTACTTAAACCTACCTAAGTACATCACACACGTCCACACACTTAACGAATGCCATCCTGACACACCAACACTTCCCTGACTTTTGGAAGGCGGCCAAGGTCCTGATGTTCAGGAAGCCACGGAAAGACCCTCCCACAAAATTACCGACCCATCAGTCTACTGTGCTCGCTCAGCAAGATTGTTGAGAAGGTAATACTAAAACGTATCACTAGGCATTGCATCGCCAACGACACCCTAAGACCGGAGCAATTCGGCTTTAGGAATCACCACTCGACAACACAACAACTCCTCCGCGTAGTCGAACATATAACACACGGCTACAACATGAACAAAGCCACAGGGGCCGTGTTCCTAGACATCGAAAAGGCTTTCGATCGTCTCTGGCACAACGGACTCATACACAAACTAAGCGAAGCTGGTTTCCCGGACGGACTCGTACGTCTCATACACTCATATCTCACGAACAGATGTTTCAACACTAACGTGCAGGATAAACAATCAACACAACACGGTATCCAAGCTGGAGTACCCCAAGGAAGCATCCTAGGGCCCATCTTGTTTAACCTGTACATTAATGACTTCCCAGCAACACGAAACACGACGTTAGCCGTCTACGCGGATGACACAGCCATCCTCGCGCAAGACTGGGAACCGTCGAACAGCAACTCACGAATACAGACAGCACTCAGAACAGCTGAGCCTTGGCTGGAGCGATGGCGTATTAAAGTAAACGTCGACAAGTGCGAAGCAGTTCTGTTCACACGCAGACCGAAACTACTGCGCAAACACCAACACTGTAGACCAATAACACTACATACACGCCCAATACGTTTCCGAGAGAAAGATACCTTGGTGTCTGGCTGGACCGGAAACTTACATGGGAGGACCACATCGAATACGTTGCCAACCGAGCGCACGCGAGGCTCAAACAGCTCTACCCAATGCTCAACAGGGAAAGCACACTGAATAGGAGGGTGTCGAGGTCCTTATACTTGACACTGATTAGACCTCTGATGACGTACGCAGCACCCGTCTGGGGATATGCAGCTCCCACACGACTGCGCCGCCTGCAGATCATGTGCTACGAATCATTAGCAATGCTCCACGCTACACACGCACCGCGGATCTTCACCACGAATACCACCTTGATACCCTCAAGGAAGTATTCAAAAAACACGCCACACGACTATACAGGAACTCGAGACACTCGAACAATCCTTTCATCCTCACTCTGGGAAACTTCGATCACAACCACAGGTGGAAACACAAGCGGCCAAAGACACTGCTAGCTAGGGCATAACCACCTATGGTAAACTAACATACGCAAACAGCGACAAACGTCGGCAAGCCCCTGCATATCAGCAACACTGACTGGCAACTACCAGCTGCTATCAGAGCCGACCAACAGGCCGCAGCAGGGACACCGACGAGCTCGCCCACAGACGCACAAACAATCTGCCAACATTCCCTCACACTGTGCTTCCGGTATATGACCAATCGGACACAAGATCGATAACAAACCTAACTGCTGCAGGTTGCTGACGCTGACCGAGGACTCTGTACCAGCACCCAGCGCCAGCCGCCGAGCAGCACAAACGCACAACGTCAAGCTATCGACATGCATGATACCCACTACTTACAAAGCCTATCCTTGCACAACCTATCGCAGGCAGCAAGACAACCGCTACTACTCTTACCACCCGACCTAACTATCGCAGAGGTTTTTTTCCCTTGGCTCTTGCCTTGGCACTTTTTTTCCTCTGCCCTTAAAACCGCTACCCTTCGTCAGATTTCGACCAATCTATCTCCAGATGAGCGCGTATTAATGGTTAATCTTAACCAGACGTACGCAAACGTCGCAGTACCCACATCCTGCGACACCTCACTTTAGTGAATACTAACCCTTATGCAGAGATGGCAGTAGACCTTTTGTGTTGGCCATCATGCCGGTGTGGGCGTGGAGGGGCTCCACCTCTTTTTTTTAAAAAAAAAATCACACACATCCATGCCCGAGGCAGGATTCGAACCTGCAACAGTAGCTGTCGCGCGGTTCCAGACTGAAGCGCCTAGAACCGCACGGTCACTGGGGCCGGCGCTCTTGGAAAGACTGAAACATACACTGTTACGGCCGGCACATGCGCCAGAGGCTTTCAGTGGTTGGCTAGGCCAATGGGTTACTATTTTTTTGAGGGTGCAGGAAGCCAACGTATTGAGCTTTTTCTCTTTTTTCTTTTTTAACGAGGCTATCTTCACAGATAGGTCAACGTTTTCCGACACAGATGTACCAAATAGTACTTGCAAACACTGTTGGGCCTCCACGAACCCCAGTGGTTGCTTGAAGCAGATCATCATCACCGGTAGACTGTCAGCTGCTGGGATGATACAATCGCCAAGGGTATCATTGGTCACCCCCCCCCCCTTTTCTTTCTTTTTAAGGTAGTTTGTATAGGAGAACCTACACCATTCACCAGTTTTCTTCGCGACAAGCTGCTGGCTCTGCTCGACGATACTGATTTAAGAACGGGCAGTTCATCTGGATGCAACAGGATGCTGCACATTTCACCTGCGAGTCAGTGAAACGAAAGACAGGCATACGAATTTTGAATGGCCTGCTACATCGCCCTATCTGCCTGTCCTCGACAGCTATTTCTGGGGTACAGTAAAGAATATAATGTAATGAGAACAATGAAAACAGTCACGAGATGAAAAATCGCTTAAGGCAGACCTTGTCTGCGTTTCATGGGTCATATGATGTGCTGTGTGCTGAGAACAAAACGGCGTTTTATTTGAACACCTACAGTAAGGGACTAACCCAATGAAAAAGTGATTCGTTTTAGTTACCTTTTTCTGTTTCACTTGTCTTACTTTGTTTTCTTCTAAGGATTTGTTGGTTAATTTCCTTAGACTACAATTTAGGTTTGTTTATTTTTGTTGTTTGGATTATTAATGGACGTCGTCTCTGAGACGTGCTTCTGTCCGTCTCGTTTAAACACGCGCCCTAGTTATGCCTTGGCTTCCCGCCGGCGGTTTTCCGCATGGCGACGCCGTCTGTTCTCCTCGTCTCATGCCCCGCCCTCTAGGTCGGTGGAGTGGACTGACTGAGTCGTGGAGCGTGGCAGTACGCCAAAGACTCCGGAAGTGCTCGTTTGTCTTACTTGCGGTGGTTTGTGTGGTGTCGGCCGGCTCATTCCACCGTGAGGTTCTACGGCATAGCGTGTCTGACTTGGAGAAGCCGTTAGCTCCGGTTATGCTTGTTCTTGTCGGAAGAATACTGAAATAAGGAGATGTGATGTTGCTGTTCCGGAGAATAGCGGGAGTCGCCGAGGACGGTTGCTCCGGGAATCTTTTGAGCACTGAGGGCGGCAGGTTTTCCTCCGGGACTGAAGTTGAGTATATTTCACTATTGCCGTTGTGATTTTGACTTGCTATTGCCTTGTATTAGGGTGGTGTTTGCGACTTCCTTTATGTTGCTGCCGCCGACATTGTGTGTTTTCCGTCCACCGGTTTAGCTCGCCGGTTCTGAACCTATGAAGGAAAAGGTTGAATGTTAGTTCTGCACTGTGTTTGCAGAGTTTGACTTCGAGTGTGTAGGTTGTTCTAGTACTGCTGGGCTGGTTCCTCGGTTAGGCGTCGACGTGAGCGTGAATTGCTTGCTTAAAATTTGTAGTAGGCATACCGGGCATGGTCGATGCTGTACAGCGAGGATAGTAGAACATGTTGAATCAAAGGCTGTGAATGTGAACTGTTGCTCTGTCATGCCACACTAGGAGACTGTCTAATTGGGTACTGATGTATTGGTGGCTATCTATTGATTCTTGTGACCAATTTGGTAGTCAGTTCCAAGCCTACGTGTTCTATGTATGTGAGAGAAAAAAAATGGTTCAAATGGCTCTGAGCACTATGGGACTTAACACCTGAGGTCATCAGTCCCCTAGAACTTAGAACTACTTAAACCTAACTAACCTAAGGACATCACAATATATGCCCGAGGCAGGATTCGAACCTGCGACCGTAGCGGTCGCGCGGTTCCAGACTGAAGCGCCTAGAACCGCTCGACCACACCGGCCGGCTGTGAGAGAAAGAAAAGAAATTTGTGGAGTACGTGGCTGTGCACACCTTAAAAGTTGTTGGTGCATGTGTTTATCGTAAAAATTGTTTTAATATCGTATGTTATTATCAGCCCCCTTTTAGACTGAAAGTTTTACAGGGTTAGAGAATTTTATTTGTATGTTTGCCTATATGAAGAGTATCGATTGAGCTGGTGGCTTTTACGCCAGTTTGTGAAATGTGGCAGCTTTACGCTGCGGCCTAATGACTTGTAATTGAAGGGCATCATTTAATTCCTCTTTGGGGCTCGCCTTGTATTTTTCCTGTTTCGTACTACCTGAAGATTGTAAATCATGATACTGGGGCACGATGACTGATTGGTAGCCTTACAGCTGCTTGTATTTCATACTCAGCAACTGTGGTTAAACTTTTGTAAATTTGCTGGCCATGTTGGTGTGCGATTATTTGCATTTTAAATTTAGATTTTATGCAAGATTACCTTTTAGAAGTATATGCATGTATTGTTGTCCCTAGGTTTTAAGCTGGATAGTATCAATTGATTTATTTAAGGTTGCTAAGTTTTAGGGAATTCCTTCGCTGTATGATAGTTCTTAATGTTTAATGTGGATTCTAAATGTACTGTGGCCCTTAAGGCTTGATTACTGATAAATTTGTTGATTTGACTTCTATTTTTGAGAACTTGCCTAACCTTAACCATCGGCCAGCCCTTCAGGCTAAGCTTTTTATTAAGTACCTTGATGAATTGACCCTTCAGGCCCCCCTTTTGGAAACTCTACAGCCCTTAAGGCTTTGAAATCCAGTTTTAATACTTAACGTCCCTTGTTAGTGTACTGGGGCCCTTTAGGCCGGCTTACTGATAAATTCCTG
This sequence comes from Schistocerca nitens, assembly GCF_023898315.1. NCBI lineage: Eukaryota > Metazoa > Arthropoda > Insecta > Orthoptera > Acrididae > Schistocerca > Schistocerca nitens. Next base: position 57,567,468 of record NC_064621.1, read on the forward strand.
CCCATTACTTACTTATTGCAGAAGTTGTTTGACTAATTTCATTTATTACCTGGCCCTTAAGGTCGATTTGTTAATAAGCACTTGTTATTTTCCAGTTGATATTTTTAAGATTTTCTTATCTTGTTAATTTGGCCCTTCAGGCCCCTTACTTGGAAGTTTCACGGCCCTTCAGGCCTCTCTATTGTTTCACACTGCCTTGCCTAAACTGTTGGAAAATCTGCTCTTTAACTAAAGTCTAGTTAACTAATTTGGTGGCCCTTCGGGCTCAGACCTTCTGTTCATACGTTTATATTTGAATATTTTCTTTGTCTGTGGTACTGGCCTTTTATATCTTAAATTTTGAAGTGAAGTCAATTTTGGTTTGCAAATTTACTAGCCCTTCAGCCTAAACACGTTATATGTCTTCTTGCTAAATTGGCCCTTCAGGCTTTCTTTGCGATTGCAACCCTTAAGGCATACGCGGTACTATGTTGCGTGGTACAATGTTAAATTGTTGATGAACTAGTTTCTTAAGGTTTGATTCTTCCTATATTCATTATCTCGGCAGATTGTATATTGTGTTTTAGCTAGTTTTAATAAATGCATTAGAAGTAAGGTGTTGTGTTACTTCTACCAGCACTTGGCTCCGCTTCCTCGCCCGATCCTAGTGGCCCCTTATTTCCTTCATTGTTAGAATTTTTGCCCGTTAGCCACTATTATCGGTTTCAGTCTCCAAAACGAAGAATGGTTAGTATGGTAGCCATATAATCTTACTTTTAGGATTCAGTACGTAAAACGCTGAAACCGGAACTGTTATGGTATATGTTGTCCATCTGTTTGTACATATGTTTGTCCGACTGTTACGAATGCTTTTTCTCATGATCGGGTTGACGTGTGAAGTTGAAATTTACGTCACATACGAAGGTCTTTCTTCCTTTGGCGATGTAAAACATTTAAAATTCTACGTGAACGCATTCAAAAGCTACGTCCATATCTGTCACTAATCTTGCCAGTATCGATACCGAAAACAGGCAAAAATTGAAGAAACTCTTGACTCCCGTGGTGGATGAGCTGTCTGCATACAGAATAAAGATTCTGCGGGACCCTCAGAGCGAGAGTCGTACTCTCACTTATTGGGATGTTTCGTTATTATGGAATCCAGGTAAGTCAGAGAAAACTTCTTTGGTAGTAACTTACAAAGGGAGGCCACGACGTCGCGGTCATGGATTTACTTCAAACTTTGTACACACTTAGTGGGCCTTTAAAACAGACATAACGTCCAAATAGTAAGGTGCACTACTCTGGCAATTCCGAGAAAATCGCAAAAGAAGTTCTGCGTTTCTCCTATGTACCTGATGTATCTACGCAAAGGTGCGTATCACAACGAAGCATTGTGGTCACGCGGTTAGAGTTCGCGGTTTGCAAGCGTGTCCCAGAAGTGACGGTTCCAATGCTGGTTTCACATACTTTTAATCTATATTTCTTCTTCACTTGTCACATTATTTAATTTATATAACATTTAAGAGGTAATATAATGAAAAAAAAACACGTGAATTTTCATAAAGTTGTAGTGAATTTTATATGTTATGTGACTAATTATCACTTGTAATTACATTTTCAAGGACGAGCGATAAGTCTGTAAGGCCGAAGACAAACCTCGATAAATAATTATGCGAATGACGTTATTCACAATCAGTAATATAGTAAGTCACAATGTGCCAAACTACAAGAGTAATGTACAATTACATGTCGGATGTGCTCACGACATCACACATTGCTGGATGCTATTTGTGATACAGACATGGAAAACAAATTGAAATACACGTGGTTTCTTTCCTTATATTATGTCTCCAATGTCATATAAATTGATAAATAAATTATAAACAGCCGACCAGTAGCAATGGATAAAGAAATTCTTTACCTAGGTTTCGACAAATATAAATTTGTCTTCTTCAGAAGGTAACCTAAGGGCAATGAACATCATAGCTTACATTAGAAAAGTATGAAACTCATAAGCCAAGAATAAATTTTAAGACAAATTAGAGAACTCTTGCATTACAGAAGTAAGATAACGACGACTGGTACTTACAATTTTACATTAGTAAGAAGTACTGTACCATCGCCGTTTTTACAATTGTCGGCATAGATCCATGTGTCAGAACTAAAATATATCCCTAGAATTAGGGTTTGTCACGTTAATATAAAATAGCTCATGGATCTTGCAGAGTTCACAACCGACCGAGTGTAATCGGCGAGCGTAGTTACTCTGAAAACAGGGCAGGTGGCGCTCGTGCCGAGAAATATGTGTCAATTGGCGTACAAAGGCAACGTGTAAATTATCAGTATTAACAACGTCCTTAGGTAGAGTAACAATCAAAAAAGGAAGGAAATTAACACCCCCGTTATAACAGTATGGGAGCATTGATACAAATAATGTAGTTATACATTAAAAAAAGCCAGGTGGCGCTTACGCCGAGAAACTTACGCCCAGTGGCATATAATTCCAAAATATAAAAAATTACATTACTATATTAGTGAAACCCGCAAACGGTATACATGTCAGAAATTTAAAATTGACAATAATGGCTCTTGTCAAGAAAGAGTTACGAACACTGGTACACGATCCTGTTAATACACATTCACAGGAAAAACGAAATTTTAGAGCCAGGCAAAATCACATAAGGGCCGATGTAGTAGCAAACATACATCGTGACAAAACCACCATTACATAAGGGGTAGTGAGCTTAAAGCACTGAAGGTGCAACATAGCTTTCTGAGGAAATAAACCACTAAGGTTACCAGCATTAATCTTATACCGTAAACAGTGCAGGTTTAAAGCCTTCGAAAAATTGTCTACAAGCAAGGTTCAACTGGTCGTTCAGTATATTACCGTCCTTGAGCTCAAGATGTTTCTTCCCACAGATCTAATCTACGCCCTTTGTCTTCTCTGTGTAGGATAACAGTGTCTTCTAAATGTTATGGCGTATGACTGGCTATCAGGAGGTGTTCAGCAAAAGTAGAATTGTGTACATTCGCTCCTTTTTTATCTAATAGGTGTTCTTTGTATCTTGTTTTCTACTAAGGGTGGAGCCACCTGCTCAGTCTTGGAAGGCAGCAATTGTGATGGGTGGCACGTACTGTACGGTACGGAGGCCTATATCGGATGACGATTCGCAGCCTTAGCATTAGTTTTCATCAGGACTCAGCAGCAGCAACGTCCTGCTGAAGACGGTGGACAACTGAATCGCCGAAATATTGAATCATGTTGACCTTATAATCCGGCACCAAACCTGAAGAGATTTTGAAGCACAGCCTAACAATCATTTGTCTGGTTAATTACATCAGGAGCGAATATATTGATATATTTTATTTTAAAAGCTCAACATGAGTAGGTGAAAACGAAATATCGAACTGCGTGGAGACAACGAGGACCTTGGTCGTTTTTTCATTTTTTTTATTTCGTTTTTCAGCCCCCTTTTGTCGCGTGATGTTCTAAGTGCTGAAGCAAAGAATGGCGGTGAAAAATGTGTCTCAGGTTGACCAACTAATGGGAATATTTTCATATACCATATTGAAATAATATTAAAACTTACATCAATAGAGACACTTTTTAGCAGATATTGGTCCATTCACCGAATAATCTGGTGTGTTGGCAAGAATCTGTTTTGTTGAGGTGACCTTTTTACGCTCTAGTTTCCCGAATAGCACTTGTTATTGAAACGACGTTTTACCTGTATGCTACCGGTGATATTTGTATTTACTTAATATCATTACATCCGACCTATTTTCTCCCAATTAGAAAAGCCTGTTTACTTGTCATAATTACTACTTTCTCCGAGAATATGTAGTAAGCCAGAACTGATAAAATGTGAAAGAATTTAAATCACAATAGCACAACAGTCTAGTCTAATACTAGCCATAACTCGTAAACGGCCATGTAAGTTACTACATAATAGAAGCAGAACTTAAAATAATGACATACGTAATTCGCCAACTTACCTGCTATAAAAAAATTACCTTTTTACCAATGCCTACCCCACCAGGAAGCTTAGGCGATGGAGAATTCGAAATACAAAACACATTTTGTCAAACTGGGTGGACTCGGGTTTTACTGAAATATGTAGTACTTCAAATGCATATAATGTAGGACTTTAAAACGCAACTGACTTTAATTCTTGATAATACTAAACCTCTGTTTAGATCCCTATACTATTAAATTACGCAACAATTCTGAAGAAAACTTTAAATATTTAGTTTTCTTCTGAGTTCTCAAAACAACCATCCTAGTCAAGTTACCTGTGCCATACAGTAGAAACTGAAAAAGTATATCTGTATGATTAACAGGCACTACAAAAGTTTATAATTTCTCGAAGTAGGGTCTTGATATCTTCTAGCACTTATAATGTTTACTCTTAATCACCTGCGTAATAAGATCATATTGTAAGTGATAAGCTCATACTAGCAGTGTTTCAACGTCCTTGGATCCTCTGAAACAGAGAGTCGTCGCTCACAGTTTCGATGTGTTAGTGAGTAGACGTGACTGTTACCTACTCCGTATATGGAATTATCGCGCAACTCTTATCGATTCTGCTATGTATGATAACACGCTAGAATTTTTTATACCAAAGAATAAACGAAACTCTGTAACAAATCAGCCGGCCTGTGCTACCATTTTAAAAGACTGCAGAGAATATTTAGCGTTGTCTACACAGTGTTTCAGAGGATCCTGTGAAATACACAACGATTTTTCAAGTTGAAGAATACCAGCATGACTGAAGTTAAGGAAATATTTTCCTAAACCATTTAGTCTTTCTTGCTGCTACGGAGTTTGTTAAGCGAAAGTGTAATGTGAGTGAATACGAAAACTCAAGACAAGAAAGTTGAATGCGGTTTCAAAGAAAGTAACAAAAAATAAATAAATATGAACCCATACACTTTCGTATTATGTAAACTTGATTATTTCAGCCTACTTTTTGGTAAGTGATAACAGAAAAAATAATGCGCTATTACATTTCAGTTTTTTTCTGTTTGTTGTCCAAGTGCTTATTTCTAACCTGAGGCAGTAGGCCACGAGGAAAAGATGTATTGTCCCTGGGGTTTAAACTTAGGCAATGCATTGTTTACGCTTCGCTTTTTTTCTTTTCGAATGTTCGACTGTCATCGATATACGAAAACCGTATACTAAAAGGCCCGAACGAAGCTCCTGGCGTTTGATCTGTCTTGGCCCTATCTAATTAACACGTTTTATTCGGAGATCAAAACCTTTCATCTCATTAAAATTATGTAATACCTGGAATGAGGTCACTTTGACCTTTGAAGGATGCTGGTGACGATACCTGAATAAAACGTAGAATTCGTGATCTAGTGAATGTTAAATGTCACTAGCAAATATACGCTCTCCGACATTTAATAGCCCTCAGTAAATATCTGCTTTTTAAGTTCTGTCAGCACACCCTCCACCGGCAGCAAGATTGTTACTCATTACTTAAGGATCATGTACACTGATATGCGATTCAGTTAACGACTACGAGTTCTCTGCGTTGCTTACTATTTTTTTCATTTGTATGTGGCAAGTTTATTCCTTTTCATCTTTTGGATCCGATGGTGTCTGAAAAGCCTAAACAGGTTACCTGTACAAATAAAATGTGACGAGGATCGTAAATTCTGTGATGTATTTAGGAGCCGTAACATTTACTGGATTGTCAAATAAACCCTAATCCTCTAGGTTATGATATTACATCCTCAGGGTTAATCCTATTTCCCAAGAACCGATTCATAAAAATGGTTTTTTCCGGTCTTAGGTGTAATAACTACGGCCAATTATAACGTTTCTGACTGCCTTGCTTTTCATGTGTAACACGACTTTTCGCTGTATTCCCAGAATACTGGAAAATTTCCCATTTCTTGTTTCTTCACACCTTACTTCACAAGGACCCCTCGTTCTTAACATTGCTGATAGATTTCTGTGTAATAGAACAACTTTTGTCAGTAAGTAGTTTTAATCCAGAATGAGATTTTCACTCTGCAGCGGAGAGTGCGCTTATACGAAACTTCCTGGCAGATTAAAACTGTGTGCCGGACCGAGGCTCGAACTGGGGACCTTTGCCTTTCGCGGTCAAGTGCTCTACCAACTGAGCTACCCAAGAACGGCTCACGCCCCGTCCTCACAGCTTTACTTCCGCCAGTACCTCGTCTCCTACCTTCCAAGTAGTTATATTTCGTAGAAGTATTTGCGTGGAATTGCCGTATTTTTAAATTACATTCCGCAGTAGCTGATGCCCTGCTCGCACTGACGTGAAGTCCCATGTGTCACAGTCTCACAACACAGTTAAAGACGCGCTGGACACTGAGATATACGTCACGCAGTTAGTAAATGAACGAAATACGCCAAACGGGCCACTGCGCTTCGTTACTCTTGTACGTGTGCGTACTATACGCATTACGCGAGAGATTTTTTATAAACGACCCCATGGGCTGTAAGAGGATGTTATATGTAACAAAATCAGTCTTCACTTGCAGTGGTTAGGTGCCCATCAGTGAACAATTACCGGAAAGATTTAATCTAGATATTTTCATGCTGACGCTGTGACGACTGCTTTCGCACAATGTCGTCATAGAATGGTTCGACCCTCCTATTCAGCCTGTTTCTTACCATGGTGCTGCTTCTTTTCCCTTAAACGTTAATTAACCTGATCTCGGGTAATGTCATCATTACGGTATTTTGATTCTCTGCGATTATGCTATCCGTCACAGGCCATCATTGGTTCCCACTGTTTCAGATGGAGCATTTGTTTCGATACATGAATAAGGCAAAAGGAGCAGGTACACCCCACACTACAATGACGTTGAATAAACTGCTTCTATAGCGACTGTGAGTGAAAGCAGTACCGCGGTATGATGAACACCTAATCCGTTCAGGCAACTGAATTTTCTTCGATCCTCGGAAAGAAATGCAGCTCTCTGTTATGCTTACAATACGCTAATTTCTACTGACTTCACCTGCTGCGCGGGATTAGCCGAGCGTGCTCGGTCAGAGGGTTAGCTGCCCTCTGTAATAAAAAAAAAATGGGTTAATGGATCAACGACGAACTGAAACGGGTGTCTTGCGACGTCCGCACCGAGCAAATAAAACGAACAAAAATGAGATTAAAAAAAAAAAATAAGCGGTCTCAGGCGCTGCAGTCACGGACTGTGCGGCTGGTCTCGGCGGAGGTTCGAGTCCTCCCTCAGGCATGGGTGTGTGCGTTTGTCCTTAGGATAATTGAGGTTAAGTGGTGTGTAAGCTTAGGGACTGATGACCTTAGCAGTTAAGTCCCATAAGATTTCACACAAATTTGAATTTTTTTTTTTACTTCACTTGTCGCTTGCGGTTAGGAGTATGGCTTAGGTGTACCTAATTGCAGCAAATAAGTTTATTCTGTGCACGGAAACTGCATCAGTGTACAAATTAGAGATAAAACAAAACCGAGAAAAGAGTTAGATTTATTTGAAGACAGAGGCAGTCACGAAACAAAAAAAAATTATGAAAACATTTTAGCTGTACTTGGAATAAAAACTACTGCAGCTCACACTTTTTCTTTTCAACTTATCAATGCTTCGTTCATGGCTTTAATGAATCAACGTAATACATCATTTTCATCCTACTTTAATTATTACTTTGTCCGGGTGACTGCTTGAAGAAAGTAAATGAGTTGAGGTACCACTCATCCGTCAGAATAACTGAAACTTGTTTTTAAAATAATTTCTACGTTTATTGTTATGACGCTGCAGTTATCAAACAAGAGCAAGCCTCGCATAGCTTTATTCCTACGACTAACAACAGAAATGTACTGCAACAACGTTTTCATCTCTGAGTATCATCACATATTGGATGTTGCAGGCATTAGTCTGTTACAGATGACTTCACTAAAGCAATGTTGCTAGAGCGACACGGGACACATGCTTTCGATGTTAACTACGTTAAGGAAACAACTCTTTAAAAGAAACGTATATAGCCAAAACCCAGACAAAATTAAATTATGGACATATATTGAGAAGGAATTCAAAACAAGATTTTATCTAGAGCACATTTGTCCGGAATAAGTGTATTTGAAATGTTGCTTTGTTTGTTTCGGGTTGAACGAGAAGGTTCCTGACAAGGTGGTCCAGTGATGTACAACCTACGGGGCGGGCAGCAGGGCAGGTCACTAAAAGAGTAAAGTCGGACGTCAGCATCTGGATGATCTGCTGGACTGCACTGTCAGAGAGGCTTTGAGCTTCTCCGCTTACAAAACTTGAATGAAACATACTGAATAGTTTCTTAGTTCTTGTAATATCTTGTGATATGTAACATCTACCAAGATGCCTATAATAAGAGGTGGATCTACTGTATTTTGTGTTTCGTACATCTCTTCAGTTCTGCGGTACCTCACCGAGGTAGTCCACAATTAAAGAGATTATTATTCAATCAACACAAATTTTATTAAATGTGGAGAAGCTTGTAAGCAGTTTGTTTAATAGATACTGGTCTGAACCACAACAACAGTTTTAAACCTAGTTGATTTGGAGAAGTCAGTCACAAAACCATTCCGTGAATATTAAGGATAGAGGTGAGAAGTAGCGTGGAGAGTGAATCATAACTTATCCTGTGTCAGAAATATCTTTGAATGTCGTTAGAAAAAGAGAAATCACAAAGAGTTCAAATGGCTCTGAGCACTATGGGACTTAACATCTATGGTCATCAGTCCCTTAGAACTTAGAACTACTTAAACCTAACTAACCGAAGGACATCACACAACACCCATTCATCACGAGGCAGAGAAAATCCCTGACCCCGCCGGGAATCGAACCCGGGAACCCGGGCGTGGGAAGCGAGAACGCTACCGCACGACCACGAGCTGCGGACTCACAAAGAGTGATTGGAATATTTTATAAATGGTGACCTTAATAGATTTGTCAGATCATAGCTTCAAAAAAATAATTCTACTGAAATAATTCGGAGACATATACTCAAACAGCACCTGTGAATAATAGATCTTAGAAGCGACTGATTTCCACAAATTATCATTTCCGAACTTACGTAGCATTAAGGAAAAATGATGTGAACGAATTCCCAACTTTTCTCTTTCCATAAAAGGATCAGAATCGTACTTAGATACTTTAAATAAGCAATTTACAACATGTGGATGCACCAAAATCAACTAAAAAAGATTAGTGTGCAGTGAGACCATAGCATTACGTGCGGTCAAGCACTCACTTCAAGAAAATATATTCTTTGCTGAATAGAAAGTAAATTCTCACAACAATAAAAATTCATACTGATTCACGTCTGTTTAAAGGTCAAACACTTCCTAATTACTTGAGTGTTACAGACCAGCGGAATCTAAAGCTACTTTTCCATCTTAACTGAAGAAGGGCATTCGGGCCACCGCATCTTGGCGACCAAGTTTATACGACGACAGACGGTGAGAACTGATTACAAGGCAGTTAAGTCTTTGAGTTGCCGTGGGAAGAAAGAGAACGCCGAAAATTATGTGGAAGACGAGAAGCTTCTTGTATCCGTAACCATTTGATTGGTACAGCTGCAGTTTCGCCGCTCACATGCGGGCTTTCAGTTCAGCAACTGTGAATACAGCAGAGAGGGCAGAAGGTGAATCCAGGACATCATCATCCATCACCGACAGTCGTCTGCGACCAATTAGCAAACTAGTGGGTTGCCGCGTCGAGTGGAGCTCAAATGTTTAGCTAATTAAAGGAACAAACTAAAAAGGATACAAGGTAAGCCAGGAAACCAGAATTAACTGAGCTAATAAGTTATGGTAATCAGGAGATGAGAAATGAGTCAGGCAATGAACTTACGAGTGTACGAAGCAAATAAATAATGGTACTCAGGAAATCAGACGAGAGGTAGTCGAACAAGTAAATAAGATAAAGAACTATAACACTTCTGTATGCTACTGCTATACCATAACCTGGAAATAGGAGGCAGGTCGTGAAATAAAACTATCTTGTTAAGGCAATTATGGTATAAAGCAACAGAGCAGTGTTACGCTCTGAGAGGAATTTTGTTATGTTGACCGTGTTGTACCTAGCGGGGTGGCTTATCGGAAATGAAAGTCAGAGTTACGTAAATATTTGAACAGTACAAACAATGTTTTACCTATCTACACTGTTCAAAGAACAAGGAAAACGGTCGCCAGCCTCATTAGGCAAGAGGATGATTGCCATTCTTGTTCAAGAAATTAAGTATGAGTAACCTTAATGGACAAACACAACCTATATTTTGCCACACGCGAGTGCAACGAACTCTTACACCTGCATATGTTCACGGTTAAGATTGGAAGCTAACAGAGCAGAACAAACTATTTGCGTAAATATATTGGCTCTGAGCACTATGGGACTCAACTGCTGTGGTCATCAGTCCCCTAGAACTTAGAACTACTTAAACCTAACTAACCTAAGGACATCACACACATCCATGCCCGAGGCAGGATTCGAACCTGCGACCGTAGCAGCAGCGCGGCTCCGGACTGGAGCGCCTAGAACCGCACGACCACCGCGGCCGGCTGCGTAAATATAACAGATAACGGAACACACTATTACTTTCTGGGCTTATTCAAACTAAATGGTTTTTATAAAATTACTGTTAATATTCACTGCAGAATCATTAATTGGGCATAGGTTCAGTATTATTGTTCAAATATTTTCCTAGCTGACATAAAATTATAAATGTAGTTCACTGCAAAATTATGAACTGGTCACAGGTTAAATATCTCTCAACTAAATACTATTCTATTTAGAATGAAAGTTAAATAGAAGTCACTAACAGGTTACTTCTCACTGTCTTTTGAATAAAGAAATTATTGTTTTCATAAATAGTGGTAAAGGATAACCTGTGCATCTTATTACACTATTAATATGCATTTTCAATACCCAAAAGAAACAAGCATTCAACTGCAATTCACGACTTTTACTGCAGTGAGACGCAATGTTGACAAATTTACAAGAAACTGACTCACCTTTTAAAATTTACTACAGGCAGCACTATGATCATTAACTAAGCAAAACTCTATAAGCCTCAGTTTTAAGAATTTTAATCTTTAAAGGAAACTGCAAATTGTCTTTATTACCACAGTCTTCTACTTTCAAGTAAATGATTAAATCGTTGACTCTGAAACTTCAAAAAAAACTTTAAATTGTGCTATTTCCATCACTGGGAGGCTTTCACAAGACATTTACTAGCTCCCACAATTTCACTAAATCCACAGTAAATCTGAATACTCTCTTCTTACCAAAGATCAAACAACATTATTTGAGTAAATATTTGGCTTTGAGGCTTTCATTTTTTCCACAAACTAGGACACTCGGTAATCATAGTTCAAATGGAGAGGAACCTGAGAGGTGTTGTGATAGGGGAAAAACTCAAGGTAGGGACATGAATTCAGTTATAAGTTACCTTATATTTGTGCACGCTAAAACATCCAATGAGCTGATCCTTCACTGTACATTACTATAGTGCTCCATTATAATGATTGCACAATGTGGTGGCAGCTGCATATTGGTAGGTGGGTTTGCAGGCAGAATTGCTGGACTCTGTCCCTTCTTGGTGGCGATGATGGATACCAATTCCAGAATCGTTCAGCTATTTATGCATCCATCTGAGGCATTGGTAAGCGGCAGGAAAAGCCTCTCTCGGAACCAGCACAATATACAACTTTTACATGGGCAGTGCACAGTTTGACAGCTCGTCTCCGGCTGTCTCTTGTTCCACCTTTTCTACCTAGGCCAACCACAATTTGCGCGCGCTACACAGTTCCGTTCCCGAGGGGAACGATAACACCTTTTACATATCATATAAGTAAGAACCCTAAGTGAAGGTCAGCAGTTTACATAACAGCAAACAATCATTTTAAACAAAACATATCATTTGCACATATAGGTAGTTCTAAACAAAATTATTTTAAAAAATTTATTTAATTTTAAAAATAACCAAAGAGATTATATGAGGAAGGCAAAAGGTCATTTGCTCATATTGTGCATATTACAGAGATTAAACTACATTACAGTATCGAATTAATCGTACACTAATGACAGAAGTTCAACGATGGGATGTTGAACAACATAGAAAGCTAAATGAATCAACAAAGGGTATGTAGTGTGTAAGCTAGGGTGTTACAGAACGAGAGGCAAGATGTTAGACAGAGGGTAGCTGTACAGATGACAGTATTTAGAAAACAACTCCAGGCCCGTACTAGTGAACCTCAAGCCCAGCAAGACCAGTTACATAATGAAATAAAAAAATTAACAGAATATTTATCTACCCAGAAATTAAATTTGTTTAGCGTACTTGGTAATAGTTAAAGTATGAGATATAAAATGCATACTAATATAGTTGTAGATGGACAAGAATCACCGAAATGCTGATACAAAGAAAACGGCCTTACACACGATATAGGAATAAAGTTTCACTGATTTAAAGAACGAGTTGGGGAAAGAATGACAGGAACTGCAATGTATAAAGAGGTAGTTCGTAACTGAGTCTAAAATTATAGCCGAAATGTAACAAGGAAGTCCTAGTCATGTGTCCAGATTTGATTTGGATGGAGATAACAGAGAAAGGGAACTGCCCAACACTGAGAAATGTCAGGGATGTTGGTAGAACTAAACAATGCTATTAGTAACCTCTATGTAACAATTCCTTCAATTAAAATAAAAGAGGAATCCTCACAGGTTCTAGTATACATGTAGCTGGCAAAGCAGTCAGAGCTGAAAAGCTACAAATGGGGGAAAAGGTAAAACTTTTGCTACTGGAATGGAAAGTATGCCTCATCCAGTAGCCAAGGAGTGGCGAGTGGAGTTCAGATTAGGAAGCAGTAGTTATGTATCTAGTCTTCTCCAGGTTTTAAACCCAAGGGCACAGAGCATAAAATATTTTCTGAAGAATATATGAGGGTGGATTACCTGCATCATGAGACTGTAAAAGGAGATGATTTGTAACCGGTCATTTAGAAGGTGAGGCAGCAGACTGGGGTACACTGCATGCTAAAAAATTTCAAAATTGGGATGATTTTAGCAGGCAGTGCAGAGATATGTATTGGCCACAGGGAAAGCAACAAAATTTAACATTAGAACTACTCGATCGTACGCTCTATAAAAGAAACTGTGGTGGTTTTCGAAAATATTTCAAGCGCCATTTGACTAGGATGAAATTTCTTCGTGAGCATGTTAGTGAAAACCATTTGGGAAACGTACAGTTTAGCCATGTGCCTACCTATGTTAGAGATTAGGAGGAAATGAAGCAAGCATATTGTAACACCAAATTATTTTGAACAATTAGGCAATCTTTAAAAAATCAGTCTTTGAAAGATCGAGATATATGGCTTTAAACAAGGAAACGATGATTGTAGAATGGAAGTGAAAGTGAGAAGTAGCCAGTATTGTCAGGGTAAAAGACAACAAAATATTAACGATTTGGAGAAAAATACGTAACATACAGAATAATTCACTTCCAGGAATTAAATATTGTTCAATAGGCATGGTTATTATTGAACATTTTATTAACTTCGGATGTTTTCCAGTAGGCTCTACAACGAGTGACCAATAAGAGCACCTAACCCAAATTTCCAGGAGTTATCAATGTAAAAGAAGAAAGGCTGTTACAAGACGATTTGCTGTAAGAAAGGATCATTGCTAGGGAGTCAACTAAAGTTTGACCCACTGTTTTAAGAAACATACAAACAAAAAACTTCACATAATAGTAGGCAGATGTGTTATGGATAAAACATGTTATGAAACTAGAAAAGAAGTATGGAGTTATCTTGTATTGCCAGTTGTTGGTGTTCAAATAGTAGGGAAAATAGGAAGTAAAGGAAGAAGTGTAAAGCGAATTAATTTAATGTTTTCTCATAAATTCTTATGCATATCTCACATGAACATAACCTTTTTCATTAGAACTGGAAGGGTTGACTCAATTTAGGGTATTACTACATTTTGGGAAGCAGTTTTATTATCAAGTTCTAAGACAATTTGTGTATATAACGTTTGGAGACACAGAGCAAGGTGGTACTAACCCAGAGGAAGAAGTGCATATGTGTGCTACCACAAACTGGCCACACTAGAGAATGATTGATGACAATAACTTCTTAATAGAGATGTGTGGAGATCAACCCTCTACGAAGGTAAAAGAAAATGATCAGTCAGTGGAGGAAAAATCTGACTTGCTGGAAACTGTGATTCAATATAAGGATATTTTTTTAGACAAATGAGATCATGTATCAGGCTATGAGTGTACACCCAAGAACAAAGAAGTAAAATTGTTTTTCAGAAATCTAACTCTGTACAAATTGCTGTAAAAAAGCAGTAGCTACCTTATTAATTGAAATAAAATCTAGATTAATGTATTATTGTAAGACCACAAGGTGAATACAGTCAATTCCCTATTATTTGTAAAGAAATGAAATGGTGGGATCAGTTTACTTTTAGACAGAAGATCCCTAAATCAAATAACTGCGAAGAAAGACAGAACATCTTTGCCTGGCTTGATGAAATGGTGTAACATATATAAGTAGTGTGAATCACACTAGTGGCTATTGGCAAGTATCTGACAATGACCTTACATAGTATTTTAATTCAAAGAATGATCTATACAATTTAAAGTATTACCTTTCATTTCTGAGCATATCTATGTCAGTATTAAACTTATCATTATGTCTTGCTCGAGGCAATGACTTGTTACAAAGAATTATCTTCTAGATACATGATCTTAATGTTTCTAAAACTTCGTCTGAGGATATGGATCTGCTAGACTTGAACAAACGGATATTCCAATAAAGTTAGATATATCCTCATTTAGTAAGGAAGAATTCAAGGTTTTAGGACATATTATTGTTGCTAAAGGGATTCATCCTGCTCCTAAATGGGTAGAAGACTTTAGTGTACACTTATCCACAAAATAACAGCCAGTTGAAGTCCTTCCTAGGAATGGCAAATTTTTTAGAAAATTCTTGTCATAAGATTGAATTGCTAATCTTACCAGCACACAGCTGATAAAACAACAGTTTTTGTGTCGCTGGGGTAAGGAGGAAATATCGGTCTAGTATCATAGTAAGGAGAACCTTGCACAATCAAAGCTGTTACACCATCCTAATTTAGGGGAAGTGTTCACGATTTCCATTGATGCACTTGACTGTGGTGTGGCTTGTGGGATGCTGTCATAATGTACCTTCTCCAAGTAGAATATTAAATAAGCGTCATGTCAATTTTTCAGTCACAGAAAAGAAACCCTTGACTGTAGTACAGAGCTTCAACAGGTTTCAGTATCTTTTAGGGGGAAATAAAACCATAGTTACACTGACCATCAGGACCCTTGCTTTCCTCATGAATAGTAAATTAGTGCACCACAGGCTAATGAGATGGGTTTTGTTTATCCAGGAGTTCCACTTTGAGATTAGATTACTGAATGTTCTGTAAATGTGATTCGAGACGTTTTATTATAATAACCTCAAGGGCTTAAGGAAAATCTGGGGTCCCATGATACTTATACGAAGTTTAGAATTTATTTTATGAGAAATGGTAATCATAATACAGAAGTAAGAAATCTGTCGCTAATGCTCATGAATGGATACTGGGTTAAATAAAATTGTTCAATCATCCACTCTAAAAGCTTGGTTACTCATAGTTATGGTAACTGGCTAATCCACACTGAGATTTTATAACGAGGGCGTAATATTAATAGTTTAAGTTGGAACATTTGTATACCTGCCCATATTAATAGTGAACTAACTGAACATATTCATCAATTTTACAGCCACATGTTAATGAATATATAAGTTGCACGATGAAACACTGTTATTTTAAAGATATTCATAGACTGGGAAGAATTATTACTAGTTCTTGTCCATTTTGTCGAAGAATAAAAGAAGCATCTACAAAAGTCAAACGTAAATTCTTCTTTTTCTTCCTCCTTTCCTTCTAGGCCAAACCCTTTTTTCCTTCGGTACTCCTCAAGGTATCCTGATGTTTCTGTTCCATATTTTCCTTGGACTGTCAATATTTCTCTTACGAGATAACGATTATTTTTTACAGTTTCTACAATTTTCTGCTCATGCATCCTATCTCTGTGTTCACTCCATATGTGCTTTCCCTTATGTACTCATTCATTAATGGAGACCACTTTACATCTTTTTCTAATATTTTCTGTTCTCTATTTCTCAGTGTCTTCCCTGTAATCCTTCACATAATTTTCATTTCTGTGGTTTCCAAAAGCCCTTTTATTTTTGATGTTTTCAGTCTTGTTTCAACTGTGTATGACATCATTTGTCTCGCTAGTGTTTTGTAGTCTTGCCTTTGTAGCTTTTCTGTTGTGCTTCTTTTTATCAAATAGAATTATTTAAACACCGTGAGACTTTGATTTTGCTGTTCTCTACCTTCCCTCTCGACCTTTCTACTGCTGGGCAGATCAATACAAAGATATTTAAATTTCATTAATTTTTCCATCCAGTTCCAGAATGCCTTTCTTTGGTTCCACAGACGTTGTTATACATTCGGTTCTTTGAGTGGACATGATTATATTTAGGTTTCTTGCTGCTACGCTAAATATGTATAAAAATTGTGTAGGTTACCGTCACTGTTTGCCAGCAGAATGGCATTGTCAGCATAACAAATGGTTTTTTCTTCGTTTTCCATTCTATAACCACTACCAGCCAATACCTCCTTTATCACCTCGTCCACGACTAAAAAGTAGCAGGCTCAAACATTCACCTTCTCTAACACCACTATTAACTGCTATACAGCTAGTTACCCTGGAACCAATTTTGCCCTGCATGTGGTTGGTAGAGTAAATGTCTTCAATCGTTTTTATTAAATTGGAGGGAATCCCTCTATTATAGAGATTTAAAAATCTGTTAACTGAATCCTATCGAAAGCTTCTGGTAAATCAACAAAAGAAAGACAAGCTGGTCTGTTGTATTCAATGGACTTCTCTACATAACGTCTAAGAATGAATATCGCATCTATGTGTGACCTACCTTGTGGGTGTCGTAAAGCTTTTTATTTTATTTTTGTCGTGAGTTTAAGAACTGAAATCGGTAGATCCAGCCCTCTGTAGTTGAATGAGTCTTTCTTACCTCCTTTTTTTGTAAATCAGAAACATAATTCTAGTTCTTCATACGTTCGGAATTTTATTACCATTTGTAACATCGTTAACCAATTTGGTAAACTGTTCAGTTAGTAAATATCCTCCACACTTCAGTAATTCATTGGGCATCCTATCATTCTCTGGAGACTTGCTATTTTTTTAAACAGACTTACAGCTTCTTCTATCTGTGCATGTGAAACAACTACATCATCATCTACTTGTATACTGAACTCTGACCTCTCTTCCTTTTCTTGTGATTTTTTTTTTACCTTTCTACAACTCTGATAAATATTTAACCCACGTCTCCTCATTTATGTCGCTCACTGTGAAAATTTCATTGACTTCTTTCCCCTGCTGTCGTATCATTCTCCAATTTCTTTCTGCAACCCATAGAAGTAATATTCTAATTTTTTAGAAAAGATTTCTAATGTTCTGGTATAAAACGATTCACCGTCTCTTTGTCACAATGCCGAGTTATTTTATAATCTTCTTAACACTTGTGTTTCGAGTGATTTATATTTCAATTAGTCACACCTCTTTTTTAAACATTTTCTTCATGTCTTCGCGAAATTATGGTGTGCTGTTTGTTTTCCTCTCTTGCTTTATAACTCATGAATCTAGCGCTACTTGAGCTACTGCTTCAATACTGTCTTTGATTTTCTCCCAAGCCTGTCCTACGTTATCCTCTGCATTAATGGATTTCTCTTTTAGTTTCTTTGCTAATCGTTTCTGATATAAAATTGCTATCGATTATTTCATAATGACGCTATATTAAATTTTTCTTCGTTTGAGACTGGTTCTTTAGCATCTTGTTCCTTCCTACATGGTGTCAGATTTTTGCCATGAGTACACTGTGATCACTCCTTATACTGGCAGAGTTTAAAGTCCTAAGAGCTAGCACTGACTGAAAATGGGTGTTCCTATCTGTAACAATCTATTCTATTGTAGATTTATGACCTATTATGTTCTGTGAAGTGTATTTGTTCTGTTCTTTATGGACAGATATGCTGTTACTATTCTCCATTCGTCACTTAAGTCTAATTTTATCATAATCTCAATATTATCATTTACAAAGTCTTCATCAAACCGTTGTTTAGCTCCAGAGATGACACTATTTCCAATATGAGCATTAAAATCTTCCATTATGACTGCAGGTTCGTTTGAAGATGCTAGACTGATAACCTCTTCTAACTGGTCATAGAAGGCCTCTTTGTTCAAAGTTCACTATCCTTTGGGCTGTACAGGGAAATAATGTTCAATTTGTGATGAGCCAGTTTCAGTTTTAATAAAACTATTCCCTGAGAGATGTACTGACACTCCTCAATAAGATCTTTGTATTTCTTGTGTGTAAGTACCCCTATTCCCACTTTAGCTCTTGTCTCCTCTAATCCGCTATAAATGAATAGGTACTGGTCATATTTCTTCTGCCCTTTGACTTTCTTTTTTGTTTCTTGGATACTACATATTGAGATTTCATCATGTTTCAGATCTTCTATAAGCTCTTAATCTTTGTTATTAATGAATTTTATGTTCCAAGTTCTAATTCCCAAAATATTTTTATTTTTACATGTCTTTGACCTGTATCGAGCCTTCGTCATCATATTTTTAGTCTTTCTTTTCCAAGACACAGTACTGCTACTCTACAGCGTGAAATTATATCTCCAGTAGGTCGCTAGCTTGGCTGTCAGTGGGTCTTTTTTCAAGATTTTCCTTTCCCGTTGGCTGGCTGCTTTCACCACAGTTTAGGAGCCCAGCCTGCGCTAACCGTCACAGTAATGAGGTTCTGTAATATCGTAGCTTTTGATACTAACGCACCATTAATCCTGCAGTGGGATGGGATGCGCTGATTTTTTCTTCAGCATTTTCTTCCCTAAGCGATGGGTGATCCAACAACCTATTCCACAAGGCAGCAACTTTGAAGGCGTGAATTGAGGACAGGAAGAGGAAGGCTCCCTCATTTCACGAAGTCTAATATCGCTGGAGTCATAAAAACAAGAGTTGGTCAAGAGAGACAGACAGGAAAGGAAACAGAAGAAATTTGACACCAGTACGTGGAAGTCTTGTCACTTCATAAAACCCAAGGGTCTATGGGAACTGGCAACTGTAGGTTGGTATCGACAACTAACCAAAGAAAGAGGCGGTAGGAAATACACCTTCTTAGTAATAGAAAATTGTTAAAAATATGACTGTACTAATACCGGTACCAAACACATAGTCTCAAAAGCGATTATTTAGTTAATATAGGGATTCGTAGACAGGAAGCCCACGCCTACTACAGTAGTGCAAGTTTATATGCCAACTAGCTCCGCAGATGACGAAGAAATTGACGGAATGTATGATGAGATAAAATAAATTATTCAGATGGTGAAGGGAGACGAAATTTTAATACTCATGGGTGACTGGAATTCAGTAGTAGGAAAAGGGAGAGAAGGAAGCGTAGTAGGTGAATATGGATTGGGGGTAGGAAATGAAAGAGGAACCTGCCTGGTAGAATTTTGCACAGAGCATAACTTAATCATGGATAACACTTGGTTCAAGAATCATAAAAGAAGGTTGTATACATGGAAGAATCCTGGAGATACTAGAAGGTATCAGATAGATTATTTAATAGTAAGACAGAGATTTAGGAACCAGGTCTTAAATTGTAAGACATTTACAGGGGCAGATGTAGACTCTGACCACAATCTATTGGTTATGAACTGTAGATTAAAACTGAAGAAACTGCAAAAAGGTGGGAATTTAAGGAGGTGGGACCTGGATAAACTGACTTAAACCAGAGGTTGTACGGAGTTTCAGGGAGAGCATAAGGTAACAATTGACAGGAATGGGGGAAAGATATACAGTAGAAGACGAATGGGTAGCTTTGAGGAATGAATTAGTGAAGGCAACAGAGGATCAAGTAGGTAACGGACGAGGGCTAGTAGAAAACCTTGGGTAACAGAAGAAATATTGAATTTAATTGATGAAAGGAGAAAATATAAAAATGCAGTAAATGAAGCAGGCAAAAAGGAATACAAACGTCTCAAAAATGAGATCGACAGGAAGAGCAAAATGGCTAAGCAGGGATGGCTAGAGGACAAATGTAAGGATGTAGAGGCTTATCTCACTAGAGGTAAGATATATACTACCTACAGGAAAATTACAGAGACCTTTGGAGAAGAGAGAACCACTTGTATGAACATAAAGATCTCGGATGGAAACCCAGTTCTAAGCAAAGAAGGGAAAGCAGAAAGGTGGAAGGAGTATACAGAGGGTCTATACAAGGGCGATGTGCTTGAGGACAATATTATGGAAATTGGAAGAGGATGTAGATGAAAATGAAATGGGAGGTATGATACTGCGCGAAGAGTTTGACAGAGCACTGATAGACCTGGGTCGAAACAAGGCCCCCGGAGTAGACAACATTCCGTTAGAGCTACTGACAGCCTTGGGAGAGCCAGTCTTGACAAACCTCTACCATCTGGTGAGAAAGATGTATGAGACACGCGAAATACCCTCAGACTTCAAGAAGAATATAATAATTCCAATCCCAAAGAAAGCAGATGTTGACAGATGTGAATATTACCGAACTATCAGTTGAATGAGTCACGGCTGCAAAATACTAACACGAATTCTTTACAGACAAATGGAAAAACTAGTAGAAACCGACCTCTGTGAAGATCAGTTTGGATTCCGTAGATATATTGGAACACGTGAGGCAATACTGGCCCTACGACTTATCTCAGAAGATAGATTAAGGAAAGGTAAGCGTTAGTTTCTAGCATTTTTAGACTTAGAGAAAGCTTTTGACAATGTTGACTGGAATACTCTCTTTCAAATTCTGAAGGTGGCAGGGGTAAAATACAGAGAGCGAAAGGCTGATTACAATTTGTACAGAAACCAGATGGCAGTTATGAGAGTCGAGGGACATGAAAGGGAAACGGTGGTTGGTAAGGGAGTGAGTTGTAGCCTCTCCCCGATGTTATTCAATCTGTATATTGAGCAAGCAGTGAAGGAAACAAAAGAAAAATTCGGAGTAGTTATTAAAATCCATGGAGAAGAAATAAAAACTTTGAGGTTTGCCGATGACATTGTAATTCTGTCAGAGACAGCAAAGGACTTGGAAGAGCAGATGAACGGAATGTATAGTGTCTTGAAAGGAGGACATAAGATGAACATCAACAAAAGCAAAACGAGGATAATGGAATGTAGTCGAATTAAGTCGGGTGATGCTGAGGGAATTAGATTAGGAAATGAGACACTTAAAGTAGTAAAGTTTTGCTATTTGGGGAGCAAAATAACTGATGATGGTCGAAATAGAGATGATATAAAACGTAGACTGGCAATGGCAAGGAAAGCGTTTCTGAAGAAGTTGAAATTTGTTATCATCGATTATAGATTAATTTGTCAGGAGGTCGTTTCTGAAAGTAGTTGTTTGGAGGGTAGCTATGTATGGAAGTGAAACGTGGACGATAAATAGTTTGGACAAGAAGAGAATAGAAGCTTTCGAAATGTGGTGCTACATCGCTTCGGGCAAATTCCGGGATGGTTCCTTTGACAGGATTTGGCCGACTTCCTTCGCCATCTTTTCTTAATCCAATGGGACCGATGATCTCACTGTTTGCTCCCTTGACCAAAATCGACCACCAATCCACTTTTAAAGTTTTTTATTTCAACGTGTCATTCACAAAACAGATACCTGATTATTAAGGGAAATAGTCTGGAGTTGAATGGAAGCTTATTCAGCGTAAAAAAACCTGCAGGTTATTACAGAAAGGAATATCGTGAAGGATCATTCGAACTGTTTTATATAGTTTGATCTTAAAGAGATATATCAGATCACAGATCCAATAAAAAATATTATGGAAATAATTCAGAGTCATATAATCAACAGCATCTGTGATATATCGATCTTAGCGAAGAAGCGCTATTGTTTTCACAAATGAACGTTTTCGAATATAACCAGTAACATAAGATGCGGTGACCGACTTCCCAGGTCCTCTCTTTCGATAAAAGGATCTGGATCGTACTTTGAATATTTAAATAAGCTACAGCCTGTGGAGGTATTAAACATAAATAGAAGAACATTGGTATGCAGTGGGACTACAGTATGAGTATTATTCTCGAAAATATATTGTTGCTAGTGTATAGAGGGTAAATTCACAAGATAATAAGAATTCGTACCGATTCATGTGTACATATAGTTGAAGCACTTTTATTTATTTTATTTATTTTTATTTATTTATTTATTTATTGTTCCGTGGGACCACATTTAGGAGAAGTCTCCATGGTCATGGAACGAGTCAGTACATGAAATTATAACATGATTGTAGAAACAGATGATATGAAATATAAGAAACATATTCAGGCTACAAGTCGTTAGTTTAAATAAAGAAAATCAAGAATGTAACACTGGAATTTGCTTAATTTTTTAGCTCTTCCAGGAGCTCCTCGACAGAATAGAAGGAGTGAGCCATGAGGAAACTCTTCAGTTTAGACTTAAAAGTGTTTGGGCTACTGCTAAGGTTTTTGAGTTCTTGTGGTAGCTTATTGAAAATGGATGCAGCAGAATACTGCACTCCTTTCTGCACAAGAGTCAAGGAAGTGCATTCCACATGCAGATTTGGTTTCTGCCTAGTATTAACTGAGTGAAAGCTGCTAACTCTTGGGAATAAGCTAATATTGCTAACAACAAACGGCATTAAAGAAAATACATACTGTGAGGGCAATGTCAAAATTCCCAGACTATTGAATAGGGGTCGACAAGAGGTTTTCGAACTTACACCATACATAGCTCGAACAGCCCGTTTTTGAGCCAAAAATACCCTTTTTGAATCAGAAGAATTACCCCAAAAAATAATACCATATGACATAAGCGTATGAAAATATGCGAAGTATACTACTTTTCGTGTTGAAATGTCACTTATTTCAGATACTGTTCTAATGGTAAATAAAGCGGCATTTAGTTTCTGAACAAGATCCTGAACATGGGCTTTCCACAACAGCTTACTATCTGTCCATACACCTAGGAACTTGAACTGTTCCGTCTCGCTTATAACATGCCCATTCTGTCTGATTAAAATGTCAGTTCTTGTTGAATTGTGAGTTAGAAACTGTAAAAACTGAGTCTTACTGTGATTTAGCATCAAATTATTTTCCACAAGCCACGAACTTATATCATGAACTACATTATTTGATAATGTTTCAATATTACACACAAGATCCTTCACTACCAAGGTGGTATCATCAGCAAACAGAAATATTTTTGAATCACCTGTAATACTAGAAGGCATATCATTTATATAAATAAGAAACAGCAGTGGCCCCAGCACCGACCCTTGGGGAACGCCCCATTTAACAGTGCCCCATTGGGATTGAACATCATTACCACTCTCAATATTGCGGAGGATTACCTTCTGCTTTCTGTTCTTAAAGTAGGAGGCGAACCAATTGTAAGCTACTCCCCTTACTCCATAATGTTCCAACTTCTGCAGTAATATTTTGTGGTCAACACAGTCAAAAGCCTTCGTTAAATCAAAGAAAACACCTAACGTTCGCAACCTTTTATTTAATCCGTCCAAAACCTCACAGAGAAAAGAGACTATAGCATTTTCAGTTGTTAAGCCATTTCTAAAATCAAACTGTACATTTGACAGCAAATTATGTGAATTTAAATGCTGCAGTTACTTTGTATATACAACCCTCTCGATAACTTTAGCAAACACCGATGGCATAGAAATAGGTCTATAATTGTCAACATTATCCCTGTCTCCCTTTTTATAAAGTGGCTTCACTACCGAGTACTTTAATCGGTCAGGAAACCGACCACTCCTAAAGGAAAAGTTACAGATATGGCTAAGTACTGAGCTAACATACGTGGAACAATACTTCAGTATTCTGCTAGATACCCCGTCATATCCATGAGAGTTCTTGGTCTTTAGTGATTGAATTATTAACTCAATCTCCCTCTTGTCAGTATCATGGAGGAGCATTTCAGGTAACAGTCTCGGAACACTTTTTTCTAAGAGCGCTATATGATTCCCTGTTGGGACTAGGTTTCTATTTAGTTCACCTGCTATATTCAGAAAGTGATTATTAAGTACTGTACATATATGCGACTTATCAGTAACACGGACATCCCCACTACGCACTGATTCTATATTCTCGATCTGTCTCTGCAGACCAGCCACTTCCTTTACGACTGACCATATGGTTTTAATTTTATCCTGAAACTTAGCTATTCTATCTGCATACCACATACTTTTTGCCTTCCTAATAACTTTTTAAGCACCTTACAATACTGTTTGTAATGGGCTGCTGCATTTAGATTGTGACTGTTTCTAACGTTTTGATATAATTGCCACTTTGTTCTACAAGATATTCTTATCCCTTTAGTCAGCTACCCAGGCTGCATGTTTGTGCTAGTACCCTGTTTTGAACGTTCTAACGGAAAGCAACTTTCAAAGAGCACGAGAAAAGTCTTGAGGAAAGCATTATATTTATCGTCTACTGTATCAGCACTATAAACATCTTGCTACTCTTGTTCCTTGATAAGGTTTACAAAAGTCTGTACAGCAACTGGATCAGCTTTCCTAAAAAGTTGGTAACTATATTTAACATGTGTTGCAGCACAAAAATCTTTTAGACTTAAAATTTGTGCATCATGATCTGAAAGGCCATTCACCTTTTTGCTAACAGAATGCCCTTCTAATAATGACGAATGAACAAAAATATTGTCTATGGTTGTTCTACTGTTCCCTTGCACTCTCGTTGGAAAGAATACGGTTTGCATAAGATTATATGAATTAAGGAGGTCTACCAGCATCCTTTTCCTTGCACAATCACTTATACAATTAATATTGAAGTCACCACATATAACTAACTTTTTGTATTTCCTATAAAGTGAACCAAGAACCTCCTCTAGCTTTAGCAAAAATGTTGTGAAATCGGAGTCTGGGGATCTATAAATAACAACAGTAAGAAGTTTAGCTCCACTAAATTTAACCACACCTGCACAACATTCAAACACCTTTTCCGTGCAGTACTTTGAAACATCAATTGACTCAAATGGGATACCGTTTTTCACATACATGGCTACTCCCCCACACCGCAAAGAGCTCCTAGAAAAGCTGCCAGCCAACCTGTATCCTGGTAAAGGAAGCCTCTGAATTATCTCTTTATTTAAGAGGTGTTCAGATATACCAATAATTTCAGAGTCAACATCTATAAGCAGTTCACTAACTTTATCTCTAATACCTTGTATATTTTGATGAAATATACTAATTCCCTCATTAATCGGATACCCAAGCTTTGTAGAAAATGGTTTCTTTGTTAGAGAGACTTCCCTTAAGCAGGAATACCTATCAGCTGACTTCAATCTAAAAAAGGTACAGCTCTAACACCCACAACTACCGGAATTTTCCCATGAGTGATCCCACCACCCCCACCTATGCTGTCACCTATAAGTTTTGCCAACCTCCCCTTCCCATACCTGTTGAGGTGCAGGCCATGTCTAGCCGATGAAGTGTTACTAATCAGTGAAACCTGATACTGAATATTTTCAAAAGCTATTTTTCACAGCTGAACTGAAGTAATGCAGTTTGGTCACCACATCTTGTTCCATTATTATTATTATTATTATAGGTGTATGTACTTGATGTCACTAACTAGGTTTGTTCTAAAAATGAGATGCTCAAGTTAAGGATAACGGAGAATAGTTGCATCCGTTGTTTAGAAAACAAGTTTTTGAATTCCACATACACAGAGAAAACGACACAAAATTAACTCATTGACGTATGGAAAGAAAAAATTCGTAACAAGATTTTATACATAATTAGAAAATCAAAGTTTTTTCTATTACGTTTGACGAAACAGGTTATATTTCTCACACTGAACAGATCAGTTTATCTGTTATCTTCACGAAATAATTCTTAGGGAAGATTTTATAACATACTGTAAGGTTTATATGAAGATTATTCCTGAAGGCCCAAATGAGGAGCGTTGTGTGACTGGTTATTGCTCTTCTGGAAGAATTGTTTTGTTAATAAGAAATAATTTGTCACACAAGGTAAATCATAAAAAATACCTTGAATTAAGTACATGAGATGGTTCTATGTTTAGCTTGGGCGAACCTTTTTATATTTACTATTTTTTAAAAATAAAAGACTGCTCAGTGTCCATTGCACAACATGTTAAACCATTAACGTACGCTTCAAACGTGGCTGCTGAGGTTAATAGCAGTCTTATAATTAGTGTCCAGAACATGATCTGAGAAAGTGTCCCTGTCGTACTAATGTTCATGTATATTTACTGTACAGTTCATGTCACTCAAATCAATAATGACCACCTGCACTGTTCTCCACGACATTCTGATTTCGCCACAGGCAGAAAGGATTTTCGCCCCTACCACACTGGCCAGATCACAGTGTCCCTTACACAACTGTTATGACCTCTTAGCGAGTGTAACTGCATGTAAATATTTCATCTCACTGGTCCACCATTGATACAACGCAACACGTCCACACATTGATAGCAATTCGATGATCTCAACTGAGGTAAATGCAAATATTTTCACAGAGCTTCCAATGTTGTACTAGTTTTTGGTGCCCTTTTCAACATTTACTAGCAACATATTTCCTCGTTACTGTCTTATAAATTTATTTAAATGTGATGACAAACTACAGTTTCAAATACTGAAAGTTATTCCTGAAATTCAACGAAACTGTAATAGATATAAATATACTAAAGAGAAACATGAAAATATTTGCCGGGCCAGAATTTGAACCTGGATTTACCACTTATCGCAAGCAGTTGCCTAACCACTTAGGCTGTCCAAGCACACTCCTCAGACCAACCCATACTTCCATATGTCACACACCTATTTGTTTCTTCTCAGAGATTATTAATTCATTTAACTACACTTGCACATCTTGTGATTCTTGTGAATGTTTTAGAAATTCGGGTTCTAATCCTGCTCCAACACAAATTTTCTTGTGTCGCTTTACGTAATACATCTATACCTATTATAGTTAAGCTGAATTTCACCAATAACTTTCTTAATGTTTTATAGTATCCTCTCTAGAACAACATTTTTGCAACTGATTTCCCTATGCCATAGTCCATCTGCACATAGCATTTACATCACTTGCTTTTGTTCCACACCCACGGATCTCAAGACTTCGTTCAAGTAGAATAAAACTGAAATATTTGCAGGATACATATGTACATATTTCGAAGGGAATTATACCCATAATCGGTAATAGGAAGAAATTTCCACATAACGACTTATTATTTTCGACTGTGGCCTGAACTAGTGAAAATTCCAAATTTTTTAGTGTTTCGCCATTTATCGAGGTCAGTAAAACATCAACTATTCATTCATAGGTCAAAATTTTTCTTTGCCTGCAAGCATGAAGTCAAAGCCAAAATGTGTCAACTCAGCAAAATACAAGGAGAACAGAAGGTGAGCTCAAAAATTAGAGCAAAACAACTACTTAGAACTAAAGTATCAAATCAAATGTAATTATTCAAAGTCAACCTACGTAAGGTAAAGTTATCATTCACATGACTTTTAATCCTATTTATACAGACTCAAAACTTTATCTTTATGTTACAGCAACAAGCTATGCTATGTACTTGGAAACAACCAGCAATGAAGGCTTTCCTTCATATGTCGGTCTCTAATTTCACCTGCTACAGAAGTGCTAGGGATAAGCAAATAGATACTTCTTACAACTAAGTACTCAGTACTATAAAAACAAAATATACTAGATTGTTCGCATAGTAAAATATCTGGCATTATATATACACGCCCCTTCTCCATTTTTGAACGTAGGTGTTATGATCTTAACTAGGATAGCATCATGTTATCTCTGCCAAATTGCCTAAACAAGTGCAACGTTTTTCTCATATTATGATTAGTAGTCATATATTGTGGAGTAACAACATATGTAGCCTTAATTCCCATAGATTACTGTTTATACAGGATACACGCTGAAGCTAAAAATGTCTCTTTGTTTTGTATCTCTGGTAACTACTATTTACATACACAGTGTGTCCCATTTCCGTCAGGAGTGTCTATGAAAAGTTAATATCATCGCAAAATCACTCTATTCATTCAATGAAGTCTCCCACTGAATTAATACACATATGAAATTGAAATATTTTGAAACAGTCATTGCAGTAGCTTCATGGAGTTGCATTTAGCTCTACAATACAATTTCTTTGATGACCTTAAATGCATTTTACCAGTGTTGTTTCATTACTACAGTTTGGAGAGCAACCAGGAATCGGCTGGGGCCAAATGCGACGAATACGACGGATTGTCCAGGACTTTGATCGGTTTGCTGGCCATCCATTCGGTCACGGTCTTTACTTTGCGGGCAGGGGTGTTGTCATGGACGAGCGACCAAGATGCAGCCTCTCGGAAATAGGGTCGAATTTGATGAATTCACTGCCTGATGTGTCTAAACACTGCAAAAATTGGTGTTGCTTCATTGCTCCACCACCATTTTCCGACTAGTGTCAGAGACATACTGTTACATTAGCAGCCAGGAAGCTTGCTGCAGCTTTGACTTTCTACACAGCTGCTGTTGGTACTTCATGAATAGCAATTTCGCAACCCTCCTCAAGATAAAACTAGAGTTAGGAATTTCACATGTCCTAACGGAACTGGGGCACACTATGTATAGACACTGCGAATAGGTAATGTCAACACAGCCAGTGTTTTCCTCCGGCAATTGTAAATAACACTGCTCACATAGATTTCTTCCTGTCTAAGTGGATTTCATGAGTGAACACAATTATAAGTTTTCACAAGTAAAGCTGATGACTAATAAACAAGTACTCATTTATATTCCTTTTACAGACGTTAACAAACGACAAAGAAGGCTATCGCTGCAGATACATTTTAAGAGCATGAAGGGAGTACAATACTGGTTTTAGGTCAAGTCAAAAAGCAGTTTTCTTCACGAAGAATCTTGATTACTTTGTAAGGATCCGTGTAAACTAGCTGCCACTAAGAGTTCTTATGATGTAAAAGTGAATTTTTGGAACGAGTTTTCAACAATATATTTTCTTCTACCTGATAGCTTTATACATGACGTAATTTCTCGTCATAATAAGTTTTCCATAAATGTGATTATTCTGTAAGCGTGGTAAAAGCTTGTCTTATCTTATCTTCTTGAACACTTTGCTGGGTTTCCTTGGTAAACATCTTTCGTTCCATCCACGGGATGGAGTAGATGTTTTGACAATAGGTTTCATGTGGGTGTACTTTCATGTGATACTGATAAGTACAAATAATTCGTGGTTTCTTAACAAACATATCGCAAGTGTATACTTTAGTTTGGCATAATGTTGGGAATCAGTAGTAGAAGAACCTAAACCTTATCCTTCATGTGATCTTCGTTATTCTCTAACGAACTATAGTGGGAAGGTGGGTTACTGGTGTGTGCAGATTTTGTCTCAATAAACTTTATTTTCCACGATCAAACTTTGTTTTTACCAAATCCACAACAATATTCTCACCATCGATGCCGAGATAGGGCTTGCCTGAGGAGAAGTCAATCTCTGCGTCCATCCCCTTCAGAAACGCCATGGCAAAAATGCGCTCTGGAATTAAACCATTTCCGACGAGGAACGTCAGACTATTGTTTCATTTACTGTAATCGGTTCAACCTGCATCTGGACTTTGACACGACGAGACCTAACGCCGACTGCTCCAATATCCTGGGAGTTCCCTTCAAGGAAATCGGTCCTCCTCGTAATCTGATTAATTTGTTAACCTAATTAATTTGTTAACCCTACATTCACGGTAGCACCTTTGTGGTAAACCCTTCCCTATAATGGAATTTATAGAAGACTGAATAATTCATTTATCTTGATTACGGCATGTATAATAGTCAGTACTTTATTCATCTCAGATGTCCATGTCATAATTATATCTGAACAGGTTAACAAAATTACTTTCTCTCCATCTCACGGCTATCATCGGAGGATGTAACGCGTCTGGATATAGTTTGTTGAAGTTGTCATTGTAGGGTGGGATTTTTCCACAACTTCAATGATATTTACAACTGGATTTTGTATTTTCCAGCTCATACCAACAGTATGGTTTTTCACAGAACCATTTTTCTGGTCTTTACTGTTCACATTTAATTTACTGTGGTTTCCTGTTTAATGTCACCATTTTGTCGTAGCCCTACTCCATTAGCATTGTAACCTGTGCCAATCTGTTACCATAACTCCTTGCGTTGTTGCAAATCAGCTAAACCTCGGTCGCCAAACTGACCATTACGCAGCAGAGGCGTCGCCAGCTATGCCACAAAGTTAACACAGCAGTCTCTTGATCTGCGTGATTGTAAAATTACATGCACAACGGAGTGGATTGACTGCTCCTCCATTTTTATTGTTATTATTTACTTTTGGATCTTCATGAGCGAAACTGAGGGAAACGAAAATGGACATGAGGTGTTCCATTTAGAGATGGACTAATTTGTCTCTTATATCCGGAGGCAACTTCGTTTACAGTATTCGCGAAACGCTCTGTGAAACGAGTTCATCCTAGTACTTGATCAAATTCTTTCTGAAATTTTCTAGAAGACTCCCTTGCCTACTATAAAATGGCTCTGGGATAAAATTCTCTTTGCCGAGTCCTTATACAACCTGACCAGAACGTCTCCTCAAACTGTCCTTAAGTTTGGCATTTCTCAGCCACTTCAACTGCCCAGAGGGCAGCTTCCCCCTGAATACATCCTGTAGTGACATGTCTGTTTCGTTGCTTTGTCCATGACCTAGGGAGCATCTTTAAAAGATTTTGTGAACATGACACGCTGAATATGCTTCATGTCTGGTGTAAAATCCTGAAAGCGCCTGTGTCCCCAGCCGGCAAGATATATGGCTAGGTGATAGACCATTGCGATCTGTCTCATTTCTACAGTTTCCGTTACACGGTGTGGGATTCTTATATTCTCCACTTGCCCCAGTAACAGAGCGCAGCGTGTCGGGTGTCAGGCGTGGGTAGAAGTTGAGATGTGACACTAAGACGCCATTTAGGAAATATCTTTACTCAATATACTGCAGTTTCAATTTGGTTTAAATCTGTCTTTACTTTTTCTTCTGACATGCCTTTCCGTGGTAACACTTCAGTAACAGCCATACGACACGCAGTAGTTCAGAATGTAATCTTTATTTGTGTTTCCTTATTTGAAATTTTTTTTGTTGAGGAATCGTGCAAAAAAGCTTTCTCTTTGTGCATCAAACTATTCCTTCAATTTGCATAAAATTCCGTATTCTATTCTGATATCAGCACATAAATGACAATATCGATCAACCTGAACTTCCAAAAAAGATGAGATTAATTTGCTGAATGTATAAAGAGGCGGAGCGCCATCCTCCGCACTCGTGATGCAAAGTCAGCCGTATCGTACAGTCTAATTTGTGATTATTGAGCGTAATCACAAAGATAAGGCACGTAAATAATTGCAGCCACTAGAGAGTTCTTAAGTAGGTGTTCTGAAAACCTGCTCATGCATAAAAACAATTATCATATAAAAATCAGAATACTTCTTAAATACAGTTACACTGTTAAAGAACTATTTACATTTAATGTCTTTTGAAATTTGTAAGTAGGCTGTGTAGGTTCTTATATTGGTAACGCCACCGCCACGTATCGCTCTGTATGAACATCACTGGCTGTGCTGTGTGCAGTCTGTGGCTGGTTGGCATTGTTGTAATACTCGCCATTGTAGCGTTGGGCAGTTGGGTGTGAACAGCGCGTAGCGTTGCGCAATTGGAGGTGAGCCGCCAGCAGTGGTGGATGTGGGAAAGCGAGATGGTGGATTTTTGAGAGCGGATGATCTGGACGTGTGTCCATCAGAAACAGTACATTTGTAAGAATGGATTTCATGAACTGCTATATATATTATGACTTTTGAACACTATTAAGGTAAATACATTGTTTGTTCTCTATCAAAATCTTTCATTTGCTAACTATGCCTATCAGTAGTTAGTGCCTTCAGTAGTTTGAATCTTTTATTTAGCTAGCAGTATTGGCGCTCGCTGTATTGCAGTAGTTCGAGTAACGAAGATTTTTGTGAGGTAAGTGATTTGTGAAACGTATAGGTTAATTTAGTCAGGGCCATTCTCTTGTAGGAATTATTGAAAGTCAGATTGCGTTGCGCTAAAAAAATATTGTATGTCACTTTAAGCACAGTCATGTATAATTTTTCTAAGGGGACGTTTCAAATTTTACATGCAAAGAAAAAGAAGAATGGATGAACAGTTTTTCAGAATACCTACACAAGGGCCACTTAGTAGCTGTAATTATTTACCTGCCTTAACCTCACACCAATGCCATTCAGTTGCACTCAGTGTTTCGACTGAGGACGTTCGAAGATGTGCTTCACTTGTCATTTAAATGTAAACAGTGGAATAAATGTGCGCACGTACTGTATTTTGTGTATTTTAACAGCTGACAGGCGTCAGAGGAGTGCTACACTTGCAGACATTCCAAGTTCGACAAGGTGCATTTTACCTGTATATGTTTTTACCTGTGACAGACTTATTTGGAATCTTATTTTTGACACACTTATGTGGAGTGTGCAATATAATCTCGTCTAAAATGTTAATGACGCCCCAGTAATGACTGCACGCAAAATGTAACATGACGTACAACCAAAAACGTTTTTCAAGATATATAAAGTATAATTACCATTTCCTCATTTTTAATTGTGGTGTCACTGCCAGACACCACACTTGCTAGGTGGTAGCTTAAATCGGCCGCGGTCCATTAGTACATGTCGGACCCGCGTGTCGCCACTGTGTGATCGCAGACCGAGCGCCACCACACGGCAGGTCTCGAGAGACGTACGAGAACTCGCCCCAGTTGTACGACGACGTTGCTAGCGACTATACGGACGAAGCCATTTCTCTCATTTGCCGAGAGACAGTTAGAATAGCCTTCAGCTATGTTAATGGCTACGACTTAGTAAGGCGCCATTAGCCTTAAATAGCTTGTATATAAAGAGTCACTTGTATCGCCACAATCTCCAGATGTCTCATCAAGAACGATGTATACAAGGATGTATTAAAAGTTAAGTATATTCCAAAGATACGTATTTTCTTTATCACATTCATTAAGTCTCCTGTTTCAGACCTCACTCCATCCTTCGTGAGTTAGCGCGTGCATCTTGGCCGCCTCTTTCAATTAGTGTGCGTAGTGTTGGCAAGTCTGCCGACACTACATTAATGTCTAACAAAAATAATGATGGTAGATGTACTATGTATAATTCATACTGTTACAGATCTGAAGATGACAAATTCACCTGTCAAAACCGATCAATGAATATAATACTGAAAGTGATCTTAGCAACGAAACATTTCTTTAATGTAATTACAAAAATTCTAATTTAAGTTTTCAATAAACCTTGAGGCATGAATGTTCAATTGGACTACTAACAGACACGAGGGACACAGCCAAAGAAGATCAGTTGATGTTGTCCTTACATTATGTATCAGGTCGTCATTAACCTCAATTTTCAAAAATGTAATTTTCTTCTAATGTCTGTTAACAATTTACCCAAAATTTTTGGTTGATTGTACTTTCTTCAACATAATTTGTCGTTCCTCAGCTTCACAAAGTTTTATACTCAACAGTTTTTTTTTATTTATAAAAAAATAGCTCTGAGCACTATGCGGTTATCAGTCCCCTAGAACTTAGAACTACTTAAACCTAACTAACCTAAGGACATCACAAACATCCATGCTCGAGGCAGGGTTCGAACCTGCGAGCGTAGCGGTCGCGCGGTTCCAGACTGTAGCGCCTAGAACCGCTCGGTCACTGTTTTTATTTATAGACGAAGTAGATAAAAAATTGTAACAATGCAGTGATAATAAAACTCCATGGAAGATTATTACTCGAATAATATTCCTGAAAACAAATTACCAGTTAATGCTGCCTCCTTCATACTTGTGTGGATTTTATGTTAATTTTCAAGTAAGAATGAGAAATGTTAACGAAGGAAAGGCACATCGCCCACAGCAAGAGAATAGCAGTAACATCCATACGTACTGTAAAAATTTATGTATGTATGTGTGCGCGCGTGTGTTTGTGTGTATTTGGGGCCACATCTCCTCCTAAAGCACTGAACCGATTTCAACCACATCTGGTACACATATCAGTTACTGTCAGACAACAATCGCTGTAGGAGTAAGAACCTGCTACCTACCATAGTTCAGAACATATGACGTCATCAACTACGAGATGTACGAGAAACTGCTACATCAGGAATGACGTTCAAATTTTATACGTGGTATTTACTGAAATTAAGGGAAACGTTGAAGGGAGGACCCACCAAAATAACTTTCTTTTCACACAACATGTTTAAATAACAATATATAAACTGTGTCTTACAGATAATCGAAGCATTTAACCATAAAATCTTCTTTAACAAATTGAAAAAATTGGCAACATTCTTTTGACCTTAAACCTTAAGTTGAATGAGCTTTAAATCTTTGCAGAAGAAATCCGAAGTGCTGTATTGCAAAACAGCAAACAATATGACAATGATTACAAGACGGCAAGACCTGTAGCCCGCCTGTTATCGGGTGAAACCGGTGTTTACTACCGCGCTGGACCCAGTCTTTCTTATTAAATGCCCTTCTGGAACATATAACACTGCCGTCTGCTACAGCTATACCATAACCTCGAAGCTGGAGGCAGGTTGTGAAACAAAACTATCTTATTAAAGCAATTATGGTATAACGCAACAGAACAGTGTTACCCTCTGAGAGGAATTTGGCTAGGTTGACCGTGCTGTACCTAACGGAAATGGCTTATCGGAAATGAAAGTCAGAATTACGTAAATATTCGAACAGTAACAAACAATATTTTTGCCTAGCTATGCTGTTTAAAGAATAAGGAAAAACGGTCGCCAGCCTAATTAGGCAAGAGAAAGATTAACGTTCTCGTTTAAGAAAGTACGTATGAGTAACTTCAACGGACAAACACAACCTAGATTTGGCCACACGCGAGTGCAATGAACTCTGACACATACATATGTTTACGGTAAGATTGAAGCTAACACTTAGAACAGCACAAACTATTTGCAAAAATATGACAGATACCGGAACACACTATTACTTTCAGGACTTGTTCAAACTGAATGGTCTTTATAACATTACTATTAACATTCACTGCAGGATCATAAATTGGACATAGGTTAAGTCTCTCTCAGTTAAATACTTTACTATTTGAAATGGAAGTTAATTGGAATCCACTAACAGGTTGCTTCTCACTATCTTTTGATTAAAGAAATTATGGTTTTCATAAGTAGTGGTCTTCCCATTACTTGTTACCTAGCATTAGCATAATAGACACTGTGGATCCTGTTACACTATTAATATACGCTTCCAATACACAAGAGAGACAAACACTTAGCAATCATGAACATATAATTTTCTACTACTGCAGTTTTCCACTTTTACTACAGTGAAACACAATGTTGATAAAATTGCAAGAAACTGACTCACCTTTTAAAATCTACTACAGATAGCACTATGAACATTAACTAAGCAAAACTTGATAAACCTCAATTTTAAGAACTTTAATTTATAAAAGGAACAGCAAATTTTACTTTCAAGTAAATGATTAAATAGGTGACTTTGAAACTTCACAAAACTACATTTACTGCCTCCCACAATTTTACTAAATCCACATTAAATCTGAATATGCCCTTCTCATCAAAGATCAAATAACATTATGTAATTAACTGTCTAACTTCGAGGCTTTCATTTTTTCTTTTTTTCACAAAATAGGACACTCGGTAATCATAATTCAAATGGAGAGGAACCTGAGAGGTGTTGAGATAGGGACAAAATCAAGGTAGGTACATAAATTTAGTTATAAGTTACCTTATATTTGAGCACACTAACACATCCAGTAAGCTTATCCTTCACTGTACATCATTACAGTATTTCTTTAGAGTGGTTGCGCAATGTGGTGGCAACTGCACGTTGGTAGGTGTATTTGCAGGCAGAATTGCTGGACTCTGTCCCTTCTTGGTGGCGATGATGGATACCAATTCCAGAATCGTTCCAGCTATTTATCCATCCATCCGAGGCATTGGAAAGCGGCAGAAAAGGCCTCTTACGGAACCAGCACAATATGCAACTTTTACATGGCAGTTCACAGTTTGGTAGCTCGTCCCCGACTCGTAGCTCGTCCGCGACTCGTAGCTCGTCCCCGACTGACTCTAGTTCCACCGTTTCTACCTAGGCCAACCACAATTTGCGCGCGCTACACAGTTCCGTTCCCGAGGGGAACCACTACAGCTTTACCATACAAACTAACTAAGAACCCTAAGTGAAGGTCAGCAGTTTACAGAACAGCAAACAAATACATTAAATAAAACAGAAC
Organism: Schistocerca nitens; assembly: GCF_023898315.1. Taxonomy (NCBI): domain Eukaryota; kingdom Metazoa; phylum Arthropoda; class Insecta; order Orthoptera; family Acrididae; genus Schistocerca; species Schistocerca nitens. The sequence goes on from NC_064621.1 coordinate 57,603,956, forward strand.
ATTTGCACATATTGACATTTCTACCAAAAATTATTCACACAAAAATATAATTATATACAATAAGTTTTGTTCCCTCCAAATGGGACAAAGAATTTAAATGACAGAGACACTACTTTGCATAGAACCAAACCATGACATCAAAGTTTGTACCAAGAAAGCAGTATACAATTTTGTCTTATCTATTCAACCAAACACATTTACAGAAGCTCAACAATGTAACATTAAATAAAACAAAAGGCAAAAAATTAATCAATAGATTATTAGAGCTGTGGTGTAACAAACATATGAAAACTATATAAGCACCACTGACGACAAGAGTGATTCTGTTACTCAGAACAAATGACTTAACTTTTAATTTGAAAGCTGTATGTCGAAAGGTTCGGGGTGAAGATGCGCACATGCGCATAAAGGTTAAAAAGATTAGCAAACAATATGATAATGATAAGGCTTACTTGAAAGCAACCAACCTCTCAATTTCAATCAGCAATCAAGGTGCGACTGGAGCGGAACCCGTACCTTCTGACAACTGATTAAAGTGCTTGTGACAGTTGGCTATTAATATTTTCAAAATTAAAGTGACTGTCAGCTATTAAGACCGCTCTGAAGGAACGTCTTGAAACAGCACTTGCGAACACTTACTACAAGAGAACTCACTCGACGGAACCACAAGATCCAGCTACAATACCCGGCCTGTCAAACACGGGAACGAACAGCTTAGTACAACAGGCTGTTCAGATTATAACTAATGACTGAGAAATGCAATTACAATCAAAGAAGTGAACCAGTTAACAGTTACATCTAGCCAGAAGGTCCCTCTTTTGTTCAACGGCAACCTGTGCCTTAGTACAATTGTTCTGGCTGTATTTACGACCAAGCTGATTAATTATAACATTAATGATCGGGTACAAACCACAAAGTAATAAGGAGAGCCGATAGACAATGAAACAAATCACAACGAGGAATACAGAATGTTTCTCCCCTTTATCAGCAAGCAGCTGCATGCATCCACGGTGGGTTGCGGCGGTTACTGACAAGGGAACCTCCCCATCGCACCCCCCTCAGATTTAGTTATAAGTTGGCACAGTGGATAGGCCTTGAAAAACTGAACACAGATCAATTGAGAAAACGGGAAGAAATTGTGTGGAACTGTGAGAAAATAAGCAAAATATACAAACTGAGTAGCTCATTGGAAGATAGGCAACATCAAGGAGACTGGGCAAGCAGGAGCGCCGTGGTCTCGTGGTAACGTGAGCAGCTGCTGAACGAAGGGTCCTAGGTTCAAATCTTCCATCGAGTAAAAAGTTTTAATTTTTTATTTTCAGTTTATGTGACAAACTCTTATGTTTTCATCACCTTTTTGGGAGTGATTATCACATCCACAAGAAAACCTAAATCGGGCAAGGTAGAAGAATCTTTTTACCCATTCGCCAAGTGTACAAGTTAGGTGGGTCGACAACATATTCCTGTCATGTGACGCCGTCACCAGTGTCGTATAGAATATATCAGATGTGTTTTCATGTGGAGGAATCGGTTGACCTATGAACTTGCGATCAAATGTTTTCGGTTCCGTTTGGAGAGGCACGTCCTTTCGTCTACTAATCGCACGGTTTTGCGATGCGGTCGCAAAACACAGACACTAAACTTATTACAGTGAACAGAGACGTCAATGAACGAACGGACAGATAATACCTAAGGAAAGTAAAATTTTCACTCGTGGGAAGAGTTGAACCAAGGACTTCTCCTTCTGCAGCTGCTCACGCTAGCACGGGACCACTGCGATCCTGTGATCACGTTCTCCTTGATGTTGCCTATAAGCCCCATGGACTACTCAGTTTGTATATTTTGCTTATTTTTTCACAGTTCCACACAACTTCTCCCTGTTTTCTCAATTGATCTGTGTTCAGTTTATCAAGGCCTATCCACTGTGCCAAGTTATAACTAAATCTGAGGGGGGTGCGATGGGGAGGTTCCCTTGTGAGTGGTGCCGATGAGAGGCAGGTAGGAGAGGGCAGCCAGGCCACGAGAGGTCGTCCGACGCGAATGTTGCCAACCAGCCGACGTGATGTCGGCCTGCTGTTTGCATTCGACGCTGACACCGGCATCTTTGCTCTGCGCAGGCCCTCCTTGCGCAGCTCGTGGCTTCGGCCGCTCGGACCTGGTGATCACCTGTTGTCGCGATGTTACCGCCAATCCCCAAACTTCGTGTCTCTCTCTCGGGCCAGCGCACCCCAAGCAAAGACCTTCAAAGGAGACAACCCACAGATACCAACTCTTCCTTATTGACATTGGCAATGGGGCCGCAATAGGGATAATCGATACTCCATCTGAGCCTTTGGCGCCAGACAGAACAGTCTACTAATTCAATGGCGTCACTGCTCATAATTTATTACTTTATTTCGACTAACTTTGCTACTAATTCTATTAGCAACATATTTCGCTGATAGTATCCACTAATACCGGTCAATGTATCTACACACTGTATGACAGATAGTACAAGAGCTAAAGAATCATGAACAATGAGATAAGTAAAAAAACTGCGCATCATGCTCGAAATTTTAAAACATTAATTCTTTACTACTAAGACAGTCCCACACTCGAGTCAGCTTAAGGAAATCCTTCACACCTAGCAGCGCTATTGACAACTTCCAGCTGCGTAGCGCAAACAGTTCTAGTCGAAAACGATAGCCGTCTGCAGAGCTATGAAGAGGCGTTTATAAAATTGCGCTAAAGATACGAGAAGCAGCCACGCCCAGGATACAGAAACTTTGCGGGATCATGTTTCTTAATTTTGGTAGTGTACTTGTACATCTGCACATGACGTCTATTTCCTTGTGTGATTGTTTCATAATTCCGAAGCTGTTTTTACGAATACATGGAAACGAAATTTTTGAAGTGCTTCACTAAAAACATAGTTAATTTTTTGTTTTCATTTTAAACAGAGTATTGGCAAAATCAATACGTGAAGTGAACTACTGTTAAATTCTCGTGCTCCATGATAAACTTTATTCTCATCAGATATCTTGTTAAAGCATCAGATTCGGTAGTCGCCGATAGTAAGTGGCAAGCTTAAATTTTAATGCAAAGAGACGGTTTGTATAGTGACAATCACGGTGTTTGGACTTGGTTAAAGATATCGTTTGCAGGCCTACTTAATAATCCTGAACCGCATAAGCGACAGCGTGCTTATTGCGCACGAACATTGCATCACCAAACAGATCACTTCCAATTAATTCCAGAGGCTGAAAAATATATAGAAAATTGAATAATTAGTGGTGACCAGAAGCAGACTCACTACTACTATATAAGAATACATATAATATAAGATTAACGATTAATTCGCGATGATTTACAGAACAAGTACAATACGTGACCTTCTGGTAGCAACGTCCAAGCAAGAAGGAAAACAAAAGAAAAAAAGAAGGCGGCATCTATTCGCCTTTCCAATATTTAATAAAAGATAATCAAATTTCACATAGATATTATGATATGCTGAACTATAATTTTCAGGGCTGTTTTCTTCTGAACATAAAGATTTATTTCAACATTTTACTCGTCAAAAATATTTTTTGACCCAACAGGATTTTCAACTCCTTATAATGGCTCTAAGCACTATGGGACTCAACATCTGAGGTCATCAGTCCCCTAGACTTAGAACTACTTAAACCTAACTAACTTAAGGACATCACACACATCCATGCCCGAGGCAGCATTCGAACCTGCGACCGTAGCAGCAGCGCCACAGTGGCAGGCTATAATGTAGCTTCTACGCTTCAATGGTTGTATTTAGTGCAGGAAAAGAAGGAGATACCTCATGAGTTAGCCGATAGATACCTTTAAATCATACGGACACAGACTATGATTCATTTACTTTACGACGATTCCTTATCCTAAGAACCAACGGCATTGTAGACAAATAGTAAGGTGAACCGCGATCTCTGTTATACACTTCACACATCTGAAATGTACGATAAGCAATAACTTCACGGCGGTTAAAAGTCTCCAGCCCTGATACAGTCTCCACTTTACCTTCGCGAACTAGAGCCACAGTTACCCAACCTTTACCATGTGCACTGGTATCAGCATTAGAAAGTGTACAATTCAGTACACAAAACACTGAAGGACCATGAACAATAACCTGCGCTCCTACTCCGCCGTTCGTAGTAATAGATACATTATCAATAGCTTTATACACTGTAAGGATCGAACGCCTTATCCTCCTGAAATAACGTGGGAGTGCTGTGCGTCGCAGCACGGAGCGACATTCGCTCAGCGAACGTCGAGGAGTGCGGAAGCTTAGCTCTGGGCGTTCACTACGTGTCGGCTTGCAACGTTCACTTGTGTTGACGCACCTCTGCAGTGCCAGTTCGTCTTCAACAACGTAACGTGCCGTGGGAGGAATAATGACCGGCGCCTTGTCACGTCCCGCTAGCCTTGTATGAAAGTGTGGCCTGTGTGTCAGAACGTTGACGACACTGTGGACTGCGATCTGCTGATTTCCCTCTAACGGAATGTCTACTAGGATACGTAGCAGAGGTGAAGCTGCGTTTGACAGGAGAAGCTTGCAGAAAGTGCATGACGGTGCAAATACTTCCAAATACGGTTTTATAACGCTTTATTTTTCACTAATGCAACATTACTCGGAGAGGTGTCTTACAGTGACTTTTTATCCATCAATGAGTACCGCCTGCCACTCTAACAGCCCCGTGTTCGTTAGTACTACATTTTGCTGTCAGAGAAGAGTACTCTGCTAGCGACTCATTCCTATGATACCATCAAATACTCGAATCAAGACGAGGCTAGCGCTCGTTCCATTCTACACACAGAAAACTACCAGTTATTCCTCGTTGCGACTCACGCAACTGGAAGCAAGGAGAGAAGTGTTAGCACATTTGCAGGAATGTTCTGCAATTTACGTTTAAGTGTCTGGCAGAGCGTTCTTCGAACCAAATCCAACTACCGGGTGATCAAAAAGTCAGTATAAATTTGAAAACTTAATAAACCATGGAATAATGTAGATAGAGAGGTAAAAATTGACACACATGCTTGGAATGACATGGGGCTTTATTACAACAACAAAAAAAACTTCACAAAATGTCCGACAGATGGCGCTGGACAGCAAAACGTCAGTGACTGCGCATGACAATCGTGTATAAAAGGAGCTGTAATGAGAGAGAGATGCGCCAGCAGTCGCAGAATGTTGACGTTACCTGAAAAGGCGCTTTTAGTGAAGCTGTATTATCACATTGGGAATGTACTAGTTCAGCGTCACGATCCTATCGCCATAGGAAGGGGATTCGAACGGGTAAAGGTCCGTTGACAAATGCAGCTGTGGTATCAATGATTTCGAAGTTCGAAGCCACGGGTTGTTTAGACGATAAACCCCGTAGTGGCCGACCGAGCACAAGGCGTAATGCTGCTTAGACAGTTCAGGAAGAAATGGAGACTGTAGCGGGTTCGTCTATGCACAGGAAAGTCAGCGCTCGTGCAGTCGCACGACACACCGGCATTCCATACACTACTGTTTGGTTGGCACTGAGGCGTACCCTCTGATGCTATCCGTACAAAATCCATCGGCATCATGAACTGTTACCTGGCGATTTAGTGAAGCGGAGGGCATTTGCAGTGTGGGCGTTTCAAAAGATGGCGGAAGATGACGATTGGTTGAGTAACGTGTTGTGGACCGACGAAGCTCATTTCACGCTCCGAGGGTCTGTCAATGCCCGCAACTGCAGAATTTGGGCTACCGAAAATCTTAGAACTGTCGTGGAAACTCCAGTGCACGACGATAAAATCACGGAATGGGTTGGATTTACCACATCTACCGTTATCGGGCCTTTTTTCTTCGAGGAAATACGTGATTCTGGTTTTGTAACTGCTACCGTGACGGGTGAGAGGTACGCCGATATGTTACAGAATCGCATCATCCCCAGCCTGGCTGATAAACACCTGCTGGAACGTACGATGTTTATGCAGGATGGCGCTCCACCCCATATTGCTAGACGCGTGAAAGATCTCTTGCGCGCGTCGTTTGGCGGTGATCGTGTGCTCAGCCGCCACTTTCGTCATGCTTGGCCTCCCACGTCCCCAGACCTCAGTCCGTGCGATTATTGGCTTTGGTGTTACCTGAAGTCGCAAGTGTATCGTGATCGATCGACATCTCTAGGGATGCTGAAGGACAACATCCGACGCCAATGCCTCACGATAACTGCGGACATGCTTTAAGTGCTGTTCACAACATTATTCCTCTACTACAGCTATTGTTGAGGAATGATGGTGGACAAATTGAGCATTTCCTGTAAAGAACATCATCTTTGTTTTGTCTTACTTTGTTATGCTAATTATTGCTATTCTGACCAGATGAAGCGCCATCTGTCGGACATTTTTTGAACTTTCGTATTTTTTTGTTCTAATAAAACCCCATGTCATTCCAAGCATGTGTGTCAATTTGTACGTCTCTATCTACACTATTCCGTGATTTATTCAGTTTTCAAATTTATACTGACTTTTTGATCACCCGGTATTTGTCTATCATTCCACTGCTAACAGCGCGTGGGAAAACGAATACTGTAATCTTTCTGTATGAGGTCTGATTATTTTGATGGTCATTTCTCCCTATGTATGGGGCACCATCAAAATATTTTCACTTTCTGAGAAGAGGTTTCGTGAAAAGATCTCGTCCTAACGTAAACCCTTTGTCTTAACCATTGCCATCCCAGCTCGCGTATCACATTCGAGGTACTCTCTCCCCTCTTTAGCGATAATACAAAACGAGCTGCTCTTCTTTGGACTATTTCGATATCCTCCTCCTATCCTATCTGACAAGCATTGCAGTACTCTAGTAGAGGACGAAAAAGCGTAGTCTGGCAGTCTCTTTAGTACACTTGTTGCAAGTTCTAAGTGCTATGCCAATTAAATGTTGTCTTTGGTTTGCCTACCCCACAACATTATCTACGAGATCGTTCCATTTAAGTTGTTCGTAGTTTTAATTATTAGGTATTTAGTCAGATTGACAGGCTTTATGTTCGTATGATTTAAGATACAATTGAAATTTAACGCATTTGGTTTCGTACTCATGTAGATAACCTCACACTATTCCTTACTCAGAGACAACTGTTTTCACATCGTACATTGTATCTAAGTCATTTTGCAATGCTTTTTGATCTTCTAAAGAGTTTACTACACGGTAAATGACAGCATCATCTGCAAACAATCCAAGGGGGCTGCTCAGATTATCTCCTAAATCACTTATTTATACTAGGAACAGCAGATGGTATGTAGCACTTCGTTCAGGAACGCCGGATATAAGTTCTGTTTTACTCGATGATTTTCCGTCGATTACTGTGTATTGTGATTTTTCTGACAGTAAATCACGCATCCAATGCCACAGCTGAAGCCATACTCCATAGCTACACAATTTGATTACAAGCCTCTTGCGAAGAAAATTGTCAAAGGCAATCAGGAAATTTAGAAATATGGAATTTATTTCAGATCACCTGTCGATAGTACTATTATGTCGTGCGAATGAAGAGCTAGTTGTGGTTCAAAAGAACGATATTTTCAAAATCCGTGCTGCCTGAGTGTCAATAAATCGTTTTATTTTCTCTCATATTAATGCACAATGTTAGAATAAGGCATATGGTTCAACATGGACAGCTGCTATTATCTTTCTTGAGCGTTGGTGTCACCTGTGTAGCCTTCCAGTCTTTTGGTACAGATCTTTCGCCGAGTGAACGTTTGTATATGACTGCTGTATATGTGACTATTGTATCAGCATACTCTGAAAGGAACCTTATTGGTATGCCGTCTAGACCGGAAGATTTGTCTTTATTCCCTTAAGCTGCTTCGCTACACCAAGAATATCTGATTCTACATTACTCATGTTGGCAGTTATTCTCTATTCGGATTCTTGAATATTTATTCGTCTTCTTTGCTGAAGTAATTTCGGAAAATTGTGTTTAATAACTTCTCTTTACTGTCTTCGGTAACATTACCATTGGTATCGCACAGTGAAGGTATTGATTGTGTCTTGTCGCTGATGTAGTTTGCATACAACCGATACCTCCTTGCATTTTCTGTCAGATTTAGACGTAAAGTTTCACTGTGTACTCTATTAAAAGGATCTGGCATTGGAGTTCGCGCTAAGTTTAGAGCTTCAGTAATCCATCGCCGATCTTTTAAATTTGGCATGCTTGTTTCGTTTTTTCTCCAATATTTTTCTGATCCGTTTTGTGTAGCATGGAGGGTCAGTGGCAAATTTTTGTTAATTCATTTGCTGTAAATCTCTGAATTGACTCAGATACTATTTCTTCGAATTTAAGCCACATAGTTATTTGGGAAGGAATGGAGTCTGTGTCTTATGAGGACTGCTTATTTTAATACGTATATTTTGCCTTTATTTTTGATGTGTTTGGATTTTGTGGTGGTCTTGCTACAACCACATCATGGTCACTAATCTTATCCATCATGATGCTTCCTATTTGCTCAGGGTTATTTGTTGATAAGAGGTCAAGTATGTTTTCGCAACCATTTGTACTTCGAGTGGGCTGCTGAGCTAACTACTGAAAGTAATTTTCAGGTAAATCGTTTGGTACCATTTCTGATGATATTTTACACCTACTGCGTTTTCGCCCACAAATCGAAGGTAGACTGCAGTCGCCACTAACCATAATTGGATGGATGGGGTACTTGTTTGTTTTGAGACTAAAGTTCTCTTTGAACTGCTTAGTAAGTGAATCATCTGAGTCAGGGGTCAGTAAAAGGAACCAATTATTAATTTAATCTGGTTGTCAAGTATAGCTTCTACGCATACTAACCCACAGGAGCTAATTTAGCTACAAGGTAAACTGTTTCTACCACCAAGAAAGACGCAACCACCAACAAGGAGGTACCAGTTTCTCTGAATATTCTGACACACAAAAATACTATAACTCGTTGCTAGTCCTAAAGGCAAACTCTGCAGATCTTGTTCTCCATGCATGAACTGTGACTGGATGCTTATCGGAGAAATCAGTGCCTCCCTCAAAAACGCACAATCTTCTCGTAGTTTACTGTAGCATCATCGAACTGTCACTTTACAGTGACGGATCCCGACGACTCGCCTGCTCCCTGGTAATGGCTGCGTCTCTGACTGTACATGTCATTTGCTAACTCTCTCACTGTTTAACTCATGTGCTACTGCTGAGACTGCTTCCGACTGACATTTATGTTCTGGTTTTATAGCGTCGCGGAGGATTTTTCTTTGGTAGTGTTGCTTTCACCTGCTTCCATTGAAGGTCCTTTTACTGACAGAAATATTTCCAGAAACTCCTCGAACCAGCTGGAACATTCTAGAAGTGCCCCAGTTGGGCCAGCACTTCATTGTCTTGGTCTGAGTCAGCTGACTGTGGCTACCTACATGCTAGTTACAGATTGTTTTCGCCCCGGCAGTGACTGCAACTGTGGACCGTACCACTTTCGTATGGGGTGTGCTAACCGTTGCACTCAATTGCACTACTACCTGCTGACCACATGTAGCATGTCTCTATAACGCCGAGCGTGTGCCTTACTAGTTAATAAAGTTTCCATTCTTTTGACAGCGTCCATGGCACTTCTTACATCATTAACATTTGACCTCTTATATTACTAAATCTTGACAGCCATAACTTCCGAGATGACCAGTGAGACACATGTAGATTGCATGAAAGTCACACCAGCATCAGACATAACTGTGAAAGCTGTCGCAGTTGAACTCAAGCAGTTTCTCCAATCACTCAACGGAAGGTTAGAAACTGTAAAATTGTTTGACATAAATATCAGTCCTGCAAAGGACATCGTACCAACTGTCTCTGATATTACCTTACTGTACGGGAAAGATACACATTCATCACCATTACCTGTTCGAAATGGATTCATGGGACTGAGGAGACAAGGAGAGAAATATGAACGCTCCGAGGTTGTGTATATCCCAAATGCACGTGTAAGTCATTACTCTACAGTATATACATTCATCCTCATTACAATTGAATAATGCATGTAAATTAACCAAGAAACGTTTGTTTCGCTTTTTAATAGCTATTTTTTTGAAAGGCTAGTGATTTGGTTGCCTCCATTCCAGAGCTGAGCAACGCTGTTTGGAGGCTAGGATGTTTCCACCTCTTCATGTCATCCACGGGTGCCACCTTGGCCATGCTTACGCCAGTGATTTACGTATGCGCAGCGATGATTATGTTGGTTCGGGTGGACTGATAATTGACCTCTTGGGATTGAAAGGAGAAGAGTTGTTCGCGCTGGACACAATTATAGATTCTTCTTACCGATCGGAGGATCCAGCACTTCGAGCTGTGTGAGTTTAATTCACGAAACTGCGGAAGGAAATTGAACATAGAGGGCAGCTGCTGCGCTATAGATCCAATACTTTCTCATGTGTACTGCGATGAAAAATTTCATCACCGCTGGAGGTATGGGTGATTGGAACCTCCACCTCGACTCAGTCAGAAAAATGTTCCCCTACTTCCATGCAGTGGGCCATTTCAACTGCAACAAGAGTCGACGCTTGTACTACAAAGATATGGTCACCGAAAAGACGAAATGGATTCTCAAGAATATTAAAAGTTCACCGCTAAGAGCTACTTTACTGTTCGCAGAACAGATACGTTCTGGTCAGGAATCTGGTGATACATGACCATACAGCAGGTTCTTATATGAGCGATGGAGGGCTGTGGCAGGTTGACCCATGTTGGTGCTGTACTGCCTTGATGAATTGTTCCTACGTATCAACATTTATGGGCATCCAACACAATTTACACATAAATTTTGACAAATGACAGTTATAAGGAAAAAACCCGCAGTTTGCAGCTATTTTTATAATTTGAGAAATTTATTGAATTTTTGAACTACTGTTTTTCGGTGTTTATTGTTAAAAAATACCTTTTACCAGTGAAATGTGCAGGAAATTTCAAATTCAGATTCTACTCCACAGTGTAACCACAAACAATACCAAAACTTCACTAATTTCTGAGTACTTTCCAGGTAGAAAGTACCTGACTGCCGGACTGGATCGTGCAAAACAAGCTCCTCTTCTTTCAGCTTTTTTCATTTCCTGCGTCAGGCTCACAATATAAGAACCCTATTAAGCGCAGTGATACTCCAGAAGAGGACGAATAAGAGTAGTGAAGTCCGTCTCTTTAGTAAATTTGTTGCGTCTTGAAAGTTTTCTGCTAACAAAACCTAGTTTTTGGTTCACCCTTCCCACAACATTTCCTGTGCGATCGTTCCCATTTAAGTTGCTTCTAATTGTAGTCCCCACTCATTTAGTTGCGTCTACAGCAAGTATTCGTGTTTAATTATCGCATAATCCAAATTTAACCGATTGTTTTCGATAGCTGTTAACACGAATATTACGCAGAGCGGTGTGGTTTTTCGATTTGATTACATATATTTCACCACTATCTGCTAGATAAAACGAAATAGGCCTTTTTAATATTACAGCAATGCCTTAAAAATGGTTCAAATGGCTCCGAGCACTATGGTACTTAACATCTGAGGTCATCAGTCCACTAGACTTAGAACTACTTAAACCTAACTAACCTAAGGACATCACACTCATTCATGCACGAGGCAGGATTCGAACCTGTGACCGTAGCAGCAGCGCGGTTCCGGACTGAAGCGCTTGGAACCGCTCGGCCACAGCGGCCGACAGCAACACCTCATTTACGTAAATATCACAACAAAATATAATTCACGAAGCACCAATATCAAATGCCTATTAGGCCTATAACCAGCAAACAATTTTATGTTAGGAAACCGTTTCACATTTCATTCGTATGCTCCAGTATTACAAGCATGAGAGCGAAAAGTAGTAGTTGTACGAAATTTTTATATAAATTTGGAATAGTCAGATTCTTCCATATAATTTCTATAATGCCCCCGTTTCTTCTCCTTAATCGTCCCGACGAACAATCTCGTCGTCACTAATTCTGTAACTTTTCCTGCCATTGTTAAAACTTATTTTCCGCTTAACTTCACTAACCCTGCCAGAATCACTGGTTTAGTTGTACCGCATTTACTATTCAGTTAGGTGTTACTTCATGTTCGCACAACGCGTTTTCCTCGCTATTCCGAAAATAGAACTTTAGCGGTTGCTAACCGGGCACTGTACAGCTGGCCGTTAGTAGTCTAGCGATCTGGCAAAAATTTTCTTAGAAAATATGGTTTCTTTGGATACACTAAGAAGATGACGTGTAATCTTTCTCATGTTGTTCCTGTTAGTCGTTTATTTCCACTCTGGTAGTCTAAATCTATGGATTTCGATAGTAATTATAATAATGTTTATCATTCGTACACCCAGTCAACCATAAACAGCGACTGGCATTCACGCGCTCGGCTTATTCGGCTCATCTCGTATAGTCCGTCCCCTTTCCTCTGCAGGACGTTTTTCATTTCTTATGCGAGGAGGATTCCTCTGGCAGAACATCAAGCACACTACGCACGCATCCAAAAATCAGCTTACGATTTGTTCAGAAATCAATTTGTAATGTGTTCAAAAATTTTCAAAAACCAACAGGGATGTATTCCAAAATAATATGAATAAGTGACAAACCAATGCGTGCTGAATACTAGGCGCTTTATGAAACAAGTTTTTTTTTTCTTCAAGAATATGAATTTGGCGACCCCTCAAATTATCGCCCGCGGCGTACACCACGTTTCCCCCCCCCCCTCCTCCCCCCCCCCCCTCTCCAGATCCACCCAGCAGATTGCGTAAGCTCGTGACGTCTGGTAGAGGAGCAATAAAACTGCGATTTTGTTTATATCTAGGCACCTCTAGACAGCAGTGAGCACCACGTATATTATTAATCCATTCTAAAGTGATGCAGATAATATTTAGGTGTGTTAATTTTATGCAGTGTGTTTTGTACATCTGCAATGTAAATGTATTTTGGAATATATTAATCATCCAAGAATCTGTTAACTTATTTGTAACACGAGAGATCTTTGTGTTGATATTAACTTACGTAAACTTACTAATGATTCGCTAATATATACACTTGGCAAGACAGCCAAGCATTTCACAATATTATTACTTTGAAGTTGACTTTTGCCGCAATATAATACAGCTCTTATGAATATAAGGTACTGTGAAGCATCAGAACACATACAGCTTTCTGTGTGAAGGCAATACAGTGGGCAGTGGGTGTGAAATGTTTATTTCAGAAAGTACTGTTCTGCTTTTTAGGATGAAGATGTTATGACGTAATATGAAAGTATTATGTATCTTTCGGTGATGAAGACTGATTAGTGGAGACAATGCAGCATGAACTGAAATTGCAATGTACGTGTTGTTACGAAGTGGCACTGAGGGTATAGCTGTTAAATGACGTGGAATTATTAATCCATATTAAGTTCTCGAAAATCGTTAGACCACTCACCAAGATATTATCCCCAAAACGCCACGGGAATTGAGTAATTAGCCACCGAATGAAGGCTACATACATAAGGTTTAAACCTTACGTTATTCTGACTTCAAATTATGGAATGATGTGTGGTAAAATACAATAACGATTTATTGAGAACTGGCCTTTTCCCCGCGGTTTCACCCGAATCTGTACACGACATTGCGCACAAATCCTTCCCCTTCTCTTTTTCCATGTCTTCCTCCGTCGCTCTGTCCACCTCAGCCTTCCACATCTGTCTACCGCCTCGTCCCTTCTCTCTTTTGTCTCTTCATCTCCTCCCTCCTTCTATCTCCTCCTCTCCCTCTCTCTGTAGTCTCCTCACCCCTCTGTTTCCTTCTCCCCCCACTCACTGACCATCTCCCCCTCACTCTGTACATCTCTTCCTTCTCCTGCCTCTGTCCGTCTCCCCCTATCTCTGTCCGCACCCTCCTTTTCTCTTCTCTCTATCCGTTTCCTCCTGCCTCCGTTTCCTCAAGGCTGGTACTGCTCCATGACGCGTACACATCGAGGACTGGAAAGCAGTTCACATACACTCTGCACAATTTAGTAGTGTGTTTGGGATAATTGTCCGTCTGCAGAACAAACCCCATCTTCCTGGTCAGTATTCTGTCACATTCTTGCTTCTTGAATGTTCCATTAATTGTCACTAGACTAACGACTCTGTCACCCGCAAACCATCTCTGTACCACGACCGGTCCTCCATAAAGCTTCGCCGTTGGTGTCACCCAGTGACTCAACAAACGTTGTCCACGAAGTCGACGAACAAACATTCGACGACGGCTGCCAAATACTTCGAACTTAGATTCGTCCATGAATAACACTTTGGATCGCTGCTGCACCCTCTACGCCCACTGAATTCGCTCCACCTTGTTTTGTTTGCATAGTAAAGGATTTTTTTGTCGCTATTTACCCCCTTGTACCTTGTTCACGGAGATGGTGTTGCACTGTTGAGACAGAGACTCGAGCTGCCCTCATATTATTTGCTTTTTCGCATATATCAGGTGCAGTTTGAGTCCTTTGACGTTTACGCTGTACACACATGAACTGATCTTCCCTGTATGATGTTATTCAGGGTCTGCCAGATCGCGAAACACCTGCATTGGTGCCCGCTTCCATGAACAGCTGCAACTTTTTGTAAGGACTTGCCAACTTTTGTTTACATTGTCTTACTAGAATAGTTTTCCTGACGCAGAGCTATAATTGCAGCACTTCTTTTCAGTTCCGATCTCCTACCTCCGTCTCATAAGGAGTTAATATGGTGTGGCCCTGATCAGCAATACAAACGAATTGTTAGTTGTGCACATTGTACAGTAAACTAACGCGAAACGATTGCTACACAGACAGCATAAAGAATGACACCTATTAGAACGGAACCGTCTTGGGTAAAGGCATGTCAGTGTTGTTGTGGATACTCATGAACGCTCCTCTATGCGAACAGCCAGTCAAATATAAAACAGAGGCGGTTAGTCTTTACATTTTTATACTTGTTTTATCTGAATGGGGGTATGACAGAACGCTCGAAACGAAATTCCTGCTTTAATCACAAATCCATAATTGTGATAAGACAACGAAAATTTTTAACTGGTGTTGTACGTCATAGTGTGTATGACTGGTTTTGCAACACCAATCACAGCCCTTAATTGTGGATGTACAGTCTCTGATCAAGCTAGCCGTATATCCTCCTTGATATGTCAAATATTAAAAACAATCGCTTTACATTGTAAATAAACTTTGTGGCTAGTCTGCAAGTGCTTAATATCGACACGAGAGTGTTGCGAAACCCAAGTTCATATCTAATAGAAATTAACAGTTCCTGAAACATGACTTCATTGGAGAAAAGATGTTTCTCCAAAGTAAGTTGTGTACGAACTTTTATCTGTGTATCCATAATGACTCTCCCACTCGGATCTGGAGTTTTGGCTGTTGCGAAACTTTCTAGCATATTCAAAATGTCTGACAGACCGAGACTCGAACCTGTAACTTTTCCTTCTGTGGGCAATGCGTTACCGAGTGAGCTGTCCAGCAAGGAGCGATCTTCGCTCACTTGTGTCAGTACCTCTGTCCTGCCCACGTGCTAAGGGCATTGCCCGCGATAAATGAGGCCATATGAGAGATTCGTTCTGGAAACAATGCTCTAGGCTGTGGCTAGTGTTTCCTGCGTCATAGCCCTTCTTCCAGGAATGCTAGTCCAGCAACATTGCAGGAGAACTTATGTGAAGTTTGGAAACTAGGAGATGAATTACTGGCGGAAGGAAAGCAGTGAGGGTGGGCCTTGAGCATTGCATTGATAGATACTAGAAAAGAGCTTGAAGAAGTGAAGTTTCCGTATTCATATTCAACAGTGAGCTTTAATCAACCAGGAAGCTTCTGCCACTATGGCATTTCAGCTGGCAGCATCTAGCGCGAGGAAATGGACTCTAGTGCTTACAGCATCCGCCAGTTTCGAGGAAGGTATGCATCTCAAGTTACCGTGCAGCCTGTCAAACCAAACACCCACAGCCAAACATCAATAATAAATACTACATCGTTTCTCAGTTATGACAATCTGGTACAGTGGCTCTCATTGATTGGATTGAATTACTCTTTTATTTCGCATTTACCAGGATATTTCTATGAGTATGGCTCTGTAGCTGTTTTCAAGTGACTGAACAGATCACCCATAAATGCAAATGATCTACTTTGACGTCAAACTGTTCGTGAAGTCATACAGTGCTGAAAAAGTAGGGGTTGGGTACAACAGATGGTACCTTCCAAAACCCTTCTTTTCATAGACAAAAAGCACATCGCCATACTGCAGCAAGAAGACTTATCAACATCCCTGGAAAACGATGTTTACCAAATGGTTCAAAAATGGTTCAAATGGCTCTGAGCACTATGGGACTCAACTGCTGAGGTCATTAGTCCCCTAGAACTTAGAACTAGTTAAACCTAACCAACCTAAGGACATCACAAACATCCATGCCCGAAGCAGGATTCGAACCTGCGACCGTAGCGGTCTTGCGGTTCCAGACTGCAGCGCCTGTAACCGCACGGCCACTTCGGCCGGCTCGATGTTTACCGTTCCGTGACTCGTGTAGTTTGACAAACTGAGTTGCGACACCGCTTTGTTGCTATAGGTGGTCTAATACGTATATGTTCCTAATATTTTATTCAACTTTTATTATATTTTGAATAATAAGCGTGTATCGCATATAAATCGCTTTCCAACTGCTAAGGAACAGAGCCATTGGTGTACAGACGTTAACGTTTGGCACAGGAATCACAACATGAAGGGACTAACAGCAAGGAATGTGCCGTCCTCGGGCACTAGTTCACATTACGCATATGTTATTTTTGCTGGCTACGAAACTGTTGATGAGTCCTTAGGGGATCTTGTCCTGCTCCTCTCTCAAGGTGGTTTTCTGTTGTTTCACGGTTCGGGGAGGAGGTATTCTTTGATAAAGACACGTGCCAAAGCCTTCCTAGGGATGGTCTTATCGGGTTTAGGTCCAGGGACTAGCAGGTTAGTTGATGTGTACAATATACACCGAAGAGCCAAAGTAACTGATACACCTGTCTAATATCGTGTAGGGCCCCCCGAGCACGCACAAGTGCTACATAGGGCGTGGCATGGACTAATGACTGAACTAGTGCTGGAGGGAACTGACACCATGAATCCTGCAGGACTGTCCATAAACCCGTGATAGTACGAGGGGGTGGAGATCTCTTCTGAACAGCACGTTCCAAGGCATCCCAGATATGTTCAATAATTTTTATGTCTGGGGAGTTTAGTAGCCAGCGAAACTCAGAAGAGTGTTACTGAAGGCACTCTATAGCACTTCTGGACGTGTGGGATGTCGCACTGTCCTGCTGGAACTGACCAAGTTCGTCGGAATACACAGTGGACATGAATGTATGCAGGTGATCGGGCAGGATGCTTGCGTGTCACCTGTCACAGTCGTATCTAGACGTATCAGGGGTCCCATACCACTCCAACTGCACACGCCCAACACAGTTACAAGGCCTCAACCAGCTTGAACAGTCCGCTGCTGACATGCGGGATCCATGGTTTCATGAAATTCTCTCCATACCCGTACACGTCCATCCGCTCGATACAATCTGAAACGAGACTCGTCCGACCAGGTAACATGTTTCCAGCCATCAACCGTCGGTGTTGACCGGCCCAGGCGAGGCGTAAAGCTTTGCATCGTGCAGTCATGAAGGGTACACGAGGTGGCCTTCGGCTCTGGAAGCCCATGTTGATGACGCTTCGTTGGATGGTTGGCATATAGACACTTGTTCATGGCCGAGCACTGAAATCTGCAGAAATTTACGGAAGGGTTGCACTTCTGTCGCGTTGAACGGTTCTTTTCGATTCTCGTATTTCTTGGAGGATCTTTTTACGGCCGCAGCGATGTCGGAGATTTGATGTGTTACCGTATTCCTGACATTCAAGGTAAATTCTTTAAATGTTCCTGCAGGAAAATCCTCACTTCATCGCTACCTCGGAGATGCTGTGCCCATCGCTCGTGGGCCGACTATAGCACCACGTTCAAACTCAGTTAAATCTTGATAACCTGCCGTTGTAGCAGCAGTGACCGATCTAACAACTGCGCCAGACGTTTGTTGTGTTAGGTGGTTCAAAATGGTTCAAATGGCTCTGAGAACTATGGGACTCAACTTCTGAGGTCATTAGTCCCCTAGAACTTAGAACTAGTTAAACCTAACTAACCTAAGGACATCACAAACATCCATACCCGAGGCAGGATTCGAACCTGCGACCGTAGCGTGTGTTAGGTGGGCGTTGACGACAGCAGTGCCGTATTCTGCCTGTTTACATATCTCTGTATTTGAGTCAGCCAGAGTGGCCGAGCGGTTCTAGGCGCTACAGTCTGGCACCGCGTAACCGCTACGGTCGCAGGTTCGAACCGTGCCTCGGTCATGGATGTGTGTGATGCCCTTAGGTTAGTTAGGTTTAAGTAGTTCTAAGTTCTATGGGACTGATGACCTCAGAAGTTAAGTCCCATAGTGCTCATAGCCTTTGAACCATTTCCTGTATTTGGATACGCATGCCTATATCAGTTTCTTTCGCGCTTCAGAGTATTCACTTTCGTCTTCGACACTCAGCTGTCCCATGTCGGGACGACTGTCCGGAACCGGAAGCTGTCAAATGATGTCTTACAGACATGGTGCGTACCAAATGGAATGTCGCGATAATCGGTCCCCAATAACCTCCGTCGAAAACCATACTGCATGAGCCGTCGAATGCAAACATAGCGTTCGTGCACAGGCTTCGCCGCATTTTACGCATTACACCTTCTACACATCTTTTTAGTATCAATGCGGTGTTCCGTAGCAACTGTGTGTTTTTCCATAGTAACTGGCAGTTGTTCCTTAGCAACTATCAGTTATTCCTAGCAACTGTCAAGCAGGGTAACTGTCTCCTCCCTCGGCAAATTACAACTAGCTACCAGCGCTACTGACAGCCATGTGGTGGACCCGGGTTCGATTCCCGGTATCGGGAATTCCTTTGGTAGGACGATTGGAACGGGATGTACTAAGCGTTTTGATGCCAGTTGAGCAGCTATTTGGCCGAGTATTAGCACCTCCACGTCACAAAGAGTGACAACGACGGTGAGAGCGGTGTACTGAGCTCACTCCCCTCCGTACCACATCCAATGACGCTATTGGGCGAGGATGACACGGCGGTCGGTCGGAGCCCAGCCGCCCTTCACCCCAACCACACCCCAGGCCTGCGGATGGAGTTTACATTTACGTACCTTGTGTGATTACAAAAACAGTCTTTGTTTTTTCATATGTACCGCACATGAAGAACAAAGAGCCGTGGTGGCGAGTGTCTTGCCACCACCCTCAGTTCGTCGAAGGCCGTATCCCTCCGGGGAAGCCCTTGTGTACTGTTCGTGTACTCGATGGAGGTATTATAAGACGAGCTGCCATGATATCACAAACTTGAGGCCTACGTCCACCAACATAAGTGCTCCGAACATTAGCTTCTGTAGGAGGCTTTTTGATCAAAAATTCCTGTTTACCTCATTTACGCGTGAACTAATCATGCTGATTATAGTCTTAAGTGTCAAGGAGTCATATTTCGTTCACAAGTCGACTCATTCAAACGATACTTTCTTGTATATAAAGTCTAAGCTAGAGAAAGGAATGGGATGAGAATTAATATATGTGATGTACATGTAGAAGCAAATAAATGATAATAATTTCAGAAAAATTGGATGATTTACTGAAGAGAAAGACAGCTCCATAATTAAGCAAGTGAATAACATGTTTACGATGACGACAGTGTTTACGAGTGTGGCTGTAGTGCACTGTTGTGGTTTGCTCTAGCTGTCGCAGTGTCCGCATGTAGCGCTTGCTGCTATTGTTATTCTGCATTCGTCTCCGCACGCAGACCAACTGTAGTACACCGTGTTACCAGATGTCTGTGATAGTGTAGTGCTGTAGGAACTGTGACCATGGTATATTCGAACTCTGAAAAGGCGGAGATGATACTCATCTATGGCGAGTGTCGACGAAATGCAGCTGAAGCCTGCAGGGTGTATGCAGAACGGTACCCGGACAGAGAGCATCCAACGTGCCGCACATTGAAAAACATCTACCGCCAACTGTATGCAACAGGTATGGTCGGAGCACGCAAACGGGTCCGTAACAGGCCCGTCACAGGAGAGCGGGTGCAGTTAGTGTGTTAGCTGCTGTTGCCATGAACCCACACATGAGTACACGGGACATTGCGAAAGCCGGTGAATTAAGTAGTGTCATGCGCATACTGCATCGTCACCGCTTTCACCCGTTTCATGTGTCGCTACATCAGGAATTACATGGTGATGACTTTAATCATCGAGTGCAATTCTGTCAATGGGCATTAACAGAGAATGCGTTACAGTTCTACCTGTTTACCGATGAAGCGGGTTTCACAAACCACGGGGCAGTGAATCTACGGAACATGCATTACTGGTCCGTGGACAATCCTCGCTGGCTCAGACAGGTAGAGCGACAGTGACCGTGGACTGTAAATGTATGGTGCGGAATCATTGGCGACCACCTGATTGGTCCTCACTTCATTGCAGGGGCCCAAACAGCTGCAACATACATCGCGTTTCTACAGAATGATCTGCCAACGTTGCTCGAAAATGTTCCACTGGAAACGCGTCGACGTATGTGGTATCAGCATGATGGTGCACCTGCGCATTCCGCAATTAACACTAGGCAGACCCCTGACAGGATGTTCGACGGGCGTTTCATAGGACGTGGAGGTCGCATAAATTGGCCAGCCCCTTCTCCTGATCTTACACCTCGGGACTTCTTTCTGTGGGGTACGTTAAAGGAGAATGTGTACCGTGATGTGCCTACAACCCCAAAGGATACGAAACAACGTATTGTGGCAGCCTGCGGCGGCATTACACCAGATGTACTGCGGCGTGTACGACATTCATTACGCCAGAGATTGCAATTGTGTGCAGCAAATGATGGCCACCACATTGAACATCTATTGGCCTGACATCGGGACACATTCTATTCCACTCCTTAATTGAAACCGGAAACCACGTGTGTACGTGTACTTCACCCCTCATGGTAATGTACAAGTGCGTCAGTGAAAAAGACCAATAAAAAGGTGTTAGCATGTGGACGTAATGTGCTGTTCCAGTCTCTTCTGTACCTAAGGTCCACCACCGTTCCCTTTGGATCTCTACGTAATTCGGTGCTCTCCGATACACACGATCGAACAGCGGAGGAGTGGTACTCAAGCGACAACTTCAGGTTACAATATCTCCGGATGTAATTAACATTTTACAATGCAACAAACGGCACTGATTACGTATTGGTTTATATGTTCAGATGTGCTAACAAAACTAACGTGCTTCCATTTAAAAAAACGTAGGTTTGTGTTAAAAAACATACTTCCGTGCATTTTTGTATGGTTTGTATTAAACAATTACACTAGCCCCTCTCGGTCTGTGGAATCGGTTCGTCAGTATTTGACGTGGTTTACGAAATATATCCAGCGGTAACGTTAGGTGACTCACCGTGTATATATATATATATGATAAATTGATAAATACGTATATAATATGTTTCCGTTTTGAATTGTTTTTGAAGGTTCATTTTAAAATTTTTTGTGCTCAATACAATTTAAAGAAAATTAGAATATGCAACATTCACTGTTTTCTCGGTACCTTGTGGTAAGAGTATGAAATGGTTTCCTGAGCTACCCGTATGTGAAAAGAAAGTGTACAATTTATCCCGCGAAAGACGTTCTGAACATAAATGAATTCTAGCGTGTTTGAATACCTTAGCTTGAACCTTATTTATTGCTATTGCAAACGAAACCTTAGCTGAAAATTAAAGTCGCTTAAAATGTATAGGTAAATAGGTGGGGCTCATTGGTATATTGGGTAAGAGAGGAACCTCTCCATATGCTAGACCTGAGAGGACAGTAGCTTTACTGATATTATTTCACATATTTTAATGTCTGAACAGGTACCGTTAAATAGGTTCGGACGAGTCTGATTAAATAGTAGTAATCTAAAATTTACCCGATAAATCATAAGTACAACTGTCCCAATATACATGTTTTCTGTTACAACTGACTGTAGGAAATAAAACTTAGCTGCACATTGTTGTGCAGTTTCTGCTTAAAAAATTTATGAAGAAACAATATATAACGTGTATATAAATTAGTTAATCAAAGATAACCTTTAATTGTGAAAAATGTAAATAACATAAAGAAATGTTTGATGCAGCACTGAATGGAGTATTTTTCCAAGCTTTATTTACAGATGTTTAATGTAGCCCCTCTTTGTAACACAAAAAATGTCCCATACGTAACAGTTTCCCGCAATATCCTATGAATGTATGGTGGCAACTGCTTGTGTTATCCGCTGTCACAGCTCGTTGACAAACACGGAAGTACACTGGGGTAAAATCAGGTGGTTTTGGAGGCTAGGATATCGTCGCACCATGTCCAGTGTAAGTCAGCAGATCCCTACAGAGATAACGTGACAATTTCACGATGGTAATGTGGTGGCGCGCAATCTTGCTGGAATATAAATCTGCTCCCATATCTTGCTGTAATTGAGGCATTAGATAATGTACAAGCATGTCTAGGAACATTACGCCAATTAAAGTCCACTCGGGAAAAAAGTAAGGGTCGTAGATCTTGTTACGGCTTACAGAGTGTGGTGTGCGTACTGTAAGACCTTCGGTACACACACCATCAGATTATTTGACTTGTCGCTCTAGCGAAGTAGGCGAGTGTGAGCAATATGTCTCGTGGTCTTATCGTGGCGTGTTTATCTTCTGCCGTTAGGTCAGACGATAGAAATGCCACTTGCACGCTTAGAGTAGCAGATTGACGGTGACCAACTTTAAACAGAACTTGATTAATTTTCACACACATTTATTACAATAATGAAAAGCGTTGACATTATGTATCTGGATTTTGGATGCTGTTTACAATTGACAATCTGAAGTTCCTTTGGTCTTGGTACGTTAATCTTATTCTCACATATCTCTGATACTTGACAAACTGTCTATACATTTATCTACATGGCTATGTACAGGAATATGAATATCTTATTACGCGCAGCCTGAAACTTGACTAATGCAGACTGGTACAGACTGGTGCAGACAAATGCAGACTGACTAATCGGATGTCTGTACACTCGTTATAATACCTCGCGTGTTCAGGTATCACTGCGCGAGTGTGATCCGCGAGGAGAAAAGGTTCTACGTTAGCAGCAATCTCATTGGCTGCGTTACATATTAATACGCGGATCGGCGGAAGCAGAATTTGATCCGTCTCTAAGGCAGCGCCATCTCGTAGTGCGGAGACGGACGAGCGCTGCGCCTGCGCTGTTGTGCTTAGCGGGGCGCGCTCTAGTGGGAAAGTTGTGTACGCGCTGCCTGCGCGGAACTATGTACAAAAAACAGAGCATAAAACATTTACCTTACGTGTTCGATAACGTGACGTCGTTTCCGTTCACCCCATATTCTGAACTTTATGCGGGTTCAGTTTACTGTAGGTATGGAAGGTGGATTCGTCAATGAACACAATTTTATTAAAAAAATCATCTTTAGTCTACATCTTATTAATATTTCTACACAAAACTCAGCTCATTTTTCTTTTCCATTTTCTCTTAAGGCTTGCAATATTTCCAGCATGTAGAGTTTTGAAGACAGACGTTTCCGTAATACATTAAACACTGGCATACTCAATTCTAAGCTGGCATGTCTTGTTGGTTTATCCAGACTACGAAGTAGGACGGACGAACTTGTTAAGCAGGCGCGTCAGAGATTGTTTGGCCAATCCTGACCGAGAGTCCTATGTGACAGACAGCCAGTTTCGATGAAACGATAGCAACTAATAACAGTTTGCGTTTGAGTTGCTGACTTGCGATACTTAGTCCTGAGTTGTTTCTCAACTGCAGCAGGGGAGTGGAATTGGTGAAACCATAGACAACTCTGCCCACGGTCTGTACCGATGTGCGATTCCGTGATAAGTATTATAACAACTGATTCGATCAGAGATTGTCGGGAATAAAACTTGAAAATATACAGCATTCCGTGCTGTACCAAATATTTCTGTAAGTTATTTGCCCTTTTCACAATGAAAAGTTACTTCTGGATAACTAATTTATAGACACTCGTATATGGCAGAAGCAATTTCTCTAATGCTTTAAATGCCCTACTGTCTTAGTTAAAACTGGCTGCAAAAAAGGAAACGAAGTCACACATTTACACAGCACAGGATAGCATTTTCTTTCTTGCAATCGGTTTTTTTTTATAAAAGGAAACCTGTTTATTCCCTTTTTACAAATTTTATTCTCTATGAATGTTTATCGTTAGAGTATCACGTAAAAATTTGAGATAAACTGGTCAAGAACAATGTAAGATGTTTGCAAGTGACGTGCCCGCTTTATGTGTTAGCATAGATTATGCGGTTGTTACTGTTGCTCGTTTATAATGTAGTATGGGCTGAAACTGTAAGGATTGTTACTTCTGTTGTTCTTGGTTGGTGTCCTCTCGAGAGTCACAGCGGCTGAATCGGATATTACTTTTCTTAGAATAAGTTTGTTATTTATTCTTGTGTAACGCTAATTTTTCTTAAAAATATTTCTTGGTGAAATACTGTTGATTTGTTAGTAATTGCCAATTGCTTACATTGATGTCATTGTGTTTGTGTTCCAATATATGTGGTGTTACATAAATTCCGGCTCAACTTCCACTCCATCAAAAACCTGCGCTACAAATTCAAAACATTTTTTTGTTTCAATTGCCTCCTGTGTGTGTGTCCTTTCCGGTATCATGTACTGTCTCTATAAGAAAGTCAATATTTCATCCATAATAGATGGAAAAGAGCCACCGTGGTACAACAACCGAGTTAGAAAACTGTTACGGAAGCAAAGGGAACTTCACAACAAACATAAACATAGCTAAAGCCTTGCAGGCAAACAAAACTTACACGAAGCTAAAGGCAGTGTGAGGAGGGCTGTGCGAGAGGCGTTGGCAGAAAATCCTAAGAAATTTTGGTCTTACGTCAAAGCGGTAGGTGGATCAAAACAAAATGTCCAGACACTGTGTGACCAAAATGGTACTGAAACGGAGGATGACAGACTAAAGGCCGAAATACTAAATGTCTTTTTCCAAAGCTGTTTCACAGAAGAAGACTGCACTGTAGTTCCTTCTCTAGATTGTCGCACAGATGACAAAATGGTAGATATCTAAATAGATTACAGAGGGATAGAAAAACAATTAAATTCGCTCGAAATAGGAAAGTGCGCTGGACCTGATGGGATACCAGCTCGATTTTACACAGAGTACGCGAAGGAACTTACCCCCCTTCTTGCAGCGGTGTGCCGTAGGTCTCTAGAAGAGCGTAGCGTTCCAAAAGATTGGAAAAGGGCACAGGTCATCCCCGTTTTCAAGAAGGGACGTTGAACAGATGTGCAGAACTATAGACCTATATCTCTAACGTGGATCAGTTGTAGAATTTTGGAACACGTATTATGTTCGAATATAATGACTTTTCTGGAAACTAGAAATCTACTCTGTAGGAATCAGCATGGGTTTAGAAAAAGACGATCGTGTGAAATCCAGCTCGCGCTATTCGTCCCCGAGACTCAGAGGGCTATAGACACGGGTTCCCAGGTAGATGTCGTGTTTCTTGCTTCCGCAAGGCGTTTGATACAGTTCCCCACAGTCGTTTAATGAACAAAGTAAGAGCATATGGACAGTAAGACCAATTGTGTGATTGGATTGAAGTGTTACTAGATAACAGAACGCAGCATGTCATTCTCAATGGAGAGAAGTCTTCCGAAGTAAGAGTGATTTCTGGTGTACCGCAGGGAAATGTCGTAGGACCGTAGCTATTCACAGTATATATAAATGACGTGCATAACATCGGAAGTTCACTGAGGCTTTTTGCGGATGATGCTGTAGTATATCGAGAAGTTGTAACAATGGGAAATTGTACTGAAATGGAGGAGGATCTGCAACGAATTGATGCATGGTGCAGGGAATGGCAATTGAATCTCAATGTAGGCAAGTATAAAGTGCTGCGAATACATAGAAATAAAGATCCTTTATCATTTAGCTACAATATGGCAGGTCAGCAACTGGAAGCAGTTAATTCCATAAATTATCTGGAAGTAGATATTAGAAGTGATTTAAAATAGAATGACCATATAAAATTAATCGTCGGTAAAGCAGATGCCAGACAGATTCATTGGAAGAATCCTAAGAAAATGCAGTCCGAAAACAAAGGAAGTTGGTTACAGTACACTTGCTCGCCCATTGCTTGAATATTGCTCACCATTGTGGGATCCGTACCAGATAAGGTTGATAGAAGAGATAGAGAAGATCCAACGGAGAGCAGCGCGCTTCGTTACAGGATCATTTATTAATCGCGAAAGCGTTACGGAAATGATAGATAAACTCCAGTGGAAGACTCTGCAAGAGAGACGCTCAGTATCTAGGTATGGGCTTTTGCTGAAGTTTCAAGAACAAACCTTCACCGAGGAGTCAAGCTGTATATTGCTCCCTCATATGTATATCTCGCGAAGAGACCATGAGGATAAAAAAGATAGAGCCCACACAGAGGCACACCTACAATTTTTCTTTCCACGAACAATACGAGACTGGAATAGAAGGGAGAACCGATAGAGGTACTCAAGGTACTCTCCACCACACACCGTCAGGTGGCTTGCGGAGAATGGATGTAGGTACAATGGTTTTTTGCAATTCATGCGTCATCAGCGTTTCTAGATATTCCGGTAGCGCACGGCTGTACCATACATATCTCAATCTCATGTGCAGCTTCCATAGAATTTCTGTTCTTGCTGTTTTGTCTAAAATGGAACTGAAAACATTTTTTGTTTCATTTTTCTTAACTGTATATTACCTGTAATACTACTCGAGATTTTAAAATACCGTGCTGCCACCTTGTTGCGCTTTCTTCACCTGTGAATCTGGACACTTGACATCGGTCAGTCTGTTTATGACCAGCTGACTGCGGATGTCATCAGACGGCATGGCTGTATACCATGTGTCTCTGAATGCACAGCAAGAGTACTTGTCAGTACTTACTGCATACTGATGTTACAACCACGAGTTCAGAGGTATACCTTTAAAGTAGACTAATACATATATAACTTTTACACTACTATTTTGTCATTTTTGGCATATATAGACTTATTTTACGATGTTTCTACGTCGATTTGTATGTCATTTTTATCACAGCTGACGTATATACTTTACAGTTGACTTTCCCTTGCATTGTTAACAGACGATTTACAAAAGTGTCCTCTTGTCTTAGATACGACATTCAGTATTATGGTGTGTACTGTTAAAAATGTTTGTGAATATCTTTTGCCAGTACTGTTGATAATGAATGCAATTCCTGTCTTGTAACTAGCATTTCAATAGCTTTCAGCTCTGTAGACGGCCGAAAATGTTCGAAAGTAGTTAATTATTTTCCTATACACGATCTTGGCTAATAAAAATTTGACAAAAAATCAACATTCATTGAGATAAGGATAGGTATTTATAAAAGAAAGAACTCGCTGCTAATATAGCAATGGTGGTATTCTCAGACATAATGAATGGACAACTATCAAAATCCATTGATCTAGGAATCATATTTCTACAAAAATGTCAATTCACTGATACCTCTAACTCCGAGAGACTTATACAGTAATCCGATATCACTAACTTACTCTCTGGGTCACAGTCACTTTTCAGCTACCACCTGTCCCCTTTGTACAACTTTGACACTTCGTGATACTTTAATTAAAACCTGATATGTTGTCGTGTAATGTCAACTCCTTAGCTTGTACAGACACCTTAAGCTGATTTTCTTCTGTCAAGCTCACTGTATCTCGAGGAACATGGAGCGACGTCGTATTCAATGACTCGTCCCACATCTACAGTATCTCCTCACCTTACTACTTCAAGTCAGTATCGCATGATGCAAATACAGGAAGCACTTAGTATCTAATTCTGTTGCGAGATTTGATCCACACTCTTCTTGGGCAGTGCTATATCACTGTCCACACTACGTGAGTAATCTGAGTATTATTTACAAACTGTTGCCTGGTGATCGTGTTACTACGCTTTTATAACTTCTGTGTTAACTAATGATTATTCAGCTTTCCATAACACATTTTAACTATTCATAGCACTCACTCTACATCGTACAGACACATCATACGCACTGCTACAGAGTAATGAATTTCTGTTTGATAAGTTTACAAAAAGTTATACTTGTATTTGCCTATTATTTACATTGATCTTAATTTTTTCGGTACTCATGACTCTGGTCACGTTATCCACATATTTCCTTTTCACTTTCTGGCATAATGCCCTTTCTTGTGGCACACCTATTCGTTCTACTTCGAGTGATCTGGTGCATGGGGCTGCGTGGCATGTAAATTACATTGCCTACACACTACAGGTGTCTTTGGTTCATCCCTGGGGCCCCTCCCATGTACCATAACTGAATCTAACGGTTCTGGCCGTAGACTGATGGGAGCAGACGATGGGAACAGAACAGACACAAGGAGACAAGGATCCTTTGAGTGGTTTCCCTTGTATTTGCTGCTACTTACATTTTGTGCTTCTCTTCACTTTGATCTACCATTAGTCTCCATCAGCACTCTGTCCCCATGAACACTATCTACTCGTGCCACCAAGAACAATGGTGTTGGGGAGAAAGGAATGGATAAGTTGATCTCTGCTGGGGGTGGTAGATGTGTAGACGGTGAAGGCAGCCAAATTCTTTATTGTCGTCTGTAAAGAAATGCAGTGTGGTTTGCCTGCGATAAGCAGGCGTTGGACCCTGCGCCCAGGAGCTTCGGTGTTGTCACACTGTGTTTCTCAAATAGACAGCCCCCTAGTGAGCAGCCTTGGCTACCAGCGCATTCTAAGCAGCCAGTTGTTGCTGAGTCAGGATGACACACCATCCCAACAGAGCACAGCACAGCCGGCCAGAGCGAAGCAGACGGGTGGCCAACTGGGACAGGGCAGTGACTTCTGGATGACAAACTCTGGACCCCCAGCAGCGGCGAATTGAGGATACAATCTACAATCTACACCTCGGACCATGGGATGGCAACACGACACACATCTAGCAGACTCATGGAGGAGGCCACAGACTGAAGGCGAACTGAGGCGTAGGTCGTCGTTGGTTCACAGTCCAGTTGCGTCAATGATGGTTTCCACAGGGTGGGCGTTAGTATATAGCCTAACCATGCCGACGACCAGCTCTACTCAGCTTGCCTGAGGGTATATATGTGTATATGACCAATAGGGCGCTTGTAAACGAAAGAAAACAAGTGCTGCCGCGTATTTCTGTGCCGTTTAAGCTTCTTGACGGCACCGTACGGGCCCATACCGCTGAAGGGTATCTGCCGGTGAAGGAGCTGATTGTGGATCGGTGCTCGAGATGAAGGTGTCTATAAAAATGAGGCATCTGTTGCCATACAAGTTGGGAAGACTGTATCTGGATATACATGAAGAAAAACCTTTGATGTTTAAATGAACTGAGATGCCGGATCTACCCATTTATGATAGCTGAATAAATATTAAATAAAGAACTTGGTCATATTTAGCTGTTGCACCAGAGATAACAGTAGGACGTAAAATGGAAATATGCGAGGGAACACGTGAGCATGTGCTCTCTTAAAAATATCGCATTTATTCAAGAAAAGCTGAACAAACTAATAAGCTAAAAAACTAATAAACGGGTGATGGTTGCTGTTCTTCATAACACCATCGGCTGAGCTACAAAATTACATTTACAACTGCATCGGAGACCTTAGCACCATCTGATTATTAGTTATGGAAGGGTCAGAGCATATACAGTTACAATAGATATTCAGGACAAATATGACAAAGAAAAGTTTCACCAGCATGCACGTGGTTGGAAAACGGTCGTTCCGTTGGCTTGAGTGCACGAAACAAGTGAACAAAAATTTATCGATAACGATAAGCTGTTATTAGTTGCACCATGGAAGAAATTCTGAAACCAGTTTGGAATCAGTAACTGTGACATGTAACGATTCTCACAATCCGAGAACACGTGGTCTCCATAAACAAAAGTTCTCCATAAAGTGAGTGGTAATATTCAGAATAGCTGATCAAATTGGACAGGACACATTACTGTGAGTCACGGTCTGCGAACTTAAGGCTCTCAGGTCTGAACTAAACACGTGCTGAGACAACAAAGATATGTGGAAACTAGATTCCGAACGTAAATCGACGTCAGTTATACTATACTCTTGAGATCACGAACGAAGTAAATCAGACCGCACTGAGAAGAGACATCACGAGTCGCCATATCTGAAAAGAGGTAAAGCAGAATAATTGCTTGCTTGCGTGATCAAGTGCAAATGGCTATAATGTTTCGAAATTAACCAGAAAAATTCCGTATGCCGCTCAACTAGCGATGAGCGATGAGATCAAGACGTTAATTTTGATTGAACCTGAAGTCTATAAAAATAAGACAATGAATTAACTTTGAATAGGAACACTGACTCTTAGCTGATGTCGCCCGTCTCGTGTCTTCCGGAACACTGCCGAGCGAACTCGTTTGGAACCCACGCTTTCCGTTCCCTATTGTGTGGTGCCAACCGTACAAGAGCTTCTGCCACAGTAGCAGACTACTTTTACTCCCGCAGATCTAGATTCTGAAATTTATCTTGTGCACTCTCATTCATGCTTTTCATTCGGCACGTGAGAGGAGGAAAGGATGTATATACTGACATGTGGCACATATATCTATTGAATATGTGTGTGAGGCTCCGATAATTACCAAAAATCTTAGTAAAATGTCAAGTGAAATAATGTACTTTGTGGCCACTGTAGGCACACTCAGCTGGTAAGTCTTTTATTAATGTAGTTTATAGTTATAAAAGTCAAAGTGCATGAAAGGGAAGTGGTGGTTGGGAAGGGAGTGAGAAAGGGTTGCAGCTTATGCCCAATGTTATTCAATCTCTATACTGAGCAAGCAGTGAAGAAAACAAAAGAAAAATTCGGAGTAGGAATTAAAATCGATGGAGAAGAAATAAAAACTTTGAGGTTCGCCGATGACATTGTAATTCTGTCAGAGACAGCAAAGGACCTGGAAGAGCAGCTGAACGGAATGGACAGTGTCTTGAAAGGAGGATATAAGATGAACATCAACAAAAGCAATACGAGGATAATGAATGGAATGTAGTCGAATTAAATCGGGTGATGCGGGAATTAGATTAGGAAATGAGACACTTAAAGTAGTAAATGAGTTTTTCTATTTGGGGATCAAAGTAACTGATGATGGTCGAAGTAGAGAGGATCTAAAATGTAGACTGGCAATGGCAAAGAAAGCGTTTCTGAAGAAGAGAAATTTGTTAACATCGAGTATAGATTTAAGTGTCAGGAAGTCGTTTCTGAAAGTATTTGTATTGATTGTAGCCATGTATGGAAGTGAAACGTGGACTATAAATAGTTTGGACAAGAAGAGAATAGAAGCTTTCGAAATATGGTGCTACAGAAAATTAGATGGTTAAATCACATAACTAATGAGGAGGTATTGAATAGAATTGGGGAGAAGAGAAATTTGTGGCACAACTTGACTAGAAGAAGGGACCGGTTGGTAGGATACATTCTGAGGCATCAAGGGATCACTAGTTTAGTATTGGAGAGCAACGTGGAGGGCAAAAATCGTAAGGGGAGACCAAGAGATGAATACACTAGATTCAGAAGTATGTAGGTTGCATTAGGTACTGGGAGATGAAGATGCTTGCACAGGATAGAGTAGCATGGAGAGTTGCATCAAACCAGTCTCTGGACTGAAGACCACAACAAAAACAATAGTTTTCGCCAAGAATTGAGGTGCCACAGGTGGGTACATTAAGTTCAAAATGATGAAGAGGCTCATGTGGAGACCCTTCATCACACTCGCACCCCGGAGAAAATGGAATGCATGGAGTGGATTTGCCACGCTCGAACACCGCCAAGCATCCTTTAACCATGCCGCCGATGCAGAATTTTAAGAATGTTTGCAGAAAAAGAACATAGACGGTGAAACGTCCCCTTACAAAAATTAATGAATTACTGTGCTGATAAACCTCTTACGTTATTTGATTTTTAAACTGCTGAGCAGAACTGAACGTAGTCAGACATTTCTTTCTTTACTTATTCTAATCAACACTAAACTGACACAATATTTTTAGCGCAACGCAATCTGACTTTCAATAATCCCTACAAAAGAATGGCACAGACTAACAATAACCTATACCTTTCATGAATCACTTACCTCACAAAAATCTTGGTTACTCGAACTAGTGCAATACAGCGAGTGCCAATACTGCCAGCTAAATCAAAGATTCTAACTACTGAAAGCACTAACTACTGATAGGCATAGTTAGAAAATGAAAGATTTTGATAGAGGAGAGACAATGTATTTATCTTAATAGTGTTCAAAAGTTATAAGATGTATATCAGTTCATGACATCCAGTCTTACAAATTTCGTTTTTTCTGACGGTCACACGTCCAGATCGTCCGCTCTCAAAACTCTGCCATCTCTCTTCCCACATCCACCACTGCTGGCGGTTCACTTCCAACTACGCCACGCTACAATAGCAAATATTCCAACAATGCAAACCAGCCACAGACTGCACACAGCACAGTCAGTGATTTTCTTACAGAGCACTACGTGGCGTTACCAACATAAAAACCTGAACAGCCTACTTACGACGGTAGTATATATGATCAAAATTGAAAGAAAAACAGAACAAAGAAAAGAAGAATAGGCAAATAAGCTAGTAGACAAACGAACAAACAAGCAACCGTCATTTGTAACTTAAGGCTATCAGTTTACAAGCTAAGTGTTTGTTGCTGCGACACAGGTCTCAATGTTTAAATGAACCTTGCTTTAAAACTGAAAACTGAGTGTGATTGACAAGACAATCACAGCAATCACAATGCCGCGTTTCAGGGCGAAAGACAGCGCCGTCTGCGCTGGTCTTCCTTGCGCGACGTCGCCTTGCGAACTCAGAGCTGGTCTCGCAAACGAGGCTTGAGATAGACTCATACCAACGGTTATCCGCTCTTTCGTCGGCAGAAGACAGATAGAACAAATAAGCAAAAGCTATACTACACTAACCTATTGAGTAACGATAAAAACGTTATACTACATTGTCCTATGAACGCTTCAATTTCGGCACTAAAATAACTGTAGTCTAATTACCGTGAAGTACTGTAGAGTAAGACAGTCAGTACCTCTGAACCGTGATTATATTCTTAAGAATTTATTTTATTTACTAGCGATTCATCCAGAACATTAACACATTTAATCACACTATGCAAGCATGGAAGTAGTTGTCAGAGAGTAACTGATGAAATCATAACCAAATTCCTTTTAACAAATGCGAATTTGTTAAACTTTAATAGTGCCTGAAAGCATTTTTTAAAGGAAACAGATTTAAAAGTATAATCAGAAACCACCCTCTAAATATCAAAGTTACAATTTATTCAGAGGCAGAAAGAAACAAGTTTTGGTTGTATGAGCATTCGGGCAGAGAACCTTGCCGCTCCCTTTTGACATGGCCGTAGTTACGACCGCTCACAACAGCCTCTGAAAGACTACACTGAAGCAAATCTGCAACAATTTACACAGGCACACAAACTATGCACCCCCGTAGGAGGGATGGAAATGGTACAAAACACTAACAATTAAAATATTAATCTTGACACCGAAGGTGTAACTTGATTTTAACTTCTAAGGAAAGTCTTATGGTAAAAGGGTGGCAACTTTATATACTGAAATGATCATTTAAATAGAAGGCCAAGAAATGCAATCCTATATAAAATTCTACAAGGTTGGCCAAACAATAGTTAAGATGCTCTACAGTACACAGATACCGCCTCTCAAGGTCATAGGCAATAATATCAAAGTTTCCAAAGACCAAAACTTATTTAAGGTATTAGGCCATTACACTCCAAGAAATAAATTTGTTAACACACCAAATACGACAAACATGACAGAGGCAGCTACTAACGTATGGTGGATTGATAGGGAGATTATCGAACAACCCGAACCGCAAGTTGCTCTAACCAGCCCCTACTCCACAAGGGAAAAATGGACCACCCAATTTATAAACAACCACCTTTCCACAGGTGGGCAAACGGAGAAGAATGGTGGGACGACCCCAAAGCAAAACGGCTGGTGACCTCACCAAGAAAACAAGTAGAATTTAACAAGAGTAAATCAAACAACCTGGCGCAGCACCCCCAAATAGCTCTCCCGAACCGTCCGCTGCCAGCCGCTTCAACGGACGCAGGAAGGCGCGCCGATCTCCCGTCTCACGGCGTCGCAGCTCGCACCGGCCAGACCGATGTCGTGGTTGACTCCTGTTGCTCTCGTGTCGGCCGCGAAGCCACTACACCTCGCTACACGCCGCGGCCCACAGGACTCACGTGGCGACCTCACATGCGCCGACGCTCCAGGCGGACAAGTCGTCTTGTGTCTCAGTGCGCGACCGACCAACCGATCGATCCAACCGCCAATGACCATTGCCTGAGCAAACCCGAGCAGAGTGGCGGCCTAACGCGCGGACTCAGATGCAGTAACTAAGCCCCGACCGGGTGACCACTTGCCGAGTTCTCTTACTGGCGGAGTGGAAAGACTCATTTTGCCGACTTTAAAGGATGATCCAAATGACAGACATACTAGCACTCCGAACGACAGACAGACACTAATTGCCTAACAAGTGCGGACGAGAGACAGACTAGCAAGCTGGGGACGAGAGACTGACCCACTGGTTTATTGTGATTTCATTCCCCATATGGGCAGGGGAGGGCTGTCAGCGGCACAATCCGCCACTCTTCAGCCAAGAAACACGACAACTAAAACAAGAATAAAATGATACATACATAAGGAAATAAAAAAGGGGAACATAAAACAGAGTAAGGGGAGAAAATGGAGGTAAAAGGACATGGACATGAAGACGTTCATGGGGGACAGTTAAAAAAAAAGTCACCAGAAAGTTAAAAAACACAGTTGGCGATTCTTGAAACACACAGAAGACACTGAATGCGAATGCACAGGTTAAAAGTTGACCACAGTATTAAAAACACTCCGAAACAACACACTTAAAATCCACTTCGAGCACACACGACGAAGAGTAAAACTACCAGGTGGGACCTGCCGAGGGAAAGGTCAGACAGGATGGAAAAGGAGGGGAGAGCATAGGGCAGCTGAGGAGGCGGCCTCACTGGCGAGCTCATAGCGCCCCTTAAATGCACGTGAACAGGCAGCCTTTCCCCTTTCTCTCCAGAGGGAGACACCAAAGCTGCGACTGACACAGCGGCGCCACCGCCAGAAACGGAGGGAGACTGCTTCACACTACGTGCTGCGGCGCGCTCTTCAAAACAGCAATTTTTACCACGGCTCAACCTCAACAGCATAAAAAAATTTAATTAAGTTTGCAACTGGGATGAATTACGTTCAATCTATACACCGTGATGCAGTGAGAAACACAAGAACTTTACAAACGAGAAAAATTAAATTCAATCTATGTTCCATGATGCGCAATGATATAAGGAATTACAATGAGAAAAAATTAAATAAGATTAAAATTGAACTCTAAGCCTCGTATTTAATTGATTATATATTATTATAGCATTTTAGTGAGGCAGAATGTCTCTTTTTTTTTTTTTTTTTTTATAAACGAACATGCCCTTGGAATCATGGAGAAGGGAACAGGGATAATATTTACATTTGTGTAGTCAGCCGTTCAGCATTGGTTCAGACTAAATACTGGTAACTACACATGGAAGCAACACATACTGGTTAGTACTAACTACTTTTGTTCGTACACACACGTAACACAGCTATGGTACGACATAAAACAGAAGGGACTGGAAGTCCTGTATAGAGCCAGGGTTTGGCGTTACGCAGTGGTACTACCTTCAGTTCCGCCTTCTCTGCCTCTCCGATCCCGGAATGCATGGCTAATTTCACGTGTATTTCCTAGTAAATCTGTAAAAGTGCCACCCTGTCTCCACCCCCATATATTTTCGCTCGTTATATCTGGATAACATTCCATCAGAATTTCTAAAATCATTGGGGAAAGTGGCAACAAAACGACTATTCACGTTGGTGTGTAGAATATATGAGTCTGGCGACATACCATCTGACTTTCGGAAAAGCATCATCCACACAATTCCGAAGACGGCAAGAGCTGACAAGTGCGAGAATTATCGCACAATCAGCTTAACAGCTCATGCATCGAAGCTGCTTACAAGAATAATATACAGAAGAATGGAAAAGAAAATTGATAATGCGCTAGGTGACGATCAGTTTGGCTTTAGGAAAAGTAAATGGACGAGAGAGGCAATTCTGACGTTACGGCTAATAATGGAAGCAAGGCTAAAGAAAAATCAAGACACTTTCATAGGATTTGTCGACCTGGAAAAAGCGTTCGACAATATTAAATGGTGCAAGCTGTTCGAGATTCTGAAAAAAGTAGGGGTAAGCTATAGGGAGTGACGGGTCATATACAATATGTACCACAACCAAAAGGGAATAATAAGAGTGGACGATCAAGAACGAAGTGCTCGTATTAAGAAGGGTGTAAGACAAGGCTGTAGCCTTTCGCCGCTACTCTTCAGTCTGTACATCGAGGAAGCAAAGATGGAAATAAAAGAAAGGTTCAGGAGTGGAATTAAAATGCAAGGTGAAAGGATATCAATGATACGATTCGCTGATGACATTGCTATCCTGAGTGAAAGTGAAGAAGAATTAAATGATCTGCTGAACGGAATGGTCTAATGAGTACACGGTATGGTTTGTGAGTAAATCGGAGAAAGACGAAGGTAATGAGAAGTAGTAGAAATGAGAACAGCGAGAAACTTAACATCAGGATTGATGGTCACGAAGTCAATGAAGTTAAGGAATTCTGCTACCTAGGTAGTAAAATAACCAGTGACGGACGAAGCAAGGAGGACATCAAAAGCAGACTCGCTATGGCAAAAAAGGCATTTCTGGCCAATTGAAGTCTACTAATATCAAATACCGGCCTTAATTTGAGGAAGATATTTTTGAGGATGTACGTCTGGAGTACAGCATTGTATGGTGGTGAAACATGGACTGTGGGAAAACCGGAACAGAAGAGAATCGAAGCATTTGAGATGTGGTGCTATAGACGAATGTTGAAAATTAGGTGAACTGATAAGGTAAGGAATGAGGAGGGTCTACGCAGAATCTGAGAGGAAAGGAATATGTGGAAAACACTGATAAGGAGAAGGGACAGGATGATAGGACATCTGCTAACACATGAGGGAATGACTTGCATCGTACTAGAGGGACCTGTAGAGGGCAAAAGCTGTAGAGGAAGACAGAGAATGGAATACGTCAAGCAAATAATTGAGGACGTAGGTTGCAAGTGCTACTCTGAGATGAAGAGGTTAGCACAGGAAAGGAATTCGTGGCGGGCCGCATCAAACCAGTCAGTAGAGTGATGTTGGATGAGTGAATCTTTAACTGTGCTCTCGATAGCCAATCTGAGACAGCACGAGATAATCTGTCCATCTGTGGCTGGCTCCTCCTCACATCCACTAATAATGTCACCCTTGTCCCTGGTGTGACCTGTTGGTGACGAATGTGCATCGTTGCTTTCATTTCCCTCAAGGAGTCCATTCCATCTATGGCTAATTTTATTCTAGCCTGTGCCCTGCTAACTTCAGTACATTTTCCTGACACTGCGCCGCCTATTTTGGTTTACTAAGCCTTTAATGTGGATGTGCTCATATGTCTTGGACATGTGTTATACAAGTATTGCCCAGAAAGTAATGCACCGCATTTTTTTTCCTTCAGCAATTCTTATTGAACATAATCATAATTTGAGGGTGAAATTCCCGTTGCACTTTAATCTTACCACCCTTACTTTCAATTTCACCGAAGGGTATTTTGACTGTCCTATATGCTGAGTCAGCCCTTCCGACAATCATTTCTTTTTCGATTTCTTCAGATTTTTCATGCAGCCATTTCGTCTTAGCTTCCCTGCACTTCCTAGTTATTTCATTCCACAGCGGTCTGTATTTCTGTATTCCTGAACATTTTTGTACTTTCTTCTTTCACCGATCAACTGAAGTATTTCTTCTGTTACCCTTGGTTTCTTCGCAGTTACTTTCTTTGTACCTATGTTTTCTTCCTTGCGTGATCGCTCTTTTTAGAGTTGTCCATTCGTCTTCAACTGTACTGCCTACTGCTCTATTCCTTTTTGTTGTATCTATAGCCTTAGAGAACTTCAAACATATCCTGTCATTCCTTAGTATTTCCATATCCCACATATTTTCATATTGATTCTTCCTGAATCTTCTCTTAACATTTAGCCTACTTTTCGACACTACTACATTGTGATCTGAGCCTATATCAGCCCCGGGGTACGCCTTACAATCCGGTATCTGATTTCAGAATCTCTGTATGACCATAATGTATTGTCACTTAAATCTTCCCGTATCACCGGGCTTTTTCCAAGTACACCTCATCCTCTTGTTATTCTTAAACAGAGTATTCGCAACTGCTAGCTGATATTTATTACAGAACTTGATTATTCTTTCTCCTCTCTCATTTGCCGGCCAATGTGGCCGAGCGGTTCCAGGCGCTTCAGTCTGGAACCGCGCGACCGCTACGGTCTCAGGTTCGAATCCTGCCTCGGGCATGGATGTGTGTAATGTGCTTAGGTTAGTTAGGTTTAAGTAGTTCTAAGTTCTAGGGGACTGATGATCTCAGATGTTAAGTCCCATAGTGCTCATAGCCATTTGAACCAATCCTCTGTCATTTTCCTGTAACATTTTCTTCTATTCCTTCCCCTACGACTGTATTCCAGTCCCCCGAGACTATTAGATTTTCATCTCCCTTTACGTTCTATATTTCCCTAACAGTATCCTCATATACTTTCTCTATCTCTTCAGCTTGCGACGACGGCATGTGGACGTGAACTATCGTCGTCGGTGTTGATTTGCAGTCGATTTTGATAAGAACAACCCTGTCACTGAACTGTTCACAGTAATACACTCTCTGCCCTACCTTCCTATTCATAACGAATCCTACTCCCGTTATACCATTTTCGGATGCTGTTGATGTTACCCTATACTTGTCTGATCAGAAAACCTTGCCTTCTTTCCGTTTCACTCAACTGATACCTTCCATATCTAGACTGAGCCTTTTCATTTCCCTTTTCAGATTTTATAGCTTCCCTATCATGTTCAAGCTTCTGACATTTCACGCCCCGACTCGTACAACGTTATCCTTTCGTTACTAACACATTTCAGCGTCCATCTTTGTGTAACTATGAGCTACGCGAAATTCCGTGGTAATGAAACGAAAACCTAGTATCCAACACAAACAACAGCGGAAACCACTTCGGAAAGAAAATAATGTGTGGGGTTAGAAGCCACAAAAAATACTGAAAAGAAAAAAGATGTACAATAATTTCCTTTGTGTGAATTTATAATGCACAAATTGCAGTTGTAACAAAGCTAGTTGTACTTAGATAGGACTGAAATCCAATTTTATCACTGAGTTACTGGTCAGTCTTCCTAGAAACGTAGCAACAGTCTATGTGCTGAAAGGATAGGCTCTCCCACTTATGATTCTAATTCCAATTCCAAATTCAGTCTTTCCTCTTCCCCACTCAAGGTTTCCTCTCTGTCACCTCCTCCCTTTACATCAAGTAACTCGGGAAAATAGCCTTTCCATCTTCCCAAAGCTTTGCTTTTATCTCCAGTTAATTCCCAACTTTATCCTTCGGAAGGCTGCTCTCAGTTGGAATCCTCTCTTCGTTTCTCTAGATCATACATAGACTTTTTTATTCATTATTAACCCACATTTCGTGCAATTAATCTATCTTCCTCGATGTCTTTTTTCGCCCTACATATCTCCTCTTTCCAATTTCTCTCTAGTCTCGTTTTCCTTTACATCATTCTTTGTTTCACTTTATTTCTCTCTAGGGTCATTCCTTGTCAAACTACTTCGCTGTTCTTTGGTATGCTGCCCACAGATACTTTGCAGTGGCTACACTGGCTGCATTCCCTTCTGCTATGTCTGCGTAAGCAGAAGAAACTAATGATCAAAGTCCGAAAACAATTTATTGGACTGTTCAATTAACCAAAACAAATTCTCGAAGTATAACACAAACACAAAACAGTGATCCGTCTTCGAATCACAACTACATACAATAATAATATAGAAAACAACTGAAATAATTTCCTACTAGTCTCCGACAGAGACTTCTCCAATATACCAAGCCTAATCCAGAGATCAGCGAGAAGATCCAAGCTGAGCTCCGGGACGGCAGCTATCCCCGTCTGCTGGCAGTCGATGAACTGTCGATGTACGGCCGAGCGCCGGACTTTATGGCGCTTCGGCGGATGAGCACCTCGGAACGATTTTCCATCACGTGGTTTGACGTGTAAAAATAGTCCCGGGATCTGCAGCGACCTCTTCCTTATGTTTATGTTGGCCGGTAGTGGCCCCTGGTGGCCGCTAGTGTCTTTGCTGTGTTGTTGTTGTTGTGACCGTTCATCAATATTGGTTGTCAATTGTGTAGTGCTCCAGTGTGCCTGCGAAGTGGGCAACCCGTGGCTGCAGGCTGTCAGTTTGATTGCTGATACTCTAGGCGCCGTGATGTCTGGTACCGAAGGCCACAGCAGACCCCCCCCCACCGCCATGCCTGAGTGGGCGGCCTGCCCATGTCGACATCCGGCCCTGGGGTCTGCGGGAGAGAAGAACCCTGGCCTGGGTGAGGCATCCACGTCCATGGGCGTATGGACCGCCTCAGGAGCGACTGCCCGTGGTGATCCAGGAGACGGTGGAGATGGCGGCGAGTGCGGAGTCGGAGGCGGCGGAGGCGGCGATGGCAGCGGTTGGGGCCCTCCGGGGGGAGGAGGGACAACCCCCTCCGCGATCCTGCAGCAACTCCAGAGGAGGCGGAACGGGCTGCGTCCCACAACGAGGGCGCAGCAGATTGATGTGCTTCCTGCAGACAGACCCATCGTCGAGGACGACATCCGCCATCGCCTGACCGAGGAGAGCCGATATCCAGGCGGGCACCCACCGGGAACGATTGCGGGTGAAGACCAGCGCCCAGCCTGTATGCTGCGGATAAAAACGTAGCCGCGGAGGGTGCAGGGCACTGGGTGGGGTGAAGGGGGTGTAAGGGGCTGTTTAGGTTTTCTTATTGGTAACTCCACGTAGCACTTTGTATGAAAATCACTGGCTGTGCTGTGTGCAGTCTGTGGCTAGTTTGCATTGTGGTCTGCCATTGTAGTGTTGGGCAGCTGGATGTTAACAGCGCGTAGCGTTGCGCAGTTGGAGGTGAGCCGCCAGCAGTGGTGGATGTGGGGAGAGAGATGGCAGATTTTTGAGAGCGGATGATCTGGACGTGTGTCCATCAGAGACAGTACATTTGTAAGACTGGATGTCATGAACTGATATATATAATATGACTTTTGAACAATATTAAGGTAAATACATTGTTCTCTATCAAAATCTTTCTTTTGCTAACTGTGCCTATCACTAGTTAGTGCCTTCAGTAGTTTGAATCTTTTATTTAGCTGGCAGTAGTGGCGCTCGCTGCATTGCAGTAGTTCGAGTAACGAAGATTTTCGTGAGGTAAGTGATTTGTGAAACGTATAGGTTAATGTTAGGCAGGGCCATTATTTTGCAGGGATTTTTGAAAGTCAGATTGCGTTGCGCTAAAAATATTGTGTGTCAGTTTAAGCACAGTCATGTATAATTTTTCTAAGGAGACGTTTCAGATGTCGAGCCTTAGCCGAGGATACCTCACTGGAATCTTCTGATTTTTTCTTGTAGTTTGTAAAATTAGTGCAGCCTTTGTTTATTGATAGCGCGTAATTGTAGAGAGGATTTCCTTTGTAGTTGTAGTTTTTCATTCTTGTACAGTAAAACACTTGTGGCATGCATGTAGATTTGCACCAAGTATTTCGCAGCTGCACTTGCGATTAACTAGATATTATTTTCAGTGCTATGTTAATGTGTTTTCTTATTTTTGCTCTTCAAATTGTGCATTTCTGTGTTATTGTGTGAAATATTGTGACAATTATGGCGTGTGAAAAACGTAATACTAGGCTCCAAAGTAAACTGAGAAATAATAGTGACGACGAGCGTAGCTTATCAGCACCACTGTGTAATGAATTAACAGACATTCAAAGTAGTAATTTGGTAATTGTGCATAGGGAAATGGAGCGAGCTGCAAATAATGGTATAGACAGTGAAACAATTAGTGAACAGGGAAGCATTATCGATCGATCGGTCAGCAACAGTTCGCCTCAGGAATCGGGAATGACAGGACACAATCTTGCAAATACTGCAGATTAAGGTTTTGGGTCCTCACCGTTTTCTCAAATAAGTCAAGACACATTTTCTGCTTGTCTAAATGTGAATGTTGCCGGTGCAACTTCACTGCCGAAAAGCACTGAGGAACATGTTTCAGACACCAGTGCATTGTTATTACAGTTAATGCAACAAATGGGACAAAAGCTTCAAAAGTTAGACACAATGGAACAAAATCTTCAAAAGTTAGACTCAGTGGAACATACG
Source organism: Schistocerca nitens (assembly GCF_023898315.1). NCBI lineage: Eukaryota > Metazoa > Arthropoda > Insecta > Orthoptera > Acrididae > Schistocerca > Schistocerca nitens. The sequence goes on from NC_064621.1 coordinate 57,646,497, forward strand.
CTTGAACAAACACGTGAATATTTAACTACTGAGTTAAGTAAAATCGAATCGAAATGTCAAAAAGTCTGTAATGACGTAAAAACACAAATTTGTGAGCATTTCCAACCTATTTTTTCGCAGCATGAAAATACAGTACAGAATCACGAAGCAGCCACAAAAGAACTGCAAACTATTGTTCATGAAAATCATGAGACCTTGCAAGCTAAAATTGCCTCAGTTGCATCTACCGATTTGGTTACGCAACTTGCAAAAACTCAGGAAAACTTAAAGCACACAGTAGATACGATTTCACCACAATTGGACACTCTGAAACTTGGTTCAGAAAAAGACACTGAGGAAATAAGTACACTATCGGAGAAAGTAGCCAAACTTTCGGATCAGTTCACTAACTTATCTACAAAGGTGGATGATGATCTGAAGGACACAAGACCAGTAGTCTTTAATGACACAGAAGAGTGCGAACAAATTAGGAAATTCAAACAAAATCAGAATCAAATTAATACGCAACACCAAAGAGAAATCCGGGAAGTACAGATCATAATACAAGAATTACATATTTCAGAGGACACTCGCTCTCCAACACAGAAAGAGGGACAGAAATACGGAAAAGCCACAAAATAATAACACAGGGCATTTCGGAAATTATGAAAGAAATTGACAAGGTGCACCGAATTTTGAGATGGAACCGCCGACACGACGTAACAATGACCGATATGCTACTCGCCGACACGATGATTTTGGCTATAAGCTGTTCATTACTACACGTAAATTCAAAACATTTAAGAATTCTGGCAATGACATTCATCCACAAGCGTGGCTCCATCAATTCTCTCATTGTTTGCCTCCCAACTGGTCATTAGAGCACAGATTAGAATTTATGTATGGCTACTTAGAGAATGAACCAGCTGAAAGAATGTGTTCGGGCATTCACGGTTGTCACAGTGAAGGAGAATTTTATCATGCCTTCCTCTCAGCATATTGGTCTCAAGCTACACAACACCGAGTAAAACATAGCATCATAATGATTAAACATTTCGAACAATCTGAATTTTCCAGTCTTGTGAAATATTTTGAAGACATTTTGCACAAGAATCAGTACCTGTCAAACCCATACAACCCCTCAGAACTCATCCGCATTTGCTTAATCAAATTGCCTGAACATTTACGACACATTATTTTGGCAGGACGTTGCAAAGACGACATTGAAGCTTTTCAGGGACTGTTACAAGAATTGGAAATTGACACTGACAATCACGGAACGCGAAAACAGGAGCACAGCAACTACAGGTCACATCTGTCACAATTCCGCGATGACAGAAATAATAAATGGACACGACAAAGCTATTCTTACAACGTAAATCGTGACCAGAACAGACACCACCCATATGATAACCACTGGCAGAGTAATAGTTGCAGAGAAAGAGCGCATTTCCATAGTAATGAATACGATAGACACAATCATAGAAACAGACAATATGGCAACCAGAACTATTTTTATCACGGGAGACAGAATAACTTCAGACGCAACGGTCCACCGTGCAGTGATAATTCAGGGAGAAATTCTCCACCACTTAACCGACAAGAAAGAAACTACAGGAACTACCGACATGATGACAGACGATATAATCATAACGACAGACCTGAATTTCATCAGAACTCGCGGGATTCAATCAGGGCTGGGTCCTCTCAGCAAGGTGAATTTGTAGAAGTTAGGTCTCCTAATCCCAATAACGACGCACGCCAACAAAGAGATAGCAGACAATGACTCGCACCGCAGGCAGCCACGTGCGCCAGCTGGCTCAGAGAAAAATAACATAGACGCTAACCTTGAGAAAAATTTGAATATTCTTTACCGATGTACCATATACCACGTGATAATTGCGTTGAAGTTGAAACTCTGCGTTCTAGGAAGAGTAAAGGATTGCACTAAATTTCACATGTAAAACCGTTTATTGAGAGATAATCTATTTTTTTAACTTAGTCTTTGCTATAAAATTTTGCACTTTACTTTACTAGTACGCTTTGTCACACTGAGAAACTGTTAACATGCAACAATGTTTGAACTTAAATATCCAGTCAAGAACCTGGGGAACATTTTTAAACAGAAATTACGAATGCATTGATATAGTGAACAGACGACAAAGTGTTGTTATTTGTACATTCTTGCTTGTTAGTTGCACAAATATGTAACGACTATCAGGCTTATATACTTAGAACATCTACTGGTACTGCTAATGAGATTTTAATGGAACATTTTGGTTTACTTGAAAATACATTCTGGATTTAAAGTACTTTCCGTGAGATACCAGATGACACAGTGGTTAGTTTATGTGAGAGTTACACGATGTTATCACGACGCTACGAATGAGTGACAATTTACAATGTTGCTTTTGCGGTGTTTCTGTTTTATGTCTGCACAGTTTTTCTGAATTCTTCTGGAAAGGAAAACATGTTTTAGTAGTAACTTTTATGGTATAGCTACAATGAGACAGCCTTTTCCGTAGCACAACAATACTGTTGAGTGGTACTTAAGTAAATAAATTAGTGAAATCAAAGTGAACTAGAAATTAGGATATAAATGAAAAACTTGGTTTAGTTTAGGGAGTTACATACTCGCAAACAGCGGGCCGAACAGCAGAACAGAAGAGACAATGACCCTGAAGTCAGCAAATTCCACATAAGCGGGCGCTGTCGATTCAGCCGTCAGGGCATCGCCCGACCGGCTCACGTGTTTCTCAGTTGTAGTATGTGAGCAAAGGCCCTCGCCTACATCCCAAGAGCCAATGACCGACGTAAAGAAGATTCTTCGAGAATCTATTCAACGTGACAGCAGAGGCAATGACCGGCTCACGTGTTTCTCAGTCGTCGCGTGTGAGCAAAGGCCCTCGCCTACATTCCAAGAGCCAATGACCGACGTTAAGAAGATTCTTCGAGAAGCTTTTCAACGTGACAGACGAGGCAATGACCGTGAAGTCGTTCACCTCCAGTAAACTGAAGTGAATAAATACGCGAGACGCAGTGGGCCAGACAGATGAAGACAGACGGGGACGGAGTCGAAGACGAAGACGGAGACGGAGAGGAGAGACGAAGAAGACGAAGAAGTTTTCAGTCAGTTTCGGTGCTGAAGACCGTCATGCAAGAAGAGTCTGCATCATGCACAGACGAACCAAGTCCGCCGCTGTAATGGAATAGCAAGTAGCAGCCGCAGCGCCAGAAGACAGAAGTTAAAAGGTATTTGAAGTCTGGTTTTTACATACCCGGGTGACTCGTGAGGACGGGAAGGAGACGGCCTCACCTCAGCAGTCACCTGTGAGCTGGGATGAAGACCTGACAGCCGAAGATTGGCAAGCGGGAGTCCGTGGTTCGAGTCCGCCACACTGGCCTTCCCCCGCCACGCCGCTCCGCTGGCCGACGCAGAACACATGCGGCCGCTTAGAGAAGAGAAACACTGGGACGCGACACCCAAGGTATCATCCGATGCACGATTTCGCTCGCAATAATTAAACGGGCCACCTCGCGCTGCGCGTCTCCCGTCAGCTGGGCGAGACGGGACACGAGATACACACCGCTACGCGTAATCAGACGCCGCCGCCGCCGCCGCCGCCGCCGCCGCTGCCGCAGCAGAAGACTTCACAAACGACACAGCTGCCGCTCTCCGAACCAGAACATCCCGTAAGATACAGTTGTACAAATCTTCAATAAAAGTTATCTTATGTAAAAATGATGTTTCATTCGACCTCATACCCGAGCCAAGGGAGAACCCACCCTGCCCACATGTTGTTAAGAGAGAAAAGTTAATTTATTTAATATTTTCACCGTGACAGAATGCTTTAGAATGCTCATCCTGACAATTGACTTGCATCAAAAGAGAAAACCCAGTTACATTTAGTGACAGAAGTGTCACATTTAGTAACACAATTGTTACATTTGATATCAGAAGCCGTTATGGTTGTTACATTTGGTGTCAGAGAAAAAACCCTTGGCTCAATATGAGGTCTGAGTGACAGTCACTAATGGTCCACAGTTAGTATTGTTAATGTGTGTAAGGATAGAGGTGCGAATAGCAGTCGTAATATTTTCTTCATTTAGAAGTGTATTTTCTCTCATGATTTTAAGGGTTTGTCGAAAATATCTAAACATCTTTTGAATTCAGTATGGTAATATTGTGTAACTAATAGTTTGTAAAATGATGACACGAAATCGTACAAAGTCAGAGTCAGCACCACAAGCGGTTTCTACTGATGAAGGTATTCAGAGCTTAGTTAATCAGATAGAACAGCTTAAAAGTGATAATAATGCTTTATTTAAACAGTTGAGTGAGGTTAGGCAAACCAGTTCAATCCCTCCTACCCTAGATTCCTCAGCAGCAGCCTTAGTAACTCCTTTTTCAGGTAAACCTGGCGAGGACATAACAGCCTTTTTTGATGATTTAGTAGCAGCTGCAAAGTTAGGATCATGGTCAGATGAACAGCTCTTACAAATGACAAAGTTACGATTGACAGGAGAGGCTAAAGCACACGTCTTATACCATGAAAAATTAAGGAATGCTCTAACATTTGAGGAATTGAAGAAAGGATTGCTTACACGTTTTCAAAAACAGAACAGCTGTAGATTTTATAGGGAACAGTTAAACACTATCACTCAGAGGCAAAACGAGTCGTTAGAAAGCTTTGTAGATAGGATTAGAAAAGTTAATATTAACACCTACCAGTTGACAACTAGTGATGAAGCAAATAAAGTTATTTTACAAGAGGCAGAAAATAGAGCTCTGGATACATTTTTACGTGGGTTACCTCCTGAAACGTCCCGTCGTGTCAGGGCAGAGTTTCCTAAAAATTTAGCGGAAGCTGTATCTGTGGCGACAGCTTTTGAAGAAATAGACATTGCCACCAGATACAAGGAGAAGCGAAATGTATTTTCAGCAGGAGTACGATGTTTTAGGTGCGATCGACAGGGCCATATAGCAAAAAACTGCAGACAACCTCAATGCACTAATTGTCAAAGAATAGGTCACACATTCAAGGAATGCAGGTCTAAGAAAGTTTTTGGAAATAGAAATCAGTTAAACTCCAACGGGAATGTCGGAACCGCCGCCAGGCGTTCCCAATAAAATTTCATGCCATTAAGGCGAATGTGAAGGCGGAATGCTGGTTATCTGATACCATACAGGATAAAGAGGCAAGGATACTAGTGGATACAGGCGCAAACGTATCAATAGTAAGTAATGAATGTATTGGAGAAAAGAAATATGACCCTCCAAGGTATAGATTGAGTGGAGTAGGAGGAGGTACAGTGAAGTCATTAGGATGTACATCATTGATTTTCTATATTCACGGTGTACAATTTCAGGAAGATGTAGAAGTGGTAACAAAAGTAACTGACGGGTACGACGTGATCCTAGGGTTGGATTTCCTGAATAAACATCACGCTAAAATCGACCTCAGACAGCAAACTGTAGAACTTAGCGGAATAGTGTTTCAGCTAGGTGACACCGCTGCAAAGGGCCCGCTGCCGCAAGATTTCCCTAACCGGAAGGCGAAATCAACTATACTGCGTACAACGTCCTTGAAGGTTGATTCGCGGGATCAGATACCATCTGGCTCAGGAAAACTTTTATGGATGACCGTTGACCCCGAAGTACCTACAGATACAGTGTGTCTAATAGAGCCATTAGAAGAAAATGAGGAATTAGATGTATCACATTGTTTTGTACGTAGAAGTGTTGTACGGGTTCAAGACGTTGAAGGAGAAAGAAAAGTACCGGTACATATTGACAATTTCGGAGTGGAGGACAAAGAGTTGCATAAGGGAATATTAGTAGCTACAGTCAGTACTTTTGAAGAAGAAGATTTCATTTGGTCAGATATTAACGATGGTCAGAAACCAGACGCCTATAAAACCGCATTACGCCAGAAGATTGAGCATTTGCAAGGAAAGGATAGAGACACGATAGAAGCAGTTTTAGCTGAGTTTCAAGATTTATTTAATGCAGAAGGTCCACTGCCAGCAACAGATATCACACAGCATAGGATCCCAACAGGAAATAGCCCCCCAGTTTATAGGAAGCCTTATAGAGTTGCGCATCACTTACAGCCAGTACTGGATGAATTTATAGAACAGCATCTAAAAGATGGAATTATAGAATATTCTGATTCGCCTTATAATTCAAATATCGTAATTATTCCAAAGAAGTCTCCCGACGGTACGAAACGATATAGATTTTGTTGTGACTACAGACACCTTAACAAACAAACTATCTCAGATGTTTATCCTCTTCCAAACATTACAGATATCATTGACAGTTTGGGTAACAGTAAATACTTTTCAACAATCGATCTACGTAGCGGATATCATCAATTGGAAGTTGCACCTGAAGATAGGCATAAAACAGCATTTTCTACCCCTGGAGGCCACTGGCAATTTAAAAGAATGCCTTTCGGTTTGAAAAATGCACCAGCAACTTTTCAAAGACTACTCGATGGAGTATTGCGAGGACTCAAAACTCAGCAATGTTGTGTATATCTAGACGATATTATTGTATTCTCCAAAGACATTAATGAACATGCTGTGCGTCTGCGTAATGTTTTTCAGAGACTTAGAAAAGCTAAATTAACATTAAATATGGAAAAATGTACTTTTGCATTGACAGAGGTTACATACCTAGGGCATGTCATTAGTGAAAAAGGAATTAAAACAGATCCTCGATTAATTTCGGCAGTTAAGGACTTCCCAACACCACAACGCGTTAAGGAAGTACAAAGTTTCATTGGTCTCGCATCGTATTACCGAAAATATGTTCAAAATTTTGCTGAAATTGCCCGACCCTTAACCCAATTATTGAAAAAGGATGCAAAATTTCATTGGTCTGAAGATTGTGAATTAGCATTTCAAACCCTTAAAGGTAAGTTAACACACAGTCCAGTATTAGCCTACCCAGATTATAATAAAGAATTTATTTTATCCTTTGACGCAAGTGGTCATTCAGTAGGAGTTGTTTTGAGTCAGAATATTAATGGCGCGGAACACCCCATAGCCTACGCTTCGAGACAACTAACAACGGCAGAAAGAAATTATTCCACAACGGAGAAAGAATTGTTAAGTGTTATTTATGGTATCAAATACTTTAAATGCTACTTGTATGGTAGGAAATTCAAGGTCATTACAGACCACGCAGCTTTAAAATGGTTGCTTGGATTAAAGGATCCATCTAGTCGTCTTACGCGTTGGGCCCTATGTCTTTCCGAAATGGATTTCGAAGTTATCCATAAACCAGGCAAAAAACACACAAATGCAGATTGTCTAAGTCGGAAAATAGCACTTTTGGAAGCAACAGGCCGAGATACTGAGGACTGGAGAAAGGCACAAGATGAGGATACAGAATGCAAAAAATACGCAACTCAAAAACAATTTTGCTTTCAAGATGGTGTATTATGCCGTAAAACAAAACTTGGACCGCGAATTGTTGTTCCCCAACATCTTAGACAAGAAATAATGGCAGAGGCCCACGATCATATCCTTGCAGGACACGGTGGACAGCGGACAACCGAAAGACGTGTAGCAGAGCGATTTTGGTGGCAAACCAGAAAGCAGGATGTTGCGCAGTACGTTCGTAATTGCATTGCGTGCGCACAACGAGCTGAACTTTCTCGTTCAAAAATACCCTTACAGAGGCTCCCCGAGGCTTCATGTCCATTTCAAATCTGTGGACTGGATCTCTACGGGCCATTTCATAAAACACCTGCTGGTAATAAATATGTTCTTACGATTATAGATCACTTTTCACGCTATCTAGCTATGGTGAGTCTCCCAGATCAGCAAGCAAATACAGTTGCCCAAGCTTTAGTTAACAACTGGATACTTAAATTTGGCGTACCTGAAGCTATTATCACAGATCAGGGATCTAATTTTATGTCTGAACTAATGAAACAGCTTTGCCACTTACTAAAAATACGCAAATTACGCACAACTCCGTTACACCCTCAGTGCAACAGGCGCACAGAAAGAGTTCATCGGACAATTGGCAAGATGCTTAGTTATTATATTAACGAACAACATTCTAATTGGGATACGTATTTACCAATAATCGTGTCAGTATACAACGCCAAAACGCATGAAGCAACTGGCATGTCACCTTATGAAGTGGTCTATGGCAGAAAAATGCCGTCCCCTTTTGATGTAATCAGGCAGAAAAACGGAAAAGTCGGAGAAACAGTAAGAGATTTCAGTCGAATGATGAAGGATGTATGGAAAAAGGTTCAAAAATCTAATACAAAGGCTTTGGAACGACAGGAAAGATTAGGTAATACCCAAGCTAAATATCCAAATTACAAAATAGGTCAGTGGGTTATGGTTTCAACTCCTTATATTGCGAGAGGAAAAACGAAGAAATTTGTAACAAACTACAGAGGTCCTTACCAAATTATTGAGATCACGTCACCAGTCAACGTTAAATTGCAACTGCCCACCCGAACTACCATTGTGCATGCAAGTCGTTTAAAACCTTTCAAGGGCGCTCCAGATGTAATTCCTTCAACAATAGTGTCTGCTTTTCCGAAGGGTGGAGGAAGTACCCGAAAAGGAAAAAGAGTGGCCACGCCAGCACAACATACAGACATGGCACCATACAATCTTCGACCAAGAGTGCGAATGTCCTAGTGGAATCTCAGTAGACAGTGGATAGTATAAAAATGTAAATAATTAATAAATTATAATGGTTTATTTTTTAAGCAAGAAAAGTTGAACGTAGAAACATGTAGATCTTGTAGTTAACAATGTATTCCTTCTTTTCTTTGTTTTTGTTTTTACTAGCATTTCCTACACAAAACCTGTCCTACCTCAATGACTCCCTTGACAGTTCCCTTCTGAAGTCATTAGATACGTTCATAAACTCACAGCAAGGCAAAATTGATGCCAATGTTATGATGAAACATGTCCTAAAATTAAAAAGTGAACACAAAACTAAAATTATAATGCTAGGAATGGGTATATCTGGAACCTTTGTGTTGGTGTTTCTACTTTGTACAGTTTTCTTTTATCTAAGACGAAAAAAGAAGCCAAATAATAATATACTACTTCATCAAATCCCTGTTACCTGGATACCACACTCTTAACTGGTGTACTTCAGTAGTTACTTTTCAGCACTAGTGTATTAATTTTGTTTATTGTACTTCATTCTTTATTAAACAGTCTCATGTTAAAATAAACAATACTGTAGAATAGATATTCTTGCATTAGTATAGGATACATTAAACAGGTGTTGCTATGTTACTTTCTAAGTGAATAATCTATTTTTGTTTATTCATTGTCATCAAGACTTATTACAATGATTTATGTAAGAACTATGTGATTCATGACCGTACAGTGCTTTTGTAAAGTGATACAGTGTTTTCCACATACTTAATGTGAAGCGTGTGTAATTTTCTAAGTCGAGAGTTTTCATTGTTTATGTTAGTGCTTTTGCCGTGTGAAGAGTGGAGGAATGTTGAGTGGTAAATTCGAGGGCGAATTTCTCCGAAGGGTGGAGGAATGTTGAGTGGTACTTAAGTAAATAAATTAGTGAAATCAAAGTGAACTAGAAATTAGGATATAAATGAAAAACTTGGTTTAGTTTAGGGAGTTACATACTCGCAAACAGCGGGCCGAACAGCAGAACAGAAGAGACAATGACCCTGAAGTCAGCAAATTCCACATAAGCGGGCGCTGTCGATTCAGCCGTCAGGGCATCGCCCGACCGGCTCACGTGTTTCTCAGTTGTAGTATGTGAGCAAAGGCCCTCGCCTACATCCCAAGAGCCAATGACCGACGTAAAGAAGATTCTTCGAGAATCTATTCAACGTGACAGCAGAGGCAATGACTGGCTCACGTGTTTCTCAGTCGTCGCGTGTGAGCAAATGCCCTCGCCTACATTCCAAGAGCCAACGACCGACGTTAAGAAGATTCTTCGAGAAGCTTTTCAACGTGACAGACGAGGCAATGACCGTGAAGTCGTTCACCTCCAGTAAACTGAAGTGAATAAATACGCGAGACGCAGTGGGCCAGACAGATGAAGACAGACGGGGACGGAGTCGAAGACGAAGACGGAGACGGAGAGGAGAGACGAAGAAGACGAAGAAGTTTTCAGTCAGTTTCGGTGCTGAAGACCGTCATGCAAGAAGAGTCTGCATCATGCACAGACGAACCAAGTCCGCCGCTGTAATGGAATAGCAAGTAGCAGCCGCAGCGCCAGAAGACAGAAGTTAAAAGGTATTTGAAGTCTGGTTTTTACATACCCGGGTGACTCGTGAGGACGGGAAGGAGACGGCCTCACCTCAGCAGTCACCTGTGAGCTGGGATGAAGACCTGACAGCCGAAGATTGGCAAGCGGGAGTCCGTGGTTCGAGTCCGCCACACTGGCCTTCCCCCGCCGCGCCGCTCCGCTGGCCGACGCAGAACACACGCGGCCGCTTAGAGAAGAGAAACACTGGGACGCGACACCCAAGGTATCATCCGATGCACGATTTCGCTCGCAATAATTAAACGGGCCACCTCGCGCTGCGCGTCTCCCGTCAGCTGGGCGAGACGGGACACGAGATACACACCGCTACGCGTAATCAGACGCCGCCGCCGCCGCCGCCGCCGCCGCCGCTGCCGCAGCAGAAGACTTCACAAACGACACAGCTGCCGCTCTCCGAACCAGAACATCCCGTAAGATACAGTTGTACAAATCTTCAATAAAAGTTATCTTATGTAAAAATGATGTTTCATTCGACCTCATACCCGAGCCAAGGGAGAACCCACCCTGCCCACATGTTGTTAAGAGAGAAAAGTTAATTTATTTAATATTTTCACCGTGACAGAATGCTTTAGAATGCTCATCCTGACAATTGACTTGCATCAAAAGAGAAAACCCAGTTACATTTAGTGACAGAAGTGTCACATTTAGTAACACAATTGTTACATTTGATATCACAAGCCGTTTTAGTTGTTACAATACGTTACAGCACAGTACTTTCTTCATCACGGCAATATGCGTAATAAGTAAGATATCTATACGCAAAGCATTTCACTTTTGTTTATCATGAGGTCTGCAGAACTTAGCTTTCAGAGGACGATAACTACGACACTTCCACAGAGATTGTCTTACAACAAGACGCACAGTTTAGCGCTACTACAGATCACGTATTTGAGTGATTAATTTTGTACTCTAAAACATTTATTTTTAAAGATTTTTGAATTACAATGATATAAAGGTTTTCCATGATACATTTCATTACATTGCTGTAACCTGTAACACCTGTGGGTATAATTACATTAATCCTCAGGGGGGGTACATGCTTACTTTGTGTACCATGTGTTTGGCAAGCACAAGGAGCCCTAGCTAATATGGTATTTACTTATACAACTTTACACATCGGTACCATATTTCTCTAACACAGAACTACACAGCTATCTGATTATTTGACAGAGAAACAAAATTGTTTTTACTACGTCAGTGACACACGTTTACGCAATTACACAGTTGGATAACTTCACACTTATGAAATTGTATTTTGTCTGTACCTTGTGAACTGTTTATACTTTTTCGGAACCATTGTGGTACTTCGAGAGCTTTGAATGTCGTATTTGGTAAGGGAACATGATTTTTGAAGTACGTTTGAGGTTGATTACTTTATTGAAGGTCTTGAAATTATTGAAAGAAGCTGCGATGATTTTGAGATGTGATTGATCTGTTATGATGTTATTATTACGATGACGATGTGTATTATGCTGCTGAGGTATGTTTATGATCAATAACCTGATGCTATAAGAGGAATTTCATTACACTACATATCTGTTATGATGAAATATTGAAGAAGTGTCGACGAATATGTATAGGTGTAATAAGGTAAGGAATAATGAGTAGCGGTTAGGGACTCTGGTTGGTGAAAAAGGATGTTGGAAACCAAGAATCGTACTTTAAGAGTTATGAAATGTGTGTATACGCGTAATGTATCATAATGCCGACGAAAATTTTTTGGATTTAAGTTCGCTTAAGAGGGGGTAGACTATATAAGAAACTAACAATGATGAATTAGAAGAAATGCATTGAGAAGGTATAAGAAAATGGTATGGCCGAAAAATTAGTGCACAGTGGAGAAAAACTATTTTTGAAAGAGGATGTGAACAGAATACAGAAAGCATGCTTGGATAGGATTGTGTTTCTACACATTTGCAACGCAAATTCTCGACCTGTGAAATTTTTATGTGAGACTGTCACTGTAGCGGAAACTGCTGTCGTAAATATTTCGGTAAGAAAGGTAAGTGACCTTGACATAATGCGTTTTCGGCGCCCGGCTGAGAGATAGTCGTCTGAAAAAAGAAAGCCATTAGGTGGAAAAAAAAGAGGCCATTAACCTCGCTATTGACATTTTTTTGTAGAAAGCATCGCAAATAGGACACGCTCAAACTTGAAAACATGATTACACTGTAGAGTTCTTAATTTATGATATTTACTGAAATGAAATGATGAGAAACATTTCACATCTATTGTCTTGCTAGTTGAATGATTTTTTACTGCATTATGAAATGCCATATGGCTAGTGAATGACGTTTCACGCCTTGCTTTGCCTATTTTGTTTAATATCTAGTTTCTAGCTGCACTACAGCATTGGTTAAAATAAAATTTTTATAGATGTACTAATATAAATATTTTATGCCTACAGATCCAGTAAATAATAACTTTATGATGAACTTAAAAAAAAACGAATGAGCACAAAAAGACATTTCCCTTTACAAGAATTGCATACAGAATTTTCTTTTCAGCTACTTGGTAATTTCTTTTGTAGAATAAGCTGTGGTGCACCACTTTAATTACATAGACATTAAGATGTGAATATACATTTCCCTTATCTGCATTGTTGTCTTTAGTGTAATATTTTTTCTGCTAGAGCTTTGTCATGTTTAGGTATAAGTTATAGCATTTGCTGCTGCTGTTTGCCAGGCATAGTGTTACTGAATTTGACTTTGTATTACTGTGTTAAGCCAGCTTTACTACGGATTTATTTTTCTTGTTTGCTGCACATTGCCTTATATTAGTTGTAATATTGCAATTGCTTTGCTAATTTGTATATACTGCTGCTTGCTTTGCCAATTTCCATTTTTTTGTCATTGCTGTTTGTGTTAATTTGTTATGTGCTGCTGCATTGCCTCGTCCCTTGGTATATATATCTGAGCTCAGTAGATTTAAGTTCGCTTAAGAGGGGGTAAACTATATAAGAAACTAACTATGATGAATTGGAAGAAATGCATTGATAAGGTATAGGAAAATGGTATGGCCGAAGAAGTAGTGCACAGTGGAGAAAAACTATTTTGAATGAGGATGTGAACAGAATACAGAAAGCATGCTTGGATAGGATTTTTTTTGGTGGAAACAAATGTTGAAATAAGAGGAAAGATCTACAGAATGAAGTTTTGGGTTGGACTGCAGTACCAAATGTCACACTGAAAACAAACCCTGTCCTGTACTTTTGTGTTATTGCGCTATGTGAATTTGTGTTTTTCCTGTCTTTATGTGTTTAGCTAATAAGATTTACGTTGTAGTATTTTTCTGCTAATATGTTATTTACTTTGTAAAGATGTTTAGACATTATTTATACTGTTTTGTTTTAATGCTCATGTGTGAAGTTGATGTTTCAAACGTTATTCTGATCTTCTATGTATGTACTTATTTCATAATTCTTGTAACACTGATGTACATGTTTATTTCTATTCTTTTGTGAAGCCTGTTTTACTAAAAATGTTATCTGTATTGTTATGTTCTTTAATGATGTATTTTGCACCTTTCTTATTGTATTCTTATAAAATTGTTATTGACACCAGTTCATCAAATTAAGTAACTTGTAAGTTACTTTTCACTGCACATGTTTCTGTTGGTCATAGTATATGGACAATATGTGAGAAGTAGGGACTGTTAGTGTTTGCACGTGTGTTGATAATTCAGCAAGGGACTGGATAACAGCATTGCTGGTTCTAAGGACATTTCAAAAACAATTTTTGTGAGTGCACAAGTTGTGGTTCATGGACTTTCTATATTCTCCACAAGTCTCTTCAATGGTGATTGTGCATCTGCACAGTCACAGCAGATGGCTGCTAGCCATCTCTACAAGGACTACAGTGGGTCTACACATTTGATGACTCACCAATACCATTATTTCTACAAGGACTGCACTGGGCCTGTACCTCTGGTGGCCCACCAATACCGTAATCTCTACCAGGACTACAGTTAGTCTTCTCTGTGATGCCCTACCTACCAATATTCTTCAAAACTTCGACCCCGACTCTGCGGTGGGTTTGCTCTGTTGTGGCCCATTACCTGTCTGCATGTCAAGAGTCAGCGCTGTCTTTCTGTTGGAAGGACAACACTACTTCTTCAAGACTGCATTGAAATCCACTACTTCCGTGTGCATTGCCTTTTACTACTCCGACTTTGAGAAAAAGAAAACTGCAATTTTACTGTGATGAATGATCAGGACTGTCTTTATGGACTGTGAGAAAATTTTAGCTTTTGCGCAACATTGTATCAATAAGTGTGTGCATATGATTTCTTTGTTATTGTAATTGTGAAATTTTTTTAACAAATATGTATTGGTCACTGCCCAAAACAATTTGTAAAATTTTTTGTGGGGAGCATAGGGGCTATGTAAGGGGGCTGTTTAGGTTTTCTTATTGGTAACGCCACGTAGCCCTCTGTATGAAAATCACTGGCTGTGCTGTGTGCAGTCTGTGGCTAGTTTGCATTGTTGTCTGCCATTGTAGTGTTGGGCAGCTGGATGTTAACAGCGCGTAGTGTTGTGCAGTTGGAGGTGAGCCGCCAGCAGTGGTGGATGTGGGGAGAGAGATGGCAGATTTTTGAGAGCGGATGATCTGGACGTGTGTCCATCAGAGACAGTACATTTGTAAGACTGGATGTCATGAACTGATATATATAATATGACTTTTGAACAATATTAAGGTAAATACATTGTTCTCTATCAAAATCTTTCTTTTGCTAACTGTGCCTATCACTAGTTAGTGCCTTCAGTAGTTTGAATCTTTTATTTAGCTGGCAGTAGTGGCTCTCGCTGTATTGCAGTAGTTCGAGTAACGAAGATTTTTGTGAGGTAAGTGATTTGTGAAACGTATAGGTTAATATTAGTCAGGGCCATTATTTTGTAGAGATTTTTGAAAGTCAGATTGCGTTGAGCTAAAAAATATTGTGTCAGTTTAAGCACAGTCATGTATAATTGGTTGAAGGGGACGTTTCAGGGGATACAGGTAGGACATGGCAGAGCGATAAGGGCAGCCATGAAGCTTTTCGGCCGGGGAAGACCCCTCTCGGACGGTGGAGCAGTAGGAAGACAGAATGATATTAGGGGCATCGTCAAGGGAGTGGAGAGGGCGCAGCTTGGACTTCTGGACCTTGAAGGTGCGAACGAACTGTTCCGCCAATCCGTTGGACGCCGGGTGGAAAGGAATGTTGTGAATCAAGCAGATGCCCCAGGTGGTGCAAAACGCCTTGAATTCGGCCGAGGTAAACTGAGGGCTGTTGTCAGTCACCAGCATCTCCGGAAGACCCTCAATTGCAAAAATGCGGGAAAGCGCTTGGATGGTCTGGGCGGACATCGTGGATGTCATGCGGGAGACATGAGGGAACCCGCTACCAGCGTCGACCAGGAAAAGCTAGGAAAATCCAAGGAAAGGACCCGCGAAATCGAGGTGTAACCTAGACCATGGAGAAGGAGCATCTGGCCACGGGACGAAGTGGCGCGATGGCGCCACTTACTGCTGCTGGCACGATGGACTGGAAGCCACCATGCACGCGATGTTGGCGTCCATCCCCTGCCAGTAGATATATTGGCGCGCCAGCTGGTTGGTCAAGATGACACCCCAGTGTCCCACGTTAAGGAGTTCTAAGGCACGTTGATGGAGAGAGGAAGGCAGTACCAACCTGCAACGATCAGCATCTCCAGAGATGAGGAGGACATCATCGTGGGCAGTGAGGTCCTCGTGGCAATGCCAATAAGCGTGGACCTCCAAAGACAGCAGGTGATGGTTGTTCGTCGGCCACCCCTGTTGGATGTAGTGCAGGAAAGTCCAGAGGGTAGGGTCCTCGGACGTGCGACGGACCACCTGTTTGGCATCCAATGGCAAGGCAGCGTCGGCATCAGCTTCACCAGCATCCAGGTGGAAACAAGCCACGGAGTCGGCGTCGAAAATGGGGTCGGCCCCCACCGGTAGGCGAGATAGAAGGTCAGTATTGGCATGCAGCGCCGTGACCCGAAACCGGATGTAGTAGGAATAACCCGCGAGGAACAGAGCCTAGCGATTGAGCCGGCTAGCAGACCGGGTGGGGATGGCAGACGTAGAGCTGAACAACGAGACCAATGGTGTGGTCGGTGTACAAGGTGAACCAACGACCACATATGAAATCTTGGAACTTCTTGAAGCCAAATATGATCGCCAACGTTTCCTTTCGATCTGGCTGTAGTTCTGCTGAGCCGGAGACAGCGTCATCGAGACGAAAGCCACCAGGCCCTCCACCCCATCGATGACGTGAGACAGCACTGCCCCAATGCCATAGTCAGACGTGTCAGCAGCCAATGTGAGAGGCAATGCGGGATCGTAAGGAACCAGGCAAGCCGGCGTCAGGAGAGCCGCGAAACGCCGTATCACAAGCCGGAGACCAGTCCCAGACAACGTTTTCCGAAGGAGACGGTGGAGAGGTTCCGCCAAAGCCACGGCGTGCGGAATAAAACGATAGTAGAAGCTGGCCCAAGATGGACTTGAGCTGGGAGACATCCCGCGGAGGTGGCAGCTGCTGGATGGCCTCGATATATTGCGGTGTGGAGCGAATGCCAGAGGCACTGAGGACATGGCTGAGGTAGGTCACCTGAGGCACAAAAAAGACACTACTCCGTGTTGCAACGTAAGCCAGCAGCCTGGAGGACGGGGAAGAGGTGCGGAGGTTCTGGGCCAAGTCCGGAACAGAGGTACCCATGAGTAAGATGTCATCAAGGTAGTTTGTCGTACACGGAACGTCCTTTGCCACGGACTCCAGTGGAAAAGCCCAAAAGGAGTGGAGATGACCAAAATAACTTTGGACGGCTCATGCAAATTTTGGCAAACACCTTACCACCCGCCAATTTCGACAAAATGTCCTCAAGACATCGATAACAGACTGAGCATTGGCAGTGGCCTTAAGATCCCCACAAACGCTCAAGGATCCCATTGGGTTTCTCAAGAACGACGATAGGCATAGCCCAACGGCTATGGGGCTGAGGATGCCCTCATCCTCCAGGCATTGGAGCTCCTGCCATAACTTGTCATGGAGGGTGAAAGGAACCGAGCGATCCATACGGAATTTCGGGACAGCCGAGGGAAGGAGTTCAATGTGGGCCTCAAATCCTGAAACCCCCAGAGATGGTGTGGAGAAAACATCAGCGAATTCCTGCAACAGTTGTTGGAGGTGGTCACCTACCGAAAGGGACTGGAATGCTGGCTCCGAATCATAGATCTCCAAGCTCAATAAAGGAAAAAGATCCATGCCCAATAGGTTCTTGGCCGTGGGCGCGGAGAGGACCAATACCCGAGTCTGAACATCATGCGAGCAGTACTGGACCCAAGCAGAGAACCACCCTAGGAGGTTAATGACATCATTACTGTAGATCCACAGGGCCACATGAAAAGGATGGAGAGGTGAGGAACCCAAACGACGGTGGGAGTCAGCATCGATGATGGTGGCCAGACACGCTGTATCCACCTGAAATAGGAGGGGGACGCGATCAACCTGTACTGTCAGACTGATTGCCGCCATTGAATGCGGAAAGACAGACTGCACAAAGGAAATCTGCGGCAGAGGGATGGAGCCATCCTCCAGAGAGTCAGGAGCGTCGATGGACGTGTGGTCCACGGGCATCGGAGAGAATGACCGGCACACCTCCACTTTGTGACACTGTTTTCCGCAAGCCGAACAGGTCACACGTTGAAACCGACAATCAGCTCGTGTTGCGAAACGAAACATTGCAAACGGGACAGTAACCCTTGCCGCTGCTGTGGCTGGGGTGGGTGACGCTGCCGTCGTGGCGGCTGGTCCGGTGGTGAAGCAGCTGCGCCCCCTGGATCCAGGAATGGGGGAGGGCCCTTGGACGGGGGGACATGCGAAACCCCTGTGAGGCGCACTGGCGCCACGAAGGGTGTTCGCCAAAGTCTTTCGCAGGGGGAAACAACTCGGTTGACGTACGAATAGACTGCTCATGAGCACGGACAACGTTTAAGAAAGTATCCAACGATGGATCCTTCAACTTAAGGTCGGTCCGCAGGGAGTCATCCGGAGCATGTACGAGAAGCATGTCCCGAATGAGCGCTGAACCATATGACTGTTTACACGGTAGGTTACCACAAAAAACCCGACAGTCCCGAGAGAGGCCTTGAAGTGTGGCAATCCACTCACTGTAAGATTGGGAGGGGAGCTTCTCACATCAAAAAAACTTGTGACGGGCAGCCGCCACTTGGACCTGAGAATCAAAATAATCCAAGAAACTCGAAAACAACTGGTCACACGAGAGAGCATGTGGCTCTGTGTCGGGGTGCAACTGCTGCAACAGACGATATATTTCCGTACCGACGTAGGCAAGAAAAAACGCGCGCCTCTGCACGTCGCCAACGACGTCATGCGCCAAAAAATGTTGTTCCAACCGTGTCACATAATTGCTCCAAGGCTCCAAAGACTTGTCAGACTTAGGAAAAGTGGGAGGCGTGGCCCGCAGCCTCACGAGCAGGGAAGCGGACGGAGCACTCGGCTCCTGAGACCAGCGGGAGACAGCAGACAGAGCCTGCAATTGCTGGATAATAAGTCCATTCGTCTGCTGCATACTCGATAAAAGCGCGAGGACGCGTGCCGAGGGCTGTTCGAGTCCCGGAATATCTTCTGCCATGGAGGAGAACATGCAACAAACGCGTGAAAACTATGGACCAACTCGTTGCCACTGCTACATCGTCTGCGTGAGCAGAAGAAACTAACGATCAAAGTCCGAAAACAATTTATTGGACCGTTCAGTTGAGCAAAACAAATTCACCAGGGATAACACCAACACAAAACAGTGATCCGTCTTCGAATCACAACTACATATAAGAATAATATAGAAAACAACTGAAATAATTTCCTACTAGTCTCCGACAGAGACTTCTCCAATATACCAGGCCTAATCCAGAGATCAGCGAGAAGATCCAAGCCGGGCTGCCGGAGCGGCAGCTATCCATGACTGCTGGCGGTCGATGAACTGCCGATGTAAGGTTTCTTTTTTCTTTATTGTTATTTTAACACCTGAACAATCAGGTAGGCTGGCAGCTGCATGCACCGCGCTCTTCAGCCATAGTGTTGACAATAACAGTACAATAATGGAGAATTAAAGTGAACATAGTGACGGGCAAAAAATAGTGGCCACAGATACACAAAAAACATGGAGCCGTTCACACTCGACGATAACGACACTTAAAACACATTGACACGGCGCACATAACACTGATGAATCCGACGGCACAAGTGAACGTAGAAGCGTGACGGCGGACACTGAAAACACAAAACGACGTCACACACACGAGACACTGATGACGATGATCTCCAGCGCGCGAAAGTCCACGTAGCGTGTGCGAGTCCGGGGACCTGCCAAGAGGGGAAGAACGTTGAGGGGGGGTGGAGAGGGTGGAGAGGGGAGAACAAGGATGCCAATGGCTGAGGACATGGGAGGAGCAGTAGAGGGACAGGGGAGGGGAGGCCCGGGGGAGGAGTGAGGAGAAGTGGAGGAGGGACAGAGGGTGCCCAAAGGAACAGACACAGGAAGAGGGAGGGAGGATCAAAGTTGGTAGGACGGGTAGATGGAGGGGAGGAGGACATCATCAGGAAGGGGGAGCTGGCGGAAGCCACCTTGGGAGAGGGTAAGGAGGGTGGAGAGATGGAGACCGGGTGGGGTGTGGGAATACAGGCGCGGCAGGGGGCGGGGGTGGGAGAGGACGGGTGAACCAAGTGGATGAGGAGGATCGAGTTTGCAGGAGGTGTACAGGATCCGTATCCTTTCAATTAAAAGGAGAAGGTGGGGGAAGGGGATGAGATCATACAGGATCCGCATGGGGGAGGGGAGACGGATGCGATAGGCAAGGCGGAGAGCATGGCGTTCAAGGATTTGTAGGGATTTATAAAAGGTAGGGGGGCTGGGATCCAGGCCAGATGGGCGTAACAAAGGATAGGGCGGATGAGGGATTTATAGGTGTGGAGGATGGTTGAGGGGTCCAGACCCCACGTACGGCCGGAAAGGAGCTTGAGGAGACGGAGTCGGGAGCATGCCTTGGCTTGGATTGTCCGGAGATGGGGAGTCCAGGAGAGGCGACGGTCGAGGGTGACGCCAAGGTACTTAAGGGTGGGAGTGAGGGCGATAGGACGGCCATAGATGGTGAGATAGAAATCAAGGAGGCGGAAGGAAGGGGTGGTTTTGCCTACAATGATCGCCTGCGTTTTGGAGTGATTGACCTTGAGCAACCACTGGTTGCACCAAGTGGTGAACCGGTCAAGATGGGATTGGAGAAGGTGTTGGGAGTGCTGCAGGGTGGGAGCAAGGGCAAGGAAGGCAGTGTCATCGGAAAACTGGAGGAGGTGGATGGGGGGTGACGGTGGCGGCATGTCCGCCATGTACAAAAGGTACAGAAGGGGGGAGAGGACGGAGCCTTGGGGCACACTGGCGGAGGGGAAAAAGGTGTAGGAATCCGTGTTATGGATGGTGACGTAGGAAGGACGGTGGGAGAGAAAGGAACCGATCAGACGGACGTAGTTAATGGAAAGGGCGAAGGTTTGGAGCTTGAAGAGGAGACCGGAATCCCATATGCGGTCATAAGCACGTTCGAGGTCCAGGGAGAGGAAGATTGCGAAGTGACGGGAATTAAGCTGTTTGGAAAGGAGATGAGGTGAGGGAGAATATCGTCGGAAGAGAAGGACAGCCGAAAGCCACACTGGGTAACGGGAAGGAGGCGGTGCTGGTGGAGATGCTGGTGGATGCGTCGCGTGAGGATAGATTCCAGGACCTTGCTGAAGACCAAGGTAAGGCTGATGGGATGGTAGGAGGAGATAGCGGACGGCGGTTTGCCAGGTTTAAGGAACATCAGGATACGGGAGGTTTTCCACAGGTCGGGGTAGTAACTGGTGGACAGGACTACATTGTAGAGCCTGGCCAGAGTGGAGAGGAAAGCGACAGGAGCTTCATGAAGGTGATGGTGGGTGACACGATCGTGACCATGAGCGGTGTTCCGTTTTGTGCGGAGTGTAGTAATTAGATCCTGTGTAGTGATAGGGGCATTGAGTTCCGTGTGTGCAATGTTGTCCAAGTACTGGAAACCAGGTGCGAGGGGAGGGACAGAGGTGTCAGTTCGATCGCGGACATCCGAGAAGAGGGAGTAATCGAACTGGGGATCATCAGGGATGGAAAACACATTGGAGAGGTTAAAGTGATTGGCCTTACTAAGGGAGTCAGGGAAGGGGTGATCATCATGGAGAAGAGGATAGTAGGGGGAGGGTTGAGTTCCAGTAAGGTGACGGAAGGCTGACCAGAACTTGGACGAGTTGATAGGTAGGGTAGGCTTTAAACAGGTGCATGCCTGTCGGCAGTCCCGGCGTTTCTTAGCCGCGAGCAAATTACGAATGTGTCGCTGGAGTTGCCAGTGGCGTCGTAGTGTGTCCAGGTCACACGTGCGGAGGAAGGCACAGTAGAGACGGCGGGATTCACGGAGGAGGAGTACGGCCTGTGGGGGTAAGGTAGGACGGTGGGGCTGGATGGCGACAGTAGGGATGTGGGCCTCCACGGCCTCAGACAAGGCCTGCTGGAGAAAGGAGGCGGCATGGGTTACGTCGTCAGGGTGGTGGTAGGTGAAAGGGTGGCAATCGACCTGGGTGGAAAGGGTATGCCGGTAGGCATTCCAGTTGGCACGGGAATAGTCATGGACGTACTTAGGGGGAGGGTCATTGCGAGGGTCGGGGCGGGGGCGACGACCATCTGAAACAGTGAGGAGGACAGGGAGATGGTCGCTACCAATAGGCTCCAGGACATCCACCGTTATGCGGCCAAAGAGGTTGGGGGAGGAAAGGATAACATCGGGAGTGGAGTTGGATTCAGGACGGGTGTGCTGGGGGATGGGGATGAGGTCGCCTTGAAGGGAGGAGAGGAACTGATGCCACCGCCGTAACTGGGCGGCAGAATGACTATGGATGTTGAGGTCGGCGGCGATCACGTAGGAGGAGAAGGTACGGTCAATGTGGGAGAGGAAGTCGAAAGGAATAGGGGCGTTAGGGCGGACATAGATGGTGGCGCAGGTAACGGTAAGGCCGGGGAAGAAGAGACTAAGGATCAGGTGTTCGGTGGGGTCGGGATGGAGGGGCTGGAGCCGAACAGGGATCTGGCGGTGGTGACCAATGGCAACTCCGCCACGCGCAATTGGGATTATCGGAGTGGTGGAGGAGAAAGGGCGAAGTGTGGACGGTGTGGTGGGGTTGGAGGAAGGTTTCATTGAGGAGGAAGGCATCCACACGGTAGGTGGCAAGGGTGTGCAGGAAGAGGTTCTTGTTGGCTGGAAGGGAGCGGATATGGTTGAAAAGGATACGGAGCTGTCGCGCCATGTCAGGGATTTAGACAAGGGTGTCAAGACGGGAGAAGGTGAAATGTGCCTGGTTCTTGGAGTAGGTGGCGCACATTTTGAGTTGGAAAATGGAAGTGGTGGCGAGGGATATCTGTTGGAGAGTACGGGGGCGCCGAAAAGGATGAACATTCTGAAGGACGATGGTGAGGAATCTGATGATGTCCTCAGCGGCAGGGGGTGGGCGAAGGGAATTGCCGAGAGGGGTGGGGGCGTCCAGAGGACGGACAGGGACGGTAAGTTCAGGAATGGTTGGAGGGGGTCGGGCTTTACACTTTTGGGAGTAGTTGGGATGGGGAAGATTGCAGGTATTGCAGGAGGGAGGGGATTGAAGTTTAGGGCACTGCCGGAGGAAGTGCGCTTGCCTACAATGCGGGCAGGTGGGGGCCTCGCGGCACTCGGCTGTTGGGTGTGCGTTATAGCGCAGACACCTCTGGCAGTGCGGGGATTGATGAGGGGAACTGCAGGGGTCGACCTTGTAGCGCTGGTTGAAGAGGAGGGCACCCTCCTTCAGGAGACAGTCAATGGAGGGGGCGTCCTTGGAGAAAACCAACATAAGGCAGGTGGGGCCGGCCGAGTTGAAAATGCGGCGGACTGCCTGCACCTCCAGTGTGGGATGCACCTCGAGCTCCGCCAACACCTCCTCCTCCATGATCATCGGGCTAAGCTGAGTGATCATGGCGGTGAGGGCCGGCGGGCGATGCAGGGGTTGGGGTTGGTGGGTAGGAGACGGGAGAAGGAGCAGGGGTGAGGGAGGCGCTGGGGCCAAAACGGGTGATGGGGAGGCGGAAGAGGATATCAGTATGGAGGGTTGGGCTGGGGGAGGAGATGAGAACGGAGTCCCGTCTGGGAGTGAGGAGAGAGATGGGGGTACCAGGGAAGTGTTGGCGGAGGAGGAGGGAGAGATTCTGGGCCTCGAGAAGGGAAGGATCAGGACGGGAGAGGAGGTATTTCTATAAAGAGGGGGGGAGGAGGAGGAGGAGCAGGAGGCGGAGGGAGTGGGGCCAGGCGGGGAGACATCCATGACATTCTGGGGGGGGGGAAGGAGGACGAGGCGGGGCCTTTTTGGGAGTGGAGGAGGTGGTGGTGACATTAGGGCGTTTAACGGCAGCAGAAGGTTGGGTGGTGATATGAGGGACGGGAGCTATAGGAAGGTGACAGGAAGGGGCAGGTCCCGGCGTGGACGCAGCAGTCGGCACCGGAGATGGTGACGGTGAAGGCGACGGCGACGGCGACAGTGGTGGCGGTGACGGCGAAGGTGATGGGGTGAGTTGGGCATGGGCAGTGTCCCGACGGGCCACCATCCTAGCTAGAGCGGCAGTGACAGGCCGGGGGAGTGGGGGGAAAGGATCAGAGGGTGAGGAGCGGGAGGAAGAAGTTGGAGAGGGGGCGACAAAGAGCGAGGGCGAAGGGAGAAGAGGCGAGATGGATAGAGGGGGGTGTGACTGGGCACACCATGTTATGGTGGTGGTGGCGGCGGAGGGGGAAGTATTAACGATGGCTGTGGTGGTAGTGGTGGTAGTGGTGGTGGGGACGGACATGACGACAGGGAGAAACAAAAACGCGCAGGACGAAAAAGAAAGGACAAAAACTGGGGACAGACGAAGACAAAGATGAAGACAGATGAAGACAAAGACGGAGGAAGACGAAGACGGACGAAGACCAGAGTCCGACGCTGCTGGCGCTGACGGCGACGGCGACGGCCGGTGGCAGGAACACCGCAGCTGCTGCTGCTGCTGCTGCTGCCGCGGACGGGGCCGGGGCCGCTGCTGCTGTTGCTGCTGCTGCTGCTGGGCTGGCTGGCTGGCTGGACCGCCCCTGCTGCTGCTGCTGCTGCAGGAGGACTGGCTGGCTGCTGCCGGCTGGACCGCTGCTCCTGGCCGGGACCGGGACTGGGACCGGGACCGCTGCTGCTGCTGCTGCTGCTGCTCGGTTGGACCGCTGCTGCTCTGCTCTGCTCGGCTGGCTGGCTGGCTGGCTGGCTGGCTGGCACCTGAAAAACCTAGCACTTCGATTAGTGCTGGAATGACACAATCGAAGGGCGGTAACCTTGCGGAGTACCACTGGAGATGAAGGCCGATGTAAGGCCGAGCGCCGGCCTTTATAGCGCTTCGGCGGATGAGTACCTCGGAACAATTTTCCATCACGTGGTTTGACGTGTAAAAATAGTTCCGGGATCTGCAGCGACCTCTTATGTTTATGTTGGCCGGTAGTCGCCCCTGGTGGCCACTAGTGTCTTTGCCGTGTTGTTGTTGTTGTTGTGGCCGTTCATCAATATTGCGTGTCGGTTGTTTAGTGCTTCGGTGTGCCTGCGAAGCGGACAACCCGCGGCTGTAGGCTGTCAGTTTGGTTGCTGTTACTCTAGGCGCCATGATGTCTGGTGGAAAAGGCCACAGCACCTTCCTTTCATGTGATCTTTCTTGTCTCGATGATCTCTTCTGATTCGTTCTGGTATTCTCCCTGCTTTCCTATTATTACAGAAATTCTGTGTTGTGCTTCACTTCCCCCTTACTCTTTTTGTTTCTTGCCATATACAGGGTGATTATAATTTAAGTTAAACTCTCAAATCGCTGTAGAAATAACACCACTGGTCAGAATGACGTCAAATTGCAACTGAATATTATCGAAGAAGAGGGAAAACGTATAACAGAAGAAAAATAAATAGTTACAAAATGTAGCATAATTTAATAGTGGTAGACTAAAACCGGCAAATGAATTGTACGGCAATGCGTAAGGTGTACGTTTGACATTAATAAACTGTAGTACTCAGACTGCATGGCTGTACAGGTGTGATACTGTTAGTTATGTAAGCCCATCCACCACGGCAAGGTCATATCAGATCGGATGGGAAAAGTCTGTTTTTAATTGTCCTCAGGCCCAGAACCGCACAAAAAGCATCACTTACATCTCTTGTGAATTGTCCTGAGGCTAAAAGCCACCTCGGGCTTTGACCCTCCTGAGGCCAAAAACCGCATAAAAAGCATCAATCAAAGTTCAATCGGATTATTAATTTTCGTGTGACTGGAGTAAAACATGTTCAATATGCTGCATCAAGTTGAAATCCAGAAATAGCATGTTCCACAACTGATCAAAGTGTTTCCGGGGTCACGTTCAGAATGTGTTGCGCAATGTGTGCCTTCAATGCATTTAAGTTTGCCATCGGAACACTGAACACAGCGTCTTTCAGACAGCCCCAGAGCTAGACGTCAGACGGATTAAGACCACGTGATCGGGACGACCAGGCGGTTGGGAAATGGTGGATGATAATTCTAGCATTTCCGAAACGGCGCTTCAGCAGCTGCTTAACTGGATTTACAATGTGCGAAGCTTCGCCATCTTGCGTTAAAATAATTCCATCTACATATCCACGCTGTTGGAGAGCTGGAATGACGTGGCTGCGCGAAAGACACTCATAGCGCTTACCAGTGACGCTACAGGTAACAGAACCGGAAGCACCTGTCTCTTCGAAAAAATATGGCCCTATGATAAAATATGCCGTAAAGCCGCACCTCACAGTGACCTTTTCAGGATGAAGTGGTACCGGTTTATTTGCGTGTGATCTTTCCGTTGCCCATATTCGACAATTCTGTGTATTGACATATCCTGTCAGATGCAGGTGGGCTTCGTCTGTCCATAAAATCTTCCACGGCCAGTGTCCACTTCCATGCGAGCAAGAAATTCTAAAGCAAAGGTCTCTCTTGCTGGCAGGTCAACGGAAAGCAACTCGTGCACACGGTTAATTATGAATGGATACTAAAGAAGGATGTTTCGTAGGATTTTACGCACCGTGCTCAAGGGTATGTCCAATGTTCGGGCAATTCTCGTAGCACTACACGTTGGCACACCACCACTCCTCTTCTCCTGCACTGCTTCCATTGACGTCGAATCAATTCCTTTCCTCCAAATCGTTCAAATGGCTCTGAGCACTATCAGACTTAACACCTGAGATCATCAGTCCCCTAGACTTAGAACTACTTAAACCTAACTAACCTACGGACATCACACACATCCAGCCCCGAGGCAGGATTCGAACCTGCGACCGTAGCAGCCGCGTGGTTCCGGACTGAAGCGCCTAGAACCGCTCGACCACAGTGGCCGGCTCGTTTCCTCCCTCTGCCTTGTTGCACACCAAAAGAACCCGTCTATTCAAATTTCCGAATCATTTTCTCCAGACCCAGGGCAGTGCGCACAGTCATCGTTCTTGTAATACGGCTTTACAAGCATAGCGCGATCCTGCGTTGAGACAGTCATGGCGATCGTCGCAGACGCGAAAGGAGAAAAAGCTCTCTACCCGGTGAGTTTGTACCAACTTCAATGGCTCGTGAGAATGACAGGTGTTTTCATTCACGTATTCTGACACATACAGCGCCATCTATTGATCAATTTTCACACTATTTTTTTTCTTCTGCCATACTTTTCCCCCCCCCCCTAATCCGTTTATATTCCGTTGCAATTTGACGTCATTCTGACAGGTGGTGTTAGTATTACAGCGATTTGAAAATGAAACTTTAATTATAATTACCCTGGATATCTTCTGCCGATATCTCCCCTACGCTAAATAATGATCTGTATCTCCATCAGCCCCTCTACAGCTGCTACCTTCCATAATGTTTGATGCATGGCGTTTATCCATAATTATATTTAAGCGTGCCTGGTGATACCCATCTACACTTCTTACTGTCTTTCTTGGATTCCAGGTGCTTTCTATTATCATCTCCTTACCATTGGCGAAGTCTATCAACCTTATTCCATTACCATTACTAACTTTATCCAAGCTTTCTTTTTCTATCAAGCATCTATATACATTTTTTATCCCTGTTTTCGAATTTACATCCCCAAGAATCATTTTTGCAACATGTCTTTCAACTTTCCTCATTTCCTTCTCCAGTTTGGAGCAAAATGCATCTTTCTCATCTTCATCTGATTCCTTTATAGGGTCGTATGCACACATCACTGTAATATTGAAACATTTTGCCCTAACTCTCAAAGAACACAATATGTCTCTCATTACTTTGAAACTAATTATATTTGTCTTCATTGCGCTGTATATGAGAAGGCCTGTATCGTAGTAATAATAATGAGCATATGGCATTGGTGGGCGGGAGACCCCGCCGCTCCACAAGTTCTTTAACGCCACTACGGCGACTTGCGAGTGAATGAGGATGAAAGACACAAAACACCCAGTCATCTAGAGGTAGAGAAAAACCCTGACCTCGTCGGGAATCGAACCCGGGACCCCGTGCGCGGGAAGAGAGAACGCTACCGCAAGACCACGAGCCGCGGACTCTATCGTAGTGACCTTTCACTATACATCAGTATACATTACTCCAATTGAATCATGGCCTCTGTTTTCCATCGTATTTCTTGTAGTGCTTCTATTTTCACTCTACACTTATCTATTTCATCAATGTCTTGTAGTTTGTCAGTTCTCTTACGTGTCCTGATATTCCAGGTAGCTATCATGATATCCATTTTCCTTCCCATTAATCTTCTCCTTTTATGTGTCATCAGCATACAATTAATATACTTCCAAGACAGACGTATGATAGGCGAAACAATTTCATTTCATGACTTAGGACTGTTAACGCCACCCCCCCCCCCCCCCCGTCCCCCCAGCCTAGAGGACCAGTTATTTCCTTGTGGTTTACTCCCATGGGCTTCCCCTCACGTACAGAGTCTCCTCCCCCTTATGTGAAACATGATTTGCCTGGCCTCTCTATCAAGGTCTGTCCAACTTGGATGACTCTTCCAGCAGCTATGCCTTCGCTGCCATGTCCCTCAGGTTTCGTGGAGCACGCAAATCCAACCGCATGACGCTGAAGGTGCCTCAATAATGCTGTGTCTCGTGGGTTAGTTCCTTGTTGATCAACATCAGAGATTACTTTGTGGCTTCCGTGAAATGCTTCTGTATGTTTCTTTCGGAAAAATCAATTTCTCTTTTTTTTTTTCCTTCTGTAATTTCTCATGTTGTCTTCAGAATGAAAAATAGATAATAATAAACAGCAAATGGGACTGACTTGCTGTTAGCCAACAAAATGTAAGAAATGTTCCTATACACCATCATTTAGTATCTAATTACAGTAACTGTTCTGACAAATTGACTCTGTTTACAGGAAAAATCGTAAAAAACACAGGTTACTGTGTATTTGTAAAAAATGCCCCATTCTATAGTAAAAATTGTAACCAGTTAGCCAATATTACAGCGAAATTGTAAGATATTCCCCCAATCCTACAGTAAAATTGTTATAAAATACCCTACGTTACAGAGAAATTGTAAAAATGGTCCCACGTCACAACAATGTTGCCATGCTACAACACTGCATGTTGGAAGACTTCAAGATGAAGTTTTTTATTTAATTAAGAATCTACTTTTCACCTTTTGAATATTTGAAAGGCTACTTGACCATATATTTTAACCATCATAATTGTGTCAACAATGATTCTGTTATGAACATATGGACGTTTAAATTATTCTACCAAAGGTGTTCATCAGATCAACTTCTGTTAAACACTTTAGGGCATCTCATGTTAATATTTTGAACCAGCCCAGCGTCAAAATTGTGGAACGAGCCTGCCATTCAAGTGTCACCTCTAACTGAATTCTGAATAAACCAGGTGTCACACCATATCGCAAATCCACGTTATGGCTTACGTGTCCTGTTTGATTGTAATCAAACTGCACTTGCAGGGCAGTGTTCTGCTGTGCTATCAGTATGGGTTGAGAGCTGGAGAATGTCATCATCAATTACAGTAACATTGTCAAGTAATGCTGCAACAGTCAAAAGACTCCTGCATCTGGTCCAAGCCAAGCAACACACACATTCCAGAGTGTAAGGTAACACATTCCAATTGCTACAAGACACAGTCTGAAATGAGAATATTATGCTCCGACTGAACCAAACTCTGAGTGACTAAACATGCTTTATAGTTTACCCAACATTACCGTTAGGAGAGCTGAGGTGGTCATATTAGCAAAAACTGAACACATCACACTCGTTTAGGTACGAAAAGATGGGGCAATTTGTCACACTTTTATGTAAGACAGAGATCATTTTGTTACTGTCGGGCTGTGACACAGGAACTTTGAAACAATTTTGTGTAATAAATGCCGATATATGGGTGTAACTTTCTGTGATACATAACTTTGGCTATTAGCACCATATCAGCATTCCTGAAAAACTATTACAGAAAAAAATATTACAGAACTTCTTTACTACATCAATGACCGTATCGAATAACGTAAATGGAGTAAAAACCAAGAAAAGTAAGATAATGAAGTGCAATAGATCAATTAAATATCAATCCCATATTATTACAAATTTTCAATTCAGCTAAATTTAAGCACTTTAACATGAAGGTTGTATGACTAACATGTGCATATGATGCCAATACATCCAGTGCATGAGTTAAACTTTTGTAAATGTCGTCAAGACTTCCTCAGTATTATTAAATAAATAATCAGGTGCATCCACGACCTCATAAGTGTTTAGAGTATTGACCACATCCATTTCATGCCAGCCAACGAGCTGCTGACAGGGTAGTTTGCTGTGATACATCACTTGGTATAGAATTTATGAATGCCTAATGCAATTTACAGTTATTATTAGGCTATATGATGACTAAATGAATGTTAATTATTTGACATGCAATTTATGACAGCAAATCTAACTACATCACAGTGAGAACTGTTATCATAGGTGGAAATATTTATTGCATCACCTCTTACAATTAACAATTTTTGTTACAATCATTGATAACTGAGCTAAATTTGCCTGACTTCTCTTGATTTCTATCAGAAATGAATATACACAATAATTTATGTCAATTTGTTTTTTCTTAATTTTTGCATCTATAAAAGTGTTTGTTTTTCATAATTTAACACTTTCTTGAAAAATGATTGTAAGTGGATATGTCAGCTATTCTGTTTGCTATTCTGAAATATGAATACTAAGGTTGAAAGAAACGCTGCATATTAATGTCGCAACATAGCACTGATTGATTTTAGTGTTTTTATTCCCTCATATGAACACGCTGTTGCAGTTAATACTTTGTTGCTCCACCAGGCGCGTTAATCATCGCTTGACAGTGAAAGAACTACCTTTTTAATGTACTCCTCACTCATTTCATGAAATCAAACATACACAATGGTCTCCAACAGCTCTAATTTATTCCGTCGCTTCTTTTTGGTGATAGCATTTCACACAACCTTCCAATAGTTGTCAATAGGATTGAGACCAGGGCTGTTTCAAGGCCACTCTAATACTTCAACCTCATTTTGTAGAATGAAAGATTTTACCTGAAATGTAGAAGTACATGATAAATAACCAAGAAAGTAATCTGCTTCGTGTTTGGTACAAATTTTAGTCATAGGACTCACCTTCAAAGCTCTATGCAAGGAGCGGAGTCATACTGAAAAATGCAATTGGAAACATCTCCAAACTGGTCTCTAATGGTTGGCATAAGCTTCCTTTCAAAGATGCTTACGTAGGCATCTGCGTTGACAGTGGCATCGATGAAGTCCAGACGACCTACGCCGTGATTGGAAACGCACCCCCAGACCATCTGTCCTTGTGGGTGTCTGACTATGTGTTATGCATGACAGCAAAAATTCTTCACCTTTTCTTCGACGCACGAACACGTTTCCATCTGAGCCATGCAGACTAAATTTGGACTCGTCTGAAAATACACTCCTGGAAATGGAAAAAAGAACACATTGACACCGGTGTGTCAGACCCACCATACTTGCTCCGGACACTGCGAGAGGGCTGTACAAGCAATGATCACACGCACGGCACAGCAGACACACCAGGAACCGCGGTGTTGGCCGTCGAATGGCGCTAGCTGCGCAGCATTTGTGCACCGCCGCCGTCAGTGTCAGCCAGTTTGCCGTGGCATACGGAGCTCCATCGCAGTCTTTAACACTGGTAGCATGCCGCGACAGCGTGGACGTGAACCGTATGTGCAGTTGACGGACTTTGAGCGAGGGCGTATAGTGGGCATGCGGGAGGCCGGGTGGACGTACCGCCGAATTACTCAACACGTGGGGCGTGAGGTCTCCACAGTACATCGATGTTGTCGCCAGTGGTCGGCGAAAGGTGCACGTGCCCGTCGATCTGGGACCGGACCGCAGCGACGCACGGATGCACGCCAAGACCGTAGGATCCTACGCAGTGCCGTAGGGGACCGCACCGCCACTTCCCAGCAAATTAGGGACACTGTTGCTCCTGGGGTATCGGCGAGGACCATTCGCAACCGTCTCCATGAAGCTGGGCTACGGTCCCGCACACCGTTAGGCCGTCTTCCGCTCACGCCCCAACATCGTGCAGCCCGCCTCCAGTGGTGTCGCGACAGGCGTGAATGGAGGGACGAATGGAGACGTGTCGTCTTCAGCGATGAGAGTCGCTTCTGCCTTGGTGCCAATGATGGTCGTATGCGTGTTTGGCGCCGTGCAGGTGAGCGCCACAATCAGGACTGCATACGACCGAGGCACACAGGGCCAACACCCGACATCATGGTGTGGGGAGCGATCTCCTACACTGGCCGTACACCACTGGTGATCGTCGAGGGGACACTGAGTAGTGCACGGTACATCCAAACCGTCATCGAACCCAATCGTTCTACCATTCCTAGACCGGCAAGGGAACTTGCTGTTCCAACAGGACAATGCACGTCCGCATGTATCCCGTGCCACCCAACGTGCTCTAGAAGGTGTAAGTCAACTACCCTGGCCAGCAAGATCTCCGGATCTGTCCCCCATTGAGCATGTTTGGGACTGGATGAAGCGTCGTCTCACGCGGTCTGCACGTCCAGCACGAACGCTGGTCCAACTGAGGCGCCAGGTGGAAATGGCATGGCAAGCCGTTTCACAGGACTACATCCAGCATCTCTACGATCGTCTCCATGGGAGAATAGCAGCCTGCATTGCTGCGAAAGGTGGATATACACTGTACTAGTGCCGACATTGTGCATGCTCTGTTGCCTGTGTCTATGTGCCTGTGGTTCTGTCAGTGTGATCATGTGATGTATCTGACCCCAGGAATGTGTCAATAAAGTTTCCCCTTCCTGGGACAATGAATTCACGGTGTTCTTATTTCAATTTCCAGGAGTGTATTACTTTGTTCCACATCTCTGGTGTTCATGTCGCATGTGCCTTTGCCCATTTTAGTCGCTTTTGTCGCATTATCTTGGTAAATAAAGGCTTCCTTCTAGGACGATTGGCTGAGAGTCCAGCCTCCTGTAGTCTATTTCTTAGAGTTCTACCGGTTACTGAGTTGTCGCACATTTCTTCCCAGTCTCGCTTTAGTTCAGTTGATGACAGGCGACGATCGTTGAGCGAAAGCCTTTTCAATACCCTGTGCTGTTTGGCAGTACACGCCCTTTTCCGACCTCTTCCTTTCTCACGATCAACTTTTCCTTTTTCCATGTGTTTTTTTCAGTAACCTCGAAATCGTAGACTGGTTAAATCCTGTCTTAGAGGCTATCTCTCTGGTGCTGAGACCAACAGACTATAAGTAAGTATAGCAGCTTTCTTTTCAGATTATTAAGGCCAGAATATGTGAACAAAATTTAGCAACAATGGAACTGTTATAACCTGAAGCAAACCTGCAAAGGACAAAAAGACGAAGTAATTTATGGTGATGCAATAAATATTTCCACCCCATATATATGCTGACGGAAAAAACATCGCATCACCAAGAAGGCAAGAAGGAGTTGTGAGACATAAACGAAAGATGGTAGTTGATGACAGTCAAGAATACCTTTATGGCGACAAAGTCGCTATTGTTAACACTTTCTTGAGTCTGAACAAAGTCGTGTAATAGGGCTAGAAGAAGCCGGGTGTTGCTTCTTCGATATTGCAGAATGACTTGACAAGAATGTAACCACTGCACATGAGTGCTGAGAGCGGGGACCACAAGAATGTACGGTCGCAATTAGACCGGGCTCTAGACGGCCACGTGGCACTACTGAGAGGGAAGACCGTCGTGTTCGGCTTATGGCTCTGGCGCATCGTGCTGCACGTGCAGCAGCAGTCTGACCATCAGTTGGAACCACTATGACACACCAACTGTTACAAATCGGTTACTTCAAGGGAGCTCCGATCCAGAGGCCCTGTAGCGTACTTCCACTGACCCCAAAGCAACGCTATTAGCGATTGCAGTCGTGTCAAGCGAGTGCTCAATGCAGGTCACGATGGAGGTTGTTGTGTTTTATGATGAAAGCTGGTTCTGCCTCGGTGCCAGAGATAGGCATGTGCTGGTAGGAGGAGGTCAGTTGAGGGCCTGGAACCAACCTGTTTGTGGCCTGCACACACTGCTATTTCGTATCACAGCAGGACCACACTCGTAGTTATTCCACGCACCCCGACTGCAAATTCGTCCTGGTTGCGCTATCATTCATCAACAGCATTGCAGCGGGTGTTTTCCAACAGGATAACGCTCGCCCCACATACTGATACTGTAACCCGACATGATCTACAGACTGCCGACGTGTTCGTGTTGATTTGGCCAGCTCGATCACCAGACCTCTCTCGAATCGAGCACATCTGGGACATCATGGGATGACGACTCCGGCGTTATCTACGAACAGCACTAACCGCCCCTTATTGACCAACCAAGTGCAATGGGTATGGAACTCCATCCCAAAAGCTGGCATCTGGCATTTGTACAGCGCATGCATGCACGTTTGCAAGCTTCCACTCAACAATCCGGCGGATAAACCGGTTATTAATGTACCACCATTTCACATTTGCCATGTCTTATCCCTTGCTTACATTAACCTGTGGTCTTGCTCTGTTAATCACTTAAATATGTTACCTCGAAAAATGTATTCTCAAATTCCGCTGCTCTACATTAATTATTTTTAGTGTTGCGATTTTTTAAGGGTGTACTGGAAGCAATGCCTCTGATTTTTTTATGTAGAGACTCAAAGATTTTTAAATAAGACAAACGTCATCAACATTCTATAGTTTTATTCATTATGTCCACATATTTATTTCTCAACACAGTTGCCCTGGCGATTAGCACATTCCCCCAACGACAGACCAATTTGTTCACACAATCAGCGAAGAATGTAATCAACCCAGAAGCTACCCTCCGCCTGCACCGCCTCATCGCTATCAAAGTCATTCCTCGAAGGTGTTGTTTAAATTTTGGAAACAGATGAAAATCGGATGGAGCCAAATCGGGACAGTATGGAGTTGACCGATGACTGATTACAGTGAACCCAAGGCGTCGGATTGTTGTAGATGCCGCATTGTCATGCCTATGGAGTGGGTGCTCCGTATCTAGAGGAACTCGTCCAATTCGAAGCTCGATTACAGCATGCTGTTTCTCATGCAGTGAATAGTTATGTTTCCCAGCGTCAAGTTACACGCTATAGTTCAGCGCCCTCTAGCGGCAGAGGACTGGAAATTTGTATATATGAGGAATAAGGATGTAGAACGTTAATGACGGTTTTGTTATTTAAAACGCTTTAGGAGTTTTCATATAAAAAATTCTGGTTTTCAGGACGCCCTCTGAGTACAGCTGTTTGAGAGATGCTTTCAAAAGTGTGTGTGCGCGTGCGCTAAATTGTTATCCACCATGATATGTCTTGCCGTATTCCAATAGTTTATCACCTCTGAGCTATGTTGGCCCTCCTGTAGAATATATTACATTGTTACTCATGAGCAGAAGGTTATCAGACGTGACAGGATGACTGATGCTGCAGTCGAACGTTCTACATCTGTCAACGGGACCGCTATCTCTTACAGTTCCATGCTGCTACCATCTGCCAACTGATATCAAGCGTCAGCCAGCCACGACGTTATCATGAAAATTTCGGTTACTAATACATTCGTCTTTAGGCGGTTGACATGCTTTGAGTTTTTTATACGCGCGACTATGATTGCGGCACTACCAGCTCGTTTTAGAACGTAACTTAGGAAGCCTTAGATATATGTTGGTGACGCTAAACTTCGTCAGCAACCGATGGCAGTGAAAGCCTTGTGTCTGACGTTTCCTTTGAGTAATACCCAGAGGGATATGTACCAGATTAATATCACGGATTCTGAAGGTATCAGATCTATTTCCCTTTTTAAAGAAGGGCAGACAGAAGTAGACCGAAGGCGAGAGGCAGGTCAAGAGCTGCAGAAACAGTATCTAAGAGTGAGGAATCGCAGAGTGACTGACCTGTTAGAAATAATTATGACGTGAAAAGGCAGATTCCAGATTAACATTTGATGCAGGTAATGAGGAGGAGCCAGAGCGTAAACATAGACGTGACAGGAGACTTGCTCATCACTGTCGAGAACGGTATGATGAAGGACATGTTTTGTAAAACATGGCTTCCATATCATTTTTCACACAAAATATGCTTGAGTCAGCTATAAACTATGTGTGCATGAACTTTTCTTTACACGAGTGGATAGTCTCTTGACTTTATAAGCTCACGAGACCCTCTCCAGATGTAGCCTGTATAGCGACATCGGACAAGCATGGTGGAGGCCACTATTTTGAATTTCCACGATTTTAATGTGGGAAATAATATCTTTCACATGCGAATCTATATTCATATTCCTTAAGAATAATTTCAAGAAGATAATTAAAGTATGTAAGGCGTCACTTACGACGAAGGATAGGAAAAACGTTGTATGTGTTTTGATCTCTGTACATTAACGCAAGTAATTTGTTTTAATTTTAATAGATGGTTGGGGAGACGTAGTTTTTGACGTAGTTATATAACTTCACATCTGCCTGACTGGTGTGGCAGAGATTAATAACTATACACCAATTAAATTAACCTCTCCAGTTTCATCATAACACTATTATATCCTCTTCTGTGCAGTTATATAACACGATTCACAAACAGGCCAAGACGATCCAGTCTTCAGAAATGCACGCTTTAACTCAAACGATACATGTCATAACAGACAAGAAACCTGAGAGAAAAAAAGTCATTCACACATGCGCACCGAGTTTTGAATAAAATTAATGAAACTCTTCACAATAAATGTGTGATTCTGTCAAATACAGCTATAATCTGGCCATATTAACTGTAGCGGCGATGTCATTTCTCATGCTATTGAGAAGATGGGAGCTGTCGGTTGACGTTCTCATCAAAGTAAAGGAAAACCATGGCTCATTTGAAAGGTCCGGTTGCTACTTGGCTGGTCTCTTCAGTTTATGTAGACCATTGTGGCCAATCGTCATACCCACCGAAGCCCCCCCCCCCCCCCTTTCCTGCCCAGATCTTCAAGAAAGTTCTCAACGTCTACTGCCAGCGGAGTCTTAGATTTCCAGCGAAACGTTGCTGCGTACAGAGTAATCAGTAACTTTTGGTAGCTGATGGTCACCACAACCTATTCTTCTCACACAAACGTTACAATTTTTTCTTGTTATACAAGTACAAAGATTCAAGAAGAATGTAATAATGTCAGTTACAATCAAAGACATTAATGAGCAATGGAGTATTACCGAATCGTCAGAGTAATAAGTCATGACTAAAAAATACTAAAACTAGTTATTAACAGAAATACAGGACAATTGGCAGAAGCTAAGTGGGGAAAGATCAAATACAGAAACGAACGACTGTCTACGGTTCGTATAGCAACCAAATTGTAATTATAATTTAGTAAATTAGTAAATTTAGTAAAGTGTAATTATAATATACTAATGAGAAGTCTAGACTGTAGTTTAAGAGAATCGTCTGAAAGAATCAGTTCCGTTCAAGAAATTGTCTAAGTCCTTTACCATCTCTCACATCATTACAATCTCACCAGAAAAATTTTAACATTTTGTTTCTTCTTCCTTAACTTTCATTCCTTTTCCATATACCTCTTCGATTTACCTTATTTACTTGCTCTATATATATAGACTGAAAAACCAACTCATATAGCGCAACTTGCAGCATGAAAGACGGGACGGAGAATTTTGTTAGGTAATGAAATAGTAAAAGTAATTTCGCTATTTGGACACTAAAATAACTAACGACGCAAGAAGCGAAGACTT
Organism: Schistocerca nitens; assembly: GCF_023898315.1. Classification (NCBI taxonomy): domain Eukaryota; kingdom Metazoa; phylum Arthropoda; class Insecta; order Orthoptera; family Acrididae; genus Schistocerca; species Schistocerca nitens. The sequence continues at coordinate 57,684,152 of NC_064621.1, forward strand.
AAACTGCCGAGCGTCAAAAGGTAGAAAAACTTTACGAAATATAGAAATATATTAAAATGTAATATAAATGTTTGGTTTCAGGACTTCACCTTGTATGGAAATGAATCGTGTAATACTCGTACGAATTGTGAGTAAAAGATTTTGAAAAGTGACATTACAGGAGAATCCTGCAGAGTAGATTGGTAGATCTAAGAGAAAAGTCATCTACAATTTCAGTAAGAGGTATCAATTTACATGACACACCCTGAGGCATCAAATAATAGTTTGGTAATGGAGGGAAGTGTGTAGGGTGGAAATTGTGGAGGGTAACCAAGGCTTGCTGGCTTGCTGAACGAGATGTGTGGTACGGTAGTCACGCAGAGAAGAGATACGCACAGGGTATGTCTAGAATGGACTGCTGTAGATAATAACAGCAACAACTACAACGACGAAAAGTAACACAGAGACAGATACAAGATCTAGAACATAGTGAACATTTTCATCTCATATAAAAATAGTGCATTGCAGTATGAAACACAGTATACGGATTTTCTTGCAGGTGCATTTCTGGTTGTCATGATAGAGGGAATAATTTACGGTACACATTACCATCACATGGTGCACATGTCGTGAATTATTCGCTACTTGTTATCGAAAGCTTACAACAAACGTCAATTAAAAAGACTTACTGCACAATAAATTCACAACATACGGCCTTGACAGCTGGTATTCACTGTGAAAACAACGTTAAAAGGATTTGCCAGTGTTATTATCTTTAACGAGCTAAAGAAATGACATGGTAGAGTGTTGTCCTGGTGCTCGAGGAGTGAATGCAAGTAGCGGCCCACCTCTACAATACTTGTCCACTTGGGCTCCCATCGTGGCCCACCCGCAGTGAAGCCTATAAGTCACGCACCTGGCCTTTATTGCTCAGCAAGCACGGAGCAAAAAGAAACAAACAAAGCTAAAAAAAGAAAAGAAAAGGCTTTCAGGTTGGAGGTGCTCACTTCTTTGCGTAATTAATTCCTTTACGAGTCTGCTTCATCTGCCAGAACATCTCGAAGGCAGAAACAAATTACGTAAATAAGTTCTTGTGCTCTGAGCGCTTGTCGGCCTCCGTGGCGTGAATAAGAGTCGTTATCCGAATATAATTTTACAGTATTACTTATTCATAGTGTCTTTGCGAGAGATCGAAGTTGTGTTACGTTTGCTGTATAATAAGAACCTTCCTACCACAATATTTGCACCGTCTTAATAGCCTTAGTTCCACGATACCAATGGCAGGTAAAAGTGTTACAAATATCATTAAAATGTATCTTCAGGTCAAAGTCAACTTTCCGGTCGTGAGCTCACTGTTGCAGGGACCCTAAATGAATAAGTGTGACTGCAGATAAATGGTGATGGTTTCCTACTTCAGCGCACAAGGAAAGCACCTGGGACCGAAATAGGAAAGAGAATCTGCAGGTTTTCATCTAACAAACATCGGCCGATTTGGTGCCAAACCAACAATAGGCAGGCGTCAGTCTTAAACTACCTCTTAAAACACAGCCCTTGTTTTGACCGCAACACGACACTCTGATAAAGCTATGGGAGAAAGTGGTCACAGCATGGGACTCCCAAGCAGATGGTGTAGTGGTCAAGCACCTACGCAGTAATCCACCTATAAGTTTTCCTTAAATTTGTTAAGGTGAATGATAGTTACTAGGAAAAGAAATAGACGATTCCTTCTCCATCGTTAACATATCCGAGACAATACTATATTTCTAATAACCCAGTCGCCGCTAGACGTTCAACCATAACCATCCGTCTTTTTTACTCCATAGACCTATACATAAAATGAAGTACACGTCTAAGAGTCGAATCATAACGCTCTTCTGTAAATGATCAGCCACCTCGACCCAGACATTATGTTTGACACAAAGGATGCTACACTACTGGGCATTAAAATTGCTACACCAAGAAGAAATGCAGATGATAAACGGGAATCTATTGGTGAAATATATTATACTAGAACTGACACGTGACTGCATTTTTACGCAATTTGGGTGCATAGATCCAGGGAAATCGGTACCCAGAACAACCACTTCTGGCCGTAATAACTGCCTTGATACGCCTGGGTACTGAGTCAAACAGAGCTTGGATGGCGTGTACAGGTACAGCTGTCCATGCACCTTCAACACGATACCACAGTTCATCAAGAGTAGTGTCTGACGTATTGTGACGAGCCAGTTGCTCGGCCACCATTGACCGATGTTTTCAGTTGGTGAGAGATCTGGAGAATGTGCTGGCCAGGGCAGCAGTCGAACATTTTCTTTATCCAGAATGGCCCGTACAGGACCTGCAACACGCGCTCGTGCATTATCCTGCTGAAATGTAGGGTTTCGCAGGCATCGAATGAAGGGTAGAGCCACGGCTCGTAACACATCTGAAATGTAACGTCCACTGTTCAAAGTGCCGTCAATGCGAACAAGAGGTGACCGAGACGTGTAACCAATGGCACCAAATGCCATCACGCCGGGTGATACACCAGTATGACGTTGACGAATACACGCTTCCAATGTGCATTCACCGGGATGACTCCAAACACGGATGCGACCATCGTGATGCTGTAGACAGAACCTGGATTCATCCGAAAAAATGACGTTTGGCCATTCGTGCACCCAGGTTCGTCGTTGAGTACATCATCGCTGGTGCTCCTGTCTGTGATGCAGCGTCAAGGGTAACTGCAGCCATGGTCTCCGAGCTGATAGTCCATGCTGCTGCAACCGTGGTCAAACTGTTCGTCCAGATGGTTGTTGTCTTTCAAACGTCCCCATCTGTTGACTCAGCGATCGAGACGTGGCTGCACGATCCGTTACAGCCATGCGGATAAGATGCCTGTCATCTCGACTGTTAGTGATACGAGGCCGTTGGGCCGTTGGGCGGATAAGATGCCTGTCATCTCGACTGCTAGTGATACGAGGCCGTTAGGAACCAGTACGGCGTTCCGTATTACCCCATTGAACCCACCGATTCCATATTCTGGCAACAGTCATTATATCTCGAACAACGCGAGCAGCAATGTCACGATACGATAAACCGCAATCGCGATAGGCTACAATCCGACCTTTATCAAAGTCGGAAACGTGATGGGGCATTTCTCCTCCTTGTACGAGGCATCACAACAACGTTTCACCAGGCAACGCCGGTCAACTGCTGTTTGTGTATGTGAAATCGGTTGTAAACTTTCCTCATGTCAGCACATTGTAGGTACCGTCAGCGGCGCCAAACTTGTGTGAATGCTCTGAAAAGCTAATCATTTGCATATCACAGCATCTTCTTCCTGTCGGTTATATTTGGTGTCTGTAGCACGTCATCTTTGTGGTGTACCAATTTTAATGGCCAGTAAGCAAGCTACTCCAGTACATGCGAGGAAAAGTATGAACATACGCCCACTATAGATAAGAGGGGTGCGTGTGCACGATACCTGCGTTCTTGGATTTTTGTACCTTGCTGTCAGCTGATTACAACTTGTAGATGTTTCGGATAGTTGTGTAATTGTCTGGAAGAATTTTGGAATCGCAGAATTGCGGTGTTCTCGAAGGCGAATGTCCGGTGAGTAAATGTACTTACGGAGAATGCCGCAAAACATTGCGATAAAATCTGTAAAATTTGAAAAATATGTAACAAATTAGCCAACCGGTTGCAAAGGTTTTCTATATACCTTGAGCAGATTTCGTCACCTCAAAGGGTGACTTCATCAGAAGGTAAAGTAATTACATGAAGAACCTGATGAATTCACCCTTAGAGGTGACGAAACCTGGTCAAGGTATATAGAAAACCTATGCCACCTGTTGGCTGATTTGTTAAATATTTTTCAAATTCGTGTATATGGTTGCTGCAAACGTTAGCCATGTTCAAAGTTGTGCGATAAAATCTCTCTCTTAGTTCCATTGTACGTTAATGAGCTGACGGCCACTGAACAAAAATCCGCTGTCGTTATCAGAAATAGTGTGGGCGTAGACGTAACTTGTCCATTATATGGAGAACCTAATCCAAATGTATCTATAAGCAATGGACCGAAATGGGAAAATCCGTCTGATACTGTTCCGTTTAATTTACCTAGTATGACGCTCCATTGAGGCATATCGGTTAAATATCTAAGAACAGGGACTTAACATAATTCACAAAATCAGTTGAAAACACAAAATAAGACTTTTCACCGTGGGAATTTGGAACACAATTAGCGCACCTAGAATGGATGAGTCACACAACGTCTAGTGCAGCAATTTTCAGTTTTTTCTTTTTTACGAAAAATTTACGATAATCCTTATGTCGTCAGTGAGGAACCGCTAGTATTGTGACCAAAGATTACCATCATCCCGGGAGTTTCACGAATATCTTCGGAGAAAAAGTCTCACGCGACGTCGTCCACTCACGAGCGTTGCTTCCGCCCTCGGCTAAAACAGACTCCGGGCTCGCACGGCCCCCCACCAACCACTGCACGACCAGGACTGCGACGACAACGAGAGACAGGGTCGCTGCCCTCTCTCGGCAACCAGCAAAACTACCACCACGCCCTGCTGCTGGCGACCTCCTTCGAATGATTCCCGTGCGCGCCTAAATAGTGTATCGCGACCAATCGCACTGTGGCAAAGAGCGGGCACAAGAAAGAGCTGACACGCTCTAGAGATAAGCTGCGGCTTAACCGTATTAACCGAAAGCTGGTGGCCCCGAGACTGGAGCAGGACTGCGGCATTTCTAGGATCCTGATGGGACACTGCAGTCCCTGCCTGCAGAAGCTCTCCTCACCGGTGGGCGTGGATTGGTGACAGCTTTCGAGGCTTGGCCTGACAACCTCTGCAAATGGGTTGGCTGGCGGTGTGGAGCCTACAGCGAAGGGCTCAACATCGTCCCCCCCCCCCCCCAAAAAAAAATCTCTTCTCCATGTATGTATATTGCTACAGTTAGAGAAGACGGTGTGGGAGGAGGGCAGAGGCCTGGGTGCAGTGGTAGCTGAAGAGGCTGACAGTTAGCTCCCACCCGCCCCCCAGCATATGCCCTGAGCTCGCCCAGGAACGTGACGAAGGATGCACTCTCACGCCCAGAAATGGACGGGCACAATCCTTCGTCAGCCATGGCGATAGCGTGGGTAACAGGAACACAAGGACATCCTTAGGATAGATATTTAGATGGTGTTCTGTCTGAAAATGGACCACAATATCGTACACACAAGCGTCAGGACACTTTGACGAAACGTAACATAAGGCCAGTGTACGTCAGAAGGCACCACTCAAGTTCCAACACATGCAGATGCTTTGTGAAGGACTTGTAGGATAAACTGCACTAAGAAGCACGTGATTTGCGACGTGTACTTACGAAACTTTCAGGACGCCCTAATTCAGCTGTGCCACGGCGCCACACGTTTCGGGTCATTAACAGTAGCAAAGAACAAACATCCACCTGAAATGATATGAGACGTGGCGGACGTCCCTTTAAGGTCACGACCACTCTGAGGAGACACTCCATGACATTTTTCTTCATGGTCCACACTTCCAAGGGTCCAATGTGGCTAACAGTTTTTTTACAAAGGTGATAAGTGAACATAACAATCACAGCCAGAAAAGTTGGAAAGTTGTGGTAAGGTCTTATGGGACCAAACTGCTGAGGTCATCGGTCCCTGAGCTTACACACTATTTAATCTAACTTAAACTAAATTACGCTAAGGACGTCACACATACCCAAGCCCGAGGGAGGACTCGAACCTCCGACGGGGGAAGCCGCTAAGACGCCCCAGAGGCTCGCAGCCAGAAAATAAGAACATTTGAACGTATCTTGCACTTGATACACCGCAGTATGCATATCGAGCTGAGCGCTGTGCTCACTCCAGTCCTCCATGTTAATGTCAAGTGGCGTACAAGGCGGCACAAAAGTTCGGCACCGTCAGCTGTGGCTGGGCTACAGGTTTTGGCACTGACGCTGCTGCTGCTTGATTTGACGGGATCTTGGTCACCATTTGCATCAGTTGTAGCACGTACTGGGTCTGAACAACCCGACGTGAGGAGGGTGCCTGCGTTGCGTTTCGCGAACTGGTAGTCATCGTTACGCGATAACGAGAACAGAGCACGCGACAGGAAGTAGCTGAAAGGAACAAGGCTAGCAACGCGATTGTGTGTAGCCGGTAGAACAAGGCAACTTCGATAAATGCAGCAGCGAAAGTAAGCACAAACACACGCACAGATAAACTTCAAACCAGTGACAGGAGCTAGAGCAAGTGAAAAGCAACAGTGACAGCGAAATAAGCATAAATTTCGAATCTATTTATGTTGACAGCAAGAGGCAACAATCCCTCGAAGATTTCTAGTCGCCAGACGTGTTTTGTCGTCCCAGTGGTAAGTGATGAGAATGCGGTGGGACTCGAACATAAAAGAGCGATGAAACGAATAACACTTATAAGGGGTCAGAGTTGTCATGTCGAAACCTGTGTTGCTTTTTTTACCACTGTGAGTTAACATTGCAAGAAGTCTGTATGCAGAATTTTAGCTGCTGACATGACCTGGAAGTCTGTAAACAATTTTATGAAGTAAGACACTATTGTCGCATGGTTTCCGCGCTTATAACTCCCTCTTGTACAGCCCTGACCTCTCTCGCTACGTTATACAGACGCTATCTAGGGACAAGGTGGCGTCAGCTACGCGTCGCTCTCTTGCCACAGCAGTGACAGAGCTGATTCCCCCAGTGAAAGCGATCGTATTATAATTAAACATTCGTTCACAAATATGGCTGATATGTTATCTACAACATTCTTACCAAATAGCTATGAAGTAGACACAAATAAATATACGGTTTAGAGCACGTCCAAATTTTATTTCATATAATTACCGCAAAAATGCGAAATATTGATACAATGTTCAAAACATAGGTTTTTTGTGCACCAAGAACATACAAGCAAAGACGATATATGACAGCCCTGCGAATCAGAGACGTTGTTAGATGTCTGTAGACAAAATTGGGCTGGTGTTATGAATGAATCAGGCCTAGTATCAGTATATTTCGAGGAGTGCCACGCATATTTAATCAAATTCTGAAACCGTGGGGAGGAAAATTGATAATGTACTACTGATTGCATCTTGAGAATATTGTCACGGTCATAGACAGGAAATTGCAGTGATCGGCACTCAATAATTTTCTCTGTTAGTTTTCTGTAAAATGCCTTCCACTGACGGAAAAATTCTCTGTCTAAAGGTTGAATTACGTTCGTCGTGCCGGGTGGAATCTGAAGTATCTCTACTCCTTTGTCAGGGTGGGCTCCAAATACAGCTTTTAATGAATCAGACCTTTTATGACCTGACCACGAATCTAGAAGAAGAAGAGATTTGTTCCAACACAACTGAAGAAAAGCATGACGCATGAAAAGTGTAGCGTTTTCATTTCCCATTTTTCCAGACTTCGATGCGTCTACCACAAGATTGTTTGCGTAGAACATTGTTCTTTTGACACGTGGTCCAAAACGTCCAGTTGGTTCTTGAAGACACACATATAGTTTAGGCAGCAATGAACCATCCAGACTAATTATGGGCATTATAGTGTATGAATGGGTGAGTTGCAGTCGTGGACTGCGCACCCGCCTCAATATGTTATTCCCCTTTGAATGACAGTGTTCTTTTCGCACGCATTTCTTTTTGAAAACCTGACTAATCTGCATTGTACACGTACGATTCACTAAAACTAGCGATCTTATTTTTTGCATTCGTAAGAAAAGCTTCTATCATTTCGATTTGTGTCACTTCATTTTCCGACCTGTTTCTCGATAAAAAAAATTTTTATTTTTCTTGCCACAATTTTACGTGATCTTTTGAAGCGACTAATCCAACTTTGAGAAGCTGTAAATTCTTTAGCGCCTATCGCGTTGGCAATCTCTAACGCCCAATCACGCAAAGTTGTATCGCTGACACTAAATGACTGTTGGCTGGCATCGGTAAACAGCTCAAGAAGTCGCGCATTTATCTCCGTCGCAATTTCCACGACTCTTACGTCGTCCAGCGACTTCCTTTTTCCATCTATACAATTCACGTTCAGAACGGACAAAGCGATACTTATTTTGAACAGTACTGACACGTAGACGTTTCTTACCACTTTCGTTCAACCAATACGTCACCGCTTTTTCTTTGTCTGATAAGGTAATTGTAGTTGCTGGTGTTACTTTCGGGGATAATTGATGGTGGTAAGTGGCACTATCACTCGAAGAGTCTTGATGAGTGCAACTTTCGTCGGTGTCTTCGCCGTCTGTAGATTCACAATCCGCAATATCGAGTGTTTCAGTTGTTTCTAGCCACATGTCTGTGCCACTTACATGCTCGTCTAGAAGTTTAACAACCATGTCGCACAACACATAGTCTTCAAGCGTGTTTTCTGTTGATTGCTTCATTTGGCCTCTGTAGTATATCTCCATGGCAAGCAGCAAAACATTTACAGGGTTCGCCATCACCCGTGAGGGGAGATTGAATGTTCACCGTAAAGTGGCTTGCGGAGTATAGATGAACATGTACAGAACATCTTTCACATCTCTAACCAGTTTCAGGACGGTATGTTTCGAAATACGTACCAGAAATTAAAAGGACGTGCATGCCACAGAAACGAATATTCGTTTCCTCTTTAGTGACCGCCGCGATAAGACGGCCGCACTTGCCGACCATGCGCACAACGCTTGCGGCTCGCCATTTCCAGGGGTGGCCAGCCGCCACTGCAAGCCATGTTCGTCATTTTTTTTTTTTTAGGTGACTTCCAGTTCATGACAGCAGCTGCAATTTTGCATACGGACCTTTTGCACAGTTAAATAGCAGTGCTAAAAAAAGCAAAGCATGTTTCGGCATGACAAGTCTGACCTTTCCCTTGTTAGTAAGCAACAGTTTGATATTACTTTATTAGATGCAGCATCCAGACACACGGCAGACCACAATACAAGCAAAGTGTTCAGTAAAACAACTCAAATCCAGTTCTTTCAAGCGGAGGTCACAAAAGTCCAGGTAGTGACGATTGATTAGGAGATCACATTAACCGAGAGCGGACGACCCATAGACTAAAGTCAGATTACCCGACTGAGCGCTGTAGCTTGTGTAGGCTCTTCCCGCCGACGGACACCGGTTGGCGGCAGATCACATGGCGTAGGCTGCCAATCGATAGCGAGGGACGCCACAATAGCAGCTTTAGCTGTTTAGTGACATTGAAGTTAGGCGCTGTTAGAAGCCAATACGCATAACTTAAACCAAAGTATTGGGAGCTAGAGATCTCATATATGACTGTGCACCCGTAATCTAGGGGTAGCGTCTTTGATCAGTAATCAATACATTCTCGGTCCCAGGTTCGAGACCCGTCACTGTGTTGGCTGCCGAAGACTCTCGGCATAAGAAGGCACCCTCGTCCTACCAACGGCCTTGTCAAAGAGAACGGAAGAGCGAACATTCAGGGCACTCTCTTACCTTAGCAATGATCATCGGCAAGAGGATGCAGAAGGCAATGGAAACCACTACATTAAAGACATGTAAAGTGTATCCATAGGACATGTGGCCTGTAACTGAAAAAGTGTCATGATGATCTCTCCATTTCTGAAAAGTCCCCCATTCGAATCTCCAGGAGGGGACTGTCGAGTGGGTGGTCATCATGAGGAAAAGACTGAATGAACAACGAAAGGATAACGTTCTACGAGTCGGGGCGTGGAATGTCAGAAACTTGAATGTGGTAGGGAAGCTAGAAAATTTGAAAAGGGAAATGCAAAGGTTCAATATAGATATAGCAGAAGACAGTGAAGTGAAATGGAAAGAAGACAAGGATTTGGAGTCAGATGAGTACAGGGTAACATCAACAGCAGCTGAAAACTGAGTAACGGGAGAAGGATTCGTTATGAATCGGAAGCTAGGGTAGAGTGGGTGTTATTGTGAATATTTTAGTGATAGGGTTGTTTTTATCAGAATCGACAGCAAACCAACGCCGACAATGTCATTTCAGGTATACGTGCCGACGTCGCAAGATTAAGATGAAGAGATAGAGACAGTATATGACGATATTGAAAGGGTAATACAGCTGGTAAAAGGAGATGAAAATCTATCAGTGATGGGGGTACAGGAAAGTAGTTGTATGGGAAGGAGTAGAAGAAAAGGTTAGAGGAGAATACGAGCTCGGGACAAGGAATGAGAGAGGAGAAAGACTAATTGAGTTACATAATAAATTTCAGCAAGCGATAGCGAGTACTCTGTTCGAGAACCACAAGGGCGGAAGGTACATGTGGAAAAGAGCGGATGATTAGGGAAGATATAAGTTTGACTGCATTATGGCGAGACAATTATTCTGAAATCGGATACTCGATTATAAAACGTAACCAGGAGAAAGTGCAGACTGAGATAAGCACGTAGTAGTGATGAAGAGTCGGTCGAAGTTTAAGACATTAGTCAGGAAGAGTCATTACGCAAAGAAGTTGGATGCGGAAGTACTAAGGAATGACGAGATATGCTTGAAGGCTTTGGATACAGCAATAATGAATAGCTCAGTATGCATTACACTTGAAGAGAAATGGGCATCTCTAAAAAGGGCAATCACAGAAGTTGGAAAGAAAAACATAGATACAAAGAAGGTAACTGCGAAGAAACCATGGGTAACAGGAGACATACTTCAGTTGGTCGATGAAAGGAGGATGTAAAAAAATGTTCCGGGAAACTCAGGAATACAGAAATACAAGTCGCTGAGGAATGAAATAAATAGGAAGAGCAGGGAAGCAAGGACGAAATGGTTGCATGAACAATGTGAAGAAATCGAAAAAGAAATGATCGTTGGAAGGATAGACTCAGCATACAGGAAAGTCCAAACAACCTTCGGTGACATTAAAAGTAAGGGTGGTAACATTAAGAGTGCAACGGGAATACCACATTTAAATGCAGAGGAGAGAGCGGATAGGAGCAAAGAATACACTGAAGGCCTCTCTGAGGGGGAAGAGTTGTCTGCAGTGCTAGAAGAAGAAACAGGAGTCGATTTAGAAGAGATGGGGGATCCAGTATTAGAGTCAGAGATTAAACGAGCTGTGGAGGACTTAAGATCAAATAAGGCAGAAGAGATAGATAACATTCCATTAGAATTTCTAAAACGATTGGGGGAAGTGGCAACAAAACAACTATTCATGTTGGTGTGTAGGATGTATGAGTCTACCGACATAACTTTCTGACTTTCGGAAATACATCATCCACACAATTCCGAAGAGTGCGAGAGCTGACAAATGCGAGAATTAACGCACGATCAGCTTAACAGCTCATGCATCCAAGTTGATGGCAAGAATAATATGCAGAACAAAAGAAAATTGAGGATGTGCTAGATGACGAAGAGTTTGGCTGTAGGAAAGGTAAAGGCCCAATGTTGGATTTGATAATGGAAGAAAGACTAAAGAAAAATCAAGACACGTTCATAGAATTAGTCGACCTGAAGGAAGCATTCGACAATGTAAAATGGTGCAAAAAGTTCCAAATTCTGGGAAAAATAGGGGTACGCTATATGGAGAGATGGGTGATATACACTACTGGACATTAAAATTGCTACACCACGAAGATGACGTGCTACAGACGCGAAATTTAATCGACAGGAAGAAGATGCTGTGATATGCAAATGATTAGCTTTTCAGAGCATTCACACAAGGTTGGCGCCGGTGGCGACACCTACAACGTACTGACTTGAGGAAAGTTTCCGATTTCTCATACACAAACAGCAGTTGACCGGCGTTGCCTGGTGAAACGCTGTTGCGATGCCTCGCGTAAGGAGGAGAAATGCGTGCCATCACGTTTCCGACTTTGATAAAGGTCGGATTGTAGCCTATCGCGATTGCGGTTTATCGTATCGCGACACTGCTGCCCGCGTTGGTCGAGATCCAGTGACTATTAGCCGAATATGGAATCTATGGGTTCAGGAGCGTAATACGGAACGCCGTGCTGGATCCCAACGGCCTCGTCGCACAAGCAGTCGAGATGACACGCACGGGAAGTGCAGCCACGTCTCGATCGCTGAGTCAACAGATGGGGACGTTTGAAAGACAACAACCATCTGCACGAACAGTTCGACGACGTTTGCAGCAGCGTGGACTATCAGCTCGGAGACCATGGCTGCGGTTACCGTTGACACTGCATCACAGACAGGAGCGCCTGCGATGGTGTACTCAACGACGAACCTGTTTCTGTTTACAGCATCATGATGGTCGCATCCGTGTTTGGCGACATCGTGGTGAACGCACATTGGAAGCGTGTATTCGTCATGGCGTATCCCTCGGCGTGATGGTATGGGATGCCATTGGTTGCACGTCTCGGTCACCTCTTGTTCGCATTGACGGCACTTTGAACAGTGGACGTTACATTTCAGATGTGTTACGACCCGTGGCTCTACCCTTCATTCGATGCCTGCGAAACCCTACATTTCAGCAGGATAATGCACGAGCGCGTGTTGCAGGTCCTGTACGGGCCATTCTGGATAAAGAAAATGTTCGACTGCTGCCCTGGCCAGCACATTCTCCAGATCTCTCACCAACTGAAAACATCGGTCAATGGTGGCCGAGCAACTGGCTCGTCACAATACGTCAGACACTACTCTTGATGAACTGTGGTATCGTGTTGAAGGTGCATGGACAGCTGTACCTGTACACGCCATCCAAGCTCTGTTTGACTCAGTGCCCAGGCGTATCAAGGCAGTTATTACGGCCAGAGGTGGTTGTTCTGTGTACTCATTTCTCAGGATCTATGTACCGAAATTGCATGAAAATGTAATCACATGTCGGTTCTAGTATAATATATTTGTCCAATGAATACCCGTTTATCATCTGCATTTCTTCTTGGTGTAGCAATTTTAATGCCCAGTAGCGTAAAATACGTACAAGATGCAAGAACGAAGTGCTCGGATTAAAAAGGGTTTGAGACTGGGATGTAGTCTTACGTCATTACTGTTTAATCTGCACATCGCAGAATTAATAATGGAAACAAAAGAAAGTGGGGCGTGACTTCCTGCGATGCTCTTGGCAGGACAGTTTCTCTGTCAAAGTTACGCGTTTCGTGGCGTCTTGGTTGGCCAGCGCCCTCTATTTAGGACGGCCGCGGTTCGCGAGAGGAGACTCGGTCGGGGCAGTGACAGAGACTCGGTAGGGGGCAGAGACAGAGGGAGGAAACAGCACGGAGCATCGCGAGTAGGCAGTCGGCGCTTGCTGTACTGTGAGGACGCACCGTGTTGATTCCGGCGCCTGGGTCTGGTGGCGAGCGGAACTGGAGTGCGGAGGCAGCCACCGGTCAACACAGGCTCTGTTTAAGAGTCGTGTCTGTCTCCAATCCTGAGGAGAGCGCGGGGGTTTACCCAGGCGTGCATGTTAACGGCGAGCTCCTGGACTAACTTTAAAAGGTGAGCCATTTTGCTGTGGAACGTCTGGATGTCATTGTTCCATGTAGCCACTTTGATTTTCGCTAGTCATTCCTTAAACAACTTGGACGTGGATCCGGGATACTGAGGAGAGCGCGGGGGTTTACCCAGGCGTGCATGTTAACGGCGAGCTCCTGGACTAACTTTAAAAGGTGAGCCATTTTGCTGTGGAACGTCTGGATGTCATTGTTCCATGTAGCCACTTTGATTTTCGCTAGTCATTCCTTGAACAACTTGGACGTGGATCCGGGATACTTGGTTCGTAAATCCATGCAGCTGCACTATGCCCCGGTTCTATTGCATTACAACGACGATTCCTTTTATTATTATTATTATTGTTAATATTGAAAGGGTACAGTACCGCCCAACATTGAAAATAGGTACGAAATACTTCGATATTTTTGTCAGAACAACACATTTTTTTTGTAAAGTAACTCAATTTCAATTAATACAGCGAAGCCGGATACCAGTGTGGGAAAGAATGACAATTTATTTATTTAATTGATCACATGTGCACTCCCTCAAAATAAATCCCTACACCCAGTTTGGTGAGATCTGTGAAATGGATGAATGTATGGTCGTCTGCTAACCACAGATAGTGAATGGGAATATATGATCATCTTTGAGTCGATCCTTTCGCCACCTTTGGTGGGACCAAAGAGATGGAAGTTACCAGAGCTTTGAGCGTCTGAAATGTGGCTGACCAATAAGGTAGCAAGGTGCTTCTCCCACTTCGACAGAGGTGCGAGAGAACCGGAATACGGCCATGTTTCAGCACTCTGCCGCTGGACCTTCTGCTGTAAAGACCTGTTTTTTGTTGTGCTCCGTAAAGAAAGAGTGGAGGCATGGTATGGATGTGGAATATTTAAGAGTAGTTAGAATTAATAATTTCTCTTCCTCAGGAACTTTTGTGGGGAGAATTAATTGTGAGGCAGGTAATTTTAAGGGGATTGTAGTAAACCAACGGTCACAATGACCCCACGTGTAGTTATAAGTTGAGATACCTCCGTGTGCTTAATTTAAGCTGAATAACTAGCGTGTGTACGATAAGCTGAAATATTTAACAAATAGCGTGTGTATCATAAGTTGAAGTATTTAAGAAATATCATTCCGTGTGACGCTAAATTTAAACTCTGAGAGAGAATCAAGGTGAGTCGGCCGTCTTTCCAGCAACGCCACTTGGCTTGCATTGCACAGGAAGACGTGCGTTTATCTCCAGAGTTCACAGTAGGAAAGTAGAATTACAAAGTGGGGCAGTGTCGTGTGAAACTGGGATAAATATTGATTGAAGTGGGAAAGCGGAAAGTGATGATGTTGTAACAGTTCTTTGTGTAGTATTTCATATTGTTGTGTTGTGTATGTCATGTAATTTGGGTATGTGTGTTTTGTATGGGAGTAGCAAGGTAGTTTCGAAAGATTTGTGGGTTATGCTTGTTCCTTCTGTATCGCTCGATCTGGAGGAAAGTTTCGTGAGTATGATTGTGAGAGTCGAAGCGTGAGGTATAATAAAAGATCCACCATCCTATCCAGGAAGTGCACTGTTGCGGTAAATAGATTACGAGACCATAGTATAGAGGTTCACTAATGTAAAGCCATGCCCATTGGGCGGAAATTCTCATATGATATTGTGGTAGGTTGTAGAATTTGTGTGTTTAGGAATAAATCAGCTAGTGAAAAGAAAGAGATTGGTGGCCTTTTTCATTAAATTGTATGTTGCCATAATGTCCCGAATTTATATAAAAGCCGTTAAATCAAAGACAAAAAGTAAATGTGGTATTGCCAGTGCGTAGTGTACAGTCAGAGTTCTATAAATCGCTGATAGTCAGATGCGTGTTTCCGTTGCGTATTATTCATACAGGAGGATAATTTGTAACTAAAGAGTAAGATACGAGAATTCATGTTACTCGATAAATTAAGGAAGAATCCACTCGCTTGGCAAACCACTCATCTTGCAGGCCTGACTGCTTGATGCCACAGTATGAGAAAGGCAAGTGGGTGCCTCTCAATATAAGTAGTCAATTTTATTAATCAAAGTTTATTCTCTGTGTAAAACTTCAACCGCCAATGTAAACTGGAACTGCCAACTTCTATTTGGTTGACAACTACAATAGTAACAATTTTGCACCGTCAGCCGGTGCTTTGGTATTTAAGGTTGTGTGCGGATTGTCTGGTCATTATCACTTTGAACTACTTGCGTTTTATAAATTTATCAAGTGAAATTTCACGTCATTGGAGATAGTGCAGTGAACTATTGCTTTAATAGTAACTGCGGTTGTCACACTATAGCATTTAAAATTTCTTCCTGCATTGGCGCTACCCCGTGCTTGGCCGTTGGTTTCAGTATTGTAGGTAACTCTGTATCAATACTGGGTTTGTGTGTTCCAGACGCTGCTACTGATGTGCGCAGGCCCTCCTGCCTGTTGTTGCCACTTGAGCTCTCGAGCACGGAATTCAGACACGCGGCCGGTGTGAACGCCAAACGCCGAGAATGTGCTGATTGCTGTGTAGATCTTTCAGACTATCATAACATCATACTGCCGAATGTTTTGTGTAATAGTTAATTCACGTATTTATGAGATCTTGCAATTTGAGTATTTTTTTGAAACCTACTAGATTTTACAAATTTTTTTTTTTTTTTTTTTTTTTAATATTCACAAGGCCTGATAATTGACTACTGAGCTCAGATCTGTAGTTGTGTTAAGGTTATATTTGTGTGAAGTAATTTCTTTATTAATTTAAAGTTGCGACCATACGGCTGAGTTTCTTTTAAATTTTTTGAGTTCCTCTCATTGCTTTTATACAATTGAATAATCGGTGTACATCACCGCCATTTGCAAATACTAATTAATCATTGTGTTGTTACCAGTGCTCTGTTTTAACTAATGTGGTGAAAATAAATTTTGGTATCCTCTAAGCATCCCACTCCAACAGCCAATTTGCTCTGCTTACCCCCACAGACCTTACTAGAAACGTTTAGGAATGGAATTAAAAATAAAGGTGAAAGGATATCAATGATACGATTTGCTGATGACATTACTATCCTGAGTGAAAGTGAAGAAGAAGTAGATAATCTTCTAAATGGAATGAACAATCTAATGACTATAGATTATGTATTGAGATTAAATCGAACGAAGAGGAAAGGAATGAGAAGTAACAGAATTGAGAAAAGCGAAAAACTTGATGGTCACGGATGAAGTTAAGAAATCCTGGTACCTAGGCAGCAAAATAACTAATGATGGACTGAGCATGGAGGACATCAATGCTGTCAAAAGGGCATTCCCTGCCAAGAGAAGTCAACTAGTATCAAACATAGGCTTTAATTCGACTCAGAAATTCCTGAGAATGTACGTTTGGAGCACAGCATTGTGTGGTTGTGAAACATGGACTGTGGGAGAACCGGAACAGAAGAGAATCGAAGCATTTCAGATATGATGCTACAGACTAATGTTGAAAATTAGGTGAACTGATAATGTAAGGAATGAGGAGGTTCTGTGCAGAATCGGAGAGGAAAGGAATATGTCAAAAATAGCGACGAGGAGAAGGAAGAGGATGATAGTACATCTGTTAAGACATCAGGGAGTGGCTTCCATGGTACTAAAGGGACCTGTAGAGAGAAAAGCTGTAGAGGAAGGCAGCGATTGTAATACATGCAGCAAGTAACTGAGGACGTAGATGGCAAGTGCTGCTTGGACATGAAGAGGTTAGCACAGAAATGGAATTCGTGGAGGACAGCATCAAACACGTCAGAAGACTGATGACTTAACAATAAAAATCTGACAGTGATTCAGATTCCGCACTCAGCCTGAGTATCGTCAGAGACACATAGAACCTCAGGCAGTGAAGGAAACGAGTTGGCGCACGGTCGTGTGGTAGGTGGAGCAAGTACGTGTGGCTATAGCGGCCTATAACGCAACACCGCTGCCGGTCGTTTGGCCACCACTCACCCCTTTAGCGTTTGAAGCTTGTGTGTATGCATCATACTATTATTCCGAGTGCGACCTCACTGGTTTATTTCTCTGGATTTGGACTAATGCCTGGATGCACTTATCTTGCGATCCTAAAGCCTCAGATGTCTTTTGGACTTCGCTTCTGGACGGCTGAAAGGTTACAGCTGTAAATTGGAAGCCGGACGGAGTGGCCGAGCGGTTCTAGACGCTACAGTCTGGAGCTGCGCGACCGCTACGGTCGCAGGTTCGAATCCTGCCTCGGGCATGGATGTGTGTGATGTCCTTAGGTTAGTTAGGTTCTAAGTTCTAGGGGACTGATGACCTCAGAAGATAAGTCCCATAGTGCTCAGAGTCATTTTAACCTATTTCGTAAATTGGACTTTAGGTCTAGTCGTTTTACGGAAAGGATCAGCAGTAAGAGGCATGCTTCTGAATGTGTACCATCATGTGATTGAAGGGTCGTCTTAAACAGTAAATAATCTTACCCACTGATTTATCCTCAACGGGCTAATGATTTATTGCCACAATGGATTATGCAAAGATGAGTGAGCATTCAGAGGAAGGAACGTATTGCAAACACGTTTCAACTTTTCTGTACCATTCATTGGTATTATTTATTTAGTAGCCAGTTTCGGAAACATGTCGATTACTCAGGAGAAAAGATGATATGGATGGAACTGGCCTT
Organism: Schistocerca nitens; assembly: GCF_023898315.1. Lineage (NCBI taxonomy): Eukaryota > Metazoa > Arthropoda > Insecta > Orthoptera > Acrididae > Schistocerca > Schistocerca nitens. The sequence continues at coordinate 57,702,173 of NC_064621.1, forward strand.
AGCTTCAGTGACTGAAACGTTTTTTTTCTTGAAAAAGAGAAGAAAATGTTTTCTATTGCAGTTATAAACCTCTTTTATATTGCTAAATCCTAGAGTTGGAGACGAGCAAATTGGAACACAATAAATACCGTTATCACACAGCATGCTGGGCTTATCACTTTCGCAATTGGTTTGATCAGGCGCGCAGTGTATAATCTAAAAGGAATGTTCCGCCCGGTTAAAACCCACTTCTAGTATGTACTACATACACATACTCATGTAATTAATCCTCTGACGGCAACCATATCGATTATTAGTTATTATGGGCAAGTTGAGCAAACCTCGAGTATACCAAACGGATGAAGCCAACAACCAAGATACCATTACCCTATCAAGTTTCTGATGAAAGTGAGAAAATGCACTTGCAGCGTGAGAGCTCGATGTTCGACACGACCTACCATCAGGACTGGGGCGCTCTGGGTGGTCGACGTGGTAGTGGTTCCGAACTGGTTACTCACGGTAATGAACAAGAACCTCACTCAATAACAAAAACAACAACAGACATTGTTTCAAACTGCACAAGGTATTTAGTTACTTGTTATAGTCAGAATTTAATAGGTTATGTACTATAGACAGTGGACACTGAAATTGTGACCACTTGGGGACGCTGAGAGAAAAAGGGTGCACTCACTACCCACAAAGAAACCATCACTGAAACTGATTGAGAGATATTCATAAACACACACGGAATTTAACGTGAAACAGTATATGAATCCCTTTTTCTGCTCTTTGCTACACTTGCCCCAAGTTAGGTTGGCAATAGTTCCTCTGCCAACGCATTTGCGGTTACACCCCTCGAGCATTCAGACTTACGAGCCACTGACAGTCATTCATGTACGAATACAGAAAAGATATACAAAGATTAAGATGGATGCGTATTGATAAGTAAATAAGACAACTGTGACCATTCCTTCTCTACGAGCTGCTTCTTCGCTGAATAAATTGCGCGAGAAAAAAGTCAGCACTGAATGTGTGCCAGTAACCTCACATGAGATCAGAAAGTAAAACGGTATATTAGCTTCCGATTCAAACTATTTTCTATGTCGATTCAATTGACGACAAGAGAGCAAGTTTGTTCCACTGCTCCCCGCATCACCGCGTGTGCGAAATATCGCAAATCTTTTTTCTGTCTATCTCGAGGAGCCTTATCCATCCCGTATTCTCGACCTGTATCCAGTAGACAGACGAGGCAGTCATCGCACGTGACACCTGGAGTCCAAGGACGGTTTCGCGTTGCACTCGGCACCAGTACCACTGTGTAACGTGTCGCAGGATGGAAGCACAGCTTTTAGTACACGCACTGTCGCCACATCTCATGTTGTTTGGAAGATCTCGAAGATTCACTTGCATAAGGCTATCGGAGTAGCTGCTCACTCTTTCTCTCCCCAGTTTCGCATTTTCTGTCATTATTCCCCTTCCTGTGCTAAACACAAGACTTCCAGGGAAACACATTTCTCCTTTGGAAGACGTATTCGGAGGTGCAAAAAAAGTATTATTCAGAGCATTTCTTTTCTCAGACAGTTAAAAATTGGGATTCTTGTCGGACCAACTTCTTGGAATCGAATGGTGGAAGGACTGAGGATTGGAGTTTTACGTCCCGTCGAGGACAAGGCCATTAAAGACAGTGCACAAGTTACAATTGGGAAAGCATGGAGAAGGCAGGTGACCATGCACTTTCCAAAGAAAGCAATCTAGTATTTGTCTTAGGAAACTAGTGGCAATAGCAGAAAACGAAAATTTGAATAATTTGATGGGGTATTAAATAACGTTTCTCCCGAATAAAAGTCCAGTCTCTTAACTGCGCCTCTTACCTTGGATGAAGTTTACATTGAGAACTAACTGCAGTATAAGCTAAAGTTTAATTTGTTGTGCTTTGTAATATATTTATCAGTCCACTCTTGTATGTACGCCCGTTTCTACATTTTAAAGAGTGCACTACAGACCTACATTTTCCGGTGTTCCTGATACCTCTCAGATTGTTTGGATAAATAGTCTAATAAGTTGGTAATACTCGATCACAAAGTCACGTGACGACTTCTGAAGGACAGTACATTGTAGGATGTACTTAGATGCACTTTATGCACAGTCAGTAAGTTTTGGTGAAAGCTGGACATGGAACGCCAAGGTCTTCATACTGATCTGGAGACCTGTTCACATTATTGTCTGCAGTACATTGCTACCGGGTGAGAGACAGAAGTTCTACATTTTACCAGGGACAGCCTCAGACAGTGGCAAGCCTAGGATAGGGACTGGCCCCTGATACATACAGGCCTCTGATAAGACAGGCATCTGACAGGGACGGGCCTCTAATAGGGACAGGCCTCTGATAGGGATGGGCTTATGATAGGAACAGGCTTCTGATACATATAGATGGTCCTCTGATAGGGACAGGCTTCTGATACATATAGATGGGCCTCTGGTAGGGACAGGCTTCTGATACAGACAGGCCTCTGATAGACATCTGACAGGGACAGGCCTGTAATAGGGACAGGCGATAGGGATGGACTTGTGATAGGGACAGACTTCTGATGTTGACAGTCCTCTGACTGGAAAGGCCCCTGATAGGGACAAGCCTCTAATACTTACAGGCCTGTGACAGGGCAGGCCTCTGATAAGGACAGTCCTCTGAGAGGTACAGGACTCCGATAGGATGGGCATCTGACAGGGACAGGCCTCTAATTGGGATGGCCTTCTGTTAGGGGAGGCTTCCGATACGGACAGTAATAGGGACAGGCTTCTGACAGGGATAGGCTTATATTACAGACAGACAGGTCTCTGATATGGACAGGTTTCTGATAGGGACAAGCCTCTGATAGGGGCAGGTCTCTGATATGGACAGGCTTCTGATACACACAGGCTTCGTGTGGATAGACCTCTAATACGAACGTGCTTTTGGTAGGGACAGGCTTCTAAGAGGGGCGGCCTTCTGATGGGGACATGCCTTGCTAACGACAGAATTCTGATACAGACATACTTCTGATACGGACATACTTCTGATATGGACAGACTTCTGATAGGGACAGGCCTCTGATTTGGTCAAATGTGTACATATTGAAATAGTTCCATGCTGTATCTCATGTGCGTTAGAGAGTTATCCACAGCTAGACTTACAGCTAGTTGTGTCGCATTGTGCAAAATGTAATGAAGTAACTGCACCTAATTCTTCATTTTAGGCACACCTTCGTATTTATAGTGACAAATCTATCACGTGTCACATGACTTGAAGTAAAAATGTCTTGTGCTAAGGACTATCCCCTGAATGCTTCGAGCACCTATGGTTTAATAGGTCCTTGCCGCATCTGACTCACTAAAAAGGAACCGTTCCATGGTATAAATAAATGTTTTAATGAAATCTGGCTGGTGTGTTGAGGGTGTGCTACGCTCGACCAGGTGTTACACAGATTCTTAACGGGGAACCTTATGACTGCGTATCTGCGTTCCCACTTCAAGGACTACGCGTTGCCGTCTTACTAATTTTACTTATATCTTTGTCGGTCATCAAATAGTTGGGTACATCTGCGAAGACTTCTTTCCAAAAATCATACGTGCCTGGGGAACACTACTTCTTCCCTTATTTCGTGTCAGAAGCACTTCACACAATTTCTATTCTAATATGTCGTTATGATATGCTGAATAATTGTGAGACGCTAAAGAAAGTAAATAAGTTCTGCTGTTTGTGAAAAAACGTTACAGACGATGTCCGAAGTAGCGATGATTTAAAATACAGAATGGCAATAGTAAGAAATATATATCTGAAAAATAAAAATTTGTTAATATCAAATAAGCATTGACGAAAAAAACGCAAAAGCGAGATGTAGGTGTACGACATAAAAGAAAGTTGATAGGCGTGTTTCTGTATCTGAAAGACGTTCCATATTGCGTACCAACCGCGTTAGTGTGACGCTAGCAACGTCACTATGAGAACGCAAATCAGGTTTGCTTTAAATCACGCTGTAGCTGTCGTGAGCATTAGTTACTTTTGAAACTGGACGCGGTGATTTGATATTATTAAAGATTGTCATTATAAACATCTCACTGAGTTTGAACGAGATCGTGTAATAGAACTACGAAAGGTTGGAAGCTCCTTCCGCGATATTGCGCATAGACTTGTCAGGAAGGTCTATCGAAGAGAGTGTTGCCAAAGCAGAGTTACTAAACACGGCCTTCCGAAATGCCTTCACAAAAGATGACAAAGTAAATATTCCAGAATTCGAATCAAGAACAGCTGGCAATATGAATAACGTAGAAGTTGATACCCTCGGAGTGATGAAGCAACTTAAATCACTTGATGAAAGGAAGTCTTCTGGTCCAGACTGTATACCAGTTAGGTTCCTTTCAGAGTATGCTGATGCATTAGCTCCATACATAACAATCGTATACAACCGTTCGTTCTACGAGAGATCCGTACCCAAAGACTGGAAAGTTGCACAGGTCACACCAATGTTCAAGAAAGGTAATAGGAGTCATCCACTAAATTACAAGCCCATATCGTTAACGTCGATATACAGCAGGATTTTGGCGCATATATTGTGTTCGAACATTATGAACGCCAGAAATCAGTTCTGTTTTACTCGATGACTTTACGTCAATTACTACGAACTGTGACCCCCCCCTAACAGGAAATCACAAATCCAGTCACATTACTGAGACGACATTCCGTAAGCACGCAATTTCACTACAAGCCTCTTTTGTGATACAGTGTTAAAAGGCTTCCGGATATCCAGAAATACGGAATCGATCTGTAATCCCTTGTCAATACGCTCAACGCTTCATGTGAATAAAGAGCTAGTTGTGTTTCACAAGAACGATGTTTTCTACACCTATGTTGACTGTGTGTCAATAGACTGTTTTCTCGAGGTAATTGTGATGGTGGTTAGTTGAACCCTCTGTAAGGCACTTAAATATGATTTGCAGAGCATCTACACTCCTGGAAATGGAAAAAAGAACACACTGACACCGGTGTGTCACACCCACCATACTTGCTCCGGACACTGCGAGAGGGCTGTACAAGCAATGATCACACGCACGGCACAGCGGACACACCAGGAACCGCGGTGTTGGCCGTCGAATGGCGCTAGCTGCGCAGCATTTGTGCACCGCCGCCGTCAGTGTCAGCCAGTTTGCCGTGGCATACGGAGCTCCATCGCAGTCTTTAACACCGGTAGCATGCCGCGACAGCGTGGACGTGAACCGTATGTGCAGTTGACGGACTTTGAGCGAGGGCGTATAGTGGGCATGCGGGAGGCCGGGTGGACGTACCGCCGAATTGCTCAACACGTGGGGCGTGAGGTCTCCACAGTACATCGATGTTGTCGCCAGTGGTCGGCGGAGGGTGAACGTGCCCGTCGACCTGGGACCGGACCGCAGCGACGCACGGATGCACGCCAAGACCGTAGGATCCTACGCAGTGCCGTAGGGGACCGCACCGCCACTTCCCAGCAAATTAGGGACACTGTTGCTCCTGGGGTATCGGCGAGGACCATTCGCAACCGTCTCCATGAAGCTGGGCTACGGTCCCGCACACCGTTAGGCCGTCTTCCGCTCACGCCCCAACATCGTGCAGCCCGCCTCCAGTGGTGTCGCGACAGGCGTGAATGGAGGGACGAATGGAGACGTGTCGTCTTCAGCGATGAGAGTCGCTTCTGCCTTGGTGCCAATGATGGTCGTATGCGTGTTTGGCGCCGTGCAGGTGAGCGCCACAATCAGGACTGCATACGACCGAGGCACACAGGGCCAACACCGGGCATCATGGTGTGGGGAGCGATCTCCTACACTGGCCGTACACCACTGGTGATCGTCGAGGGGACACTGAATAGTGCACGGTACATCCAAACCGTCATCGAACCCATCGTTCTACCATTCCTAGACCGGCAAGGGAACTTGCTGTTCCAACAGGACACTGCACGTCCGAATGTATCGCGTGCCACCCAACGTGCTCTAGAAGGTGTAAGTCAACTACCCTGGCCAGCAAGATCTCCGGATCTGTCCCCCATTGAGCATGTTTGGGACTGGATGAAGCGTCGTCTCACGCGGTGTGCACGTCCAGCACGAATGCTGGTCCAACTGAGGCGCCAGGTGGAAATGGCATGGCAAGCCGTTCCACAGGACTACATCCAGCATCTCTACGATCGTCTCCATGGGAGAATAGCAGCCTGCATTGCTGCGAAAGGTGGATATACACTGTACTAGTGCCGAGATTGTGCATGCTCTGTTGCCTGTGTCTATGTGCCTGTGGTTCTGTCAGTGTGATCATGTGATGTATCTGACCCCAGGAATGTGTCAATAAAGTTTCCCCTTCCTGGGACAATGAATTCACGGTGTTCTTATTTCAATTTCCAGGAGTGTATGTAGATGTACATGTAGATATACGTAGCCACTTTACATGGTCGCTGGCAGCGGTGGTCTCAGGAACGTGCGGTCGCAAGAAGAACTGACTCTGAACGGCCACGTGGCACTACTTGGAGGAGAGACCATCGTGTTCAGCGTCATGGTTTCGGCGCGTCGTACTGCATCTGCAGCAGCAATTTGACCAGCAGCTGGCATCACAGTGACTTAACGAACGGTTACAAATCGGTCAGTTCAAGGACATCCCCGAGACCGACGCCCTGTAGTGTGCAGTCTGCTGCCTGCAAACCACCGACACTTGTGACTTCAGTGTTGTCAAGCGAGAGCTCATTGGAGGGCAGAGTGGGAGTGTGTTGTGTTTTCTGATGAAAGCTGCTTCTGGCTAGGTGCCAGTGATAAAATTCAGTGTAACACGTGCAAGGCATTGCTATGTAGGCCAAACTGGTAGGTCCTTTAAAGTACGTTACAAACAACATAGCGATGCTTTCCGGCTTAATAATTTCGAAAAGTCAGCTGTAGTCACGCATATTTGGGAAACGGGACACCCCATGGTGGGAATAGATCACGCTCTCGTTATTTTACATAGACAGGACAAAGTCAAAAAGCTGGATCTACTAGAACAGCTGGAAATTACGATACATAGCGTGGATAATCAGAACACACTGAATGAACAGCTAACTGGTGATACAAATAACTTTTTCAAACATTTCACTGGTTTCTTTTTGTAACTACATTTTTAGCAATTGGCGGGATACCATCTTTTCATGAGGTCCTTGGAACATGTATACGTTATCTGTTTGTATAGACATCTCTGTGACTTCCTTGTTTATTTGCGCGTGAGCTCACTCGCGTTTCAGTGTCGTGTTTGGCTACGTGGTGTGTGGTATCAACGAAGACGCACGGGCGGTTTACGACGAGAGAGGAGAGAGCCATGTGGTTAGATGTTGAACACCATAGGAGACACCATTTTAGAGTTTTTTATATTTTGACGACTATGTGGAGATGGACCTCGGAAGACACTGCTGCAACAAGGGAAGTAGCCACGATGTTTAAATTTTACTATCAATTTTATTGTGCCTGGTGCATGTTCCATTTTAGCGTGTTTTAACAGGTTCTTTTACTTTTTATTATTCTGATGATGGAAGCTTGACTTCCGAGACGCCTCAATCTTATTGTTTTACACTATAAACAAGTGGTTGAGCCGAAATACTTTTTAACATTGACCATCAATATTATTCTATATCTCAGTGGATAAGGTCTACTATTTGTTTTTCTAGTTATTGGTTTATGCAGATTCTTTTTCTCGTCGATTCTGTGGAGAACCTGCTCATTTCTTATCTGTCCACATAATTTTCAGCATCCTCGTGTAACAACATACCTTAAACGCTTCGATTCTTTTACTTTCGTTTTTTTCCCTAGACCGTGACAAACCTCCATTTACGGAAATTTCCTTCTCTGTTTGATGATAATTGACTTCTTTGGATAATCTCATCCCGCATTGTGAAACAAATTACACGAAACGGTGAGATGACAGGGACCTACAGAGTTTAAAAATATAAATATAGTTCGGGTCAGTGAACCTGCTATGTACGAAAATGTAACATGACGTAAGAAAGTAACAAACTATGAGTAATAATTAACACTGTTTACGTTAGTAAGATACGTAGACTGAGACCCGTTCACGATCGTAGCAAACATAATTGTAAGATAAACTATATTACAAAATGACCAGTGAAGATGCTTTAAAATAAAGCGAAACGAGTATAGTCTAAATAATATTTTTATGTAACGCTAGGTATTCCCTCTTTGCCTGTACTTATCTGCTGGTTGGATGGTTGATTCAGGTGAGGGGAACAAACATCGAGGCCATCTGTCTCATCGGATTAGGGAAGCACGAGGAAGGAAGTCAGATAACGATCATACTAATTTATTTATTTTTATATATTTGTTGAGATCACATAGGACGCCCTCCAAGTGAAAAACAAGTATGTGTAATTACCATCAATAACGAACAAAATAAAAAGGGAATTTTAACATTTAAAGAAAATGTGCTCCTGGCAGAACAGACAAAATGCCATCCGCGTCCCGCCAACTTGTGGGTAAACGCACACTGTATCCCAAGGCAGTCAGGCATGTTCCAGGCACGCCTTCACGAAGAATATTGCATTTGCCGATGTATTGGATCGAGTCCTGGTATTACACAATCTCACTGAAATCACCTTCTCATACCTGGGACACGCCAGCTGCAGGGGGGATCGAAGATGGCACTACCCAAAAAGTTGGCATAGTACTGACGGTATCGCGGATGGTGCACGAGAAAAGTAAAGCGATCTTGCAGGGACGTCCAAATATCAAGAACACTCTTATCACCTTCATGGAACAAATAAGATATCGAGAGGCCTTTTATCCAGGTCACAGCTTTGGTCTTCATACGTGGGAAATATGTCTCATCTGGGAACAGAAGAGACTGCGGTGTAATGGCATTGGGAGCCGTACATAGAAGAAAGGCAAGCATCTCCTGAAACAGCTGCCACACCTCTGCAGAAGATCCACACATCAGTCGATGTTCGCCCGTATCAAGCGTGTGACAACGAGTACACAGCATCGAATCTGTCATTTTTATGGCATGTAGACGAAGTTGGGTAATTTATTTTCCATTAACGACCAGACACCAGGTCGGACGAGCGCTCGTGTCGAGGAGGATATGGTGCAGAGAACGCCAAACCACGGGCCATGCGATCGTTGGATGTCGGCTTTCCACAACATTCCTGGTATGATTTCTCATCATTAGGAGGTAAACATCACGTGCGGTAGGGTTTCTGGTACTATGGTACTAAGCAAGTCGGCATGTACATAACTGTATTCGATGAAAAATGTCCTGACATGTGAGAGCGAGGAAGAAATATGGGCTACTGCAACAGGTGCCACGCGAGAGGGAGGGGCCAGTTCGTCAATCAGGCTTCCACATAATCCGGTTCGGCGGCGGGTCCCCGACTTAACCATCGTACTTACATAAAGGGCAGCTGCTCTCGCTTGGACGTTGACAAAGCCGAGGCCGCCATCTCGAGGAGGAAGTGTCAGCGTGGCGTAGCGGACTTTGAGGATAAGACCCGTGCTTACAGAGCAGCCGAACGCCATCTGAATTCCGTGTGCCATTGCCTCTGGGATCGGTAAAATCTGTGCTAAATGGGGCAGTCGCGAGGCTAGATGAGTGCTAACAAAATCCACCCTTTGTAGCATGTCCAATGCTCTCAGGAGGTTGCCACAAACTTTCGCGCGAATACCTTGAAGCAGGCGTTTGTAGTTAAATGAGATCGTGCACTGTATATCAAACGCGAAGGTGATCTCCAAACATTTGAGCTTGTCCGCTAATGGCAATGGAGCCTCACTCTCTGGTGGAAGATCTGCACCGACGGACATAGAACTAGATTTCGTCAGGTTTACACGGCTGCCCGCAGCAGTCCCGTACTGGTTGATCCATGCTAGTGCCTCTCGCACTTCATCCTCCGATAGAACCAGGAACACCACGTCATCTGCATAGGCGCGGCAGATGAAAGCATTCCCCCCTCATTGTTCTCCCTGTGAGCCGGCTCCTCAAACCGTGTATCAGTGGCTCAAGGGCGAGGACGAAAAGCAACATCGACAGCGGACATCCTTGACGGACCGACCGCATGACATTAATAAGGCGCGCCACACGGCCACCGACCAGCACTCGCGACGTGGCACCTCTGAAGAACCGCAAGACGATGCGTATAAACCTGTGGGGAAAGGCCATCCGTCTACGTTATCTAGAAAGCCACGACTCACTCTATCAAAGGCGTGGTCAAAGTCCACTGTCACTAAGGCACCGCGACGGCGGCAGGTCTTGGCCAGGGCTATGACGTCACGGTAATCGCTGAGTGCCGTCTGAATGTTACTGTCACCACCAGAGCACGTTTGATCCAGAGAGACGAGCAATGATGCGCCGAAGGCGAGCGCCAAGAATCGGGGTATAAATCTTGAAGTCACAATATAACATGGTCGACGGCCGATAATGCACAACTCCGCTATCTCCTGATGGCTTGGGGACCGGGATAAGCAAGCCTTCACGAATTCGGGTGGGAGAGGAAGATCAGGGTTCATTAGTTCTTCATACATCGCAGTCCAGCGTTAGCCCACGATGTCGTGGAATGTGCGGTAAACCTCCAGCGGGAACCCATCTGGAGCTGGGGTTTTATTCGCCGCACCCTTATGAAGAGCATCGGCGACGTCATCAGACGTAATTGCCGCTGTGAGAATATCCGCAGCAGCCTCATCCAGGGCACCCGTCAAGGAACGGAGGACACCAGCCGTTACCGCCATGTTCTGGTCCTCTGCTGCGTAGAACTGGTTGTAGTGATCGACAGAGGCTTTTGCGATGTCATTCTGCGACGTCAATCGACGACCATCTGACATGTCGAGGGCGTGGACCAGTTTTCTCCGACGCCGCTGCTTTTCTCGAATAATATGATGCATAGGCGGAGGTTCTCCTAGTACTCAGTCGTGACATCTTGCGCGTACTATTGTGCCTTCAAGGCGCTGACGCATAAGAGAAATTATCTTCACCTTAATACGTTGAATTTCCACCTGTCGTTGAACAGGGGAGGCATGGTTTGAGAGTTTCCGGAGAATTGTGAAATAATATTCCATGGTATGTAATTGCCACAAGATTTTGTCGAGACCGTAATTCATCATCGAACGACGTAAAGCAGGCTGAGTGGAGTCGAGCCACCACCGGAGTGTTGAAGGATACCCCGGAAGGCGTTTCACACAATTGTTCCACGTCGTTTCTACGACCCGCCTGCATTCCGGATCCTTGAGATGGGCGACATATAGCTTCCACAGGTCTCGACCGCGCCACACCTTCTGCCTCTGGAGCGAAACAGTGCAAATGTAGGCGATATGGTCGGACAAGGCGGTAGGCCATAAACCAGCGTCGAGCGTGGCAGTAACGATTCCTTGGGAAACGTAGACACGGTCAAGACGACATGATGAATGGCTGGTGACGTACGTATATCCAGGCCGATCACCATGTACGCGGTCCCTAGTATCGGTGAGGTTCAGTTCATGCACGAGCAGCTTGAGTTCCTGGCATGTGGTGAAATGGGGATGTTGGTCCTTCTGGGATAACACACAATTGAAGTTGCCGCCAAGAATATGGTCCTAGCCGCCTACAAACAAAGGAGCTACCTATTATGAACAGAATCGCGTCCGTTTCCGAGAGAGCGTCAACATTAATGACTCGGACACCGCGGAAAGTCTCAGCAAGACCCCTAGCCAATGGTAGGTAAATCACGTCGTCTACCTCACTGCCTTCCTTTAAAAGAATAGCTGTCCCACTGCCTCCGTCAGCACACGGCGTGAGGTAGGACACATAGCCATAGATATCAGGAAACGTCACCAGGCGAACTTCCTGTAAAAGGGCAACATCGAGGTCCTCAACATTTCACGGAGCAATTGTAGTTTGACAGGGGTGCCAATGGTGTTGACGTTGATGGAGCCAACCCTGTAAGCTTGTCGTGGAACTGGGACGACCGGGACGCTCATGGAAGCACGAAGAGCAGCAGCAACAGGAATGTTGTCCCAGGAGGCTGGACATCCCCATCCCGCAACCCTGTCGATTAGCAGTCGTGGGTTGGAGCAGCAGCGTCCGCTGCTGTCTCAACCGTGGGTGTTTCCTCGTCTACATCGTCAGACCGCGCGAAGGTGCTGGCTCAGCTACTGTTCAACGTCCATGGTTACAGCGTCTGGTGCATGCGAAGACGGTTGTACCTCCGACGAGGTGCAGACTGATGCTTCCACCACTGAATCGTCCATCGGGGCAACATCTTGATAGGTGTGATCCTCATCGTCTTGAGACTGCGTCCTGTAGGTGTCAGACGGGGCGATCCGCCGTTTCCGACTTCTCTTGGGCGACCGTTGCTTGCGTACGTCACCTTCAGTGTCCGAAGACGCCTGGGGATCCGGATGTTCAGGCTCCAAAAGCATCGGTAGGCACAACCATGGAGTCAAGGGCCGTCCCCTGTCCCAGAGATTGCTCACCAATGCACATGTCGGGAGGAGGAAGCGAAGGCGTCGGTCCTCCCGCAACAGCCTGAGACAGTACCGGTGACGACGGTGTGGCAGTAGTGGGAGCCGCTGGTGATCGCGGTCGTGGGTCGTTATGGAGAACTTCGACAAACGTCAGCGGCAGCGTCGTCGGAGCGGTCGTGGCCGGCAGGTCCCCAAGCGGTAACTATGTGATTCTGCGTTGCACACAGCTGGAACGTAGGTGTCCTTCTTTGCCATATCCCGAGCATGTCTTCGGCTGGCCATCATAAATAATAATAGCACGGCAGCCGCCAATATATAAGTAGGATGGCACATGTTTGATTAGCTCTATGCGGACCTGTCGTACTCCATTGAGAACCGGGTATGTAGTGAACTGAACCCACTTTTCAGCTGTATGACTAATCACCTTTCCATATGGACGGAATGCAGGTACCACTACCTCTGAAGGCACTTCGAAAGGTTCAAATACACATATCGTTCGCAGTCCAAGTCCAGCATGTTGAAAGGTGGCTTCACTGAGCCACAGCGTCAGAGATCGCGCTAGAGAGTATTGTTCCGCCGCCTCCACTGGCAGTGATTATTGAGAACTCGTAGTGGGCAGTGCTTTGGGAGAACTCGTGGTAGTCAGTGCTGAGATGTCGTAGTGAGGAGTGTTTGTTGAGATGAGCTAGTAGGGAGTGCTTGCTGAGATGTGATACTGAAAGGTTCTTGTTGAGATGTGATAGTAGCGAGTCGGTGTGGAGAGATTGTAATGTCTAGAGTGCTTTTCATCAATATAAATTAAGGTAACAAACTACTTTTCTTTTCTTTCTCATTATTTCAATGTCCTGAATAATGCGTCATTACAGGTTCAGTCAACAAAGCATCTGGCGTGTGTTCTTGTATTAGAGTGTAATTCTGGGTTTTTTGCGCAATTATAGTATTTCTAATTTTCTTTTATCACGTCAGTATAATTGGTATTTGAAAATTCTTGTCTTGTCGAAGAAGAACCGTGCCAGATGTACGTTGAGTCATACTTCCACATACAGAACAGTTACACTTGTGCTTTGGTTTCGTAGGTTTTATAGTTGCTGGGGACTTAATTAATTAATTGTGTTAATGAAAATTTCCATTTCATTCTTTGTTGTTGTTCTATGCAGTCAGATTGCGCAATAATACTAGTCAGGGCCAACCGTTTACGAGACATAGCGTAATCGGACATACAGCTACCAAAAATTAAAATTATTTTCATTTTATTTTAATTAAGCCCCCATTCACGTGGCGACCGCTGCTTCGGATCGTCCCTTGGAATCTTCTGATTGTAAAAATAGTAGACAGTAGTATTGTTGTAGTAATTTGTAGTTTAGTATTTGTAGTCTATTTTGCATGTGTAGATTTGGTAATTGTCATTCTTCTAATGGTATTTTTTTTTTTTGCAAAATTTCATTTCTGTTGTCTTGTCTACGGGTTTGACAATTAGTACAATTATTTCAATTGTTCGATTAATCGTGTTTGAGGGTGAATGGTATTGTTGGAGATAAAGTGTCATTGTGTGTAATTTTCATATAGTGACGAGTTTTGTATGTTTTGTAAATGATTACACGATCGATGAAAAAGGCAAAAATGATGGATAGTGAGAATGACGAAATTGTTAACATGGCGAACTCGCCAACAGAGGAAAACAGTATCATGAATAATGAAGTGGAAAACAATTTAATAAGTCGGGAAAATAGTCCGGAACCAATTCAAAATTTTTCTCAATCAGAAAATTCACAGAATACGAGATTAACGATAGAAGATTCTGAAATAGTACCGAACACAGATAGCTTTACAGCCATGACGAAAGAAGTTGGTTTCGCGGGAAATGTTAGGGGCGAAAAGAATTTCGAACCGGCTATTATGGAGCAGTTGATGGATGCAATATTAAATTTGGGATCTGAATTAAAAACAGTGACAACACGGTTAGACTTACAAAGGGGAATAATGGAAACACGGTTAGACTCACTGCGATCACAGTTGGGATCACAAATAGGAACAATTAAAACAGAGATAGGAACAATTAAAACCGAGATGGGAACTTTGGGATCTGAATTAAAAACTGATATGGGAACTTTACGATCTGAATTAAAAACTGATATAGGAACAATGGAAACACGGTTTGGATCTGAATTAAAGACAGAGATGGAAACAATGACAACACGGTTATGCTCACGAATAGGGACATGTTTCAAAAATACGAAAGATGAATCAAAGAAAGAAATTAGAGAAGAAGTACAACCGATTTTGATTGCTCACAATAATAGTTTAATTTCAACAGAAATCAGACATGAGGAACAGGACAGAGAACGGGAAAAAAAAAGAACGCGTGATAGTACAAAATTTTTCAGAGTTAAATTTACAACGTGCACACGATAAGGAAGAAGTATTAGAGAGAATCGAGGAATCCGTTCCAAATGACAGATTAAATAATCTAACACAACAATATGAACAGTTAACTACCAAATGTGTCAATACTGAAACCCGAGTCGCGACACTTACGGAAGACGTAAATAAACAGAAAGAAAAAATAGGTGACTTATCGGAAAGAGTTGAGGAGATTTCAGATAAATTGACAAATCTTAGTTTACATGGGGACAGAGATTCGGATGATACAGCTCCAATACCATTTGCAGAAACCGAAGAGTACCAGAACATAAATAAGCATGTTGAAAATCAGGGAAAATTTAATGAACGTGTTAAAAGGGAAGTTGAGGCATTAAAAAAGCAAGTCAAACAAATTGAAGGGGAAATTGTAGGAAAAGACAGCAAAAGAAATTTGGAATCACAGATAGCAGAGGGGTTTGAAGAAAATAATTTGTTTCATTTACGGGATGCAACAAGAGAGCGCCAGGCGCGCGAACTTGACAATAATCAACACTGGGACTGGGACAGACGCGGTAGGTCTTTGTCGCCACGAGGCGAAAACTTTGACTATAAACACTTCTTAACTGTTCGGAAATTTAAGATCTTCCGCAATGCTAAGAATGATATACATCCATGTGCATGGTTAGATCAATTTATGTACGCACTTCCGCCAAATTTGCCACTAAGTCACAAACTGAAATTTATGTGCAGCTGTTAATGTCCTCAGGGGATTCACTACACTAAGTGAATATGTGCCGTAGCGCTCACAGGGCCCCGAGCTGTAGTGGTGCTATTTCCCTTTTAGTTTTCTGCACCGCTGCCTACTCTTTCACTATTCTTTGCATCTATAAAAAACAATTCTTATACTATCAATCTATCTAGACAGTAGGTAAAGAATAACCGGATTTGACTGTTCTACCCGAAAGTGACTTCAGAAATTACCATTTGGATTACTATATTTTCTGCAGCATTCATTCGTAGTTTAAATGAAATTTTACCTGTTTATCTTCGTGACAATATTACTTCATATGTTGACGATATTATTATTGCTAAACGTTCTTGGAGTGAACACAACAAAATTTTTGATTCATTATTACGTATTTTTGCAAGAGTTGGCATTACAGTGAACTTGGAAAAATCTGAATTTGGTCGTTCTCAGGTGAAATTTCTCGGTCACATTATTTCTACAGAAGGTATTCTTCCTGATCCAGAGAAACTAGACGCTATTCGTAATTATGCTGTTCCTTCCACAAAACGTGATGTTCGTAGTTTCCTTGGTGTCTGTAATTTTGTTAGACGCTTTGTTAGATTGGATGATTTGGCCACACCTCGTTTACACATTTCAGTTATGCATACTTTGGTCCCAGATAATGCTTTCATAAATTACGAGAAAATTGCTACTTCAGTAATATGGAAAAACGTATTCGTTCTGTTCTTGCCAAATGCAAATTATGTCAACAGGCTAAGCCGCCAACTGTTTCTCACAGAGCACCGTTGTTTCCTATCATTCCAGGGAAATTAAAGGACATGGCTGCAGTCGATTTGTTCGGTCCAGTGGTTCGTTCTACTAATGGTTTTGCGTACATTTTCGTAGCAGTGGAATTGACATCAAAATATGTGTGTTTTACACCTTTACGCAAAGCAACAGCTCGTTCAGTATCTAATGCTTTCATCAAACATTTTCTTAAAGAAGTGGGTCATGTTGATAAGGTTATATCAGATAATGGATCACAGTTTCGCTCCAAAATTTGGCTTCGTACTCTACGGCGTCGTAAGATTAAACCAATTTTTATTTCACTTTTTCACCCTCAATGTAATGCTTCAGAGAAATGGATGAAGGAAATCAATAAATTGTGCCGTCTTTATTGTCATCAGAATCACAGAACTTGGGATCAGTATTTTCATATTTTTCAAAACATTCTGAATGAACTTCCTAATAACTCAACTTCTTTACCGCCCCTATTGATATTAAAAAATAAAGTACCAACAAATCGCATTTCTGAAATCGTTCCTTTTCCGCCTTCACGGAAACTGCGGCATTCTGAAGTTGTCAACCTGGCTCTACGAAATATTGTGTCTGCGGCTGCAAGAAGAGAGAAATCAACTAAACGTCCTGGTCGTTTAAAAATTTTGTCAGTCGGTCAGAAGGTGTTAATTAAGTCCCACCGTTTATCTCATAAAGGAAAAGGCTTATGTCGCAAATGTTTTCTGCTTTATAACGGTCCATATAGAATTCGCAAAATTATTCATGATAACACTGTTGAAGTAGAAACTCTTAAATCTCGACGCTCTAAGGGAATACATCATATATCGAACGTTAAAATTTTTGTGGAATGACATATTTTTGAGACATCAACAGTTATAAGTACGGAGAGTACAAGCATACCGCGCCGTGTTCCGGCGGCGGCAGATACTCAAAGCAACAGTCAGTCTGCGCGCCGCACAAGGCAGTCGTTGACCGCAAACAATCACCTTCTACGTCACGCGTCTACAGCTGATCGAGCGCTCAGTGCGAATGCACTGACAGACGTAAACAAATACACAGTCTAATTTCTCGGATTAAATTCAGTATAAAGCTATAGTGACTTGATGAATTATGTTATTAACGTTCAGTATTTTTCAGGATACGGTTGTGTAAAATATTTAAGACCTTCAGGTAAATTCTGTGCGTGTCCGACGTTAAGACGACTTGCTACGGAGAAAATTTCAGGAAGAATGTAATTTCGAAGAAAAAAGTAATAAACTAAAAAAAAGGTAACTGTTAATTGAGTTTATTTTTCAGGTAACATATTTCCACTTAGGTACGTACTTTAGACGTAATTTGCTGCTTGCGATTACGTGACTCATACTTCGTGCTAAATTTCATGTTCTATGAATTTACGTGTGAAGTGACGCGCTTGCATACATTTACTGATTTTGACAATGATTGATTAATGAACAGTGTTATTACTTGCGTATATTATGCATCGCTTGGCTGCTATGCTTTTTCACTGATGTCATATTTTTTTATTATGTGCCTGCTGTGCTTATTTATTTAAATTGTATTTGTCAACTGATTAATTGTGCTGATATGGTTATGTATGTAAGTTATACTTTGTGATTTATCTGCTTGCGCCTTCATGTTTACTTATTAAGATTACGTATGAACATTTATTTGCTTATGCTGATATGATGATAATGACCTGTTTATTATGTAAGATACATATTTGCTGCTTTGCGTATGGATTGCATATTTACACATTTCTGTTTGTTGTCATAACTATTCTTTAATTTGCTATATATAGAAATGCTGATGTGAGGTGTACGTACATGGAGTTTAGGCCACAGTATGGTGTTAGTTATAGATTGTTTGCTTGGCAGAGCCTTGTTGTAGGAATTGTGCTGCATCCACTTGTTGACATTCTGTTTTCTACTGGTATATTTACTCGCTATTGCATGTTTTGCTTACGCTCAGTGCCTTATATTTTTAAGATAAGAAAATGAACCGCCAATTCTACGAACGACATTGGTACAAGAAACTGCATAGAAGTCACATGAGCTGGAGGTTTTATGGAAGCTGTATAAACTTATACTAATAGGAAGGAAGCTAACGACATGACATACCAAAACTAGGGTTAGACCATTGACAGTTATTACACTGCATTCTTCGTGAGCAATTGAAATAGGAAGTGACACTTGACACAAGAAATACTCCACATGTTTGCTTCTGTTTGCCATAATTTTTGAAGTGGTGTACACACTGAAATATCACGATCATTAACACTTCGTAATCGTACTTAATTACTGAAAGTTATTCAAACTAAAGGCTGTTAGAGGTCATGTATGCATTTCTTTGTTTATAATACATAATGAGTAGAAGATTTGGGTCAGATGGATTACACAGAGGTTGTATGTTGACCGTGTGTCTTCGGATTGTATGAAATCATGAGGTTTGCATTAGGATTTTATCTGTACTTGTTCGAGGAGATTGACTAGAGGAAAGAGTTGTTATGGAAGTGAAATGATATTGGTGCTGAGGTTTATATATATCGACGTATTGAAGAGGTATGATTGAGGTATTGAGATTATGTGAAGTTGATGATTATTGGAGTTTTCGTGGACAAGAGGTAAGGTAAATGATATTGATGATCGACGTATTGAAGAGGTATTATTGAAGTATTGAGATTATGTGATGCTGATGATTATTGGAGTTTTGGTGGATAAGAGGTGAAGTAAGTGAGGAGCATTTTTTTTGTTGGTCTATATGGAACAAGGAGGATAAAGATGGCAGACTAGAACACTCAAGTAGAAGGAAGATTGTCTACACACACTGTGTTAAATCACTAAGCAGTCTAATTTTTTTTTTTTTTTTTTTTTTTTTTTTTTTTTTTTTTTTTTGGAGAGAGGAAGTATTTGCATATCTTGGCTCACTGACAGTTGTTCAGCAACCGTACATTTTGATCTGGCTTGGCAAACATTGGTCTTGACATGATGACTATGACGTTGACTAACTATTATTGACTGTTATACATTGCAGCCAATACTACTTGATACACATGATGAACATAAAATTTTGACAGAATTGCATTTACACAGTTAACACTATTCAACTACACAGTAGCACTAAATGTGGATGAAAGATGAGTGAGTGTGTTTTGTGTGTTTTACTTTTATAATCCCAGAGAAGTGATCCCAACCTATCTCCTAAATATTATTTTATTTGTTTGTTGTGGCTTGCACTGAAACCCATAAATATTATAGGTTTACTGTTATTTGTGTATTGTAATAGTTAATAGGACAATTATCTGATATCATTTGTGTGTTTGTTATGATTTGTATGTTTAGTGTAAAAGCATTTGTATGTGTATTCAAACTATTGTTCATGCCTGAACTGTCCGATTAGTGATGGTGCTGCACTTTTCAACATGATGTGTGACACTAGGACATGTTTAATTTCTGCTAATGAACTTTGATTAACTGACTGATTAGTGATAGGGAATATTATGGACTGTTATTTGCACTTTTTCTACATGATTGGTGCGACTAGGACATGTTTAATTTCTGCTGATGAACAGTGTGATTAGTGATAGTGAATTTTATGGACTGCGGTCAGTACCTGGTCAACATTACTGGGTGCCACTGATGGACTGCTTCTACCGAAATGATGTCACTTGTTGGTATCTGCACCTATTCAACATTACTGGGTGCCACTGATGGAACTGCTTATACTGAAAAGATGTCACCTGTTGATGTCTGCACCTGTTCAACATTGCTGGGTGCCAGTAATAGATCTGTTTCTACTGAAATGATGTTACTTCTTGCTGTCTGCACCTGTTCTACATTTGCTGGGTGCCACTGATGGACTGCTTCTACTGAAATGATGTCACTTGTTGCTGTCTGCACCTGCTCAACATTGCTGGGTGCCACTGATGGACTGCTTCTACTGAAAAGATGTCACCTGTTGATATCTGCACCTGTTCAACATTTCTGGTGCCACTGATGGAACTGCTTATACTGAAATGGTGTTACTTGTTGATATATGCACCTGTTCAACATTGCTGGTGCCACTAATGGAACTGCTTATACTGAAATTGTGTTACTTGTGGGTGTCTGCCCCTGTTCAGCATTGCTGGTGCCACTAATGGAACTGCTTATACTGAAATGGTGTTACTTGTTGGTGTATGCACCTATTCAACATTACTGGGTGCCACTGATGGACTGTTTCTACTGAAAAAATGTTACTTGTTGGTATTTGCACCTGTTGACCATTACTGGGTGCTACTGCTGGAACTATCAACTACTTGTTTTTTTAAATCAAAAGCGTTTATGTGAATATTTGTATAAACTGATTTTTTGTGTATTACTGTTTGTGAAAAGTTATGAGACTCTTACCTGCACATATTCGTCATTGCTGACGCTATTGATTGAACTGTTTAACCACATAATACTTGTGTAAACTGTTATGTAAAATCACATGTATGAAAGAATTTGTATTGCTTACTGTATTTTATATATTAGGTTATTGAAAGGTCAGTGCAAAGCCAAAATTTTATCTAGTTATATGATATTTACGCATTAATATTATCTTTTATTTTTGTCTGTATTTTTTTTGACGAATTTGGTGGTATTTTCACCACCAATGCTGGCAAAAATACCATCAAATTCTAGCCGTCGAGGAAGGGCATATGAAAGGTGGCTACACTGAGCCACAGCGCCAGAGATCGCGCTAGAGAGTATTGTTCCGCCGCCTCCACTGGCAGTGATTATTGATAACTCGTAGTGGGCAGTGCTTTGGGAGAACTCGTGGTAGCCAGTGCTGAGATGTCGTAGTGAGGAGTGTTTGTTGAGATGAGCTAGTAGGGAGTGCTTGCTGAGATGTGATACTGAAAGGTTCTTGTTGAGATGTGATAGTAGCGAGTCGGTGTGGAGAGACTGTAATGTCTAGAGTGCTTTTCATCAATATAAATTAAGGTAACAAACTACTTTTCTTTTCTTTCTCATTATTTCAATGTCCTGAATAATGCGTCATTACAGGTTCAGTCAACAAAGCATCTGGCGTGTGTTCTTGTATTAGAGTGTAATTCTGGGTTTTTTGCGCAATTATAGTATTTCTAATTTTCTTTTATCACGTCAGTATAATTGGTATTTGAAAATTCTTGTCTTGTCGAAGAAGAACCGTGCCAGATGTGCGTTGAGTCATACTTCCACATACAGAACAGTTACACTTGTGCTTTGGTTTCGTAGGTTTTATAGTTGCTGGGGACTTAATTAATTAATTGTGTTAATGAAAATTTCCATTTCATTCTTTGTTGTTGTTCTATGCAGTCAGATTGCGCAATAATACTAGTCAGGGCCAACCGTTTACGAGACTTCGTAATCGGACAGACAGCTACTGAAGCAAAAAAATAAAATTATTTGCATTTTTTATTATATTAATTAAGCCCCCATGCAATGTTCCTCAGTTACGTCACTGATGTGTCCATCAGAGTGACGGAACTTAAGAGCACTTCCAGTTACACTTAGAATTTTGTAATATGTGTCTTCCTTAACCAGTTTCACGTATACCATACTGCTCACTATAGACAGGTGGATGCCAACAAGCTCGTTGCAAAAAAAAAAAAAAAAAAAAAAAAAATGGTTCAAATGGCTCTGAGCACTATGGACTTATATCTGGGGTCATCAGTCCCCTAGAACATAGAACTACTTAAACCTAACCTAAGGACATCACACACATCCGTGCCCGAGGCAGGATTCGAACCTGTGAACGTAGCGGTCACGCGGTTCCAGACTGAAGCGCCTAGAAGTGCACGGCCACAACGGCCGGCAAAATCGTTGCAATCAATCTTGATTTCATCTCTGATAAACTGTTCGATTTCCAGTGCTTTTGGTCGGGCATACTCAGGTGCAAAGATAATCTTCAGTGTCGATTTTCTGTGGCCGTAAGCCATTCTCTGTCGAAGGAAATATAGTGAGCTAAGACGGCAGAATCAGGTAAACAACTCGGCGAGCGAGCTGTACGGCGAGGACGTAAACAAGACGTCCGTGCCGCAAGCGTGTCAAAAGGCGACTTCTAGGGGTTGAACCGCCGTCCTCTCGAATGCGAGTCCAGTGTGCTCTCCACTGCGCCACCTCGCTCGGTACTAATCTACCTCTCATATCCTAGTAAAGAAGAATTGTGATTCCAGGGTAGCAGATTTTCTTCGCTTCATGTACAACGCTGTCTTAAATTTTGATAGCGAGTTTGTCTACTCCCAGTACTTTCATCTTCCTTTGCTGGTCTCTCAGTCCATATGCTGTACTCGGTAGATTATTCATTCCCTTCAACAGATCCTCATAGAGGTTAACAATATAGTTCTTCCACTCTTAATTTTAATTCTACCACTGAACGACTCTTGTATCTTCCTCCTTACTTCTTCCATGAGCATACAGTCTTTCCCTGGCTACAAGAATTTACTTCTAAGGAGTGTTAACGTGCATGCTCCCCCTACAGCGCGCCGGGGTTCGGTTCCAGGTCGGGTTAGATATTTTCTCCGCTGCTGGACTGGCTGTTGTCATCTTTTCATCCTCATCACCGGTACGAAAGTCGCCCAGTGTGACGGCAACTGGAATAAGGCTCGCACTTGGCCGCCGAACTTTCCCGAATGGGGCCTCCCGACCAGCGATGTCATACGATCATTTCATTTTTATGACACAGCTATCCGGTTTGCTGCAAATGGTATCTTAACTCATAAAAGTTTTTCTGTTGATTCACTTCCAGACGTGTTTCGTTTTTTGCCTGTATAACGTCTAGCCTATGTCCCTTCCGTCACCGCCTTTACCGCTTCTTTGCTGGTCTGGCCCATAGGCACTTCGCAATTGTCGCTGAATTGTAATAGGCGACCGTCTTTCATGAAAGAACAAAACACATTGCGCTTTTTCTTGCGTAGATGTAATTGTCATACAACACTTCTAAACTGCGTCACCTGCTACAAGAGCGAAGGACAATAAATCACATGTTGTCACAGCACATCTAGAAAGGTTCATGAAAACTTCAAGAGTTAAGGGGGTAGCCCTCTTTGAATTCAAGAGAACAATAATAAATAAAATTATAACCAGCCCAACAGTTGCAATGGATAAAGAAATTCTTTACCTAGGTTTCGACAAATATAAATTTGTCTTCTTCAGAAGATAGCCTAAGGACAATGAACATCATAGCTTACATTAGAAAAGTATGAAACTTAAGCCAAGAATAAATTTTAACACAAATTAGAGAACTCTTGCATTACAGAAATATGATAACGACGTCTGGTACTTACAATTTTACCTTAGTAAGGACTAATGTACCATCGCCGTTTTTACAATTGTCGGCATAGATCCATTTGTCAAAAATGAAAGATAGCCCAAGAATTAGGGTTTGTCACGTAAATACAAAATAGTTCATGGATCTTGCAGAGCTCACAACCGACTGAGTGTAATCGGCCAGCGTAGTTACTCTGAAACCAGGGCAGGTGGCGCTCGTGCCGAGAAACATGTGCCAAAGGGGGTACAAAGACAACGTGTAAATTATCAGTATTAATAACGTCGTTAGGTAATAATAAAAAAGAAGTAAATAATAATAAAAAAAGAAGTAAATTAACACTCCCGTTCTAACAGTATGGGAGCATTGGTACAAATAATGTCGTTATACATCAAAAAAGCAGGTGTCGCTTACGCCGAGGAACTTACGCCCAGTGGCATATACAGCCAAAATAAACAAAATTACATTACTATATTAGTGAAACCCACAAACGGTATATGTGTCACAACTTTAAAATTGTCAATAATGGCTCTTGTCAAGAGTGTCCGTAATTCTTTCTTGACAACAGCCATTATTGTCAATTTTAAAGTTGTGAAATATATACCGTTTGTGGGGTTCAATAATATAGTAATGTAATTTCGTTTATTTTGGCTGTATATTCCACTGGGCGTAAGTTCCTCGGCGTAAGCGACACCTGCTTTTTGATGTACAACTATATTATTTGTACCAATGCTCCCATACTGTTATAACGGGAGTGTTAAACGCCTTCCTTCTTTTTTATTGTCACTTTACCTAAGGACGTTATTAATACTGATAATTTACACGTCGTCTTTGTACCCCCTTTGGCACGTGTTTCTCGGCACGAGCGCCACCTGCCCTGGTTTCAGAGTAACTACGCTGGCCGATTACACTCAGTCGGTTGTGAGCTCTGCAAGATCCATGAACTATTTTGTATTTACGTGACAAACCCTAATTCTTGGGCTATCTTTCATTTTTGACAAATGGATCTATGCCGACAATTGTAAAAACGGCGATGGTACATTAGTCCTTACTAAGGTAAAATTGTAAGTACCAGACGTCGTTATCATATTTCTGTAATGCAAGAGTTCTCTAATTTGTGTTAAAATTTATTCTTGGCTTAAGTTTCATACTTTTCTAATGTTCATTGTCCTTAGGTCACCTTCTGAAGAATACAAATTGATATTTGTCGAAACCTAGGTGAAGAATTTCTTTATCAATTGCAACTGGTCGGCTGGTTACAATTTTATTACGTGGAACCGTTGCTGTTGTGCAGCTATGTTCAAAATATTCATGAGAACTACGTTATTTTCGAGATTCATTTGAATAATGTAAAACGTAACCTTAAATCTGATGATCTATGTTATTCGTTACACTTTTGCTTTTAAGAAATCATTTCTGCGTCGACGTATGACGCTCGCTGTAACCAGGTGGAAAGACCCATTGCAGCCGGAACATAGGCCATCGTCGGGAATTCCGGAAGCCCTCCTGCTGGACCCATAACAAAATAATTCTCCGTAAGTCATTTTCAATATAAACTCCTGGAAATGGAAAAAAGAACACATTGACACCGGTGTGTCAGACCCACCATACTTGCTCAGGACACTGCGAGAGGGCTGTACAAGCAATGATCACACGCACGGCACAGCGGACACACCAGGAACCGCGGTGTTGGCCGTCGAATGGCGCTAGCTGCGCAGCATTTGTGCACCGCCGCCGTCAGTGTCAGCCAGTTTGCCGTGGCATACGGAGCTCCATCGCAGTCTTTAACACTGGTAGCATGCCGCGACAGCGTGGACGTGAACCGTATGTGCAGTTGACGGACATTGAGCGAGGGCGTATAGTGGGCATGCGGGAGGCCGGGTGGACGTACCGCCGAATTGCTCAACACGTGGGGCGTGAGGTCTCCACAGTACATCGATGTTGTCGCCAGTGGTCGGCGGAAGGTGCACGTGCCCGTCGACCTGGGACCGGACCGCAGCGACGCGCGGATGCACGCCAAGACCGTAGGATCCTACGCAGTGCCGTAGGGGACCGCACCGCCACTTCCCAGCAAATTAGGGACACTGTTGCTCCTGGGGTATCGGCGAGGACCATTCGCAACCGTCTCCATGAAGCTGGGCTACGGTCCCGCACACCGTTAGGCCGTCTTCCGCTCGCGCCCCAACATCGTGCAGCCCGCGAGTGGTGTCGCGACAGGCGTGAATGGAGGGACGAATGGAGACGTGTCGTCTTCAGCGATGAGAGTCGCTTCTGCCTTGGTGCCAATGATGGTCGTATGCGTGTTTGGCGCCGTACAGGTGAGCGCCACAATCAGGACTTCATACGACCGAGGCACACAGGGCCAACACCCGGCATCATGGTGTAGGGAGCGATCTCCTACACTGGCCGTACACCACTGGTGATCGTCGAGGGGACACTGAATAGTGCACGGTACATCCAAACCGTCATCGAACCCATCGTTCTACCATTCCTAGACCGGCAAGGGAACTTGCTGTTCCCACAGGACAATGCACGTCCGCATGTATCCCGTGCCACCCAACGTGCTCTAGAAGGTGTAAGTCAACTACCCTGGCCAGCAAGATCTCCGGATCTGTCCCCCATTGAGCATGTTTGGGACTGGATGAAGCGTCGTCTCACGCGGTCTGCACGTCCAGCACGAACGCTGGTCCAACTGAGGCGCCAGGTGGAAATGGCATGGCAAGCCGTTCCACAGGACTACATCCAGCATCTCTACGATCGTCTCCATGGGAGAATAGCAGCCTGCATTGATGCGAAAGGTGGATATACACTGTACTAGTGCCGACATTGTGCATGCTCTGTTGCCTGTGTCTATGTGCCTGTGGTTCTGTCAGTGTGATCATGCGATGTATCTGACCCCAGGAATGTGTCAATAAAGTTTCCCCTTCCTGGGACAATGAATTCACGGTGTTCTTATTTCAATTTCCAGGAGTGTATTTTCTATCATCGTA
Organism: Schistocerca nitens; assembly: GCF_023898315.1. Taxonomy (NCBI): domain Eukaryota; kingdom Metazoa; phylum Arthropoda; class Insecta; order Orthoptera; family Acrididae; genus Schistocerca; species Schistocerca nitens. The sequence goes on from NC_064621.1 coordinate 57,728,753, forward strand.
CATAGAATAACTGAAAAATATTAAGTTCTAACAAAATGATGATTTGATGAAACAAATGTCATTTCCTTCCCTCATAAACTCGAGAGAAAAGCGTCCACCGAAAATATACTTTTGAAGATATCGCAAAACGCCAGCATAGGACGGCAGAGAAATCATTTTAGAATGCCGTCATGATATTCTGATCAAAATCGACCTAAGCCTTCTCAAGTTACGTTTATCATCAATTTAACAAATACGGTTTCAAGAAAAACGCGTTTAAAGTTTTGGTCTACAATTTGTGTAGTTAAGTGAAGCATACCGCTAGTCAGATACCTAACAATACAGCAGTTCTTCCAGTTACAAAAGGAGGTTCTCCTCCTCATCTTCTTCGTGGCCGTGGAGATTCCGCGGGCCTCTTTGGCAGCTTCTGTCGTCCTCTGCTCTGCTCGCTCGATATGCTTTTCGACCGCTTTTGTGCAGAAGTTGAAACAGGCTGGTCCGGTCACAAGTTCGAGAACGTTCATAATTTCCGTAATGCCTCTTCATCCGTCGTTAAAATTACATGCTGCCATAATGGCTACGATGTTGACTACTTCTTTTTCCGCTGTGAGTGATTATCGGACACTCTTTCAGAAACGGAATGGTAACTCTATTTCGAGGTCTCTGGAGAAATTGGGAAGAACACTGCAATAATGTAGACATTGAAGAGAACATTTCCAAGAAAAAATATCTTTTTTTATTTTTCAAAGTGGACTACCCCTTTTAACGTTTGTTTGCAAAAAACCGTGTAGACATGGGGAATCTTATTTATCAGTCTTTATGGGTTAATCTACCATTTGCAAAGAAACCGCATAGCTCTATCTAGAGCAGGGCCGCACAAGGTGCATGCACCGGTGCATCGCCCAGGGCAGAGTGCAGAAGGCGGCTGCGCTATGTTGACGACGGTGCACACCCCCCACTCCTCGGCTTTGAGCAAAAGCGCTGCCGCTCACTTCCTTAGCTTGTCTCGCTCGCGCCGCCTGCCTCCACCTGTTTCAAAGCTTTTACCCTGTTGTCTTCGTCATTGCCAAATACTAATGTACACTAGGTGGAGAGCTTAGTTTGGTGTACCGGTACAAAAGAGATTTATATAATAACTGTAATGGGAACAATTTTAAATTTGGTTTCAACACAAATGTATCTTCCTATGTGCTCTTTATTTTATTTGCAATTATGCTACTAAGATCTGGAACAAGAGATTGACTGACAGCAATTCTGAGAGAATTTTTTAAATTACAATTAGAAATACTCGCACGCAATCTAGTTTTTGTACAAGACAAAACAGAAGAAAACCTTTCACATACACAAGTGGAACCAAACATAGAAATAATCTTCGCTGCTTCTCTGTGTAACTTGGGAAATTCTTCCTTTGGCAAATTCTGGTAGAATTGGAGCAAACCTTTTGTATTGTAAAACACATCCATTCGGTGAACATCGCTTTGCAAATCAATTAGTTCGAAATGTAAATCTGAAGGCGCACTTTCAATATCCATCGAAAAAGGTTTCACAAAAACATCGAGAATTGGCTGCAGGTAGGTAATTTCCTGAAACAATAACAAAGCCAATGTTAATAAATGAAAGTAATGTAAGCCGTTGTTTCGAAGTACTAAAATGCGATAGATTTTAATAAACATGTAATGTGTACTATTGGTTTTAATGTAATGTTACACATGCATATGTAACGCAATCTCCTTTATTTAGCTGTATGTCATATACTGCCTCATTACCTGGAATCGGTCGTTAAACACAATTTCAAGGGATTGTAGCACCTCGACGTATTTTTCAAAGCGCGCTCCTTCCTGCACAGATGCTGTCAAACAAAAACATAGTACCGTTTTGACTAGAGCGGTTACAAAAATCAGGCTGTTTTAATAAAGGTACAATTTATATCTCGCTTACCTAGTTCAGGAAAGTGTTGCGTATTTTTCTCTGAAAGGTTGTTTTTGAGGAGCTTCAGTTTATACTGGAAAGCGTTTATTTTACTGATCAGATCGTTGATGAGATTGTTTTCTTTTTGCAGTTTCAGACTTAAATCATTTAGGAGAGCCATAATGTCTGCTAAAAATCCTAAATCAGCTACCCATTCAGGGTCATGAAAAAGTGGCTCCGGACGTCCTTTTCTCTCCAAAAACTGAGCCACAGTGTGGCGTAGTCGAAAAATTCGGGAAATCACTTTCCCTTTGCTCAGCCAGCGCACCTCAGCGTGGTAGGGAATATCTGGATACTCCTCTTCAAAGGAAATCAAAAATTCTTTGAATTGACGATGAGTTAGTCCATGAGAACGAATGTAGTTCACGATACGCATCACTACCTTCATCACATCTTGAAGACCGATAACTTTCGCACAGAGAGCCTCTTGGTGTGCAAAACAATGAACGGAAGGTAAATTCGGCATGTTAGGTTTTTTCCGCAGTAGGCCAATAAACCCTTTTGCTTTACCGCACATTGCTGGTGCCCCGTCTGTGGTTACGGAAAACAGCTTTTCCCAAGGGAGTCCAATTCCTTCAGCAGCCATTTCAACAGCTGCTAAAATATCCGCCCCCGTAACAGTGTCCTTCAACGAAATCATATCCAGGAGCTCTTCCGTTACATGTAGGTCGTCGTCCACGCCACGCAAAAATATTGCTAACTGAGCCTTGTCGTTGATATCCGTGGACTCATCAAGTGCGATGGAGTACGCTATGAAATTTTCAATCTTGGCTGCCAGTTGTTCATGCAAATTCTCAGCAATGTCGTTGATTCTCCGATGTATTGTCATTCTGGAAAGTGGTATTCTGCTGTACGCGGGAGCTAATGTGGGATTCATTGTCTCTGCTACGCCCAACATAATGTTTTTTATTAATGGCCCGTCCATAAATGGCCTCCCAGCTCTTGCTAAACGTAGAGCAACTTTGTAACTAGCTCTGAGAGTCCTTTCGCAACACCCTTCATCTTCTTCACCATAAAGTAGAGAAAAAAAGATATGTTAGAAATAATTTATGCGAAAACCAAAACTAAGGAATCTAAACAAATGTTATTTCGTTTCGCATGATCTTTAACCAAAATATACATGCTAAAGTACTTGCAACAAACCTCGTTTGTAGATACAGAATTCTCTTCTGCAAGAGTTTGCAACTTCCGTAATTCTTCCTCTCTGGCATCCCCTGTTATATCACTATACTTTTGTGAATGCAATTTGCTGTAGTCCCTTTCAATAGACGATTTTGTGACACACGTAATTAGTGTACCGCAGATTAGACATTTGGCTTTATCGTCACAACGCACAAAAAAGCAGGAGAGTTCCCATTCCGGTTTAAATTGACTTTCGGTAATTTTCCCGTTTTTTGGAGCAGATGGTTCCATTATTCCGGTAATTGTCTTGCGCTTACGTATTCCATTGTTGACTGAGCCGCCTGGCAGCGCATTCGGCAGCGCACAGCGTCACCCTCACCTAGCAAGCCGAGTAGAGGCGAAGTATGCCGAGTTGAACCGATGCACTGTGCAGGCACTCGCTGCACCTCGCTTTGCACGCGTGCAATTTTCCGTCTTTGTGCGGCCCTGATCTAGAACAATGAATTAGAAATAAATTTTTGTAGTGAGGGAAATACTTCATGCTATCTCTGTATAGGTTGAGCAGCAGAGAGAGAAAGCTACACCCTGACTTACGTCCTTTTTCATCAGAACTCTTTTCTTCCAAAATTCATTCTTATTGTTGCCTCTTGATCCATGCACATACTGTACTTTCCGTCTTTCTCTACAGTGTACACAAATTTGTTCACAACATTTCGGACGACTCCATATTGTCGAATGCCTATGAATGTGTCTTCATTTCTCCGAAGTCTTGCGTCCATTATCAACTGAAATGTCAAAACTGTGTCTCTATTGCCTTTACCTACAGCAGATACTCAATTTTGTTTTCCGTTCTTCTATACATAGTGAATCTAGAGCGCACGGACAAAGTTTCGGAAGTTAGAGATATTTTTTTTTTATTTTGTCTGGCGTTAGGAACTTGCTTAGTCTATATAAGAAATAGTAGTAAATAATAATAGTGATGCCGTAACTGTTGGTTTGTAATATTTACTGACAAAATGCAACCTAACGCCACTTGCGTACTTACGGCTATCCTGTGTGGCCGTTTTTTAGTACGACTTAAAAAGAGAGAAAGATTATTAATTGATCACCAATGCGTCGGTTCTCGATTGTATTCAGTAGACGTGCGGATTGGTTACGCGAAGGTGTTTTCTTAATTGACATTTTGACCCGGATTGCCTTCACGCAATCAGAATCTTCGATGAAAATACCTAAGGGACTTATTTGAATATAAAAATGGAAATGAAAGCAGATTAGTGGAATTTCGTAAGAGAAAGATTAACAGATCGGAAGTTGAACACATTAGTGGTCTCCCAAATACAATCGAGACATCGCGATAAAGAGCGAACCTGTAACAAAGCTCATATAAAATGTGAACATCATTTTTGATTAGTGAAAAAAAAGAATAAGAAGAAAATTACTGCATCGCAAAATATTAATATATTTTGAACAAATTGGCCTTAAACTACTAGACGTTGACAAATACACAATAAATGCATGACTTACATCTGATATTTCCTTTGTAAGTGGCGCAGTCGAATAATCGCTGCTCTGTCAGTCCGTTCCTTTTTAAAATTAAATGTGGTTGCGTGTGCGTAAGTACATTGTATCCACACCCGAGTTACGAAATGTTTGTTCGTCGTTTCACGTAGTTTTTACACAAAATAAAAATACAACTTGTAGCAATGCTATGTACAGTAATACGTCTTAACATGTCGGTGACCAAAAGTAAAAGGGATAATGAAGTATCTAGAATATTTCTTAACAAAAGATAGATTGTTCTTTCTTCTGTTTTGCAGCTTCTTGCTATCAAGATTTTAAATATCTGCGCCCAGCGGGTCATAGTGTTTATTTAGATTATTTAAAAGCTGGCCGCTTGTCTTGGTATAGGCGCACATTAAAAAAAATATATTTCATCTCTTTACTCTTGCGCTGTGATGCTTAGCTCGTTGGCTGTCCTTTTCTTTAATGTCAAATATCTCACATGCAAAGTAGCTGAAATCCAATGATATTTCATTTGGTATAAGGGAACCGCGGTGGCTCGTTACAGAGTAAAAGGGCTTCGTTTTGATTGCTTACCCTCATTTGTCTTTGTATCTGTATTGCACGGAAAATATCTGTACTGCAGTGCAAACGCCGATGGTATGCGCTGCGCGCCTTGTTTGGAAACAGACTTGTTCTGTCCACTCACCGTACTTGCAGTTGCTAACAGTAAAGCCCAGTCTACTAATCGCCCTCAACACTGCATGCAGCGTCCTCCCCCTTAGCTGAATGGTAAGCGCGTTGGACTGCCGCGCACGGGGGCCCGGGTTCGACTTCCGGCTGGGGAGGAGGATTTTCTCCCCTCAGGGACTGGGTGTTGTGCTGTCCTCATCATCATTTCATCCGCATTGCCGACGCGCAGGTCGCCCATTGTGGCGTCGCACTCAATAAGACTTGCGCTTGGGGGCTGAACTTCCCGTCTGGGAACTCCCAGCCACTGACGCCATACTATCATTTCCATTTCCACTGCATGCAGTACTGTTCGGTTCTGTGGCTCTGAGCACTATGCGACTTAACTTCTGAGGTCATCAGTCGCCTAGAACTTAGAACTACTTAAACCTAACTAACCTAATGACATCACACACATCCATGCCCGAGGCAGGATTCGAACCTGCGACCGTAGCTAACAAACAGAACTGGTTAATACATGTATAAAAACTTTGTTCTTGGTAGCAATAACACATTACTTTACAACTGATTACTGGTTTAGGCTGCTAGAAAGCTAGAGACCCTGTGTTTACGTACGCTGTAGGATGGAGAACCAACGTCTGAGCGTGTACCTCGGAATTTGCTTAGTAACGAGCCAAATTCTCAGTACACTGTGTAACTGATGTTTGATGCTGAGAACTAAACTGGTGTCTGTATTGTGATTACGTAAAGCCCGCGTCTCGTGGTCGTGCGGTAGCGTTCTCGCTTCCCACGCCCGGGTTCCCGGGTTCGATTCCCGGCGGGGTGAGGGATTTTCTCTGCCTCGTGATGGCTGGATGTTGTGTGCTGTCCTTAGGTTAGTTAGGTTTAAGTAGTTCTAAGTTCTAGGGGACTGATGACCATAGATGTTAAGTCCCATAGTGCTCAGAGCCATTTGAACCATTTTTTTGATTACGTAAACTCTATCTGATTAAACGTGTAGCCAAAATATATCCAATATTGTGTAACTGCATTTGAATTAACTTTTACCAAAATAATCAGAAAACTTAAAACTGTATGCTAAAGAAAATGTTCTGTGAAATTCTGTGTTGCGCTGTGCAGTCAACAGTTCTACAACACGTGACGTCACAGTATGATACACGTAATTCAAACACCCAAAACTATCAGAATAAAAATTGTACATGAAGTAGCAATTCCGATACTGGAAGAATAACAGTTGAAAACGCTTGTCTTAAAGTGGCCTGTAAATTTACGTATGCAACCTGACTAAATAAAATTCGCGACGTTATTGATACACTGCACTGTAAGAAAAGACTGTCTGCCGAAGAAATGAGATCTAGACTGAACTTTACCTAATCAGAATGTGAGACGCTCTAAGGGAATACATCATATATCGAACGTTAAAATTTTTGTGGAATGACATATTTTTGAGACATCAACAGTTATACGTAAACATGCGGAGAGTACAAGGATACCGCGCCGTGTTCCGGCGGCGGCAGATACTCAAAGCAACAGTCAGTCTGCGCGCCACACAAGGCAGTCGTTGACCGCAAACAATCACCTTCTACGTCACGCGTCTACAGCTGATCGAGCGCTCAGTGCGAATGCACTGACAGACGTAAACAAATACACAGTCTAATTTCTCGGATTAAATTCAGTATAACCTGAATGACTTCACTGTGTCATGACTGTAATGTTAAACCCGCCCCAGGAAATTTTTTTGACTTCTCTGTGACAACGAAAACTTGCTACTGCTCGTAAGTGGTGAAACGTAGTATCCAAAAACCGTATTGCGAACCTCTGATTCTCTGACCGTTTCGACCATCTTAGCAAAAATTACTTCTTATTAAAAAGTGTTACTCTCCCATAAGATTAGTTACTGGAATGGTAAAGTTGCGGTGTATCTATAACTTTGTGTGCAAAGTTATGTGAATATGTAACATTGTTTCATCCCGTCTGGACAATCAAACTGGCTAACCAAACTAGTAAAGAAAATTAGAAGGAAGGTCAGCGTTGCCGTAATTTTGATGATTTATTAACAGCAAAATCGATTTTCGATCACATAATGATCATCTTCAGTGCCTTAGCGTACAAATTAAAGTTCGTAGGCACTGGTGTGAAGTTAGAAGCAGCTAACAACTAGACACCAGTGACTACGAGCTTTAATTTGTACGCCGGCCAGAGTGGAGCGGTTCTAGGCGCACAGTCTGGTTCAAAATGGTTCAAATGACTCTGAGCACTATGGGCCTTAACATCTATGGTCATCAGTCCCCTAGAACTTAGAACTACTTAAACCTAACTAACCTAAGGACAGCACACAACACCCAGCCAACACGAGGCAGAGAAAATCCCTGACCCCGCCGGGAATCGAACCCGGGAACCCGGGCGTGGGAAGCGAGAACGTTACCGCACGACCACGAGATGCGGGCGGTGCACAGTCTGGAACTGCGCGACCGCTACGGTCGCAGGTTCGAATCCTGCCTCGGGCATGGATGTTTGTGATGTCCTTAGGTTAATTAGGTTTAAGTAGTTCTAAGTTCTAGGGGACTGATGACCTCAGAAGTTAAGTCCCATAGTGCTCAGAGCCATTTGAACCATTTTTTGGGGATCAGTTCCATCTCTTAAAAATTTATGAGGTATGAATCTCTCAATTGCTGTTGCTGCTATATCTTTGAATTTGAGCCACGTGTACATTTGCATAGTCAGTTCGGAAGGAATGGAGATTGTCTCTTAGGACGGCTTCTAGTGACACTTTATCCGCTTTTTTAAATAAAATTATTTTGCGTTAGTTTCTGGTGGATTTGGAAGAAACGGTATTGAGCCTAGCTACAACGACCTTGTGATCACTAATCCCTGTATCAGTCATGATGCTCTCTATTAGCTTTGGATTGTTAGTGGCTAAGAGGTGAAATGTGTTTTCGCAACCATTTACAATTCGCGTGGGTTCGTGGACTAACTGCTCGAAATAATTTTCGGAGAAAACATTTAGGACAATCTCGGAAGATGTTTTCTGCCTACCACCAGATCCCTTATGTTCGTCACCCGACAATGTGAGGTCTTACTAATCGAATAATGGCCCATCGGAAACCACAGGACTCTTACATAAAAATACTGAGACGTTACCCCTGAACAACCTCCGAAATTTAGTGGATGGAGTGCGTGTCCAGCCTGTAAGTTATTCTAGCGAACAAATTGCGTAAATGAGCTGTGAAGCTGATAGCATGGTAGTCCTGAGTTAAACGATGCGATATGCACGGCGGTACGCGGCGGCGAGGGAAGCCAGTAGTGGTCGGGCAATTTGCCGGTTCGCCCGGTGGCGCATCTGTTTCTGCGTCGACAGTCCCATTAGGGTCCGACACGCAGGCTGCTATGCTACCCAGCGGGCCCAAACCTGCTGCTCTCACGGCCTTTCGATTTGTGTACGGCAGGTCGGGGAGCGGTCGGGCTGTCCGACTGCGAGCGGCCAGCGCTATATTTAGGCGCTGGAGCAACGGCTTGCCCAACGGCGGCCGCGCATCTGGGAGCGACAAGTTTTCAGGTGATCCCCTCGCGTGAGCAGGTGTTCGTCCTGGCATCGGCCCCTCTGTATCTGTGTTGTGCCATCGGGTTTCGGGACGGGTTTCTCGGACACTGCCAGATGCTATAAAAAGATTGAGGTCGTAGCGGCCTCGATCGCTCTTTTATTTTAGGGCCTTCATCGTTACGCTCAATTTTTATCTCTTTGTGGGCCGCGAACACAAGGAAACATTCGGCCCACGCCGCGGCTGACCAGTGCCATTTCAGCGATGAAGATCTTTTCACAGTCAGTAAAATTTTGCTGCGGAAGTCTACGTTTATATTTAAGATCTTTTCACTTTGCAGCAGGGGAGAGGGCACATTGCAACTGTGGTGTCACCGCCGGACACCACACTTGCTAGGTGGTAGCCTTTAAATCAGCCGCGGTCCGTTAGTATACGTCGGACCCGCGTGTCGCCACAATCAGTGATTGCAGACCGAGCGCCGCCACACGGCAGGTCTAGTCCAGAGAGACTCACTAGCACTCGCCCCAGTTGTACAGCCGACTTTGCTAGCGATGGTTCACTGACTACATACGCTCTCATTTGCAGAGACGACAGTTTAGCATAGCCTTCAACTACGTCATTTGCTACGACCTAGCAAGGCGCCATATTCAGTAATTAGAATGAATTCTGAACAGATAATATTGTGAATCATGTACCGTCAAGAGCGACGTTAATCATTAATGGATTAAAGTTATCAAACTAATTACGTCCGATTTCTGAATTCTAATTCCTTGTCATGTTCCAGACCTCACGTCAGTATAGTTCTTCCCTCCTCACGCCAGCCTGCGAGAGCTAAAACGCGTGCATTTCGGCCTCCTCTAGTAACACGGTGTTGGCTCTTTTGCCAACACAACAGCAACAACGTGACAGATGCAAATTGTACTAGTTATCTGCCAGTAGTGCTAAGTGTCTAAGGCTTCCATTCCAGTATTCATAAGCTCGCGCCGCGAGGAGTGGCCATGCGGTTTAGGGTGCCATATCACGGATTGCGTGACCGCTCCCACCGGAGGTCCGAGTTCTCTCTCGGGCGTGTGTGTGTGTGTGTGTGTGTGTGTGTGTGTGTGTGGTTCTTAGCATTTACGTAGTGTGTAAGTCTATGGACCGATGGCCTCAGCAGTTTGGTCCCTTAGGAATTCACACACACACACACATAAGCTCGCCGAACACGCTTCAGTCATGCTATGACAACCGCCTATGTTCGAAGTCAGCGTGCAATAACGACTCACACACGGCAGCTGTCAGCACTAGCAGTGGAGTGTACACAAAGTGTGTCAGGGGACGCGGGGAAGAGTGCAGTTGTAGCAACTTAGGGCGATTTGTCTGACGTCTCGAATGACATGATCATTGGCTTTAGGGCCAAGGGCAGAAGCATTTCCGAAACGGCTAAGTTTGTCAACTGTTAGTGTGCAGACGTGGTTAACGTATACCGTGCATGACAAAATTGCGTTATCCGAAGCTGTGTAAGTAGGCTGTTTAGGTTTTTATGTTGGTAACGCCACGTAGCGCTCTGTATGAAAATCACTCACTGTCCTGTGTGCAGTCTGAGGCTGGTCGGCATTGTTGGAGTATATGCTATTGTAGTGTTGGGCAGTTAGCTGTTAACAGCGCGTAGCGTTGCGCAGTTGGAGGTGAGCCGCAAGCAGTGGTGGATGAAGGGAGAGAGATGGCGGAGTTTTGAGAGCGGATGATCTGGACGTGTGTCCATCAGAGACAGTAAATTTGTAAGACTGGATGTCATGAACTGATATATATATATATATATATATATATATATATATATATATATATATATATATAATAACTTTTGAACACTATTAAGGTAAATACATTGTTTGTTCTCTATCAAAATCTTTCAGTTGCTAACTATGCCTATGAGTAGTTACTGAGTTCAGTAGTTAGAATCTTTTATTTAGCCGGCAGTATTGGCGCTCGCTGTATTGCAGTAGTTAGAGTAACGAAGTTTTTGTGAAGTAAGTTATTCATGAAAGGTATAGGTTATTGTTAGTCAGTTTTGTAGGGATTATTGAAAGTCAGGCTGCGTTGCGCTAAAAATACTGTGTGTCAGTATAGTGATGATCAGAATAAGTAAAGAGAGAAATGTCTGAGTACGTTCAGTTTTGCTCAGCTGTTTGAAAATCAAATAACTTAAGGGGTTTATCAGCACAATCATTCATAAATTTTTCTAAAATCAATTTGCAACATTGAACGACACTGTGACCCAGAGAAACTAACAGAGGACTCCCCCAGGGCCATTCTTGTCTCTCTTATTATTCAATTTCTGTACTGCAGACATTCATAACCACTTCTCCAGTGACATCCAAATATTACAATATGCAGACGACGTATGCATATATTCCGAAGCCAGTACTCTTCAGTCGTGTCACCTGAAAATGCATACCGCTCTCTTAGGTCTGCGAGGGTGGTGCTTAGAAAGTGGCTTCGACATCTCTGATAGCAAGTCCACTCTTTTGATCTGCACTCGTCATAGGATTCCAACAATTCGAAAACAACTCAATATCCTGGGATAATTATCGATGGTAAGTTAAGAAGGCCTCCTCATGTCCTTTATATCATAACCAGATGTGAAAAAATCCTGCAACCTCACCAGAGCTACGACTGGGTTGTGGTTGGACAGTGATCGTCGGACAGCGGTGACTTTATAACGGTCCCTACAAAGGACACACTCTGATTACGGACACCTGCGGCTACGGATCAGCCTCAGACAGCACGCTCCAAGGACTCGACATCATGCAGTAAAAAGCTTCAACTTCAGCTAGTGTGGTGTTCATGTCCTCCCCGACGAACATGTTATTGAAGCGAATAAACCAGTGTTTAAGTCGCGACGAACATTCCTCTGCAAGAATTTCCTCCTGAGACTGTGTTTCGATGAACATGAGTCCCTTGATGAAAAAATTCGCGAATTTTACTGTGTTTGTGGAATATATTGGGTAAATAAGAAAATTCCTCCCCTCGCTGCTGAATACATATACAGTCATTAAGGCACCAGGTGTGGAAAAGTCCTCTTCTACAGCACTTCAACAGGCCAGACGAAACGTCAACTCTGCAGATTAACGCCAGGACCAGTTAAACGTGCTAACACAACGGCAGTGGAATTTCTCACTATTACAATGCGTGCGTGTATACAGATGGACCCAAATCTAATGAAGGCGCTATTACTACTTACTGGGTACCCAGAAGCAAACAACAATGCATATACAAGCTGGATCCACACTTCACTAATATGACAGCCGAGCTGATTGCCATTTTGGAAGCCCAAATGTTCGCACAGATGTCCACAGCAGACACAGTAGTCATCATCTCCAATAGTATTTAACCCCAAAAACTGATTAGAAACCATCATAATAGTTCTGCCAACCCCATAGATGCAGCAACTGCCGACTCTGCGTTTGGCATGCAAAGGAACTGGCGCAACATCATGATGGTGTGGATGAAAGGCCAATCTGGGATACCTGAGATTGAGCAACTAGAGGTCCTAGCAGAGCAGTCATCTCTAAACGGAGCTGTTAAACATGATGACCTCCCTCTCAAAGATATGATACCACTGCTCAGAAAACTGTAGTCCTAGGGCAGGAAAGAGCAATGGTCGCGGACATCTTAAATCAAAGGTAGACACTATGCACTAATTCATCCCACAATTCTAAGAGTATCGTGATATAGTAAGGCACAAACGTCATAGAGCATTACGACAATTATAGCACGGCTGAAATTTAATCATTATAAGTTTGAAACGTCCCCTTTGAACAATTTTACATACGACTGTGCTTAACCTGACACACAGTATTTTTTAGCGCAACGCAATCTGACTTTCACAAAATCCCTACAAAAGAATGGCCCTGAAATTTGTGAGCATTTCCAACCTATTTTTTCGCGGCATGAAAATGCACTACAGAATCACGAAGCAGCCATAAAAGAACTGCAAATTACTGTTCACGAAAATCATGAGGCCTTGCAAGCTAAATTTGACTCAGTTGCATCTACCGATTCGGTTACGCAACTTGCAAAAACTCAGGAAAACTTAAAGGACACAGTAGATACTCTGAAACTTGGTTCAGAAAAACACACTGAGGAAATAAGTACACTATCGGAGAAAGTAGCCGAACTTTCGGATCAGGTCACTAACTTATCTACAAAGGTAGATGAGGATCTGAATGACACAACACCTGTAGCCTTCACTGACACTGAAGAGTACGAACAAATTAGAAAATTCAAACAAAATCAAAATCAAATCAATACACAGTACAAAAGAGAAATCCGGGAAGTGCAAGATCAGTTGGCATAAGTAGTACAAGAATTACGTATTTCAGAGGACACTCGCGCTCCAACACGGGAAGAGGAACTTAGAAATACGGAAAAGACGCAAAATAATAACACAGGGCATTTCGGAAATTATGAAAGAAATTGGCAAGGTGCACCGAATTTTGAGATAGAACCGCCGACACGACGTAACAATGACCGATATGCTACTCGCCGACACGATGATTTTGACTATAAGCTGTTCATTACTACACGTAAATTCAAAACGTTTAAGAATTCTGGCAACGACATTCATCCACAAGCGTGGCTCCATCAATTCTCTCATTGTTTTCCTCCCAACTGGTAATTGGAGCACAGGTTAGAATTTATGTGTGGCTACTTGGAGAATGAACCAGCTGTAAGAATGCGATCGGTCATTCACGATTGCCACAGTGAAGGAGAGTTTTACCATGCCTTCCTCTCAGCATATTGGTCTCAAGCCACACAAGACCGAGTAAAACATAGCATCATAATGATGAAACGTCCCCTTTGAACAATTTTACATACGACTGTGCTTAACCTGACACACAGTATTTTTTAGCGCAACGCAATCTGACTTTCACAAAATCCCTACAAAAGAATGGCCCTGACTAACATTAAACTATACCTTTCACAAATCACTAAATCACTTACCTCACAATAATCTTCGTTTCTCCCACTACTGCAATACAGCGAGCGCCACTACTGCCAGCTAAATAAAAGATTCAAACTATGGAAGGCACTAACTACTGATAGGGATAGTTAGCAAATGAAAGATATTAATAGAGAACAAACAATGTATTTACCTTGATATCATCATATATAAATATAGCAGTTCATGACAAATTTCAAAACTCCGCCATCTCTCTCCCCACATCCATCACTGCTGGCGGCTCACCTCCAACTGCGCAACGCTACGCGCTGTTCACAGCCAGCTGCCTAACACTACAATGGCGAGTATTACAACAATGCAAAGCAGCCACAGACTGCACACAGCACAGGCAGTGATTTTCATACAGAGGTGGCGTTACCAATAAAAAAACCTAAACAGCCTACTTACAAGTTCAACAAATACCTCTGTCGGTTCAAATTAAGCGCCTCCCCTCAATGTGTTTGTTTCAGAAGAAGAATATCTAAACCATATATTTCCGCGGTGTCCTCGAAACTTGTATCACATAAACGTCAATAAACGTCCTCACAGGTAAACTTCGGGCTCTTGGTCATCAATTTCCAAGCAGCCTCCATATCTTGTTAGCATCTAACGATGTAGCAACGTATAAGCTACTGTACGTGTTCGTCAGCAGAGCCAACATCAAGATGAAGCTCCATGGGCTGCTAATATACTGCTCCTGGTACCTAAAACGCAAGGGGAAGACATAAGCGCAATTAACTGACTATATTTCCACGAGCTACTCTGCAGACGGAAAGACGACCCTGTAGATTAATGCCAGGGCCAGTTTAACGTGCTAAAACCAAGACTCAACTAACGAAACGGCAATGAAATTCCTGTCTCACTGTTAATTGCATACGTGTATACAGATGGACTCAAGTCTACGGAAGTATAAGCTTATCGACCTGGACAAATATTCAGTTCTCTATTCGTAGCTTTTGAAACAATTCTCACAAGACATAAAAAGAACAGTTTATTAATAATTTAGATATATAGTCATTTATGTGGAATATATTTGAGATATTCCTAATGCAGTCCACATAAATGGCTGTTGTTGCTGTCTGAAGACAACAACAACAACAACAACATTCATTTATGTGGACTGCGTTAGGAATATCTCAAATGTGAACCAACGGCGATTTATCATTTCTCCTTGCGTTAGCAGTAGGATTATAATTGTATACTGACACTGTGTATGCTCTGATTCTAAAACTTATTTTATGTCGAATCAGTCCTTTGCTAACCCTATTTTACGTCGTACTTTGGAATGACTTAAAATAATGTCACATAAATTGTCAGAACCAATTATTGCACTATAACATTTCTTATGTTTGGGTGGCTGAATGGCCCATTCCGAAAGCCAATGAATTCAAAAGAAAAAAAAAAACGCAGAAGATAGTAGTGGCCTGGAGGCATGTAGCGTGGTCGAACGAGTCACGATGTTGCCTCTTTTCAAATCACACAAGACGTCGATGGAAACGAGTGTTTAAGCCTGAGTGCCTAGAGCGTGTAGTTCGCAGTTGCCTTCTGGCAATAATTTCCTTACTCGTAAGCCACGCATAAGAAGAGTTCTCGCCTGTTGCAAAAAGGATTTGCGTTAAATAATGGAAACTGGGATTCGGAAAAAGAGGAAAAAGGAAACCAAAGGAAAAGAAACGAATGTGAGAAAATGACTGAGACACTGCCTGCATACAGCATTCCACCAAATCATACCTAGGTTCCATACTGAAAAAAGTGCTGAATTAAAAAAGAAATGTTTGAATACTGCGCTAATAGTAAGATGTAACACCTATTTGTGGACAACAGGACAGCCCAAAGAGTCTCTAGCAATTGAGTGTATGAGATGTAACGTTCCTATTGTCCTGTTTGCTACATCGGAGAACAGCAGAAGCTTACATACCTAGCTACGAGAAGCATATGCCTACATTGAAATTAAATGACTTTCAAAAATCTGTAGTTGCACACCACATGTTTAACACAATCGCGTTATGGACGACACACAAAAAACCAATAGTACTGCAAACTCAGCACAATATTAAGACTCTAGGTCTATTCAAACAAATGATAACATGCCTCAATATCATTAAAAGACAGGAATGCGTGCTATATGAGCAAATAAATTTGGCTGATAACGGTAATTTTACTGCTTATTCTAGCTTAAGAAGATATATCAATAAGATATAATTTAGATACCAACACAAATACAGTGCGCAGTTAAGTCAGACACCGAATAAAAAGACTAATATACAATTAGTATACTACTTCGGTGAAGTGTTCTGATCTATAAATGCACAAAAAATGATGTGCTTTTATGAAGTGCAATTTTCAATATTTAACGGTAATACTAAGTCAAGGATTGTTCTCTATCTCCCAGTTTCTCTGATTCGCTTCTCGCACTCACGTTTCCTCCCTTTCATTGTATTTCAGGAGCGATTTTCCAAATTTATCCCTTATCATTTTAGTACCTGGAACACTATGTGCAACTATTTATCTCTCGCAAGAAAAAGATAGAACGTAAGATCGAAATTACACCTAATCATGGACCAAGTAGCAGGTGGAACACTTTAAGGCAAGACTGTTTGCGATTGAAGGCATTTTTTTACACCAACATCTATACTCTGCGAACCACTGTGAAATTCACGGCATAGGGTTCGTCCCATTGCTCCGGTTATTAGGGCTTTTTCCCGTTCCATACATGGAGCGCGGGAAAAATGGGGGTTTAAATACATCTGAGCATGTTGAAATTTGTCTGATCTTATCCTTGCGATCCTTCTCGGATAGATAGTTTTAGTATATTCCTAGAGGCACCATTCAAAACCGGTGGTTGAATTTTTATTAGTGGATTTTCTCGTGATAATAGTCTGACAGTTGAGTGCGTTCAACATATCTGTGCTTCTTTCCCGTGAGCCAAAAATATACCAGTCACTATTCGTACTGCCATTCTCTGTACACAGTCATTATCTCTAGTTAGTCCTATTTGGCATGGATGCCACACATTTGACCGACATGCTATGATGAGCAGCACAAATGATCTGTAATCAATCTCCTTTGTAGACTGGTTGCATTTCGCCAGCATTCTTGCAAAAAACGCAAGTCTGTCACCTGCTTTACACACTATTGAGCCTACGTGATGGTTCCATTTCATACCGCAGCACAGTGCTACACCCGGTTATTTGAGTTGGTCGACTGAAACTGCGACTCAGTGATATTACATTCATAGGACACCATTTCATCGGTCTGCGAAGTGCACAGTTTTACATTTAGAAACATTTAAAGCACGTTGCCAATCTTTGTAGCACTTTAAAATTTTAGCTTGATCTGACTAAATATTTGTGCAACTTCGTTCAACTGTAATTCATTGTAGATAATGCACTTTTGCGAAAGGCTGAGGTTACTATTGATATTGTCCGCAAGGTTTTTTTTTCATATTTCCAGTGAGGAAAAAACATGAAAAGATCCAAGGGTGTAGCACTGAGCAAACGTCTTACACGTTTATTTTGACTAAAGAAATTGAAATATCTCAAAAACTACACGTAACTACACATCGGATCAAAAAAAGCTACAATTGCAATTAGTTAGTCTCGTAGGGGGTCATCCAACGACACCACACTCGACCAGCCACCCCATTCCATGCATGGATGGCGGGGGGGGGGGGGGGCATAATTTGAAATCTTCAATGGGGACCCCCGTTTATGTTGCAGATTGCGATTCTGCTGCAAAACCTACATACGTTTTATCACAAGCATTTTCTTCGTTTCGTTACAGATGACGCTGTAATCGGAAAAATAAAAATGGATACACAATCGTAATTTAAGACACGCTACTCAATGGCCCTCGAATATCCAATGGCACGTGGGACCGCACTTCCATGTTGCGAGAGTAGGACACGTCGGTATTTTGTAACTTATAGTGTGAATCACCATTCGCAACATAGCATTCCTCCCACATATCGAACAGAAGACTACTCGACGCTCCACCGTAATTGTGTAGCTAACTGCGATGTATCATAACAGGCAGTACATTGCGACAAGACCTCACGTATCGTGTAGACGCAGAACACATTGGGCTCTAAACATTACAATATCTGCTCAGTGTTTATTGCCTGCGTCCCTACCTAACAGACGAGCAAGTAGACGATGACTGTGGCAAAGACGGAGGTAACAGTTGAAATGATCCTGACATACGGAGAATGTAGGAGAAATATTGAGGCTACTGTAGCCCTGTATGCCGAGCGTTTTCCAGAGAAAGCTCGTTCCCGTTCACTCTTTTACAGGATGAGAACACCTTTACATGCGATAGCAGCGTACAGGCCGGCAAAAGTAAACGATGGGAACGTGTTACAGGAGAAATTCAAAAAAATGGTTCGAATGGTTCTGAGCACTATGGGACTCAACTGCTGAGGTCATTAGTCCCCTAGAACTTAGAACTAGTTAAACCTAACTAACCTAAGGACATCACACACATCCATGCCCGAGGCAGGATTCGAACCTGCGACCGTAGCGGTCTCGCGGTTCCAGACTGCAGCGCCAGAACCGCGCGGCCACTTCGGCCGGCCAGGAGAAATTAATGAAATATGTGTGAATACAGTGCATCACAAGCCATGGATAAGCGCCCGGCATTTACACCGCGATTCCGGTATGTCCGTAGGTGGATCACAATACTGCACACTCGTAAGTACCATCCACACCACGTGTTACTGCATCAAGAATTTCACGGCACCGATTTCCATAACCGAGTAATGTTTTGTGAATGAGCACGTCAACAAATGCACACGACCCCAACGTTCTTTGCCAGCGTGCTATTGTCCGATTAGTCTATATTCACAAACCATGGTAGCGTTACTGGCATACTGCGTTACTGGAAGGCAGACAATCCACGCTGGTTATGACGAGCTGACCAATGTACTTACTCGGTTAACGTATGGTATGGCATCATGGGGTCAAACTCATTTGTCCATATTTTTTCGACTGCAGATAGAATGGATGCAAATATGGAACGTTGTTGGAACAGGAACTACCGTTACTACAGCAGTATGTTGCCCTGGAAGTTCGACAACACATGTCGTTTCAGAATGACTGTTGCCCAGCGCATTACGCAACTGAAGCACGAGCGGTATTAGACCGTGCTTACACTGGTCGGTGGATCGGCAGGGGTGGCCCTGTGAATAGGACCGCTAGGTCGCCGGGTTTGACGTCACCAGATTTCTTTCTGTGGGGATATTTAAAAGATAAGGTATACCACCAAGTGACAGAAGGCCGTGAAGCCATGGTCGACCGTATCAGAAACGGCTGTGCTGACAGTACCGCAGATATATTTCTGTCCTGTGTACGGCCATTTGAAAAGCGGATCATTAAGTGTATAGAAGTTGGCGGTACTACGTTTGAAGACTTACTCTAAGTGGAAAAGTAGAGTAGCCTTCGCCTCGAGCCACGGCCATAGCGGCGCGTCGAGTAGTCTCCTCTTCGATGGAGGAAAACAACTTTCTGAATAGGGTTTCCAGTTAGAAGTAATGACATACTGGTCTGTCCTACCCTCGCAGCGTGGAGGTGGGGTCCCACGTGCCGTTGGATATTCAAGTGCACCATCTGTGGCGAAACCAAGAAAATCTTTCAGACAAAACTAAGAAGGATTTGTTGTAGAATCGTATCCTGCAATAAAAAACGGGTGCTCCCATTGAAAATTTCAATGTTGCCCCGTGTCACGTAAGTAGAGGATGTGGTGCCGAATCGAGTGTGGTATCATTGATTGAATGTCCCCCTCCGAGACAAACAAATTGAAATAATAACTGTTTTGATCCGATGTGCTGTTTTCGATATATTTCGATGTCTTCATTTAAATTGAACACCCTGTATGTATTGCATATGTTATGTTGTGGATAAACAATAATAATGGAAAAGGTTATTAATCTAGAAAGATGATAGGACTTTTTTAAGATTTTAAAATTTTCATTCTTCCAGCAAAATATGCAGACTAATTTCATTATTAGCGAAAGTTCTAGTGATCACAAACTGATCCTCAGAATGTACATTGTTGAGTAATAAGGATTTATTGGAATTCTCATTCTTGAATAGTTAAGTTCTTAATTACACTACTGGCCATTAAAATTGCTACACCATGAAGAAATGCAGATGATGAACGTGTATTCATTGGACAAATATGTTATACTAGAACTGACACGTGATTACATTTTCACGAAATTTGGGTGCATAGATCCTGAGGAATCAGTACCCAGACCAAGCACCTCTGGCCGTAATAACGGCCTTGATACGCCTGGGCATTGAGTCAAACAGAGGTTGGATGGTGGGTACAGGTACAGCTGCCCATGCAGCTTCGACACGATACCGTAGTTCGTCAAGAGTAGTGACTGGCGTATAGTGACGAGCCACTTGCTCGGCCATCATTGACCAGACATTTTCAATTGGTGATAGATCTGGAGAATGTGCTGTCCAGGGCAGCAGTCGAACATTTTCTGTATCCAGAAAGGGCCGTACAGGACCTGCAACACGCGGTCGTGGATTATCCTGCTAAAATATAGGTTTCGCAGGGATCGAATGAACGGTAGAGCCACGGGTAGTAACACATCTGACATGTAATGTGTACTGTTCAAAGTGCCGTCAATGCGGGAAAGAGGTGACCGAGATGTGTAACCAAAGGCATCCCATACAATCACGCCAGGTGATACGCCAGTATGGCGATGACGAATACCCGCTTCCAATGTGCGTTCACCGCGTTGTCACCAAACACGGATGCGACCATCATGTTGCTGTAAACAGAATCTGGATTCATCCGAAAAAATGACGTTTCGCCATTCGTGCACCCAGGTTCGTCGTTGAGTACACCATCGCAGGCGCTCCTGTCTGTGATGCAGCGTCAAGGATGACCGCAGCCATGGTCTCCGAGCTGATAGTCCATACTGCTGCAACGTCGTCGAACTGTTCGTGCAGATGGTTGTTGTCTTGCAAACGTTCCCATCTGTTGACTCAGGGATCGACGCGTGACTGCACGATCCGTTACTGCCATGCGGATAAGATACCTGTCATCTCGACTGCTAGTGATACGAGGCCGTTGGGATCCAGAAAAGCGTTCCGTATTACCGTCCTGAACCTACCGATTCCATATTATGCTAACAGTCATTGGATCTCGACCAACGCGATCAGCAATGTCGCGATATGATAAACCGCAATGGCGATAGGCTGCAATCCGACCTTTATCAAAGTCG
This sequence comes from Schistocerca nitens, assembly GCF_023898315.1. NCBI lineage: Eukaryota > Metazoa > Arthropoda > Insecta > Orthoptera > Acrididae > Schistocerca > Schistocerca nitens. The sequence goes on from NC_064621.1 coordinate 57,749,772, forward strand.
GAAACGTGATGGTGCGCATTCCTCCTCGTTACACGAGGCATCACAACAACGTTTAACCAGGCAACGCCGGACAGCTGCTGTTTGTGTACGAGCAATTGGTTGGAAACTTTCCTCATGTCAGCACGTTGTAGGTGTCGCCACAAGCGCCAAACTTGTGTGAATGCTCTGAAAAGCTAATCATTTGCATATCACAGCATCTTCCTCCTGTCGGTTAAATTTCGTGTCTGTAACACGTCATATTCGTGGTGTAGCAATTTTAATGGCCAGTAGTGTGCTAAACTAAAGTGTATGATGACATTAACTTTTAGTAAAGCGTGCTATATCAATGAACCGTGCCGAAATGTCACGACTGGTTGTCTGCGTTTCCTTCTTGTCTGTAGCGCGTTCCTTTTGAAATTCATGCTTCGGGCTCCACTGTTTCCTTACCCTAGCCAGAGGGCGCTGCGGCGTTGCTGCGGCTGGTTGCCTGCCGTGTTTACGGGAGAGCGTCGGTCGGGAGGAGGGAGTCTGGTTGCGGACGTCTGGGAGCGCACAGCAGGCCACGCCGGTTTGTTGATGTTTGGCGTGACTCGTGTCAGGCGTGATGCATCGTTAAGGCCGTGATAGCAGCCAGTGTTACTGGATCCAAGGGGATGAGGCCTGCTTGTCCATTGAAACACCTATCCTACGGACGTTTTGATCATTATATGAGTCATTTGCAAGCAACTGGGGATTCCGGCGTCTGCAGTAATTTGGCTAAGATTATTTGTTTCGTCGGTGTGTAAATGAACAAGGAGCAGTTTATTTAAAGCTCACTTTATGCTCGTTTTCTGCGTGTGCTGCTTGCGAGTGTAAACTTGACTCTTATCTTTGTCTGTTAATGTTAAGCGCATCGTCAAATACTGAATCCAAGTAGTGACTTTCAATTAATTAGGTGGATTCTTTCTTTCCTCGTCACGACGCGTGTTAAATGGCAAAGTAGAATTGTAGGCCTTAACTTGACACCTCATTTGCGTGGCATCAATAATAGAGCCTAACCTGTTAACTAATTAAGGCTTGTGGTAAACAAAGATATTCAAGTGTTTTAAAATATTATCTGAAATGTGCCAATGATTTATGTTGCGCCAGTTGATTCTGGGGTGTGAACGGAAGTGTTTGCACGTCTGCCGTGTAAGGGAATCCTGCTAGCTTTGATTGTTTTGGAAACTTTAATTGAGAGAGAAACTAGTGTGCTTTATTCCTGCCTTGAGTTAAGGCTATATTCGGGCTCTGGCGTTTGTACTGCAAGCTGCAATATCATCCTGTTGTTTCGTAGTTGTTTTATTCTCAAACTAGGTGTTTGCGCTAAACACGCTTTGGGCTGGGCGTTTCGCCCCTCAGCATTATACTTGTGTTTCAGCTGAGTGTTCAGTCTATTGACTGTCCATCGTATACCACATCGGTAATGGTCAACCTGCCATTAGTTGATTTCAGTGCTATAGTTAGTTGTAAATTAGTACTTCTGACCAGGGTTCTTGCTCGACGCTTGTCCTTAAATACGCCGCTAACCTCATTAGCGTATGTTGTGGCTAGTTTAAATTAATCACTGCTCAATAGCCCAACACAGTTTGTCGGCCGTCAGAAGCCGTGTATGTGATAATTATTCATTTATTCTAGTCACTCTATAAGCATGCTATTCTTAATTTTGCTACTTTAGGTAGCCATTAAGTTGCCGTTTTTAGGGTGTTTAGATGGAGTGCGACTGCTTTGAGTATAAATATGTCAATTTCCAATTTAGTGTTTTTTATGTATTTATGCATATATATCGGTGGAATCTAAATGTTTTTTATTACTATTGAGCTGTACTTAATGTCATATTGCAAAGAAAGGAGGTTAACTGTCGCCGTAAGGTGTTGTGGACGGAGCACTTTCGTGTTACTCGCCTTAATGTGTTCTATTCAATGTATAAACTTGCTAATTACTTTCTCTTTAAATGGAGTGTGCCTGCCTTCATGTTATAAGTGACTGTTTCATAACCAGTTCTTTTACGCGCATGTGCCCATATTTATATTTATGGGAGAACTTAAATTGTGTTCGCCTGTTGATCTTTAACTAATGTGCAGAAAACTGAATCAGGTGTTTATTATTGTTCTAGTGCTATTATCTGTCGAGTGTAACACGCGACTTTTCTTGGTCTGTTATCAAGTGTTATAATAAATGCAAACTGCCGTGAAGTGATGCTCTATTTTAGTTGTTGCTGTGATTTCCTATCTCCGCATATAATATTTAATTGTTTGATATAAGACTGATTAAGCCCTTGTTGAAATGTTTTGCCGGCCGCGGTGGTCTCGCGGTTCTAGGCGCGTAGTCGGGAACCGTGCGACTGCTACGGTCGCAGGTTCGAGCCTGCCTCGGGCATGGATGTGTGTGATGTCCTTAGGTTAGTTAGGTTTAAGTAGTTCTAAGTTCTAGGGGACTAATGACCACAGCAGTTGAGTCCCATAGTGCTCAGAGCCATTTGAAATGTTGAAGGGATGTGCACGTGTCTCAATCAACTTAAAATATCATTTAGTACATTGCCTGAAAGGATTAGAGAAGAAAAAAATAATTTTATTTAAGAAAGAATTAAAGGAATGGAATTTCTAGCTCCAGTGGGAATGAAAATTTGTGATGCTATCTTCCTAAGAGAGCCATGCGATGGTGGTGGTGGTGGGGGCGGGGGCAGGGATGTCACACCTAGGCAACATATTGTTCACCTTGATTGCTCATGATATCTCATCAGTGCTTTGATGTTGTAAAGACCATTTCTATAATAAATCTAGAGAAGTCGGAAGTATTTTTAGTATCTCGTCCAAAATTTATTGGTGCAGACTTTCACAAATAGTTGCCCTCTTCCTTTTTCACAGTACCTCAATCTTATATCAGCAAACGATGAAGATCCTGAGTGCAAGTTTGGATGAGGACCGCAACTAACCTGAAACCATTGTCGACATATCGAGGAAGATCTTCACTTCTTTACACTCTCAAAATATTTGTGCAGACTCGTTCTGACGAATTCCACGCTTATGATGTAACCCAGCACCATATGATTATTGATAAGACAGAAATAACTAAATTCTAGTGTGCAATACGTCCAGAACATTTGCCTCTTTGGATCATGTCAGTGCATTATACTCCCAGTTGGTATGGTTGGGACCAGGCAAGCCGCTAGATTGTCATATGCTATGTCTAGTTCATCGTCTTCTCACTGTAAACACACTCAGTACCTACCATCAAAGGTTAAGTACTCATAATGTCCTCCTAATCGCAACACAAGGCCTCACTACACCCTACGGAAAATTCAACGTCTATTACCTAAAAACAGATAAACCACTTTCTTTTGTCGTCACCACAATTATTCTCTCAAAAATTGTTCTCCGTGTCATACGGGTAAGCAACTCTTGGATAGGCAAATGGTCTTCTGCATGAAACGATTCTCCTTGTCGCTTTTAATACAGCCACGTTGTATTATTATTTTTCCCCCCTTCAATTACTTCCGTTGTCCCTCATGTTCACTGCTCTCTCACGTCTCCGATGGCACACAATCTAAATCTGCCTTCCCGCAAACTATATTCATTATTCTACTTTTCACAAGTACTTACTGACTTTTCTTTCTGTTATAGCTCTTTCACTTTTACTGTTTATACACTCCTGGAAATTGAAATAAGAACACCGTGAATTCATTGTCCCAGGAAGGGGAAACTTTATTGACACATTCCTGGGGTCAGATACATCACATGATCACACTGACAGAACCACAGGAACATAGACACAGGCAACAGAGCATGCACAATATCGGCACTAGTACAGTGTATATCCACCTTTCTCAGCAATGCAGGCTGCTATTCTCCCATGGAGACGATCGTAGAGATGCTGGATGTAGTCCTGTGGAACGGCTTGCCATGCCATTTCCATCTGGCGCCTCAGTTGGACCAGCGTTCGTGCTGGACGTGCAGACCGCGTGAGACGACGCTTCATCCAGTCCCAAATATGCTCAATGGGGGACAGATCCGGAGATCTTGCTGGCCAGGGTAGTTGACTTACACCTTCTAGAGCACGTTGGGTGGCACGGGATACATGCGGACGTGCATTGTCCTGTTGGAACAGCAAGTTCCCTTGCCGGTCTAGGAATGGTAGAACGATGGGTTCGATGACGGTTTGCATGTACCGTGCACTATTCAGTGTCCCCTCGACGATCACCAGTGGTGTACGGCCAGTGTAGGAGATCGCTCCCCACACCATGATGCCGGGTGTTGGCCCTGTGTGCCTCGGTCGTATGCAGTCCTGATTGTGGCGCTCACCTGCACGGCGCCAAACACGCATACGACCATCATTGGCACCAAGGCAGAAGCGACTCTCACCGCTGAAGACGACACGTCTCCATTCGTCCCTCCATTCACGCCTGTCGCGACACCACTGGAGGCGGGCTGCACGATGTTGGGGCGTGAGCGGAAGACGGCCTAACGGTGTGCGGGACCGTAGCCCAGCTTCATGGAGACGGTTGCGAATGGTCCTCGCCGATACCCCAGGAGCAACAGTGTCCCTAATTTGCTGGGAAGTGGCGGTGCGGTCCCCTACGGCACTGCGTAGGATCCTACGGTCTTGGCGTGCATCCGTGCGTCGCTGCGGTCCGGTCCCAGGTCGACGGGCACGTGCACCTTCCGCCGACCACTGGCGACAACATCGATGTACTATGGAGACCTCATACCCCACGTGTTGAGCAATTCGGCGGTACGTCCACCCGGCCTCCCGCATGCCCACTATACGCCCTCGCTCAAAGTCCGTCAACTGCACATACGGTTCACGTCCACGCTGTCGCGGCATGCTACCAGTGTTAAAGACTGCGATGGAGCTCCGTATGCCATGGCAAACTGGCTGACACTGACGGCGGCGGTGCACAAATGCTGCGCAGCTAGCGCCATTCGACGCCCAACACCGCGGTTCCTGGTGTGTCCGCTGTGCCGTGCGTGTGATCATTGCTTGTACAGCCCTCTCGCAGTGTCCGGAGCAAGTATGGTGTGTCTGACACACCGGTGTCAATGTGTTCTTTTTTCCATTTCCAGGAGTGTATCATTATCACCTCTAAGTTATACATTCCTGTACTAAATATAACACCTCTCGTAACAAGTATGTAACGTAAAATACTACGAATACGCCATGATTGTAAGAGAAGCCCTCGTAGCTTTATTCTTATCAGGGTAGATAAACAGATCAATAATTCTCCCGTTCTAAGGAGCACATAAACTGTTCGTAGACAGTATGTGTGAGTTGTTAGTTAAGTGATTGTAGATAGCATAGTTTCTGCTGTTGTGTTCCTGTGTGGATTATTTCAGTATTATCTGATACACAGCAAACTGGCGCAGTGAACATAACCAGACAGGTGATGATATGAGTGAAGCGATGCGAGAGGCATGTAGTGTGTTCACATATACAGAACTCTAGATGAGGTATGTGTAATTTAACTCGGACTTCACCGAGTGAGCTAGCACAGCGATTAACTCACTGGACTCGCATTCGAGCGGACGACGGTTCAAATCCGCGTCCAGCCATCCTGATTTAGGTATTCCGTGATTTCCCTAAATCGCTTCAGGCAAATGCCGGCATGTTTCCTTTGAAAGGGCACGGCCATCTTCCTTCCCCATCCTTCCCTAATCCGAAGAGAACGATGACCTCGCTGTTTGGTCCCCCCACCACACCAACCAACTGGGACGTCATTTGCTCCACGTTCTTGTCCTCTTTTAGAGACACCTTTTTGTCTCCATAAGCCATTACTTTTATACTGTAAGCCGAGTTGTAATCGTGTTGATACTGTCACGTGTCCGTATCAGTGTACGAACTGATATTACACTTAGTTAGCAACTGATGAACAAATATAGTGATAAAAACTAATTAAATGGTTGACGTGCTCATAATTTAGCCTACCACTCAACCTTGTGCTGATGTAATTTAGCCTTATTGTGAAACACTAAAGAAAATGAGACAATATTTCTTTACCGACGATACCAAGCGAGGTGGCACATTAAGCAGTAGTGCCCAGACTGGTACCTTGTGACACGGTACTCAGTATTAAGCCCTCTTATCTGGTATTCTGAGGTAGGCTACACTTGAAAGCCCATCGAAATGAAGTTCTGACAGCGAGTGGACCCGTGCAATGTACGCTTTCACAGCTGTGTTTGCGTATTTGAAAGTTTTCTTCTATGAGCATTAGGTCGTAAACCAAACCATATTTCTCCATCTAACACTCACTAGACATCTTCTGAAACTATAACAACTCAAAAAGTTACTTTCAGATTGTAACTGCTTTCTGCGTCGTTAAGCCTCCAGAACGTTAGTCGGAGAAACATTCCTTGGACATCAGCCTGATGCCCATAAAAAGTACGAAACAAGCTAGGAGACGGTAGTTAATAGCGCTGTAAAAGACTGTAAAAATGACGTGTTCAGTGTTGCCATGATGGCTGCAGCCATCCCGCACGACTTTACGGCGCAGCCTAATCTTATTAACGTAACTGTATTCCTCTTTTTGCCTTTATTAAGCTAACGAATGTCATTATTTAGACTCCCGTGGTCTCATAAATAAAAAACATTAATATTCAATTAACTGTTGTATAAAATTTTAATCAATTTTTTCCACTTAAGACATTTTTCTTTTTAACTCCATAGCTTTTAAATTCTTTTAAAATTCAAGTTATCCTCTTGCTCGATAAACAGTGTTGCTAATCCGTAGCCAGGTTCTTCTGCTAGTAATACATGGAGTATTTGTAGCATTTTTAATGTTATTATTTCTGTGCATTAAAGCGTCTTGCGTCCCTTTCCCAAACTACATGAAAGGCTGTTTCCATAATTGGTAGTTGCCAATAAATTTCGAGTCTAAACCTGCCAAATAGATCACACAGTGAATAACTGGAACTTAGTTTCCATCTGTTTTCGCTTATGAACATTATCATACATAACAACTAATTATATGACTCTGAAACTGTAAAGAAAGAAAGGAGTCACAAATAAGTTGAAACAATCAACCGATATTGGTAGAAAGAGTCGACTGGTATGCACAGTGGGGTGCTAAATTAATATACTTACCATGTAGTTTAGGAAGTTTTCGAGTCCGGTTTCGAAGTCCTCTACACTAAACAGTGATTCATGAGTCGTATTTTATCTGCAGGATTCTAGAATAGTAAATAAGCTCATATTGTTTGTTTGACAACACTCTATGACCATTCAATAAAGTATTCAGACTGTTACTTCAATGTTTGCTGAGGTACTGAGTAGCTGTGACTGCCCAGAACTACCTCTGTGAAATGAAATACAGCGCATTATATCCAGGCGATCGGCGAGTTTGTCAATTATTATCGAACTTTACGCAATCCATTACATATTAGGCAATGTATTCCGTTTTAACTCCTAATTATTTTCTTAATTCTCAGTGTGGTCTCATTGTAATCGTTTTAAAATATGGGTGATGGTATTAAGAGCTTCAATTCACTACAAATAACAGCCGAACAGTTGCAAAATACATGTTTATTAAACACCGACCATGGTTTCGACGGTTTTAATACCGTCTTCTTCGGAAGATGTAGAACGTACAATCACATTATCTGTAGTCAAAGTGGGAGTCGTTGACTCTAATAGACATCATCCTTTTAATCACCATGTAAATACATTATATAAAAGTAGTAGCTGTCTGCAGTAAGACTTTGTTTTAAGACTTTAATTTTTTTTAAAAGTATCACGTATTTGACGCAGGATATAACAATGTATAGAATGCCACTTGAAAGATTTGTACAAATCCTATTGAGAGTCAATAAGTCACGTTCGAAGGCTTTGATACCACGTTTTATATTTAAATGTCAGTTTCATACAAATCATTTAATTGGCATACTATATATTGTTATATCTTGCGTCAAATACGTGATATTTAAAACCTGAGACGAAGTCATACTGCCCACCGCTATATTCTTTTATAATGTATTTACATGATTATTATGGATGACGTGTGCGAGACTCAACGGCTCCCACTTTGACCATACATAATGTGATTTTAAGTCCTATATCTTCTGAATAAGACGGTTTTCAAACAGTCGAAACCATGGTCAAAGTTCAAAATACTTGTATTTTGCACCTGGTTGGCTGTTATTCCCAATCCACTGAAGCTCTTGCATGCACAGCTGTTGAAGTGCAGCCATGTTTAAAATATTAAAGGTATTAACCTCTCTCCACGGAAAAAGGCCAAAATATGAACTCCCAGACTGTCAATATCATCAGCGAGATATTGCTCATATGGAAGGAATTTCACCGTCCACAGTTAGAAAAATAAGAAACAAAATGTCAAATAATGAAGGTATCGAAACTCAGCGGAAAGGTGTACTCCGTGGGTAACGCATTATATCCACTATGACAGACAGAGAAATAAGGCGAATGGTATTGGAAATCGAAGAAAACGGATAAGAATGATTAAGAACATGCTGGAGAACGGTGGAGTGCCTGCATCTGCCCATACTCTTCAGCGAAGTTTCAGCGAAATTGGTCTGCGATGCCATCAGCCTGCCAAGAAACAAAAACTTACCCCATGATGAAACAGAAACGAGAAGAACAAAAACTATACCGTGGATAACTGTAATAAGGTAAATAAATTATCATACCATCCTACTCCATCTTTTATTATAATAGACTTCCAAACGCGACGTGTTTTCATTCCAGATTCGCTTCGCTGACAAAACAAGTTTTCAAACTCTGCAAGACGAAACAGAATTTGTGAGACGCAGGAGCCATGAAAAACTCGACGAAGATTACATACTTCAACGATTCAAGCATCTTCTGTCAGTAATGGTATGGTCTGTAATAAATGAAATGGACGCCTTTATATTCTGAAACAGACGGTGCTTCGAGGTCGGTACTGGAAACTCGCCTTCTACGCCAGATAAAGGAATAGTTCCCCGACAACAATTACATCCTTATGCACGATTCTGCTCCATGACACAGGGAAAATGACTAAAAGTTGAAATGAGAGTGAAATTCATGTTTTGGACTGGCCAGGGAACTCTGGAGACAAGAACACAACTCGAAATGTCCGTAAAGGACTGAAGAGGGAAACTGGAAAAGGGCCGGCCGGAGTGGCAGACCGTTTCTAGGCGCTTCAGTCTGGAATCGCGCGACCGCTACGGTCGCAGGATCGAATCCTGCCTCGGGCATTGATGTGTGTGATGTCCTTAGGTTAGTTACGTTTAAGTAGTTCTAAGTTCTAGGGGACTGATGACCTCAGATGTTAAGCCCCATGGTACTCAGAGCCAAACTGAAAAGGGAGACATACCCACAAACAAGATCAGGATGCTGAAAAAACTTGTCAGAACATGGCACTGGACACCTGAGTTGGAGAATATAACATCGAAGAAATGCGTTATGAATAAGCCAAGGAAAAAAAAAGATTTGGTCGCTGCTAAAGGAGGACATATGTTACCAAATACTGATTGTTCATCTTCGTGATTTTCAGCAAAAAATTCGTATTTTAAATATTTTTTACTTTAAAATAGTTTAGTGAGTTCACATAAATATAATATTAGTGATAGATAAAATTTCAGTTCATGATAAAATGGTAGAATGAAGCTGCATAATAAACCCGCAGTGCCCATTCGGTGAGCATAACAATTTAGCAGTCTGAACAGTGTCTGAAGCTGACTGTACGAGGTGGTCGATGAGCACGACATCGACTGATATCGTACAGCTTTTAGCAGCTGTAATTTATAAGCAGCAAACGACACTATATTTAGCGTTTGTACCATAATGGCAGCATCCGAACAGTAATCAAGGCCATTCAGCTCTGTCAATTCACCTGCTCCCAAAACATTCATCGCTGAGTGTCAACTTCTGTTTCCCCTCTTCCAGGCCTCTACTCTTCAAACGGGACCTCACTGACAGAAACCAGACGTGACGTCCTGATGCGGGTACGTTCCATCGTGGTAGAGGATCCCGCCTGTTTTGGAGCACACAGTTTGTGGCAGACTGGTTGCTAAATGTGACACAGCTGGTATCAACAAAATTCAGCGTAACGGCTGCATTTGCTCCTTCAGGCTGAAGTACAAGGAGCACAGGGACGATTTTCGGCCTAATAATTTTGAAAAATCTGCCATAGGCGATGCTACTGGCCAACGTTTGTTAGAAACTGAAAAAGAACTCAATTTTGCACTGAGCAGACTGAATCTTCCGGAACAAGGTAACGAAACACAGCAGAGGAAATCAAAATCCATCAAAAGAACAAATCACAGCAGACTCAAACAACTTATTTAAACAAACAGTAAATCTTCTCTTTGCACACTGACCAGCAGGATCATGGAAGCGCCCGCATCTCGTGGTCGTGCGGTAGCGTTCTCGCTTCCCACGCCCGGGTTCCCGGGTTCGATTCCCGGCGGGGTCAGGGATTTTCTCTGCCTCGTGATGGCTGGGTGTTGTGTGCTGTCCTTAGGTTAGTTAGGTTTAAGTAGTTCTAAGTTCTAGGGGACTGATGACCGTAGATGTTGAGTCCCATAGTGCTCAGAGCCATTTGAACCATTTGATCATGGAAGCAATGAGGCATTTGTAGGTCGCTGGACAGAGTTGGCACCACATATGCAAACACATCAGCACACGGCGAGGGGACTGATGAGCTCTGACGCCATGTTCAATCACATCCCAGTTGCGTTCGATCGGGGGCCAGCACATCGATTGGAACTCGCCACTGTGTTCCTCGAACCGTTCAACACACTCCTGGCCTTGTGACATTGTGGATTATCTCGTTGAAAAATGTCACTGCCGTTGGGAAACATGATGGGGTGTATGCTGTCTGCAACCAGTGTACGATACATCCCGGGCGTTACGTGAACCCACGGATCCCGCGTGAATCTTCCCCAGAGAATAACGGACCCGCCGCCATCTTGTCTCCGTCTCGCAGTACGGCTGTCAAGGAGCTGTTACCCTGGAAGGTGACGGGTTTGCATCCGCCGATCGGCACGATGAAGAAAGTATCGGCATTCATCAGTCCTGCAACATTTTTCCACTGGCCAACGCCCAGTGCTGATGGTCAATTGCCCATTTCAGTCGTAGATGCCGATTTCGTGGCTTTAACAGTGGCACATACATGGATCGCTGGCTGCGAAGCCCCATCGGTAGGAGACACTGTGCCCTGATGTTAGCTCCGCCACTGGTGAAATAAACGCGACTTCCCTGACCCAGCACTGTCGATAAATAAAAATTTAAACAGCAAATCTTACGACTCTGACATCGTTAAATACATATTTATTACGACTCTGCGGCAAAATTTACTCCGACGCATTTATTTCTCCAGCACTGCGTTTGATTACTCCTCCAATAACACTCCACATACGTCAGACGCTACACGTCCCTTTTCAGTGACCTGAGGACAGGGATCACCATCAGCCCTCCTCCCTCTTCAAAAGGACTGCTGTCCCTAGCAGGCTGTATTCGAAAATACACTCCTGGAAATGGAAAAAAGAACACATTGACACCGGTGTGTCAGACCCACCATACTTGCTCCGGACACTGCGAGAGGGCTGTACAAGCAATGATCACACGCACGGCACAGCGGACACACCAGGAACCGCGGTGTTGGCCGTCGAATGGCGCTAGCTGCGCAGCATTTGTGCACCGCCGCCGTCAGTGTCAGCCAGTTTGCCGTGGCATACGGAGCTCCATCGCAGTCTTTAACACTGGTAGCATGCCGCGACACCGTGGACGTGAACCGTATGTGCAGTTGACGGACTTTGAGCGAGGGCGTATAGTGGGCATGCGGGAGGCCGGGTGGACGTACCGCCGAATTGCTCAACACGTGGGGCGTGAGGTCTCCACAGTACATCGATGTTGTCGCCAGTGGTCGGCGGAAGGTGCACGTGCCCGTCGACCTGGGACCGGACCGCAGCGACGCACGGATGCACGCCAAGACCGTAGGATCCTACGCAGTGCCGTAGGGGACCGCACCGCCACTTCCCAGCAAATTAGGGACACTGTTGCTCCTGGTGTATCGGCGAGGACCATTCGCAACCGTCTCCATGAAGCTGGGCTACGGTCCCGCACACCGTTAGGCCGTCTTCCGCTCACGCCCCAACATCGTGCAGCCCGCCTCCAGTGGTGTCGCGACAGGCGTGAATGGAGGGACGAATGGAGACGTGTCGTCTTCAGCGGTGAGAGTCGCTTCTGCCTTGGTGCCAATGATGGTCGTATGCGTGTTTGGCGCCGTGCAGGTGAGCGCCACAATCAGGACTGCATACGACCGAGGCACACAGGGCCAACATCCGGCATCATGGTGTGGGGAGCGATCTCCTACACTGGCCGTACACCACTGGTGATCGTCGATGGGACACTGAATAGTGCACGGTACATCCAAACCGTCATCGAACCCATCGTTCTACCATTCCTAGACCGGCAAGGGAACTTGCTGTTCCAACAGGACAATGCACGTCCGCATGTATCCCGTGCCACCCAACGTGCTCTAGAAGGTGTAAGTCAACTACCCTGGCCAGCAAGATTTCCGGATCTGTCCCCCATTGAGCATGTTTGGGACTGGATGAAGCGTCGTCTCACGCGGTCTGCACGTCCAGCACGAACGCTGGTCCAACTGAGGCGCCAGGTGGAAATGGCATGGCAAGCCGTTCCACAGGACTACATCCAGCATCTCTACGATCGTCTCCATGGGAGAATAGCAGCCTGCATTGCTGCGAAAGGTGGATATACACTGTACTAGTGCCGACATTGTGCATGCTCTGTTGCCTGTGTCTATGTGCCTGTGGTTCTGTCAGTGTGATCATGTGATGTATCTGACCCCAGGAATGTGTCAATAAAGTTTCCCCTTCCTGGGACAATGAATTCACGGTGTTCTTATTTCAATTTCCAGGAGTGTACATACAACATATCAAAATACAATGCCTAATTACTCTACGCAAACCCAATGATACATGACACGAAAACGAGAAAACTACAAATACTCTACCACTTTTGGGATTACAAAGCATACGGTACTTCATGCTGTACTCTACCTTCCTCTGTGCTCAGCACCTCTCTTCACTCTCTCTTTCTTCCTGTTTCCTTCCTGTGACACGCCTGGAATCACATCTGGGCAACCCTTAAATGTCCGTAACCGCCCAATGTGTACTATCGTCGTTCTAGTTGGCAGCTGAAGCTTAACATTAACGGGAGATGTGGGATTCATCAACTTTGTATGGTCCATGATACCTCGTCACGAACTTCTTCATTTTCCTTTTTGCGTGTAGGGGCTGGACAGCATTACCCATTGCCCCATTCTATACTGCGGTAAACTTACTTTCCACTTTACTGCGTCTTCCTGCCTTTCCAAAGCCTTTGTATTGACCTTTTGTACTTCGCCTTTTGTACCCGTTTCCAAACATCCCGAATTGCTCTGGCGAATTGACGTACAGATTCACCGGTCCATCTTTTCTGTAGCTTCACCGAATCAAACGGTGACAGCATTTTTCGCCCGTATACTACCTCATATGCACACAAACCGGTATTTGTATGGCCTTTTGCATTGTACGTGCATACAATATGCTTCAAATACTCGTCCCACTGATGATGATGAGAATCCACATAAGAACTCAGCACCTTCCTGATTCTTCTGTGTACCCGTTCTGTCCTTTTGACAATGTTGACTGGAATACTCTCTTTCAAATTCTGAAGGTGGCAGGGGTAAAATACAGGGAGCGAAAGGCTATTTACAATTTGTACAGAAAACAGATGGCAGTTATAAAGAGTCGAGGGACATGAAAGGGAAGCAGTGGTTGGGAAGGGAGTAAGACAGGGTTGTAGCCTCTCCCCGATGTTATTCAATCTGTATATTGAGCAAGCAGTAAAGGAAACAAAAGAAAAATTCGGAGTAGGTATTAAAATTCATGGAGAAGAAATAAAACCTTTGAGGTTCGCCGATGACATTGTAATTCTGTCAGAGATAGCAAAGGACTTGGAAGAGCAGTTGAACGGAATGGATGGTGTCTTGAAGGAAGGATATAAGATGAACATCAACATAAGCAAAACGAGGATAATGGAATGTAGTCGAATTAAGTCGGATGATGTTGAGGGTATTAGATTAGGAAATGAGACACTTAAAGTAGTAAAGGAGTTTTGCTATTTGGGGAGCAAAATAACTGATGATGGTCGAAGTAGAGAGGATATAAAATGTAGACTGGCAATGGCAAGGAAAGCGTTTCTGAAGAAGAGAAATTTGTTAACATCGAGTATAGATTTAAGTGTCAGGAAGTCATTTCTGAAAGTATTTGTATGGAGTGTAGCCATGTATGGAAGTGAAACATGGACGGTAAATAGTTTGGACAAGAAGAGAATAGAAGCTTTCGAAATGTGGTGCTACAGAAGAATGCTGAAGATTATATGGGTAGATCACATAACTAATGAGGAGGTACTGAATAGGAGTGGGGAGAAGAGGAGTTTGTGGCACAACTTGACCAGAAGAAGGGATCGGTTGGTAGGACATGTTCTGAGGCATCAAGGGGTCACCAATTTAGCACTGGAGGGCAGCGTGGAGGGTAAAAATCGTAGGGGGAGACCAAGAGATGAATACACTAAGCAGATTCAGAAGGATGTAGGTTGCAGTAGGTACTGGGAGATGAAGAAGCTTGCACAGGATAGAGTAGCATGGAGAGCTGCATCAAACCAGTCTCAGGACTGAAGACCACAACAACAAACAACAACATGAAGTTGGTCCCTTGGTCAGTAATTATTGTCTCTGGTACACCAAACTTCAAAATCCAGTTGTTTACTAACGCTTGCGTAACCAAGAGAATGAGCATGTTACTTCCGGTAATCGTTGTAGCTGTATCTGTTTCCGACACAAATCTGCTCTCTGCGCACTTGGTAAACAATTCTTGAGATACTGATCCACATCTACTTTCCTACCTCTCCACCAATACTTCTTCGACAGTCTCCTGTTCGTCGTTCTATACCCTCCATGACCAGATATCACGTGATCATGATCTTCCTTTAAAACCTCATCCCTCAACTTCCCTGGCAATACTATCCTTGGCCCTAACTTCGTTTCCCTGCCCAGAAGACCGTCGTACAAATTAAATTGTGGCTGTGTCCGATACAATTTACAATCGTTGTCCGCGTCCTGTAATTCTTGCCATACCGGTAGGTCATAACGTACTACTTTTTCTACCTTCCTACTCAAAGCATCTACATTACTGTGCTTCTTCCCGGGCTTGTGCACCACCTCGTAGCCGAACTCACTACGCCTTACAGCCGATCTAGCGAGCCTAGTGGATGATTCCTTCAATCCCAAGAACCACTTCAATGCAGCATGATCTGTCACTACCCGAAATCTTCTCCCACATAAATAATAGATCCATAGACTACAGGATGTGCTTTCCCATCAATTTCCTAAGAACACACACTAATGCTTGAGTCGATGCATCGCACGCTAGTATAAACTCATTTTCAAAATCTGGAAACACAAGAACCGGACTTGATGTCAACATTTCTTTCAGTTTGTCAAACGATTTCTGACACTCTTCTGAATTGATGCAAGAAATCTACTCCTAGAATCATGTCGTAGCCCTCGCTCACCCATGGTACTACCTCCATGCATGCATTAAATCGGACTTCCTCTATGCGAAAGTCAACTGTCACCGACCCCAAAGGCGTGACCTCCTTATCCCCCACTCAGCGCAACCTATAACGTGGTGGGTCTAACTTCCTTCGGCCCATTATATTCTTAGTAGCCACTGACACTTGCGCCCCTGTGTCTAACAAAATCTTAAACTCTTTAGTTCCTACGGATCCTACCACTGAACATTCCACCTCTGCGTACGCATTCGTAGCATTGAAATTAAACCGGGACTTCTTTAGGTGGGTCTTGGGCCCCCTCTCTCCTTTAACACTTGTCCACCTCTCCGATCTCCATTTCTCCATTCTCCACGCTGCTGATTTCCACCCCCTCCTCTATTCCTTGGTGACTGGGTACATTGCCTCTGCACATGTCCCGTACGGCCACACTTATAACATTTTATACCCGCTGCAAATACTGTTTGCCTCTCGCGTACACCTGTTGCCACGCCTATTTCCTCACACTCAATTGCCAGCTGAATGGCCGAATACAAATCTTTCGGAGTCCCTTCACGCACTTTCCGTGAAATATGCACCGGTAACCCTCTCAAAAATATACCAAGTCCCCTTTGCTCGGCCTCCTGCAACAAAACACTATTCGCTTCATCGCTCTGACCCAACTCGTTAGTGTACTCATTAATTTCCCTTATCCTGTCCGCAAATTTCTCCACCGTCTCCCCCTGTTTCTTTGTCATTGTACTTAACCTCTCCCTAAAGTACCGAGAGCTATTCTGTTTCTTGTACCTTTATAAAAGCCCTTCCTTTAACTGCTTAAACTGTCCTGCACTCCTTAAAGCCTCAGAAAACCTTACATATGTTTTCGCTTCACCCGTTAGTCTAATCTTGGCTATATTTGTAACAACTGCTCATCAGACCAACCATTCATTGTGTGGTGTCACAGCCAGACACCACACGTGCTAGGTGGTAGCTTAAATCGGCCGCGGTCCTGTAGTACATGTCGGACCCGCGTGTCGCCACTGTGTGATCGCAAACCTAGCGCCACCACAAGGCAGGTCTCGAGAGACTGACTCGAACTCAGCCCAGTTGTACGGACAACAGAGCTAGCGACTAGACGTACGAAGCCTTTCTCTCTCATTAGCCGAGAGACAGAATAGCCTTCAGCTAAGTTAACGGCTACGAACTAGCAAGGCGCCATTAGCCTTACAGTGATTGTAATTAAAGTCTCCTTTGTGCGATGTACCACAATGATTGATTAAAGATAAGTATTATACCAGCTACGTACTTTTCTTCATAGCATTAATTACGTATCCTGTTCCAGTACTTCACGCCCGTCTGCGTTAGTCTAGCGTGCCTTTTAAGCCACCTCTATCTACAAGGTGTTGGCCCAGCTGCCGACACATCACATTGCAGCTGAAATTTGCAAGTCCTTCACAAACGAACGCACATCCTCAGATGCCTTGCCAGAATATGGAATAGTCAAACTCGCGGCAACTGAATCAATCTCCTGCTCCCTAGGCACTAACGACTGATCACATGCGTTTTCCCGCTCACTTCTAAATGTTAATTCATTCCTGAACGGCGTATTGTCTGCTGTCGATTGTGCTAGTTTTTCCAACGAAATCAGCTTCCGGTTCCGACACACCTCGCGTCCCTGACTCTACCATTGTGTTGGTTTCATTCCCAGTTAGTCGCAAAACAAATATTTAAGTACAAGACTAACCTGGCTTCCTACATCTCTATATCATCATACTCTGTATCATCATACTCAAACCAATACAAAAATAATCAAATGCCACAAAAAAACCCTTACTGCCCCAAATACACTAACACTTACTCTGACAACAAAAAATAATCTGCTCACGCAAAACATCTACAATGTGGCTTGACAGGAGCCATACTCGAAAAAACAAAAAAAGGCTAGAAAACATAAAATATTCGAAAGAAATCTGGTCAAAACTCACCACATCTTATGACTGTAATGCAGGCGGTGGGCTCGAACGTGGTACTGTACAGACGACGTCGGCTATACTGACACCAAATGTAGTGGTGTCAGGTGCCAAACGTATCAGGATGACCAAATGTAGCGAGGAAGAGGTAGAAGGCACCGTATTAAAACTCACAAGGGGAGTGCCAGGGTTGGGAAATGAAATTTGGAGTGGGGCGGCGCGTGTTTGCAGCTCTACCCCATAGAGTTAGAATGCCCCAGCCATATGGCCAGATGGCCAGCCATTCACGAGAAAAACGCTCCGAAACTTTCAGTCCTACAGCATATAATACCCCTGCGTCCGCTCACTGAACCGAATGGCGCGGTGGACGATGCAATATTGGTAACAATTCGTGCTTCGTATTTTCAAAGTATCTATTTTCTTTTCCTTATTGAAAAAAATACAATGACGTTCAAATTGAAAACTTTTGTTCTTTCAACATTTTTAACTTTTCCAACCAAATTATTTCCTTCAAATATTCGTTCGTATTGAACACTGACAATATTTCATTTCTATCATGTATATTATACATAACATCCGTCGAACAGGGGCGTACGGCTTCTATCCGACTAATTCGGGTACACGATCGACTTCAATGTCATGAGACCGCTATAAACGAGGGTCCCCACAAGGGGGCATTTGACAAACTTGGGGAGCGAAGGGACAGCCGCACATCCGCGCTCCGTGCACTACAAACGGGGAAGAAGCAGTTGCTTTTGCGCGCTTGGAACGAGTACACGTGTGTGAAAGTTTTTCCTGTTGCTAACGTTTTGTTGTTACAATGCTTCAAACTGAACACATCGCGAGTTCTGAGGGACTTGTAGAAGATATTACCGACGATTCCCTACACAGCGAGAGATCGAAGTTGCTGATTAAAGATGCAGTTACCGATTTCAATGCACTGCTGGTTGAAAACGATTTACTAGCGTCAGAAGGTTCGCCGTCAATTCCACACGAAGCTATGCTGATGGCACAGAAATTGTACAACACTGTGATAGATTTCTTGAGTGAAAACACTATCGTGGTTGATGAAGAGTTACTTCACGAGAATGAAGGTGGTGAAGATGTAGACTTCGAAGAGATTACAATAGACGAGTATGAACCCCCAGGGAAAAAATCCAAAGAGCCTACGTATATTCCGCTAGAATACAAAATACAATGCGTCAACATTGCGAAAGCACATCCTCGGTGGACTCTGCAGGCGCTGAAAAGTAAAGGATGTCATCGTTAAAAAAATTTAAAAAAAAGGAATATTTATCGCGATGGAAAGACGAAATTAAAAATGGTGGATCTGCATTTGACAAATACACAGCGATAGATTCGTGGACTTACGATCGTTTTGTCGGAGCTAGGCACAATTACCAGAAAGCTACCGCTCGAATTCTGCAAGAATGGGCTTTAGCAGCGGCCGCACAATATGAAAACTTTGAATTTAAAGCTTCTAGTCGATGGACGGCGAGATTTAAACAGCGGCACAAAATTCATCAACGGAAAGTAACAAAATTCGTATCAAGAAAGGAAACAGTGACATTGGAAGAAACCTTGGCTGTTGCAGAAACTTTCCGGCTACAAACTCGAGATTTAATACCCACTTTTGACAAGGACTGTATTATCAACACGGATCAAACAGGTATGTGACACAAAATGAAATCACATTATATAAATGGTATTTCAAACAACGAATACCAATTTGAATAAATCTCTTATATAATCATGTAATTGTATAATCGTTTCGGTCATTAAATATCGTGCTGTTTCATTTGCTTGCAGGATGTCAGTACCAGTCTACTTTCAACCGGACTCACACCCACAAAGGAAGCAAGACCGTACTTGTGAGGAGAGTGGACATGAAGATAGTTACGCATTAATATACAGCACAATATGCTATTACTTTTTCTGGACGTCTGCCGAGTGTTTTCGTATGCTTGCAGGAGACAACAGGTGCATTTAGACCCCGAGAGCAGAAGACGATCGATGAATACGCCAAAACATACGAGAACGTCATTATCAAAATCTGGAAAGTTGACTACAAACACGTACAATGAGTTTCTTAAAACGTCTTTGAAGCCCTATATTGGGAACAAAAGGTTTCTCCTCATCGTCGACTCCTGGGGAGGGCAAACACAACTGTACGATGAGGTTTTCCAGGACGACGCACATCGTCCCACCTGTACCCCCAAAGTTATTCCACCGAAGTGTACACCACTAGTGCAGTCCTGCGATGTTTATTTTTACAGACAGGTGGAAAATTTCATTAAATGCCTGCAAAATTGCACCACGTTAATTGAACAGGATCGAGAGATTAATTCACGAGAAGATTGTATTGAAATTCACTCGATCGTTAACCATCAGTTAACATCTCCTGTTGTTCACAATATGATCGAATACGCATGGTTCGTGTCGAAACCAACCGCAGGAAGACACATCTTTAGAAATGTTAACGAGGTCTGCTTTTCGACAGATATCCTCAAAACTCGCTGCTCGTGTAAAAAATCTTCATTTATTCGATGCGCAAATTGTTCAGACATCATTTGTTTCGAGTGTTTTTATGACAGATATCATTCTGGCTCTTGTGTAATCTCGGAATCCAGCGAATAAACATATCATTATTCATAGTCTTCACAATATGAATATTATTCTCCCATGCACACAGTTTTCAATATACAATACGAACGAATATTCGAAGGAAATAATTTGGTTGGAAAAGTTGAAAATGTGGAAAGAACAAAAGTTTTCAATTTGAACGTCATTGTATTTTTTTAATAAGGAAAAGCAAACAGATACTTTGAAAATACGAAGCACGCATTGTTACCAATATTGGATCGGCCACCGCGCCATTCTGTTCAGTGAACGGACGCAAGGGTATTATATTTTGTAGGACTGAAAGTTTCGGAGCGTTTTTCTCGTGAATGGCTGGCCATCTGGCCGTATGGCTGGGGCATTGTAACTCTATGGGGTAGTACTGCAAACACGCGCCGTTCCACTCTGAACTTCATTTCCCAACCCTGGCACTCCCCTTGCCAGTAAAAACTTTCCAGGTGATTTATTGTTCCCAACCACAGTGCCCTCGTTCCTCTTGGTCTGCATCACAGGGCCCCACAATGTTGAGGAACCACCTCAGCAGCCTGTGCAGCACAATGCTCTGTCGTGCAGGCCTTGGACAGCAGTGGAATTGTGACGGCGTCAGGCTGCACCGACAGTTGGCTCAGCGGCCTGTGTCCCTGCTGACTCAGTGCAGCTCGGTGTGAGCCGCAGGCAGCCAGATGCCGCTTCTTCTCGCCGGCGTGGGTGAGATCGCAGGTCCGAATCTGCGGCCCTCGCCTCGGGATGGCTCCGGCGTGTGTTGGAACCAGGACGACTGCCCGCAGTAGTCGGCCGAGGGGTGGCCCGTCGCTGGCTGGCTGGCTGCGGACCCCGCGTCGGCCTCAGGGGCTCGAACCAACGACCCGCGGTGGACTGGGACGCTGGCGCCCCATCTGCTGCTGTGTGTAGCTGGTGGTGTGACGTGCCCCGCCATCCAGGAGAGCTGCCACACTTGAATAAATCTCGTTAGAAAACGGCACCTATTTATACTCGGCTGTGCGCTTCTGTTTTGCCAAGAACGCCGATTAGCGTCACGTACTCATAAAACTGATGACATTGCTATCCTGAGTGAAAGTGAAGAAGAATTAAATGATCTGCTGAACGGAATGAACAGTCTAATGAGTACACGGTATGGTTTGAGAGTAAATCGGAGAAAGACGAAGGTAATGAGAAGTAGTAGAAATGAGAACAGCGAGAAACTTAACATCAGGATTGGTGGTCACGAAGTCAATGAAGTTAAGGAATTCTGCTACCTAGGCAGTAAAATAACCAATGACGGACGGAGCAAGGAGCACATCCAGTGCAGATTCGCTATGGCAAAAAAGGCATTTCTGGCCAAGAGAAGTCTACTAATATCAAAAACCGGCCTTAATTTGAGGAAGAAATTTCTGAGGATGTACGTCTGGACTACAGCATTGTATGGTAGTGAAACATGGACTGTGAGAAAACCGGAACAGAAGAAAATCAAAGCATTTGAGATGTGGTGCTATAGACGAATGTTGAAAATTAGGTGGACTGGTAAGGTAAGGAATGATGAGGTTCTATGCAGAATCGGAGAGGAAAGGAATATGTGGGAAACACTGATAAGGAGAAGGGACAGGATGATAGGACATCTGCTAAGACATGAGGGAATGACTTCCATGGTACTAGAGGGAGCTGTAGAGGGCAAAAACTGTAGAGGAAGACAGAGATTGGAATACGTCAAGCAAATAATTGACGACGTAGGTTCCACGTGCTACTCTGTGATGAAGGGGTTAGCACAGGAAAGGAATTCGTGGCGGGCCGCATCAAACCAGTCAGTACACTGATGACCAAAAACAAAAAAAAAAAAAACTCATAAAACGCTACGTTGGCCAGTGGGCCCCTTCTGCCTGCGACATGCAAAACCGCTACGTATACTCTTTCAGCAATTTTATGGCCCTGTGGCCTCTATTCTACTTCACAACTGTTAGTATGCGTAACTCACTGCAATCCGGCCGGCACCTGTGTGTAACTTGTGCTCAGAACATCGCACCAAACTAACTTTCCCTATCCTAAACGCTGGTGCCGCTACAATATGTTCTTTACAGTGCAGTACCAGCATTGCTTACGTCTACCAGCATCAACGCGAGCCACGATAGTCACAGGACTCAACATATACCGATGGCTGGCGTCGTCTTTGCATTCACTCACTGCACGCAAATGTATTCGTGCAGCAAGTGAAATTACAGCAACAGAAATATTGACACACATGCTTGGAATGACATGGGGTTTTATTAGAACAAAAGAAAAAAAAAAACGAAGTTCACAGAATGTCTGGCGGATGGCGCTGGACAGCAAAACTGCTACCTTGGCAGGTGAGAGGTACGCCGATATGTTACAGAATCGCATCATCCTCAGCCTGGCTGATAAACACCTGCTGGAACGTACGATGTTTATGCAGGATGGCGCTCCACTCCATATTGCTAGACGCATGAAAGATCTCTTGCGTGCGTCGTTTGGTGATGATCGTGTGCTCAGCCGCCACTTTCGTCATGCTTGGCCTCCCAAACCCCCAGACCTCAGCCAGTGCGGTTATTAGCTTTGGGGTTACCTGAAGTCGCAAGTCTATCGTGATCGACCGACATCTCTAGGGATGCTGAAAGACAACATCCGACGCCAAAGCCTCACGATAACTGCGAACATGCTTTACAGTGCTGTTCACAACATTATTCCTCGACTACAGTTATTGTTAAGGAATGATGGTGTACATATTGAGCATTTCCTGTAAAGAACATCATCTTTGTCTTACTTTGTTATGCTAAATATTGCTATTGTGATCAGATGAAGCGCCATCTGTCGGACATTTTTTGAACTTTTGTATATTTTTTTTTCTTGTTCTAATGAAACCCCATGTTATTCAAAGCATGTGTGTCAATTTGTACATCTCTATCTACATTATTCCGTGATTTATTCAGTTTTCAAATTTATGCTGACTTTTTGATCACCTGGTACATGGTCTGGATGGGATTATTAGCTGTACACTCCGTACCAGGTATCTTGAAAGCTTCGCGACCGATACTGGTGGGCAGCCACTGTGCATGCGCAGAGAGGTATTGCGGTAATACATTTGGCTGACTCCACTTTGCCACGTGTGATCGTTGTGCTTACAATATTAAGTTCAATAGTCCTTTGTGTTTTCCTGTGTTTGTACTACTAGTGTGCTGTGACATCAGATTGAAATTCTGATGCCTATTAATACTTCAACACTAAAAGGTAGGCAACTGAATAGTCAGTTCCGGGGTACTGTACGTTAGGGTGAGCAGACATCCCGTGTTTTACAGGTTTCATCCCTTATTTAGATTAAGTGTCCCGACAGAACACGTGAAAGATGCGTTTTGTCCCGTTTTTCATTAACCGTCCCGAAAGCTTTGAAATACCGTGTTTTTAAGTAACAAAAGGAGAATAAATGTGGCTACACCTAAATACTGAAGAAAATATGCTCTTTGCTGAAATCAAACAGAACGAGACATAGTTTTTGAAGTTTTTTGTTTTGTGTTACGTATTGCTTTCACATGGCTAGCAGTTTTTCATTTACGCTTCCTTGTGCATTGCCTATTGCTTCGGGTCACCACGTTTAAAAGTGTGGCTTCAGACCGTTAAAGGTACAGGTTACGTTACTTGATGTGACATATTGCTGACTTCTCACAGAAATGCCAAAAAGAAAGTGTGTATTTAATGATGACATTAAAGGTGAGTTTCCATTTGTGAAATTAGAAAAATAAAGTGAGAAATTAGAAATTATTTTGCAGGATGGAGGTCGATGTAATGTTGTGCGACACATTAATGTGAAGAGACACAAACTGTTTCGAGCAAAACTTCATCACAAAGTACGATGTCTTTGATTACGAAACGTGGAAACAGTGCCATGGTAAACGATGGAGAATAGCGTCTTGCAGCTGAGGAAAGTTTGCTGGCGTTACATGCATTGAAACACAATCATGCCCTCAGATCAATGCGCTGCACTGCTGCGACCATGAGAAAGCCGTTTGAGAACAAATTTACCTTTTCCATGACTTTCTGGGGAAGAGAAGCATATTAAAAAGTAAGTGAAGGGAGAAAACCGTTAATTAAGAACAGTGAAGTTTGTTGGTGAAAATTGTCTATAATCTTCCATTTCCTTGGAACTGAAGATATGTGCTGCAAAAGTTTTGCTGCGTTTGTGCTAGCTCTATGTGACACTAACGCTGCAGAAATCCTGTTTTCTATCACAAAAGCTCCATGGTCTGATGAAAAGGATAGGTTAAATGTGGAAACGGTTAAGAATATAATTAAAACTGCGGTTCATTTTCAGGATATTTCCAGTGTTGATTTCTATAACATTCTATTTGAAAATATCCAACTCCTGACAGCATACATTCTTCTGTAAAGTTTAATAAAATGATTATTCATAAACTACTCACGGTGAGATTTCCAGGGCAGCTGAGAATGAGAAACAAATAGCCTATGAAAGTAATGATCATTTTCTGCCATAGTTAACTCGTTATATTAAAGTGATGCATTGTGTTTGCATGTGACAACAACAAAGCAATAAAATTTTTACTCGATTAATTTTTAAGACAACTTTTAACAAAAATGTTCGACGACCTATGTAGTTGTAGCATAAACCATTTCAGCACCAATTATATACAGTATTAACGAAAGTTTTCAGAAAATTTTGATTCATTCCATTGTCTCCCAAATTTGATTTCGGAAATCTGGTCGCCCTACTGTACGTAACATTTTAATGTTTACGGAAGGTGAATTCACTCAGGAATGAACAATCCGTTGCAGCATGTTCAGCTGAGTGTCCAAGTGGCCACAGGTGTTTCTCGTAGCAGTGTCCAGAAAATTAACAGGGAAGGCAGGGTATCGGAATCTGGTGGATGAAGGGATTCTGTAAATCCAGATAAAAAACGTAAGCGCCAAACAGTTACAGACATTATTTTATAGTTTTGACGAGACCGTTGTTTGGAGATTTGGTTACAAGTTTCATTTGAACGAAAAACGAGTGTCTGCGATGGAAAGAATTAGACAGAAGCTGAAAGAAGCTATAATAGACCTCCTAAATGGCAACACTAGACTTATGCAGTTGTTAAAGAAATTGGGTTTCAACTGGAAAAAAAAATCAAGAAGGTTCAAATTATTGGAGAAAAGCAGCACCCGAGAAAAAAGAATTGCGTATTCGAAACAAATCAAATAATTTAGAGAGGAAAACAGAGACATTGCCTGCATTGATGAAACTTTCATTTCACCAACCACTCAACTTGGAGTGATAATACAACCGACCATCAGCCCAGACCGGTATCAAACGGACGACGCTTAGTGATAACTCATGCACACGGTGAGAACGGCTTCATTTCCAGTGCACTTGTCACACGGAAGACGAATCAAGCAATGGGGGATTATCACAACACGAATAAAAAATTATGAAAAGTGTTTGACAGAAAAGGTGATTCCCAATTTAAAAACTAACTCTATGCAAATTTTGGACAATGTGCCATTTTAACAATGTTAAAAAAAGATATAAAGTTTAATTCTACTAAAGACTATATTTAAAAGTGACTAGTAAGGGAACATTCTCGTATGACATGCTGAAACCTGTTCTGTATGAGGTTGTCCGATGAAATAAGCCAAGTACCGTCGAGAGTTCCACTAATAAGATTCTGCAAACCGCTGGTCACCTTGTTTTACGTCATCCTCCTTGCCATTCGGAATTAAATTCAACACAGAATATTTTGTCTATTGTGAAATGTTAGGTAGGACTGTTGTAGTACGGCTCTCTGCAAAGTAAGATCTGTGAAACACTTGTGCGATGAGAAACTTAATTCAGTGATTGTGTTGTGCGAATTCGATAAAAAAATTCAACGTGTTCCATATTTTAGCTAAGCTACATACTTTTGCATCGCATTTTACTGAAACAGTTACTCTAGCTTTAGTCCTAAATAAAACGCTAACAATTATCACGTTTGAAAACTAACTGAGATACTCTTTGACGCACAAAGTATAAAATTTTTCATGGCACAAAAATTTCACACACACATACTCGTATTTATCTTTGAATCTGACGATGGCGCAACAGCCGAAAATCAGCTTGGGAAAGAAAAGGACTGTAGAATACAAGCTGCGACATGACCGTGAATTCACCATAAAAGTGTCAGCCCTAAAATCTTTCCCTTTATATAATTTTATATGTTTAACTATATTTGTCTTTTATTTTATCACAATTGATTTCTATTATAGTTATCAAAATTTAAAAGTCTGCAACACGTATTTTACCTACTGCATTTTCATCATATTATAGTTCTTACGTAAATCAAGAATACATCTAAGCCCACAGTGGCGACATCTATAAAGCATTAGGGCAAACATATTTCTGGTAGCTACTGCACTTCTGTAGGTTTTGTACAGTAACGCCCGTTGCAAAATGACTGTGTCGACGATGTGGCCTATGTTACACCATATTTCAGTTTTACGTGACGATGCTTTACTGAGCATATTTATGTTTTAACGATGCCATTACAGATTTATCACATTATGACACTGTGTAGAACAGGTACGCTCTATGTTATTTTATCTGTACATTCCCAGTTTGTAAGAGAGTACATGGTGATATGAAATACTGTATTGTTTTGAAAGATAGGCTGCCCACTAGTTGTATATTTTTTCATATTGTAGATCTGAAGATCGTCATTACTGACTGAAACCGGTCATCGTCGAAGGACTTTATATTGTGATCAAGGACTGGAATAAAAAACATTTAAACTGTAGAATATTACACCAGTGTCGTGTATTCTCTCATTTGTAATATATAATATTACTTCTTAGTTGTACTTTGTATTATTGCTGTTAGCAGAAGAATTCTAGTGAATTTGTTGACGATTTTTTTAAGATTAGTCTGCTCGTTTACATTACATGTAATAAAATTAATATTTCCTTTAAAACTATTATTATATTTAGGTTCATCAAAATAAAGGTAATGTGTATTTAAGATACCCTTGGAAACATAGAGGCCAGAAGGCTTGTTCCACTACATATATATACCGACACCTTGTTTTAATCTGACAGGAAGTTTCATGTGCTTCGTTGTTCTTAATATCCTTGTTGTGCAGCAGCTTAAAGTACTTTGTCCACTTCTCCATACGTAAAATAGCTTTATTTCTTTTAGTTCACTTTTATTTGAGCTTAACAGTTCTCAACCGCCAAGAAAAATTACCATCTTAAAAAACCAAATCCGATTGTGTCGTACTTGATATCAAGCAGTTTTTATACATAAATTACGATCAGGAAATTGTGTAGTGAAGGAAATCAACATATTTTAGATCCTATTGTTCTTCCTTGCATTTCTAATCTGTATGGAGTACGCATAAAAACTAAACTTCCTAAGAACTGTTGTATACAAATGTATAAAAAACTTTTGACAGGGTCCATAATGTCTAATTCCCGTAGTTCCTGTTCAGCCGGAGGTGATCGGTTACTCGGACTGTAATGACGTATAATTTTCGCTGTGTGACCAGACGCAGGCGAATCGCGATTTATTACTAATAATGTTGTCAGTTACAGCTACAAAAATACTTTATGACAGACTTAGGTTATTGTTTTCCATGTACATGCAGTTGCTACAGAAGAAATCATACGAGCTGTGCACCGGAACACTGTTAAAATATTTCTGACAATTTGCGTGGTTGATGTCATCCCCATGATGTCGTTATGGTCTTCAGTCCTGAGACTGGTTTGATGCAGCTCTCCATGCTACTCTATCCCGTGCAAGCTTCTTCATCTCCCAGTACCTACTGCAACCTACATACTTCTGAATCTCCTTGGTGTACTCATCTCTTGGTCTCCCTCTACGATTTTTCCCCTCCACGCTTCCCTCCATTACTAAATTGGTGATCCCTTGATGCCTCAGAACACGTCCTACCAACCGATCCCTTCTTCTTGTCAAGTTTTGCCACAAACGTCTCCCCAGTTCTATTCAATACCTCCTCATTTTAGTTATGTGATCTACCCATCTGATCTTCAGCAATCTTCTGTAGCACCACATTTCGAAAGCTATTTTCTTCTTGTCCAAACTGGTTATCGTCCATGTTTCACTTCCATACATGGCTACACTGCACACAAATACTTTCAGAAACGACTTCCTGACACTTAAATCTATACTCGATGTTAACAAATTTCTGTTTTTCAGAAACGCTTTCCTTGCCATACGCAGTCTGCATTTTATATCCTCTCTACTTCAACCGTCATCAGTTATTTTGTTCCCCAAATAGCAAAACTCCTTAACTACTTTAAGTGCCTCATTTCCTAATCTGATTCCCTCAGCATCACCCGACTTAATTCGACTACATTCCATTATCCTCGTTTTGCTTTTGTTGATGTTCATCTTATATCCTCCATTCAAGACACTATCCAGTCCATTCAACTGCTCTTCCAAGTCCTTTGCTGACTCTGACAAAATTACAATGTCATCGGCGAACCTCAAAGTTTTTATTTCTTCTCCATGGATTTTAATACCTACTCCGAATTTTTCTTTTGTTTCCTTTACTGCTTGCTCAATATACAAATTGAATAACATCGGGGATAGGCTACAAACCTGTTTCACTCCCTTCCCAACCACTGCTTCCCTTTCATGTTCCTCGACTCTTATAACTGCCATCTGCTTTCTGTACAAATTGTAAATAGCCTTTCGCTCCCTGTATTTTACCCCTGCCACCTTCAGAATTTGAAAGAGAGTATTCCATTGTCAAAAGCTTTCTCTGAGTCTACAAATTCTAGAAACATAGGTTTGCCTTTTCTTAATCTAGCTACTAAGAGAAGTCGTAGGCTCAGTATTGCCTCACGTGTTCCAATATTTCTACGGAATCCAAACTGATCTTCCCCGCGGTCGGCTTCTTCTAGTTTTTCCATTCGTCTGTAAAGAATTCGCGTTAGTATTTTGCAGCCGTGACTTATTAAACTGATAGTTCGGTAATTTTCACATCTGTCAACACCTGCTTTCTTTGGGATTGGAATTATTATATTCTTCTTGAAGTCTCATACATCTTGCTCACCAGATGGTAGAGTTTTGTCGGGACTGGCTCTCCCAAGGCCGTCAGTAGTTCTAATGGAATGTTGTCTACGCCCGGGGCCTACTCAGTGCTCTGTCAAACCCTTGACGCGGTATCATATTTCCTATTTCATCTTCATCTACATCCTCTTCCATATCCATGATATTGTCCTCATGTACATCGCCCTTGTATAGACCCTCTATATACTCCTTCCACCTTTCTGCTTTCCCTTCTTTGCTTAGAACTGGGTTTCCATCTGAGCCCTTGATATTCATACAAGTGGCTCTCTTTTCTCCAAAGGTCTTACTTTCCTGTAGGCAGTATCTATCTTACCAAAAAATGGCTCTGAGCACTATGGGACTTAACATCTGTGGTCATCAGTCCCCTAGAACTTAGAACTACTTAAACCTAACTAAGGGACGGAACTTAAGAGCACTTCCAGTTACACTTAGAATTTTGTCACATGTGTCTTCCTTAACCAGTTTCACGTATACCATACTGCTCACTATAGACACGTGGATGCCAACAAGATCGTTGCAAAAAAAAAAAAAAAATGGTTCAAATGGCTCTGAGCACTATGGACTTAACATCTGGGGTCATCAGTCCCCTATAACTTAGAACTACTTGAACCTAACTAACCTAAGGACATCACACAGATCCATGCCCGAGGCAGGATTCGAACCTGCGACCGTAGCTGTCACGCGGTTCCAGACTGAAGCGCCTAGAACCGCACGGCCACCCCGGCCAGCTATCTATCTTACCCCTAGTGAGATAAGCATCTACATCCTTACATTTATCCTCTAGCCATCCCTGTTTAGCCATTTTGCACTTCCTGTCGATCTTATTTCTGAGACGTTTGTATTCCTTTTTGCCTGCTTCATTTACTGCATTTTTATATTTTCTCCTTTCATCAATTAAATTCAGTCTATCTTCTGTCACCCAACGATTTCTACTAGCCCTCGTCTTTTTACCTACTTGATCCTCTGCTGCCTTCACTACTTCATCCCTCAAAGCTACCCATTCTTCTTCTACTGTATTTCTTTCCCCCATTCCTGCCAATTGTTTCCTTATGCTCTCTCTGAAACTCTGTACAACCTCTGGTTTAGTCAGTTTATCCAGTTCCCATCTCCATAAGTTCCCACCTTTTGGCAGTTTCTTCAGTTTTAATCTACGGTTCATAACCAATAGATTGTGGTCAGAGTCCACATCTGCCCCTGGAAATGTCTTACAATTTAAAACCTGGTTCCTAAATCTCTGTCTTACCATTATATAATCTATCCGAAACCTGTCAGCATCTCCAGGCTTCTTCCGTGTATACAACCTTCTTTTATGACTCTTGAACCAAGTGTTAGCTGTCCCCATAATGAGGAATATTCTTGGCGCTGGATCACGATAGTGTAACTGAGGTAAGGGGAACAGTGTGATCACGTTCCTTGATATCCTGGCCGAGAAGTATTCGCCGAATATCAACCCTATCAACACATCTGGCACGCCTTCCAAGCCTACCTCTGGATTACAGACGAAATGTTGCGATCTACAAAAGCTAAGCGACGTTTCGAACCACATCTGGCGCCATCTGAGTAGGGACTCGTTCCAATATTCTCAGAATAAACGGCACGACGATTTCTCTTGCCTGAGGTGACGATCACGCTAATTGCGGACGTACATAGCACGTTTGCACTATACCTAGCACCTATTTTCTTGTCCAATAACGGTACGTCTGCAAACGAGGTAGTTACCTGTGACTACTGTTTGTGACCGCAGCTACCCAAGTGGCTATGTGAGTTTCCAAACGACACGACTGCGTTTGAAGCTGAGGAAGTCCTACAATACAATTTCAACCTGACTGCTGCGAAGGATGCAATTAATGGTAATTGTGTACCGGTTTCTTGCTAAACGTCTGAGCAGCCAATGTTTTTCCCTCGAACTTTCTATGTTTCTGCAAACAGGTTCGCAGTACAGAAACGCGCTAACGAGTGTGGTCGTTAGTTAATTGCCGCAAGAAATCGCAGCTCTGGACTGTGAAATGCGGAAAGTCGAGGGGTTCACGTATGGAAGCAAGTACGAGATCTTGTCATGAGTTGTTTTACTGAAGGAGGCACTCGAACAGGTTTCAAACCCTATCATGATGCAGGTCTTCCGCCGTAATCCGGAATCTCTTAAGGGGAGGCAATATCCCTGAATCACTTAAGGCGTGTGCTGGCGTCTTTCCATGGAGAGAATGAGTGTCCATTCCGAGACTGCTCTTCCTGAAATCAAGAGGACGTCAGCGAAATGTTAAATCCTAATCATTCTTCTTTGCCTTCCAGTCGTTTTTTAAATATATTTTCTGATGTGTTCTTTTAACCTACTGTCTATAAACTTTAGAATATTCTTTAGATTTATGATAACTTTGCACTTCATGAAATTGAACATGTGTTCAAATCTCAGCCTACTTCAGGCTACGTTTAAATTTATGCTGTATCAATGAGTTAGTCGACTACAGCTTAAACCACCTTTTCTTTCTCATAACACACGTGTAACCAATAAACGGGGGTGTCGTAATTGTTTGTACGTTAACTGCGGTTAACATACCCCAAAATTCTATCATAGGAATGATTTTACAATGCTGTGTACATGTAATGCATTGCGCTATAGTGGATTCGCACACACTTCTAGTCAAAGACAATAGTTGTTTCCGCAGAAATAGTGTTGGAGATTGATACTTTCCATTCTACACTTAAAAACACTGAAACTCTTAATGAACTTGTCATAACATTTTTTTTTTAATTTACATCTTGGTACATTCGAATAAATGTATTACCCGATTTACTGGCATTCTTTATAAATTGCAAAGTTCTGGCTTTTTATTTATGAGTATATGGACAGTAAAATATTGTTTGTTTATATTCAATCATAAAAATGTGTAATAACAAATTATTTCAAACTAAAAATGAAAATAGTAAAAATTTGATAAGCATATTCCTCCAAATTTTTATAAAGATGTTTGAAAATGGATTATTATTATTTCTGTTACATCTATAATTCAGTTCTTCTCTGGAAATGGTGCAGACTGCCAAAGAGTGGGAAGGCAGCTATTTAGTTGAAACGGAGTGTAGCTTTTTTATTTGTGATATGTGCTGTCGTATCTTAACTAAGGCAGTAAATAATGAAGACGAAAAAAGCTGCACATCGTTTCATTACAGAATGTAGTACATGTCTTGGAGAAGCCTGGAACTCCTGTTGTAAAATATGAATCAACCAAACAGACACGGAATAGCCAACATACGAAAATTCGAAGGACAACACTGCTGGGAGTAAAGCAAAGTAATATTACTTTTCAAATAGCGCTCATCTGTAACATTATAATCATTCGCATTTGCCTTTGTATTTTATCATGTGCGGTATACAGCAACACATACCACTGAATATTTGCTGATGAATTTAAAACATTTGATTTTAATAACTCGCAAAAGAGACGGAAAAGTTTAGAAACCGAACCGTTTTATTTTATGTAACGCAAAGGTAGCCATAGTGCCTGATGATGTACTCCAAAACTTAATCGCATTCTCAATTAAAATTGCTATTCACGTCAGACTATAACAGTTGTTTTCTCTATATTCTCATACTTTTAAAAAAGAAACTGTATAAAGTTTATTATTAGTTTACTAATCACTTTTCCTAGTGTTCAAGTGACAGAAATACCCCTCGAAACGGTAATTTCACTGCCACAAATTCTAATTTTCATTCTTCTCTGCTGTCGCACTCCAAGTTTCCAGTGTCGCTACTGTTCCATTTCTGTTTCGGTTAGACCGGCAGCGAGAGTGCACCACTAGTTCCTGACTAATAAAGCGAGTGCATCATTCGCTTGTTACATATTTTTACGAGCTTCAAACAGGAGCGACTTATTTTCAGTTATCTGTGTAGTTACTAGTTTATTTTTATAATATCTTGCTTGTCTGAGTGCTTACTAGGCACAACCTTTTATTTCAATAACAGTGTAGTGTACAGTACCGCCCATTGCTATCAAACGTTGTATCTACCCTCGTATCGTACAGGCTTTTGTTTGTTTGGTTAGAACAGCTCAGTGTTGGTTATACGAGGTGTGGCTAGAAAAAAACCGGACTAGTACTGGTGAAACAATAAAACGAATGCAATAAGGCTGAAAGTCGCGTGGCCTGTCACGTGACTCTCGCTCCGCCTACTGCTCGAGTTTCATCTGCCTCCTGCACTCAGTCTGCCCGTCGCGTCTGTTTTAAGTAGTTGACGTTTTGTCTGTGCGTCGGAAAATGTTGAGTGTACAGAAAGAACAGCGTGTTAACATCAAATTTTGTTTCAAACTAGGAAAATCTGCAAGTGAAACGTTTGTAATGTTACAACAAGTGTACGGTGATGATTGTTTATCGCGAACACAAGTGTTTGAGTGGTTTAAACGATTTAAAGATGGCCGCGAAGACACCAGTGATGACACTCGCACTGGCAGACCATTGTCAGCAAAAACTGATGCAAA
The DNA here is from genome assembly GCF_023898315.1 of Schistocerca nitens. Lineage (NCBI taxonomy): Eukaryota > Metazoa > Arthropoda > Insecta > Orthoptera > Acrididae > Schistocerca > Schistocerca nitens. The sequence goes on from NC_064621.1 coordinate 57,783,443, forward strand.
CATTGAAAAAATCGGTAAACTTGTTCGACACTTTCCTTGTCAACTCCTGCTAACTCAGACACTGCTCCAGGCTGTGTTGGCTTCCGTCACACAGCTTGAGGCTGCTGGTAAGGGGCGTCACTGTGGGGGATCGGACGCGGGGATGTGAGGGACAATGAGCATGTCCCACGAGTCCTCCGGTCCACTGCTGTGATCGCCCCGGGTACTGCGTGCACTGTGGTTGGCCCCTCATCTGTGGTCCAGTGGGAGATCATTCCAAAGTCTGGCAGGCAGTGAAAAACTTTCTGAGGGTCCGATCGTAGGGCCTCCCGCTTCGTTTGACAAACAGGTTTCGGGCGTTATCTGTGGCTGACGATGTCTCTGAGCCGGATGCACTCGTCCACCCTCTTCCTGAGGAAGCTTGTCCGCTGGCAAGGTCTGGGCATTCACAGAGGGTGGGATCTCCAATTTTAGGCTTGTTATGGGGCTCCTTAGGAACATGGCTGCCAAGGAAGGAAAGGAAGCCACGATGCTCTTCATGTGAATTCTTGGGGGCATCATTCCGGATGTGGAAAGTGTGCCTCCGGATGCCATGAAGAGTACAGGGTGCAGCCAACTGCAGGTGGTGGCTCATATCAGTACCAATGACGTGTGTCGCTTTGGATCGGAGCAGATTCTGTCTTGTTTCGGGCGGCTAGCGGAAATGGTAAAGACTGCCACTCTTGCTTCCGAGATTAACGCGGAGCTCACCATCTGCAGCATCGTCGATAGAACCGACAGAGCCGAGTGGAGGGTCTGAATCAGAGGCTCAAGCGGTTCTGTGACCGTGTAGGCTGCAGATTCCTTCTTGCACCGTCGGGTGCTGGGTTTCCGCTTAATAGATCAGGAGTCCACTACACACATGAGGCGGCTACACGGGTAGTGGGGGCTGTGTGGAAGGGACTGGGCGGTCTTTCAGGTTACAGGGTCTCAGGGAACCACAGAACGGGCGTCCGTCTAAAAGTGGGCAGGTAAAACTCAGTAAGGTAGTTGTAGAAACGGTTGGTATTGTAGTTATAAATTGTCGTAGCTGTGTTGGAAAAGAACCAGATCTCCAAGCCCTAATAGAAAGCACTGAAGCTCAAACAGTTGCAGGTACAGAGAGCTGGCTAAAGCTGGAAATAAGTTCAGCCGAATTTTTTTCAATTGATCTAACAGTGTTCAGAAAGGATAAATTAAATATAGTTGGTGGTGATGTATTTATTGCTGTCAGAAGTAGTTTGCCTTGTAGTGAAATTGAAGTAGACAGTTCGTGTGAAATAGTATGGGTAGGGGTTAAACCTGACAATCAGACTAAACTATTAATTGAATCGTCTTAGCGACCCCCCGAATCAGAAGACGTAGTTGCTGAACAGTTCAAAGAAAACTTGAGTCTCATTTCAAATAAGTACCCCGCTCATACAATTATAGTCGGTGGTGACTTCAGTCTACCCTCGATATGCTGGAAAAATTATAGGTTTAAAGTCGGCGGCAGGCATAAAACGTCATCCGAAATTACACTGAATGCTTTCTCAGAAAATTATTTTGAACAATTAGTTCACGAGGCCACTCGAAGCGTAAATGGTTGCTACAGCACACTTGACCTTTTAGCAACAAATAATCCTGGGCAAATAGTGAGTATTGTGACTAATACAGGGATTAGCGACCACAAGGCAGCTGCTGCTAGGCTGAAACCGTAACACCTACAACCATCAAAAAGAAACGCAAAGTATATCTATTTAAAAAAAAGCTGATAAAAATGCTCTTAACGCCTCTTCAAGAGACAGTCTTCACTCCTTCCGAGCCTACCCTGTAAGTGTAGAAAAGTTGTGGAATTTTTTCAGAGAGATAGTATCGACAGCAGTTGACATATACCACATAAATTAATAAGTGATGGTACTGATACCCCATGGTACACAAAACAGGTCAGATCTTTGTTGCAGAAGCAACGGAAAAAGCATGCCAAATTTGAAAGAACGCCAAATCCCCAAGATTGGCAAAGTCTTACAGAAGTTCGAAATATAGCGCGTCATTCAATGCGAGATGCTTTTAACAATTTCCGCAACGAAATTCTGTCTCGCAATCTGCAGGAAACCCAAAGATATTCTGGTCATACATAAAGCACACCAGTGGCAAGACGCAATCAATACCTTCGATAACAACGGTGAAGTAACTGATGACAGTGCCACTAAAGCAGAGTTATTAAACACGGTTTTCCAAAACTCCTTCACCAAAGAAGGCGAAGTAAATATTTCTGAATTCCAGTCAAGAACAACTGCCAAGATGAGAAACATAGAAGTAGATATCCTCGGTGTAACAAAGCAGCTTAAATCACTTAACGAAGGCAAGGTCTCCGATCCAGATTGTATACCAGTCAGGTTCCTCTCACAGTATGCTGATAAAGTAGCTCCATATTTAGCAATTATATACAACCACTCTCTCACAGAAAGATCCGTACCTAAAGATTGGAAAATTGCTCAAGTCGCGCCAATACCCAAAAAGGGAAGTAGGAGTAATCCGCTGAATTACAGGCCAATATCACTAACGTCGATTTGCAGTAGGGTTTTAGAACATACACTGTATTCGAACATTATGAAGCACCTCGAAGAAAACGATTTATTGACACATAGTCAGCACGGACTCAGAAAATATCGTTCTTGTGAAACACAACTAGCTATTTATACTCATGTAGTAATAAGTGCTATCGACAGGGGATGTCAAATTGATTCCATATATTCAGATTTGGAGGCTTCCGACACCGTTTCTCACAAGGGTCTTCTAACTAAACTGCGTGCCTACGGAGTATCGCCTCAGTTGTGCGACTGGAGTCGTGATTTCCTGCCACAGAGGTCACAGTTCGTAGTAATAGACGGAAAGTCATCGAGTAAAACAGGAGTAATATCCGGCGCTCCCAAGGAAGTGTTATAGGCCCTCTATTGTTCCTGATCTATATTAACGACATAGGAGACAATCTGAGTAGCCGTCTTAGATTGTTTGCAGATGATGCTGTCATTTACCATCATGTAAAGTCATCAGATGATCAAAACGACTTGCAAAATGATTTAGATAAGTTATCTGTATAGCGCGAAAAGTGGTAATTGACTCTGAATAAAGAAAAGTGTGAAGTTATTCACATGAGTATTAAAAGAAATCAGCTAAATTTCGATTACGCGGTAAGTCACACAAATATGAAGGCTATAAATGCAACTAAATTCTTAGGGATTACAATTACAAATAACCTAAATTGAAACGGTCATATAGATAATACTGTGGGTTGAGCAAACCAAAGACTGCGATTCATTGGCAGAACACTTAGAAGATGCAACAGGTCTACTCAAGAGACTGCTTACACCACGCTTGTCCGCTCTATTCTGGAGTACTGCTGTGCGGTGTGGGATCCGCATCAGGTGGGACTGACGGATGACATCGAAAAAGTACAAAGAAGGGCAGCTCGTTTTGTATTATCGCGAAATAAGGGAGATAGTGTCACAGACATGATACGTGAATTGGAGCGGTAATCATTAAAACAACGGCATTTTTCGTTGCGACCTTCTCATGAAATTTCAAGCGTACGTTTTCTCTTCCGATTGCGAAAACATTCTGTTGCCACCCACCTACATAGGGACAAATGATCATCACGATAAAATAAGAGAAATCAGCGCTCACACAAAAAATTTAAGTGCTTGTTTTTCCCGCGTGCCGTTCGAGAATGGAACGGTAGAGAGACAGCTCGAAGGTGGTTCATTGAGCCCTCTGGCAGGCACTTTATTGTGAATAGCAGAGTAACCACGTAGATGTAGATGTTCCCATAGTTCGCTGATCGCATTTCCAGGTCTGATACCGCACACGGAATGCAGAAAAACACGTACATTTATATATTTGTATATCTAAATGTTTTGATTTATTTAGTTATCGTAGAAGCTAACTCGTTGATACAATCTTTAGTATTATTCACATTTATATTTATTTCAAGAGTGGGTAATTCCCCAAGTTGAAATACATAGACAAATAAAACTACATGTAAATGGAGAAGCTGAAAAAACTTATCTGATCCAAATTTCAGTCGTGAAAGCAAATCCGTGTTCAAGTGTTGAAGATTGGACCTAAAAGTTATTTCACAGTAATAATTTGACGAATGTAGGGTCCGGAATTGCAATCGTTGTGCTGTCCTGGAAGAAACAGTGTTATTTGGTTCGAAGATAGCAACGAAAATCTAGTCGTCCGATTAAACTATTTATCTTATGTTTACATTTTATTAAAAACACTTTAAGATTTTTTAACCTAGATCTACAGAGGCTATGAATTTTGCACTTACTCAGTAGTGCCTGAAATAGTTACATTTTAGTTCATTTTCGAAGTACTGTATAACAGTATCATCACTGGACCGTTTTCAAGCATCCTGTTAAAGACGTTTGTCTAAAGCAATATTGTACCCGTAGTACGTCGTTTTCAACTAAAGCTGAAAGTAGTGACGAAACAAAATTTAGGTTATGTAGGTACCGTAGCGTATATATACACTCCTGGAAATCGAAATAAGAACACCGTGAATTCATTGTCCCAGGAAGGGGAAACTTTATTGACACATTCCTGGGGTCAGATACATCACATGATCACACTGACAGAACCACAGGCACATAGACACAGGCAACAGAGCATGCATAATGTCGGCACTAGTACAGTGTATATCCACCTTTCGCAGCAATGCAGGCTGCTATTCTCCCATGGAGACGATCGTAGAGATGCTGGATGTAGTCCTGTGGAACGGCTTGCCATGCCATTTCCACCTGGCGCCTCAGTTGGAGCAGCGTTCGTGCTGGACGTGCAGACCGCGTGAGGCGACGCTTCATCCAGTCCCAAACATGCTCAATGGGGGACAGATCCGGAGATCTTGCTGGCCAGGGTAGTTGACTTACACCTTTTAGAGCACGTTGGGTGACACGGGATACATGCGGACGTGCATTGTCCTGTTGGAACAGCAAGTTCCCTTGCCGGTCTAGGAATGGTAGAACGATGGGTTCGATGACGGTTTGGATGTACCGTGCACTATTCAGTGTCCCCTCGACGATCACCAGTGGTGTACGGCCAGTGTACGAGATCGCTCCCCACACCATGATGCCGGGTGTTGGCCCTGTGTGCCTCGGTCGTATGCAGTCCTGATTGTGGCGCTCACCTGCACGGCGCCAAACACGCATACGACCATCATTGGCACCAAGGCAGAAGCGACTCTCACCGCTGAAGACGACACGTCTCCATTCGTCCCTCCATTCACGCCTGTCGCGACACCACTGGAGGCGGGCTGCACGATGTTGGGGCGTGAGCGGAAGACGGCCTAACGGTGTGCGGGACCGTAGCCCAGCTTCATGGAGACGGTTGCGAATGGTCCTCGCCGATACCCCAGGAGCAACAGTGTCCCTAATTTGCTGGGAAGTGGCGGTGCGGTCCCCTACGGCACTGCGTAGGATCCTACGGTCTTGGCGTGCATCCGTGCGTCGCTGCGGTCCGGTCCCAGGTCGACGGGCACGTGCACCTTCCGCCGACCACTGGCGACAACATCGATGTACTGTGGAGACCTCACGCCCCACGTGTTGAGCAATTCGGCGGTACGTCCACCCGGCCTCCCGCATGCCCACTATACGCCCTCGCTCAAAGTCCGTCAACTGCACATACGGTTCACGTCCACGCTGTCGCGGCATGCTACCAGTGTTAAAGACTGCGATGGAGCTCCGTATGCCACGGCAAACTGGCTGACACTGACGGCGGCGGTGCACAAATGCTGCGCAGCTAGCGCCATTCGACGGCCAACACCGCGGTTCCTGGTGTGTCCGCTGTGCCGTGCGTGTGATCATTGCTTGTACAGCCCTCTCGCAGTGTCCGGAGCAAGTATGGTGGGTCTGACACACCGGTGTCAATGTGTTCTTTTTTCCATTTCCAGGAGTGTACTTTCTTAGATGTCTGATGATCAGAATGACTGCAATGGCAAATACTGTCAACTCAGTGGAAGGTGGTGTTACAAACAATTTGTGCCAAAGGGTGCATATTTACAAACATAATACACAGTATGTGACATCAGTGTTCAGGATATATCTAATAGCATACAAATATAGTTAGGAGTAGTGGAAACTTTAATGACATTAGACTATAGCGGGGTATAATCTACCAGATACAGTAAAATTATAACATATGGTAATATTGACAGCAGAACATCTTAGTATTAGGTATCCTTATAATTAACTGCGCTGCGCCTGCAGCTGTTTATTGTCACCCTGACAACGCTAGCGATCTCTCAGGCGCTGTAAGTCTTGGTCGTTGGACTGGTAGAAAACTGCTGACGAATTTTTTATTTCCTAACTTTTTGTGTTCATTTAAATAAACTTCTGTGGACTGGTCCTAAAACGGTTGTAAGTCTCTACGTCTACCAATAGTGCAGTAATGTTACGTGTAGAGACTGCACCGAGTCATTTACTGTGGTTCTTCTGTGCAGTCCGAATACAAGACGCTAGCGCGACCTGTTGTCGAGTAGTCCCACCGCTATTGTTAAGTACCCGTACCAGGTCGGATTAAGGGAAGACTCGGAGGCAGGCTGCTAGGTTTGTTACTAGTAGGTTCCAACGACTTGTAACTATTACGGACATGCTTCAGGAACTCAGATGGGAATCCCTGGAGTGAAGACGAAATTCTTTTTGGAGGAACACTATTGAAAAAATTCAGAAAACTGGCCTTTGAAGCTGACAGCAGAAAGATTCTACTACGTCGAACATACACTGCGCGTCAGGACCACGAAGATAAGATACAAGAAGTTAGTGGTCATGTGAAAGCATATAGACAGTCGTTTTCCCGTCGCTTTATTTTCGAGTGGAATAGGAAAGGAAATGACTATTAGTGGTACCGGTTACCCTCCGGCACACGCCGCACAGTGGACTGCGGAGTGTCTGTGTAGATGCAGATGAAGTTCTTTGCGTTCTGACCCCAATAAATGTGCTGCAGAGGTGAAAGGATTACTGTCACACATGTACTAAACTCTTCTTCCTGCTGGCCAATGTAGAGATATGGGACGTTTTCGTAACTGATTTTGTAAATTTCTGCCTCAGTAGCTGTAGGATCAGCGCGGCCGATTGGAAACTTAGGGGGCCCAGTTTCGATTCCCGGAAGGGTCAGAATTTTTTTTCCACTGGGAGTCTAGGTGTTGTGTTGTCTTTACGTTTGTATCGTCATAACTGACGATAGTCCACTATTGGGTTGGCTGCATGAGGATATCTCGAAAGCTACTAACTTTTCAAAAAATAAATTCTAAATACCTGATTCACTGCATAACCGTTAACGTTAACTAAAAAACCTATCTACTGAAGATCTAATATTGCTTCGGTAAAAAAAAATATTTTGACAGAGTATTTGAAAATTGCCTAAGGCCTAAATTGTGCGAATATAAACCAGAAACTAACAGCTGCAGTTAGCATAGTTATTCACATAATATCAGTTGAAGCCATGAAGTCTGTATATGAGTCCGCTATCATTTTATTTTTAGCACTTTTATTTTCACAAGTCCGTCTTAATCACATAGATTTCTTTACACTTTGTGACCGGTTTCGGCTTATCGCCACCTTCAGATCTGTTGTGAATGTACATATTGCGTAAGCTTACGCAATATTTATATTTACAACAGATCTGAAGATGGCGATAAGCCGAAACCGGTTATAAAGTGTAAAGAAATCTATGTGAGTAAGACGGACTTGTGAAAATAAAAGGAAAAAAATTCACATGATACGTTGAGTTACACTTTTGAAGGAGTTGTAGTCCCAAAGCGAGGAGCATGGCATAGCTATTCCGAAGTAGCTATACCCAGCGTCTCATTCCCTACTGACCCTTTTATTTTTCTACCGTCGTACTAAAGTCCCATCCACACCACCCCTCTTCAAAAGTGCCAGCACTGTTTCCAATTCATCGTGATCTACCTGGTTGGGAGTCACCCTTTTTCATTTGTTTTTTTAGATATTATCTTTTGAGATTACACTCGAAGACCATGTGGTTCCGTTCATGTGAGAAATGTCCCTATTTACTTTGATTGTTTCCAGATGGAAATACGGTGGGATTGTCAACGTACAATTCAGCGAAAAACCTTTCAATGGACAGGCTATCCCAGAAAACTGGAGGTAGGATTTGTATAAACAATTCATAAGAAAGAGGTAATAGAATTATAGAAAAATAAATGTGACTGTTAACCTATATTTAACTATTTTAGAGACATAGTTTGAAGAAATGGAGGCTGAAGAACAAGCTGGCTTCAGAGTAGGAAGATCAACTATAGACCATATTCACTCGTGTGAATGGCGATGTGATTTAAATTGGCAATTTATTTGGGTACATCATGCAAAACGATCTTTTTATAATTTTTGATACGAATGATTTTCTGTACCATTAACTAGTTTTCAAGCCGTAATGGCCGTGGTGATTACAAAAAAAAAAAAATTGTTCAAATGGCTCTGAGCACTATGGGACAACATCTGATGTCATCAGTCCCCGAGAACTTAGAACTGTTTAAACCTAACTAACCTAAGGACATCACACACATCCATGTCCGAGGCAGGATTCGAACCGGCGACCGTAGCGGTCGCGCGGTTTCAGACTGAAGCGCCTAGAACCGCTCGGCCACACCGGCCGGCCCGAACAAAATTATACAGTAAAGCAGTATCTCGCGCGGTAACACTGAATAAAAAATTCTCGGGTTTCCAGCTGCGTCAAGAGATCAAAATTTCACGAGCTTTCGGCCAAGCACACCTTGACCGTTGTCAAGAGGTACGGCTGCCAGTGGGCTGCTAATAGCACCTTATACAAGGTGAACATTAATAAAACATACTAACAGGAAATGGTGGGAAAAAGGTCCTATGAACATTTTTCCGGAAGTGCATCGTTGCCGTGGTAGATGGCTCTGACGAATGCAACTTCCCTTGAACATGTGCCATGTGTTCCTTTTGTGTTGCAGGCTATGTGATAGACACAGTGTACTGTAATCAGCCCAATGCTAAGGTATTCGTGTCGGAATGAGACGAGATGGTGCGTGTACGGCCGAGAAGATGGGAACGGACGAGAGACAGCACAGATATACCGAAAAAACAAGTACCCCACAGACACCAATCACATCACACAACATTTCAAGTCCTTTTTGAGCGTTTATGTGATCGTGGGTCCTTTCAGACAGACGAACGTGTAGGGAGGCAGCGGATTGTTTGTACACCAGATATGGAGGACCAAGTTCTACATAATATTGAGACGAACCCAAGTACAATCTCCAGTGAAGTGGATCGCCAACATGCTGTAAGCCAAAGTACAATTATGTGTATCCTGCACGACAACCTGTACTATCTCCATCACCTCCAATCCCATAGAGTCAACTTAGAACACCTGTTGTACGTGGATGCGATACATCTCTGTACTGTGTGATGCGAAGATTTGTTATCGTTGCACGCATTTCCAGACGAATGTTCATAGGACGTTCTTGCCTCCATTTCCAGTCAGAAATCCGTCCCTGAAATTTGTCGGTTTTGTTAATGTTCACCCTGTATTCGCTACTTACCAGCTGTGACGTCACTAGTGCTCGCGGTATTGTCATATACGCCATACGGGCATACGTTCACTCGGCGTTCGATGTGCCCACTTTAAGTAAGCCGTCGCTGGATCCCACGCCGCGCTGAGCTGCGGCCTCCCGTTTCTGTTAAGGACGTTATCGGTGACTTTTATTTCACTGACTTTTTTAATTGGACGGTACCCAGACGTTAGTGTGAGTCACGGCAGAGGTTTCGTCAAATTTTATCCGATGAATGTTTTCTAAATTATGCGCAGTCAAAGAGAATTTTTCGGGGTAGCGTAGACGATGGAACTTCTTCCTCCGTTGTTCCACAGTGCGTAATTTTTGTCCGACATAAGAGTGGCCAGACCCGCAAGGTATATTCTATAGCGCATGTGTCCTGAGACGTGCTGTGTCTTTAACTGGTAACTGACGGATTTTTACTGGAATCCTGAAGATCGAGTTCATCTTGTGTCTTTTCAGCAAGTGGCTTGTCCTGCCCGACAAGGTATCACAGAACGACAAGAAGGCAAGTTTCTTTTCATACTCCCCGTCTGTGGTATCATTTTGATTTTTGGCTTGATATCACTTCAGTTATCTGACGAACGTTATAGCCATTGTTCCTGAAGATCTGGGGTAGCTGGCTGAGCTCAAGGGGTAGTTTGTCAGCGTCCGATATCATTATTGCATGATGCACCAGTATTTGTAACACAGTACGCCTCTGTGCCTAGAGATGATGGCGACGTTCAAGTGCAGATCGATGAGGGTAAGTTTGCTACAGACCCTGTGACCAAAACGTCCACTTCATTTGCGGCGGACGAGGACGTCGAGAAAGAAACAACTGGGCTTTAATGGTGCCGTGTCTAAGGCAGTATCCAGAAAGTTCTCCAAGAAGTTTGCAACAGCTGGAGCTAACGGGCTACCCATTGCAACGCCGTCCACCTGGTCGTAATACTGGCCCCAGTACAGAAAGTATGACGACGTAATAGCTCGACCACATCAGTTAACCAAGGACAGCTTACTTGTAATTTAAAAGCGGACAAAGTTCAAATGGTTCAAATGGCTCTGAGCACTATGGGACTTAACATCTAAGGTCATCAGTCCCCTAGAACTTAGAACTACTTAAACCTAACTAACCTAAGGACATCACACACATCCATGCCCGACGCAGGATTCGAACCCGCGACCGTAGCAGTCGCTCGGTTCCGGACTGAAGCGCCTAGAACCTCTCGTCCACCGCGGCCGGCGCGGATGAAGTGGTGTGTGAATTTACTTGAAAGCAGACTTTATCGACAGCAACCAAAAAGTATAATAACACTTCAATCAAGGGCTACTAGTTCATTTAATAAATTAATATATCTGTTTACACACGAGGCTGTCTCATTGGCGTTAACAGATGAACTTGACGTCGCTGCAAACGTGCAGAGGGTGACTCGGCATTCGAAATGACAAGTAACCACGGAGAGTAAAACAAACTACACTGCTCAGAAACATTAATGTGGCCACCTGTCAAACTTGAGTAGTCACCTTTTTAGCGCAGACCGCTGCGAGACGAGCAGGAAGAGAATCAGTGAGGTTCTGCAAGGGCTGAAAGGGATGCGAAGCCATGCCGATTCTAGGTTCCTCAGTTGAGGAACAGCCCGATCGAGATGGCCTCCAGATTCTCGGCTGCATTTAAATACGGGGAGTTTGCCAGGGGCATACGTTAACCTAATCGTGGTGGTCTTAGAACCACGCACTTGCACTTCCATCTGTGTGACATGTTGCATTGTCTTGCTGGTAGACGCCATCATGCCGAAGAAAAACAGTCTGCATGCAAGTGTGGACATGGTCGCTAAGGACAGATGCGTAATCGTGTTGATCCATTATGCTTTCCAGAATGACCAGATCAGTTAGAGAATCCTAGGAAAACATTCCTCAGGCCATAAGCCTCCAACTTTTCAGATTTCACGTCGTAGGCGGCAACGGCCATGTCTCCGAAGGCGCATAAAAAATTATTCAGCTGAAAAGGCCACCTGCCACCACTCAGTCAACGTCCAATTGCGGTAACAGCATCCTAATCCAGCCTCCGTCGCTGATAAATAGCAGTCAGAATGGATGCATGAAAAAGGTGCCTGCTGCGGAGGCCAATGTTCGGTGAACGATCTCTGAGGAGACACTGTTGGTAGAGGTTTCGTTCCTCTGGCCGGTCAGTTGCTCAACAGCTGTTCGTATATTCGCACGTGTAGATCTCCGCAGCCGTCATTCACACTCGTCATCTACGACCCGTGTGCAACACAACTGCCTCGGCGCCAGCTTGGAATTGCGCTGTTTTCCCATGCATACTTTACCCACGGTGGCACGCGAATCGTGTGTACAGCTAGCCGTTTCGCAAGTGCTTCCACTTAGCCTGAAAGCAGTGATCATGCCGTTTTGGACGACGGATAAGTCGCTCTGTTTCCAGTGACAAACACTGCGTTGTTTTTCTCCATCCCTCCGACACGCTTTTTCTATACCCTCCACTGCTAGTGCTGCCACTTGCCCTTTGTGAGGACTTACTGCAGATTGACGTCTAACATGGGTGTCGGTCACATTAATGTTACTGAAACGTGTAAATAACGCGTACCATTCACAGTATTTTATAACAAAACAATGAAAACGTCTGATACCCTTACAAGATCCTTTTCATTATATAACTTTTTAACGTAAACGTAATAAGTCCATATCAAGTTGTATCTTGGTACATATCCATTAGGTAAAGTTCTAGCGTTAAAAGGTTTTTGCTTTTCACTTTTAACCAAATATAACATTGATGATGATAATTTATGGCAATGTTTGCCGACATGATAAAGAATGCAACCTTTTAACACTAGATTGCGTACTCACATTAGTTGTCTTGCGCGCTGCTATTTATTGCTGTTGGGGCTTCTTACTGCGATTTTCTGCATATGCGTCCTTTTTTTTTTTAATCACTGGTTTTGGCTTCCAATTTTCTCCAGATGGTAGCATGAAAATAAAAAGAACAAATTAGTTTTTTAGTCGGGTCCCTGTTCGGGCGCCACATCTAGCGTTAAAAGGTTTTTTGGCTTTTCACATTTAACCAAATATAACATTGATGATGATAATTTATGGCAATGTTTGCCGACAAGATAAAGAATGCAACCTTTTAACACTAGATTGCGTACTCACGGCAATTCTCCTTGGCGTTTTTTTTTTTTTGTACGACTCGGAAAGAGAAAAAAATTAATGAATGATCGACGATGCGTCGGTTCTCGATTGTGTTCAGGAGACGTACAGATTGATTGCGTGAAAATAGTTTCTCAAATGACCTCTTAACCCGGATTCCTTTCACGCAATCAGACTCTTCAATGAAATTACCTAAGGGACCTATTTGAATAATAAAAAAAATGCAAAACAGTGAAATTTTGTAAAAAAAATTGTCAGATCGGAAACTGAACACATTAATGGTCTCCCAAATACAATCGAGACACCGCGATAAAGAGCGAACCTGTAACAAAGTTCATTTAAACATAAACATTATTTGTGGTTAATTTAAAGAAAAAAATAAGCATAGATTTTCTGTACAGTGAAGCATCAATATATCCTCAAAGAAGAAAGGCGTTAAACTATAAACAATAACAAATTTACAATGAATACAAAACGTACTTTTTTATGTTTTTCTCATACATGGAGCAGTCCAACAATCGCTGCTTTTGTATGTGTGATATTTTGTAAAAATTAAATGTCCTGGCGTGCGCGTAAGTATTTTTTATCGTCACAAGGTTTACAAAAGCGTTTTTGTTTTCTTGGTGATAACGTGGTTTTTCACACTAAAAGAAATTAACTTGTAGCGGTGCTACACAACACGTCTTAACAAGTCGGCGACCAAACATCAAAGGTAATGAAGTACATGTTAAGATATCGGCGACCAGAAGTACAACTAACTATAAAGACTCTAGAATTTTCCTAACAAATGATAAATTGTTCTTTCTTCTGTTTCGCAGCTTCATGCTATCAAGCGCTGCGGCAATGATTTTAAATATCTGCGCCCAGCGAGTCATAGTGTTTAAAAGTACCTTTTAAACGCTGGCCGCGCGTCTTGGTATAGGCGCACGTTATAAACAGATTTCGTTTCTTTACTCTCGTATTGTCATGCTTAGTATCATTACAAACTACAGCTCGATGGCTGTCCTTTTCTCATATGCAAAAATGTCTGTAATCCAATAATATCAGATTGCTTCCCGCGTGAGGAGCGATGACTCCGTCAGGATCACCGCGAATCACGCGTAGTCGTGATATTGTTTTCGTGAAACAAGTTAGTATTACTTGCAAAAATTCTTTACAATAGATTTTACACACTACATCAGGCAAAGTGGTTAACATACAGAGTATCAGGTAAGTATAATCGTACGACTGAAATTGATAGTAATTTGTCCATAGGGTAACTACATGACAATTGAACTGCGCTCTTTTATTTTCTCTCTATTACGTTGTTAGTTTGAAGACATAGTCAATGTGGCTTCGTTTACGTGATGAACAGTTCGTGTTCAAACTACCATTAGGGAAATTGGGAAGCTTGGTGTTCCCTGTCGTGCAATTGCACATAACAAATCTTAACTGAACTCGCAATTTGCGGAGAATAAGCATAGCCCGTCGACAACCAATGTGTCACGACTATCCATTCGTATAGCCTGTATGTATCAATCATGCAACCAGCCCGTAAAATTCACTTCTCTACTGGATAAGGTAGGATGGTAAGGATACTGGTTAGAGGAAAACACAAAAGACTTTTATGGAGTGAAGAGATTTGAAGACACAGTGTTAATGACGTATGATATGATGAGCTTAACATAAATTATTATCACCTTAGTTTTTAATGACAAATAGTATAATTAAATCTATACAGTAGTTTCAGTGTCGTCTGATCCAGCTATCTAAACAATTTTCTATGCATATCTAAAATTACTTAAACCATGCATTAGCAGTGAACTGTGTCTGTTACCTATCTTCCGTTCGATGTATCGTAAAATTGGTTTTCTAAAAACAAATCGTCATACCTCGAGGTCCTGAAATAGATATTTCTAGTACTAAATTAGTTTATTTATAAATGATCTTTGTAAGTATTTCATCTGCACTGTTCCGTAAGATTCTTATGTGCGTATACGGTTTTCTCCGTATTATAATAAAATAATTGAGTTGCGCACTTCTTTCCTGCTACCTGGATCGTTATTGACTTACTTGATTCTTATATGCTAAGCTGCTGCTTTTTTTTGCCTGCTGCGTTTCATAGGTGGTCTCATAAAATTTGTTGTCACACACTCCTTATGCATAACATAACATTTACCTCATTAGAGTAAGCGACCTTAATAAATATTTTTTTTAACCTACGAGCAATCATTCTGGTCTGAATGATCATTTTAATTTATTTCATTCAAGAGGAGAGAGCTTTGCTATACTTAAAACTAGTAATAGGTGGCACTTCGCACGTCCCTACTATAATATTTACTTGTCAGCTCTTTCGGCTGTGGCCGTTCATGGCTCAATTAACTTAAAACTAACTTACATCTAAGGCAAATCTTGCTCTCCTACAATAAATGTGTTTTACTTAAGGTGCTCATATAAATTACTTATCTTGCTGTGGCAGGTCAACAGGGTGTTAGTCCTGTGCATTACTCTTACATACGTTGGTACTTCACACATAGTATGACAACTTATAGTGTGTGTATATTTTATTTTAGCAGCTTAACTTAACAGATATTTTCAATGGTTGACTCGGTATTTCTTCAAGTCTGCGTGATGAAACAATCCTTTTATTCGTCCAGATACAGGGTCAGCTAATAGATAGCAACCAATGTGCGGCTTTCTTAATGCAATATATAGTCCTTCATAAAAGTGCTGCCACTTGCGATTCTTATGATGAATCAAAGATGGTTTGAAGTGGGTTTTTAAGAGCACTCGTTCATTTATACGATACGATAAGACTTTGGTAATGTGTTTATCATGCGCCTTTTTTCTTAGGTTGGCATGAGTGGTTAAAGATATGAGAGCTTGTCGTCTAATGTTACTTCAGGCTGTTGTAATTTCGGTCCGCAGCTTCCCCGTGGAGGCATAAAGAAGCTACTAATGGTTTTCCGACTGGGGTGGAGTTGAAATGTCAGTTATTTTTACTTGACTAGTATTTTGCGACATACCAGGTCGAAAATTTGCGTTCGTACCCCATACGACTTGTGCATCACTTGATTGCGTGTTATTTGACATCGCATTTGGCGCTTGGTTCGCCTGTGTGTAGAACATGATCGGATTTTCTTGGCTATTATGACCGGCGGTGACAGGAAAAGCATCCGACGAATTGTCCTGACTATTGTTCCTGAACTGTTGGTTGGGTTGGTGAGAAAATGTCGCATTTTTCGGCTGTGAAAAATTTATTTGCTGAGAGGGAGTGAAGTGACTCGGCTGACTGTACTGTTGTGGTCTGTTATAATTGTTCCATTTCTTTCCCTTGTGACGATTTCCATTATTCGTCTTGTTGTTCTGGTACTGGTAATTACCGTTGTGATTTATCGATGAATTACCGTATTGTTGCTGTGTGTTTTGATAAATCGGATTGTATCTATTCTGGTGTGGATATTTGTTATATTGTTTTCCATTACGGCGGTTGAAACTGTTATGATTGCCGTAAGGCTGAGCGTTTGGTTGTCCCGTGTTATGTTGGTACGACATTCCATTGACGCAATTTGTTATGTGCTGCTACGGAGCTGGCGGTCCATTATTATAATTATTCCGCGCGCTCGCACGCACATAGATCATATCCAAATTGTCAAGAACAGAAAGAAAGGCTTCTAGGTCTTCTTCACTCACATTAACTAGTTTTTCTCTTATTGACACAGGAAGTTTTGACTTTAAGATCATGATTACATCTTTGGTTGAAATGGGCGTCTCCCAATACTGAATTTTACGTAGATATTTTTCAAAATAACGTCTCAAACCTCCTCCTTTGGTGTTGAAAGGTTCGGCGTTGTAAACCTCCTTTCGGAGTCTTTGTTGTATACCTGAACTCCAGAATTTATTCAAAAAATGCTTTTCAAAATCTGCATAGGTGTGACATTTGTCTATTATTTCTGTACCCCAAATTGATCCTTCACCGTGTACATAGCCTAAGATGAACTGTATCCGCTGCCATGATTCCGGAAAAGCACCTGTGAATGATTTTAGAAATACCATTGGATGTATATTTCGTTTTTCAGGTATAAAAGGCTGAAAAACTCTGTGTTTTAGCACACTCTCGTCTCGCATTAGTCCAACGAGTGTTATAGTTCAATTCTTTTATCTTGGCGGCTCGCGCATGCCCGCCCAGACGCTGGAGATTGCTGCGTTGCCAGTTGCACACGACGCACGCGCCAATAGAAGCAGCGCCATAGTATAGCATAGTTCGCAAGCTTACGTGTAGGGGGGAGCGCGCAGTTCATGAAGTAACGCCACCACGGCCGCATTAACCCTTTCGCTGCTACAAAGACGTGCTCCCTGCATTCCGCGCTGTGGGCAATTTTGTCACTGCACTGCTCGCCTGTGCAGACACATTGTGTTCCGACTGCTTTGACACTCTTTATCATTCGATTCCACAAAAACTATTTGGCTCAAAAATTAGATTTTTACTTATCTTCTTGACTGATACCTTCCCCCCATAAATGACTTAATTTTGTTTCGATGTTCAACGCAGTTATTATGCAGCATTAAATATAGTAAACCTTTGCACGAAATTTTGAAGAGCTTGCAGAGGTAAAAGTCCATAGAGCATACTTTCCGTATGGTCGATTTTAGTTGCCACAATGTTGAGAATGAAATGTGGACAAGATACCTATATATTTCATTTAATTTAAGTACCACATAAGTGTCGTATGTAATATTGAGAAATATTCCACCTTTCGCGACTGTAACAAAAGTTTTACTTACACTGGGCACGTTTGGCTTTATTTTAAGGCACTTCAAGCAATCAAAAGGAAGTAGACAAAATACGATGGCAGTTCAATAAGTAATGCAACACAATTTTTTTCTGAAACAGGGGTTGTTTTATTCAGCATTGAAATACACCAGGTTATTCCCCAATCTTTTAGCTACACAACACTATTTTTCAACGTAATCTCCATTCAATGCTAC
The DNA here is from genome assembly GCF_023898315.1 of Schistocerca nitens. Lineage (NCBI taxonomy): Eukaryota > Metazoa > Arthropoda > Insecta > Orthoptera > Acrididae > Schistocerca > Schistocerca nitens. Next base: position 57,801,132 of record NC_064621.1, read on the forward strand.
GGCCTTACGCCACCTTGAAATGAGGGCCTGTATGCCTGCACGGTACCATTCCACTGGTCGATCTCGGAGCCAACGTCGTACTGCATCAATAACTTCTTCATCATCCGCGTAGTGCCTCCCACGGATTGCGTCCTTCATTGGGCCAAACATATGGAAATCCGACGGTGCGAGATCGGGGCTGTAGGGTGCATGAGGAAGAACAGTCCACGGAAGTTTTGTGAGCTCCTCTCGGGTGCGAAGACTTGTGTGAGGTCTTGCGTTGTCATGAAGAAGGAGAAGTTCGTTCAGATTTTTGTGCCTACGAACACGCTGAAGTCGTTTCTTCAATTTCTGAAGAGTAGCACAATACACTTCAGAGTTGATCGTTTGACCATGGGGAAGGACATCGAACAGAATAACCCCTTCAGCGTCCCAGAAGACTGTAACCATGACTTTACTGGCTGAGGGTATGGCTTTAAACTTTTTCTTGGTAGGGGAGTGGGTGTGGCGCCACTCCACTGATTGCCGTTTTGTTTCAGATTCGAAGTGATGAACCCATGTTTCATCGCCTGTAACAATCTTTGACAAGAAATTGTCACCCTCAGCCACATGACGAGCAAGCAATTCCGCACAGATGGTTCTCCTTTGCTCTTTATGGTGTTCGGTTAGACAACGAGGGACCCAGCGGGAACAAACCTTTGAATATCCCAACTGGTGAACAATTGTGACAGCACTACCAACAGCGATGTCAAGTTGAGCACTGAGTTGTTTGATGGTGATCCGTCGATCATCTCGAGCGAGTGTGTTCGCACGCTCCGCCATTGCAGGAGTCAAAGCTGTGCACGGCCGGCCCGCACGCGGGAGATCAGACAGTCTTGCTTGACCTTGCGGCGATGATGACACACGCTTTGCCCTACGACTCACCGTGCTTTTGCCCACTGCCAGATCACCGTAGACATTCTGCAAGCGCCTATGAATATCTGAGATGCCCTGGTTTTCCGCCAAAAGAAACTCGATCACTGCCCGTTTTTTGCAACGCACATCCGTTACAGACGCCATTTTAACAGCTCCGTACAGTGCTGCCACCTATCGGAAGTCAATGAAACTATACGAGACGAAGTGGGAATGTTTGAAAATATTCCTCAAGAAATTTCCGGTTTTTTCAACCAAAATTGGCCGAGAAAAAAAATGTGTTGCATTACTTATTGAACTGCCCTCGTACATTAAACAAAACTGTGGACTTACAAAAACATTAGGACTTGAATATACCGTCTGTCAGTGAAGTGCTCAGAGCTATGTCAAATATAATTTTGTGTGTGGCACACACAAACAGCATTTATTTGCTAAAACACTGATGAGCCAACACAAACGTTGAATATTATGCTACCGCAGCACAAAACTACGAAAGGTGACTTGGCAATGGAGGACACAAAATACAGTCCTCTTATGATGCTTCAAAAGAGAGAAATGCGTCTGGTCTAAATAAGTCGCTTATTACAGTTGCAGAAGAGGGATATATTTCAATACCATTGGTAAAACTGCGACTGTGGAACAAAAACAAGAAATAGAACATGAATACCATTGTGTATGTGCCATACCTTTCACCGATGGAAGTGCTTTAAAATAAAGCCAAAAGCTCCGTGTGTATATAAAACTTTTATTACAGTCGCGAAAGACGGAATATTTCTCAATATTACATACGACACCTATGTGGTACTTAAATTAAATGAGATATTGTTATACAGTAAATATTATATGAAATTTAGGTATCTTGTCCACATTTCATTCTCAACATTGTGGCAACTAAAATCGACCATACGGAAAGTATACGCTATGGACTTTTACCTCTGCAAACTCTTCAAAATTTCGTGCAATGGTTTACTACATTTAATGCTGCACATCAAAACAAAATTAAGTCATTTATGGGGGGAAGGTATCAGGCAAGAAGACGTGTAAAAATCAAATTTTTTGGCCAAATAGTTTTTGTGAAATCGAATGATAAGTGTGTCAAAGCAGTGGGAACACCATGTGTCTGCACAGGCGAGAAGTGCAGTGATGACAAAATCGCGCACAGCGCGGAATACGGGGAGCACGTGTCTGCAGCAGCGAAAAAGTTAATGAAGAGGCAAAGCACTAGAAATTTCATTCAAACGAATAAAATTCGTGAAGTAAGGCACTCCAATATTGTTTTTAAATAAAGAAAATGTTAAGCACCGCACAAGGTTTGAACTCATAACCTTTCACTTGGCAGCCCAACACCTTAACCGTTCCGCTACCTCAGCTCACCATACACTGTAACTCCATAAGGAGTCTACCACCTCACGCAACTACTTATAAACACTGTTGGTATGACTATGAATTACTCACGCTTCGTCGAAGTAGAATAGGAAATAAACAATTACCGCTGTTCTTTATTGCGAAAAAGCAGTTCGTGAGATTGAAACAAACACCTTTCCTTGCTATCCTGAATTAGGAGTCTTATTGCTTGTTTGGTTTAATTAATTAATAGAATATGAAGCAATTGGTATAAAGAATGCTTTTTCCAAACTTTCTGTAAAAGAAAGTCTGCTATCAAGACATTGCTTTTGTTCTATTACTTCATTTATGACTGAACATTTCTAAAACTGAAGACACTCGTCCGTGCTCTGCACTGCTGTCGAGATCTGGCAACGTCGTTCTCTGTTCATTGGCTGACTGTGTTTTGTGACGTCAGATGCGCAGAACGAACCTAAACTCGGCCGCCAAGATATATGGCGCGCACTTTAGTTGATCGGCATGACTACGTGACGTGGAAGTTTCGTCACGCGTATTATTTACTGTTGGTGAGAATTGTACCTGACACTCGGGATATTGACGATTATCGTGTTCTGGCGGTAGCGAATACTCACTTTGATTGTCACCTTGCAATTCCGTAACTCGTCGTTTCAGTTGATCTATATCATTGCTTAGCTGACGTTTCCATTCCGGAAGATCGTGGCTAAATGCTCGTCTGATTTCACCTAATTCACTGGTTAAAGTGTCACCAGAAGTACCGGGAGCGGTTAAGATTTCTGCTGTAGCAGATTTAACCGTACCCTTTAGTTCATCGTGTACCTTGCTGACAATGTACTGTTCTTTGGATTGCATCCACTCTTCAAATTCCCTATTAAGTGTATTGCTTATACCGGTGTTGACATCTGCGATCTTTTTGTCAATATTGACATCGGATATTTGCTGAGCAAGGTCTTCGACTCGCTCGCCAACGTGGTTGACACTTTCTGTCAATTGGCTTACTCTCTTTGAAACATCACTGTAATGTTTCAAAGAGTCACTCGCGGTTGATTTACACACATCTATTTGGGCCTGCATATCTATAAACTTGCTACCAATATTGGTCTCGGCGGATTCCACCATCGAAAGAACACTATCAATTTTTGCGTGTACGCTTGCGTTTAGCTCGCTTGCGTAAGCAGTGGTAATGGCTTTAATTTTTTCCTCCATGGTGTCATTCGAATTTTTGATTTGTGCTTGGATGTCGGTAATAACAGAATTTATATTGTTCATTCGCACTTGTCCTCTATCCTTGATTCTAAACTGTTGAACCTGCTGTCACAGTGTTGTACTTACCACAAACGGTACTGTACGCCTTTCCACGGACACATTCTTCGAAACAGCTTCGGGAGTCGCCGCATCTGGCTGCTTCCGAAATCCAGAGTCGATGAAAAACTGTGTTAAAACTCACACCACAGCTAGTAGACACCAAACGCTCTGCTTCTCGCAGAATACTGCTGCTAGCGTTGTGGGACTGTCAAGTTATTATCACGTGATTGTGACCAACATACGTAACACTGTGTACGCTGAGCGCTCAACAATCAATTTTTCTTTGTACAACGAGCGCGGATGCCAAATGTGTTTGAAATTCATTCAAAATAAAATATAATAAAGCAATAAATTAAGCACTCATGTACCTTGTGAAATTATAAAGGCACTAATCGGAAGCGTCTTAAGCTCGATTTTGACAATTGCTACCGAATTTACTGACCAGGCCGAGTAATGACGAAAACGTGTCAAACCAAATAAAACCAGAAAAAATAGATAAATATGAGAACTAAGCATTCCTAAGAGAATGAGACCTTATGTACATAAACAATTGTTATCCCTACCTAATCCAATTTTCTTTTAGAGTAAGTTATTAGTAAGTAAGCACATTCTAATACAGATTTTTTTTCTGTATTTTTCATGTACGAAAACATAAATGGAAGCACGGACATGCGTCAAGTGAAATAGAGACCGCCACCATACGGCTCAACATGTTGCAGAACCAATCTTCCAGTTCCTGACCCACGACGTATTTCCAACGCAACATCACACCCCGACAACTACTCCAACTTCCACAGTGAAAGTGATGCCCTACTTTTCCTCCACTGTGAAAGTGTAATCAATTTCCCCACTCAAGTGCAGTGCTATCATTTATACCCGAAATTCTACCACTCCCAGTGTAACACAACCCTACCCAAGTGTAGTGAAACATTTTTTTTTGCAGGTCATGAAAGCTACAAATAAGTAGAGTGCTACGTATTTACTGCAAGAAATCTTCGACGAAAAAACGACAAAAATATTCCTGTAATATGTCATTGAAAAACAAGAATGTCAATTTTTTGTAACACATATTTTTTCCACGAGTGCACACAGCATCCAGACTTCCTGCGAAGTCAAGTAATTTATTCCTTTGTTTTTTTTAATATTTATTATGCCATGTATAATGTATCTATGTATGTGTATCTTTATCTTAATTTCTTTTACCGAGAAATGAACATTTGTTATCCATGTACAATACATTAGAAAGAGCACAGTTCAATTGCCATGTAGTCACCCCATGGACAAATTACTATCAATTTCAGTCGTACGAATATACTTACCTTACACTCTGTATGTTAACCACCTTGCCTGATGTAGTGCGTAAAATCTATTGTAATGGATTTTTGCAAGTAATACTAACTTGTTTCACGAAAGCAATAACATCATGACTACGCGTGAGTCGCGATGATCCTGACGGAGTCATCGCTCCACACGCGGGAAGCAATGTGATGTTATTGGATTTCAGACATTTTGCATATGAGAAAAGGACAGCCATCGAGCTGTAGTTTGTAATGATACTAAGCATGACAACACGAGAGTAAAGAAACGAAATCGTTTATAACGTGCGCCTATAACAAGACGCGCGGCCAGCGTTTAAAATGTACTTTTAAACACTATGATTCCCTGGGCGCAGATATTTAAAATCATTGCCGCAGCGCTTGATAGCAAGAAGCGACGAAACAGAAGAAAGAACAATTTATCATTTGTTAGGAAAATTCTAGAGTCTTTATAGTTAGTTGTACTTCTGGTCGCCGATATCTTAACATGTACTTCATTACCTTTGATGTTTGGTCGCCGACGTGTTAAGACGTGTTGTGTAGCACCGCTACAAGTTATATTTCTTTTAGTGTGAAAAACCACGTTATCACCCAGAAAACAAAAACGCTTTTGTAAACCTTGTGACGATAAAAAATACTTACGCGCACGCCCGTTGCCATATTGGCATTTTCGTGTGTCAGAGTGTCAATTGTTTATAACACGCAAGCAATATCTGTGAAATCAGGACGCGAAATCCTTGGCGCACCTGACAAGTGAAAATCATAATTTAAAAAAGAAATTATCTTTTCTAGCTCGTGCAGTATAACTACTTTAAATTTACGATGGCTGATGAGCAACCAAGGCAACTTAGACCGCGCGCGGTTAACCCTCTACTGCCCACCGTGACTCTGAAGTCACGCCAAATTTTATCGTTATATTTCGCATTAGGATCGTTATTTCTTTCTTGACCAGTGTGACTTGAGTGTTACAATATGGCTGCTTTATACACAAACAATGTAACTGCCCACTGTGACCTCAGAGTCACAGAACTATTTTTAAAAAATAATTTTTTTCAAAAACAAAAATTCACCTGATATGTGTTAAATACATTATTCTCTAACATTCTGTGCATATAAATATTTTTTTCTACAGTAAATAATAATTTGGGCAATAGAGGGTTAAAAGGTTTTTGGCTTTTCGTATTTAACCAAATATAACATTGATGATGATAATTTATGGTAATGTTTGCCGACAAGATAAAGAATGCAACCTTTTAACACTAGACTGCGTACTCACGGCAGTTCTCCTTGGCCTTTTTTTTTTTTTTTTTTTTTAGTACGACTTGGAAAGAGAGAAAAATTAATGAATGATCGACGATGCGTTGGTTCTCGATTGTGTTCAGGAGACGTACAGATTGATTGCGTGAAAATAGTTTCTCAAATGACCTCTTAACCCGGATTGCTTTCACATAATCAGACTCTTCAATGAAATTACCTAAGGGACCTATTTGAATAATAAAAAAATGCAAAACAGTGAAATTTTGTAAAAAAAATTGTCAGATCGGAAACTGAACACATTAATGGTCTCCCAAATACAATCGAGACACCGCGATAAAGAGCGAACCTGTAACAAAGTTCATTTAAACATAAACATTATTTGTGGTTAATTTAACGAAAAGAACAAGCATAGATTTTCTGTACAGTGATGCATCAATATATTCTCAAAGAACAAAGGCGTTAAAATACAAACATTAACAAATTTACAATGAATACAAAACTTACTTTTTTATGTTTTTCTCATACATGGAGCAGTCCAACAATCGCTGCTTTTGTATGTGTGATATTTTGTAAAAATTAAATGTCCTGGCGTGCGCGAAAGTATTTTTTATCGTCACAAGGTTTACAAAAGCGTTTTTGTTTTCTTGGTGATAACGTGGTTTTTCACACTAAAAGAAATTAACTTGTAGCGGTGCAACACAACACGTCTTAACAAGTCGGCGACCAAACATCAAAGGTAATGAAGTACATGTTAAGATATCGGCGACCAGAAGTACAACTAACTATAAAGACTCTAGAATTTTCCTAACAAATGATAAATTGTTCTTTCTTCTGTTTCGCAGCTTCATGCTATCAAGCGCTGCGGCAATGATTTTAAATATCTGCGCCCAGCGAGTCATAGTGTTTAAAAGTACATTTTAAACGCTGGCCGCGCGTCTTGGTATAGGCGCACGTTATAAACAGATTTCGTTTCTTTACTCTCGTGTTGTCATGCTTAGTATCATTACAAACTACAGCTCGATGGCTGTCCTTATCTCATATGCAAAAATGTCTGAAATCCAATAATATCACAAAGTGTAATAGGTAATGCCATCATGTTGTTGTTGTTGTTGTTGTCTTCAGTCCTGAGACTGGTTTGATGCAGCTCTCCATGCTACTCTATCCTGTGCAAACTTCTTCATCTCCCAGTACCTACTGCAACCTACATCCTTCTGAATCTGCTTAGTCTATTCATCTATTGGTCTCCCTCTACGATTTTTACCCTTCACGCTGCCCTCCAATGCTAAATTTGTGATCCCTTAATGACTCAAAACATGTCCTACCAACCGATCCCTTCTTCTAGTCAAGTTATGCCACAAACTTCTCTTCTCCCCAATCCTATTCAATACCTCCTCATTAGTTACGTGATCTACCCACCTTATCTTCAGCATTCTTCTGTAGCACCACATTTCGAAAGCTTCTATTCTCTTCTTGTCCTAACTATTTATCGTCCATGTTTCACTTCCATACATGGCTACACTCCATACAAATGCTTTCAGAAATGACTTCCTGACACTTAAATCTATACTCGATGTTAACAAATTTCTCTTCTTCAGAAATGATTTCCTTGCCATTGCCAGTCTACATTTTATATCCTCTCTACTTCGACCATCATCAGTTATTTTACTCCCTAAATAGCAAAACTACTTTACTACTTTAAGTGTCTCATTTCCTACTCTAAACCCCTCAGCATCGCCCGATTTAATTCGACTACATTCCATTTTCCTCGTTTTGCTTTTGTTGATGTTCATTTTATATCCTCCTTTCAGGACACTGTCGATTCCATTCAACTGCTCTTCCAAGTCCTTTGCTGTCTCTGACAGAATTACAATGTCATCGGCGAACCTCAAAGTTTTTATTTCTTCTCCATGAATTTTAATACCTACTCCGAATTTTTCTTTTGTTTCCTTTACTGCTTGCTCAATATAGAGATTGAATAACATCGGGGAGAGGCTACAACCCTGTCTCACTCCTTTCCCAACCACTGCTTCCCTTTCATGCCTCTCGACTCTTATAACTGCCATCTGGTTTCTGTACAAATTGTAAATAGCCTTCGCTCTTTGTATTTTACCCCTGCCACCTTCAGAATTTGAAAGAGAGTATTCCAGTTAACGCTGTCAAAAGCTTTCTCTAAGTCTACAAATGCTAGAAACGTAGATTTGCCTTTTCTTAGTCTTTCTTCTAAGATAAGTCGTAAGGTTAGTATTGCCTCACGTGTGCCAACATTTCTACGGAATCCAAACTGATCTTCACCGAGGTCAGCTTGTACCAGTTTTTCCATTCGTCTGTAAAGAATTCGCGTTAGTATTTTGCAGCTGTGACTTCAGGTAAAATAGTAGGGAATTTCTACAAGACGCAAAAGAGTCTTTTGTAGTTTTATATTTCAGTGCAGCCAGTTCTGAAGAGAAAGAAATATTTTTTCGTAGGACATTGCGTAAGCTTCGACACAAGCTATGTATATTTTATCATTGTAATCAAAGTAACTGTACGCCTCCGTAGCTGAGTGTTCAGCTCATTTGACTGACGCGGTGAGGACACGGGTTCACTTCTACATCTACATCTACATCTACATACATACTCCGCAATCCACCGTACGGTGCGTGGCGGAGGGTACCTCGTACCACAACAAGCATCTTCTCTCCTTTTTCCACTCCCAATCAGAACGAGGGAAAAATGACTGCCTATATGCCTCTGTACGAGCCCTAATCTCTCTTATCTTACCTTTCGTCTTTCAAATGGCTCTGAGCACTATGGGACTTAACATCTATGGTCATCAGTCCCCTAGAACTTAGCACTACTTAAACCTAACTAACCTAAGGACAGCACACAACACCCAGTCATCACGAGGCAAAGAAAATCCCTGATCCCACCGGGAATCGAACCCGGGAAACCGGGCGTGGGAAGCGAGAACGCTACCGCACGACCACGAGCTGCGGACTTTGTGGTCTTTCCGCGAAATGTAAGTTGGCGGCAGTAAAATTGTACTGCAGTCAACCTCAAATGCTGGTTCTATAAATTTCCTCAGTAGCGATTCACGAAAAGAACGCCTCCTTTTCTCTAGAGACTCCCACCCAAGTTCCTGAAGCATTTCCGTAACACTCGCGTGATGAACAAACCTACCAGTAACAAATCTAGCAGCCAGCCTCTGAATTGCTTCTATGTCCTCCCTCAATCCGACCTGATAGGGATCCCAAACGCTCGAGCAGTACTCAAGAATAGGTCGAATTAGTGTTTTAGAAGCGGTCTCCTTTACAGATGAACCACATCTTCCCAAAATTCTACCAATGAACCGAAGACGACTATCCGCCTTCCCCACAACTGCCATTACATGCTTGTCCCACTTCATATCGCTCTGCAATGTTACGCCCAAGTATTTAATCGACGTGACTGTGTCAAGCGCTACACTACTAATGGACTATTCAAACATTACAGGATTCTTTTACCTATTCATCTGCATTAATTTACATTTATCTATATTTAGAGTTAGCTGCCATTCTTTACATCAATCACAAATCCTGTCCAAGTCATCTTGTATCCTCCTACAGTCACTCAAAGACACCTTCCCGTACACCACAGCATCATCAGCAAACAGCCGCACATTGCTATCCACCCTATCCAAAATATCATTTATGTAGATAGAAAACAACAGCGGACCTACCACACTTACCTGGGGCACTCCAGATGAAATGCTCACCTCCGATGAACACTCACCATCGAGGACAACGTACTGGGTTCTATTACTTACGAAGTCTTCGAGCCACTCACATACTTGGGAACCAATCCCATATGCTCGTACCTTAGTTAGGAGTCTGCAGTGGGGCACCGAATCAAACACTTTCCGGAAGTCAAGGAATATGGCAACCGTCTGATACCCTTCATCCATGGTTCGCAAGATATCATGTGAACAAAGGGCGAGTTGCGTTTCGCAGTAGCGATGCTTTGTAAAGCAGTGCTGATGTATGGACAGCAACTTCTCTGTCTCAAGGAAATTCATTATATTCGAACTGAGAATATGTTCGAGATTCCTGCAACAAACCGATGTTAAGGATATTGGTCTGTAATTTTGAGGATACGTCCTTCTACAATTCTTATATACAGGTGTCACCTGCGCTTTTTTCCGGTCGCTCGGGACTTTACGTTGGGCAAGAGATTCGCGATAAATGCAAGCAAAGTACGGAGCCAGTGCAGTAGAGTACTCTCTGTAAAACCGAATTGGAATCCCATCAGGACCTGGCAGTTTATTTATTTTCCGGTACTGCCAGAGTTTCTTCCTTGGTATGAATAATGGAGCGGAGTTCACCCACTCTCATGATGCCAATGAAGGAACTACGCGACTTAGAGGCAGCGCTTCCAGGGTCTGTAAGGCCAACAAAGGTTGGGGGAGCGGTGTGCTGAGCCCTGGCTCTTCCGTATTACATCCACATTACAGTACATACTAGAGGAAGACACGGTGGTCGGCCGACACTACGCGGTCCTATAGATCTGATCGCGGAGTTTTGCTTATTTTAGAGGAATACAGACCCTGATAGGGCAACGGCCTTGCCGCAGTGGTAATACCGGTTCCCGTCGTATCACCGAAGTTCAGCGCTATCGGGCTTGGCTAGCACGTTGGCGGGTGGCCGTCCGGGTCTTCCGAACGCTGCTGGTGAGCGGGGTGCACTTAGTCCTTGTGAGGCCAGCTGAGGAGCTACTTGATTCAGAAGTAGCGGCTCTGGTCACGAAAACTGACAAAGACCGCGAGAGCGGTTTGCTGACCACATGCGTTCCCCCCTCCACATCCTCATTCAACATCGTCTGAGGATGTCATGGTGGTCGGTCGGTACCGCTGTGCCTCCAGAGACCTGTTCGGACGGAGTTTAATTTTAATTATAGATGCTGATAATTGGTAAATAAGTAAGTAACTGTAATTTTATATAATCATTTCGACCTGTTTTTCCTTTTTTTGAACAATTAACTTGCTTATATAATGGAATAGCTACAGGGAAATTATCACTTTGCGAAAGAAATACACTTAGCTTGGATGACACAAAAGACGCATTTGAACAGAGTGGGAATACTCATTTTAAAAAAAAAAATCTGTCGGTCGTACAATAAAATAATTTTAAATTTTCTTATTCTTTTTGATGAAAACTTCCCACACACAATAACGCTCGAGGTCATTGAGTGGTGGTAAAAATTGCCGTTTTGAAGAACGCGCCGCAGCGCGTAGTGTGAAGCACTCGCCTTCCGTTTCTGGCCGTGGCGCCGCTGTAGCAATCGCAGCCTTGGTGTCTCCTTCTGGTGGTAAAGGGGAAAAGTTGCCTGTTCGCGTGCATTTCAGGGGGCTATGAGCTCGCCAGTGGGTCAGTCTGGGGCAGTCTCTCGTCCACAGCTTGCTCGTCTGTCTATCGTCCGCATTTGTTAGGCAGTCAGTGTCTGTCTGTCTGTTTGTCGGTCTGCCATACGTTAAATAGCTGCCTCTGTCATGTTTGTCAGATTCGTTGTTAAAGGCCGAATTCTTGAAATATGTTTTTATCTTGCCTATCATCTTCCGAGGTGGTATATGTGTAATGTAGAGCATGTTGTACATTCTATGTAAGTCTGCATTTTATGGGTTTTATTTAAATAGTCATTTTAGGTTATCAGGTTGCCACCCTTCCACCGTAAGAATCTTTTTAAAAAAAATTGCACTTTCGGTGGTAAATAATTTGAGTGTTGTACCATTTCTATCCCTCTTACGGGGTGCATAGTTTACGTGTTTGTGTGAATTGTTAAAAATTTTTTTTTTAGTTTAAAGTAATCTGGTGTGTTGCAGATTTGCACCAGTGTACTCTTTCAGAGGTTGTTGTGAGCGATCATGACTACGGCCGTGTTGAAAGGGAGCAGGCAAGCTTCTCAGCCCGAAGGGTCATACTTTTAATATTGTTCTTTCTGCCTGTAAATAAAATTGTAACTTCATATTTCGACGGTAAGACAGAGATTTAGGAACCAGGTTTTAAATTGTAAGACATTTCCAGGGAAAGATTTGGACTCTGACCACAATCTATTGGTTATGACCTGTAGATTAAAACTGAAGAAACTGCAAAAAGGTGGGAATTTAAGGAGATGGGACCTGGATAAACTGAAAGAACCAGAGGTTGTACAGAGTTTCAGGGAGAGCATAAGGGAACAATTGACAGGAATGGGGGAAAGAAATACAGTAGAAGAAGAATGGGTAGCTTTGAGGTATGAAGTAGTAAAGGCAGCAGAGGATCAAGTAGGTAAAAAGACGAGGGCTAATAGAAATCCTTGGGTAACAGAAGAAATATTGAATTTAATTGATGAAAGGAGAAAATATAAAAATGCAGTAAATGAAGCAGGCAAAAAGGAATACAAACGTCTCAAAAATGAGATCGACAGGAAGTGCAAAATGGCTAAGCAGGGATCGCTAGAGGACAAATGTAAGGATGTAGAGGCTTATCTCACTAGGGGTAAGATAGATACTGCCTACACGAAAATTAAAGAGACCTTTCGAGATAAGAGAACCACTTGTATGAACATCAAGAGCTCAGATGGAAACCCAGTTCTAAGCAAAGAAGGGAAAGCAGAAAGGTGGAAGGAGTATATAGAGGGTCTATACAAGGGCGATGTACTTGAGGACAATATTATGGAAATGGAAGAGGAATTAGATGAAGATGAAATGGGAAAACGATACTGCGTGAAGAGTTTGACAGAGCACTGGAAGACCTGAGTCGAAACAAGGCCCCCGGAGTAGACAACATTCCATTGGAACTACTGACGGCCTTGGGAGAGCCATTCCTGACAAAACTCTACCATCTGGTGAGCAAGATGTATGAAACAGGCGAAATACCCTCAGACTTCAAGAAGAATATAATAATTCCAATCCCAAAGAAAGCAGGTGTTGACAGATGTGAGAATTACCGAACAATCAGTTTAATGAGCCACAGCTGCAAAATACTAACACGAATTCTTTACAGACGAATGGAAAAACTAGTAGAAGCCGACCTCGGGGAAGATCAGTTTGGATTCTGTAGAAATACAGGAAAACATGAGGCAATACTGACCTTACGACTTATCTTAGAAGAAAGATTAAGGATAGGCAAACCTACGTTTCTAGCATTTGTAGACTTAGAGAAAGCTTTTGACAATGTTGACTGGAATACTCTCTTTCAAATTGCAAAGGTGGCAGGAGTAAAATACAGGGAGCGAAGGGCTATTTACAATTTGTACAGAAAACAGATGGCAGTTATAAGAGTCGAAGGGCATGAAAGGGAAGCAGTGGTTGGGAAGGGAGTAAAACAGGGTTGTAGCCTCTCCCCGATGTTATTCAATCTGTATATTGAGCAAGCAGTAAAGGAAACAAAAGAAAAATTCGGAGTAGGTATTAAAATCCATGGAGAAGAAATAAAAACTTTGAGGTTCGCCGATGACATTGTAATTCTGTCAGAGACAGCAAAGGACTTGGAAGAGCAGTTGAACGGAATGGATGGTGTCTTGAAGGGAGGATATAAGATGAACATCAACAAAAGCAAAACGAGGATAATGGAATGTAGTCGATTTAAGTCGGGTGATGTTGAGGGTATTAGATTAGGAAATGAGACACTTAAAGTAGTAAAGGAGTTTTGCTATTTGGGGAGCAAAATAACTGATGATGGCCGAAGTAGAGAGGATATAAAATGTAGACTGGCAATGGCAAGGAAAGCGTTTCTGAAGAAGAGAAATTTGTTAACATCGAGTATAGATTTAAGTGTCAGGAAGTCATTTGTGAAAGTATTTGTATGGAGTGTAGCCATGTATGGAAGTGAAACATGGACGGTAAATAGTTTGGACAAGAAGAGAATAGAAGCTTTCGAAATGTGGTGCTACAGAAGAATGCTGAAGATTAGATGGGTAGATCACATAACTAATGAGGAGGTATTGAATAGGATTGGGGAGAAGAGGAGTTTGTGGCACAACTTGACCAGAAGAAGGGATCGGTTGGTAGGACATGTTGTGAGGCATCAAGGGATCACCAATTTAGTATTGGAGGGCAGCGTGGAGGGTAAAAATCGTAGGGGGAGACCAAGAGATGAATACACTAAGCAGATTCAGAAGGATGTAGGTTGCAGTAGGTACTGGGAGATGAAGAAGCTTGCACAGGATAGAGTAGCATGGAGAGCTGCATCAAACCAGTCTCAGGAATGAAGACCACAACAACAACAACATTTCGACGGTGCTTGTCTGCTTATAATTTTAAATCTGTTTTTGAAAAATCTTTTAGGAGTAAAATTCACATTTGTTAAAAGTAATTTCATTTTCCATCAGTTACTTCCTGGCAACTACTTCGACGCTCATCTAGTGTGATTAAATGTGTTATGTTCTTGATGAGTCGCTAGTAAACAAAGTAAATTGTTTAAGAAAAGATTTTGAAAGTAAATTCACGGTTCAGCTATGATCACTTTTAAATTTACACAGTCTAACACTTTTTGTAACAACGTGCTGGTGGGACGAGCCTACAACTTCGCAGACACGCTACATTCATAGTCCGCTGTATGGCTTTTCTCCCATACTTCGATAACTGGGGCCCCTGTCAGAGACTTCCTCTGTAAGATTTAAAAACGATAATAAGCCCATTCTATTAACGATAATCGCTGGTTCGCTTTCCTTGGTTTTATTTACTAGAAGGATACAAGAAGAAATTTGGAGACAGAATTTACGATGCCACTTTAGTACATGTCATTACTGGGATATGAAGTCACTGCGCCGGGGTCAAACGACTCGTGACTTTCATAATATGTACACAGGAACTGTATGTGTGGCTGTGGCTTGACCAGATTGGACTGGGCATGTAACAGGTAATGAATGCGTTAGTCTTCTCGTACACTCACGCCGAAAGTTATGAGCAGCATGTTACCTGAAACTGAAGTGCCTCACATCAGACGTACTTCAAACGTATACCACAGCAACAATACAACAGATCGTCTTCCCTAACCTGCAATACATCAAAGCTTCTTACCTCCCCTGCCAATCTGCAAAATTCTAGCTGGGCATATCTTCAGTTCTGATTGGGCACCCCAGTTTCTTCACCCCGTCAGATTCTCTTTCCCACACAAAATGACACAATTTTTTTGGATGGTACTCTCTAATTTAGAATCTAGAATTCGAGCAGAAGTCATTGCAGTTCATTTCATAGAAAGTGCTCCAATAGCTGCTCAGAATCACCGCGCAGTACCAAGTGAGCTCGCGATACATTTTCAGGGAACTAAGTTAGGTCCAAAATCCCAACGTATTTAGCAATTCTGAAGCATTTGCATGTAAATTTACTACGGGCAAATTTGTGCACATAGAACTAAACTCGAGTCATAGACGATACAATAGCTATTTTGGCCTTTTCTGGAATAAAGACATTTTTTCTTGTTAAAAGCTATCTATATGTTCATTGAGCTCCAAACTGCTTAATTTCTGGATGTGGATCCGTGCAGACATCATTACTGGTGAGAGACTTATGTCGACGTTGCTAATATTCCCCACATCGATGAGATTGCGATATTGTACTTCAGTATCTTCCTTCGGCGGAGCGAGAACTGAAACACTGCGTGTGCGCTAGATATTATAATCATATCCGGATGTTTTTATTAAAAATGAAATTCCTCCAGCTGTACTTAAGATTTTACATTTACTTCGCAACAACACTGCCCGCCATCCATGTAGAGTACGTGTTGGTCTCACCGCGGACTGTTCGACTGAGCCACACACACAACTGATTTCATCAAAGGGTACGGGCCTGAAGATGGCGCTGACGCAACGTCGAACATAGTAGCGAAGTAAATATAAAATCTTAAGTACAGCTGGAGGAATTTCATTTTAAATAAAATTTATACCTGCTGTGTCCCACCTTCATCCAGTTTAAATATGGATGTACGAAGATATCTGAATGTGTCTACAGTTCTTTCCATTTATTGCTCCTTCCCGTCTTCCAGCGGTAAATTATCTTGAATGCCTTAGCAAAACTTGTGGTGTTACACCTCGCCTGCCCACCGCTTCGGCTAACCCCAATGAAGGCTATGCCTTTCAGACATCTGACTCAATCCAACTTGCAGGCGTGAATCAAGCAGGCACTTTGAATACTGATTAATCGAAGTTAAAGTTAGGGATCTACGAGAACAGCAAGGAATAAGGGAGCGTTAGGTAACCTGTAGGCCGTACTATCTCGCCGTGTTTTGCTCATGGTGACTAGCAGTCGCCCAAGTGTTCCTCTGTGATGGACGCACGCTGCGTGTTACCTGCTCTAGAACACCGACGAAAGCGAGGCCAAAAAACCCGCCTGGGTCCCAGCAACAAAACAGCTAAGCATCTTCATAGCCGCCAGCTGTACATATTCAACTTTATTTTTTATGGCTTTCGGTTGTTAATACAGTCGTCACTGGAAGAAAGGAAGTACATAAGGTGAAACAATTACTGCTGACCTCCTTTTGACGGGCGCAGGGAAGCAGCTCGAAGTGGCAGGGACTCAAGAAGTCGCTGGAAATCCTTTGCAGAAATATTGAGCCATAATTGCCAAGTTGTTGCCGGTGCAGGATATTACGCACGAGCTAAGGTCTCGATCATGTCCCATAAGTGTTCGATGGGGTTGATGTCGGGTAGTATCGGTCACCAGATCATTCGCTCAGATTGTCTGGAACGTTCTTCAAACAAATCGCGAACATCTGCGGTAGGAGACATGAAACAGTTGTTTGCCAACATGAAGTCCATGAATGGCTGCAAATTGTCTCCAAGAAGCTGAACACCACTATTTACTGTCGATGACCGGTTCAATTGGACCAGAGAATCCAGTCCATTCCATGTAGTACACAGTCCAAACCGTCGCGGAGCCACCACCAACTTCCACAGTGGGTTGTAGACAATTGGTTCCATGGCTTCGCGGGGGCTGCGACGCACTCGAATCCTACCATCGGCTCTTACCAACTGAAATCGGGGCTCATTTGATCAGACCGCGGTTTTACAGTCATCTAAAGTCCAACCTAAATGGTCAAGAGCCCAGGAGAGGTGCTGCAGGCGACGTCGTGCTTCTAGGAAAGGCGCTTGGGTCAGTCGTGTGCTGCCGCAGCCCTTAGCGCCAAATTTCGCCGCACTGCGCTAATGGATACTTTCGTCGTACGTCCCATATTGATTTCTGCCGTTATTTTAGGCAGCGTTGTTGGCCCGTTAACGCTGACAATTGTACGCAAACGCCGCTGCTCAAGGTCACCAAGTGAAAGCCGTCGGCCATTGCATTGTCCGTAGTGTGAAGTAACGCGTGCAATTTAGTATTCTCGGCACTTTCTTGACACTGTTGATCTCGGAATAGTGAATTTCCTAGGGGTATCTGAAATTGAATGGCACATATTTTTGGGTCCAATTGCCATTCCACGATCAAAGTCTGTTAATCCCGTAGCGCGGCAGTAATCACGTCGGAAACTTTTCACATGTACACTACTGGCCATTAAAATTGCTACACCACGAAGATCACGTGCTACAGACGCGAAATTTAACCGACAGGAAGAAACGTTGTTGTAATGCCTCGTGTAAGGAGGAGAAATGCGTACCATCACGTTTCCGACTTTGATAAAGGTTGGAGTGTAGCTTATCCCGATTGCGGTTTATCGTATCGCGACATTGCTGCTCGCATTGGTCGAGATCCAATTTTTGTTACCAGAATATGGAATCGGTGGGTTCAAGAGGGTAATATGGAACGCCGTGCTGGCTCCCAACGGCCTCGTATCACTACCAGTCGAGATGACAGACATCTTATCCGCAAGACTGTAACGGATCGTGCAGCCACGTCTCGACCCCTGAGTCAACAGATGGGGACGTTTGCAAGACAACAACCATCTGCACAAATAGTTCGACGACTTTTGCAGCAGCATCGACTATCAGCTCGGAGACCATGGCTGCATCACAGAGTGCCAGCGATGGTGTACTCAACGACGAACCAGGGTGCACGAGTGGCAAAACGTCATTTTTTTCGGATGAATCCAGGTTCTGTTTACAGCATCATGATGGTCGCATCCGTGTTTGGCGACATCGCGGTGAACGCACATTGGAAGCGTGTATTCGTCATCGCCATACTGGCGTATCACCCAGCGTGATGGTACGGGGTGCCATTGGTTACACGTCTCGGTCATCTCTTGTTCGCATTGACGGCACTTTGAACAGTACACGTTACATTTCAGATGTGTTACGACCCATGGCTCTACCCTTCATTCGATCCCTGCGCAACCCTACATTTCAGCAGGATAATGCATGACTGCATGTTGCAGGTCCTGTACGGGCCTTTCTGGATACAGAAAACGTTCGACTTCTGCCCTGGCCAGCACATTCTCCAATTCTCTCACCAATTGAAAACGTCTGGTCAACGGTGGCCGAGCAACTGGCTCGTCACAATACGCCAGACACTACTCTTGATGAACTGTGGTACCGTGATGAAGCTTCATGGGCAGCTGTACCTGTACACGCCATCCAAGCTCTGTTTGACACAATGGCCAGGCGTATCAAGGCCGTTATTACGGCCAGAGGTGGTTGTTCGGGGTACTGATTTCTCAGGATCTATGCACCGAAATTGTGTAAATTGTAATCACATGTCAGTTCTAGTATAATATACTTGTCCAATGAATACCGGTTTATCATCTGCATTTCTTCTTGGTGTGGAAATTTTAATGTCCAGTAGTGTATTACCTAAGTTCAAACGACAGCTCCGCCAATGCAGCCTTTCCATACGTTGTGTACGCGATAATACTGCCTTCTGCATATGTGCATATCGCTGTCTTATGCTTCTGTCACCTCAGTGTCTCTGTCGAATGAGGGTTTTCTGAGCTATCTCCTTCGTGGGTGCCTTATATTTCGAGTTGATTCTTTCAATAAATACCTTTTCTACAATAGATCTATATGTAAGGAAGTCGTTTCTGAAAGTATTTGTATGGAGTGTAGCCATGTATGGAAGTGAAACGCGGACGATAAATAGTTTAGACAAGAAGAGAATAGAAGCTTTCGAAATGTGGTGCTGCAGAAGAATACTGAAGATTAGATGGGTAGATCACATAACTAATGAGGAAGTATTGAATAGAATTGGGGAGAAGAGGAGCTTGTGGCACTACTTGACTAGAAGAAGGGATCGGTTCGTAGGACATGTTCTGAGACATCAAGGAATCGCCCATTTAGTATTGGAGGGCAGCGTGGATGGTAAAAATCGAAGAGGGAGACCAAGAGATGAATACACTAAGCAGATTCAGAAGGATGTAGGCTGCAGTAGGTACTGGGAGATGAAGAAGCTTGCACAGGATAGAGTAGTAAGGCGAGCTGCATCAAACCAGTCTCAGGACTGAAGACCAGAACAACACAATTAGTTTTGTGTCTTTCTTCCGCTCGTGCATTCTTGTTTACGTAATTTATATGTTCGAGGAGTTCCCACTCTTTATCAGGCTCGTCGTAGCCAGGCAGGCTTTTCTACAGTTTTCTAAGTGTGTAACTTTGTACGGAAGGTCGGCTTTCATGCCGCGAACGTGTGTGAAACTTAATTAAAATTTTTAGAGAGTTCATATGCCTCTCCAGGGAGGAACAGAAGGGGTTATAAATACAGGATGCTGCTCGATGTGTTATTGGTTTGGAAATATAATTAATTTGCCAGTGTCTGTATAATTTTGGAAATTTGTCGTATCTTTCTTCAGTCGGTTTTCACAGTTAAGTGGAACTCGTGAAAATGTATAGAAAGGTCTTCCATGTAACTAGTCAGCTCGAATAGTCAGCGTATCATCTTGGCGTTCAATGACTGTTGGCACGTTTGTTTATGCGATCCTGTCAGTGACGAAAATCCACAGGCGGTCTTCAGAGTCGTTACATAGGAGACAGCGGTAGGGTGTGAAGCAGCCTAGCCGGTGTTCACGGCTGCCATTACCAGAAGTGACAGCTAATGAGCAGTCAGGGAATGTGGACGGCCGAATTGTTTATCCTGCGGCCTGAGGCCATCCACTAACTGGTTGCCAGGCGGCACACCTGTTCATTGCCAAACCGCGGGCCGCGTTCCGCCGCTGCGGTTTCCCTCGCTGCGGCCTTCACCTTGCGTGCCGACAACACGCGGCAGGCGAGAGAAGTGGACACGTCCCCAGCCCACCGGGGGGCCGGACTCAAATCGTACCTCCCACTTCTGCCGTTCGGCGTCTGCCCAATCAACGAGGTTCTGCCAGTGCGGGGGGGTGCCGGAGACCGAGGTGTGATAGTATACTAGTTCCTGCCCACCGCTGTCCCCACAGATGTCTCCGCGTTATATAAGACTTACTTATATAAGAACTGCCGCGAGTATGCGGATTAGCAAACGTGCAAAATGCCTCGGGGTCCTTGAAAGATGCCAGCACGCGATCTTGTCACATGTTTCACAGGTCTAATGAGAATGTGAAAGCCCATCACGTCATCACGTCATACGGAGATGTACGGAGGCCACGGATAAAATCCGCCCGCCGTATTAACGACGAGCGGTCGGTGTGCCGGTCAACCTAGACGGTTTTTAGGCGATTTCCAACGTTCCATAACGTTAATACCGGGTTGATTCCCATGTTCCACCTCAGATAAATGCTACGCAAAAATTTAAAACATTTTTTCACACTTTCACTCACAACTTACTCCATACGGAGAGGGATTGGGTACACTGCTTTTGTCCTGGAGAGGGGACGGGGGGGGGGGGGTGAATAGGAGACTGATAACCCTTACTTATTTTGTCTCCTTAGACAATTACTTCGACATAAATATTAAACAGTAGGGACGAAAGGCTACATCCCTGCCTAACACCCTTTTTACTCCGAGCACCTCATTCTTGGTCTTCCACTCTTATTATTCCCTGTTGATCTTTGTAGATATTGTACATTACAAGAGACAGGATGGTAGGACATCTGTTAAGACATCAGGGAATGACTTCCATGGCACTAGAGGGAGATGTAGAGGGTAAAAATTAAGACAGAAAAGAGCCCTTTGCCTCAGCCCAGCTGTCTTGGAAAAATTTAACTGAAAGTTCCCCACATGGGGGTTATACCCCCTGAAGGGTAAAACGAAATTTTTTGAGGGATAAAAACAATAGCTTTAGACTGTGTTTCGGTCACAAAACTGAATTATATTTAAAAGGTCATTACTATCACCACTATCTACTAACACTGTAATACTGATCATATAAATTTCCTAAAACGAACTTCTTTTTTCTTTTTTTTTAAAAAAAAAATACTAGCATTATCGCGTGACACACTGCGGTGAAGGTTATAGCTTGTGAAACGAATGTCACAATCAACATCTTTCTTGCGTAGTCCATCCACTACGCATGTATTTTGATCTTTGTTTCATGCATCTGTGATAGTAAAATTGAGACAGATGCAAGGTGGTTTTAACGAGACTTTCTCTACTTCAGCCACTGTAGAGAGAACAGTATTTACCGTATTGGCACAAAACTTAATGGGAATGACATTCTGACTGTGCACTGCAGGATTTTTGTTGTT
This sequence comes from Schistocerca nitens, assembly GCF_023898315.1. Classification (NCBI taxonomy): domain Eukaryota; kingdom Metazoa; phylum Arthropoda; class Insecta; order Orthoptera; family Acrididae; genus Schistocerca; species Schistocerca nitens. Next base: position 57,822,772 of record NC_064621.1, read on the forward strand.
AGTGGTGTTACTGTCATGACTTGTCCTTGGGTGCCAGTACTGGTACGTCGACGTAAGCCTGAAACAACGAGAACAAGTGTAAATTACAGTTGCAGACAGTCAATGTGGGTCTGGAAAAGCAAAGGCGTTTGACTAAAAAAACAACAATAATACTGCTGCTGCTCTTCGTGAGTACTGACTCGTTAAAGGAATACGGGCAGCGCGGGATTAGCCGAGCGGTCTAGGGCGCTACAGTCACGGACTGTGCGGCTGGTCACGGCGGAGGTTCGAGGCCTAGCTGGTTTAATTTAGGTTAAGTATTGTGTAAGCTTAGGGACTGATGACCTTCGCAGTTAAGTCCCATAAGATTTCACACACATTTGAACATTTTAAAGGAATACGGAGAGTTCCGCTTTCCGTACCGGGTTTGAAGAACGTGATTTGGAAGTTCGAATTAACTGGCGATTTGGGAACTGTTCCTGGGAGAAGACGATGGTCATTTCCGCCACAAATCGTTGAAGAAGTTACTGTAGCCATCGCTGAGAATACCGGACACAATGTGCGATCTTCAAGCAATGCCCGAGCTGTCTTACAACAGCTGAACGTTCCACAGTCCACCGTTCCAAAACTGCTGCAAGCAATTGTGAAACTGTATTGCTAGTTCGGTTCCAGGATGTTGTGAATGCAGATGGTCGTCACACTGAGGAACGTTTGCAGCCTGGAACGTAGGCGTGGTACGAAATTAACAAATGTTACTTTCTCTTGTGAAAATTAAAATGTGTTTCTTTAAACGGGTTACTGAATTTTCACCTGCTGAGAAATGCGCGAGCTGTGTTTTTCTTGGTAATTTTTTAAGCACTAATAATAATCTGTAAGCGCCATTTATACAGATGTGGCCGTGCTTACAAGGTGCTTTTCAACTGTAAATTCGTTATTTCTGACAACTTTTGTATAACTTGCTATATTTTATCCAGCAAAGTGAGAACACGCCATGCATTTCTAACCCACAATGAACACGTATCGCAACAAAAAATTTTTGGAAACCAGAAGATAACAGTTATACGGGGTCTCTCCGCAGTGCGTATGATCGTTAGCCGCGTGTGGCTCATTAGTTCGTGCTTTAGTAAAGTAAGTACAAAAACTAAATGTCACTTGTCTTCCGACGTTTTCAAAACAAGTGTTCAAAGATAATTCTTTTTCATTCTAAAGTTAGACGCTACAGTTGTTGGCTGTGGGGTGGGGTGTGGTTACACTATCTTATATGTGATTGTGCTCAGGGATAATCGTCTGAGAAAGTTTGGGAATAACCACGGTAACATCTTTGCAAGTGCTAGCACAGATTGAATATTAGACATACACTGCCGAAGCAATAATATAACGTGTAATGAACTCTGACTTATAGATTCGGTTCGTGGATCTGGCCGTCTGTTACCGTTCTCAGTCGAAAAATTACGAAGTAGTGAACTGTGGTGGATCAGAAACTCAGCAAACTGCTACTCCAAGGTGTTTCTTAGGAACTGCATAACGCCAGCCTTACTTGGTTACTGGAAAATTTTATGAAAGTACCTGGTGCGTGCATTGCAAAGCGAAAAGTGCTTTTCTGGTTCAAAACAAACTGCACAGACAAAGGGGCCAGTTTCCATAAGGCCACTTTGCATCAGTAGGGGTGGATATGACCACGTGGCTGTATACAGGGTGAGGCAGCTAAGACAGGCCACGTCGGATATATCCAGAAAGATTAAATGAATCGAGGTACAGGATCAAGAGAAAAGTTCCGCAAACCACTGTCCTTTTTTCAGGACAAGAGATTCTACAAATGTCTGACCTATTACATCAAATGTGAGCAACCACGCAACTCAGGTACGGTTTGTCATCATAGCAGTCATAGCAAGTGCTCAAAATGTTGACACTGAGCATTGTTACATGGTGTGTCCTAATAGACCTCTTGTTTCAGTTTTTGCCACATACAAATGTGCAAAAGCGTTAAGACTGGTGAATGTGCAGACCATTTTGAGTTTCCTGAACTATCGTCGTTCCAGTGCTCTCCAGACGTTCTCCTAAAAGGCGCCGTCATTACACGTGCAGAAAATGGTTCAAATGGCTCTGAGCACTATGCGACTTAACTTCTGAGGTCATCAGTCGCCTAGAACTTAGAACTACTTAAACCTAACTAACCTAAGGACATCACACACATCCATGCCCGAGGCAGGATTCGAACCTGCGACCGTAGCGGTCACGCGGTTCCAGACTGAAGCGCCTAGAACCGCACGGCCACCCTGGCAGGCACCACGTGTAGAATGGGAGGGGTACCCATCATGTGGCTACCACACTGATTGCCTTACATTCGGTGGGGTATTGTCCAATAATTAACTCGAAGTACTTGAGTGTATTTAGATTCCGATCAGTACAACAGAGACAAAGCTGCAGATCCTGAACAATACACACCAAACGCTGACAGATTAAGAGCGTTATTTTAATCCTCGTGGTTCGCTTCTTTCTTTAACAAAATTTCAAGATGCGTCACTTTCCACTTTTCGTAGATAACATTTGGAGAACTGTAACCAATTTTGAAAGTCATCGCCATGAAGCTGTTGATGCAGTGAAATGTCCATGGTTGGTTGGTTGGTTGGTTAGTTTGGGGAAGGAGACCAGACAGCGTGGTCATCGGTCTCATCGGATTATGGAAGGATGGTGAAGGAAGTCGGCCGTGCCCTTTCAGAGGAACCATCCCGGCATTTTCCTGGAGTGATTTAGGGAAATCACGGAAAACCTAAATCAGGATGGCCGGACGCGGGATTGAAATGTCAAGGGAATGAACTGCGATGGAAAGGAGTGTTCCCAGAAAACTTGTATAGTTGATCCCTTTCGTACTTCAAGGATGCCCTAGTGACATTTGCGTAGATTGTTACTGCTCCTAAAATGTTAGTTTTATTTCTTTTATCAGTTGCTCTTCGTTTTCCTTGGCGCATTTTATTCTCCACACTTCCAATTTGTAGAACATTTGTCGTAATGTTTGCTTTAAAAGATCTGGATACTCTTCTACATGCAACTGCAATGCAGGTGTCATAATTTTGCGGTATTCGTCATAAACTATATTCACTTTTTCGACTATCCAATACATTGAGAAATAGTAGCAATATGAACAAGTTATCTGATTGTTACAACAGCAGAAAACAGAATGATGAGATTCAAGCACACAGGTAAACAGAAAACCATACCTTAGTTATGTGTTTCCTTACACAGGGCACAATCTCTGGAGCGTTGGTTTGCGGCACTGTCATCTTCTTACTATTTAAGCCAGTATACATGCCATGCCATTGAAGTTCTTTTAGAAACTTCTCTCAATTTCCACAGAAAAAGGTATACAATTCTGTTAGAAAAAAAAGTCGGTGTTCTAATTCAGCGACTATAAACGATAAACTTTCGTTGTGAACTTCACTAAATTCTATAACTTGACAATACATTTTTTTTCCGTTCTGGATGTAGTTAGGGTGGCGTGTCTTAATAGTATATGTGTGTAAGTTCTAGCGCAGAGAGTACATTCTTTTTAATTTTTCGATTAAAAAAATTAGTTTTGTTGTTTTCCCCAATTAAAAATTTATATATCCATAAATGAAATTTTCATTCAACCCTCCGTTACTCGCGCGAAAATTCGTGACATGGTCACTCGCGCAGATGACATGTGTCATTCACAAAGTAAGCAGTCTATTTGTATACTTTAAACGGTCTTTTTGACTGATTTTATGATTTTTTATTAAATTTGAATATACTAAATGTAATATTCGTACACAGTGTAACATATTCTAACGTTTGAAACAGTTTGTGAAATAATTTAATAGGGTTACATTTCAAAATAACAGATTAATATCTGTTACATGTAAGCATTGAGGTGTGTGTGTAACAATGCAACTACTTATCAAAACAACACGAAAATGTTTATTTCAAAACAATGACCTAACTAACAAACATATACAGCCAGTAATTTAGTGCCAACAAAATTGAAATAAAGTACACATATGTAAACCAGATGTCACCAGTAATATTTATGCTTGTACCTTGTATTCGTTCGACATTCTAAGAACAATATCTTCAGCTTAATTACTGACATTATCTGGTCCCTCTGGTTGCTTACCGACATACAGTTCTAAATTCAAAGTGTAAGATGTCTTACATCATCCAAAGCAAACACTTTTAACCCATACTTTGCAGGTTTGCTAGCAATATATTGCCTGCATGGTCAGTTTCCTCTAAAGGCAAAAAGCTGTTCATCAACAGTAAAATATACATTAGGTGAAAAATATCTTTGGCAATTACTTGTGAATACTTCAAGTACCTATCTGATAGCAGCCAACTTCTCAGTCTCTCTGTGAACACCTCTATCACGCTTATTATCAAACTTTAGATATCCCAACAGAAAACTGAATCGGTTTTTACTCATGCCTAAATAATGTGTTTCAAGTCCGTTTCCCTTTGAGTTATCCCACAGTTTCGATATACTCTTCCTAGAACATCTCAAAGATCCACAGATATAACAAACCAATGAAAGCTCTGATCTCTATCACCTCTGTTTCTTTAGTATCCCTTTCCCTGGAGAAGCACCACAAACTTCATTGACATATATATTAGTGCATATTGCGATAAAGTTTATTATGTTTTCATCTTAGAACAAATTCAGAATTTCTATTTCTGTCTTTTTTATATGAGCTTGTTGTTTTGGTCCAAGCAAATATGTAATAATATTATAAGATCTGCTTCTAACATTGGTGGGATAATTGTTTTTTCTCCATTTAGTTATTCAATCTTTCCCTAAAAAATTCATCCTCTTGAGTTACTTCTTCCTGTGACTCATATTCATCATTTTCTGACAATTCTTGTTCTCTTTCTGAATCATGATCGTCTTCATGAACACAATCCTCAGTCTCTGAGTCAGTGGTATCACTGTGAGCATCTTTATCACTCAGCTCATTGAATCATTCCAACCATATATTAGGATCTCTACTAAAGTCTGTCTGAGGTTTGTTCGCCTTTGACATTTCTTCCACAGTCTAAAAATAAAGAGAATACCAGGTAGCATGGAAGGTAACTGCAATCAGTTTCAATATGCCTAAATTGGCGCACCTGAAAAATCGATTGAGTCTATGAAAGCAATAAATTAATATAGACTTAATTTGTTTCAGATTGTGGCAGACAGCTTGCGCATATTACCAGTGTCCCTCAGACTGTAATAATGTTCCATAAACAATGTACGTTTCGTAACTAAAAGTCAACAATGACTCGAGCTAACAGCCAGAGAGTTAACAGAAAAGTACTGCAAATGGCATGAACTCAATCCAATCCCATCAGAAAAAATTGAGGGAGAGAGTAAATTTACTCAATTGAAATCCAATAATCAAAAGAACTAGATTTGAAATAAAACAAAAACTCTAAAATTTATGCAAATTCAATAATATGAATTGAAAAATCTTTATTTTTCCTAATTTATAATCATTTCTGTGAAGATTTTAGTATAGCTAAGAGTAATGTTATATCTGTTATCTGAAAGTAATAAAACCTTTCTCCATACTTGATTATCAAAATTTCAGCTTCTGAAATACTGTAAGAATTGCTCTGTTTCAGCTTTCATAATATAGTGTACAATTTTGTATAATCATTACTCTAAACGTTAAGTTCATTTAACAGACTAGTAGTAAAGTCATTTACGCTCATTTTGTTTTGCTTTTATTTATTCAGAAAAAAATAGGTTTTCAAATTTTTGAAATAAAAAATTTAAATTTTTGGAACTGAAAATTTTAAAAATTTGAAAATTTGGTTTCTCAAAAAATAATACATTCCACCAAAATTTTTAATTTTTGAAAAATCTAAATTTTCAATTCATTTATTCAATTATAAGTTAAATTCTTTTTACCGTACGTAAGTATGCAATCTATGCAATTTTATCATTCGTAATTTCATAAAAAATTAAGATAATTCCATTCTTCTTTTTTATGTATGTTAAATCATTCATTCTTCTAGATATATTCATCGCATAAATAGGATAATTTTGAAGAAAACTGAATGAACTTAAATTTGTACCCATATTTAGTTTTCTTATTCTTTTAAAATCTCTAAAAGTGTCTTAAGCTTTTAAAAAGTCACTTGGTTCCATAATTCTTGAGGAAAAAATTCATTTCTTCAATTTTTTCATAGATACTGTAATTTAACATTATCAAATAAAGAAGAATCATTTAACTGATTCTTTTTACCATTAGTTTGGGAAATAAAGAAAATAAATTAATGCATATTAAATTCAGCAGATTTATAATAATTAGCAATGGTTAGTTCTAAATTTCTTTTCCCACTAAACCCAGATATTTCAGTTGATTGTAGGTCAAAGAAATAAATCGAAATTTCGATTTATTAGTCTGATTTGTTTCAGTTCATGCGACTATTCTGGTTCATATTTAACAACAATAACATGGGTTTCCATATTTTTAACAACAATTTTACTTTCTTTGGTAGGGGTACTGTTATCAATATTACTAACCCAACTAAGAATATAATTTGCTTCATCTTATTTTCTACTCCAAGTAAAAATTACTGTAAATTTCCTTCCCTCATAATTTCTCTAAAATATCACCAAATAATTCTAATGGATAGAATACTTCATTTTTTCAATTTTATCATTGTTAAGAATATATTCTTCCATAGCTGATTCGTTTTATAAGATGAAGTTAATCGAATAAGAGTTGCTGAAGAAATGATGAGGATGTTGTATTCTGAATAAAATATTGTTTCCTTTTTTAACTGTAAAACATCAAACAATTTTAATAATATAATTATCAGATAGTTTAATATTCGATTTACCATTATATCCTGAAAAATATGTTCCATCTGAGTGAATAAAAAGGAATGTAATATAAAGTTGTGAACTATTAGGGTTAATCCAACAATCGCTGATATCAGTATGAATTTCTGTTATATTGTTAGGAAGATTTAAATTATTTTTCGTTTTCCTGTTAACAGAAGATGAGTTTAATTGGTAAGTCCGAATTTTGTACATGATTTGTCAAGAAAAAAATTTTAAGTCCTTTTTAAAATTACTGTTACGTAAGACCATTGAAGTCAACCAAGTTATCACATTCATCAGTGATAGCAATTACTAAATTTAAGTTTGAAAAAATGTGGAATATATATAGGACAATTCGATGCTTCAATTACTGCTCAAAATTTTGTATTTGGTTTAAATAAAGCAATAATTTTAGTTTCTCTATGAAAAATATCATTATGTTCAACAACCACTCAATTAGCTAGATCGAACTTTATATTTATTAATTCATATTTATTAATTCAAATGGGATACTTTTAAGAATGTAATTAGCAATCGTCTTTTCATTAGAATATAATTTGAATATTAAAACCTATAATTTGACCAGTACAATAATCTTTATCCATAAATAATTTAACCTTATTTTCAGTACTAACTCTGTTTAAAATTTTAACTTCATTAATGGGTCGATTATTTTCTTGATTGAATAAATTTTTCTAAATTTTTTAAACTATTTAAGCCAACAGGAATTTCTATAATTTCGTAATTATGTACATAAATTATTATTTTTCAATGTAATATTTCGAGCTAAAAAGTTCAATAAAACCAACTACTGAAATATTTTTATGTTTTCTTTAGTTGGACAGTTAACCTTTTCCTCAGAACAGATGAATTATCGCTCAGTTGAAATAATCTACTAGTGGAATAAATGGAATAAAAATAAAAGAACATTTAAAAGAAGAGTTCAAAAAAAGGAAAAGAACCAAGAACAGCTACGAAAAGTTTAAATAAGATGAACCAGTTACTGACACAACTGAAGAAGTTAAACATGGAATTCAAGGTTTAGTTTATAAGTTATTAAACGCATTTGAAAAATACAGAGGTGTTGAAAAACAAATGATTCCTTGTAATCAACATTATTTACAAGAATTTTATAAAAATCCAACAAAATAAATGTTATGAGACTGATAAAAAAGATTACACATTAAGTGAATAAAAAATACATGACTTATTGCATAAATATAAAGAAGAAGTTAAAGTCAGAAAAAGTGAAAAAATTAGATGTTAAAAAATAAGTCAACGAATGTTAAAATATACACATCAAAGAAAGTTTTATATCACCCCAATTTCCAGAACTCCTGAAGATAGATGTTGACTGTGGGTATTGTATCACAGTCACAGTCCCTTTGACTGTACAGGGATGTCACTAAACCCACCCAAAGATGTAAACAACCATGCACCTGCAGCGCCTATTAGACGGAGGGGTCCAACAGCTGATCATTTGCATTCATTCTACCAGGAAAGAGGTACACGGCTCTTGTTGTCTGTAGTTCAATCATGTCTAGACGATCGATACCACGATTCGATTGTGTCCACATTGTTACCTTCGGCAAGAAAGGGCTCTCAACGAGGGAAGTGTGCAGACGTCTTGAAATGAACCAAAATGATGTTGTTCGGACATGGAGGACATACAGAAAGACAGGAACCGTTGATGATTTGCCTCACTAAGGCCGCCAAAGGGCTACCACTGCAGTAGATGACCGCTACCTACGGATTATGGCCTGGAGGAACGCTGACAGCAATGCGACCATGTTGAATAATGCTTTTCATCCAGCCACAGGGCGCTCATGTTACTACAGATGATTTAGGTAAAGAATTTGGTTCTCTTGATTTACAGAGTTATGTAGAATTTTAATCTACACAAATGCTGAATATTCTGATAATAATGTAAATGAAATTAAATCAAGTAAAGAAACTAAATACAGTTATTTGATAAAAAGCATTGCTGAAGATAATGTTCCTAGGTTTTCAGAAATAAATCTTAATGATTCATTTCAAAATGTTGGTGAAGATTTAGTAAAAAAAAATATTCAGAAAAAGCCATTGAATATACTTGAATGGCTGATGCTCATCAACTAATTGATAGGTTAACAATAATCCATGGAGAAGAATTACTTGGAAATAAAAATTATCATAATGAAAAGGTTGAAATAACAATAATGTTCACTAATAAGATTAATTATTTTATAGTAACAATCCAAAAGGAATTCCATAGTTTATTCTAATTTTGAATAGTTCACCATGAACATTTTCGGAAAGTGAATGTGGAAAAGACTTGGTTAATGATACATATACTATTTATATTGCTCTTACCTGATTATAATTGGTGTGGCCCTGGGACCAAGGGAAATTAAAAATCAGGAGTAAAAAGGAGTAAAAAGGAGTAAATCCACCACATGAAGTATGTTAAAAACATGATATTTTTGTAGAGATAATAAAGCATTAGAAAATAGACATGAAGCTGAAAAAATACTTCAGTTAGCTGAAAAACAAAGAATGTATGCTTCAGATATGGCTGTTGGTGAAAAATTAGCTCAACTGCTCTTTGGTGTAATAAGGTATAGAAACGAAAATTAGGACTTCGATTAAATGTTGATTATATTGGTGGGGACTATAAAAAAATCTTTATTAATTTTTAATCTACATACATGAATAACTATACTACAGATTATACTATACTTCCAAATGGCAAAACAAAACTAAAATCACTTCAGGTTCAATTGAATAGGGAAATATTATTTCTTCAGAATAAATTTATTGAATTTGGTACCTTAATAAATCTTCATAATTCGTATGACCCTTTGCAAAATTATTTAATTGTTTCCCAACATTTTAAAATTATGTTTGAATAACATAATAATAATAATAATTAAAATTTATATCGCATAATCTTAAAATAACGAAAGTAGTCCTTACATTTTTATCAAGTGTTTGACAAACAAAATTTGGTAATAAACTATTTTTATGTTCATCTCTTTCACATCATATTACTGTAGTTCTCTCACATATTTTATCTGAATTTGTTATATAATTCTCCTTATTTTTATTTAGATCTTCTAAATAAATTTTTTCCCTTGTGGAGCTGTTTTACATGTATCTTTATTTTATATTCTCGATGGTATCGAATTGATTATAAAACTTATTCATAAACCAAATATTAAAATTTCATTTGCAAATGACAATATAAACCAGGTTCATTAATAAATTTTGTGTGAATACGAATATTTTTACATAGCAGCTTATCATCAACATTGATATTTATCATATTTTCGATATTTTGTCTTACAACATCTGAAGAACCTATATACCCTAAGATTCACCAACTTTTATATATATATATATATATATATATATATATATATATATATAATTTTTATGTCTAAAATGACTTCATTCATATATAAAAGAATTTTAATTCTTTTAAATTCTAATAAATATTATCTGTATAAATTGGAAGTGAAAACATATGATTTTTCCAGTGTGCAACCAAGAAAAAGAAATTTATTAAGGAATACAAATTACAAATATGAATACAGCTTCAAAATTGGGTTGTAATGATTGTACAAAAAAGAAAAAAAATAATATAGAAAAAATAAATATGAACATGAAAAAGATCATAATAATAACTGCAATAAAAAAATTGTGAGTACTTGTGAAGATTGTAAAAAAAGGAATTAAAAATTTCTGTAAATATTTACATTACTGTGACCTTAATATATCAAAAAGTAAAATAGCTTTCAGTTATCAAAAACAAAAGAAATATATTATCTAAAAGTTGAATGATTTTGTCGCAAATTTGCTTATAGAATGTGTCTGAAAACACTTCAAAAGTTACCATATCGTGAAAATTAATAAAATATGATAAATTTTTTTATTGGAATACTTATTTTTGGTTAATCTCCTATAAAATTGTGTAATTCCTGTAAGAAATATGTTATTTTATTTGCGTTTATTTTATAATGACCATATGGACATTACACAATAAACCGATATAAAATAATAGATTTCTTATGGGAATGTATTAATTCCATCTTGTAATATAGGCTGTTTATCGTCATTAGAATTTAAAACGTTTATATTTCATTCAGCAACATATTTAATTCATCTAATTAAATTCATTATGCTACATTCTTATATTTTTGTATAGTTTTTAAAATTAATTTCACTTTTTTAACAGATTTTTACTCATTTTGATTTTTTCTCTTCTTTATCACCAACTTTGTAAGCATACAATTTCGATTTCAAACTAATGTGTTCCAGCACAATTTTTCCACAATTTCCATCTTTCCTTTCTCCTAAAACTTTCTTATTCACTTGTGGAATTTAATGAATATTATCTTTTCAACAATCTCTTGTGTCAAATTTGTTTATCATAGATTTCATATCTCTGTAATGCACTTCAGATCTTATATCATAAATAAAAGTATCTGTATCCATATTTCCACCATATTTTTATATCATAACACTATAATGAAAATCATACATTTTTATTTTCGAATTGTCTATAATACTTATTGCAGTATAAATTGGTTTATTGAATTTTATTATTTTCTGCATATGAAGTGCAACTAGATTTTTGAAACTGAGTAGTATGTTCATAATTTGATTCTCAAACATATTTCATGTTGGTTTCTGGATCTGTTATTATTTTAAAATTTTATCTATTTCTAATATTTTCCATCTTCTTCCAAATACTGTTATTTGTTTTGGATACTCTAAATTGACTTCTAAAACATAACCATATTTATTATCATATAATATTTTAAGTGTTTTCCAGGATGAAAACTTTTTCATTCTAACCAACTGAACTCTTTAATTCGTAAAAATTTATTAACTTCCTTTAATTCAAGATAGTATATCGTCCTTCCTTTAAGAATGCGACATAATACTTGATGTTTCACCTTGTAACTATGACCTTCTTCAAACAGGTAGCCTGCAAAAGTAGAGTCTCCTTTTCCAAGTTGCCAACCTCTATTGTGTTGCTTCAGGTGGGTACATATTGTGGGGTCTGCCTCCTTGTCGCTTAGACAGTGCCTAAAGGAAGCTTCATTCTCGGAATGCTATAGAACAATTCAAGCAAATAAGATTAATAGTTTTATTTCAATAATGTAGATTGACTATACTTATCTCAGAAGTTAAATAATGTGTCGCAAGCGATGGGCAGCATGCAAACAATCAAATTCCTTTGCTGTATACAAGGTCCATGTAAGCAATTTATACGGATCACACGGCACTGCTATCGTAGTGCTCTCCTAGTACTTGTCCGAATACTGTCCAGCCAAAGCTGGCAGGAGCGGCGCTTGAGGTGGTGAGTCAAGGACAGGGTTAAGAAGAGAGCATACACGTTGTTTCTGCATGTTGTGCATTATAGCGTCCATTAAAGTAGAAGGATATGGCAAACCACCTCCGCTACGACCTTGCCTAGTCGGCAGTGCAGGTCTCCTGCATCGTTCCCTACGTTCCTTGGAGTATGGGACCACATCTTCATAAAGGGAGAAGGATAATCATTGTTTGACATTATTCTATTGATTGCATTTAATTCGGTTTGGAAGTTGTCTTCACTCATGCGAATGGACATTGGGCGATTCATGATAGAATGAAAGGCAGCATGTTTATGGATCACTGGGTATTGAGAATTGGGCATTGTTACTGTATCTTTGGTGGTAGGTTTCCCTTAACTCTTGAAATTTGAATAAAGTAACTCATGTCTATGATTATGATTAGAAGTAAGTAATTTATGCAGTTACCTCTGAAGTCCATTGCAAATTTTATAATGTCGTGTTTGGAACTTTAAGAACTTTTGAAATCATCTAGTAGTGCCAGTCCATAAGCAGAACACATCATCAACATTTGTAAACCAGTGTCCAAATTTATTATCCAAAAACTTTTTCAAAATTCTACTGACCAATCATGAATATCAGAACTTGGCTGCCTATTGTGAGTGGAATTATAAAATGCAAATCTGACTGTACGTTTATGCAGAATAATTCTATATGCCACAGACACGAAAAAAGCGGATTCCAGCGTCAAATAATACGCCACGTAAAGACAGACAATGACAACTCTTCAACTGAAGATCATTTATTAACAAACACACACCACAGCAGGAACAAACAGCTACACTTGAAGCGCTACGGCAGATGTAAGGAGTAAGCACGTCCGACCATTGTCGCTGCTGAAACGGAACTGTGCTACTAGACCATCACACTTGATACAAATCTGGTCTGAAGGCACTACTGTTTTCTAGAGTTATGGCAGCTGGTCGCTAGCTGGCTGTGGAATCATTTTCACATAGTCATTTAATTTATCGTAATTCAGACCCTTTATACGAAACATATATGAATTACTTATAAAATCCTTCCTTAGCAATCAGTTAGTGTATTAGTGAAATCCGCATTAAGACCGCTACAGCTGTTCCTGAGATTAGCCGGCACATACAGATAGACCCGAGGAGGTGATTTGGATCCATGCATGTACAGATACCTACATACATTGTCACTCATCACAAAATTATAATCATTATGTTCCGCAATATTTCGCAAAATACCGTTTACTTTATGTTTTAGATTCAACTTGTATCACGTTCAACATTATAGATGCCACAAAATGCATTGGTATTCTGTCTGTAAATTCTGCTTCTACGTATTTTATATTTATGGGGAAAACAGTTGCATACTTTGGCACTGGAGCTACACAGGAATTTAGATATTGTTCTGACTCATATTTACACAATGTTCGTGCAAATGACTTACAAAGTCACGAGACTGAGGTCTGCAAAGGGCCACCGACTAGTCACTCCGTCTGTCACCACCACTAAAACACTGTATAGGCCACCAGGTTCACAAGATTTGAGTGTTTTATACAACTGCACATGTTTCCAGAAGTTAATTTAAGCATTGCTTCTCCTTACGTGTCGACTGTAGACACCTGCTTCACAACATATGGAAGTCAATAGGGATATGAGAGAGGTCATAATTGGTCGTTATTTTCTTCTTAGCTTACTTCATCATGCAACATAGATAGTCCCACTCATGCCAAGCAGCCTATATTGCATTCTACCATCAACATGTTCAACATTTGGAGTTTCAATTATTACATCGAAATCATTATGAAATGCGAGGCCGACATTCGCCCGTTCCAATCTGCTAGCAGTCATTTTATAAGTATTGACAAATTCTGGAAACAGTTAACTGCGGCTCAGCGATTTGAGGGAAATCCGACGGCTGCCACTGCTGCAGTGCCTGTTGCAGCACAGGATACTCAAATGCCACAAGTGATAAATCAGTAAAACCAACAGTGCGCTCCTGCTGCTGCTGCTTTTAAGGTGGCATAGACAATACAATCTATACTGAAGCGCCAAAGAAACTCGTATAGGCATCCGTGTTCAAATACAGAGATACGTAAACAGGCGGAGTACGGCCTTGCGCAGCAACGCCTATATAAGACAACAAGTGTCTGGCGCTACTGCGATGGCATGTTATCAACATTCAAGTGAGTTTGAACGTGGTGTTACAGTCGGCTCACGAGCGATAGGACACAGCTTCTCCGAGGTAGCGATGAAGTGGGGATTTTCCCGAACGACCATTTCACGATTATACCGTCAATATCAGGAGTCCAGTAAAACATCAAATCTGCGATATTGCTGCGGCCGGAAAAACATCCTGCAAGAACGAGACCAACGTCGACTGAAGAGACTCGTTCAACGAAACGTCATCGACATGGGCTTTCGGAGGCAAAGGTCCAATCGTGTATCCTTGATGACTGCACAACACAAAGCCATACACCTCACCAGGGCCCGTCAACACCGGACTGTTGATGACTGGAAACATGTTGCCTGGTGAGACGAGTCTCGTTTCACAGTTACAGGTATGGAGAGAACCTCATGAATGCATGGACCCTGGGTGACAACAGGGGACTGTTCAAGCTCATGGAGGCCTTGTAATGGTGTGGGGCGTGTGCAGTTGGAGTGATATGGGGCCCCTGATAATTCTAGATATGAGTCCGACAGGTGACACGTACGTAAGCATCATGTCTGATCACCTGCATCCTTCCATGTTCATTGTTCATTCTGACGAACTTGGGAAATTCGAGCAGGACAGTGCGATACCCCACACGTCCAGAATTGCTACATAGTGGCTCCAGGAACACTCTTCTGAGTTTAAACACTTGCGCTGATCACCAAACTCCCAAGAAATCAGCATTACTGAGCATTACTGGGATGCCTTGGACCATACCGTTCAGAAGAGATCTCCATCCCCGTCATATCTTTACGGATTTAGGGACTGCCCTCCAGCATTCATGCTGTCAGTTCCCTCCACCACTACTTCAGACATTATTCGAGTCCAGCCACGTCGCATTGCGGCACTTCTGCATGTTATAGGGGCCCCTACACGATGATAGGCAATGTACCAGTTTCTTTGCCTCTTCAGAGTAGAGCACCTGTGGATCCTAGTCCAACATCTCAGCTAGTGCTGCGTCAGGCATCCGTTGCGCTGCTGGAAAACAAAAACAAAAAATGGCAAGCATTTGCGAAATTACACACAATCAATAACTGCAGGTAATCGGCTGATAATAATAATATTTGCTTTCAGATGTGACAACTTCTTATTCTCTTTATTCTGGCCATAGGGAGTGGCTGATCCCTGCTATCATCTCGTACTCCTTTCGCAATGGTTTATATACTTTAACTGATGAAACACACAAAATTGAAAAAAATAATAAAAGTTGGAGGAACTTGATTGCAGTTGGTCTGGAGAGAAGGAAACTTGTACGGAGGCGGTATGGGGAGGATAGCCCTTCATTTTCCCCATTTTTATGCCATACAGTTGTCCAAGATGTGTGGACGGGGTATCAAGTTACATACTGACCTTAAATATATCACACAGAAGTGCTCCAGAGGTATGGGTACATCCCGACCTTAAAAGTAACTCATGCAACTTCCCGATTGGTGTGGGCAGAGGGGAAGTGGAGTGCAGGGGTGTAACTTCGTTATGTGGTGCTGTCTCGTGCGCGTTCATCCGCTCCCAGGGAACTGCCCGTGAACCACCTCGGGATTCCTGCATTCACCTGTGTAACCTCCCCACCGAAATTTTTTTTTATATTTATAATATGAACCATGCGTAACCTCCAAACAAAATTATTATAATTAAATGAAAATGAACCAAGTGTAAACCCCCCACAAAAATAATAATTAAATGAATTTTTTAATATTGTAACCTCTGAACAAAATTGGCTCCCATTTACAATCTGTGTGCAGAAATGCATTTACATTTAATGTTCCCACAAAATTCTTTTCTCATTTAATGTTAAGTTCGAAACAGAAAAGTTCCTAAACACCAAAATAATAAAAAAAATTTGTAACCTGGTAAATTTTATGACGACAGCCACGCTGCACCTCGGCCCTGTATTCTGAATAAAAAAAGGCAAAAATTCTTACCTCAATAAAAACTGCAAATATATCTGCTCTTACATAAAAATTTTCGCACAGCTCCGTGCAATGCTGGCCTTTGCTTTGTGACTCGAGAAAGGAATTAATTATTCATTGGATAAAATCTTTAAATTGAAATGAATGCTTTTTTAAAAAAAAAATTACTTTATATTATGAAAATTATTATTCGGGCATTTTTTTGAAAGAAATTAAATGACAATTAATATACATTACTAGCTATGCGCAAGGCTGCTTCTTTACCTTCTACAACAATACTCATCCTCCAGAGTGCTGACCAGAGTCCCAAGCAGAGCAGACAGCCGACACGCGCCGACTACCGCCGACTCATGCAGACTACTCAAGACTACTGTCGACACGCGCAGGCAAGCGCAGACTAGCGACAAGCAACAACTAATGACATACTGCTCTCTGGTCAGAGACTCTCCTATGCCTTGCCTATTGCAGGCAGTGCATACAGCACATACCTCACCTCTTACATAACCCTCCACTGGGGGGGCAAAAATTTAGCAGTGATCGTGAGTCAATTGGACTTGCCATGAGCAACAAATTTTTCCTAATTAACTAAGTTTACAACCACAGAATATATACATGTATATAAGTGCAGAACATAAAATATAATGCACATGCACTGAGTACAGAACATATCAAGCAAAGACAAAATGTATACACAATGAGTACAAAACATATTAACAAATGACAAAAAGTGCACACGCACTGTAGTACAGAACATATCAGGAAATCACAAAATGTATAGGCAATGAATGCAAATCATATTAACAAATGACAAAGTGCACACACACTGTAAAACTCTTTAGCATTTTTACAACAAATAAACATATCAAGGAGTGAAATTAAGTGCACATGCACTGTAGAAGTCTTTAGCATTTTTACATAACATATCATGGTGTAAAATAAAGTGCACACGCACTGTAGAAGTCTTTAGTATTTTTACATAACATATCATGGAGTGAAATAAAGTGCACACGCACTGTATAAGTCTTTATCATATTTACATAACATATCATGGAATGAAATAAAGTGCACACGCACTGTAGAAGTCTTTACCATGTTTAGGACAACTGATCATATTAACAAATGAAAATGAAGTGCACACGCACTGTATATGTCATTATCATTTTACAAGAATTAGGAAAGGAATGGGAAGGATTGCATCATGGTTGTAGCACATTAGGTTGCACGCACCTGCACTGAAAGTCCATATCTTTCTACAGAAGCACAACACCAAGTGAGACAATCTGAAGTTCTTTTCCCTGAAGTATTAATCAGTGTAGCCAAGACACTGAAATGTCGTATTAATATTCCATGTTATCATTTTGGTAGTACATTAGGTACACCAAACAGTGGGACCATAATAATATCTCCATCGCTCAAGGTGGTGGACAGCATGTCGTGTCAACACCACGTTCTTGTAAGGTACACCAACGTAGAATTAGGGCAAAAACCAAATATAGTACTCCATGAGCATGAGGATAGACGGGACAAACGGATATTACAGTAATTTCTGGTAATTAGGTTAGAAGGTGAAGGACATTAAATCTTATGCCAGTCATCATTGATAATTACACTAGTCTATTAACTGATTTTAAGTAATTCGTGGCACTCATCGCCCAGTTACTGAACATTTCTGTACCATGTATGAAGTATTACAGAATAATGTTCATAAGTTATCTGTTTACAGAGAACATTGGCACTCATTGGCCAGTTACAAATCATCAGAAGTCATCATTCAAACAGGAGCTAATTCATATATATGGCATGAAAGTGACAGAATATAAATTTAAAGTATAAGAAACAGTGGCATTCGTTGGACAGCAAGTATTGATTATTACAAACATTTTTCATCATTCAAGTGACATATGACATATTTAAAAATAATTATTGGCACTCATTGGCCAGTTACAAAGTATTCATATAGTTTTACAAAACATTATTCAGTATTATTCATAAGTCATCATTCAAAACAAGAGTTAATTATTGGCATAGCATTTATGCATAAGTCATCATTCAGTATTACTCAGAACTCATCATTCAAGTGACATAGGACATATTAAAAATGTAACACACTGTAATTATTACTCAAGGTCTGTAGTCGACTAATACATAGACATAATGGATTTAATACAACAGAGAAATTTGTATTATCTTTAGAACTAGAAATATATCTTAAACTGGTAGCATTATTTGGTTGTATACTGGTAATATTTGGGACTGGTAATAATTTTATTTTATTTTGTTTTGCTAGCAATGCATTGTGTTGGGATCGATAATTAATTGCTGGGGCATGAAAATATTTGCTTTTGACTTATTGCAGGAAATAAGGATTACTAACGTCATTCGTCATGAGTCAGCTGTAGCAAGGTTATGAAACAAAGGCAGTATATGTTATCACATTTATAAATGATAGACACAACTGGTAAAAAAAATGCAAGTACTAGAACAGGTTTAATAAGTAACAGGTTTAGTAAGTATCATGAAAAGCTTCTCCTGAAAAAAATACAAAATGGATTATTGAGCTGAAAGAAGAAATGCATGTTATGCTGAAAAGTAGTGAACTTCGAATTAACAGGTAATGAAATGTGTACTCAATATCTGTGTACTGTAGCTGTCTTTCCCAAAACATTCAGTCATTATACTATGCAACATAAGACATACTGTCAAAAGGAACTGCAACAAATACTTAAATAACTACATAGCATCTCTTAACTAATAGTAAATATATAAACTTCGTCATTATTTTCATCTGCAAAGAAAAACTTCATTATCATTACTATCATCACCTGCCAAGAAATTATCCATATCACCATAGCTCCATTATTATCATCACCTGTAAAGAAAAACTTCATTATCCATATTAGAATATTCTGCATCACTATTCATCATCATTCATTATCATTTGCAAAAAAGTCACTTCATTATTCATTATACAACTATTCATAGTATAGAATTTCTTATTTCTAGCATATTTCATCACTAAAACTAAGATGTGTAGTTCTGTCTGACAGTCTGCATCAATCGCCTCGTATTCTGAAAGAAAAAAATTAGTTAAGACTGCTATCATACGATGTGTATAATATATTCTTGTTAATTCTTATCCATTTACTCTTCATCACGAGATATTGCATCTTCTTTCAGTCATTCCGAAGGTGAAATTCCCATTTCTGTTTAATGTACTTCTTTTACACGTTATTTCTTTCTGAAAATGATGAATAAGGATTAATATCTTGCATTTAAATCACATACTCATTACAAGAAAATTTGTTTCTCGTGATATAATTGAGCATACAGCGTAGCATGACAGAAAACGTAATATGTCAAAAAACATAGACAGTGTTCAGATGCAAAAATGTACACAGAATATCACAATGTAGCAGCAAAAAAAAAAAAATAAAAAAATAGTTACGATGTTGAGATATCATAAGGCAAAATGTCAAAGTTAACTGGTGTTTGTTATATCTTAAAAATTACATGGTGCATACAAACAAAAGAGTAAAACAATCATACATACATAAAAAATGGAAAATGTGCACAGTCTGATGTGTAACAACAAGAAATGCCTCTCTTTGTTCAGCTTGTATGTTGTGTAGTTGATAGAGGCGAGAGTTGAAGACTTTAATGGAGAAAGAATTTGATAAAATTAATATGTCACTAGATAGAATCGTATAATTGGTCATAAAATGTGTAAGTTCATCTGGAAAAATGTGCACAGTCTAATGTATAACGACAAGAAAAGCGACCTGCTAACCTTACCTTGCCGGGCACTTGCCAAGAAAAAATACGATAATCATCAGTAAGTGTTCATGTGAATATAACTGCATAAGTGCTCATAAAAAATATCAGGAAATGGCATTACAGTGTGATAAATCATAAAGTATGTTCATTCAATAAAATGTTTGACGTTGGAGATGTGGTGGTTCCCTTTGGTTTTTCTGGTTCTGAAAGTTTCGACGTGTACTACATTGGGGTGAGGAATGCTACGAATTCGATATGGACCTGCATATAGAAGCTCAAATTTACTACATCTACCTTTTCCTCTATTAGATAAATAATGTGTGCGTACTAATATCTTCGGTCCAATATGAAAGTCACGGCATGTACAAATCTGTTTTTGCTGTCTTCTCCGGCGCTCTGCGGCACGTTTGATGTTGTTCAGCGCAATGTCAATTATTTCATGGTGCTGTAGTCGACGAGATGTAGGAAAGGTTACTAATTCTTTAATTTTGTTTGGTGGTTCAACATTTTTCAGTATAACAGACAGAGATAGCATAGTAGATTCATTTGGTATGGAATTAATTACATCCTGGAATGAGAGTATGTGTGTGTCCCAATCAATATGTTTTTTTTATGGCAGTATATTCTACACAGTTTACCAATTTCTTTCATTAATCGTTCAAAAGCGTTCAAAGAAGCATGGTACCTGGATATATAGATCGGAGAAATGTTTCTAGCTCGTAACATACGTGTCCATATAGCAGATCGAAACTGTGATCCATTGTCGGAAATTACTTTCAATACATACCCTACATGAAATAGAAAATGTTTTACAAATGCTTTCGAAACAGTTTTAGCAGTAGCTTTGCGTAACAGAGTGAAGGTTACAAATTTTGAAATGAGTTCAACAGCGACAAATATGTAGCAAAAACCTCTATTAGTTCTGGGAATCGGACCAAAAATGTCTACAGCGGCCATGTGTCTCAATTTAACAGGTACAATGGGAAGTAATGGAGGAATATGTGAAGTCGTATCTGACTTAGCTTTCTCGAAGATTTTACATGACGCTAAAACTCGTCGAACACGCTTCTCCATGTTGGTAAAATAACAGTTCTGTCTCAGTATAAGAAAACATTATCTGGCTCCGTAATGTGCGTAACTTAAATGAGTATACCAGATTAATTTGTTAACAAGTTCGCCAGGAATGCATAATAACCAATTGTTGCTGTCAGGGTGAGAGCGGCGAAACAGAATGTTATTGGGTACAGTGTAATGGTTTCTAATGGTAGCATTATTCCTATCTTGCCAAAGGTGTTTAATTTCTTTCCATACGTTGTCCTTACTCTGCTCTTGTGCTACGTCTTGTAATGACGACGAAATGAAATTCTCAAATGCAACTTGTTGAATGTACATGACGCTGAAATTTGCTTTGCAGAAGTCGGTTGCGATGTCTTGCTGATTGTTGCTGAGAGAACGGGATAGTGCGTCTGCTATAATATTTTGTGTACCGGGAATATGAACAAATGTAAAATTAAATTCCTGCAAATAAAGTTTCCATCTACTTAATCTGTCGTGTGTAAATTTAGCCGAAAGTAAAAACTGTATCGCTCTATGATCTGTGTAAACGGTAGTGTGTCGTCCATAAAAAAAATGCCTAAATCTCGTAAATGCCCATACAACACATAATGTTTCAAGTTCTGTAACAGAATAATTTCGTTCAGCAGGTGGCAGAATGTGACTCGCAAAGGCTATATTTTTAATTACTGTAGTGCCATCTTCTTCAATTTCCTGAAAAATGTGTACGCCTAAAGCGGTGTTAGAACTGTCAGTGGCAATGGAAAAATTTCTAGTAAGACCTGGGTGCGATAAAAGTGGTGCATTCAACAAAGCACGTTTCAAATAACATTTTCGTGAACAAGATTCTGTGTATCTGAAGTATTGCTTACATTGCTGGAAGATGCAACCTGTACTGAATTTAGTCAAATTCTATCTGATGTGCTATTATTTTCGGGAGGATGCTGTGGCATTTCAACTATTTGTACTCTTCTGTTATTTCTTCCTGACGTATTACTTTCGGGATGATATCTACTGTCTGGTTCATTCATGATAATCTGTTGTTGTGGATGATTTTGCTGCTGGTAAGACCGATTGTTATTAAATGTACGCTGAAAATTGTGCTCATTACTTTGACGTCTGTCATAATAGTCATTTCTATACGGTGCATTGCGATAGGAATTGAAATAGTGTGTTTTCTGTATGTAGTTATTTCCTTGTTGCTGTGCATTACTATTTGTTGGAGCTGATGCTATACGTGCACGCGGCGAAATATTAAAGCTTGGTTTACCTTGTACATTACACTGTTGGTTATGTATGCTAACCGGTTGGCTTTCATGCTGTTGCGGAGAAAAACGTCTATTGTTACCAAAATGTGTTTGCGACTGCTGAAAAGTTTGTACATACTGATGATTAAAATTTTCTCTGATATTAAAAATTACGCGGGTAGTTGTCATTTCGTGAGTGTCCAAAGAGAACTGTCACTTTCGGTAAAATTTGTCATATGAGGTTTTCTTTACTCATTGTTAATCCTAGATAGAGCGATAGTTAAAGAGCTATTCAGATAGATATAAAGGATAGTAGAAGAGAAGGCAGCAGTGCAGAAAACTAAAGATGAAATAGCACTACTACGGCTCGGGGCCCTGTGCACACTACAGCACATATTCATTAAAGCGTAATGAATCCCCTGAGGTCTATTACGCGCTTCCATTAAATTTTAGCTTTTGCGTTACAGGCAATGGCGGTGAAAATTCAAAAACAAATTGTTGTATCCAAGTCAACGCTAGTTTCTGCATTACACGAAATGCCGGTGAAAATTCGAAAGCAAATTGTCGTATCCAGTTGAAAGCGTGTACCTGTGCTCTGTCATTTTTAACTACCTTAAGTTTTCTCACTGATAGAAAATGCTTGTAATCAAAATTATCGTCTCTGTACGTCTGAACAGGTTCAGGATTGTATGAGAATCTATTTGTCTGTGATTGTTCGGAATCTAAGTCACGTACTCTCTGTAAATTACCTAAATTACACTGGCTGTGTGAGTGTGAGAAATGTTCGGAATGTGCCGTATGCTGTGACGTGTTATTGACTGAAATATTTTTTATCTCTGTCACTTCTTGCTGTAAAGTTGACAATTTTCTACGTAATATACTATTGGACGAATCTATCTCACTGATCGTCTGCTGTAAATTTTGGAATTCAGGTGTTTGATTAAACGAAATCGGTGAAGTATCGTCTGATTTGCTGTCATTATTACTTTCGATAACATCAATACGACAGGCAAATTCATCATATTTTTCGGTCAGTATTTTTACCTGTTCATCGTTTCTAGTGTCACAAGCATTAATTTGTTTTTGTATTTTACGTGTGTTTCGTTCAATTTTTTAACGTCAGCTTTGATAACATCGGGATCCTGAATTAGTTCTAATTGTTCAGGTCTGTCGGTCACTGTCTGAAAGTCTACTGTGTGTGTGTCTGTTTTTGTTTTAAGATCGGAAATTTCATCACGCAGTTCGCTGTTCAACAGTTTGATAGTATTAATTTCGTCTGATACTGTAGCAATATTGTTGTCTACGTATGTTTTTGCTTTCGTAAACAATTTACGTTTATCTTCCTGTCGCTGTGCAGTAATTGTTTCCATGACTTGTCGTTTTACTTTATTTTGTTCCTGTATGAATTTACGGTAACGCGTTTCACTGTTTTGTAGGTGGTGATTAAAACGTTCGTCAATTTGGCTGTTCTGTTGTTCAAATTTCGCGTCTACCTTTGCATCTAGTGCGCGCGAAAGTTCTGCTGACATTAATTTAAACTCGTTGCGTAACTGTATTGCGTTTTCAAATGGCTCTGAGCACTATGGGATTCAACTTCTGAGGTCATTAGTTCCCTAGAACTTAGAACTACTTAAACCTAACTAACCTAAGGACATCACACACATCCATGCCCGAGGCAGGATTCGAACCTACGACCGTAGCAGTCGCGCGGTTCCGGACTGAGCGCCTAGAACCGCTAGACCACCGCGGCCGGCGTTGCGTCTTCAGAGCATTGTTTACCGACTGCACTAATTTCGTCTCTAAGTGATTCTGTTGTAGCTGCTTGCGTATTCCTTAATTCTTGAGCACCAGATCAAATTTCTTCACTACTTTTCCTAGCACAAGCCTTAATTTTCTCACGTAATTGTTCTTTAGTATCATGACATTGCGCGGCAACGGCTGTAATCTGTTCACTAAGCTGTCTGGAATTGTTGTCTAATTTTTCATTCAACTGTTTGGAATTGTTGTCTTGCTTTTCATTAATTTCATTAATTTGTTGTTTGAGACTTTCACTAGGTTGTTTGTGATTGATGTCTTGTCTTTCATTGAATTGTAGCAATACTGCCATAATTTGATCCAAGCCAAAAGTAGCGACTCTATTTTCTATGCTGTGTGCTGGTGTATCTGCATTTGTCACGTTTTCTGTAACCATTTGCTCATTCTGTGATTCTCGAAAAGGTTTCCCAATCGGATGTGCACTGTTAGTCACTACCTCGGAATCAAATAAATCTGTCGTACTTTGAGTACACTGTTCATTTTAGTTAGAGAAATTTATCTGTTCGCAATTCAAATTTTGCAAATCGGGTGTGTTAAACTGGGCTGCGTTCATTGTAACAGAACGTCCCGCCTCATCAATTGTCGTTAAATTAACAGAGGACACAATTGAATTTGTTTGCTCATCATTAGCATTAAAATCATTACTAGTGGTCGGTACGCACTGATTGTCTGTAAATGAAGGATTGTCATCATTACACTGAGTGTCGCAAATATTATCAGTCAAATTATTAGAGTCGGCTATTTCACTCATTATATATCGCGATGTACTGTTAACAGTTTTTCGCGGCATTTTTCACAAATCAGAATTAAGCACAAATGAAACAAGGACAATGCAAAATGCAACAAACACAATTACAACAAAGAGCAACAAATTGCCGATGATCTGTGAAAGAAAGAGTGACAAATTAGTAAATGCGTTGCGCCAGATGCAAACTACAATTAAGTAAATAAGGGCAGATATATGACTAATTATCAGAAGATTCACAAAGAAATACGATCCTGGCAGGATGTCGCCAAGTGTAACCTCCCCACAATTTTTTTTTATATTTATAATATGAACCATGCGTAACCTCCCAACAAAATTATTATAATTAAATGAAAATGAACCAAGCGTAAACTCCCCACAAAAATAATAATTAAATGAATTTTTTAATATTCTAACTGTAGTGGTGTAGCAAGACAGCCACGCCACTCGGAAGTAGCCGAAAGGCATGCGTTAAGCTCACGCAGATTGGCGTGAGGTCTGGAACAGGATACGTAATGAATGCTATAAAGAAAAGTACGTAGCTTCTGGAATACTTTAATCCACATTTGTAGAACATCGCTCTTGATGATACATTAATAGAATCTCAATATCAATTGAATAAGGCGCCTTGCTAGGTCGTAGCAAATGTAGCTGAAGGCTATGCTAACTATCGTCTCGGCAAATGAGAGCCTATTTGTCAGTGAACCTTTCCTTGCAAAGTCGGCTGTACAACTGGGGCGAGTGCCAGGACGTCTCTCTAGACCTGCCGTATGGTGGCGCTCGGTCTGCTATCACTGACAGTGGCGACACGCGGGTCCGACGTATACTAATGGACCGCGGCCGATTTAAAGGCTACCACCTAGCAAGTGTGGTGTCTGGCGGTGACACCACATTCCTCCCTCGCAAATAGGCGTACGGTCGTATTATAAGGCTTCCGTCCGCCGTGGGGAGGACCCCATGTTGACGTATGCGACGAGGTGGGGAGCCTAACAACAGGCGAGGCTGTGCCACCCGCACCCTGCCATTCGGTCCGAGGGGAGCTAGGAAACACCTGAAAACCTAGTCCATGGTGCACGCCAACAGGCGGTGTATGCGCCCGTAAAGAGACAGGAGGGGCCGTAGGGTCGACCTCCATCGCGTCGGGGTACCCGACGGGCGAAGACGACATCTGGTCCGGAGCGGGCAAGGGTTCC
The DNA here is from genome assembly GCF_023898315.1 of Schistocerca nitens. Taxonomy (NCBI): domain Eukaryota; kingdom Metazoa; phylum Arthropoda; class Insecta; order Orthoptera; family Acrididae; genus Schistocerca; species Schistocerca nitens. The sequence continues at coordinate 57,848,867 of NC_064621.1, forward strand.
ATGGCGGAGGACAGCTGGTGACGGGAAGCGATCGGCGGCGCGTGACCCAGGGAGGCGCCCGGCGGCTGCAGCGACGCGTCCACTGCGGGCGGCGCCGGCGGGAGGACCGGCGGCGGCGGCGGCGCGTCGCCATGGGGCAAAATGGAAGGCAGCGTTGGTAACACCTGGGGATGAGGCGAGCCAGTAGATGGGTCCCCAGGGCGCTGATCGGACGGCACCATCGCTGAAAGCAGACGGGGAGCGGCAGAACCCGAGCGACGACAGAGGCGCAGCTGATTGAGATGCCGACGCACCTCACCAGAGGCCCCCAAAACCAGATACATAGCGCGGCCGAGGCAGCGCAGAATGCGCCCTGCAAGCCAACGCCGTGAACCTCGATAGTTGCGATAGTATACAACGTCGCCTGGAGCAAAAGCAGGTGGCTGCCGCTGCACAGGAACCTGAAGCGGCGGATGTAGCATAGACATCAAGGTTCGATGAGGACGACCGTGGAGCAACTCAGCCAGCGAGCGACCATCTCGGGGCTGAGAGCAATACGAGGACAAAAAGAGCCTTAACGCGTCCTCCCGAGAATGCGACTCTTCCAACTTCAACATCTGTGACTTGAAAGTCCGGACCAATCGTTCAGCGGCACCGTTTGACTTAGGCGAAAACGGCGCGGATGTCAGATGTTGAATACCATTGGCCTTGCAGAATGACCGAAATTCTGCGGACATGAATTGTGGGCCATTGTCGGAAACAATAGTCTGCGGAAGACCTTCAATGCAAAAGATAGTGGATAACGCTTGGATGGTGGCTGAAGACGTCGTGGAAGACATCCTGAGAACAAAAGGAAAATTACTGAAGGAATCGACCACAACCAACCATCGAGCATTCCAAAATGGACCAGCAAAATCGATGTGTAAGCGTTGCCAAGGGGAAGTGGCTTTTGGCCATGCAAAGAATTTCCGCGGTGGTGCGGATTGTTGTTCGGCACACGCCATGCAAGAAGAGCACATATTCGTAATCGCAGCATCGATTCCGAACCAGTGCTGACGAGCAAGTTGTTTCGTGCGCACTACACCCCAATGTCCTTGGTGGAGAAGCCGTAAGACAGAGGACTGTAACGAACGTGGGACCACGACTCTGGACTGATCATTATCAGAACGCAACAGCAAAACACCACGTCGAACAAAAAGTCTCTCCTTGTGAGCAAAAAATCGGCGAACCAACGGATCCTCGATCCGTGACTTCGACAAGCGCCATTGCGTAGCAACAAAACGCAAACCGGTAGCAAGGACAGGGGCAGCAGCTGTGGCTGTAGCTACACGACGAAAATCAATCGGAAACGATTCGACCACGTCATCGGTTTCCGAATCAATGAACATGCAAGCAAGTTCGGAGGAATCGAATGCTCTATCCTCAGCAACAGGCAAACGGGACAACGCATCAGCGTTTCCGTGCTTAGCAGTGGACCGATACAAGATATCGTAGCGGTACTGTGAGAGGAAAATAGACCAGCGAATGAATTTCTGCGCTGTACGTGGAGGTTCAGGCTTGTTCGGATGAAATCCCGATGTCAAAGGTTTGTGGTCTGTGATGATGGTAAAGTGACGACCATACGAGAAATCATGGAACTTTGTAACACCAAACACGAGAGCCAAAGCTTCTTTCTCTGTCTGTGAATAATGTCTTTGCGCAGACGAGAGCAATTTGGACGCAAAGGCAATAGGGCGATCATGCGATCCATCTTTGTGCGCAAGCACAGCACCGATCCCGAAATCCGATGCATCTACCATCAACAAAAGGGGTTTCTGGGGATCGAATGGCGTAAGGCAAGTATTTGGAAGCAACGCCGATTTCAACTGGCGAAAGGCGCGTTCGCATTCCGTCGTTCAGATGAACGGAACACCTTTACGGCGTAAGCGACAAAGTGGAGCTGAAATGGAAGAAGCGCGTGGCACAAATTTTTTATAATAATTAATTTTTTCCAGCACACTCTGTAGCTGCTTCAAATTCTTCGGCGAAGGCAAGTCTTGTATGGCACGGAGGTGCTCTGGACTAGGATATATGCCCTGGGCATTGATTACATGTCCCAGGTATGGTAAGTCACGAGCAAAAAACACACATTTGTCCTTACGCAAGCGAAGACCATTTTGTCGCAAGACCTGAAATAATGTTCTGAGATTGGCTAAATGTTCTTCTTCCGTCATTCCGGAGATCACAATATCGTCCAGATAGTTTGCTGCAGTAGGGACCGAGGCACAAACAGTTTGCACAGTTTGCAGATATTGCTGAAACAATGCAGGGGCGGATGCACACTCAAATGGCAGTCTTTTGAATCGGTACAAGCCAAGATGCGTGTTAACCACCAAGACGCGCTGGGATTCGTCGTCCACTGGTATTTGAAAGTACGCATCTGCTAGGTCCAACTTCGAAAAATATTTACCCGGGCACAGTTTGTCAAAAAGATCTTCCGGGCGGGGTTAAGGAAAAGTTGCAATCACTAGTTCTGGATTCACTGTAGCTGTGAAGTCCACACAAAGTCTCAGTTTTCCGGAAGGTTTAGGCAAAATTACTAAGGGTGATGCCCAGAGAGAAGCCTGCACACGTTCAATCACACCTTGTGATTACAAATCGTGTAAAGTTCTAGCGACCTCATCACGCAATGCGTGGGGAACATTGCGCGCTCCGAAAAATTTCGGTTGCGCGTTTACTTTCAGTTCCAAATGTGCTTTATAGTTCTTAGCGCAACCAAGGCCCGGTGCAAAAATGTCTGCAAATTCTTCACATAGACTAGAAACACTGGCTGAAGGCACAGTCTGGTTCACTGATAGGACCTGATTTACGATAGACAAGTTAAACAACTGAAATAAATCTAAACCAAGCAAGTTCACAGCAGAAGAACGAAGGACGTAAAAAGACACAAGTTTTGTTTGTCCCTTGTATGTTGCAAGAAGGTTGCACTGTCCTAACACAGGGATATTCTGACCTGAATAACTATTTAACTTAACATTTGCGGCACGCAAGGGAGGTGTGCCCAGTTGTTTGTACGTGTCTTTATTGATCAAGGAAACCGCAGCTCCGGTATCGAGCTGGAATGGTATCACGTGGCCAAGAATGTCCAAGTACACAAAAAGTTTATTGTCCTGCTGACGACAAGAGCGACTGTCTCGTGCAATTTGAACAGACACTGGTACAGAATCACTTGCTAATTGACATGATTTCCGGCGACGACGACGCACACTTTTTGTGGGACGAAAACAGTCACTTTTAGAGAGAGCGGCACTGGGCGGAGTGGAATTAACTACATGAATGTCCATGGGTGAAGGTTCACGAGCCTGAGTATCCTTGGGTCGATTCCGATTCCGGCGCGAAGCAAAGGGCCTGGAATGGTTGTTAGTGTCCAATCTGAGCTTTTTCTGGCAAACTCTCTGAACATGTTCTCGTTTATTACAGAAAAAGCAAATAGCTTGGCGCGATGGGCAATTCGCACGCGAATGTCTGGTTGCACACCGCGGACATGATTTCACTGCATTTGCATGCTGGCGCGGGACACGTGGCGGAGGGCTAGGCGGCAGCTGTGCGAACGAGCGCGAGGGCTGTTTACTGTTCCGTGCAGCTCGCCCGGCGGGCCGGTTAATGTGACACACGGCTGGTGAAGTTTCAAATGAGTCCTGAGCAAAGTCAAGTGTGTCTTGCCTATCCAATATGTCCATCACTTGTTGAAGGGAGGGATTGACTAGTTTCAAAATCTGTTCCCTGATACGAACATCAGAAACGTTCTGTGCAATCGCATCACGTACCATAGTATCTGAATAAGGGAGTCCACATCCACACTCAAAAGCACAATCCCTTGTAAGGCCTTGCAAAGTTGCAACCCACTCCCGATTAGTTTGACCGGCCGTACGTTTTGTACGAAAGAACGTATACCGTTTTGCAACTACATTGACTGATTCCTTGAAATATGCATCTAATGCAGACAAAATTTCTTCGTAGGACAGAGTTGCTACGTCGTGTCAGGGAAACAATTTCACTATCACACGGTACGTCTGCACCCCTACACACGCCAATAAGTGAGGCTGCCGCTCGTTACCTTGAATTCTGTAGGTGGCGATATGGAATCCAAATTGGCGTGACCACTCCGTCCAGCTTTCCATTGCCGCATCGAAATGACGAAAAGGTGGTGCAACTGCGTGTTGTGGCTGCGGTAGCGCTGGAGCGGCGGCGGCCGCATCATTTTGCATTGCACGTTGACCCTGGACGAGCTGTCCAAGGGCATCCTATAAGGCTTGCGTCTGCTGATTCTGCAAGCGATAAAATTCGGACAGTACATCTGGAGATTGTGGCGAAGCCATGACACAAGTAAATTAGTGCAATACGAACGCGAAATCCTCTTTTAAGCCTCGTCGCCAACTGTAGTGGCGTAGCAAGACAGCCACGCCACTCGGAAGTAGCCGAAAGGCACGCGTTAAGCTCACGCAGATTGGCATGAGGTCTGGAACAAGATATGTAATGAATGCTATAAAGAAAAGTACGTAGCTTCTGGAATACTTAACTTTAATCCACATTTGTAGAACATCGTTCTTGATGATACATTAATAGAATCTCAATATCAATTGAATAAGGCGCCTTGCTAGGTCGTAGCAAATGTAGCTGAAGGCTAACTATCGTCTCGGCAAATGAGAGCCTATTTGTCAGTGAACCTTTCCTTGCAAAGTCGGCTGTACAACTGGGGCGAGTGCCAGGACGTCTCTCTAGACCTGCCGTATGGTGGCGCTCGGTCTGCTATCACTGACAGTGGCGACACGCGGGTCCGACGTATACTAATCGACCGCGGCCGATTTAAAGGCTACCACCTAGCAAGTGTGGTGTCTGGCGGTGACACCACACTAACCTCTGAACAAAATTGGCTCCCATTTATAATCTGTGTGCAGAAATGCATTCACATTTAATGTTCCCACAAAATTCTTTTCTCATTTAATGTTAAGTTCGAAACAGAAAAATTCCTAAACACCAAAATAATAAAAAAAAATTTAGTAACCTGGTAAATTTTATGACGACAGCCACGCTGCGCCTCGGCCCTGTATTCTGAATAAAAAAAAGGCAAAAATTCTTACCTCAATAAAAACTGCAAATATATCTGCTCTTACATAAAAATTTTCGGCGCAGCTCCGTGCAATGCTGGCCTTTGCTTTGTGACTCGTGAAAGGAATTAATTATTCATTGGATAAAATCTTTAAATTGAAATGAATGCTTTTTTTAAAAAAAATTACTTTATATTATGAAAATTATTATTGGGGCATTTTTTTGAAAGAAATTAAATGACAATTGAGCATACAATGTAAACTTTCACTGCCGGTATTGACTTCACTTAAAACTTTGGGCTGATAGGCCGTGGTCGAAGTATAAAACTGTCTCCTAACGTTTCGTCTCCGACTGCGGGAGACATCATCGGAGGTCCGATGATGTCTCCCGCAGTCGGAGACGAAACGTTAGGAGACAGTTTTATACTTCGACCACGGCCTATCACCCCGGAAGTTTTAAGTGAAGTAAATGAAAATTAATGTACATTACTAGATATGCGCAAGGCTGCTTCTTTACCTTCTACAACAATACTCATCCTCCAGAGTCCTGACCAGAGTCCCAAGCAGAGCAGACAGCCGACACGCGCCGACTACCGCCGACTCACGCAGACTACTCAAGACTACTGTCGACACGTGCAGGCAAGCGCAGACTAGCGACAAGCAACAACTAATGACATACTGCTCTCTGGTCAGAGACTCTCCTATGCCTTTCCTATTGCAGGCAGCGCATATAGCGCATACCTCACCTCTTACACCTGAAATGGTTCTAAATAAAGACGTGACCAGTTACGGATTTGCACATCACGGCTACTTTAACACAGATCGGTTATCGGAACAGCTGCACTCGGCCAGGCGGAAGCATATAGAAACTGACTAGGATTTCATAGGGAAGAGAAGCTGTCTGGTACTGACGTAATGCGTGTGAAGTCTCACTTTATCGTGCGTGACTTCTCGCCGTGAGATGAGGGCGTGTAGCGCGACGGCACTTGTTGCCGTGTTTATTAGCAGCACAGTTGTCGGGAATTAGGGCGTGTTCGGTGGCTGGCGTTAACGCCAGTCGAGCTCCTCCCCTTCACATATAAAACTAACTGACGACCCTGTAATAAATTCATCCCACGTCGTGCGCCTCGCGGAGGGAAGAGCTGATGCTTCGAGAAAATTGAAATTAATCATCGGCAATCCGGTATGGATTCATGCTAAGCCACGGGGCTTTTAATTTACTGCTAATGGGATTCCTTAATCGCATGTTACTTCCCGCCATTAGATAAAAGATCTCCTGATACGTCACACATACATATATCTTAATAAATATATGGTCATAAAATTGAGATAATCTCGATTCACTGCTGATACGAGGCGATACCTTTCTGTGCTTCTAAAGGACTAATTCGGAACGAGTATTACCTCTTCCTTCCTTGTGTCACTCATTTTATTTGTATTGTTGTTTCGGATATATTCACTGTACACTGGCTGCCGTTTTGACGGTTGTGTACCTTCACACCAGTTTGTGAAGCCAAGGATGTAACTCGCGAAGTATAAGCTCCGTGATGATGAGATATTGTACACTACCTCAAGATTCGAATATGTAACACAAATTCGTCATGATACGGGCATAATTTCCGGGTACGTTATTTTAATTTGATGCGTGATTCACATAAAGAAATGTGAATATTCCACAATTCTTAGCTGTGATAATGATCACTGTATGTTTTCGTCTTAAAGGGAACAAATGTTCTTTGTAGCTCGAGACGATGCACCCGAACGTGTTAAAAACGGTTTGGAAAAGAGCGCAGGTTATTCCCATTTCAAGAAGGGTCGTAGCCATAGGCCCATGTCGCCTAACTCCAATCTGTTGTAGAGCTCTGCAACATGTTCTGTGCTCACACATTAACGTCATTTTGGAGAACGAAAATCTACTCTATGAAAAAAATTGATTCCGCAAATACTGATTATGAGAAACTCCGACTCAGTCTATTCGCACGTGAAATCCAGTGCGGCGTAGACGGTACCCAGGTTGGCGCCCGGTTCCTCGACTTCAGGAAGGTACTGGATGCAGTTCCGCACTGTAGTTTAGTGCAAAAAATAAGAAATTAACGAGCATCGGTCCAGATTTGTCAAAAGATTCAAGACTTCCTTTCCTATATAAGTGAAAATGCTTAACGGAACAGAATAGACAGATGTAAAGGTAACGTCAGGAGCACTTCAAGGAAGTACGACAGGACCATTACCGTTCACAATACATGTTAGTGATCCTGTGGATAACATAGAAAATCCATCGGATGCTGGTGTCTATAGGAAGGTTGCAACGCTGGACGAATTTAGCGAAACTGTAGAAAAACTTGCAGAGGGCTTACAATTGGTGAAGGGTGTGGCAATTGACCCTGAATGTAAATGAAGGTAACGTTCTACATGTAAATAGGGGAAAGAACCCACTACAGTTCACTTACAGTATTGGCCACAATACACAGGAAACAGTAACAAACGTAAAATAACTACGACTGACCATGCAGAGCTACCGAAACAAATCAGGTAGCTAGGTAGAGATTCATCGAAGGAGTCTTAAGGAAATGTAATTCATAGAGAAAGAAGCGGCGTACTAATTGCTTGTTCGATTGCTTCACTATTACCAGTATGGACCCGTTATGAGATGGAATTAATAGAAAGCACTCCGTCTTCAGACCATAAGTGGCCCATCGGGGCCATCCGACCGCCGTGTCATCCTCAGTTGAGGATGCGGATAGGAGGGGCGTGTGGTCAGCACACCGCTCTCCTGGTCGGGACGATGGTTTTCTTTGACCGGAGCCGCTACTATTCGGTCGAATAGCTCCTCAATTGGCATCACGAGCCTGAGTGCACCCAGAAAACTGGCAACAGCGCATGGCGGCCTGGATGGTCACCCATCCAAGTGCCGGCCACTCCCGACAGCGCTTAACTTCGGTGATCTCACGGGAACCGGTGTATCCACTGCGCTAAGGCCGTTGCCCAATTAATAGAAAGGGGAGATCAAATCAAGAGATACCCTTTTCGTCACGGAATCGTTTAATAAGTGCGAGAGCGTACACAGAATCGCAAGGAACGCCTTTGTCAAGCTGTACAAGAAGGTGTTGTGAACCTCGGAGAAGTTCACTGCTGTGATCCCGAGTATGCGTTCCTGGAAGACATGAGCAACACATCACTTCTTCGCACACATGTCTCGCGAAACTACCGAAACGAGAGAATCAGAGAGTAGAGCTCGTTTAGAGGCTTACTGGCAGTTGTTCTCCTGACGGACCGTTCCTCAATGGAACAGGAGAGAGGTAAATGACCGTAGTGTAAGACGTACCCTCCGCCAAGCAAGAAAAGATGAATTGCGGAGTAAAGGCGTAATTGTAGATTTGAAAAAAAAGTGCAAATGCCATCTATGTGTCAATATGTCATAAACTTGGCGAATAGACTACAGTTTCCTCACAACGACTTTCAAACACGACAGACACATTTTGGTTCTGATGCAACATTTTGTGTTCTTTGTTTACTCATATTATGGGTATTCTTGCTTTGATACGTTGGTTCTGGAACACTTTGACCTTCAAACATCTACTGAAGGTCATGAAGGTGATCATGTGCTCATCACGTGCCCCACCCATCATGTTACTACACGACCCCTCATCAGTGACATCACCAACATCATGTGACAAGCCATGCCCCCTTCCTCTCTCTAGCCAATCAAAATCCAGGGTGGTGGAACCAACCCACTGGTTTCTAATCTCTTCCTCTCCCATCCCGTCTCCATTCGCCATCAGCCAATGTCAAAGAAGTACTTAAAATAAAAAAGTTAATTCAATAAAATTGGTGCCAAATTCAAACATATGCAGTATTCCTGGAAAAAAATTATTTAAACTTCCCTTGAATTCGCTTCTTGTTCAAATATTTATTCCTGAAATGACGTCATTTTCCAAGATACACACATAAAAAAAGGTTTTGCATCATCCCGGTTCCCGGAACTTCTGAAGATAGAAGTTGACTGTGGATGTTGTATCACAGACACAGTCCCTTTGACTGTTCAGAGATGTCACTAAGACCTCCCAAAGATGTAAAAACCATGGATGAGCAGCGCCTATTAGATGGAGGGGGTCCGACAGCCGATCAGTTGCAGTCATTCTACAAGAAAGGAGGTACACGGATCGCATTGTCTGTAGTTCAATCATGTCTAGACGATCGATACCACGTCCGCATTGTTACTTTGTGCCAGGAAGAGCTCTCAACAAGGGAAGTGAACCACAACGATGTTGTTCGGATATGGAGGAGATACAGAGATCACATGCCTCGCTCAGGCCGTCCAAGGGCTGCTACTTCAGTGGATGACCGCTACCTACGGATTATGACTCGGAGGAACCCAGACAGCAACGACACCATGTTGAATAATGCTTTCGCAATAGGCTGCAGATGCGCAACTACACTCACGACGTCCATGGCGAGGTACATCTTTGCAACCACGACGCCATGCAGCGCGTTACAGATGGGCCCAACAACATGCAGAATGGACTGCTCAGGATTGGCATCATGTTCTGTTCACCGTTGAGTGCGGCATATGCCACCAACCAGACATTCATAGGAGACGTATCTAGAGGCAACCCGGTCACGCTGGACGCCTTAGACACTGTCCAGCGAGTGCAGCAAGGTGGGGGTTCCCTGCTGTTTTGGGGTGGCATTATGTGGGGCCAACGTACGCCGCTGGTGGTCATGGAAGGCGCTGTAACGGCTGTACGACAGCGCCCGACTAGAGTGGCCAGCATGTTCTCCAGACATGAACCCTATCGCACATTCCTGGAATAGATTAAAAAGGGCTGTTAATGAACCATGTGACCCACCAACTACTCTGAGGGATCTACGCCGAATCGCCGTTGAGGATTGGGACAATCTGGAGCAACAGTGCCTTGATGAACTTGTGGATAGTATGCCACGATGAATACAGGCATGCATCAATGCAACAGGACATGCTACCGGCTATTAGGGGTATCGGTGTGTACAGCAATCTCGACCACCACCTCTGAAGGTCTCGCTCTAAGGTGGTACAACATGCAAAGTATGGTTTTCATGAGAAATAAAAAGGGCGGAAATGATGTTCTTGTTGATCTCTATTCCAATTTTCTGTACAGGTCCCGGAATTCTCGAAACCGAGGTGATGCAAAACTTTTTTTGGTGTGTTTATTTATCCCTACCCACACACACACACACACACACACACACACACCACACACACACACACACACACACACACACACGTCTGCAAAGCCACCTGCTGGGAGGCCTTGTGGAGGACCTCTCCTCTTGCCACTGGTGCCCCATAACACGCAGCACGGCTCGCTGTAAGAGAGAGAGACGATCCATGTCAACTTGCTTATAACCTGATTATTCATACAATATGTTTACAATAAATATTTTAAATATTTTTATGAGGCTATTCAGAAAAGTTCAAAGTTTTTATTCTGTTCTCAATATCCGTTGAGGTATTACACTCCTGGAAATTGAAATAAGAACACCGTGAATTCATTGTCCCAGGAAGGGGAAACTTTATTGACACATTCCTGGGGTCAGATACATCACATGATCACACTGACAGAACCACAGGCACATAGACACAGGCAACAGAGCATGCACAATGTCGGCACTAGTACAGTGTATATCCACCTTTCGCAGCAATGCAGGCTGCTATTCTCCCATGGAGACGATCGTAGAGATGCTGGATGTAGTCCTGTGGAACGGCTTGCCATGCCATTTCCACCTGGCACCTCAGTTGGACCAGCGTTCGTGCTGGACGTGCAGACCGCGTGAGACGACGCTTCATCCAGTCCCAAACATGCTCAATGGGGGACAGATCCGGAGATCTTGCTGGCCAGGGTAGTTGACTTACACCTTCTAGAGCACGTTGGGTGGCACGGGATACATGCGAACGTGCATTGCCCTGTTGGAACAGCAAGTTCCCTTGCCGGTCTAGGAATGGTAGAACGATGGGTTCGATGACGGTTTGGATGTACCGTGCAGTGTCCCCTCGACGATCACCAGTGGTGTACGGCCAGTGTAGGAGATCGCTCCCCACACCATGATGCCGGGTGTTGGCCCTGTGTGCCTCGGTCGTATGCAGTCCTGATTGTGGCGCTCACCTGCACGGCGCCAAACACGCATACGACCATCATTGGCACCAAGGCAGAAGCGACTCTCATCGCTGAAGACCACACGTCTCCATTCGTCCCTCCATTCACGCCTGTCGCGACACCACTGGAGGCGGGCTGCACGATGTTGGGGCGTGAGCGGAAGACGGCCTAACGGTGTGCGGGACCGTAGCCCAGCTTCATGGAGACGGTTGCGAATGGTCCTCGCCGATACCCCAGGAGCAACAGTGTCCCTAATTTGCTGAGAAGTGGCGGTGCGGTCCCCTACGGCACTGCGTAGGATCCTACGGTCTTGGCGTACATCCGTGCGTCGCTGCGGTCCGGTCCCAGGTCGACGGGCACGTGCACCTTCCGCCGACCACTGGCGACAACATCGATGTACTGTGGAGACCTCACGCCCCACGTGTTGAGCAATTCGGCGGTACGTCCACTCGGCCTCCCGCATGCCCACTATACGCCCTCGCTCAAAGTCCGTCAACTGCACATACGGTTCACGTCCACGCTGTCGCGGCATGCTACCAGTGTTAAAGACTGCGAAGGAGCTCCGTATGCCACGGCAAACTGGCTGACACTGACGGCGGCGGTGCACAAATGCTGCGCAGCTAGCGCCATTCGACGGCCAACACCGCGGTTCCTGGTGTGTCCGCTGTGCCGTGCGTGTGATCATTGCTTGTACAGCCCTCTCGCAGTGTCCGGAGCAAGTATGGTGGGTCTGACACACCGGTGTCAATGTGTTCTTTTTTCCATTTCCAGGAGTGTATATGCCTTGCATATTACGTTGTCGACTTTTCCGCTTCGCTGACGCAAGTTTCTATCCCCTGCAGCTAGAGGGCTCCAAATTGTTGCGTGTTAACATAGCGGTGTGTAAAGTAACTATGTTGGTGCATTATATGCAGACTGCTGTTATCGAGTTTCTGGCCAAAGAATACGTGTCTCCTATTGAAATTCATAAAAAAAATGAAAGCTGAGTACGGTGCCGAGTGTATCGATATCAGTAATGTGGGACGTTGGATTGTTGTAATGAAGGAAAGACTAGCGCTAACCTTAACGCGTGTTACAGAGCAGGGAGAGGTGATATCCCCCTCAGGTATATATTCGTCCTACTAGATCTGGGAGATTCCTACCACCATCCACTCGTCAGGGCTAGCTTGCCCTTCAGTCTTCTCCACTCATTTCTAGTCTTGGTTCGGAATCGCATCCCTTTCCACTCTTCCCCCATCCCTTCTCAAACTATCCACCTCTAAAACACCTCCTGCGCACTCCCTTTAAACGTTACATTCTCCTGATACCCTTCTCCCTGGTATTCTATTTACACTCATCTCTTCACACATCCATGTATCTCTTAATAAATCAGACACCGGCCTTTCCGTTTTATTTGATGCGATTGTTTACCTGGTTTTATATCTTCTTGCGCGACACTCATTTTCCATTCATCCGTGTCTATATTCTATCACCGTATCAGCCTTTCATATTTTAACTTACGCAACTGCGACCTGTCCTTTTATTGCACAAAAATTTTATTTTTGTCAAAGGGCATATCCAGTTTCTATATCACGTTTTTAAAGTTTTCCTCTCTTGTGGCTGAAGAGCGGCAAATTGTATCCTCTGACAGCCAACCCCCTGCCCATATGGGGCGGGGCTGGGGGAATCGGATTCATGAACTCATCAGAGAAAATTGTTGGATAAGACAGACAGCTCTCAGGTATATGTGGCATATCGCGAGAGCGTGTACAGGCCGATACTTCAGAACTATGGCAGAGAAAACTGTGTGCACAGTGAGTGCCTCGCATGTTGTCTCTTGGCCTGAAACAGAGGAGACTCGACATTTGTCAACAATTTGTTTTGCGCTTTGAGCGTGATGGTGATGGGTTCCTGAACAACATTGTGTCAACTGATGAAAACTAGGTTCACCAGTTTGACCCCGAAAATACCGACGCCAGGAGTAGGCAAAGTTACGCTAGGATGTTCAAGGTGCGGTACTCGTACATTTAGAATTCATGTCTAGAGGCACCCCCATAAATTTCGCAAGGTACTGCGTGACCCTGACATCACGAATTCGAGGAATTCGTCTATGCTTGGAGCACCCACTCCTTTGGCAAAATGCCAGATCAAACACGATGGCTTCCACATCTGCAACATTCCGACGCTACTGGTTCACTGCCATGGATTATCCTCCATACAGTCCAAATTTGGCTTCAATCGATTTTCATCTGTTTCCAAAATTTAAAGAACTTCCTTCAAGGATCTCACTTTGATGGTGATGAAGTGCTGGAAGCAGAGTTGACGTTGTTGTCAACAAATATGTGCCTCGTTGGGAGAAATGTGTTTATTGCGATGGTGACTATGTTGAGAAATAAACATGAAGAACAATGATATATGACGTCAGTAACGCTTGTTTTATGTAAAAACCGTTAATAGTTTTCATATAGACGCCCTAGTACATTTCGGCAGTCATAATTTGTTCTTTTTTTCATACAATGTTCTACGTTTGAGCATTGTCTATTGCACAGAATCTAGCAGCAGCAAGTAATCGTACAATGTTTTTCACCATAACAGATCAAAAAATTTTCATCAAAAAAACAAATTCAAAATAATGAGAATATGTTTTTGTGGAGTTTCGTCCGGGCAATGAGGAAGGAATATATTTATTCACATCAATCACGAAGGTCGTAATGATTTCAAATTACAATCTACAATTTACGTTTTTCACACACATCCGAGCGTTACGTTTTCCGGGTGCTGACAGTTTTCTAAGCCTATTTACATTTTCTCAATGACTGTTTTTGTGCAGTAAAGGCGCCAAGGTGAAGTATTTACACTACCCGGAAGTGTATGATGTTTATCGTCCTGTGCAGTTAAAACCAGTTTGCGTAGTTTAATGGTAGAAACAGCATGTTGCATTGGTAGAGTTACATGCTGCACAGTGGTTTATACTTTCTAATCCAACGCACACTGCCTGCAGTCATCATTGGTTAATCTACTAACAGACGAGTGCTTTATTCCCTTTGTTCTGTATGTTACGCGCCCGCACTCGGCCTCGCGAGCGATCATTTTTGATTAGATTAGATTAGATTAGATTTACTTTCATTCCAATTGATCCGAAGTGAGGAGGTCCTCCAGGATGTGGAACATGTCAGAAAAACAACAATACATGACAAATATTTACAACTAAAACAAATAAGCTAATGTACCACTCCACAGGTCCCAAGTGGAATGATCGTCATTTTTTAATGAACACTAAGAGTCATTTTACAAATACTAATGCACTAAATTTAAGATAAAAAAGTTTTTTATTTATTTATAAGGTAATACAACTACTGTAATACTTATTTACAATGAACACATTACTGCACTGAAATGGTGCAGAAGTTAGATTATACTAACACACACACACACACACACACACACACACACAAATTTTCAATGAACACATTACTGCACTGAAATTGTGCAGAAGTTATGTTGTACTTATATACAAATTAGTTGGTTTTACTAAGAAATTCATCAATGGAGTAGAAGGAGTTGGCCACCAATAAATCCTTTAGGCTTCTCTTAAACTGAATTTCATTGGTTGTTAAGCTTTTTATGGCTGCTGGCAAGTTATTGAAAATGTGGGTTCCTGAATAATGCACACCTTTTTGTACAAGACTAAGTGACTTTAAATCCTTGTGAAGATTATTCTTATTTCTAGTATTGATTCCATGAATTGAGCTGTTGGTTTGAAAAAGTGATATATTTTTAATGACAAATTTCATTAAGGAATAAATATATTGGGAAGCAGTAGTTAGTATCCCTAGTTCCCTAAACAGGCTTCTGCAGGATGTTCTTGAGTTCACACCACATATAACTCTCACTGCACGTTTTTGTGCCCGGAAAACTTTAGCTTGGCTTGATGAATTACCCCAAAAAATAATCCCATATGACATTATGGAATGAAAGTAAGCATAGTATGCCAGCTTTTTCATTTTTATATCCCCTATGTCTGACAAAATTCGCATTGCAAACAGAGATTTGTTAAGACGCTTCAGAAGTTCTGTGGTGTGCTCCTCCCAGTTGAATTTATTATCAAGCTGTAATCCCAAGAATTAAACACTGTCCACTTCTTCTATCTTCCTGTCATTGTGTGTTAGACATATACTCTTGGGACACCCCTTACAAGTTCTGAACTGCATGTAGTGTGTTTTTTCAAAGTTTAGTGACAAAGAATTGGCTAGGAACCAGTGATTAATGTCCACAAATATTTTATTGGTTGATCTTTCTAAGACTACATTTGACTTGCTATTTATTGCAATGTTTGTATCATCGGCAAACAAAACAAACTTGGCATCTGGTAATGTTACTGTTGAAAGGTCATTGATATACACAAGAAAAAGTAAGGGCCCCAAAATGGAACCTTGTGGGACCCCACATGTAATTAGTTCCCAGTTGGATGAGGCCTGATAGCTTGATACATGTCTCTTTCCTAATAACACCCTTTGTTTCCTGCCAGAGATATAAGATTTGAACCATTTTGCAGCATTTCCTGTTATACTATAATATTCTAGTTTACTTAAAAGGATATTGTGATTTACACAGTCAAATGTCTTTGACAGATCACAAAATATACCAGTTGCCTGCAATTTTTTGTCTAATGAATTAAGCACATTTTCACTAGAAGTGTAGATAGCCTTCTCAATATCAGAACCTTTTAGAAATTCAAACTGTGACTTTGACAGTATGTTATTTGAGATAAGATGGTTATAAAGACGACTGTACATTACTTTTTCGAAAATTTTTGAGAATGCTGGCAACAGTGAAATTGGACAGAAATTTGATGCTATTTCTTTATCTCCCTTCTTAAACAGTGGCTTAACTTCAGCATATTTCAGCCATTCAGGAAATATTCCACTAATAAACGACTGGTTACACAGATAGCTTAATATGTTACTTAGCTCAGAATCACATTCTTTAATTAACTTTGTTGATATTTCATCATACCCACTAGATGTTTTTGATTTTAAAGATTTTATGATGGACATTATTTCTGTTGGGGTAGTGAGGGTCAAATTCATATTAAGGAAGTTACTTGAAATGTCTGGTCTAAGGTAATCCATAGCAGCATCTACCGAACCTGACAACCCCATCTTTTCAGTAACAGTTATAAAATGTTTGTTAAAAAGTTCTGCAACACTATACACATCTGTCACCAATGTATCATTTACTCTTAATGCTATTTGTTCCTCTTCATGTCTGGTTCTACCGGTCTCCTCCTTCACTATATCCCATATTGTCTTTATTTTGTTATCTGATATGACTATCTTTTCCTTGTAATATATTTGCTTTGACATCCGTATTACAGTCTTTAATATTTTGCAGTATTTCTTATAATGTGCTATAGCATCAACATTGGAAATGTTTCGGAGTGACAGATACAGTTTTCTTTTTGTTTTACAAGATACCCCTATTCCTCGAGTAATCCATGGCTTCTTTGTAGACTTTGCTCTAACCTTGGTAAGTTTTGGGGGAAAGCAGTGTTCGAATAAGGTAAGCACTTTATTAGCAAAAATGTTATATTTTTCATTCATGCCATGAACGCTGTAAACATCAGTCCAGTGAATGTCTCTGAGGAGTGTCCTAAAATAATCAATTTTTGGCTTACTGATTACCCTTTTGAGCTCAGATTTAACAGATTTTATATCCTGTTCAGTATTAACATTTAACAGAAGGAACTGCATGTCATGGTCTGAGAGGCCATTGACTATTGGTTTTGTAATATAATTTTGTTCATTGGACTTTTCTATAAAGATATTATCAATGGCTGTTTGTGAGCAAGTGGCTATCCTAGTGGGGAACTTTACTGTGGGAATTAAGTTGAATGATAGTGTTACTAACTGAAACAAGTTCTTATTGGGAGAGTCTTTAAGGAAATCTACATTGAAATCACCAGCAACCACTATTTCTTTGTTTTTGGTTGTTAAATGGGCCAGTACAGCTTCAAGGTGGTTTACAAACAGATTAATTACCTGCAGGTGCTCGATATACACTTAATATTATGAAGGATTTTTTGTGAAATTCTAATTCTGTTGCACATGCTCCCATTTGCTGTTCTAGGCAAAATTTATGAATGTCTATGTTCTTAAATTTATGACAGTTCCGTAAACTGAGAAATTCTGTAAGAAGTTCACCATTAAGTCCATCTTTCATTGATTCATCAACTTTTTTTTTTCATCAGTATCGTGTCTGTTATTTACAGGCCGCGCGGGATTAGCTGAGCGGTCTGAGGCGCTGCAGGCATGGACTGTCGGGCTGGCCTCGGCGGAGGTTCGAGTCCTCCCTCGGGCATGGGTGTCTGTGTTTGTCCTTAGGATAATTTAGGTTACGTAGTGTATAAGCTTAGGGACTGATGACCTTAGCAGTTAAGTCCCATAAGATTTCACACACATTTTAACATTTTTTTTTGTTATTTACAGGGAAACCCTAAATATCAGGCCTCGTAATGTCGTCTTTCCTGATTTCTTTGTAGCTATTTGAAGTTGTAATTTCTATGTTAAGCCACTGGTGTGTGTGTGTGTGTGTGTGTGTGTGTGTGTGTGTTCAAACTGGTCATTCCTACTGCAAATGGTTTATCAGGCGCAGTTTTCACAATGACGATGCAATATGGAGCTTACAATACGACGCAGAAACTACCCACATTGGTGTAGCCCATGAAAACATAGTCGAAGCGGGTGAACTGTTTCGCACTGGGACGTAGCATGTGGAGGAAAATTTCAAGTCAGGCGATCGCACCACGAAAAATTGTTTTGTATAGCTGATGCAAAGCTACCCCACTTATGTTTTGCTGTAAATGTTTTATATTTTGCGTAAAAAATTAAAAACCATTGTTTTGGGATTCACATGTGTAATTTGCTATGCACTCTTTCTTATTCGATTTTAAGAAAACTATAGGTAATCAGTCGAGAAAAACAGAATATGGAAATGAAAAAAAAAACTACTGAAACGAAACGACACCGAAACTTATCAGTTGACTGGATTTTTTTTTCAGTCTATGATCCCTGATTTCAGGAAATTTTCTGACAGGTATGAAAGAGATCTGAAACGAAATTTCTGTTAATTTTGAATAAGCAACAGGAATAATCCGAGAATGACGCATCATGATTTCCCTTATTATCATGCGTTTCTTCCATTTCTTCAGACACATTGCCTACCCCTACGCAGAGTTCATCACCCACTGCCACACCATCGATGATGACTGATCTCGCCCCGAGTCCAGCACCCTCTCTTCTCTACACTTCTTACGCTGAATTATACACCACTTTGCGAAATTTAACAGTGACAGAAATTCTGCCAGCACTTTATTAACTTCTAACCATTATTTATATATGTACCAGACTGAATACAGTACAACACCAGGTGATCTTACTAAAAATAAACTTTTCGTAGTGGTATTTTTAATGTCATTCAAGCATCTGCATAAACTTACCTTACTCTGATGCGTAGCTTCTCAGCAGGAGAAGTAACAACTCGAAAATCTGTGTTCTGCCTTTTCAGAGTAGTTGATACTTGTTGCTTCAACAGTGGAAACAGTTGAAACGTTCCCTTTGAAAAATTATGAATGACTGTGCTGGTAAACTTCTTACGTTATTTGATTTTCAAACAGCTGGGCAAACTGAACGTACTCAGACATTTCTCTCTTTACTTATTCCTATCATCACTAAACTGACACACAATATTTTTAGCGCAACGAAATCTCACTTTCAATAATCCCCACAAAAGAATGGTCCTGACCAACAATAACCTATACCTTTCATGAATCACTTACCTCACAAAACTCTTCGTTACTCGAACTACTGCAATACAGCGAGCGCCAATACTGCCAGCTAAATCAAAGTTTCTAACTACTGAAGGCACTGATAGGCATATAGTTAGCAAATGAAAGATTTTGACAGAGAATAAACAATGTATTTATCTTAATAATGTTCAAAAGTCATCATATATATATAAAACTATCAATTCATGACATCCATCTTTACAAATTTCCTTTTTCTGGCGGACACACTTCCAGATTGTCCGCTTATAGTAACCTCTCAGAACTCTGGCATCTCTCTCCACATCAACCGCTGCTGGCGGCTCACCTCCAACTGCCCAACGCTCCGCGCTGTTCACATCCAACTGCCCAACACTACAATAGCGAATACTCCAACAATGAGTCCAACCAGTAACAGACTGCACATAATACAGTCAGTGATTTTCATACAGAGCGCTACGTGGAATTACGAATATAGAAACCTAAACAGCCTACTTACACAGTCTGGACTCATTCCGTAAAATTCATGGAATTTGTGATCTCGTTGTGGGGGCTGGCGGGAATATTATAACATTCCACGGCGAAACACTACCTTATTAACCCACCGTTACTGACTAGTGGATTACAGCCTAAGAGTTTAGAATAGTTTGATCGTGTGCAACTGATAAAGGCTGATCGGTTAATATTTGCAGTGGATTTGTTTCGTATCGAATCCAACAAAACTAATTAGGATGTCAAGAAGCAGTAATCGGTTCATACTAATATTCTATATCTTTTGTTTAAACAGCACGAAGGCAGTCACTCCCTGCCTCTGGCAAAGTAATAACGCTTAACCCATCACAGGTCACCTATTAATGCCGTAACACGCCAATATTCTTCATGTGGCACTGAATGCACAATCCTCACTGCAGTCCAAATCGTGGGTCGCGTAATCACGGTGCACAAATGAACTCTTAAACACGTCAACGAATCACTCAATTAACCCTTTCGTGAGCCGTGGGAAACATGCTTCCCACTACAATGAACTCGCTCCTTGTCCCGTGGGATTCACAGTTCCTACCTCTGTACGGTGCTACCACCTAGTGAACAGTACAGGGTACTACTTCCAATCGGAAGTTCCCGCCGTTTTTGCTGTACCTTCACGCAGAGGCATTGCATAGCTGAGTGTTGCTCTGTAGAGGAGACTTTCAGTGCTGTTTGCGAGGCTATAGTATAAGGTAAATACTTTTGATTTGCCCAAATTTATGAAGGAAAACGTAAAATTGGAACGAGGAGAATTCCAGTTTGAAACAAAAGGAGCCATTTCTGCAGTAAACTGGATGGATAACCGTCCAGTCACTTTCCTGTCGTCAATTCATGACCCATGATAAACAGCCACAGTGAAAAGGAAAAACAAGGATGGTACTAGTACAGAGATTTCTTGCCCCGAAGTGTGGCAGAATGCAACAAAATAATGGGTGGTATCGATAAGTTTGATCAATTACGAGAAAGGTATGCTATTGGCAGACGATCTGTAAAATGGTGGTACAGAATGTTATTTCCTGGTGGCCGTTGCTGCAGTAAACTGTTTTATCCTGTGGAAAGTAAGTAAAAGAGAAAGTGGACAGCATGATCATCTCACATACAGGATCCATCTAGCCAGACAATTGATCGCTGGCTTCTCATCCCAAAAGAGGCGTGGACAAAAACCTGTCTTTCTGGCAAAAAGGGGTAAAGTACCTGAAGATTTTCGTCATGTGGCTGTAGGGGAGCATCAACCCATTTTAGGAGAAACCTACTGGACGTGCGGTCATTGTAGTACCAAAGCTGCGGAAAAGAGCACTCGCCGTGTTTGTACATATTGTCAAAACGACTTTGTATAGACCCATGTTTCAGAAAATTTCATGGCAAGTAATTGTGAACAATCATTGTAACGAGAGATGTAAATCTGTCAAACAAATCTGACATATATTGAAAAAGTTGTTTTTGTCATTTAACTCCAAGGAAGGGCAGTGGGAAGAATACTTCCCACCTTGTTGTGTGACCTCACTTTCACAGTTGGAGCAAATTTGATATTCTGTATGATAAATATACCTATCTGTTAACTATATCTGCTCTCCGTTAATTAAAAAAAACTGCTCAATTATTTTGCTCACGAAAGGGTTCATGCCATTTACATAACTGCTTGAGGTAGGGCCCACGGTGTTGGGTGACACACACAGCCGTTAAACAATTGTAATCGCGGTCGGCCGTCCTGCCGAAATCCGACCTGCTCACTTCGCAGCCAGCAACTTACTCGCAGTCTCAGCACAGACTTCTCGACTCACCGGGCCCTCGGCTATCCATAGTACCTACTGCGATCTGCGTGAGGCAAAGATATATTGTTCTCAATATGTAAGGGGCGGTTGACCCCTTGCAACGGGTATACCCAGTAATTCCTTCCCGTTTTTAGTTTTCTGAGCTTGCATAAATTACAAGCCATAATAATATCTCCTGCAGAGGAGTTTACGATTGCAGCTGAAACCAAACGTAAACTTGATTCGCGCTGCTTTGTTGCGTGTGGTGTGGTGAGCGCATCGCTTATCATATAGTAGATCATATCATGAATCACGCCTAAGCGTGGTGCGTCACAAATAATACTCATTTGAAAATTTTGTTTGGCAATTAATGTAGCTGCCCCAAATCTGCCAGCCCAGGATTTTGCTAGTCTTATGTCCCTGATCTGCCTCAGATTTTGCTTTATTTGACCAAATACACTATTATTCGTCAGTTTGGAAACGTTCTTCTCGAAATCATTGTTTTCACTCATGCGCTTTTGTACGGTAATCTGAATGTGCGGCATCCTCCATGGAGTTTGCCTAAAGGATAAAATCTGCTGATTATTTTTGAAACCAGTGTATAATGTAAATATTGTATCAGATTTCAGTATGAATAACAATGTCATTATTATCATATAAGATCGAAAATATTTTCTTTGGTTTCTTACTCCTAACATCTAACCCTTGTTGGAACCTTCTCGTACGTAACACTCCACAACAGTTTCACATACTCTGGAGAAAGGCATTCAGTGATCAGAAGACATTTCAAAATACCCCAGCCTTATAGGCGATTCACATAAAGATAAATTACGTTTCGTCAGTTTTGTCATCATAACTGGGCGTGAATCTGTTGTTTGCAACGGCATGTCCGCAAGAAGAATGAATAACACTACCTCTAATGTCTCCTTCAACAACCCGGAGTTGTTTGATATCGTTAAGTTGCAATTCCGCTTTACTAATTTTCAGCAATGAATTCCACTCCATGGCAGGCGAAGTAATGTATCATGATATGCAGGACCTAATTGTATGTCTCAAGGCAAAACCTTTGAGAGTTTTTGAACACGTCATCAAGGATCGATAAAATTTTCTCTGTTTTCAAAGCGCGTAATTGTCTGCGTCATCATCATCCAGAGTTAAAATCACGAACTTCTGGGTCTGGCACGGTACTCCTTTTATATACGCTGAAGGGCCAAAGAAACTGATACACCTGCCTAATATAGGGTAGGGCCCCCACGAGCAAGCAGAACTGCCGCAGCACAACGTGGCATGGACTAAATGTCTGAAGTAGTGCTGGGGGGAATTGTCACCATGAGTTCTGCAGGGATGTCCATAAATCCGTAAGAGCACGAAGGGGTAAAGATCTCATCTGAACAGCTAGTTACAAGGCATCCCAGATATGCTGAACAATGTTCATGTCTGCGGAGTTTGGTGTCCAGCGGAAGTGTTTAAACTCCGAAGAGTTTTTCTGGAGCCACTCTGGAGCAACTCTAGATGTTTGGTGTGTCGCATTGTCCTCATGGAATTTCCCGTCCGTCAAAATGAACAATGGACATGAACGGATGCAGGTGATCACACCTGTCAGAGTCATATCTAGACGTATCAGGGGTCCCATATCACTCCAGCTTCACACGCCCCACACCACTGGAGAGCCTCCACCAGCTTTAACAGTCCTCTGCTGACATGCGTGGTCCATGGATTCATGAGGTTGTCTCCATACCCGTACGCGTCTAACCGCTCGATACATTTGGAAACGAGACACGTTCGACCAGGCAACTTCTTTTTAGCCATCAACAGTCCAATGCCGGTGTTGATGGGACCAGGTGAGGCGTAAAGTTTTGTGTCCTGCAGTCACCTAGGGTACACGAGAGGGCCTTCGGTTCCGAAAGCCCACAGCGATGATGATTCGTTGAATGGTTCGCTCGTTGACATTTGTTGTTGGCCCAGCATTTCAATCTGCAGAAATTTGGGGAAGAGCTGCACTTCTCTCACGTTGAACGATTATCTCCAGTCATTGTTGGTCCCGTACTTGCAGGACCTTTTTCCGACCACAGGGATATCGGAGATTTGATATTTTAGTGGATCCTTGATATACGGGAAACTCCCCACTTCATCGTTACGTCGGAGATGCTGTGTCCCTTCGCTCGAGCGCCAGCTAGAACACCATGTTCAAATCCACTTAAATGTAAATAATCTGCCATTATAGCAACAGTAACCGATCTAATAACTGCGCCAGACACTTGTTGTCTTGTATAGGCGTTGCCGACCGCAGAACCGTATTCTGCCTGTTCACATATCTCTGTAGTTGTATACGCATGCCCATACCAATTTCTTTGGGGCTTCACTGTAGGTGCAATAGCAGTGTGTGGAGCCTTGCGCGGAAGGCAAGGTTGGCAGCTCTTAGCAACTTCGTCCCACTTCCCCGTTAAAACTGTTGCTGCTTATTTTAAATTCAGCCGCCAATTTTATAACAGAATCCCGGTATGTGATTATAACCCAAAACTGTCGCCTCATCCAATTGTATTTTATACCCATTTTCTAGGCAATGTCAGCCACAGCCGATTTCTCAAGTTCCCTTTGTCTAACATGTCGTGAATGCTCTGCATAACTCTCAAGAACAGAGCGAATAATCAGCCCGATGTAAGTGCTACCACATCACAGCGACACCAGACATAGCAGGAACTTGAAGATATATGTTGTCTCGTATCTTGGAGACGGGCCACAACACTAGCGACATTCCATGTCTCCCATCTTGCTTGTCGTTGCTTCGCAGTCTGTGAGGGATGCAACAGGCTGGGCTTCTTTCGCCGATTCACGGGGCGGTTTTCACAGCTGGCACTTGAAGGCTTTTGCAATTTATTCTTTGCTGCTACCATTTTCCCTGAGAAGGCGCTTCAAATACCGCAACTCAGACCCTAGAGGAATGCTGTCAGAAATAGTCTTTGTTCCGTGTACTAGTATGGACACCATTCAAGTCACCGAAATGCTGGAGTGCATGGTCACCGTGTGGCGACACCAGGTAGACGTCATCAGAGTGCCATTGGAAGACAGCTGGACGTAACCTCGAGGAGTTCAGAGCTTGCTCCTCAAATTGCTCCATGAAAAAGTTCGCGCTGATCATAGATGGCGGGAATCACATGGCTGTGCCATCCATCATTTCATAATATTCGTTGTGTGCAGAAAGTACTTTGTCATTAAGACATGGCAAGATAAGCCAAAACAAATTTATGATTATTTTGGACGTTGTGTCACTTTTTACAAGGGCGCCGATATAAAACATGCTGGATGTTTTGGCCCAACAACTTACACCTGGAATCGTCAAGCTGTTCTAGCATGCCCTAACGGCGATGTACTTTCTGTACCGCCACGAATATCATGAGATGATGTATGTTGCAGTGATGAGACTCCCACCATCTTGTTGCAAACTTCCTCACAGAGCATTTTGATGAGCAAGCTCTGAATTCAGCGAGGGAAGGTCCATCTTGCTTCCAACAAAACGGTGATGACAACTGGATACGGCCTCATAGTAAAAAAGCACTCCAGGAGTTCGTCGGACGGTGTCCAGCGTCAGTGTCGACTTAGAGGTGTGGCAAGCTCTCGTCCTCGAATGCTTTGTCGAACGGAAGGCAGGAACCTAGCTTTGACACTCAGTGTACAGGAAATCTATGCACACTCAACAGCAGTGTGAACACCAACAGCTCTAACCGCCCTGTGCATAAGAAATCAGTGTGGAACACTTAAGTGCACAGGACAAAGATTACTTCCGACGACAACTATCTAGAGTCTCAGTTTCAGCATTTGAAATGTAAGTTCAGGGCAAATGGTTGCAGCAAGGAGTAAATTGGACAAGGTTTCAGGTTTCACCGACAAATGACGCCCCGTGAAGTTGCGGAAGAGGCGAAGCCGGCTGCATTCTTACCACAGGGTGGAGCGACGACTAGAAACATGGGACGCGTGCTGAAGGGATGTGGGCTGCGTTTAGTGCTCCAGACCGCCTCTAAGATACGAGGTAAACGCCACATTAAAGACAACGTAGGCCTTCGAGTTTCTGGAGCTCATGTCGTCCCTGTGAATGTGGTAGCGTTTAAATAGAGCAGGCTCTCCGCACTGTTGCTGAGCGTTGTGCAGAACATTCACGATATATGGAACAAAGGAAACTTGAGACATATGCCGGGGCTGCACATTGCATACAAAGACGTAAAATACAGCTTAAAATGACGAGATTTTTGCTTCAACCATCATCATATTGGGATTCTGGTGTAAAAGAAGCGTCCGAATTTTTACCAATGGTACACACCTTGAACATTTATTGAAAGCAAAACTGGAGGTCTGACGCTTGTAAGGAGCACGAGCGGCTGTTTAAAATGGGTCGCCGGCCTCTCTCGCCACCTAACATCAGTCGGTCCCCTAGCGGCACGGAGTCGCTATGAGCTGCTCAATATTCCTTCCACGCATGCTTCGCTTTAGTCCTCTCTGGAATGTTCCAGACGCCGCTAATGCATCTATATAAGCAAAACACAGTGCCAACGCCAGCATTCAACGATTTTATCCCCTGATGACGGTGGTGGAAACACCTATTGAAAGCCCGAGTGTTTTATTTGAAATGACTTGGTTTCTAAGCCGAAAATATTTTATTGAACGACTCAGAGGATACATATTAGCAAGGGATAGCACGTCAACTTTCAAATATTAATCAGAATAGACTTCAAGTATTTTACGCAATAACACCTTCGATTTGTTGCAAGCTCTTTCGTAGTCGACTTCTGTTACCGTTTGCCTATAAATAATAAATTTTATACTTTTTGACTGAGGGTAGGTGATACTCCAGCAAAATCAATTCGTTGGTAATATACTCAAACAGAAAAATTCCCTTCTGATTACCTAGATGAAACTTTCGATAATCTGGAAAATGTTTCTTCATTGTCTTGTGATCGCCTGATTTGTTGTATGATGCACACTTTTTGAGCATGAACTTCAATAAATTTTGGGGAATCGATTAATCGGAAATTTGTATTGCAGTGCCACTCTTGGTGCAATATCAGCAACACTTTTCGTAAAAGATTTATGTTTTCCACTTTCAGCGGTAGACGAGCAATCTGACCTGGATTTAACTTAACCTCTTTTTTCTCGCCATCTATTTTTTTTCACATTTGCTTGTGATCAAGAAATCTTCAATGTTCACGCTCAGGTTTTGGAATATGATGAGGACTGTACACTGAAGTCTGTAGTTGACATTGAACCTGGGATATACTGCACTATGATACGCACTTGTGAAATGGCAGTGTGTTTAATATTGACTTTTATATCAGTTTGAGCAGACGTCTGCCGAGTGAAACGCTATTTCTCTTTTGAGACTTATTTCCATCTTTTGATTTTGCAATAAAATGTCATCCACAGATATGAGCGACTGCATACAGCTGATGAGTGAACCATTCCATGCAATCACTGCTGCTGTGCAACTGGAATTTGCCGCGTCATTGCCAGAGTGTATGTAGTACGCAAGGTAATGGTTTAAGCACGATCGGTTTACGAACCAGAGTCACTGCTACAACTGCAACTAACTACTGGTTCCAACATCTCTTCCATATTAGTGTGAATTACAAATAGTAGTTTCAGTTCGTTGCTGAAGTTTGTAAAATTTTCGTAGCCATTATTGCAACTAGGCAATACACTGGTGACTGGTTTCAAATTCGCTCAGTCAACTGAGTGTACATCTAACTTTTCCTGGGAATGAAAACAGCACAGGCAACGTTCAAGGGCTACAATGGACTTAAGATGACCAGGAATGCTACTTCGTGCTACTCTAAAAGTGAATGACAAAATGAAAAACGTGTATGAGTCGTAAGGGATGCAATATTTATAATAAATGCCTGAAAGATGAACTGTATAAGCAAAAGAAAACTTACATTTTCTTTCTGGAAGTTGCCAAGTGTGTCGAATTTCAGAGAGTTTTTTCGATAATTACTGCTCTCTCCAACTGCCTGCAGAAAATGCAACACTGAATGAAAGAAAATAAATATATGCCTAATGAGTAAGTTAAAGATGCAAGGTTGTTAATAGTAAAAGTATATATTTATCACACATTACTTTTGGCTTCACATAAGCTCTTGAAGGAAAGCGCTATTGACAGCTATGATAATATGACGTCACTGCCTCCTAATGTTGAAATAACGCTTTTAAAGCACAGCCTCCCAGCTCAATAGCTCCGGACACTTCAGAGAAGTTCTGAACCTACCTCCTGAGTCTGACAATTGTGGGTAGAGACTTTTTATCTCATGTGTGAATTCCAGCTGAATCACAGCCTGTGCATGCACATGCCTGGAATTTTCTTATCTCGTGTGAAATGTCACCAGTTTCCAAGTGTGTTCCCACAGCCAAGTCCTCATCTTGTTTCATCTTTCCCTTCTGAATTTGTAACAATAGGAATCAGATAAGCATGATATCAGTCAGCCATAGAGAAGGTTTTGTACATTAAATATTATGTGTTGTTAAGAAATAATTGTGGTGGACTGGATCAAACCAGTTTCAATACATTGACATTTATTTTCTGTAGCAAATGTACTATAAACAAATCGCACGATATCCATGTGAGTGAAGCACACAGGCATTACCTGAAGAATTCCCTTGGGCAAGGCTCACTCAGAGCCCGCATTCGAAAGATTCTGATGACTGGTTTACACAAGTGAATGATCAACACAGAACGATAGCTATGTCTCGTGTACCAGTAAGCATTCTCATTGTTCAGGGTCAGTTGTCTCTTTTTACGCCATACAGATACCCTACCAAAATCTTTTTTTTCAATTTGTATTGATCCTCTGGTAACTTCGCTACACAGTAATCGACAATCCTTCACCGTTTATCATCCACTGTTTAAAATTTGACTGCTTGCCCTTAGATCTCCTTTCAGTACCACTCATAATTCTGTGTGAATAAAAGGAAGGCAGGAAGGAAGGAAGATTGGGGTTTAACGTCCGATCAACATCGAGATTAGTAGAGACGGAGCACAAGCTGGGATTACGTCAAGGACGAGGCGGGAAATCGCTATACCCTTTCAACGATTCCATCCCGGCATTTGCCTGGAGCGAGTCAGGGAAATTAAGGAAAACATTGTAAGGTGTCAAACAAATAACATAGCTTACATTGAATTCTTGAAACAATTCCAGTTGAATCGATATGCCACACTACGTAAAAATGTATCAATTCTATTGATAAGCTGTTCGAATAAGCAAGCCGGCTGAGGTGTCAGGTCAGAGGGGTGTTCTGAACACAATTTCGACACAAGGCAGCTCAATAGACTGTGGAGTGGAAGGGGTAGGCTAGCAATAGAACAGTGCATCACTATTGACTAGACACTCATTTATTGAACACATAAGTCAGGTATTACCCAAAAGGAACAATCAGTACAAATTACAAAATAATATTATTTTCCTTTAAGTCACTCAAACATTTAAACAGGCAAATAGCAAACCGAAAGCCTTTTAAGAAAGCAAGACTAGAAAATTTGAATGATGAGTTAAAATCATATTTAAATAGGCTCTGACCGAGCACATATTTTAAAACGAAATACTTCCTTTAAGGAACCAGCGACCAAAATTAATTACATAATCCTCAACAACCATATTACATTCAAGACATTTAAGATTAAACAGTAATATATAACATCAGAGAACTGCAGTCCCAAGTTTTAAGCAGCACGTTTCAGATGGACTGCACTGCAACAGTACAATACAAGTCCCTCAGAGGATCTCCCCACACAGGAAGTTATTGCCGCAATCGACAAAATATCGACATCATTCCATGTACAGACCTGAAACAAACTAAAAGCTCTCGTAAGTTTGGTACAGTTAATTCCCTTTCAACATAACATACATCACAAGTCTAGCCCTAGGACGGCACCGACACCCCGCAGTTTGGCACACGAAAAACTGCAGCGATGCACTCATCACGTATCCTTATAAAATCCAAGAGCAGAGAGCCGGCTCCCCAATGGCGGAACATTTAACCACGCGCAGCGTGCGGGTTTGCGGGTTGCCGATCTCGCCCTTAACCTCAACACCGTTTCAAATACTAGTCAGCCTACAATCTTGAACCACCACACACATTCCTTCAGTTACTGTATAGAAAGTCAATGTGATAGGCAAACAGACCAGCATATGAGCCGGCCTGAGTGGCCGTGCGGTTCTAGGCGCTACTGTCTGGAACCGAGCGACCGCTACGGTCGCAGGTTCGAATCCTGCCTCGGGCATGGATGTGTGAGATATCCTTAGGTTAGTTAGGTTTAATTAGTTCTAAGTTCTAGGTGACTGATGACCTGAGAAGTTAAGTCGCATAGTGTTCAGAGCCATTTTGAACCAGCATATGATAAAAGCTTAAGCAATTTCCTTACTAGACAACCCTTATGAATAGTAGCCGTAATTTAATTTTTTTTTAAACGTGGGCACACCCACAATCAACGCCAATCATAAGGACAGTAGAACATAAGCAAGCAGCAATGGTAACTTTTGCTCAGATTGGCTACAAATCAGCGCGTGATTTAACACACCAGAGAACAGTCTTTACAACATAACCATCAATACAACAGCAGATTACTCACACGTGTACTCCCCCACGATTTCGATTCGCAAAGCCATAGACAAAACGTGGAGAACGTATCACTTAGACCAGAATAATGGTGCTCCCTCAGTTACCCCAAATAACTGACTCCCTTAGTTGCACAGCAAAGAACCAGACCTAATGAAACCACCACAGTTTTCGCCTCTAAATTCTCACAGTACATGTGAGACTCAATGACAAATGTAATTTTACATCACCAGTTCCCGTATAGTCAATATAAGCGCCTGATTTTCACCCGTTTATAACGACAGGCAACAACATCGTACGGAAAAGAGCGTAGACACAAGCTCTTACCAATTCTCTTCTCCGAAAGCAGCCACCGCACCTCTCGGGAACCACTGGGACATCCAATGCAAAAATCGTTACTCCTTCACACAAATTACAGGACGCCAGTTTCCCGCTGCTTGCTACGGCGCCTTCCGTTCAGAGCCAACTTGTATATCTCCATGCGATAGGTCCGGTCCCACACTCGCTGCGTCAACCCGACAACCGTCTTCCCCCACGCCCCGGAGCACACCCGCCACAGGACCTCGCCTCGTTACTCCTTGCGTAGGCCCCAGAGGGCGCTGCTTACCGCCCTGACCGTGGCAGGAAAGATAAACCACCAGAGTGTCACTATCGATATGAGCCGCCACGGCTCACCGGCATTTCATGAATATAAACCACTAACACTCACACTATTAACTGCATGCTACAAGACACAGTCCTGAGTGAAGGAGAATTTTACGACGCCAATGTCTGTCCCAATTTTAGGCCAAAACCTTCACGGTGGGACATTCAGCAGACACAGTGTGACGCCGGAGCCACTGTGCAGACCGGCAGCAGAAGCCACCCTTGTCTCTGCGTTTAATGAGGACCCTTCGGAAAGACTTTCTCCAGAAACACGGCTGGAATTTGGAAATTTGTGGGACCAAACTGCTGAGGTCATCGGTCCGTAAGCTTATGCACCACTTAATCTAACTGAAACTAACTTACGCTAAGAACAACACACACCCATGTCCGAAGGAGGACTCGAACCTCTGACAGGGGGAGCCGCGCGGACCGTAACAAGACGCCTGAGACCGCGCGGCTACCCCGCGTGGCAACGCGGCTGGAGATGGCAGATAAATGTCCGGAGAAATCAAACTCAAAACAATGGTGACTCACTGTGGCCACCTGCGTAAAAGCTCCCGTGGAAAGAAGCTGTTTGTCTCAGTATTATGTAGCAGAAGTTAAACTCTGCCCTAAGAAAGAAACGACGCCTGTGATAGGCTACAGAAACTCTAGTGGGTGGAGTTATAACAAGTACAAATGCTCTGATCCGCCAGAAAGAAAAAGCGTGGCCACCAGCTTTGATACAGCCAAATTGCAGACAGAGAAATTCGCTCTTTCTCTCGCAGCAAATCGTCGAGTGTTTCAGCAAGGTGGATCGCGCTGCACTGAGACAATTGCGAGAGTAATTATGTGAACACTTGTTCACAGGCTCGTCTTAAGTAGCTAAACTGCAAAATCTCCTAGCACGGAGAATGGCACCGAGCACTAACAGTTAATGCTTGTTAGCGATTTGTGGCCAATGACGTACGCACTATTCTAGCCAAATAGTGTGTACCGTGCCAATTAGCTAGGGAACAACTAGGAGTCTCAG
Organism: Schistocerca nitens; assembly: GCF_023898315.1. Lineage (NCBI taxonomy): Eukaryota > Metazoa > Arthropoda > Insecta > Orthoptera > Acrididae > Schistocerca > Schistocerca nitens. The sequence goes on from NC_064621.1 coordinate 57,880,396, forward strand.
CTTCACCGAAGATGTGTCAGTTACAACGGACTGGTGTTTTATAGTCAAAAGAGATTTAGAATAGATTCACAGGTTCACAGCTCGCACCGACGGCAGCCACTAGGTGATTTGAAATTTTACAGCCGTTGCCAGACATTGCATGTTAATGCTATCAAGTAAAGAACTGCGGTCATCTCCGTCTCTTCTATTTTTTCGTACATTCAACCATGACCTGTAACCATCTTGCATTAAAGAACCTTAGAATAGTTACGAAGTTCGCTTCAGAGTTCTAAGCACCCAATAGCAATATTTTACCATCCTGTACGTATTACAATTATGACTAATATGTCATAAAGTCATACTTAGAGTATAAATAAACCTTAATAACGGAAATATAAGATTTTCATTTTTGCTAACATATAGTTACATCTGAACTCGTACTTATTTCTGTTAGCGATAATGTCTCCTTTACAGGGAGTGTAGTGGAACCGACATTGAGATCATTGTCTGATTACATCACTGTCTGTACTGCTGCACTCTTCTGAACTCAGCATAGTGAGCTGGTGTCTTCCTTCCTTGCAGGCCTTTGGTTCAACACAAAATCCTAAAACACTCCTTGCACAACTGTGGTAAGAAGATAGAGCAGAACCAGTCTCACACATTTTGGAACCCAGATCTGGATGACTGGGTGCGAATTTGAATTGTCGTCCTAACTGCGAGCCCAGTGTGCTAAACGATATTTTCAGGATGTGTGCTCACTATGAGCCAAGAGATTTCTTTCGTGTTTTTTGACATTTTACAGCTTTCTGTACTGTGTTCAGTAGGGCAGAAGTTTGGAGATGATTACTGTATCAATGTGACAATACATTCTTTTATAAGGAATCCTGTGTGAGAATGGCTTCTGGACAATAACATACTCAAAATTGGCTGACCTTTCCCAGGTCCTGACCTGAACCGAATGGAACACCGTTGGGGTCGCTTCGCTCCAGACCTCAGTACCCAACAGGCATCACTACCTTCTCTGGTTTCAATCACTTCCATTTCGTAACTGATATAGGTCTGATTTGATGGTGTGCTTTAAATTATTGCAATATTATCTAGCTCCTCTTAATGAAACTGGCTTAAAATATTTCAGCAATAGGCAATAGTAACCAGTGGCACACAAAAATTGTATGTTTTGAAAAGAGAAAAACATTTGTGGTAAATTTAAATTTTCATACTTCATGTTCCCATGAATGACCATTTGGAGGGTCGAGAACAAGTACTTGAACTAACATTGTAACCTTTCGTCATTTGATCTCACTGAAATATTAGATAGTATTGCTGGTCGTTTGTCAGTAACTGTTCTCAAATCGTTCGTCCAACTACCTAGTTTTGTCTTATTATGCCAAGGAACTGTTGACCTAATTAGTAAAATTATTTTGGCTGAGGAGTGTTAATTAAGGTCTCAATAGGAATGCTGTTCCATTCTTATTCTGCCTGGTCCTTCCACTCCCTGGCAACGTTACGCCGGTGGAGTGTATGAGAATCTCAAAGTGATCTAGGAGCAACATAGACATACTACTATTACGCTTAACTTTCTGACACACATTCGTGATACTGCATCTAGGTGATTTGACATTTTACAGCCGTTGCCAGACATTGCATGTTAATGCCATCAAGTAAAGATAACACAATGGGAATCGCCAGTAATGATAATGACCGCTACGAATGAAGTACTCACTTTAAAAACACTGTTTTCATTATAATCCGCGAGATCAGCGGCTACATCCAGCTCCAGTGAACCAGAAATTAAAGTATATCAAAGGATAGTTTTATCTTAGTATAGCCTGTATTTTCGTCTAAAGAAACGACTATATGTTTCCCTATCATTTATACATTTTTTACGCTATAACTAATTGCAATCACTCTTTATCATCTTCAAATCTCTGTAGTTGCGGAAGCAATCCGTCGTGTCTACAAAGGAACTACACATTCCTTTTTTATGCTGTGAGTAGTTTCGGTCACACTTGATCATCTTCAGATCATTGTAGTTGCATAAGCAACGCACCGCGTCTAAGCAGAAACTACCAAATGCAACTGATTGTTTACGTATTTACGTAGGTCTGAACATGATCAAGTGTACTCGAAAGTAGTTACACCATAAAAAAGTGCAGTAGCGACGGAATATTAAAAGATCTTTCTAAGTAATTTTATCTGGCACTGTAATAACTGGTACAAACTCAATCATTTATATTTGCAAAGGTGGAAACAAAAAACACGCTCTAATACTTACTCGAGCTTAATCTCTTCCGCAGACGACCGCTTACGTCTTACGAGTTTAGGAACAGACATAGTTACAATTGCTTGGTGGGTAAGTTAATTTTAAGACCCCGTTCAGTCGTGACCCTCGCTCTTCTATATTTCGGGTAGATTGCAGACAAGCTCAGCTACAGGCTATATCGGCTGTAGCAGTTGATCGATTGGTGGCGGAAGTTGAGCATCGGTGCCAACACGTACACTTTGACACAGATCGTGAAGTCACCTTCCACAACTTTTCCCACATCAGTGCATCCTAGACCGCGGCGTATTAACACACAGAGCCAAAGAAAAAAACTCATCGTCATAATTTATACAGATATACATGAAATTTGACGCCCACGGGTGTGACAAGGCGGATGCAGTGTGATGGGTTGTCTGGAGTTACTGACTGCAGTTATGGAAATGTAGGTTTTAAGACGATTGACTAACGGCCGTATGGTAATGCGGCTGACCTACTTGTCTGTGGCCCGTATATAACTCTGGAAGAGCTGTTCAGAGTAAAGAATGATGCTGTAGTGACTTGCCTTAACGTTTTGATGGAAACGTGGCCTGCGACTCGCGAGTGTTCTTCCAATGCAGCTGCCTTCATTTTGACTCAATTACTGGGCCTATTAACAACTTCTTTTTCGAATTCAGAGTTTCAGTTACCTCATTAATGTAAGAACCTGGCTAAAATTTGAATGGTTATCGAGAATCTACTTCTGATTATTTACAGATCTTCCTGAAAATTCGAAATGTTCTCTTCCCATCACCTACGACATAAGGAACTTCATTATTACGACGTTCATTCTCTTTAATATGTGACCATTCCAATAGGACGTACGAAAGAATGATGTGCAGATACAAAAACATTGACGAGCTAAATATTATGGCCACTGGCTATGGCCACTGATCGAATGTCGTATAATAACAGATTTGTCTGTTTAATTCTTTTAGTCATTACAGTCCGCTTGAATGAATTCGGAGTACTCTGTTGAGTCAACGTCCAGGGATGGTAGAAGGCAACACTGTGTGCAAGGCGTGCTGACTAGACAGTCTATGATCGGTAAAATTTGTCGAAACTAGCAGGAGAATGTCCCCAAAGTCAGGTTATCGAGCCTCCCATAAACTACTAACAAGCCACGCCCACTGTTGACAGGTGGAAATTACCCCCATTTGTAAACTAGAGACATCAAATCGGTTTTAGTTTCTCATCACGTATGTCTTCGATAATATATTGATAATCAATTATAATTGACAAGATAGTGCACTCAAGCCAGAATCATTTTTCGCTCAGCGCTATGTCAGATTTTAAAAAGCTCACCACCAGTCTCATCTTTATTCACAATAATCAAATATGAACTAAAGATGCTATCCAGATGAATAATTCTGCGGAACGCAAAAGATCACTACTGAACCAAATTTTAAAAAAATTAGGTTGACGGAAATTTACGGTCAGAAACTTGTAAGTCGTATTTTGATCACACTCTTTACCACAATTATGTAGGAATATAGAAAAATTCTTTGAAAATATCTGGCTATTAAGGAAATTTTGAAGCTATAACTACGAAAATGGTATTTCGTTTTTCATTCAGAAATAAAAAATAGTTCTTATAGCATTTTTGGAAATTCATCCTCTTAAGAGAGTGAAATGGGGGATGAAAATTTTTATGAAATTATTTCGTTACGAAAAAATTTTCAAAGCAAAATCTATCAAAATCTGTGTTTCGCTTCTCTGAAGAAATAAGGATAACATGTTTCATTGTTTTTTCAAAATTTATCACACAAGGGATGAAAATTTTTAAGAAAATATTTCATTACATTGAAAAATGATTGTATTTAACTTCTCAGTTAGAAGCAAAGAAATATATCTTGGGGGATGAAAGTTTCTGTGGAAATATCACCACAAGAACCCAAAAGGGATGAGTAACAAAAATTTTGGTCTCCAGTTATCAGAATCGCTTTCTGGTCAGAATCACATTCCTAAAACGCTATGCTTTAGAAGCCTTAATAAGTGTACAGTTGTCCATGGAGGGCAACCTGATGTATAGAAGATGTTGCAGTTATCTGTCAAAACGACAAATCAGCGTTGTCGCACTGCGCACTGGATATGCTACAGTTGTCAGAATCCCAGAGAAAAGGTAACGACTTATTAATAAATTAATTTTTCAGTAAGCCTACAATATGTTCATAAAACTATTTGTGATGTAATTACTCCGCAAACGCGAGCTAAGCAACGAGCACTAAGATAGTCGATGATGAATTTCGCAAAGTACAAGGCTCCTCTCGCTAAAGGCAAGGAGGAAGACGACACGATGCGGAACGAGCGATAGGCTGGCCGGATTGGCATGTCCTCGATCCACCTGTTTTACTGAAACTTTAGGAGCTGAGGCTAGGGTAACGTTTCTGTTTCAGTCAGACTGGAGGAGAGAGTCATGGGGACGACTGCTGGAGAAGAAATCTCATATTATATGAGGTCATTCACACAAAGGAGGAACGCATTACAATTGTTGTAGGGGTAAAAATGTGGGAACATATGTCTACACACAAGTCACGCACGCAATTCCGTAAAATACGGGAAGATGCCATCGCTACCGGTGAAGACATCCAGTACGAAGGGATGCAGGCAGCCCGCAGCAACGTTCAGGAAGTCCACGGCTGTCTTGGTGCCTTCTACACTCCTGGAAATGGAAAAAAGAACACATTGACACCGGTGTGTCAGACGCACCATACTTGCTCCGGACACTGCGAGAGGGCTGTACAAGCAATGATCACACGCACGGCACAGCGGACACACCAGGAACCGCAGTGTTGGCCGTCGAATGGCGCTAGCTGCGCAGCATTTGTGCACCGCCGCCGTCAGTGTCAGCCAGTTTGCCGTGGCATACGGAGCTCCATCGCAGTCTTTAACACTGGTAGCATGCCGCGACAGCGTGGACGTGAACCGTATGTGCAGTTGACGGACTTTGAGCGAGGGCGTATAGTGGGCATGCGGGAGGCCGGGTGGACGTACCGCCGAATTGCTCAACACGTGGGGCGTGAGGTCTCCACAGTACATCGATGTTGTCGCCAGTGTTCGGCGGAAGGTGCACGTGCCCGTCGACCTGGGACCGGACCGCAGCGACGCACGGATGCACGCCAAGACCGTAGGATCCTACGCAGTGCCGTAGGGGACCACACCGCCACTTCCCAGCAAATTAGGGACACTGTTGCTCCTGGGGTATCGGCGAGGACCATTCGCAACCGTCTCCATGAAGCTGGGCTACGGTCCCGCACACCGTTGGGCCGTCTTCCGCTCACGCCCCAACATCGTGCAGCCCGCCTCCAGTGGTGTCGCGACAGGCGTGAATGGAGGGACGAATGGAGACGTGTCGTCTTCAGCGATGAGAGTCGCTTCTGCGTTGGTGCCAATGATGGTCGTATGCGTGTTTGGAGCCGTGCAGGTGAGCGCCACAATCAGGACTGCATACGACCGAGGCACACAGGGCCAACACCCGGCATCATGGTGTGGGGAGCGATCTCCTACACTGGCCGTACACCACTGGTGATCGTCGAGGGGACACTGAATAGTGCACGGTACATCCAAACCGTCATCGAACCCATCGTTCTACCATTGCTAGACCGGCAAGGGAACTTGCTGTTCCAACAGGACAATGCACGTCCGCATGTATCCCGTACCACCCAACGTGCTCTAGAAGGTGTAAGTCAACTACCCTGGCCAGCAAGATCTCCGGATCTGTCCCCCATTGAGCATGTTTGGGACTGGATGAAGCGTCGTCCCACGCAGTCTGCACGTCCAGCACGAACGCTGGTCCAACTGAGGCGCCAGGTGGAAATGGCATGGCAAGCCGTTCCACAGGACTACATCCAGCATCTCTACGATCGTCTCCATGGGAGAATAGCAGCCTGCATTGCTGCGAAAGGTGGATATACACTGTACTAGTGCCGACATTGTGCATGCTCTGTTGCCTGTGTCTATGTGCCTGTGGTTCTGTCAGTGTGATCATGTGATGTATCTGACCCCAGGAATGTGTCAATAAAGTTTCTCCTTCCTGGGACAATGAATTCACGGTGTTCTTATTTCAATTTCCAGGAGTGTATTACAACCAGAGGTCCCGTGGACGCCCAACTAAATGAGCCCCAAGGAGTAATACTGCTCCCATAGGCCTGTATCCCCGATGTGGCGTATATTCCGCGCAACCGTACCCTTAGATGATGACGTATGTGGACGCGAATATCGACCTAATGTAACGAGAAACGTGATTCATACGACCGGGAGCCACGTTTCTATTCATTCACTGCCCATTGTCGATGATCCAGTGCGCACTGCAATTATAATCGACAATTTTGTGGGTTCAGCGACGGAACGAGTAGCGGTCGCTCACTGTGCAGCTACACAATGGACTACGTGCTCTAAACGGTGCGCTCGAAAACGCTTGGGCCCCCACCAGTACTGTACTTTACCACCCTATCTGCCACAGACGGTCGCCTATCCTGATTAACAGAGTGGGCAAGTTTCGGCGTCCAAGTTCCGTGATGATGATAACAACGTTTGCTTTGTGGGACCCTCAACTGCGCGGTCATCAGCGCTCGTACAAAGTCCCAAGTGTTACACAGTCCAATTTTTTACACACTTCAGTCGAGCCACCGTCACGAATGATGCAGATCAAATGATGAGGACAACATAAACACCCAGTCCCCGGGCAGAGAAAATCCCCAAACAGGCTGGGAATCGAACGCGGGACCCTGTAATCCAGCGGCAGCAACGCTAGCCACTACACCACGAGCTGCGGACTTCCGTTATGAGGTGGGGGGACAAACATCGTGTGGCCTTCTCGTTTTACAGCTCCTCTCTGCCAAATACGGTTGGATTTTCCCATTTGGGGCTAGTGTCGTCGCTAGAATGATCTCTTATTCTTCTCTGCTTCGCTTAAATACTGGCTGACGTGCGTTTGTAGATATCATGTTATATTACGAGAAATTTCTATTCCGAATTTGTCTTTTATTTTCTTCATTGATTCTTAGATATATGTCAAAAAATGAAACTGATAACGTAACACCTTGCTTTATACGGTCTCAACAAGAATTTTAACGCTTCAAAGTGATATCTATGTGAAACATTCTTGTTCATTCATTTTAACTTTGCTATAAGATAAAAGGTATCATAATTGGGACTTCTGCCGGATGTTCCCTTCATTCCCGCACGATATTTCGACGGCGTAGCTCGCTGTCTCTTTCAAGTGCTACCCGAGAATGGTCCTTCGGCGGATCGAGTCCCGTATTTATGCCTTCACCTTCACCTTCACCTTCACCTTCACTTGTCCATACGGGCCTGCCCTGACCCGTGTTGGGAGCAGGCTAAGCATACACTGCTATTCCTGCATAATCCTGTATCTGTGGAGTGGCTTCCTCACGGTACGAATTGGCCTGAGGGGTTTGCTGGGGTGGACTTGTCCTCTCTCTGCCACGAGATATTAATCTCGTAACAGTTCAGGCCAACGCGTGGTTGGCCTGTGGTGAAGAGGATGGCCCAAGTCCCTAATGAGCCTATTGTCGGACTGTACAGTCCGCTCATAGAAGAGCCGCGCCGATTGTTTAAATCGGTCGCGGAGGAAGGGGATGCCGGTTTGGCGGTGTAGCCGAGCGGTCGAATAGAGCCTCGGTAGGCGCAGAGCGACCTTGAGCGCCCTGTTCTGCACCCTCTGCAGCTTGTTGATGTGTGTGTCGGCTGCGTTGCCCCAGACCACGGCCGCATATTCCAGCACTGGACGAACCAGCGCCAGGTACAGCGTGATGCCGTGGTGGGGAGGCAAGGCAGACGACGGGTTGAGCAGAGGGTACAGAACGCGCAGGCGCCCTATTGCTCTGCCCCTGACGTCCTCGATGTGGGCTTTCCACTTTAGCTTCTGGTCAAGAAGGACTCCCAGGTAGCAGCCAGTTCTGCTCCATGGGATGGGGCTTCCCATGACGGTGGCTGGCGGAAGATTTGGTGGCAGTGGTCTTCGCGTGAACACCGCTGCCTGGCTCTTCGCCGCATTCTGCTTCAGGCGCCACTTCGTTGACCACGCACCAAGGGCCTCACATCCACGCTGGAGCAGTCGGCACATCTCGACTGCCTTCATACTCCGCACGAATAGCGCCGTGTCGTCGGCGCAGAGTGCCAACTTCACCGGCGCCACGCGCGGAGCGTCGGCCGTCAATAAGGAGTAGAGCAGGGGGCCGAGAACGGACCCCTGGGGCACTCCAGCACGGATGGGTCGGTGCGTGGACGTCCCCTCGTCCAGGCGGACGTGGAAAGTCCTGTCAGCCATACGACCGGAGGAGGACCCCGTGCGACGTCGGGACCCCGTGCACAAAAAGTTTGTACACGAGGCCGTCGTGCCACACGGAGTCGAATGCCCTTTAGACGTCGAGGAACACCGCCCCAAGGTATTCCCGCGTCTCCAGGGCGCGCATGGCTTCTTCCACCAGCCGCATCAGCTGATGGACCGTGGAGTGACCCCTCCGGAAGCCGAACTGCTCATCCGGTATCACTCCTTCTGCTGTCACGTGGCGAAGCAGGCGCCTGGCGTAGAGGCGCTCGAACACTTTGGAGAGGGCCGGGAACAGACTGATGGGTCTGTAATTGGCAGCGTCACGCGGGTCCTTGTTCGCTTTCGGGATGGCCACCACCTCTGCATGTTACCACACAGAGGGGTAGACACCCAAGCGAAGGACCTGGTTGAAGATACCCGCCAGCAGCGGATGGGCCCCTGCTGGAAGGTTCCTCAGCAGGTGGTTGGTGACCCCATCAGCGCCTCCGACCTTCCTAGTATTGAGCGCCTGCAGCTGTGCGGCCACCTCCGCCTCGAAGATGGCTTCGATGACGTCGCCGTCGTCCCTTGCCTCCAGGAACACTGGGAGTTGCTCTGCTACCCGCTGGATGTGGTCTTCATCCAGATTGTCGTCCACCGGGGTGAATGACGATTGGAATTGGTCCGCCAGGACACCTGCTTCGCCGTCTGGGCTGCAGACGACGTCTTGCCCAACCAGTATTGGTGGTATGCGCTGTCGTCGGCGCAGAAACGACTTCACCGTGCCCAGATGCTGCCGTCCTCTGGGTTGAGGGAGGCGACGAAGGCCGACCACACGCTGTTCCTGTGCACCTCAGCCGCTGCTTTGATGTCTCTCCGCATGCGGTTGAGGCGTCGCTTCATCGCGGGTTGGCGGGTGAGCTGCCACTCCCGGAACAGCCTGTTCTTCTCCCTGATTGCTTCCCGTATCGCAGGCGGTAGGTTGCGGGAGATGTCCCTGGGCCCCTGTGGCTGGGGTGGGGTGGCTGCGTCGGCTGCGTGCACTAGCTGGCGGGAGAGGACACGCAGAGCGGCGTCTGCGCCCACCGCGTCGGGATCGGGTGTGTCCGCGATCGATTCCAGGACTATCTCCTGGAAGCGCTCGAAGTCCATGCGCCGGTACGTCCGTCGGTTTGGTGGCAGCGTGGCTCCGGCGACATCTATGTCGAAGACCACCGGCAGGTGGTCCGACGACAGGGCACACCGTGTGGAGGCGGTCGTGTGGTGCCCGATGCCTTTTATGACTGCGACATCGAGCACGTCCGGCCGTCCCCTGGCTGGGTAGATTGTTGGCTCCTGTGGGCCCAGGATCAGGACGCTGTTCCTCGCGGCAGCGGTCCGCGCCCGCCAGACGCGGCTCTCGTGGTCCTCCCTGGTCGCTGGTGTTCCCTCCGCGGTCCGCGCCCGCCAGACGCGGCTCTCGTGGTCCTCTCTGGTCGCTGGTGTTCCCTCCGCGGTCCACGCCCGCCAGACGCGGCTCTCGTGGTCCTCTCTGGTCGCTGGTGTTCCCTCCGCGGTCCACGCCCGCCAGACGCGGCTCTCGTGGTCCTCTCTGGTCGCTGGTGTTCCCTCCGCGGTCCACGCCCGCCAGACGCGGCTCTCGTGGTCCTCCCTGGTCGCTGGTGTTCCCTCCGCGGTCCGCGCCCGCCAGACGCGGCTCTCGTGGTCCTCTCTGGTCGCTGGTGTTCCCTCCGCGGTCCACGCCCGCCAGACGCGGCTCTCGTGGTCCTCTCTGGTCGCTGGTGTTCCCTCCGCGGTCCACGCCCGCCAGACGCGGCTCTCGTGGTCCTCTCTGGTCGCTGGTGTTCCCTCCGCGGTCCACGCCCGCCAGACGCGGCTCTCGTGGTCCTCTCTGGTCGCTGGTGTTCCCTCCGCGGTCCACGCCCGCCAGACGCGGCTCTCGTGGTCCTCTCTGGTCGCTGGTGTTCCCTCCGCGGTCCACGCCCGCCAGACGCGGCTCTCGTGGTCCTCTCTGGTCGCTGGTGTTCCCTCCGCGGTCCACGCCCGCCAGACGCGGCTCTCGTGGTCCTCTCTGGTCGCTGGTGTTCCCTCCGCGGTCCGCGCCCGCCAGACGCGGCTCTCGTGGTCCTCTCTGGTCGCTGGTGTTCCCTCCGCGGTCCACGCCCGCCAGACGCGGCTCTCGTGGTCCTCTCTGGTCGCTGGTGTTCCCTCCGCGGTCCACGCCCGCCAGACGCGGCTCTCGTGGTCCTCTCTGGTCGCTGGTGTTCCCTCCGCGGTCCACGCCCGCCAGACGCGGCTCTCGTGGTCCTCCCTGGTCGCTGGTGTTCCCTCCGCGGTCCGCGCCCGCCAGACGCGGCTCTCGTGGTCCTCTCTGGTCGCTGGTGTTCCCTCCGCGGTCCACGCCCGCCAGACGCGGCTCTCGTGGTCCTCTCTGGTCGCTGGTGTTCCCTCCGCGGTCCACGCCCGCCAGACGCGGCTCTCGTGGTCCTCTCTGGTCGCTGGTGTTCCCTCCGCGGTCCACGCCCGCCAGACGCGGCTCTCGTGGTCCTCCCTGGTCGCTGGTGTTCCCTCCGCGGTCCGCGCCCGCCAGACGCGGCTCTCGTGGTCCTCTCTGGTCGCTGGTGTTCCCTCCGCGGTCCACGCCCGCCAGACGCGGCTCTCGTGGTCCTCTCTGGTCGCTGGTGTTCCCTCCGCGGTCCACGCCCGCCAGACGCGGCTCTCGTGGTCCTCTCTGGTCGCTGGTGTTCCCTCCGCGGTCCACGCCCGCCAGACGCGGCTCTCGTGGTCCTCTCTGGTCGCTGGTGTTCCCTCCGCGGTCCACGCCCGCCAGACGCGGCTCTCGTGGTCCTCTCTGGTCGCTGGTGTTCCCTCCGCGGTCCACGCCCGCCAGACGCGGCTCTCGTGGTCCTCTCTGGTCGCTGGTGTTCCCTCCGCGGTCCACGCCCGCCAGACGCGGCTCTCGTGGTCCTCTCTGGTCGCTGGTGTTCCCTCCGCGGTCCACGCCCGCCAGACGCGGCTCTCGTGGTCCTCTCTGGTCGCTGGTGTTCCCTCCGCGGTCCACGCCCGCCAGACGCGGCTCTCGTGGTCCTCCCTGGTCGCTGGTGTTCCCTCCGCGGTCCGCGCCCGCCAGACGCGGCTCTCGTGGTCCTCTCTGGTCGCTGGTGTTCCCTCCGCGGTCCACGCCCGCCAGACGCGGCTCTCGTGGTCCTCTCTGGTCGCTGGTGTTCCCTCCGCGGTCCACGCCCGCCAGACGCGGCTCTCGTGGTCCTCTCTGGTCGCTGGTGTTCCCTCCGCGGTCCACGCCCGCCAGACGCGGCTCTCGTGGTCCTCCCTGGTCGCTGGTGTTCCCTCCGCGGTCCGCGCCCGCCAGACGCGGCTCTCGTGGTCCTCTCTGGTCGCTGGTGTTCCCTCCGCGGTCCACGCCCGCCAGACGCGGCTCTCGTGGTCCTCTCTGGTCGCTGGTGTTCCCTCCGCGGTCCACGCCCGCCAGACGCGGCTCTCGTGGTCCTCTCTGGTCGCTGGTGTTCCCTCCGCGGTCCACGCCCGCCAGACGCGGCTCTCGTGGTCCTCCCTGGTCGCTGGTGTTCCCTCCGCGGTCCACGCCCGCCAGACGCGGCTCTCGTGGTCCTCTCTGGTCGCTGGTGTTCCCTCCGCGGTCCACGCCCGCCAGACGCGGCTCTCGTGGTCCTCTCTGGTCGCTGGTGTTCCCTCCGCGGTCCACGCCCGCCAGACGCGGCTCTCGTGGTCCTCCCTGGTCGCTGGTGTTCCCTCCGCGGTCCGCGCCCGCCAGACGCGGCTCTCGTGGTCCTCTCTGGTCGCTGGTGTTCCCTCCGCGGTCCGCGCCCGCCAGACGCGGCTCTCGTGGTCCTCTCTGGTCGCTGGTGTTCCCACAGCCGTCCGCACCCGGCTTGGCCGCTCTCTGGGGTCGCGGTCCTCATCTGTAGTGTCTGGATCTCTGTGGTGTGCCTACTGTAAGACCTTCGGTACACACACCATCAGATTATTTGACTTGTCGCTCTAGCGAAGTAGGCGAGTGTCAGCAATATGTCTCATGGTCTTATCGTGGCGTGTTTTATCTTCTGCCGTTACATCAGACGATAGAAATGCCACGCTTAGAGTAGCAGATTGACGGTGACCAACTTTAAACAGAACTTGGTTAATTTTCACACACATTTATTAAAATAATAAAAAAGCATAGAAATAACTTAACTTGGTTCTGGATGCTATTTACATTTGACAATCTGAAACTCCTTTGGTCTTGGTATGTTAATCTTATTCTCACATATCTCTGATACGTGACAAAGTGTCTATACATTTATCTTCATGGCTATGTACAGGAATATGATAATCTTACTAGGCACAGACTGAAACTTGACTATAGACTGATGCAGACTGACTAATCGGAGGTCTGTACACTCGTTATAATACCTCGAGCGTTCAGGTATCACTGCGCGAGTGTGATCCGCGAGGAGAAAAGGTTCTACGTTAGCAACAATCTCATTGGCTGCGTTACATATTAGTACGTGGATCGGCGGAAGCAGAATTTGGTCCATCTCTATGGCAGCACAATCTCGTAGTGCGGAGACGGACGAGCGCTGCGCCTGCGCTGTTGTGCTGAGCGGGGCGCGCTCTAGTGGGAAAGTTGTGTACGCGCTGACTACGCGGAGCTATGTACACAACAGACGGCAGCCGTTCTGTTCACACGGAGGAAACCAGTTCTGAACGACAGACTCGAAATAGCTGACCAATTTATCCCATGGTCGCCGGGAGTGAAGTATCTCGGTGTGTACCTTGACAAAAAATTACTCTTTACGCAGCATATTGACGACAAGAAGACGGCAGCCCAGAAGATGGCCAGGTCATTGATTCCGTTCCTGAAGAGTAAGGATCGCAACCCTAAGACTAAACTCCAATTGTATAAGGCAACAGTGGAACCCACAATGTTGTATGGCTCCACCTCGTGGGGAACTACGTGCGTCTCCAACTACAACAACCTCCAAGCACTGCAAAACATTTGCTATCGATGGATCACAGGAGCTCCATGGTGGACACGAAACGTCGACATCCGCACCGCACTCCACGAGACCACTATACAAGAGAAGGTCCATGACAAGGCTCTACGAGTTTTTGACAAGATCGATGCCATTAGGGACGAAGTTCGACAATTAGAATCGGTAGGAACGGTAAACCCTGCAAGATGGCACAAGTATCGAGTACCGAAGTCAATAACGTTTCACCCCCCATAGGCAATCTGTCATAACACGAGGAAGCGGTCACACATAACAGCCTTGACACATTTCACCCTCCACAGGAGATAGACATCACTAAAGACAGCAGGCTAAAGGACCCATTGCGTGCCCAAGCCTAACTGAATGTGTAATAAATAAAGTGTTTTCCTTTTATCCTTACATCCCATCCTAAAAGAATAAGGATGATCTCTTCAGTCCACACCACACAATATAAAAAAAAATGTACACAACAGTCTCCAATTCTGTTGTTTGCTGGGCGCTTCTTAACTGGTACTCGCCGCGTCGAGTGTTCCGTCTCCGGTCCGCACCCGCCTGGCGCGGCTCCAATGGTTCCGTCTGATCGTTTGTGTTTCGACCGAAGTCCGCGCCCGACTTCCACGTCCTCTAGGGTCGTGGTCATCATCTCGGGAGTGTCAGGACAAATCTGTAGTGTCTGTTGCTCCGTCTCGTGGCTGTTTTGTCGGTCCCCACGCCTGTTTCTTGTGAAATCTCGATGTGTTTTGCGTTGAGGTTTCAGAAGTTCAAGAGCTGGAGTCGAGGCCGTGCTGATCTGGTATCCAGTGTCACGGTTGATGAAATTTTCCGTGATCTTGAACTCGATGGATTTTTTATGAGACTATCCCAATATATAGGGGTCTGTGTGATAATCTTGGTGTCATTGTAGTTCATCGAGTGACCGAGCTCTAGACAGTGTTCTCCTATGGCTCATTTGGTTGCCTGTATGAGTCTGGTGTGCCTCTGGTTTTCTTTACACCTGATGTTCACAGTCCTTGTACAAAACTTAGCACTATATTCCAAAGGAGGACATCCATCAACTGTATCAATCAATGCTAAGCCGAATAACAACTTGCATAAGTGTCAAAGTGGAGCAAAGCGTTATTGACGTGATCAATTTGTGAAGCCCTTTCTGTTGAATAATTCATCAATTTTTTTCTAAAATCGTAATCATCTGTGTGTCTGTAGATGTACATCACGTCTACAAATTTCAGTCCCATTCGGATAATTCTTTCGTGGTGCGTCGTTCTCTCTCTCTCTCTCTGCATTTTCACTAGTTTGGACGACTAATCCACAATTCATCAGTTGTGCTTCATCTTTTATCTTGAAATGGAAGGTCTCTTTGCCATAGAATACATGACATTTTCATTTGAACTATAAGTCTTAACAATTTCCCTGTCTTGAAAATGGAAATTTGCATTCGTTGTCAATAGGTTTATTTAAAAATAATTTTAACTTGTAACTGATTTTTGGTAATATTTCTTCTTAGTTTGATTGTACTTACTGATTTTTCGGATGTAGTAGAGTATTACTGAAACAGGTACACAGAAACGACAACATTCTCTCGATCGTAATACTATTAGATTGAATAGAATATTTGTTACTAGACACCTAACCATTTTGTACCTTGGAACAGTTTTATACATTTGGAAAAACTTTAGTTTTGTGTAGTAATGTTTGTATTTCAGAAAACGACTGAGGCACAAATGAAGTTGGTGCTATCATTTCAGAACGGAATAAGAAACTGTGTTAACTTCTATTACAAGACTGGCTAGAGTTGAAAGTGTGTAAACTGTTCCACAGTAAAATACTCTCCCCTACCTGCCAGACGTTATCGGTGTCCTCTGTCACCTGACCATTATACTGACGGCATCCTGCCCATCCGCATTACCGGGCATTTTGTTAATGGCAACAATTTACTTGTACGACTATTATCTCATCTAAATTTGATCTTTCATAGTCATGTTCCCTAGCTGATCTCTCTCCTGCTTAGCAGCACACCACTGTAACAGCGTTGCAGCTGTAGTACTATATGCCGGCCGTGGTGGCCGTGCGGTTCTAGGCGCTACAGTCTGGAGCCGTGTGACCGCTACGGTCGCAGGTTCGAATCCTGCATCTGGCACGGATGTGTGTGATGTCCTTAGGTTAGTTAGGTTTAAGTAGTTCTAAGTTCTAGGGGACTGATGACCACAGCAGTTAAGTCCCATAGTGCTCAGAGCCATTTGAACCATTTGTAGCACTGTATACTGCCCTCACCATCGCCAAGGGCTCAACAGTTGGCTGTGGACTGAACTGCATCACGTCTGACTGTCCGCTTGAGTGGACTCCACGAACATGTATTGTTCGTTTCCAGCTGCTAGGATACATCGCTGCAGAAGGAAGGACCTGAGATTTCTTCAGTGACGAGTCATTAGGAACAGAGGAAAAAATTCAGATTTAGCAAGGTATGGTAAGGAATTCAGCCGTGTCCTTCGCACAGGAACACTTGCGTCATTTGCCTTAAGCGATCTGACGTAATCACAAACACATATACACTCCTGGAAATGGAAAAAAGAACACATTGACACCGGTGTGTCAGACCCACCATACTTGCTCCGGACACTGCGAGAGGGCTGTACAAGCAATGATCACACGCACGGCACAGCGGACACACCAGGAACCGCGGTGTTGGCCGTCGAATGGCGCTAGCTGCGCAGCATTTGTGCACCGCCGCCGTCAGTGTCAGCCAGTTTGCCGTGGCATACGGAGCTCCATCGCAGTCTTTAACACTGGTAGCATGCCGCGACAGCGTGGACGTGAACCGTATGTGCAGTTGACGGACTTTGAGCGAGGGCGTATAGTGGGCATGCGGGAGGCCGGGTGGACGTACCGCCGAATTGCTCAACACGTGGGGCGTGAGGTCTCCACAGTACATCGATGTTGTCGCCAGTGGTCGGCGGAAGGTGCACGTGCCCGTCGACCTGGGACCGGACCGCAGCGACGCACGGATGCACGCCAAGACCGTAGGATCCTACGCAGTGCCGTAGGGGACCGCACCGCCACTTCCCAGCAAATTAGGGACACTGTTGCTCCTGTGGTATCGGCGAGGACCATTCGCAACCGTCTCCATGAAGCTGGGCTACGGTCCCGCACACCGTTAGGCCGTCTTCCGCTCACGCCCCAACATCGTGCAGCCCGCCTCCAGTGGTGTCGCGACAGGCGTGAATGGAGGGACGAATGGAGACGTGTCGTCTTCAGCGATGAGAGTCGCTTCTGCCTTGGTGCCAATGATGGTCGTATGCGTGTTTGGCGCCGTGCAGGTGAGCGCCACAATCAGGACTGCATACGACCGAGGCACACAGGGCCAACACCCGGCATCATGGTGTGGGGAGCGATCTCCTACACTGGCCGTACACCACTGGTGATCGTCGAGGGGACACTGAATAGTGCACGGTACATCCAAACCGTCATCGAACCCATCGTTCTACCATTCCTAGACCGGCAAGGGAACTTGCTGTTCCAACAGGACAATGCACATCCGCATGTATCCCGTGCCACCCAACGTGCTCTAGAAGGTGTAAGTCAACTACCCTGGCCAGCAAGATCTCCGGATCTGTCCCCCATTGAGCATGTTTGGGACTGGATGAAGCGTCGTCTCACGCGGTCTGCACGTCCAGCACGAACGCTGGTCCAACTGAGGCGCCAGGTGGAAATGGCATGGCAAGCCGTTCCACAGGACTACATCCAGCATCTCTACGATCGTCTCCATGGGAGAATAGCAGCCTACATTGCTGCGAAAGGTGGATATACACTGCACTAGTGCCGACATTGTGCATGCTCTGTTGCCTGTGTCTATGTGCCTGTGGTTCTGTCAGTGTGATCATGTGATGTATCTGACCCCAGGAATGTGTCAATAAAGTTTCCCCTTCCTGGGTGTTCTTATTTCAATTTCCAGGAGTGTATCTATAGTCTTAAAAGGGATCTGAATCTCATTCTCCCCAGATGCAATTCCAGTTGTTGTGCTAGTGCACATGAGTATGTCTGAGGTCTAACTGTTCCTCTATGAACACCGGAGGCACTGTCACACATAAACTGACTACCCCTTGCCCAATAATGTATGTGTTTTACTTTCAGCTTTCCATTATTTGTGAAGGTAGCTTCATCGGTAAGGAGAATTCTTTGATGAAAAACCTATTGCCTGGATGACGCATCAGAAGCGAGTGACTTACATTACACGCGTCTTTCTCAATCCCGCAGGTTAATCTGCTGGTAAAATCAACGGGTGGACGACGTTTTCGTGCGAAATGCGTATGGCGGTGGGCTGATTTGCCAGAACATGTATTTCGTTCGTTTCGATCGTTGCAGCCTAGTTCTCTGCGATATATTCCAGTGCCCTTCCAATAATAGTGTTTTGCACATTCGCTGAATGGTAATTCTTGCTGGACACTTTTGCACGCCCAACCCACCTATTCTCTTCGCCTTCCTTCTGCATTCCCTGAAAGAAGTTGCATCTCTAATTTCGCTTGGTTTGTGACAGACAATTGATTTTCAAACTGATCAGTGTTCCACACACACAGAATGAAAATTATTTAGCTGCACGAGTGTGTGCTGAAAAGTAATGAGTACTAATTTTTTATATGAAAACTCCTCAATCTTTTCAAATAAAACGAACATTATTAACAATCTACACATTTATTATTCAAGTCTACATATTTTCACTCCTCTCACTAGATACCTCCCAACTGTACGGTCTAACATGGCGGTTCGTAACGTAATCACACTACTGGCCATTAAAATTGCTACACCAAGAAGAAATGCAGATGATAAACAGGTATCCTATGGACAAATATATTATACTAGAACTGACATGTGATTACATTTTCACGCAATTTGTGTGTATAGATCCTGGGAAATCAGGACCCAGAAAAACCACATCTGGCCGTAATAACAGCCTTGATACGTCTGGGCATTGAGTCAAAGAGAGCTTGGGTGGCGTGTACATGTACAGCTGCCCATGCAGCTTCTACACGATACCACAGTTCATCAAGAGTAGTGACTGGCGTATTGTGATGAGCCAGTTGCTCGGTCACCACTGACCAGACGTTTCCAATGGGTGAGAGATCTGGAGAATGTGCTGGCCTGGGCAGCAGTCGGACATTTTCTGTATCCAGAAAGGCACGTACAGGACCTGCAAATTGCAGTCGTGCATTGTCCTGGTGAAATGTAGGGTTTCGCAGGGATCGAATGAAGGGTAGAGCCACGGGTCGTAACACATCTGAAATTTCCACTGTTCAAAGTGCCGTCAATGCGAACAAGGGGTGACAGAGACGTGTAACCAATGGCACCCCGTACCATCACGCCGGGTGATACGCCAGTATGGCGATGACGAATACACGCTTCCAATGTGCGTTCACCGTGATGTCGCCAAACACGGATGCGACCATGATGATGCTATAAACAGAATCTGGATTCATCCGAAAAAATGACGTTTTGCCATTCGTGCACCGAGATTCGTCGTTGAGTACACCATCGCAGGCGCTCCTGTCTGTGATGCAGCGTCAAGGGTAACCGCAACCACGGTCTCCGAGCTGATAGTCCGTGCTGCTGCAAACGTCGTCGAACTGTTCGTGCAGATGGTTGTTGCCTTGCAAACGTCCCCACCTGTTGACTCAGGGATCGAGACGTGGCTGCACAATCCTTTACAGCCATGCGGATATGATGCCTGTCGTCTCGACTGCTAGTGATACGAGGCCGTTGGGATCCAGCACGGCGTTCCGTATTAACCTCCTGAACCCAACCATTCCATTTTCTGCTAACAGTCATTGGATCTCGACCAACGCGAGCAGCAATGTCGCGATACGATAAACCGTAATCGCGATAGGCTACAATCCGACCTTCATCAAAGTCGGAAACGTGATGGTACGCATTTCTCCTCCTTACACGAGGCATCACAACAACGTTTCACCAGGCAACGCCGGTCAACTGCTGTTTGTGTATGAAAAATCGGTTGGAAACTTTCCCCATGTTAGCACGTTGTAGGTGTCGCCACGGGCGCCAGCCTTGTGCGAATGTTCTGAAAAGCTAATCATTTACATGTCACAGCATCTTCTTCCTGTCGGTTAAATTTCGCATCTGTTGCACGTCATCTTCGTGGTGTAGCTATTTTAATGGTCAGTAGTGTAGATTACAGTTGCTACTCTGAGATGAAAAGTTTGGCACTGGAGAGGAATTCGTGGCGGTCCGCATCAAACCAATCAGAAGACTGGTGACTCAAAAAAAAAAAAAGGATCGGATTGTTGCCATGGTGGTTTAGGTGGCTGTAGGTTAACCAGCGGATCTCGTGGAGGTTGACGTGTGTTCCAACAACGGCAGCAGCTGCGTTCCGGAGACCCAGAGTAGCGGTGTAGGACACGTTCTGACAGCCAAATTCCGCACAGACTCATCCAGCTCTGTTACTGGCTTTGATAAAGGTCGGATTGCGGTTTATCGCATCGCGAGATTGCTGCTCGCGTTGGTCGAGATCCAATGACAGTTAGCAGAATATGGAATCGGTGGGTTCTGGAGGGTAGTTCGGAACGCCGTATTCGATCCCAACGGCCTCGTATCACTAGCAGTCGAGATGACAGGCATCTTATCCGCATGGCTGTAACGGACCGTGCAGCCACGTCTCGATCCCTGAGTCAACAGATGGGGACGTTTCCAAGACAACAACCATCTGCACAAACAGTTTGACGACGTCTGCAGCAGCATGGACTATCAGCTCGGAGACCATGGCTGCGGTTACCCTCGACGCTGCATCACTGACAGGAGCGCCTGTGATGGTGCGCTCAACAACGAACCTGGGTGCACGAATGGCAAAACGTCATTTCTTCGGATGAATCCAGGTTCTGTTTACAGCATCATGACGGTCGCATCGCCATACTGGCGTATCACCCGGCGTGATAGTATGGGGTGCCATTGGTTACACGTCTCGGTCACCTCTTGTTGGCATTGACGCCACTTTGAACAGTGGACGTGAAACATCCCCGTTGAACAATTATGCACGACTGTCCTTAAACTGACGCACAATATTTTTAGCGCAACGCAATCTGACTTTCAATAATCTCTACAAGAGAATGGCCCTGACTAACATTAACCTCTACTTTTCACAAATCAATTACCTCACAAAAATCTTGGTTACTCCCACTACTGCAATACAGCCAACGCCACTACTGCCAGCTAAATAAAAGATTCAAACTATGGAAGGCACTAACTACTGATAGGGATAGTTAGCAAATGAAAGATATTAATAGAGAACAAACAATGTATTTACCTTAATATCATATATATATATATATATATATATATATATATATATATATATATATATATATAGCAGTTCATGACAAATTACAAAACTCCGCCATCTCTCTCCCCACATCCACCACTGCTGGCGGCTCACCTCCAACTGCGCAACGCTACGCGCTGTTCACAGCCAGCTGCCTAACACTACAATGGCGAGTATTACAACAATGCAAAGCAGCCACAGACTGCACAAAGCACAGCCAGTGATTTTTTTTTATACAGAGGTGGCATTACCAATAAAAAAACCTAAACAGCCTACTTACAAACGTTACATTTCAGATGTGTTACGACCCGTGGCTCTACCCTTCATTCGATCCCTGCGAAACCCTATATTTCAGGTGGATAATGCCTGACCGCAATTTGCAGGTCCTGTACGGGCCTTTCTGGATACAGAAAATGTTCGACTGCTGCCCTGGCCAGCACAGTCTTCAGATCTCTCACCAATTGAAAACGTCTGGTCAATTTTGGCCGAGCAACTGGCTCGTCACAATACGCCAGTCACTACTCTTGATGAACTGTGGTATCGTGTTGAAGCTGCATGGGCAGCTGTACCTGTACACGCCATCCAACCTCTGTTTGACTGAATGCCCAGGCGTATCAAGGCCGTTATTACGGCCAGATGTAGTTGTTCTGGGTACTGATTTCTCAGGATCTATGCACCCAAATTGCATGAAAATGTAATCACATGTCAGTTCTAGTGTAACATATTTGTCCAATGAATACCCGTTTATCATCTGCATTTCTTCTTGGTGTAGGAATTTTAGTGCCCAGTAGAGTGTTTGCTGGATGTATTCTAATCTCTGTCTTCCTCTACGGCTTTTATCCTCAGCAACTCGCTCTAATACCGTGGAAGTTACTTCCTTATGTCTTAACAGATGTCTTGTCGTCATCTCCTTCCTTATTGTCCCAGTAGAGTGTTTGCTGGATGTATTCTAATCTCTGTCTTCCTCTACGGCTTTTATCCTCTGCAACTCGCTCTAATACCATGGAAGTTACTTCCTTATGTCTTAACAGATGTCTTGTCGTCATCTCCCTCCTTACTGTCAGTGTTTTCCATGTATTCCTTTTCTCATCGATTGTGTAGAGAACCTTCTCTTTCCTTACCTTAACAGTCCACTTAATTTTCAACATTTGTCTGTAGCTACAGATCTCAAATGTTTCAATGCTCTTTTGCTCCTCTTTTCCCACAGTCCATATTTCACTACCATGCAATACCATGCTTCACGTGTACATTCTCAGACATTTCGTCCTCGAATGCCCTTTTTGCCGGTGCTAGTCTGCTTTTCATGTCGTCCTTGCTTCCTCCATCATGGGATTTTTTCCTGCTTAGGTAGCAGAATTGCTTATCAGTTCTCATGTTAAGTTTCTCGCTGTTCTCATTTCTGCTAGTTATTACTTTCGTGTTTCTACGGTTTAAGTCTGTATTCTGTCCTCATACCATTCAACAGATCCTGTAGTTCTTCTTCACTTTCATTGAGAGTAACAGTTCCATCAGAGAATCTCATCATTGATATGTTTTCACCTTGAATTTTGATTCCACTCTTCAGTCTTTCTTTTGTTTCCATCATGCTTCTTCGACGTACGCGGCGGCGAAAGGCTACATCGTTGTGTTACACTTTTTTCAATCCGAGCACTTCATTTGTGATCTTCCAGTCTTATTTTCCCTCTTGTTTCTTGTGCATATTGTATATTACCCGCCTCTCCCTACATCGTATCCCGATTTTTCCTCAGAATTTCAATCATCTTGCACCAAGTCACACTGCTGACCTCTTCCTCCAGGTCGACAAATCCTTTTCAGTCTTGCTTCCGTTATCAACTGTAAAGGCAGAACTGACTGTATGGTGCTTCTACCTTTCCTAAAGCCAAACTGATCGTCGTCTAACACGTCCTCAATTTTCTTTTCAGTGCTTCCGTATAATATTCTTGTCATTAACTTGAACGCATGAGCTCTTATGATAATTGTGTGAAATTTCTCGCACTTGACGTCTCTTGCTGTCTTCTGAATTGTGGGGATAATGTTTTCCCGAGAGTCTGACGGTGTATAAACAGTCTCATACATTCAAGACACCACCGTCAATAGTCGTTTTGTTGCCACTTCCCCCCGTGATTTTAGAAATTTCCTTCTGCCTTATTTCATCTTAAGTCATATTTTTTAAATAACCTTTCTCTTCCCTGTCGACTATTGTTAATTTTTGTATCACGTCAACAGAAGACAAGAAGCCAACTCCCGCCCCCCCCCCCCCCTCCTCCCCGGTCACAGAGGCCTTCAACGTACTCTTTCCTTCTATCCGCTTTTTCCCCTTCCACTCTTAATTATTTATCGCCCTTGCTTTTTATTACATCAATTGTTATTTTGACTTTTCTGTATGCTGAGTTAGTCATTCCAATGCACCAGTCATTTATTTTTCAATTTCTTCACATTTCTCATGAGTCATTTCGCATTATCATGAATTTCATTCCTAAGTAACTTATATTTCTGTATTCCCGAATTTCCGTGAACATTTTTGTTCTTCCTTGTTTCATCGATCAGCTGAAGCACTTCCTCCGTTACCCATGGTTTCTTCGCAGTTACTTTCTTTGCACCTGCGCTTTTCTTCCAATTTTCTTAGAGATATCCATTCCCCTTCAACTGAACTGCCTACTGACCTATTCACTATTGCAATATGAGTAGCCTCAGAGAATTTCAAGCGTATCTCTCGATTCCTTAGTACTTCTATATCTCTCATCTCTGCTCGTTGATTCTTCCTGATTAGTCCCTAAGGTTTCAGCCTAGTCTGCATCGCCACTAAATTGTGAACTGAGTCTGTATCTGCTCCTGGGTACGCCTCACATTCCAGTATCTGATTTCGGAATCTCTGCCTGACCATGATGTAATCCAACCGGAATCTCCCCTTATCTCCCTCCTTTTGTAAGTATACCTCCTCCTCTTCCGATTCTTGAACTTAATATTCGCTGTTACTAGTAGAAATTTATTGCTGAATTCAGTCTTTATTCTCTCTCGTTCCTCCTATCAAGCCCATATTCTCCCGAAGCTCTTTGTGCTACTCCTTTCCCTACGATCAAATTCCAGTGCCCCATGAGTATCAGATTTTCATCCCCCTTTACGTTCTGTATTACCTTTTCAATATCCTCAGATACTTTCTCTATCTCTTATGCTTTCGATGTTTTCATGTATATCTGCACTACTATTGGTGTTCGTTTCGATTCTGATGGGAACAACCCTATCACTGATCTGTTCAAAATAACTCACCTTCCGATCCATAACGAATCCTACTCTCTTTATACCATAATCCGCTGTTACTGATATTACATTATACTCATCTGACCAGAAATCCTTGTCGCCGGCCGGAGTGGCCGTGCGGTTCTAGGCGCTGCAGTCTGGAACCGAGCGACCGATACGGTCGCAGGTTCGAATCCTGCCTCGGGCATGGATGTGTGTGATGTTTTTAGGTTAGTTAGGTTTAATTAGTTCTAAGTTCTAGGCGACTGATGACCTCAGAAGTTTGGTCGCATAGTGCTCAGAGCCATTTGAACCAAATTCTTGTCTCCTTCCCATTTGGATTCGCTGACGCCCACTATATCTAGATTGAGCCTTAGCATTTCTCTTTTCAGATTTTCTAGTTTCCCTACCACTTTCAAACTTCTTGCATTCCACGTCCCGATTAGTAGAACGATACCCTTTCCCTAGTTATTCAATCTTTTTCACTTGATCACCTCCTACTTGGCAGCTCCATCACGGAGATCGTAATGGGGGACTAGTTCGGAATCTTTTGCCAATGGAGAGATGATCATGACCTTCTCGATTACCTTTTCTATGACCTTTTCATTAACAGGTCACACGTCTTGGGGATAGAAATTATTTGCATTTAATGCAGTAGCTCCCATTGCCTCCTGCATCCTCTTTTCTTTAATTATCGCAGATTCTTCCTCCTTTTAGGGCAGTTTCCTGCCCCAAGGGCAAGACAGTGCCCTGTCCATTTCTCCGCTCTCTTCGACAAGGCTGTTGGTGGAACTACGGTGACTTCTTTCGCTGGAAGTCTTCGGGTGCCATTGCTGATGATTTTATTCATAATTAAGTAGTGTCGAGGTTCGAGCCCGAGACGGTTTGATTAGTAACCCTGGGACACGGATTATACAAATCTGCCTTATTCTCCTAAAATTTCAGTTATTTATACAAGGCGACAGGAGATTTCTAAATTTCAACATTGATACAGGTTTGGATGACATGGGATCAAGAGATCAAACTAGGCAGAAGGTATTGATAACGTCTCTTTGGAAGTTCTAAAAAATCATAGGGAGGAAGGAGGAAGGAGGGGGGTGGGATAAGAAAACGATTATTCAGGTCACTGTGAAGAGTTTGTGAACCTGAAGGCATACCGTCGTATTTTCAGAAGAAGATCCTTTGCGCGATCTGTAAGATTAAAGCTGCAGAAATATGCGAAAACTATATCATCTTAACATTTTATTAAGCCAAGTTGATGACAAGAATAATATATAGAACAATGAAAAGTAAAGTTGAGGAACTGTTAGATAATGGTATAACTGCACGAAAAGTAAAGGTATCAGAGAGGAAGGTATGCTTAGCTGTAGAAAAAGTTAAGGTATCAGAGAGGCAGTTCTGAGACTAAGCTTAGTAATAGACGGAAGATTTAACGAAAATCGAGACACATTCTTAGGGGCTGTTGACCTGTGAAATGCGACCGTTAAATGTAATATGGTACAAGATATTTGAAATACTGAGAAACATGGACGCATAATACATAATATGTACAATAATCAAGAGGAAACAGTCGAATGGAAGGCCAAAACAGGATTGCCGAATTCAAAACGGCGTGACGCAGAGATGCAGTCTGTCTTGTCTACGGTTCAATCTACGTATTTAAAAAGCAGTGAAAACAACATTTTAGACCTGCTGGTGACAAACAGACCCGAACTTTTTGACTCGGCGTACAACAGGGAATCAGTGATCACGAGGCCGTCATAGCATCACTGAAAACGACAATAAATAGGAATACAAAGAAGGGAAGGAAACCCTTTCTGCTTAGCTATGGCGGCAAGAGACAGATTTCAGATTACCTGACAGATCAACACGACATTTCATCTCCAGTAATG
The DNA here is from genome assembly GCF_023898315.1 of Schistocerca nitens. Classification (NCBI taxonomy): domain Eukaryota; kingdom Metazoa; phylum Arthropoda; class Insecta; order Orthoptera; family Acrididae; genus Schistocerca; species Schistocerca nitens. The sequence goes on from NC_064621.1 coordinate 57,906,407, forward strand.
ACAATGTTGACCTTCAATGGACAAAGCTCCAGAGCTTCGTACAATACGCTTTAGACAAATACCAGCAAAACTGTGAGGGATGGAAGGACCACCCTGATTTGGCATCTGTGCTATGAAGCTGCTACGAAAGCAAACAGAGCGTCACTGGAAATTGAAACGTAGCCAGAGCCTCATACACAAACAAAAACTAAGCCAAAATTACTACAAGGAGGACTATGCGCGAAGCTAACAACGAATACAAAAGTAAAACTTAATCTACCAACTTCTCCATCTACATCTACATCCATACTCCGCAAGCCACCTGACGGTGTGTGGCGGAGGGTACCTTCTATTCCAGTCTTGTATTGTTCGTGGAAAGAAGAATTGTCGGCATGCTTCTGTGGCTGATTTTATCCTCATGGTCTCTTCACGAGATATACGTAGGAGGGAGCAATATACTGCTTGACTCTTCGGTGAAGGTATGTTCTCGAAGTTTTAACAAAAGCCCGTATCGAGCTACTGAGCGTCTCTCCTGCAGAGTCTTCCACTGGAGTTTATCTATCATCTCCGTAACGCTTTCGCGATTACTAAATGATCCTGTAACGAAGCGCGCTGCTCTCCGTTGGATCTTCTATATCTCTTATATTAACCCTATCTGGTACGGATCCCACACTGCTGAGCAGTATTCAAGCAGTGGGCGAACATGCGTACTGTAACGTACTTCCTTTGTTTTCGGATTGCATTTCCTTAGGATTCTTCCAATGAATCTCAGTCTGGCATCTGCTTTACCAACGATCAAACTTATATGGTCATTCCATTTTAAATCACTCCTAATGCGTACTCCCAGATAATTTATGGAATTAACTGCTTCCAGTTGCTGACCTGCTATTTTGTAGCTAAATGATAAGGGATCTATCTTTCTATGTATTCGCAGCACATTACACTTGTCTACATTGAGATTCAATTGCCATTCCCTGCACCATGCGTCAATTCGCTGCAGACCCTCCTGCATTTCAGTACAATTTTCCATTGCTACAACCTCTCGATACACCACAGCATCATCTGCAAAAAGCCTCAGTGAACTTCCGATGTCATCCACAAGGTCATTTATGAATATTGTGAATAGCAACGGTCCTATGACACTCGCCTGCGGCACACCTGAAATCACTCTTACTTCGGAAGACTTCTCTCCATTGAGAATAACATGCTGCGTTCTATTATCTAGGAACCCTTCAATCCAATCACACAATTAGTCTGATAATCCGTATGCTCTTACTTTGTTCATTAAACGACTGTGGGGAACTGTAGCGAACGCCTTGCGGAAGTCAAGAAACACGGCATCTACCTGTGAATCCGTGTCTACGGCCCTCTGAGTCTCGTGGACGAATAGCGCGAGCTGGGTTTCAGACGACTGTCTTTTTCGAAACCCATGCTGATTCCTACAGAGTAGATTTCTAGTCTCCAGAAAAGTCATTATACTCGAACTTCATGGAAAATCCTACAAAATTCTGGTTTTATGTTAAATCAGAAAACGGATCGAAGCCGGCTCTCAGACACTCAGAGACCACAATGACACTGAAACAGATAATGACACAGAAAAAGCCGGAATACTAAAATATTTTTCGAAAATTGTTTCACAGAGGAAAATCACACTGGTTTTCCTGCTTTAAATCGTCGTCCGAACGACAGACTGATATGCATCGAATTAAGTGACCAACGGATAAAAAACAAATGAAACCACTCACCACCAGAGGAAAGGTCACTTGACGAGATACCAGTTCGATTCTATACAGAGTATGTGAAGGAACTTGACCCTCTTCTGGCACCAGTCACCAGAGGAGCACAGAATTTGTAATGTTTGGAGAAAACACTGGTCACTCCCATTTTGGAGAAGGATCGTCGAACAGACGCAGCAAACTATACCCCTTATCTCTGACGTCTGTCTGTTGTAGACTTTTGGAACGTGTTTCACTCCCGCGTGTCATGACATCTCTGGCGACCGAAAACATCCTCTGTACGAAGCAACAAGGGTTCTGAAAGCAACGATCGTGTGAAACGCAGCTCGCTCTACCCTAACAGCGGTAGTACACGCATCCAGATCGAAGCCGCGTTGCTTGACTGCCGGAGGGCATTCTGTAGTTCCGTCCTGCCACCCAATGAACTACACTATTGGCCATTAAAATTGCTACACCAAGAAGAAATGCAGATGATAAACGGGTATCCATTGGTCAAATATATTATACTAGCCTTGACATGTGATTACATTTTCACGCAATTTGGGTGCATATATCCTGAGAAATCAGTACCCAGAACAACCACATCTGGCCCTAATAACGGCCTTGATACGCCTGGGCATTCAGTCAAACAGAGCTTGGATGGGGTGTATAGGTACAGCTGCCCATGCAGCTTCAACACGATGCCACAGTTCATCAAGAGTAGTGACAGGCGTATTGTGACGAGCCAGTTGCTCGGCCACCATTCACCAGACGTTTTCAGTTGGTGAGAGATCTGGAGAATGTGCTGGCCAGGGCAACAGTCGAACATTTTCTGTATCCAGAGAGGCCCGTACAGGACGTGCAACGTGCGGTCGTGGATTATAATGCTGAAATGTAGGGTTTCGCAGGAATCGCATGAAGGGTAGAGCCACGGGTCGTAACACATCTGAAATGTAACCTCCACTGTTCAATGTGCCGTCAATGCGAACAAGAGGTGAGCGAGACGAGTAACCAATGGCACCCCATACCATCACGCCGGGTAATACGCCAGTATGGCGATGACGAATGTGCGTTCACCGCGATGCCGCCATACACGGATGCGATCATCATGATGCTGTAAACAGAACCTGGATTCATCCGAAAAAATGACGTTTTGCCATTCGTGCACCCAGGTTCGTCGTTGAGTACACCATCGAAGGCGCTCCTGTCAGTGATGCAGCGTCAAGGGTGACCGCAGCCACGGTCTCTGAGCTGATAGTCCATGCTGCTGCAAACTTAGTCGAACAGTTCGTGCAGATGGTTGTTGTCCTGGAAACGTCCCCATCTGTTCACTCAGGGATCGAGACGTGGCTGCACGGTCCGTTACAGCCTTTCGGATGAGATGCCTGTCATCTCGACTGCTAGTGATACGAGGCGGTTGGGATCCAGCACGGCGTTCCGTATTACCCTCCTGAACCCAGCGATTCCATATTCTGCTAACAGTCATTGGATCTCGACCAACGCGAGCAGCAATGTCGCGATACGATGAACTGCAGTCGCGATAGGCATCAATCCGACCATTATCAAAGTCGGAAACGTGATGGTACGCATTTCTCCTCCTTACACGAGGCATCACAACAACGTTTCACCAGGCAACGCCGGTCAACTGCTGCTTGTGTATGAGAAATCGGTTGGAAACTTTCCTGATTTCAGCACGTTGTAGGTGTCGCCACCGGCGCCAACCTTGTGTGAATGCTCTGAGAAGCTAATCATTTGCATATCACAGCATCTTCTTCCTGTCGGTTAAATTTCGCGTCTGTAGCACGTCATCTTTGTGGTGCAGCAATTTTAATGGCCAGTAATGTATATTCGAGCATACGATATATCAGATTGTGTGATTAGACTGAAGTATTGGTAGCAAACGGAACACAGCATGTCATTCTGAACGGAGAGAAGTCTTCAGACGTAAAATTAACTTCCGGCCTGTCGAAGAGGAGCGCTGTAGTACCGTTATTTTCCACAATATACAAGGTGGTCAGAAGCAGACCTAGAAGGTTATAAGGGCGTTGTAGGGTAGGCTGTGCTGAGAAATAATTGTGAACAGCGGCGGTTTCATTTCAGCTTTTCTCCCCCATCGCTTGCTGGCGCCCCGCTAGGTGGCAGGAATTTGCTTAGCTTCCTGTGAGTAATCGCTGGAGCGGAGTCTTAAAAAGACATCGGAGCGTGGGGAGTTGGGTAGTGTCTGGGTACGTTGTGAGAGGGCTGTACGGACAACGGTCGGCCCGTCGGCTGTGTGGGCTGTCGACTCTGTGGTTGGCTGGCTGGCTGGTTGATTCGGGGGAGGCGACCCAATCCCGTCGGATTAGGGAAGGACGGGGAAGGAAGTCGGCCGCCCCGTTTCACAGGAATCATCCTAACAATTAGCTGAAGCGATTTAGGGAAATCACGGAAAACCTAAATCAGGCTGGCCGGACGTGGGTTTGAACCGTCGTCCTCCCGAATACGAGTCCAGTATGCTAACCACTGCACCCCATCGCTCGGTGTCTGTTTGTGCGGAGAGCGATTGGTTGCGATTGTACCGTTAGTGGCTGCATCGAAGTTTTCACCACACTCTACAGAGTGCTTCAGTTGAACTGTCTTCCATTATGTTTATGCTGAGCGTTTTTGGATGCTGACGTTTTGCACTGGTCTGAAATTATGGAATAACTTCTTTGTGTAGCACTGGTCGGTATTGCTTGCTCTGAGATATGCCCGCCTCTGTGACTCTCGCTTTATGGATACAAAAAAAGAACAAAATTCACCCATTGTAATGGTTGCCAACCACAGCTGGGGTATTTGAGTTTGATCCACTTAGTTGTTAGTGCTTGTTTCGCACGTGTAACGGTAGCTGCTTGCATTATTACTGCCAGTTGAAGTTTTGCCTTACTGTTACTTGTTTACGCCACAAGTTTTTGCCTTAATGTTACTTGTTTACACCAGAAGCTGTCTGGTACCTTAAATCTGGTGGCTTTCAAATCTGCGTTATTTTCCTGTGAGCCAAATGGTTCAAATGGCTCTGAGCACTATGGGACTTAACATCTTAGGTCATCAGTCCCCTAGAACTTAGAACTACTTAAACCTAACTAACCTAAGGACATCACACACATCCATGCCCGAGGCAGGATTCGAACCTGCGACCGTAGCATTCTCACGGTTCCGGACTGCATCGCCTAGACCCGTACGGCCACCGCGGCCGGCCCTGTGAGCCGGCAGGGCATTTGTTGCTTAGTGTTTCATAAAACTGGATATTTATTGCTATTAAATTATTCATAACCTCTGTGGTAAATCTGGTTTATTAGGTGGATGTTTTTCAAGTCTTGTGATATTTTCTTGGTTTTATTGTTAAATCTTTTAATTGTTTTTCGGAAATCTGTCGAGCTAATGTATGCTGTTCAAATTGTGTTTTAGATCGTTCTGAAACCTAAGTTCCATGGAAGAGAACCTTACTTGTAAATTCTAGCAATAAAATACCACTTTCTATAGGTAAGCTTCTATTTCTCGTACAAATGTGAATTTGGTGCAGACAAGTCTCTGGCTGTGTAACTTAACTGTCTCGTTGACTGTTTTTCTATTTCTAGTACCCTCCCGTTAAGTTGTTTTGGGAAGACGTTTATTACCGGATAATATTACCATTTTAAGTTATTAAGCGTTGTTTTCTCTATGCAATTTGCTATTTTGAATTTCTGTTTGATTACTGCCGGCATGGTGCTCGCTGAAGTGTTTGTGGCTGCCCAACATTACCTTAGTGGAGGTGGCCGCAGTAACGCCGGCACGGTAGCTCAGCGTTTTCGGTCAGAGCGCTAGTTCGCCTCTGTAATAAAAAAAAACTGAGTGAAAGGATCAACAACGAACTTAAACGGATGTCATGTGACGTGCGCAAGGACCAAACACAACCAACAACAACGAACAGAATGCAAAAAAAAAAAAAAAGAGAAAGAAAGAAAAAAAAGAATAATGTTTAGGTTCGATTAGCCTACGCTCTTACGTACAAGCCCTTGTGTTAATATTTTCCACCGAATTTTTTACGTCTCTTCTGAAATGGGTAACATTATCTGATTTGTGATTAACTTTCAGCTTTCTAAATCAGAATATTTCAGCCTGTATTTATTGGGCTAATATTTGGAAATTTTGAGCTTACTGTAGTGGACTGTTAAGGCAGCCAGTCCACAGTGAAGTAGCCGAAAGGGCACGCGTCAACTCACGCCGTCTGGCGTTAAGTCTGGAACAGGATACGTGATGAGTGTGATAAAGAAAAGAACGTAGCTACTAGAACACTTAACTTTTATATCGTCCTTTGGTATACAGCATTCTTGATGATACAAGTGAGCCTCTTTAGATTCATGAAGTAACTAATGGCGCCTTGCTAGGTCGTAGCCATGGACTTAGCTGAAGGCTATTCTAACTGTCTCTCGGCAAATGAGAGAAAGGCTTCGTCAGTGTAGTCGCTAGCAATGTCGTCGTACAACTGGGGCGAGTGCTAGTACGTCTCTCTAGACCTGCCTTGTGGTGGCGCTCGGTCTGCGATCCTGACAGTGGCGACACGCGGGTCCGACATGTACTAATGGACCGCGGCCGATTTAAACTACCACCTAACAAGTGTGGTGTCTGGCGGTGACACCACACATACTTTCTCTACTTGTCAATGTTCGAGGTGTTTTTTAATCTTTTGCTATCACTTCCGTATAGTAGTCATTCCACGCATTTAAAAGAAAATCTTATTGGTTCGTAACTATTGGCACTTAACTTTCATGGTTGGTCTGTTCTGAAGACTTAATGCTTGGACTGGTGATTTATAATCGCAGCTGCAGATGTTACTTGCAAAGGCCAGTCCGATTAACATTGAAATTAATCTCAATTTCTTCTTTTAAAACCCTTTTAAGAGGCATAGGTGGCGATTTGTTCTGAAGATTTCAGGAGAATAATTATTTTAGTTATTCTCAGGCCAAATAATGTGATTTGTAAATAAACGTGAACTGTCAAAGGAAAAATGATGCAATTATCGTGGATGAGCCCTTCCAAGTGTCCTCTTCCTTTCCGATCTCATGTAAGATGGGACAAATGTTTAAGAAAAGAATTAGATACGTCGCTCCGTTTCCGAGCTAATTAGGAACGAAGTTAGCCAATGAGGCCGTTGCACGCGCTAATTCAAGTGGCCAGGCAGATACAATTAATGTCCGTTGTTCTCATAGAGCAGATGACAGGACACGAGACAGCTCAGACTTTGGGTTGGGTTCCTTCTTTACTAACGGACCATGCCCAATTTTTTTATCGCTCTCTTGCTCGATATTAGGAAACCAATCGAAGGACGCATTTGGCGTACCGTCTCTAGCGAGCCATTTGAATTTCCTCGTTCAACGGCCTGATTGGCTAACTTCACTGCTAATTTATTCTAAAAACCAGCAACTTAGAGAATTTTTTTCTTAATAGTTATTTCTCAGCACTGCCCAACTTGGCAACGCACTTACAAGCATTTCACACTGTTTCCTTACAACCCTATATATAAATCACCTAGTGGATAACGTCGAAAGTTCCATGAGGCTTTTCTCCGACGATGCTCTTGTATGGACATAAGTTGTAGCGAAATGCAGGAAGACTATAGAGGGTCGACGCTCTATGCAGCGAATGGGAATTGTCGTCCAACATAAACAAATGTAGCGTACTGTGAGGACATACAAAGAATCTTTATTGCATGATTACACAGTTTGCAGACAACCACTTGAAGCTGTCACACCCAGAAAATATCTCGACGTATGCGTACGTTGCGATTTAATGTGGCACGACAATACAAAACTAATCGTAGATAAGGCGGGTGCCAGACAGATTCAAGTCTTAGGAAGGGTAATCCACCCGCAAAGGATGTGGATTAGAAAACGTTCATAAAAGACATCATATTTACGCCAGTCACTGTAACACTTCCTTTATTTCACGATTGCAATTTCGGCCTTAAGCCATTATCAAGTGCCGATTTTTGTGGCTTTAAGCCATGTCAACTTAAAACTAGGGGTAAGATAGATACTGCCTACAGGAAAATTAAAGAGACCTTTGGAAAGAAGAGAACCACTTGTATGAATATCAAGAGCTCAGATGGCAACCCAGTTCTAAGCAAAGAAGGGAAGGCAGAAAGGTGGAAGGAGTATATAGAGGGTTTATACAAGGGCGATGTACTTGAGGACAATATTATGGAAATGGAAGAGGATGTAGATGAAGATGAAATGGGAGATAAGATACTGCGTGAAGAGTTTGACAGAGCACTGAAAGACCTGAGTCGAAACAAGGCCCCGGGAGTAGACAACATTCCATTAGAACTACTGATGGCCTTGGGAGAGCCAGTCATGACAAAACTCTACCATCTGGTGAGCAAGATGTATGAGACAGGCGAAATACCCTCAGACTTCAAGAAGAATATAATAATTCCAATCCCAAAGAAAGCAGGTGTTGACAGATGTGAAAATTACCGAACTATCAGTTTAATAAGTCACAGCTGCAAAATACTAACGCGAATTCTTTACAGACGAATGGAAAAACTGGTAGAAGCGGACCTCAGGGAAGATCAGTTTGGATTCCGTAGAAATGTTGGAACACGTGAGACAATACTAACCTTACGACTTATCTTAGAAGGAAGATTAAGAAAAGGCAAACCTACGTTTCTAGCATTTGTAGACTTAGAGAAAGCTTTTGACAACGTTAACTGGAATACTCTCTTTCAAATTCTGAAGGTGGCAGGGGTAAAATACAGGGAGCGAAAGGCTATTTACAATTTGTACAGAAACCAGATGGCAGTTATAAGAGTCGAGGGACATGAAAGGGAAGCTGTGGTTGGGAAAGGAGTGAGACAGGGTTGCAGCCTCTCGCCGATGTTATTCAATCTGTATATTGAGCAAGCAGTAAAGGAAACAAAAGAAAAATTTGGAGTAGGTATTAAAATTCATGGAGAAGAAGTAAAAACTTTGAGGTTCGCCGATGACATTGTAATTCTGTCACAAACAGCAAAGGACTTGGAAGAGCAGTTGAACGGAATGGACAGTGTCTTGAAAGGAGGATATAAGATGAACATCAACAAAAGTAAAACGAGGATAATGGAATGTAGTCAAATTAAATCGGGTGATGCTGAGGGGATTAGATTAGGAAATGAGACACTTAAAGTAGTAAAGGAGTTTTGCTATTTAGGGAGCAAAATAACTGATGATGGTCGAAGTAGAGAGGATATAAAATGTAGACTGGCAATGGCAAGGAAATCGTTTCTGAAGAAGAGAAATTTGTTAACATCGAGTATAGATTTAAGTGTCAGGAAGTCGTTTCTGAAAGTATTTGTATGGAGTGTAGCCATGTATGGAAGTGAAACATGGACGATAACCAGTTTGGACAAGAAGAGAATAGAAGCTTTCGAAATGTGGTGCTACAGAAGAATGCTGAAGATAAGGTAGGTAGATCACGTAACTAATGAGGAGGTATTGAATAGAATTGCGGAGAAGAGAAGTTTGTGGCACAACTTGACTAGAAGAAGGGATCGGTTGGTAGGACATGTTTTGAGGCATCAAGGGATCACCAATTTAGTATTGGAGGGCAGTGTGGAGGGAAAAATCGTAGAGGGAGATCAAGAGATGAATACACTATGCAGATTCAGAAGGATGTAGGTTGCAGTAGGTACTGGGAGATGAAGAAGCTTGCACAGGATAGGGTAGCATGGAGAGCTGCATCAAACCAGGCTCAGGGCTGAAGACCACAACAACAACAACAACTTAAAATGAGGTAACACATTTGTATGTCCTTGTCATTACTATTAAATACATTCGTGACGCTGTTACATATGTATTTAGTAGTAATAACGACATATAAATGTGTCAGCTCATTCTAAGTTGACATGGCTTAAAGCCACAAAAATCTGCACTTGATAATGCCCTAAGGCCGAAATTGCAATCTTGAAATAAAGAAAGTGTTACAGTGACTGGCGTAAATATGATGTCTTTTATAAAGTTCTACATGACTGAATCCCAGGTATAAAAAGTAGAAAACTTTTGTTCGCCAATTCCTGAAATTCCTCTTCAATCTGGCATCCGTACCAAACATGATTGACAGAGGGAATAGAGAAGGTCAAAAGAAGAGTAGCACGTTTCTTTACTGGTTCATTCAGTAAGCGCCAGCTCAGCCAACTCCACTGGCAGACGCTGATTGAGAGGCGTGCTGCATCACGGTGTGGATTACTGTTCAAGTTCCGAGAGCGTACAGTCCCAGAAGAGTTAATCAATATATTGCTTCCTCCTATCTCGCGAAAACACTATTAGAATAAAATCAGAGGGATTCGAGCCAACAAGGGCTGGTAGGTAAAGTACCCTCCACCACACGCTGTGAGGTCACTTGCGGAGTATACAGGGTTTTCGAAAATTCTCGTTACGAACTTCAAGGATTTGTAGAGATGAGTGAGTATATAATATTTCGAACAGGAAACCATGTCCGGAAATGTACCGTTTCCGTTATAATACAGTCTCAACTCAGACGTTTAATTAATTCACTTCTGCTTGAGGAATTTAATTAGGCGTGACGCACTACAATTATTAGGCAACAGTTCGAAATGAAACATAACGAAGCAACGTTGGTGGTCGCCACATCGAGCCACTGTTGTAGTGTATCGGTGCTGTTCTGTACATACAGTATGGTACTTTTAATTGGAGTAATGAAAACATATAATGTTGAACTGTTAATACAAACAAATGTGCTTAAGTGTTAAATGGAAGTTTCGTTATGTTTCCTTTCGGATTGTTACCTAATAATTGTACTGCGTCAAGACCAACTCAATTCCTTAAACATGTAACGCCGGAAATGTATATCCTCCTATTTCCATCTATTGTACTATAATTTTTTTTCCTTGGTTTGTTACCTCAAGATATGACATTTCTGTCTCTTTATATATTGTAATTGTTTTACTGTTTGTATATATATATATATATATTTATGCATTTATGTTGGTTTGTTTTGTGAATATTATTTGTATTTATACGCTGGGTCTGGCCTAGGGAAATCTATGCTATCGAACGAATACATCGATAGGTCGTGTGGAGAACCAAAGTGTTTAGGATCTTTGGTAGTGTTAACTCTGCCGCGTGGAGCGCGGGCAGAGCATGAGAGGGTCTGGCTGGAGTAGCGAGTGGAGCAGGTGTGTGGTGTGAAGCTCCCGCGAGTTGCCGCGCTTTCGGGGTTTGGCAGCATGTAATTGCGCTCGACTTGCGATGATAGTTTCTGACATGGTGTCGCGGACGGGAAGCATTAGCTGGCGCACATCAAGAGCCCGATCCGTCTGGTGACCGTGTCGAGAAGAAGGCGCGCCAACATCCAGCTTCTGCAACAGCGACGGCCGACAATGAGTGACTGTCGCCACATTCTCGATCGACGGCTTCAAACCTTCAATCAACCAACAAGGAAGACTGGAAGCACGTACAGTTTTAGAACTCTATGACAGACCTCAGCTTTTCAAACTTTTAAAATTGTTGCATCACAAAATTACAGCTACTTAGCATGAACCTTTGTTGCTCACTGTCCCAATTGCATTACCAAGCAGGGTCCCTTCCTTTTCCGAAATCAACCCGAGTGTCGTTGAAATTCAAACGCCAGCATAATTCCATTTCACTGCTTTAATTTCAAAGTTCAGTTAAAGTATTCCTAGCTGGCTACAATACTTAGATTACACAAGCACAAATTAAGAGTGCTAGTTTTGTTACCATATTTTAGCTTACCTGTGACTGCAGCTCAGCTTGGTACGTACTAAATTTTGCTATTGTTAATTGTTCAGAATCATTTAATTCAAGTTCAAAGTTAAATCTCTTATTTCTAAATTGCGTAGATTCAAGTAGCTTTTGAAATGATTGTTGAGGTAGTCCAGGACTAACCGTATTTTACTGAATTTCGATGTGCTTCAGAAAGAAAGCTCACTATTAACTTCAGTCACTAAATTAACTTTCGATTTTCCGGTTGTATTAATTCTTTTGCTAAATTAAGTGTAGCGAAATTTATTACTTCTGACAAACTTTCAGTTTTCACACTACACTTGTCAACCTTCAGTTGCCACGCTTCTAGTGCTAATTATATGTGTAATAATCTTTCTTTTTCAGTTACTATAGTAATTGTCCTTAGGACTGGCGACCGTAATTTCCCCCATATCTCAAATATCTAATTACCGCTAATTGATTGTTAACGTAACGGCCGCACATTTACTTTCTTTATTAACTTTACCCCTATTTCAAAATTAATTTCCACCAGTTTCATTAGCATTTTTCCTTTCATTTAGATGTAACCCTTTCCTCCCTCTTTACCGACAAATTAACCTCGGTGACGATTGCTTTTCCCAAATTTCCATTAGGTACATGCGGTTTAATTTTTCACTGTCATTAAGGTCGATAAGTGAGGGGGAGGTTACACGTGGCGACCTGGTGACAGGACAATCTTCGGATTTGAGGTTGTTCTGGACACGAATTTTGTATGGTGCAAATCTCGTAACAAAGTACTGGTTACGTACAGGCCGTTACGTCAGCGAGAATAAGTAGTGGGAGTAATCCTAATTATATTTGAGATTTGGCATTTATATTGAAAATTATTAAAATGAGTGAAGGCAACAATTACCAAAATTTGGTAGACTTGGATACGGAACAATCGGTCGAACAATGTGAAACGCGCACCGCGGTACCCATTGTTCAGGGGCAGGCGGCGAGCATGAAAGACGCGACCGCCGAAACGCAACAAAGAGCAGAAATGGAATTCCAAACTTTAGAAAATGTTTCGGAATCGGAAGTGAAAATCAAATTGAATCCCTTGACGACGAATATGGGGGGACAATTAAAGAGGAAGCCGCTACGGAAGTAAAACCGGTAGTTTCCGGGAATTTAACTGATTTATTGAATGTTTTGATTAACGAAATCAAGAGTCAATCGGCCAAGCAAGAAGATCAGGCTGCCAAGCAAGAAGCTCAGGCTGCCAAACAAGAAGCTCAGGCTGCCAAACAAGAAGCTCAGGCTGCCAAACAAGAAGCTCAGGCTGCCAAGCAAGAAGCTCAGGCTGCCAAGCAAGAAGCTCAGGCTGCCAAGCAAGAAGCTCAGGCTGCCAAGCAAGAAGCTCAGGCTGCCAAGCAAGAAGCTCAGTCTGAAAAAATTGAACGGATGCTAGACAATCAGAACAAAGCTATTAACGTTGTTAACAACAATGTTGGAGTTGTTAACACAAAAGTTGATAAAATCAAAGAAGATATTGTTGTAATTAATACCGAAATCGGTAATCTTAAACAGGAAATGATTGGCGTTCAGGCGGAAAATGCGAGCATAAGTACTCGTTTTTATTCCGAAATTAGCAGAATCGAGAAAAGTGTAGGAGAATCAGTTGCTCCAATCATCGAGAATAAGGTGACGGAACAAATTCAATTAGTGAAAAAAGAGGATCAAAAGAAGGTGGAAACTTTAAAGGCTTTAGTATCCGAAGTAGATACCAAAGTGACGAAGCAGGCTAATACCTGCGAAGTGAAAAAAAGGGAAGTAGAAACGCTTGCGACAACCACTTGCCAAGTAATTACGAGAGTGTCGGAATTAGAAAAGAAACTTGACGAAAAACAGAGCTATGTGCCAATCTATGCACATAGTTCGGAATTGTTTACGAAAGAGGAGCGGTTCGACCCCTTGAAAAAAGGCGGTATACACGCGACGGATTTCATTAAGAATTGTGAAAGAGTTTTACCCAGATCATGGACTGATGAGACAAAAATTAATGCGATTATTGATGTGTTGGCTGGCGATGCCAAGCGTTGGGGCTTAAACCTCAACATTACGAACCTGACTTTTGACGAATTTAAAAATTTGTTTCTGGCTGAATACTGGTCAGAGCAAAAACAGCAAAGTGTCTGGCGCGAATTTGTCGTATCGAGGCCTTTCGATGCGAATTCGCGCGGTTCGATGAAGGAGTTTTGTGAGGGCTGGATCCGCAAGTTGGAATATTTGCGTGATCGACGCACGGAATCCGAAATAGTCTGGGAACTTTACAAAAAGCTTCCAGATGATACAAAACGCTACGTAGGAAGCAATTACAGGACAATAAATGATTTCCTGGAAAGAGTGGAGGACGAGGACAATTGGCGCAATAATCGCGACAGTGGTAGAGGCCGTGGTAACAACAACGGGTACCACAGCAACCACAACAACTATAACCATGGGAATAATGCATACCGCAACCATGGCAGCAATAACAATAATGGTTCGGACCGTAATAACAATCGGTACAATGCAAATAATAACAGGAATGACAGAAACTAGTATCATACTAACGTGATACGGGCTTCACACAATAGTAATAACGCCAGAGGGTGTGATCAGCCGCCTCAGCAGCATCCGGGGAGCGTATCTGCTGGGACGAGACAGGGAAACCATTAGCCGTGCCGGTGAGGGGCCGACCGGGCGTGGAGAAATTTTGGCGGCCCAATAACAGGAGAAAACCCAGGTGTCGTCGTTATGAAAATTCCGTGTGGAATAATCAACGGCGGGAGAGTGTGCCAGTGTTAGGAGAAAGGAGTGCGCCCACAAGTAGTAGATCAGCTGTATACACGGAAGTAGGAAGTACATTCACTCTCAGTGAGATCATTTTAAGTAGTGTTCCGGAAATCGATTATAAAGTGGCAGCTGTAATACCCACAGCGGAACTGGAGATTGAGTTTAAGAATGATTCGCAAGTGTTGAGAGAAAATCAGATGTCGGATAAACGTCATCGAGCGAGGGGATGCAGAGAGGGATGAGGTCTGGTTAAGGCAGTTCGGTCGCTTATACGACGAACTAAGAGATTATAGGGGCCTGTATGGGAGAAGTGTTTATGGGGAGCGCGTGCAGGATTTTCCGCGCCTCGTCCCGCAGGAAGATAGTGTTTGTGAAATGATAGAAAGTTCTGGCCCTAACCGGCAGACTTTACCAGAAATAGTTGATGTTAATGGGGAGCACGAGCAAGATTCGTCGTGTCTCGTCCCGCAAGAGTTGGATGTTGAAGTAGTAACGGAAAGTTCTGGCCCTAACCGGCAGACCTTACCGAAAGTCGTAGTGGTAGAAGTAGCCGACCCATCCGACGCAAACCTCCAGTTTAAACATTGCGAGAGTATTAAGGAGAAAGATTACGAAAATTTTAGTGATAGCCGGACACGATTGGTAGAAAAGCATATAGATTACAGCGTGTATGAGGTTAGAGCTGACATTATACGGTCAGACGATAACAGTGTGGGTTGCGCAGATCTAGAGGAAGTAATTGCAGATACTACTGGGACATTTCTCTAGGTAGATTGGCAGATGAGATCAATCTGACCAAAGAGGAATCAACGAAGGTGACAATTAGTGAATCGATAGCAAAGCAACACTCACTAGTTGACGAGTTACAGGAAAAGGTTTCGGTATTGGAGGCAAAGCTACAGACTAAGCCTCAGGACAAAAGTGTTGAAATTAAAAGTATATGTGAACAGAGGCTGAAAAAGCCGCCAGATAAACCGGATTTAGGATCAAAGCCGGATGGTTTTTTCTGGAATGACCTGGATATAGACGAGGATTTACTGTGGGAAAATAAAGAAACAGTCGAGGACAAGTGTAGACAGATAGTAGTGTCTGTTAATATGCACGACCTACAACTAAACGTGTTGATTGACACTGGTGCAGAACTGAGTGCTGTATCTGGGAAAATATTTGAGTTACTGAAAGACAGACATCGTAGTTATGCCAGTAACAGGAGTGAAAATTATCGGTGCTACTGGGAAGGCCAGTAAACCGGTCACAAAACAGATTTTTGTCAACTTCGAGATATGTGGGGCACGATTTGAACAAGAGTTTGTCGTCGTGCCAGACTTAACTACGGAAGTAATTATCGGGTTAGATTGGCTATTAAAGTACCGTGCAGTGATTAATTGCGAAAGCAAAACTTTGACATGTACGTCACAAGATAAAACAATAGTAGTTAGTTTTGACGAGGCAGGAGACGGTGTGCATAGGCAATACCAGCCTATACCCATTGTTAACTGGCCGGATGACATTGACGTAGGAATGAGTTTGAACTGCCGTAACGTGAGGAATTTCGGCATTGACAAAAGTGTAGAAAGTGAATTGGAAGAGATAATCAAATTCCCTCCACGGATTGACATTAGTATTGGTGTGAAAAAAGATCGTTTGCGAGAAGTAATGAAGCTAAAAGTCGATGCTGGCATACGTCGTCATGACGCTAAAGCGCGTTTTGCTAAGTTTGCTATCGGAGACTTAGTACTTGTAAAAGCTCATGAGAAATCGAGCGAGATAGACCACGAAATCTCTAAATTTAAGTTTGTTTATAATGGACCATATAAAGTCATTGGTATACCTCACACAAATGCTTATTGCTTAGAGTATCCAAGCTCTGGAAAACTTTTAGGTACACGGAACATTGTAGACTTGAAATTGTACCGACCTAGGATCGATTAATACCACACAATGGGTAATTTGTACAGTATGTAAAATAGAGTGTAAGATTTAACGATTTGCTAGATTGCCATGCTTTTGACTGACCAAGGTCATTACAGAAGTTGTAATTAATAAGTAATTAATTTTGATTAATCAATTTAATTTTAATGAATTTAATCATGATCTAATCAACTGAAAAATCCAAGCTGCTAGTTTAAGTTTTCAGCTGAGTCACAGTAGATTAAGGAATGTAAATATGGTTTTGTAAATAGCTGTAAGATTTCATAAAGACGTGATTTACTAGTCATTGCCGATGTACTTAAACGCTGTTTTAAGTTTCAGGCTAGTACATGCGTGTGATGATGGACAGTGTTGAGTTATCCACTGTGATAGTGTTTATGGACTCCTTGAGATTACTCGGGAGTGAGTTTTTCCGAAAGAATTCAGTGAAACGGACGTTCTGGAAACGCCGTTACAAGGGCGAGTGAGACCAAGCGTGCCGCACAGGCGGGCGCAACAATACTGGCAAGGCGGAGCCGCTGTCGGCTCTTGTGCCGCTGTTGGTTCTAGTGCCGCTGTCGGCATTCTTTGTACTTGCGAGTACGGAAGGTGGAGTTGCTTTTTCTTCCCGGACAGCTGATGTGAAAGAATTGTGCTGTTAATATTTATGTTTTTGTCGATCTGCTGTACATTATTTTCTTGTTTAGCGTTAAATAAATTCTCGTGACGAGAATAGTAATTATGAAAAGGTTATACAAAATGTGTAGTCTATTTAATTATTTATTTGCGTATTTTGATCTACCTGGTTTTATGACCATGCACTCTAATTAATTTTGCAAATAGTATTCCATTTCTTATAGTGTTACGAATTTTAATGATTTTGGAATAGCTAAACCATTTTCTATGTTTTCTATGAATTTTGATATGTTGTCAACCTGTTTTATTTTGTGCAAGATGACAGAGTGGAATAAGATTAGGAGTGTCTCCACTCAATTATTATTGTCTAAGAATTGGTTTATGGTTAATTAGACGAATGCTAAATTTTTTTGATATTTTGAGCATATGCATTTCCGCTGTTTCTTTTTTGGGACATTTTCTGAGTCTGTTTACGTTACACGAACATCCTCAGATAATGTGGGGCACGTGTAACGCCGGAAATGCATATCCTCCTATTTCCATCTATTGTACTATAATTTTTTTTCCTTGGTTTGTTACCTCAAGATATGACATTTCTGTCTCTTTATATATTGTAATTGTTTTACTGTTTGTATATATATATATATATATTTATGCATTTATGTTGGTTTGTTTTGTGAATATTATTTGTATTTATACGCTGGGTCTGGCCTAGGGAAATCTATGCTATCGAACGAATACATCGATAGGTCGTGTGGAGAACCAAAGTGTTTAGGATCTTTGGTAGTGTTAACTCTGCCGCGTGGAGCGCGGGCAGAGCATGAGAGGGTCTGGCTGGAGTAGCGAGTGGAGCAGGTGTGTGGTGTGAAGCTCCCGCGAGTTGCCGCGCTTTCGGGGTTTGGCAGCATGTAATTGCGCTCGACTTGCGATGATAGTTTCTGACATGGTGTCGCGGACGGGAAGCATTAGCTGGCGCACATCAAGAGCCCGTTTCGTCTGGTGACCGTGTCGAGAAGAAGGCGCGCCAACATCCAGCTTCTGCAACAGCGACGGCCGACAATGAGTGACTGTCGCCACATCCTCGATCGACGGCTTCAAACCTTCAATCAACCAACATGGAAGACTGGAAGCACGTAAAGTTTTAGAACTGTATGGCAGACCTCAGCTTTTCAAACTTTTAAAATTGTTGCATCACAAAATTACAGCTACTTAGCATGAACCTTTGTTGCTCACTGTCCCAATTGCATTACCAAGCAGGGTCCCTTCCTTTTCCGAAATCAACCCGAGTGTCGTTGAAATTCAAACGCCAGCATAATTCCATTTCACTGCTTTAATTTCAAAGTTCAGTTAAAGTATTCATAGCTGGCTACAATACTTAGATTACACAAGCACAAATTAAGAGTGCTAGTTTTGTTACCATATTTTAGCTTACCTGTGACTGCAGCTCAGCTTGGTACGTACTAAATTTTACTTTTGTTAATTGTTCAGAATCATTTAATTCAAGTTCAAAGTTAAATCTCTTATTTCTAAATTGCGTAGATTCAAGTAGCTTTTGAAATGATTGTTGAGGTAGTCCAGGACTAACCGTATTTTACTGAATTTCGATGTGCTTCAGAAAGAAAGCTCACTATTAACTTCAGTCACTAAATTAACTTTCGATTTTCCGGTTGTATTAATTCTTTTGCTAAATTAAGTGTAGCTAAATTTATTACTTCTGACCAACTTTCAGTTTTCACACTACACTTGTCAACCTTCAGTTGCCACGCTTCTAGTGCTAATTATGTGTGTAATAATCTTTCTTTTTCAGTTACTATAGTAATTGTACTTAGGACTATCGACCGTAATTTCCCCCAAATCTCAAATATCTAATTACCGCTAGTTGATTGTTAACGTAACGGCCGCACATTTACTTTCTTTATTAACTTTACCCCTATTTCAAAATTAATTTCCACCAGTTTCATTAGCATTTTTCCTTTCATTTAGATGTAACCCTTTCCTCCCTCTTTACAGACAAATTAACCTCGGTGACGATTGCTTTTCCCAAATTTCCATTAGGTACACGCGGTTTAATTTTTCACTGTCATTAAGGTCGATAAGTGAGGGGGAGGTTACAAACAGAAAGGGTGATTTAAACATCTGAACTGAAACCGTCGTAGAACGGAAAGTGTGCGTTTCCGAACACGGGTTCCTGTTCAAAATATTACGTACTCGCTGCCCTCTACAAGTCCTAGAAGTTTGTAATGGGAGTTCCCGAACACTCTGTAGATGTAGATGAAAGAAGTAAATGACCTTTTGTAAGGTAGTACAGAAATGAAGGGGGAAAGGATATCAGTGAGAAGGTTCATTGATAGTATTGCAGCTTTTGCACGATGAAGAGGAATGAGCTCTGATATGGAAGTAAAGCGTTTCTCTATGCATGCCATATAACACATTCCATTCCTGAATGCACGAGGAATGTTTCCTGAAAGAAATCGTTACAGACCGCATAAAAACTTATGTCCAGTGTTGACGTTGGACGCAGCGCTGCGGGCGTGCCACTCTCTGGCGCCGCGTCAGGGGAAGCCGCCACTGTTGTCGCCTTGCTTACAGTCCGCCGTTTTCCATACGTTATGGCGCTGCCTGTGTGGATACGCGTCTTTCTGTAAACAAGCCCATTTCCTGACTCAATGTACGTGGCGTGACGGTGCGCTTTTCCACAGCGAAGAGCAAACACTGTGTGTCCTCTCAGGCGCTAGCCACTTGGGGCTCCTGAGATCTTGCATGGCGTTGGGTAAGGTCCTCCTAACACATCGATTCCGTATTGTCATGTCAGTCTTGGAAGCCGAGCCAACGTGAGCAGTACTATCGCAGAACAATAACAACAAACTACATCTGCCTGTGTCTATACTCGAAAACTGACTTTATGGTGTGTGGTAGAGGGTACTCTGTGTACCAGTACCACTTCCCCTCTTTTCTGTTCCAGGCGCGAGTAATTGTTCGTATGCCTATCTCTAATTTCGCATTCATACTACTTTCTCGAGGTGCAGCTGCAGAAAGCGTTCTATTTTGGCTATTCTTCGAACGTACACTTTCGGAATTTTAACGGCAACTACAATTTGACACAAAACGCCTCTCTTGCAGCTTCTGCCACTAGAGTTATCTGAGCATTTTTTTCACTCTTTCCAGCTTAGTAAACGAACTACCGGTAACGGGACACGCTGTGCTTCTTAGGATCTTCTCTATTCCGTCTGTCAATCCTATCTGATGCAAATGCCAAACTTGGGAACGACGGTTTTGTAAGCTACCTGCTTTGTTTTTGTACTGCACTTCCTGACTGTTTTTCCAATGAATCTGTCTGGCATTTGCCTTACCCGTGACCAGTTTTATATAGTCGTTCCACTTTAACTTTATGTGGATGTGACTGCTTCCAATGATTGTTCTGCAATCATGTAATCTTACTATGTATGTGCAGTGCGTTCCACTTGTTTATGTTGAGGGTCAACTGCCAGTTCCTGCACCATGCGTCGACGCTCTGCAAGTCTTCCAGCTATTCGGTATCATTTTATAGCATTGTGATTTCTCTGTATACAACAGAATTATCCGCGAAAAGCCTCAAGGAACTTCTCATGTTCTTCTTTCTTTGTTATGCCCTGTTAGAGAGCGCGTTTGGACTTGTTAGCTTTGTCTGACAGCGTCCTTCTCTCTTTCTGCTCCCAAAATCTCCCTATTGAAGCGCTGGGTTATTTCTGTTTTCGTTTGTCCTCTGCTTCCCTATGATTGTCTCAGCTTTCTCTAGGAATACGTGGTTTGCCATTAGAATTCCAAACGATATGGGTTCTGCAATGGTGTATCGTTCTTCTGAGCAAATGTTTTCACCTTTTTAGAAATTATTATAATTCAGTAATTTTTAGTTAATCCACTATTGTCCGTTTTGCAGAAGTGACCATAGAACTTAAAGAGTAACATGAGTGAAGTCGTCTATTGGTGTTTATAGGTATGTAGTTTTTCTACACTCCTGGAAATTGAAATAAGAACACCGTGAATTCATTGTCCCAGGAAGGGGAAACTTTATTGACACATTCCTGGGGTCAGATACATCACATGATCACACTGACAGAACCACAGGCACATAGACACAGGCAACAGAGCATGCACAATGTCGGCACTACTACAGTGTATATCCACCTTTCGCAGCAATGCAGGCTGCTATTCTCCCATGGAGACGATCGTAGAGATGCTGGATGTAGTCCTGTGGAACGGCTTGCCATGCCATTTCCACCTGGCGCCTCAGTTGGACCAGCGTTCGTGCTGGACGTGCAGACCGCGTGAGACGACGCTTCATCCAGTCCCAAACATGCTCAATGGGGGACAGATCCGGAGATCTTGCTGGCCAGGGTAGTTGACTTACACCTTCTAGAGCACGTTGGGTGGCACGGGATACATGCGGACGTGCATTGTCCTGTTGGAACAGCAAGTTCCCTTGCCGGTCTAGGAATGGTAGAACGATGGGTTCGATGACGGTTTGGATGTACCGTGCACTATTCAGCGTCCCCTCGACGATCACCAGTGGTGTACGGCCAGTGTAGGAGATCGCTCCCCACACCATGATGCCGGGTGTTGGCCCTGTGTGCCTCGGTCGTATGCAGTCCTGATTGTGGCGCTCACCTGCACGGCGCCAAACACGCATACGACCATCATTGGCACCAAGGCAGAAGCGACTCTCATCGCTGAAGACGACACGTCTCCATTCGTCCCTCCATTCACGCCTGTCGCGACACCACTGCTGGAGGCGGGCTGCACGATGTTGGGGCGTGAGCGGTAGACGGCCTAACGGTGTGCGGGACCGTAGCCCAGCTTCATGGAGACGGTTGCGAATGGTCCTCGCCGATACCCCAGGAGCAACAGTGTCCCTAATTTGCTGGGAAGTGGCGATGCGGTCCCCTACAGCACTGCGTAGGATCCTACGGTCTTGGCGTGCATCCGTGCGTCGCTGCGGTCCGGTCCCAGGTCGACGGGCACGTGCACCTTCCGCCGACCACTGGCGACAACATCGATGTACTGTGGAGACCTCACGCCCCACGTGTTGAGCAATTCGGCGGTACGTCCACCCGGCCTCCCGCATGCCCACTATACGCCCTCGCTCAAAGTCCGTCAACTGCACATACGGTTCACGTCCATGCTGTCGCGGCATGCTACCAGTGTTAAAGACTGCGATGGAGCTCCGTATGCCACGGCAAACTGGCTGACACTGACGGCGGCGGTGCACAAATGCTGCGCAGCTAGCGCCATTCGACGGCCAACACCGCGGTTCCCGGTGTGTCCGTTGTGCCGTGCGTGTGATCATTGCTTGTACAGCCCTCTCGCAGTGTCCGGAGCAAGTATGGTGGGTCTGACACACCGGTGTCAATGTGTTCTTTTTTCCATTTCCAGGAGTGTATTAATCCATTTGGCACTGATATAAATGGATCATAACTTTTCCGAAAATTTTTAGTTTTTCCTTTTGTGTGTCTTCCATTTCTGAGTGGCCTCTTGTACTTTCTAGGCATTTAATGTTTCAGGCAAGACAATTGTCTTGTAACGCTGAAGTTTTGCATTATGGGGTATCACTCTTATTTTGTAGGGGTTCCATGTTATTCTGTACGCTTTCTTGAGTTTGATGGCTGTTTCAAAACTGGCTAGATTATGTACTCCTGATGGTACTATGATTCTCCGAGATGTTTAAAAGAAGATCCATATGAAATTAGCACATGTCTCGTTTATAATGAGGATTTTCTCGTTTTCCACGTAATGAGTTTTCTTAAGTGATATCTGGATGAGTGTATTTAATGCTATTCCTTTTTCTTTATGGAATATTTGATTTCTTCACGGGGACAGGCCATCTCATTATTGAACACCTGTATGTAGTTGAACAGACTCAAATATTTCTCCAAAAGAGTTCACTTGTGACTTTGTGGTGGACGTTTCTTCTCCTTTCGTGATGCATAATACGATCTTCCCATACGCAGCCAACAATTAAATGTGGTTTCTGAATGAGAAGACTACTTTGAAATCTTTCGTTATAGGCAGACTGTAGTGTACAGGGCGGCTATCCAGTTTGGGCATATTTTAGGGATTTGTTTAAAAAAAAATTTGTACTGTACGATCCTGCCTCGCGTAGAATTTAAAAATCACGCCACCCACCGTCTGCGGTGCTATCTATCAAACTGACGCTACGTGCCGGGCCGCTTCTAGAAGTTGTCGTATCGCCGAGGCGTGAATTCACGTATTTAGATGCTGATGTGAGAGGCTTTCTATAGTGCTGTTGGAGTGCTACAAGTATTTTGTCCAGTTGTTATTACGTGGTCACCTATTTGTCGAATGTTGGAAGCATCGGATATAATTGTTGCATTCTATCAGCTGTACTACGAATTGTTTCTTACTGGGATCGACAACCTGACGTCTCCGTGAGTGTAGTTTGTGTTCCTAATCAGTCATGAATCACGTGCTCTGAAATTAGATGGCTCCATTGTGAGTGGTTTAGCAATCGACGCGTAGTTAGTTATTAGGAATACGTATTGTTTCTCTGGTGTGCAAAACCATGTAAGAGTAGTTATTAATATTTGTCGGTCTCCGTTTTCCTCCAGCCAGAACGTGTGCTGCCGGCAGTTTTTGGCACAACGTCTAGTGAAATCGTTTTGCATGCTTTTTTGGGGGTTTCCAGCGTGACTTGGCGTTCCTGGTTGGATATTTACGTTTGCCATCCGTGCGAAACGTTTACAGTTTTATTCTTCTAAAGTTTATTCCCAATGCTTGGTACTGTCAGCTGTACACCAAAAGCTGTGCTGCGCAATACAATTGAAATCTTGTATTCCATTTCCGTAGCAGTGGTTGTATCCTTCATGCAGCGAGCTCACTCATGTGCAGCGAAACCTGCAGAGATGCTATACGATATGACCCTGGAAGTGCGCGTGTTTTTGAATTGCTTTCTTAGTTACTTGCATATCAAAAATTGAAGGTATTGGCTAGCTTCGGTCATGTACCATCAGCAGCAGGTTAGATTTTATTTCCTGCAGCATGTACTGACAAGCTGTTGTGAAGAGTGGGCTGTAATAAGTTTTGTTAGCGTCTATGTTCCTATTCTGTCGTGTATCAGGTATCCAGAAATCGGTGTTAACTCCTTTAAGAGTCGTTCCACTACGGCGTGTAATCGGTGATTAGGCAGACATGTCCCATGTGTGTTTTTGGTAGTCCATTACGTGAAAAATTAGTGGCCTTTAGTTCGTCTGTCTGGTGCCTTGTATTAGCTGTTGTTTCGAGATCTTTGTGGCAGCTGTTAGAAACCTGATTCCGCATTTCAGTGGTATAATACGAGTTGTTAGTTTAGGACGAGGAAAACAGTTTTGCGTCATTTGATACGAACGACTAAAAGGTTTTCTGTGTCGAATCTTGAGCAACTAAATTAAGACTGGAGGCATCACTGTGCTTTAGATGGTCTCACAATGGTGTTGTTCGACGACATGTTAGTTTCGAGAATCGTGTCCCACGGACTATTAAATTTAACTTGCTACATTTTATTTATTTGTCGTGATCTTTTTTGATTGTTTCGTTGCTGGACGAACATGCGCGTGCTTAGTTGTGTCGCTGCCTTATTTTCCTCTGTACTTTGAGCATTCCCGTCATAATGTTGATACTGCTTGTCTGTCGATCGGCGTGTGGCTTCAGCATTACCGTGTTTCAGCTGGTTCTAAGAAACGAGATCATTGTTGCTTGTTCTGTGAAAGCTTTGTATACTTTTCCGTGACAGTTGTTTTACAGACAGGCCCATATTAATAACGCTGAGCCCTTGTTTTGAATAACAAACAACGGACGTGCATTCGTTGTCGATGAAGTCTCCGTTCCTCAGTGCCGGTCTTAATCATTCATCTGCAAAAGTCCTAGATCCACTGATAACTGCTCTGAATTAGCCTAGGGCGCTTGTTACTAGGTAGTCTGCTGCTGTTTGCCATAGTTTACTCTCAGTGCCCGTCTAGTTACAGAAATGTTAACTCCGGGTTTTAACATGAAAATGCAGTTACAGGTACGACTAGTCCCAGTTAATAGAGTCTTAGTTATAAGGACCTACTGGCATTGTTATAAGTGGCAGCAAGTTCATAAAAGTTAAAAAATCGTGAACATTGTAGCTTAAGTAGCTTTTGGTGTAGATTAGAAAAGCGCCTACTCTGTCTTCTGATGTCTACACTATTGGCCATTAAAATTGCTACACAAAGAAGAAATGCCGATGGTAACAGGTATTCATAGGACAATCATATTATACTAGAACTGACATGTGATTACATTTTCACGCAATTTGGGTGCATATATCCTGAGAACCCAGAACAACCACCTCTGGCCGTAATAACGGCCTTGATGCGCCTCGGCATTAAGTCAGAGATTGGATGGCGTCTACAGGTACAGCTGCCCATGCAGCTTCAACACGATACCACAGTTCATCAAGAGTAGTGATTGGCGTATTGTGACGAGCCAGTTGCTCGGCCACCATCGACCAGACGTTTTCACTTGGTGAGAGATCTGGAGAATGTGCTGGCCAGGGCAGCAGTCGAACATTTTCTGTATGCACAAAGGCCCGTACAGAACCTGCAACATGCGGTCGTGTATTATCCTGCTGAAATGTAGGTTTTCGCAGGGATCGAATGAAGGGTAGAGCCACGGGTCGTAACACATCTGAAATGTAACGTCCACTGTTCAAAGTGCCTTCAATGTGAACAAGAGGTGACAGAGACGTGTAACCAATGGCACCCCATACCATCACGCCGGGTGATACGCCAGTACGGAGATAACGAATACACGCTTCCAATGTGCGTTGACCGCGATGTCGCCAAACACGGATGCGACCATCATGATGCTGTAAACGTAACCTGGGTTCATCCGAAAAAATGACGTTTTGCCTTTCGTGCACCCAGGTTTGTCGTTGAGTACATCATCGCAGGCGCTCGTGTGTGTGATGCAGCGTCAAGGGTAAACGCAGCCATGGTCTCCGAGCTGATAGTCCATGCTGCCGCAAACGTCGTCGAACTGTTCGTGCAGATGGTTGTTGTCTTGCAAACGTCCACATCTGTTGTCTCAGGGATCGACACGTGGCTGCATGGCCATACGGATAAGATGTCTGTCATCTCGACAGCTAGTGATACGAAGCCGTTGGGATCCAGGACGGCGTTCCGTATTACCCTCCTGAACCCACCGATTCCATGTTCTGCTAACAGTCATTGGATCTCGACCAACGCGAGCAGCAATGTCGCGATACGATAAACCGCAATTGCGATAGGCTACAATCCGACCTTTATCAAAGTCGGAAACGTGATGGTACGTATTTCTCCTCCTTACACGAGGTACCACAGCAAAGTTTCACCAGGCAACGCCGGTCAACTGCTGTTTGTGAATGAGAAATCGGTTGGAAACTTTCCTCATGTCAGCACGCTCTAGGTGTCACCACCGGCGCCAACCTTGTGTGAATGCTCTGAGAAGCTAATCATTTGCATATCACAGCATCTTGGCGACTGTAGCACGTCATCTTCGTGGTGTAGCAATTTCAATGGCCAGTAGTTTAGCACTACCGACAGAGCACGTGAAAAAATGTAGCTGCTTGACTGTGAATCCTAGTTTCCTAACTATTGTGTATGTTGCGCTCACGGTTAATACTGATGCCAGAAGTTTTATTTAATGCATTTCTGACTAAATTTTAGGGCGCTGCTCAACGGAATGTTTTGGTGCCACTTTAAATGTCAACAGCCAGTACTGTTGTTGCTTGAAGTGAGATCAGGTCTTCGTTCCAGGGTACGAGTGCTTCTCTTTGCTATCGGTATCAAAATCTTGGCAGTTGAGGGGGTCGTGACGTCATTTCCACCGACACCGGCCTCGTCCAATTGAGTCAGGTTCTCAGTCCGGCACCTGGCTCGCCCCAAGGACGTCGGGCGTTCCTAATTGGCGTCTCATTCGGGGACTCACTGATGAAATCTGAGAGAAAATAAAAGAAAAACCTCGAAAGTAAATTTTTGTCAGCCGAACCTAACTCTCTACTGTCCAATCACGTCCCTGGCAATTTATACTGTATGTTTGAGTCGCGTCTTTCGCGACACGTTCCCAGGCTGCGTTGCCACTAAGCCTTTATGCATGAGGACCCCGGCAGCAGCATCGCGCCACCACGTCCTGTGTTCTGCTGACTGACCCAGCGACACGCGTCTGTAGACGACCAGTAGGGGCCGTGAGAAAGGCGTCACTTGGTTGCCGCTGTCCGCATCTTGTAGGGCAGGGCACAGTCGAGTCGCTCTCTTGTGATCTGGCTTTCACACCGAACAGACGCGTACCTTCCTGTCATCTGCCTCCGTCCCTCTACCGGCTATCAGCTACCTGCAGCGTGAATTACAACGTGTCCTCTTCCTGTATTACATTACCATTCAGATGTCTGTCCCGATAGCTGAGTAGTCAGCCTGATTGATTGCCGTCCTACGGGCCCGGGTTCGGCTGAGTCGGGGATTTTCTCCGCTCAGGGAGTGGGTGTTGTGTTGTCTTCATCATCATTTCATCCCCATCCGGCGCGCAGTTCTCCCAATGTGGCGTCGAATGTTATAAGACCTGCACCAAGGCGGCCGAACCTGCCCCATAAGGGGCCTCCCAGCCAATGACGCCAAACGCTCATTTCCATTTTTTACCATTCAGATTGGCAAACGCCCTCACAGCAGGCCTGGACGAGCCCTGGTGTCTGGCGATTACCGAGAATACAAGGACCGAATAAAGACCGGACTTTCCCCGTAACGTGCTTATTGCTCATGTCACTACATTGCAAGCACTTTTCACCTCGGGGCAGTTCCCTCCACTGGCAATTACTGTTTCCAAAGTTTCTTCCATTTTTGTAAATCCCGTTCTGGGATGGTACGCAGGGGTTTGACAGCATTGCCCTGAAGCTCCCCTATGGTCCAGAAAAGACGTTTCTCAACGCTGTTTTATGTTGGAGAAGCAGTAAAACGTCTGCTGGAGATGGTTCCGGAGAATAGGGTAGATGGACACAACGGGAGTCTGACTTTCGACAGATGGTGCGAACAAGGAGCCTTGCGTGAGCCAGCGCTTTATCATGAGGCAACATCAAAGTCTGGTTTCTGCTCAATTCTGGACCCTTTCTCCGTATAGCATCTCTGAAACGCGCTCGTTGGTGACTTCCTGGTTTGCCATATGACCTTGTGGTACAAGCATCTGATGGACAATGCGTTTGCAGTCAAAAAACAAGAAGACAGCCAACCAGCCAACCAACATCACCTCGTTCCTCTGTGAATGCCTAGGGAATCGAACAGCTCTGTGAAAGATTTACCAGATTCGTAGCAAAATTCCATACACACGCGTTGCTCCTCAAACTCTTTCATTGGCCGAAATTGTTAAATGTTTCGTAGCCACTTGTTACGAAATTTCCTGTTGGCTTCTGTCTCAAACGAAGGTCGAAGAAATCGAGACAGAAGCCAACATGCAGTTTGTCTTTCACTGTCGTTTTGTTAGTAATTCGACGAACAGCGTGTACAGGCGCACGCTTCAGAGGCTGTAGCTCGGCTTTTAACGTTCACAACGAAACGAGAACAGCAGTAGTTTGCTGTCTAAATCTATCACAAGATGTGCTCAGTAATCATAGCGCCGGTAGAGCCACTGTTCCAAACGTTCCGCCTTTTTCTGAACATCTCTCGTGTACGCATAGTTTACTTCAATTAGCTGCTTGCTGAGCACCTGTCGTTGTCCTCTTCACCCCGACTATCTCCTCACCCCTCTAATTCAATCTCCTCATCCTCATCACTGTCTCTGTCCATGTCCTACCCCACA
The DNA here is from genome assembly GCF_023898315.1 of Schistocerca nitens. Taxonomy (NCBI): domain Eukaryota; kingdom Metazoa; phylum Arthropoda; class Insecta; order Orthoptera; family Acrididae; genus Schistocerca; species Schistocerca nitens. The sequence goes on from NC_064621.1 coordinate 57,934,998, forward strand.
CCCCCCAACCTACCCCCTATCTGACAATCTGCTCATCCTCCCACTCTGTTTATCTCCTCATCGCCCTTCTCTCTGTTCACCCCCTCTCTCCACCGAGCTCTTCCTTTATTTATTTCCTCCGGTCCTCTCTCTGTCCATCTCTTCCTCTTCTCTCACCAAGTTGTCACTCAGCAAGCTGGAGATTCGTACCCATAAAATATTTATTTCCAGATAGTAATTAATATATGTACCGTGTTTATTAGAAGTGTTAAAAAAATGTGTACAAAAACTTTTACTGCCTAGAACGCAATTTACACCAGACACTTGAAACATGATAACTACTTTCGGTTCTCTATGGCAACCATTTTAACATCTGTAAACAAGAAGAACAAAAATCGCCTCAGAAACTAACTCCTTACAAAATAATATACAGTTTAAACATGTTAAAGCCGACTCAATATACATGGTGATTCTTACTTACTGTTTAAAACACTCCGAAGCGCCGTAGATGACGCTGAGACCAGTTATTTGGCGAAAGACACATGAGGCTGCAAGTGGCGTGAGATACCCCAAAAGTGAATATGTTGAACATGTGATGTCACCAGATGGCCTACCATGCCGCACGTGCTAGGCTTGTTGTTCTTATCCTCGCCGGTAGGGATGCTACACATGCTCTGATTAGGCTACTCCGATTTCATTCTTGCATTGTCCGATGTATTCGGGTTGTGCTCGCAAATAGCAAAGAAGTAGAAATGTTTCATAAGGTAGATCTTACCTGATAATTAACATTGATTTCAGAACACTGTGTTACCTTCCCTCAATACATTTTCAACCTTCCTTGTTTACTTACGTGCAGGGTCCCCATTTCACATGTTCGTCGATGCATAGTAGCAAACGATGCATGAGAAGGTAAAATGCGCTGTGAGAAACGTTCTGCATAAATACCACTAGCTGCACGGACACTGGAATTAGCAGCACCAAAATATAGACGCATATCTGCAAGCTTGTTAAACACCACTTGTATTACCACCATCGCGAGCACTGCCTATCACATCGGATGATGCAAGAACGAAAACAGAGTAAACGAGCGAAGCGATGTGTAGAATCGACGAGTCCAAAAGTTACATGTCAGACGAGGAACGCCGTCTAGTGACGTCCCATGTTCAAGATTTGTCTTCCAATTTTAAGGTATTTCCCGACATTTGTTCTCCCATATGTCTTGTATTAAATCAGTTGTCGCAGCGTCAGCTACGTCACTTTGGGGTTTTTTAAACTCCAATAAGAATCACTCTGTGTATAGGGAGAGCCATCTCCACCAGTAAAGTGAACACACGGGTACTATTATACAGCTCTGAAACTAACCTACCGCTCAAATTGTAAATGCAGGTGAATTTTCATTGAACAGTATCAGCGGTGAACATCATACCAGAATAGGACAATATTAATTTTAAGAGTATTATCGAGGGCGAACCAGGTACGTAGTACCCTTCAGAAATAAACAACTATCTTAGCAACAAAAATGTTGTACATGAATCCAAATGTTCTTGAAATTTTAAAATAAGAGATGGATACACACTAAAGACTAGAAATTTATCCTATATGTTAAAATGACAACATGCGACATATAAAAGACATATCCTATGTCAAATGAAATGTGCTGTGGCCGCACACTTGGGGCATCACAGCACCTACTGCATGGGCATCCCACTTTACGTCCAACCATCACAGGTTGCCTGCACCACAGGGTATACATTCTCCAGGAAAACCTACGCCGTCTGTGTTGTCAAAACAAACACTTACCGGCGGCCACAACACACCACCAGGTCTCCACCAACGGCCGCCAGGGACCGCTACCCGTTGGCGGAGCCTGCAGAACAGCTTCACCAGAGATCGCAGCTAGCCTAGGAACTACTTTGATATGCCAGGCACGTGATCGCAAATAGTTCCGGCAGATACATTCGCCAACGGGCTTTATAAGGCGGCGCACTGCCGGGAAAAGGCAGTTCCGTATCCGCCTCCCATCCCCCACGCGGATCCTCTATGATCTCATTCCTTTCCCCCATCTGCTCCTATTCCTCGAACATATCCGCATCCTCTACACCTTCCGCCGTCTTGAACCCCCTCACCCCCTGGTTGCTCCTCTCCTCTCCCATCCCCGCCCCCTGCCACGTCTTCACCGTTGTGTCCCCCCTACCCTCCATCACTACACCCTCCATCTCCTTTCCCAAGGTGGCTTCCGTCAACTCCCCCTCCCGGATGATGCCCTCTCTCCCTCCATTTATCCTTCCTATCAACTCTGATCCTCACCCCCCTCCTTTCCTCCGACCTTTCCCTGGGCTCCCTCTTCCTCCCCCCTTCCATCCTGTGTTTTCTCCCCACCCAACCTCCCCCTGTGTCCCTTCTCCTCCCCCACCCCCCGAGTCCTTTTGCATTCCCCTCCTCTGCCTTCCCCACTCCCTGGCACGTCTGCTCAGCACCCCCCACCCCTCTTATGGGTCTTCTCCATTGGCTTCTTTCCCCCCTCCCCCTTCACTTTTCCTCCCCCCCCCTTTTTTTTCTCCATCATCTGTCCAGTTTCCCCCCCACCTGCTCTCAGCTGTGGTATGTCTTCTTTGTGCCAACTTCTTAGTGCCGTGTTTAAGTGAGTGTTCAGTGTTGTGCGTCTTTCCACAGTGTTGCGAACAGAAATCATGCTGTCGCTGGGTGTGCATTTTATATCTTGCGAACAGAAACCAGACTGTCGCCGTGTTTTTTTAACTGTCTGTCTGTTATTTTTCTGCTTCTTGTGTATTATCTTAGCATCATCACCCATGTGTTTTATGTTTTAAGTTCTAGAATTTTCTGCCATTTTACCTTTAAGTCACCGAATTTATCGCCAACTGTTATTTTTTATTATCTTCCTCTTTTTAACACAAATTCTGTAGGCTGCAGAGCGGCGTAGTCAGCTGCTGCCAGCCCGCCCCCTTCGGGGGGGAATTGAAATTCAATAAAGAAAAAAAAAAAAAAAAAAAAGGGAAAAGGCAGTCACACACACGACGGCACCGTACACACGGGCACACTCCGAGTTGCGATGTCGAGGCGAGAGGACGTGTTTGACGATAGAGCGAAGGGTGTGGCGGATCGCTGTCCGGCGGGGTCAGCTCAGGCGACTGAGTTGCTCCTGTTGGCGGCCCCATCCGGCCCCCCACTTATGACGAACCGGCGCCGACTACCTGACGATGACTTGGATGTTTCTTTTGGTGATGTTTCTCGCTCCCGGGAGCGCATGCACGTGCGCATGCACAAGCTTGCACATGGGGGTGACTACCCCGGTCGCGAGGACGACGCAGCTGCCGTGCTTGCATATTGCAGGATCCGGAAGGCTGCTGCACTGCCGGGCTCGGGGCGAAAGGAGGCAGGTGAGCCGGTGGGGGCCTCGCCAGGCGCACAATCTGCGTCCCTGGCGACGGCGGTCTCACAGGGAGCACCACAGAGGCCGGCCATGCAAGAGGTCGGTTCGCTCGTGGCTGCTCCTACGGCCCTGCAACATCAAGAACCCGTAGCCACGCCAGTTTCTGCCCCGCCCTGCGCGAAGGTCACTACCGCGGTCTGGGCGAGTGCAAAGCCAGCTCAAGAGGCCGCCGTGATTGCCAACGACGACGACTTGCCAGACGCAAATCTTGCGGAGGCCATCGCTGACGCTGACAGACGTGACGCTGACGATGCTCGCGCGCTCCGGAAGCGCCGTGCTGACGCAGCTGACGACTCTGACGTCCGCTCCCACGCCTCCGACACTGCTCGGCCGCGGAAGAAGGCCCCTAAGGCCTCCCGCGCCGCCGCTGCCACTGCGGCCCAGACGGTCGCGACGACGGTGTGCGCGAGGGAGCAGCGGTCCTCCACAGGCCCTGCTGCTGCGCACCACCCTGATGAGGACGGTTTCGTCACCCCTGCCAGGCGGCACACGGCACGGGCGGCTGTCCTACGGCCTGCGCTGTCGCTGCCGACCGCCAACGCTTTCCGGGACGCGTCTGATGACGTTCCAGACGACGCCGGGGTTCCGCCCCGGCCTGCTGCGCCGCGCCCCCCGCCGATTGTGGTCCAATGGGACGGCCCTTATAAGCCGTTCGAGCAGAAGATCACTCGGGTGGCGCCCACTGCCAGCGTCCGGACCGCCGGCAATGATCTCTACCGGCTCTCCATGACGTCTGTCGAGGACTACCATGCAGTAATGGATGTCATCTGCAAAGATGGCCTCCATTGCTACACTCACCCATCGGAGTCGCTCAAGCTGTTGAAGGTGGTGTTCCGCCGCCTCCCACTCCAGTTTGGGGCGGATTACCTCCGTGAAGAACTGGAGGACATGGGCTTCGGCATCCGCCACACGGGGCTCATGAACTCCCCACGCACCCACCGCCCCATGCCGCTGTACCAGGTCGTTCTTGTTGACAACCTGGAGAATCGCAAGATCTTTCAGGTGCGGTGGGTTGGGCGGGTCGCCGTCGAAGTGGAGCCGGTGCGGGCCAAGGGCAGGAGGGCCCAATGCTTCTCTTGCCAACGGCTCGACCATGTGTCTCGCTACTGTTCGATGCCGCCCCGCTGCGTCAAGTGCGGGGCCCAGCATCAGAGCAAGGAATGCCCGCTCCCACGAGAGGATAAACCGACGTGCTGCAACTGCAGTGGCGCGCACGTCGCGAGCTACCGCGGATGTCCGGCCTTCCAGCGTGGCCGGCACCAGCGCCGTGGCCCGGCTGCCCCTTCCCGCAAGGTACAGCCTGGTACCAGCTTCGCTGATGCCGCCAAGGGAGGGGCGCCCGCCCCCTCCTCTCAGCGGCCTGCTGCCTCCGATGGTGCTGCGCCGCAGCAGCCTGCCTCGTCCGATGCGGCTGCTGCCCCTGCAACCACGCCTCCCGCACCAGCTGCCGCCCCCCGCCGGCGCCGCCGCCGACCGCGGCGTACCGCGGCGGAACGTTCGGCCACTGATGCCCCGCGACGGCGGTCTGCCCCTCGGGCTGTCCCCCCGCAAACGCCGCCTCCTGCGGTCCCGCCGCAGCCTCCTGCTCCTGCCTTGGAGGCCGCCCCAGGGGCCACCACGGCTGCCGATGCGGCTGAGCTCCGTACGCTCCTGCGTTCGCTGAGCCAGCTGCTCGAGCAGCTCCCGGTGCTCGTCACCGCCGTCACGTCCGCCCTCCAGGCCGGCGTTGTTCCTGCTGACCACCATGGAAAATGAGCATATCCATGGGCTCACCGTGTGCGGTTTCAACGCCCGCGGCTTGGTTCCCCAACAAGGGGAATTCCGCCAATTCCTCCGGGATGAGGCGATAGACATTTGTCTCGTCTGCGAGACGTTTCTGAAGCCTGGTGTGGTCGTCGGGGTGGCGAACTATCGCTGCTACCGTACCGACCGGCCCACCCATGGCGGAGGCACCGCCGTCTATGTGCAGGCTTCGCTGAAACACCGTGCCGTACTGCTGCCGCCTCTCGCCGCCGTGGAGGCCACTGGGGTGGCTCTCACCACCACGGTGGGGGTCATTACATTCATAGCCGTCTACAGGCCCCCAAGGGGCCACCTCCTGGAGGCCGACCTTGATGCCCTGCTGACGCTGCGTGGGAAGCTGTTCATTGCGGGTGACTTGAACGCCAAGAGCCCGCAGTGGAACTCCCGAGTCACCAACGTCAGCGGGCGGCGCCTTCTTCGCGTCACACAGCGTCATGGCGCTGTCGTTCTGGGTCCATTTGACCACACCTTCTTCCCCATCCGCGGCCAGTCCGACGTGCTCGACGTAGCGGTCCTGAAGGGCGTCGGGCACTTTACGTCGGCTACTGTCCGCTGCGCCCTGTCCTCCGACCACCTTCCGGTGGTCTACGACATGGACGTCGTCGGCGCCTCCCTGCCGCCCGACCGCCGTACCTTCCGCGGCATTGACGAGGCCCGCTTTCAGGCTGACCTGCTCGGTCGATTCGGTGATGCTCCGGATCCTGCCCTGGAGGGGGCCGATGCTGCGCTGGCCTTTTTTACGCGGCACACACTCAGCGCTGCCGCCGCTGCGTCACCCCGCCAGCCACGGCGGCCTCGCGAGATGTCCCGGCAGCTTCCGCCACACATCTTGGAGGCTATAACGGCCAAAAACCGTCTCTTCCGTGAGTGGCAGCTGACTCGCCAGCCTGCGACCAAGCGCCGCCTCAATCGGGCGCGGCGCGAAATCCGGGCCGCTATCGACCGACACCGCAACCGTGACTGGGCTGGCCTTGTGGCCACCCTGAACACGACTGATGGGAGTGCCTGGCGGACCGCCAAGCGCTTCCTCCGCCGCCGTCAGCCTGTTCCTCCGCTCCACGTCGGCGGCGAGGTTATCTGTGCCCCTGATGCCAAGGCCAACGCCCTCGCCGACGTGTTTGCCGACAACTTCCGCCCGGTCGCGGACGTCTTCGATCCCGAACACGTCCGTCTCGTGGAGGACCGCCTGCCGGCTTTCCTCGCCGCCAGCGCTGCTGACGATGTGATCGCACCCATCACCGCCGATGAGGTTGGACTCCAGCTCCGCCGCCTCAACCCTAAGAAGGCGGGTGGCTCCGATGGTGTCACGAACCGCCTCCTGCGGTTATTGCCGCCGGCACTCCATCAGCCACTGGCAGACACATTCAACTGCATTCTCCACTCCGGGATCTTCCCTTCCGCGTGGAAACACGCGGAAGTGGTGGCTATCCCGAAGGCTGGCAAGGATCCGCGTCGGGTGGAGCACTACCGGCCGATCAGCCTGCTCCCGTCTCTCTCCAAGATCTTTGAGAGACTGTACGTGGAGCGGCTGTGGCGCCACGTCACCGCCGAAGGGCTCCTTCCAGCGCAGCAATTCGGATTCCGGCGGGGCCACTCGACCACGCACCAGCTCTTACGCCTGGTGGAACAGGCGATGCGGGCGCTGGAGTCGCGGGAGTACCTTGGGGCGGTACTCCTAGACGTCTCCAAAGCGTTCGACTGCGTGTGGCACGAGGGCCTAGTGTACAAGCTCCTTGTACATGGGGTCCCGACGTCCCACGCCCTTCTGCTGCGGTCCTACCTCGCGGGCCGCACCTTCCACGTCCGGGCCGCCGGCGGCACCTCCACCGACCGGCCGATTCGTGCGGGTGTACCGCAGGGGTCGGTTCTTGGCCCCCTGCTGTACACCTTGTACACCGCTGACGCACCGCGGGTGGCGCGCGTGGAGTTGGCTCTTTATGCCGATGACACTGCGTTGTTCACCCGCAGCCTGAACGTGGTCGCGATGTGCCGCCGGCTGCAACTAGCGTGCGACGTCCTGGGGGCGTGGTCCACCAAGTGGCGCCTCAAATTTAACCCCGCCAAGAGCCAGGCGGTCGTCTTCACTCGGCTGCCTCCTGCCCTGCCGCCTGTCTCGATCTCGGGAGGCCCCATCCCGTGGTCGCCGGCCGGCCAGTACCTCGGTGTGACGCTGGACAGGCACCTCACCTGGCTGCCGCACATCCGTGACATCAGGGGGCGGGCGATTGGGCGTCTCCGGGCGCTCTACCCGCTGCTGAACCCCACATCCACCATCCCACCTCGGCACGGCCTGACCGTGTACTTGGCCCTCGTCCGGCCGGTACTCGAGTACGCCGCCGTCGTGTGGGGCAATGCCGCACCGTCGCACGTTGCGATGCTCCAGCGTGTCCAGAATCGGACACTGCGACTCGCACTCCACAAGCCGCCACGTTACTCCACGCGGCTGCTTCATGAGGAAGCTGGCGTCCCGTTACTGCGGCATCGCTGCAGGCAGTCCGCCAGGGTGTTCTACGCTTCTGCAGAACACTCTGGCAGTCGTCTCATACGCGGTCTGGGACACCAAGTCCACCGCCGGCCGACCACGCGTTGGCCTGATCTGCTGCGGGAGTAGTTTACTCCGCAGCGTCCGCCACCGCGCGGCCGCTCACATAGGCCAATCCTAATCGTGAGGCCAACCACTCGTTCCTGAGGTCCATACAGGAATAGCAGCTTCACAGCTTAGCCTGTCACCCTCCTGGTAGATGAAACCAGAGACTTACAGTGCAGTGCAGTGGGAAAAGGCAGTTCAACGCACCGCTCGGAAGAATACAGACCTGCCGCCCTGGTAGCCATGACCAGACACCTCTTCTAGCTGGCCGATCTCTTGGTGTAGTCGATGAACCTCTTGACGCTGTAGAACTGTTGGTATTCGCTCCCCGTGAAGAGTTGGGTCTTCATTATCATTATTATTATTATTGTTATTATTTCTTATTTTGTGTTTGTGTCGATTCCCAGTTAGGATCGAGTCGGATGTTCTTTCGGATATTGTATTATTTTTGGTGAGTCCAATAAATTGTTTTCGGACTTGTGTTTTCCGCTTTTCTATTCTGCTAGCGCAGATACTTTAAAAATTAACACATTATGATTCAACACCAAAAATATCAGAACACACGAAAATCCTGCGAGACGCAGGTGAAAAAAGGAGGGGGCTAGTTCCATAAGTAAAACTGCGATGGTTATCCATTGCAAGCATTTGTAAAACAGATGTTACAGTGAGGAAGCTTTGTGCAATGGCAACAAGAATTAAAAACTGTTCGGCAATTGTAAAAGAATGGTCCACACGGTATATAGTAATATTAAGAAATGTACCTGTGTTAATAACAGTCATAAAAATAAGGAGGAAGCCATACCATGGTTGACAAGAGAGTAATCTATTATAACCTATAAAATAGGCGTTACATTACGTGTACCTGTTGTTAACAGAAATCAAATAAATCTGACCGAGCTTGACTGGCACTACATCCCCATTCTCAGAATAAATGAACTGTCCTAGGACTCTCTCCATCGTGGAATAAATAACCAACCGCACCAACAGGCGACGCGCGAGTACATTTTAATTAATTTTAACATATTTACAAGCTTATACAAGAGAACATGGTAATGATTTTATATTTTCCTCTTACAACTCCACAAATAATTAATTATAAGAAACGTGATTAGAAATCCAAGCCATATTAAATAAAAGGAAAGGTATATATAAAAAACATAACACCCACATGGTACATAGATGTAACAGTGTTTACAAGCACTACACTTCAGACATATCCTGTATTGAAATATTAAACGATCAGCGTGGTGAGACGACAGGTCTTGATGAAGGGCGACATCTCCCGTGAAGCTGAGCAGATTCCGCTGTCAGGATAGCAGACGGACGCGGCTAGATGGCGTACGTCGGAAGAGAGCTCACAATCCCAGAGGCCGAAGAAGTGCGGTCGCTTATCAATACCTACTTATGAACTATACAACATTTGAAACTTCCTGGCATATTAAAACTGTGTGCCCGACCGAGACTCGAACTCGGGACCTTTGCCTTTCGCGGGCAAGTGCTCTACAATCTGAGCTATCCAGGCACGACTCACGCCCCGTCCTCACAGCTTTACTTCTGCCAGTATCTCGTCTCCTACCTTCCAAACTTTACAGAAGCTCTCCTGCGAACCTTGCAGAACTAGAACTCCTGAAAGAAAGGATACTGCGGAGACATGGCTTAGCCACAGCCTAGAGGATGTTTCCAGAATGAGATTTTCATTCTGCAGCGGAGTGTGCGCTCCTATGAAACTTCCTGGCAGATTAAAATTGTGTGCAGAGTGAAAATCTCATTCTGGAAACATTCCCCAGGCGAAGCCATGTCTCCGCAGTATCCTATCCTTCAGGAGTGCTAGATCTGCAAGGTTCGCAGGAGATCTTCTGTAAAGTTTGGAAGGTAGGAGACGAGATACTGGCAGAAGTAAGGCTGTGAGGACCGGGCGTGAGTCGTGCTTCGGTCGCTCAGATGGTAGAGCACTTGCCCGCGAGAGGCAAAGGTCCCGAGTTCGAGTCTCGAACGGGCACACAGTTTTAATCTGCCAGGAAGTTTCATATCAGCGCACACTCCGCTGCAAAATGAAAATCACATTCTGTATACAACATTTCATCAAAAATACTAAAAAAATGTTGTGGCTCAACTCCTTTTGTTTATTCAAGATCGTATCAAGGGCCTTCCTCATACAAGAGGACATCTTCAGTTCCTCGAGCGGATCAGGTTTTCTTCCCTTCGGTACACAACGCAATATTTCTGACCTATATTCAGTGTCCTGCACCGTGCGTCTCTCAATGACAACGTGTGTGCCAAAACTTTTCTTTTTTGAGACTAAGTATCTTCCCTGAAGTGTATGTCAAAATAGTGGCCCGTCTTCCCAATAAAATAACTGTCGAAGTCGTTGCAATTGATCTTGTAGACAGCGTATTTACTAACAACCTAGACGTTGCGGCTGTTCGGTGTCGTAAGCGCGTCCGAAGCTAGTTTTCTAGATACCACTCCTAGCGTCCGTCTCGCGGTAGCACTATGTTTTGCGAAATATTAAAAAAATGGTTCAAATGGCTCTGAGCACTATGGGACTTAACTTCTGAGGTCATCAGTCCCCTAGAACTTAAAACTAATTAAACCTAACTCACCTAAGGACTTCACCTACATCCATGCTCGAGGCAGGATTCGAACCTGCGATCGTAGAGGTCGCGTGGTTCCAAACTGTAGCGCCTAGAAGCGCTCGGCCACCCTGGCCGGCTACGAAATATAGGTTAGGTCATAACTGTAAATTTATCTTTAGACGTACGACTACTATAACCGTTACAGGTGGTATTATTGTGACCTGGTTATTTTTGAGTTGCCTTGTCTTATTGTAACAACTCGTAGCATAGGACGTTTTATAGCCACTGGCCATTGCGATTTTCTTAAGGATAGCAATTTATTTTCCAGCTTCGCGCAGTTGCAGAAGAAAGCGGCAATAAACTATGAATCGTGGAATGGAAAAAACATTTTGTATCACTTTGTATACGATAAGTGGGCATTAATAATTACATCAGTACATGAAACTTCCTGGCAGATTAAAACTATGCGCCGGACCGAGACTCGAACTCGGGACCTTTGCCTTTCGCGTGCGGTAGGAGACGAAGTACTGGCAGAATTAAAGCTGTGAGGACGGGGCGTGAGTCGTGCTTTGGTAGCTCCACCGGTAGAGCACTTGCCCGCTAAAGGCAAAGGTCCCGAGTTCGAGTCTCGGTCCGGCACATAGTTTTAATCTGCCAGGAAGTTTCATATCAGCGCACACTCCGCTGTAGAGTGAAAATTTCATTCAACATCAGTACATGTTGACTTCCTCTAAACATCAATTACGTGATTGTCAGTTTGCCTAGACCAAAAAGTGATTCAACAATCATATTCTATTTCCAAAGTTTGGTTGAAATCGATCCAGGGGTTTATGGGGCTTTATGCCCAGGGCTTTGCCAGAATATGCCCACGCACATTCACGTATACGAGGGTTAGAACTTAAATAGTGGCAACTATTTATTCACAGCCGATACAAAAGAGTTACATGTTTGCACCTGTTACTGTTCTTCAAAGTAGTTGCCAGCGTTGTGAAGAAACCGTTCCCAGCGATGTGGAAGTCGTAGTATACCGTTAGCAGAGCCTGTACTGTTGATGGTGCGAATGGAGCCGTCTACTGCCTGTCAAATCTCTGGAACAGTTCCGAAGCGAATGCCACGAAGCCAAAACTGAAACACCAAACCAATATGGTGAAAGTTATGGTGATTCTCGTCTACGAATGTGATGGTGTTATCTTAAAGCAATACGTTCCTCCACAGCAGACCGTCAATGCACAGTATTACTGTTCGTTTTTGGAGCGTCACCTGCGACCAGCTTTGCGAAAGAAGCGGCGACAGTTTCTGCGCAACCCACCCATCATTTAGCACATCAATGTGCGTGCGCATACAACGCAAGCTGTGGCTGCTCTGTTCGATCGATCGGACTGGGAAGTACTTGACCATCCATCATACTCCCCGGACTAAAGTCCTTGTGACTGATTTGATTCCGAAAATGAAGGAACCACTTCGTGGCATTCGCTTCAGAACTGTGCCAGAGATTCGGCAGGCAGTAGACCGCTCCATTCACACTATCAACAGGCCCTGCAAACGGTATACTACGCCTTCCACGTAGCCGGCAACGTGTTCTACACATCGCTGGTGACAGTAACAGGTGCAAACATGTAACTCTTATGCATCGATTGTGAATAAATAGTCGCCACTATTTAAGTTCCAACCCTCGTATTTCACTCACGTCACACTTATTTGTACACATATTTCAGCTGTATCTGTAGCAAATGTCTCCCTGCAGTTTCGTTTTCACGCAGCTTTACGTTTATGACGTCATACCTCCTGGAAAATGTGTCGTACAATGACATAATTTCTTATGTACAGTCAGTGGTGTATTTGGTTACTTTCTCGAATTATGTTGTGAATAAGGTTAGTAGTAAAGTAATTAATTGAAACATTGGCATGATGTGGCAGGTTTTCAGGCATCTGAGTGTTTATGACGTCACATCTCCCGGACTATATGTAGTAAAATGGTTCAAATGGCTCTGAGCACTATGGGACTCAACTGCTGTGGTCATAAGTCCCCTAGAACTTAGAACTACTTAAACCTAACTAACCTAAGGACAGCACACAACACCCAGCCATCACGAGGCAGAGAAAATCCCTGACCCCGCCGGGAATCGAACCCGGGAACCCGGGCGTGGGAAGCGAGAACGCTACCGCACGACCACGAGATGCGGGCTACATGTAGTAGAATGATATAATTTTGCAGGTATATTCAGACACATATGCCAATACTGCCTGCAAAATGTATCATGAATACATTTAGCAGTAAAGAAGTAACAGATTAAAACGTCATGCCTCATTCTGCATGAGCGAAAAAGGTAGTAATCGATATTTTGCTTTCATCATTTCGTGGGGGTTGTTACCGAAGAAAAGTTTCGCAAAAGTATGAAATTACCTATAAAGTTTGTTGAAAAAAGCTAAGTGTTTTCATTCTCAAACACTGGTTGAGTAAATTATGGGAATTTGCTCATCTCGAGCTACATTTCTTTCTCACCCCCAGCCTTGCCTCTTTGAACTACAGCTATTCTTTCTAGACTGTAAGTTCTATGTGTACCAAGTTTGGCTGAAATCGGTCCAGTGGTTTAGGAGGAGATGCGGAACACACATACATAAATAAATACATGCATCCATAGGTACTTTATTTATGTAATATGTGTGGATTTTATGTGGCTCACGTTTCCAGCGCCCACCCTCTGTCCTCCTCGACCCATATCACCACTTCTTTGCTCCTGTAAAGTAGATGGCGTTACTCCAACCAATTTTATCCGGTTGCACTTGAATGCTAACCATTTGTATATCGAATCATGTAATACGTCTCACGCCAGTTCACACCGATGAGGTAAAACATTATGACCACCGCCCGCGGCGACGCTGGATGCCGCTTGATGACGTTGCGGGCACGTGACGCGCCACCGAAAGTGTGTAAGACGAAAGTGTGTAAGACGAAAGTGTGTAAGACGAAAGTGTGTAAGACGAAAGTGTGTAAGACGAAAGTGTGTAAGACGAAAGTGTGTAAGACGAAAGTGTGTAAGACGAAAGTGTGTAAGACGAAAGTGTGTAAGACGAAAGTGTGTAAGACGAAAGTGTGTAAGACGAAAGTGAGTAAGACGAAAGTGTGTAAGACGAAAGTGTGTAAGCGGATCGGACATGGACGGGATATCACCTTAGCAACGACATGGGCTGCAAATGGGGAAATTCATTAAGCGTCTCTGATAAAGAACAGATTATTATTACTCAGAGACTGTGAACGAGTATAGCGAAAAAGGCGAAGCTTCTGTCGTGAACGTCTACAGAAAGAGGTGGGAGGGTAGTGAGGTTACCACTAGGCGCCAAGTGATTGGACGTCAACGACCCTTCACAGAACGTGTGGTTCAGATGCTTGTCTGCTTTGCAAAGTAGGACGGATGGTGATCCGCAGCCCCTCTGCTGAAAGAGCACAATGCTGGTACACGCACAAGTGTTTCGGAGCACCCCATTCACCGTACATTGTTGAACATGCAGCAAACCACGTTCGCATGTTGACCCAACGACATCGCCAATTACGACTGCAGTGGCCACGGGACCATCCTGATTCAACCGTCCATCAAATGAAACGTGTCGACTCTTCGAGTTAATCACATTTTTGCTACACTAGGTCGATGGTCGTCTCTCCAAACGCCGTCGTCGAATTGAACGGCTCCTTGAAACGTAGAGCGCGCCACGGACGCAGGCTGGTGGGAGCAGTATTATGCTATGGGAGACGTTCTCCTTCAGTTGCATGGGACGTATGGTAGTAATCGAGGACACGCTGACAGCTGCGAACCACCTGCATCCCTTCACAACTGATGTCTTCGCTGACGGCGATGTAATCTTTCAGCAGTATAATATTTTCCGTGTCTTGGAACCAGAACCGTTCTACAGTGGAGCATTGTAGTGAACTCACCTTGATGACTCGGAGACCAAATTCGCCTGAATAAATCCTATGGAACACATCTGGCTAGCTATCGGGAGCCATCACCGCGTATGCAAATCAGTGGCCCGTTATTTATATACACTCCTGGAAATTGAAATAAGAACACCGTGAATTCATTGTCCCAGGAAGGGGAAACTTTATTGACACATTCCTGGGGTCAGATACATCACATGATCACACTGACAGAACCACAGGCACATAGACACAGGCAACAGAGCATGCACAATGTCGGCACTAGTACAGTGTATATCCACCTTTCGCAGCAATGCAGGCTGCTATTAGCCCATGGAGACGATCGTAGAGATGCTGGATGTAGTCCTGTGGAACGGCTTGCCATTCCACTTCCACCTGGCGCCTCAGTTGGACCAGCGTTCGTGCTGGACGTGCAGACCGCGTGAGACGACGCTTCATCCAGTCCCAAACATGCTCAATGGGGGACAGATCCGGAGATCTTGCTGGCCAGGGTAGTTGACTTACACCTTCTAGAGCACGTTGGGTGGCACGGGATACATGCGGACGTGCATTGTCCTGTTGGAACAGCAAGTTCCCTTGCCGGTCTAGGAATGGTAGAACGATGGGTTCGATGACGGTTTGGATGTACCGTGCACTATTCAGTGTCCCCTCGACGATCACCAGTGGCGTACGGCCAGTGTAGGAGATCGCTCCCCACACCATGATGCCGGGTGTTGGCCCTGTGTGCCTCGGTCGTATGCAGTCCTGATTGTGGCGCTCACCTGCACGGCGCCAAACACGCATACGACCATCATTGGCACCAAGGCAGAAGCGACTCTCATCGCTGAAGACGACACGTCTCCATTCGTCCCTCCATTCACGCCTGTCGTGACACCACTGAAGGCGGGCTGCACGATGTTGGGGCGTGAGCGGAAGACGGCCTAACGGTGTGCGGGACCGTAGCCCAGCTTCATGGAGACGGTTGCGAATGGTCCTCGCCGATACCCCAGGAGCAACAGTGTCCCTAATTTGCTGGGAAGTGGCGGTGCGGTCCCCTACGGCACTGCGTAGGATCCTACGGTCTTGGCGTGCATCCGTGCGTCGCTGCGGTCCGGTCCCAGGTCGACGGGCACGTGCACCTTCCGCCGACCACTGGCGACAACATCGATGTACTGTGGAGACCTCACGCCCCACGTGTTGAGCAATTCGGCGGTACGTCCACCCGGCCTCCCGCATGCCCACTATACGCCCTCGCTCAAAGTCCGTCAACTGCACATACGGTTCACGTCCACGCTGTCGCGGCATGCTACCAGTGTTAAAGACTGCGATGGAGCTCCGTATGCCACGGCAAACTGGCTGACACTGACGGCGGCGGTGCACAAATGCTGCGCAGCTAGCGCCATTCGACGGCCAACACCGCGGTTCCTGGTGTGTCCGCTGTGCCGTGCGTGTGATCATTGCTTGTACAGCCCTCTCGCAGTGTCCGGAGCAAGTATGGTGGGTCTGACACACCGGTGTCAATGTGTTCTTTTTTCCATTTCCAGGAGTGTAAATTACATGACCTGTGCGTAGGCACCTAATGCCACAAACCTCCACTAACCTACCAATAAACTGTCGGATGCCTGATATGCAGAATTAGTGATATATTTCGTCCCAAATGCGGACAAACACACAATTTAGCAGGTGGTAATAATGTTAAGGCTCATCAGTAGAGACCTGATTATATGTATTTGCATGTTTCATATGAATTGGCATATATGGTTGCTTTTCACCGGTTATTGTATATTTTAACTAAAAACTAGTGACGATGCATATTTTCGCTCCTTGCTTACAATATTTTAAAAATTTAGACGGGCAGTCTCTAGCTCTATCTCCGCGACCTAGAACTGCGTGCAGTCGCTAACCGGGAGGCCACTGCCCAGCATAATCATTATAGAAGAGGAACAGCAACAGTCAGAGTAAATGCTCTTGCGCCCGCGCCCCCAGTTAATCCCCTCCGGTGCCACACCGTACGCGTCGTCAGCAATTACATTAAACTGCGTAAGCTTTTAGTCGCACATCAGTTTTTCAAGTTAAGCTTTCTATTTACTTGAATACAGTTGAACGTGTCTTGAAAGGAGAGTATAAGATGAACATCAACAAAAGCGAAACGAGGATAAGGGAATGTAGTCAAATTAAGTCGGGTGATGCTGAGGGAATTAGAGTAGGAAATGAGACACTTAAAGTAGTAAAGGAGTTTTGCTATTTGGGGAGCAAAATAACTGATGATGGTCGAAGTAGTGAGGATATAAAATGTAGACTGGCAAGGAAAGCCTTTCTGAAGAAGAAAAATATGTTAACATCGAGTATAGATTTAAATGTCAGGAAGTCGTTTCTGAAAGTATTTGTATGGAGTGTAGCCATGTATGGAAGTGAAACGTGGACGATAAATAGTTTAGACGAGAAGAGAATAGAAGCTTTCGAAGTGCGGTGCTACAGAAGAATGCTGAAGATTAGATGGGTAGATCACATAACTAATGATGAGGTATTGAATAGAATTGGGGAAAAGAGGAGCTTGTGGCACAACTTGATTAGAAGAAGGGATCGGTTGGTAGAACATGTTCTGTGACATCTAGGGATCACCAATTTACTATTGGAGGGCAGCGTGGAGGGTAAAAATCGTAGAGGGAGATCAAGAGATGAATACACTAAGCGGATTCCGAAGGATGTAGGCTGCAGTAGATACTGGGAGATGAAGAAGCTTGCACAGGATAGAGTAGCATGGAGAGCAGCATCAAACCAGTCTCAGCACTGAAGACAACAACAACACAGTTGAACGTGTTTGTAATGTGTAGTGTGTAACGTGTTGTGCGCCATGTCACCCGAAAAAAGAAACGTCGTTTCGTGGATAACTGACCATCCTGTAACATTTACATATGAAAGAACTGTTTTATATTGTCGAGTTTGCGAGAAAAACGTTTCGCGCAAAAAAGGTTTCAAATAGACGAGCATACCAAGACAACTCTTCATATCGCAGGAACGCAGAAGAGAGGACCACGACAACAACTTCTGACAACAGGAAGTTGCAGTAGCAGGAATGTGTCCAAAGGTAACCAGAAAAGTCGGTTTAAAATGAATCTATGTGAAGCATTCATTGCAAGCAATATTCCTCTTCATAAACTTAGTAACCCAGTCCTCAAAGGCTTTCTGCACAATTATTGCTGAAATCAAAATATACCAAATGAATCAACATTCGGTAAAAATTACATACCGACAACTTACGTAAATCTTCTGGAAGAAATACGAAATCAGCTTAAGGACAGCATTAATCTGGATTTTAGTTGACAAAACTGCAGAGACTTCCGGCCGTTATACCGCAAATTTAGTTGTTGATGCTTTAAAAGAAGACCTTTCTTCTTCCTATTTAGAAGCCTGCAAAGAACTTGAAAAAGTAGATCATCCTACGATTGCCAGATTTGTGAACGAGGGTATTAGAAAAATATTTACAGAATCTTCTGCAGATGAAAGGGTGATTGTGTTTATTTCAGTTGCTGCTGCCTATATGATCAAAGCAAGAAAAGCCCTACGAGTATTTTAGTTTGATGCATCTGACGTGCTTTGTTCATGGAGTACATCGCCTTGCTGAAGAAGTACGTTCCACGTTTGTGAATGCAAATAGACTTATTTCATCCACATAGAAGGTGTTTCTAAAGGCTCCTGCTCGCATGAAGACCTACAAAGAAAAACTACCAAATGTGCCTCTACTTCTCGAGCCAGTGGTAACTTGTTGGGGGTACGTGGGTCGAAGCTGTGTTGCTTTACAAAGAACATTTTGAGGCCATTAGAGGGGTAGTAAAGGACTTCGATAGTGCAAAGAGGCTTTTAAGGATACAGGGTACTTTTCTGGTTCAATATTATGTAAAAATCAACACCTATTTCTTTCAGGCGCTGTTTATAATGTATATTTTTTACAGATTTTTTGTTGATATCAGGTAATGTAGCACGCTTTACAACCAGATTAGAAGTATTTTGAATATTTTCGTACGTGGTTAGGGTTATTAAATAATTACAAAGAAATTTATGAAGTTTTTTCCAAAATTCTTCCTCAAACTGAGGTACCATTCAATCCAATGTCATACATTTGAAGGAGACCAAATTTTTACCAGATACGCATGACATGAAGGTTGAGGTACTAGACCTATTTAATTCCACCTATTATGTATGTTACTGGGATAAAAAAAATCAAACTTACATTTTAATTTTAATAATTTGTTCCTAATAAAAATGTTATTTTTTCTATAATTTAGTTGATTCTGCAATAAAGCTTAGTAGTATGGACTACTGCAAATTACAGGAAAAAATTAGAGAAATGGTTTATAAACTTTAGGAAATATTTGTACTTGAATTCTGAAAAATACAACTTGCGAGAAATTTGGATTGAAGATATGAGTCCAATTAAACTTTGCCTCAGAACGTTCCTGAAACATAGTCTTCATCCCGCAGCATTTATTCATCTTCAAGCTTTCTCTTGGCATTCCTTTTAGCACTTCTTGTTTATTTGGTAACTCAAGAGCGAATCTTTCAGCTTGATGCAGCCGTTGTCTGTCACACGCAAGCAGTTGATCTTCCATACTAGAGACCCATTTTATGCCTAAATTTCTCAGGGCTTCCAACCTTCCTATCACTCCATCATTGAAACATATCACTGCATCTACTACACCAACTTTTAATGTATTTAGTCCAACAAAAACATTCTTGGGTAATCTTTCCCATATGCAGTGGTTGAAACTTTCATTTGTATTATGAGTGCCCCCAAGAAGACAGTTACTAAGCAAAACAGGGTCACTCACGTCTCTAAAAATTGGTTTTATTTCATTCATAACAGGCTCAGGAAGAGAATGCTTATGATGGTATATTTGACCACTTTCTTTTGCTTTTTGGTAACCACACCAAGAATCTGCTCGTTTAGGGCAAAGTCCGTAAACAGGGTGGTCATGTGTGGACAACTTACGAAAGTAGGTGCCCATAGAGCTTTTCTCATTGCTGTAACATCAGTCAGAGTTGCAGTTCGTCTAATGGCCAGTCCATAATAACTCTGAAGGTCTATTTCAGTTTCTGTCAATCTGCCACGGCCAGACAGATATTTTCCATCAGATAGCAACTTCCCTTTCATTTCTGTTCGTAGCTTCCTCAATCTAGCACCCATCCTCTTTTTCACATGTCCACAACACTACAGTTTTGTTACCAAGGTATCACCATGAACACTGAACTCATTAATTCTATTGAAAGCTTTAGAGTCCCCATCGCCTTGGTACTTCGTAGATCTAACGTTATAAATGGGCACCCACCCATGAAATATTTTTAGAGCTACATCACACTCCATACCACCACTGTAACCATCGTAATTCTTAGAACACTGATGTTCAGCATGTCGCTCAGTGTTACCACGGCAGGTGTGGCAGTACTTAGATAAGCACTCAACATCAACAACTTTTCCATTCTCCAGAGAAGTAGCACTTATACCAATTAAGGAACCATGTCCCATCAAGTGCAACAGCAATGTCCCTGGTTCCACCAATATTCACAGTTTCTGCTACTGCACGTTTCATAGATGCCTTAGACGCAACCGCAAGGCAGCTAAAAGTATTTTTATGTACTTGCTGAACCTACTGGGCGGAGGAGGAAGGCCCATCAAACCGCAAAACGTTTGAGCAGCCTTTTTTCCTTTTCCTATTGCACGCATTGCATACACTAACTTCAAATTCACATTATATGAATTATGCACAATGTTTGAAGTCATTTTCAAGGTATATTTATTGCAGATTCTACATAGAACAACCAATTTTGACGCTAAGCTCTTCGTGCTACTTTGGTGTTCAGTTATTTCCAGACAGCCTACACCATCAAATTGTTTACATTTCGCCATTACCTTTATCATAGAAGATAATAGGCCCACATCATCAACAATGAATCCACTACAAACAGTGTCATTGTTAACACAAAAATTTGAATCACCAGGAGGTGTGCCATGTGGGAGTTTCTTCTCTGAAGAACTGATACATAGGTTACTTTCAGCAGAGTGGCTTGGTTTGTTTGTGAACTGGTTACCATGGAATTTTCTTTTATTGAATTTCTTGATGCGTGGCATAGTTCGTATTTATTGCACACTAAAGGATATGCACTTCCACAAATATATGTAGCACTTGAACAACAAACGTTGAGTAACACGTAAACAAACTGCTTCTTCGAAACAAAAGTAAATACTGGCAGAGATAATCATTTAGAAACTCTAGACATCTGCACTGTTACGAACATATACAGTGTATCATACGTATAATCGCTGGAAACAGGAAGTTCACAGTTCTTTTCGAAATAATACTGGTTTCTGTAACAGAAATAAAGGGGGCGTGGTGGCATACATGACCATAACTTTAAAATTTGGTATATGTAGGTCATTTTTCATTTGAAATCCTATAATGCATATATCAATGTAATCAGGAAAGATTGCAGAATTTAATAAGGTAATAAAAATTTTGATTTTTCCACCATTTATAAGTACCCTGTATTCTTAATCATTCTAGCATTAAAAAAGACATTGCTGTGGTTAGTACTCATTTTTCCCATATACCTGCAGGTATTAAAAAGCTTGAAACTCAAGGTTTGGCGTTGAATGACTCGATTCAGTTAATGAATAAAATTATTGTAGTGAACTCCTCATTGCCAGAGGTACTCTCAAGAAAACTTAAAGAAAAGTTTGAAAACATTTTAAACAATAACCCAGTCTTTGAACCCTTGTACGAAATTGATAGTTTTATCAATGGGATGGGTGAACTTTTACGAGAAACAATAGTGCCACAATAGCACCCAAATTCAAATACTGCCCAGTTCCCTCAGTCGATATAGGACAGTCCTTTTCTGCATATAAAAATGTTTTGAGTGATCGAAGACGCAATCTTACTAGCGAACATTTGGAACAGTACTTGGTCGTTTCTGTTTACAATAGTAGAAAGATATAAAATAAATTGCAAATGATGCTTTAGTCCAATAGTATTAGCAGCGCGGGGTAGCCGTGCGGTCTAATGCGCCTTGCCACGGTACGCGCAGCTCCACACGTCGGAGGTTCGAGGCCCCCCTCCGAGATGTGTGTGTGTGTGTGTGTGTGTTTGTTAGATTAAGTAATGTGTAAGCCTACGGACTGATGACCTCAGCAGTTTGGTCCCATGGTTCCAAATTTTTCCAATAGCAATAATTAAAAGTTAATGCTGTTAAAAATATTCATGATTGTATGTTGTTTTTTTAAATAAAATATTACGAAGTTTTTGAGCGTGCCCCTCTGCGTACGATATATCTCGAAGTTGGTCGTGTACATACCGACTGTTTCGCTGCGACTCACTCGCATCGCATCCGCTTCTTACCGACAAAGGAGGAACAATTCTTGAAACACGATATGCGTTCCCATTAGGCAAATTTTTAAAAAATAATCCCAGAACGGCCCCCTTCGTAAACTCTACCGGAAAGTATTCAGTGATATCAGCGTCCTGAATGTTTTCGAAGTGGTTCAGATGGCTCTGAGCACTATGGAACATAACATCTGAGGTCATCAGTCCCCTAGACTTAGAACTACTTAAAACTAGCTAACTTAAGGACAGCACACACATCGATGCCCTATGCAGGATTCGAGCCTGCGACCGTAGCAGCAGGGCGGTTCGGGACTGAAGCACCTAGAACCGTCGATTTTTCGTGTGGCCGGCGCTCCTCCTCGTAATTGATATGTACAGCTTCGACTTTGAGATACAAAGCACAAAGTAACTACCATGGTTTTTTATTATTGATCTCGCATATTTCGACGCTTCTCATGCATTTTTAAGCATTTTTCCCGCATATTTGTATGGATATTTTAAGGTTTTTATGATACATATTATCCGGTCTCTAATCATCAGTGTAGCCGGCCGAAGTGGCCGTGCGGTTAAAGGCGCTGCAGTCTGGAACCGCAAGACCGCTACGGTCGCAGGTTCGAATCCTGCCTCGGGCATGGATGTTTGTGATGTCCTTAGGTTAGTTAGGTTTAACTAGTTCTAAGTTCTAGGGGACTAATGACCTCAGCAGTTGAGTCCCATAGTGCTCAGAGCCATTTGAACCATTTTTTCATCAGTGTACGATTGTTGTATGCCGTCTTCGTGGCGTTGCAGTTCTGGATGACCGATGTGGGAGCCGGGGAGGGTGGGGGGAGGTGACGTGTGTGTGCTGTAAGCGCGGAAGCTCTCTCCGCCGTGAGTGGAAAGGCGGTCGGCGAGAGCGCCGCCGGTGCCCGAGACAGCTGGAGTAAGAGCGCAGCGGCGCGTGGCGGCGAGGCGAGAGGTGTGCTGTGCGCGGACGCCGCCCCCCGGAGGGGCGACACCGGGCCGGGCCGGGTCGGCCCGTCAGACGGGTGTGGGTCGCCGCCGCCGCCACAGCCGGGTACTGCCGTCGCACCGGCACCGCTACCCGCTCTGTGCCCCGCCGCACCAACAGGTGGCTCTCCCGGCGGATCCGGCTGGCCCCCAAATCGGCACCGGGCAAACACTAGTCAAGAAATATTACTGCGTCGGGGCGAAAACTTTTCTGCGAAAACTTCTCGGGTGGTCCGCAACCTCGCTGTCAGGATCGCATTCCTAACGGGCATTGTGCGGACAGGTTTTGCGTGCCCGTTTTTCTTCTTCAAGTTTTCGGTCCGTCAGTGTTTTCGCTGCTCAGCTGCGGCACCACTGTGTTTCCTCTGGCCGAACACCGGCACGGTAGCTCAGCGTGTTCGGTCAGGGGGATGCGTACTCTCTGTAATAAAAAAAAAAAAAAAAAAAAAAAAACTGAGTGAAGGAACCAACGATCAATTTGAACGGATGTCTTGTGACGTCCGCCCTGACCAAACGCAACGAACGATATGGAACAAAATGAGTAAACAAAAAAAAAGGGTTCTAGGCGCTTCAGTCTGGAACCGCGCGCCCGCTACGGTCGAAGGTTCGAATCCTGCGTCGGGCATGGATGTGTGTGATGTCCTTAGTGTGGTGCGCGCACCATCAGATTATTTGACTTGTCGCTCTAACGAAGTAGGTGAGTGTCGGCAATATGTCTCGTGGTCTTATCGTGGCGTATTTATCTTCTGCCGTTAGGTCAGACGATAGAAATGCCACTTGCACGCTTAGAGTAGCAGATTGACGGTGACCAACTTTAAACAGAACTTGATTAATTTTCACACACATTTATTAAAATAATAAAAAGGCATATTACATAACTTGATTCTGGAGGCTGTTTACAGTTGACAATCTGAAGTTCCTTTGGTCTTGGTACGTTAATCTTATTCTCACATATCTCTGATACTTGACAAAGTGTCTATACATTTCTCTTCATGGCTATGTACAGGAATGTGATAATCTTATTAGGCGCCGACTGAAACTTGACTATAGACTAATGCAGACTGGTACAGACTGGTGCAGACAAATGCAGACTGACTAATCGGAGGTCTGTACACTCGTTATAATACCTCGCGCGTTCAAGTATCACTGCGCGAGTGTGATCCGCGAGGAGAAAAGGTTCTACGTTAGCAGCAATCTCATTGGCTGCGTTACATATTAATACGCCGATCGGCGGAAGCAGAATTTGGTCCATCTCTAAGACAGTGCCTTCTCGTAATGTGGAGACGGACGAGCGCTGCGCCTGCGCTGTTGTGCTTAGCGGGGCGCGCTCTAGTGGGAAAGTTGTGTACGCGCTGACTACGCGGAACTATGTACACGACACTTAGGTTAGTTAGGTATAAGTAGTTCTAAGTTCTAGGGGACTGATGACCTCAGATGTTATGTCCCATAGTCCTCGGAGCCATTTGAACCATTTTTTTGCTTTTGTTTTCCTCTCCCGTGCCAGTTTCTTCGTATACAAGATGAAAAGTATTTAAACGGACAAACTCTGGGAGGTTGTAGGAGACATCAAAACAAATATTTTTTCCCTAATGTCGTTTTTGTCCTGTGAGGAGTATTTAAACCGGTAGAGGAAGATTTCTCTAGCTGCAAATTACTTAAACCGACAAACGCTTTTCCATTTTTTATGACCAAGAGACAACACATTAACACAACCCAATTTCTATTACAGTAGAATTTCAGAAATGCCCCCATTGACAGCCGGCCGGAGTGGCCGTGCGGTTCTAGGCGCTACAGTCTGGAGCCGAGCGACCGCTGCGGCGGGAGGTTCGAATCCTGCCTCGGACATGGATGTGTGTGATGCCCTTAGTTTAGTTAGGTTTAATTAGTTCAATGTTCTAGGCGACCGATGACCTCAGAAGTTAACTCGCATAGTACTCAGAGCCATTTGAACCTCCACTGACATGTAAACAAAGGTTACACCATCGGATCATGTTCTGTCTGACACGGGCAAAAACCCCAGTACTATCCGGCCGCGCGGGATTAGCCGAGCGGACTGGGGCGCTGCAGTCATGCTACTGTGCGGCTGGTCCCGACGGAGGTTCGAGTCCTCCCTCGGTCATGGGTGTGTGTGTGTTTCTCCTTAGGATACTTTAGGTTAAGTAGTGTGTAAGCTTAGGGACTGATGACCTTAGCAGTTAAGTCCCATAAGATTTCACACACATTTGAACTTTTTTCTTTTTTTTTCGCTACTATCCGGGCAACCAGATCTGATGCAACAGGAGTTGCGTAAACAAGGTTGCTCATCTCTCCCCACACAAAAACGTCCAGAGGGGACATATCTGGGGATCGAGCAGATCATGGTACAGTACCATCTCTGCCAATCCACGTTTCTGGGAACCGTCGGTCCAGCAATCGACGCACACGATGACTGAAATGTGCCGGCGCCCCGTCATATTGGATCCACATGCGTTTTCTTGTAGGGAGCGGGACGTCTTCCAGCAATTCTGCGAATGCTCTGGCGACAAAATTGTAATAGTGCCTGCCATTTAATGGCCTACGTAGCAGATACGGCTCAATTAAACAGTCCCCAACAGCACCGATTCACACATTAGCGAAGAACCGCACTTGATGAGCGCTAGTAACTGTGGCATGTGGGTTATCCTCACTCCAAACATGCGAATTGTGCATGTTGAAGACTCCATCACGACCGAACGTTGCTTCATCGGTAAACAACACAGAGGATGGGAATGTAGGATGCATTTCACACTGTTCCAGGTACCACTGCGAGAACTGTGCTCTGGGTGGATAATCAACTGGTTCCAGGTTGTGGACACGCTGTAAGTGAAATGGACGTAACAATTGCTCTCGAAGGACTGTTCTTACATTCGTCTGATTCGTTCCCATGTTACGTGCAATTGCACGATTGCTGATTTAAGTGCTGCAAGACAGCTTCCTCAAATTGCAGCGTTCTTACCGTACGACGGCGTCCCTGTCCAGGTAATCTGCTAAATGACTCGGTCTCATGCAGACGTTGGTACACAGCAGCAAAGGTCGTATGATGCGCGATACGGCGATTAGGATATTGGTGTTGATAAACCCGCTGCGCAGCTCGTCCGTTGTGGTGCGCTACGTAGTGCGTAATACGGCCTCCACCGGTTTAAATAATTCTCATAGGAAAAAATGGCATTAGGGAAAAAGATTTCTTTTGATGTGCTGTACAACCTCCCAGAGTTTGTCGGTGTAAATACTTTTCACCCTGTATTCGTAGGCTTTCCTCGACGGTATCAGTTTCCGTAACATACTTGTGCGCTGTCAATGAAGTACCAGTGTTTCGGCCACTAGTGTAACTAAGCTTCTTTGGCGTATCTGTTAAACGTACGTATCTCGCGTCCATTAAAGCATCTACTCTAACGAAAGTCAATTTTCTCACAGCGGCACAGAGGTGTCCATGAAGATGTAAACACTCTTTTTCTTCTCGACAAATCTTGGCAGATGACAGTGCAGCAATGACTGAATTGAGATCGTCATTTGAGAAATCCGAGGCAGTATCGAAGTGGTAATGGAAATACGAAAACATGATGGAGATACAACGGCAATGGCATAATGTGTGCGGAACTCAGTCACCAATACGTACAGCGATTTATCGTATTCGGGATAAATTTGAAGCCATGATATCTTCTCGGGTTCTTCGCCGGAAAATGATGGACCCGGAATCCATTGAAATGTTGCAACAAGACGACAATGCCACACGCCTGATAACCCGAGAAGATTTCATAGCTGAAACATGTCGAGAAAGCCTGAAGTCATATAAATTTGAAGCCCGCTTTACTATTCAGGACGTGCATTAGGAACGGTCTGGCCGACGAAAACAGCAATAAATCCTGCTTCCAGCGCTGCTGTGATGAAACATTTTACTATGTCACCTCCGAAACCTGTGAAGCAGGGTACACCTGATAGCGGGGTAAGCCAACCAAGCGTACGACAAATTCTGAGCGCTGCAAATTGGAAAGTGTAAGTTCCAACATCGCTGCGTGGACAGCCCGGTCGAAGGATGGTGTACTGCAAGTAGTTTGAAGGTATGCTTCGCGAGGATGAACGGTTTGCAGGGTCTGGCGAGGCGCAATTCAAACTGAACGATACTGTAAACCGCCAGAAATGGCTCTACTGGGATCCACAAAACCCAACTTTCACCTGGACAAACATTTAATCTATCACGTCTTAATGTGTAGTGTAGTCTGTCATCGCGAGGTTTGATTGACCTATTCTTGTTTGAACGTACCGTAACTGGTGAGACGTATCTTCATATGCTGCAAACATCGATTTTATCTGCCGTCCGAGAGATGTTTGGATTTGAAAGACTTTACCGACAACAAGATCGCGCCCCGCCTCACTTCCACAGAGATGTCACAGCTTACGTGGATGAAAATCTATCTGGACGATGGATAGATCGTAAAAGAGCTGTTGAATACCCACCACGGTCTCGACCTTACACCTCTTGACTTGTGCCTATTGGTGATCTTGAAAACTGAAGTTTATTAACAGAAGCCAGCGACACTGAAAGAGCTACGAGAAACCACTAAGGCGTCCTGTGAGGCTATCACATCAGCAACACTGACAGCCGTAGTTCGGTCAGCAGTCCAGCTGCATCAGTGTTTTTTCGCTGCTAATAGGGGTCAGTTGTTGATAATTTTTACGGGTTATATGGCCGTGGTCCATGGAATACTTCTATTCCTAACGTTTCGCCCAATACTACGTTGGACATTCTCAGAGGTATGGCTGGTCCTGTTGAGTCCTGCCGACCGACTGACTCAACAGGACCAGCCATACTTCTGAGGATGTCCAACGTAGTATTGGGCGAAACGTTAGGAATAGAAGTATTCCATGGACCACGGCCATATAACCCGAAAGAATTATCAACAACAGTACCATCTGGTCGTGGAAGCCTTCATTGTCACTTTGAACACGTAACTCCCCCACATGCAACAATTGCCACGATATGTCATTTTGTTCCATTAATATTCACTATCAAAGAGTGTCTACGCTTTCCTGCACCCCTCTATAATTTATTATTTTAATTCTGTATTTATCTCTTGTAATGATTTCAAGTCATTATTGTCTAATCTTCAGGTACCTGCAGGCGTGCTTCATGGATAGAACGGCATAAGTACTGTGGTGTCACCGCCAGACACCACACTTTCTAGGTGGTAGCCTTCAAATCGGCCGCGGTCCGTTAGTATACGGCGGATCTGCGTGTCGCCACTGTCAGTGATTGCAGACCGAGCGACGCCACACGGCAGAATCACGCCAGCCTGCGTGAGTTAAAACGCGTGCATTTCGGCCTCCACTCGTAACACGGTGTTGGCTCTTCTGCTAACACAAAAGTACTGTACCTGTCGTCCCATCAAGCAAGGCGCATCTAATACGTCTGCCACACTGTTTGGTAACTCGTATTCTCGCTTGATGGAACGACAGCTACACTACTTACAGCATTCATGACACACAGCTAACAGATGATGAGACAGTATTGTCTTAATATCGATTGTACGTACACGAAATGACCATCAAAATAAAATAAAAAACTACAGTCGTAACTTTCATTGCAACACATAAATAACGACTCAAACTCCTATGAATATTAGGTATGTAGCCGATTCCTCGAAAAAGAAAGCTATTGCATTTGACATTTGTCGCGATATGTTTCATATACCGTGACGAAGACCAGTTGCAGTAATGACCGAAACGTTAGTACATCATTTTACGCTGTGGTTCTACCTACAAACCAAAACATCACCACCTCTGGGAGGGAGGGACATAGCGCAACCCGCCTAATTTCATGTCAAAAAAGCTTCTGCACTTTTCTGCAGTTTTTTTCTATTTTAGTCGATTAAGCAGTTGAACTAAAGTTTTTTCTGGCTGTTGCAGCATAGACGCGAAGAAGAGAGAAAATGCACCATTTTCGTACTTGAAATAATCATCTTCAAGATCTGAAACGTCCCTGTTAAGTAGTCACTTCCAAGCACATTTGTGAAACTGACACAGCTGCTTTTATTCTCATATCATTTAATTATGCACAATATCAGACCGTTTTCAGTGAGCGCCTATTAGGATAACCTTTTAACATCTCACCTATAGTAAAATGACATTCAGGGTTTTCCTATTGTCTTGGACTGATAGACGGTGGTGTTAAAATATTTCTTCGTCATAATAACATTTAAACAAAACGTTCCCAGCTATTTGTCGTACAGGCAAGAAAAAAAGTAGGTGCTTGGGAAACGTGATGTCACAAAAGAATGTCGTCTGGTAGACCAATAAATTGGATAACCGACGAGTAATCACTGAACCGAATCGGTGATAAAAGATGTTTATGGCGCGGCTTGTCTAAAAGAAATAATAGATTTATTCTAGACATCCACAGGAGTCAAGGAATAGTCATTTTGCTAATGGAGGCAAGTTTAGCGACGTAAAAATGGTAGAGCGAGATGAAGGACTGACTACTGTAGACAAGTTGAGGCAGTTTGCGGTAGGCGTGAAGGCGGCTGCACAGAATACCCTACTGAAGCCGGCTGCGCCACATTCTTCTTCGGACTCAGGACTAAAAAAGTACATACACCCGAAGAAAAAAATTATCACATCACGAAGGAATTAACCGAACGGGACGGAAATCGGTAGATGTGATGGACATGTACAGACAAACATACGATTACATTTTCAGAAGAATTGGCTGATTTGGTCAAGGAAAATAACTCCACAACTTCAGCAAGACAATAAAGGGCTGGTCTACCTCTGGGCCTTCTGTGAGCAGTCATTTGGTTTGGCATCGATCCATAGGGCTGTTGAACGTCCTCCTGCGGGATATCGTGCCAAATTCTGTCCAAATGGTGCGTTACGTCGCCAAAATCCCGTGGGCCCTGTCCATAATGCTCCAAACGTTCTCAACAGGGGGGATATCTAGTGATCTCGCTGGCCAAGGTAGGAACTGCAAAGTACGAAGACAAGCAGTAGAAACTCTAGCCGTGTACGCTAGGGCATTATCTTGCTGGCATCTAACCCCAGAAGGCTTCAATGAAGGGCAACAAAACGGGGCGTAGAATGTCGTCGACGTACCGCTGTTCCGTAAGGTTGCCTTGGATGACAAACAAGGGTGTCCTGTTATGAAAAGAAAAGGCACACCAGACCATTCATCACTCATAGTTGTCAGGCCGTAAGGAGGGCGGCGGTCAGCTCGATAGCCCACCCTGGGACGTCTCCTGACATATCTTCGGCCTGGAACCTGATTGGAATTGTCACTTCGAAGTGAGCCCCGATCACCCGCGAAGAAGTGTCTGGAGGTAATCTGGACAGCGGGGGGATGACAAGCCGATTGTCGGCTATATACAGTTCGACAACATGAATCAGGTTCTGGGGTGCCACTTCATATCGTAGCAGGACTCCTTTGACTGTCATCCGCTGCATCCTTACAGCACAGCGGCACGTCGCCGATATTCTACGCCCCGTTTTTTTTTTTTTTTTTTTTGTCCCTTCATGCAAGCCATCAAAGCCTAATATTTCAGCAAGATAATACCGCAAGATAATACCCGTCCTCAAAAGGCGACAGTTTTTACTGCTTGCCTTCGTGCTTGTCAATTCCTTCCTTGGCCAGCAAGGTCGCAGAACATCTCCTCAATTGAGAACATTAGGAGCATCATCTGATCTCGGGATCTGGATGATCTAACTCGTCAGTCGGACAGAATTCGACACGATATCCCTCAGGAGGATTTCCAACAACTCAATCCATCAATGACAAGTCGAGTGATTGCTTGCATATAAGTTAGAGGTGTGTGGTGTCACCGCCAGACACCACACTTGCTAGGTGGTAGCCTTTAAATCGGCCGCGGTCCGTTAGTATACGTCGGACCCGCGTGTCGCCACTATCAGTGATTGCAGACCGAGCGCCGCCACACGGCAGGTCTAGAGAGACTTCCTAGCACCCGCCCCAGTTGTACAGCCGACTTTGCTAGCGATGGTTCACTGACAAAATACGCTCTCATTTGCAGAGACGACAGTTTAGCATAGCCTTCAGCTACGTCATTTGCTACGACCTAGCAAGGCGCCATTATCAGTTACTATTGATGCTGTAAAACATATACCGTCAAGAGCGATGTTCACCATTTACGGATTAAAGTTAAGTATTCCAACAGCTACGTCCTTTTTTGCTAAAGTCTAACTTCCTTGTCCTGTTCCAGACCTCACGCCAGCCTGCGTGAGCTAAAACGCGTGCCTTTCGGCTTCCTCTCATAGTGGGTTGTCTCTCTTGCCAATCCACAACAAGGTGGACCAAAGCGTACTGGCTTGCTGAATTCGTGAAGATTTTCCGTCCATTTCCATTCGGATAATTCCTTCCTGGTGCTTGGTTATTTTATTTTATTAATTTTTTTTAAGAATATATATTCGTAAACTCAGTCTTCCCCCACATTTTTCTGCCTCTACGGAGACTTGCAGAACAACAGACGATGTCTTGTAATGTTTATCACTTGTCCGACCACGCTTTCATTTCTTCTAGTTAGTGTTTGCCACACATTTCCCTCCTCACCGAACCTGTGGAGAATCTCCGTATTTCTTCTAGTCCACGTATCAGGTTGCATCCCTCTATAACACCACACATCATACGTAATCTCTTTTACCAGTTCTCAAACAGTCTGCAAACCAAAAAATGGTTCAAATGGCTCTGAGCACTATGCGACTTAACTTCTGAGGTCATCAGTCGCCTAGAACTTAGAACTAATTAAACCGAACTAACCTAAGGACATCACACACATCCATGCCAGAGGCAGGATTCGAACCTGCGACCGTAGCGGTCGCTCGGTTCCAGACTGTAGCGCCTAGAACGCACGGCCACTACGGCTCTGTAAACCACTTCCATACAGTACTGTGCTCGAGACGTGCATTCTCAGAAAGTTTCTCCTCAAATTTTATTTCGTACTATTGAATTGACCTTTCTTCTGGAAGGAATTCCGTTCTTCATCATTTCCGCTTCTTATGTCCTCCTTGGTTTGCCGTTATGCATTATCTTATGTCCAAGGTAGAAGAACTCCTCCACATTATCGACTATCTTTTCCTGAACTTTGATCTTAAATTATCGGTACTCACTACTCTAAATTGTTTCCGACTTTTATAAAATACACGTCCTGTTCTCAGTATACCGTTCTTTACATTTAACACATCACGTAACGTTTCTAAACTTTGAAAGAAAACAGCATTGTAATTAGCTAATCTTAACGTTGTCGTTCTTTAACACTGGTCTCTATTTCAACGCTTGGACCTGTCAGTTATTTCCGTCATTGCTTCTTCGATGTTCAGGTTGAACAAAAAGGGAGAAAAGTCTTAAACCTTTCTTAAGCTGAGCATTTCGTTCTTGGTCTTCCATTCTTATTTTTTCCTCCAGGTTCTCTTACACAATTTTCACCATTCAGTTTTCCCTGTAGTATATTTTTATTTTCCTAAGGATTACATATATCTTCCACCCCTTTACATGCTGAGGAGTACTCTGAAACGGTTCAACGTTGGAACAGCCTCTCTGGTGCCTTTACCTTTTCAAAAATCGAGCTGATCGTTATCTAACAGACTGATATTTTTAGTTTCCATTCTTCTGTACCCTCTTCTCGTCAACAACTTCAGTTATGAGATTCCAAGCGAACTGTGCGATAATTCTCGCAATTACCTGCACTTTCTGCCTTCAAGATTGTGTGGATGATATTCTCCCAAAAGTGTGAGATATCTCCAGTGCCACAGTTGCTACACATTTATTTATTCTATTGTGCTATCAGACATTCTGTCATTCTACTCGTTACATCTCCTCTGCGTTTGACGGTGTCGTCTTTTCTGCTACTCCGTTTTGAAATGCTTCAAAAAGTGTTTTCACTTTTATATATGCTATATAAGCTGAATCTATCATTCCGACCACCATTTCTTTCCGTTCTTTTTTTATTTTTTATGAAACAATTTCACTCTGGCTTCCTCGCACTTGCCTTTGATTTCATTTATAAGTTATTTTGACTGATATTTCTTGCTTCTTTCTTATGGCAATTAGTTGTATTTCTTCTGTTCCCACAACTTCATCACAGTTACCTTCGGTATATGTATGTTTTGCCCAACTACTGTGATTACGTTTTTAGAGACATCTATTTCGTCTCAACCTATTCAAGCATTCACCATCGCAGTATTTACAGCACTGTAAAACTCCAATACGCATCCCATTCCTGGATAATTCAATGTTCCACATACATTTTCGTTGATCTTTCCAGACGATTCTTCTACCCACTGTTACACGGCAGTGTGCATTGCTATCTGGCTCATGGAGAGAGGGAAGATGGAGGAGGGAAAAAGAACAACTGGGATTAGAAAATGTGCGGTAGAGTACGACAGATACCTTGTTACGTCCTCTACCTTCGTAGTGACAAATCTGAACGGCTTGTACAGTTCCAGTTTATTGTCCTTTGATAATACAGCAGCAGATAACAAGCAATACTTCAATGACAGCGTAGTTCACAATGACAGTTTATATCGAAAGCCTCTAAGAACAAAAATGCAGATGTGAAATATAAAGAACCAGTGTCAAACCGAGTGAGGTGGCGCAGTGTCTAGCACACTGGACTCGCATACGGGAGGACGACCGTTCAATCCCGCGTCCGGCCATCCTGATTTAGGTTTCCCGTGATTTCCCTAAAATCGCTCCAGGCAAATGCCGGAATGATTCCTTTGAAAGGGCACGGCCGACTTCCTTCGCTGTCCTTCCCTAATCCGATGAGACCGATGACCTCGCTTTCTGGTCTCCTCCCCGAAACAACTCAACCAGAACCAGTGTCAAGTTATACATCAGCATTGCCGCTGTTATCTTCTGAACGAAGACTGGTTTGCTGCAGCAGTTCGCGCTAATCTAACCAGTAAAAGACTTTCCATGTCTGCAAAACTGCTGCAAGAAACGTACCTTTGAATCTCCTGGTCTACGTCGATAAATTTTACACCTTTGCTCCCCTGACATACGTGTACCATGTGCGCTATTTTGTAATGTCTTAGGATGTGTGTTATAAAGCTGTACCTTCTTCTATTTAAGTTGTGCTGTAACGATCCTCTCTCTCCGATTCGATACCTCTTCACTAATTCTCTTATCCGCCCAGCTTACTTTCTTAACTCACTGTTAGAGAAGTTCTTACTCTCTGCTTTTCTGTAATGTCTACATCTCACGATTAACTTCCGTATATGCAATGTTAACACATTTCTCTTTTCTAGATGAGCATTTCTTGCTGTTGGTAGTTTTCACTTTATATCCGTCAATCATTTTGTTGGCTAAGTAACAAAACTCGACCACTACACTTCACTTTTCATTTCTTAATCTGATTTTCCTATCAAAACCTGAATTAATTCTGCTGCACTCCATTAACCTTGGTTTACTCTTATTTATGTCCACATGCTCCCATAATATAAATAATAATTCAGAGCACTTGAATTCCCCCTCAAAAAGTCTGTGTACTTCCAATTTCAATCGGAAGAATTTTGAAAGTACAATGAAAATTAGGAATCGGAAGGCTAAATACGGAGAAGTTGTGTTATGTCGGAAATATTACGTTTGTATGTGAAATTTTAATATATAATGGTGACATTAGTCACTGTGTCTCTGGGGCAGAGTAGCTGTCCAACGAAGATAAAGTTTTATAATCAACTGGCTTTCCTTATTTGTTTACATTGGTTACAATTAATACTCATTCAGTGCATATTGAATTCACTACGACTTCCGAATTTTCTGTCCCAACATCTATGAACATATTGTAACTTCTCTGACACAAAAGTCTATGGCACAGTTTTGTCTTCGCAAATCGCCATCTTGCTATATAAAGCAAGTGGCCGAAATACTGTGTGTGTGGTGGTCTACACTGCCTGTGTTTTGAAAGTTCATAAATATTGTTAAATCTTGCCTGGCATTCGGCAAAATATGCACTCATTCGAAAGCGGTCAACAAAGGAATAAAACGAAGCGCCCGTCTCTCGATGTAAGTAACACAAAACTAATTCAGTTCTGACCTTTTGGAAGTTGTTTGCGTTATTATAATTCAGTGTTACGTCCATTTACATTGAAACAACTCTCTTTTTCTTACATCGTTTTTTGCTGTATGGTAACACCGTCCCAAAGAAACTTTCGTCAAAGTGTCCATCGTAATTTATTTCCAAATGTGTACAACCGTCTGAAGATGAACCTATCGGTTGGACACCACTAATGGAGCTATTTACCCCTAATAAATGTGATCTTTAATAGCAACTACGTGCGTTTTTTTACTCTTTGCTATAATTATCCTGTATTTTCGCACCGCTAAGGTCTTCCTACATCAATGTTCGGCAAAGTAGTGGTTGCACACCTGTCATGCACTAAATTTATGAATTATACTTCACTTATTATTATTTGACATACTAGTCTGAACCAAAACGCTCACCCTTCTACTCATGAAAACTGTGCAGTAACACAAACGTATGGCTCAAACAGGCGCTTTAAGACAGAGGTATAAGATACTCACTTATCAGATGCAGTACGAGATACGAGATGAAAGTGGATTCGGTATTGCTTCAACGTCCTACTTTCATTTCCATTAGTATTTATTTAACGCTTCATTTAAACATTACACCATCTCAATGTGAACATTATGTTTAAAACGCTAAGGGCAAGGAACAATAAACGATCTGACATAATAATTTTAGTGCAGTTGCTTCAAAGCATGCCACATAATTGTCTTGTATGTGGAAAATGCTGGCGATGAAGCGACAAAGAGTCTGTCTTCCTTCAGCGTGGAGAATCAGAACGCTATAATATTTGCAGCAGTCAAACTGTCTTCTTTCTTCGCGGAGATATACTGTGCTGAGTACCTTGCACGATAAACCTTGTCCGTGGTTGGTCACCGAAAACCTGGGAAGAGAAATGATGCGCCTACCAATTTTTTCCTTCTTTTTTGAGAGAAATAGAAAATCCTACCGACAAACTGTGCGTTCCCTCTGGCAAAACAGGAAAGGTCAAGACCGAGAAAATAAAATTACCCGACATTACCTGCTTCGGCTTAATCTCGGTAGAGATCGGTATGCTGGTGCGAAAATGAGGGTCGCCTGTACATCGCATCCACCGGCTGAAATAAAACGTCTGCTACAGAGTTAACGACGATACCATCTTTCCAAAACCGGTTATGATTCGCATTCCGTGCAAGTGTAGTCTGCTGGGAACGGCATGGGCTAAAGGACAGTCGGAAAGGCATGACAGAGGTACTAGTGTCTAAGCACTTCCCACTTCGCACCTGTCGCCGTGCACTGCCAGGTGTACAAACATGGTTTTAACTACAGTACGACGTTCAGGGCGGTGCAGGCTCGAAACTTATGAGGAATCCATCGAGATGAGGACGTCGGGGAAGAGCACAGAGAGTTCGGTGACAGTTCCGCAGTCGCTCCACGCTACAAGGGCTGCCCGCCGCGGATCGGACTGGATATGCGCAGCGTCCACTGTGGCGGCACAAATCGCTGGCGGAATGAAGAGTGAAAGTGCTGCATTAATTGCGAGACCTCATTTCCTGAATAATGTGGAAATTGTGAAACAATTTCGTGGCCCACTCGAGTGACTGAACAGTTATGTAAGCTATCCACAACCCAACGACAGAAGTTGCAGTCGCATGTGAGGGAAAGTGGGGTACTAAGGAAAAGTGATTATTTTTACACACTCATTACAAGTTACCCAAAACCATCTGTGTATAACAGTGCTATAGTTTCCCTAGTGTCTCTATATTGGTGAGTGTTGTACCTTGGAACACTTCTGACAGTTTCACCTCTAGCCAGCTCTG
This sequence comes from Schistocerca nitens, assembly GCF_023898315.1. Taxonomy (NCBI): domain Eukaryota; kingdom Metazoa; phylum Arthropoda; class Insecta; order Orthoptera; family Acrididae; genus Schistocerca; species Schistocerca nitens. Next base: position 57,971,519 of record NC_064621.1, read on the forward strand.
TAATTGAAGTAATAATATAGTTTCTTTGTCTACTTTGAAATTACGCCGTTCACTTTATGTGCGATCCAGTCCTTTACTGATATTACAAAATTACTCCCGAAATGCAGAGTTTTTCCAAATGTGAAGAACTGTGGTGAGGTACGATTGTGTCATAAATCTAGGATCAAATATTCCATTGAAATTTATATGTGTTGCAGCTGAGAAAATCTTCTTAATATTTTATTTCATACTCTCTCTGTTACATTATTACTGTACTACGTACCAATATCAGGTAGTGAAATCAAATTAAGAAGCAGTATAGTCAAAAATCATTTACAAGCTACGAAATTTTGAAATAGTAGCTGTTGCCAAGTAACACAAATTTTCGTTTTCAAGAGAGGGAAGATTATTAAGAGATTAAAGAAGCACAATTCATTTTCAAATATCACGTGTTCTGTGTTAAAGAGACCTTCCGTTTCAAGGTACAAGACTGCGCACAACTGACGAATTATGACTTAACCGTCCATGTGTTACCAGTTTTTAAAATGTACACGCGTCTGAACACCTGCACTCCTTCAACGCGCCATGACCCCAGTTTGCCATAATATGCTAACGCGATGAGGTTCTGTATGGCCAACTATTATATTTACAAATCAAAATCATCCAATGATGCAACGAATTTCAGGTTTTAGTAACATATGTAAATAAATCAGTAATAAGTGGCAATACAGCGTCTCATTTTTTGCCAAAAATAACAAGAGACTCTCATGTTTTATTTGGATCACACGCAGTCCACAACTCAAATGGCGGCTGTACTCTTTTCTGTCTGTTACTAACAAGAATCAGAAAAGGGCAGCAGTAGTCAAATGCCGTCATGTTTACTGTGACCTTCAAATGTTGAATGCATGAAATTACCTGCTGCGCAGTTACCTAACTCTCCAGAATGTCTTCTATGATGCAGAAACGTGACTTTCATATCCATATAGGAAAAAGCTGAGCTCTCATTCTTACCTAATGGTGGCCCAAAAGACACAAGACACGGCTTATTTAGGTCAATATCTTTTTTTTTATTTTTCATTGGTTTCCGTTGATATGTCACAGACTTAACGACCAACACAGGTAAATTCTTCCTGAAACAAAACAAAGCAGAAAAGAATAAATAAAATAGTTATTCATAGTTACATCCCCTTTATGACTTTTAGTCCACCCTGTAGAAAGTATAGTACATTTCAGGCAGAAATTGTGAATGTTTTACAATATTAGTTTATTTCGTTAACTGGTTTTTCTGCTTACAAGGCCTTCTTCAGAATTTTGATCAGAAAGATGCAAAATGAATCAATGCACACAAGACGTCATATAGAGAAAACTAAAACTGTAAAAGGATGAACGAAAACATAACCTAGTCTTTGATGTGGGACGAGTTGCATGATCGTCAAAAAATGAACAAAAAATTACCTTTTTCTATTCTTCTGACAAAACTGTCCATCATTTTATATGTTTGAATGAATATTCTACCCACTTGTATACCACAAACACATATACATCAGTGTACAGTTTCCCCTAATGTCATCAGTCTGTTACACAGGCCTATTTAGTGACGTAAATAGAATGTCCAGCTGTCGTTGCTACCCGTGGTATCCAGTGTGAAGACTGTCTTAATGTAGCTCTCCATGCTTCTCTATCCTTTCCAAGCCTCGTCACCTTTGCAACCTACGCGCATTTGAAACTGCTTGCTATATTCAACAACTGACCCACGTCTATAGTAATTACTCGCACACACACACACAAAATGGTTCAAAATGGCTCTGAACACTATGGGACTTAACATCTGTGGTCATCAGTCCCCTAGAACTTAGAACTACTTAAAACATAACTAACCTAAGGACATCACACACATCCATGCCCGAAGCAGGACTCGAACCTGCGACAGTAGCGGTCACGCGGTTCCAGACTGAAGCGCCTAGAACCGCACACACACACACACACACACACACACACACACACACACACACACACACCACCTCCCATTATCAAAGTGACGTCCTTAATACCTCAGCACAAGCCTTATCAACTGGTATCATCTTTTAGTCATGACATGGTATTTTTTTTCTCCCCAGTTCTCTGCGGTACCTCCTCATTACTCACTTGGGCTACCTATCTAATCCTCGGCATTGTTCTGTAGAGCTCTACATTCAATACCTCGTATTCCCTTCTTCTCTTAACTGTTTGTAGCCCACATTTTACTTCCGTTCAAGGCTACGCTTCATACAAATACCTCCAGAAAAGAGTTCTAAACACTTGAACTTGTATTCAACGATGATAAATTTTGCCGGCCGAAGTGGCCGTGCGGTTAAAGGCGCTGCAGTCTGGAACCGCAAGACCGCTACGGTCGCAGGTTCGAATCCTGCCTCGGGCATGGATGTTTGTGATGTCCTTAGGTTAGTTAGGTTTAACTAGTTCTAAGTTCTAGGGGACTAATGACCTCAGCAGTTGAGTCCCATAGTGCTCAGAGCCATTTGAACCATTTGAATTTGATGATAAATTTATCTTTTTCAGAAATGATTTACTTTGCATTGCCAGTCTACATTTTATATCCTGTATCTTTCGACCATCGTCCGTTATTTCGTCGCTGAAATAGCAAAATCCATCTACCACTTTTGGTATTCCTGATTTAATTTCCTCAGGATCGCCTGATTTGATTGGACTAATGTCAATTATCCTTGCTTTCATTTTGTTGATATTCAGTTTATAACCATCTGTTTCGTTCAACTGTTGTTCCAAGTCCTTTGCCGTATCTGACTGAATTACATCATCATCAGCATACCTCAAAGTCTTTATTCCATCTCCTTGGTTTCCTTAGCAGTTTGCTCAATGTACAAATTGAATAACAAAGCAGATAAGTTATAACTTTGCCTCATTCTCTTCTCAACTACTACTTCCCTTTAGTATTCTTCCACTCTTACGACTCCAGTCTAGTTTCTGTACAAGTCGTGATTAGCCTTTCACTTCATGTATTTTGTCCGCGCTTCGTTCAGAATTTCTAAGAGTACAGTCCAATCAACAGTGCCAAAAGCTTTGTCTAACTCTACAAATGCTATATACGTAGGTTTCCTTTTCTTCAACCTGTCTTCTCAGGTAAGTCGTAGGTTCAGTATTGCTTATTTTGTTTTTCTCCGGAACACAGAGCGACCTCTACGAGTACTTCCATTCTTCTCGAAACAATCCGTATCAGTATTTTGCAACCAAGACTTGTTAATGAGACTGTGTGGTAATACTCACACCTGATACCATCTACCTATTTTGGAATTATTACATTATTCTTGAAGCCTGAGGGTATTTCACCTGCCCCATATATATATTGCCCGCCAAGTGGAATAGTTATTGAATAAGAAGCCCGTAGCATTGATACTTGGCAGTCTGTTATGCATATCTGGGAGTAGGGATTAGTATTCCAGGACTCGAAAAATGCTTCTAAATTAAAGTCGAGGAAAGTCGAAGGGGATCTACGATTGTGGCTTGTATAGAAGCATTACCTGTACAATATGCTGTGCTGAAGTACAGACTCGCGTTATTGACAGATTAATTCTGTTATAGGTGAAACTGCCTGAAATTTAATGAGAGTTCTAGCCAAATAGTAGTGCGGCGAAGTCTATTTCCTTTTCTTTCTTCCTTCGACGCAAGACGATAGTCTGGAATGGCACCATAAAAAGTCCTTGAACGTGTTTGTAATACTCCCGTACGTTTAGTAGGGTTGATTCTAACGGATGATGAAGGCGACTGCATGTCACGATTCCGTGTACAAGTTTCATGGTGACAGCACGACACTATCGGTAAACGCTAGTTTCTTGCTGTACAAAGGGTCACACAGGGACGTATTGTCATTTTCACACTTTCCGCAATGTTCTTCGTTGCTGAGCCACGCATTCAAGAGTTGAAATGACCAAACTGTCTTGAATTTGAGACTAGAGAAACGTAAAACCCAACATCGAACTTGACCTATGCTTCGCTAAGCTGATTACACCGGTCTATCGGTCTATACAGAAGTCTGCACAACTATAATGGTCATGGCTTGTGCCACACATTTGGCCTGGTGGTAAGTGTGTTGAGAAGTGAACTGCTCAAGCAATCTGCCAGATGACCACCCGTGACCGACACACGTTTATATCCGGCGTAGTGGCCGAGCGGTTCTAGGCGCTATAGTCGCAGGTTCGAATCCTGCCTTAGGCATGCATGTGTGTGATGTCATTAGGTTAGTTCGGTTTAAGAAGTTCTATGTTCTAGGGGACTGATGACCTCAAAAGTTAAGTCCCATAGTGCTCAGAGCCATTTGAACCATTTCACACGTTTATAAATAGCGGAACGTCCGCTGACTGATCATCCCAGTATAAGCATGAGAGCGTATTAACTGAAATCGCTACCAGAAATGCTGAGGCTGCTACTCCCCCCTTCGGTTATGTAAAACAGAGTGTACAGATCTGACTTACGGCTGGGACCAACACAGCGGTCCGGCAGGGCACGATCTTGCCTACTCTACATTATGACTTTGAGTCTTGGAGCCTATTCAGAGATGATATTCAACGCTCTAACAACTTGAAATGCATTCGTACGATTATTGAAGTGAAATGCGAAGAACGTACGCAACCAAGTTCGACGTAGAAGAACAATATGCACTGCATAAATTCCGTCACGATTAAAGGCCTACTAATGTGGGGTGAGGGCCTAGTTCAGATGGGTGACTACAGGGCATGTAAAACTGCATTTAACTAGGAAATTCAGACTGGCAGGGGTAATACTGGTGACCAACGCGTGCGCCACTATAATGTCTCGAAACTACACTTGGAATGCTGTGGTGTGGCCACCGACAACTGGAAGTAACATCCTTCACGAAGGCGTGATTTGTTGTGAAAACAAACAGAACGTGATGAAGCGTTTGCAAAGAAACAGGGAGACCTTAATGCCGCACTTTGTCTGATTCTCTTCGTGAGCTTGAGAGCTATTAAAAGTACAATTAAATATTTCAAGAAAATATGTCACTAGTTACTTCTTTTAGAATTAATCTCGGTTTGTTTCACACCGTTCAGTCACATCAATGTGACCACCGCCTATGTTGGACGTCAAGGTGCAATAAGCACTCACAGACGACAGGTGGCTGCACTGGCAGTAGAGGGAGCATAAAGATTGTCGAGGGAAGCGGAAAACAGTGCGGTTGTTGTTGTAATGCGGAAACCAAGCTATTTACCTGACGTCCAGAAGGGCATGATCATCGGCCTCTTAGGCAAGGGTGGAAGCATTTCCAAAACGGATAAATTAGTTGATGCGTGTTACAAACCGGACACAATGGGAAGGACCAGGCCCCTTGCTTTTTTCTTTTATCACTAGTTTATTACATCACAGAATACACGTTTTAAGACAAAATTTAAGTACATGAAATATTGCTCCCAGTAAAGGTTAACATAAGCAGTGACAAAACTTAGTTATCTCAAGGGTTTCTGCTGGCAACAAATTTTAAGGAGGCAATGTAAGGTTTATATCAGTTTAGCTCAAACACGTAGCTAGTGACTGAATCACGACACAGACACTTCAACAATTTCGGTAACAAATAAATAGCGTGAATTTGTACTCACAGTAACCAACTAATCAACAGCCTTGCCATTGAATTAGTAGTAGGCCATTTGGAACGAATTAGCAACACCCCGCAACTAGGGGAGTTAATACCAACAGTCTTTAAATGTCTTGCTTCCCACTGAATAAACAAACTTACAGTAATTAAATGAATAACAAATCAAACACACTACTCTCCACTCAAACACTTCAGTGGAAGCCAAGCCAAAATGAAGATTCCATTAACTGACTAGCACTGAAGTCACACTAAACCTCATCTGTGTGTTCCCAGACTTATACAAGACCAGAGTTTGAAGGGTGTACATCAGTAAAACCGGTAGTGAAGCTAACTCGTGCCACTGAAAATTAAGGTACTAGACCGGGGCACAAAGTGGTATACAATGAGGTTGCCTTAGTGCTATACTGCGCTCCAAAATATTAATTGAAATGGCCAATTCAAAATTAAGTACACATAAACCAGCAATAATTAACGAGGAGTGACACCAGGTCGCTCGAAGGGATGACAACACTTAAATGAAAAGACAAATGCCGGAAGTGGCAGTAACATCAAACACCTTCTCCGAGTTTTAACCAGGAGCCACTTCCCGCTATACAAGTAAACATTTAACCAAGCACAAGGAAAGAACCCCAAAGAGAAAATTCAAATGAAACCCCCAAAAGACTATAAAGGACAGGGAACCCCAACTATTTAAAATTAAAAGAAGTAGCACTCCCCAAAGGCAGTGTAAACGCGAAGGCCACACTTAAGAGGCCACCGACATTGGTTACGAAAGGTCTTATACATTTGCTCCTTTTCTTTAAAGCAACATAAGGCTGCTGGCTTCTGCTGGACGTCCGGTGTGGCTCGTGTAGGATACATCAGGCAGCAACCCAAGCTAGGCGGTCGCAAGGCACGGTGAGCAATATCAGGAGAGCAGACAGGCAGGCAGCCAATACATATCCTCCATGCTGAACCGGCAGACCGCGTACAACCAACTCCACCTGTACATGGTTCCTTCCTACCTCGTACCTCGCGGCGTCTCAGCAGGTGGCCCGAGCAAACGTCAACTGCAACTCTCCCCGCGAATGTAGAAAACAACACAACAGTCAAAGATAAGAAACATCGAAGGATCGATAATGGACATCCAAGAGACTGGCGCGCCAGTAACGAGCGTCACGGCTCATTAGTTAACTGTTAGTGTGGCGCCATTGTTAAAGTATACTGTGCATGGTAAAATGGCAAGCAAAGATAAGAAACATTGAAGGATCGATAATGGACATCCAAGAGACTGGCGCGCCAGTAATGAGCGCCACGGCTCATTAGTAAACGGTTAGTGTGCCGCCATTGTTAAAGTATACCATGCATGGTAAAATGGCAAGCAAAGATAAGAAACATCGAAGGATCGATAATGGACATCTAAGAGACTGGCGCGCCAGTAACGAGCGCCACGGCTCATTAGTAAACAATGTGCCGCCATTGTTAAAGTATACCGTGCATGGTAAAATGGTAAGCAAAGATAAGAAACATCGAAGGATCGATAATGGACATCCAACAGACTGGCGCGCCAGTAACGAGCACCATGGCTCATTAGTAAACTCTTAGTGTGCCGCCATTGTTAAAGTATACCGTGCATGGTAAAACGGCAAGCAAAGATAAGAAACATCGAGGGATCGATAACGGACATCCTAGAGACTGGCGCGCCAGTAACGAGCGCCACGGCTCCTTAGTAAATTCTTAGTGTGCCGCCATTGTAAAGTATACCGTGCATGGTAAAATGGCAAGCAAAGATAAGAAACATTGAAGGATCGATAATGGACATCCAAGAGACTGGCGCGCCAGTAACGAGTGCCACGGCTCATTAGTAAACTCTTAGTGTGCCGCCATTGTTAAGGTATACCGTGCATGGTAAAACGGCAAGCAAAGATAAGAAACATCGAGGGATCGATAACGGACATCCTAGAGACTGGCGCGCCAGTAACGAGCGCCACGGCTCCTTAGTAAATTCTTAGTGTGCCGCCATTGTAAAGTATACCGTGCATGGTAAAATGGCAAGCAAAGATAAGAAACATTGAAGGATCGATAATGGACATCCAAGAGACTGGCGCGCCAGTAACGAGTGCCACGGCTCATTAGTAAACTGTTAGTGAGCCGCCATTGTTAAAGTATACCGTGCATGGTAAAATGGCAAGCGAAGATAAGAAACATCGAAGGATCGATAATGGACAACCAAGAGACTGGCGCGACAGTAACGAGCGCCACGGCTCATTAGTAAACGGTTAGTGTGCCGCCATTGTTAAAGTATACCGTGCATGGTAAAATGGTAAGCAAAGATAAGAAACATCGAAGGATCGATAATGGACAACCAAGAGACTGGCGTGCCAGTAACGAGCGCCACGGCTCATTAGTAAACTGTTGGTGTGCCGCCATTGTTAAAGTATACCGTGCGTGGTAAGATGTCAAGCAAAGATAAGAAACATTGAAGGATCGATAATGGACATCCTAGAGACTGGCGCGCCAGTAACGAGCGCCACAGCTCATTAGTAAACTGTTAGTGTGCCGCCATTGTTAAAGTATACCGTGCATGGTAAAATGGCACTATTCAAAACCGCCGCCGAGGCAGTTGTGATGCACCACGGGCCATAAACCTCAGGGATGGACGACGGCTGCGGAAGGAGATATGTGCGGTCGAATAGAGGCACAGTTGTTGAGCAGGGGATCGCCTAGGTGAACCAAGCGACTAACAACGGTGGCTGCTATTCACTGGCCAGGAAGGTTCGAATTTGAACGCCAATGCCGCAACTGGACGTCCAGTGAGTAGCGACAGGTGGTCGTTTCAGATGAACCGCGTTTTATGTTCATTCCAACAGGTAGCCAGTAGCGTGTATGTTGTGAAACGTCTGAAAGCAAAAACCCTACTACAATCGTCAGAAGATTCTAGGCCGGAGGAATGAGCATTATGGTTTGGGGAATGTTTTCGTCCCATTTCCTAAGCGATGTCGTCGTTTTGGAAGGCACAGATCAATTCCAAGGACGCATCTATCCTTGGGTACCATTCTGCCCTACACGCAGTTTGTTTTTCCTAGGTGCCATGTCATCTACCAGCAGGACAATCCAATGAGTCACACTGCTGGTTCGAAGAATATCTGAATGAAACTTCCTGGCAGATTAAAACTGTGTGCCCGACCGAGACTCGAACTCGGGACCTTTGCCTTTCGCGGGCAAGTGCTCTACCAACTGAGCTACCGAAGCACGACTCACGCCCGGTAATCACAGCTTTACTTCTGCCAGTACCTCGTCTCCTACCTTCCAAACCTTACAGAAGCTCTCCTGCGAAACTGGCAGAACTAGCACTCCTGAAAGAAAGGATATTGTGGAGACATGGCTTACCGGGCGTGAGTCGTGCTTCGGTAGCTCAGTTGGTAGAGCACTTGCCCGCGAAAGGCAAAGGTCCCGAGTTCGAGTCTCGGTCGGGCACACAGTTTTAATCTGCCAGGAAGTTTCATATCAGCGCACGCTCCGCTGCAGAGTGAAAATCTCATTCTGGAAACATCCCCCAGGCTGTGGCTAAGCCATGTCTCCACAATATCCTTTCTTTCAGGAGTGCTAGTTCTGCAAGTTTCGCAGGAGAGCTTCTGTAAGGTTTGGAAGGTAGGAGACGAGGTACTGGCAGAAGTAAAGCTGTGATTACCGGGCGTGAGTCGTGCTTCGGTAGCTCAGTTGGTAGAGCACTTGCCCGCGAAAGGCAAAGGTCCCGAGTTCGAGTCTCGGTCGGGCACACAGTTTTAATCTGCCAGGAAGTTTCATATCAGCGCACACTCCGCTGCAGAGTGAAAATCTCATTCTGGAAATATCTGAATGAGTTTATAGCACTTCCCTGACCACCAGAATCCCTAGATTTAAACCCAGTCGAGATTCTGAGGGACCACATCCATCGCACTGATCGCGCCATGGATCCTCAACCGTGAAAATCGATGTTGTGTTGTTGTGGTCTTCAGTCCAGAGACTGGTTTCATGCAGCTCTCCTTGCTACTCTATCCTGTGCAAGCTTCTTCATCTCCCAGTACCTACTGCAGCCTACATCCTTCTGAATATGCTTAGTGTATTCATCTCTTGGTCTCCGATTTTTACCCTCCACGCTGCCCTCCAATACTAAATTGGTGATCCCTCGACGTCTCAGAACATGTCCTACCAACCGATACCTTCTTCTTGTCAAGTTGTGCCACAAGCTCCTCTTCTCCCCAATTCTATTCAATACCTCCTCATCTAATCTTCAGCATTCTTCTGTAGCACCACATTTCGAAAGCTACCATTCTCTTCACTTCCATACATGGTTACACTCCATAGAAATATTTTCAGAAACGACTTCCTGACATTTAAATCTATACTCGATGTTAACAAATTTCTCTTCTTCAGAAACGCTTTCCTTGCCATTGCCAGTCTACATTATATATCCTCTATACTTAGACCATCATCAGTTATTTTGCTCCCCAAATAGCAAAACTCCTTTACTACTTTAAGTGTCTCATTTCCTAATCTAATTCCCTCAGCATCACCCGACTTAATTCGACTACATTCCATTATCCTCGTTTTGCTTTTGTTGATGTTCATCTTATACCCTCCTTTCAAGACACTGTCCATTCCGTTCAACTGCTCTTCCAAGTTACAATGTCATCGGCGAACCTCAAAGTTTTTATTTCTTCTCCATGGATTTTAATACCTACTCCGAACGTTTCTTTTGTTTACTTTATTGCTTGCTCAATATACAGATTGAATAACATCGGGGATAGGCTACAACCCTGTCTCACTCCCTTCCCAACCACTGCTTCCCTTTCATACCCCTCGACTCTTATAACTGACATCTGGTTTCTGTACAAATTGTAAATAGCCTTTCGCTCCCTGTATTTTACCCCTTCCACCTTCAGAATTTGAAAGAGAGTATTCCAGTCAACATTGTCGAAAGCTTTGTCTAAGTCTACAAATGCTAGAAACGTAGGTTTGCCTTTCCTTAATCTTTCTTCTAAGATTAGTCGTAGGGTCAGTATTGCCTCACGTGTTCCAACATTTCTACGGAATCCAAACTGATCATTCCCGAGTTCGGCGTCTATCAGTTGTGAAAATCGATAATGGCATGAAAGTCGAAAGCCGGCCGGAGTGGCCGTGCGGTTCTAGGCGCTACAGTCTGGACCGCTACGGTCACAGGTTCCAATCCTGCCTCGGGCATGGTAGTGTGTGATGTCCTTAGGTTAGTTAAGTTTAATTAGTTGTAAGTTCTAGGCGACTGATGACCTCACAAGTTAAGTCGCATAGTGCTCAGAGCCATTTGAACCATTTTTGAAAGTCGAAATCTAGATTGTACACATTAAACGTACAGAAATGTAGAGTCAAATGGCGATGTATTATTTTTTTAAAAAAAGGAGAAGCAGAAAGAAGCCCTAGCGCAGCTTTCAACAGCACTGAAGTCGGCATACCTATATATCTCTGTCAGTAACTACCTTGTTGACTCTCTTCCTACACGTCGCTGAGCGGTCCGCGCTGAAAAAGCTGGTTATTTATGCTTTTGACAGGTGGTGTCATTAACATCACTAAACGGTGTTTAATGTCTGAGGTAGACGATATAGAGGACAGGACGTCCAGGAAATAATGTAATAGAAGAAGAACCGTTAAACATTATTTCTAAAATCAACATAGTGGTATTTCTTTCGTTGTGATGAAGTCATTCGTGACGAATGTCTTCTAGCAACAATGCCGACACGCATTAGTGTGCATTCCGCATCTCCACGGTGCGGCCGCATTAGCTCGTGGTTACTGCAGCTGCTCTCAAATTACTCGCGTGGTTTTCGATTCCGCCGCCTCTTGCCAGCTCACATCACGTGCTAAGAATCGTGAGCTGGAGCGCCATTACGTAACGGCGCCAAAGGCGAGGCGCTAGACGCCTTCTAACAAGCGGACATTAGCAACTCGCCTTTTTCCGCTTGCACATCGTTTCTCACACGACAGGTATTTCGCTCAGGTAACTGATTCCATTGGCAATCCTAGCCAATGGTACACTTGCAATTCCTAAAGATTACTGAGGTATTTTATTTCTTCCTGTATGCATCTACAGGTTGCCGCAATCTGTACCTAAAATACCACTTCTGAGTCATCTGTCTCCTTACACGTTCGATGCAGCCCGCCACGAATTCCTGTACTGCTCCGACCTCTTCATCACTGAGTCTTCAATTATTTGTTGTATGTATTTCGATCTCTGTTTCCCCCTATAGTTTTTTATCCACTATAGAACTCCCTAATACCGTGGAAGTTGTTCTCTGGTGCCTTAACACCTATACTATCTGCCTGACCCTTCTTTTATCCACATATTCCTCATTCTTTATATGATCAGTCGGTTTAATTTTTAACACCTTTATATAACACCAAATTTCAAACGTTTCAATTCACTGCGTTGCAACTGTGTGCTCCAACGGTATATTTTCAGAAATCTGTTTCTCATATTACGGCCGACCTTTGATACTAGCAGATTTCATTTGGCCAAGAATGCTCACTATGTCTGAGCCACTCAACATTTCCCGTCCACTTTGCTTCGTCCGTGACGTGTTATTTTGCTTGAAAGGCAGTAGAATTTATTAACTTAGTTGACTATCCCCAAACTTGCTCCATCTAGCAGTAAGGGAAACGAGGAGAAATTTGGGGAGGCATTTAAAGTTCAGTGAAAAGAAATAAAAAGATCTAGTATTGACAATGACATTGTAATTCTGACAGAGATGGGAAAGATCAGCTGAAGGGAATGTCTATTGTCTTGACAGAAGATTAAAAGATGAATACAAACAAAAGTGAAACAAAGATAATGGAAAGTATTTTACTGTCAGAGAATTATATGGAGAAATGAGACACTAAAAGTAATTGATGAGTTTTACTAATGACACAGCTAAATAACAAGAGACTGACAATGGCTGAAGCACAGAGGATATAAAATTCAGATTGAAAACAGCAAGAAAAAAAGAAAAGCCATCTCGAAAAAGGGAAATTATGTATATTATCATTATTATTATATTAGCGAATGTCCCCATTGGAGAACGATAAGTAGGTGATTTTCAATCTTTCTTAGAGTCCTTATTTTCCCAGTATTTCTTCATTTTCTCCCCGAAGGCCTTTTTTCTTTCTTCAGTACACTTTGTTCGGTATGGTTTTGGTTCCATCTCTGGAATAAACTTCCATTTCTCAATTTTGCTTCTGAATGTATCCCTGTCTGATGTGTTTGTTACGTCAATTTTTGCTTTTGTCAAATCCTTAATTTCAGTTACTCAATGTATTGACACTCTAAGGGATATCACATAGTCCAATAGACATTTAGTTAGTCTAATTCCAGACCGTCTGTGTAGGTGTCCATAGAACTTCATTCGTCTCTCTCTGATGTCAATTTCGATGTTCCATACTTTTTCTGTTTTCTCGATGGTTTGCAGTCTGTATTCATCTTGTGTGTATCGTGGTTCGAGAATTTTTCTAATAAACTTTCTCTCTACTTTTTTTAATTTCTTGTAAATCTAGTTTTCGATTCAGTAAAAGTGTTTCACTTGCATATGTGACTGTCGGTTTGATTACTGTTGTTGTGCCTTTTGACAGGCATTTTTTGCTATAGAAATTTGTAACTAGTCCGGACACTTTCTTGATTTTCTGCAGTCTGTTTTTTGTGCTATTTTTTTCAGGTCCTGTTGGTTCAATAATTTCACCGAGATACTTAAATTGTTTTTAAGTTTCAGAATATCTAACTTGTAAAACACAAATTCAGTCTTTTCAAAGGAGATTTGCAGGCCAACTTTCTCTGCACATTCTTCGACTGTCTCAATTTGTTTCACTGCTGTTTGTTCACTGTCGGTTAGAACCGCGAAGTCATCTGCAAACGTTAAGTATGGAACGTTCGGTTTTCCTTGACGTTCGATTGGCTTCCAAAAGTTTTGTTTTCTAAGTTCCATTTCCACTGTTTCATTACTTTGTCTAAAACTGTGTTGAATAATAGTAGCGAGATCCCGTCTCCTTGTCTTACTCCTGTTTTAACTGAGAATTGTTCCGATATTTCATCTATGAATTTAATTTTTGATTTGGTTTCTGACAGTACTTATTCGATCAGTTTTCGAGTCTTGTTGGGGTTTTGATCTACTAATAGTTAAACTAATTCAAGAGGAAGGTTTGTGTACATAATTTACTTACGCGACGGGCGAGACAAGTCGTCCAGTCGGCGCTACCCGAACGAAGCATGGGCGAGTCGCTAAGAGAATGTAAATTAAGTATTAGGAAGTCATCTCTGAAAACATTTGTTCATAATGTGGTGCTGAGTGGAAACGAAACGTGGACCATTGACAGTTCTCACTGTTGTAGCAGGTCGGGCTATTAACCGCACTACTTTTATTGAGTTGTGAAATACACTCCTGGGAATTGAAATAAGAACACCGTGAATTCATTGTCCCAGGAAGGGGAAACTTTATTGACACATTCCTGGGGTCAGATACATCACATGATCACACTGACAGAACCACAGGCACATAGACACAGGCAACAGAGCATGCACAATGTCGGCACTAGTACAGTGTATATCCACATTTCGCACCAATGCAGGCTGCTATTCTCCCATGGAGACGATCGTAGAGATGCTGGATGTAGTCCTGTGGAACGGCTTGCCATGCCATTTCCACCTGGCGCCTCAGTTGGACCAGCGTTCGTGCTGGACGTGCAGACCGCGTGAGACGACGCTTCATCCAGTCCCAAACATGCTCAATGGGGGACAGATTCGGAGATCTTGCTGGCCAGGGTAATTGACTTACACCTTCTAGAGCACGTTGGGTGGCACGGGATACATGCGGACGTGCATTGTCCTGTTGGAACAGCAAGTTCCCTTGCCGGTCTAGGAATGGTAGAACGATGGGTTCGATGACGGTTTGGATGTACCGTGCACTATTCAGTGTCCCCTCGACGATCACCATTGGTGTACGGCCAGTGTAAGAGATCGCTCCCCACACCATGATGCCGGGTGTTGGCCCTGTGTGCCTCGGTCGTATGCAGTCCTGATTGTGGCGCTCACCTGCACGGCGCCAAACACGCATACGACCATCAGTGGCACCAAGGCAGAAGCGACTCTCATCGCTGAAGACGACACGTCTCCATTCGTCCCTCCATTCACGCCTGTCGCGACACCACTGGAGGCGGGCTGCACGATGTTGGGGCGTGAGCGGAAGACGGCCTAACGGTGTGCGGGACCATAGCCCAGCTTCATGGAGACGGTTGCGAATGGTCCTCGCCGATACCCCAGGAGCAACAGTGTCCCTAATTTGCTGGGAAATGGCGGTGCGGTCCCCTACGGCACTGCGTAGGATCCTGCGGTCTTGGCGTTCATCCGTGCGTCGCTGCGGTCCGGTCCCAGGTCGACGGGCACGTGCACCTTCCGCCGACCACTGGCGACAACATCGATGTACTGTGGAGACCTCACGCCCCACGTGTTGAGCAATTCGGCGGTACGTCCACCCGGCCTCCCACATGCCCACTATACGCCCTCGCTCAAAGTCCGTCAACTGCACATACGGTTCACGTCCACGCTGTCGCGGCATGCTACCAGTGTTAAAGACTGCGATGGAGCTCCGTATGCCACGGCAAACTGGCTGACACTGACGGCGGCGGTGCACAAATGCTGCGCAGCTAGCGCCATTCGACGGCCAACACCGCGGTTCCTGGTGTGTCCGCTGTGCCGTGCGTGTGATCATTGCTTGTACAGCCCTCTCGCAGTGTCCGGAGCAAGTATGGTGGGTCTGACACACCGGTGTCAATGTGTTCTTTTTTCCATTTCCAGGAGTGTACGTTGTTAACAGTCCATCTGAATTAATGAGCAAGAGAGATAGTCACAAGTGCAAAACTAAGAAAACATGATCCCTATTACCCTGTAACGAAATTAAATTTCTCATTTTAATGGTAGAATATGCACTTATAGAATTCTGACAATCCATGCATGGATATAAAATGCCTGCGAAATAATAGAAGCATTTTCAAATGTACAATAAAAACGTTTCTCCTTATTAAGTACACGTGTAACACAGATGCCTTGCAAAATAGAAATAATACGTCATTTTTACAGGAAGAAACGGTGAAATGACCGGCACGTGACCATACGCTTTTTTTTAATCTTTGTGCGAGCGCGCGTGCGCATGTGTGTGTGTGTGTGTGTGTGTGTGTGTGTGTGTGTGTGTGTGGGCTCGCACGTACGTTCCACGTTCGTTGACTCATTAAACATTATAACGTTTACTGCGGATACGATTGATGGAGCAAATAACAGACTAACCATAAAATTTATTTGACATGGTGGTACATTTATAAAATGATGACCGATTTCGACTACTCAAGCAATCATGTTCAGATCATTAAAATTTAATTTTCAGCAATAAATATATTTGTCTTGACCGCACATTAATAAAATGATGACCGGTTTCGATGGCTGGAGTAATCATCTTCAGATCATCACAGTAGCGAGTAACTTGTCACAGTTAGTAACAAACAGGTACTGCGTCATTTTAGTTATAATGACACAGTACACATTTGGGCTACATGTGGCGTATTATTCACTAAAGACACTTTAATGATCTGAAGATCATTCCTTCAGAAATCGAAATCGGTCACATTTTGTTACTGTGCTACCAAGACAAATAAATTTAGTATACTCCAAAAATTTGACCATGACAAGTCTCATGAACCTAACTAAGACTCGTAGCTGAAAGCTACCGCGGCTCATCGCAGTATAAGAGATGCTTCGACTGCTCCGAAGGCGTCGTCGTTGGCTCACTGTAGACACTGGCACTTTTCCATATTCGCGGTTAAAGGCTTTTGGGCTTTTGACGTGAAGCCCATTCGCACCCCGACAGAGCCTTCTGCTATTTATCTGCGCAGCTTAGCTTTGACGTACGCCCACTGCAATTGTTGCAATTATTATCTGACATTTTGTTAGTACTGTACGGTTCAGAGTTCAGATGCCCCTACCAGTCGCTTACTTACGACTACCATATCCATTTATCAAGAGTGTACCAAACCGTGAAATAAGACAAACAATAAAGAAATTAAAGAACAACAAGGCCTGTGGGGAAGACCAGGTATATGCTGAGCTTTTAAAAAATGGAGGACCACAATTGGAAATAGATCTACATTCCTTAATTGAAACAATTTGGGAGACAGAAAACATACCGGCCGATTGGAAAACTGCAATTATGTGCCCCATCTTTAAGAAGAATGATCCCCTTGTCTGTGATAACTACAGAGGAATTGCCCTACTCGATGTCACTTATAAAATTTTGTCGATGTGTATACTACACAGACTGATTCCCATAACCGAAGAACTGATTGGGGACTACCAATGTGGTTTCCGCACTAACAGATCCACTTTGGATCACTTATTCACATTGAGACAAATAAATGAGAAGGCGGAATTTAATGTAGATATCCATATTCTATTTATAGACTTCAAGAAGGCCTATGATAGCATACACCGACAGACACTCTTAAACACCATAAAAGAATTTGAAATACCATTAAAATTAATCAAATTAGTTAAAATGTGTTTGGAAGAAACCATATGCAAAGTTAAGACACCTGCAGGAGAGACTGAAAATTTTAAGGTGTACACTGGACTGAGACAAGGGGATGCCATCTCACCTATTCTATTTAATATTATCTTAGAGAAGATTGATAGAGAATTCACCAAAACTAATCCACAAGGGATCCAACTGCAGGGACAGAACATTACTAGACTTGCTTATGCAGATGATGTAGCCTTAATAAGCACTTCAAAAGCTGAATTAATCAGGATGATGCAAAATTATTACAAAATAGCTGAGAAAGCTGGACTTCCTGTGAATGAAGAAAAGACAGAATATCTAGTCATAAGTAAAAAACTCCAAAAGAATACACCACTGACCGTAAATGGTCTCACTTTCAAGGCAGTTGACCACTTCAAGTACTTAGGGAGTCTTTTTAGCAGAGACAATAGAGCAGAAATAGAAATAGACGCCCGTCTAGCAGCAGCTAATAGAACTTTTTACAGCTGTATCAAAATTTTAAGGATGAGATCACTTAGTACTGAATTCAAAATCCGTTTTTATCAGTCAACTATTGTACCAGTAGCATTATATGGATGTGAAGCTATTACATTCAGGAAAAAAGATGAAGAAAAACTGTTGATATTTGAAAGAAAAATACTAAGAAAAATATTTGGACCAATCTTCGATGAAAATGTCATGGAGTGGAGGATAAGGAAAAATGAAGAACTACGGGAGCTGTACAAACATAGTACCATTGTGGATATGTTAAAGAAAAGAAGACTGAACTGGGCTGGTCATGTAGCAAGGATGCCGGAGAACAGACTACCCAAAATAGCATCCACTAAGAAATTAGAAGGAAAGAGAAGAAGAGGAAGACCTCGAATTAGGTGGATGGAGAATATCTGGGAAGATGCAGCTAGGATGGGCATCAACTCTGACTGGACAACAAATTCCCTGGATAGAAATAATTGGAAGAGGCTCGTAGAGCAGGTGTATGGTCGATAAGGCCTTAGCCACGTGTAAAGTAAAGTAAAGTAAGTAAGTACCAAACCGTTCAGGGAGAAAGAGAGTATGAGCCTTTGGTATGCGGCGCTACAGAATAGTATTGA
Organism: Schistocerca nitens; assembly: GCF_023898315.1. Classification (NCBI taxonomy): domain Eukaryota; kingdom Metazoa; phylum Arthropoda; class Insecta; order Orthoptera; family Acrididae; genus Schistocerca; species Schistocerca nitens. The sequence goes on from NC_064621.1 coordinate 57,989,773, forward strand.
AGATTGGGGTAGTTAGGATGACTAACGAAGAGGTGGTGAATAGAATTACTGAGAACAATATACCTACCAAGAATGAATCGGTTGATAGGAACCGTACTGAGGCATCAAAGAATAATTAGTGTGGTAATGGAAGGAAGCGGTGGGTGGGGGTCTAACTGTGGAAGAAAACCAAAGCTTGACTGTAACAACCAGGTTCTGATGAACGTAGGTTGCAGCAAGTAGGGCGACATGAAGGGGCTTGTACAGCGTGCAAACTTGCATCAAACTAATCTTCGGACCGAAGACCATTATAAACTATCGATAGATTTAGTACTTACATCATAGTTTCCTTCGAAAATAAATCCGTTAACAGTACATCTGGGAGCACACAATACCTGCGGCGTGTCTCATCGGAATGTGTTTGCCCTGTCGGCCTCTTGCGGTCGCGCTCCGTTAGAAAGCACTCTGGGCTCTCCGTTGACAGCTGTCATGTTTTCCTGTCTCACATGACTGACGTCAAACAGATCGTAGCCACGGCCGTGTCCATTATACGGCTATGCGGTTTCTCCTACATAGCATCTGTGAACTGCAGACAAAGTTCTGCAGATTGTTACAACAGCGAGAGTTCCCAGTAAACACAAATAATCTCGTGTATAATGGCTACAACTGGCAAACAGAGAAAGTAAAAAACATATTTTTAACAAGCTACCAACCACTAAATTTACGACGTTCAAGTCATAGTTTATTTTTCGATGGGCGTACATTAATTACGACGCTAAACACCTCACCGTCGTAACCATCATCGTTAATTACACCAATTGCTGATCACCTGTGGAAGGGCCATGTTGCTCTACAGTAAAGTGGCAGAAATTGGAACAGTGATAACTGTATCAGGCGTAATAATAATAGGGTAAAATTGTAGCCCATGTGGTTAATGTTACATCTTCCTTCTCTTTTTTCTCGAAACATTTCCGTTATCACGTAGTAGATATCATGATATTAGGTCGGCGTTTGTTGTAACATATGCTGTTAGCTATAGAATCATGAAATGTTTGAGCCTTATGCATGTAATGAGTCAGCATAAACTAATATAAGTATCATTGAGCACGTTCTAATGGAGATAATTAACAACAGATTGAGATAGAAACCTGAATTCCATTAGCAAAATTTCTGAGGTTGTTTACGGATATTGCTTGAGTATATTGGCATAAGAGGCGCGTGGTCTTGAGTGGCTCATTACAGACTTATAACCCCAAATTACGTCTGTATGTGAAACGTTCTGAAAATATCCACACAACAGTGCAGCTGTCGACGGTATGCACTGGCTGTCCTGATTGGAAATAAGCTGGGTCCATTCACTAACGGTACTTGCCGTTGACAACAACAACAGGTAGCCACTGTTTTCTTCGTCCTCGAACTTGCAGTTAGTACTGCAAGTATTAGTTGTACGTTACCAGTGACACACAGTAACACAGATATGCTTACTGATAAAGAATTGGCTGATTTGCACGTCGGGCTCCGTTTCACTGAATGCAGTGATAAAGCGGCACAACCACGATAAGCTCATCTGTTCCTGCAGCAAAGACAGTCACATCACAGTACTTTCGCATTTGTAGAGTGTTGATACCTTGCTCTGTACATTATGGTGATTGAGTATCACAAGATTTTTCATTGATAGAAACGAAGCGAGTGGTGTAACAAACCGAATAAATCATATTTAAACAATTTGCAGTGTATCATTTGAAGACCACAATTGTCTTACACCAAAATATTCAGAAAATATGTCAATAGGAACAACCGAAATTTGTCGTTGGAGTTCTGGTTCACCGTATGTGAGTCCTTCACATCAGAGCGGCATTAACAGTTGCAGTGTATAATCATCGAACGACTGCAGTATACATCTTTTCTTCTTATATTTATTCTGCTCGTAGGTGACATTTAATGCTTTAATTGGTGGGATCTCAAACAAAATACACATTTCATGAAATTAATTTAAAATAGTGGATCATGTAAGCGATGCAGAATCAAACAATTTTTAAACTGCATAATCTTCCTCTCAAACAAGGAAGACAGGGTTTTGCATAACCATAAACGGTTCATTTCCATGCTCTAACACATTTTAACATATCTTCGTCATACTTTAACTAAGAGAAACACGACGGAACATAATAAATCAGCATACAGCATGAAACTCTTTCTCGTATCCGATATTCTAACTGCCCCTCGTCAGTACTGATAGTGCAGTGCGCACTAGTCTCTCTGAATCGCGAATGCGCTGAAGTATCGCTGGAGTACCACCGTCCGTACTAGGGCACGAGGAATCTACGCCTCAAGTACCGGAGCTCAAGGAACGTGAAGACTAAACAATTGGTCTAGCTTTTCCTGTCCATATGTCACGGAAGCTGTTGTTTAGAAGCCCACGGGCAATAAAGTTTACTTGTGGGTGAATTTAAAATCTCTTTGTTGATGAATATATAAGTGAAATCTGAGCGTACTGAAATACGAAAAGAGAGAGGAGAATATAGTATCCATGGCGAACTGCGACCCTGTAGTAGACGCGAGACCGCTACAGTCGCAGGTTCGAATCCTGCCTCGGGCATTGATGTGTGTGATATCCTTAGGTTAGTTAGGATTAAGTAGTTCTAAGTGATAGGGGACTGATGACCTCAGATGTTAAGTCCCATAGTGCTCAGAGCCGAGCCTGTAGTAGAGGAAGAAATAGACGTCAGACTTGTTGTAGAATATGGACTTGGTAATTGTAATGAGACAGATGAAATATTTCCTGAATTTTGCAGTAAATTTAGGGTGGTAATATCAAATAAAGAAGTGGAAAGTTGAGAGCTATTCTTGGAAAGGGTCCGGAGACACAGGAAGATGTCAACTGGATTACACCGTGGGAAAACTAACATTTCAAAGTCCGGTATTCATCTCCATGGCGTATCCAAGAATAAATATAGATTCATATAATAAGTTGGCTGAAATTTAACAGAAACAACGTACAAAGAAATATGGTGCTAAAGATCTGAAGAATGATCACGTGTAGTCGAAATTATCTGTATGTATACGAACTACGATAAAAAATACCAAAACAAGTCGTTAAACTGTGGAGGAAACAATAATTCTAAACAAGAGAATCGCAGAAGTTGAGCAGAGAATCAACTGCGAAGAAATTGTGGGTAACAAGCGAAACATGTTAATCATATGATGAATTAACGATACACAAAAATGTCCAGGAATAGGAAAAAATAACTCACTTATAAATAATATCAGTAGGATGTACAAGGAGGCTAAAGCGAAATGGCTAAAGAAAAAGTGGGAACAAAGCGAAAAAGAAATGGTGATCAGCAGGTCAGATTCACTCAGGCCTTCTGTAGAGTCTAAATAATTTCCGGCGAAATTAAAAACAAAAGCACCACCACTAAAAATGCAATATTAATGTCATTTTTAAACGTAAAGGAGACCAAGGGAAATTGAGCAAAAGTACATTGACTGCTGAAGTGACAGAAGAAGAAGCGACTTTTAAGACGTCGGGGATAGAGTGTTATAGTCACAGTGCGAGAGAGCCTTGAAAATATTACGACCAAAAAGGCACAAGAGAAGATAAATTCCTCCAGAACTTCTAAAATCATTGGGGAAGTGTAAACTACATGGTTATTCAAGTTAGTAGGTAGAACCTATAAGAATGGGGACATACCGCCGAACTTTCAGACAAACATTATGCCATCAATCTCAAAAATAGGAAATAGAAGTAGATGTAAGAACAATCGAACAATCAGCTCTATAGCTCTTCAAAACAATTGGCTAATAAATTAATATACAAAAAAAGATAATTCTATATTTGTCATATAACGTTCTTTTTCCGTTTACGAAAGCTAACTTCACTAGCGAGGCAAGTGAAGTGAGGCATAAGAAATTTCAAGACACTTTCATAATACATACATATTCCCAAGATATTGTCTGTTGGAAAGTAACCAACACAATGAGGAAAAAACATTTGCTTCATTCTAGAGTCGCACTTTTGTCTGTTGCCTACCGATCACGGTACGAAGTACCATCATGAGGCTGTCCCCTGCGGCGCAGTCATCGCGCCCGTTTACCCAAGTGGGTGTCCCATGTACTGCTGCATGGGTAAGCGAGCACCTCAGGAGCTGGCTGATGATGGCACTTGGTACCGTCATCGGTAGGCATCAGACAAAAGTGCGACTCTAGAACGAAGCAAATAATTTGTGTATCTAGAAAAAGAGTTTAGCGACGTCAGCTAGAGCAAGATTTTTTGAATTCTACATATGAGTATTCAATAAGGTACGACAGGTAGCGTCCAAAGAATAATACGAATGAAGCACGAAGAGAGAAGTAGTCGGACTTGAGAGTATGTACTATTCAACCTATACATCAAAGAAACAACATAGGAAATAAAAGAAACATACAGTATATGTATGGGATTAAAACTCAAGGTGAAGCAATAAAACAGACGAAAATTTTGAGGAGCAGCAAAATTGAGAACGAGCTTAACATCAGAATTTGGGACCACGTACCACATAGTACACGAAGTGGAGGAATTTGCAGCTTGGGAACCAAAATAATAGCCGGCCGAAGTGGCCGTGCGGTTACAGGCGCTGCAGTCTGGAACCGAAAGACCGCTACGGTCGCAGGTTCGAATCCTGCCTCGGGCATGGATGTTTGTGATGTCCTTAGGTTAGTTAGGTTTAACTAGTTCTAAGTTCTAGGGGACTAATGACCTCAGCAGTTGAGTCCCATAGTGCTCAGAGCCATTTGAACCATTTTGAACCAAAATAATAATAGTGAACAAAGTAATTAGGACTAACAGATGAAGAGGGCATTCCGCGAAAGAAGAAGTCAACTAGTCTCGAGCACATGTCCCGATGTAGAAAGAATTTTTTTTTTTAGAATCTGCTTCTGGATGACAGAATTAGAAGTGCATCATGGACAGTAGAAAAACCGTTAAAAAGAGAACTGAAGCGTTTAAGACGAGCCATCACGGAATTATAGTAAAAACTGAGTTTGTTGTTAAGGTACGAAACGATCATGTTCCCCGCAGAACCGCAGGACAGGAATGATTGCTAAAAGAAGAGCCAGAGTAAAAGGACACTTGTTGGGACATCAAAGGTATCTTCCACAGTATTAGAGGGACCGGAAAAGAGCGAATACTGTAGGCGGCTGTTGAGTGTAAGTGCTACTCTGGTACATAGAGATAGGCACAGAAGACAAAATAGTTGGGGGCGGGGGTTGCACCGTACTAGACACTCAATGGATTTTCAATCTGTATGAGTTCAAGCGCATGAAAACGAAATGTTTTTCGGGTCCATGTCCATTCATTCATTCTACAGTATTGTACTTTATGTAAGGAGTGTGTGTGTCCCGACTGTTTGACCGTTCCGTTGTGCTACATCCTGCATGATACTTTTCTATTTTTTTTAAATTAAGGAGCACTATCGACATCCACTGTTCTTTCATTATAGTTGAACCGTGTCAATATTCTTATATTTGCTCATATGTTTCTATTGAGAAAGATCTGTATTTATAACATAACATTAAATACATTGTCCATTTTTTCACAGTGCAATGAGTGCAACAATGGGTAACTGATTTATCTAGTTTAGGCTACGTGTGTGTACATCATTAAATTTCGAGCTCAACCGTCTGCATGCTATACCTGTGTAGAATGTCGGCCACATGTAACAATTCGAGATGTATATTCAAGATTCGTAGTGGGATGGGTTGGACACACCTATATTTTGAATGGTTTGTTGTTGCTGTTTGCTGTTGATTTAAACGCTGGCTCTGATGTTTTAGCTTGTTGGGGGGGGGGGGGGGGCAGTTTTAAGATAGGCTTCCCAGAAAAGGCATGGCTGCATGCTTGTCCGTGGTTTTAGCAGCTCCTGATGGGGACAGTCCTGTTTGGACAAGAAGGTTTTTATTTTTAATTTTCCTGATCGTTTGTCGGTACAACAGTTAATAATACTGATCTCTTCTAGTTCATATGCAACGAACACCTCGGGCTCTGAGAACGAGCGAAGCAACGAAACGGGAATGCCAGTCGAAAACACCGTCTATCCCCCTGTCGCAGACAACTTTTCTCACAAATTAGCCGTCCCGTCACGCTTCGTAGTCGAACTGGAAGCCCCACTACACCAACCGCTCTCTCCTGCTTGTGAAACTGCACAAGGACTCTCTTGCATACCTTGCTGTAATGGCGCTCCTAATAGAAACGAACGGTGGGAATGATTTAGTCGCGACGTGACTAGAATTAATGTTTTCAGCCCTTAACAACCTGTAGGCCATTACGAAACTTTCTCACAGATGAAAACTGTGAGCCGGACCGTGCCTCGGAAGCGAAGCTCGATCAACAAAGTTTTCGTCCACTGAAGACAAGTCTACATGTTTGTATTCTGCTTAGGTAGGCATAGAGCTGTAATGAAATACGATGTTTCGTCGCACACACACTCTGTTCATCTTGGAAATACTATACCATTCAACACCACTCTGAAATTATTTTCCGTTCTTCAATTGGCATCAATGTTAGACATTTGCAGTTCTTTAGTCTAATTATTGAATGTCACTTACATAGCATTTCGCTCCAAATAAGTTCCTTCTGCACCTTTTGTAGTCGGCTCAGCAGTTCCTGTATTGCCACAGAAAATTATCGCGTAGCTACTTACTGCTCCCAACCAGCTACATGTTATCCCAAAAATAAAAAAAAAAATTCTAAGCACCACTAGAACAGAAACTAAGTACTATGCGTGCTAGACAGATGCAATGAAAAATTTCCTCCATTTGTTCTCTTTTAATGCCAACAATTATTTGTATCATAGACAAAATACGTATTACTAATCAACGTATAAGCAATAAATGTAAACGTGAGCAGCTGGTCCCGGGGGAGGTTCGAGTCCTCCCTCGGGCATGGCTGTGTGTCTTTGTCCTTAGGATAATTTAGGTTAACTAGTGTGTAAGCTTAGGGACTGATGACCATAGCAGTTAAGTCCCATAAGATTTCACACACATCTGAACATTTTGTAAACGTGATTTGTCAGTGGGTGCCGCTATAACTCCACAATCCACCCGTATACCGCATGCTGTTTCTATAGTATGGAAGCCCTCCATCACCCATGAATGTAGAAGGTTTCGGTTTGGAACTGCAGAGGTTAGGTTCGAAGGAGACTCGTGGCAATGTTCCTTTGGAATCTTCGAGATGTTAGATAACGTTGAAGAATGTTCCAGAATGTTGTAGAATTTTCCAGACGTTCAGAGAATGTTCTGTAATGTCCCTGAATGTCCTACAATTTTCCAGAACTTTCGAGAATGTTCTAGAATCTTACGAGATGTCTGATATTGTTCCCGAATGTTCCATTATCTGTTGCTATGGGGACACGTTCCAGATCACAATGGTATATACAGGGCGGTCGGGAACAGTCTGAAAAGTTTGTAAGGGTGTTGCAGGCTATGTAATGCTGCGAAATAACAGTTGATAAAAAAATTCGATACGTTGCGGCATTTCCGAGTTAATTAACACCAAGTTAGCCGATCAGGCCGTTGGGCGCGTAAGGTCAAGCGGCCCGCCACATACAATTAGTGTCAGTTTTGAAACTTCCTGGCAGATTAAAACTGTGTGCCGGACCGAGACTCGAACTCGGGACCTTTGGCGGGCCAGTGCTCCACCAACTGAGCCACCCAAGCACGACTCACGCCCCGTCCTCACAGCTTTACTTCTGCCAGTACCTCGTCTCCTACCTTCCAAACTTTACAGAAGCTCTCCTGCGAACCTTGCAGAACTAGCACTCCTGAAAGAAAGAATATTGCGGAGACATGGCTTAGCCACAGCCTGGGGGATGTTTCTACAATGAAATTTTCACTCTACAGCGGAGTGTGCGCTGATATGAAACTTCCTGGCAGATTAAGAGAAAAACTGCGAGAAAAACTTACACTAGAATGAAATTTTCACTCTACAGCGGAGTGTGCGCTGATATGAAACTTCCTGGCAGATTAAAACTTAATCTGCCAGGAAGTTTCATATCAGCGCACACTCCGCTGTAGAGTGAAATTTCATTCTACTGTCTTTTTTTCTCGCAGCGAAGATGATAGCGCACAAGACTGCTTATACTTTCGCTCGGCTTCGATCATTACTACCGTGCCATGTCCAATTTTTTTATCGCTCTCTTGTTCGGTTTTAGGAATCCAAACCAAAGGCACGTTTAGGTACACAGCCTCTGGCGAGCCGCTTGAATTTGCGTGCACAACTACCTAATATCCTAACTTCATGGCTAATCAACTCGGAAATGGCGCAGTGTATCGAATTTTTTTCTTAACAGTTATTTCTCAGCACAACCCACTTTGCAACGTCGTTACAAGCTTCTCAGACAGTGTCAGAAAATGCTGTAGGGGCTATGATGTGATGTATGCGTCAATCTACATTTGGAAAGTGATTACAGCGGATCAAGCGAATGTGAAAGAGGTAGAAAGTGAAATAAATTTAAGTGATAGCTAATTGCTTAATGTAGTGAACAGTGAATTAAGTGCAATTTTAGTGTGTTGAGTAATATTAACTTTTAACAGGATGCCAAAATGTGAAATAGGAACAGACATTTCCAGTGGTGAATTGAAAAGAAGGAAACAGAAAGGAAACTGAAGAATTGAAACAGATGGTGAGCGAGAAGTACGATTAGCTTTACAAAGGAAGAGAATGAACAGAGTGAGGGAAACCTCGAAACGAGATGAAATCAGTGAAAAGAGGATTCACTGAGACACACCAGCAAGAGGACATAGAGAAACAGCTGAAGTAACAAGACAATGAAATGAACTAAGAAGAGTTACAATAAGTGAAGTTCACAAAATACATGAACGAAACTTCAGTGTACGAGAAGAGCAAAGGCGAATAAGTAGAGATTACAGTTTGGGAGGTGAATCATTCCGTTATGATCCCACTAAAGAGTACAACAAACACAAAAACGTTGTTACTGTCAAAATGGCTTAGGTGCGTCAGTTCTGAATGCAAACCAGTGTAGTAGAGCTGACTTAACAGTGATCCATAAAGCTGAGAAAGCAGCCATCCGCATAGACGTCGCTGTACCCAGCGTCCATAAAGAAAATAATAATAATAATAATAATGCACTGGCAACGATAATAGACAGTGTTGAATAGATGAAACTTAAGAAATTTTAATCTTATAAACATCGAATGTGAGTAACTTTACAGAAATACATTGTAACAGTACGTAAGTTACAGAAGTTCATTGGTCAGAGTAAGAGCGTGCAATAATAGGGTAAGATATGCAGACGAGATGGAAGGAATGAAAACAGAAATAGACAGCGACGAAAAAAGTACAGGTACTTGCAATGTGACAGACCTTCTGCCTCTCTACTAGACAGTAGAAAAAAACTGGGAAATGCCGAGAGGGAAGTTAGGTCGAAGATAGCAGATAAAGCTATAATCTCCTCTTTAACACAGAGCGGGTCTCGATAACACATGGGTTACTGGGCAGTTTCTTCGAGAATAGTATGGCTAAAATGGAGAAGGAGGTGAGGAAATATACAGCTTCATGTTAAAGGTGCAGCTAAGATGTTGGACGTATCCGATCTGGTACTGCAGTTATGGAATGGTAATAGGTGTTTAGGTCAAAATCTCGATAAAATAGAAATGACAACAGTAAATATTTTTTCAAAGAATGTTATTTTCTCTACTCGTGTACTAGGTAGATGTATAACTTTTTCATACAAACTCATGATGCTCAATGCGTATGTGCTAACGCTTACAAAGTACCTGAACTCCCGTAGGGAAGAATTGTACTTACAAGGGGAGGCCGCCAATTGTGAAATTCAGATTCGATTCATACTGCGCATAATAAAAGCTCATGGCCAGAGGCGTAATGTGGCAAAGCACCAAGATGCACTTCTCAGCCGTTGTCGAGAAAATCGACAGGTAAAAGAAACCGTTGCGGTGAAATAATCTCTACGAATAGTACATTTCTACAGCGTCGTGGCGCAGCGGTAAGCGCTCGGGTTTGTAACCCGAAGATCGCCGGATCGAATCTCGCGCTATGCAACCTTTTTTTTTTGTATTTGTTTTTTGTAATTCAAATGTGTGTATAATATATATTTTTAGTATTTGTTTTTTGTAGTTCAATTTTGTATATATATATATATATATATATATATATATATATATATATATATATATAATTCCCGGCAATCAGTTGCAACAATTATGCATATAATAAGTTGTTGAAAGTCGTTTGCCGTGGAAAAACTGGCGACTTCGAACATCATTATGTTTTCCGCAAACAAAGTTGTATTTCACAAACGTTATTAATTGTCTTCATAATGTTAACCACGTATAGTTAACGGAAGACGTAGAGACGATATGCCGAAACGAATACGTATAGCGTAAGTCAAACGTTCGAATTAGAATAGAGACCCCACGAACACAAATTTGCTGTGGCGGGTATGAAATATAAACTCCGTAACTCGCTCGTTACACTTGAAGGACAGATGTTGAATGGGCCGAAACGAGCCGCAGCATAACAGCGTAGTTACCCGCTAACTTCGAAAGAAGGTAGATGCGGTCCCTAGCGCAACTTATAACATCGTCGAAAATCGGTGCGGACGGGAGACCTTTGGTACACCCTGCTAAAAAAACGGAAAAATGGAGGCGGTGCAATTGGAGAGCGATCCACATTCAATTTTTTATTATTAGTTTTTTGTAATTCACACACACACACACATATATATATATATATATATATATATATATATATATATATATATATATATATATATATATATATATGTGTGTGTGTGAATTACAAAAAACTAATAATAAAAAAAAGTTGCATGGCGTGAGACGCGATCTCTTTTTTTTTTTTTTTTTTTTTTTTTTTTTTTTTTTTTTTTTTCTTCAAATGTTCGTGGCGGACGTCACCTGACGCCCATTGAAGTTCGTTTTTGATCGATTCACTCAGTTTTTTTTTATTACAGAGGGCAGCTAACCCTCTGACCGAACACGCTGAGCTACCGTGCCGGCTAAATCCGGCGACCTTCGGATTACGAACCCGAGCGCTTACCACTGCGCCATGACGCTGTAGAAATTTATGAATCGTAGAGAGTATTTCACCGCAACGGTTTCTTTTAACTGTCGATTTTCTCGACAACGGCTGAGAAGTGCATCTTGGTGCCTTGCCACATTACACCTCTGGCCATGAGCTTTTATTATGCGCAGTATGAATCGAATCTGAATTTCACAATTGGCGGCCTCCCCTTGTTAGTTTCACAGAGTCGAGGAACGGAGCACGCGGTCAGAATGTTAAATAACAAATTTAATTATTGCTCTTTATAATGCAGATAAAATTAATCGCGATTATAGATTTCATTTGGTAACAATCATTTCCAGATCATTCCAAAATCGTTAGCACCGTAGTAATGTGTGGCGAACAGCGAACACGGACTTGCAATGTTAGTTACACTCTTCAGCTGACGTATCGTTTCTGTGTCCACCGGTCTACAGATTTTGTTTCTATAGGACACATTTAATGGTAGTTCATCTTTCTTTACAACCAGTTACACAAGGACAAAAGGAATGATTTGTACCATGTTTAGCGTATATGCAAATTTATTCAATGCTGAATTACAAATAGACAGCAGAACCCCTGTTATGGGCATATTCTTTCACGTTTTTAATGTTAATTTAATAAGGACGAAGTGATTTCGAAGCTGCCTGCCTTTTTCACTGCATGCTAATTACGACTAGATCTACTAGCTACGTTACATCAGGTAGTCGTCTTTAATTAATCTTGGATATTACGTTAGTTTTATGTTACTCACGTCGTGGAGAGGTCAGACGTGCTGATCGGAGATCACGTAATTAATTACTCTTTGCCACGTCAGAAGCTAATCAACAGCAGCTACACCTCCAGGAGGCTAAATTGCTATTTTGTAGGGCGTCGATGACTTCATATACTTCTCGCGTTTCTATTATTTTTCTCCTTCCCTTTTTTTCGTATCATTGACACATTATTGTTCGCACTCACAACCTCCTGAAGGTGTCACATTCAACGGTCAGCGTTCAAAAGAAACGAAAGTTAACATCGAGTGTTCCAAAAGCAACAGTTAAAAGACGACTAATGGTCACAATACTCGTAAGTGCCAGGCTTAGTAAAACTCTCTAGCTCGCTGATGAAGTTATTGTTTCTGAGGAAAGTATCGTCGCTGGATTATTGCTAGAAAATGCATAACGGCTTACTTCCATTTTTTCTACCAAATTGCAGCTCCCTTTAAATGTGGACAAATGGACAGTGCTCGTATACAATAGCAAGGAAAGTTAGCACGCGATTATAAGATTAGTGGTAATCTTTCGGCATTCACTACCTATAAGTATCTACTGTAGTAACCTATGTAAAATTTAACTGAAACGTAATATCTGTAGTACATCAGGCGAATACGTTTTGTTTGGATATTTCTGGGAAAGTGCTATTTAGTCATGAAACGAGACACTACTGTACTTTTACAGTGTTTGCAATGCTCACCAAGTAAGTCTGACAACAGGCAATGATGGAACTCACAAACGCGCTTCTAGAACGTCAAAATGTCGAAGTACGAAAGTAGAAGGTATAAGAAACATGCTTAGCGAACTTAAACTGGACTCATTGGAAAAATGTGATGCTGTTCCCTCGAAAAGAACACAATAACATTGGAAAAAACGTATAGACGTAACCTAGGCAACATTTCATGTTGTACCTCCGGTAGTGATCGTGATTACGAAATAACGAACACATTCGAAATTATATAGCTGGTCACTTTATTTTTGTTTCTGACCCATTTGCGAATATTTTTTGCAGCGTTTTTTTTTATGAAAGCGATGTTTCCCAAGTTAGGTGTCCAATTAATTTTTTTCTTCTGTATGAAGCTAATCCACACCCTTTCCTTGTGCATTTCTTTAATGAATTTAAACGAGTTCCAATTTTTACTATAAATTGAAAACACACCCTTATAAACTTCCTGATGCTTTAAACCCGCGGATTCCTACTATTAGTACATGACTCTATAAGTCGGATTCCTTCTTAACGCACATGTCTATCTTTTATGCTTAGTAAACTATCTGTATAGTGGCGTAAATGCGGAATGTCTCAGTGTAATTAAAAATGCCGAAGCTTCATGCATAGCTGCGTCTTTTTTGCTAGTAGTATCATGTTCAAATTGTAACTATAGATAAAGAACAACAGAGATTCTGCATCTCTAGATCCGGAAAGCGTTTGATACGGTGCCCCATTTATACACTGAAACTTACTAAATCAAAAATGATTTTCCACAACACTAATTATTGTATAATAGTATTATAAACATTGTCTACGCTTAAGAACAATTTTTGTTGTTGAATATCTTTATTTTCTTTTAGGGTGCATAGCAATTCTGTGGCGGATGATATTACAAATTTTGAGTTTTTTCTTTCCCGAAAAAATTAATTCAGAAGACGTCTTGAATGCTTCCGTCGTTGTGATAGAATTAGCTTCCAATTCAAAACTATATTGTTAAAGTGTGGAGTATCATACAAAAATTTCAAAATCACTTTCTAGGTTTTAAAGAAATCTAATAATAGATCTGGACATTTGTGAGATTTGTAACAAAATAAGAAGTATGACTTTCAGCTATGAAAAATGTAAAGAATTTCTTCTATTGTAGGCAGCAAACCAAGGAACCTTGTGCTGCTCTGAGATAATCCTTTTCTGTAATCACTTCCCAAAATTCAGAACTGTCCTAAGTTTCTTTACTCTTGCTGTATACGTGCGAAAATATTTGTAAGTTATTATAACAACAACGTCTATGTACAGGGGTAAAGAATCTCATGCTGTGTATACTGAATTGTGAACAATGTGGGCTGAACAACCAATTCCTGAAACAGGTTCCTCTAAATCACTTTGAGCTTTCCTGAGGACATTTCCATTCCTCTTTCCCTTCACACCAACAACATTATTATTAGTGTAACCAGAAGTATAAGAAATAAACTTTTCTTATCAAGTATTTTTTCACCCACTGCAGTAGATATCAATACCGAGACAAAATTTGAGAAGTTTCACCTAATCCTTGAAATTAAAAAGTTTAACATGAATTCCCTCGTTCAGACTGAAATACTGGTATCTTATAGCAGTCGGAACAGGTTTTACTTCTGTTTACGTTGTCTACCGTTAACGTTACATAATTAAGATTTTTCCAAATAACACAACATATCATCAGATATAAATAATTGCCTGGGATTTTGTTCAGCAGATGAAAATTTTGGGTCGTATAAGATTCTAATAGGTTTAGAAGTGCAGTTGAATGTTTTCAAGCTGTGGTCGTCTCTAGTAGTGTGGCATAAAAATGTCGCCTCTTTTATCGGCACCCTCCAGATCACTATTATTCCCATCTTCAAAAAAATCTCCTACGTTTGTTGAAACAGTAACATTAATAGCACTCGCCAGTCATAAAATTCTAAAAGCCTTGACGTTTTTGCAGTCCCGGACATTACCTCAGACAGCATTAAAAATCCAGGACTATCTAGACTAATCCCGGACGTACGGTTTGCCTTAAATAGTTTGTACCCAAACTAACGAATTCGAAGCAACGCAACTCAGTTGGCTTACCGAAGCAGCGAAATGTTTCATATGACGGCCATCTGCCGTCGATAAATGGAACCTCAACTGCAGTCTCCTGATTCCGGTGTAGGCTGCCATCTCTCGAGCAGCGCACAAAGCACGCAGAGAACGACGGCGAAGTTCGTCGGGTAAAGTAACGAATGCAACTACAGTAACTGGATATTGTAGTGGAAGTATACGACGTCGGAAAAACAGAATAACGAATACTAAATCATATGCATAAGAATTTAACTGTGAGTCATCTGAAGAGATAAATAATATTGTGTCCAGAAAGAAAATATCAGCAGAAATGTGATGTCACCGCAAAGTGTACAATAATATTTTCGAGCGCGCCGGCACGGTAGCTCAGCGTGTTCGCTCAGAGAGATATATGCACTTTGTTAAAAAATAAATAAAAAATAAAAAAAAAACAGAGTGGATGAATCAACGATGAATTTTAACAAGCGTCATAGGACGTCCGCCCCGATCAAATACAACGATCAAAATGAGGAAAAAAAAGTACATAAAACCGTTGAAAAGTTTCTATCGTTGTGATTCACAGAGAACTGCCAATATCCAAAGTTCTAAGATTATTTGTCTAGCTCCAGGAGCTGCATGAATAGAAAGATGATTAAATGTCTTTTGTAGAGTAATACCGAGAAGGCGCTATCTTCAAGTTATTAAAGAATATGTCTGTTGCGTGTCCTTATTGCGAAATCTCACTAAATTTTTCACGCATAAAACCTTAGGGCTCAGGCAGATTGCACGATTGCTGTATTATTTGTGCTAAAATGTGTTTAAGGGGAAAGGCGAGAAAATGCTCACAGAAGGACATAGTCTGAGGTTTGTCGAAGACCTTTCGTCTATAACACTCAAGTTCACAAAAGCTGTCAGAGACACGTTGACGACACTGATACGGAATGTGACGTCCACAGTATTGTAAAAGTGATAGTTTCTTTAGTGATTAGGAAATAGATCGAGTAAACTAACAAAAGGCTGGATTTTCTAGTGACTGTGGTGACGCCCAATGAAGAATGCTACATTTTAATTGATTTGTACCAGGGAGAACCACAAATGAAACCCTTTCCGACTGTCGTGTTTTTGGCTGTTGCTTAACATAAATCGTCTTCCAAGAAACCGGATCTCGTAGTGCTGAAGAATAGATGAAACCAGAATATACACTCCTGGAAATTGAAATAAGAACACCGTGAATTCATTGTCCCAGGAAGGCGAAACTTTATTGACACATTCCTGGGGTCAGATACATCACATGATCACACTGACAGAACCACAGGCACATAGACACAGGCAACAGAGCATGCACAATGTCGGCACTAGTACAGTGTATATCCACCTTTCGCAGCAATGCAGGCTGCTATTCTCCCATGGAGACGATCGTAGAGATGCTGGATGTAGTCCTGTGGAACGGCTTGCCATGCCATTTCCACCTGGCGCCTCAGTTGGACCAGCGTTCGTGCTGGACGTGCAGACCGCGTGAGACGACGCTTCATCCAGTCCCAAACATGCTCAATGGGGGACACATCCGGAGATCTTGCTGGCCAGGGTAGTTGACTTACACCTTCTAGAGCACGTTGGGTGGCACGGGATACATGCGGACGTGCATTGTCCTGTTGGAACAGCAAGTTCCCTTGCCGGTCTAGGAATGGTAGAACGATGGGTTCGATGACGGTTTGGATGTACCGTGCACTATTCAGTGTCCCCTCGACGATCACCAGTGGTGTACGGCCAGTGTAGGAGATCGCTCCCCACACCATGATGCCGGGTGTTGGCCCTGTGTGCCTCGGTCGTATGCAGTCCTGATTGTGGCGCTCACCTGCACGGCGCCAAACACGCATACGACCATCATTGGCACCAAGGCAGAAGCGACTCTCATCGCTGAAGACGACACGTCTCCATTCGTCCCTCCATTCACGCCTGTCGCGACACCACTGGAGGCGGGCTGCACGATGTTGGGGCGTGAGCGGAAGACGGCCTAACGGTGTGCGGGACCATAGCCCAGCTTCATGGAGACGGTTGCGAATGGTCCTCGCCGATACCCCAGGAGCAACAGTGTCCCTAATTTGCTGGGAAATGGCAGTGCGGTCCCCTACGGCACTGCGTAGGATCCTACGGTCTTGGCGTGCATCCGTGCGTCGCTGCGGTCCGGTCCCAGGTCGACGGGCACGTGCACCTTCCGCCGACCACTGGCGACAACATCGATGTACTGTGGAGACCTCACGCCCCACGTGTTGAGCAATTCGGCGGTACGTCCACCCGGCCTCCCGCATGCCCACTATACGCCCTCGCTCAAAGTCCGTCAACTGCACATACGGTTCACGTCCACGCTGTCGCGGCATGCTACCAGTGTTAAAGACTGCGATGGAGCTCCGTATGCCACGGCAAACTGGCTGACACTGACGGCGGCGGTGCACAAATGCTGCGCAGCTAGCGCTATTCGACGGCCAACACCGCGGTTCCTGGTGTGTCCGCTGTGCCGTGCGTGTGATCATTGCTTGTACAGCCCTCTCGCTGTGTCCGGAGCAAGTATGGTGGGTCTAACACACCGGTGTCAATGTGTTCTTTTTTCCATTTCCAGGAGTGTATATTAGTTGATGGTACCTCCAAAACCACCCACCGCCGATCAGTGGTTTTTTATCTGGTGCTATACTCGGTCCCCGACCCCCTTCGCCTCCCCCACTACCACCATCACTGTGTAGAGTAGTGCAGTGGTTGTGTGGTGGTAGGTGTTAGGCGTTGTGGTGTGGAGATGTGCTGAGAGCTCGCCTTCAGATCGTGGTGGACATCTTCCGTCTCTTTCGCGTCAGATTCGAGATTTTTCTATGATGTTCTGAAGCTTTTACAAACATTCTCGAGTGGTAACGAACGTCTTCGAACGTTCTAGAATGCTGTCGAATGTTACAGAACACAACTTGCGAACGGCACTCATTGCTTTGATACGCACTCCGGCAAAATCGTCTTAACTGGCGAGTTGTGCGATGTAGTGCCGACACAGCAGCAACTCATCGAAAAAATTATACCCCCCTGTAAAGAGAAACAATGTGAACAAAGATAATTCAAGAGGAACAAAAATATTTAAAGCCATTCATACAATGAAGAACCAAGACCAAAGCGTAAATCCGTCACCAGAATTCCTAAATTATCGCAATGTTTCCTGCACTGCTCAGCAGAAAATCTACTAAATAACGTCACAGAAGGAGAAATGTTTACCAGAAACAGAAAAGAAACTCAGTATCCACACCCCGAACGATATTCGTTTCAAATAACTTACCGCTACTATTCAGCTTGAAAAGCCTCAAATTTCCTGTAACGTGCTCGCATGCTGGACAACCACAAAACGTATTCGTCTTGGCACCTAAATATCAAAACATAAAATGTAGTTTATAGCAATATACACTGAATTGGTTATATGGCTGCGTGAGCTGATAAATTGCACGGCTTTTTCCGTTTAAAAAATCCAATTAAATTGAAGATCAAGGGAAGCAGATGCTTTTCAGATAGTTATTAATAATTAATCAGCAGTTTGAATAGAGAAAACAGTTAGATTCCAAAAGGAACTCCGCAGCTGATTAAATTTATCGCAAATGTGACTACGCAACAACTAAGATGCATTTTAAAAAATCGAACAGATATTATATGAATATTGAGGAAGAAGCAAGTCGAGGATATCGGGCAGCGCTTCTGAAGTTCGTCAAATACGCCTTGCATCCGATTTTGCGGCGTATGGAAACCCTGACCTCAACCCACGAGACTTTAAATCACAGCTGGTGCGTCGCTATTTTCTCCGGACTGGTTGACACTTTATTTCTCAATATCGTTTACAGCCATTTATAATTTTCGTATTCGTCTTTCCTAAGTATTTTGTAACAGAGCTCTTATTTTCTATTTATGCGCCTACGAATGTAGGCGAAAATGAATGCACATGCGACATTAATGAGTAAATGTAAGAAAACATATTGCTCTTAAGACTGTACTCGCATAAATCGGAGATAACGGCAATCTCTTAGGTGGAGCATCAAAACACACAGCTTAGGCTCTTCCGCTTGAACAAAAACGGTGCTTGAACAACGTCTGTCAAAATGTGCACTCGGATTGTTACACACATCGTTTCAACACACACACACTTCCAGTGTGCCTAGCGTGTCTTAGTTCCCTCGATAGATGCATGTACAATGTTAAATGCGGGCAAGATGATGAAAGCTGATTACACCTTCTCTTCATATCCAACTCCTTGGAATATTGGGCTAAACGATTTCAGGGAGCCGGACGGTGTGGCCGTGCGGTTCTACGCGCTTCAGTCTGGAACCGCGTGACCGCTACGGTCGCAGGTTCGAATCCTGCCTCGGGCATTGACGTGTGTGATCTCCTTAGGTTAGTTAGGTTTAAGTAGTTCTAAGTTCTAGGGGACTGATGACCACAGATGTTAAGTTGGGTTGGGTTGGGTTGTTTGGGGAAGCAGACCAGACAGCGAGGTCATCGGTCTCATCGGATTACGGAAGGATGGGGAAGGAAGTCGGTCGTGCCCTTTCAAAGGAACCATCCCGGCATTTGCCTGGAGCGATTTGGGGAAATCACGGAAAACCTAAATCAGGATGGCCGGACGCGGGATTGAACCGTCGTCCTCCCGAAGGCGAGATGTCAAGTCCCATAGTGCTCAGAGCCATTTGAACCATTTTTGATTTCAGGGAAACACCCAACCCAAATGTGCAAGCACATAAATAATCACCGAGCACTGTCTGGAATCAAGTCATCAAATAAGGTACAACAGCACGATCGTGCTATTGCAACTCAATTTCTGTTACTGGCTTTATAGTCCAGTCAACGACGGAAAATTAAGGGCAAAAATTGTGTAGTCGCAATGGTACAATGGAGTGTCATGTACAGCGTATAAAAAATCCCCATCAGTGAGGTGTTTGCACGGGGTGTGGGGTCGTTTAAAGGTCACTTTATTTTCCTTTACTGAATTTCGACTTCCCCTTTGTACGCTGCTCTTCAGCCTACAGAATTTTTAAAACATAAGAAGATAAGAAACAATAAAAGCAGGCGATAAAACAGAGACTTAAATTGTAAAACGGCGGAAAATTGTAGAAAGTTAAAACATAAAACAAAGGATTGGCGATGCTAATAAAATACACAGGAAGCAGATAAAATAGTAGACAGACAATTAAAAAACACGGCGACAATCTGGTTTCTGTTCGCAAGAGATATAAAAATCAAACCCAGCGACAGTATGCTTTCCGTTCGCAACACTTCGGAAAAAGACGCACAACACTGAACACTCACTGGAAACAGCACTAAAAAGTCGCATGAAGATGACACACGACCACCAAGGGCAGATTGGGGGGGGGGGGGGACCTGGACAGATGAGGGCAAAAAAGGGGAGGAGAGGAAAAACGAAAGGGGGGGGGGACCAACGGAGGGAAAGAACTCTTAAGGGGGGGGGGGGGGCAGGGCAGATGTGAGAGGGAATGAGGAAAGGCAGAGGGGGGAAAAGCAAAAGGATGGGGGAGAGAAGGGGTGCAGAGAGAGGATAGGTGGGGAGAAAAAGGATGGAAGGGGGGAGGGAATCCAGGAAAAGGACAGAGAAATGGAGGGGGAGGTGAGGATCAGAGTTGATGCGAGGGATAAATGGAGGGAGATAGGACATCATCTGGGAAGGGGAGTAGACGGAAGCTACCTCGGGGAAGGAGATGAAGGGTGTAGAGGTTGAGGGTAAGGGGGACACAATGGTGAAGGCGTGGCAGAGGGTGGGGGTTGGAGAGGAGAGGAGTAACCAGGGGATGATGGGGATGAAGACGGAGGGATGTGTTTAAAGGTCACTATTCTGTGTTTCTCTTAATAATTCGAAAATAGCTTCGAGCGAGAATATTTATCAATACAAAATTAAATTACATTAGCATTTCCTACAAAGAGGTCGTATTTATTTTTTCTATGGGACTAATACTTTCAGTGCATGGATAAATGGCTGATTATTAAAAATAATATTTCAGTGGTAGAAATTAACGTTTATTGCTAAATTGTTGTGAAGCAAGCAAGAGGTTCACAACAAACTCTGTGAGAGATTGCCACCACACAGGCACCACCACTCGCCTCGCACCGCCAGATGGCGCTCAAGGCACGGACCTGCTCCTGCTTTTTTTTTTTTTTTGTTTATTTGGCCTTTGAGTGTGTACTCAATTTAGCCATCGGCAACACATAGTGACAATGTACACGTAATTGAATAAACAAATACAGAAATGCATATTTACAAGAATAAAAAGCTTAACCGTTACAGTGTTGTATATGTTTTAAAAATTGAATTGAATCGAATTGGAAAACAATTAAAAGTGTCTTGGCTTACAATTCACATCAATTCTGAAATATCTTCATCAGCAAGACATATTTATAATTTACGTACACCATTAAAACCTACAGATTGTGACCAGTACTCTTGATGAAGTTAACTATCACTTTATATAGACGAACGTCTTTAGTACACAAAAGAGAAGAAGCTGATTGAGGAAGATGGTAGCCCATACTCAGCAATGTCTTCAGAAAGACCAACCGTTCACGGTCAAATTTGGGGCACGTAAATAAGATGTGGTTGACATCAGCTTCCGACTCAGGATCACACTCACTTGCTGGTGAACTGCAAACGTTGATCCGATGTAGATGTTGTGGGAAAGAGGCATGATTGAAGCGGAGTCTTATGGTGGTAGAAATCGTGGATCGGTCCAGATGTGTCCTCATGAACCACGGCTGTGAAGGAATCCGAGGTTGTAGCGCTGCGTAATAACCGCCTTCTGTCTGTTGAGAAACGTTCCACATTTCCTGCCATTGTTGTTTTGCGTGATCCTTGACTTCACGTAAGTAGTCTGTATAAGGAAGGTGCAGATCCACGACGGTGCCTAAGATTGCCGCTTGTTTGGCTAATGCATCAACTTCATCATTATAGAGGATACCAGAGTGGGTAGGTACCCACAACAAATGGATCGTCCGGCCCGTGCGTGTGCTGCGAATATATTCAGATGTCACATCCAAGATTGTTGGTTGTTTTGTTCCATCGACTGTACTGAATGTTCTTAAGAACGCTTTGCGAGTCAGATACTATCAATATCTTGGGGAAGCAAGTGCTAGAGACACACTTAAGTGCTTCCAAAACTGCCACTGTCTCCGCCGTAAAAATAGAAGTGCTCGTAGGCAGTTTGAAGGTTTTGCGGATCTGGACCTGAGGGCAGAAAAAAGCGCATCCTGTACAGTCTTCTTGCGGAATTTTGGAGCCATCGGTATATACACAAAGAAAACCCGGCCACTGTGCTTGAACGAGACGATTGAAGCCAACGTTGACATTAGTACTGTCCAGCCAGGTCGTACTTAAATAATGGACTGGGATCTGAGAGCAGAGCGTTTGAAGATCATATTCAAAAACAGGTAGATGCGCTGAACGCCGTATAGAATGTATGACAGGTGACCGAGTGCCAAAGCTGGCACAAATGGCTGGCACTTTATTCCTTCTGTGGGATGCAATCCACAGTCGATAAATGCAGTCTCTACTTTGATAGACGGAACTGTCCATAATGGCCATGCCTTGAATGTAGAATTTGTCCGATAACATTTGGCGCCTAATGCTCAAGGGCATCGCCCCTGCTTCTATTAAAAGGGCGTTGGTGGGCGTCGATCGCATGGCTCCAAGACAGGTACGAATGGCTCTATATATTGAAGAGTATCTAATTTGGAGAGATGAATCTTTGACGCAGTGTGGTAGAATTGACAGCCATAGTCTAATCGAGATCGAATCATCCCTCGGTACATGGTAAAACACTCTGGTGCGCTCCCCACCAGACACGAATGAGTGATATGATTACATTTAAACCTTCTTCACACTTGGTAACGGTGGATCGGATGTGGGGCGCCCAGCTTAACCGAGAGTCAAAAATCATCCCCAGAAATCGAACGTGAGATTTTATTTGGAAGGTGTACTTGCCACGGGTAAAGTGATCTTCAGTGCGAGCTGTCGTCGACTTGGGGAAGGGAACGACTGCTGATTTCTCAGCCGAGATCTCCAACCCATTGATAGAGAGCCACTCATCGATGTGTGCGATGGTTGTGGTTAATGCCGTTTTGGCCTGAAGATATGAAGCAGCAGTAGAATAAACACATATATCATCAGCATACTGTAGGATTTTTGTGGGGGGAGTAAGTATGCGTTCTAGGTCGTGCGTATATAGAGTATACAGGAGAGGACTTAAAATTGCACCTTGCGGCAAGCCCTGGGAGACATAAAAAGGTCCGACCATGGTACCTTTGAAACGGACGTAGATCGTTCTTTAAGTAATCAGGGTACTGATACCGTAGATCATCCGTGAAGGAATTCCGAATCCTGCCAGCTTGTCCAAGAGTAGCGGTATTTGTACGTGATCATATGCACCCTTAACGTCAAGAAAAGCTGCCACTACTGTCTCTTTCGTTTGAAAAGCTGACGTGATATCCATATTAAGCAAAAACGGGTTATCCATGGTCCCTTTCCCTTTTCTGAAGCCGTATTGACTCCGAGGCAACAAATTACTTTTTTCAAGCCACCATTCTTGTCTCCTTTTTACCATTCGTTCCAGTGTTTTTGCAACACACGACGGCAAGGCAATAGGTCTATAATTAGTACCGACATTTGGATCTTTGCCACGTTTGAGAATTGGAATTATTACTTACGTCGTCCATGTTGATATGAGGTCTTTCTTCATCTAGTACTGATTAAAAATGTTCAAGAGAAAGTCTTTTGCTTCTATAGGCAGGTATATAATCAATGCCAGGGCAACTGTCGCTCGATACTTTAATAGCTTCGCTGAGTTCTTCTTTAGAGAAAGGACGAAGGAGAACATGATAGCGGTCTTCTTCAGCAGGGAACCGATGGTTTAAAAATGGCACCGTGGGAGGAGCGACTGTATCTACGAATTCCTCTAACCAGGACGTGGCAGCAGGAGGGGATGAAGACAGTATTCTTGTTCTAAAAGCTTGCCATACTGGTTTCATTATTTAGGGACAGGCAAAATTGTTTCCAACTGTCCTTCTTGGTTTTCTTCAGGAATTTGTTAACTCGCGCATTCACTTTTTGCACAGCCAAGAAGTTGTCCAATGAAGGGTTCTGACGATAGGTTTTCAAGGCGAGTCGTCGCTTCGCAACTTCCCGAGAGCATTCAGAATTCCACCAAGGAGGAGAACGGAGCTTCATTACTGTAAACTCTTTTTTCTTAGGGATGCTGATGCCAGCTGCGACGTTCATAGCATTGAGTAAGACTGGGTATGCATCTTCGTCCCGTAAGTCACTTCTCGTATTTGCGAGTGCCCGCCGAACAGTTTCCTTATAAGAGGCCCAATTGGCTTCCTTGATTTTCCACGTACTATTAGAGTAACAGATGTGCGTAGTATCGACGTTGATGTTAATGTGAAACTCTATTGGGAGATGATCGGATCCCACTGAATCCTTTTTAACGCACCAATTACATATTTCAGTAAAGCAGGGGGTGCAAAGAGTTACATCAACTGCGGAGGGTCCACGGAGAGGTGAAGTTATCATAGTAGGAGAGCCATCGTTGAGTATCACTAGGTTATTATCTTCGATAACGCTTATCAAGCTCCTGCTGTTCCTGTCTGTCACGTCTCCTCCCCACGCTACATGGTGGGCATTCACGTCTCCAGCTACGATAAAGGGAGGACGAAGCTGACTTATTAATTGTCTCCAGTCATCTTCCACGATAGTGTGGTGGGGAGCGTTATACAACGAGACAACTGTAAAGGTTTTGTGGGCAGTTCGTATCTCCACAGCAACTAATTCGAGTTTGGTGACAGGTACGTGTAACGGGTGTGGTCGTTGCGGCAGCGAAGTTTTTACCAGTAAAGCTACGCTCGCCCCACCCATCGAGACGGTCTTCCCTTACCATAGAATAATTTTGAAAGCGAACGGTTCGTTCGAAGTTGAACCAAGTTTCACATAACAGAACGATATCAGGCTGACTTACGAACAGTTCTCGTTGCAAGCTTTCTCTATTAGAATTAGCCGATCTCGCATTCCACTGAATACTTTTAAAGCCGCCATAATTTAGGGAGAGAGAAATTGAAATATGCCAGTAACGAGGTGCCGGATATCGGAATTGTTCATAGCACTATTTTGTCTCATATTTTGCATGACAATATCAATCACATTTATTATCTGTAAGTTCAGCATGACCTTGAGGCTGTCGTTGATTCGGCGCTTGTGGGGTTGCTAATCTGTGAGCAGCAGGCTGGTATGGATTTTGGCTGATAGGAGTGAATGAATGTTGCATGGGATATAACAGGCTGCGGTACTGAGACCACTCACGAGCGTTACTTTGGTTGTTTACTTGCGCCTGCCGTCGCGCCGGGGAGGCCGGTAAGCGACGTGTGTCTTCTGGGGCACAGTTGCACACTGAGTTGCGTCCCCACTTCCGCGTTGTTGACTCTGCATGCTTGCGGCGGGCAGCGGCGGGCAGCGGCGGGAAGAGTTGTGGGTTTTGAAAGTCCGGAGAGCTCAAATTTGTTGGAGCAGGAATGATCGGAGCCGGCAAGTGATGTTGTTCAACCCCGGTGACGGATGCATAGGTTGGCATACGAGCAATAGACAGCGCATCCCTGAAGTCAATGTTGTTGAACGTAACTAATTCTTGAGCTCGTCGCCGTATATGGTATTCCGGGCAGGAACGGTCAGTGGATGCGTGTTGTCCCCCGCAATGAGCGCAAATAGTGATAGGTGAGACACAGGATTCAACATTATGTGGACCACTACATTTAATGCGTCTCATCTGAGATCGATATTGTTTGCTGATGTGCCCGCAACGAAGACAATTAAAGCACTGCCTGACAGTTGGTACATAAAGGTCTACGGGACATCTTGTTCCGTGAATAGACACGGCTTCCGGTATGGTTTCAGAATCGAAGGTTAACAAACAGGTCTGCAATTTAGCGATTTGGTCTTTACCATATCTCTTCGTAAACCTCCGAACGCCTACAACAGGGAAGGGAGATTGTACGACTTCCAAAATCTCCGCTTCTTCAAGGTTGGTGTCTACTTTCCTGATTACTCCCAGCTTATGGACAACAAAGGAAGGAATGTAAGCTTCTATATTTTTTTGAATTTAATACCTCACTGGTAACTAGGAAATTAGCCTTGTCTGGGCTTTTCAGTTCCACCTTAACTTTTGTTTTTCCTGCTGAAAAGATGTTAAGTATAGAATTCTTCACTTCTGGCAAGGAAATATGCAATAATTTCCCTATTGCCATAGGGTGCAAGCGGCCTAAGTTTTTGTCCAAACATTCCATATAAACTACGAATGGTCCCCTGTCTGTGCGTTTGTAAAAGTTGAGAGACCTCGGAGTAGGTGCAGGTCCCACAGGAGGGGTGTTAGTTGCAGCATGTTGGTTAGGAGTGAGCCCAGAAGCAGTTGCTACAGGGGGTGAGCTACATTTGAAACGTCAGTTACAGGTAAGAGTTGATTAGCGTCCGCTATGAAGGTTTTGGAATTTCTTAAATCCAGACTGACCTCACTTTGTCGCTTGTTTCTCGTGGCGGAGAAGCTGGAGTAATCCTGTTCCGACAAATCCATATGCTCTTCTGGTGGCTGCATTCCAGATTCTCCCCGAAAAACTGCTAACGAGTGGCTGATCACAGCCGTCGTGTTGTCCAATGCAGTTCCTGGAGGAGCTGGTAAGGGTGCTGCATCTGGATGTAGCCGCTGAGCAGATGGTTGTTGTTGACTTTGTCCCATAGGGGCGTCGAAGTCACCATCCCCTTCTCCATACACCCCACCATGCATGGCGGGGCTTGCCGTCACCGATAGTAATGTCAGGTGTTAATGTGTCTAACAGAAAACCGTACCAAACGAAAGCTGTTACGCGCGTGCACTAGTAGGTAAACACAAGCGTCACACAGAAGAGCGACCGCGTAGCACGTGTTAACACTTCCGCGTCTGCAAGCGAACTGCTGTTCCTGCTTCTGCGCCTCTTCCTTCAACGCATCGCATACGCCTGCCAATAGCGTGGACAGCGGACACAGGAAGCGCTGTCAATCGCGGACTACATCACTTCCGTCTTGTGCTGCAAGACATGGGAAATCCTTCCATCAGGAGGCAGAAAAACGTGACTTGCCACAGACACTCAGACAGTCACGAATTAGCAGTTAGTTAATTTCAGTGTCTGCAGTCTACTCGGTACAATACTCTGACGACTACCTTCCAACTCGGCAGTCACTGTTACGGAGAACTAGAACTATTAGCAGAGTGTCTGCAGGATCACTAGGAGCTGTAGTGAAAATATCCTAGACAGCAAAGAGACAGCAGAGCTGTGACTTAATGCTTTCCCGACGGATCTGTTGCAAATTCACTTCTGGGGTTTACCGCCGGATCGTATCGTGTAACTCGCAAAATATTTCATCGATGTAACTGCTCGACATCATCAGATGGTGGTAGCTGCTGCTGTCACTGCTGCAAGGCGCGGCTGATAATGATCGCGCGGTGTTTTTCTTTCTTTATTGTTAATTTCACACCTGATACAGGTAGGCCAGCAGCGGCATATTACGCCGCTCTTCGGCCACAGATAAACTAATGATACAAAAGGAGACAATCGCAGAACAGACAGGGTGGTTATACAAACGTAGACATACAAAATTAAAACATACGGAGGAGCCGCTCCCGGGCGCAGAGTCCAAAATAAAAATGTTCAGACACGTGGACACGCACAGAGATGACAGATGGCACACGCGAACGTTGGAGCACAAACAAATAAACACTGGAACACTTGAGCACGAACACGACGGCACACACAAACACTAGGCGATGAACTCCGGCGCACGAAAGTTCACTATACGTATGCGAGTCTGGGGACCTGCCAAAAGAGGAAAAAGGGGGGAGGAGGGAGAGGGGAGTGTGCAAATGCCAGTGGCAGAGAAGATGGGGGGGAGGAAAGAAGGTAGGGGGTAGGGGAAGCCCGGGGAGAGGAGGGAGCGAGGAAGGAAGGGAGAGAAAGAGAGGGTGCTCTCGGGAAAAAAACACAGAGTGCGGTAGAGGAGGATCAAAGTTGGTTGGAGGGGTAGATGGAGGGGATGAGGGCATCATCAGGGAGGGGGAGTTGGTGGAAGCCACCTTGGGCTAGGGTATGGAGAGTGGAGAGATGGAGAGCAGGTGGGATGTGGGAATGCATGTGCGGCAGCAGATGGGGGTGGGAGAGGATGGGAGAGACAAGGGGGTGAGGGGGATCAAGTTTGTAGGAGGTGTAGAGGATCCGTATACGTTCGAGGAAAAGGAGGTGCGGGAACAGAATAAGGTCATAGAGGGTCCGTGTGGGGGAGGGGCGACGGATGCGATAGGCGAGGTGGAGCGCATGGCGTTCTAGCATTTGAAGGGATTTGTACAAGGTAGGAGGGGCGGAGATCTAGGAGGGATGAGCGTAGCAGAGGATAGGGTGGATAAGGGATTTATAGGTGTGGAGGATGGTGGAGGGGTCCAGACCCCACTTGCGGCCAGAAAACAGCTTGAGGAGACAGAGTGTGCCTTGGCTTGGATTGTCCGAAGATGGGGGGTCCAGGAGAGTTGACGGTTAAGGGTGACGCCAAGGTAATTTAGGGTGGGGGTGAGAGGACGGCCAAAAATGGTGTGATAGAAGTCGAGGAGACGGAAGTAAGGGGTGGTTTTGCCTACAATAATCGCCTGGGTCTTGGAAGGATTGTCCTTGAGCAACCACTGGTTATACCAAGCAGTGAACCGGTCAACATGGGATTGGAGAAGGTGTTGGGAGCGTTGAAGGGCAAAGGCGGTGTCATCGGCGTCCTGGAGAAGGTGGATGAGGGGTGAAGGCGGCGTCGAAACTTATCATGCCGGGAGCAGGCAAGACGCGTCGGCGGGAAGACGCTTGCCTAGTTGGAGGAAAGCGGTGCTCCTGGTGCCCCCTGCTGGAAGCCGCAGGAGAACCATCCGTGCGTGCGCTATGGCAATGACTGTCCTGCCGGAAGCTCCTGCGGCTAAAGGGTGAATTGAACCTGAGTAGTGCGCTGTGTCACGTGATGAATCGGAAGTTGTTATTTTCCCTGTTTTGATTTAATGGCAGCCAATGCTGGATTCCAGGCAGAGGATGGGACTCCTCTTCGCCCAATAGTGGGCATTATTATTCTCGTTACGACTCGTGATTTAGCATACATATAGCCCCTTTAGTGGGCACCATTCTCTCAGCATTATCTCCAAGCCATTTCTCATCACTTTATAAAACCAAGTCTTCTGGTTAAGACTGTATACCAATTAGGTTCCTTTCGGAGTATGCTGATGAATTAGCTCCATACTTAACAAGCACATACAATCGTTCTCTCGACGAAAGATCCGTACCCAAAGACTGGAAAGTTGCACAGGTCACACCAAGAAAGGTACTAGAAGTAATCCAATAAATTACAGGCCCACATCGTGAACGTCGATATGCAGCAGGATTTTAGAACATACATTGTGTTCCAATATTATGAATTACCTCGAAGAAAACTGTCTATTGACACACAGTCAACGTGGGTTTAGAAACCATCATTCCTGTGAAACACAACTAACTCTTTATTCACATGAAGTGTTGAGTGCTATTGACAAGTGATTTCAGATCGATTCCGTATTTCTGGATTTCCGGAAGGCTTTTGACACTGTACCACACAACCGGCTCGTAGTGAAATTGCGTGCTTATGGAATATCGTCTCACTTATGTGACTGGATTTGTGATTTCCTGTCAGAGAGGTCACAGTTCGTAGTAATTGACGGAAAGTCATCGAGTAAAACAGAAGTGATTTATGGCTTTCCCCAAGGTAGTGTTATAGGCCCTTTGCTGTTTGTTGTCTATATAAACGATTTTGGAGACAATCTGAGCAGCCGTCTTCGGTTGTTTGCAGATGACGCTGTCGTTTATCGACTAATACAGTCATCATTCAAAACAAACTACAAAACGATTTACAAAAAAATCTGAATGGCGCGAAAAGTGGCAGTTAACCCTAAAAAACGAAAAGTGTGAGGTCATCCGCATGAGTGCTAAAAGGAACTCGTTAAACTTCGGTAACACGATAAATCAGTCTAATCTAAAAGCCATGATTTCAACTAAATACCTATGTATTACAATTACGAGCAATTTAAATTGGAAGGAACACATAGAAGACTGCGTTTTGTTGACAGGGCACTTAGAAAATGTAACAGACATACTATGGAGACTGCCTACACTACGCTTGTCCGTCCGCTTTTAGAATACTGCTGCGCGGTATGGGATCCTTACCAGATAGGACTCACGGAGTACATTGAAAAAGTTCAGAGAAGGGTATCGCGTTTTGTATTATCGCGAAATATGGGAGAGAGTGTCACAGAAATGATACAGGATTTGGGCTGGAAATCATTAAAGGAAAGGCGTTTTTCGTTGAGACGGAATCTTCTCACGAAATTCCAATCATCAACTTTCTCCTCCGAATGCGAAAATATTTTATTGACACCGACCTGCATAGGGAGGAACGATCACCACGATAAAACAAGGGAAATCAGAGCTCGTACGGAAACATATAGGTGTTCATTCATTCCGCGCGCTATGTGAGAGTGGAATAATAGAGAATTGTGAAGGTGGTTCGAAAAAACCCTCTGCCAGGCACTTAAATGTGATTTGCAGAGTATCCATGTAGATGTAGATGTAGATACTGTCAGTGCTGCCTTCCACATTGCCTTCACCATCAATAAACAAAATGTACGTAATCACACAGTGCCCTCCAAATCAACACTAATCTGGAAACGTAAAACATGTAAGAGAAACATACTATGCACATATCCATATTTAACTGCAATTATATTTCTTTATGCCTAAGAGTATCCACCGCAAGGCATTCTGATGCAAAACTCATTTCCCCCTAAATGATCCTATTTAGACTGGAAAGAACTTTTCTCCTTGTTAACGAAGCAACACATATTATGAAGTTTGAGAAAACATTTGTTTGAAGTGCACATAATTCAAGAGAGTGTATCAAAATATTTTATTTAGCAATTCACCTTCAACTATCCACATCTCTTTCCCTAAACAAAACACCATCCATAATTAGATAATATGACCTAATCACAACATTACCTTGTTCCTTCCACTTTACCTCTTTCGATGATGGACCCTTGTCCTGTTTCTTGTCAATATTTGCAACTGAACATGTGATAAAATTGTCAGAAGCAAATGCAAAATACTGAAATTGTTCTCATTGTGATCATCCTCATTCACATTATACAATCCTACAGGAGGTCTTGACAGAGTGTTAGCAATAGCATTATTCATACCAGGAGTGTAAACCATAGTGAGGAAACGCTTCTAAACATAGCAGCTCTCTAGCTAAACATCCATGACAACTTTGCACTCATCAACAATTCCAGAGTTTGGTGAAACATATAGGTCTTGGTCACCTGACCAATAACAGTGAAATCTGACAAATCTCTATAGGAAAGCCAAAGCTTCCAGCTCAGTAACAGAATAGTTATCTCCACACTCAGTGAGACTTGGGTCACAGAATCAATAGTTCGATGAACCAGGACACCATGTAGTTCAAATTATTGAAAAAGTGCGCCGGACACTGTGACCGAGCGGTTCTAGGCGCTTCAGTCCGGAACGGCACTGCAGCTATGGTCGCAGTTTCGAATTCTGACTCGGGCATGGATGTGTGTGATGTCCTTAGGTTAGTTAGGTTTAAGTAGTTCTAAGTCTAGGGGACTGATGACCTCAGATGTTAAGTCCCACATTGCTCAGAGCCATTTGAACCATTTATGAACTGAAAAAGATCTGCTTCAAGACCAATTTCAGAAGTGTCCATACCAAGACAACACTGTTTACTTAAATCAGAATGAGACAGGTGATGAACCTGAAGAAGAGTATATTTCAACCTTCAAATTCAGTTGGTGCCTGGGAATCCCAATCCCATGGAATACTTTTACCCCTTAATACATAAAGTGATATAGCCACTTGACCCAGAAAAAGAATAAATCTGCTTCCTCACTGAAGGAAAAGTTACGAATTACCTCAATCTTCTCTGGATCATGCCGAATCCCCTATGCAGTCACGATACATTCAAGAAATTTCACGTTTCTCTGATTTTTCTAGATCAACTGTTCCACTAAAATACTTAAACAGTCCTAACAATCTGTCCAATACCTCATTATTCTTTCCCAATTATCCTCAACAATCAAAACATCAAGTAGTCAATCTCTCTTTAAATCAGTGGGCAAAACATCTAATGACGGTAACCAAACTTACATTCAGTCCGAAAGGCAGCTTGGGAAAGCTGTGTACGTCTGACAAGATGGATGCAACTCATTTTGCCAGTAACGTTCTCTGAAATCAATCGAAGGCAGAACTCTAACTCCATGAAACTTCAGCAGAAGCTCGTCCAACGTTAATGGCCTACAGTCTCTTGTAGAATTATTGCGTTTATCTGTTGTCAGTCAGACATCAACCCAATAGAATCTCCCTACTTTTGAACCAACCAACAATAGATTGTATGAACAGGCAGCAGGCTCGACGACACCTTGCTGTAACGTTTCCTCAACATCTGCCTCATTCTCTCTTTATAAACCAGTGGTACGAGATACAATTTTACACAAACCTTCATATGCTCTTTGAGTTTGAACTGATAAGAAAAACTTTGGGTCAACCCAGGATACTCCAAGACTAGAAATGAATGAAGTCATAATGTATTCAATAACTCTCCTTTTGTCTCATCGTCTACCTCCTCAACTGTCAACATGACTCTGTATCTGTTGCAAAGTTGAAAAATGTCTTTGGAAAGCTATTAATCGGAATTCACAAACATTAACCTTACTTCTAACATACGTCAGCCTAAATGGCAGCTCAGATCTGCAGAGAAACTTCAGACAGTGGCTTGCATTCGTTTCCCTAACTTCACGCAAATCAAAAATCAACTTCAGCATGGACACTGTTCTTCGAACTCACTTCATCAAAAAAACTATTCCTCCACTGCTGTGTCAACAAAAAATATATCCCCAAAATTGCATCAACAACAAACCTTGACATTATCGTAAAACTCACATAAAAATTATAAACTTGACATAGATATTCAATATCAAGTTCTCTTTTTACTTCGATACTTCTCCAATTATCGCCCCTTTCACCTCGGTCCACTGTAACGGCAGAACAGGTCTTTAACTTTCTTCCACACTTCTGAAACACCTAGTCATTCAACACAGACATGTGGCTCTCCGTATCCTAGCACAAAACAACGTAAATCCATTCACTCTATTCTGGACTCATCAACGATGTTACACCCTCCAGTTTTTATCTTAGCAATAGTTCCCTCACATCTTCAATGTCTTGTTCTTAGCTCTTGTGTATCCTCTTTGCAACCCCTGAATCGGATATCGACAGGAAACGTTCTCTTGGCAGTGGGCTCTGTGTATGCGTTGCTTTGTGATCAGCTGATGGCACTTCAGTGATTCATTGACCTGAATCTCTATCTACCCATCGACCGTTGTTATGGTTCCCTCTTCTGCCTTGACCGTGACCAAATGTCCTGTTATTCCTTGTGGTCTTCCCGCTCCTGAAATTATTACTCTCATTTACATCAGCAAAATCCTCCGTATTCCTCCAGTTATTATTGATGAATCAATCTAGATATAAATCATCTCATTGTTGATGATAATTGCTGTTTCTCTGTCACTTCACATCACGACATGAAAACTATTTGTCACTCCTACCAAGGCCATTATCTTCTCCATTAATTTTTGTATTAGAATCTTAACGTTTTCAAAATCGCGTTTGATGTAATCAAGCAGGAAATTTCCTCAAAATTTATGAATGAATTAAGCAGGATTGAATGCATTGCACAATATTTGATTTTCAATAACATATTTTCGCAGAAATTTGCAAGATTTGTAAAGACAGATTGATTAAAATTTTGCATCATAATAATTCCATGTTTTAGTCTGTCTTGCGCTGACACACACCAATATGCAGACAAGAACAAGTGATGGCTCTATTCATATGACTCACAATTACGAGGTGACATATGTATGCACATAGTAATTTTGCCGTCCAAATAGCAACATACAAATTCACTATACTCGGCGTCAGGTCAAGTGGGAGTAAAAAAAATAAAACTGCTATAACCAAGTATGGGGACAAATACTACTTTATGTGCTTCTGAACACTTGAATTTTATGAAATAATAGGATACGATGGTAATCGAAACCAGACTTCCTTCGCAACCAACAGCCTTACGACTGATATGTTCTCTACTCACACGAGTCAGTCTCATTTCATAATCAGGTTCTGAAACTGGCTCATCTTCATGACATGAAGTCACATCTCCATCGGCCACATATGACTCATTATAGCAACGATTTCCAGAAACATCTGCACCTATCCTTTCTCCAATCTTAGAAAACATTTCCTGATATTCCTGAACTAATTCTCACCTGCTCCTGTTAATTTCCCTTTTACATTTCTTAAATCACAATAGTGACCTCTGTCAGCAACACCTACCGTTTTAACTCTGATCAATACAAACAACAAAATGGCACGCGGAAGTAGCAAATTCAGAACCTTACTTTGCACCTCTTCTCGGCTTTATGAAATATCTTCTTCTGAACTGACTTAATTCTTCAGACTCCTTTCCAAGACCCTGTAACAATGTCAAATGATATGATACCTCTTCCTGAATCTGGCTAACACCTTCATGACTTGGGAGAGCATCCAATCCCACCGATAATTCTGTGACAATTATCACAGATCTTCAGTTAAAACATGCGAACCCCTTGTAACTTCTTATTTTGCTCATCCATAACTTCACATAAATTAACCTGAATCTCCTTTACAGCGACAAGTCTGCTTTTTATGGCTGAGATCCTCTCATCGTATTGAGAGAGCAACTTCTCTCTTCATTGAGTGGTGAGCTCATTAGCCCTGCTTGAAATGTCCTCCAAAAATGATTGAAATTTCTCTTCCAAATTTTGGATCTGCGCTTCCAGTGCATTAATATTAACTTGCTGTTCCCTAGAAACAGCCTCCAGCTTTTTTACTTAATCTATTTACATTAGCCTCCACTTTGTCTTCAGTTTACCTGTACTATTTATTTGTTCTCTGGCGTTAGCCTCCAGCTTCTCATCGCTAGCCTCTCGACTTACCATAAACGACTTCATTAGTGCAGTCTCCCGTGCATTGCCTGAAAGGATGGAACATAGTCCTTGTTACTTATCTGAGAGTCAGTTGATAACTGACAAATAGAATTTACCGGTACAAGCTGCTGTCCATCGAGGACATCACTACTAGTAGAAACTGTAGAATTATCTGAGACAGCACCATTACTACTAGTAGACACCAATGTCAATTTCAGTTTGGGATTATCTGTGTTCACCCTCACAGCATCTTCCTTACCTTCTGACTGTTTTGTTTAGAAGTGGGTCACTAGAAACAGGAAATCCTAAAATGCCGTGATTTGTAAAAGCTATGCTCTATCAGAGAAAATGGTATGATAAATATAATTAATTAAAGAATGCAATCTACTACAGCATGAGAAAGTTATCAAATCAGTTCAAACTTACGTTAATAGCACAACAGTATGCAGCAGTCGTAGCAACAGGAAACTGAACACCAGTGAACATGGAAAACCGCCTCTAGTATTTCAGCAGTAGTAAACGTGTTTTAACAACTCGCCTTATAGTCGGCCGTAGAGTAGTGGCGATGTAAACCCAGATTTGCGACTACAAGTGTAAAATATAAAACACTGAGCAAATACACTTTTGGAGAATCACGTACCAGCATCTCCTCAAGTTGTACCACCTTGACACTATGTTTACTGCAAAATGGGTGCATAAAAATAAGTAACGTTCAAAGCGTGTCATGCTACCTTTAATGTGAAAATATTACGTGTTAATCGCAGGATCAGTTAGCACAGCGAAAGGTTATTTATTACATTATGTAGTCTTAAAATGTATGAGAAGTATCTCTATCGTTAATGCAGTTCACAAATAAATGATCAGGAAAAGCAAACTAAAGATAGAATATTTATGCCGCACTGCATATAACTGGATTGTTAAATCAATTTCACAGGATAATACAAGCCCTTTGAGTGCACAAGACACATTTTGGAAAAATGGAAATACATGCTTATCAATGAATAAAGTTTCCATACACAGCACAAACATTTAATAAAGTGTACTCAGGGGAAGTGTGACTGAATTGACTGTAATACTCTTCAGATAAAGAGAATGAAGTCTGATTCTGTACCTAGCCTCGTAGATACTGACTTCACAAAAACCAAAAAAGTTTGTAAAATCATATTTAAGTCCATTCTCACTGCTCATAGCAGTTTGATAACGTAAGTCAGTCACAATTTAACCATGAAATGCATTGGCGGCTGGTGGAAAATCTTACCAATGTGCTACAATGTGGTTTCTATTCTTCTGAATTATAAGGGTAGCAACCATAAGTAAATTGAATATCTTAATTTTATATATACAAGTAGAACTGTTTAAATATATTTAAATGTTGTAATTAACCTATAACATTGCGAGGGATAAAAGAATCGAAAAAAATACAGTAGCCACAGGAATTGAGCCAGAGCCTGCAGATTGCCATTTAGAGTGCATGACCTCGGTGCCATTACGCCAACTGCTCCTCAAAACTCCCTCATACTATACGCTTGCCCAGTGTGTTACACACACATTCAAAGCAGAACGCTGACCCGCTGCCGTGGGCGAAGTAGGGCTGATAGTGCCGGAAGGAATGACGTCACATCGGAGCACGTGTAGTCCAAAACAGACAGCTGCATCGCTTCTCTGAGTCGTCATTTCAGCACTTGACAATTGTTTCTACTTATCGTGGATACAACGCTACAAAACATTTTTTCGACCTTCTCATTTGCATACTAGCATGCATTCTAAGAGAAATGGCGTAATTTTAGTGCGATTTCCAGCTTACATTCGAAGAGAAATTACGCAATTTTAGTGCAGTTTCCCGCTTGCGTTCCCTGACAAGTAGAATAATTTTAGATGCAGCATATTAGCACATGATAACCGGCCGCCACTGTGCTGACGAATGAGTAACAAAATAACTCTACAGATGTGCAAACCCACTGGATACCTCCAATCACGTAAAACCATTTCACCAAGCTGCAGTCCAGCAACAAGCTGCACTAAAATCCCGCTTCCTCACCTCACTGCAGTCCACACCATAGTGTGTATTCGAAAGCAATGATGAGAAATGCTCGGCAGTCGGCTGCTTCCTCTTTGCCCTTGTAACAGTTGTGTTACTAAATGTGACACTTCTGTCACTAAATGTAACTGGGTTTTCTCTTTTGATGCAAGTCAATTGTCAGGATGAGCATTCTAAAGCATTCTGTCAGGGTGACAATATTAAATAAATTAACTTTTCTCTCTTAACAACATGTGGGCAGGGTGGGTTCTTCCTTGGCTCGGGTATGAGGTCGAATGAAACATCATTTTTACATAAGATAACTTTTATTGAAGATTTGTACAACTGTATCTTACGGGATGTTCTGGTTCGGAGAGCGGCAGCTGTGTCTTTTGTGAAGTCTTCTGCTGCGGCAGCGGCGGCGGCGGCGGCGGCGGCGGCGTCTGATTACGCGTAGCGGTGTGTATCTCGTGTCGCCGTCTCGCCCAGTTGACTGGAGACGCGCAGCGCGAGATGGCCCGTTTAATTATTGCGAGCGAAATCGTGCATCGGATGATACCTTGGGTGTCGCGTCCCAGTGTTTCTCTTCTCTAAGCGGCCGCGTGTGTTCTGCGTCGGCCAGCGGAGCGGCGCGGCGGGGGAAGGCCAGTGTGGCGGACTCGAACCACGGACTCCCGCTTGCCAGTCTTCGGCTGTCAGGTCTTCATCCCAGCTCACAGGTGACTGCTGAGGTGAGGCCGTCTCCTTCCCGTCCTCACGAGTCACCCGGGTACGTAAAAATCAGACTTCAAATACCTTTTAACTTCTATCTTCTGGCGCCGCGGCCGCTGCTTGCTATTCCATTACAGCGGCGGACTTGGTGCGTCTGTGCATGATGTAGACTCTTCTTGCATGACTGTC
The DNA here is from genome assembly GCF_023898315.1 of Schistocerca nitens. Lineage (NCBI taxonomy): Eukaryota > Metazoa > Arthropoda > Insecta > Orthoptera > Acrididae > Schistocerca > Schistocerca nitens. The sequence goes on from NC_064621.1 coordinate 58,027,448, forward strand.
TTCAGCACCGAAACTGACTGAAAACTACTGCTACTTCTTCGTCTTCTTCGTCTCCGTCTCCGTCTCCGTCTCCCTCCGTCTTCATCTCCGTCTCCGTCTCCGTCCCCGTCTTCATCTGTCTGGCCCACTGCGTCTCGCGTAATTATTCACTTCAGTTTACTGGAGGTGAACGACTTCACGGTCATTGCCTCTTCTGTCACGTTGAGAAGCTCCTCGAACAATCTTCTTAACGTCGGTCATTGGCTCTTGGAATGTAGGCGAGGGCTTTTGATCCCATGTGACGACTGAGAAACACGTGAGCCGGTCATTGCCTCTTCTGTCACGTTGAATAACTTCTCGAAGAATCTTCTTTACGTCGGTCATTGGCTCTTGGGATGTAGGCGAGGGCCTTTGCTCACATACGACAACTGAGAAACACGTGAGCCGGTCGGGCGATGCCCTGACGGCTGAATCGACAGCGCCCGCTTATGTGGAACTTGCTGATTCACAGTCATTGTCTCTTCTGCTGTTCGGCCCGCTGTTTGCGAGTATGTAACTCTCTAAACTAAACCAAGTTTTTCATTTATATTCTAATTTCTAGTTCAATTTGATTTCACTAATTTATTTACTTAAGTACCACTCAACAGCCTGTACATCCGGAAGTGAGCCAAATCACGCATCCTTCAAACCTCATAGGATAAACATCCAAAGATACCAATGTATGTGGGTTAAAGGCGCTGCAGTCTGGAACCGCAAGACCGCTACGGTCGCAGGTTCGAATCCTGCCTCGGGCATGGATGTTTGTGATGTCCTTAGGTTAGTTAGGTTTAACTAGTTCTAAGTTCTAGGGGACTAATGACCTCAGCAGTTGAGTCCCATAGTGCTCAGAGCCATTTGAACCATTTTTGAACCGATGTATGTGGTCGATGTTGTGTACAGAACCGTCTTTGAATCAATGCTGCGATAATTAGATAGCTAAATAATTGAAGTATAGAACACAGAAAACTAGGCATTGAAATTAGCTGTTAAACAGCCGACTTTCAAGCTGTAGCAACCATAAGCAAATGTTGTTCTCGTGGTCTTCAGCCCGAAGGCTGTTTTGTTGCAGGCCATCGCGCTAGTCTATTGTAATGTATTCTTCCTTACTGGCAGTTAATAAAGTGAGAAAAATAAATAAATCGAGAAAAAAGGATGCAATACATGAACAAAGGTCTGCATTGGGGAGGATACGTCACAAATGAGATGGCGCTACGTGCTCGCTATTATAGCGCACATCAATAAGTAATTACGTAGTTATCTTGTTATACCGTATCACCTTCATTGTATTTTCTAAGTCATCGCTTATTGTCTTTCTTTTGGTGTATTAGGTCCTCGTGCTATTGTACATCATTATTGTTTGAAAGCATTTTGCCTGTGAAAATGTTCAATTGGCTTCACGTAAAAGTGACAATAAGTATTAGTCAGACTTCGTAGTAAAGAATATGCAGATTCGACTTTTTTATACGACAGGGTGCGATAAGCTATCGGTACTTCTGCCTTCAAACAACGTGCGCTCCATTTCTGAGACATTCATCTGGAATATAAAACTCATACAATGAAAGTAGTATATTAATACTAAAAGGTTGGTACCATGAATGCAGGCACCCTTACTGTCAAATATGACAATTAGTATTGTTGAGATAAATTACAGACTACAATCACAGGTACCTTCTACAAGATCGTGAGTAACATCTGAAGTGAGTTACAGGAAGAGGTTGGCCTCGATTCTGACCTTTTGTTTCACAATTTAATGAGGTTTACAGATTTTCTTTGCTATTCCTGGTATGCACTGCCTTTGAATCATTACAGCCAGTATTCATTCTCTTGTCTTTGGCTTTACATACATATTTTATGACATGGTTCTCATACAGGTTAATTATTTCAACGCAATAATTTAAAAAATGAAAAGTAATACCTGCTTTACAAGATACGTTAGATTATCATTTGAAACTGCCTGTTGTGTCCATCCCTTGGTCTCCATCTATAAGTTACAGCTTTTATAGAACCACATTTAAAAAGCTTCTTGTCTGAACTGCTTACCATCCACGTTTCACTTCCATACAAGACTGCACTCCACACAAATATTTTCAGAAATGCATTGTAACAAGTTTATAGAAGATTTTAAGAGAAAATAAAAACTCAACCGTAATTGATCAATGAAAAAAAAATCAACGGTGAAAAGTGAAAATTTGTGCCACATCGGGACTTGGAACCCGGATCTGCCGCTTTACGCGATTGGTTACCTTAACCGTCTCCCCTTACAGTTCTCCGTGCAATCTTCAATTTGTCTTTCTTTGGCAAGCTTCTTAGCTATCAGTTCATCAATTTGAAACATCGGGTAAGCTGTCTTCTGAGATTCTTGTGCATGCTTCCGTCCATGACTATCTTCTGCTGGTAGTGAATGAAGTAAAGTAAAAATAAGAAGTACTGTGACAAAAAAAGGTCCTCTTGGAAAACGTTCTATAATGCTAATTCGTAAGGATGGTACGAAATAACAGCTGATACAGTGCACACCATAGCAAATAAATTTTTTTCTTGATGAAGATATCATTCATTTTTCTATCAAACACGGTGTTTAAATGTTTAATTGCATGTTTCTTGTCTTTGTATTTTTATTTCTCTAATATCTTTTATGCTATGGCATGTCTCATTTTGAAATTTTCGTCTATATTGTAGGTTCTGAAAACTATGTGAATTCTTCAGGGTCAGATGAAGGAAAAAAATGAAAGTTTAAATCACTCCATCTTCCTTGAAGCGAGTGTGGAACTTATGATAATAGCGTTTGAAGGCGCTTTTTCTTATGACACTGTCCTCATACATTCCCTCTGCAGGTTGAAACAAAACAGTCTTAATTCTGTCTCGTTGTCGTTAAAATAACATGGACATAAGAGACAAACAAATATGACTCTCAAATAAAATTAATTTGACCTAGAAGAGGGATTTGTTCACTCTTGGAGCGCGTTATTTACTAAATATGCAGTGAGTTTGTCAGTCTTGAAGCCACTCTTTATATTTAGGTTTTGATGTCAAGGTCTGCTTTTGATGTGTAATGAACATATTGTCCCAGCAGCCTGGTGTTGCTGTTAGTTGTTGGGTTGGGATAGCAGTTGCAATCAGGTTTCATAACGTAAGTTATATCTATCGGCGTGTCGGTAGCATTTTGTTCCTTATTGGACATGCCCGATTGAAGAGACACCACAGTATACAGGGTGTTTCAGAAGCCATGATCAGTAATTCACACATGGAAAGTATAGGTCAAAAGCACCTAAAAAGCTCCAATAAACACGGGTCCACAGATCAACCGTTGTCGAGGTACAAACATTTTGTGTTGGGATTCATCAGTGTCTAGGAACACATGACATCTCTAAACGTTAAAATAGGTGTTAGAATTGGAGGGTTGGGTTGTTAGAGGGAAGAGACCAAACTGCGAGGTCATCGGTCTCATCGGATTAGGGAAGGATGGGAAAGAAGTCGGCCGTGCCCTTTCAAAGAAACCATCCCGGCATTTGCCTGGAGCGATTTAGGGAAATCACGGAAAACCTAAATCACGATTTCTGGACGCGGGATTGAACCATCGTCTTCCCGAATGCGAGTCCAGTGTGCTAACCACTGCACCACCTCGCTCGGTTGAATGCACTACTGAACTCGTCTCTGAAATCAGTTTGCGAATCCTCTCAGGCAGTCCTGAGGAATTCTGTAAATGCTGGTAGGTTGCTTCAATCCGCAGGCGTAATTCCTGAAGAGAGTTGACAAGACCAAACACACGCAGAAATCCATGGGATTTATCCGGAGACATCGGAGGCTATGACACATGCTCTCCTCTGCCTATCCAGTGTTGACCATACGTCCGACGCACTCATAAATAAAGTGTGCTGGAGTACCGTCTTGCATGAACCACATGTCCAGACGTTGGTTCAGTAGGACGTAATCATGTACATCTGGAGGTTCATTCCGCATAAACCGCATTGACTGCTGTCTTGTTAGCCTCTGTGGTAGGAGCCGGCCGATGTGGCCGACCGGTTCTAGGCGCTTCAGTCTGGAACGGCGCGACCGCTACGGCGGCAGTTTCTAATCCTGCCTCGGGCGACTAATGACCTCAGATGTTATGTCCCATAGTGCTCTCTGTTGTAGGAAGTGTGGTCAAATTATGCGGTCTCGGAGCAGTCCTGCCCAGACGTTCAACGAATAACGCTGCCGATGTTGTGATAGCAAAAAAGAGGATTCAAGGTACACTGTTGTTCCACCCATTGACAGAAACTGTTTCTAGGAGGCAAGTTGTTGAGGACTTGCAGTCGCTTGAGATGATATGGATCGAGTACTTTCCGATGTAGAATCCACCACACACTGCTACGACTCATGACACGCTCTTGGGTAGCAATCCTCCTTGTCGAAGTACTCAGCCGTTCGTGTACAATGCGTAACACCCGTTACTCAACATCGGGTGTTGTGGACCCGACTCGACCTACTCGTACATGGTGTGCGAAACTCCCGGTTTCTCTAAGGTGCTGATGTAACCGGTTAAATGTACACGGAGAGGAAAAGCTTCCTCATACAATCGTGCAGCCTCGAGGGCATTGCCATTCGCTTTGCCATACATGAAGTGCATGTCAGCGTACTCTTCATTGGTTTCACATCTGTCCATGGTGCCTTCACGATTGTAACTAACTGTGAGGGCTGTACTGCACAGTGCACGGAAAGGTAAAGGGAATTAGTTCCGCATGCGTAAAACCAACGTAGATACTATGATATCCAGAGGCGTTTACAGTTGGTTCCCAACTCGAATTAATGCGATACCTCGGCAACGGTTGTTTGCGGACCCATGTTTATAGAAACTTTTTCGCTACTTTTAGTTTGTACATTCCATGTGTGAATTATAGACCATCACTTCTGAAACACCCTGTGTTTATAGTAACATCTATGAGCATAGCCTGTTCACAGTAATTTCAGTGCAGAGGCATACTTTGGCTGAGCACTTGCGGGACTGTGCGAAAACCTGCGAGCATGGGGGTTAATATTGTTGATAATTCTTCCGGGTTATATGGCCGTGGTCCATGGAATACTTCTATTCCTTAACGTTTCGTTCAGTACTACGTTGGACGGATGGTACTGTTGTTGATAATTCTTCCGGGTTATATGGCCGTGGTGCATGGAATACTTCTATTCCTAACGTTTCGTCCAATACTACGTTGGACATCCTCAGAGGTATGGCTGGTCCTGTTGAGTCCTGCCGAATGACGAGTCGGGCGTCGGAGAGCGGCCTAAATACTAAGGAAAGCAGTGAGTATAAACCCTAAAATTCAGTTTACCTTTGAAGTGGAAAAAGACCAGACTATTTCGTTTCTCGATGTGTTAGTCATGAGACAGACCGATGGCAGGCTAAAACATAAAGTGTTTCGGAAGAGCACACATACTGATAGATACTTACATCAGAACTCCAATCATCACCCACAACAAAAAAGAGGTGTAATCAAAAGTTTAGTGGACAGGGCAAAACGGATTTGTACGCCGGAACATCTGGATACGGAACTGAATCATCTGAAACAGGCCTTCGAAAAGAATGGGTACTCAAACAAAGAAATTAATACATGTTTAAGACCTAATTACAGCAGGCCAAAGGACAAGGACGGTACACAACAATGGAAGAACACGGTGTCTTTACCTTTCATTAGTAAGGTTACAGATCGAATCGGCAAAATTTTGCTGAAACATAAAGTGAAACCGGTATTCAAACCTACCAGAAAAATAGGACAAGTGCTTCGTTCTGTTAAAGATAGAAGGCCACCATTATCATCTAGTGGTGTGTATAAAATTCCGTGTACCTGTGGCAAGGTCTATATTGGTACTACGAAAAGAAGTGTGAATACGAGGGTGAAGGAGCATAAAAGTCTTTGCCGAGTGGGTAAAATAGATAAATCGGACGTTGCGGAACATGACCATGTAGTTAAGTTTTCTCAAACTACAGTTTTAAGTACTACCTCGAACTATTATCCACGACTGTATACGGAGGCTATTCAAATTTATAAACATGAAGATAATTTTAATAGAAAAGAAGAGGCCTTGAAATTAAGCGAGATGCGGACAGTGGCGTTACAGAATCGATAAGTGATTTTTATCTATGACGGACTATTATGGATAGTTACATTTTATCTTTGACTAGTTTTCTGTCTGCTACTATGTGCAAGCTAGACCACGCCCACTTTCCTCAGTATTTAGGCCACTCTCCGACGCCCGACTCGCCAGTCGGCAGGACTCAGCAGGACCAGCCATACCTCTGAGGATACCCAACGTAGTATTGGACGAAACGTTAGGAATAGAAGTATTCCATGCACCACGGCCATATAACCCGGAAGAATTATCAACAACAGTACCATCCGGTCGTGAAAGCCTTCATTGTATGATGGGGGTTAATGGACTGTGCGCGCTACCAGCGTGTGACAAGATAAGAATTAAGTTCGACTCGGAAGCGTGTCCGGATGGCTGACGCTGTTAAGGCGGCTGTTCGTGGAAAGTACGAAATCCGGGTTCAAGTCCCCATCCAGCACAATTTTTGACCTGTCATAGACGAATTTATTTCAATTCCAAATTATAGACAAGTTCTTTGTTTCTCTTAAAATCTAGTATACATAACCGTTCACAAATCGTATCACAAAGTGGTGTCTGTTGTGTTGGAGGCACTGCACGTATATATACTAATTTGAATTTATATTCAATATTAACGAATTCCTCGTTTTCAGATGTGTTATAGCCAATCTGCATTTTAAATCTACTCTATCTCGACCATGATCAGTTGTCCTGCTAACCAAACAGTAAAGCTCCTCTACTATTTTAGTGTCTCATTCATTGATCCAATTCCTTATGCATCACATTCCTTATGCATTACTTCGACTACATTCCATTTCCCTAGTTCTGTTTTAGTCAATGTTCATCTTAAAACCCATTTTCAAGATACTAATCCATTCCATTCATCTACTCTTGCAAGACGTTTACTTTTTCTGATATAGTTCAAATGTCATTGGCAACCCACAACGTTTTTATTTCTTCTCACTGAACTTTAGTTCCTTCTTGGTTTCATTTACAGTTTTCACACTGCACGTACTCAGTAACACTGGAGTTAGGTTACGGCCCTACTCGCTCCCTTCTCAACTACTTCTTCACTTTCATGCGTCTTTCGTTTCCCGTTTTTTTTACCTTCCATCTTTAAAATTTCACAGAGAGTGTATTCCAGTCAACACCATCAAAGTTTGCTCTACATTTGTAAATCCTGCAAACGTGGGTTTGCCTTTGTTCAGCCTATCTTCTAATAGGACTCAAAGTGTCAGCATTGCATTGCTGTGTTCTGCAGTACAGATCTTCCCTGAAGTAGGTTTCTACAACTATTTCCATTCTTTTGCAAATAAGTCGCGTCACTATTTTGTAATCACACATATTAAACCGATAGTTCGGTAATATTTACATCTGTCAGCACTTGTCTTCTTTGGAATTGGAATTATTAAATTTTTCTTGAAGTCAGAGCGTTTCATATCTTGTTCACCAGGTGGAACAGATCTGTCACGGTCAGTTGTCCCAATGATCTCAGTAAGTCTCAGGAAATATTATCTACTCCAGGACCTGTGTTTGGAGTTAGATATTTCCGGGCTTTGTCAAATTTTCTAGGCAATATTATGTCTCCTATCTCTCTGTTTCAGAATTCCTTGTGTAGCTCTTCTGTATAGTTCTTCCACCTTTCAGCTTCCCCTTGCCATTTGAGCTGTTAATAATCGTAAAGGTGCTTGTATGTTCTCTAAAGGTCTTAATTTTCATAAAGGCAGTAACTTTTGTCCCTAGTTATGAATGCTTACACAGTCTTGCTTTTTGCCTCTACATATTATTACACAGAGATTTTGAACATTTGTCAGTTTCAATTTCCCCTGTTGCATTTGGTGCATCTGTACATTTGCTCCTCTGGTCAATTAAATTTCATATCTCCTGTGGTATCAAAACCCTGCCAGCTTAGCCAAGCGCGCTAACGCGCTGCTTCCTGGACTCGGGTGCGCTGGCCCCGGATCGAATCCGCCCGGCGGATTAACGACGAGGGCCGGTGTGCTGGCCAGCCTGGATGTGGTTTTTAGGCGGTTTTACACATCCCCCTAGGTGAATACCGGGCTGGTCCCCACGTCCCGCCTCAGTTACACGGCTCGCAGACATCTGAACACTTTCGCACTATTCCATGGATTACACTAGTCACAGACAGTAGGGGTACACTAATTCCTTCCCAGGGGTATGGGGTGGCGGCAGGCAGGGCATCCCGCCAGCCCTTCAACTAGTTGCCACATCGGATTAACCATGCCGACCCTGCGTATCCACGGGAAAAACGGCACAAGCTAAAGAAAGAAATCTTCTGTGGTATCGAAGGAATTCTGCTAGATCCTATCGTTTTTATAATCTTAACGTTCTGCAGGTTTCATAACTTCATCAGCCGGCCGGGGTGGCAGAGCGGTTCTAGGCGCTATATTCTGGAACCGCGCGACCGCTACGGTCGCAGGTTCGAATCCTGCCTCGGTCATGGATGTGTGTGATGTCCTTAGGTTAGTTAGGTTTAGGTAGTTCTAAGTTCTAGGGGACTGATGACCTCAGCAGTTCAGTTAAGTCCCATAGTCCTCAGAGCCATTTTTGAACAACTTCATCTATCAAAGCTACCCATTTGTCATCAGTTTAATCATTTCTCCTGTTTCAGTCAATCGTTGGTGAATGATCTCTTTGAAAACCGAAAAATATTCTGTCGGTTTATCCAGATTCCATGACCTTAATTTCCTCCCTTTCTGCAAATTCTTCAGTTTAATATGCAGCAGATAAACAATAAATTATGATCACAGTACACAACAGACCCTAGAAATGCTTTTCAGTTTGTTAAATTGATCCCGAAAGCACTGTCTTGCCATTATATAATCTACCTGAAACCTTTCATTGCCTCAAGGGCTCTTCCACTTATAAAATCTCTGGAATACTCTCCTTAAGACAATATTAGCAGTTATGAAAGTACGCTATGTGCAAAATTCTTGCCTTATCTTGAATCTATATTCTCATACTCCATTTTCCTCTGTTTATTTCCCCACTACAGATTACTGTCTCCAGTTATATGGTTACCAACTATCTAGAACAGAATTCAAGTTTCCAGCAGTGTTGTCATGGTCCTGCAGTCGCTTATGGTGATGAGAAATTTAAAAAATCCAAGATGGCGGCATGCCATGCCCCTTAGCTATCATATAACAAGTCATATACTCTTATCGACGACATTATCGTCGTCATGTGAAAAACCACGCTTCCTTCCTTCCTTCCTTATCCCGCCTACCAATCTCCTTTCCATGCCCAATCCCCTCTTCAGCCAATAAAATCATAATATTAAAGCAAAACAACCAGCCACAGTTTAGTATTTTAGAAGTCATTAAAAAGGAAGAACCAATCACAATCTAGTCCCAGACAGCCACCTTGTCTGTGCTCAGAAGTTTTTCGTCTGTTTCAAAAGTATTTATCCAATGCAAATGGTATATCTTGCAGCATTTCCACATCTAAAATGCGTCATGAACACACGTACACACACACACACACACACACACACACACATACACACACACACACACACACACACACACTCACACACACACACAATTATACCACAAACTTACAGGTAAAGCAGCACTTGTTAACTTCCAAAGTTCTATTATTGTACCATGCTTAATGTAATGCACAACAGAGCCTCAAATACTCCACATCAAAATTGTTCTTTCACACTTGTCAAGGGTTACAATGTTATTTCTGCATCTAAGCAGTATTTGTGTCCAGTATAATAATGTTGTTTACGCACACACGCACGCACACACACACACACACACACACACACACACAGAGAGAGAGAGAGAGAGAGAGAGAGAGAGAGAGAGAGACTTTTTCCCTGTAACAAGACTGTGATCTTTCAAATTAAGTGCCCAAACGCTATTTCCACGCCTAAGTGGCTACAAAATACAGGTGGCTAAAAACATCATGCTTAACAGAGAGTTCGCATCCATATTAGGCCTAAATGAGGCGATGTTGCAAAACTTACCTGACCAGGACAACAAATTGAATCTTAAGGACTTGAATGTTGGTGGTTTTGTTCAACAGTTTGCATTTAATAAATGAACAAAGTAAAATAAAAACAGTACTTGATGAGACAACTACAAGAGGTATCAAACATGGAAAGTAATATAAGTAGCAGTAAAGGGAAAGGCTTAACTGTTAAGTCATTCTCTTAACCTGGTACTTGCATTACTTTTCATGTTTGATACCTCTTGTAGTTGTCTTATAAAGTACTGTTTAAATTTTATTTGGTTCTTTTGTTTTATGCCAACTGTTCCACAGGCACAGTTTTGAGTATATTGTTAATGTTATTTTTGTGCTTGCTCCTTTTGTATTTGCTTATTGTTCAGCTTTTCACTTTTTAAAATACAGTACCACCACACACTCATCGATGGAATTTACTGTATGTTCTCCCAAACACCTCCACTTTCCTACATTTATTTATTTCCGTTTTTTTCCTATTGATATTGCTTAAGTTCCTTATATGTTCTGTAGATACATTAATAATTCCTTCTTCTTTTAATTGTTTTGCGTATCATACTCCATGTTTTATATCCCATGAAGTAGTCTTATGAATTAGTAATTTTGTTTTATTTTATTGGCTTTAGTCTATTAATATAAACTGTTACGTACGCTTGCTGTTCCAGTTTTGTGTTGAGGCTTTTTCTGTTTCCTCTGATTTTATTTATTTATTGTTTAGCTTTTTGATTTTTACATTGTACTACCACCACACTGTTCAAGATGTTATTTATTGTACGTTTCTGTTTCAATCTAAGTGTGTAGCTTCTTTTCCAATATCGTTTACAAACATTATAACTTCTTTGGCGACAACAATTAGCAAATGTCAGCATATGGGCTTGTAAGCTGAAATCCACGCTTCTCATTTACTAATCAGTAATGTCAGTTTCAAATGAAAAATGTCATTTTTGTGGCACATCAAGAACTCTTGAGACACACAAATAAAGTATCCTGTAATGTCAGTTTCAAGTGGTTTAGACAATTGAACTGTAGAATAAAGCGACAAAAATGACATTTTCCATTTGAATCTGACATTACTTTTTAATCTATATTTACTGTGTACACATGCAGTTTTTTAACATGCGAGCTTAATTTTTAACTCCCACTAAATTGTTCATACAGCAAAAACATTTTTTATGCAAAGACTAAAACAAAGATGACCATTCTCATTCAATATTTAAATAAATGATTGCAATTTTGTTTACATAAATCAACTGACTGTCTCTTCATGAAATGAATATCTCTTTGCATGTACTTAAAAACGGAAATTCTCGTGGCCATGTATGATTCACTTATACTCTGCATAACTTCACCTTAGTGGACTACTGAATATATGTATGTACAATGTGAAAAATAATAGACGTGTACTGCTTGCGTCTCTGTAGTATGCAATCCTCCACATATTCAGATAGCAGACAAAACTTATTCTACCACAAACAAACAAATAACTAAATTACAAAAATACGGAAAATGGAAAATGTTTTAGAAAAATAAACCCATGTACAATAGCTGTTTAGGATCTCTCACTTTACCACCTTCCTTCTTGTCCACAGGACATAATATGTCTCATGACAGTACGTTTGATGAGGAACATTTTCCATGTGGTACTGACATTCTTTAATTACTGCTACTGCCCTGAAGAAGACATTGGCATAATATGATTCCTTTCTCTGTTGTTCAGTCAAACATGCAGTTTCCATGGTTTTATCGTGGATGTGGTCTCGATCACTGCATCACCCGTAACATCATGACAGTTTCGTGGAACAGGAGCAATACCTGATAGGTTGGGTAATTGTACATGCACAGCGCCCTAGATTTAATCATTTTCACTTTAAGCCCTTGGCAGAATCTACCATGTTGTGCCTTATTTCTTATTAAATTCATAACATTACTCCTGCCATCCACTGCCAAATGACATTTGCCACTTGGAAGGACTATTCTCGTTTTCCCTCCCTGCAGGAAATTTATCTCTGTTAAACAGTTAACAGATAAACTTCTCAGCATGACAGACGAGCAACTAATAACTCCACCCTCAAATTCTTCATTAATCTGCGCTGGATATTCACCTCTGACACCTCTGATACAAATAGCACCAGCTACCAGACAGTTCTGCACCGGCAAGATAGGCACTTCATTGTGTCAGTAATGCTCTTAAAGAAATTACAACAATTACATTAATACTAGCATCTATATCGAGTATTACAGCTGTTAGAATTCCGCCAATAACAGTGTTAACCGGTGCTTTTACAAGTTACTGTGCATGTTCTTCGGATGATTCAAAATCTTCACATAGTTTTCGTCCAGTGTCATTGTTCTCATTGCATCACAACATATGTAGTTGATCGCTAGAAATGGTGCACTCGTCCCACTCCACAACTAACATCAGGGAGCGCGCTCAAGTTGCGTGTAGTGTGACGTTTCGTCCGTGGCTGAGGGGCATTCATACGTCACGAATGGATTTTAATGACCTACAGAATAGCGAAATATGAAAATATTTACTACTTAAAATTCATATAAATGTGACCTTAATAAATAAAATAAGGCTTCACAAAACTTTATTTATTGAGGTCATATTTATTATTTATTTTTATAAAGCATTCTTGTTAATATTTTATACAGAGTGTTTCCATAAGAGCGTCAAAAATGTAACAGGACATATAGAATGCTTCACTGAGTAATTTGAGGGAGGAAACCTGGGGTCGAAAAGCCAGCTGAAGCAGATACGGAAGTAAACTTGTCTACCGCTTTGTCTAGCAATACTGTTTTCCAGCTTATTTACAACTAACATGCGTACAAGTTTATGCGTACTGTGCTGTTTATTTACATTTACATTCCTTATTTGCTGCAAGGAACCAAGAAGTACGAGCTTGATTACTAGGAAGGCATGATGCCGGTTTTCTTTACTTGTCCATATGGTGCCTTTGTTGTATCGTATTTACATTGTCCCATGACAGAAAGTGCTATGAATCAACGACAGACCCGATCTTTACTCAGTGCTATACGCTGGAGCAATACCGGTACAGTTTCGGAGAAATCACTGACGTGCAACTTGTGTATGGGAAATCACGTTGCAATGCCCTCGCTGCTGAAAGGCTGTACCAAGTAATAATTTCCAAACAGGCATTATCCGTAGCGATGAATGCGGGAGACTGGTTCATTGGAAAGAAGAAACGAATGACCTGCCAATATGAGGACCACTCGCACACCCGATTTTGAAGAAGAGGTGCTGCAACGTGTTGCAACGAACCTCACTACAAGTACTGCGCGGGAAATGGCCGCTGCACGTACCAGCGTGTGGTGAGTACTCCACGAACAACAATTACACCCATATCACCAGCAACGAGTGCATCCAATGCCTGTGACTGACTTTGCACCAAGGGTCGCATTGCGTCAGTGGTTGCTCCAACAATGAACCGAAATCGTGCTGTTTACTGACAAGGGCTCATTTGATAGTGATTTATTTCGAACAGCAGGAATAGCCATGTGTGGGATGAGGAAAACCCTCACACTGTAGGGTAGTCACATCATCAAGTATATTTTGCTGTGAATATCTAGGCCAGCACTGTAGACGACAATCTCATTGGGTCATACCTTCTACCTGGCCGTCCGAATGGCCGTCTGTAGTTGAGATTCGTGCAAAACGTTCTACCTGAGTTGTTGGAGAACGTATCCTTGGCAGTCTGTACTTGTTGCGGAAGATGGCCACGCAAACAAACTTGGTACCCTTGGCTGTTCGTGAGATGTGGATCCACATGACGGTGCGCAGCCGTCATTGTGGATGTCTGCAGCCATCTCAGCGCTGTATTTCGTATTTCCTGGTCGCTGGATGGGAAGGGGCGATCCTATTCCATAGCCTGGAAGGTCACCTAATCTGAATCCTCTTGATTGGATATCTAAAGTCAATTGTGGGGTGGAATTTGCACAAGGAATTTGTTGCCAGAATTGTATCTGCTTGTGATGTGATTCGAAAGACACCAGGAATATTAGTCAGGGTGCGTCAGAATCTTATTCGCCGATGTCATGCTTGCATTGAGGTTGATAGCCGTCACCTTCAGCAGATTTTCTAAGATACAGTACAAACGGTACGTTCATTGTGCTAGTGATAGTATTTACAATTAACTGTAACTAAAGTAAAGAAAAAAGTACACATTAATGTGATTTGCTCCTGTTATCCCCGTAAGCCGGCTTCTCCAACTCCAGATTCCCTACCTCAAATTGTTCAATTGAGCATCCTCTAAGCCCTGCTAAATTTTTGCACGCAGTTATGGAAACACCCAGTGCATCATGTAATTTAAAATTCACTTCTGAACAAATTGTAAGTATAGTACTTGCTTTTTGCTTTGTTTGAAATTAACTAGCACTTATTTTTGAAATGTCTGCTTGTGTCTGAAAAAAAGTACTGTGAAACAATAACTTCTATCCAAACAGTAAAACCATGTTTCTACTACTGTGAAATACATGTTTAAAGTATTCCAAATAGTTAACACGTCCTGTGAATCTTCAGTTTCTGAGGAATTGCACTGGATCACGAGGTGGATTTTCAGGTTTTCCATTTTCAAAGATCTACGGTTGTCGCTGAGGATAGTTTTGCACCTGGAAAACAGGACGTCAAAAGAGCGTGTCTGAAGTCGGGGAAGTCACAGCAGGCCAGCCTTGGTCCTTGTCTTAAAATGTTTTGGTATTCCCAGAAAGACTATCGCTAATTTCGCACGTTGTAGAATATCCAGGACTCCGCCGGAAAACATTTTGCAATTTGTTGTTGACTCTGTCAGCCACATGACCACGAGCTCGACCCAACTCACTTTGTACAATTTGTACAATATTAGAGGCATCAAACAATTGAGTACCAGCAGCTTCCAGTCGTGTGGTTGCTTTTGATACCAATGCAAAGTTGACGTTGACGTAATTCAAGTTTCCAGGCGATATCTGTAAAGGTCTGTTAAGACATCTTTCACAATTTTGATAACACCTGTTCATCGCTATCAAGCTCGCAAAAAATTGTCTTCATTTTGGTGCAGTCTATGCAGTAGTACTCCGTAGCATTAAGGCCAGAACGCCATCGTATAAGAACAGGCTGATGGGGAGGGGCAGTGTGGTGCCTGCTCCTTGAATTTCTCCACCCGTAGTGGAGCCTACACGTGGATTTTCTTGCAACAGGAAATTAATTTGTCCACATCAATGCAATCTTATCGCACCTGTTCTGCAACTCTCTTTAACGGAAGTGCAAGGCAAGTGACTTACACCATACTGGGGTAGAGAATCTCAAATGCGTTGGCTGCTTTAGCCATGTACGAAGCATCATCTGTTACTAGAAGCAAAACGTTGTCTCTGACCACAGGAGCTTTATAGAGTTGTCAGACAAAATGGCAGATTTCGAGCTGTTTACTGCTTCGTGGCCTTCCGATGTTAGGAGGTACATTTCGCCAGGCCCCTCAACTTTTGGAATATCAACAACAACGCCTACCCACGTCTGTATTTCATCTATGGACACCCAGACCTTTTTCTGCAGTAACACTAATTCGTATTTTATTGAGCACCTTCTCTTATTGTTAGCATAATGACAAATACACTCTAAGCTAGAGCACTTGAGCACCTTCTCTTATTGCTAGCACAACGACAAATACGCTCTAAGGGAAAAAAACAACGGACCATGAAGGAATCATACGATTGGGACGCTAATTGGTACATGTACATGAACAGAAAAACAAATGATTACAATTGCAGAGAAATTTGAAGATTTGTTCAAAACAGAGAACTTCATAAACTGAACAAGGCAGTAATGCGTTGGATCTGCATCTGGTCCTTATGCAAGCTGTTACTCGGTTGGTAGTGTCGTTGCACGTCCTTCTGAGGTACATCGTGCCACATTTAGTCGCACTGGAGGGAGTGTTAGATCGACAAAACCCTGAGATGATACGGTGGGCCCTCCCCCTAATGCGCCAAACGTCCCCAACAGGGGTGACATCCGAAGCCGTTTCTAGAAAATGTAGGATTTGGTAATCACGAAGGTAAGCAGTAGAAACTCTCGCCCTGTGCAGGCGAGTATTATCTTCGTGCAGTGTTAGTCCAGGATGGCTTGCCACAAAGGGTAGAAGTCGTCGACGTACCGCTGTGCTGCAAGGTTGCCGCGGATGAGGACCAAAGGGGTGCTGCTTTGAGAGCAAGTGGCACCCCGGGTCATCACTGCTGGTATTCAGGAGGTATGGCGGGTGACAATCAAATTGTGTATCCTACGGCTGTCTAGGTGTCTCCAGACACGGTTTCGCTGCTCATCGGGATTCAGTTCGAAGTAGGGCTCATCACTGAAGAAAACTCTACTCCAGTCAAGGAGCCTCCAGATTGATGATGGCTGGCTTCGTTAGCATCCTGCCTCTTTGCTTGCTAGTGTGTGTATTTGGTGGGTGCACATATGTTGCTCCCCGTGACATTGGCCCACAACCGCATAGGAAACCGTGGTCAAGTGTTCGCCATTTAGGCGTCCACAGGTTGGTCTGCGATTCACCGCGGGTTACACACAGCTGGGGCCCGCTGCTGGAGGCACTGACAGGTTCGGCTACCACCTGCATTGGGAGGTCTCTCAGGCGGTTGGCTACATGAAAGTCTTATGATTCTGTAAAAGAAAGCAGCCTAAGAGTTCTTCGTATATGCATATGAGAGCAGTGAAGTTTGACTTGATTTTTATGGCACAATGTGATTCAGGGTGAATATTTAATCTTAAATCTATGATCATACCTGTAACCCATACCTTCTTCTACACTGAAACGAGTAATGGATTATTCAGAATTTTGTTTTGACAGTTATCCAGGCTTCCCATATCGATTCACGATGAAACATCCCCTTAGAAAAAATTATGAATGACAGTGTTGGTAAAACCCTTACGATATTTGATTTTCAAATAGCCGATCAGAACTAAACGTAGTCAGACATTTCGCTCTTTATTTATTCTGATCAACACTAAACTGACACACAATATTTTTAGCGCAACGCAATCTGACTTTCAATAATCCCTACAAAAGAATGGCCGTGACTAACAATAACCTATACCTGTCATGCATCACTTACCTCACAAAAATCTTCGTTACTCGAACTACTGAAACACAGCGAGCGCCAATACTGCCATCTAAATAAAAGATTATAACTACTGAAGGTACTAACTACTGATAGGCATATTTAGCAAATGAAAGATTTTGATAGAGAACAAACAATGTATTTACCTTAATAGTGTTCAAAAGTCATTTTATATATATATATATATATATATATATATATATATATATATATATATATATGTGTGTGTGTGTGTGTGTGTGTGTGTGTGTGTGTGTGTGTGTGTGTGTACCAGGTATCAGTTCATGACATCGAATCCAGTATTACAAATTTACTCTTTCTGATGGACACACGCCCAGATCGTCCGCTCTCAAAATTCTACCATCTCTCTCCACGTCCACCACTGCTGGCGGCTCACCTCCAACTGCGCAACGCTACGTGCTGTTCCCATCCAACTGTCCAACACTACAATAGCGAATATTCCAACGATGCCAACCAGCCACAGACTGCACACAGCACAGCCAGTGATTTTCATACAGAGTGTTACGTGGCGATACCAACACAAAAACCTAAATAGCCCACTTACAGAGTCTTTTTAAAACTGACATAAATCTTCGATGTGGTTTTCGATGGACTTTTTCCGTTGGAGATCGTGCATCTTGTGTAGTGCCTCTGTAAAGAGGTAGGAACATTAATACGGCATTGTGTCTGTTGCACTGTTGAACCAGTTTCATGATGTGTCATTGAAAGTTCGTACGAATGTTTCAGCGAGCCCATTGGCCCCAGGAGGCATCGGTATTGTCAAGAAGTGTGAAAAGACTCTGGTTAAAAATGTTAAATTTCCTAAGAATAGAATTGTGCGCCATTGTCATTTAAAATAGATTTTGGCGGTCCTTCAATGGCGAATACTTTTGACAAATCCTGAATTGTCCTTGTTGAAGACATCGCTGACATCTGCATCACAGATGGAAATACGGAAAAACCGTCGATGAGGATGAGCAAAAAACTTCCGAGAAATGGTCCTGCAAAATTAGTATACAAACATGACCAGCATCCTGTTGCCTGTGGCCTCGGGAAATATTGTGAAGTGGAAGCTCACTGGCATTTTAAACATAAACAGCATCTAGTCAGCATTATTTCAATATCTTTGTCAACATTTTGAGAGTAGCACTGAGCTCTGGCAATGCATTTGGCACGGACTATTTCCAGTGCCTCTGATGCAGCATCTGTAGTACAATACCTTAAATTAAGGTTTTCTTTTTTGTAGTCCAATACGTCTGTCAATTATTCCACAGACCTTCAACATTAGATTGTAAGGTGGCATCATTTTGAGCCACATTACAACTACCACGCCGGAAAGAAGACCCTTTAATAGTATAAACATCGAGACAGGAAACCATTAACGATACTGACATCGGCTAGGGATCTTAATTTGCAGCTGAATATCTGCACGTTGGGCGATAATGAAGCGGACGGAGACGGGAGGCCGGCAGGGGAACGGGAAAGACACAAGCGCGGCAGGCAGGCCTGAGAGCTGAAGACAACAGCGCCTGTAAGCTACTGGAAACCCCAGGCAGGTGGACCGCGGCTTAGCGAGAGCCACGTGGCCGAGGACAAGGAGAAGGAGATGGAGAAGGAGAAGACATAGGGGCTCGCTGACAAAACGCGTGGCGGCGTGTAGGTGGTTTTCCAAACGGCCGGAGCGGAAGCTTCTGGAACAGTCTGGAAGCTTCTAGAAGCTTCCTGACTGAGATTGGTCGGCGCTCGGAAACGAACGCCTTCCAGCAACATGATTGGCCACGCACATGAAAGGGGTGAAGAAAAAAAGAACAGGAGTTACGGAAACGCGTAGTGACTGTCAAACACTTGTTGCTGGGGCGTCGAGGAGAGAGGTTGCTCCTGGCGAGGTGTGCCTGAGGATCGTCTGGTGTTCCTCGGCAGCCGTGGAGGTGCCCTCGGAAGCTTTTGGTGAGGCAGAATTTATGTTATCTCGCTGAGGCGAGAACCTTTGCAGCGATAAGCGTTAGATCACTGTAGTGGTCGTACATTCGCAACGGCGGTTAGGGAAGTAAAGTAAATTGCTGATCACTTGTCTTTTTCGTTCTATGCTGAGGCTTCACGTTGCTAGTCGCGAGTGTAGTTCTAAATATAATTGCAATTGCCATAGCTGATGTCAGTATTCCGCTCTTGAATTAACGACCGCGATTATATCGCTGGATAGTGCCAGACAGAGCGATTACCAAATGTGAATAGGCAGAACTAAAATGTTACTCGTACTGTGTGATCTTGTATAAACTGCAGAAAAGTAAAGAATTTAAGACTACTGAGTGTATCATTTCATAGCTAGTACTTTCCTTTGTCATTTTATTATCTCCTTATTTGTGTATTTCATGTTTGCAACCACCTGGTGGAGGCAGTGTTTGTAGGTCAGCACATCTGAACATTCCAGCATATACTGAGGATATGGTTAGAAACCAACCAGATTTGCATACGACTAAATGTCACATATAGAGCAAAGGATAAGCTTACCCTTCTGGAGAGCGTATAAGTTTCAGGGCGACAAATTAGCGTTATAAAATCCGTTGTGCAAAATTTTTCACTTATACGTTCGGCTCGCAGGCTTACCCATCAGCAGAAAAGAGCAAAACAGAAGTAGTAGCTTACAAGATGACCTCCACTTTCTGACCTGCCTGTCAATTGCATCCCGTTATAGTACAATCGGTTTTATCTCAGGTTACTGCCTTGGCTTATTCTTATTCTTCAGCTCCCTACATTTTTCTTTCCTACTGACATACCCTCTGCACACTTCACATGCATGTTTGGGCTCATTGTTCTGCTGGAGAACAAACCAGCGATTAATAGATCTCTTGTAAGATGGAACTGCAGTGTCAATCAGTATCCTGTGGTATCCTTTCTTCCTTAATCTTCCATTAATTCTCCCTAGACCACCGAATTTACCTCGCACAAAACATCCTCACACCATGACCGCCGCTCCTCTACGCTTCACCGTTAGCATCACAAACTACTCCTCATCTGTTCTCCACAAAGTCAACGGACAAATATTCGACGATGGCTTCCAAATAATTCAGACTCATATTCGTCCGTGAATAACGCCTTCGATCACTGTCGCACGCTCTATTTTTTATGTTTT
Source organism: Schistocerca nitens (assembly GCF_023898315.1). Lineage (NCBI taxonomy): Eukaryota > Metazoa > Arthropoda > Insecta > Orthoptera > Acrididae > Schistocerca > Schistocerca nitens. Next base: position 58,047,774 of record NC_064621.1, read on the forward strand.
TGTACCCATTTCAATCGTTTCCTCTTATCTTCTTTGCATATTGGTCGTTATGCACCCCTTCAAACCTTGTTCACGGAGTCGATGTTGTACTGTTAAGACAGATTGGTGCTGCTCGCATACCATTTACTTTCTCGCAAATTTCAGATGCAGTAGTACACTACTCCTCTGGCGTTATCTCTATACACACTTGGACTGATCTTCCCTTGTTACTCGGCGTCTTACAGATCGTGTAACAATTGCACTGGTACCAATTTGCTTGATCCGCAGCAGCGTATAACCACTGCACACTGGGCTAAGACAACTTTAGTTGCTATTGTCCTACTACAATAGCCTTCCTGATGAAGAGCTGCAATTACAGCACATTTTTCAGTTCCTACCTCTCGCTTCCGTCCCATTAGGAGGTAACTGGTATTAATCTGATCACGTATACAAACACAGTGATAGATGCACAAGCCGGCCAGAATGGCCGAGCGGTTCTAGGCGCTACAGTCTGGAACCGCGCGACCGCTACGGTCGCAGGTTCGAATCCTGCCTCGGGCATGGATGTGTGTGATGTCCTTAGGTTAGTTAGGTTTAAGTAGTTCTAAGCTCTAGGGGACTGATGACCACAGATGTTAAGTCCCATAGTGCTCAGAGCCATTTGAACCATAGATGCACAAAATGTACTGTAAATTAATTCGAACAGGCTGTTACGCAGGCACCAGAAGAAATCAGGCCTATTTGAAAGGAACCGACTTAGGTAAGTCACTTCACCGTTGTGGATAGTGATCAGTGCCAATATATGCGAGCAGTCAGTCAGATACACTACAGAGTCGCATAGTCTGTGCGTATTTGTCCTTGTTTCATTATAAGAAAGGGGATCCGACAGAACATTCAAAAAGAAATCTCTGTTTTAGGTACAAATGCATAGTTGTGACAGCTGCTCGGAATCTTTCGATGGGTAGTGAAATAAATCACCAGTGTAGGAGTGAATGAGAGGAACACGGCTGAAAAGGAGAAACGAAATGATTTTTCACAGAATTTCTCCGACGTGGACGTTGAAGTCCCAAAGCTATCTTTTTTTTATGGAAGCTTACACAATCGCATGGACGTCACTAATCACGTTTGTAGCAGAGGCACCTACCTGCTGACGTAGCCGGTGCACATTCGGTGCAGGGTGCTGGCATCGAACCGGCGCTGCTGACAAAGCAACACAGTCCTTAATGACGACTTAAAAGAAAGGAAGATCATCATTTAACGTATTGTCGACGATAACGTTATTAGTAATGAAGGTCAAGCTCCAGGTCAGACTGAACAAGGATAAAGTAAGGCTATCAAGCTGTATAGGTACTGATTGTAATCTAAATTGGATGGCGGGAGGCAGATATATCTGAGGTAGAGTGTTGCGCCTTGGAACACTTTACAGACTTTCGCCTCCAGCCAGACCTGCAATAGAAGTTGAATATATTTTCTTATTGCATCTTGAAACGATAGCGTTCATTCTATCTGTGCTGCAGTCTGTTTCTGAACTTACACAAATTACTCCGGAAAAGTACAGCTTTCCAAAACGTAAATAACTATTCCAAGCTACAAAATGGTCATATACTTACGAACAAAATTCTGTCCAAGTTTAAAAGAGTTGAAATCGAGAAATCTTGCCAATACTGTGTTTAATGGTCTAATTTAATAGTCTATGAGTTACATTTTTACTCTGCAACCCACTAATAATCGGCAAGTCAAATCAAACGAAGAAGAATTATTACCAGACCAGTTACAAGTTAAAACATTTTGAAATAGAAGCTATTGGCAGCAAACAAAAAATTTCCATATTCAGAACGGAGAAAATTGTTAATACGTTAAAAAAGCGCACTCCTTTGCAAATAGCACGTGTTCCGTAGCAGAAGCATTTTACCATTCCAGGGTACAAGATGGTCCACGACCAAAGAAGTACGGCTCAACGTGGATGGTTATGTAACTACTTTTAAAATTACATAAAATTTTACTCACCATAAAACTGTGTAGCTTAGGACTTAACAATTAACTCCAAATAAATTTAATACGTTATGCAGTATTCTCAAAACGAGGGCTATTCGGAAAGTAGGATGCGATAGGTCGCTAAATGGAAACGACTGTGAAAATCGATGATGCTTTGCACAGATGTGTTGCACAATGTTTCTACACTCCTGGAAATGGAAAAAAGAACACATTGACACCGGTGTGTCAGACCCACCATACTTGCTCCGGACACTGCGAGAGGGCTGTACAAGCAATGATCACACGCACGGCACAGCGGACACACCAGGAACCGCGGTGTTGGCCGTCGAATGGCGCTAGATGCGCAGCATTTGTGCACCGCCGCCGTCAGTGTCAGCCAGTTTGCCGTGGCATACGGAGCTCCATCGCAGTCTTTAACACTGGTAGCATGCCGCGACAGCGTGGACGTGAACCGTATGTGCAGTTGACGGACTTTGAGCGAGGGCGTATAGTGGGCATGCGGGAGGCCGGGTGGACGTACCGCCGAATTGCTCAACACGTGGGGCGTGAGGTCTCCACAGTACATCGATGTTGTCGCCAGTGGTCGGCGGAAGGTGCACGTGCCCGTCGACCTGGGACCGGACCGCAGCGACGCACGGATGCACGCCAAGACCGTAGGATCCTACGCAGTGCCGTAGGGGACCGCACCGCCACTTCCCAGCAAATTAGGGACACTGTTGCTCCTGGGGTATCGGCGAGGACCATTCGCAACCGTCTCCATGAAGCTGGGCTACGGTCCCGCACACCGTTAGGCCGTCTTCCGCTCACGCCCCAACATCGTACAGCCCGCCTCGAGTGGTGTCGCGACAGGCGTGAATGGAGGGACGAATGGAGACGTGTCGTCTTCAGCGATGAGAGTCGCTTCTGCCTTGGTGCCAATGATGGTCGTATGCGTGTTTGGCGCCGTGCAGGTGAGCGTCACAATCAGGACTGCATACGACCGAGGCACACAGGGCCAACACCCGGCATCATGGTGTGGGGAGCGATCTCCTACACTGGCCGTACACCACTGGTGATCGTCGAGGGGACACTGAATAGTGCACGGTACATCCAAACCGTCATCGAACCCATCGTTCTACCATTCCTAGACCGGCAAGGGAACTTGCTGTTCCAACAGGACAATGCACGTCCGCATGTATCCCGTGCCACCCAACGTGCTCTAGAAGGTGTACATCAACTACCCTGGCCAGCAAGATCTCCGGATCTGTCCCCCATTGAGCATGTTTGGGACTGGATGAAGCGTCGTCTCACGCGGTCTGCACGTCCAGCACGAACGCTGGTCCAACTGAGGCGCCAGGTGGAAATGGCATGGCAAGCCGTTCCACAGGACTACATCCAGCATCTCTACGATCGTCTCCATGGGAGAATAGCAGCCTGCATTGCTGCGAAAGGTGGATATACACTGTACTAGTGCCGACATTGTGCATGCTCTGTTGCCTGTGTCTATGTGCCTGTGGTTGTGTCAGTGTGATCATGTGATGTATCTGACCCCAGGAATGTGTCAATAAAGTTTCCCCTTCCTGGGACAATGAATTCACGGTGTTCTTATTTCAATTTCCAGGAGTGTAGTACGCCTGTCGACTGCATCATTATGAGGGCACAGTGAACACATAAAGATGCCTAGAACGAACTGTCTACCGCCAAGTATGGGTGCCCGCTGCAAGGTTTTGCCTGATTTCATGCAACCCAAACAATATAACTGTCATGCATTTCCTTCTTCATGACAGTTCTTGGACGCATACTGCAGAGGCAATGATGACACCTCTGCAATATTTTCGATGGAAAATGTTTTGTCACCCAACATATAGCCTGGACTTGCCAACCCTCTCATTTTTATCTCTGCTCACATGAACCGCTGGCTATGAAGACACTTTGGCACAGACAACAATCTGCAGACGAGTATAGAGAAGTTGTGGAAAGGACAGGCGACTGCCTTCTATGATGAGGGTATTGGAAAGTTGTATAGTGGCAGCTTCTGACACCGAACGTAACAGGAACACCAAATGCATCGGGAGGAGGGTAGAAGGCACAGTAAGAGAGCTTTCCAAGTGATTTATTGTTTCCAACTACAGTGCCGCGTTCCCTTTGGTCTGTGTCACAGATTCCAGCAATGCTGAGGACACCGCTTCACCGTCTGCGAAATGGCATGGCGCGGAATGGCTGCCTTAGCGACGCGTGCAGAGCACTGTATGGCTGCGCCGACAGCGGTCTTTGCCCGTGCCATCTCAGCGCCGCTCGCTGGGAGCTAGGAGCTGCATGCTTCTTCGCCATCGTGTTTCAGATCGCGGGCGACAACAAGCGCCTGCGATCCGACATCCGAATCTGCGGCCCTCGCCTCGGGCTGCCTCTGGTGTGTGTTGGGAGCCAACAAGTCTGCCTGTGGTAGCGGACCGTGGAATGGCCCGCCTCTGGCTGGCTGTGGACCCTGCATTGGCCTCAGAGGGTCGAACCAGCGACCCGCCGTGGACTGTAATGCTGGCGCCCCATCTGCTGCTGCGTGTAGCCGGTGCTGTGACACGCAGCACGCCCTGCCGTCCATGAGAGCTGCCACACTTGAATGCTTTGTTAGTGAACCGGCGCCTATTTATACGTGGCTGTGCACCTCTGTTTTGCTAAACGCGCCACCCCGCGTCACATACTCATAACACTTAGGTTGGCCAGTGGGCCCCTTCTGCCTGTGACTTTCGCCATGCAAACCGCTGCGTGTACTTTTTCCAGCGGTTCTACGCCCCTGTGGCCTCTATTTTATTTCGCAACTGCTGATGAGTGTAACTCACTATAAACAGGCCCGCACCTGGCTGTAACTTGCGCACTCAGGAGTATTACACCAAAACTGACTTTTCCTTTCCCAAACGGTAGTGTCGCTACATTATTCTCCCCTTCGGAAAGATCCAATCTCTGGGTCGACCTTTAACTAGCTCTTAACTTGTTTGGGTCGGCACCTATGACATATTTCCTTACTTTTAGAAAACTTAAATGTGGTCTAGTGCCCCTTAAAACACATAACATGAAACGAAATGTAAAAATTCCTTACTGGACGACCACTGCTCGATCAACCTCTTACCTACTCGTTTCACGCCCTCGATATCCAAGAGAGGTAGCTGTAAGATCTAACTGTCCAAATAAAATATTTATTTTCACTGTGGTTTCCATTTCGCGACCAATCGGACCTTCCTTTCAGAATAGCCCTCGTAATTACAAAAGCCGCCCAAAACAGATGCTCATACCTCAAGACATCAGAAACTGCAAAACATACCAAAAACTGCTTACGGCAGTTTGTAGTGCACAACACTTCGTGTGGTTCTAATATCAGTCATTATACTGAAACATCGACCAGGATATGTGATGTGTTCCTAGGGACACTACCCCCCCCCCCCCCCCAGGTAATACACTCCTGGAAATTGAAATAAGAACACCGTGAATTCATTGTCCCAGGAAGGGGAAACTTTATTGACACATTCCTGGGGTCAGATACATCACATGATCACACTGACAGAACCACAGGCACATAGACACAGGCAACAGAGCATGCACAATGTCGGCACTAGTACAGTGTATATCCACCTTTCGCAGCAATGCAGGCTGCTATTCTCCCATGGAGACGATCGTAGAGATGCTGGATGTAGTCCTGTGGAACGGCTTGCCATGCCATTTCCACCTGGCGCCTCAGTTGGACCAGCGTTCGTGCTGGACGTGCAGACCGCGTGAGACGACGCTTCATCCAGTCCCAAACATGCTCAATGGGGGACAGATCCGGAGATCTTGCTGGCCAGGGTAGTTGACTTACACCTTCTAGAGCACGTTGGGTGGCACGGGATACATGCGGACGTGCATTGTCCTGTTGGAACAGCAAGTTCCCTTGCCGGTCTAGGAATGGTAGAACGATGGGTTCGATGACGGTTTGGATGTACCGTGCACTATTCAGTGTCCCCTCGACGATCACCAGTGGTGTACGGCCAGTGTAGGAGATCGCTCCCCACACCATGATGCCGGGCGTTGGCCCTGTGTGCCTCGGTCGTATGCAGTCCTGATTGTGGCGCTCACCTGCACGGCGCCAAACACGCATACGACCATCATTGGCACCAAGGCAGAAGCGACTCTCATCGCTGAAGACGACACGTCTCCATTCGTCCCTCCATTCACGCCTGTCGCGACACCACTGGAGGCGGGCTGCACGATGTTGGGGTGTGAGCGGAAGACGGCCTAACGGTGTGCGGGACCGTAGCCCAGCTTCATGGAGACGGTTGCGAATGGTCCTCGCCGATACCCCAGGAGCAACAGTGTCCCTAATTTGCTGGGAAGTGGCGGTGCGGTCCCCTACGGCACTGCGTAGGATCCTACGGTCTTGGCGTGCATCCGTGCGTCGCTGCGGTCCGGTCCCAGGTCGACGGGCACGTGCACCTTCCGCCGACCACTGGCGACAACATCGATGTACTGTGGAGACCTCACGCCCCACGTGTTGAGCAATTCGGCGGTACGTCCACCCGGCCTCCCGCATGCCCACTATACGCCCTCGCTCAAAGTCCGTCAACTGCACATACGGTTCACGTCCACGCTGTCGCGGCATGCTACCAGTGTTAAAGACTGCGATGGAGCTCCGTATGCCACGGCAAACTGGCTGACACTGACGGCGGCGGTGCACAAATGCTGCGCAGCTAGCGCCATTCGACGGCCAACACCGCGGTTCCTGGTGTGTCCGCTGTGCCGTGCGTGTGATCATTGCTTGTACAGCCCTCTCGCAGTGTCCGGAGCAAGTATGGTGGGTCTGACACACCGGTGTCAATGTGTTCTTTTTTCCATTTCCAGGAGTGTACATCTGTTTGTTGTCTGTATCAGATGCCGCTGACGATGGGCTCAGTGCCCGAATATAGGTTTTGCAATTAAATACCTTACATACATTCATGGAATACACAAGACTTTCACCTGAAAAGATGGGGTAGGGCAGCGTTTGGAGACACGTTCTCGCTGCCTCGGCTCACCTCAGTAACCAGCGTGAGTCTGTCTTTGGGAGCTTACAGCACCGTCCGCTATAGACAATTGATGCTATGACTCAGTATTAATTTTTGTGTTGAATACAGCTGAATACACATAATCAAATGATTGCAACTGCGCAGTAAAAAAGTATTTTTTATTCAAAAAGTAATCACAATTCTCACAAATACGTTACCACAGTGTGATGGCACATCATAATTATCAAACTTCAGTCATTAGAATACATTCGCCTGATGTACTATACATTCGTGAAACTGACGGTTTTTCTGACAGCAGAACTTCAAACACGAAGGAGCGACACCTGAGCACAGTTTATTCTGGTACTAATACTGATATAACTGCAGTTAATATGCCACAAAGTTTTTTGCCACTTCAGTTAGTATATAACTGTGAACTGTAGAGTTCGACCAACATATTATCGAAAATAACAAAAGACACTTTTGATTAGTATTTCTTTCTACGGTGTTCTTGAGAAAGATAGACTTTATAAATGAACGTTCTAAAGCTATAAGAGAGCCTTACAAACTTTAGTAATAAATAAAAGAAAAGAAACGACCATTACACTTACAATATCTCCCCTTACTTGAAAATATTAAATAAGGAACATTTCAGTTTTTACGTGAACATAACTTTTATATGTATTCTGGATCCATATACCTGTTCGTCAGACGCATGCGAAATAGCCCGGTTACCACTGTCAATATGTGCAAGGTCAGTCTGTCTGCTTATGTTCAAAAGATGTATCACAACCAAAATATGACAGTGAAGGGCGCCGTGTGCTCCTGAAAGGTTGTTTATCAGTTACTCACCACAGGTACATCCATGCGAATATCGGATGTATCGTCCTTGTCGGTAGAGCCGTTTCAATCTGGGAAGAGCTATTTCTGTTCGTTATCACGTCCACTGCTAAGAGAGCGACACGCGTGTAAACAGTTCACGAAATACGATACTGTCTTTCGGACGGAATGTACATCTCCTGACACAGAAAGCTGAGTGTAAAGAGGCAGCACTTGAGGCGCTGTACCACAAACACTGCTACTGCACGAGACGCGCCCAGACGGCGCCTACCGACGACAAGGAAGAGTGCCCGGCCTTCAGCGGCTGCCGCGCCACGTCCTCACCAGCAGCGCAACGAGCGCCAGCACACGCAGACCCACGGCCAGCGCGGTCAGGCACAGCAGGTCTTCCACAAAGTCGGCCTGAAAGCAAGACGGCGACGCCTCACGAGTCAATGGCAAGACCACATAACACTGTCGCCAAAGAAACACGAAAACTAACCAGCAGCCTGAGCAGTGCTCACTCGTAAGAGAAGAGACACAAACGACAAAGATTTATGTACATACTGCACAGGCTGCGCAAAATAAAACTGAATATTACAATGTCAACACAACCATTTACTTACAATGTAAAAAGCAATATAATTTTCACGTTTCGGAGGTCAAGCCTTCATCATCAGAATTACTGTATACAAATCCCTAAATGCGAGCAATATAAACAATAAAAAACAACAATAAAAATAATAACGTAGCTACTTATCTCACAGTAGCGTCTTCTTAAGATGTACAAGATGTGTAAGATTTAAGCTTACAAATACAGTACTGGCCATTAAAATTGTTACACCACGAAGATGACGTGCTACAGACGCGAAATTTAAACGACAGGAAGAAGATGCTGTGATATGCAAATGATTAGCTTTTCACACAAGGTTGGCGCCGGTGGCGACACCTACAACGTGCTAACATGAGGAAAGTTTCCAACCGATTTCTCATACACAGCCGGCCGCGGTGGTCTCGCGGTTCTAGGCGCGCAGTCCGGAACCGTGCGACCGCTACGGTCGCAGGTTCGAATCCTGCCTCGGGCATGGATGTGTGTGATGTCCTTAGGTTAGTTAGGTTTAAGTAGTTCTAAGTTCTAGGGGACTGATAACCACAGCAGTTGAGTCCCATAGTGCTCAGAGCCATTTGAACCATTTTTTTCTCATACCCAAACAGCAGTTGACCGCCGTTGCGTGCGGTAGCGTTCTCGCTTCCCACGTCCGGGTTCCCGTGTTCGATTCCCGGTGGGGTCGGGGATTTTCTCTGCTTCGTGATGACTGGGTGTTGGGTGATGTCCTTAGGTTAGTTAGGTTTAAGTGGTTCTAAGTTCTAGGGGACTGATGACCATAGATGTTAAGTCCCATAGTGCTCAGAGCCATTTGAACCATTTGAACCGCCGTTGCCTGGTGAAACGTTGTTGTGATGCCTCGTGTAAGGAGAAGAAATGCTTAAAGAAATGCTTACCATCACGTTTCCGACTTTGATAAAGGTCGGATTGTAGCCTATCGCGATTGTGGTTTATCGTATCGTGACATTGCTCAAAAAATTGTTCAAACGGCTCTGAGCACTATGGGACTTAACTTCTGAGGTCATCAGTCCCCTAGAACTTAGAACTACCTAAACCCAACTTACCTAAGAACATCACACACATCCATGTCCGAGGCAGGATTCCAACCTGAGACCGTAGCGGTCGCGCGGTTCCAGACTGTAGCGCCTAGAACCGCTCGGCCACTCCGGCCGTTCGTGACATTGCTGCTCGCGTTGGCCGAGATCCAATGACTGTTGTGGAATCGGTGGGTTCAGGAGGGTAATACGGAACATCGTGCTGGATCCCAACGGCCTCGTATCACTAGCAGTCGAGATGACAGGCATCTTATCCACATGGCTGTAACGGATCGTGCAGCCACGCCTCGATCCCTGAGTCGACAGATGGAGACGTTTTCAAGACAACAACCAACTGCACGAACAGTTCGACGAGTTTGCAGCAGCATGGACTATCAGCTCGGAGACCCTGGCTGCGGTTACCCTTGACGCTGCATCACAGACAGGAGCGCCTGCGATCGCGTACTTAATGACGGACCTGGGTGCACGAATGGCAAAATGTCATTTTTTCAGATGAATCCAGGTTCTGTTTACAGCATCATGATAGACGCATCCGTGTTTGGAGACATCGCGGTGAACGCACATTTGCAGTCATGGACTGTGCGTCTGGTCCCGGCGGAGGTTCGAGTCCTCCCTCGGGCATGAGTGTGTGTATTTGTGCTTAGGTTAAGTAGTGTGTAAATCTTAGGGACTGATGTCAGGAGTTAAGTCCCATTAGATTTCACACACATTTGAACGCACATTGGAAGCGTGTATTCGTCATCGCCATACTGGCGTATCACCGGGCGCGATGGTATGGGGTGCCATTGGTTACACATCTCGGTCACCTCTTGTTCGCACTTACGGTATTTTGAACAGTGGACGTTACATTTTAGATGTGTTACGACCCGTGGTTCTACCCTTCATTCGATCCCTGCGAAACCCTACATTTCAGCATGATAATGCACGACCGCATGTTGCATGTCCAGTACGGGCCTTTCTGGATACAGAAAACCTTCGACTGCTGCCCTGGCCAGCACATTCTCTCACCAACTGAAAACGTCTGGTCAACGGTGTCCGAGCAACTGGCTCGTCACAATACGCCAGTCACTACTCTTGATGAACTGTGGTATCGTGTTGAAGCTGCATGGGCAACTGTACCTGTACACGCCATCCAAGCTCTGTTTGACTCAATGCCCAGTCGTATCAAGGCCGTTATTACGGCCAGGGGTGGTTGTTCTGGGTACTGATTTTTCAGGATCTACGCACCCAAATTGCGTGAAAATGTAATCACATGTCAGTTCTAGTATAATATATTTGTCCAATGAATACCCGTTTATCATCTGCATTTCTTCTTGGTGTAGCAATTTTAATGGCCAGTAGTGTACGAGACAGCTGCTACCTACAAAATTCAATCTAGTAGCTGTAATGCGAACTACATAAGCCAGATGGTAGGTCGTTTTAGCTTAAGGTACAAAGAACACTGAGACACTTTTCGGCTTAACAGTTTGGAGGAGTCAGCCATACCCATGCATATTCATGAAACTTGGTTATCTCGTGTTGGAAATTGATGAGGATCTCGCAATTTTGCGTACACAAAATAAGAAAACGAAATGAATATATTAGAGCAGTTGGAAATAAATGTACAGGGTGAATCACCTAAACATTGCACCTCAAATATTTGGGAAATGGAAGTGTGCTGGTACACGCATTCGCCAGCACACCGGTCGGCACTAAGGAACATTGTGTAGCAGTCGCTGAAATAGGCGCGCCTGTGACAAGAGAAGGCCATGACACACCCCCAGGCTACTCGCCGATAACGCTCCCTGGGCAGCGTGCATTTCGGCCGCCGCCGCCGACCGAGCTGCCTCAGTCTCTCAATCTGTGCATCTCAATACTTCACACCGTGCTCCAGTCTTCCAGTCATAGTCGTGGCCCTGCACCTTGGCTAGCTGTGAGGGAACGTTATTCATTGTATATAGTTGTGATATGGGCACGGGCAAAATGCAAGAATTACTACACGTTATTTGATTCCTGTTAACCGCCGAACTTCAGACTGGACATAATTGAAGTTAAGTTCTGAACTGGTTCCTGTAATAAAGTGTGGTTTAATCAAGTGTGCATTTTGCCACCGCCTCCTCATCCAGCCAGGAACCACAAAACATGACCGCGTGGGATTAACCTAGCCGGCACGGTTACTCAGCGTGTTCGGTCAGAGGGTTAGCTGCTCTCCGTAATAAAAAAAAAAACTGAGTTAATGGCTCACCGACTAACTGAAACCGGTGTCTTGCGACGTCCGCCCCGAGCAGATACAACGAACAAAATGAGATAAAGAAAAGCGGTCTAAGGCGCTGCAGTCATGGACTGTGCGGCTGGTCCCGGCGGAGGTTCGAGTCCTCCCTCGGGCATGGGTGTGTGTGTTTGTCGTTAGGATAATTTAGGTTAAGTAGTGTGTAAGCTTAGCGACTGATGACCTTAGCAGCTAAGTCCCATAAGATTTCACACACATCTGAACATTTTGAACCACAAAACATTACAAGAGGGCACAGCCAAAACAGCAAGGTGGTAGTGATGTACGGTTTACGCAGAATGGATAGGCAGTGAGGGACCCGTGCTGTTAGTCAACAAACAGATTAAAATAATACTTATAAAGTGTATTTTTTCGTGCAAACATACACTTTTTAAAAAGATGGAACAGTGCCTGGTAGTATTAACAAATTAGAAGTCGTGTAAATTAGAATGTCAGTGGTGTTTGTTGCAAGATTTCTAGTGAGAGTCGTTTACGAGATATCGTGTTTTGAAAAGTTTCCACATCTACTCTTGTTTGTGCCATTCAACGTGTGTAGTTGCTAGGTGCGACGTTGGTATGTTTCCTTACAGTGTGCCGGTGAATGCTTTGAGTGCATAGCGACTTGCTAGTCAATTAGTGTGTAACACTACGTGAAATAGGCCATGAGTGGACGGTGTAATTTACCACTGCAGAAAAAGCCGACATGCTCACGGTGTATGGACAGTGTACGAAGAATGAAGTTGATTCTTGTACCCTGTGTGAGGCAAGATAGACCAATAGACGTAAACCATCTAGGCAATTATTTATCAACGTTTTCAACCAGTTATATCAGACTGGTTCTCCAACACCCATACAACGTAACAGAAGGAAACAAGTAACGACTAACGAGGGGGAAATTAATGTTCTTGCTGCTGTTGCAGTTGGCCCGCACATCAACTCTCACGCAATTCCACGAGGAAGACTCATGAGTCAGGCAAGTGTCCTACCCAATCTCCATCAACATAGGTTCCACCCCTATATTATCTCTCTCCATCAAGAGCTGTATGGAAACTATTATGAGAATCGTGTTAACTTCTGTACATGGACATAATGCATGATCGATACTGCCGTCGTTTGCTATCACAGGAATTATACAAGTATCGGTGTGGGAACCTTTCAAAATACTATACCTCTTCAGGGACTCCCACTATTTAGTTTGTTAATGTCAATAGGGCTGTTTCATTTTAAAATGTATGTTTGTACAAAAAATACACTTTGTAAGTGTTATCAAAATCTGTTGTTTGGCTTGCAATACGAGCACCTGATTACCAATCGATTCTGTGAAAGCTGCACATCAATAGCACTTTCCATTTTCGCAATATTTTACGTAATTCACTCTATATACAACGTGGGAAATCATAATGCGTTAAATGAACAGAATACTGGTGACACGAATAATTTTTTTCGGAAACGTTGCAGATCCTTCTTAATATCTATAATTATTTAACGACTTTACAGTATACCGTTATCTTTTCGTTATAGATGGGGTATGAATTTTCGATCACCTGCCATGGTTGTGTATCAAATAGCGCAAATGGCTCTGAGCACTATGGGTCTTAATATCCAAGGTCATCAGTCCCCCCAGAATTTAGAACTACTTAAACCTAACTAACCTAAGGACAGCACACATCTCCATGCCCGAGGCAGGATTCGAACCTGCGACCAGTTTGTGTATCACCCTTGTTTCTTCCGTATCTGTCATTTCATGGTTACACTCTAGAAGTGTTCACTCGCGCTACTTCTGTGTTGTTTGCGGGATGGCCGGCCGGCGTGGCCGAGCGGTTCTAGGCGGTACAGTCTGGAATAGCGCGATCGCTGCGGTCGCAGGTTCGAATCCTGCCACGGGCATGGATGTGTGTGATGTCCTTAGGTTAGTTAGGTTTAAGTAGTTCTAAGTTCTGGGGGACTGATGACCTTAGAAGTTAAGTCCCATAGTGCTCAGAGCCATTTTGTTTGCAGGATGTGGGTTTCGGGAAGGTATGCGGGATGTGCACACATGTGACTGTTTTATCAGCTGAAAGTGATATGGATGTTCGTCTTAAGAAGACACGGATGCGGGGGAAGAAGGTATTTTTATTTTTCTCGTTTATGTTTAGGTAGTTTTCAGAAGTTATTGTACAATAATGTTGTGATGAAGCAGGGCTAGCCTACGAAAAGCTTAAATTTTAATTGTTTCTTACACTGTAAATAGCTGGTTACGCCAACATTTCAACAATGATTTTTGCAACTACCACCTCACATCCATTGTGGATAAAATAAAAACAAAACTAGCCCAGAAAATATTTTATGCACCTTAAAATAGACAACACAAGTTACATCATTCGTACCCAAAGCCAGTGGTGCAAATAGGGTTGCCTATATGCGATGTATGAAATATTTTCATGGTTGATTTCATTTTTCCCATGCTGTATATACATTCTGCACTCAGGAACATATTTGTACACAAACTGTATGTATTACAGCTAGGGATGGGACACTCTACAAAATTTTAAAATGAAATGAAATGTCTTAGTTTTAATACTGTGCTGTGCGCCCCTTATGATCATAAAACGTAATTACTTTGCATAAGCATATTCGGCTGATTTATGAATTAAGTAAACATTCACCCTCAAACACCCATTCTGAATAGTTTAGAACTAATGGGCTAACTTTGTAAAATTTTTGCCACGTGAGCAGTTTCTAAAGCGAAGCTTTTCATTGACAGAAAATAATTACACAGACTTTGCAGAGAGCAGAGAGAGAGAAAGCAGAAACTGTCGAGTCTGGATCTACAATTTTGGCCGAACACTTATTTCGTTTTTCAAAAACGAAATGAGAACACTGGTACTTCGACTCTGGAAGGGGACGGCCGACTTGCTTGTCCATTTCTGGATGGAGGAGCTGGGACAGATGTGTTGCTGTGGGCAGCCAGCTACATCACTTGCAGCTTTACACTCTCTAGCACACAAAATATGATGAGAAAGTGCAGCATAGCGCAACAGAAAATAATAGTTATTCATTCTTTTGACGGGTATTCCTTTTGGTCGACTAGATTCTTTAATTTCTATATTTCTTCCTTAAGCAACTGAGGGCCTTTTATGACCAGGATAGTAACAGGGGACAGGCAAAATAATGTGAACACCAGTACTTACTTGGGAATGGTTTATTAATAAGGGTTTGGACCCCCATTTGTCCGTAATAAAGCTGCGATGCTTGTTGGAATATTGGCATATAATGACTGTTTAGTCTGTTTAGTCTCGAGTGGAATGCTTTGCCACCCTTCGATCAGAACCTCTTTTAACTCCTGTTGTGACGAGGTGGGGGGGGGGGGGGGGGCAGAAACCTGCTCCGGAGTCTGCGCACGAATACCGCACACAAGAGCTCAATAGCGTTCAAGTCCGGGGACTGTGCTGGCCAGGGAAGACGCCGCAATTCATTTGCATGCTCCTCATACTACGATTGTGCTGAAATATAGCATCATTTCCATTATAATTATCCGGGCTGTTATGCCGTGGTCGGTTGATGAATTTTGTCTCAATTCCCAACTACTGGCAGTAGCGAGCCAGTGGGTGTGTTGGACATTCCATCGACCTACGGACCCCCTTGAAGATGTCTCCCGCAGTCGGAGACGAAACGTTGGGAATTGAGACAAAATTCATCAATCGACCACGGCATAACAGCCCGGATAATTATAACGGACATGATATTTACGGCCGTGAAAGTCTACATTTTAGTATAGCATCATTGTCGAGGAACAACATTCGAATCATGGGGTGCACCTAATGACAGAAAATATTCATACAATTATTGGCTGTAACACAGCATTTAAGAGTAATGTAATGATGGGACCAGCGGAATACCATGGTATGGCTACCCACACCATCACACTTCCACCTCCACGCTTAACCGTTGGAATCAGCAATCAGGATTCTGGGCTTCTTCTGGCGTTCTCCAGACTTAAACCTGGTCCGATGTTGGAAATAACGAAAACGTTGACTCGTCGGACCATATGACGTGCCTCCATTGTTTAGTCGTCCAGGATTTATGCTCCTGACACCAAGTTTTAGGCTTCTTTGCGATTATTGTCGTCACTAATTGTTTCGGTGTAGCAGCTCGTCCATGCATGTACACTTTATGGAGTTGTCGGCGGAAAGTGTTGATAGATACGGGGTCTCGAAGATGGCTATTGAGCTCTGCAGTCACTTTAGCCGCAACAGTTTTGTGTTGTTCTGACACAATTCGCGTTGACGTACGACGGTCTCTGACAGATTTGATTTGCGCCAGCTATTACGTTTACACGATGATGTCTCCATATTTTTTATATGCTGTCATGACTGTTGAAACAGTTGCTCTTGAAACATTCAATAAGTTGGCTGCCTTGGTTACTGATGGTCCACCTAATTGGGAACCCACAATCCGCCCTTTTTGTAACTCTGTTAGGTCTTTCATTGCACGTCGACCTCGATCTCTGAATGCAGATACCAAGTGTGCAATACTCGTAAACAACCTGCACTGACGCGTAGTCCGTACTGAACAAGCACAGTCCAGCGCAACACGTGCCTTGACCGTCAAACACAACCATCCCATTACTACCACTGTTCACATTTTTCCCCTATCCCCTGTATCTGGTTTGCAAGTGGCAGTCATGTATCCTTCTGGCCAACTCGGCGTAATCACTGTGCGATAATTACGGCAATGTCCTTGATATATGATTTGAGAGATGATGGTCATTCCCAAGTCGGTCAGTTGTTAGTTTAGATTTGTTCAATGTTTCCAAATGTTAGTTTTCGTGTTCTCTGTGCGTCGTAGACCTCAAGAACAATCTGTCATTAGTTCTTGTTCATGTGCGTGATAACAGAGTACATTATAATAAACTGGGGTTGATTTTCGACAGGTCTCTCATTTCATTATTTACTTTATCCGATTTTCAATTACTTATTTTGTAACATTTAGAGAGACGAAGACCTAGGACTCATTCGCTAGAGCCATCCTTTATCATATCGGTATTCCGTTGCGTGACAGCTTTCACTACCGCATATCAGTCTGAAGGGTGTGATTTATCTTTCCGGTGGTCCAACCAATGCGGATCGTTGCGACAACCAAAAGGCAGGTCAAGAAGTTAGTTAGCATCTCTCACAGGTTATAAAATGTACAGGAAAACTCTTAAGCAAAGATTGCATGCTATTTCTGGCGCAATAATTTCAGCATAACAATCAAGCTTCAGGAGGGGATGTGTGTGTAATGATAATATATTTATAACATCTACATCTACATATATACTCCGCTAGCCACCAAGCGGTGTGTGGCAGAGGGCACTATTCGCGCCAGTCATATTCCCCCCCTCCTCCCCCCTCTGTTCCACTCACGGATCGCGCGAGGGAGAAACGACTGTCTGAACTACTCAGTACGAGCTCTGATTTCCATTATATTTGAATGGTGATCATTGCGCCATATGAAAGTTGATGGTAATAATATATGCACTACATCCTCGGGGAAGATCGGATTTTGGAATTCAGCGAGCAGCCCCTTTCGGTTTATCACATTGCCTATCTGCAAGTTTGTCCCACTTCAAACTTTCTATGAGATCTGTTGCGCTCTCGCGATGGCTAAATGTACCAGTCACGAATCTTGCCGCTCTTCTTTGGACCTTCTTAATCTCTTGAATCAGACCCAACTGGTAAGGGTCCCATACAGACGAACAATACTCTAAGACTGGACGCACTAACGTATGGTAAGCTATTTCCTTTGTTGAAGGACTGCATCACTTGAGGATTCTACCAATAAACCGCAATCTAGAGTTCGCCTTACCCGTTACTTGTGTAATCTGATTATTCCATTTGAGATCATTTCGAATAGTCACACCCAGATACTTGACTGATGTTACCGCTTCCAAAGACCATTTATTTTGTACTCATACATTAATGGGGATTACACGCAGTAGATTACACTTACTAATATTGAGAAATAATTGTCAGTCATTACACCACGCATTTATTTTCTGCAAATCCTCATTGATTTGTTCACAACTTTCGTGTGATACTACTTTCCTGTAGACTACAGCATCATCGGAAAACAGTCAAAGCCCGCTGTCAATACCATCAACCAGATCGTTTATGTAAATAGTAAAAAGCAGAGGACCTATTACTCTGCCCTGGGGCACACCTGAAGTTACTCTTGTTTCTGTTCGAGTTACCCCGTTCAGGACGACATACTGCTCTGCTCCCTGTCTGTTAGAAAACTTTCTATCCAACTGCATATGTCACTGAATAGACCGTAAGGGCGCACATTTTGTAGCAAGCGACAGTGCGGAACTGAGTCGAACGCCTTTCGAAAGTCGAGAAATATGGCATCAACCTATGGTATCTAGAGCCTGTTGTATATCATGCACAAAGAGGGCCAGCTGTGTCTCGCATGACCGCTGTTTCCTAAAATCGTGCTGGTTTCTGCAGATGAGCTTCTCAGAGTCTAAAAAGGTCATAATGTCTGAACACAAAATATGTTCCATGATTCTACAACTAATCGATGTCAGTGAAATTGGCCGCTAATTATGTGCATCCGATTTTCTACTTTTTTTATAGATTGATATGACCTGGGCCTTCTTCCAGTCCCGTGGAACTTTCAGCCGTTCCAATGATCTCTGATAGATGACGCATCAGAATGGTGCTATATTTTTAGCATAGTCAACATAAAATCTTACGGAGATACCGTCTGGGCCAGATGCCTTTCTGGCGTCTAAGGATCTTCACTATTTTACAATCCCAGATACACAAACACTATGTCAGCCATCCGTTCGTTTGTTCGATAATTGAAAGTGGGAATGGTGCTGCAGTCCTCTATCGTAAGCTAGGTTTAGAATTTCGGCCTTCTGTTTATCATCATCAGTTACATTACCCGTACTGTCAGCAAGAGAAGGTACTGAATTATTTGTAACGTTCATAGATTTTACGTACGACCAAAAATTTTTTGGGGTTATTTTTAGAATCTGCAGATAAAATATTGGTTTCAAATTCGTTAAAACAGTCTGAGAGCTGCTTTCATTTCGCATAGTTTCTGTTTGTCAGCGGGGCAGTGACTACGTTTAAAATGACTGTGCAAAATTCTCTGCTTTCTCAGCAACTTCCTAATATGTTTGTTGAACCAAGGTGTATCCTTACCTTTCCCTCCCCTACATATTTGCTAGGCACATATTTCTCTAGCACGTGGTGAACAATACCTTTCAATTCCGAACAAAGATGATCAATATCTTCGTGTCCCGCGGCGAGTGCTTGGAGCTGACTATGAAGATATTCATTAATGACAGTTTTATTTGCTTTCCCAAACAAGAAAACTCTACGCTGTTTCTTTGGGATTTTTTTTTTTTTTTTTGCAACTTCCACTGGTATAGAAGCCACAACCACATTATGGTCGCTAATACCTTCTTCTAGATTAACTTCCTCAAAAATATCAGATCTGTTTGTCGTCAAGATATCTACTATGTTCCTATCTCGAGTTGGTTTTCTAACCAATTGCTCATGGTCCTATGTTGAGAGTGCTCACAGTGTAACGTCACACGAGTCTTTGCTTCTGCCCCCTGTGTTAAACGTGCAATTCCCCAGTCAATGGACGCCAGATTAAAGTCTCCACCTATAACTACTGGATAATTTGGATATTTATTTCCTATCTACTCAAGACTTTCCCTGAAACATTCTGCGACGTTTGTTGCGGATGCTGGTGGTCTATAGAAACATCCTAATACAGTGGTCACTCCTTGTCTGTTTGACAGCTTTATCCAGACTATTTCACAGTCCGACCCAGAATCGATCTCAACTGCGTTTAAACAGCTTTTAACGGCAATGAACACACCACCTCCCATAGCATCAGTCCTATCCTTCCTAAACATTGTCCAATCAGAGTTCAAAATTTCACTGCTGTTTATGTCTGGTTTCATCCAGCTTTCGGTACATAATACAATATTGGCATTACTACTGTTTATTTCGGAGAGTAAGTCGGGGACCTTGCTAAAGACAGTTCGACAATTTACTAACATGAGATTTAGCATACTTAAGTCCTTTGGAATGCCCTGTTTAGGCAAACTAACAATTTTTAGGGTTGGCACAGCGACATCAGTGTCATGAACTTGTAATTTTCCAGACTAACGGTTTGTTTCCCGTGGGGAGGAACCTAAACTAAAAAAAAAAAACCATGTCCATACTACAGTACTGTGCTATCCATGTAGATGCTTCCTGTGTGTAGTGCACCTCTAATCTATCGAGGGGCGTCCTACAACTTTCAGCCCCATAGTGCAGGTCGAGGAATCTACAACCATTTTCGTCACAGAGTCGACGTAGCCTCTGGTTTAGATTCTTCACTTGACTGCACACCAGAGGAACCCGGTCCACTCTGGGTACGATGCTGCAAACCGTCAGCTTGGCTTCCACTCCTCGATAGATGGAGGCCGCCTTCGCCAATTTAGCCAGCCGTCGAAAGGACCCAAGGGTTTCCTTGGAACCCCGACGACAAGCATCGTTGGTGCCGACATGTGCAACAACCTGCAGCTGGCTGCACCCCGCACGCTCGATAGCCGCCGAAAGAGCCTCTCCCTCATCCCGAACAAGGCCCATCGTTAGCACACCGAGTCTACGTTGGACTTCTTCCCCTCCCTAGCCGCTATGTTCCTCAGGGACTCCATGACCCGCCTAACATTAGAGCTCTCAATAACTAACAAACCCCTGTCCCCATGTGCCTGTCTGGACCAAGTTACTGAAAAAGTCGGGAATTCGACTTAGGAATGCATTTAGCATTTACTGCTAAAGACCTTGATAAGGTAAAAAGATTCCCCCTGTGGGGAACATTAGAAATAAAACATTTTCGTAAACATCTTATTAATACTGTAAAGGGCCTACATGTAAATACCAAAACAGTTGTAAGCTCAGGTTCGAAATCGTCTGATGAAATTTAAAAAAGTGGTGACTGAAAAGAGTGTAGCCCATAACCCACTTTTTTAATACATACACTGACGACGTAGTTATGACATGGAAAGGAATTTAAGTAGGATCCAGTATACTATTAAATACTGTGTTACATGCTGATGAACAGATACATACACAGGAAACAGAGCGTAACTCACAACGGAATATACTACAATTTAACTATATCTGCAAATGTAATAAAGATCTCTTTCTACTAGAAAGCAGTCAGACAGAAACTAATAATAAATTTAAAAAGTTTAGAACAAGTATTCACTCCAATTATTGATGATGTGGCACTAGTTTTAACTGCAACAAAGATAATGAGAAGAGCGTTAATAAATTTCAAATCACCTGCAGAACAATTGGAAGAACTTTGGGAAGAAAACCATGAAAGGAAAGACAAATAAAATTCTATAAAGTGAGATCAGATTTAAAAATAGATAGAAGAGAATATAATGAAATAATCTTGTTGATAGAATGATATAAAAAAGATTGTCAAAAAAATAATGAGTTATCAGCCGACTGGAAAGGAAAGAAGTAGACCTTCTGAGAAGTGGATGGATGAGACTGGAACAGGTGACTACATCTAGTCCTTGAATGAGATGATGATGAAATAAACTACGATAAGTCTAACTGCTGCACCTAGTCTTTATGACGAAGGAAGAAATTCACTTTCAAAAATATAAAAAAAAAGCAGAAGGGAGCTTAAAGGACGTACGTCGACAATGAGTGCATATTTTGACAGAAGAGGCAGCCTTTCACTGCCATGACTTCTCAGGAACAGGCTATACCTGTCGCCTACTCTTCCTGTCTAAACACTGGCTGAGCAAGTGGATTTTTCGCTCCTACCAGAAAGGGTAGCACCGAGAATAACGATTAACTGCAAACCGTTTCTTCAGCTTTTGAACGAAATTTGCTTTGAAATGATGGAGGTATGGTCATCACCTTTGCTTGTGTTTAGCTTTCAAGGACTTGAACTTTTAGCTGTACCATGAAACCTGACTAGTACTGCCCAGTAAGGACAGACATCCAAGTGTTTTGCCAGCACTGTTGCTTAGCAGGCCTCGCAACTTGCAGCCAGACGAGCCAGCGTACTGCGTAACCATTCTTCTGGCAAAGCCACAACACTGCTGCCAGCCTGGGGCAGTGGAGAGCTGGGTCACCTCATGTTGCATTATCTGAGCCTCTTTACAGGTCTCTAACCGGAGCCTTGTGAGAGCTAGACCAGGAGTAGTCAATACAAATAACAGGCACTCCGGCCATACAATAAGTCGACTGCAGCCTACCTGAGATATTTACTATCAAAAACAGTCTTGATAACTATTTATTTATTACGTTGACCAGTTTCGACCACTACTGTGGTCATCTTCAGACCAGTGAGTAAGAACCTCCTTCTGTTGGAGAATCACTACTCCAGCAGAAGGAGGTTCTTACTCATTGGTCTGAAGATGACCACAGTAGTGGTCGAAACTGGTCACCGTACTAAATAAATTGGGATCAAGACTTTTTTTGATAGTAAATATTTGTTACACATTGATCGCTGTCACTCCCATAACGTATTTAAAAGTAACTACCTGAGATAGTCCCCATGCCAGCTGTTGACCCAGTGTGGGTCATGCAATCTACACGTACGTCTACATGGATACTCTGCAGACCACTTCTAAGCGCCTGGGAGAGGGTTCACTGAACCATCTTCACAGTTCTCTATTATTCCAATCTCGTATAGCACGCAGAAGGAACGAACACCTACATATTTTCTCCTTATATAGGTCGGCACGAACAAAATACGCTCCTGGAAATTGAAATAAGAACACCGTGAATTCATTGTCCCAGGAAGGGGAAACTTTATTGACACATTCCTGGGGTCAGGTACATCACATGATCACACTGACAGAACCACAGGCACATAGACACAGGCAACAGAGCATGCACAATGTCGGCACTAGTACAGTGTATATCCACCTTTCGCAGCAATGCAGGCTGCTATACTCCCATGGAGACGATCGTAGAGATGCTGGATGTAGTCCTGTGGAACGGCTTGTCATGCCATTTCCACCTGGCGCCTCAGTTGGACCAGCGTTCGTGCTGGACGTGCAGACCGCGTGAGACGACGCTTCATCCAGTCCCAAACATGCTCAATGGGGGACAGATCCGGAGATCTTGCTGGCCAGGGTAGTTGACTTACACCTTCTAGAGCACGTTGGGTGGCACGGGATACATGCGGACGTGCATTGTCCTGTTGGAACAGCAAGTTCCCTTGCCGGTCTAGGAATGGTAGAACGATGGGTTCGATGACGGTTTGGATGTACCGTGCACTATTCAGTGTCCCCTCGACGATCACCAGTGGTGTACGGCCAGTGTAGGAGATCGCTCCCCACACCATGATGCCGGGTGTTGGCCCTGTGTGCCTCGGTCGTATGCAGTCCTGATTGTGGCGCTCACCTGCACGGCGCCAAACACGCATACGACCATCATTGGCACCAAGGCAGAAGCGACTCTCATCGCTGAAGACGACACGTCTCCATTCGTCCCTCCATTCACGCCTGTCGCGACACCACTGGAGGCGGGCTGCACGATGTTGGGGCGTGAGCGGAAGACGGCCTAACGGTGTGCGGGACCGTAGCCCAGCTTCATGGAGACGGTTGCGAATGGTCCTCGCCGATACCCCAGGAGCAACAGTGTCCCTAATTTGCTGGGAAGTGGCGGTGCGGTCCCCTACGGCACTGCGTAGGATCCTACGGTCTTGGCGTGCATCCGTGCGTCGCTGCGGTCCGGTCCCAGGTCGACGGGCACGTGCACCTTCCGCCGACCACTGGCGACAACATCGATGTACTGTGGAGACCTCACGCCCCACGTGTTGAGCAATTCGGCGGTACGTCCACCCGGCCTCCCGCATGCCCACTATACGCCCTCGCTCAAAGTCCGTCAACTGCACATACGGTTCACGTCCACGCTGTCGCGGCATGCTACCAGTGTTAAAGACTGCGATGGAGCTCCGTATGCCACGGCAAACTGGCTGACACTGACGGCGGCGGTGCACAAATGCTGCGCAGCTAGCGCCATTCGACGGCCAACACCGCGGTTCCTGGTGTGTCCGCTGTGCCGTGCGTGTGATCATTGCTTGTACAGCCGTCTCGCAGTGTCCGGAGCAAGTATGGTGGGTCTGACACACCGGTGTCAATGTGTTCTTTTTTCCATTTCCAGGAGTGTATCTCTCATCTACAACTGGCCACTGCCTCTGCTAGGCACACGTCTAAGGGGTCACGCCTAGACCTGATGCTACCGGGGTCTGAAGTGGCGCCCCCCTGCAGGGGCTTCCTATAGGCCGACGTCAACCGACTCCTGTGTGTTTAGAGGGATCTCTGATTCGCACTCCGCATCTGCGCGCCTCCCGCGCATGACCTGCTGCCAGCCCACAGACATGGCACTCCTTGCCGATGTTCTAGGTTCGGAGAACCACTTGCCTCACCTCTGCACTGCCCTCTGACGCTATGGGCCACAGCTTCTAGCGCCTGCCACTACTGGCTAGCACGTCCCATGCGGGACTGGCCAAATTACGTCACCACCTGACCCAGCATCGCTGAGATATGGTTCCCGCCCAAGGCCGCTGCAAGACGAAGCAATATAGCAGCGTGTAATAGCAGTAAGGATCAAGTACCACAAGATACAGAGAAGCTACTGTGGGAGAGTGCGGTAATGGATCTGCCAGTAAAGACACTGTATGTGGCCCGCAGGGGTGGCCGAGCGGTTCTAGGCGCTACAGTCTAGAACCGCGCGACCGCTATGGTGACAGGTTCGAATCCTGTCTCGGGCATGGATGTGTCTGATGTCCTTAGTTTAGTTACATTTAAGTAGTTCTAAGTTCTAGGGGACTGATGACCTCCGATGTTAAGTCCCATAGTGCTCAGAGCCATTTGAACCATTATATGTGGTTGAGCCACTGGGAGAACATGATGAGTTAGGGAAAACATGGTATTTTGTACAGAGGAGTATTTTATGCATACAGGACATGTATGGTGAACAGCTAGTGCCAGTCGTTATTGATAATTCTCGGACAAAATCATAGAGATGTCTTAATGGTCGTTGATGGCCAATTTAGATGTTCTAGACCAAGACGACCTACACAGTATGAATTTTAATCCTAGCCATAAACAAACCGCCTCTGTAACTACGTTATATGAGAAGGAAAATGGAATGGAAAGAGAAGCAATGGAGGAACAACTGTTATAACTCGAGGATCGGTTGAATGCTCGTGGGTTTTTACAAGTGAACCCAGTGACGTAGGTGACGTCACGTGTGCTGGACGTTGTTCAAGTTGCTCGCGAATATTTTATAAGGTTTTTAGTCTTCAGTTACTTATTTCAAAGTTTATTCGTGTTAATATATGCTGTAAAAGTAACTAATTAGTGGATTTTCATTCATTTCAGTCTTTCTTTCTGTGTTATTGACTCGCGTGGTCTGTTATTCGTGAGTGTGCTTAGGTCATTCATCCAAGCCTCAGGCCTCAGCAGTATGTTTACATTTCACTGTTACACATTATCATAAATTTAGTAGTTTCCAGCGGTTTCTCATGCTGTCTTTGGCGAAATAACTGTTTAATAAACTATTGGAAACGTTCGCCGACTGTGTTTTTTAGAGTTGTCTGTGCGTTGAAGTTGTTTAGTAAATTTCGTGCGGTAATTTTCAGCTGACGTTTCTTATTGTTTCTAGTGAAATATTTGAGTAAAATTTTCATTCGCTGCTTTAATGTCGTTGATTTCTCCAGTGGCCGCTTGAACTTTTGGTTTCAGCTAAAAAATTGTGTGAAGTTTTGGTGGTATTGGTATTAGTTGTGGGTTGGTAGGATTAATAAAAGTTCTTGCTTTCTTAGTAGAGAGAGAATTTCAAGACCACTATTGTTAGTGTTTTGAATAGTTCTACTGCTGTAACTGAATTTTGGTAACGTAGTTTAGTTTTTTCAGTAACTGTTAAAATTTTACTATGACTCATGACTTAGAAGTATGAGCCTCGTCGTAAGTTTGTGAACTGCTGGTTCCGGTGTGGGATTTGTTCAAAGTATTTTCATTGGGGGGGTGGGAGGGGGGTGGCAACGCAGTGGGGAAGCCAGTGGGCATTCTAGCGAGATCCTCTCCTGGGAATGCAGAATCTATAGTTGAAGGAAGTTGATAGAGGAGCAGTAGCGTAAGATCTGTCCCCGTCAGGTGCAGTTACATGACGCAAAGGAGGAACTAAATAGGTTGAGGAGGATGAAGGATGCTGGGAAATGGGAACTTGTAGTTGGAAAGAAGGTAGCTAGGATGAGGAGGAGCTATTCAGACAGTTGTACTTCGAGTATATGCAGTATATAAGAGTTGAGCGGAAAGGAGCCTCTTGTAGATTTAGGTGTAGGGAACATGCAGCAGTCCTTAACAGTTAGCAAGCCTAAGTCAGCTGCAAATTCTAACAGTAAGGAGAAGGTTATGCTGCTAGGTAATTCGCACAGTAGAGGTGTGGGCCAGCAGTTGCAGGAAGTTTCGGGGAGTGAGTACTGGGTCACCAGCATTGTGAGGCCTAGTGGGGGGTTGGCTCAGACAGCTGACAGCATAGGGGAGATACGTAGGAATTTTAAGAAAGATGATCAGGTAGTGATTGTGGGTGGAGAAGGGAATCGTCTTGATAGGGACGCGGAATTGATGTAGGTGGTGACCTGGTAAAGATAACTACTCAAACTGGTGGCATTAATATGTTGTTCAGCGTCATGATCGGCTTCGTCTAAATGCTGCTGTCAGGCCTAGTAACATGGGGCTGAAGAAAGCACTGATGGCGAAGGGCATGGGTCACATTGCAGTGGTGCCAGTTGAGTCTATCAATACATCGGGTTTCACTAGGCATGGCCTGCACCTCAGTAGGTATGGGAAGGGGAGGCTTGCAAAGCTTATAGGTGACAGTGAAGTGGGTGGTGGTGGCATCACTCATGGAAAAGTTCCTCTAGTAGTAGGTGTCAGACCTGCACCTTTTTTAAAGTCAGCGGACAAGTATACTTGCTTAAAGGAAGTCCCTCTAACAAAAGAATCACCTTCAGAGGATGTCATGTTTCCAAGTAGAGAAGGAATTAGCATATTTCATCAGAATACAAGAGGTGTTAGAGATAAAGTTAGTGGACTGCTTACAGATGTTGACCCTGACATTATTGGTATATCGGAACACCACTTAAATAATTCGACAGTTCAGAGGCTTCCTTTACCAGGGTACAGATTAGCGGGCTGTTTTTCAAGGAGATCTTTGCGGAGTGTGGGAGTGGCCATGTACGTAGAAAACAGTATTCCATTTGAGTCCATAGACGTATCACGGTACTGCACTGAACAGATATTTGAATGTTGTGCAGCGGCAGTTGAATTTAGTGAAACTACTAATTGATGTTATTTATAGGTCCCCTAACTCTGACTTCAGAGCTTTTCTGCTTAAGCTGGGGAGGGTTCTTGGTTCACTTTATAGGAAGTACCTAAAATTGACTTCAATACTAATTTTGTTTGTGATTTTGCAAGAACAAGAATGTTAGTAGATCTCCTAAATTCATATGATCTGATGCAAACTGTGTTTTTTCCAACTAGGGTGCAGGGTAACAGTAGCACAGCCATAGATAATATTTTTATTCATTCTACATTGCTAGATGGGCATTCTGTTAGTAAAAGGGTGAATGGCCTTTCAGACCATGGTGCACAAATTTTAGCACTAAAAGGCTTTTATACTCAAACAAATGTTACATATAATTACAAACTATGTAGGAATGCTAATCCAACGGCAATAGAGAATTTTTTAAACCTCGTTAAGGAACGAGAGTGGCAGGATGTTTATAGTACCGATAATATAGGTGACACGTATAATGCCTTCCATAACACATTTCCCATGCTCTTTGAGAGTTGCTTTCCATTAGAACGTTCCTAACAGGGTACTAGCAGTTAAAGGCAGCCTGGGTGGCTGACTAGTGGGATAAGTAGAACAAAGTGGGAATCGTATAGAAATGTTAGAAGTAGTCAAAATCAAGCTACAGTAGCCCATTACAAACAGCATTGTAAGATACTTAAAATGTTATTAGGATGGCAAGAAGTATGTGCTACGAAAATAAAATACCTAATTCACAGGATAAAATTGAAATCATATGGTCAGTTGTGAAGAAAGTGTCTGGTCAGCAGTACAAGGTCGATGATGTAAAGTTAGTTCATAGTAAAAATATTTCTGTTAGTGATAAGTCAGATATATGTACAGTATTTAACAATCATTATCTGAGCATTGCTGGTGATTTAAATAAAAACTTAGTTTCCACATTGAATCAAATGACTCTCTTGGAAAACGCCTTTCCGAGACTGATGTCTGAAATACTCCTCTGTGATACTGACAAGGGGGAGATTGAGTCAATAATTAAATCACTAAGGACTAAGCACTATCATGTATATGATGGAGTGCCTGGAAGAATATTAAAGCACTGTGGTGCACATGTTAGCCCTGTATTTAGCCATATTTGTAATTTTTCCTTTAAGAATGGTCGGTTTCTTGAACAATTAGAGTACTCAGTTGTAAAGCTGCTTTATAAAAAGGGAGACAGGGATAATGTAGATAACTTTAGACCTGTTTCTATGCCATCATTGTTTGCTAAAGTTATTGAAAAGGCTGCGTATGTAAGGATAATTGATCATTTTGTATCACATAATTTGCTGTAAAATGTACAGTTAGGCTTTAGAAGTCGTTTAACAACTGAAAATCCTATATTCTCTTTTCTCTCTGAGGTACTGGATGGCTTAAACAAACGGTAGGCATACTTTTTGATTCAATTAAGGTGTTCGACTGTGTTGATCACAAAAAGTATTGTTTCAGAAGTTGGACCATTATGGAATTCAGGGAGTAGCTCACAATTGGTGCACCTCTTACTTTAAGAACTGCCAGCAAAAGGTCATTATTCAGCGTTGAGAATTTCTGTGATGTGGGGTCTGAGTGGAGCACAGTCAACTGGGAAGTGCCACATGGATCAGTGCCGGGGCCACTCCTGTTCCTTATTTATATAAATGATATGCCCTTTAGCATTACAGGTAATTCTAAAACATTTATATTTGCTGATGATACTAGCTTTGTAGTAAAAGACGTTGTGTGCAACAATGGCTCTGTTTCAAATTGTGCAGGTCATGAGATAAGTTCATGGCTTGTAGAAAATAAACACACAATTCAACAAAACCCAACGTTTTAATTTCACAGAATGGGCATATGATTAATTAAACTGATCAGTTCAAATTTCTGTGTGTTCAGATAGATATTAAACTGTTGTGGGAAACCCATTTTCTGGATCTTATTCAAAGACCTAATGCTGCCATTTTTACTATTCGAACGCTATCTCAAGTAAGTGATTGTTCAACATGAAAATTAATCTACTTTGCTTATTTTCATTCGTTTATGTCGTATGGTATTATATTTTGGAGTAACTCTTCCCACTCTCAAAAGATATTTTTGGCTCAGAAATGGGAAGTTCTGGCAATAAATGGCGTAAGTTCGTCAACCTCTTGTCGAGCCCTGTTTACTAGTCTAGGTATTCTGACATTTGCCTCTCAGTACATATATTCTTTACTGTCGTTTCTTGTTAACAATATCAGCTTATTCCCAAGAATTAGCAGCTTTCACACAGTTAGCACTAGTCAGAAATCCAATCTGCATTTGGATCGCACTTCCTTGACTCTTGTGCAGAAAGGTGTGGAGTATACTGCTGCATCCATTTTCAGTAAGTTACCACAAGAATTAAAAAAATCTTGGCAGTGATTCACATGCTTTCTAATCGAAACTGAAGAGTTTCCTCATGGGTCACACTTTCTATTCTGTCGAGGTGTTGGTTGAAAAATTAAGGTGATTCCTATGTTATGTTGTTGATTGCGTTTACTTATGGCTCGTCTTTTATTTGGTTCATAAACATTTCACTTTACCTGTTATTATTTTTATGTTGTAACTTCATGTACTAACACGTTCCGTGACCTTGGAGATTTGCTCCTCAATTTGGTCCTACAGAACTAGACGAGTAAAATAAAATAAAAATAAAAATGATGCAAAGGCAAATCCTAACTGATGATGAATCACCTGTGTACTACTACTACTGTGAGCCATATCGGGTCCCCATCACTAGTGACGGAGGATTTCATTAGTCAGTAATTAAATGATGGTATTATAGAGGAAAATAACAGCTCATGGGGTGCACCAGTGCTGGAAAGGAGCTAGGATAGAACGAGGAAATGCCGGTTTTTTGGAGCGTATGAAAGTGTCATTTTGCACAAGAAGTAAA
This sequence comes from Schistocerca nitens, assembly GCF_023898315.1. Lineage (NCBI taxonomy): Eukaryota > Metazoa > Arthropoda > Insecta > Orthoptera > Acrididae > Schistocerca > Schistocerca nitens. The sequence goes on from NC_064621.1 coordinate 58,077,726, forward strand.
TTACTTAGGACATGTAATCACTCATGAAAAGGTATGGACGTAACCTAGTTTGGTGAACGATTACAGAGTTTTGTTATGCATAATATACACAAGGAACTGCAGTCGTTTTTAAGGTTATCGAATTAGTATAGGAAATTTGTCCCACAATCTGCATAAATAGCGCCACCTGTCATACAGTTACGGACGGAGCACCCGATATTGCTTACGACACACAGGTGATTCATTCCAAGTTGAGTTTGATCAGTTGGTTCAGTGGGTATAAACACACAAGGACGGAACTAGTTGTGTTGGACATCGAAATGGAAAGGTGAAGGAATTACGAACAATAGTCCAGCGCTAAGCCCTTCAAATTGTGAAAAAGGGTTCGTAGTATCATGTAACAGTAGTAATCATGTATTAGGCCGCGTTTTAACAGAGCAACCGGAGGGGAAGGAGTATCTGGTCACCTATGCATCATGACAATTTAATGAAGCAGAGATGACGTATTCGGTCGCAAAAAAGGAAATGGTGAGCATCATACAAGGAAGGACAGCCTTGCACTGCAACATAATTTCGAAAAGGTGGGATCGCACTAGATGCACTGAGTGTATGATGCACCGGTAATTATTGTAAATTGTTGTGACCAAGTACAATGTAGGGGTGCAGAACGAGTGGAGCTGCATGATAGTGAAATATTGATAAACAGTACGTGACCTTACTCTGGATCGCAACAGAATCAGTTCTCTAGACAAGTTCATAGTAGTGCAGGAGAGGCATATAAGTGCAGAGCAAATGCTTCAACACATACAACAGTACTGCAGTTGGTACCAGCTCAGAATCATTGTGATAAATGTGTAAAATTCAAATATCACCTTGCTTCTGGTTGCAGTTTGTGTAGCCTACTTTTATCTACAGCAGAAAAATCGCACGTGTCCACCACATGCCGACTGAATGGGCCGCACTTACAGAGTAAACAGTCGTTAACCGTATCGGCTACTGGAGATCGTGAATGGGATTGGATTAGTATAAGAGCAGTTGGGATAAGAAGTGTACATAAATGCAAAAAAGAAAACGTAAAATTTGATGTTTCAGTGATCTGCAGGGTTAATACGAGTCTGCGCTCTGGAGGTGGGAGGAGTGCTGCACTCGTAGCTTCACAACCTGTAGCCGCACGAGTATGATGCACGAGCCGACGTGTTGCCTGAAAGTTCTACTGGCAGAACCACAGTACTGCTGAAGTGACATGATGGAAACCACCAGCCTGGTGCAGTGAAGTGCTGAGTTACGTCACGCTGCGCTGCCTTGCCCTCTACGTGACTGCAAATGGATTCTAATGGCCACTTTTCTGTGGGCTGTAGCTACGACTGATGCTACTGGGACCTGAACTGGTGCGACCTATCTGGGACTCCTGCAGGCCATCACCAACCGACTCGCAGCTGTCTTCGAGGGGGCTATGCAACTTGGTGTCTCCTGCATCAGATGCGATGTTCACCATTTACGGATTAAAGTTAAGTATTCCAACAGCTACGTCCTTTTTTGCTAAAGTCTAACTTCCTTGTCCTGTTCCAGACCTCACGCCAGCCTGCGTGAGCTAAAACGCGTGCCTTTCGGCTTCCTCTCATAGTGGGTTAGCTCTCTTGCCAATCCACAACAAGGTGGACCAAAGCGTACTGGCTTGCTGAATTCGTGAAGATTTTCCGTCCATTTCCATTCGGATAATTCCTTCCTGGTGCTTGGTTATTTTATTTTATTAACTTTTTTAAGAATATATATTCGTAAACTCAGTCTTCCCCCACATTTTTCTGCCTCTACGGAGACTTGCAGAACAACAGACGATGTCTTGTAATGTTTATCACTTGTCCGACCACGCTTTCATTTCTTCTAGTTAGTGTTTGCCACACATTTCCCTCCTCACCGAACCTGTGGAGAAACTCTGTATTTCTTCTAGTCCACGTATCAGGTTGCATCTCTCTATAACACCACACATCATACGTAATCTCTTTTACCAGTACTCAAACAGTCTGTAAACCAAAAAATGGTTCAAATGGCTCTGAGCACTATGCGACTTAACTTCTGAGGTCATCAGTCACCTAGAACTTAGAACTAATTAAACCTAACCAACCTAAGGACATCACACACATCCATGCCCGAGGCAGGATTCGAACCTGCGACCGTAGCGGTCGCTCGGTTCCAGACTGTAGCGCCTAGAACGCACGGCCACTCCGGCCGGCTCTGTAAACCACTTCCATACAGTACTGTGCTCGAGACGTGCATTCTCAGAAAGTTTCTCCTCAAATTTTATTTCATACTATTGAATTGACCTTTCTTCTGGAAGGAATTCCGTTCTTCATCATTTCCGCTTCTTATATCCTCCTTGGTTTGCCGTTATGCATTATCTTATGTCCAAGGTAGAAGAACTCCTTCACATTATCTACTATCTTTTCCTGAACTTTGATCTTAAATTATCGGTACTCACTACTCTAAATTGTTTCCGACTTTTATAAAATACACGTCCTGTTCTCAGTATACCGTTCTTTACATTTAACACATCACGTAACGTTTCTAAACTTTGAAAGAAAACAGCATTGTAATTAGCTAATCTTAACGTTGTCGTTCTTTAACACTGGTCTCTATTTCAACGCTTGAACCTGTCAGTTATTTCCGTCATTGCTTCTTCGATGTTCAGGTTGAACAATAAGGGAGAAAAGTCTTAAACCTTTCTTAAGCTGAGCATTTCGATCTTGGTCTTCCATTCTTATTTTTTCCTCCAGGTTCTCTTACACAATTTTCACCATTCAGTTTTCCCTGTAGTATATTTTTATTTTCCTAAGGATTACATATATCTTCCACCCCTTTACATGCTGAGGAGTACTCTGAAACGGTTCAACGTTGGAACAGCCTCTCTGGTGCCTTTACCTTTTCAAAAATCGAGCTGATCGTTATCTAACAGACTGATATTTTTATTTTCCATTCTTCTGTACCCTCTTCTCGTCAACAACTTCAGTTATGAGATTACAAGCGAACTGTGCGATAATTCTCGCAATTACCTGCACTTTCTGCCTTCAAGATTGTGTGGATGATATTCTCCCAAAACTGTGAGATATCTCCAGTGGTGCCACAGTTGCTACACATTTACTTAATTATTCTATTGTGCTATCAGACATTCTGTCATTCTACTCGTTACATCTCCTCTGCGTTTGACGGTGTCGTCTTTTCTGCTACTCCGTTTTGAAATGCTTCAAAAAGTGTTTTCACTTTCATATATGCTATGTAAGCTGAATCTATCATTCCGACCACCATTTCTTTCCGTTCTTTTTTTATTTTTTTATGAAACAATTTCACTCTGGCTTCCTCGCACCTGCCTTTGATTTCATTTATAAGTTACTTATTTTGACTGATATTTCGTGCTTCTTTCTTATGGCAATTAGTTATATTTCTTCTGTTCCCACGACTTCATCACAGTTACCTTCTGTATATGTATGTTTGGCCAACTACTGTGATTACGTTTTTAGAGACATCTATTTCGTCTCAACTGATCTATTCAAGCATTCACCACCGCAGTATTTACAGCACTGTAAAACTCCAATACACATCCCATTCCTGGATAATTCAATGTTCCACATACATTTTCGTTGATCTTTCCAGACGATTCTTCTACCTACTGTTACACGGCAGTGTGCATTGCTATCTGGCTCATGGAGAGAGGGAAGATGGAGGAGGGAAAAAGAACAACTGGGATTAGAAAATGTGCGGTAGAGTACGACAGATACCTTGTTACGTCTACCTTCGTAGTGACAAATCTGAACGGCTTGTACAGTTCCAGTTTATTGTCCTTTGATAATACAGCAGCAGATAACAAGCAATACTTCAATGACAGCGTAGTTCACAATGACAGTTTATATAGAAAGCCTCTAAGAACATAAATGCAGATGTGAAATATAAAGAACCAGTGTCAAACCGAGTGAGGTGGCGCAGTGGTTAGCACACTGGACTCGCATTCGGAAGGACGACGGTTCAATCCCGCGTCCGGCCATCCTGATTTAGGTTTTCCGTGATTTCCCTAAATCGCTCCAAGCAAATGCCGGAATGATTCCTTTGAAAGGGCACGGCCGGCTTCCTTCCCTGTCCTTCCCAAATCCGATGAGACCGATGACCTCGCAGTTTGGTCTCTTCCCCCAAACAACCCAACAACCCTGCATCTGACCTACTGCCGGACCACTAACGCGGCAATTTTCGTCAATAACCCAGGATAGCCTCTGTGCTGCACCTGGTATTACTCCCTCCCTCCCCTCCTCCCCCCGCCCCCGCAGTCACCAGTGCCTGCAACTGCTGGCCAGTTCGTCCCGCCCAGGACTGGCCGCATTACGTCACTAGTCACTACCTGACGCTGCGACACTGGGACATGTCTTACCACACAAGGCTGCCGCACCGCTGTGCTTTGCTTAGCACAGCTATTACTGCTCCCAGCCACCACACAGTGGTATGAGATTTTCACTCTGCAGCGGAGTGTGCGCTGATATGAAACTTTCTGGCAGATTAAACCTGTGTGCCGGAACGAGACTCGTACTCGGGACCTTTGCCTTTCGCAGGCAAGTGCTCTACCAACTGAGCTACCCAAGCACGACTCACACCCCGTCCTCACAGCTTTGCTTCCGCCAGTACCTCGTCTCCTATCTTCCAAACTGCAAGGTTCGCAGGAGAGCTTCTGTAAAGTTAGGAAGGTAGGAGACGAGGTACTGGCGGAAGTAAAGCTGTGAGGACGGAGCGTGAGTCGTCCTTGGGTAGCTCAGTTGGTAGAGCACTTGCCCGCGAAAGGCAAAGGTCCCGAGTTCGAGTCTCGTTCCGGCACACAGTTTTAATCTGCCAGGAAGTTTCCCGTTAACTGGTGTTTAAAACCAAGTTTTTTTATTTTTTTAATGTTGTACTGACCCCTTTCGAAGTGTTGTTGCATTCATGTAAAGTACTGTCAGGTTTCGCATTTGGGAGCGCAGACTAAGATAAGATGAGGTAGGTTAAAGGTCAAGTACGAGCGGGTGGATTTCGCATACGCAGCCTCAGAAGGTAGTTCTCTGTTGCATTTAAGTCAAGCACCTGTGTGAGTCCCCCACTCACAGTGTGAGCAAGTTGTTCTATATTAGATCGCAGAGGCGAGTTTCTGGCTGGTTGTTTCACTTTATGTAAACCGACGTATGACAGTGTTGGAATAATGTATCTGTGATTTAATGTATAGTACGCTTTTATTCTAAATAGCGTCATGTTGCTAAAGCCTATTAAATTCGTGATCTAGGGAAAGTAAATCGTGTTCTTCCATGCTCTTATGATTCCACAATAGCCGAGTATATAGTTCTTCGCATCTACGGACCAGCCAACTAACGTGAAAGGACGAGACCAGACGAAACTCACATTGTTGTAGTTTTTTGTGTTTAGAGGATCTGCAGTTCAGAACTATATCGATCACCAAATGCAGCTAGACGCAACTCTCAGAAATTCTCGTGAAATTGACTTTGAAGTTTTCCGAACATCATTAACAGCCTAATAAAAGGTCATTGCTGTCGATGGGCTGCGTGGGTCGATAATAGAATGCTCCCAGAATGAGATTTTTATCTGCAGCGGAGTGTGCGCTGATATGAAACTTCCTGGCAGATTAAAACTGTCTGCTGGACCGAGACTCAAACTTGGGACCTTTACCTTTCGCGGGCAAGTGCTCTACCATTTTTTTTTCTTTGATCTCATTTTGTTCGCTTCTGTTCGTTCCATCTGCTGGGGCCGGACGTCGTAAGACATCCATTGAAGTTCGTTGTTGATCGATTAACTCAGACTTTTTTTATTACAGAGGGCACGTAACGCTCTGACCGAACACGCTGAGCTACCGTGCCGGCAAACCCTCTGAGCTACCCAAGCACGACTCACGCCCTGTATTCACAACTTTACTTCCGCCAGTACCTCGTCTCCTACTTTCCAAACTTCACAGAAGCTCTCCTGCGAACATTGCACAACTAGCACTCCTGGAAGAAAGGATATTACAGAGACATGGCTTGGCATGTATTTGCAATGAACACATACATTCTCCATAAAAAAGACATATGCATTAATTAGCATATATTCGATGAATTTTATATTTAAATTTTAAATTACGTAGTGAATGGAAATAAAACGTAGAAAATAATTGAGCAAACGAAACTCGAACCAGCAATTACCAGTCTCGAACGTTACTGATCTTTTTCCACCTTTATGTATTTTACGCCTCTCGGAAATGTTCGTAAAACATGCACCTTTATTTAAGAAATTTGCATCAGCTGGGTATGGAACGGAGCACCAGCAAATGGCAGGTTAGCATTCTGGAGACATGTCCATAGAGTCTGTCATGAAATATTGCCATCGGGGTTTCCAACTCGCTCATAAAACTTCGGTTTCCTCCAGAATTTTTGACTTGCATCGGATTGCTTTGGCTGGCTGATATGAGTTCTGAACTTCACGTATCGTAAATATAAAAATAAAAAAACACAAAAATCTGATTACCGTGCGGTATCCTTGTAAGACGCTGCATAGCCCAATATTCCTTGAATAGCCAATCAAGAGGTGTTGGATAGAGGACTGCCTGTTGAGAGCCTCTTCTGAGTTGCACCCTCTCATGTATTGAGTCTGTTCCAGGGCAGACGCTTTTATGCTTCCTGCATCTGTCTCCCCTGTACTGGAGCGTCCCACCTCCCTAAATATCACTGTTCCATTCTAACATCTTTTAACCCTTGGCCACTCAACTCTATCATCAATGCGACTGGTATGTGGTAGTGGTATATACATCCTGCGGGGGTCTAAATGTAAACCATAAACTGTAATAATAAACACACGCACTTTCTTCGAATTTGTGACTTTTAACCGCCACCACCCCCCGTCCCCCCCTACCCCCACTCCCAACCATATCATCCATCTCGCCCACGTCTCACTCGCCTTCATTTACGTACGGAATACATCTGAGAAACACACTCAGAGATGACGAAGGTGATGAAGAGTCATAGAAAGAAGACTTAACGAGTTGACACTGCATGAAACAATAGAGTACCTTAGATCTTTAGAGGAGCGAAGCGATGCTAGTGATTGTAAAAAAGCGCAGCTGATTCCCATTTCCAAGAAAAGTCGTCGAACAGACGCACAAAACTATAGGCCTACGTCCCTGATGTCCGGTAGATAATTTGGAAAACTTTTTATGCTTGCATATTACGACCTTTCTGGAGACTGAGTATCTCCTGTGAGGGCCGAGCGGGATTAGCCGAGCGGTCTGCGGCGCTGCAGTCATGGACTGTTCGGCTGATCCCGGATGAGGTTCGAGTCCTCCCTCGGGCATGGGTGTGTGTGTTTGTCCTTAGGATAATTTAGGTTAAGTAGTGTGTAAGCTTAGGGACTGATGACCTTAGCAGTTAAGTCCCATAAGATTTCACACACATTTGAACATTTTTTTCTCCTGTGGGGGAATCAACACGGGTTCCGAAAACAACGATCGTGTGAACCCCAGCTCGCTCTGCTCATATGTGAGACGCAGAAAGCAGGAGGTACCGCGCCCATCAATATGTCGTGTTGCAGGCCTTCCTAAAGGCCCTTGGTACAGTTCAGCACTGCTGCCTAATGAAAAAAATAAGAGCGTACGGGATATCAGACCTACTGTGTGGTTGGATCGAAGAGTTTCTAGCAAAAAGAACCCAGCATACCATGTTGAATGAAGTCTTCAGCACCGTTATTTTTCACAGTATACACAAATGAGCTGATGTATAAAGTTTCCATGAGGCTTGTTATGAATGACGCTGTTGTGTACGGAGAAGGTGCTACGTTGGTAAATTGCAGTGAAATAAGGCAAGACATGCAGAGGGTCGACACTTGATGCAAAGAGCAGCTATCGATCCTCAACATAAACAAATGTAATGTAATGTGAATACACAGACAGAGAGAACAATTGTTGTACGATTACACAATTGCAGAACAATCACATTACCACCTACTTCCATAAAATATTTTGTAGTTGGCGTAGGGAGCGATTTGAAATGGAACGTCTATACAAAACTGATCGCAGGAAATACAGATGTCAGGCTGAGATTCGCTGGAAGGATCTACAGGAAATGTAGTCCAACAGCAAAGGAAGTAGCTTACACTCGTCCGAGCAATATTTGAATACTCTCGTCAGTCCGGGATCCGTACCACATAGAACTGATAGAGAAAATGTAAAACATCCAAAGAAGAGCAGAACGTTTCGTTACGAGTTTGTTTAGTAAGCGCAAAAGCGTCAAGGAAATGCTGTCAGTTCCAGCGACAGACGCTGGGAGAGAGAGGTTCTGCATCTTAGTACGGTCTACAGTTAAATTTCCGAGAGGGTACATTCCCAGGGGAGTCAACGAATATATTGCTTCCTCTTACGAATATATCTCGCGAAAAAACCATGAAGATAAAATTAGAGAGTTTCGAGGCCACACGGAGGCGTATAGGAAATCCTCCTTCACGTGAACCACACGCGATTGGAACAGCAAAAGGGAGAAGTGTCAGTAGTGCCCAAAGCACCCTCCGTCACACACCGAAAAGATGCTTACGGAGTACAGATGCAGATGTAGGTGTACTGGGAGGTCTGAAAGGGATCTCCTATTTAGGAAAAATTGTTATGCGGAATGGCCCGAGAAAGATGGCAGAAGTAGGTTGGCACGAGCGAAGAATGTCTTCTTCATTAAAAGATCTCTATTGATACAAAGCTGACAAAGTCCCTGAAAGTGGACGGATGGTGTGCGCCGTTGTATGGATGGAAACGTCGATCATCGGAAACCAACAGAAGAAAAAAAATTTCAAATTCAGTCTCCAGTTCGCTTTGTTTCCAGATGACCGGCTTCGGGTCAGCTGCCGATCTTCCGAGCTCTTAACAATAAGTTAATAGATCTGAAGATGGGCAACAAGCCCGAAACCGGCCAAATAGAAATAAAGGAAAGCGATCTAGAGGCCGAATTTGTACGCTTTTTTAGAAGTAACTAACTCGGTAATTCCATCAAACTCCAGAGAAGAGACAGGAATCATTTGAAATGAGATGCTATATAGCGTGCTTAGCTGTTATAGTTACAAAATAAACAAGCGAACAGACGAGAATTAAACAAGGAAATGATGCTAATAAACAGGGCCTCATATTCCAGGTAGCATTTCCCAAAGACAACAGCTAGCGCATTCTTCACGTACAGCTCCACACACGGTATCAAGTGGGAGAACTAGCTGACACCCACTTCACCTACGGAGGTAGTAATAGTACTGCAGAGGAAGCAGGATGATTTATCACGAAACGTGTCCTCAGAGGCAGACAGCCAGACAGCAGAGTGCTCATTACTTCATCAGCACCTGCGCGAGACCAGTTCATTTAAATGGAATACGCAACATGCGGGTTGACTAAGGACAGTGTCGACACCACGAAAAGAGGAATGTGTATAACAACAAATGGCAGGAATGTCGGAAACAAGTACCAGGACTGCTGCAGCACGTGTACAACATGTGGTAGCCCTGGCCGCAGCACCTGACTTTCTCCCCCGGGTTGCCTTCTGCCAGTGGATCCTTGCACATTGCAAGTGATACACAGTTCCTCATATAAGTATTGTTTACAGACGGAGCATGCTTTACCGGAGATGGATTTGTGAACATTCACAGCACGCACGTTTGCGCTATGATAACCCACATGCTATCGCTGAGACGGCACAACAGCCGAGATTTTCCGTTAACCTTTATGGTGCGTGTTGTTGTCAATCAGTTGACACGGCCACATTTACTACAAGGCCTTCTTTCTGGTTGTGTGTTGCAGGGCAATACAAGTTAATCGACCATTTACATCACCGTTTCCCAACTTAGGGGTAATTACCCCCCCACCCCCACCCCGGGGGCTTAAAATGAAATTTTCTGTAGCGTAAAAACTAAATAATTCGATTCAGTTTCAGTCACGAATCTAAGTTGTTTTCAAAAGATCACTACCATTATCTCAATTTTATAAGATTCTAAAACCGATTATATAAGTTATCAGTAATTACTTTTTCTCAGTTACTAGCATTAACGCAATGGAGGTTACAGGTTCCTCACATAGTCCATCCACTAATCACATATATTGACTTTGTCCTGTGCATCGCTGATGATAAAAATGAGATATATCTTAACAAATGCAAAATATCTCAAGAAAATGTCTTCTCCAAGCTTTAGGTAGTACCTGCAGGCCGACCGGTTCTAGGCGCTACAGTCTGGAACGGTCGCAGGTTCGAATCCTGCCTCGGGCATGGATGTGTGTGATGTCCTTAGGTTAGTTAGGTTTAAGTAGCTCTAAGTTCTAGGGGACTGATGACCTCAGATGTTAAGTCCCATAGTGCTCAGAGCCATTTGAAGCATTTTAGTACCTGCAGCGGTCCATAAATTGCTTCATTACTCGCTTCGGGACAGATAAATGGATTGACAAAAATGGCTCTGAGCACTTAACATCTGAGGTCATCAGTCCCCTAGAACTGCTTAAGCGTAACTAAGGACATCACACAAATCCATGCCCGAGGCAGGATTCGAACCTGCGACCTAGCAGTCTCGCGGTTCCGGACTAAAACGCAAAGAACCTCTCGGCCACCGCGGCCGGCAATGGATTGACAGCACGACACAGCAGTAACTGCGTAGGAGCTACTATAGCACTGTACACAGTTACTATTATTGTTATTATTATTACTATTAATGGCTGTGGTCAGACATGAAGCATTAACAGCCAGAAGTCTTCGAATTTCTGCCAGTTCAGAAGTAAGGGGTGGAGCAATCAAGTTATTTACGAACAGTAATTATAGCGCACACATTTTAACTTAGTTGATTGTAAAGGGGGATGCTGCGTGCAGGGCAAGCAAGTCCCGCAGTGGAGAGGAGTAATATAGAGGAAGTACATTTTGTAACAAATGTCTACCCTCACTGCGGATAGTTAGCTTTCTTGTCTCAGAAGGAGTTGTGAGTAGCACTTGCGATGCTCGACGAATTCCTTCGTCATCCATTCCAAAACACACACACACACACACACACACACACACACACACACACACACACACACACACGGACGCACGAACTAAATATCATTCATAGTCATCTTTCATAATTTTAAAAATAAAAGTGTTGCAAGGAAAGCCTTTCATTCTACAATTTAATTTGGTGCTAAATTTGGTGATGATGTGGAGGAGGAGAGGGCAACAGACGGTGGGGGGAGGGGTGTGCACTAGCTAATGTCTAATTACACTCAGGGATAATGGTCTAAGAAAGGTTGTAAGCCACTGGTTTAAACGAGAGGAGTGAAAGAATCGCTATCTGGTATATGAATGCTTGTGCACCAGCACATTTTCATCCGGCCCTTCGGGAATACTTACAAGGGAACATCCCCATCGCACCCCCCTGAGATTTAGTTATAAGTTGGCACAGTGGACAGGCCTTGAAAAACTGAACACAGATCAATCGAGAAAACAGGAAGAAGTTGTGTGGAACTATGAAAAAATGAACAAAATATACAAACTGAGTAGTCCATGCGAAAGATAGGCAATATTAAGGAAATAGTGAGCTCAGGAGAGCCGTGGTCCCGTGGTTAGCGTGAGCAGCTGCGGAATGAGAGGTCTTTAGTTCAAATCTTCCCTCGACTGAAAATTTTATTTTCGCAAAGTTATGATCTGTCCGTTCGTTCATTGACGTCTCTGTTCACTGTAATAAGTTTAGTGTCTGTGTTTTGCGACCGCACCGCAAAACCGTGCGATTAGTTGGCGAAAGGACGTGCCTCTCCAATGGGAACCGAAAACATTTGATCGCAAGGGCATAGGTCAACCGATTCCTCCACAGGAAAACACGTCTGATATATTCTATACGACACTGGTTACACCATGTGCGTCTCATGACAGGAATATGTTGTCGACACACCTAACTAGCACACACTCGGCAAATGGGTAAAAAGATTCTTCTACCTTGCCCGATTTAGGTTTTCTTGTGGATGTGATAATCCCTACCAAAAAAGTGATGAAAACATAAGAGTTTGTCACATAAACTGAAAATAAGACGATAAACTTTTCACTCGAGGGAAGACTTCAACCAAGGACTTCTCATTCCGCAGCTGGTCACGCTAACCACAGGACCACGGCGCTCCCGAGCTCACACTCTCCTTGATATTGCCTATCTTGCGCATGGACTACTCAGTTTGTATATTGTGCTTATTTTTTCATAGTTCCACACAACTTCTTCCTGTTTTCTCGATCGATCTGTGTTCAGTTTCTCAAGGTCTATCCACTATTCCAACTTATAACTAAATCTGAGGGGGGTGCGATGGGGAGGTTCCCTTGTTAGAACGAATGGCCGATAGCACGGGTCTCGGTCGTGGTTCGCTGATAGCGTGGCTGTACAGGTTCTCATTTTAATTTTTCTGCGGAGATATTTATGAAACCTTTGGTGTATTCCAGTCCTGCTGACGGTGTCGATTAAGTTCGGGACGGATTGTCTACCTTCTTACGCACGGTGGCCATGTGAACACACGTTGTAATAGGTTTGTCCTCAAGTGAATTCCAGCAGTATGCATCCTAAGGGGAGTCTGTTACGAGGTGTTCACGCACTTAGTCGTGTCGGATGAAGCATTGGTTTGCCGATCTGTGTTTGCCAGGATAATTTTCTTGTTTCATTTCGCCCTTTGGTTGGTTCCCAGTAGAGCCAAACACCCTGTAGAACTGTATTAGAAATTGTGTGGAATGCTAAAACATGAAATGAACTGATGAACAAAGACATGAACGGAAGATCCTTAATAGAAGAAGAGTCAGATTAGCAGTATTTTGCCATGACGTCCAGGAGTAAATAAGTTTACAGTGGATGGAGCAGCAGAGGATGTTGTGAGTGGCAGGAATGAAGTGGTTAGCGCGAGATGGGGAAATACGAGTGACTCCTCTCTCTCCATCCCCCCGTCCCAAACAAGACCATTGGAAGAATAGAACTTCTTTGCAGAAAAGAAATTCAAAAGTCTGATTACCTTACAAATGAGTTAATGTGTTAAATATTTGACGTTATGGGTGAAGACGAAAAACCTAATTATGTTGGTGTTATTAGTTTCGGATTATTCACTCATAGACAATGCCAAAGTAAAAACCAACACCAGGGGTGTAAGTCAGAAAAAGCTTGGAAAAGGTTTAGATTGTGGTGAAAGTTCGTTGGGAGTTGGTAAGTGCTCTTACTGTCGAACAGTGGACGAGTATACTCCGCGTAAACTGCTCTCCGTTGTGACAAAAGCTACTTTTTCACGCTTCTCAATGTTTATTACGTCACATCTCCGTAACTATGTGTCTTGCATTGTTATAATTTTATACATGCATTGTTATATGTATATACTGTCTGCAAAATGTATTGTGATTAGAGTTTGTAGTAAAAAGGTAACAACTTAAAACGTGATGCCTCATGCTGAATCGGCCGAGCGCTTCAAGGCGCTTCCGTTTGGAACTGGGCGACCGCTACGGTCGCAGGTTCGAATCTTGCCTCGGGCATGGATGTGTGTGATGTCCTTAGGTTAGTTAGGTTTAAGTAGTTCTAAGTTCTAGGGGACTGATGACCTTAGAAGTTAAATCCCATAGTGCTCAGACCCATTTGAACCATTTGAACCTCATGCTGAAGTTGCTGCATGAACATTGAAAATGTAGTAAGCGATAAGTATTTTTCTATTCATTGTTTTATGGGACGTGTCAGCCAGAAAAGTTTTGAAAACGTTTGAAAGTATTTGTCAAATTTGTTATAAGTCGCTAAGCGGTCTCATTCTCAAATACTGAACGGATATACGAGTAGTTTGGGTAATTACAGAGTTTCTAACTTTAATTATAACTACCCAGTATCAAAGTACAGCTACACACAGAGATCCAGTGCGGGCTGTAATTATCGTATGCCACCAAAACATGGTAAGATATGCTACCGCGTCAATGTGAAACCGATTTGCGATGGAAAAAATTAGTTCCAATATTGGCCACCGGGTTTAAACTTGGTGCTGTGAATGCAAGAAAAACTTACAGAAATGTTTCCATATGCAGTGAATTACGAACGCCATGCGGGCAGTGAAGCTCAAACAAGAGAGAAGACGCCACATGCACCATTTGTTTAATATGAGCATTAGAGACGTGATCAGCAGTTGCTCGCAGCAGTTCAGATGGAATATGCGCAGCACCTTCCTGTACACTGGCCTTACAATCAAGTAGAGAACGAACGTGTCATTGGAAAAACGTTGTTTTAGATATCCCCTGAGTCGAACGTCACACGGACTCAGATCAGGTAATATTGCGACTACGCATCTGGAAAACCTTTGGAGATAACACGTTCGTGGAAGGTTGCATTAAGCAGACCTCTCACTGACCGAGCGACATGAGGTGTTGCGTCTGCAGCTCGTGGTCTCGCGGTTGCGTTCTCGCTTCCCGAGCACGGACTCCCGAGTTCGATTCCCGGCGGGGTCGGGGACTTTCACATGCCTCGAGATGACTGGGTGTTTGTGTTGTCCTCATCATTTCATCATCATTCATGAACGTGGCGAGATTGGGCTGAGAAAAGGTTGGGACTTTGTACGGGCGCTGATAACCGCGCAGTTGAGCGCCCCACAAACCAAACATCAACACCATCATCATCATCATCATCATCATGAGGTGTTGCCCCATCTTGCATGGAAACTGGTTTCCATACAGTTGCCCTCTTCCAAATCATGAATCTCATGCTGTACAAGGAGGCCTCTTCAAAGAAGAACGGACCGAGAATAAAGGTGCTTGTGAATCCACACCATGCAGGTACAGTGGCTCTTCGTATACAACACGCCGTTTAACAGAATCCCAAACGAAAGTTTTGTTTATTCACTGCTCCCAGTAGTGTTAAATGTTGTTTATCACTGAACAGAATGCTGCCCGGCCCGTGTCATGAACTTCGATTCGCGTCAGAAACCGAAGAGCAAATTGAGAACATTGCTGCGGACCATGAGGTTTTAGCTCCTGCTCCGTCTGTATCTCGTACGGGTACCCGAGTAAAAAAGATGCCAGAGCTTTCCGTACTGTTGACCGTGGAATAGACAATTCTCGTGACACTGCAGCAGTAGCAGCACTGTTCGGACCACGAGCTGCGTCGTCGTTAACAGCAACAGCAACCTCGTCTGTAACTTCCACCGTGACGGGACGCCTTCGTCTTCCGGGTGCTACACCGAACTCACCCGTATTAATGTGCAGAACTATAGACCTATGTCTCTAATGTCGATCAGTTGTAAAATTTTGGAACACGTATTATGTTCGAGTATAATGACTTTTCTGGAGACTAGAAACCTCCTCTGTAGGAATCACCATGGGTTTCGAAAAAGACGATCGTGTGAAACCCTGCTCGCGCTATTCGTCGGCGAGACTCAGAGGGCCATAGACACGGGTTCCCAGGTAGATGCCGTGTTTCTTGACTTCAGCAAGGCGTTCGATACAGTTCCCACAGTCGTTTAATGAACAAAGTAAGAGCATATGGACTATCGGACCAATTGTGTGATTGGATTGAAGAGTTCCTAGATAACAGAACGCAGCATGTCATTCTCAATGGAGAGAAGTCTTGCGAAGTAAGAGTGATTTCAGGTGTACCGCAGTGGTGTGTCGTAGGACCGTTGATGTTCACAATATACATCTATGACCTTGTGGATATCATCGGAAGTTCACTGAGGCTTTTTGCGGATGATGCTGTGGTATATCGAGAGGTTGTAACAATGGAAAATTGTACTGAAATGCAGGAGGATCTGCAACGAATTGACGCATGGTGCAGGAAATGGCAATTGAATCCCTATGTAGACAAGTGAAATGTGCTGCGAAAACATAGAAAGAAAGATCCTTTATCATTTAGCTACAATATAGCAGATCAGCAGCTGGAAGCAGTTAATTCCATTAATTATCTGGGAGTAGTCATTAGGAGTGATTCAAAATGGAATGATCATATAAAGTTGATCGTCGGTAAAGCAGATGCCAGACTGAGATTCACTGGAAGAATCCTAAGGAAATGCAGTCCGAAAACAAAGGAAGTAGGTTACAGTACACTTGTTCGCCCACTGCTTGAATACTGCTCACCGGTGTGGGATCCGTACCAGAAAGGGTTGATAGAAGAGAGAGAGAAAATCCAACAGAGAGCAGCGCGCTTCGTTACAGGATCATTTAGTAATCGCGAAAGCGTTACGGAGATGAGAGATAAACTCCAGTAGAAGACTCTGCAGGAGAGACGCTCAGTAGCTCAGTACGGGCTTTTGTTGAAGTTTCGAGAACATACCTTAACGGAGGAGTCAAGCAGTATATTGCTCCCTCCTACGTATATCTCGCGAAGAGACCATGAGCATAAAATCAGAGAGATTAGAGCCCACACAGAGACATACCGACAATATTTCTTTCCACGAACAATACGAGACTGGAATACAAGGGAAAACCGATAGAGGTAGTCAAGGGACCCTCCGCCACACACTGTCTGGTGGCTTGCGGAATATGGATGTAGATGTAGATTTTCGTATTTCGTTGCCATCTTCTTTAAACGCTTCAATGACACTGCATTTCTCCTCAGACCTTTCAGTCGGCGATACTCTCTCAGTGCAGAACTGTAATTGCTGTCGTTGTCCTCACCCGGTAGCTGAATGGTCAGCGTGATGGATCGTCAATCGTCTGCGCCCGCCTTCGATTCCCGGCTGCGTCGGGCAATTCTCTCCGTCCAGGGACTGGGTGTTGTGCTGTCCTCATCATCATCTTCTCATCCTCATCGACTGCAGGTCGCCGAAGTGGCGTCAAATTAAACACCGGCACCCGGCGAACAGTCTGCCCGACGGGGGACCCTAGCCATACGATTAAATAAATTGCTACCGTTCATATAAAACAGTTTCATTAGGCCAGGTCTCTCTTCACAATAGCCATACGTTATGGTTTGTGAAATGAGAGCCTGGATGTTATACTGTCATAGAATCTCCTTACAGTGCCAGATTTCTACTTGGTGGCCAGCGTGAATCGATTCGACGTTAACACATTAGCATATCTACCAAGTTTCCCTGCCATATGATAATTACAGCCCACGCTGGAGCTCCTTGAGTAGATGCACTTTAATTACAACCATCCAGTACTTATTTTGTGAAACCTTGAACTTGAAACTGTACCTCCCAAGGAGTAGATTATGTTTTAAATTATTAAATTGTATGTTGTATGTTAACCGGGGACCTAGAAACGACGGAGGGGCTCCGTCCCCGCCGCAGCTGGAGTGGTCCACAACCCCACGACGACTACTGCAGTCCACCTGCCGCCTCACACCGGACCCAGGGTTATTGTGCGGTTCGGCCCCTGGTGGACACCCCCAGGGAACGTCTCACACCAGACGAGTCTAACACCTGTGTTTGCGTGGTAGAGTAATGGTGGTGAGCCGTGGCGGATCATATCGATAGTGACACTCTGGTGGTTTATCTTTCCTGCCACGGTCAGGGCGGTAAGCAGCGCCCTCTGGGGCCTACGCGAGGAGTAACGAGGCGAGGTCCTGTGGGGGGTGTGCTCCGGGACGTGGTGGAAGACGGTTGTCGGGTTGACGCAGCGATTTGGGACCGGACCTATCGCATGGAGATATACAAGTTGGCTCTGAACGGAAGGCGCCGTAGCAAACAGCGGGAAGCGGGCGTCCTGTAATTTGTGTGAAGGAGTAACGATTTTTGCATTGGATGTCCCAGTGGTTCCCGAGAGTTTCGGTGACTGCTTTCGGAGAAGGTAAGACCTTGTGTCTACGCTCTTTTCCGTACGATGTTGCTGCCTGCCGTTATAAACGGGTGAAAATCAGGCGCTTGTATTGAGTATACGGGAACTGGTGACGTAAAATTACATTTGTGATTGAGTCTCACTTGTACTGTGACAATTTAGAGGCGAAAACTCTGATGGATTCATTAGGTCTGGTTCGTTGGTGTGCAACTAAGGGAGTCAGTTATTTTGGGTAACTGAGGGAGTACCATTATGTTGGTCTAAGTGATACGTTCTCCACATTTTGTCTATGGCTTTGCGAATCGAAATCGTGGGGGAGTACACGTGTGAGTAATTTGCTATTGTATTGATGGTTATGTTGTAAAGACTGTTCTCTGGTGTGTTAAATCACGCGCTGATTTGTAGCCAATCTAAGCAGAAGTTACCATTGCTACTTGCTTATGTGCTACTGTCCTTATGATTGGCGTTGTTTGTCTTTTGATTGTCGGCGTGCTCACGTTTTAAAAAAAATTACGGCTACTACTTATAAGGGTTGTCTACTAAGGAAATTGCTTAAGCTTTTATCATATGATGGTCTGCTTGCCTATCACATTGGCTTTCTATGCAGTATCTGAAGGAATGTCTATGGTGGCTCAAGATTGTAGGCTGACTAGTATTTGAACTGGTGTTGAGGTTAAGGGCGAGATCGGCATCCCGCAAACCCGCACGCTGCGCGTGGTTAAATGTTCCCCTATTGGAGAGCCGGCTCTCTGTTCTTGGATTTTGTAAGGATACGTGATGAGTGCATCGCTGTAGTTTTTCGCGTGCTAAATTGCGGGGTGTCGGTGCCGTCCTAGGGCTAGACTTGTGATGAATGTTATGTTGAAAGGTTAATTAACGGTACCAAACTCAAGAGAGCTTTTAGTGTGTTTTAGGTCTGTACATGGAATGATGTTGATATTTTGTCGATTGCGGCAATAACTTCCTGTGTGGGGAGATCCTCTGAGGGACTTGTATTGTACTGTTGCAGTGCAGTCCATCTGAAACGTGCTGCTTAAAACTTGGGACTGCAGCTCTCTGATGTTATATTACTGTTTAATCTTAAATGTCTTGGATGTAATATGGTTGTTGAGGATTATGTAATTAATTTTGATCGCTGGTTCCTTAAAGGAAGTATTTCGTTTCGAAATATGATTTTAACTCATCATTCAAATTTTCTAGTCTTGCTGTCTTAGGCTTTCAGTTAAATGATTGCTATTTGCATGTTTAAATGTTTGAGTGACTTAAAGGAAAAGAATATTATTTTGTAATTTGTACTGATTGTTCCTTTTGGGTAATACCTGACTTACGTGTTCAATAAATGAGTGTCTAGTCAATGGTGATGCACTGTTCTAACGCTAGCCTAACCCTTCCACTCCACAGCCTATTGAGCCGCTTTGTGTCGAAATTGTGTTCAGAACACCCCTCTGACCTGACACCTCAGGTGGTGTACGCGTACGTCGAGAACTTGTTTGCGCAGCAATCGCCGACATAGTGTAGCTGAGGCGAAAAAGGGCAACCAGCTCGCATTCACCGAGGCATCTACATCTACATCTACATCTACATCTATATGATTACTCTGGAATTCACATTTAAGTGCTTGGCAGAGGGTTCATCGAACCACAATCTACTATCTCCCTAACATTCCACTCCCGAACAGCGCGCGGGAAAAACGAACATCTAAACCTTTCTGTTCGAGCTCTGATTTCTCTTATTTTATTTTGATGATTATTCCTACCCATGTAGGTTGGGCTTAACAAAATATTTTCACATCCGGAAGAGAAAGTTGGTGACTGAAACGTCGTAAATAGATCTCGCCGCGAAGAAAAACTTCTTTGCTTTAATGACTTCCATCCCAACTTGCGTATCATATCTGCCACACTCTCTCCCCTATTTCGTGATAATACAAAACGAGGTGCTCTTTTTTGCACCCTTTCGATGTCCTCCGTCAATCCCACCTGCTAAGGATCCGACACCGCGCAGCAATATTCTAACAGAGGACGAACGAGTGTAGTGTAAGCTGTCTCTTTAGTGGACTTGTTGCATCTTCTAAGTGTCCTGCCAATGAAACCCAACCTTTGGCTCGCCTTCCCCACAATATTGTCTATGTGGTCCTTCCAACTGAAATTCTTCGTAATTTTTACACCCAGGTACTTAGTTGAATTGACAGCCTTGAGAATTGTACTATTTATCGGGTAATCGAATTCCAACGGATTTCTTTTGCAGCTCATGTGGATCACCTCACACTTTTCGTTATTTAGCGTCAACTGCCACCTGCCACACCATACAGCAATCTTTTCTACATCGCTTTGCAACTGATACTGGTCTTCGGATGACCTTACTAGACGGTAAATTACAGCATCATCTGCGAATAACCTAAGAGAACTGCTCAGATTGTCACCCAGGTCATTTATATAGATCAGGAACAGCAGAGGTCCCAGGAACATGGAAAACCGCCTAAAAACCATCCACAGAGTGCCGGCTCACCGGATCTCCGCCGGGCGGATTCGTTACGGGGACAAGGTGCTGCTTCCCGCTCCGGAAAGCCGTGCGTCAGACCGATCGGCTAACCGGGCGGGCAACTATTAAATTAGATGAATAATTATGCGAAATAGTAAAAATCAAAGTGTTTGTTTCTCTTGGAAGCCGTTGGATAGGCAACCTTCAATTGGGATCGGTTGGTCGGGATGACCGTTCCGTTTGTTAATACAGGTGGAGGGCAGCTCCAGACTACAGTGGCGCTGAGCGAGGCCGCGCGCCGGCTCCAGGCGGGACGCACCTCGTCGAAGTCGACCGTCTGCAGGACGACGTGGCCGTTGGCCGGGCAGGTGGCGTTGCTGGAGCACTCGATGTGCGGCACGCCCGCCCACTGGTTGACGAACATGGCCTCGTTGCCGTAGCGGAACCACGACAGCCGCGCCAGCCACTCCAGGGACGACGGCACCGACCTGCCCAAACAACAGGCGCACTCCCGTCTCACCAGACCACTCGATGCTGGGAAAAGCCGAGTTATACCACTTTGGCTCTCTGCCGCTCATTGTTGCATTACACTGTTGTCGAAAAGAGTATGTAGCCTCCGTTCATCCGAATGTTCATTAGAGTATCGTATAAATATATGAATGTAGATCACTCAACATATTACGAGAGTCGAGGGACATGAAAGGGAAGCAGTGGTTGGGAAGGGAATGAGACAGGGTTGTAGCCTCTCCCAGATGCTGTTCAATCTCTATATTGAGCAAGCAGTAAAGGGAACAAAAGGAAAATTCGGAGTAGGTATTAAAGTCCATAGAGAAGAAATAAAAACGTTGAGGTTCGCCGACGACATTGTAATTCTGTGAGAGACAGCAAAGGACTTGGAAGAGCAGTTGAACGGAATGGACAGTGTCTTGAAAGGAGGGTATAAGATGAACATCAACAAAAGCAAAACAAGGATTATGGAATGTAGTCGAATTAAGTCGGGTGATGCTGAGTGAATTAGATTAGGAAATAAGACGCTTAAAGTAGTAAAGGAGTTTTGCTATTTGGGGAGCAAAATAACTGATGATGGTCGAAGTAGAGAGGATATAAAACGTAGACTGGCAATGGCAAGGAAAGCGTTTCTGAAGAAGAGAAATTTGTTAACGTCGAGTATTAATTTAAGTGTCAGAAAGTCGTTTCTGAAAGTATTTGTATAGAGTGTAGCAATGTATGGAAGTGAAACGTGGACGATAACTAGTTTGGACAAGAAGAGAATAGAAGCTTTCGAAATGTGGTCCTACAGAAGAATGTTGAAGATTAGATGGGTACATCACATATCTAATGATGACGTATTGAATACAAATGGGGAGAAGAGGAGTTTGTGGCACAACTTGACTAGAAGAAGGGATCGGTTGGTAGGACATGTTCTGAGGCATCAAGGGATCACCAATTTAGTACTGGAGGGCAGCATGGAGGGTAAAAATCGTAGAGGGAGACCAAGAGATGAATACACTAAGCAGATTCAGAAGGATGTAGGTTGCAGTAAGTACTGGGAGATGAAGAGGCTTACACAGGATAGAGTAGCATGGAGAGCTGCATCAAACCAGTCTCAGGACTGAAGACCACAACAACAACATATATAGGGTATCCGAAAAGACTTTCCCTGATTACATAAATTGATAACTCAGGTTAGAAGTAAGATACAAATATGAAACTTGTGTCACATTGTTTACATCTCTCGAAGTTTTTTTTTTCGGTTTTAGGTTCGCAGTACGTAAGTAGTGAATCAGGTGCAGTTCCCAAGAAGCCATGTTAACCAATCAGGAGAAGGCACAGTGTGTCCTGTGGTACCATGAGACACGATCGCCAACCACAGTGCAGAGACACTTCCAGACAACATTTGGAAGGAATCCACCTGATGTCAAGGGCATTAAAACCTGGTATGAGAAGTTCAAGAACACAGGATCGGTTGCTGACCTTCCGAGGTCTGGTCGACCGAGAACCTCAGCAGACAGGGTGGAAGCTGTAAGGCAGTCTTTTCTGCGAAGTCCGAAGAAATCGGTGCTCAGGGCCTCACGTGAATTACAGATGCCAAAAAGCTCTCTCCATGAGATTTTACACAATCGTTTATTGTTTCGTGCATACAAAGTGCAAATCGTTCAGGCCTTGTTGCCCAATGACAGTACACGTCGATATGACTTTGCGGTCGAAATGTTATCACGTATTGAGGATGATGATGGTTATCTCAGACGAACTGCCTTTTCCGAAGAAGGGACCTTTTTTGTCAGTGGAGTAGTGAATCGCCATAATGTGCGCATTTGGGGTTCACAACCCCCTGGTGAGGTCATCGAGTGCACCAGTCCAAAAGTGAATGTTTGGTCCGCGCTATTGCACGATCGAATTATCGGGTCATTCTTCTTCGCTGAGGCTACCATCACATCTGTAGTGTATCTGGACATGTTGCGACTCTATGTTGTTTCTCAGCTGCTTCAGTATCACCCAGATGTCACAGCTTCTTTGGGGTTTGGACGTGCGTGCCTATCTCGATATGACCTTTCCTCGGCGATGGATTGGTCGTGATGGGCCAACGGTTTGGCCTCCACGCTCTCCTGACATAACCCCATTAGATTTCTTTTTACGGGACGAGGTCTACCGAACACGTGTACCAGATCTTGAAACCCTGCGGCAACGGATAACCAGTGATGTTGGCTAATGTGTGGACGGAAATTGAATATCGCCTAGATGTGCTACGTGCTACCAAGGGTGCTCATGTGGAAATTTACTGATTTGTGAAAAAAACTTTGATAGTTTGTAAACAATTAGACATCAGTTTCATATTTGTATCTTACTTCTAGCCAGAGTTATCAGTTTATGTAATCAGGGAAAGAATTTCGGACAATATATATATATATATATATATATATATATATATATATATATATATATATATATGTGTGTGTGTGTGTGTGTGTGTGTGTGTGTGTGTGTGTGTGTGTGTGTGTGTGTGTGTGTGTGTGTCGCTAAATAAATACGTAATGCAATAGTTGACAATGTTTGTGACAATATATATATATATATATATATGAGCCTATGTCCGTTCGAATGTTCATTAGTGTATAGTGTAAAAGTCTGAATTAAACTGATCGGTATTCCGAATGTTAATTATAGTGAAGCGATTTTGACTAATTTTCGTCCGTGACTGTCTCAAGAAATATGTAAAGCTTTTTTTTTTTTTTAAATTACCGCTTCCATTCACAAACTTTGTCAACTGTTGTATTACTTATTTATTTAGTGACATGTTTCGAGGGAATACCTCATCTTCAGGCTAAATGACATTACAAAAACAACTTTACAATAAGGTCATACCGATGTTACACAGTCTTTTCGTAAATGCTGCGGTCATCCTGTGGAAGAAGAGAAAACCTAGTAAGAGGCGATGTCATTTTGGAAGCTGGACTGATGTTTGCACGAAAATGTTTTGTAACGGCCACTCACTTTGTTCTTGTGGCGTGGCAGTCTCGTTGTGATGCGCTGATGTGTTTCCATTACCGTGGCTCTCTTGATCACATCAGCGCATTACGAGACTGCCACGCCAGAAGAACAAAGCGAGTGGCCGTTACAAAACATTTTCGTGCAAATACCAGTCCAACTTCCAAAGTGACATCGCCTCTTACTAGGTTTTCTCTTCTTCCACAGGATGACCGCAGCATTTACGAAAAGTCTGTGTAACATCGGTATGACCTTATTGTAAAGTTGTTTTTGTAATACCATTTAGCCTGAAGATGAGGTATTCCCTCGAAACATGTCGCTAAATAAATACGTAATACAATAGTTGACAATGTTTGTGACTGATAGAAGTAATTTTTAAAAAAAAAAAAAAAACTTACTTTCTAATTATAGTGTACTCCAAAAATCTCAAGTGAATCGTTTAAATACTTTTCGAGACATTTTGCAACAAATTAAACAACGAATTATCGTTGTATAGCAGTCTGGTTATATCTGCGTCTGCGCTTTCGACTAGAAGCTTTATATTATGCACCATAACTAAGTTCTTGTCGTTGAGCTAAGCGTGGACTCACCTGACGTTTAAGAAGAAACCGCCGAAGAGCAGGAACGGGAAGATGAGCGGCTGCGCCATCGACATTGCCACCGAGATGCTGGAGCTGACGCACGACACGAAGTAACCTGCCAACAGCGCAAAGTGCGACCCGTTACACCGCCAGCAGCGAACCAAGCCGTCCAGGAGCGCTCGACATGAGCGGACCGTAAAATCGGAGGAGTCTCGGCTGCCCTTTTTACTCTGAGCGATTGCTACCAAAGTGTTCCTCCTCTCTTGCCATTTCCATTCATCTTAGAATAGTTAATAGGCACCTCAGACAACCATTTAGCTCGACTCCCGCCCCCCCCCCCCCCACCACCACCCCTCCCCCACCCTCCCCAGGCATCAAAATGAAACCGTGAAACGCTGCATCTGGTATTGATAATGCTCTCGATCCGGCGAGTAAGAGAATCCACAATTTATTCAGCCATGACACAGCCGTTGGAGTGCCAATGACTGATTACTAGATGCCGTTGTGCGTGGAGCTAAAACATTGAGGGTATGTTGATTACTGCGTCTTAACCACTGTTATAAATAGTGACAAACATTTGTGGGAAATGGTTCAAATTTCGGCGTGGGTCTGAATTTGGGCTCGCTATAAGTTTCGTACTGGGAGGTGCTGCAGGCTTCCGGAAACAATGTAAAACAGCGCTTCAGACCACTTCAGTTTTCTGCAAAACTGAAACGTCAGTTCATTGTCGTATGCGACTACAATCAACATGTACTCAATTTTGACCATCTTGAAACTTTTGCAGGCATGCATTCTTTATTTTTTCATAGAGTTTCCGTGTTTAAGAAGAGTCTCCCTTCTAATATACCTTGTTAAGGGCAAGCTAAGCTCTGAAAATACCTTTAGCTTTAATATCTCCCATTTTACGTTGTTTTGTAATTACGTAGTTGTAATGGTCTAAATTATGACTATAGATAGATATTGGACCATTTTTATCTGATTTTATCCTTCAGAATATCCTTAGCAATTATTTAAATATGAAAGTTCAGAAGTATTACAAAATTCGGATAGTTAAATACTGAAGCTTTTCGTTCGGACGTAGAATTTAATTCCAATTGCCAATTACGGCAGGGCAAATTTTCATTCATTAAATACGATAGAACCTGCAGTCACTTGCATTTGTTCAGAAGTCCGATGGTCTTTTCTAACTTTAAGGTTAAGGTTCATATAGTTAAAGTCCATAATAAAGGGATCAAAGAATTAAACAAAAGGAATTGTTTCCAATCATTCTGTGGGCTGTTGCTATTCGTGGTCCGTTACTATTCTGAAAGTAATAGGAAAAAAATGCTTGAGGTTTTTTCAATAATTTACTAGAGACAAAATTCAGTGAATAAGTCAACGATAATTTTTGGGCCCCAGTTATTACTTTGATCGTTGCTGTTAGTGCAGTAAATAGCACGCAATGGTATTTTACCTGTCGGTTGAGATCTTAATTAATTAAATCACAATTAAAGACAGAAAATAAAACTCAAATTAAAAGCAGAGAGAGAGTACTGAGTGTCCAGAGCATATCCATTGTGAAAATATAAGAGAAAGAACAGCATTTTGCCACCGAGAACGTTGAAAGAAACATACTGTTTCGTGTTCACGGTAACCTAGATGACTGGTAGAAAAAATTACCACCAAAACGTCAAAGAATCGCCTACAGTATGAACTACACCCTCCATGCGCTTTGGGTAAAACGCACCATCGGTCTGGCGGTATACTCGATGACTTCCGTCATTTGGAAACAGGCAAATTTCTAACGAGACAGATCTCGTCATACGCTCCACTCAGCCACTGCCCAGCTCCTTTGTCGTTTCGAATGTTGAAGACGTGCACCTCTATGTGAGAAATTGCCTTTCGCCCAGTACCCAACTCCAAATGTCCACTGTACGTTCACTCGAAATGTGGTTGAAACGGAACTGCATTCACTGACAGCAGCAATTCTGGGGTGATTTGATGTTAATTGTGACTGACATTCAACAACTTTAAGGAAATTTTTTCAAAATTACATTTAATATTCGTACATTATCCTAAGTTGCTTTATGTGTGATGCATTTCTCGTGGTTATTCGTTATGACGTTGCTATCAGTGTTGCTGGGCTCCATTTCTATTACATTTTACTATGAGCATAAAAAAATTCTTAGCACGACATCACAGGGGAATGAATAGTACACATTACTGTGAGGAAGTAGGATTCAGTTTGATGTTTCACTGTATTTCCAATTGGTTCTTCAGTGATGTTCTGTTGAATTGACTATATGCTTCCTTTGCATGAATGAAAGTTAAAAATGGTATTTTATTTAATCTGCCAGACGTTTCAAGACGGCGCACAGTCTGCTGCAGAGTGAACATTCGTTATAGATTATTATTATTACTGTGAGTTCTTCCGTTTATCCGATACTATAAGAGGAAAGAATGGTAAGTGCAAGTAAATGTCTTAAGAGAACTGGCGACCTTTTTCTTGAGATTGCCCCAAAAATGCGTAGTATCTTTCCCGTGAGTAAAGACGCCGTGAACTCACGTCCTTCTGTGGTTGTATAAGTTTCCACCTATAGAACAGCTATTCAAAACAGGTGAATTTGAAGTCGTCCTGTTCTCTGTTTTCTGTTTCAACATAAACAAAGTCCGTTTCTCCTTATCCACAATTCCAGGCAACACAAACGCGGTTCATAGTCTTTAAGTTTCGAAGAAATGTCTTGCGGTACAATCACTTTCAAGTTAATTATCTAACAGTATAAAGTACAAACGGGAGTGAGAGGGGCCTAAAACATTGACTAGTCGCACTGTCTGCAGTGACGGTTCACAAGAAACCATTTATACAGTATTAACTGTGTTCCATTCAGAGTTACCTATCAAGATGGTTGACGGCTACTGTACCAGCTCCACCACGTAAATGTTTGGATAAGACAATGCTATCTACCGTAGTCGATCCCCTAAACGCTCAGTAAGAGTTAATTAACGTGCTCTCCCTCTCTCGTCCCCTCCCACATGGGAACTAAAACGAAAAGATTCCATTTCTAATACATTTTTACTCGCTAGCACGATATTTCGTTCTGAATGACATAGCAGGTTTGCAACTAAATAAAATTACCTCGGAAATGACTCATTTGTGGTCCCATGTTTTTTTCTACTATTATCGTATACTTACATCTGTGTCAGTTTCCGCTATTAACTGTGGTACACACCTAATAGTATAACAGACAGAAGATGATTTCGCTGTGCAGGGTGATTCAAAGAGAAAGAACAGACTTCAGTTATTTACTACAGACAAACTGTTAAACATAGAAAGACACTGTGCTTGTTAGTGGATAGAGGAAAGTTCAAAGTCACAGGCAAGTCAGGTAGAAGAAGGTGTAATTAGATGAATGGCTAACACTAACTTCACTTAACGAAGGTTTATTCAGCACTTGCACATACAAGAGCGCGGAGCGAACTGCCTCTGGCCAGAACACATACAGTGTATATGCAGCTACAGAACATTCCAGTACAATGAGTGTTGATATTTGTGGATACTTCTAGAATGTATTCGAACCGAATATAGAAATTAAAACTGTACAGCCCAGGGCAGTTTTGAATTCACGGCCCTCCATGCAGTTTAGTATCATAACCACTACACCACTGTGCTACACACCGTCTTCTGCGACATCGCTCCCTCCCTAAGAGAACAGCGTCTCGGTGTTACGTTGTCCTAGTCCGGGAACGAGTCATCGGTCCTGCATACTCCGGCTCCCGATGACTGGTGCTCGTCTTGGCGGTAGTCTTAGACCTTCTTTTGCCGCTACGCTCTTCGTCACCTTTCCGCTTGTTGCCTGTCGCTGGAGCTTCGAATTTGCCCTTGGTTGCAGGATCCTTATAGGGCTTAATTCGAAGGACGTGGACCGTATCTCTGATCTTCAACTTCGTAAGTAACATCAGACAACTGTCTTATAACCTCATAAGGTCTAAAGTAGCGCCTGAGGAGTTTCTCAGAGAGACCAACCTTCCGAACAGAAGTGAAGATCCAGACGAGGTCACCAGGCTGGTAGACAACAGGGCGGTTGCTCGCGCCATACCTTCGGCGATCGTTTTCTTGAGCCTGCAGCGCACGGAGTCGAGCTAACTGCCGAGCTTCCTCAGCTCTGGTTAACACCTGGCCGATGTCGTCCACGTCATCAGGATGTAACGGTAATACAGTGTCCATCGTCGTAGTCTCCTCACGTCCATGCACCAGGAAAAAGGGCGTAAATCCTGTGGTGTCTTGTTTGGCTGTGTTGTAGGCAAACGTCACGAAAGGTAGCACCTCATCCTAGTTGCTCCGCTCAACCCTGACGAACATTGATAGCATGTCGATGATGGTCTTATTAAGGCGTTCAGCAAGCCAGTTAGTTTGTGGATGGTAGGCAGTCGTCATGTGATGAGTAATGTTGCACCCACGGTCACAAGATTCGATTGACAAATTTTCCCTCTATCCCTAATTAGCGATGTTGGGGCACCGTGTTTTAATACTATGTCTTCCACGATGAATTTGGCTACCTAGGATGCTTAGGCTCTTTTCACGGCTTTTGTAATAGCATAGCGTGTCAGATAATCAGTGCAAACAATAAGCCATCTATCGCCACTAGCAGACGTTGGAAATCGTCAGAGGAGCTCAATCCCAACACGCTAGAAAGGCGTTTCGGTTGGTGGAATTGGTTTGAGTCGGCTAGGTGGTTTCTGAGAAACTGACTTTCTCCTCTGGCACTCTCAACGGTGCGACACATAGTGACGGTCACTCCTAAATAAACCTGGCCAGAAAAATCTCTTGTGGGTTCTATCGTATGTCTTAATAAGTTCTAGATGTCCGGCCTCAGGTGTGTCATGGAATTTCTGTAGAACATCTAAGCGCATGTGTTTAAGAATCACTGGTAGCCATCTCTTCCCAAAGGGATCAAAGATATTCTTGCAAAGTAATGCTTTCATTAACTACCTTAAATTGTTCTTTCACATCCTCTGACCGATTTAAGGCAAGCATAGTTTGAGATATCTTGGCGTCCTTCTTCTGCTCAGCAGAGAGATCCCAGAGTGCAGCGAGACAGTCACTAACTTCATCAAAGTCTTGATGGTCTTGCACAAGGTTTCTTGAGAGACAGTCGGCATCTAGGTGTTTTCTTCCACGTTTGTACACTATGGTAACGTCATACTCTTGAAGATTTACTGCCCACCTGGAGAGTCGTCCTGTAGGATCCTTAAGACCTGTCAACCAGCATAGTGTATGATGGTCTGTAACAACTGTGAATGGCCTTCATTAGAAGTACTGTCGAAATTTGCACATGGCCCAGATCACAGCAAGACATTCTCTTTCTGTAGTTGAGTAGTTTCTCTCGGCTTTTGTAAGTGGCATACGCTATAACCTTCTCTTTTCCATCTGAAACTTGCAACAGAACAGCACCGATCCCATACCCACTAGCATCTGTGTGTAGTTCTGTAGGTGCTCTCTCGTCATACAGACCAAGTACAGGGTCAGTCGTTAGAGCCTTTCGCAGCACATCGAAAGAATCTTGTTGAGCACCACCCCAGATAAATTTAGCATAAGCTTTTAATAACTCTTGGAGTGGCCTGGCTTTAATACAAAAATCTTTGATAAAACGACGGTAATGAGAACATAATCCGAGGAAGCTTCTCACATCTCTAACACTTTTAGGAATGGGAAATTCCGTTATAGATCTCACCTTTTCTGGGTCTGGCATTCATTTGACACAAGGTGTCCAAGCATTTTGATTTGTTTTGTCCCAAAGACACTTCCTTGGATTAAGTCAGTCCGCCTTGACACTTAAGAACGGCCCTCAGTCTTTTTATGTGTTCAACAAATGTCTTTGAGAACACTACAATGTCATCTAAATAACAAAGACACATCGTCCACTTCAGGTGACATAGAAGATTATCCATCATCCGTTCAAACGTTGCTGGTGCATTACACAAACCAAACGGCATTACCTTAAAATCATATAGGCCCTCAGGGGTTATGAATGCAATTTTCTGACAATCAGCCTCATCTACTTAGATCTGCCAGTATCCAGAGTACATGTCCATGGTTGAGGAAAACTTGTCCCCCTTCAAACAATCTAGTGTATCGTCAGTTCGTGGAAGAGGGTAAACGTCCTTTTTAGTTATCTTATTAAGCTTCCTGTAATCAATACAGAAGCGCCAACTTCCATCCCTCTTCCTGACGAGAACCACTGGTGATGACCATGGGCTTTGCGAATGCTGAATGATGTCTTTCTCCATCATTTTCTCTACCTCGTCGCGAATTATTTGAAGTTCCGTTGCTGACACACGGCACGCTCCCTGGCTTATTGGTTGGTGGTCTCCGGTGGTAATCCGGTGCTTCACCGTCGATTTGTCTAATTTGCTCTTCAACTGTTGGTTAAAGTATTCAGAGAACTCTTGAAGAATACAAGTAGCTTCTTTTGTTGTTCCTTAGTGAGATATCTTGATAGTCGAGCTATAAGATCTTGTAGTGGTAGCGCTAGTTTCGCCCACAGACTCGGCATGGGAGACTTGGATGACACTCAGCTAATCTGCAAACAACGGCTCAGCGTTTGCTACGCACATGCGTCTTGGAAGGATCTGCGGTTCTGGACGACAGTTAACTATCCACAATTCACCGAATTCGTTCTTAAACGAGACGACAGAGGCTGGGATGATCAAGTTATTCTCCAGTGGTATGCTTACATTCCAGTACAAGATCCATGGGTTGATGCATTGCATGACGCATGACAGCTACCTTTCTAGTGCTGATGCAGGATTGATCACTTCATCCAGCACACATATTCTCCACACTCTCATATGCACACCTTTTAGTTCTCAGTGTCTCATCTCGTCTAGCATGATCTTCGAGCGACAACAATCTATAATTGCCTGAGAAGCTTCCAAAATGACCCATCCGAGAATGACGTCATGACTACACTCTTGTAAGACGATGAATTCTAAGGGCTGTGTATGGCCACTTATACCCACACGAATGGTACATCTTCCTGTAGGTTTTACATATTCCCCATTAACCACGTTCAGCAGAGATGTTTTGCCGTCGACGAATACGGTTTTCTGCAACTGGCGACGGTACTTCTCCGGAATGACTGAATATGATGCTCCAGAGTCCACAAGAGCTTGGGCTGGTCGGCCATCCATGAGGATATCGACGTAGTTTCCTTTTGTAGTGATCGACGGCGGAGGATTTTTCTCTTCGGCTGCCTCACCTCCCTTTAGTTTTCCAGGTTGCGGCGGTTAGGTGATCGGCTGGAGCTTCTAAACGGCGATGGAGAACTTGATCGGCGTGTTGGGGAGCGTCCTCTCCAGCGGCTAGCTTGCGGCAATGGTGGTCTAAGTTGTCCTGCACCCACATATTCTTCTTCATCTTCGACGTCCCGGAGTTGGCGTCTGCTAAGATCGGTCTGCTGTCTTCTGGCGCGGAAGTCATCAAATATCCGCCGCCCTTCTCGACAATAGCGCACAGCATGTCCCGGTCGTCCGCAGTGGAAACAGACTTGTTGGTTATCCTGCGTCCTCCAGACGTCAGTCTTCCTTGGCGCGCTAACAGGTTCAAAATGGCTCTGAGCACTATGGGACTCAACTGCTGTGGTCATCAGTCCCCTAGAACTTAGAACTACTTAAAGCTAACTAACCTAAGGACATCACACACATCCATGCCCGAGGCAGGATTCGAACCTGCGACCGTAGCAGTCGTACGGTTCCGGACTGCGCGCCTAGAACCGCGAGACCACCGCGGCCGGCCCTAACAGGTTCCCCATGCCGCATTGTAGGAACGTAACTTCGCCTGGGTCTCGATTTTTTCATCGTTTTAAAGGTAAATGAAGAACAAGAGATTGGGTTCAATGTCTGTTCCACTTCCTCCCTTATGATCTCTTGAAGCGTCTTTGTTTTTTGCTCGCCGTACAATCCAAGTGTCTTCTCAACTTCCTCTCTCACTATCTGACGAAGTTGTGAAATCAGTTTCTTCCTCCATCACTGACATCGATAAGACGTTTGGAAGCCGTTCAAACGTCTTGCGTGTAATTCTTATTTGATGCATTGTCTCGATTTGCTGGCACCGTGTTATGGAGTCGTCTGCTGACGAAACCTCATTCAGGAGTAGGGCTTGATACATGCCCTCAGCAACACCCTTCATGAGATGTGCAACCTTATCTTCCTCCTTCATTCTGGGCTCCACTATTTTACACAGCTCCAAGACGTCTTGAATGTAGGATGCTGTAGTTCCTCCTGGACGCTGTGCCCTGCACTTAAATTTATCTTCAGCCTTGCACTTCTGTCATTGTGTGTCGCCGAAATACTTGCACAGTTCCGCCTGTAATACTTCCCGGCTTGTGAACGTTTCCTCGTTGTTCTCTTACCATTGCTTGGCAGTGCCCTCCAAGTAGAAAAATACGTTAGCCAAACACACGGTGTCATCCCATTTGTTGAATTTGGCTATACGCTCATATACCTTCAGCCACTTGTTTGGATCTTGGCCATCGCCACCAGAGAATCCGAAAGGATCTCTGACGTGGTGGTACACAGTTGCTGTCATCGTAACGTCCTCTTCTTCTCCTGTCTCCTATAGATGGCGATCTGTTGAATATGGGTCGAACTCGGGTTTCTCGCCACGTAAACGTTGGCTCTGTCGTGGTCTGATGGGAGCCACTGTGTCGTCGATAATGTGCGCTATCACAGGTTCCAATACCAAGCGTCTCCACCAGAGTAATGTCACGTAGAAGAAGGCGTAAGTAGATGAATGACGAGCACTAACTTCACTTAACGAAGGTTTATTCAGCGAGGCGAACTGTCTCCGGCCCGAACACATACAGTATGTATACAGTTACAGAACATTCCAGTACAATGATTCTAGACGTTTGTGGATACTTCTAGAATGAACCGAATATAGAAATTAAAATTGTATACTCCACATGAGTTTTGAACTTACGACCCTCCAATCAATACTTAAATATCATAACCAGTACACCACTGTGCTACTCAGCTTCTTCTGCGACTATATACTTTACAGAGCAGACCTTTGTTTATTCGATAGCTTCAACATTCAATGTCTCAGCTCTTGAAGAGTAGCTGCCATAGGTGGGAAAACACTGTCTTTTATTTACCCCGACAGAAAAAAATCGCGATGTGTGACATCTGGTGTCCTGCGAGGCCAAAAGCAATCAACAATATCTTATTGTTTATCTCTACGAATCAAACGTTGTGGGATGGTGGTGTTAAGATAACGTTGCACCTAAAAGTGATAGTGAGTCGGTGCACTGTCATGTATAAAAATGAAATAATTGAAATCATCGTGAAGTTGAGGAAACATCCAATGTGTAACGTTCTTGTTACAGTTTACTCCGCAAAAAGGAATGGTTCATATACTTCGTGAGCCGTAACAGCAGTACAGACATTCAGTTTCGGTGAGTCTCTCTCATGTTCGACGACGGCTTCAGGAATTCGTAACCCCCAAATTGTTATATTACTGCGTTTTACTTTAGCACACAACAGGAAGCAAAGTGTTATCTTAATGGAGGCAGGTGTAGCAGTAAACTGAGACTGGGAAAATGTAAAATACGGAGTCTCCCATGGCTCGGTCCTTGGGCCACTGATTTTCCTGATCTACATTAAAGATCTGCCAATTACAATTAATGACAGAGCAAAAATAGTCATGTTTGCGGAATATTCGAGTTTTCTGATCAAGTTAGACCGTCAGCGAGAGCGCATCGCTAGCTCCTGCTACTACTAAGGCGAGTACACCGTTTGCTTCTTACATATTTTACAAACAGCAGCGACTTATTTTCAGTTATCTGTGTAATTACTAGTTTATTTTTGTAATTTCTTGCGTGTTCGAGTGCTTACTAGGTAGAACCTTTTATTTCAATAACAGTGTTTTTGTACTTATTTGCTGCGCTTAGCTTTTAAATAGTTTTTCTGGGAAAACCTAGCGTAGTTTTCGCGTCTCGTATTTCAGTGAGTGTTTCTTGATTATCAGAGTAGCTCATCAGATTATCTTGGGAATTTGTCACCGTATAGAGTAGGGTAAACATAGTCATGTGTAGGGACTGTGGTTGTTGTGAGCGGACGCAAGGAGAATTGGCCACTCTTCGGGGACAGGTGGAGGCTTTGTCTGTTAGGCTCATCGAGCTCGAGGCGCAGGCGTCGGCTCGTAGTGGCGTTGGGGCAACTGTGGTGAGACCTATGCCTACTTCGGTGGCCTTGGAATCACATGGAACCCCTGATGTCGCTGCGTCTTCCGGCAGTGAGCATCTTACCGGTCAGCCATCACTCCAGGGTGAATGGCGGACAGTGGTGGGCTCGCGCGTGCCTGGCCGAAAGGCGAAGGTGGGATCTGGCCGCGTGGCGGCTGCCTTACCCCTTTCCAACAGGTACGGGGTGCTTCCTAGTGGTGATGACATCGTTTCCGAGCCACCACAGGATGCCTCGCCTGTTGGGCCAGTGGCCGATTCTCCGGCAAGGTCCCGACAGTCACAGAGGGCGGGCCTATTAGTTATAGGGAGCTCCAACGTTAGGCGGGTTATGGAGCCCCTCAGGAAAATAGCGGGTAGGTCGGGGAAGAATGCCAGTGTGCACTCGGTGTGCTTGCCGGGGGGTCTCGTCCGTAATGTGGAGGAGGCCCTTCCGGCAGCTATTGAACGCACTGGGTGTGACCGGCTGCAGATAGTAGCACATGTCGGAACGAATGACGCCTGCCGCTTGGGTTCTGAGGCCATCCTTGGTTCCTTCCGGCGGCTGGCTGATTTGGTGAAGACAACCAGCATCGCACGCGGAGTGCAAGCTGAGCTTAATATCTGCAGCATAGTGCCCAGAGTCGATCGCGGTCCTCTGGTTTGGAGCCGTGTGGAGGGTCTAAACCAGAGGCTCAGACGACTCTGCGACTATAATGGTTGCAAATTCATCGACCTCCGTTATTGGGTGGAGAACTGTAGGGCCCCCCTAGACAGGTCAGGCGTGCACTACACACCGGAAGCAGCTACTAGGGTAGCAGAGTACGTGTGGCGTGCACACGGGGGTTTTTTAGGTTAGAGGGACCCCCCCTTGGGCGAAACGATAAAATACCTGACGGCTTACCAGAGAGAACATTATCATCGTTGATAAAGAACGTCCGTCCTCAGAGACCAAAAACAGGAAAAGTTAACGTAATATTGGTAAACTGCAGGAGTATCCAGGGCAAGGTTCCTGAATTAGTATCTCTTATTGAAGGAAATAGTGCGCATATAGTATTAGGAACGGAAAGTTGGTTAAAACCGGAAGTGAACAGTAACGAAATCCTAGACACAGAATGGAATATATACCGCAAGGATAGGATAAACGCCAATGGTGGAGGAGTATTTATAGCAGTAAAGAATTCAATAATATCCAGTGAAGTTATTAGCGAATGCGAATGTGAAATAATCTGGGTTAAGTTAAGTATCAAAGGTGGGTCAGATATGATAGTCGGATGCTTCTATAGGCCACCTGCATCAGCAACCGTAGTAGTTGAGCGCCTCAGAGAGAACCTGCAGAACGTCGTGAAGAAGTTTCGTGATCATACTATTGTAATAGGGGGAGACTTCAATCTACCAGGTATAGAATGGGATAGTCACACAATCAGAACTGGAGCCAGGGACAGAGACTCTTGTGACATTATCCTGACTGCCTTGTCCGAGAATTACTTCGAGCAGATAGTTAGAGAACCAACTCGTGAAGCTAACGTTTTAGACCTCATAGCAACAAATAGACCGGAACTTTTCGACTCCGTGAATGTAGAAGAGGGTATCAGTGATCATAAGTCAGTGGTTGCATCAATGACTACAAGTGTAATAAGAAATGCCAAGAAAGGAAGGAAAATCTATTTGCTTAACAAGAGTGATAGGGCACAAATCGCAGAATATCTGAGTGACCACCATCAAACGTTCATTTCTGAGGAAGAGGATGTGGAACAAAAATGGAAAAAATTCAGAAACATCGTCCAGTACGCCTTAGATAAGTTCGTACCGACTAAGGTCCAAAGCGAGGGGAAAGATCCACCGTGGTATAACAATCATGTACGAAAGGTACTACGGAAACAAAGAAAGCTTCACCATAGGTTTAAGAGTAGTCGAATCATAGCTGATAAGGAAAAGCTGAACGAAGCGAAAAAGAGCGTAAAGAGAGCAATGAGAGAAGCATTCAACGAATTCGAACATAAAACATTGGCAAACAATCTAAACAAGAACCCTAAAAAGTTTTGGTCATATGTAAAATCGGTAAGCGGATCTAAATCCCCTATTCAGTCACTCGTTGACCACGATGGCACCGAAACAGAGGACGACCGAAGAAAGGCAGAAATACTGAATTCAGTGTTCCGAAACTGTTTCACTGCGGAAAATCGTAACACGGTCCCTGACTTCAGCCGTCGCACGGACGCCAAAATGGAAAATATTGAAATAAACGATATCGGAATTGAAAAACAACTGCTATCACTTAGTAGCGGAAAAGCATCCGGACCAGACGAGATACCCTTAAGATTCTACAGTGATTACGCTAAAGAACTTGCCCCCTTTCTATCAGCAATTTATCGTAGATCTCTGGAAGAACGTAAAGTACCTAGCGACTGGAAGAAAGCACAGGTCGTTCCCATTTTCAAGAAGGGTCATAAATCAGATGCGAATAATTATAGGCCTATTTCACTTACGTCAATCTGTTGTAGAATAATGGAACATGTTTTGTGTTCTCGTATTATGACGTTCTTAGATAATACAAATCTCCTTCATCATAACCAACATGGATTCCGCAAACAGAGATCATGTGAAACCCAGCTCGCACTATTTGCCCAAGAAATTCACAGTGCCGTAGACACTGGCGAGCAGATTGATGCCGTATTCCTGGACTTCAGGAAGGCATTTGATACGGTTCCGCACTTACGTTTAGTGAAAAAAATACGTGCTTACGGAATATCGGACCAGGTTTGTGATTGGATTCAGGATTTCCTAGAAGAAAGAACACAACATGTCATTCTTAACGGTTCAAAATCTGCAGATGTAGAGGTAATTTCGGGAGTACCGCAAGGAAGCGTGATAGGACCTTTATTGTTTACAATATACATAAATGACTTAGTTGACAACATCGGTAGCTCCGTGAGGCTATTTGCAGATGACACGGTTGTCTACAAGAAAGTAGCAACATCAGAAGACTCGTACGTACTCCAGGAAGACCTGCAGAGGATTAATGAATGGTGCGACAGCTGGCAGCTTTCCCTAAATGTAGATAAATGTAATATAATGCGCATACATAGGGGCAGAAATCCATTCCAGTACGATTATGCCATAGGTGGTAAATCATTGGAAGCGGTAACGACCGTAAAATACTTAGGAGTTACTATCCGGAGCGATCTGAAGTGGAATGATCACATAAAACAAATAGTGGGAAAAGCAGGCGCCAGGTTGAGATTCATAGGAAGAATTCTAAGAAAATGTGACTCATCGACGAAAGAAGTAGCTTACAAAACGCTTGTTCTTCCGATTCTTGAGTATTGCTCATCAGTATGGGACCCTTACCAGGTTGGATTAATAGAAGAGATAGACATGATCCAGCGAAAAGCAGCGCGATTCGTCATGGGGACATTTAGTCAGCGCGAGAGCGTTACGGAGATGCTGAACAAGCTCCAGTGGCAGACACTTCAAGAAAGGCGTTACGCAATACGGAGAGGTTTATTATCGAAATTACGAGAGAGCACATTCCGGGAAGAGATGGGCAACATATTACTACCGCCCACATATATCTCGCGTAATGATCACAACGAAAAGATCCGAGAAATTAGAGCAAATACGGAGACTTACAAGCAGTCGTTCTTCCCACGCACAATTCGTGAATGGAACAGGGAAGGGGGGATCAGATAGTGGTACAATAAGTACCCTCCGCCACACACCGTAAGGTGGCTCGCGGAGTATAGATGTAGATGTAGATGTATCCCAACTCCAACATGCAGGATACAGCCCTGACAGTCACTAACCACGGACAAAAATGGTTCAAGGCAAATAGCCTAACCCAAATTTTTTCAAAACCTAACATTATACAATTTCAGATGGTAAATACAAAAACTCCAAGTTCCTGAAATGGAGATCAACAACCAAATAATTTATGAAACCCCACGTACAAGACTCCTAGGCATCCAGGTAGACAGCTGCCTAAGATGGACAGAGCAAAGTGATCAGCTGGACAAAAAAACCTAGCACAGCGTGTTTTGCCCTGAGAGGGATTTCTCACCTAGTTAACAGAAAAACATTGTTTTTGTCATATTTGCGCGTTTCCATTCTGTATTCTCCTATGGTATCTTCTGGGGAAATGCTACGGGGGTTGAAAGAGTCTTCAAACCACAGAAAAGAGCAGTGAGGTTGATATGTGGGACCTCTAACAGAACAGCACGCAGAGAACTCAAACAAAATAAAATGGCTCCAAGCACTATGGGCTTAACATCTGAGGTCATCAGTCCCCTAGACTTAGAACTACTTAAACCTAACTAACCTAAGGACAACACACACGTCGATGCCCGAGGCAGGATTCGAACCTGCGACCGTAGCAGCGTCATAGTTCCGGACTGAAGCGCCTAGAACCGCTCAGCCACAGCGGCCAGCCGCAGAGATCTCTTTGACTCTGAGGACTCTGATGAACATAGTACAGCAACCGAATCAGGAATAAAAGTATATAACAAACTTTCCATCAGTATGAAGAAAGGAAGCTGATAAAGTGCAAGTATTCAAAAGTAAGATCATTTCTCAGAGAAAAAACTTATTATAAAATGAATGAATTCCTAGAGTAATAAGGCTTCCTTTTGGGTAAAAATAAAGTAAAGAGAATCTTCACTTATGAAGACAAAATTGTGTACTTATAACATTAATTATAGTGATAAAATGTAAATTTATTTATATCATAGGTCGAAATGTGTACTATCAAAAAATGGTTCAAATGGCTCTGAGCACTATGGGACTCAACATCTTAGATCATAAGTCCCCTAGAACTCAGAACTACTTAAACCTAACTAACCTAAGGACATCACACACACCCATGCCCGAGGCAGGATTCGAACCTGCGACCGTAGCAGCCCCGCGGTTCCGGACTGCAGCGCCAGAAGCGCACGGCCACCGCGGCCGGCTGTGTACTATCATTTATTCTATAGTATTAGTATTCACGTGAACTTACTTATGCGATGAAGACAAAAATTTTGTATTTTAATTCAGATCATAACGACAAAACGTAAATTTCATTATTTATTTGTGGCATTGAGATAAAAATGTGTACTTCAAATTCATTCTTCTATTCTAAGCGTTCACTTGAAATATACCAGTAAAATGCAAGCTGTAATATTGCCCAAAATCAATTTTTCATAGAAAATAAACTTTTGTAGTATATATAAAATGCTCACATAATTTTGTATTACTTCACTTGACTGGTCCTGTATTACTAGTAGAGTGATGATGATGTGTTGCTTGTGGGGTGGTCAACTGCGCGGTTATCAGCGTCCGTACAAATTCCCAACCTTTGCTCAGTCCAAACTCGCCACTTTCATGAATGGTGATGAAATCATGAGGACAACACAAACACCCAGTCATCTCGAGGCAGGTGGAAATCTCTGACACCGCCGGAAACCGAACCCGGGACCCCGTGCTCGGAAAGCAAGAACGCGACCGCGAGACTGTGAGATGCGGACTACCAGTAGAGTCTTTGTACAGGGTGGCCCAAAAAGGATGGTCACATTTTAAATAACTATAACTCCATCAGTTTTACAAATTAATTTCATTCAATTACGTAACTAAATGCTCCCAGACACCCAATTACAAGAACTAACCACAAAAAATCATGTACGGAAAATGACTTCCGGAAGATGGTGTCCTTCCTTGGTGATGCATTCCACAAGTCTTTCCTAGAAATTTTCCATCACTTTCACTACTGTTTCTTCTTGAATTGCCATAATTTCCGCACTGATTGCCTCCTTCAGATCAATTAAGTTTCGGGGCTTCTGTACGTAGACTTTTGACTTTAGGTATCCCCAAAGAAAAAAATCACAGGCTGAGAGGTCAGGTGATCTCGCGGGCCAGTGGACATCTCCAAAACGCGAGATGATGTGGTGGGGGAACATCCGCCTTAAAACACACATGGAGTCATTGGCTGTGTGGGCCGTGGCCCCGTCCTGTTGAAACCAAATTCGATCTCGATTTACATGTAACTCTCGCAGTTTCGGCACCAAAAAGCTACGTAGCATGTTAACGTAACGTTTCGAGGTCACTGTGACTGTAGCGTTGTTCTCCTCAAAAAAATAAGGACCAACAATCCCCAATCTTGAAATTCCACACCAGACTGTTACATTAGCACTATGAAGAGGCTTTTGGTGCAATTCTCTGGGATTATCTGCTGCCCAGTACCTGCAGTTTTGTTTATTGACATAGCCGTCTAAATGGAAATGGGCTTCATCTGACATAAGAAGCACAACATCATTATTAGAGTACAAGATGTCAAGCATTGATTCACAAAATCGTCTTCGCTGCTCAAAATCACGATCATAAAGCTTTTGCGTGATCATAATTTTGTATGGGTGAAACTGTAACTCACGGCTTAAAATACGCTGCAACGAACTACGGCTGAGGCCTAAAGTTTGAGCACGACGCCTAGTGGAACGACGCGGGCTTTGCAGCACTGACGCTCTAACATCATCAATGTTCTGTGGAGTAACTGCCGTACGTGTACGCCCTGTAGA
Organism: Schistocerca nitens; assembly: GCF_023898315.1. Taxonomy (NCBI): domain Eukaryota; kingdom Metazoa; phylum Arthropoda; class Insecta; order Orthoptera; family Acrididae; genus Schistocerca; species Schistocerca nitens. The sequence continues at coordinate 58,118,726 of NC_064621.1, forward strand.
TTTACCACTTTTGACAGACCCTGTTGTCCGGAATGCAGTCACCCAACGTGATATGGATCTGCGATCTGGAATGGGTCCATCACGCGCTACACCAAAACGTTGTCGAAACAATCGTTGCACAGTAATAAACGATTCATCATTTCTGAAAAACTGTTCCACAGCAAAAACACGATGCTCGACCGTCCACTGCGCCATCTCGTGGCAAACTGGGTGTAATGGCCGACTTGCAGACGGCCGGCAGTGGTCCCCCCTCCTCACCTTTCAATGGTACTACGCAGTTCAAATCCGACCATCCTTTTTGGGCCACCCAGTACAATATGTAATCAACAGGACCAAATAAAAAATCAAATTAAATCACCCGATAGATGAAACGTAGATTCGGCTGAAAAGGTGAATCGTTCGGAAAAGCTGCCCTCTGCCATATCACAGAGAACTGAAATGCAAAATTCGTACCCCCTCTTATAGTTGCTGGGACGCAAGTGCTACAGTAACTACAACCTGTGAGGTTTCATTTGCAGGCGTCTTGTGGACTTCCGAGGATTCCGAGTGAACGCATCTCGGATACACTCGACGTTTTCATCAGACTTGCGTGGGCCGACGACTGCTCTTCCCTTTGCATAAGCAACCAGCTTCCGAGAATTTTGTAAGCTAGTTATAAATCTACTTGAGCAGAGGCGGCATCGTGTTGAATCGACGGCGGAATGCACATTGCACTTGAACTATCGATTGTCTTCACGCAAATTCCAAAACATAAAATCCTGTGGTGCAGTCGCCAGGTTGCTACAAACAAGCAAAGCGCAGCTGTGTCAAAACCATCCATTATCCAGATACGGGTGTAACGTGTTTATATCTTTTAAGACACAGAGGAATTACAGACGTTGGCTGCAAGCGGGCACTGATTGAAATCATGGGGAAAGTTGGAAGTTTGTGCCGGGCCAGGTTTCGAACCCGGAGCTCCTGCTTACTAGGCAGACTCTCTGGTCACTGAGCCATCCGGACACAGTGGTTATTGAGGCTGCACGCAATTTCCTATATTTCGCAGATATAGTTTGGACTATATTCCTTGGAGGAAGTGGCAACAAAACGATTATTCACGGTGGTGTGTCGAATGTTTGAAACTGGCGATATAGCATCAGACTGTCGGGAAAACATCGTACAAGTAATGCCGAGGATTGCAAGAGCCGACAATTGCGAGAATTGTCGCACTATCATCTTAATAGCACATGCATCAATGTTGCGGATGGATATAATATACAGGAGAATGGAAAAGAAAATTTAGGACCTGTTAGATGACGATCAGTCTGGCTTTAGAAAAGGCCGTTCTGATGCGACTGATAATGATAGCGAGACTGTAGAAAAATCAAGACACTTTCATAGGATTTGTCCACCTGAAGCGTTCGACAATGTAAAATGGTGCAAGTTTTACGAAATTCTTAGAAAAACAGAAGTCAGCTTAAAGAAAGACGCTTAATATGCAATATGTACAACAAATGTCGAAAACCAAGAACGAAGTGCTCGGATTAAAAAGGGTGTAAGCCAAGGGCTTAGTCTTTCGCCCCTACTGTTCAATCTGTACAACGAAGAAGTGACGAAGGCGATGAAAGAAAGCTTTAATCGCTGGATTAAAATTCATGTCGAAAAGATATCGATGATAAGATCTGCTGATAGACTACTATCTCCAGTGAACGTGGAGAAGAATTACATGGCTTGCTGAATGAAATAAACCGTCTAACGAGTACAGAGTATAGACTGAGAGTAAATCGAAAAATATGAAAGTAATGAGAAGTAGCGGAAATGAGAACAGCGAGTAACTTATCATAGTTGGTGGTCACACAGCAGAAGAAGTTAAGACGTTCTGCTACCTAAGCAGCACAATAAAACGTGAAGGACGGAGCAAGGATGACATGAAAAGGAGACTAGGACGGCAACAAGTGCGTGTCTGGCCAAGTGAATTCTTTTAGTATCAAACATTGCCCTTCATTTGAGTAAGAGATATATAATCATGTACGTTTGGAGCACAGCATTGTATGTTAGTGAAACATGGACTGTGGGAACCCGGAAAAGAAGAGAATAGAAGCATTTGAGATTGGTGTTACAGACGGATGTTGAAAATTAGGTGGACCGATAAGGTAAGAAATGAGGAGGTTCTGGCAGAAACGGAGAGGAAAGGAATATGTGGAAAACACTTACAAGCAGGAGTGATAGGATGATAGGACATCTGTTAAGCCGTCAGGGAACGACTTCCATGGTACTAGAGGGAGCCGTAGAGGGGAAAAACTGTAGAGGAAGGCAGAGAATGGAATACATCAAGAAAATAATTAAGGACGAAAGTTGCAAGTGGAACTCTGAGGTGAAAAGGTTAGCACAGGAGACGAATTCGTGTCGGGCTACAACAAACCAACCACAAGAAAAAATATTTCTTATGAAGTCGATGCCCAGACACTGCATGTAGTTTACATCTGTAAATGGCCCTTGTACACTCCTGGAAATTGAAATAAGAACACCGTGAATTCATTGTCCCAGGAAGGGGAAACTTTATTGACACATTCCTGGGGTCAGATACATCACATGATCACACTGACAGAACCACAGGCACATAGACACAGGCAACAGAGCATGCACAATGTCGGCACTAGTACAGTGTATATCCACCTTTCGCAGCAATGCAGGCTGCTATTCTCCCATGGAGACGATCGTAGAGATGCTGGATGTAGTCCTGTGGAACGGCTTGCCATGCCATTTCCACCTGGCGCCTCAGTTGGACCAGCGTTCGTGCTGGACGTGCAGACCGCGTGAGACGACGCTTCATCCAGTCCCAAACATGCTCAATGGGGGACAGATCCGGAGTTCTTGCTGGCCAGGGTAGTTGACTTACACCTTCTAGAGCACGTTGGGTGGCACGGGATACATGCGGACGTGCATTGTCCTGTTGGAACAGCAAGTTCCCTTGCCGGTCTAGGAATGGTAGAACGATGGGTTCGATGACGGTTTGGATGTACCGTGCACTATTCAGTGTCCCCTCGACGATCACCAGTGGTGTACGGCCAGTGTAGGAGATCGCTCCCCACACCATGATGCCGGGTGTTGGCCCTGTGTGCCTCGGTCGTATGCAGTCCTGATTGTGGCGCTCACCTGCACGGCGCCAAACACGCATACTCATCGCTGAAGACGACACGTCTCCATTCGTCCCTCCATTCACGCCTGTCGCGACACCACTGGAGGCGGGCTGCACGATGTTGGGGCGTGAGCGGAAGACGGCCTAACGGTGTGCGGGACCGTAGCCCAGCTTCATGGAGACGGTTGCGAATGGTCCTCGCCGATACCCCAGGAGCAACAGTGTCCCTAATTTGCTGGGAAGTGGCGGTGCGGTCCCCTACGGCACTGCGTAGGATCCTACGGTCTTGGCGTGCATCCGTGCGTCGCTGCGGTCCGGTCCCAGGTCGACGGGCACGTGCACCTTCCGCCGACCACTGGCGACAACATCGATGTACTGTGGAGACCTCACGCCCCACGTGTTGAGCAATTCGGCGGTACGTCCACCCGGCCTCCCGCATGCCGGTTCACGTCCACGCTTTCGCGGCATGCTACCAGTGTTAAAGACTGCGATGGAGCTCCGTATGCCACGGCAAACTGGCTGACACTGGCGGCGGCGGTGCACAAATGCTGCGCAGCTAGCGCCATTCGACGGCCAACACCGCGGTTCCTGGTGTGTCCGCTGTGCCGTGCGTGTGATCATTGCTTGTACAGCCCTCTCGCAGTGTCTGGAGCAAGTATGGTGGGTCTGACACACCGGTGTGAATGTGTTCTTTTTTCCATTTCCAGGAGTGTAGTTCTGCGACCGATGTTCACTTTAACTTACTTGCTGATGTTCAGTTTTGCGCCGGACGCTAGTTTGTATTTCTTTACACGAGTAATTTCCGAAGCCATCGCTACCTCTTTATTGATCAAGCTTGTCGGCGATTCGCGTACAATTCTCGTGGGCATTTATGGAAAGTATTTGAAGGACGTTGTTGTGGTAAGCGGTAAGGTGTTGGACGTCTGTGCTTCATCACAGAACGAGGAAATCGGAAACTTGCCCGCTCTGTAGAGCGACATAGAAGAAGATCTGCGGCATATCCGATGATAGAGTATGACGCTGGTGAAGGCACAGTTGTTTCGGGGTACTGTTCGCTGCACATTCTTGATCATTGGTCTCCGCAACAGACGACATCTACGTGTTCCCATGTTGACCTAACGACAGTTACGGTTGCTATGATCATTGAGATTCGATCGTGGATTAAATGAAACGTGGAGCCTGGTCGGATGAATCACATTTTCTAGTTACTCCAGGCCGACAGGCGAACCCAAGTCCGCAGTCAACCAGGCTTGAAACAAGCATCGCGTAGCGGGCACGGTCCGGTGCGGGCAGCATCATTCCGTTGCGGGAAATTCACCTAGGCTTCCATGGAGAACGTAGTACTAACCGACAGCTGCAGGCTGTGTGGGCATCGCTGACGGTCCCCTTGCATCCCTCTACGTTTGGTATCTTCCCAGACGGAGACAGCACCTCCCAGTAAACTGTAATGTGCTGCAGTGCTTTGAGGAGTACGTCAGTGAACTCTTCGTATCTTGGCAGCGAAATTTTCCTAACCTGAACCCGATGGAACACGTCCGGTACGCTACCGGGCGCCAACTCCGTGGTCTACATCTACATCTACATCTACATCTACATGATTACTCTGCAATTCACATTTAAGTGCTTGGCAGAGGGTTCATCGAACCACAATCATACTATCTCTCTACCATTCCACTCTCGAACAGCGCACGGGAAAAACGAACACCTAAACCTTTCTGTTAGAGCTCTGATTTCTCTTATTTTATTTTGATTATCATTCCTACCTATGTAGGTTGGGCTCAAAAAAATATTTTCGCATTCGGAAGAGAAAGTTGGTGACTGAAATTTCGTAAATAGATCTCGCCGCGACGAAAAACGTCTTTGCTTTAATGACTTCCATCCCAATCATATCTGCCACACTCTCTCCCCTATTACGTGATAATACAAAACGAGCTGCCTTTTTTTCACCCTTTCGATGTCCTCCGTCAGTCCCACCTGGTAAGGATCCCACACCGCGCAACAATATTCTAACAGAGGACGAACTGGTGTAGTGTAAGCTGTCTCTTTAGTGGACTTGTTGCATCTTCCAAGTGTCCTGCCAATGAAACGCAACCTTTGGCTCGCCTTCCCCACAATATTATCTATGTGGTCTTTCCAACTGAAGTTGTTCGTAATTTTAACACCCAGGTACTTAGTTCAACTGACAGCCTTGAGAATTGTACTATTATCGAGTAATCGAATTCAAACGGATTTCTTTTGGAACTCATGTGGATCACCACACATTTCGTTATTTAGCGTCAACTTCCACCTGCCACACCATAGAGCAATCTTTCCTAAATCGCTTTGCAACTGATACTGGTCTTCGGATGACCTTACTAGACGGTAAATTACAGCATCATCTGCGAACAACCTAAGAGAACTGCTCAGATTGTCACCCAGGTCATTTATATAGATCAGGAACAGCAGAGGTCCCAGGACGCTTCCCAGGGGAACACCTGATATCACTTCAGTTTTACTCGATGATTTGCCGTCTACTACTACGAACTGCGACCTTCCTGACAGGAAATCACGAATCCAGTCGCACAACTGAGACGATACCCCATAGGCCCGCAGCTTGATTAGAAGTCGCTTGTGAGGAACGGTGTCAAAAGCTTTCCGGAAATCTAGAAATACGGAATCAACTTGAGATCCCCTGTCGATAGCGGCCGTTGGTTCGTGCGAATAAAGAGCTAGCTGCGTTGCACAAGAACGATGTTTTCTGAAACCATGCTGATTACGTATCAATAGATTGTTCCCTTCGAGGTGATTCATAATGTTTGAATACAGCATATGCTCCAAAACCCTACTGCAAACCGACGTCAATGATATAGGTCTGTAGTTCGATGGATTACTCCTACTACCCTTCTTAAACACTGGTGCGACCTGCGCAATTTTCCAGTCTGTAGGTTCAGATCTATCGGAGAGCGAGCGGTTGTATATCATTGCTAATTAGGGAGCTATTGTATCAGCGTAATCTGAAAGGAACATTGTCGGTATACAATCTGGACCTGAAGAGTTGCCTGTATCAAGCGATTTGAGTTGCTTCGCAACCCCTAAGGTATCTACTTCTAACTCATGCTAGCAGCTGTTTGTGTTTCAAATTCTGGAATATTCCATTCGTCTTCCCTGGTGAAGGAATTTCGGAAAACTGCGTCCAATAACTCCGCTTTAGCGGCACAGTCGTCGGTAACAGTACCATCGGCACTGCGCAGCGATGGTATTGACTGCGTCTTGCCGCTTGTGTACTTTACATACGACCTGAATTTCTTCGGATTTTCTACCAAATTTCGAGACAATGTGTCATTGTGGAAGCTATTAAAGGCATCTCGCATTGAAGTCGGTGCCAAATTTCGCGCGTCTGTAAATTTTAGCCTATCTTCGGGATTTCGCGTTCTTCTGAACTTCGCATGCCTTTTTCCGTTGCCTCTGCAACAGCGTTCGGGCCTGTTTTGTGTACCATGGGGTATCACTTTCATCTCTTAAAAATTTATGAGGTACGAATCTCTCAATTGCTGTTGCTACTATATCTTTGAATTTGAGCCACATCTCGTCTACATTTTCATAGTCAGTTCGGAAGGAATGGAGATTGTCTCTTAGGAAGGCTTCTAGTGACACTTTATCCGCTTTTTTAAATAAAATTATTTTGCATTTGTTTCTGGTGGATTTGGAGGAAACGGTATTGAGCCTAGCTACAACGACCTTGTGATCACTAATCCCTGTATCAGTCATGATGCTCTCTATCAGCTCTGGATTGTTTGTGGCTAAGAGGTCAAGTGTGTTTTTGCAACCATTTACAATTCGCGTGGGTTCGTGGACTAACTGCTCGAAATAATTTTCGGAGAAAGCATTTAGGACAATCTAGGAAGATGTTTTCTGCCTACCACCGGTTTTGAACAAGTATTTTTGCCAACATATCGAGGGAAGGTTGAATACCCCACCAACTATAACCATATGAGTGGGGTATTTATTTGTTACGAGACTCAAATTTTCTCTGAACTGTTCAGCAAATATATCATCGGAGTCTGGGGGTCGGTAGGAGGAGCCAATTATTAGTTCAGCTATTAAGTATAACCTCCACCCATACCAATTCGCACAGAGTATCTACTTCGACTTAACTACAAGATAAACCACTACTGACAGACACAAACACTGCACCACCAATTCTGCCTAATCTATCTTTCCTGAACACCGTCTGAGACTTCGTAAAAAATTCTGCAGAACTTATTTCAGACTTTAGCCAGCTTTCTGTACCATCGTCCCGCAATACACCCAAACTGGACATGTGGCGCTAAATACCTCCAGAAAACTACAAACGACTTTGTCTGATCGAATCCACGCAAAATTGCACTCTTTCTTAGTCACAGCTTAGTTCAGGCACTTTTGCAACTGGAATCACTGCAAATCCTGGGGAGAGACTAATAAATAAGTTGACATATTTTGGACATTTTCATTAAATAATGTTCTGGAGTAACTCATCTTTAAGGAAAAATTATTCATTTCGCAACACGTGCGGAAAGAAAAATATGTGGGTCACAGCAATGATCATCTTGTACACGTCTCTATAAGGAGTCGCGAATTCTGAGTAGTGCTTCAGGGTACACTCATTCTCTCATGAAGTTTGTTCTAAATAATCCACTGTAGCTGAAGCGGAACAGTGATGTACGTAATTACAGTACCAGAAGGAAAAATGAGATTCATTACTTCAAATTATGGTTGTCTTCAGCACAAAAGTTGTTCACAATGCTACAGCTAAAATCTTTGGTTAACACTTACCTAATTATACAAAACGTCTGACAGACAGAAAACTCAAATCTGAAAAGAATCTGAAAAAATTTCTCCTTGACAACGCCTTTTACTCCGTAATATAATTTCTATTATTGTAATATGTGAAACGTGCTGGGTACGAATTAGTAACTCACATCCATATACTTAAAAAATAAAACAAGAGAAACCTTATAAATGCCAACATATATCCATTTGTTGTTGTGGTCTTCAGTCCTGAGACTGGTTTGATGCAACACACCATGCTACCTATCCTGTCCAAGCTTCTTCATCTCCTAGTACTTACTGCAACCTACATCCTTATGAATCTGTTTAGTGTATTCATCTCTTGGTCTCCCTCCACAATTTTTACCCTCCACGCTGCCCTCCAATGCCAAATTTGTGATCCGTTGATGTCTCAGAACATGTCCTACCAACCGGTCCCTTCTTCTTGTCAAGTTGTGCCACAAACTCCTCCCCAATTCTATTCAATACCTCCTCATTAGTTATGTGATCTACCCATACTAAGAAATTAATTTGCGATTGAATGCAAAATGAGACGTCCCACATCATAACGATGAAACGAACTAACGAAGTCTTCTGAGTGGTGTGACGTGGTCCGCCACGGATTCATCTCCTGTGACAACCTCTTTAGCTGAACGTAACACTTCCTACATCCTCAATGATTTGGTGGATGTATTCCCAATCTCTGTCTTCCCCTACAGTTTTTGGCGTCTACAGTTCCCTCTAGTACCATGGAGGTTATTACCTGATTACTTGGCAGATGTCCTATCATCCCGCCTTTCTTCTTGTCACTGTTTTCCACATGTCCGTTTCTCCACCGATTCTGTGATGAACTTCCTCACTCATTACCTTATTAGTCCACCTAATTTTCAACATTCTACTGTAGCACCCCACCTCAAACACTTCGATTGTCTTCTGTTTCGGTTTTCTCGCTGCCCATGTTTGACTGCCATACGATGCTGTGCTCCAAACGTACATTCTTAGAAATTTCTTCCTTAAATCAAGGACTATGATAACAGCAGGCTTCTCTAGGCCAGAAATGCCCTATTCCCTCTTTGACTGTGGTTGTCTTTATGTCCTCCTTGCTTCTTTCGTCACGGGTTGTTCTGCTTCCAAGGTAGCAGAATTTCTTAACGTCGTCTATTTCCTGATCGCCTATTCTTATGTTAACTTTCTCGCTGTTCTCATTTCCCAGCGGAACTTACTTTTTTTCGATTCACTCTCAGTCTATACTCTGTCCCCGTTAGGTGGTTCATTTCATTCAGCAGGCCATGTAATTCTTCTCCACGTTCACTGGAGACAGCAGTCTATCAACAGATCTTATCATGGATATCCTTTCAACATGAATTTTAATCCAGCTATTGAAGCTTTCTTTCATCTCCTTCGTCACTTCTTCGTCGTGTTCCGAATACATAGAAAGATAGATCCCTTATCATTTAGCTACAAAATAGCAGGTCAGCAACTGGAAGCAGTTAATTCCATTAATTATCTGGGAGTACGCATTAGGAGTGATTTAAAATGGAATGATCATATAAAGTTAATCGTCGGTAAAGCAGATGCCAGACTGGGATTCATTGGAAGAATCCTAAGGAAATGCAATCCGAAAACAAAGGAAGTAGGTTACAGTACACTTGTTCGCCCACTGCTTGAATACTGCTCAGCAGTGTGGGATCCGTATCAGATAGGAGATAGGAGATAGATGAGGATAAAAGAGAGATTAGAGCCCACACTGAAGCATACCGACAATCCTTCTTTCCACGAACAATACGAGACTGGAATAGAAGGGAGTACCGATAGAGGTACTCAAGGTACCCTCCGCCACACACCGTCTGGTGGCTTGCTGAGTATGGATGTAGATGTAGTTGTAGATGTAGATGTACAGATTGAATAGTAGGGGTGAAAGACTAAACACTTGCCTTACACCCTTTTTAATCGGAGCACTTCGTTCTCGGTTTTCGACTTTTCTTGTTCCCTTTTGTCTTGTACGTGTGTATATTAAGCGTCTTTCCCTAAGCTGACCTCTACTTTTCTCAGAATTTCTTTTTTCGGTTTACTCTCTATCAACAGTGTGTATCCAACAGATCGTGTAACCTTCTTCACTTTCTTTGGGGATAGCAATGTCATCAGCGAATCTTATCATTGATATCCTTTCACCCTGAATTACTATCCCTCCCCTGAACTTTCATTTTATTTCCGGCATTGCTTCTTCGATCCATAGACAGCAGGGGCGAACGACTGCATGCGATCTTACACCCGTTTTAATTCGAACACTACGTTCTTGGTCATCGAGTCTTATTGTTCCTTCTTGATTTTCGTACATACTTTACATTACCCATCTTTCCTGTAGCTTACTCATATTTTTTAGGTTTTCGAACATCTTGTCCCATTTGATACTGCTGTTGTTCTGGCTGCAAAACGTGAACCAACACACCAATAACGAAGTGGTAACGATGTTTTGGCTCATCACGGCGTTTGTGGAACCAAGCCTATGTGCACAAACCTGTGTCATCATGCACTTCTTCTTCTACCTTTATAACGTTCATAACAGCCTGTACCTGAGTACACCATATTGGGTGGGCATATCTCATACAAATGTGCCCATTAACTTCCGATAAAAACTGCTCAACTATCCCGAAAACAAAAAACGCTGTTCACAATTTAAAGATGTGCAATCGCATATTGCGAGTCTACCGTACATTGTCGTCGACAGAGCATGGTTCGTCCACTTTGCTATTATCATCGGAAGTAAAATGTTATTGTACTGGTTGTAAAAGTTACTCGATCGTCACATACAAGTATTTCTTGAGTTGGGAATGAAGTATCGAAACGCATAAAGAAAATGTCATAGCTTCGTCGGTAATGTCCGTAACTGGGTATCACATAACCGTTCACGATGTGGCCCATTGTTTGTATTCCGACTGATTATTGGCACTTAAGTTCATACGTGACATAAAAGAGCCTTAGCGTATTACCAGAGACTTCCAACATGCAATAAAACACATTTTTTTTCTGTTAGCAGGATGGCTTTCTTCAGGATGCCAATAGAGCGTATTATTTCTCACTCTTGGTTACAAAACCCTGTATTTCGATATAATTTCCGTTCAGTGTGACGGTCTTACGGTACGTTATTGGGAGCGCCTGTAGCCCGCGTGGTAGCACCCTACTCGTCTGCGTCAGAGTCAATTGTTTTGCTGAATCAATAACTTCATCCACGTACGGCTTCTGACTGAGTGCATCCTCCATTTGCTCAAACAGATGGAAGTCTGAAGATGCGAGATTTGGGTTCACATGGCTCTGAGCACTATGGGACTTAACATCTGAGGTCATCAGTCCCCTAGAGCTTAGAACTACTTAAAACTAACTAACTTAAGGACATCACACACAACCATGCCCGAGACAGGATTCGAACCTGCGGCCGTAGCGGTCGCGCGGTTCCAAACTGAAGCGCCTAGAACCACTGGGCCACACCGGCCGGCGCGAGATTTGGGCTGTAACGTGGATGAGGAAGAGCAGTTCAAGGAAATGTCAGCTCTACCAAGACAGACGTCCAGTTGAGCAGTGAGGTCTTTAAAGGTCTTTAATTGTGATCCGTCGATCACCTCAGAGTGCCCGTACTTTCCAACGTTGTTGGAGTCACAGCTGTGCGCAGACGGACGGCACGCAGGATTTCGGACAGGTTCGCGTGGCCTTCTCGCGACGATGAGAGACGCATCACCCAAATACTTCAAGAAAGTGGCTGGACTGGGCTGTGTACACATTCGGATTATGGACGGGCGTTGACGACTGCGCAGTTGAGCGCCCCACAAACGAAACATCATCATCATCATAACCCAACTACTCGCCGCTCTTTTGCGGATAGCTTTTCGCCGATCACCACGAAGGAGGGTGTCCGCACATTCCAATATTACGGGGGTCACAGCAATGTGCGGTCGGCCGGCGCCCGGGAGTTCGGACAGGTTTGCGCGACCTTGTTGTTGCGGTGATGACAGACGCCTCTCCCATCGACTCACCGTCCTTTGGTTCACTGTCAAATCTCCTTAGAAATCTCCGCAAGCGCCTCTGCACATCTGCAATGCTCTCGTTTTCCGCCAAAAACAACCCCAATGACAGCCCTCTGCTTGGGACACACCTCCGTTACAGACACCGTTTTCAAAGCTACGTACAGCGGCGTCACGAACCAGAACTTCATGAAACTAGAGGAGCTGAAGCAGGAATATTTCAAAATGTTTCACGTCGAATTTCGCATTTTTTCAACTGAAACTGGCAGAGAGAAAAAAATAGTGCTGCATTTCTTACAGTACGCTCCTCGTACTTTAACACCTACGCTCATAATTCCTAACTATTAACAGAAATTCAAATAAGCACTTTCTCACTTCATCCGTTTCGACTCAAGAGCTTCACTCGCAGTTCTATAGGGACGTAGAGGTTATCACTTGTGTAAACTGCTGAATCCGTACATCGCTGACAGCGTAGAGCGAAAATTACGCCTACAATCGCAGAGTGCGGCAACCCAACAGGCAGCAGTGTTTCGCAGGCTGCAAGAAGGAAGGAAGGTTAGGGTTTAACGTACTGTCGACGACAAGATCATTTGAAGCAGATTACTTGCTCGGAATGAGGATGGATGGGGAAAGAAATCGGTCATTCTCTTTTAAAGGAACCGTTATGATTTTCACCTTCAACGATTTAGGGAAAACCCGGAACCCTAAATCTCGATGACTGGTCAGCAGTTCTCCGGTATACCAATCCTGTGTCTTGCCACTGTTCCACTTTGGCCCCCAGAAGCAGGGTGAATTCCATACACTGCACAGTTTCAAGATGACATATCAGCCCGCAACGTAACTATACTATTTCATCCACCTTCCTCACATTTAACACCAAGCAATAGCTGCATATTTGAGTAGATATAATATGGGGACTAAGATTTACTTTTCACCTCAAACCAATTTCTAATATAAGAATTATAAAATATGGACAAGGACAAAAATTCTTAGTCCCATTCAATAAACAAAAGGGCATTTGTCGTCACATAGCACTGTTGTTTATGTTCTGGTCTTCAGTCCGAAGAGTGGTTTAGATGCAGCTCCCCACGCTAATCTTCTCTTGTGCAAGCCTTTTCATCACTGAATAAATACTGCAAGCTACTTTCCTATCTGGTTATCACACCCGTGCTTTGGTTTCCTTTTACGATTGTTAACACACCATCCATCCCCGCTCTTCCCACCATTACCAATTAGACAATTTCTCAGTACGTCTCCTATTAACCATCCCGTTTTCTTAGCCACCTCGTTCCACCAATTTCTTTTATCCCCAGTTTGCTTTCTACCCACACTCAACTAATCCTCAACTTTCTTCTTTAGCGCCACATTTCAAAAGCTACTTCTCTCTTTTCATCTGATCTGTTTGTAGTACACGTTTCACTTCAATACAAAGCTACAATCCAGACAAATACCCTAAGATATTCGTAGCACTTAGATTTATATTTCATGTTAAGAAGTTCCTCAGTTTCAGAAATGCTTCTCTTACTATAGCCAGCCTACACTTATATCCTCTCTACTCCGACCATCATCACTTTATTCGTAGCCAAGATAGCAAAACTCACCTACTGCCCTCAGTGTCTTATTTTCTATTCTCTTCTCTTAGCCGGCCGGTGTGGCCGAGCGGTTCTAGCCGCTTCAGTCTGGAACCGCGCGACCGCTACGGTCGCAGGTTCGAATCCTGCCTCGGGCTTGTATGTGTGCGATGTCCTTAGTTAGGTTTAATTAGTTCTAAGTTCTAGGGTACTGATAACCTCAGCCCCATAGTGCTCAGAGCCATTTGACCCATTTGATCTTCGCTTACTTTTGTTTGTGTTCGCCTTAGAAACTCTCTTCAAGACACTATGCCTTCCATTCCATATAGGTTCTAAGTCAGTTGCCGTCTCTGACAGAATTATAGCGTTATTAGCAGCGAACCTCAAAGTTCTTTAATTTTTTCTCCCTGACCTTTAATTCACTCACTCCGTGTTCAGGCCACGAGTGGCCTACCGGGACCATCCGACCGCCGTGTCATCCTCAGTGGAAGATGCGGATAGGCGGACAGAAGGGGCGTGGGGTCAGCACACTGCTCTCCTGGTCGTTATGATGGTATTCTTGACCGAAGCCACTACTAATCGGTCGAGTAGCTCCTCAATTGGCATCACGAGGCTGAGTGCACCCCGAAAAATGGCAACAGTGCATGGCGGCCTGGATGGTCACCCATCCGAGTGCCGACCACGCCCGACAGCGCTTAACTTCGGTGATCTCACGGGAACCGGTGTATGCACTGCGGCAAGGCCGTTGCCGACCTTTACAAATTTTTTCTTCATTTTCTTTACTGCTTGTTCATCGTACAGATTTAATAACATCAGAGATTGGCTACAAACCTGTCTCATTCCTTTCTCAGTTACTACTTCCTCTTCACATCCTTCATTTATTACTACTGCAGTCTGGTTTCTGCACGAATTCCTTCAAAATTTAAAAAGGTGTAGTTCAGACAACACCGTCAAAACCATTCTCTAAATCTACATATGCAGGTTTTTCTTTCTTCATATAATTGCATGTAGCTCAACGGCCTGTTGGAAGTCCTTCAATTGGTCGCCACTTTGGCGTTTGCGTGTCTCTAATATACGTAAGTTACTTAACCAAGACAAGGGAACATACATTTAAAAGTGGAAAAATGGCTCTGAGCACTATGCGGACTTGACTTCTGAGGTCATCAGTCGCCTAGAACTTAGCTAATTAAACCTAACTAACCTAAGGACATCACACACATCCATGCCCGAGGCAGGATTCGAACCTGCGACCGTAGCGGTCGCTGGGCTACAGACTGTAGCGCCTAGAACCGCACGGCCACTCCGGCCGGCATTTAAAAGTGGAATCCGATCCACATGTAGTTAGTGGCAACTTCTCTCGTCGGTGAGAGGTGAAGGTTGGATTAAAGGCAGACTCAAATTTTCGTTGTTCAACCAGGTTTCGATCTTGCGACCTCTCGATTTTCATGCAAGCACTTTACCGCTAGACCAACAGGCCCGACTACGCGAAGATAATTGATAGGGTCAGTAGTATTGCCTTGCGTGTTCCTACATTTCTGTAGGATCTTCCTCCAGGTTGGTTTCTATCAGTTTTTCCATTCTCCTATATATAGAATTCGTGTCAAAATTTTGAGATCGTGACCTATTAAACGCATAGTCCGGTACGATTCATACTTGTCTGCATCTGCCTTCTTTTGAGGTTCAATAATTAAATTTCTCTTGAACTCTGTGGGTTTTCATCTGTCTCATATATTTTGCACATGAGGTGTAATAGTTTTGTAATGTTTTGTAATGAATATCTCTCTCAAGGATCACAGTAATTATGAGGGAATGTCGTCCACTCCAGGAGCCTTGTTTCGTCTAAACTTTTTCAGTGCTCTGCCAAATTCTTCTCGCAATATACTGTCTTCCATCACATCTTCACCTTTTACCTCTTTCTACAATATTTTTCTCTGTAAGAGAACCTCCGGTATTCCTTCCACCTTTCAGTTTTCCGTTCTTTACTCTGAACTGGATTGCAATCTGGACTCCCGATATTGATGCAGCTGCTTCTCTTTTCTCCAAAGGTCACTTTAACTTTCCTTTATGCAGCATGTATCTTTCTGCTACTCATACATGTTTCTACGGTTTTTATTTGTCCTCTAGCCATTCCTGTTTAGCCATTTTGCATTTTCTGTCCAAGTCATTTTTTAGATGTCAGCATTCCATTTCGCCTGTTTCAATTAGTGTATATTTATACTTCCTCCTGCCTTCAATTAAATTCAGTATCTCCTGTGATATCAAAGGATTTCTTCTGGGCCTTGTTTTTTCACCTATATGATACTGTGCTGCCCTCACTATTTTATCTCTATAAGCTACACTTTGGTCTTCTACTGCACTCCTTTCTTCTGTTTCAGAACAACGTTGCGTGATGTCCCTCTGAAACTCTCAACAACCTCTGGTTCTGAGTTTATCTCTCTTCCTTAGGTTCCTTTTTACTGTTTCTTCACTTTGAATGTGCAGTTCATACACCAATAAATATTACAATAGTCCACATCTAATCCTATAAATGTGCTTCAGTTGAAAATCTGGTTTCTAAATCTCATTTTGCCATGTAGTCAACATAAAACTTTTCACAGGTCTCTTCCAGGCATACAGTATTGTTCAAAGGCTCTGAGCACTATGCGACTTAACTTCTGAGGTCATCAGTCGCCTAGAACTTAGAACTAATTAAACCTAACTAACCTAAGGACATCACACACATCCATGCCCGAGGCAGGATTCGAACCTGCGACCTTAGCAGTCTCGCGGTTCCGGACTGAAGCGCCTAGAACCGCACGGCCACCGCGGCCGGCTACAGTATTGTATCATGATTCTTAAACCAAGTCTTATTGATCATAAAATTACGCAAAATTCTACCAGATGGCTTCCTCTTCCATTCCCTTTCAGGAGTTCATGTTCTCCTACTACTTTCCTTCTCTCCTTTTTCCTTCTGTCCAATTCCAGTTAGCCACTGCAGCTAGATGGTCGTCTCTCTAAACTATCCGAATAATTCATCATCCATTCTTCCAGTCTTTTCATCACCTGCGGACTGCTTGGCACTAAAACTTGCACTAGCAAGGTGGGTGTGCACTTCGTGTCTATCTTGACTGTGATAAAACGTTCACCATGCTGCTCATAAAACCTTACATGCATTTCTATTTCCTTATTCATTATTAGGCCTACTCCTGCATTACCTCTATTTTTATGTTGTTAACCCTGCACTAAAGTGACTGAAAGTCCCATTCTTTCTGTTATCACACTTCACCAGTTCCCGCTATACCTAACTACAACCTGTTCTTTCCCCTTTTAAAATTCTCTAATTTACCTATCCGATTAAGGACTCTGAAATACCACAATCCGATATGCGAAATGACAGTTTTGTTTTTCCTGGTGTCGGCGTCCATAGTACTATCCAATACAAAAGATTACCAACATATTTTATACAAATTATGGTCTTCAAACCCTAAACGTTTATTAGCTAAGGAAACTAATAAACGCTCCGTAGAAAGAAAGGCAAAAAAGGCAATTCCCTCTCTTAGCTAACACACTTTTAAAAACTGTTTATAATTTCGGAAATAAAGGAATAACCAAACAAAATATTATGAAATATATGTACTCCAAAAATAATGCTACTAGAACATATTCATTAAAGCACAGATCTACAAATATGGAAAATATTCCTCCTATAAACAAACGAACCTACTAGCAGAATGAAATATCCCATTTTATAAAATTTTTTACAGAATTCAATAAATTTACAATCTCCGGTTTGCCCAAATAAATTTTTTCTCATAGTAAATGACAATTGAAACGTACACTTGATGTGGAAATGAGAAGGTTTCAGATTATCTTTACCACCATCCAGAATCAAAAGCGAGACACTCAAGTATACGTACAACCTGTACTGAAGACATAAATGAACAATGGACAAAAAGTCTTAAAGTATATATGTAGAATAATACTTCATAAGAACACATAAACATAATAAGATTACATTTGCAAAAGTTAGCAACAAAGTGTTGTAAAAGATATTTTGTTGCTTTGGGTAATACGTTTGTAGAAAATATCTTGAAAAACATGAGGATATTGACATATACAAAAGGAAAATAAGCTCAGAAAATAATTGCAAAATATTAAATTCATAACATTTCCACTGAGTTTTGCTCGTGAAGCAGTTACTTTTAAAATAAAAAAAGGTGTTGAAAATTGGCAAGAGATCATCTTTGTATAAACTTTTTATGTTGCGTTCAACTTATGCTGGTATTAAATGGAGATAAATAACCATGTTTAGGATTTTGATGTTATGAAAGTTATGGAATTAATGGCAACTGAAGACAAAATATTACCACAAGTTTCAAAAAGATGATGTAACTAAGTCTACAGCCAGACTACAGCGTTGTATGTTGTTGTTGTTGTTGTGGTCTTCAGTCCTGAGACTGGTTTGATGCAGCTCTCCATGCTACTCTATCCTGTGCAAGCTTCTTCATCTCCCAGTACCTACTGCAACCTACATCCTTCTGAATCTGCTTAGTGTATTCATCTCTTGGTATCCCCCTCCGATTTTTACCCTCCACGCTGCCCTCCAATACTAAATTGGTGATCCCTTGATGCCTCAGAACATGTCCTACCAACCGATCCCTTCTTCTGGTCAAGTTGTGCCACAAACTCCTCTTCTCCCCAATCCTATTCAGTACCTCCTCATTAGTTACGTGATCTACCCACCTTATCTTCAGCATTCTTCTGTAGCACCACGTTTCGAAAGCTTCTATTCTCTTCTTGTCCAAACTGGTTATCGTCCATGTTTCACTTCCATACATGGCTACACTCCATACAAATACTTTCAGAAACGACTTCCTGACACTTAAATCTATACTCGATGTTAACAAATTTCTCTTCTTCAGAAACGATTTCCATGCCATTGCCAGTCTACATTTTATATCCTCTCTACTTCGACCATCATCAGTTATTTTACTCCCTAAATAGCAAAACTCCTTTACTCCTTTAAGTGTCTCATTTCCTAATCTAATCCCCGCAGCATCACCCGATTTAATTTGACTACATTCCATTATCCTCGTTTTGCTTTTGTTGATGTTCATCTTATATCCTCCCTTCAAGACACCATCCATTCCGTTCAACTGCTCTTCCAAGTCCTTTGCTGTCTCTGACAGAATTACAATGTCATCGGCGAACCTCAAAGTTTTTATTTCTTCTCCATGGATTTTAATACCTACTCCGAATTTTTCTTTTGTTTCCTTTACTGCTTGCTCAATATACAGATTGAATAACATCGGGGAGAGGCTACAACCCTGTCTTACTCCCTTCCCAACCACTGCTTCACTTTCATGTCCCTCGACTCTTATAACTGCCATCTGGTTTCTGTACAAATTGTAAATAGCCTTTCGCTCCCTGTATTTTACCCCTGCCACCTTTAGAATTTGAAAGAGAGTATTCCAGTCAACATTGTCAAAAGCTTTCTCTAAGTCTACAAATGCTAGAAATGTAGGTTTGCCTTTCCTTAATCTTTCTTCTAAGATAAGTCGTAAGGTCAGTATTGCCTCGCGTGTTCCAACATTTCTGCGGAATCCAAACTGATCTTCCCCAAGGTCTGCTTCTACCAGTTTTTCCATTCGTCTGTAAATAATTCGTGTTAGTATTTTGCAGCTGTGGCTTATTAAACTGATTGTTCGGTAATTCTCACATCTGTCAACACCTGCTTTCTTTGGGATTGGAATTATTATATTCTTCTTGAAGTCTGAGGGTATTTCGCCTGTTTCATACATCTTGCTCACCAGATGGTAGAGTTTTGTCAGGAGTGGCTCTCCCAAGGCCGTCAGTAGTTCCAATGGAATGTTGTCTACTCCGGGGGCCTTGTTTCGACTCAGGTTTTTCAGTGCTCTGTCAAACTCTTCACGCAGTATCGTATCTCCCATTTCATCTTCATCTACATCCTCTTCCATTTCCATAATACTGTCCTCAAGTACATCGCCCTTGTATAGACCCTCTATATACTCCTTCCACCTTTCTGCCTTCCCTTCTTTGCTTAGAACTGGGTTGCCATCTGAGCTCTTAATATTCATACAAGTGGTTCCCTTCTCTCCAAAGGTCTCTTTAATTTTCCTGTAGGCAGTATCTATCTTACCCCTAGTGAGACAAGCCTCTACATCCTTACATTTGTCCTCTAGCCATCCCTGCTTAGCCATTTTGCACTTCCTGTCGATCTCATTTTTGGGACGTTTGTATTCCTTTTTGCCTGCTTCATTTACTGCATTTTTATATTTTCTCCTTTCATCAATTAAATTCAATACTTCTTCTGTTACCCAAGGATTTCTACTAGCCCTCGTCTTTTTACCTACTTGATCCTCTGCTGCCTTCACTACTTCATCCCTCAAAGCTACCCATTCTTCTTCTAATGTATTTCTTTCCCCCATTCCTGTCAATTGTTCCCTTATGCTCTCCCTGAAACTCTGTACAACCTTTGGTTCTTTCAGTTTATCCAGGTCCCATCTCCTTAAATTCCCACCTTTTTGCAGTTTCTTCAGTTTTAATCTACAGGTCATAACCAATAGATTGTGGTCAGAGTCCACATCTGCCCCTGGAAATGTCTTACAATTTAAAACCTGGTTCCTAAATGTCTTACCATTATATAATCTATCTGATACCTTTTAGTATCTCCAGGATTCTTCCAGGTCC
This sequence comes from Schistocerca nitens, assembly GCF_023898315.1. NCBI lineage: Eukaryota > Metazoa > Arthropoda > Insecta > Orthoptera > Acrididae > Schistocerca > Schistocerca nitens. The sequence goes on from NC_064621.1 coordinate 58,138,903, forward strand.
ACAACCTTCTTTTATGATTCTTGAACCAAGTGTTAGCTATGATTAAGTTATGCTCTGTGCAAAATTCTACAAGGCGGCATCCTCTTTCATTTCTTCCCCCATATCCATATTCACCTACTATGTTTCCTTCTCTCCCTTTTCCTACTGACGAATTCCAGTCACCCATGACTATTAAATTTTCGTCTCCCTTCACTACCTGAATAATTTCTTTTATTTCATCATACATTTCTTCAATTTCTTCATCTGCAGAGCTAGTTGGCATATAAACTTGTACTACTGTAGTAGGTGTGGGTTTCGTATCTATCTTGGCCACAATAATGCGTTCACTAAGCTGTTTGTAGTAGCTTACCCGCGTTCCTATTTTACTATTCATTATTAAACCTACTCCTGCATTACCCCTATTTGACTTTGTGTTTATAACCCTGTATTCACCTGACCAGAAGTCTTGTTCCTCCTGCCACCGAACTTCACTAATTCCTACTATATCTAACTTTAACCTATCCATTTCCCTTTTCAAATTTTCTAACCTACCTACCCGATTAAGGGATCTGACATTCCACGCTCCGATCCGTAGAACGCCAGTTTTCTTTCTCCTGATAACGAATCCTCTTGAGTAGTCCCCGCCCGGAGATCCGAATGGGGGACTATTTTACCTCCGGAATATTTTACCCAAGAGGACGCCATCATCATTTAATCATACAGTAAAGCTGCATGCCCTCGGGAAAAATTACGGCCGTAGTTTCCCCTTGCTTTCAGCCGTTCGCAGTACCAGCACAGCAAGGCCGTTTTGGTTATTGTTACAAGGCCAGAGCAGTCAATCATCCAGACTGTTGCCCTTGCAACTACTGGAAAGGCTGCTGCCCCTCTTCAGGAACCACACGTTTGTCTGGCCTCTCAACAGATACCCCTCCGTTGTGGTTGTACCTACGGTACGGCTATCTGTATCGCTGAGGCACGCAAGCTTCCCCACCAACGGCAAGGTCCATGGTTCATGGGGGGGTTGTAACAACGACGAAATAAAAGTTTAAAGAATTACCACTTCATAATATAAGTATTCCCCCCATGAACCATGGACCTTCCCGTTGGTGGGGAGGCTTGCGTGAGTCAGCGATACAGATGGCCGTACCGTAGGTGCAACCACAATGGAAGGGTATCTGCTGAGAGGCCAGACAAACGTGTGGTTCCTGAAGAGGGGCAGCAGTAGTTGCAGGGGCAACAGTCTGGATGATTGACTGATCTGGCCTTGTAACACGAACCAAAACAGCCTTGCTGTGCTGGTACTGCGAACGGCTGAAAGCAAGGGGAAACTACAGCCATAATTTTTTCCAAGGGCATGCAGCTTTACTGTATGGTTAAATGATGGTGGCGTCCTCTTGGGTAAAATATTCCGGAGGTAAAATAGTCCCCCATTCGGATCTCCTGGCGGGGACTACTCAGGAGGACGTTGTTATCAGGAGAAAGAAAACTGTCGTTCTACGGATCGGAGCGTGGAATGTCAGATCCCTTAATCGGGCAGGTAGGTTAGAAAATTTAAAAACGGAAATGGACAGGTTAAAGTTAGATATAGTGGGAATTAGTGAAGTTCGGTGGCAGGAGGAACAAGACTTCTCGTCAGGTGAATACAGGATTATAAATACAAAATCAGATAGGGCCAATGCAGAAGTAGGTTTAATAATGAATAAGAAAATAGGAATGCAGGTAAGCTACTACAAACAGCATAGGGAACGCATTATTGTGACCAAGATAGATACGAAGCCCACGCCTACCACAGTAGTACAAGTTTATATGCCAACTAGCTTCGCAGATGACGAAGAGACTGATGAAATGTATGGTGAGATAAAAGAAATTTTTCAGATAGTGAAGGGATGCGAAAATTTAATAGTCATGCGTGATTGGAATTCGATAGTAGGAAAAGGGAGATAAGGTAACGTAGTAGATGAATATGGATTGGGGGGGAAGAAATGAAGGAGGCAACCGCCTGGTAGAACTTTGCACAGAGCATAACTTAATCATAGCTAACACTTGGTTCAAGAATCATGAAAGAAGGATGTATACATGGAAGAAGCCTGGAGATACTAGAAGGTATCAGATAGATTATACGTATAATGGTAAGACAGAGATTCAGGAACCAGGTTCTAAATTTTAAGACATTTCCAGGAGCAGATGTGGACTCTGGCCACAATCTATTGGTTCTGAACTGTAGATTAAAACTGAAGAAACTGCAAAAAGGTGGGAATTTGAGAGGATAGAATTTGGATAAACTGAAAGAACCAAGGGTTGTAGAGAGCTTCAGGGAGAGCATTAGGGAACGATTGACGAGAATGGGGGAAAGAAATACAGTAGAAGAAGAATGGGTAGCTGAGAGACGAAATAGTGACGGTAGCAGAGGAACAAGTAGGTAAAAAGACGAGGGCTAATAGAAATCCTTGGATAACAGAAGAGAAATTGAATTTCATTGATGAAAGGAGAAAATATAAAAATATAGTAAATGAAGCAGGCAAAAAGGAATACAAACGTCCCAAAAATGAGATCGACAGGAAGTGCAAAATGGCTAAGCAGGAATGGCTAGAGGACAAATGTAAGGATGTAGAGGCACATATCATTAGGGGTAAGATAGATACCGTCTACAGGAAAATTAAAGAGAACTTTGGAGAAAAGAGATCCACTTCTATGAATATCAAGAGCTCAGATGGAAACCCAGTTCTAACAAGGGAACCTCCCCATCGCACCCCCCCTCAGATTTAGTTATAAGTTGGCGCAGTGGATAGGCCTTGAAAAACTGAACACAGATCAATCGAGAAAACAGGAAGAAGTTGTGTGGCACTATGAAAAAAATTAGTAAAATATACAAACTGAGTAGTCGATGCGAAGATAGGCAACATCAAGGACAATGGGAGACAAGCAGCATCGTGGTCCCGTGGTTAGCGAGAGCAACTACGGAACGTTAGGTCCTAGGTTCAAGTCTTGCCTCAAGTGAAAAGTTTAATTTTTTATTTTCAGTTTATGTGACAAACTCTTATGTTTTCATCACTTTTTAGGGAGTGATTATCACATCCACAAGAAAACCTAAATCGGGCAAGGTAGAAGAATCTTTTTACCCATTCGCCAAGTGTACAAGTTAGGTGGGTCGACAACATATTCCTGTCATGTGACGCACATGCCGTCACCAGTGTCGTATAGAATATATCAGACGTGTTTTTCTGTGGAGGAATCGGTTGACCTATGACCTTGCGAACAAATGTTTTCGGTTCCCATTGAAGAGGCACGTCCTTTCAACTACTAATCGCACGGTTTTGCGGTGCGGTCGCAAAACACAGACACTAAACTTATTACAGTGAACAGAGACGTCAATGAAAGAACAGACAGATCATAACTTTGCGAAAATAAAGATAGTAAAATTTTCAGTCGAGGGAAGATTTGAACCAAGGACCTTTCTTTTCGCAGCTACTCACGCTAACCACGAGACCACCGCGCTCCTGACTTCACAAGCTCCTTGATGTTGCATATGTTACACGTGGACTACTCAGTTTGTATATTTTATTAATTTTTTTCATAGTTTCACACAACTTCTTCCTGTTTTCTCGATTAATCTGTGTTCAGTTTTTCAAGACCTATCCACTGTGCCAACTTATAACTAAATCTGGGGGGGGTGCGATGGGGAGGTTCCCTTGTAAGCAAAGAAGGGAAAGTAGAAAGGTGGACGTAGTATGCAGAGGGTCTATACAAGGGTGATTTACTTGAGGACAATATTATAGAAATGGAAGAGAATGTAGATGAAGATGAAATAGGAGATACGATACTGCGTGAAGAGTTTGACAAAGCACTGAAAGACCTAAGTCGAAACAAGGCCCCGAAGGTAGACAACATTCCATTAGAACTACTGAAAGCCTTGAGAGAGCCAGGCCTAACAAAACTCTACCATCTGGTGAGCAAGATGTATGAGAAAGGCGAAATACCCTCAGACTGCAAGAAGATCATAATAATTCCAATCCCAAAAAAAGCAGGTGTTGAAAAATGTGAAAATTACCGAACTATCAGTTTAATAAGCCATGGCTGCAAAATACTAACACGAATTCTTTACAGACGAATGGAAAAACTGATAGAAGCCGACCTCGGGGAATATCAGTTTGGATACCGTAGAAATGTTGGAACACGTGAGGCAATACTGACCCTACGACGTATCTTAGCACATAGATTAAGGAAAGGCAAACCTACGTTTCTAGCATTTGTAGACTTAGAGAAAGCTTTTGACAATGTTGACTGCAATACTTTCTTTCAAATTATGAAGGTGGCAGGGGTAAAATACAGGGAACGAAAGGCTATTTACAATTTGTACAGAAACCAGATGGCAGTTATAAGAGTCGAGGGGCACGGAAGGGAAGCAGTGGTTGGGAAGGGAGTGAGACAGGGTCGTAGCCTCTCCCCGATATTATTCAATCTGTATATTGAGCAAGCAGTAAAGGAAAAAAAAGAAAAGTTCGGAGTAGACATTAAAATCCATGGAGAAGAAATAAAAACTTTGAGGCTCACCGATGACATTGTAATTCTGTCAGAGACTGCAAAGGACCTGGAAGAGCAGCTGAACGGAATGGACAGTGTCTTGAAAGGGAGAGATAAAATGAACGTCAACAAAAGCAAAGAAAGAATAATGGAATATAGTCGAATTAAATCGGGTGATGCTGCGGGAATTAGATTAGGAAATGATACGCTTAAAGTAGTAAATGAGTTTTGCTATTGGGAAGCAAAATAACTGATGATGCTCGAAGTAGAGAGGATATAAAATGTACACTGGCAATGGCAAGGAAAGCATTTCTGAAGAAGAGAAATTTGTTAACATGGAGTATGGATGTAAGTGTCAGGAAGTCCTTTCTGAAAGTATTTGTATGGAGTGTAGCCATGTATGGAAGTGAAACGTGGACGATAAATAGTTTAGACAAGAAGAGAATAGAAGCTTTCGAAATGTGGTGCTACAGAAGAATGCTGAAGATTAGATGGGTAGATCACATAACTAATGAGGAGGTATTGAATAGAATTGGAGAGAAGAGAACTTGACTAGAAGAAGGGATCGGTTGGTAGGACATATTCTGAGGCATCAAGGGACAACCAATGTAGTATTGGAGGGCAGCGTGGAGGGGAAAAATCGTAGAGGGAGACCGAGAGATGAATACACTAAACAGATTCAGAAGGATGTAGGTTGCAGCAGGTACTGGGAGATGAAGAACCTTGTACAGGATAGAGTAGCATGGAGAGCTGCATCAAATCAGTCTCTGGACTGAAGACCACAACAACAACAATATAAGTATAAAAGAAGACTTGCAAGGTGAAGAAAAAGGATTGAGAATTATAGTTTCCATTTTGTACGAATGAGTTTGAAGAACATCGAATAAGGGGAAGGGCAATGGATGTACACTGGTTGATAACGGGTTTCAATGTATAATTCAACATTTAATGTATCAAATTAGGGTACTTATTAATTCTTCACATGACTACTGCCATTTATTGGTATTTCAGTATAGCACTAGCATATGTCTATAGCTTTAAGTATCCCCATATGTTCTCATCTTATAACAATATTCTCATTTCAGTTCCTTATCTAAAGACTGTAATGCCATAATTCTAATGTAACTGAAATTCTGAGCGGGGTTGTATCTTTCCATTTATTGACAGAAATAGTTGAGAGCTACATATAAAATTGAGACCTAATTTTAATTCACATATTAACATTTTAGTCCTTTTGTGACCGATTTCCGAGTTAAATTTCTATTTGCGTATATCTATATCTCTTTTTTAGATATCTTCTATAGGTTTTACTTATGTGTGAATGCTCATCTGTTCATATTATATAGTGATAGAAATAGATTTATTAGGAGAAACAAAATGGTGAAATTTTAAATCCACTGAATTTTGTACACATTATGTGCTTTGGAAAAATTCATCCTGCTAGTAGATTTTGTACTTTGTATTTTGATGAATGTTTTCTAGATGCCACATTTTCGGGGGTACCTGACTTTTACAACTGGGGAATTATATTTAATGTCCCAGATTCTGTAGGAGGTACTTTCAATTTCTGGTCTAATTTGTATTTAGTGAATGTTAAACGAAGTAAATACAGATTTTTCCGTTGATAATTTCTTTTTTTATATATATATATATATATATATATATATATAAAACTGGTGAAGGCTGGAAAGTGAGTTAAAACCCATGTGTTACACTTATTTAGTGAGTGTGGAGAAGGCGGTGACCAAAAGTCTTGTGGATTCCAGAATGAGATTTTCGCTCTGCAGCAGAGTCTGCGCTGATATGAAACTTCCTGGAAGATTAAAACTGTGTGCCGGACCTAGACTCCAACTCACGAAAGGCAAATGTCCCGAGTTCGAGTCTCGGTCCGGCACACAGTTTTAATCTGCCAGGGAGTTCCTTGTGGATTTCCTTATTAATGGTCACAAGACTATAATAATGCTTGTCATGTCAACCATTCCCATTGACTCATGTGTACGGTCTTTAAATAACTTTTTTGCGACCAGGTTTCTTTATAAAGTAAATAGAAATAACCATACATATTGTTATAGCTTCACAACATGATTCTCCGAAATTTTGATGACCCCGTAGTGGAAGCTAGGGTATGTAATGACTGGGTAAGTGTCTCACCGAAGGAGGTTGCTACATTGGTGACGAGGATGGCGATGAGCATGCAGCAGAAGAAACGCTCCGGCGCCGGGTTGAGGCCCACCATGTAGTAGGAGACGACTGTGAAGAGGCACGGGATGGCCGAGAAGATGGGCAGTTCGGCCAGCGTCTTGGCCAGGAAGTAGACGTCCACGCGGTACATGCCGCTGCGGTGCTCGTGCAGGAACACCGGCATCTCCGAGCAGAACACCTGCGACAGACACCTGCCGTGAGTTTGTCTCAGCAGCCGAGGTGTCATATTGACAAAAATTTCGCCGGCGGATGTCCGCAACTACAGGTTATCGGTTAGGGCTATTGTTGCTCGTAACAGACTGCCTTCAAGTACCAGTGTTATGTTTTCCTAGTCAAGTTCGAGAGGTTTCCCACTGCAGCTTCATTCTCAAGAAATACATTGACACTTTTGAGTGTTGTATCTATTTCAGTTTATCACCTGGTAGCTCACGAACGACTAGTTTCCCCCAAAAAAGTTTAAATGCTTGAAAGTAATCGGTTAATGAACAAAAACTTAATTTATGATTTGGGGTAGAATTTAGCTATGGGTATCGGCTTTTATTTTCGTAAAAAAATGGTTCAAATGGCTCTGAGCACTATGGGACCTAACATCTGAGGTCATTAGTCCCCTAGAAGTTAGAACTACGTAAACCTAACTAACCTAAGGACATCACAAACATCCATGCCTGAGGCAGGATTCGAACCTGCGACCGTAACGGTCGCGCGGTTCCAGACTGAAGAGCCTAGAACCGCTCGGCCACTTCGGCCGGCTTCATTTTCGTAGCCAAATGAAGAAAAGGAAATGGACAAATGTAGTATCAAACTGACAGGCGCGAGATTTTGTCTTGCAAAAGATAAGTTTAAGGGTATAAAAGTAATATGGTAACTAAGAAAAAATTAAATAATTATTTAAGCTAAATACACTCCTGGAAATGGAAAAAAGAACACATTGACACCGGTGTGTCAGACCAACCATACTTGCTCCGGACACTGCGAGAGGGCTGTACAAGCAATGATCACACGCACGGCACAGCGGACACACCAGGAACCGCGGTGTTGGCCGTCGAATGGCGCTAGCTGCGCAGCATTTGTGCACCGCCGCCGTCAGTGTCAGCCAGTTTGCCGTGGCATACGGAGTTCCATCGCAGTCTTTAACACTGGTAGCACGCCGCGACAGCGTGGACGTGAACCGTATGTGCAGTTGACGGACTTTGAGCGAGGGCGTATAGTGGGCATGCGGGAGGCCGGGTGGACGTACCGCCGAATTGCTCAACACGTGGGGCGTGAGTTCTCCACAGTACATCGATGTTGTCGCCAGTGGTCGGCGGAAGGTGCACGTGCCCGTCGACCTGGGACCGGACCGCAGCGACGCACGGATGCACGCCAAGACCGTAGGATCCTACGCAGTGCCGTAGGGGACCGCACCGCCACTTCCCAGCAAATTAGGGACACTGTTGCTCCTGGGGTATCGGCGAGGACCATTCGCAACCGTCTCCATGAAGCTGGGCTACGGTCCCGCACACCGTTAGGCCGTCTTCCGCTCACGCCACAACATCGTGCAGCCCGCCTCCAGTGGTGTCGCGACAGGCGTGAATGGAGGGACGAATGGAGACGTGTCGTCTTCAGCAGTGGCAGAGTCGCTTCTGCCTTGGTGCCAATGATGGTCGTATGCGTGTTTGGCGCCGTGCAGGTGAGCGCCACAATCAGGGCTGCATACGACCGAGGCACACAGGGCCAACACCCGGCATCATGGTGTGGGGAGCGATCTCCTACACTGGCCGTACACCACTGGTGATCGTCGAGGGGACACTGAATAGTGCACGGTACATCCAAACCGTCATCGAACCATCGTTCTACCATTCCTAGACCGGCAAGGGAACTTGCTGTTCCAACAGGACAATGCACGTCCGCATGTATCCCGTGCCACCCAACGTGCTCTAGAAGGTGTAAGTCAACTACCCTGGCCAGCAAGATCACCGGATCTGTCCCCCATTGAGCATGTTTGGGACTGGATGAAGCGTCGTCTCACGCGGTCTGCACGTCCAGCACGAACGCTGGTCCAACTAAGGCGCCAGGTGGAAATGGCATGGCAAGCCGTTCCACAGGACTACATCCAGCATCTCTACGATCGTCTCCATGAGAGAATAGCAGCCTGCATTGCTGCGAAAGGTGGATATACACTGTACTAGTGCCGACATTGTGCATGCTCTGTTGCCTGTGTCTATGTGCCTGTGGTTCTGTCAGTGTGATCATGTGATGTATCTGACCCCAGGAATGTGTCAATAAAGTTTCCCCTTCCTGGGACAATGAATTCACGGTGTTCTTATTTCAATTTCCAGGAGTGTATCTGCTACGAATTTTCACCTCCAAACGAAGAGTCGGAAACGTAAAAAGAGAGTATTGTGAGCAGTGTGACATTTATTGCAACAAAAGATATTTCTGTATACCGGTACTTGAAAGTAGTTAGGTTGATTAAGAAAAACTTTGTGATTTGAAGGAAAATGGCTTTATGGATTTTTGTCTGAGTTTTCGTAGTCAATTGAGCAGAGTGAGATCTACGGTTTCTAGTAAGCAGGTAAACAAGATAACCAAGAAAAACTTAATTAGTGATTTGAGGTGAAATTGAAATATTTCACAGCAGGTGCTGTTGTCTACGTAAATGAAGTGTCAAGAAGGTCATCCCTCCAATGCTGAGCATAAAAATGCATTAGTGTGGTAAATAACTGTCAAAATGGCAACCTTCCAATATTTTGCACGTATGCTTTCTAAAAGAAATTTGAAATTTTTTTAAAAAATGAGAAAAGGACGGTGAATCGTACCGTGAAATGATTGGTCTAAAATTAACAAACAAATACATTAGAAAGACATTTAACTCGCCTTTGAATGATCCTCTAAATTATCTACAGCAAATGAGTTGCTAGTAGGGAAAGCAAATTCTCATTCCTGATATTTGAAGGATTATCTATTGCAAAATTTACGGGACTGAAAAATTGTTGAAGAATTTTGAAACCGTCAGGCATAGAGAACTCGTATGTCACGGCAACACTGCACGGTCTGCATACTCCACCAAACAACTATTCTCTAGTATACTTTAACATTGTAAGAGAGTTAAACACTGAATTTCAAATATTCAATCGGACACTCATTTGCTGTAAGTGGTTTCAGCGTCATCCGAAGGCGCTTACAATGATTCTCTAACCCATTTTATTTCTCAGTTTCAGACAAATCATTTCACAAACCGTCTGAATTTTTGCTGACAATACATAACCAAAAATATTAAAAACGAATAAAGCATTATTTGTGATTAGCTTCTTAGGCTATAAAGTGTTCATCTCTAAGATTTGAGAAAAATTTCCACACTTTCGCATACAATTCAAATTATTCACCATTTCAATCACTGTACTACATTACTCAATTGACATAATTTATAATTCAGGGGCGTATTAAAGGAGCAAATGCATTCTTCACTCTTAGACCAAAACGACATAAAACAAAGACGCACCACGATGCAGTTATCCGAAAGGGTAGCTGTAATGTGCATGTACAGACAAACAGATGATTATAGTTTCAGAAAAATGGATGATTTATCCAAGAGACGGAAAGAGCTTCATTAACTGAGAAGTCAATAACGCTTTGGTCCACCTCTGGCCCAACTGAAAGCAGTTCATCAGCTTGGCATTGATTTAAATTAGAGTTTTTGGATGTCCTCTTGATGGCTGTCACGCCAAATTCGGCCCAATTGGCGCCTTACATCGTCCAAATTCCGAGCCAGCTGGGCTCAGTTCGAGACGAGGCTTATCACTGAAGACAGCTCTACTACAGCCAATGAGACTCTAGAGCGAGGACGTTTCTGGAGACGCCCCAGACAGTCGTGGGATACCGGTCTGACTGTCACCCACCATGAAGCCCAGCATCCAGCAGTGATGATCTGTGGTGTCTTTTCACTCCATAGCAGGACCCTTTGGTTGTCATCCACGGCACCCTTATAGCACTGCGGTATGTCGACGATATTCTACGCCCCGTTTTGTTGGCCTTTAAGACAAGAGTACTTTTCAGGAAGGTAATTCCCGCCAGTACACGGCGATTGTTTCTGCCGCTTGTCTTCGTGCTTGCGAAACCCTACCTTGGTCAGCAAGGTCGCCGAATCTCTTCCAAACTGAGTACATTTGGAGCATTTTGGGCAGGTCCCTACAACCAGCTCGGCAGTTTTACGATTTAACGAGGAAATTGGACAATAATTGGTGGTGGTGTGACCGAAAAACATGGACTGCAGAGGAATGACGTCGCATTTTCTTGAGTGGTCGGCTCTGCGCGACAACGGATAGCAATCGTTGGCGAGTATGGTGGCGATCTGGGGAGAGCTCCCTTTCTTCCGGTGTCGTCGAGAGGTCCTGGTGTCATGGTGCAGGGGACCACCACATATAATTTCGAGTCACGGCTTGTAATGATTGAGGGTACTCTAACTGCGAAACACTACCTCACGGAGAACCTGCGACCTCATGTTGTAGCCTCCCCCCCCCCACCGCCCCGCCCCCAAAGCGACGGTATCGTGATGCCATTTTTCAACAGGACAATACTCGTACAGACACGACACGTGTCTCTATAAATTGTCTGCTTGATGATGAAGAACCTCGTAGGCCGGCTACATCCCCAGATCCGTCCCCGATAGAACATGCATGGGACCAGCTCGGATTCAACTCCGTCCTAATGCTGGTACACTTTTTATCAAGGACACGTAGAACGGTTGTGGGCCAGCTGACCTCGGGAAGGAGACAACGGCTTTATTCTACTCTTCCCAACACAATCAGTGTGTGCATACAGGCAAGAAGGGGTGCAACGTCATACTGATTAGTGAGTTCATACTGCCGAACTCCACTTCACTTGGCATTGTGATCAATGAAATAACGTCACACACACAAGGCTCAGGACAAAAGCGTTCACAACCTTCGAGAATTCCAATACAGATACATCGATATACAATATTTAGTCAGAAAATACTTACAGTAATAACGGCGAAGATGTTCTGGAAAGTCATGTTCGTAATGAAAATGATAATGGCACCGTTTATGTTCATCACATTTTCTTCATTAAGACTTTGACCGTAGAAAACAATGCCAATCATAAGTGAAATCATCTGCAAAGAAAAGAAAATAGAATAAAACCGTTACATAAACTCGAAGATACAAGTCACATGACAATATTTTTAAACTTTTTGGCTAAACTCCAATAGGTATTATTCTCAGTACTTGACAAGATAAATAGTAAAATAAAGATAATTCATAATTATCAGTGAAGGAATTAAATCATTTACATTCCCTTGAGTCATATTTCAGTTTCTGAATCTCTAATCTCTAAAATATATATGAAGTGATTTTTGTGCAGTTCATGGTTATCAAAATAATGAAAATACTCGAAGTAACATCATTAATCTAGTCCTAGCTTTCTGACTGTTATGATTCTGTGTGGAATACCTGTGTTTAAATTTGTGCATTTCCTCATTAAATGTAGTAATCCTTCTATGAGTAACGATGGGTCTGAAATGAAAATGGCACTTAGTTATGTAATATCTACTCGGGTACCAAATGATGCTAAATCCGGAAGATTGGACGGTCAGTGATCATTAGTAACGCAGCATTTTTGTCACACAATGCTTGCGCGGCGATAGCGTGAATTGATAAATTGCAGTCTTGATATGAAATAGCTCCGTCATTACCACAAGATTCACTTGGTCACCTGAAGTACTCACATAACGTTTGGCCGTAATTGGTCTTGGAAGAATAAAAAGAATGCCACGAATTTTCCATGGAATGGTGTGTCATATCGCCAGACTGGAGCCCAATGATTAATAGCTGAGAATGCACAGCAGGAGTAAGAGCCCGTTGTACAAGAACCAGTCCTGTCGTTAAAAAACACAGTGAAGTTTGACGAAATGGATCATCATTTGCCATGTTTGAAGGTGTTGTCATCATTTTCGCCGTTTTAAAGTATCGTTATTAGAGACGAAAAGTTGTGGAATGGATTCCAAGCAACGCACCTTGAATTCTAGTGGAACTGTTGTTGAATTAGAGGTTTACATGTGCGTTAGTTGTGTTAGGTTGTACGCGCTCTTGTCAGTCGTGAGTGATTCCGCTCAGAAAGTATCGATTTTCACCAAGCATTTCTCTTCGCTGTCGATGTATGCGGCTTCGTAATGTACACTGCGTCCAAGAGTAATCACTTTTCATACTGAAGAACAGCGAGGCGCACCGTCGTCTTACGCTGGCGGTATGCTTTGCAAACCTTTTAACAAAGATGCAAGCAATTCTTCTCACGTCGGAGATTTTCCAAGGCTGTTCAAGTGGATAGAGTACGAAATAGCGTTTTAAAATCTTGGAGACTTGCGAGACATTTTGATTCGCAAATTGCAAGATCCCTTCACGGTACCAAACCTTCGTAAAAGTTTTTGTTTAGCAACAAGTCGTAGAACGTAGTGTGGGCGACGTACAGAAATAACTGGTGATACCTTCTCAACCACTACTGCATTAGTTAAGCTAATCCTTTCCTGGAGTATATTAATGAATCGGCGTGCACGTTTTCCTCCTAGCTGTCTTCTGTGACTCTCTCACTGAGGTTGTCCCTCGAAGCAGTTCTCGTAGCGCATTAGATTCTTCAGAAGGTGCAAGCCTGTTTAAGTGGACTCGAAGTAAGTCCCAGGATGTTAGTGCGATGCATTTATTAGCAAACACCATATAACGGTTACAATTAAATAATCTGAAGCCATTCATCTCAAAAAGTTAATAAAATTCGAGAATAAGTAAAATCGACTATCACAGAAGGAAATCTCGCAGTCCGTTCTATCACGGACTTGTGAGATTGTTACAAGGCCGAAATCTGTTGCATACATCCAGATGGCAGTTATCAGAGTCGAGGGGTATGAAAGGGAAGCAGTGGTTGGGAAGGGAGTGAGACAGGGTTGTAGCCTATCCCCGATGTTATTAAATCTGTATATTGAGCAAGCAATAAAGGAAACAAAAGAAAAATTCGGAGTAGGTATTAAAATCCATGGAGAAGAAATAAAAACTTTGCGGTTCGCCGATGACATTGTAATTCTGCCAGAGACAGCAAAGGACATGGAAGAGCAGTTGAACGGAATGGATAGTGTCTTGAAAGGAGGATATAAGATGAAGATCAACAAAAGCAAAACGAGGGTAATGGAATGTAGTCGAATTAAGTCGGGTGATGCTGAGGGAATTAGATTAGGAAATGAGACACTTAAAGTAGTAAAGGAGTTTTGCTGTTTGGGGAGCAAAATAACTGATGATGGTCGGAGTAGAGAGGATATAAAATGTAGACTGGCAATGGCAAGGAAAGCGTTTCTCAAGAAGAAAAATTTGTTAACATCGAGTATAGATTTAAATGTCAGGAAGTCGTTTCTGAAAGTATTTGTATGGAGCGTAGCCATGTATGGAAGTTAAACATGGACGATAAATAGTTTGGACAAGAAGAGAATAGAAGCTTTCGAAATGTGGTGCTACAGAAGAATGCTGAAGATTATATGGGTAGATCACATAACTAATGAGGAAGTATTGAATAGGATTAGGGAGAAGTTTGTGGCACAACTTGACTAGAAGAAGGGATCGGTTAGTAGGACATGTTCTGAGGCATCAAGGGATCACCAATTTAGTATTGGAGGGCAGCGTGGAGGGTAAAAATAGTAGAGGGAGACCAAGAGATGAATACACTAAGCAGATTCAGAAGGATGTAGGTTTCAGTAGGTACTGGGAGATGAAGAAGCTTGCACAGGATGGAGTAGCATGGAGAGCTGCATCAAACCAGTCTCAGGACTGAAGACCACAACAACAACAACATCGTAAAACTTCGTAATAGTTCCTATATTGTCGGCAGCTTAACAAAATTCGTTTCTCTATTGATTTAATTGATTTACTGCTTAGTAATACTGTTGTGTTGAAGCTCTGATGAACCGTAAGGTCAGCATAGTACTTGCTATGCCAAAAGTGGACTTTTCAATCAATAGTTAATTAAGAAAATTCTGAGTTTCGAGACAGAACGCCTGTGGTTCCTCTACGTACCGAACGCCAAGCAAGATTCGTTCTCAAGGCTCGCGTACGTCTGCTCATGCCGATAACTCACTGCCGCAACATATGGTCCATTCACCAGGACTACCTCCGCGAGAATCAGCTTCTCACTCATGCTATACTGCTCTGCAGAGCTACTTGAGGCAGTGAAGTACTTCTCCTATCTGCAAAGTCTCAGTAAAATGTGGAATTTGGAAAATAAAATGCAGTTCAAAACGAGAGTAATCTCAAATTATCCGCATGGTTCCTTGGACAAGATGAGACTTCCTTACCTTATGGACATCCGATGCTCAGTAGTATCCTGCTCTTTTATCTAAGCAATGTTAATTTCGTCCTATGTTGCTTTCCTATGAACTGGCGTGAGATGCCACAACATCGTTCAGAGTTGACGTTTTTATTTAATTACCAAGCACCACTACATAAATTAATGTTTAGATATTCTTAGTTTTGACCGTTGTGGATATAGTGTAGTACAGGTCAAAATTCCGATTTCTGAAAATGTTCAACAGTTTTCCTCCTATCTGTGCATATTTCTTGGTATTACTTTTGTTAATAAATTCGCCTCTACTGCCTGTGAGCAGATCCTACAATTTGCAGCAATTTCCAATTTTTATTTAGTAGTTTCATTTTTAATTTCATTTAGACATTTTCCATTTCCTTGTTTGTAATACTTTTATGTGTATGGCCCTTTTTCAATGTTCTGTAGGCTTTGCTAATCTTAGTAGTTGTGTTATACTTACTAAAGTTTGCTGTTAAAGAGTTGATCCACATTAGAGTTGCGTTCGTCAGGATAGGTCGCTTCTTCGTGTACGGTTCTTAGAAGATCGTATGCAGGTCGGTCTGATTATGTTAATATTCGAATTAACTTTACTTATTCTTCCACATCATTCTGTATGTGGGTACAGAACGCCAACTTACTGCCAACATTACACCAAATCCTTGTAGTCGAGCAACTGGTTTCAATCCCCTATTGTTCAACAAGATACTGACCTTATTTCGTCCACTTTGCTTTCTTTTTTTGTGTTACGACTACCGATTTCTGTACTTTCAAACTAATTTTATTGGCGTTGGTCCATCCTTCGATTTGCTACTATTTCTATATTAGAAACATTCTCTGCCGCAAATTCATGTCTCGCTTCCTCAGCAGCGGCGATCGTTTGTGTTTGTATTGTGTAACCGAAGTAAAGCGTTTTAATATTCTGTGAAATCTTTATCACTCGTTAAAGAATATTTTACCTCAATTATATTTCTTAAGGAATTGCAATTTCTGTATCTGAGATCTCTTGTCCACCAAGCGGCGTCGGTAACACATTGAATTCGTACGTCGAAGCTAACATTAACCCCTATTGACCACGCGCCAGACTATTTCAACAGATTTATTTCGCGCCTCTGGAGCTTCTACAGTGTTCTTCGGCTGTATAACGCCTTACTGGTTGGTGTTAAGTAGGCCTTTCGTGAAATCAAACTGCATGACTACGTTTACTGTAATTTTTTTCATAACTTTTTCCTCTATATGCAGGAAGCTCATTGGGCGACATTTGATGCAATGCTTGTTGCTCTCTTTCCTTGACGTTAATGTTCGTTTTATTCTGGGTTTCTTCCATTATATCGGGAGATATTTAAGCAAGATGGATGGGACATATTTTTGAGGAACCGACAGTCGACAGAGCATAAAGTTGCTGTAGTAAGAGACTAGACTCGCATACCTTCCACCCATTCAGATCTGATTTCTAGTGGTTCCTTAAATCCTATATGGTAAATGCCAGGCTGCTTTCTTTGGAATGATTCCGAGCGATTTCTGCGCTCCATCCCTAACGTCCATGCCGACAGTGGAGCGTTAAAGTCTCGTCCACCTTTATTTTTGAACACGCGAAAGACACTAAACCACATGCTTTTCTACAGGCTACTCAAGCGAATGATTTTATTATACGAAAAACTTTATTCTTCGCTACGTTCCCATTGATGTGCAACACGTAGCAAACGAGCAGTACCTATTGTGAGGTCAATATTATTTTCCCCTCTGGGTCTATCGAATTTTTTCGTGGCACTTGCGTCACCCAAAACGAATAACATTTAGTTCAAGTATACTACACATCTCTGTTACGTACTTGGCCTCATGTTACAATCTATGGGAATTAAAACACCAGCTCTTTCGTCGGCAAATAAAATTTTATCAATGTTTCTCAAATCACTTTTTATTTACTCACTATAACATAGAATCGTAAGCATTTGTTTGTCAGTTCTAACACCACAGTATACTTCTCATAAAACTGATTCAACATTATTCCGTTTGTTCCATTGTGTAAGTTTGCTATTGCTGCACGTTGTAGTTTGTTCGTAGTATTTCGAATTTGCTGAAGGTTTATTAGTATTATTTTCATGTTAGCCGCGGTATTCCTGTTTTTAAGTCAAACGATAGTCATTTTAGGTTTCGTCTTGTATTAAAACCTAATATGTTGGGTATTTTCTTTTCTTTCTCCAGATTTAGGGCACAAGGGTTCTTTGTGAATTCTTTTGGCACTGGGAAGACCTGTTTAGAATTCTAGTTGCTTCGTACACTCGCGCTTATCCGCACCACCAACCGATAGTTTTCTGTGCCCCGCATCAACTTCAGTATCGCAAATTCTGACTCACCCGCCTGCCTATTCAACAAACATAGCCAGAAAACAAACTGTTGCTGCGTTCACGCTATGTGAACCTCGGGCTTAAAATAATACGTCAGCATTATCGTTGGTATCATCATCGGTGTTGGCTGTAACCAGATTCCATAAATTTCTCTGCTCGATATTAGTCTGCGTTTTTCGATTCTCATCGGCTACAAACTTTTTAAAACTGTATACAATTTCAGAAATAAAAGGAATAACCAAATAAAATATTATAAAATGTAGATAACTCAAAAATGATGCTATTAGAAAATATTCATTAAAACACATACTCTAGTATATGGCAAATATTCTACCCTTAAACTACTGAACTACTAACAGAATGAGATATTCCATTTTATAAAATTTTTACAGAATTCAAATGAATTTATAATCCCCAGTTTGCCCTAACAAATTTTTTCTCGTAGTAAATGACAAATGAAACGTGCACTTGGTATGGAAATGAGAAGGTTTCAGACTATTTTTACCAGTATCCAGAATCAAAGGCGAGATTCTCAAGCATATGTAAAAACTGTACTGTATACATAAATGAACAATGGACTAAGAGCTTTAAAAAATAAATATATATAATAATATTTCAGAAGAACAAAAAACATAACAAGTTTACATTTGCAAAAACTAGCAACAAAATGTACTAAAAGATATTTTGTTGCTGTTGGTAATACATTTGTAGAAAATATTTTGAAAGCATGAGGATTTGACATACATAAACGGAAAAAAAGCTCTGAAAATAATTACAAAAGAATAAATTGATAACATTTCCACTGAGGTTTGCTCAAGAAGCAGTTAATTTTTAAATAAAAAAAAATGTATTGAAAATTGACATGAGATTCTCTTTGTCTAAACTCTATATGTAGCTTCCAACTTATGCTGGTATTAAATGGAGATAAATATCCATGTTATGAAAGTTATGGAATTAATGGCAACTGAAGACAAAATATTTCAAGTTTCAAAAAGATGATGTAATTAAGGCTACAGCCAGACTACAGCGTTGTAATAACGATGAAATGCAAGTTTAAGGAATTACCACTTCATAATATAACTATAAAAGATGACTCCGAAGAAGAAGATAAAGAATTGAGAATTATAATTTCCATTTCATGCGACTGAATTTGAAGAACATCGAATGATACAGAGAAACAGATGTACTGTGGTTAATAACGGTTTTCAATGTATAATTCAACATTTAATATAGAAAATTCCGGATGCTCATTAATGTTTCCCATTACAACTGCCATTTATTGTTATTTCAGTATTGCATTAGCATGTGTCTATAGCGTTCTCATCTTATAACAATATTCTACTTTCACTTCCCTACCTAAAGACTGTAATGCCCCAATTTTAATACAACTGAAATTCTGAGCTGGTTTTTTTTTTTTTTTTTTTTTTTTTTATTAACAGAAACAGTTGTGGGCTAGGTATAAAGTTAAGCTGAGGGCTCTTTTTTATTTAGAAACTAACTACTTCATGAGCTAATTTTATTTCGAATATTAATACTTTATTCTTTTTGTGTCCAATTTCCGAGTTAATTTTCTATTTGCGTATATCTATGTCTTTCTCTCTTGTGTAGATATCTTCCGGAGGTTTTGCTTACGTGTGAATGCTCATCTGTTGATTTTGTCTAGTGATACAAATACGTTTATTAGGAGGAACAAAATGGCGAAATTTTGAAAGTATTGAATTCCTGTATTCATTATGTTAGTACTCCGACTTCAGGCGACAAGTGGCTCATTGGGAGTTATCAGCTTTCACATAGGACTTTCTTCTTCGGAAGACACCATACTTTCTTCGCCGATTCTGCAGATAACCTCCTCATTCCTCATCAGTCCACCAAATTTTCAACATCCTTCCACAGCATCATATCTCAATGCCTTCGATTGTCTTATTTTCGTCCTTTCCCACAGTACGTGATTCAGTACCATACAGGACGAGTCGAAAAGGACTTAACAATTTTTGGAATTATATAGAATTTTATTGAGATAACTTACATAATTGGTAGATGTCATTTTGTAGCAAACAACCTCAAGTTTACATAAAAGTGACAAGTTTCATTTTGGTTGAGGGGACTACCACTCGTGATGCGGCAAACATCCCACCGGTAATCAATTTCTTCCCACACTCGTTGCAGAAAATCGAGTGTAACTTATAAAACGGCAGCGTAGGTTCTTTTTCAGGTCAGTTAAGTTGTTTGGTTTGCAGACGAAAATACACACGGTCTTTAATGAAACCCCTGAGACAGAAATCCTGTGGCGTAAAATTTGGGGAGCGAGGTGCCCATGCGATTGGCCCTTCACCACCAATCCACTCACCTGGGAAGCGATTATCGAGAAAATATCGAACGTCCATGAGGAAATTAGGTGGTGCACCATCTTACTTGTAATAAACCATCCCACCTCGGTTTTTAAGCATATCCAGATATATGCTGGCGACCTTTTGATTTATTATCTCTTAGTGACCAGCCCATCTGAGCAAAGGTCTTGTGCCAAGAGTATATTGTAGGCCTACTTAGAGGTTCTTTAGCGTATTCGGTACGAAATTTACGTCGAACAACTGTTGCAGAGTTAGTTTCATGAAACCGAAATGCACAGCAATCACACTCCGCGCTAGTGAAAGTAGCCATTTTAACCGTGCACTTCGGTGGCGCTCCTAGTGGCGGAATGGGGTACTGATGCACTACATGAATCAACCTTGAGGCTGTTTACTACAAGATGACACATCTACCGCTTCTGTTAAGTTACCTCCATATATTTGTATATCATTCCAAACTTCTAAAGCCCTTTTCGGCTCATCTTGTACAATGATGTTCTCCAAATGCACATTCTTAGAAATTTCTTTCTCAGATTAAGGCCAGTGTTTGACACCAGTAGACTTCTGTTGGTCTCGATAGTCTTGGTTTTATATCCTCTTTTCTTTATCCGTCATGTGTTACATTGCTTCCACGGCAGACGAAGTTAAGGAATTCTGCTACCGTGCCTCCACAATTTTCATGTTAAGTTTATCGTTAACCTCGCTTCTGCTACTTCTCGTAGGTTTCGTCTTTCTTCGGTTTATTCTCATTTCATTTCCTGTAATCAGCATGATGCCCATTCCATTCGACACGTCCCTTAGTTCCTCCTCACTTTCACTGATATTAGGAACGTCGTCAGCAAATCTTATCATTAACATCCTTTCACCACGAATTTTAATTCCACTCTTGAACCTTTCATTTATTTACGGCATTACTTATTGTATGCGTAGGTTGAACAATAAGAGCCTGTCTTACCTTTTTAATTTAAGCACTTTGTCTTTGGTCTTCCATTCTTATTGTACCCCTCTTGCTTCTCGCACATGATGAATGTTATCCGTCTTTTCCTGCAGCTTAATATTACTTTTCACACGATTTTGTACATCCTGCACCAATTTACAATGTCGGGCAGATACTATGAAATTGTTTTTCTTTCATCATTATTCGCAATGTCAGAACTGCCTCGCTGGTGTCCTTACCTTTCCTGTGCGATAAGTTTAAAAACAAACATGTATGCTCAGTAGAGCGCTATGTTTCTCCAGTCGTAAACGGGACTATGCGGCTCTTGCATTCTATTCAGTCTATCAGTCGGCCTTAGTGGCCGAGCGGTTCCAGGCGCTACAGTCTGGAACCGTGTAACCGCTACGGTCGCAGGTTCGAATCCTGCCTCGGGCATGGATGTGAGTGATGCCCTTACGTTAGTCAGGTTTAAGTGGTTCTAAGTTCTAGGGGACTGCTGACCTCAGAAGTTAAGTCCCATAGTGCTCAGAGCCATTTGAACCATTTTTTTATTCAGTCTGTCAACACGCCTTGAATGGTCATCTCAGACTTTGACGGCGCTCACATTGTCATTTTACGGCGAGAACGGCTATCATTTGTCAACACAGGAAGGTCGGATGTTGAAGCGACGTCATTGCAACATTAAACGGCTATCTTGAGACAGAATTCAATGATGGTCTGTTTCGCAGTGTTCAAAACCAGCTGATGACCTATGGCTTGCATTTAACCATAGAAGAAGGCAACAGAACTTCGCATTGCTTTTCTGGTAGGTACTGGGAGACAGTAAGCGACCATCTCCATATTGTAACTCTGACATATAAGCGTTTCTCAACACTGTGGTAAACAAATAAATTAGGCAAGGCATTTGTTCTGGACCAATGACGTATAGATCTCTCCACTGTGAAGAATTTCAGTGTGTGACGAAATAGGTGGAAGGTGAATGGCCAGATGTCAAGTGTCCAACGGGCACAATGTTTGGGCAAGCGATCACCTTGTCATCATCAGCTCCGTTGACGAACTAATCGCCTAGCAGATGGTGCAGGGTTAATATCTCCACCCTTCCCCCACCCCGATTTGGCGTTCTGTATGTGGTCCATGCCTGGGTTCGGGTTTGTGTTCGGTGCTGGGACTCGTACTGCGTACAGAGTGTCAGGTTGTGGCGAGGCTGGGAAAGGGGTTGATATTTAAGGGGCTCCGGAACGCCCTATACTTGCAATGTTAAAATAACGCTTATAAATTACATCTTTCCTCACAAAGTATTTGAGGTAGGAAGTTGAACTTTTTACAGATTATTTATTGGAATATGGGCTACAACTTAACACAGGTATTTTACAAAATTTTAGTTCAGTTATTAAAGATGATTTTTTTTTTCAATTGTAATGAAAATTCACAACATTTTTTTGCTATTTTTTATTTATATATTCAAAAATATACAGTTTTTTGGAAAAAGGCTGTGTTAAATTATGCAGAAGGTACTGTGTAACATTTACTGAAAGTTTGAAACAAATATGTTTGGAAGATCCTTAGAAAACATGTAATTAGTATGAGAAAATAAAAGTTTTGGGAATCGAGCGACAAAGATTGGATTAACTTTTTAGTGCATTCCAGGTCCATAGGATGGATTATCTTCATCCTCTGCAAACTCCTCCTCCAGCTTCCTCTTGTTCCTCCTCCTGTTTACTCTTGCTTGTATCTCTAGACTCTTTACAGCCCTGTCTGCAGCCCGAAGGCGTTCCTTGTCTAAAGCAAGCATCGCTCGTACCATGTTAGAACCTATCCTCATTCCCATATTTCTAAATACCTTGCACCTTACAATGTTGCCATCATAGAAAGTCGCAACAGCATCATACACACCAAAGTGAAGTGTTTCTATTCCAACAAATACAGTCTTGGGGATTCTCGACCATATAACACTATTTACACTTTCATTGGGGTTTTGAGTTTTTGCGTGAATACACTTTTTCAACAGTTCAGGCGCTGCTAAGTCTCTGAAAATAGGTTTTATCACCTCCATTATTGCATGAGGCAGACTATGCTTATGAGTGTACACTTCACCAGTTAGCAATCCTTTGTTATATTTACACCAACTGTCTTCTTCTTTGGGACACAAGCTATGTTGGGGATTTTCATCGTCTTTATTTTTTACAGTAATAACACATACCTTTGGCTTTCCAACATTTCTCCATTTCTTAAAAGCCTTTAGAGGATGTCTAATAACTTTACTTTTACTCATTATTATACTTCAACAAAACAGAGGCTCAAGAAACAGAATTAATTACGAATATTTTCGAGATAACGACAGAGTAAATAAACATGAAACAATCGACAATCACACCAGCGATATATATTGAACCATCACAGGTTAGCCACAACACATACTTTATCTCACATCACTAAAATGTACCTGATGAACACGGACGTTAATAATAACACCATTTGACAGCAGTTTAACAGCGCCACAGTGGGTCACGCCCATGTAGAACACATTTCAAAAAAAATTTAAAAATAGTTGTAGTCTTCGGAATTGAATAAATTATATATCTATTAAAAGGTAATAGTCTGCAGATTCAGAAAACGCAAAAAAGTAAAAATTGAACTTTTCATGATTTTGACCCTTTCCGGAGCCCCTTAAGCACTGCGCCAGCTGCCAGGCAATCAGTTCGTCAAAGTACCTAACAATGGCAACATGATCACTTTCCAAATATTGTGACCGTTTTACACTTTCATCTGACCATTCCTGCATGAATTATTTCGTCATAAATTACGCTGGGAGAAACTGAAGAATCACAATCTCTCTGTGCTTTGATGATCGCCGTACAAGATTATTGAGGCACCTGATCAACATTTCAGGCGTACAATTAAATGTTGCAGAACGGAGGAGGGTCAGTCATGTCTCGGGGCATTATCATATAGGGCCTGTAGATGTCAGGCACCTCTCATCACTAATGAATGGTAAGATGATAGCTGTCCAGTATCCTGGACAGTCCTACTGTAACATACTGGCGAATTGGGTAGTCTACCGAGACGATAGTGCGGAAGAATAACGCTACTCCATCATTAACATCTTCCTCGAGAAGGCATGAGTAAAACAAATGTAATAACCTGCAGTACCGGCAGACACGATCCTGACTCAGCGCGCTCAGGAACTCGACTTATGCAGATCTAGCTAACGTAGTATATTGTTTCACTTACAGTTTTGCAGCTCAGAGCAGGTACTCGCAGTTAGTTATGACACCAGAAATGATGTGCTTAGAGTTGATCATTTTCTATGAATAACACTCGGTGGACTATTCTTCTTCTGTACATGGCACCCACCTCCCAGTCTATAGATCATACAGAAAGCATTAATTGCTATTTTGAAGATTATCTGAAGAGAAATACGAGTGTTGTCTGTGAACGTATTCTACATCTTCATCTACATACACACCCCGCAATCCACCATACGGTGCGTGGCGGAGGGTACCTCGTACACAACTAGCATCTTCTCTCCCTGTTCCACTCCCAAACAGAACGAGGGGAAAATAAATGCCTATATGCCTCTGTACGATCCCTAATCTCTCTTATCTTATCTTTGTAGTCTTTCCGCGAAATGTAAGTTGGCGGCAGTAAAATTGTACTGCAGTCAGCCTCAAATGCTGGTTCTCTAAATTTCCTCAGTAGCGATTCACGAAAAGAACGCCTCCTTTCCTCCAGAGACTCCCACCCGAGTTCCTGAAGCATTTCCGTAACACTCGCGTGATGATCAAACCCACCAGGAACAAATCTAGCAGCCCGCCTCTGAATTGCTTCTATGTCCTCCCTCAATCCGACCTGATAGGGATCCCAAACGCTCGAGCAGCACTCAAGAATAGGTCGTATTGGTGTTTTATAAGCGGTCTCCTTTACAGATGAACCACATCTTCCCAAAATTCTATCAATGAACCGAAGACGACTATCCGCCTTCCCAACAACTGCCATTACTGTTACGCCCAAATGTTTAATCGACGTGACTGTGTCAAGCGCTACACTACTAATGGAGTATTCAAACATTACGGGATTCTTTTTCCTATTCATCTGCATTAATTTACATTTATCTATATTTAGAGTTAGCTGCCATTCTTTACACCAATCACAAATCCTGTCCAAGTCATTTTGTATCCTCCTACAGTCACTCAACGACAACACATTCCCGTACACCACAGCATCATCAGCAAACAGCTGCACATTGCTATCCACCCTATCCAAAAGGTCATTTATGTAGATAGAAAACAACAGCGGACCTACCACACTTCCTTGTGGCACTCCAGATGATACCCTCACCTCCGATGAACACTCACCATCGAGGACAATTGATTAATGGACTCGTGGTTCACTGGTGTAGAAAGTATACTTTGCACTCGTGCTATCCGAAATCACATGACTGCAATGTAAATATGGTATTGATGGGATCAAGATGGCGATTGTCAGCGGCCTGCAGGATGTCAGGCATCTTACACGACTAGCGCCCGAGAGGAATAACATATTGTATGGTCTGGCTTGCAGGAATGTACAACTACGTCATCTACCTTGATTCAGAAAATACGCTTGCTTGTAGGAAGACAAGTATCTTAGACGACACTGCGGCTACTTCTGGAGCACCACGGAGAGTCAGTAAGTGACCATTGTTGCAGTTTCGCTTGACGCGACAGCAGAGAGAGGCGTCCCCAACAACAACACTCGCACATGAATGGCACCAACGTCGTCTTTTCAGACGATTTCTGGTTCTACATACAACACTTCTACGCACAACACCGAGGAGAACAAACACCGCCATGTCCCATTCATCATCCTCAAGTACCCAGCACATGTCATGGTGCTATAGAATGCTACTGGGTACATAAAAATGGCTCTGAGCACTATGGGACTTAACTTCTAAGGTCATCAGTGCCCTCGAACTTAGAACTACTTAAACCTAACTAACCTAAGGACATTACACAACCTGCGACCGTAGCTACTGGGTACACAACACGAACACTTCATGCTTTAAGGCCATTGGCTGTGCCCTATCTTCGGAGTCTCCATGACTCAGTCTTTTCACAAAATAAAACAAGAGCGAATGTTGATTGTGGTGTCCTGACCTATCTCGATACAGAGGTTGTTCGACTGCTGCCCTCACCACCACATTCTGCAGATCTCTCAACCATTGACAATATCTGGTCGTGGGTTACCTAGAGACGCCACCACTCACTGCGACTGATGAACTCTGGCACCTATTTCATGCACCATTTGTCATCCAATCTCAGGTCAAGGCTCGGATGGGTTAAAACCTTGCTGCCGAAGTTAGCAGCTCTATGTACTGACTGTCGCACTCTGTGTACAAATCGCGTACATATTTATGAACTATAGTTCCTGTTGTACTTATACGCACAATAAGTAAAATTTCGTTACCTGCAACCCCTCCTGGTGTTGCAATTTTAATGGCTAGTAGTGCAGATTTCACCTCGACCTATGTGTTGACTTGCAGAACGCTATGAAAGGTGTCGTCCTCAACGTACCATGGTCTGCAGCATGCGCATCTTGATGAGCACGGGCTCCTTGACGACGCTGAGCCAGGACCTCCACAGCACTGCACGCATCTGGCCGCACCAGCCCGTCTTGTAAGGGGAGGAGCCCCGACCTGCCGCCACCAGCGCCACAACATGCTCGTCGTCAGAGTCGTCGTTGGCGTGCTGAAAGACAACAGTAAGGAAACAACGTGCACAGTTCTTGGTCAACCACCTGTAATTCAGATACGTAATTACAAATCCTGAACCATGGACCTTGCCGTTGGTGGGGAGGCTTGCCTGCCTCAGCGATACGGATGGACATATCGTAGGTGCAACCACAACGGAGGGGTGTCAGAGTCGTCGTTGGCGTCCTGAAAGACAACAGTAAGGAAACAACGTGCACAGTTCTTGGTCAACCACCTGTAATTCAGATACGTAATTACAAATCCTGAACCATGGACCTTGCCGTTGGTGGGGAGGCTTGCCTGCCTCAGCGATACGGATGGACATATCGTAGGTGCAACCACAACGGAGGGGTGTCAGAGTCGTCGTTGGCGTGCTGAAAGACAACAATAAGGAAACAACGTGCACAGTTCTTGGTCAACCACCTGTAATTCAGATACGTAATTACAAATCCTGAACCATGGACCTTGCCGTTGGTGGGGAGGCTTGCCTGCCTCAGCGATACGGATGGACGTATCGTAGGTGCAACCACAACGGAGGGGTGTCAGAGTCGTCGTTGGCGTGCTGAAAGACAACAGTAAGGAAACAACGTGCACAGTTCTTGGTCAAGCACCTGTAATTCAGATACGTAATTACAAATCCTGAACCATGGACCTTGCCGTTGGTGGGGAGGCTTGCCTGCCTCAGCGATACGGATGGACGTATCGTAGGTGCAACCACAACGGAGGGGTGTCAGAGTCGTCGTTGGCGTGCTGAAAGACAACAGTAAGGAAACAACGTGCACAGTTCTTGGTCAACCACCTGTAATTCAGATACGTAATTACAAATCCTGAACCATGGACCTTGCCGTTGGTGGGGAGGCTTGCCTGCCTCAGCGATACGGATGGACGTATCGTAGGTGCAACCACAACGGAGGGGTGTCAGAGTCGTCGTTGGCGTGCTGAAAGACAACAGTAAGGAAACAACGTGCACAGTTCTTGGTCAACCACCTGTAATTCAGATACGTAATTACAAATCCTGAACCATGGACCTTGCCGTTGGTGGGGAGGCTTGCCTGCCTCAGCGATACGGATGGACGTATCGTAGGTGCAACCACAACGGAGGGGTGTCAGAGTCGTCGTTGGCGTGCTGAAAGACAACAGTAACGAAACAACGTGCACAGTTCTTGGTCAACCACCTGTAATTCAGATACGTAATTACAAATCCTGAACCATGGACCTTGCCGTTGGTGGGGAGGCTTGCCTGCCTCAGCGATACGGATGGACGTATCGTAGGTGCAACCACAACGGAGGGGTATCTGTTGAGAGGACAGACAAACGTGCGGTTCCTGAAGAGGGGCAGCGGCCTTTTCAGTAGTTGCAGTGGCAACAGTCTGGATGATTGACTGATCTGGCCTTGTAACACTAACCAAAACGGCCTTGCTGTGCTGGTACTGCGAACGGCTGAAAGCAAGGGGAAACTACGGCCGTAATTTTTCCCGAGGGCATGCAGATTTACTGTATGGTTAAATGATGACGGCGTCCTCTTGGGTAAAATATTCAGGAAGTAAAATAGTCCGTCACTCGGATCTCCGGGCGGGGACTACTCAGGAGGACGTCGTTATCAGGAGAAGGAAAACTGGCGTTCTACGGATCGGAGCGTGCAATGTCAGATCCCTTCATCGGGCAGGTAGATTAGAAAATTTAAAAAGGGAAATGGATAGGTTGAAGTTAGATATAGTGGGAATTAGTGGAGTTCGGTGGTAGGAGGAACAAGGTGAATACAGGGTTATAAATACAAAATCAAATAGGGGTAATGCAGGAGTAGGTTTAATAATGAATAAAAAATAGGATTGCGGGTAAGCTACTACAAACAGCATAATGAACGCATTATTGTGGCTAAGATAGACACGAAGCCCACGTCTACTACAGTAGTACACGTTTATATGCTAGCTCTGCAGGTGATGAAGAAATTGATGAAATGTATGATGATGTAAAAGAAATTATTCAGATCGTAAAGGGAGACGAAAATTTAATAGTCATGGTTGAAGTAGAGAGGACATAAAATGTAGACTGGCAATGGCAAGGAAAGCGTTTCTGAAGAAGTTAACTTCGAGTATAGATTTGTGTCAGGAAGTCGTTTATGAAAGTATTTGTATGGAGTGTAGCCATGTATGGAACTGAAACATGGACGATAAATGGTTTAGACAAAAAGAGAATGGAAGCTTTCGAAATGTGGTGCTACAGAAGAATGCATAACTAATGTGGAGGTATTCGATAGAATTGGGGAGAAGAGGAGTTTGTGGCACAACTTGACAAGAAGAAGGGACCGGTTGGTAGAACATGTTCTCAGGCATCAAGGGATCACAAATTTAGCATTGGAGGACAGCGTGGAGGGTAAAAATCTCAGAGAGAGACCAAGAGATGAATACACTATGCAGATTCAGAAGGATGTAGGTTGCAGTAAGTACTGGGAGATGAAGAAGCTTCCATAAGATAGAGTAGCATGGAGGGCTGCATCAAACCAGTCTCAGGACTGAAGACCACAACAACAACTATTACAAATCTACATCACACATCGACGTGAAGACGTCAGGATCGACAGGAAAAGCCTATACAATTCAACATCCCTGAGAAGCTAGTGAAGACGGTGAAAATGTGTGGATGGGTCAAGAGCAGCAGTGCATTTCGGAGGGGTCACATCAGAAACACTCGAGATTGAGACATGTCTCAGACAAGAGAATGCTCTCTCATGTGTTCTCTTCAATGTCTTCATACCGGTAGAGGAAGTAACAAGGGAATTTAGGCAGTAGGAGTGGGCTGTACAGATTGGTGATAATTTCAGTTCTCCCTTATATAGATGATGTAATCCCACTTACTGAATCACGCCATGGGTCGAAAAACAGCAGCTACGCACAGAAGGTGCAACTAAAGGTTAATCTAGACAAGACAGAGATCATGCAATTGAGAAGAGGACAAGAGCAGTGACAATTTCTTGAGATATAAGGCTTAAGGCTCAAATTGTTCAACGGTTCAAATACTTGTAACCTTGGTTTACCAGTGATGACTGGATAGAAATGGACATCCAGGAGAGAAGAGCAGTGGGAATGAAGTGTATGTATTCCCTCAGGGAGACGCTTAGTTCAAATTTAGTATCAGTGAACACTAAGATGAGAATTTTAACACTGTGATATGCCCAGAAATCAGTATGGCTCGGAAACCTGGAGCATGACTAAACGAAAAAAAGAAAAACTATTACTATTTGAGAGCAGAGCAATGAGAAAGATATGGAAACCGGTCTTAGATAAAGGAGAATGGAAGAGGAAAAAGAGCGAGGGACTCTACCTTTTGATGCAACAACCAACCGCCCTAAAGAAGCCGAAGAGAAGAGCAAAATAATCCAGTGGGCCTGCCTTGTACCTCGTATGCCAGAAGAAAACCAGGTGAAGAAGGCACTTTACAGAAAACCAAACAACAGACGTCGCATAGGACGACGAAGGCAGCACTGGATGCACGATCTGGTGAAGAACCTGGCAGGCCTGAGAACTGAAGACAGCTGGGAGAACCGAGCAAAAATCACAAAAGTTGGAGGCAGTTTCTGGAAGCAGCGCCCGGTCTGCAGGCCTGTGATTCCTGGATATGTATGTATTCTGTAGATGTGTAATTACATGTCTGATTAACTATAACACAAAGTACTATTCTCTTTGCATGCTAATTGCCAGAAACCGGTCATGAGATACGAGTAATGGTATAAATATTTCACTTTTCGTGCATCAGTTGCGCGTGTGAGTAGAAATGACTCGATCTGTGGATAGATGTAGATCTACTCCAAAATTTAAAGAAAAATCAATATTTTAGCTGCATTTCATATACAACACTGTGTGACTTAAGATGCACCAAGAGATCTACATCAATGACGCTAAACTTAGTCACCCCAGGAGACACATAACACCACCACTAGCCCTGATAATGGCCTGGCCTCATTTTGGCGAGGAACAGAGGCCACAATTTTTTCCAGTAGGGTATATCAAGCGGAAGCCACTCGTTGATGATCAGATACGGTAGAGCTACCATGTTGCAGGGATGGCGATGCTACGTCTCATCCACTGTTCCAAACACACCCACACATTTTCTAAGGGATTAAAATCAGTTGATTTAGCGAATCAGCAGAGGTGTAATACGTTGCCTGACAGTTCATCAAACGTGGAACGTATGCTGGCTCCTGTGTGTACGCAGATAGTTTCTTCCACAGCATGGTCATCATGAAGATCTACACTGTCCAGTCACTTTAATGTGACCACTTCTTATGTTCGACGTCAACGTGCAATGACCACTCACAGACGACAAGTGGCAGCACTAGCAGTGGAGGAAGTATAAAGCATGTTGGCGGCGGGTAGGGGCCGAAAACAGTAGTTGTCGTAATGTGGAAATGGAGCGACTTATCTGACGTCCAAATGTTCATTGGCTTTCGGGCCAAGGGTGAAAGCATTTCCGAACTGGCTAAGTTAAAAACAGTTCGCATTCTGCCTTGGTTAAAGTACATGGTTCGTGGAAAAATGGTTCTCTCCAATGGCCGTAGAGGACATGGGTGAATAAAGGCCGCGGTAGTGTATACAGGCGAACAGACGGTCAACTGTCGAGCAACTGATCGCCCAGATGAACCACGGAACTACCAACGTGTCTCCTAGACGACTGCTCAGCTAAAGTTCTTGTGTGGTCTGCACAGCAGACACCTGATTTGTGCACCCATGATGACCAAGTTGGAGTTTGCACTGCGATACCACCATAGAGGGGGCGACAGGTGGCCCTTTCAGATGAACCACGTTTTATGCACCATTGGACTGACGGGCATTGTCATGCACAGCGTGAAACCTCTGAAAGCAAACAACCTGCGACAATCGTCAGTAACGTGCAGCTGGAAGGCATTCCCTGGGCGATCTCGTCATTCTGGAAGGCACAGTGGTAAACACAAGTATGCATGCATCTTTCAGTGCTCTGTCGATCCCTATACGCAGTTTGTTTTTCCTTGGCACCTTGGCCTCTGCCAGTAGATCAATGCAACGTCTCACACGGCTCACAGTGTACGTGTGTTGTTCCAAGAGCACCAGGATAAGTTTATTGTATCGGTCCCTGGTCACCAGACTCCCTGGATTTAAGCCCAGTCGAGAACCTGTGTGACCACCTCGACCGGACCGTTCGCCCCATGGATCCTCAGCCGAGAAACCTAGCACAGCTTCCCACGGCACTGAAGTCCACGTGGCTCCACATTTCCGTTGGTACCTTCCAGAATCTCACTCTCTCTTACTGCACTTCGCGTAGAGGTCTGTGACGCAAAAGGTGGTCATTCAGTCATCTGCCAGGAGATCAAACTAATGTGACTGGACAGTGTAGAAGAATGAGCAGCAATTTGTCACCCAAATATGAACTTGAATGGTTCTAGTTCTCTGTAACCAAGAGTGACCCAGAGCCACTGTACGAGAAGCACAGCCCACAGTATTACACCACTTCCTTCCCCTCAGTGCACGCCTCGCACCATTTGAAAAAAGACAAAATCTCAATTTATCGGACCACCCTGCACGCTTCCAGTAACCTGTATCTATGTTTCTATGTTGCTGAAGTCGTGCAATTTTATGTGGCACTCTGACCAATGGCCTTTTGCGGGGTACCCCACACCAAATGTCCATTTCATGCAGCACCCTTCACAACGTTTGCTCTGTAACTAGTTGAGATGGACATTCATGCACTGACAGCAGGCCGGCCGGAGTGGCCGAGCGGTTCTAGGCGCTACAGTCCAGGTTCGAATCCTGCCTCGGGTATGGATGTGTGTGATATCCTTAGGTTAGTTAGGTTTAAGTAGTTCTAAGTTCTAGGGGACCGATGACCTCAGAAGTTAAGTCCCATAGTGCTCAGAGCCATTTTTGAACTGACAGCAGGAATTTCTCTCACGTCTGAAACCGACTGCCATTGGTCCCTACCAGCATTATTTTTATGACCACTGTTCTTACACCATGTAACATGGTAGTGAGTTGTTCACCGGCAGCCCGCATCTCGTGGTCGTGCGGTAGCGTTCTCGCTTCCCACGCCCGGGTTCCCGGGTTCGATTCCCGGCGGGGTCAGGGATTTTCTCTGCCTCGTGATGGCTGGGTGTTGTGTGCTGTCCTTAGGTTAGTTAGGTTTAAGTAGTTCTAAGTTCTAGGGGACTTATGACCACAGCAGTTGAGTCCCATGGTGCTCAGAGCCATTTGAACCATTTGTTCACCGGCCCTTGTAAGAACGCTGAAGCGTCCACGTTGGTACACCAACAGATTGGCAGCTTCATTCACTTCGTGGGCAGGTTTGAACACGAGAGCTCCTTGCTGCTATTCTGTCCCGTTTGCACACAAAATGAACTTACATCGCGGATTTTGTGCAATCGACTGGCACATACACACCATCTATGTCATAAGTCACATTAGTAGTGGGGAGTTACACAACCGCCTGGTAGCATGTGCACAAAATAACGTGGCCCCAACCTGCACAGAAGGCATGGTAGCGGAGCGGAGAACCGTAGTGCTGGAGGTTTCACTGCAAGTGGCCACCACATAGTAGGGGAACTGTAGTTCGACAGCTGAAGGCTGGGCGGAAAAAGAACAGCTAGAAAGTCTGCAAATGATTGTGTTAACAAGTAATGCCAGGACTGCCAGTAATTCGATAAGTCATCCATTTACTATCAAAAACCACACTGGGTTACAGGATTATGATAAAAATTACTAGTCAAGGAGCGACTTACTTTCACCTGAAAATGGTTCAAATGGCTCTGAGCACCATGGGACTTAACATCTGAGGTCATCGGTCCCCTAGAGCTTAGAACTACTTAAACCTAACTAACCTACGGACATCACACACATCCATGCCCGAGGCAGGATTCGAACCTGCGACCGTAAAAGTCGCGCGGTTCCGGACAGAAGAGCCTAGAAACAGTCGGTCACCGCGGCCCGCTACTTTCACCTGACTTGTAAACATTTTTTCAGTCAGAGAAGTGCCGTCAGTAGAGAGTTCTGGATAACACTTACATTTTTCTCTTGTTATCATGTTAAAATTTGCTCCTTTTGACAAAACACATTGGGATTTACTCATCTTTGCTTTACTAACATTCCAACGCAGTTGCAATTGCGGCACAACCCCGAAACAGTGTGTTATGAAACGAACAACTGAGCTCAAGTGAGGTCAAGAGGTTATGAAAAGCACATTTTACGTGTAAAGTAAACGTAAAATTTCTACACTTACGTTGTTGGAAACCCATAGTAATTCTCATTTCCCCAGCTATCGATGGCTCATATAAAAATTAGATTATTTCATTGAAGAAATCTGTAGATACTGGCACATCACAGTGGATAATAAAGTTTCATATGTTAACTGTGCAGAAAAATACTCTTCTCTTTGCATGCTATCATTTGCCAAAAACTCGCTTCATTACCTGAAACCGTTCATGAGATTCAGTTGACGTTATAAATGTTTCAATTTTCCTGTATCATTTGCGCAGGTGAGTGGAAAAGACAAACTGCGGATAGATGTAGATCTCTCCCGAAGTTAAAGAAGAATTCAATATGTTAGCTGCATTTCAGACATAGCGTGTATGATCTAACATGCACGAAACGTATATACTGAATCTCATTTTCCATTGCAATCTCTTTCAATTTCAGCTGATGGATTACTTCCAAATATCTCAGTAACTACAATAAATAAACGATAGGCAGTCCGCCATGAAGCTGACGAAAGAGACCAGAACATGCGCAGGTATTCATTATTTTTACCAAATAGTTTCTTTAGGATCGTGTGAAAAATTTCACAGTTACTTGCTTCAACACACCGCCGTTTACGGAGTACAGTTGCGCCGAAGGAGACGAAGAATGTTTCGTGCACAGCGGATGCAGTAGGTGAATGCAAACTAAAGGCGTCCTTCCCATCGGACCAAACAGATAGAGTCGCCCAGTGATGAGAACAAGAATGCGTTTCTGCGCATTGTCCAAGTTACACTACTGGCCATTAAAATTGCTACACCAAGAAGAAATGCAGATGATAAACGGATATTTATTGGACAAATATACTAGAAGTGGCATGTGATTCCATTTTCACGCAATTTGGGTGCATAGATCCTTTGAAATCAGTACCCAGAACAACCACCTCTGGCCGCAATAACGGCCTTGATAAGGCTGGGCATTGAGTCAAACAGAGCTTGGATGATGTGTACATGTACAGCTGCCCATGGAGCTTCAACACGATACCACAGTTCATCAAGAGTAGTGACTAGCGTATTGTGACGATCCAGTTGCTCGGCCACCATTGAGCAGACGTTTTCAATTGGTGAGAGATCTGGAGAATGTCCTGGCGAGGGCAGCAGTCGAACATTTTCTGTATCCAGAAAGGCCCGTACAGGACCTGCAACATGCCGTCGTGCATTACCCTGCTGAAATGTAGGGTTTCGCAGGGATCGAATGAAGGGTAGACCCACGGGACGTAACACATCTGAAATGTAACGTCCACTGTTCAAAGTGCCGTCAATACGAACAAGAGGTGACCGAGACGTGTAACCAATGGCACCCCAGACCATCACGCCGGGTGATACGCCAGTATGACGATAATGAATACACGCTTCCAATGTGCGTTCACCGCGATGTCGCCAAACACGGATGCGACCATCATGATGCTGTAAACAGAACCTGGATTCATGCGAGAAAATGTTTTTGCCATTCGTGCACCCAGGTTAGTCGTTGAGTACACCATCGCAAGCGCTCCTGTCTGTGATTCAGCGTCAAGGGTAACTGCAGCCATGGTCTCCAAGCTGCT
Source organism: Schistocerca nitens (assembly GCF_023898315.1). Classification (NCBI taxonomy): domain Eukaryota; kingdom Metazoa; phylum Arthropoda; class Insecta; order Orthoptera; family Acrididae; genus Schistocerca; species Schistocerca nitens. The sequence goes on from NC_064621.1 coordinate 58,174,096, forward strand.
GCAAACGTCGTGGAACTGTTCGCGCAGATGGTTGCTGTCTTGCAAACGTCCCCATCTGTTGACTCAGGGATCGAGACGTGTCTGCACAATCCGTTACAGCTATGCGGATAAGATACCTGTCATCTCGACTGCTAGTGATACGAGGCCTTTGGGATCCAGCACGGCGTTCCGTATTACCCACCGATGCCATATTCTTCGTCATTGGATCTCGACCAACGCGAGGAGCAATGTCGCGATACCATAAACCGCAATCGCGATACGCTGCAATCCGACGTTTAACAAAGTCGGAAACGTGATGGTATGCATTTCTCCTCCTTACACGAGGCACCACAACAACGTTTCCACCAGGCAATGCCGGTCAACTTCTGTATGAGAAATCGGTTGGAAACTTTCCTCATGTCAGCACGTTGTAGGTGTCGCCACCGGCGCCAACCTTGTGTGAATGCTCTGGAAACCTAATCATTTGCATATAACAGCATCTTCTTCCTGTCGGTTAAATTTCGCGTCTGTAGCACGTTATCTTCGTGGTGTAGCAATTTTAATGGCCAGTAGTGTATTTTGTGCGATCTGTACCATGGGCACTCCAAATTCGTGGGCGACTAATATCTTGTAGCGTGACCTTATGAGAAAAGTAATTTGCGCTTGCGCCGCGGCAGCCCTCACCTGGCCATTGCAGACCGCCACCTTAGCGCCGGGCGACCGCTGGAAGTTGTCGCAGAGCAGCTCGATGGTGCTGCGGCACTCCGCCTCTTTCTCGGGCACGACGGCCAGCAGGTGCAGGAAGAAGTCGGCCGGGTTGTAACCCGCGGGGCAGGTCGCGCCCATGCTGCGACACAGGGCAGGCAGACGGTCTCACACGGTGCTCACACAACCCTCATCGGCTGACTAGAACATGTACGAGACTACTCTGGTGTGAACACCACCGGTAAATGACAACGTAAAATGACAACCGAAGGAGTTCCGAAGGAAAGCACCGGCGGAAGTAAAAATGGTTGAAATGGCTCTGAGCACTATGGGACTTAACTTCTAAGGTCTTCAGTCCCCTAGAACTTAGAACTACGTAAACCTAACTAACCTAAGGACCTCACACAGATTCATGCCCGAGGCTGGATTCGAACCTGCGACCGTAGCGGTCCAGACTGTAGCGCCTAGAACCGCTCGGCCACTCTGGTCGGCGCGGAAGTAAGACTCTGAGGATAGATTGAGAGTTCCGTCTGAATAGCTCAATCCGCAGAGCTGTTATCGGTGAATGATGAAGCTCCCAGCTGTGAGTCTGGGTCTGGCATTCAGCTTTAACCTTCCAAGAAGTTTCAGATCAGCAAAGACTCCTCTGTAGAAATTTCCTGGCAGATTAAAACTGTGTGCCGGACCGAGACCCGAACTCGGGACCTTTGCCTTTCGCAGGCAAGTGCTCTACCACCTGAGCTACCCAAGCACGACTAACGACCCGTCCCCACAGCTTTACTTCTGCCAGTACCTCGTCTCATACCTTCCAAACTTTACAGAAGCTCTCCTGCAGGATGTACTGGCAGAAGTAAAGCTGTGGGGAGGGGTCGTGAGTCGTGCTTGGGTAGCTCAGGTGGTAGAGCACTTACCCGCGAAAGGCAAAGTTCACGAGTTCGAGTCTCGGTCCGGCACACAGTTTTAATCTGCCAGGAAGTTTCATATCAGCGCACACTTAACCACAGAGTGAAAATCTCATTCTGGAAACAATCCCCAGGATGTGGCTAAACCATGTCTCCGCAATATCCTTTCTTTAACGGGTGCTAGTTCTGCAAGGTTCGCAGGAGAGCTTCTGTAAAGTTTGGAAGGTAGGAGATGAGGTACTGGCAGAAGTAAAGCTGTGGGGACGGGTCGTGAGTCGTGCTTGGGTAGCTCAGGTGGTAGAGCACTTGCCCGCGAAAGGCAAAGGTCCCGAGTTCGAGTCTCGGTCTGGCACACAGTTTTAATCTGCCAGGAAGTTTCACATCAGCGCACACTCCGCTGTAGAGTGAAAATCTCATTCTGGACTCCACTGTAGAGTCAAACTAATACCAAAGGTCTGGATTCTTGCCGCATCCCAATGTGACAGAGACGCGGAAAGCACAGTGTAGAGGATGTTTCGTTTTTCCCAAAAAGAATATAATAATTCCAATCCCAAAGAAAGCAGGTGTTGACAGATGTGAAAATTACCGAACTATCAGTTTAATAAGCCATGGCTGCAAAATACTAACACAAATTCTTTACAGACGAATGGAAAAAACTGGTAGAAGCCGACCTCGGGGAAGATCAGTTTGGATTCCGTAGAAATATTGGAGCACGTGATGCAATACTGACCTTACGACTTATCTAAGAAGAAAGATTAAGGAAAGTCAAACCTACGTTTCTAGCATTTGTAAACTTAGAGAAAGCTTTTGACAATGTAGACTGGGATACTCTCTTTCAAATTCTAAAGGTGGCAGGAGTAAAATACAGGGAGCGAAAGGCTATTTACAATTTGTACAGAAACCAGATGGCAGTTATAAGAGTCGACGGGCACGAAAGGGAAGCAGTGGTTGGGAAGGGAGTGAGACAGGGTTGTAGCCTCTCCCCGATGTTATTAAATCTGTATATTGATCAAGCAGTAAAGGAAACAAAAGAAAAATTCGGAGTAGGTATTAAAATCCGCGGAGAAGAAATAAAAACCTTGAGGTTCGCCGATGACATTGTAATTCTGTCAGAGACAGCAAAGGACTTGGAAGAGCAGTTGAACGGAATGGACAGTGTCTTGAAAGGAGGATATAAGATGAACAGCAACAAAAGCAAAACGAGGATAATGGAATGTAGTCGAATTAAGTCGGGTGATGCTGAGGGAATTAGATTAGGAAATGAGACACTTAAAGTAGTAAAGGAGTTTTGTGATTTGGGGAGAAAAATAATTGATGATGGTAGAAGTAGAGAAGATATAAAATGTAAACTGGCAATGGCAAGGAAATCGTTTCTGAAGAAGAGAAATTTGTTAACATCGAATATAGCTTTAAGTGTCAGGAAGTCTTTTCTGAAAGTATTTGTATAGAGTGTAGCCATGTATGGAAGTGAAACATCGACGATAAATAGTTTGGACCAGAAGAGAATAGAACCTTTCGAAATGTGGTGCTATAGAAGGATGCAGAAGATTAGGTGGGTAGATCACATAACTAACGAGGAGGTATTGAACAGAATTGGGGAGAAGAGGAGCTTGTGGCACAACTTGACTAGAAGAAAGGATCGGTTGGTAGGACATGTTCTGTGACATCGAGGGATCACCAATTTAGTTTTGGACGGCAGCGTGGAGGGTAAAAATCGTAGAGGGAGACCAAGAGATGAATACACTAAGGAAGGATGTAGGCTGCAGTAGGTACTGGGAGATGAAGACGCTTGCACAGGATAGAGTAGCATGGAGAGCTGCATCAAACCATCAGACCACAACAACAACAACATGTGTAAAGCTGCAGCTAAATTAGACAAAACTACCAAATCTGGCAATGCTCGGCAATTGCTAAACATCTACGGTAATTGGATATTCACCCTTTTCTCCTTCTCCACTCTATAAATCTGCTCCCCCTCCCCCTTCTCTTTGTCCATCTAGTCCTCCTTCTCTCTTTCTCTCTCTGTGTCCATCTCCTCTTCCCCATTTCTCTCTCTCTCTCTCTCTCTCTCTCTCCCTATTTCCTCCTTCCCTCTCTGTATGTCAATTTCCTCCCCCCCCCCGTCCCTTCCCATGTCTGTGCGTCTTTCAAATCTATCCTACCTAGGGCCTTCTTTGCCAACGGCCTTGCCGCAGTGGATATACCGGTTTCCGTTAGAAGTTAAGCGCTGTCGGGCGTGGCCGGCACTTGGATGGGTGACCATCCGGGCCACTATGCGTTGTTGACATTTCTCGGAGTGAACTCTGCCTCGTGATGCGAATAGTAGCGGCTCCGGTCGAAGAAAACCAGCATAACGACCGGGAGAGCGGTATGCTGACCACACGCCCCTCCTATCCGCACCTTCAGCCTAGGATGACACGGCGGTCGGATGGCCCCTATGGGACACTTGCGGCCTGAAGACAGAGTGATTTTTTAGGGCCTTCTTTAATATTATTGCGAGAAAAACCTTGACTGAGAACTTGTCGCTTGAAATTAGTGGGTAAACTGGTTGGCATCATTGGTACACAGACTATGACATATACTATTCCAGCTGCTGGATCTATGATAAGAGCTTCATAACAATATTTTGCATAGTTTTCATCTGCCAACTGATAGGACTGTGGGATTATTGGTAGTTGGAAGCTCAAATGTTAATCGTGTTATGCGGCCCCTCCTGCCTGGAGGGAAAGAAAGCCAGTGTGCATTCCGTGTGCATACTGGACGGAGTCATTCCACATGTGTAAAGGGTCCTTCCGGATGCCATGAAGAGCACAGTATGTAGGCAACTGCATGTGGTGGCTCACATCGGTAGCAATGACGTGTGTTGCTTTGGAGTGGAGCGGCTATCAGAAGTGGTAAAGGCTACCAGTCTTGCTTGCCAGATGAAAGCAGAGCTCACCATTTGCTGCATAGTCTACAGGACCGATTGGACCTGTGGTACAGAGCCTAATGGAGGGTCTGAATCAGAGGCTCAGACGGGTCCGCAACCGTGTAGGCTGCAGATTCCTCGACTTGCACTGTAGAATGGTTAGGTTTCGGGTTCCGGTAAATAGGTCGGGGGTCCATTAGACCCAGGAGGCGGCTACACGGGTAGCAGGGGCTGTGTGGCGTGGACTTGGCATTTTTTTTAGGTCGACGGTCTCGGGGAAATACAAAATGAGCTTCAGTCTCAAAGGGTGCAAGCCGAACGCAATAAGAACGTAGATCCAGAAAACATCGGCATAACAGTGTAGGGGATGTACTAGAGCTACAAGCGCTAGTAAAAATCACTGATGCTCAAATCGTTATAGGCACTGAAAGCTGGCTAACGCGGGAGACAAGCTCAGCCGAAATTTTTGTAAAAGACTTAACGGTGTTCAGAAAGAATGGGCTAAACACAGATGGCTGTGGCGTGTTTGTTCCAGTTACAAGTACACTCCTGGAAATTGAAATAAGAACACCGTGAATTCATTGTCCCAGGAAGGGGAAACTTTATTGACACATTCCTGGGGTCAGATACATCACATGATCACACTGACAGAACCACAGGCACATAGACACAGGCAACAGAGCATGCACAATGTCGGCACTAGTACAGTGTATATCCACCTTTCGCAGCAATGCAGGCTGCTATTCTCCCATGGACACGATCGTAGAGATGCTGGATGTAGTCCTGTGGAACGGCTTGCCATGCCATTTCCACCTGGCGCCTCAGTTGGACCAGCGTTCGTGCTGGACGTGCAGACCGCGTGAGACGACGCTTCATCCAGTCCCAAACATGCTCAATGGGGGACAAATCCGGAGATCTTGCTGGCCAGGGTAGTTGACTTACACCTTATAGAGCACGTTGGGTGGCACGGGATACATGCGGACGTGCATTGTCCTGTTGGAACAGCAAGTTCCTTTGCCGGTCTAGGAATGGTAGAACGATGGGTTCGATGACGGTTTGGATGTACCGTGCACTATTCAGTGTCCCCTCGACGATCACCAGTGGTGTACGGCCACTGTAGGAGATCGCTCCCCACACCATGATGCCGGGTGTTGGCCCTGTGTGCCTTGGTCGTATGCAGTCCTGATTGTGGCGCTCACCTGCACGGCGCCAAACACGCATACGACCATCATTGGCACCAAGGCAGAAGCGACTCTCATCGCTGAAGACGACACGTCTCCATTCGTCCCTCCATTCACGCCTGTCGCGACACCACTGGAGGCGGGCTGCACGATGTTGGGGCGTGAGCGGAAGACGGCCTAACGGTGTGCGGGACCGTAGCCCAGCTTCATGGAGACGGTTGCGAATGGTCCTCGCCGATACCCCAGGAGCAACAGTGTCCCTAATTTGCTGGGAAGTGGCGGTGCGGTCCCCTACGGCACTGCGTAGGATCCTACGGTCTTGGCGTGCATCCGTGCGTCGCTGCGGTCCGGTCCCAGGTCGACGGGCACGTGCACCTTCCGCCGACCACTGGCGACAACATCGATGTACTGTGGAGACCTCACGCCCCACGTGTTGAGCAATTCGGCGGTACGTCCACCCGGCCTCCCGCATGCCCACTAGACGCCCTCGCTCAAAGTCCGTCAACTGCACATACGGTTCACGTCCACGCTGTCGCGGCATGCTACCAGTGTTAAAGACTGCGATGGAGCTCCGTATGCCACGGCAAACTGGCTGACACTGACGGCGGCGGTGCACAAATGCTGCGCAGCTAGCGCCATTCGACGGCCAACACCGCGGTTCCTGGTGTGTCCGCTGTACCGTGCGTGTGATCATTGCTTGTACAGCCCTCTCGCAGTGTCCGGAGCAAGTATGGTGGGTCTGACACACCGGTGTCAATGTGTTCTTTTTTCCATTTCCAGGAGTGTATTTTATCTTGAAGCGATGTTGAAGTAGATGGTTCCTTCGTGTTAGTATGGATACAGGTCTTTCTTGGCAACCGGAATAAAATAATAATTGGAACCTTTTACAGACAACCCAACTCAGATGATACATCTACATCTACATATATACTCAACTAGCCACCAAGCGGTGTGTGGCGGAGGGCACAATTCGCGTCAAAGTCATATTCCCCCCCCCCCCCCCCTCCTCTGTTCCACTCGCGGATCGCGCGAGGGAAAAACGACGGTCTGAACGCCTCAGTACGAGCTCGAATTTCCCTTCTCTTTGAATGGTGATCATTGCCAGATTTGAAAGTTGGTGGTAATAATTAATGCTCTACATCCACGGTGAAGATCGGATTTCGGAATTTAGTGAACAGCCCCTTCTGTTTAGCTCGCCGTCTATCTGCAAGAGTGTCCCACTTCAAACATTCTATGAGATTTGCAAGGCTCTCGCGATGGCTAAATGTACCAGTCACGAATCTTGCCGCTCTTCTTTGGACCTTCTCAATCTCTTGAATCAGACCCAACTGGTTTGGATCCCACACAATCCTCCAAGACTGGACGAACTAACGTATTGTAAGCTATTTCCTTTGTTGAAGGATGGCATCGCTTCACGTTTCTACCAATAAACCACAATCTAGAGTTCGCCTTACCCGTTACTTGTATAATCTGATCATTCCATTTGAGATCATTTCGAATAGTCACACCCAGATACTTGACGGCCGTTACCGCTTCCACAGACTGGGCATTTATTTTGTACTCGTACATTGATGGGGATTTCCGCCTTGTTGTCCGCAGTGTGATACTACTTTCCTGTAGACTACAGCATCATGACTACAGCATCAGCGGCAAACAGTCTAAGGCCGTTGTCAATACCATCAACCAGACTGTTTATATAGATCGTAAAAAGCAGAGGACCTATGACGCTGCCCTGGGGCACACCTGAAATTACGCTTGTTTCTGTTGAAGTCACCCCGTTCAGGACGACATACTGCTCTGCTCCCTGTCTGTTAGAAAACTTTCTATCCAACCGCATATGTCATCGGATAGACCGTAAGCGCGCACTTTTTGTAGCAAGCGACAGTGCGGACCTGAGCCGAACGCCTTTTGAAAGTCGAGAAATATGGCATCAAGCTGGGGGCAGGTATCTAGAGCCTGTTGTATATCACGCACAAAGTGTTTCTCATTACCGCTGTTTCCTAAAACCGTGCTGGCTTCTGCAGATGAGCTTCTTAGAGTCTAGGAAGGTCATTATGTCTGAACACAAAATATGTTCCATAATTGCTGAAAGGTTCAACGAAGACATGAGTCATGTCAAACATGTACCCGACTCATATAATTATACCTGATGGTGACTTCAATTTACCCTCGAAAATAGATGTTTACATCCGACGTAAGCGTAAAATATCATCCGAAATTGCGCTGAATGCATTCTCTGAAAATTATTTCGAGCAGTTAGTTCACGAGCCCACTCGAATATTAAACAGTTACGAAAACACATTTGACCTTTTAGCAACAAATAATAATGAGCTGCCAGCAAAACGGATACAGGGATTAGTGAACAGAGGGTTGTCGTGGCGAGACTGCGTATTGCTCTTAGATCTGAGAGCAATACGCAATCGCTTGCATGCATTTCTACATGTCGACCTGCATGCCACTACAATTCGACATCCAGTCGATGTTGTAACTCTAAGATCCTCTTCTGCTGGACGGCGCACATCGACATAACCACGCCGCCTCCATGAGAACCATTAGCGTTGCCTAACCAGCATCTTTCCTGTCATAAAATCTAGGAGTTTGCGATAACCCCCACCACCACCACGACGACGACCACCACCACCCTCCCACGCACCTATCGCTATCGATGTTTTCACAGTGGATTATGACTGGTTATCTCTTTTATACATACTTTTATCACAGACTGAGATAATGCTATTTATATCAGTCACTTTATATAATACAGTACTGGCCATTAAAATTGCTACACCAAGAAGAAATGCAGATGATAAACGGGTATTCGTTGGACAAATATATTATACTAGAACTGGCATGTGATTACATTTTAACGCAATTTGGGTGCATAGAACCTGAGAAATCAGTACCCAGAACAGCCACCTCTGGCCGTAGTAAGGGTAGAGCCACGGGTCGTAACACATCTGAAATGTGCCGTCAATGCGAAGAGAGGTGACCGAGACGTGTAACCAATGGCACCCCATACAATCAGCATGGCGATGACGAATACACGCTTCCAATGTGTCGCCAAACACGGATGCGACCATCATGATGCTGTAAACAGAATCTTGATTCATCCGAGGAAATGACGTTTTGCCATTCGTGCACCCAGGTTCGTCATTGAGTGCACCATCGCAGGCGTTCCTGTCTGTGATGCAGCGTCAAGGGTCTCCGAGCTGATAGTCCATGCTGCTGCAAGCGTCGTCGACCTGTTCGTGCAGATGGTTGTTGTCTTTCAAACGTCCCCATCTGCTGACTCAGGGATCGAAACGTGGCTGCACGATCCGTTACAGCCATGCGGATAAGAAGTCTGTCATCTCGACTGCTAGTGATACGAGGCCGTTGGGATCCAGCACGGCGTTCCGTATTACCCTCCTGAATCCACCGATTCCATATTCTGCTAATAGTCATTGGATCTTGACCAACGCGAACAGCAATGTCGCGATACGATAAACCGCAATCGCGATAGGCTACAATCCGACCTTCATCAAAATTGGAAACGTGATGGTACGCATTTCTCCTCCTTACACGAGGCATCACAACAACGTTTCACCAGGCAACGCCGGTCAACTGGTGTTTGTGTATGAGAAATCCGTTGGAAACTTCTCATGTCAGCACGTTGTAGGTGTCGCCACCGGCGCCAACCTTGTGTGAATGCTCTGAAAAGCTAATCATTTGCATATGACAGCATCTTCTTCCTGTCGGTTAAATTCCGCGTCTGTAGCACGTCATCTTCGTGTATAGCAATTTTAATGGCCAGTAGTGTATAGGGCATCTATTTCATCTGTTGTTAATTTTAGTGTAACCGTTCAGGAGATACAGGGTGATTATAATTAAAGTTAAACTTTCAAACCGCTGTAGAAATAACATCACTTCTCAGAATGATGTCAAATTGCAATAGAATATTATGGGAGAAGTGAGAAAACGTGTGGCAGAAGAAAAATAAGTAGTTACAAAATGTAGCAATAGATGGCGCTGCAAGCAGTGGTCGACTACATCATACAACGGTGCCTAAGGTGTACGTTTGACGTTAACAAAACTGTACTGCTCAGTGTGCAGGGGTGTACAGGCGTGATACTGTTAGATACGTAAGCCCATCCACCACGGCAAGGTCATATCACATCGGATGGGGAAAATCGATTTTTAATTGTTCTGAGGCCAAAATCGCATAAAAAGCACCAATCACATCGGTTTTTGATTGTTCTGAGGCTAAAAACCGCATAAAAAGCATCAATCACATCAGTTTTCAATTGTCCTGAAGCCAAAAAAAACATGAAAAGCATCAATCAAAATCAAATCAGATTATTAATTTCCGTGTGACTGGCGCAAAACATGAACTACATGCTGTCCACCGTTTTCTGTAACAAGTTGAAATCAAGAAACAGCATGTTCCACAACTGATCGAAGTGTTTCCGGAGTCACGTTCAGAATGTGTTGCGCAATGCCTTCAGTGCAGCTAAGTCTGCAGTCGGAACACTGAACACAACACTTTTCAGACAGCCCCACAGCCAGAGGTAGCACGGATTAAGATCAGGTGAGCGGGACGGCGAGGCTGTATGGAGATGGCGGCTAATTCTAGCATTTCCGAAATGGCGCTTCAGCAGCTGCTTAACTGGATTTGCAATGTGCGGAGGTGCGCCGTATTGCATAAAACTGATCCCATCCACACATCGACGCTGTTGGACAGCTGGAATGACGTGGTTGCGCAAACGACACTCATAGCGCTTACCAGTGGCAGTACAGGTAACAAGACCGCAACCACCTTTCGAAAAAATATGGCCCTATGATAAATGATGCCGTAAACTCGCATCACACAGTGACCTTTTCAGGATGAAGTGGTACTGGTTGATTTGTGTGTGGATTTTCCGTTGCTCATATTCGACAATTCGTCTTTCCACAAAATCTTCCACAGCCAATCATTGTCCACTTCCATGCGAGTAAGAAATTCTAAAGCAAAGGTCTCTGTTGCTGGCAGTTCAACAGGAAGCACCTCGTGCACATGGGTAATTTTGAATGGATAGTAATGAAGGATGTTTCGTAGGATTTTATGCAACGTGCTCACGGTGTGTCCAATATTCGGACAATTCTCTGTGCACTACACGTTTGCACACCACCACTCGTCTCCTCCTGCATTGCTGTGGCCACTGCTTCCAATGACGTCGTATCAATTCGTTTCCTTCCTCTACCAGGTTGCACACCAAAAGATCCCGTCTTATAGAATTTTCGAATAATTTTCTCCAAAGCTACGGCAATCATCGGAACAACGCCTCTTTACAAACCCTTCAGTGTCCGGAACTTCCGCAGAGCGACGTGTGCGCAGTCATCATTCTTGTAACACAGCTTTACAAGCAGAGCGCGATCCTGCATTGAGACAGTGATGGCGACGCGGAAGAAGGAAAAGCCGTGTACCCGGCGTCTTTATACCAACCTCAATGCGTCGTGCGCATGACAGGTGCTTTCATTTATGTATTCTGACACATGCATCTCCATCTATTGACCAATTTTTACACTACTTCTTTTTCTTCTGCCATACGTTTTCCCCCTTCTCCGATAATATTCCGTTACAATTTGACGTCATTATGACCAGTGGTTTTATTTCTACGGCGTTTTGAAAGTTTAATTTTAATTATAATCACTCTGCATTTTATTGTCACGACCATTTTATGTCCTGTGTCCCTGACCGCCTGCCGTTATGCAGTGGGCGGAGCATCGCCTGTTTAAGCAACAGCTGCATTCCTCTCCTTGGCAGTTGGCGTTCGTAGAGCCATAGCACCTGCTCTGTTCACCACCGCCGTCTACTATCACCGGTATAATTTCTTCTTTCATTATTTGTTATGTAAGCTATATTTTATATGTTACTACGTCCTCTGATTCTCTTGTATGTACATATTTCAGTGGTAGGTCTGAGGATAGTCTAAAACAGACCATCACAGGTAATCTCACAAAACAAGGAAATTCCTTACGATTGTAACTGTCCATGTTCATTTTTAAGTTTATTATTGTTACTGTAAAACCGTTGTTAGCGTCCAGTCATTAACTGTGTCATTATTACCTGATATATGATCCTATACCTATTCGTAATGATTATTACGAAAGCCTTTGGGATAATGAAAAACTCACAATATACAATGAAACTGAGCTCAATAGAAGGTTTTGAAATGTGGTGCTACAGAAGAATGCTGAAGATTTGATGGGTAGATCACATAACTAATGAGGAGGTATTGAATAGAACTGAGGAGAAGAGAAATTTGTGGCACAACTTGACTAGAAGAAGGGATCGGTTGGTAGGACATAGTCTGAGGTATCAGGGGATCACCAATTTAGTATTGGAGGGCAGCGCAGAGGGTAAAAAGCGTAGAGGGAGACCAAGAGATGAATATACTAAACAGATTCAGAAGGATGTAGGTTGCAAAATGGTTCAAATGGCTCTGAGCACTATGGGACTTAACATCTGTGGTCATCATTCCCATAGATTAAACTTAACTAACCTAAGATCATCATACACATCCATGCACGAGGCAGGATTAGAACCTGCGACCGTCGCAGTCGCCTGATTCGGGACTGAAGCGCCTAGAACCGCTCGGCCACCGCAGCCGGCGATATAGGTTGCAGTAGCTACTGGGAAATGAAGAAGCTTGCACAGGATAGAGTAGCCTGGAGAGCTGCAACAAACCAGTCTCAGGACTGAGGACCACAACAACAACAACACTAGTTTGCAATACTGATATATTTCGCAGTACAAGTATACCGACAGGAAAAAGTCGCGACACCAAAAATTAATTTAGAGTAATGAAATTTTGGGAATGCATTTGTATTGGTAATATATTTAAGTGATTAACGTTGCAAGATCACAGTTTCACGTAAGTGCGAGCTAACCCATTCCAGATGTGGAATGCTGGTATATTAATAACTGGTCTAGCCGCCAGACTGTTGAATGCAAGCGTGCAAATACGTATGCAAGGTGTTTACAGGCGGCGGACGTATGTTTGTGGGGTGGAGTCCCATGCCTGTTGCACCTGGTCCGTCAATACAGGGATGGTTACGCTGTTTGTGGATGACGCTGGAGCTATCATCCGATTATGTCCCATATGTGCTCGATCAGGTGGTAGAGCACACCAAGGCAACACGTCAGCACTCTGCAGAGTACAGCGGTGTTTGGGCGAGCGTTATCCTGTTGGAAAACAGCCTCTGGAGTACTGTTCATGAAAGGCAGCGCAAGAGAGCGAATCATGAGACTGATGTACGAATTTGCAGTTATGATGCTTGGGATGACCAGGAGAGTTCACCTGCTGTCATACGAAATCGTACCCCAAACCACAGCTCCGGGTGTAGATCCAGTGTGTCTAGCACGCAGACAGGTTGGTGCAGGCCTTCAACTGGCCTCCTTCTAACCGACATACGGCCATCACTACCACCGAGACAGAAGCACCTTGCATCAGGAAACATAATGGACCTCCACCCAGGCGTCCAATGAACTCTCGCTTGGCACCACTGAAGACGAAAATGACGGTGCTTTGGGGTCAGTGGAATGAACGCTATAGGGCGTCTGTCTGGGAGGTTTCCCTGAAGTGAGCGATTTTCAACACTTCGTTGTGTCACAGTGATATGCAAATGATTAGCTTTTCACAGCATTCACACAAGGTTGGCACCGGTGGCGACACCTACAACGTGCTGACATGAGGAAAGTTTCCAACCGATTTCTCATACACTAACAGCAGTTGACCAGCGTTGCCTGGTGAAACGTTGTTGTGATGCCTCGTGTAAGGAGGAGAAATAGGTACCATCACGTTTCCGATTTTGATGCAGGTCGGATTGCAGCGTGTCGCGATTACGGTTTATCGTATCGCGACATTGCTGCTCGCGTTGGTCGAGATCCAATGACTGTTAGTAAAACATGAAATCGGTGGGTTCAGGAGGGTAATACGGAACGCTTTTCTGGATCCCAACGGATTCGTATCACTAGCAGTCGAGATGACAGGCATCTTATCCGCATGGCTGTAACGGATCGTGCAGCCACGTCTCGATTCCTGAGTCAACAGATGGGGACGTTTGCAAGACAACAACCATCTGCACGAACAGTTCGGCGACGTTTGCAGCAGCATGGACTATCATCTCGGAGACTGTGGCTTCGGTTACCCTTGACGTGCATCACAGACAGGAGCGCCTGCGATGGTGTACTCAACGACGAACCTGAGTGCACGAATGGCAAAACGTCATTTTTTCGGATGAATCCAGGTTCTGTTTACAGCATCGTGATGGTCGCATCCGTCTTTGGCGACATCACGGTGGACGCACATTGGAACCGTGTATTCGTTATCGCCATATTGGCGTATCACCCGGCGTGATTGTATGGGGTGCCATTTGTTACACGTCTCGGTCACCTCTTGTTTGCATTGACGGCACTTTGAACAGTGGATGTTACATTTCAGATGTGTTAAGACCCGTGGCTCTACCCTTCATTTGATCCCTGCGAAACCCTACATTTCAGCAGGATAATGCACTACCGCATGTTGCAGGTCCTGTACGGGCCTTTCTGGATACAGAAAATGTTCGACTGACGCCCTGGCCAGCACATTCTCCAAATCTCTCACCAATTGAAAACGTCTCGTCAATGGTGGCCGAGCAAGTGGCTCGTCACAATACGCCAGTCACTACTCTTGATGAACTGTGGTATCATGTTGAAGATGCATGGGCAGCTGTACACGCCATCCAAGCTCTGTTTGACTCAATGCCCAGGCGTATCAAGGCCGTTATTACGGCCAGAGGTGGTTGTTCTGGATACTGATTTCTCAGGATCTATGCACCCAAATTGCGTGGAAATGTAATGACATGTCAGTTCTAGTATAATATATTTGTCCAATGAATACCCGTTTTTCATCTGCATTTCTTCTTGGTGTAGCAATTGTAATGGCCAGTAGTGTAGTAAAGAATAAATATTTTAAAACTTTGTGCATGATGCGCCTTTTTTCACACTTCTCAGTGTTTATGACGTCGTATCTCTTGATCTACGTGTCATAAAACAACACATTTGTGCAGGTACATTCAGCGGCATTTGCGGATATTGTGTGCAAAATGTATTGCGAACAGAGTTAGTAGCAAAGACGTAATAAACATAAACGTTATTCAAAATGCGACTGTTTTTCAAGTAAACTATAACGTCATACCTCCTGAACTATGTGTGGTACCACGACAAAATTTCACTGGTGTATTTAGCGCCGCGCCGGCCGTTGTGGCTGTGCGGTTCCAGTCGCTTCAGTCTGGAACCGCGTGACCGATATGGTCGCAGGTTCGAATCCTGCCTCGGGCATGGATGTGTGTGTGATGTCCTTACGTTAGTTAGGTTTAAGTTCTAAGTTCTAGGGGACTGATGACCACAGATGTTAAGTCCCATAGTGCTCAGAGCCATCTGAACCATTTACCGCCGCAAGTACACACTGTCCGCGAAGTTTATTGCGAATGCAGTTAGTAATACATAAATAATAAATTTAAATGTCATGAATGATGCGGTAACTCTTCACTCATTTCATTGTTTATAAAGTCATAGTTTAAGATATATTATAGGTAGGTGGTTCTTACCCCCATAGCAATTACTTCCTCGCAGTAAGGGATACGTGTACCAAGTTTGATTGAAATCGGAACATTATGAGCATATGCGGAACATACACACAGACATACATACATATATCCATTTTTGTAACGTTTATGGATGAACAGATATTCTATTTAAGCTTAGCTCAACAGCCGAAGTACCTCTAAAAAGCTTCAGTCTTAAACTGAAAAAGAAGTCGGCATCATTGAGATAATCTGATGACATTCTATTCTGATACAATTGCTCCATACTTGTTGAACTACACTGTTGTTCAGAAAGAAAAGAACAGAAGACTTTGATCGGCTAAAGATAGGACGATGACATTCACAGGACATGTACATTAGTATGTTCCCAGCTTTGGTATCCCTATAATTCGCCGATCCTTTGAACGGATGCTGGTTTTTCAAGAAATGAAGAGTCAGAATGGCCTGGTCGCAGCTAGAATACTCCTCGTCTCATGGGTGAACACTTTATAGCGAGGCTGCGGACCCAGCTATTCATAGTTATCGGTGTTGGAACAGAAAGTATTAAAGACAGCCGAAAGCGATCATTTTAATTTGTGTAGATGTAAATTAACCGTCGCTGGCTGCCGTTTGTATTGTTTTCTAGCAAATATACTTGTTCTTTAAAGTTTTGGAAAATATTAAACAGTGCCACCCTTTCTACGTCATGGAGATATCCTCTACATCTAATCAAAATTATCACATATTATTCAACTAAAAGTTGAGTAGGGCGATGGGATAGGTGGCAGTAGATGTACATATGCCGTCTGGTTTCAGCTACAATTCCTAACCGCCGCCTTTATTTCTGAACTGGTATGTCTCTGCTCAGACGGACATTCTGATTCCACCGCTCGGAGAATGTGGGCGTCTGCTACGAGGCCTTCCTATATCGCGATATGGTTTGCGACGGCCAGAATAACCACGTCCGGAGTGATAAATATCCATGAGGCACCCTCGCTTTCATCACCTGTTTGGATCCCACGAGTACAGAAGCTCCACGCGATACGGCAGTGTCATTTGAGTTGCCTGCCAAGCAGGCGCTAAGATGTGAGCTGACGTACGGCTAAAGCTGTACTTCCAGTGCTGCCTACAGAGGACCTCCCTACCTAACATTGGCCGCCATGTGGGCCGAAATAGTGTTTTGCTCGGTATCATCCCGCTCGTCTGATATTTATCTGGGGCACACTGTCTTACAATGAGTCGACTGTAGAGTCAATTGGCAGGTCTACTTTCGAAGCCGTCGCCCAGACTTCTGGTTACGAAGAGCGACAGCGGACAACACCCTGTACGTCCATCAGTTCATCGCTTCCTGATTAGAGTTAGAAGAATTTGTTTTTGGAAGTGTTTAGCTACCGGATTACGACTTTGATTCACAGTGATACTCGTCAAATATTGCACCTAACACTAGATCTCTTCCAAACGAGAATTATACATAATTGTTTCCGTAATAAACAGTGTGACCTTTGAGTATGGACAGTCGGACGTATTCACTTTACACATGTTAATGTGGGTTAGTGATGATATTATGGAAAGAGATTGGTTAATACATTGAATGACAGCCTCAACTTACGTATCGTTCAACTTGCTTTCAATACAAGGTTGCCTACTTCAGCATCGTTTTATCTTTGACATCTTTGCGCTCCTGTACTGCAATATCTTTGTTGTACTTATGAGAGTTAGCCACAGATGACATTTTTTCTATGAATAAACAATGTAAACAAGCCTTAGACCTCAGTTTGCCCTTTCTCGAAATAGACTTTCATGTTATATAATTATTAGTGTTTACCCAGGACAAATGTGACAATTTTAAGCGAAATGGGCATGAATGAGGGAGTTGTTGGCAAATAATGGTTGAAGTGTGAGACCTGTGTTTCTCCTGGCGTATACAATTTTCAAACAACTTGCGGGAAATCAGGCAGGTAATGTTTACAGAGACCGCCGATATTTCGGCCTTGAAAACGACGGAGTGTACTCCCGTCGAAATATCGGCGGTCGCTGTAACCAGTACCTGGGTCAATTCCCGTAAGATGTTTGAAGATGGTTGAAGTGATCGATATAGAAAAAAAATCTACTAATACCAGTATTGCTGACCCCTTTTTTGGCCAGAACCGGGATAGAATCTTCCTACACGTCGGTCAGGGGCCTGAAGATGGCGTAGTAAAACGCTGAAACAAAACAAGTTTTGAAACTAGACGGCTGAAAGGTGTTTAATTTGACATCCTGTATTGAACAGCAGAGTCCCGCAACCATCTCTAAAAAGATGGACATACAGAGACTGGACCTCACAAACAACGGAAGAAATGCGAGTTTACTGGGAATCGTTTTATCAAAATAAAAGCAACCGAAGAAACATCTGGACGTTCTCTTGATGAGAATGTTTCTAGGCAGAAGATATATTCTGATTTCCTGTCGCAATATGATAATTCAAGTGAACATAATTTTATCCCTATCTTGCATTTTTCTGGATTGAGGCTGATTGATATTATCATTTTAAGCTCCAAAATTCAATAATTTTTACAATCTAGTGAGCGCAGTATCGGAGGCAAAATGGAAATTATAGAAAAAGTAAATAAGAGATGTGGAACTCTAAGTGTATTTACAGTGCAGTGATTGTGATGCAGAAGATTCTTTTTATACATGAAAAGCATGTAGAGGGAACTATGAGAAAAACCTAGGGTCTGGTTATGCTCTGAGAGTGTTAGATAAGGGTTTATCAGCTGGTGCTGGGTGCTGTGCTGACAGGTGTACTGAATATGCCTCCTCCCGTGCTGCGATTTGATGACATAAATTCAACTGTGTTCAGCTCTTGAAGTACAGCTCTTGCATGTACACAGATTATGTGAAAAGCTGCCTTGGAAACCGTTCATTATAATGAAGGAAGTGCCAATCTTATTGTGTCAGTAGATGGTTCATGGATGGAGAGAGGACACACTTTCTTTCATGGCATTGCACCTGTGATCTGTGTTGACAATGGGAAACTATTGCATGCGCAATTTTTGTCAAAATATTTCCTCTTCTGTTCAACAAGCACACTTTCAGAAGATAAAGAATTAGAAGAAGGATAGCAACAAAGTCACAAAGAATCACGCAACAAGAACGACACTGGGACAAGTGGAGGCTTGGAAGATCACGCTACAATAAAAATGTCTGAAACCTCTGTCATGACGCACAATGTAAGGTACAGCAATTACTTAGGGGATGATGATAGCAAAGTTTCCAAAGCAGTATGTGAAGCAAACCCATATGGTACAGACTGTAAGGTAACAAAGCTGTCCTGTATAGGACATACACAGAAAAGTTTTGATGGTAGGTTGACTGATAAAAAGAAAACAGGGGCAAAAAGTATTGGCGTGATGGGAGGGAGGGGCGACGATAAGATAAGCTATCAGGCTAGGAAACTGATACACTGCAAATTTAGTTTTGGAACAGTAATCTGTCGGCCGCAGTGGTCTAGCGGTTCTAGGCGCGCAGTCCGAACCGCGCGACTGCTACGGTCGCAGGTTCGAATCCTGCCTCGGGCATGGATGTGTGTGATGTCCTTAGGTTAGTTAGGTTTAAGTAGTTCTAAGTTCTAGGGGACTGATGACCACAGATGTTAAGTCCCATAGTGCTCAGAGCCATTTGAACCATTTTTTGAACAGCAATCTGAAAAAATACAACAAATGTAGATTCTACGAAAAGGTCTATTTGGACCACATTTTTCTGTAAACTATCCTGCACCACATATTTTGTGCCCAAAAAGCGGTGACACATGGTACATATATTGGAAATGTAAGAAGGCTGGTGAAACATATGACCATAAAAATAGCTTATCCTCTGTAATTTTAAATCAAATAAGGCCTGTGCACAGAGACCTTGCACTTCCCAATCTTTTGGAAAAATGTTTGCATGGAGGTATGCAGAACTGTTATGAAAGTTTGAACTGTCAGGTGTCGCTACTATGAACCAAAATTATATTTTGTGGTGCTAAATCTGTTCAGATAGCAATGTGTACATGATGTTGTTCTGTATTGTAATGGTCGCAATTGCGGAAAAGTGAAGTTATTACAGCTTTAAGGAATGAATTCAGGGATGAACACATTATAAACATTGAGAGTTCTGGACAAAGAGCGGGTCTAGCGGAATGATACAGCATTGATACACCCAAACGAAATTCACTGGCAATTGACAATATCACAAGAAAAAGAAAGAGAAGACGAGGAACACCATTATTATGGTGCAGGAAATTTTTAAACATTCAGAAAATCATTATATTTGAATGAAAAGTTGTAAAATTTAACAATATTATCTTTAAATACTTTTTTTACAGATCATGTTTTTTAGTTTTTAGGTACATATAACACGATAATGGTTTAAGTTAGTACCTTCAATTTTCTCAGCTTGTGTATATAGGTAACGTACTTAAAATGGACTACAGTGAAGTAGGTATGGGGTATATTACAAGTGATATGTGACGAAACACATGAACAATAGGCATTAAAAACTGTCCGTATTATGAAATATTCATAAAACTGTAATTAATGAATCAGCAGTATTCATCTAATTCACGTTGCGTGTGAAACCATTACGAATGTTTTAGCCAAGTGTCGTTACAGTATGTATTTTGATTGACAAATTGTGTGCTGGCACTGTAGAATACCAGCCAATAACACGTCATATGCTGCCTCCCCATCTCCATTGAGCTTGTTATCTGTTACATGCTGCTCGTTCAAAACGTACTGCATCATATGCTGGAGGATGCATGTCATTTTCTGTTAGAAGTGGTGGTTGCGGCTGTGCATCACTTGACTTCGATATTAACGTCCACGAGTACCACAACAGAGACCCTCTTTCTTGGACTGGAAGAGGGCTCCTGTCCCACGCCCAGCGCGTAGTTGGAGCTTGAAGCCGAAGAAAAAACTAAAGAGAAATTGGTTGGTAGAGTCCCAGACGACTGCCTCATTCTACAACAAGCAACAGAGTTTTTTGACAGACGGTGGTCAACAGTTTTATTTGTAACTGTAACGCAAGCATTGACATCGAGGATCGTCACTTTGCGCCCTCGCTATATGATTAAGTTGTTCATAATAAGTCGTTTTTTACGGTAGAGCGTGTGAGATAGCTCGCCCTCTTCGTCCACGAGAAGGTAGCAGATACCGGTGCCAAAGTTGATGTGTTCATTGCCTTCCGTAAGGCGTTCGGTACAGCTGCACGCTGTCGTCTTATGAATAAAATACGAGGGCACGGAACGCTAGAACACCTTTGTGAATTGGGTAAAGAGATTCTAGCAACTACAACAGAGCTTTTCGTTCCTGACAGAGAGAAATCTTTAGACGTACAATAAAGTTCGGGCGTACTCCAAGGAGAGCTATAGTACCATTTCTGGTCACAACATATGGAAATGGCGCAGTCGATAACGCCGGGGCTCCGTGAAGCTCTTTGTGGCTGATACTACTGTATATGGAGCAATCGCAGCGCTATAAGACTTTAGCTGAATACAGCAAGAGGTGTAAAGCATCGACGCTTGCTGTACGGACATGCAGTTGACTCTCAACATATTCTATTGTAACGTACTTCACATAAATATGCGGAAAAACTGTTATTGTTCGATTACACATTTTTCTAACAATCACGAGAGGCAATCGCCTCCATTACATATCACAGAGAGAGCGTACAGCGGACTTAATGTGGAGCGATAGCCGGAAATGCAGATAGTAGACTGACATTCATTGGAAGACTCCTGAGGAAGTGTACTCAACACACGAAGGAGGTAGCTAACAAAACGGTCATTCGACCGACATTCGTTTTATACTTGCCAGTCTAGGACTCCCACCAGTACCTATTAACAGAAGAAATACAGAAGATGCAAAGGTGTCCTGCCCGATGAGTTCGAAAGCCCGCCCGAACGCAAGGATCTAGACGACTTATCGTTCTGGCTACGAAGTCTTTCGCGACGTATTTCTAGAATAAAAATTTCTTGGTGTACATGCCGCTTCAAGTCAGGATAAAACTCCAAGCTTCCATGGTCGTCGTCAGGGCTAAAACTGACTGTCGTGAACTAGCGAGGCTCCCACTTTTATATGCAAAGGACGGCTTCTGATTTGCTGGAATACGTCATAGCAACAGCGATATGGCGCGTAGTGAAGTGGTGCCCTCTACTTCCATAGATGTAGTTTCTATCCCGCGTTGCTTGCAGCGCCATCCCTTGAATCAGGAGGTAAAGTGCGGGAAGTTTTTCTGTGCGATTTTTCTTTATCCAGTGCACTCTTCCAAGTGTTGCTAAGTGCATAGCCGTTTTCTCTGTTAAAGTTATTATCGCTAAGTCTAATTTCGACTGCTTCCCGGATCACAGAGTCCCAGCAATTCGATGCATGGGCTATTACTCTGGTTTCTTCAAATAAAATCTTATGCTTGTTAAGCAGGCTATGTTCAGCCACGCCTGATTTTTCCAAATACCTGTTATTTCAGGTGGCGCTGGTGCTTGATGCAGCGGTCGGCAACGGTTCTTACAGTCTGGCCCACGTAATTCTTGCCGCATTCACAACGAATAGTATAAATTCCCGGCACTCTTAAGCCGATACTATCTTTGACTGGTCTCAACATTTCCTTAATTTTCCTAGGTGGTCGGAAAACTGGTTTTATTCCTTGCCTCTTTAGGACTCTGCCTATGTTGCTTGTTGTAGCACTGCAAAAAGGAATCCGCGCTATGTGTTCGTCCTCTACTTGTATATGGCCGGTATCGTGTCTTGCACAATACTGATTTAATTTCACCGGCAGAATAACCATTCCTCTTGAAAACAGTTAATATCGGGACCGAGGTGGTCCTTGTCGGAAATAGTCCTGGCTCTGTGTAGTAAAGTATTCAGCATAGCTCTCTTCTGAGACGGATGATGGAAGCTGTGGCTATGCAGATATAAGTCTGTATGGGTTGGCTTCCTGTACACAGAATGGCCCAGTCGTCCATCCGGCTTTCGCTCCACCAACACATCTAAAAAAAGGTAACTTCCTTCTCTACCTCCAATGTAAATTTTATGTTTGGATGTACACCATTTAAATGTTCGACGAACTGCTGCAGCGTGTCGCTGCCGTGTGGCCAGATTAAAAAAGTATCGTCGACGTATCTGTAGAAGCATGATGGGCGCAGGTGAGCACTGCTCAACGCTCGTTCTTCTCCATGAAAAAATTCGCTATTGCTGGTGACAGTGGCGAACCCATGGCTGTTCCATCCGTCATTTCATAATAATTTCCACTGTATAAAAAATAAGTGGTCGTCAAGGTATGCCGGAACAACTTCAAAATTTCTGAGGAAAAATGAGCCGCCAACAGTTGTAATGTGTCATCCACAGGTACTTTGGTGAACAGAGAAACCACATCGAGGCTGACCATGATATCATTTGGGCCTATCTTCATTTGTTTTATGATATTAACAAACATTTTTGAATTCACAATATGATGTGGGCAGTGACCAACTATAGGCGCCAACAATTTAGTTAAGTGTTTTGGAAGCCTGTACGTAGGAGAGCCAATAGCGCTAACAATCGGTGTCAACGGGACGTTCTCCTTATGAACCTTTGGCAAACCGTACAGTCTTGGTGGCCTAGGTGCTCTCGGCCGTAAGTTCTTCACCAGTTCGTCGGAGAGGCCAGAGGTTTTTAGTAGCTCCCTTGTCTTCCTGCTGAGCGCCGATGTGGGATCCCGTCTGAGAATCCGGTACGTGCTGTCCTCCAGTAACAATCCAACTTTCTTGTGGTAATCTGTAGCATTGAGGATTACCGTGGCGTTCCCTTTGTCAGCAGGTAAAACAACTAGATCTTCATCCTTCTGCGCCAATTTCAGTCCTTGTCTTCAGAGAGAGATCTAACGAACAAAATTGTATTGCAAAATGGCCTCTCACAGGGTGAATTCCCCATCGCACCGCCCTCAGATTTAGTGGTAAGATGGCCCATAGGACAGCCCGTAAAAAAGTGGACACAGGTCAAGCATGAAAATAGTGATACGTCGCGCGGGAGGCGCCAGTGCCCCTTTATTGTAGTGTCATCCTTGCCATCGATTTCGCTTTGGACTACCGCGAGTCAGATGTTTATTGCGGGTTCGGCTGTGTAAGTCTGCAGCGTCGGTGAGACCTGTCGGTTGCGGTTACAGCACAGTTAGGAGGTCGGTCCATACTTGGTGCGCATGCTCATTGCGCGTGGTATTACTGGAGTGCTGCGGCTGGAGACGGCGGAAAGGTTTGGGTTCCGGCACGAGGCGTGGTGTTTGGCTTTCCTCGTCACGCACTGCATGCTGAGAAGAAGAGATTACCGGAGCGTCGCCTGGAACTAACCGTTTGCCTGGGCTTATGGTGTGTGTTTGATTTAAACAGGTGCAACTGCGTTCTTATCTATACTTCTTAATGGCTAACTAATGTTGTCTTGAGTGTGAATTTGGTGACGAGTCAGTCAAGTTCGTGTCACACGTGGCATGATTACGGGGCTTGGGTATTCCACCTTAAGTTTCCTACCACTTGAAGGATCTGCAGCTGTATGTAAGGAAGCCCGGTGAACTGCTCATTATTGAGTAACTGTACATGTAAAATTGTTGTAAACTTGGTGATTAAGTACCAAAATTTGCACCTTAGTTTACGAGAAACGAAATACTGTGCTGTCTCGTAAAACTACATCAGATTCCATGGAAGTGTAGTTCCGGTGGGCTCTTGCCCATTTAAGGTAACACTCAGCTGTTACTATCACGTTTCAAGGAACAGTCATATCTACGAGAATATTGTAGTGTTTAAATAAATTCTTAAGTGTCGACTTAAATAAATTTTTAGCGAGCTTTTCTGTTTTAATGTTTTATGTAACATGAATGCGCAATAGCAAGTGTGTTGTTGTATTTGATTTATGTTTCAGCAGTGCGGAGCGCAGTGTATTTCGTCCGGTACGGCGGGACGTGGCCCATGGCTTGAGGACTTGGCCGTTGCCACTGGAACTGTCTTATGTTAGACAGGGCTCCATGTTGATTGCCTTCTGTCTCGATCTCGTCCTTGAGTATTGCTGTTATCTTTCTTCCTGGCTCTGTAGCTCGTCCCTCCGCCGCTTTGGTGAATGCACCTTTCGCTCGAAATATGAATTTAAACCGGTAAAGCTGGGTTTCACTCAACAATTAGTGCCGGATCAGATTGCTGAAGGCTCCGCCTTATTAATTCTGTATTCCCTTATGAGCCATTTATTTATTATACACTCCTGGAAATTGAAATAAGAACACCGTGAATTCATTGTCCAAGGAAGGGGAAACTTTATTGACACATTCCTGGGGTCAGATACATCACATGATCACACTGACAGAACCACAGGCACATAGACACAGGCAACAGAGCATGCACAAGGTCGGCACTAGTACAGTGTATATCCACCTTTCGCAGCAATGCAGGCTGCTATTCTCCCATGGAGACGATCGTAGAGATGCTGGATGTAGTCCTGTGGAACGGCTTGCCATGCCATTTCCACCGGGCGCCTCAGTTGGACCAGCGTTCGTGCTGGACGTGCAGACCGCGTGAGACGACGCTTCGTCCAGTCCCAAACATGCTCAATGGGGGACAGATCCGGAGATCTTGCTGGCCAGGGTAGTTGACTTACACCTTCTAGAGCACGTTGGGTGGCACGGGATACATGCGGACGTGCATTGTCCTGTTGGAACAGCAAGTTCCCTTGCCGGTCTAGGAATGGTAGAACGATGGGTTCGATGACGGTTTGGATGTACCGTGCACTATTCAGTGTCCCCTCGACGATCACCAGTGGTGTACGGCCAGTGTAGGAGATCGCTCCCCACACCATGATGCCGGGTGTTGGCCCCTGTGTGCCTCGGTCGTATGCAGTCCTGATTGTGGCGCTCACCTGCACGGCGCCAAACACGCATACGACCATCATTGGCACCAAGGCAGAAGCGACTCTCATCGCTGAAGACGACACGTCTCCATTCGTCCCTCCATTCACGCCTGTCGCGACACCACTGGAGGCGGGCTGCACGATGTTGGGGCGTGAGCGGAAAACGGCCTAACGGTGTGCGGAACCGTAGCCCAGCTTCATGGAGACGGTTGCGAATGGTCCTCGCCGATACCCCAGGAGCAACAGTGTCCCTAATTTGCTGGGAAGTGGCGGTGCGGTCCCCTACGGCACTGCGTAGGATCCTACGGTCTTGGCGTGCATCCGTGCGTCGCTGCGGTCCGGTCCCAGGTCGACGGGCACGTGCACCTTCCGCCGACCACTGGCGACAACATCGATGTACTGTGGAGACCTCACGCCCCACGTGTTGAGCAATTCGGCGGTACGTCCACCCGGCCTCCCGCATGCCCACTATACGCCCTCGCTCAAAGTCCGTCAACTGCACATACGGTTCACGTCCACGCTGTCGCGGCATGCTACCAGTCTTAAAGACTGCGATGGAGCTCCGTATGCCACGGCAAACTGGCTGACACTGACAGCGGCGGTGCACAAATGCTGCGCAGCTAGCGCCATTCGACGGCCAACACCGCGGTTCCTGGTGTGTCCGATGTGCCGTGCGTGTGATCATTGCTTGTACAGCCCTCTCGCAGTGTCCGGAGCAAGTATGGTGGGTCTGACACACCGGTGTCAATGTGTTCTTTTTTCCATTTCCAGGAGTGTATTAGTACCTTGTGTGCTGGTTGTGAAGTTCAATTTTCATAAAGGAGGCTTTCATGTGCGTATGTTCTCAGGGAAAGTTTCGATGCTGAGGGGCTGTTTTTTATTAGTTGTTTGTTATTTTAATTAGTCACTCCCTGTACTGGCGTTAACTCGGTTATTCCTTAGTCAGAAGTTAGTGTGCCCGGTGTCTTCATTGCCAAACGTTGAAGTTTTGGAAGTTGCTAATATTATTACTTGTGTAGCTTATGTTATGCCTTAATGTTATACCTTGGTATGAATTTACATTAAAAAAGAGAAATCACTGTACAGGAAAGTCTTGCGGGTAAAGAGTTTGGCAAGTTTTGATTTTATTAAGTATTTACACCAACACAAACATTGTTAATGTTTCATGCATTCGTTATGCAGATTTTATTAGGGGTTTAAGAAAAAAATTTATTGTGCTCCCGTAAGGTTGATAAATATATATTTTATTGTATTAAATTGTGCAAGGTAATAAATATTGTTTAACACAAGATGTGTGTGCCTGATAATTATGGCCGTGCTGCTTCCTGTCTTATTACTGGACGCCAATAGCACGTCTCAAACAGAAATAAGGTGTTTTTTTTTCCGTCATCAGTCTACTGACTGGTTTGATGCGGCCCGCCACGAATTCCTTTCCTGTGCTAACCTCTTCATCTCAGAGTAGCACTTGCAACCTACGTCCTCAATTATTTGCTTGACGTATTCCAATCTCTGTCTTCCTCTACAGTTTTTGCCCTCTACAGCTCCCTCCAGTTCCATGGAAGTCATTCCCTCATGTCTTAGCAGATGTCATATCATCCTGTCCCTTCTCCTTATCAGTGTTTTCCACATATTCCTTTCCTCTCCGATTCTGCGTAGAACCTCCTCATTCCTTACCTTATCAGTCCACCTAATTTTCAACATTCGTGTATAGCACCACATCTCAAATGCTTCGATTCTCTTCTGTTCCGGTTTCCCCACAGTCCATGTTTCACTACCATACAATGCTGTACTCCAGACGTACATCCTCAGAAATTTCTTCCTCAGATTAAGGCCGGTATTTCATATTAGTAGACTTCTCTTAGCCAGAAATGCCTTTTTTGCCATAGCGAGTCTGCCTTTGATGTCCTCCTTGCTCCGTCCGTCATTGGTTATTTTACTGCCTAGGTAGCAGAATTCCTTAACTTCATTGACTTCGTGACCATCAATCCTGATGTTAAGTTTCTCGTTGTTCTCATTTCTACTACTTCTCATTACCTTCGTCTTTCTCCGATTTACTCTCAAACCATACTGTGTACTCATTAGACTGTTCATTCCGTTCAGCAGATCATTTAATTCTTCTTCAGGATAGCAATGTCATCAGCGAATCGTATCATCGATATCCTTTCACCTTGTATTTTAATTCCACTCCTGAACCTTTCTTTTATTTCCATCATTGCTTCCTCGATGTACAGATTGAAGAGTAGGGGCGAAAGGCTACAGCCTTGTCTTACACCCTTCTTAATACGAGTACTTCGTTCTTCATCGTCCACTCTTATTATTCCCTCTTGGTTGTTGTACATATTGTATATGACCCGTCTTTCCCTATAGCTTACCCATACTTTTTCACAATCTCGAACAGCTTGCACCATTTTATATTGTCGAACGCTTTTTCCAGGTCGACAAATCCTATGAAAGTGTCTTGATTTTTCTTTAGCCTTGCTTCCATTATTAGCCGTAACGTCAGAATTGCCTCTCTCGTCCCTTTACTTTTCCTAAAGCCAAACTGATCGTCACCTAGCGCATTCTCAATTTTCTTTTCCATTCTTCTGTATATTATTCTTGTAAGCAGCTTCGATGCGTGAGCTGTTAAGCTGATTGTGCGATAATTCTCGCACTTGTCAGCTCTTGCCGTCTTCGGAATTGTGTGGATGATGCTTTTCCGAAAGTCAGATGGTATATCGCCAGACTCATATATTCTACACACCAACGTGAATAGTCGTTTTGTTGCCACTTCCCCCAGTGAAGAAATTCTGATGGAATGTTATCTATTCCTACTCCTTATTTGACCGTAAGTCCTCCAAAGCTCTTTTAAATTCCGATTCTAATACTGGATCCCCTATCTCTTCTAAATCGACTCCTGTTTCTTCTTCTATCACATCAGACAAATCTTCACCCTTATAGAGGCTTCCAATGTATTCTTTCCACCTATCTACTATCTCCTCTGCATTTAACAGTGGAATTCCCGTTGCACTCTTAATGTTACCACCGTTGCTTTTAATGTCACCAAAGGTTGTTTTGACTTTCCTGTATGCTGAGGCTGTCCTTCCGGCAATCATATCTTTTTCGATGTCTTCACATTTTTCCTGCAGCCATTTCGTCTTAGCTTCCCTGCACTTCCTATTTATTTCATTCCTCAGCGACTTGTATTTCTGTATTCCTGATTTTCCCGGAATCATCAATCAACTGAAGTATTTCTTCTGTCACCCATGGTTTCTTCGCAGCTACCTTCTTTGTACCTATGTTTTCCTTCCCAACTTCTGTGATGGCCCTTTTTAGAGATGTCCATTCCTCTTCAACTGTACTGCCTACTGCGGTATTCCTTATTGCTGTATGTATAGCGTTAGAGAACCTCAAACATATCTCGTCATTCCTTAGTACATCCGTATCCCACTTCTTTGCGTATTGATTCTTCCTGATTAATGTCTTGAACTTCAGCCTACTCTTCATCACTACTATATTGTGATCTGAGTCTATATCTGCTCCTGGGTACGCCTTACAATCCAGTATCTGATTTCGGAATCTCTGTCTGACCATGATGTAATCTAATTGAAATCTTCCCGTATCTCCCGGCCTTTTCCAAGTATACCTCCTCCTCTTGTGATTCTTGAACAGGGTATTCGCTATTACTAGCTGAAACTTGTTACAGAACTCAATTAGTCTTTCTCCTCTTTCATTCCTTGTCCCAAGCCCATATTCTTCTGTAACCTTTTCTTCTACTCCTTCCCCTACAACTGCATTCCAGTCGCCCATGACTATTAGATTTTCGTCCCCCTTTACATACTGCATTACCCTTTCAATATCCTTATACACTTTCTCTATCTGTTCATCTTCAGCTTGCGACGTCGGCATGTATACCTGAACTATCGTTGTCGGTGTTGGTCTGCTGTCGATTCTGATTCTAACAACCCGGTCACTGAACTGTTCACAGTAACACACCCTCTGCCCTACCTTCCTATTCATAAGGAATCCTACACCTGTTATACCATTTTATGCTGCTGTTGATATTACCCGATACTCATCTGACCAGAAATCTTTGTCTTCCTTCCACTTAACTTCACTGACCCCTACTATATCTAGATTGAGCCTTTGCATTTCCCTTTTCAGATTTTCTAGTTTCCCTACCACGTTCAAGCTTCTGACATTCCACACCCCGACTCGTAGAACGTTATCCTTTCGTTGATTATTCAACCTTTTTCTCATGGTAACCTCCCCCTTGGCAGTCCCCTCCCGGAGATCCGAATGGGGGACTATTCCGGTATCTATTGCCAATGGAGAGATCATTATGACACTTCTTCAATTACAGGCCACATGTCCTGTGGATACACGTTACGTGTCTTTAATGCAGTGGTTTCCATTGCCTTCTGCATCCTCATGTCGTTGATCATTGCTGATTCTTCCGCCTTTAGGGGCAATTTCCCACCTTTAGGACAAGAGAATGCGCTGAACCTCTATCCGCTCCTCCGCCCTCTTTAACAAGGCCGTTGGCAGAATGTGGCTGACTTCTTATGCCGGAAGTCTTCGGCCGCCAATGCTGATTATTTATCAAAATTTAGGCAGTGGTGGGGATCGAACCCGGGACCGAAGACGTTTTGATTATGAATCAAAGACGCTACCCCTAAATCACGGGTACTATCCAAATAAGGTATATTGACCTGTAAAAAGATAGAAATAGTGAACGGTCCTAGCTTAACAAGTGCAATATTGAGCGAAATTCAGTACGGCGGCGTCGTGGTTAAGTGGCCACGCTGTTGAACTGTAAACGGACGAGCCGCGTTCAAACCTCCCTCTTGCTATTTGTTTATTTATCACAACAACTGTCCGTCCGGTCTTTTTCTGTAGTGTTGACAGTTGTCATACTATACATTGGTTGAGAATATGAGGCATTTGGTAACAATATATAATGCAGAGAATAAAAGCAACGCAGTCTGGGATGTTACAAAAAAGGAAACTGGGGGAGGCGAACAAACGCAGAATAACATACTGCTAAGAGAGGGAGGGATAAGGTAATAAATGATCCACAACACTTAGTAAACTATGTAAATGAGCATTTTTAAGTATTGCAGAGAAGTTACAGCAAAAATTCCCCAAAACAAATATAACACCTGTAAATAATGTTGCACTAAATACAATGATGTTGCTTCCAACCACTGAGAATGAAATCGATAAAACTGTTCAAAATCTAAAAAATAGAGTCAGTAGGCTTAGATGAAGTACCAGTGTGTGTACTCAAACAATACATAGGGATTATACAAGGCCCCTTAACAAATATAATAAATGAATCCTTCACATCAGGGACATTCCCAGAGCAGTTTAAACAGGCAAGAGTTGTACCTTTGCTTAAGAAAGGTAATGCAGAATACATAGAAAATTACCGGCACGTTTGCCTGCTGTCAGCATTCCCAAAAATAATAGAAGCGATTATGACAGACAGAGTAATGAATTACCTGAATAAATACAATCTTTTAAGTGAATCACAGTTTGGTTTCCGAAGTCGCAAAAATACGGAGTCAATGAGAGTAGAATTCAAAACAGTTGATGCTCTTGATAGAGATGATTATGTCACAGGCATATTTTTAGGATCTTTCTAAGGCGTTTGATTCAGTCGACCACAAGATTCTATTAAATAAATTAGAAGTATTAGGAATAAGAGGGGTATCTAATGACTGATTTCGATCACACCTAGCAGACAGGGTACAAATAGTAGAGATAACACATACTTCAAATAGATCCAAACATTTAGTAAAACACTTATCAGAACCAAAACACATTAATATAGAGTTTCCGCAACGTTATATTAGGACCAATACTATTCCTGATATAAATCAATGACTCATGGTGAAAAAATTCTCTTCGTCGATGAGAGCAATATTATAGTCACTCAGAAAAGAAGAGAACTCCTTGCCGAGAAAGCAAATTAAACTCTCAAGGAAGTTTATGATTGGTCAATAAGCAAAAATGACAATGTTAAATTAAATGTAGGTGGCACCTCCATAGACTGTGTAACAAATGCATAATTTCTAGGAATGAATATTGATTCTCAGTTGAAGTGGTGTGAACACACAAAGGCACTTGCAAACAGAATGTCATCAGGGTGTTATGCCCTTAGAATCCTATCATCAGTGTGTAACATGCAGTGTCTTTTAATTACATATTATTCATATGTACATTCAATTCTTAGCTATGGCAGTCCTTTTTGGGGAACAAATGCACAAAATATGAACACGGTTTTCAAACTCCAGAAAAGAGCCATAAGAATAATAAAACAAAAATACTTGTCGAGCTCATTGTGAAGATCTGTTCAAAACACTGGGGATTTTAACTGCTCGATGTGAATACATTTACCAGTCAGTTGTACACATCAAAAGCAACATTCGTTATTACTGCACAAACAGCTCTGTCCATGACCATGCAACAAGTGATAGGCTCAACTTACATTTACCAAGAAAAAATAAACATAAAACTCAAAACAGGAATAAAACTGTACAATAAATTACCAAAAGAGGTTAAAGAAATTGAAAGTGTGGTGTCACCGCCAGACACCACACTTGCTAGGTGGTAGCCTTTAAATCGGCCGCGGTCCGTTAGTATACGTCGGACCCGCGTGTCGCCACTATCAGTGATTGCAGACCGAGCGCCGCCACACGGCAGGTCTAGAGAGACTTCCTAGCACTCGCCCAGTTGTACTACCGACTTTGCTAGCGATGGTCATTTGCTACGTCATTTGCTACGACCTAGCAAGGCGCCATTACCAGTTACTATTGATACTGTGAATAATGTAACGTCAAGAGCGACGTTCACCATTAATGGATTACAGTTAAGTATTCCACCAGCTACGTCCGTTTTTTCTAAATTCTAATTTCCTTGTCCTGTTCCAAACCTCACGCCAGCCTGCATGAGCTAAAACGCGTGCCTTTCGGCTTCCTCTAGTAACACGGTGTTGGCTCTTCTGCCAACCACAACAGAGAGTACACTTATTTAAAAGGGCAGCTAAAAAGTACCTAGAAATATTTACCCCCAAGCTATACATAGCACAATACTAACGCCTCTTCCTCTTTCTGAGTTCCACATCTCACTCATTATGGAGGGATGCTGACTGAGTTTTCCGTATAGCAAAGGGCTCAAAATGGTTCAAATGGCTCTGAGCACTATGGGACTTAACATCTGTGGTCATCAGTCCCCTAGAACTTAGAACTACTTAAACCTAACTAACCTAAGGACATCACACACATCCATGCCCGAGGCAGGATTCGAACCTGCGACCGTAGCTATAGCAAAGGGGAAGTTGCGGTACAGAAAATGATCCAGAGATCACCAGTGTGTGTGTGTGTGTGTGTGTGTGTGTGTGTGTGTGTGTGTGTGTGTGTGTGTGTGTAGTGAGTGATGTGTTATGAAACACTGTGTGTAGTGTGTGCAGTCACATAGTGAGATTGAGTGAACAGTGTGGCATTACATTATTTAATAAGTTATTTGTAAACTAGAAGTCTGTAAATATATATGTACGCGAATTAGCTTACTTTAAATTGATCTAAACTTGCAAATACTTTGTCATGTCCTTTATCCTTGTAGAAAGCCACCTACGGATGAACAAAGCTACTATTACTAATAGGTTACCGTCGCAGGCAAACATGATGATTACTGAGAGCAGGAGAGATACCACATAGACAACTCACAGAAATGAAAACAAAAAAAAGGGAGTGTGATCTATGTTACAGCAAAGGAATTAAAGAGTCAAAAGTTCCAAAAGGGAACTCAGCTTCAAAAACGTTAAAAACGTATGTTTTGATGGAGCACAGAGAAACTGCATGATTGTGACACTGTTGCGTTCATTTGTTGCAGCTTATGTGACAAACTGTATATTCATCATTTTCTTGATCACATTCACATTCATACGAACACCTAAATCGGGCAAGGAGGCATGTCTCACTCTCTCACCAGGCATACAAATCAGGGGCGGCCGTAAGAGATTCCTGTCATATGACACACGTGCTGTCACCAACGTCGTGTGCGACACACCAGATGTGTTTTCCGTTGGAGGATTCAGTTGACTTGTCGTTTTGTCATCGAACGTTTACGGTTCCCATGCGAAAGCCACTTCCTTTCGGCTGCTAAGAGAGTAGTTTTCAGAATCAACTGTCATTATAGGTCCCTTCCTTACACCTCGCTGTTGCAAACGGACGTTACAGAACGACACTTACACAAATTTGAATACAGCGAATAGTGAAAAAAAAAGACACGATGAAGATTTGACCGCTGTTATTACTTTTGTTTTTGAAGAAAACAATATAGATTTAAAAGTAAGTGCTTGCAGGATTCGAACCGTCGTCTCGTTCACGACCCTTTACCACAACGCCATTCCCATATAAGGCTGCTCGATATTGCATTTCTTGTCGTTGGACCGTGCATTGTTAGCAATTTGTTTTTTTTTTTTTTAACATTCAGTACACCTCCTCCTTTTTTTCATGCTTGATCTGTGTTAAGATTTTTGACGCTCTGTCCACTGGGCCCTCTTACCACAAAATCTGAGGGGGAAGCGATGGGGAGTTTCCCTTCTCAGAAACCGGAGATGAAGTTTCTTTTGTTAGTTTCTTAATGTTGAAGCGAATATAAAATCTACTAAATCTGACTTCAAGAGGGTGAGCCAAAAATTGATTATTTTACGACACTCCTAAAATACATGAACTGGATTGATGTGTACAGTGCTCATGGCACGAACGAAAAATGCAGCCCCCTTACCTAATTCAGATTGTACCGAAGTCTACAAAGAAGCAACGATTACTGAAGGAGCAGAGACAACGAAGGAGCAACGAAGTTAATTAAAGACTCTGATGCGTTTAATGCTATTGAGTTCTCTGTGGAATCAGTCTATAGTTCTTTACAAGAAAAATTGCAAAATATTAAAGACACGTATAGGGCATCAAAGCAAATGCATTATGAGAAGTAGATAATCGCATCAGATAACAAAATAAAGCCAATATGATACAGTGAAGCACAACAGTGGTAGAAGCAGAAAAAGGGGAACAGATAGCATTAAGAGCAAATGATACATTGATAACGGATGTATGCAATGTTGCAAAACTTTTTACAGAATCTTTTCATTACTATTACTGAAAAATAG
The DNA here is from genome assembly GCF_023898315.1 of Schistocerca nitens. Lineage (NCBI taxonomy): Eukaryota > Metazoa > Arthropoda > Insecta > Orthoptera > Acrididae > Schistocerca > Schistocerca nitens. Next base: position 58,208,391 of record NC_064621.1, read on the forward strand.
GAGTTGTCACTTTCAGTAGATGTTGCCATGGTATATTCCAGACCACTCATTACAAATAATCTCAGTAATATGAATATGAACATCGCTATAGAAGCAGATGTAAGGCCCACCATTAAATATTTACAATGAACACAATTTTTAAATAACTTTCTAGCAGCTGTAAAAAGATTAATTACAAATAAACTTCAGTTTAAGAGGAGCCTAAAGGATTAGTTGATGGATAATTTATTTTGCTCCATTGATGAATCTCTTAGTAGAGCTAACGGATGTGTATACGTTACTTATAATAAACTGAAGCGCCAAGAAACCGATATCGGCATGCGTGTTCAAATACAGAGATATGTAAACAGGCCGAATACGGCGCTGCGGTCGTCAAAACCTATTCAAGACATCAATTGACTGGCGCAGTTGTCAGATCGGTTACTGCTGCTACAATGGCGAGTTAGCAAGATTTAAGTGACTTTGGTGTTATAGTCGACACACGAACGATGGACGCAGCATCACCGAGGTAGCGATGAAGTGGGGATTTTCTCGTACGACTATTTCACGCACCGTGAATATCAGGAATCCGGTAAAATATCAAATCCCCGACATCGGTGCGGCCGGAAAAAGATCCTGCAAGAACGGGACCAACGACGACGGAAGAGAATCGTCAACGTGACAGAAGTGCAACGCTTCCGCAAATTTCTGCAGATTTTAATGCTGGGCCATCAACAAGTGTCAGCGTGCGAACCATTCCATGAAATATCATCGATATGGGCTTTCGGAGCTTGAGGCCCACTCGTGTACCCTTGATGACTGCACGACACAAAGCTTTATGACTCGCCTGGGCCTGTCAACACCGACCTAGGACTGTTGATGACTGGAAACATGTCGCCAGGTATGACGAATCTCGTTTCAAATTGTATCGAGCGGACAGACGTGTACGGGTATGTAGACAACCTATGAATCCATGGACCTTGAACGTCAGGAGGGATCTGTTCAAACTGGTGAAGGCTCTGTAATTGTGTGGGGCGTGTACAGTTGGGTGTTATGAGACCTGTGATACGTCTAGATACGTCTCTGACAGTTCACACGTACGTAAGCATCCTGTATGATCACCTGCAGCCGTTTGTGTCCTTTGTGCATCCCGACGGACTTCGGCAATTCCAGCAGGACAACGCGACACCCCACACGTCAAGAAGTGCTACAGAGTGGCTCCAGGAACACTCTTCTGAGTTTAAACACTTACGCTGGCCACCAAACTCCCCAGACATGAACATCATTGAGCACATCTGGGATGCCTTGCAACGTGCTGTTCAGAAGAGACACCCACCCCCTCGTTCTCTTATACATTTACGGACAGCCCTGCAGGATTCATGGTGTCAGTTCCCTCCAGCACTACTTCAGACATTAGTCGAGTACATTCCACGTAGTTTTGTGGCGTTTTGCGTGCTCACTGGGCCGTACGCGGTATTAGGCAGGTGTACCAGTTTCTTTGGCTCTTCACTGTGCCAAATAATGAGTATTATTTACAATCTGACTTCTGTAAAAATTCAGTAACCGTAATGCAATCATTGTAAATTGTTGTTGTGGTCTTTAGTCCTGAGACTGGTTTGATGCAGCTCTCCATGCTACTCTATCCTGTGCAATGTGCAAGCATCTCCCAATACGTACTGCAACCTACATCCTTCTGAATATGCTTGGTGTATTCATCTCTTGGTCTCCCTCTACGATTTTTACCCTCCATGCTGCCCTCCAATACTAAATTGGCGATCCCTTGATGCCTCAGAACATGTCCTACCAACCGATCCCTTCTTCTAGTCAAGTTGTGCCATAAACGTCTCTTCTCCCCAATCCTGTGTTGTAAAACGATTTTTCTGTTCGATGATGCATAGCTGTAATAGCCTAAGAATTATCGTGTGTATATCTGCGTATGGAACATATACATGTTTTGGAACAAGTTACTTTTTACCGCTAAAATGAAAGTATGTTTAAGACTATTTTTACTTATTGACCACCCATAACAAACCCTCCACTTAAGATGTGTACAAGGCAAAATAGCATATTTGTTTTTCTTTGCAATTATTTATTGTGTATTCCTGTTTCTACGAAATGTTCTACATCCTGGCGGAGTTTCTCACCACGGCTCTGTAGGAAGTGGGAGTCCATGTAATCTAATCTGATGTAATGTAGATGAGTCAACCAACATATTACGTGTTCCCACGCATTTCCCACGAGAAGATCATAAAGGTAAAATAAGAGAGATTCAAGCTCATACTGATGCTAACCAACAGTCATTATACCCACGCACAATTCGCGACTGGGACGGGAAAGGGAAGGAAGTGGCAGTGCTACAACAGCAGGCGGCTTGCGGCAAAGAGATGTAACAGCGGAAGTAGATACGCCAGAGCCGCCGTACAGGGTGACAAAATATCAGTAGCCTGCGTAGCAGTGAAGCCCAGCGTGCGGTGAGGTACGTGCGTGTCTTGTGTCGAGTTACATTCGTTACAGATTTCGGGCCTCCTTGTGACGTAGCTGGGCAGACAGAACGTGGCTTGCTGTACAGTTTGCAGAATGTGGCAGAGGCGAGGTCGCCGCGTGAACACGCCTTCGGCGGGCGGCCAATCACGTTCGTCCGCAAAGCCTGGCACGTGCGCTTACGTAACTCTGCCACCGAGGACGGCCCGACAGTTAGACGGTACTGTTTCACATTTGCTCGCTTTCCTGACCAACCGCTGTAGGCAACGGACTTGCTTGTAAGCTTTGGGCCGCAGACTGGGTTACCTGCTGGCATGGATACAGCGCCAGCTACCGACGGTCAGTTTGTGACAAGCAGCTGCGACTGTAGCTATTTACTCGACGACGAACACACAGCCACCCACTCAATTAATAAACTTTGAATGAAAGAGTTCATTGATATTTTTTTTTTGTCATCAGTCTACTGACTGGTTTGATGCGGCCCGCCACGAATTCCTTTCCTGTGCTAACCTCTTCATCTCAGAGTAGCACTTGCAACCTACGTCCTCAATTATTTGCTTGTATTCCAATCTCTGTCTTCCTCTACAGTTTTTGCCCTCTACAGCTCCCTCCAGTACCATGGAAGTCATTCCCTCATGTCTTAGGAGATGTCCTATCATCATGTCCCTTCTCCTTGTAGGGTCACCGCCAGACACCACACTTGCTAGGTGGTAGCCTTTTAAATCGGCCGCGGTCCGCTAGTATACGTCGGACCCGCGTGTCGCCACTGTCAGTGATTGCAGACCGAGCGTCACCACACGGCAGGTCTAGAGACACTTCCTAGCACTCGCCCCAGTTGTACAGCCGACGTTCATAGGAATGGTTCACTGACAATCACGCTCTCATTTGCCGAGACGATAGTTAGCATAGCCTTCAGCTACGTCATTTGCTACGACCTAGGAAGGCGCCATTACCAGTTATATTGAGCTTATTATAAAGCCTGTACCGTCAAGAGCGATGTACACCAATTATGGATTAAAGTTAAGTATTACATCATCTACGTACTTTATTTTCAATTCTCAAGACATTGTCCTGTTCCAGACCTCACGCTAGTCTGCGTGTAATTAAACGCGTGCATTTCGGCCTCCTCCAACAACACGGTGTTGGCTCTTCTGCCAACACTTCACTCCTTATCAGTGTTTTCCACATTTTCCTTTCCTCTCCGATTCTGCGTAGAACCTCCTCATTCCTTACCTTATCAGTCCACCTAATTTTCAACATTCGTCTATAGCACCACATCTCAAATGCTTCGATTCTCTTCTGTTCCGGTTTCCCCACAGTCCATGTTTCACTACCATACAATGCTGTGCTCCAGACGTACATCCTCAGAAATTTCTTCCTGAAATTAAGGCCGGTATTTGATATTAGTAGACTTCTCTTGGCCGGAAATGCCTTTTTTGCCATAGCGAGTCTGCTTTTGATGTCCTCCTTGCTCCGTCCGTCATTGGTTATTTTACTGCCTAGGTAGCAGAATTCCTTAACTTCATTGACTTCGTGACCATCAATCCTGATGTTTTCTCGCTGTTCTCATTTCTACTACTTCTCATTACCTTCGTCTTTCTCCGATTTACTCTCATACTGTGTACTCATTAGACTGTTCATTCCGTTCAGCAGTTCATTTAATTCTCCTTCACTTTCACTCAGGATAGCAATGTCATCAGCGAATCGTATCACTGATATCCTTTCACCATGTATTTTAATTCCACTCCTGAACCTTTCTTTTATTTCCATCATTGCTTCCTCGATGTACAGATTGAAGAGTAGGGGCGAAAGGCTACAGCCTTGTCTTACACCCTTCTTAATACGAGCACTTCGTTCTTCATCGTCCACTCTTATTATTCCCTCTTGGTTGTTGTACATATTGTATATGACCCGTCTCTCCCTATAGCTTACCCCTACTTTTTTCAGAAACTCGAACATCTTGCACCATTTTATATTGCCGAACGCTTTTTCCAGGTCGACAAATCCTATGAAAGTGTCTTGATTTTTCTTTAGCCTTGCTTCCATTATTAGCCGTAACGTCAGAATTGCCTCTCTCGTCCCTTTACTTTTCCTAAAGCCAAACTGATCGTCACCTAGCGCACTCTCAATTTTCTTTTCCATTCTTCTGTATATTATTCTTGTAAGCAGCTTCGATGCATGAGCTGTTAAGCTGATTGTGCGATAATTCTCGCACTTGTCAGCTCTTGCCGTCTTCGGAATTGTGTGGATGATGCTTTTCCGAAAGTCAGATGGTATGTCGCCAGACTCATATATTCTACACACCAACGTGAATAGTCGTTTTGTTGCCACTTCTCCCAATGATTTTAGAAATTCTGATGGAATGTTATCTATCCCTTCTGCCTTATTTGACCGTAAGTACTCCAAAGCTCTTTTAGATTCCGATTCTAAAACTGGATCCCCTATCTCTTCTAAATCGACTCCTGTTTCTTCTTCTATCACATCAGACAAATCTTCACCCTCATAGAGGCTTTCAATGTATTCTTTCCACCTATCTGCTCTCTCCTCTGCATTTAACAGTGGAATTCCCGTTGCACTCTTAATGTTACCACCGTTGCTTTTAATGTCACCAAAGGTTGTTTTGACTTTCCTGTATGCTGAGTCTGTCCTTCCGACAATCATATCTTTTTCGATGTCTTCACATTTTTCCTGCAGCCATTTCGTCTTAGCTTCCCTGCACTTCCTATTTATTTCATTCCTCAGCGACTTGTATTTCTGTATTCCTGATTTTCCCGGAACATGTTTGTACTTCCTCCTTTCATCAATCAACTGAAATATTTCTTCTGTTACCCACGGTTTCTTCGCAGCTACCTTCTTTGTACCTATGTTTTCCTTCCCACTAATTGATATAAGTCGGTAACCGGCAATTGGCATTTTTTCTTTCATAGTAAGAAGCAGATATTACTTAGAGCTTCAGAGCAAGAGGCAACGTTTGACTGAAACAGAGTAGAGGAATACAGTAGATAACAAACGGCTATCTTTGAAAGCATTAAATAGGTAAAGAGACAAGGCATTATACAAATACTTGGATAACACAGGTGATAATCTAAGTAACGAAAGGAGAAAATATAAAAATGCAACAAGTGAAGCAGGCAAAAGAGGAAACAGACGTCTGAAAGATGAAACTGGTAGAAATTGCAAAATGGTTAAGCAGTAATGGCTAGAGGACAAAAGCAAGGCTGTAGAAGAATGTATGGGAAAAATGGGTACCGCCTATAGAAAGATTCAAGAAGCATTTTCGGAAAAGACAAACAATTATATTCGTATCGAGAGCAAATGACAAGACAACACTAAGCAAATAAAAGCTGCAAGCTGCAAGGCAGACGGAATGTGTATAGGGGATCTACAAGGGAAATGAACTTGAAGACAATTTTTGATTAGGAAATGGCACACTGAAAGTGGCGATCATTAATCACTGAAGAGCAAATTCAAAACTTAAGGGGCTCCGGAACGCCCTATACTTGCAATGTAAAAATAACGCTTATAAATTACATCTTTCCTCACAAAGTATTTGAGGTAGGAAGTTGAACTTTTTACAGATTATTTATTGGAATATGGGCTACAACTTAACACAAGGATTTTACAAAATTTTAGTTCAGTTATTAAAGATGATTTTTTTTTCAATTGTAATGAAAATTCACATTTTTTTGCAATTTTTTATTTATATATTCAAAAATATACAGTATTTTGGAAAAAGGCTGTGTTAAATTATGCAGAAGGTACTGTGTAACATTTACTGAAAGTTTGAAACAAATATGTTTGGAAGATCCTTAGAAAACATGTAATTAGTATGAGAAAATAAAAGTTTTGGGAATCGAGCGACAAAGATTGGATTAACTTTTTAGTGCATTCCAGGTCCATAGGATGGATTATCTTCATCCTCTGCAAACGCCTCCTCCAGCTTCCTCTTGTTCCTCCTCCTGTTTACTCTTGCCTGTACTTCTAGACTCTTTACAGCCCTGTCTGCAGCCCGAAGGCGTTCCTTGTCTAAAGCAAGCATCGCTCGTACCATGTTAGAACCTATCTTCATTCCCATATTTCTAAATACCTTGCACCTTACAATGTTGCCATCATTGAAAGTCGCAACAGCATCATACACACCAAAGTGAAGTGTTTCTATTCCAACAAATACAGTCTTGGGGATTCTCGACCATATAACACTATTTACACTTTCATTGGGGTTTTGAGTTTTTCCGTGAATACACTTTTTCAACAGTTCAGGTGCTGCTAAGTCTCTGAAAATAGGTTTTATACTTTATCTCACATCACTAAAATGTACCTGATGAACACGGACGTTAATAATAACACCATTTGACAGCAGTTTAACAGCGCCACAGTGGGTCACGCCCAAGTAGAACACATTTCAAAAAAAATTAAAAATAGTTGTAGTCTTCGGAATTGAATAAATTATATATCTATTAAAAGGTAATAGTCTGCAGATTCAGAAAACGCAAATAAGTAAAAATTGAACTTTTCATGATTTTGAGCCTTTCCGGAGCCCCTTAACAGAGTCAAAGAAGGGGAAGTAAATGACAGTGATAGGAGACGGAATACTGCGAGAAGAATTTGACAGAGCACTGAAAGATCAAAGTCCCCTAGAGCAGGCGATATTCCCTCAAGACTATTGACATTCTTGGGAAAGCCAGCCATGAGAGAACTGTACCAACTGGTGTGCGAGATGTATTAGACAGGCGAAATACCCGCCGACTTCTGGAAATTGTAATAATCCCAATTCCAAAGAAAGCAGATGTGAACAGTTTAATAAATCATGCTTGCAAAATCATGAAACGATTTATTTGCAGACAAATGGAAGAAATGGTAGGAGGCGACCACAGGGAGACGTTTCCGGAAAAATGTAGGAACACTCGAGTCCATTCTGAATCAACGGCTTATCTTAGAGGACATGTTAAAGAAAGACAAAGCTAAATTTACAGCAATTGTAGGTTTCGAGAAAGCGTTTGACAATGTTGATTAGAATACCCTCCTTGAAATTCTAAAGATAGTAGGGATAAAAACTGGGAGCGAATAGTTACAGTTCGTACAGAAACCTGGCTTCAATTATAAGAGTCGAGAAACATGGATGGAATCAATGACTGAGCTGGGGTGAGAAAGGATTGCAGCCTATCCCCGACGTCGTTCAGTCTGTACTCTGAACAATCAGTAAAGGAAACCAGAGTAAAATTTGGAGAAGGTATTAACTTTGAGGGAGAAGAAATAAAATCTTTGAGATTTGCTAGTGTCTTTGCTATTCTGTCAGAGACAGAGAACTTAAACGGAATGGACAATGTCTTAAAAACGATTATAAGATGAACATCAACAAAAGTAAAACAAGGCTACAGCAAAGTAATAGAATTAAATCTGGCGATGCTGAGGGAATTAGGAAATGAGACACAAGAAATAGTTAGCACTAATCAGCAAAAAGGAAACCAAGAAACTTAACAGAAACTCAAATAGATTACTTTTACTATTTAAGCAGCTAACTAAATCATTGCCGAAGTATAGAGGTTAATAATTGCAGACTGCCTATGTCAACGGAAGTATTTCTGAAATACAAGATGTTAACATCGGATATGCATTTAAGAGTTAGGAAGTCTATTCTGCAGAATATGTATGTAGCGTAGCCTTGTAAGGAAGTGAAGCATAGGCGATAAGCAGTTGACTGAAGAAGAAAATAGAAGCTTTTGAAATGTGGTGCTAAGGAATAGTGAGGATTAGATGGGAAGAGCGCGTACTAATAAGGAGCTACCGAATCGAACTGGGGAAGAAAAGAAATTAATGGCACAACCTGAGTGAAATAAGGACTCGATTGATGTGACACATTCTGAAGCATCAATATGTTGTTACTTTGGTACTGGAGGGAAGTGTGTAAAAATTCTGGAAGGAGTCGAGTACTGTAAGCAGGTTTAAATGGATGCAGGTTGCAGTAGATATTCGGAGACGAAGAGGCTTGCACGGGATAAATTACCGTGGAGAGCTGTGTTAGACCAGTCTTGAGACTGAAGACCACAATAACAGAATTAATGTACGCTGTGGTACCAATACGTAGATACATAATTAAAGTGGCAACTCGTATTCGTTGTAGTTATTTGTAGCGTCAACTGATGATGCCACTGCTGTAGGTAGATCTAAGTACCGCAACATTACTGGAAGCTTACGTACTAATGCTTTGTTTGACTGTAATTCAGTTTGCTGCTCATTCTGCTTATCGTTGTAGTCAGATTTTAAGTGTTTTGTGAAACTGATGTCCAAGATTTCAGTTCATCTGAAAATGGGAAGAAGAAACCAAAGACGAAGCTAGAACAGTAGTGTAGGTAATGAGTAACATACTGCTTATAAAAACAAGAATAAGGACGTATGATTACAAACGTCAGCGAACGACATTTTAATTTCAATTACCTTTTTGCCCCACATTTTAAACATTACTACTGTTTTAGACTATATTGAGCCTACAGGATTTTAGATAAGGCAGGATAAATCTAAGATTTAGGTAGTTCCTCAAGAAACTACGCAGAAACATTGAGGTTTCCTGTTAGCTAGGCTTCAAGGCCGTCGATCACGTAACAAGCTACGATAGTCGTCTGTTACAAGGAAAAGCTAAGGTCACTTCCACGACAGAGAGAGAGGCAGTTTATTCAGAAACGAAAGTGAGATGAGCAAAACTCTTAAGGCTCCTGTAGTACTGCTGAACGAACAATGGAAAAGAATATTCGTTCCATGTGTGACTGTTTGAGGCGGGGTGAGGGGGAACAAGGGATTACACTACAGAATTATAAGTGCCTATGAACTCATTTAATGATTGAACTCACCTCAAATTGCACAAACCGACATAGACATAGATCTCTTTTGATTTTGAAAAATACAAACATTTTGTAGCAGTTATTTGGAGTGTTGAACCTGCTTACAGCATAAGTTTGAGTAGTTTTTCTCTAAACCTAGAATTGTTTATTATTATGAGCAGTTAACAAAACAGTAAATAAATATTTCGTTCAAATTATTACCACCAAGTACTTTTCATCACTATCCTTGAGTGACCAGTTAGACTTCAGATCAGGGTAAGGTATGAGAGAAGCAGTATTGGCAACACGTCAGATTTTGAAAACAAGATTAGAAGTAAACTATTAAATGTACGCTCATGTTCAGAAAAAACAGAACACCTTGAACAACTAGAGATAGGACTTTCATACTCACACGACATGTACAATCGACAGCAAAAAAAGTGGCTCACCCCTGAATTCCAACGTGTAGGCTGCACCTGAATGTATGCAATCAACATACCATATCTGTGTTACACATAGTCGCAACCCTCCACAGTACAGTCGTTGTAAGATACATAATGGGTACCGCTAGAGACTACTAGAGAACACCAGTCTTTATATGACAGTCTGTCCAGATGTAAAGTAACACCACGTTGTACAGAAGAGATCAGACAGTCCTTAACGTTTGTAAACTAAACTTAATTACAATAAGTGACATTTTAAATGTTATGAGACAACTAGTTTTGTCACATAAATCGTTCAGTAATCCTTAGGCACAATTAAATATTTGAGACAGTATATGGATTTATAAAGTTGTATGGCAATTGGAAACAAGTTCTTTGCTGTCTAAAAGGTTTACCCAACACATGTTGAATGTCGTTCAACGTTCAACGGGGAGTGGTTTCGCATCAGCTTTATGTAATACTAAGCAGTTAAAAGAAAACGTGATTAACGGCGGCAATGACTCTACGGAAATCCCAACATTAACAGCGAATCACAAGTAACATCATTGTTCACATTACTCATCAACAGTTACTTGTACACGAAGTTGTACTTTAAATGACATGATCAACGTCTTCGTTCTGGATCCGGATGCAAACCCAGAACGAAAAGCCATTGTTAACCAAGCAAAACTTTCTGCCTTATCGAGACTCGATAACTAGGCAGAAAGAGACGTCAAATATTGACGTTTGCACCAGTATCAGTTATCAATTCTCAACTTGAACGTAAATGAGGATAATGTTTGTACGAAAGCAGGAACCCTAACGTGACAATTACCTTCTTGGTAATTAACTTCGAAAGACGTTGTATAGTGTTGCATTGTCAAGGAATAAAGGATGCACATGTTTAAAATTGAAATGCCATCATGTAATGCTGGGGACAAGGATGCGAACCCAGCACCTAATCGGATTGTTGAATAAGTACGTAAAATCACAATGTAGATATCACAGTTTGTCACCATTAGTGGGGTTGGGACCTTAAATGACGACTGAAGTTGTATTGCCTGACCGGGATTCGAACCCGACGCCTACCGCCGTCGTTGTGTAACCAGGAACAGACGAGAAATGGACTATGTTGGTCCACCATCAGCGAGATGTGCACACGTTTAACTAGAAATAAGGTGACGAAAACGTCTACGCTGACTGAGAGTCGAACACCTCACACATGGTTATGAAGACACGTTAATAATCAACTTCATATTCAGTAGTAGCTAGGAGTAGCATGTTTAGTTGCAAACCTTAAGGCCTTACTCATCCCTAGTAACGTGCTGCCTAATATCTGCGTTATCATGATGTTAATTTACAAGTGGATTGACTGCCGTAAAGAGCAATGTTCTCTATTAGTCGTGTATCATTGAGATGTAAATGAAGTGCCTCAGCAGAAAGTAATTTCCGTCGCGCAGCACGTATTGTTTCAGAGACACTGAGTACATGTTACAAGTGCACAAAACGTGTATTATATACTAAGTATATACTATTATTTGGAGAAGCTGCCGCCAAACCTGTTTACTTTTACATTCCGCTTAGTTGTCGTGGTTGAAAACAGGTTTTCTTAAGGCTACATCTAATGCACAGCGCTTACAAGTTAGTATAGTTTCTTGCCTCATGCTATTGCTAGCTAGGTGAAATATTTTGTTTAGCTATGTTTAAAATGAATGTATTTTTGAAAGTATTGGTCCAAATGGCTCTGAGCACTATATGACTCAACTGTTGTGGTCATCAGTCCCCTAGAACTTAGAACTACTTAAACCTAACTAACCTAAGGACATCACACACATCCATGCCCGAGGCAGGACTCGAACCTGCGACCGTAGCTGTCGCGCGGTTCCAGACTGAAGCGCCTAGAACCGCTCGGCCACTCCGGCCGGTCGAGGTAGAGTCGCCGCTCTCATTGAGGAAGGAGGATGTTCCATCAGAGAAGCTGGCAGACGTTATGGCGTACCTCATACCACTGCAACGAGATGATGGAGGATCTGCCTTGAAAGAGGCACCACCGAGAGGAGTCCTGGCTCAGGCAGGAAGAGAGTGGTCTCACAGCAGAAGGACAGGGACCTAGTGTCTAGGAGCAGAGAAAATCCCTTTCTGAACGCTAAACAGTTGCGGCGGGAGACCAGCTTCCCCGGCTCCAGTGACACGATTCGCCGAAGGCTGAGGGACGCTGGACTGCATGCACGACGATCCGCCGTGAAACAAGAGCTCAGCGAAGACAACGTTTTATACCGGCTAGCATTTGCGGAGCTCCATCTGAGGGCGTCGTGGGACAACGTCATTTTCACTGATGAGAAGGTGTTTTCCACCAGTGACGACGGTCCACGAATCGTTTACAGGCCGCAAGGGACTCGCCATCGACGCGAATATGTAACCACGACGAGAAGAAGTGGCCGGCTATCTGTTACCTGCTGGGGTTGGAATTCTGCGAGAGGGGCGGGAATTCTTCACAGGATAGAAGGAACTCTGGACAGCGCGCAGTATGCCCACAGATTGGAAAATGTGATGCTTACGTCAGTGCGAATGCTGTACGCAGAAGGGGACGTCACATTGGAAGAGGACCATTCTCCCATTCACAAGTCTGCATTTGTTCAGCAGCGGCTCTCCACGATTGGCGTCAACGTCATGGGCTGACCGTCACGGGCGGCTGATACGAACTCCATGGAAAACATGTGGGCTGAGGTCGCCAGAACATTAACAGAGAACTGGCCACGAAACCAACCAACTACTGCGGACGCTCTTTGCGTCCTGGAAGCCTGGGAGGATGTTGCTTCTTCAGGCTGTTACGTCCGACGGCTTATATATTCTATGCCAAGACACGTGATGGAAGTACAAAATAATGAAGGATTCTGAACAAAATATTAGAGTTCTTAAAATGTTTTGTTATGTCTTGTTTTGCGTCATTTTTCCTGATTGGAAGCTAGTGGAAGATCGCGTGGCAACAGAAAAGATACAATATGGGTTAGCTTTCCTTTGAGTTGCCTTTTTAATTCAAGTGGGTTTCTTTTGAATATACAGTTTGTTAAGTATTCTATTTTGATTTCATTTATACCCTGTCTACATACTTACAAACTAATCAGCGTAGATGGACTCTGTCACAGTAGTTTTTGCCGGCCGCGGTGGTCTAGCGGTTCTAGGCGCTCAGTCAGGAACCGCGAGACTGCTACGGTCGCAGGTTCGAATCCTGCCTCGGGCATGGATGTTTGTGATGTCCTTAGGTTAGTTAGGTTTAAGTAGTTCTAAGTTCTAGGGGACTGATGACCACAGATGTTAAGTCCCATAGTGCTCAGAGCCATTTGAACCATCTGAACAGTAGTTTTTGTTATTTCAAATGCGTCTCTCTCCTCCCCTCCATCCATGAATACACCCTCCGTTCTCCACACAATACGCCAACGATTTCATATTATGTTTGCTCGCCGCGCGGGATTAGTCGAGCGGTCTAAGGCGCTGCAGTCATGGACTGCGAGGCTGGTCCCGGCGGAGGTCCGAGACCTCCCTCGCGCATGGGTGTGTATGTTTGTCCTTAGGATAATTTAGGTTAAGTAGTGTGTAAGATTAGGGACTGATGACCTTAGCAGTTAAGTCCCAATTCCAATGACGCGGTTTCCAATGACGCTACATTCTCTCATTTAATTGCTGCTGTCTTTACTCTCTGTCATTGCTCTCACCACCTATGAAACGATATTCTTTGATCTCCCCTTCCCTATAACCCATTCTTCGTTCTGAGAACTGTCCTTCCTTATCTCTCGGTCGTAAGATAAAACGAACCGTGGCACACATCTAAGTAAGCAATACTTTGCAAGCATTTCTCGTTTATATTTTCCACTTCTGCACTTCTATCCATTCCCAGATCCCGCCCTCCTTCCTGTTACGCGTCCCTTGACATCTGCATCTACATCTAAATGAATACTCTGCAATTCATAATTATGTGCATGGCAGGGGGTTCTGTGGTCTGATGGATTAATCTTGTATTGATGAGTAAAACGTGTAGGTTCACATCTCACGTCAGGAGTAGATTTTTAACACTCACAAGTAGCTCTCCTTCACCCCTAGTAACGCCAAGTGCAGAACGCCGGTAAGCTCCGTAGTTCAATATCCGCAGTAAAGATAACATCCCTTCGCTGCGGACTGGGCATTCGTTTGAGCTGTGACAGATGGAGAAATCCCGTAAGGCAGAGACTCTGTCACCAGTAAGCCGTCGTAAACTAGAAAACGTATTTAATGAACCAATGGGCATGTAAGTTCACAAGGCTCTTACTTTATTTGAAACTGAGACGTTGAAAATTGTGGTGCTGGACTGGGATTAGAATTCGATTTCACTATGTTTCCGAAGATAGCAAACTCTTCTAGGCGTCCTCGAAAGGCACCTATCTGGTTTCGAATCCTGATCAGCACAAAATTTTCATTATTTCATTTCAAGCCCTAGCATGTGCACTCCGAACTACTGGTGAAAAATACTTGCATTTTCAACGTCTCTTCGTGCGTTGTGAGCTGTAACGTGTTCGTTTCAACTCACAGCCACATGATGAGCTTTTTATCACAACATTACAAGATCAAACGTTTCCTTACATCTTTTCAAGTTCTACGGATTTGGGCATGACGTTGTGTTCGTTGTGATCACCAATGACGACATGTTGTGGATTCAACTTCTAGCCAGCAGAGTATTTCCCATCACATCATTGAAAGTACAAACATGCCATTCCTAGCTATTAGTGGAAAAGAATTTGATAGTTAAAGTTTCTTCATGACCACGTGTGCGGGGTTTGAATTCCATTCAGCACAGAACTTTTCGTCGGCTGATTTCTAGCTAAACATGCGCCCATCTCGCTGCCGGTGAACCAACAATAGCTATTTATCGTCTGTTCCTGGCTAGAAAACGACGGTGCTAGATGCTGGGTTCGAATCCCAGTCAAGCAAAAACAATTCTATCGTCAATTAAGCATCCAGCATTTCGCTATTGGTGAAAACATTTGATATTTAACTTCTGATTTTATGTACAGTCGTGCTCAAAAGGATCCAAACGACCTGAATTGCATTTCACCTGATTCCCACGCGACCTACATAACGCAGCTGTCTAGCAGGTCCCCTAATCGCTTCTTGGTACAGTAGTTTGACAATTGAAAATGGTTCCAACAAATCACCACTAGAAAACACTGCTCTGTATCGCAATGTCGTATGGCTAGGGCCTCCCGTCGGGTAGACCGTTCGCCTGGTGCAGGTCTTTCGATTTGACGCCACTTCGGCGACCTGCGTGGCGATGGGGATGAAATGATGATGATTAAGACAACACAACACCCAGTCCCCGAGCGGAGAAAATCTCCGACCCAGCCGGGAATTGAACCCGGGACCTTAGGATTGACAGTCTGTCACGCTGACCACGCAGCTACCGGGGCCGGACTGTATCGCAATAACTTAAGATTTAAGGTAATACCACGATAATACAAATATCAGGAAACATCTCATCACAAATAAGACTGTCCTTAAGGCTTGTAAGCTCGCATTTATTGTAATAAATGACATACCTGAAATGTTAGCCGGCGGTTCTAGGCACTTCAGTCCGGAACCGCGTGACTGCTACGGTCGCAGGTTCGAATCCTGCCTCGGGCATGGATGTGTGTGATGTCTTTAGGTTAGTTAGCTTTAAGTAGTTCTAGGTTCCAGGGGACTGATGACAACAGATGTTGAGTCCCATAGTGCTCAGAGCCGTTTCAACCAATCATGCAGGCTAAGATTTCGTGGCTGACGGAAATTAACAGTCATTCCTGACTAGGCCTAAAGAGAGTGATATACCTCATTTTTGGACAGTATCAGTTAGCACTTATCAACTTTAAATTACATAACGTAACATTTTTAACGGACGCGAATTCCCACCCAGCATCTATTGTCCCTGTTAACGAACTACGAGAGATGTTAAATATTGCTACTTCACAAGTAACTTACTTGAAATGCAGTGAGGTAAAGCTTTGTGTTGGAATGGGATTCGAACCTAGAACGTAATCGGATGGTTATCGAAGCACAATCAACATTGACATATCGGCTTTTCTCGGCGGTAGCTATATGCATTAAATGAAATGACGAGACGAAACATTAATTTTTCCATCCCAGGACTCCATCCCGGCACCTATCGCTGTTATATTCTGTTATATTCTAGAGAAAATGAGCGTTAAGTATGGGTTTGTTACACCAGCAGTGACATGTGAGCATGTTTGAACTAGAAATAATATGACGAAGTGTTCAGTGCTGACTGAGAATCGAACCACACACGTATCGTTGTTGACTACACACAAAGAGACGTCAGCTAACGAATTTTTCTCCACCAGCAGCTCGGAATAAAATCCTTGAACTTACAGTGATCTCGCAAATAGTTCTGTGTCTCGCTGGGAGTAAAAAAACGTCAGATATCGTTAGTGTTGACAACGAATGAAAATGCATTAAAAATAAAAATTATTATCCACCAGCAGAGAGGTGTTCTCATGCTAGAGCTTGATAATACATAGTGAAAAGTTTAGTGCTGGGCCAGGATTCCAACCCATTCATGCGCAATATGTGGAGATGTTGAGGAATCTGCAGTTTTGGACAAACAACAAGTTGTAGTCGAGCTGTATTGTCACGAAGGGATCAAATTCAGCGTTAAGGGCGTCTGAGTTGCATTCCCAGTTCAGAACCAATTTTATCGACATACAGAAGCTCAAATAAAAGGTGGAATAAGTGTCCTGTGACCATACACAGGGTTTGTTTCGTCACTAGAAATAAATAACTAGTATAAGAAAGGTTACTGGTGATAGAGTTTCTACATGTCGCCACTCCTTACTTTATTGTGGTTTCACCTAACGTCTACTTGGTAGAGAAGGAATATCATGTTTAATGTGATTTTCAGACCACAATGCCATTATACCTTCTTCACTTGGCGTAGTCAGAAGAGAATAGAATCTGCCTCTTCCTATCAAAAAACATCGCCAGAAGTTGGAATCGAACCGGGACCAACATCATATGAAACTATCATCAGTCCAACAGACCACCATTTCTCTATCATAACACCATTGCGGCACACAAGATGAGAATTCTGACACACACGCTCCCTGTCGTGGTTTGCAGCAAGTTCAGTACATTCATTTACTTGGTTGACCGAATCGCCATGAACTAGCTGCCTTGGCTACCCAGTGCATACATTCGACTCTATTTTGTAATCACCGAAATAAAATAACGTAACTGCCACCTACACAGAACGGCCAACAGTGTAGGATGCAGAAATTTAAATAGGAAGAGTTCCTTTCCAATTGAGCTACTCTATTGCGCTATCTGTTCGTTGAAACCATCGTGCAGTGCAAAAGAAATGCTGTAACTGTCTGTCTCTCATATGCATTATCTCACAGCACTGTGGAGTGCCGAAATTCTGGAGGAACTGTTGTTCACTTCCAGAGGTGCTGTAGCTACGTCGCAGCGAGTAGCGTAACGGTAAACGTCGCGTGTTCCAGTACATTCGCTACTACATTTTTTTAAAATGCAATTCTGCTGTCTGCTGAAGTTAACAATTTAATGGAACTTTGAACATAATTCTCTTCACTTTTCAACCCAAAATAGTCGCATGTTGAAAATAGGCTAACTTCTGCGTCATTTTGTTGTTTTCAGGTTTAATAGACGGCCAGGCGACAGATGCGTCTCCAAGCTTTTGTATTATGTATGGGGAGAATGTATCGTGCCAAAATAGTCAGAAAAGTATTTTCTACATTAGCTGTCGTCTGGTAGTGACATTTTATTGTTCTTCAAACCTTGTTTGACAGCTTTAACTCAGAACAAGTTTTCTACATGCATGTAATCAATAAACTGCATGTGCATTTCAGACTGTTATAGATATTATCAGAGAATTCGCATATATCGTTGATGATTAATTTCTCTCTCATGTTTAGTATTGTTTTAACAACACTAAAAGAAACCTTACGAAAACTGTGCACTGTATTGTAAGAAATGAAATAAAACTACCCACGAGAACGTTACGACGAAAGTAAGTCCGTTTTAACAAAACTGAGTATCTGTACACAAGCGTGCCTCGATCTGCACGAATTAGTAAAATACTACTCACTTAGATTTCGATCGGGTCTGTGTTTAAATGGGATGCTGTGTCATACTCAACAGGTATGCAAATGTGGCATTTCATAAAAAAAGTTACGTATTCCTAGAAACCCAAAATTTGCTTCTCAGCAGCGGAAAGAGGCGTTACCTGTGTGAAGCATTGTAAGTTTTTCACCATTGCAATTTGAGCTGAAAGTATTTTCTTGAGATTTGCTAATCAATTTATTTCCTTCATACTTATCACCCTGGCATGGGAGTCTTAAGTGAAGAACATTATTGAATTTCGTATCGTTGCCGGTCGATTCGAATTTCTTCAGAGACGCTTTTATTGTATAGCAGCTTGGCAGTCAGAAAGCCGAGAACTACGACCATTAACACAACTTACAGAGTCGAGCTGCCAAGAGGATTTGATGTGTAAAGGTTTTCTTCTGATTTTGGTACAGAATTTTTTCTGGGAATTCGCAGCTCCATGAAATAATACACAATAAAAGCTCGCACGCGCTGCCCTACCACGGTTAGAACTGACGATTTTCTTAACCGTTGGAACACGAGACACGGGCGGTACCACGGGGCTACGGACACACGGCTGCCAGCACGCCACTCTCGCCATGGTATTGGTCGCTCAGCCTCATAACGCATCGTGAAAGATGTTAAAAGTTGTCACTCATGTGAGGAATAGCATTTCTTTAGCCAAAAAATTGAAATTTCTGTCTCTGTGTCTTAGTTTACGTGAGGATTATATACCACGAGTCATTCAAATGGAAAGGGAATATCAAGTGAATTTAGCGAGTCAGTTCAGTACCATACACGGAAGTGATTGCACTGTCACAGTGTTGCCAAATGTTTGTGGCGATGTTGCCAATTCTCAGCTGTGCTAGGAAAAGCTCTGTAGCGTTATGGGAGGAGAATCCTGAGCTCGTGTCATAGGAGGATACGGATAGGAGGCGCGGGGTTTGGTTAATATGCAGCGTTTTCTCCCACCAGCTGTGTCAAACATTCAGGTGTGTAATCTTCCATCATGATTACAGTTTCCCACAAAATATATACGAATAAAACATTCACCTTGTTACTTTGTTACAAAAGATTATTTCAGTACAATAAAAAGTCTTTGGAAATCAACTTTGACAACCTGTCACGTTATAGCAAACACTTTGCACATCGAAATGGATTGCATCTATGTGCAGTCTTGTGATCATACAAGTAGAATTTCATGAATTGCACGAGTATGTAGAAAAATGTTGGTGCGAATGGAAGCTGTAAGAAACACAGTTACCTAATTATTCTGTACCACGTGATAATCAATTCATTTGATAATTCAGAAGAGAAGAAACTAAAAATTATGCCCATTAAGACAGAAACTAAAGTGCACATGCGGGCACTGTGCAGATCTGCGCTTTTTCATCTTCAGATCTATACAAATAAGGTATACTAACCAGCGTATTCATTGCTTTCGTAATGTTTCCCTCTTGTTTAGTCTTCTTATGATGAACTGGATCAACACCCATGAGTCTGATTGTTTCTTTGTATCCTTCCATCTACTATCTTTGTGTATTATTGTTCGGTGTTCAAAAAGCAAAATATTATGCCTGCTCCCACGAGGTATTAAAATGAGGTCGCTAAAAGGCTAACGAATTAAAATACAGTGAGACGCCAATTTGTCTGTCGTCATGGTGTTAAGTGGACAGAAATAGTTTGGTGTTATTGTCGTCTTTTCTTATTCAGATTTTCATATTACCCTGACACAAGACGCCGAGATAAATGTGTATATTCTCCGTGACGAAACATCCCACATTCCATTCATCCTGATCCATTCGTTACGTGCATCGGCGGCAATGAGTGATAGGAAAGCTGTTGTGGGGTGACGAATAACAATAACAATGGTAGTAATTACAAATCAATAATCAAGAATGTTTACTGCATTACAGACGATGGTTGAGTGTTTAATTGGCGCCATGAGTAGGTGTTCTTACCACTTTGTTACTGAATTCTGCTCTAGTTGTTTGCAGAGAGAAAACAAAGAACCCTGTAGCCATACATATCGCTAGTACAACGAGATATTACCTATCAACTATCATTGCTTTACATCACGAGACGAACATGGCGTCACTGAGTTGATATTTGAAATACATTTCTGTTTTCTCTCTCTGTCTCTCTCTCTCTCTTTTTATTTTTATTTTAATTTTTTGAGGAAAGCATCGAGAAGCGCGATAATAAGCAAATAGGCATATAACCTGTTTACAGTTATTTTCATCAGGATACATAATGCAAAAATACAACTTTTAAGTGTGTTATTGCGTAATTCCAGTTATTGACAGTCTATTCGTGAGCTTGCTCGCATTCAGTGGGGTGAAACCTATCACAGAAGCAAGAAAACACAAATATTTCTTGCACCATGTGCAACACATAAAAGAAATCTCGCTGCACTGACGTGTTGTCCAATATACTGCACGGAAAACATATCTGATTCATGTTGCTAAATACAGCTTTATCAGATACCAATTTGGAAGCGTACCAAGTGTGTAAAAGTATATCTTGAAATACGCAGAAAGGTCCATAGAGGTATTCGACTGAATCATAGCCATGACCAAAATTATAACTGGGGTCGACAGCATCGTTGTCTACCACCTTGACAACTCGAACGGTGACAGTACTCGGCCGGTTACTTACGTTTACTGATATCAAAGCTACAGCATGAAAACACAAAAATGTTAATAACCCGAAGATCATTAGTTTTGGAACCCATAGAAAGTAAAGCAGACATCAGTCGCAAGAGTTGTTTGAACACCACTGTGCTTTAATAGGCACGGACTTGCTGGAGGTGGTATGCTGTTGCTTTCATCCGATCTTTGAGTTGACTTACCTAGCCAGTTAATAGGGGAACCTACAGTTTTACGTGGCTTTCGGACCACAGTGCAACTCGGCATTTTTCACATCAACAAACACTGCCCCAGGGGAAATATGTGTAAAACGGAACTGAGACCTTCGTATCCGTAGTCTTGCTCTTTATCACCTTGCCACCATGCAGCCAACACTTTCTGCTTGCCATTAAAATTAAGGATCTCTCGTTTGTGCCTGCGCTGGCACTCGCGTGTCCCTTAGGAGACCTTACCTTTGGGATTACCCTCGTATACGTGTGTGTAAACGCCTTCCGATGCCCACTCAAGGAAGACAAGGATACCTAGTCTAGCTTCAATATTACAAATACGCCACTGTTTGTGGATGAACGCAGACTTAGGTTGATAATCATTTTGAATATTTGTCAGTACTGTACCCATTGGTGTGAAACTCGTTTTCTACCAATGATTCCCACAACTACAGGAACACTACTTTAATACCTCTTACACAAAATACTTACGCAGTGCTATCAGACGAAAAGATCAACCTGGCACAAACTGTGGGAAGTTTGTGTTACAACCTTCGTACCTGGATAAAGAGGTTTTCCTATTTGAGATATCTGTGAACGTTGCTGCATAAGACGATTTAAGAAGAAATTAAATTTCTTCAGCTACGCCAATGTTTAAAGAAATCGTGTTAGCGGCACTAAATCGTGGTTTGTAAATCGTTTACCAGCCGTACTCTGCCGCATTTCGCTGGTTCGAAAGCAAAAAGCTTACTGACAAATTTCACAGAAGGAAAAGGGGGACGAAATGTCTCCCACTCGAAAGTCATGTTGCTTTACTTAAATTATTTCAAAATCGGGTAAAACGAACAATGAGGTTGTCAGTATAAGCACATTACTGATGTCAATATGATGTTGCACCGCCCAGGGCCTGTAATGATAAAGGGCCCGTTTAGATCAGGCATATTGTACACAGAAGTGGAAGAGAGAGCACCACTAAATTCTACAATCCGTATGCATTGCATACACACAGAAATTACTGTTACAGTGTACTTATAGAGCCCAATGATGAGTTGCAGATTTTCCGGTGAGAAAGAGCACTGGCAAACAGTCTTCGCTACATTAGGTTACATAAACTGGCGTCACTTTGAGCTAGAATTTATGGCCAGCGACTAAGTGTAGGGACAGTGAGTCGGATGCGGGTTTTGCAACTGTGAAGAAGGCAGCGCGTTTTCGTTATCAGGTAACGTCTTCATCAATTACTTTAGTTTTAATGTTATCCACGAGTAATTGTTGATGTTTGATACTAACAGGAAAAGGATTCCGTAGACAGGGAAAGAACTAGTTCTAGGGCAACTACTTCTATAATGACCAAAAGATGATCTTCAAGCACATGTGTTCCAGCAGTAGTGATAGTAATGATGACGGTGATAATCGAATTATCCGGTAACTTCACAATTCACAGCGGATTTCCTGGAACTAAGAAATTTCCTGAATTAGTGAAAATTTCAAAATGGCTTCAAATCGAGGTTATGACGCCTAGAAGGGTCTTTACATCCTGCTGACATGAGAATAGCATAATCTCCAAGTCAGAAGCTTGCTTCTACTTAGCCATTTAATAGACTCGCGTGTTTTTCCACCGTGACTGGTTCAGAAAGCTAAGCACATCATCCATTACAGCACACTCCTGGGGCTGGGAAATGTGGCCGCAATGGTCTGGTGGAACGAACTATCACAAGTGCAATGCGTGGGTTCAGGCATTTACGTTTAAGAGGCACAAACAGATTTACTTTACCTCTCGTAACCTCCAGAGAAAGCTGTTATAATCCAGAATCCGCATTAAACATCACGTTCCTTCATTCCAAACTGGGCAGAGCCGGTTTACGTTGGAAAATGACATAGTTGGAGGTCAGGGTGAACAGAAATACTGTCATCAGTAAACTTACATTAGAAAATTTTATTTTATTTGATGAACTGATAGCCGTCTAAAGGAACAGGGCTCTTATTTTGCTTGTACTTGATTGAACTAGAGACGTTGAAAAAATTGGTGCAGGACTGTGATTCGAATTCGTATCGCCTCTTTCGAGGATCTGAATCTCTCGGAACAGTATAGTTCAATCATTTCATTCCTTTTCCCAAGACTGCAGTCTTCTCTAGGTCTCCTCCAAAGGTAAATATGTGGGTTCGAATCCTGATCCAGAACAAAAATATTGATAATTTCATTTCAAGCCCTATCACGTGCACACCGGTCTGCTAGTGAAAATTAACGTGCATTTTTAATGTCTGTTCATGTTGCCAACAATTTCTGGACAAACACGCACACATCTTACTGTTGGTGAGTAAGCAATTGATACTTAAGCAATATTCGTGGACAATAAAGAAGAACGATAGGCGTGCGGTTCGATTGTAGCTCAGGCACAAAAATTTGTGTCCTTATTTTAGATTAAACACCTAGCAGCTGGCAAGAAAAACCGATACGTAACATTTGATTTTACTTAGTTAACAATCCGATTACGTCTTGGGTTCGTATCTCCGTCGCAGAACTTCACATCATGCGCTTCATCTTTAAATTCATACACACTTCGTTACTTCTGAATTGAGGTATACCAGACATCTTTCATGGTTAGTTAACAGGGATGAAAGGGTGTTGATAGGAGTCCCGGTATATTACAAAAACTGTCGTCTTATATTTTCAAGTTTAGATTTGGTTAGGCGAAAATTTCGGTACTTCATGACTCTTCATGGATAGTCAGCAATATGATATGATTAGATTAGATTAGATTAATACATTTCGTAATGATGTGGAACGAGTCATTTTAATGAAAGATTTCTTTACATACCAGTATTCAATTTCTTTACAACAATTTTTTACTCTCTCTCTCTCTCTCTCTCTCTCTCACACACACACACACACATTCTCTTTTTATTTTTATTTGTTTGTTGTGCTCGACTATCGGCAAGACACGAAAACGTCCGTGAATGAGTTTCTTAGTTTTCAGTACAGTTACGAAAGAAATATAAAAACAACTATGAGAGTTACTGATTTATGATGCTTAGTAGCAGTCAGTTCTGAGTATTATTAGTAACTAAGCTCCAGTCCCTAAACCTAGTTACAGAAATGCGAATCAGACGCATTACGTATTCCGGGCCGTAACAGCCGCGTCTTTGAGGTGCCAGCTATGGTCACTTTCCAGCCCGCTGTAGGATCACATCGGTTCGTCTTTTTCCTACTGGTAATGTAACTGAGATTTGGCAACAACGCAAGTTATGTTTGGCAACTCTGTGATCGACGAGCTACTTCCTGGTGTGCACGGAATTAAGCCTCAAAGTTCTCTTGATTTCTCGTGTCATTTCCATTGAATAACCTGAGTTGTTATCGCTTGAGGTGTCACAGAAGATTGTAAATTTACGGTTTTCAGGCCAGAAAAGTCATTGAACGTGGCAATCGCAACTAATCTCGTCCTGTAAATAGCGGTTTACAAGTTCTAGCTACTATTGGCCTCGTAAGAGGAAGGCGCAAACCATATCCGCAAGCTCTGTGTTGACGTGCTGAATGTAACGTTTTTATCCCTTCTGTGTAAGAGCAGCAAGCAGTCAGATCAAACATCGATAAGCAAATCGTAAGAAAATATTTTCAGCTCATGGTGAAAAACTTACAATGCTGCACAACAGGTAACGCCTCTTTCCGCTGCTGACAAGCAAATTTTGGGATTCTAAGTTTATGTAACTTTATTTATGAAATGAAACGTTTGAATACCTGTTGAGTATAACACAGCATACCATTTAAACACAGACCCAATCGAAATCTAAGTGAATAGTGCTTTACTAATTCGTGCAGATAGAGGCACGCTTGTGTACAGATACTCAGTTTTGTTAAAACAGACTTCCGTCGTAAGGTTATCATGGATAGTTTTATTTCATTTCTTACAATACAGTGCACAGTTTTTTGTAAGGTTTCTTTTAGTGTTGTTAAAACAATACTAAACATGAGAGAGAATTTAATCATCAACGATATATGTGGATTCTCTGATAATATCTATAACAGTCTGAAATTGCACATGCAGTTTATTGATTATAATGCATATGGCCGGATATAGATTTCTGAGAGACAGACAGTTACAGCATTTCTTTTGCGCTGCACGATGGTTTCAACGAACAGATAGCGCAATAGAGTAGCTCAAATGGAAAGGAACACTTCCTATTTAAATTTCTGCATCCTACACTGTTGGCAGTTCTGTGTAGGTGGCAGTTACGTTATTTTATTTCGGTGATTACAAAATAGAGTCTAATGTATGCACTGGGTAGCCAAGGCAGCTAGTTCATGGCGATTCTGTCAACCAAGTAAATGAATGTACTGAACATCCTGCAAACCACTGCAGGGAGCCTGTGTGACGGAATTCTCATCTTGTGTGCCGCAACGGTGTTATGATAGAGAAATGAGTCGTAGAGAAGAGGGTTTGGTGGTCTGTTGGACTGATGATAGTTTCATATGATGTTGGTCCCGGTTCGATTCCAACTTCTGGCGATGTTTTTTGATAAGGAGAGGCAGATTCTATTCTCTTCTGGCTACGCCAAGTGAAGAAGGTATAATGGCATTGTGGTCTGAAAATCACATTAAACGTGATATTCCTTCTCTACCAAGTAGACGTTAGGTGGAACCACAAAAAGTAAGGAGTGGCGACATGTAGAAACTCTATCACCAGTAATCTTTCTTATACTAGTTATTTATTTATAGTGACGAAACAAACCCTGTGTATGGTCACAGGACACTTATTCCACCTTTTATTTGAGCTTCTGTACGTCGATAAAATTGGTTCTGAACTGGGAATGCAACTCAGACGCCCTTAACGCGGAATTTGATCCCTTCGTGACAATACAGCTCGACTACAACTTGTTGTTTGTCCAAAACTGCAGATTCCTCAACATCTCCACATATTGCGCATGAATGGGTTGGAATCCTGGCCCAGAACTAAACTTTTCACTATGTATTATCAAGCTCTAGCATGAGAACACCTCTCTGCTGGCGGATAATAATTTTTATTTTTAATGCATTTTCATTCGTTGTCAACACCAACGATATTTGACGTTTTTGACTCGCAGCGAGATACAGAACTATTTGCGAGATCACTGTAAGTTCAAGGATGTTATTCCGAGCTGCTGGTGGAGAAAAATTCGTTAGCTGACGTCTCTTTGTGTGTAGTCAACAACGATACGTGTGTGGTTCGATTCCTAGTCAGCACTGAACTCTTTGTCACATTATTTCTAGTTCAAAACATGCTCACATGTCACTGCTGGTGTAACAAACCCATACTTAACGTTCCTTTTCTCTAGAATACAACAGCGATATGTGCCGGGTTGGAGTCCTGGGAAGGAAAAAATTAATGTTTCGTCTCGTCATTTCCGTTAATACATCTAGCTACCGCCGAGAAAAGCCGATATGTCAAAGTTGATTGTGCTTCGATAACAATCCGATTAGGTTCTGGGTTCAAATCCCTGTCCAACACAAAGCTTTACCTCACTGTATTTCAAGTACGTTACTTGTAAAGAAGCAGTTTTTAACATCTCTCGTAGTTTGTTAACAGGGACAATAGATGCTGGGTTGGAATTCGCGACCGTTAAAAATGTTTACGTTATGTAATTTAAAGTTGATATTTGTTAACTGATACTGTCTAAAATCGAGGTATATCACTCTCTTTATGCCTAGTCAGGAATGACTGTTAATTTCCGTCAGTCACGAAATCTTAGTTTGCATGACCTGGGTTTGAATCCAAATGCAGAACGAGTCGGTTCGTCGTATCATTTGAAGTTCATACATATTCCCAACTAGCTGCTCGTGAATAACGTAAATTTTTAATGACATTTTGTGTTAAATAACAAGTATGGTATGTTACTTTGAAGAGGAAATCATGAGTACGACGAACTTACTACCTGCATTACCTATCTGACGTGTTAATGAGAGTGCTAACATTTCAGGTATGTCATTTATAGCAGTAAATGTGAGCTTTCAAGCCTTAAGGACAGTCTTATCTGTGATGAGGTGTTCCCTGATATTTGTAGTATCGTGGTATTACTTTACATCCTGAGTTATTGCGATACAGAGCAGTGTTTTCTAGTGGTGACTTGTTGGAACCATTTTCAATAGTCAAGGAGCGATTAGAGGACCTGCTAGACAGCTGCATTATGTGGGTTGCATGAGTATCAGGCAAAATGCAATCCAGGTCGTTCGGATACTTTTGAGCATGAAGGTACTTCGTTAACAATCCGATTAGGTGCTGTGTTCGCATCCCTGTCACAAGCTTTAAATGATGGCATTTCAATTTTAAACATGAGCATACCTTGTTCCTTGTGTATGACACCATATTAAACGTCGTTAGGGGTAGTTCCGAGGACAGTAACCATTATGAGAGGATTCCCAGTTCAGTACAAACATTTTCGTCATTTATTTTCAGGATCTGAATTGATAACTGATACTGGTGGAAACGTCTATACTTCACGTCTCTTTATGCCTAGTGATCCGGTCTCAATAAGGCACAAACAAAGCTTAGCTTAGTTAGCAATGGCTATAGGTGCTGGGTTTGAATCCAGGTCCAGAACGACGACGTTGGTCATGTCATTTAAAGTTCAAACTTGTGTACACATAGCTGTTGATGTGTTACGAGAACAATGATATTACTGGTGATTCACTGTTAATGTTGAGATTTCCTTAGAGTGCTTGTTGCCGTTAATCGTGTTTTTCTACTGGTTCGTCCAATATCCGGTTTCCAGAGCCACTCGCCGTTGAGCGACCTTCAGCACGTGGATGGAAAACCTTTCAGAGAGCGAAAAACTTTTTTCCAGTTGCCGTACAGCTTTGTAGCTCCATATATTGTCTCAAGTATTTAATTCTGACTAAGGATTACTGTACGATACATGTAAAATAATCCGTTTACTCAGAACTTTTGGAATGTCACTTGTTGTAATTAAGGTTAGTTTATGAGTGTTACGGCGTGTCTCATCGCTAAGAACGTGTATTTAATATGTTTTGTATGACGATATTAGTTGACGCTTAGACCGGCTGCCATAAAGGCCTTTGGTCTCTTAGTAGTCTCTTGCAGTACCCATTGTGTGCAGTCAAACGACTGTACCCCATGGGGTTTTGGTGTTTAGAGGACCTGCAACACAGCTACATTATGTTGGTTGTAATCGGCAGTGACCCACTTTTTTTGCTGTCAAGTGTACATTAGTATGTTCTGTAGAAATGATTAGCATTTCAGTTACCTCGGTTCAGCATGTGTCCTGTTGCTTGGTAGGCACAGGGTCTACCGTGTGCCCTCATGACTGGCTCCATGCGTGATGACATATACGCGTATAAAGCGGGAATGCATTCCTGTGGTACAGACACCCATGCTGCCTTCACCTGGTTCCGAAGTTCACCTGTTGTGATTGGCAATGGATCGTAGTGCTGAGCCCGTCGTTTCACCACATCCCACACATTTTAGATTGGCGACGGGTCTGTTGATCTGGCGCACTAGGAAAAAAGTCTGACATGCTGTGACACCAAGAAGGCACGTATCAGTGCAGCAGTATGTGATTGTGCATTGTTCTGCTGAAAGATGGCGTTCCGAGTCTTGTGCAGAAAGGGTATGGCTACGGGCCGCAGGATGTCATTTACGTAGGTCACAATAGCCACAGCGCCCTGGAACGCACCAGCTGTGACTTTTTGCTGTGCCCAACAGCACCCAACGCCATAGGATCTTGAGTTGGTGCTGTACGTCTTGTGTAAATGCACTCACTGTGATGCCGCTTCCCCTATCTGCGGCGGACTAAAATGCGGCCATGATTTTGCAGATAAACACTATCTGCTGCCATTCCTGTCCCCAGTCACGTCGTTCCAAACAGCATTTCCATCCACCACGATTCTGTACATTCGTCAAAGGCAGGCGGTGAAGTGGACGTAACCCATGCCGTAATAAACGGCCAAGAACTGTCACGTTTGATAGTGTACGATGTGCCACACTGTTCCACTGTTGCACCAGACCCGAGGGAGATGCATATCTGTGCAGCAACGCCATTCGGATGAGGTGTAAATCTTCTCCAGGGGGGTCGTCTGGATGGTGCGACCGACCCATCTCGTGGTGTTCTACGGCCTCCAGTGAACCATTCTGTTCGCTTTCGTTGCACTACCGTAACACTTCGTCCCACACGAGCAGCGGTTTCCCGGATGAATGCATCGAATCGTCTCATCCCAGTAATGTGCTCTCTTTCAAACTTACCGATTTGACGGAGCGGTTTGCTCATACATCTGCGAGTTATCGCGCATGTCTGTCCAAGTCACATCGATCTATTACCCTCGGTTTACAACAACGAGAGCCGCAGGCATATTTTACCAGTTGGTGGTGTTGCCCCACGATGTCGATATTTACCTTGAAGCCGCGGGCCGACATTGTTGAAATGATAATCAATTCTGCTGAACTTACTACTGTACATGTCCTGTGAATATGAGCGCCCTATCTCTAGTCGTACATGGTGTACTGGTTTTTTTTTCTAAACATGAGTGTATATAGCACTCATTGATCTTGAAAACACATTTGATTTGGTTTGCCACAAGTCATTATCTAAAGCAAGGCGGAAAGGAGGATTTGACTGGAACTACAGGTGATTAATTTTGAGTACATAATAGAGCATTTAAGTGGCTTTTATTGGAAGCAAGAATCAAGTAAATATCAAAATCAGATGAGGGTAGGGGTACTGCCTCTCACCTTACTTATCTAATACGTTCATCGGAGAGGCAATAACAAGAGTGAAAGGAAAGACGACTGGAATCAAATTTATTGGTATTCATATTTACATCAAATTTTCCAATGACACTGCAATAGCGCCAGATTCAAAGAAAAAACTAAATAATATGCTTAAGGTCCTGAATCAAGAACAACAAGATTAAAACAAAAAACAAATATCAAGAAGACAAAAGTCATGGTTATAGATATGAAAGGAGGTGGAGGTAAGAAAAAAATGGTTCAAATGGCTCTGAGCACTATGGGACTTAACATCTATGGTCATCAGTCCCCTAGAACTTAGAACTACTTAAACCTAACTAACCTAAGGACAGCACACAACACCCAGCCATCACGAGGCAGAGAAAATCCCTGACCCCGCCGGGAATCGAACCCGGGAACCCGGGCGTGGGAAGCGAGAACGCTACCGCATGACCACGAGATGCGGGCGGTGGAGGTAAGACTGGCATCATAATAGGCAGTGAGCAACTCGAGTAACTAACCGAATTTTACTATCTCGGTAGCACTGTGAAGGAAAACTATAGACGTCTAAGGGACATCAAGGGAGGACTAGCACTGAACAACAGTGCCTTCCAAAAATAAGACTGAGTCTGGTTAGCACACTGGACTCGCATTCGGGAGGCGACGGTTCAAATCTCCGTCAGGCGACCCGGATTCGAGTTTTTCGTGATTTCCCTAAACGGCTCCAGGTAAGTGTGGGATGGTACCTTGGTATGATCGGCTACTTTCCTAGGCCAAGCTTTCGCTCGACCATTAACGATGTCTTCGTCACTGAGACGTTAAATAGTAATTTTTCCTCTCTCCTTTGATAAAGTAAGAGGAGTAGTCTTTCACTGCCTATGCTTAGCGACTTGGTAACTCTTCGTTAGGAAAGTTTCTATAAGTTAACACTAACTGCAAAATCTGTTCGAAGTAGGATAAAGTGAAAGACAAAAAACGTTAAAAAGCGTTAGACAATGAAAAAGTGTTCACAATTTTGAGAAAAATAGAAATAAACTATAGGGAAAGGTGGGTAACCCACAATATATCAATATCTAGAAGAACCAAGACGGAACAGTAGCACTGGAAGACCAAGAACAGAGTGTTAAATCTGCACATCGAAGAAGCAAAACGGAAACAAGACAAAGATTGAAGAGTGAGGCTAAAATTGAAAGTGATAGGATATCAATGATTAGATTCGCTGATGCCATTGCAATCCTCAGCGAAAGTGAAGAAGAATTACAGCATCTGTTGACTGGAACGAACAGTCTACTGGTTACAGAATAAATACTGAAAGCAAATCGAAGAAAGACAAAAGTAATGCAAAGTAGCAGGAATGAGACAAGCGATAAACGTGTGATCAGTATCGGTGATCACCAAGGAGATGAAGTTAAGAAATTCTGTTATCCTGGAAGAAAAATAACACACGCTGGGCGCGCGGGATTAGCCGAGAGGTCTAGTGCGCTGCAGTCATGGACTGTGCGGCTGGTCCCGGCGGAGGTTCGAGTCCTCCCTCGGGCATGGGTGTGTGTGTTTGTCCTTAGGATAATTTAGGTTACGTAGTGTGTAAGCTTAGGGACTGATGACCTTAGGAGTTCAGTCCCGTAAGATTTCACACACAACACACGATGGACAAAGAAAGGAAGACATTTTTTTAAAAAGAATCAGGTTAGTACAGGCAAAGAGAGCATTCCTCGTCAAGAGAATTCGCAAGTATCATCCATCGGTCTGAGAATTTACAATAGGCGAGCACAGCGTTGTGTAAAAGGAAACCGGAATTGAAGAGAATCGACGCATTTGAAATGTTGTGCTATAGAAGGTTTTAAAGTTAGATGGACCAATAAGATAAGAAGTGAGTAGGTTGCCCGTACAATAGATGAAGTAAAATGCATTTAAGAACCATCGACAAGGAGAAGAGACAGGATGAACAGAAATGTGTAAGGAGAATGGGTATAAAATGGCTCCGAGCACTATGGGACTTAACATCTGTGGTCTTCAGTCCCCTAGAACTTAGAACTACTTAAACCTAACTAACCTAATGACATCATACACATCCATGCCCGAGGCAGGATTCGAACCTGCTACCGAAGCGGTCGTGCGGTTCCCGACTGTAGCGCCTAGAACCTCTCGGCCACATCGGCCGGCGAGAATGGGTATAATTTCCATGACACTGTGGAGAGTTACAGAGCGTAAAACTGTAAGGGAAGACAGACCTTGGAATACATCCAACAAATAACTGAGGACGTTGGGTGATGATGATGATGACGAGGAGTTTGTGGGGCGCTCAACTGCGCGGTCATCAGCGCCCGTACAAAGTCCCAGTATTTATACAGTCCAATCTAGCCACTTTCACGAATGATGATGAAATGATGAGGACAACGCAAACACCCAGTCCCCGGGTAGAGAAAATACGCAACCCGGCCGGGAATCGAACCCGGGCTGCTCGGTACAGTTCCCCACAATCGTTTAATGAACAAAGTAAGAGCATATGGACTATCGGACCAATTGTGTGATTGGATTGAAGAGTTCCTAGATAACAGAACGCAGCATGTCATTCTCAATGGAGAGAAGTCTTCCGAAGTAAGAGTGATTTCAGGTGTGCCGCAGGGGAGTGTCGTAGGACAGTTGCTATTCACAATATACATAAATGACCTTGTGGATGACATCGGAAGTTCACTGAGGCTTTTTGCGGATGATGCTGTGGTATATCGAGAGGTTGTAACAATGGAAAATTGTTATGAAATGCAGGAGGATCTGCAGCGAATTGACGCATGGTGCAGGGAATGGCAATTGAATCTCAATGTAGACAAGTGTAATGTGCTGCGAATACATAGAAAGAAAGATCCCTCATCATTTAGCTACAATATAGCAGGTTGGCAACTGGAAGCAGTTAATTCCATAAATTATCTGGGAGTATGCATTAGGAGTGGTTTAAAATGGAATGATCATATAAAGTTGATCGTCGATAAAGCAGATGCCGGACTGAGATTCATTGGAAGAATCCTAAGGAAATGCAATACGAAAACAAAAGAAGTAGGTTACAGTACACTTGTTCGCCCACTGCTTGAATACTGCTCAGCAGTGTGGGATCCGTACCAGATAGGGTTGATAGAAGAGATAGAGAAAATCCAACGGAGAGCAGGGCGCTTCGTTACAGGATCATTTAGTAATCGCGAAAGCGTTGCGAAGAGGATAGATAAACTCCAGTGGAAGACTCTGCAGGAGAGACGCTCAGTAGCTCTGTACGGGCTTTTGTTGAAGTTTCGAGAACATACCCTCAGCAAGAGTCAAGCAGTATATTGCTCCCACCTACGTATATCTCGCGAAGAGACCATGAGGATAAAATCAGAGAGATTAGAGCCCACACAGAAGCATACCGGCAATCCTTCTTTCCACGAACAATAAGAGACTGGAATAGAAGGGAGAACCGACAGAGGTACTCAAGGTACCCTCCGCCACACACCGTCAGGTGGTTTGCGGAGTATGGATGTAGATGTAGATGTAGACCCTGTGATCCAGAGGCAGCGACACTAGTCACTAGATCACAAGCTGCGCACAGGACGTTGGGTGAAAGAGCTATTCTGAGATCTCTGAGATGAAGAAGGTACTGCAGGAGAGGTATTCGTGGCGGGCTGCATGAAACGAGTGAGAGGAATTATGACTTTAAAAAAACATCGTTTGCTCTCGCAATGTGACAGCAGTGCCCCGCCTCTGTAGTTTCTGGGGCGTAGCGCGGACGACCCACCTGGAGAAGAAGGCGAGCGCCTCGTCGGGCGTGCCCTGGAAGGCGACGCGGCCCTCGGCGATGAGCAGCAGCCTGTCGAAGAGGGCGTACATCTCGGAGGACGGCTGGTGCACGGTGGCCAGCACCGTCTTGCCCTTGCGCGCCATCGCCTTGAGGGCGGTCGCCACGGCCAGCGCCATGCACGAGTCCAGGCCGGACGTGGGCTCGTCGCAGAACATGAGCGGTGGGTCGGTCAGCACCTGACACAGATCCACCACAGTTAAGGGCTCCGCTGGAGGAGAAGGCTGGTGACGCTTCAGTCCACTCACCACCACCAAAGGGGTTGCAACCGGGGATGCAGGAAGGGTAGCACGTGCATGCTGTGTCCCAGGTACAAACTTACAGATGGAAAGTCGGAATTCATAGTAACTTAGAAGATTTATTCATAAAACAAGGTTAAACATAACTCAGCGTTATCACTCGTGTCCAGATCCGAAGCCAAAGTTCATCTCCAGTAAACACTATCACAGTAACAGCCTCGCGACTGAGAGGAGATCTTCTCCGTACCCCAGGAGGCCCACTACACGACACGACTTAATCACCGGGGAGAGGGGGGGGGGGAGTCGCATCTCTTTTGGCTCCGTCGACTCTCCAGCGATATGACGGCTGCATCTCTTGTGGCGCCCACACTGTGAGCATTTGAAGTATGCCGCGCCGCTGCCACTGGAGCGTTGGTACACGAAGCTCGAGAAGGCGGTGTCCTCGTCTTACGTGTGGCGTCTGCGCTGTGTGAACTCACAGCACAACAGTGGAGATGAACACACTATGCGGTTAAAAATATTGTGTAAATCCCTTTAATTCGAGTACGCACGTTTATAAATGAAAAGCACAACACTGTGTGTCTTCTACAGTATGAATTCATTTTGTTAACCGATTTTCGGTTCGCAAAGCCATTATCAGACATTTACTAGCGACGTGAGGGACGATACTATAGTCGTGAACGACTATGAAAAAAAATATTACACATCCACCACGACGTGTGAATGACATATTTGACCGTGCAGTGGTAATACAATTAAAATTTTTGTGCAAGCTTCTTCATCTCCCAGTACCTACTGCAACCTACATCCTCCTGAATCTGCTTAGTGTATTCATCTCTTGCTCTCCCTCTACGATTTTTACCCTCTACGCTGTCCTCCAATGCTAAATTCGTGATCCTTTGAGAACATGCACTACCAACCCATACCTTCTGCTAGTCAATTGTGCCATAAACTCCTCTTCTCCCCAATTCTCTTCAATACCTCCTCATTAGTTATGTGATCTTCCCATATAATCGCCGGCCGCGGTGGGCGTGCGGTTCTAGGCGCTCCAGTCCGGAGCCGCGCTGCTGCTACGGTCGCAGGTTCGAATCCTGCCTCGGGCATGGGTGTGTGTGATGTCATTAGGTTAGTTAGGTTTAAGTAGTTCTAAGTTCTAGGGGACTGATGACCGCAGCAGTTGAGTCCCATAGTGCTCAGAGCCATTTGAACCATTTGAACCCATATAATCTTCAACATTGTTCTGTAGCTCCACATTTCGAAAGCTTCGAAAGCTTCGAAAGCTTCTATTCCCTATTTAATCGACGTGACTGTGTCAAGCGCTACACTACTAATGGAGTATTCAAACGTTACAGGATTCTTTTTCCTATTCATCTCCATTAATTTACATTTATCTATATTTAGAGTTAGTTGCCATTCTTTACACCAATCACAAATCCTGTCCAAGTCATCTTGTATCCTCCTACAGTCACTCAACGACGACACCTTCCCGTACACCACAGCATCATCAGCAAACAGCGGCACATTGCTATCCACTCTATCCAAAAGATCATTTATGTAGATAGAAAACAACAGCGGACCTACCACACTTCCCTGGGTCACTCCAGATGATACCCCCACCTCCGATGAACACTCACCATCGAGGACAACGTACTGGGTTCTATTACTTAAGAAGTCTTAAAGCCACTCACTTACTTGGGAACCAATCCCATATGCTCGTACCTTAGTTCGGATTCTGCAGTGGGGCACCGCTTTCCCAGAAGTCAAGGAATACGGCATCCGTCTGATACCCTTCATCCACGGTTCGCAACATATCATGTGAAAAAAGGGAGAGTTGCGTTTCGCAGGAGCGATTCTGTCTAAATCCGTGCTGATGCATGGACAGCAACTTCTCTGTCGCAATGAAATTCATTATATTCGAACTGAGAATATGTTCGAAATTCCTGCAACAAACCGATGTTAAGCATGTTGGTCTGTAATTTTGAGGAGCCGTCCTTCTACCCTTCTTATATACAGGCGTCACCTGCTCTTCCTCGCTACCAAACTGAAGTCCTCGAAGATGTCCTTTAAGTTTAAGAAAAATCGAATGTGGATAAGTCGGCGTATTATGGAGGATGAACGATGACACTGAGCCCAAGGCGACGGACTGTTGCAGGTTTCGCAGCGCTCGTGTGTGGTCTTGCGTTGTCGTGCTGAAGAAAAGGGTGCTCCATGTGGGGACGAACTCTTCCAGTCCGGAACTCGATTGCACCGAGCTGTTTCTCAAGCAGCGACATATTCGGAGCCCTCGTGCGGAAAAGGGGTGCAAATACGAGGATATAAAGCATAAAGATGTAGAATGTTGGTAACGTTAGTTTCACTTAAAAAGTTTTAAGAGTTTCGCATAAAACATTCGGAGGCATAAGTTTACAGAAAGTTCTCGTACAATGGAACTGACACTGTGGGAAGCACGGAAAAACTATAAGAATTATGTGAAGTTTACATTGACCATTATACTGTGTTACAGACAAAAATTCTATTATTTTATTTCTGTACCACACTCGATATGTAATCCCTCTTCAAGCCATATTTCATTTCTCCTGTAGCATTCTAAGTTTATTTTAATAGCGTTTAATATGATTTAAACTGTTTAGCAGGCAATGCTTTTTGAGATCAGTGTTAATGTTATTCCTCTTATTTGCTGTTTAACTTGTACCTTTTTAATCACATTAGCACTGCACTGTGAAGGATAGTCTCTACCCGTTACCGCTCACATCTCTTTCTCGATGTGTAACACCTTTTTCAGGGTTGTTGTTGAATACTTAACCTTTTTGACGACGATAGTCGTTTAGTACGAAATTGCAGTGCCTATGTTATTCCGAATTACGATGTAAAGTTCCTTCGGACACGATACAAGTCCGAAGGAACAGGCACTGCGGCGACTACAGCCATCATGAAATACACTCCTGGAAATTGAAATAAGAACACCGTGAATTCATTGTCCCAGGAAGGGGAAACTTTATTGACACATTCCTGGGGTCAGATACATCACATGATCACACTGACAGAACCACAGGCACATAGACACAGGCAACAGACCATGCACAATGTCGGCACTAGTACAGTGTATATCCACCTTTCGCAGCAATGCAGGCTGCTATTCTCCCATGGAGACGATCGTAGAGATGCTGGATGTAGTCCTGTGGAACGGCTTGCCATGCCATTTCCACCTGGCGCCTCAGTTGGACCAGCGTTCGTGCTGGACGTGCAGACCGCGTGAGACGACGCTTCATCCAGTCCCAAACATGCTCAATGGGGGACAGATCCGGAGATCTTGCTGGCCAGGGTAGTTGACTTACACCTTCTAGAGCACGTTGGGTGGCACGGGATACATGCGGACGTGCATTGTCCTGTTGGAACAGCAAGTTCCCTTGCCGGTCTAGGAATGGTAGAACGATGGGTTCGATGACGGTTTGGATGTACCGTGCACTATTCAGTGTCCCCTCGACGATCACCAGTGGTGTACGGCCAGTGTAGGAGATCGCTCCCCACACCATGATGCCGGGTGTTGGCCCTGTGTGCCTCGGTCGTATGCAGTCCTGATTGTGGCGCTCACCTGCACGGCGCCAAACACGCATACGACCATCATTGGCACCAAGGCAGAAGCGACTCTCATCGCTGAAGACGACACGTCTGCATTCGTCCCTCCATTCACGCCTGTCGCGACACCACTCGAGTCGGGCTGCACGATGTTGGGGCGTGAGCGGAAGACGGCCTAACGGTGTGCGGGACCGTAGCCCAGCTTCATGGAGACGGTTGCGAATGGTCCTCGCCGATACCCCAGGAGCAACAGTGTCCCTAATTTGCTGGGAAGTGGCGGTGCGGTCCCCTACGGCACTGTGTAGGATCCTATGGTCTTGGCGTGTATCCGTGCGTCGCTGCGGTCCGGTCCCAGGTCGACGGGCACGTGCACCTTCCGCCGACCACTGGCGACAACATCGATGTACTGTGGAGACCTCACGCCCCACGTGTTGAGCAATTCGGCGGTACGTCCACCCGGCCTCCCGCATGCCCACTATACGCCCTCGCTCAAAGTCCGTCAACTGCACATACGGTTCACGTCCACGCTGTCGCGGCATGCTACCAGTGTTAAAGACTGCGATGGAGCTCCGTATGCCACGGCAAACTGGCTGACACTGACGGCGGCGGTGCACAAATGCTGCGCAGCTAGCGCCATTCGACGGCCAACACCGCGGTTCCTGGTGTGTCCGCTGTGCCGTGCGTGTGATCATTGCTTGTACAGCCCTCTCGCAGTGTCCGGAGCAAGTATGGTGGGTCTGACACACCGGTGTCAATGTGTTCTTTTTTCCATTTCCAGGAGTGTACATTCCACATCCAACCACCAGTGTACATTAAACGTATTCGCAATTGCGAATATGGACAACCATCAGCTGTAGAACAGAATGACGACACACGGTTGACGAAATGTGTAAGTTCGGGTCTGGCCGTGAGTCGTACACGGATAGCCAAATGGTAAGGCAAGTGCTGGTGATAAGCGGGAAAACTGGGTTCGAGTCCTGGTCTGGCACACGTTTTCATTGCCGTCCTTCGATTCTACAGCTTATGCTTGTCGATATCAGCAATTGCGAATACATTCAATGTATGCTTATGTAAGATCTGTTGGTGGCCTTGTAAGTTGGAATCCGGGTAAACAAACAAATGAATACTGTAGAACACACACAATAACGTCCCTTTCATTCATATTACTGGATTTGTTCTAACAAGGAGCGCCGGGAGAATCAGTTTTCGTTACACTCTCTTTAGTTCTGGTGGATTAAGCGTTGTGTCATACGCTACGTAGCTTGTATAGTAACTAAAATTATCTTTAGGTGCAGAATATTGTGTATTTTTTATCTATATATATTCGTAGCTTTAACATGTATCTGTGCATTGGTCGCTAAACCACCCTCAAATTTTAAATGGTCTTCGTGTTAGAACATCTCATCTCACTGTCATGAATAAAAACTGATCATATGAACTGTTTCCAGGTGTTCAATTTCATATCTATTGGAAACATATTTAGCGCTCTTGGCCATTTCAACACTCCTATTTATTTCTTTTGCTGCTCAACGGGCGGTAGTAGTTATCGCTCGACATGGACAATAAATTCCAGTGATAATGCTGTTTATGATTTGGGAAACAGACTGATAAGTTTGGGGATATAAGACCAGTTCGCGTTACAGAGAGATTATTTTCAGAGAGGGAAATTGAGGCAGAAATAAAGTTTTTTAGGCCTTGAGAGGTCAAATCACCATAGATTTCCATGGAATAAAAATGGCAATATGTTAGCGAAAAATCTGTTGTTCGAGCTATTTTTATTGGAAGAACTCTTAAGAATACAGCTTCCGTTCACAGCAAGTTGCAGGTAGTCCTTCGGCTATAGAAACTATAAACTAGGAGCGTCATGTGCAATGGCGGACACCAGACCAAATACAGGATGTTACAAAATACCAACAAACTTCGAGGGGGTGTAGAGGGTGTCGTGAGGAACAGATGGAGGACAGGGGCCCGTGTTTGGAAACGCCATCCAACGAAGCTATAGAGCGCCGATCCTGTAGGCGCCGCTCCTGTCCCGAAGCCAACCTTTCGGCAGTTAAGAGGACCACACCCTGGCTATCTAATCCATGTTAATTTAGGCAAGTATTTGACCCACTTCTGAAATAACTATTTGATGCAGGACCTTAATATTTTTACTGTATGTTGCATGATGCTAATAGAGCCAACCTTACTAAAATCTACTTTATCCATTTTATAATATTTAAGAAATACTTTTTTAAACTTATTAACAAAAAATATTAAGTTTTTTCTGCATAAAATATTTTTGTGGACTTCCTAATGGGGGAATGTAGCACCAGAGGTGGCTTTTTGTGTTATGTAGAATCCCTGAAAATTTCATTCATTTATCTATGATAGTTTTTGATGTCATGGGGCATGTGTACTGAAAATTTTAGTTTGCAGGAAATTGACTTTAAAGAAAAAAACTTTTGAAATTTGTTACTTACAGTTAATTGAAACTGTCCTGCTGCATATGATGGCCCTTCTTAGGCCTCTAGCAGGTCTTCCAGCTTCTCTTTCACCTTCCTGGATGTTTTTCTTGCTTTCTTGGCCATATTAGTTGCAGACCTGTCTGCATCGTCTATCCTCATTTTATCGCAATGTTGCAGCCCAGTGATAATATTTTCATCAGGATTAATTCCCAGCTTTTTCAGTACCCAACACTTCCCAATATAACCACAACTGAATGTAATAACAGTATCATGAACTCCTAGTTTCATTGTATGCATGCTTACAAATACTGTTTTTGAAGGCGGTTCCAAATTATGCCCATGCAGACATTTCCTTAGAAGGTCAGGATGAGCCAAATCTCTGACAACAGGTTTAATTACTGTAATAACAGCAGCAGTAAGAGAATGCTGGTGAGAATAAGATTCTCCAGTTGCCTAGCCCTATTGTACTTGCACCACCAATTTTCTCCTGATGAACACAAACAATGACATGGCTTATCATCAGTAGAGGACTTATGGAAGAATATGGCCCAAACACCTCTCTTCATTGCCTGCAGATTTTCTTTATTTCTCCTAATTGCCTGCCCGCAGTATACCTGCAAGTTTTCTGTAACAACTACTTGCAGTCACACTTGAACAAAACTAACCATGTGTTTGAAAGCGTGTTGTTTACAAACAGCAGAAACAAAAGAATTACTAGCGCTGCATTCCAAGGATATGCAACACACTCGGGAGTTAAAAAAAAAATCTCTAACTTGGAATGTAGGGGATACAAAGATCTAAAATATATGCAGAAAAGTGGGTGGCAGAAAAGTGGGCGTGGTACATATACACGCGTGGTAGGAAAATGCTCTTTAAATACTCGAAAAAAAATTTTTTTTCAGCAAAATCCTTTTCAGAGTACTTAAATAAAAACTTAATCTATCGAAATATGATGAAAACCAAAAATCGATTTTTTTCGACCCGAACCACGGTGTGCTCCCCTCAAGCCGATTTTGTACCCTAAAGGACGATAGTCGGGACGTCTCGCAGAGTTGTCTGTTTCGACTGAATGACACAACCGGCAGTGAAGAACTGCTATGTAGACATGTCTTGCCTCCTAAGAATTCGATGCTCTGTTTTCTCGGTGGATGACGGTATCGGGCACGGGTTTTCATCCACAGTTTTTTTTTCGAAAATCACTGCAAATTTTAGAGGGTTTCAGGGGGAAAATTAACAGCAGATGGAAACCCATGTCCGAAATACTCATCCACTGAGACAACAGAGCGTCGCATTCATAGGAGGCAAGACCTGTCTTCGTAGCTGCTAGCTTCATCTTCTTCATTGCCGATCGTGGCTATCAGTCGCAATCACTGAACAACAAACAACATTGCGAGACGTTCTGCTTACTGTCCGTCGGCGTGTGGAGTCACGTTTGCTGCCGAAAGGATGGCCTAGTGGCAGGCGGCGGAGGCGGCTACAGCTTCAGCGATTTGCAGCGTCGTTGGAAGACTATTACGGTATATTGATAATTTTTAATTTTTGAACCATCTGACTACAACTGAATGAAACACGATTTTCGTTCCATACGCGTTTCATCTTTATTTTCTGCAAAGCATCTTCAATAGCCTGGAATGTGTACATATCTTTACTAGGTAGTTTAAATTCTGGCTAAGGTCGCAGGTTCGAATCCTGCCTCGGGCATGGATGTGTGTGATGTCTTTAGGTTAGTTAGGTTTAATCAGTTCTAAGTTCTAGGCGACTGATGACCTCAGAAGTTGCATAGTGATCAGAGCCATTTTTTTTAATTCTGGGGCAATGTACATATAGGTTATAAACATCGGATCATTTGCAAACATTTTCATTAGTCATCTAGAAAATTAGATATTTGAGAACATAAACACTAATGAAAGTTTTAAAATCATATATTGCTACAGATATGTGGATGATATTAGTTGTCTGGTAGACGAACCAATTGAAAAAATAGATGACCTCCTCTCAGAAATCAACAAAGCACATCAGAACGTAAAATTCACACTTGAAAAAAATAAATAAATAAATTTCCTTTACATAACAGTAAAAATAGAAAATGGCAAACATACATTCAACATCTCTAGAAAACCAACACCCACAGACACAGCAATACATTCCACATGTAATCATCCATACAACCAGAAGCTTGTAGCACTAAGACATATGTTAGACAGATTAAAGAGGATCAACAAGAGAAATTACGAAAAAGAAATGAGTACAATCATACAAATAGCTAGGAACAATGAGCATGACACACATGTTGTACATGGGCTCAATCAAAAAAATAAAAACACAACACTTCCAGAACACAAGACAACTCAGAAGCTGCAAACTTACAAACACACTCAACAAACACAGATAATGACATCACACAGGAAAAAACTGATGATTTACGCAGATAAAATAACACACAGAGTTGCAAACACCCTAAAGAGACAGGGCTTCCAAATAGCATATAAGACTGCGAAACAGTCCAATCACACCTAAGCCAACAAACTACCAAGAGGGATGGACTGCAGCGATCAAAAATGTACAAACTTGAATGTCATGGTGTGATGCAGTATACATAGGCATGACATGCAGGAATTGTAAAACACAGTACAAAGAAAATATCAGATGTTGGTAGTACAGAACAAACCATTCCACATTTGGAGAACGTATAAAACACCGTAACCACCGTCCTAGAAACATCATGGAACAAAAAATGAAAATAATGAATATAAGATATCGCTGAAAACAAACGTGTGATAAATGAGCAAACACACATCAGAACAGGCTCCCTACTATACTTAATAAAGGAAATAATAAGACAGAAATAGTCCTTCTCACACAAGCAGCCAAAAAGAAAAAAAAATCTCCCC
Source organism: Schistocerca nitens (assembly GCF_023898315.1). Taxonomy (NCBI): domain Eukaryota; kingdom Metazoa; phylum Arthropoda; class Insecta; order Orthoptera; family Acrididae; genus Schistocerca; species Schistocerca nitens. Next base: position 58,250,753 of record NC_064621.1, read on the forward strand.
CTTCCTTCGCCTTCTGGACACACACACACTCACACACAAACAGATCACAGATACTTCAAAAATTACATTCGATCTTTGGAAATAACATCCGACAGTAACACAAACGAAAATATTGCATCCACACAAGTGTTCAGTTCCTAGAGCTGTGAAATGTGGAAGAAAACCCCAAATGGCAATTATAAGAAGAGGAACAGAACCCAAAATGGAAAAGAAACGTAATACACTATCTGATCAAAAGTATCCAGACACCATCAAAATCACACGTTTTTCATATTAGGTGCATTGTGCTGACACATACTGCCAGGTACTCCATATCAGCGACCTCAGTAGTCATTAGACATCGTCAAAGTACAGAATGGAGCGCTCCGCAGAACTCACGGACTTCGAGTGTGGTCAGATGAATGGATGTCGTGTCATACGTCTGCACGCGAGATTTCCGCATTCCTAAACATCCCTTTGCCCAATTTTTCCGATGTGATAGTGAAGTGGAAAAGTTAAGAGACACGTACAGCACAAAAGCGTACAGGCGACCTCATCTGTTCACTGACAGAGACCACCGACATTTGAACAGGGTCGTAATGTGTAATTGGCAGACATCTATCCAGACCATCACACAGGAATTCCAAATTGCATCAGGATCCACTGCAAGCACTACGAAAGTTAGGCAGGAGGTGAGAAAACGTGGATTTCATGGCCGAGCAGCTGCTCATAAGCCACGCCTCACGCCGGTAAATACCAAACGACGGCTCGCTTGGTGTAAGGAGCGTAAACATTGGACGATTGAACGGTGTAAAAACGTTGTGTGGAGAGAAGAATCACGGTACACGATGTGGCGATCCTATATCAAGGTGTGGTTATGGTGAATGCCCGGTGAACGTCATCTGCCAGTGCGTGTAGTGCCAATACTAAAATTCGGAGGTGGTGGTGTTTGGTGTGGTCGTGTTTATCATGGAGGGGGGTTGCACGCTTTCTTGTTTCGCATGGCACTATCACAGCAGAGGCCTAAACTGCTCTTTTAAGCACCTTCTTACTTCCCACAGTTGAAGAGCAATTCGGGGATGGCTATTGCATCTTTCAACATGGCATAATGCACGGCCTGTGGCGGAGTGGTTACACGACAATAACATCCCTGTAATGGACTGGCCTGCACAGAGTCCTCACATGAATCCTATAGAACACCTTTGGGATGTTTTGGGACGCCGCCTTCGTGCCAGGCCTCACCGACAGACATCGATACCTCCCCTCTGTGCAGCATACCAGGAAGAATGGGCTGCCATTCCCCAAGAAACCCTCCAGCACCTGATTGAACGTATGCCTGCGATAGTGGAAGCTGTGATCAAGGCTAAGAGTGAGCCAACACCATATCGAATTCAAGCATTGCTGATGGATGGGGCCAATAACTTTTAAGTCATTTTCGGTCAGGCATCCTAATACACATAGTGTAGGTAGAAAATCGTCCACACAACCTGTAAGTAAAATGTAAAATATTACTACATCATAGGAAAAACCAACCACCAGAACTATTTATAACCTATAGGTACATTGCCTCAATATGTAAACTAAATAGTAAAAATATGTACATATTTCAAACCACTATGCCTTGCAGAAAATAAAGGCGAAACGCGTATGGCACGAAAATTGTGTTTCATTCAGTTGTAGTCAGACTGTCCAAACAGTAAAAATAATCAATATTACACACAACTGTGGAAGACAGGACTACAAAAGGTGAAGATGTTAACACAGCTATGTCGTTGGAATAGATTTCTGGACACGGGTTCCTATCCTCAATTTGTTTCTCACGACACTCTCTACAACCCATCGAAATTTGTTGCTATCGTAATATTTTGTATAAAAAGGGGGTTGTTATAAATAAGCAAAACAAGATCCTTCATTGACTATTTCTTGGTTTGGAAAAAAACGTAGAATACTCATGAGTTGTTTGAATGTTAACTAAATGCTGTAAACGATTTATCACTTTTAAAATACAAGTGCTAGTTTTTTACAGTCTAATGTTTAAGCAGGTCCCAAACTTTGTTCAGGGTACTGTATGACACATGACGTCGTTCAGCGGTAATGGTCTCAAAAAGATAGCAATCCCATGCTCTAGACGGTGTGGAACTGCTACAACGTGGTTGTGGTCTTCCGCTGCTGGAGGAAGTCACGGTAGTGAAGTGGACTGAATGTGCCAGTCGATTTTACGGATTCAGCACAGTAGGTAGCGTTGGTCGACGTGGACAAACGACAGAACTGCAGAACGGAGCCACCGTATTCGAACTTTTCGTTGAATCAAGTTGACAACTTTCTTGACGTATTAACAGGGACCGCCCAACGCGTCTACAAGGAACGATGCATCCACTCGCAGCCATGCAACACAGAACAACAACAATGGTCATAAACGGATTCTAACCGTCGGAGATTGGAAACGTGTGCCCTGCAAGTTGGTAACTCCAAGGGATCTGCTCATCAATCCATAGCTTCAGCCGAATATCGCACAGCGGAAAAAAATCTCCTGAGTTCTCTTGCTCGACGAACTCGGACCGTTATCAACGCTAGGGGCGGTATTACGCGGTATTAGCTTGACGCCGCCCAGCGGTGACTCGTTCTTGTCTTGGGTGCTTACTGTATTGCACATGAACCTGCTTGATCTGTCATCAAAGAGGCTGTAAATATCTCGGTATGCAGCAATTACTTCAGTTGGGACAGCAGTCATAAACTAAGTTGTATACGGATGCAGGGTGTCGACGTCGAAAGACTACAATGAAATCGTCAGCTTATTTACGTCCAATCGGGAGCCACTAACAACGCATTCATCGCCGTAATCTCTAATGGCATCACGGAGGCAATTGAGATTACCGTTGAAAGTTCGTTATTTTATTCTAATATGAAGCAGTAAGAACTCTGAGAAAATTTTATACAAGAAAACCACTTCTCCACAGTTTGAAGCCTTTATCAAGCAGGCATGGTGGAGAATCGCCCTTTGAACAAACGGCCGGCATCCAAGTCTCAATCTAGATTCACTAAGAGCTGTGTCATACTGTTCCTGGATGTAACGGTATGTAAAGTCGAATAGTCACATGGGCTTAGCGGTAGATAAAGAGCATAAAAAACACTTTTTTTGGTGGTAGGACACTTAGAAACATGTTTCGCCACGACAGACATTGTTTATCGATCATTGTTGAGGGCTATGAAGCTCCATTAACATCTACACCTGTGTCTATGGTTTGTGCTGCACTAGCCACCATGTGGTGTGAGGCATGTATTTTACGTCCCTCCGTCCCACTCCATCCATATTTGGAATTTAGCTTAGACGTGTGGAGTCCAGAGCACAGTAGATTATTAGAGTGCAGTGAGCGAATGCAAACAAGAGTAACGTCTAATCGCAGTGTCGTTTAGCTCTCTATAGAGTTAGCAGAATTATTGAAAAATCTCAACTTTATCAAATAGGTGCTAAAATCTAGCAACAAGTAAACAAGCTCGTGAATACAGCGGAAGGTACAGTAAGCTGCGACAACATGTGTGTAGTTCGTGAGACGTCGAAGAGACACGTATCTCCACGCATATACTAGATACAAATTTCTAATTGCTCACTGGCAGCTGAAGTAAAACATCTGTGTGGATCACTGCTGGCTCTTGTGAGTAACTAGACCTTTGACTATCGATTCCAACTTATCTTGCCAAAGACCGACCTTCCAACAGAGGGGAATGAGGTGTCTGTCTCTCTCCACCCCGGCTGCTGTGTGAAGAATCCGTTAAAAAAATGGCACCTTTGCTCAGCGTTATAAGAGGTATGCTCAAAGTTTTGACATGGTTGTTCTGCTCTGGTCAGCCTTACTGAAACATTTGGCACGGGAAGACAACACGTGTGAACGAGACTGACTCTTTGGAAACATCGTTTAGCAAGTGATTATCTTCTCTTTTCTTGTAAATTCTGCTTGCTGGCGAACGTATCATTCTCAACTTATCACAAAGTAAATATCTCATGCACAATCATGAATTTAAAACTGTGTTTAGTCATAGTATGGCGCCCACGAACTAAGTTTCATGTCATTACGTGAAGCAAAAAAAGGCTTCGAATAAATATTACTAAAAGTCGTCCCTTCGCTTTACTGAAAATAATTCCAGAACCAAATCCAGCTTCCCAATTTACTATTTCACTTACTTTTGATGCACAGTCATAAAAATGATACCTAACATTGACCATAGGTACCTTACCTCAGCTATACACTCAAATTCTGGGTTCCGTTCGCTTATTTGGTGGCGGAAACTTTATATATATATATATATATATATATATATATATATATATATATATTATTATTATTCACGTTTGGGCCCTACTGGACCACGCGAAGTACAATCACGGGGCATTCAGTTATTTTCTTTTAGACTTTCTCTCTGCCCAAATTGTTTTCATTCTCTCGGAATGAGCTCTTTTCCTTTCATCAGACCATGTGGTTCCAGTTTTCTTTGGTTTTTCAGCTTGACCAACTACCCAGTCATGAATTTTTTGCCTAAATAATTTTCTGTCTTGAATTTCATCTTGTTTTATATCTGCCTCTTTCATGTCCTCTTTTATAGCAGCAATCCATTTTATTGTCTCAAATTTAGCTTTACTTCGATTTTCGTAGAATTCCACTACTTGTTTAGTTAGTCTGGTAGCATCCATTCTTTTAATATGCCCATAAAATTTTAATCTGCGTTTTTTCATATCTGAATATATGCTGGTGTATTGTTGAATTTCACTATTTGCTCTTAGCCTGTATGTTCCTTCTTCAGTATATTTTGGACCTAGAATTTTTCTGATTACTTTTCTTTCTCTTTTTTGGATTTCTTGAATGTCCTTTTTTCTGTTTAAAATTAGCGTTTCAGCCCCATAAAGGCACTCTGGTTTTATGACCGTGTTGTAATGTCTCAATTTAGAGTACCTCGAGAGACATTTTTTGTTGTAGATGTCTTTTGTAAGTCTAAAAGCTGTCTCCATCTTTTGACAACGAATTTCATTTCCAATTTTTTCTAGACCAGTCTCTGAGATTGTTTCACCTAAATATTTGAATTGTGAGACTCTTTTGATTTTTCCATACTTAGTTTCCAAAAGTTTGGGTGCCAGTTTGTTGCTAGTCATATACTGTGTTTTTTCAAATGAGATTTGGAGACCTACTCTTTCTGCTGTTTCTTTAAGGATTTCTATTTGTTTCTGAGCAATTTGGATGTCCTGCGTTAGAATAACCAAGTCGTCTGCAAAGGCCAAACAGTCTATTCGAATATTTGTTCGTCCTAATTTCACTGGTTGGTCAATTTTGAACTCCAATTTTCGTTCGCGCCACTCTTGTATTACTTTTTCTAGAACGCAGTTAAATAGCAATGGAGAGAGTCCATCACCTTGCCTCACGCCTGTTTTTATTTCAAAGGATTCTGAAATTTCTCCTCTGAACTTTACTTTTGATTTTGTACCAGTTAGCGTGTCTCTGATAATTGCCGTGGTTTTAGGATCCAGGCCTTGTTCTTTCACAATTTGGAAAAGAGATTCACGATCCACTGAGTCATAAGCCTTTCTAAAATCTACAAAGGTACAAACTAGTTTTTTATTGTATATATATATATATATATATATATATATATATATATATATATATATATATATATATACACACACTCCCCATCTTATAACTTGATAGCGATTTGTAGCGTACAGGCACGCAAGAAAATACAGAACAAAGTAAGCTGAAAAACTAAATAGAGGTAATATGTTTCCATTATCAAAACGTGCCACGCCACTACTGCCTTATTTTACACAAGGTCGAATTACAATCAGTGAGAAGTGAGAAGTCATATTTAACTGCGAGTTTACTTGCAAAATCTTCAGCATTCACTGCTCACCTCAGCTGCAAAGGCAAGCCGCTTCATCTCGCCACCGCTGATGCCCCTGATGCGTCCAGGGATACCGATCATCACGTGCTGGCAGTCGGTCAACGAAAACTGCGCAGAAGAGAGAGGATAGCAATGAGTGATGTGCAGCCAGGTATTAACAAGTACGTGATTACTGGCTACGTTTGAGTGCAGTGACTGTGTGGAATAATCGCTTATTTGTATTTTCTGCTACTAGTCACTTTATTTGTTTTACGTTTAATTTAAGATAACACAACGCGTTTCGAGCATTTTCTGCCCATCTTCAGGCATTTATGCATGCAAATAATTGTTACTTAAAATAAATGGTCTTAAACTAGATTAACTTAGAACATTTTGTTTACTGTTCGCTGCTGTATGGACTATTGGGATATTTGGAGAAAGGGAGAGAGAGAGGAGGGTGACGGGGGGCAAAAGTTGACCAGAAATTGCTGTCCAGTGACGTGTACTGCTCGTGTGGAGCTGTGCCTCGTTTCGTTATTATTGAAACCACAGCATGTGTGGGATGCATGTAGTTTTGCAACAGTTGTTGTGGTGCGAAAATCTTGTGACAGACTTTTTTTGTTTGAGAGCTGTTCACTTACGGTTTTGGCGTCCCAAAGCTTCGATTGCATTATTTGTACACTGGTGGAGCTGTTGTGGGACGTTATGGTGTTGCACTATTTATCTGCTTTTCGACGTAATCAACTGCATAAATGTTTTGTGCATACGTGAAAACAATATACGCTTAATACAGTATGACGGCCTTCCAGCATGTGAATGAGTACCGACTATTGCATTTTTCATCTAAATTCGCTATAGTGACGGTCTGGTAGTCGTTTGTTTCACATTGGCATATCTTAAATCAATTTTTTAGAACTAGCTTAAGGCTAGTGAAGAATTTCAGTTGAATTTGGTTATTTCATTTGGCACGTTATGTACTTTCTTTGTATTACGACTCAAAAATTCCATTTGTTCCATCATATACATTCTTTTGCTTTTCCAGATTTTGTGCAAAATTTCGTGACTGTCTTCGATTTTCAAAGAGTGTCCAGTGTCTCTAATATGTGTTGCTAGTGGGGATTTGATACATTTATCCAGTCTGTAGCAGTCTAAATGTTATTTAAATCGAATTCTGACATTTCTGCCTGTCTGCCATATATAATATTAGTTGCATGGGTTGACAGGTAATTTTGTAAATGCCAGATGCATCGAGATATGTATATAGTGAATAAGCTTTCTACTTGGGTGGTCGTTGGTGCTGGAACTTATTTTTACATTTACGTTTTTGAACAGCCTTTCTAATTTGTCAGACATTATACCTAGCTATGGCGTGTTTACGTATTTAGATATTGGGCTGCCGTCAGTTATCAGTGGAATTTTATGTTCAGTTTGTTTTTTATCTATTGTGGCATTGTATTAATAAGTGAAAGATCATATCCGGTATATTTTATGGTTTCTATTCCTTGTTGGAGTTTTGTATGTTCAAGTGGAAATTTGTGGACTCTGTATAGCACCGATCTACACTGATTAGTCAAAACATTATGACCGGCTGCTTAACAGCTTGTCTGACCATCTTTGGAATGAGGTATATCACTGATTCTGCGGATCAGGGATGCGACAGATTGTTGGTAGGTTTGTGGAGGTACGTGGCATTACGTGTCTACGCACAGGTCACGTAATTCGCGTAAGTAGCGGGCCGCCGGTTTGCGTACGCGTTGCTGGCGCCCGATAGCGACTCAGATGGATTCCGTAAGATACACATCTGGCGAATTCGGTCTCCGAGACATCAAAGTGAATTCACTATAACGCTCCTCACATTACTGTAGCACGGTTCTGGCTCAGAAAAACGGACAATCATACTGAAAGGTGACATCGCCATCGGGGAAGACATCAAGCACGAAGGGATGCAGGTGGGTCGCAGCTGTCGATTACAGCCACAGGTCTCATAGAAGCGCGGGAGAATGTCTCCCGTAGCGTAATACTGCTCCCACCAGCCTGAGTCCGCGGCGCGCAGCACGTATCGAGCCGTCGTTCACCTCTATGACTGCGTTTGTGGAGACGACCATCGACCTAGTGTAGCAAACATGTGATTCTCCCGAAGTGCCGACATGTTTCCATTGATCGACGGTCCCATGCCGATTGTCCCGTGCCTACTGCAATCGTAATTGACGTTGCTGTGGCCGAGCGGTTCTCGGCGCTTCAGTCTGGAACCGCGCGACCGCTACGGTCGTAGGTTCGAATCCTGCCTCGGGCATGGATGTGTGTGATGTCCTTAGTTTAGTCAGGTTTAAGTAGTTCTAAGTTCTAGGGGAAGTGACCTCAGAGGCCGGCCGGTGTGGCAGTGCGGTTCTAAGCGTGTCAGTTTTAAACCGCGTGACCGCTACGGTCGCAGGTTCGAATCCTGCCTCGGGCATGGATGTGTGTGATGTCCTTAGTTTGGTTAGGTTTAAGTAGTTCTAAGTTCTAGGGGACATGACCTCAGATGTTAAGTCCCATAGTGCTCAGAGCCATTTGAACTATTTATTGACGATGTCGTTGCGTCAACACGTGAACACGTAGGGGTGGTCTGCTGTGGAGCTTCACGTTCAACAATATAGGAAAAATTTTTGCGTGCACCAGCATTGTTGTCTTTCGGCAGAGATGCCACAGATCACCATCTACCTTACTTTATAGACAAGCCTCAGCACTCCATCTTCTGTGAAGAGTCGTGGACATCCAATCGTTTACTGCCTAGTGATAGTTTCACTGTTCCTCCGTAAATGCTCAAGACAGTAGCACGTGAACATTCGATCGGTTTCGCCAATTTGCATGTACGCCGTCCTTGTCTGCTTCACTTACGTACTTTCGCCACCGCAACACATGCCCGCAAACAGGCCAAACAGGCAAAAATTTCAGAATTCGATTTAAAGAATATTTAGACTGCTCATACGGGATAAATGTAACAAATCACCAGTAGGTACACACATTAGAGACACAGGCCACATTAACGAAATTTTGCACAAAACCGGAAAAAGTAAAGTAATGTGTATCATGGAAGAAATGGAAATGTTCATTCATAATACAAAGAATGTAGACAACGTTCTTAATCAAATCACCGAAATCAACAACTCAGATTCTCCTTAGTCTTAAGTTAGTTCTAATACAACAGACTGAAGATTTGCCAATGTGAAACAAACGATACCTAGACCGTCACTATCGCGAATATCGATGTAGAATACGATAGTTGATACTCATTCACACTCTGGATGACCTCCATGTTCTATTATGAGTATAGTGTTTACATGCATGTAGAAAATATTTGTGTAGTGAATTACGTCAAAAAACAGTGCAAAGATAAACAATGCAACAGAATAATGTCTCACAACAGCTCCACCAGGGTACCAATGATGCAATCGAAGCTCTGGGACGCCAAAATCGTAAGTGAAAAACTCTCAAATAAAAGCCTCTATGATAAGATTTTCTATGATAAGATGTAAAACTACCCACGTCCCACACAAGCTTTGGTGTCAGTCACAAAAAAATGAGACATAGCTCCACATTAGCGGTAGATATCACTGAACAGCAATTTTTGGCGAACCTCTGCCCACCGACCTCCTTCCAGATAGCACAACAGCCCCTCCAGCGGTGAAAATTGCACAATACATGCTGTGTGCTATGTTAATCTAGTTTAAGATCATTTATTTTAAGTAGTAATTTTTTTGCGTATGATAAAATGTGCCGAAAATGCTCGAAACACGTCATGTTATGTTAAATTAAACATATAACAAAGTGACTAATAGCAGAAAGTACAAATGAGCAACAAGAAAGGGACTCCTAGAGAGCCGTTTCACGAAAATGATCTATTTATCTCGAGCTCAAGGAAAACCTAATGCAGATGAAGCATAGTGAATTTTCTAATTTCAACCACAATTTGTAGTTGCGGAGTTCCTTGTGTTCTATGCAGGGGGTGTGTGATTACCAGTGCATTTATTAAAAATATTAATGTTTTACTTTATCATGGACTGTGTTTCGATCCCTGTGCGGACATCATCAGCTACAATCAGTTTCTTACCTCAGCGTAAGGAACTTACCAATGAACCCCATAGGAATAAGCGTTCTCATTGTCTGTTTTGATCACACAAGACTGGCTTCTACGAACGTTATTTTTATCCTTGATCAAATTGGCTTTATGGGCCTTAAGTCATGGTCTGAAGCATATTTCAATGACTAATTAGCAGCCCTTCGTTCAGGATATGTACTTACATTTTATAAACAGATACTTTAATTATGTCTTTACAGTTGATTTAACTACGCCTTCATAGCCTCTGAGAATGTCTCGTACAGGAGAGCACGGAACATTTGGCACAGAAAATTGCTTTAGACAACGACTTAATGCTCTGGAAAAGAATGTAGCCAGTGTGAGTTGGTTCTGGTTTTTCGTTTTCTTTGATTCGAGATTTCCGGATTTAACCCTAACACTCTCGTAACAGCAACATACATTTCTATGATCGCATCTCGCTCAAGTAGACGAGAACAGATGTGAGAATCTAATTGCTCCTGACGATGGCCTGCGACATCCCACATAAAATCTTTTTTATGGTAAATCTCGAGCGCAATGTACCGAAATTCTTGATCTGACGGAATTACAGATTACTGGAGACAAACTGAGCCTATCTTCGATAAAGATAGAAGATTGAGTAATGGATTGAACCCGGGTCAGCTGCTTACTAGGCAGCTAACACACCTGTCTAGTGAGCAGGAGAAGAGGATTCAAGTGCCAGTCATGGGACACATTATAATCCATTATTTCAGTTTCTGTCTGTACCATATGTTACTGAAGAGACACTGAACAAACTTTTGTCATGGTTTGCGAGCTCTACAGGGGAAATCTTAGTTGTGTTCTGTTGTTAGGGAATACTAAAGTGTCACTAGAGTCATCAGAAATCGTTTACATGTCGAAGACAAAGTTGCATATTATACAAAGAAAATATTAAATTTTCATTGCACATGACATAGTTTTTCGTATTCTACGTTTGTTGCAACTACTACTGCACTGTAGTTGCAGCAGCAATGCTGAAGGGCTGTTACAGCTGGCGAGACTGTTTTGCATATATTGGCATCCGCATGGAGGTGGGGAAGGATTCCGATGTCCTGTGCTCCACTATGAACTTCTCTTGCAATTCAGGCAATCATTGTCTAAATGCTAATAAGCCACTTCTGCAGTCAAGGTGGATGTGACCCATTACAGAACAATGCCAGTATAGGGTCGTCAATATTTTGTCTGTCGGTTGCTCGTAGGGCCCTTATCGAGATACACGAACTAACCGCTCCACAGTCCTGGAATGTGGATACCGACTGCTGTACCTTGCTACATAAAAATGTCTGCAGTAATACCATTCTGACTTCCGCTCCAATATTCCCTTAAGAACTCACCCTCCCGCTCCACACACAGCACAACTAGTTCACGGAGGATGAAGAAAGTCTATGACGGCTTGCTCAGACTGGTCACAGTTTTACACGGCGGAGCTATAGTAATGGACTCTCTAGACCCGTGGTCTAGGGGTAGCGTCTTTGATTCATAATCAAAACGTCTTCGGTCCCGGGTTCGATCCCCACCACTGCCTAAATTTTGATAATCAGCATTGGCGGCCGAAGACTTCCGGCATAAGAAGTCAGCCTCATTCTGCCAACGGCCTTGTCAAAGAGGGCGGAGGAGCGGATAGAGGTTCAGGGCACTCTCTTGTCCTAGGGGTGGGAAATTGCCCCTAAAGGCGGAAGAATGAGCAATGATCAACGACATGAGGATGCAGAAGGCAATGGAAACCACAGCATTAAAGACACGTAAAGTGTATCCACAGGACATGTGGCCTGTAATTGAAGAAGTGTCATGATGATCTCTCCGTTGGCAAAAGATTCCGGAATAGTCCCCCATTCGGATCTCCGGGAGGGGACTGCCAAGGGGGAGGTTACCATGAGAAAAAGATTGAATAATCTACGAAAGGATAACGTTCTACGAGTCGGGGCGTGGAATGTCTGAAGCTTGAACGTGGTAGGGAAACTAGAAAATCTGAAAAGGGAAATGCAAAGGCTCAACTAGATATAGTAGGGGTCAGTGAAGTGAAGTGGAAGGAAGACAAGGATTTCTGGTCAGATGAGTATCGGGTAATATCAACAGCAGGAGAAAATGGTATAACAGGTGTAGGATTCCTTATGAATAGGAAGGTAGGGCAGAGGGTGTGTTACTGTGAACAGTTCAGTGACCGGGTTGTTAGAATCAGAATCGACAGCAGACCAACACCGACAACGATAGTTCAGGTATACATGCCGACGTCGCAAGCTGAAGATGAACAGATAGAGAAAGTGTATGAGGATATTGAAAGGGTAATGCAGTATGTAAAGGGGGACGAAAATCTAATAGTCATGGGCGACTGGAATGCAGTTGTAGGGGAAGGAGTAGAAGAAAAGGTTACAGAAGAATATGGGCTTGCGACAAGGAATGAAAGAGGAGAAAGACTAATTGAGTTCTGTAACAAGTTTCAGCTAGTAATAGCGAATACCCTGTTCAAGAATCACAAGAGGAGGAGGTATACTTGGAAAAGGCCGGGAGATACGGGAAGATTTCAATTAGATTACATCATGGTCAGACAGAGATTCCGAAATCAGATACTGGATTGTAAGGCGTACCCAGGAGCAGATATAGACTCAGATCACAATATAGTAGTGATGAAGAGTAGGCTGAAGTTCAAGACATTACTCAGGAAGAATCAATACGCAAAGAAGTAGGATACGGAAGTACTAAGGAATGACGAGATACGTTTGAAGTTCTCTAACGCTGTAAATACAGCAATAAGGAATAGCGCAGTAGGCAGCACAGTTGAAGAGGAATGGACATCTCTAAAAAGGGCCATCACAGAAGTTGGGAAGGAAAACATAGGTACAAAGAAGGTAGCTGCGAAGAAACCATGTGTAACAGAAGAAATACTTCAGTTGATTGATGAAAGGAGGAAGTACAAACATGTTCCGGGAAAATCAGGAATACAGAAATACAAGTCGCTGAGGAATGAAATAAGTAGGAAGTGCAGGGAAGCTAAGACGAAATGGCTGCAGGAAAAATGTGAAGACATCAAAAAAGATATGATTGTCGGAAGGACAGACGCAGCATACAGGAAAGTCAAAACAACCTTTGGTGACATTAAAAACAACGGTGGTAACATTAAGAGTGCAACGGGAATTCCACTGTTAAATGCAGTGGAGATAGCAGATAGGTGAAAAGAATACATTGAAAGCCTCTATGAGGGTGAAGATTTGTCTGATGTGATAGAAGAAGAAACAGGAGTCGATTTAGAAGAGATAGGGGATCCAGTATTAGAATCGGAATTTAAAAGAGCTTTGGAGGACTTACGGTCAAATAAGGCAGAAGGGATAGATAATATTCCATCAGAATTTCTAAAATCATTGGGAGAAGTGGCAACAAATCGACTATTCACGTTGGTGTGTAGAATATATGAGCCTGGCGATATACCATCTGACTTTCGGAAAAGCATCATCCACACAATTCCGAAGACGGCAAGAGCTGACAAGTGCGAGAGTTATCGCACAATCAGCTTAACAGCTCATGCATCGAAGCTGCTTACAATAATAATATACAGAAGAATGGAAAAGAAAATTGAGAATGCGCTAGGTGACGATCAGTTTGACTTTAGGAAAAGGAAAGGGACGAGAGAGGCAATTCTGACGTTACGGTTAATAATGGAAGCAAGGCTAAAGAAAAATCAAGACACTTTCATAGCATTTGTCGACCTGGAAAAAGCGTTCGACAATATAAAATCGTGCAAGCTGTTCGAGATTCTGAAAAAAGTAGGGGTAAGCTATAGGGAGAGACGGGTCATATACAATATGTACAACAACCAAGAGGGAATGATAAGAGTGGACGATCAAGAACGAAGTGCTCGTATTAAGAAGGGTGTAAGACAAGGCTGTAGCCTTTCACCCCTACTCTTCAATCTGTACATCGAGGAATCAATGATGGAAATAAAAGAAAGGTTCAGGAGTGGAATTAAAATAAAAGGTGAAAGGATATCAATGATACGATTCGATGATGACATTGCTATCCTGAGTGAAAGTGAAGAAGAATTAAATGATCTGCTGAACGGATTGAACAGTCTAATGAGTACACAGTATGGTTTGAGAGTAAATCGGAGAAAGACGAAGGTAATGAGAAGTAGTAGAAATGAGAACAGCGAGAAACTTAACATCAGGATTGATGGTCACGAAGTCAATGAAGTTAAGGAATTCTGCTACCTAGGCAGTAAAATAACCAATGACGGACGGAGCAAGGAGGACATCAAAAGCAGACTCGCTATGGCAAAAAAGGCATTTGTGGCCAAGAGAAGTCTACTAATATGAAATACCGGCCTTAATTTGAGGAAGAAATTTCTGAGGATGTACGTCTGGAGTACAGCATTGTATGGTAGTGAAACATGGACTGTGGGAAAACCGGAACAGAAGGGAATCGAAGCATTTGAGATGTGGTGCTATAGACAAATGTTGAAAATTAGGTGGACTGATAAGGTAAGGAATGAGGAGGTTCTGCGCAGAATCGGAGAGGAAAGGAATATGTGGAAAATACTGATAAGGAGAAGGGACAGGATGATAGGACATCTGCTAAGACATGAGGGAATGACTTCCATGGTACTAGAGGGAGCTGTAGAGGGCAAAAACTGTAGAGGAAGACAGAGATTGGAATACGTCAAGCAAATAATTGAGGACGTAGGTTGCAAGTGCTCTTCTGAGATGAAGAGGTTAGCACAGGATAGGAATTCGTGGCGGGCCGCTTCAAACCAGTCAGTAGATTGATGACCAAAAAAAAAAAAAAAAAAAAAAAAAAAAAAAAAAAAAAAAAAAAAAAAAAAAAAAAGGTCGCTGTGCCGCTCCATTGTTGGAATGTACTGCACTGAGGTGACAGAAGTTATGGCATACCTTCTAATACCGTGTCGGGGCTCCTTTTGGGAGGCGTACTGCAGCAGCTGTAGGTGGTATGGACTCAACAAGTCGGAAGTCCTCAGCAGAAATACTGAGTCATGTTGCCTTTATACCCATCCCTAACTGCGGAAGTGTTGCTGGCGCAGGATTTTGTGCACCAATTGACCTCTCGACTATGCCCCATAAACGTTCGATGGGGTCCACGTCGAACGACCTGGGAAGCTGAACCATTCGCTCGAAACGAGCGCAGTGTTCTTCAAACCAACAGCGAATAATTGTGGCCGGTGATATGGCGCACTGTCATCCATTAAAATTCCATCATTGTTTGGAAACATGACGTCCATGAATGGCTACAAGTGATCACCAAGTAGTCTAACATCTAGAGGACCCAGCCCATTCCATGTAAACGCAGGCCACAACGTTATGGAGTCACCAACAGCTTGCATAGTGCTTTGTTGAAAACTAGGGGCCATAGCTTTGTGAGGTCTGCGCCACACTTGAACCCTACCATCACCTCTTACCAACTGAAATCGGGACTCATCTGACGAGACCACATTTTTTTCTCAGTCGTTTAAGGTCCAAGCGGTATCGTCACGAGATCATTAGAGGAGTTGCAGGTGACGTCACGCGGTTAGCAAAGGCACTCACGTCGCTTGACTGCTGCCGTAGCCCAGTAACGCCAAATGGATACGCTCGTCGTTCCTCCAACACTGATATCTGCGGTTATTTCACGCAGTGTTGCCCGTCTGTTAGCATCGACAACTCTACGCAAACGCCGCCGCTCTCGGTCGAAGTGAAGCTCGTCGGCCACGGCATTGTCCGTGGTGAGAGCTACTGTGTGAAATGTGGTATTCTCGGCACACTCTTGACACCGTGCATCTCGGAAGGCTGAATTTCGTAGCGATTTCCAAAAATGAATGCCCCATGCGTCTAGCTCCAATTATCATTCCGCGATCAAGGTGTGTTACTTCCCGCCGTGCGGCCCTAATCACGTCGGAAACTTTATCACACGAACCACCTGGGTACAAATCACAGCTTCGCCAGCGCACTGTCCTGTTATACCTGTACATGCAATACAAGTGTCATCTGTATATATATGCACATCTCTATCCCACGACTTTCGTCGCCTCAGTGTATATGTACGTCTACGGATTCAGACGTATCAACTGAGAAGAGAGGGGACAAAAGTGGGAAATTTCAATGTCGAAAACGTGTCATGTTCAGGAAGTGGTATCTTCTTGTATACTGTATCTACTGGGTGTAACACTGAACAACAACCGATAGTAAAGTTATGCGTCCTGCAGTCCGGTATGTAAAACTGGGGAGATGAAGACTTTTTTATTCCAGTCCTACCCTGTTTGAAGTAAAATTCGTCTACCAAATAGGGACTGGTTTTGGGGCGTTTCCGCATTTATGGAGTCGAAAGTTTGCCCTGTATTACAATTTATCCAAACAATGCAAAAAAATGTAGCTTTCAAAACATATTTTCTCAGGTTCAACAACGTCAATTAAATAGCAGAAAAAGTAGATAATGTTCGGAGCAGACTGTCGACTTGAAGTAAGTAATAATGTATCTGAAAACAGAATCCAAAATTTCATAAACGCTTTCTCAGATACCAGAAAAGCGTATGACAAAAGTCACTGTTTGAAATTGTCAACGAACAGGGCTCAGACAGTAAAACAACAGCTCCAGTGAAGCAAACGCTAACAAGCATCAACTCTAAAATGAAACTTAGAGATCAAATTTTTACAAGTGTTAAGGATAAGGTCTCTCACCATTGCTCATTGTGTTCTATAAAAAATTTTTAGGGCATAGGAGAACGCCATTAGGAAAAATCCAAATCAGTGAGGGAGCTACATTAAGTTACAAAAGGGACAACTTACAAATAGACGGCCTAGCGTTTGCAAACGACCTAGGTAGTTTTTCGGACTCCTGGAAACAGCCACAATATAGAGAGAACTGCTGAAAAAAATCAAGCTGAAAAAGCTGACATATAAATTTCCTTTGAGGAAACCGAGTTTATCACAACGTTAAGGTAGGCCACAAGATAATAGAAACTAAATATAGAACAATTGAGACAAGTAATAAATTCAAGTGACTAGGAGAAGAAAGTGAATAAGACATTTTGGAGAAAGAAGCCACTGAAGTAAGTGATAATAAGATGAAAATAGCGTACTATCTCATTGAGGAAATTTATAATAAGAAATCAACATCATTCAACGCTGAACTAAGACACTACTCTACAGCAATTTGCTCAAAAACACTTTTTTCAACAGAATGTGTGATTGTAAACGAAAAGGCGACGATAGAGACTCTGTAACTGACACAAAGAAACATAATAAGAAAAATTTTGAGAACAGTTAAAGAGCAAACACAGTTAGAAGACATCACAATAGCCACAGCACAATAGCGACATGTAAAGGACGAACATACTAACAAAAAGACTTTACACTTATTTCGATAAATTAAAAATGAACAATACATAGTACAAAGAAGTTGCAAGCGACATTGACAAAGTGCGAGTTTATCGACAAGATACTGAGCAGAGACTGTCACTCACAAAGAAATTTAAAGATTCCAAAGATTTCCACGAAAAATCCCAGAAGAACACAGGAACCACTTGGACAGAAGAAATAGGAGAGTAATGCTGGTAGCTGATGTGAGAAATGTGGAAGGAAAGAATGGAGAAACGAAATAAATGTATTCCATAGTAGAAGAAGGAGGAAAAGCCCAGAAAATAAGGCAATTCATCCATTAACATGTCCAGACTTGACGTTCTGTAAGCAAATCAGACTTTGTAGATGGCATCAAAGCTTTTTTTTTATCTCCTGTTTCTCAACATTCAGAAGTATTACTCGTATTTATATGGCAGTTTTTTGCTGGTTAGTTCCGTTAATATCTAAGAAAATTTTGTCATTCCGTTTTTTTTCTTTTTTCTGCTGCAATCCAGCCTAACGCCAACGGCCTTGCCGCCGTGGTAACACCAATTTCCGTCAGATCACCGATGTTAAGCGCTGTCGGGCTGAGCCTGTACTTGGATGGGTTACCATCGGTCTGCCGAGCGCTGTTGGCAAGCGGGATGCACTCAGCCCTTGTGAGGCAAACTGATTGAGAAGTAGCGGCTCTGATCTCGAAAACTGACATACGGCCGGGAGAGCGGTGTGCTAACCACATGCCACTCCATATCCGCATCCAGCGACGCTTATGGGCTGAGGATAACACGGCGGCCGGTCGGTTTCATTGGGCCTTCATGGCCTTTTCGGGAGGAGTTTCGTTCTTTTATTCCAGCCTAAAGGGGTCTTAGATCCCGACACGGACATCGATATCTGATGCAGCACAATCGCTGACAGACACGGCAACACGGCCGGTTGTGCCCTCCACCGAACTACTGCGGCTGGCCAGCGTAGAGGGACCCGCATCGGCCGTGCAGCTGCACTGTGAACCGTATAGCAGCTTATGACGTCACCCAAATAACGGTCAAAACCGGCCATGGATTTTGGACTTGGATTCTTACCAGACTGCTACATCTGAAGTGTTTGTTATTTCGTGCGATTACTCGACTTTGGGTTCTAGAACCCTTTTTATCTCTAGTGAACTTCAACTCAGCACTGAGAAGCTAGAAACTAATTCACTAATTGTAGTGTCAAATAGTTTAATTTCTGTTTCAAATTTATAATTTTCATTGTCAACCAGTCATTATTGGTATGTGAACAAAATAACTTGGATATCCTGTTTTTAAGGGTAGGCCAGAATTGTGATAATATTCGAATTTTTGTTTAATTGCGTAATTTATTAGATTGATTCTTTAAGAATAACATCGTAAAGTTTCATAATCGAATTCTGGCTGGAAATATGTTTTGAAAAACTTAGTTTGGGCATCTGTGCCTGCCATGGCCAATCTTTCCATGCTGTTATCGACACCCCGAGAAAACTAGAAATTTTTGGTGCGGTAAATTTTCGTTCACAAAATTGAAACGAACTGCAGATGAGACTAGAAGCCTGGGAGAAAGATTATCTTTGCTTGTTCCTTTGTTTACAACATAATTTTTTTAACAGTGCGTACTATAAACATCTCGGAGAACAGAATGCTGCTTCCAAGAATTTTTCACACAGGTGTACAGACAATGCTTTCGGCCAAAGAGGAGGAAAAAACTGCCTACCTGAACCTACCTGTTCGGTGCCTCTAGCCACAGCAGGGGAAAGGGCGCGTGAGAAATTTAAGTCACCTGGCCAAGAAGTTTCCACAGTTTCGTAACACCCTTTGTGAACAGTGAAAAGCCGTACTCCAACACACATGATTTGTCGCTTGCTGTTTTAGACGTTCTAAAACCAACCTTCACGTACCTAGCAAATCCTGAACTGCTGAAAAAATGTGTACATGGGAAAACACAGAATACGAACGAGAGCTACAATCACCTTATATGGATGCGTTGTCCAAAAACAGTATTTGTGTCCACAGTTGTTGTGAAGATAGCTTAATGTAATGCCTGTCCAGTTTTCGGTAGTATAAATGTACGTAGGATTAAGTGCCTTTAGAGACAAGGCTTCAATCCAGGTAAATTCATAAGAGCATCGATGAAGCGAAGTGCGACTGAGCAAAGCTCAGGCAGCAGAAGAAAAAAATGCAAAAGTTGGCTAGGCAAAGGAGGCAGGGGAAGTGACTACTCCTGGAAGACCAGGAAGAGAATAAAGGTTATGTATGTGGAGAGCATTAGTCACTAGAGGTACAGCAATACTGTACTGCGAATTGCCGTAAGCTGACTTTTTTGAGCTATAATATACCTTTTCTCAGGAACTATAAAAGTTAACAACCTGAAATTTGCCATAGCTCTTAAGAATTACTTACTGAATAATCCTGTGTAGCATTTTTCCGTTTTTTTTTTTAAATTCTCCATCACAATGTGAGAAAAATAGAGCAGTCGCAGGTAACACAAAACTGAATCATTAATTTCAAAGCATCTATGACCTTAAACAAAAATCTGTTCAGTACGTTTTATTAGCCTCTTGTAAACTGTGCAATTCCAGTTTTATTGTTTGATTAATATACGAGAAAATCTACATTATAAAAACGATGATATTTAAAAATTCAAATCCTTCTAAATGTATGTCCAAACGCATTTTCGAATAAAAGTTGCACAGAATATCAAGCATTATGTTGTGCATAGTACTCGTAGTATCAAGTTGTACTATTCTAGCTGTAATATTTTTGGAGATATATATGTTTAAGTATAAGAATGCATTTTGCCCTACGTCTGTCCTTAAACTTGAGAAGGGTATATAGTTTCAGATCTCTGAATCAAAAACTTGGCATTCGTATTGATATTAATAGTATAGAGATACTTCGCATTCAACTACTGAAATTTATTTACCATTTAGCAATGAAGATAATTTTTGGTTGAGGAAATTAAGTGGATACCTTTCACAGACTTTGTATAGTTCCTGATAAATTTTATTCTTGAGACACGTCACTTTCTCTGACTCACCGAATCAGTTACACCAAAAATTAAAATTTTATAAACTTCCCTCTCTTGGATAAATGTCTGAGTATCCCCATCGTTTCACATTTTCGTTTCCAACAATATATTTTAATTTACAGTCATTGATATGCTTGTAAGAATGAATGTCCACTATTGTTAGCAAAGATTTAAACTTAGAGATTAAACTTCTAGCAGCAAGTGATGCAGACGCCTGAAAAGGGCGCGTGGAAACTGTTGTAACCTCTACATTGGCTGCATTTATTTACAGCCTATGCATTATTATGAACACGTTGCTGAATCACGTCGTAAAGTATGCAGTGAAAGTGAATGATTTGTATAGTTTGCCAACAGTGTTATCTCTGTAGCTACTCGACGCTACCTTTTGACTATAGTAAACATACCATCGTGAGGCTTTGAAAATGAAATCTATAATATGATTACCCATCTTCAGAAGAAACTGCTGTAGAACAAGTATTATTTCTTTAGTTTTTCTGTCTTAAGCGTACTGTGAGCAAGGCTTTCGCCTGACAGGTCTCGGCTTACTTCTAAGGACCATCACTGGTCATTTTTTAGACTTTTGCACACATGAGATGTTTTACATTTTGATTCCTATACAAAGCTTTTGCTTAAATGAACTATGTTCTGTATACGTTACTTACGGCATCAATTGACTCTTTTAACTCGTTTGAAGAGAGCTGGCTATTTGTCTCTTCATACCATGCCCCCCTTCTCACCCCCTCACCACCACCCCGCCCCCACGCACACACAGATACAAAAATGAACTTACTAATACTGGATTCGCAATATGACCAACACATTTAAAAACAATTGGATTCACAACAATACAGTACTTAGCGAAAACTAGAACAACTGTAGCAGAATTTGTATGAAGTGAACTTGTGTTAAATTTTGCGAGGTAAAGCGAAGAGCAAAAAAACGAAATCCAGTAATTAATTTCATTTTTCTTTTTCATTTTTTTCAGATTGTACAAAGCTATCAAGCTTTCTTTTCGACTACAACCACTGATAGCAACACAGAAATAATCAGTTTTCTTCAGAACAAGTGAAAAGGAGTAATAAATGTTGAAAGAAACGTTTATAAAACATAATATTGTTAAGCAAAAAAGATTTTTACACTATAGGTATCAAAATTTAATAACAGATTTTGTTTGTAAAATGTTCACATAATTACGAATGATGATGCTTTACAGATAAAGCGAAGCGCGACTCCTGAAAAGATTCTTAATTTGTAGTACGCTCAGCAGAGAAAAACGTATATATGTCGAAACTAGTGGTCTGTAATAGACGAATAAATAAACTGCTTTTGTATACGGGAAGAAATTTCTAGACATTCAAGCACATTTGCAACGTACATACAGTGATCAAATTCACATCCAGTATTGTACAATTTCCACAACTATGAGCAAACTCTCGAACAGTCTAATATACAGTATATATATGGAACTGGAGAACGTCGTATTGCAACAGTCTATGACATGAGGTGTTAAAAGCTCATAGACTATTTGTCTGAAAAGAAAACACAGTTTTTAGCAATATTTTCGATGTTACTTGCCTCTGATATGAGTTCTTCTACGCGCTTCAGCCTGAGATCATAGGGAAAGTGGCGATCCATTCGCAATAATGCCTGCAAAGAAAAAAAAACAAGTGAGATTAACACACTCGGCTACAAGACGCCTTAAGGGGCGTCGTGACGAGGGAGGCAGTTTGCAAATAAATATTTCTTACAAGAATGAAAATAAAATCATTTACAGTGACAGATAAAACATCAAATTGTTGTAGTAATTGCTATCGTTTTTCTTCCTTCCAAAAAAGATGAAACCGGAGAAATATCGTAACTGAAATTAGATATTTCTATTCCACGGGAAAGAGACGTGAAATGGAAGTAGTAATAGAGAAGGAAGCGAAACAGCGTTGTAAACAGTCGTGTTACCCAGTCTGTACAAAGACCAAGTGCAAGGCAAGCGAAAGTGAAATTTGAAAACCCATTGAAGCTGAGGGAGAAGAAAAAAACTTCAAGATTTGCTGATGTCATTGTAGATACGTTAAGGACAGATAAGGATCGGAAGATCAACTGAACGGAAAATTTTCTGAGTCTTCTGAAAGAGGTTTTAATATGAACGTCAAAAAAAGTAAAACAAGGGAAATAGAACGTAGTCGAATAGAGGCAGGTTGTTGTGACAGATTAGGAAATGCGTCACTAAAAGCATTAGATGAATTTTTTGGCAGCAAAATAACTGACAATGGCAGAGAGGAAGAGGATGTATAATGCAGACTGGCAATAAGAAACTTTTCTGAAAATACGAATATATGATTAGCTTTTTTTGCCAGTCGAAGACAAGCTTGTTTGGCTCATGGAAGAGATTCAAGGAGAAGATGAAGCACATGAACTGACAGACGCTTGAAGATAGACACCAATTATTCCAGCCAAAGTCTACTTACAAGTATCCGCAGGTCAGTATGAACTGAGGAATATAGAAGTACATGGTGTTCCACAATTCATGTTACATCCTTCTAGAGGTTGTAGAGGGGACTTAGTAGATCAAGTTTTGCACAGGAACCCATGTTCGGAAAAGTCATCTAAGGACGCTACAGAGCGTCAAAGTCGTAGGTGCCAGAGTCTCTAAACGTATGTATATACAGGGTGTTTCAAAAATGACCGGTATATTTGAAACGGCAATAAAAACTAAACGAGCAGCGATAGAAATACACCGTTTGTTGCAATATGCTTGGGACAACAGTACATTTTCAGGCAGACAAACTTTCGAAATTACAGTAGTTACAATTTTCAACAACAGATGGCGCTGCAAGTGATGTGAAAGATATAGAAGACAACGCAGTCTGTGGGTGCGCCATTCTGTACGTCGTCTTTCTGCTGTAAGCGTGTGCTGTTCCCAACGTGCAAGTGTGCTGTAGACAACATGGTTTATTCCTTAGAACAGAGGATTTTTCTGGTGTTGGAATTCCACCGCCGAGAACACAGTGGTGTTGCAACAAGACGAAGTTTTCAACGGAGGTTTAATGTAACCAAAGGACCGAAAAGCGATACAATAAAGGATCTGTTTGAAAAATTTCAACGGACTGGAAACGTGACAGATGAACGTGCTGGAAAGGTAGGGCGACCGCGTACGGCAACCACAGAGGGCAACGCGCAGCTAGTGCAGCAGGTGATCCAACAGCGGCCTCGGGTTTCCGTTCGCCGTGTTGCAGCTGCGGTCCAAATGACGCCAACGTCCACGTATCGTCTCATGCGCCAGAGTTTACAGCTCTATCCATACAAAATTCAAACGCGGCAACCCCTCAGCGCCGCTACCATTGCTGCACGAGAGACATTCGCTAACGATATAGTGCACAGGATTGATGACGGCGATATGCATGTGGGCAGCATTTGGTTTACTGACGAAGCTTATTTTTACCTGGACGGCTTCGTCAATAAACAGAACTGGCGCATATGGGGAACCGAAAAGCCCCGTGTTGCAGTCCCATCGTCCCTGCATCCTCAAAAAGTACTGGTTTGGGCCGCCATTTCTTCCAAAGGAATCATTGGCCCATTTTTCAGATCCGAAACGATTACTGCATCACGCTATCTGGACATTCTTCGTGAATTTGTGGCGGTACAAACTGCCTTAGACGACACTGCGAACACCTCGTGGTTTATGCAAGATGGTGCCCGGCCACATCGCACGGCCGACGTCTTTAATTTCCTGAATGAATATTTCGATGATCGTGTGATTGCTTTCGGCTATCCGAAACATACAGGAGGCGGCGTGGATTGGCCTCCCTATTCGCCAGACATGAACCCCTGTGACTTCTTTCTGTGGGGACACTTGAAAGACCAGGTGTACCGCCAGAATCCAGAAACAATTGAACAGCTGAAGCAGTACATCTCATCTGCATGTGAAGCCATTCCGCCAGACACGTTGTCAAAGGTTTCGGGTAATTTCATTCAGAGACTACGCCATATTATTGCTACGCATGGTGGATATGTGGAAAATATCGTACTATAGAGTTTCCCAGACCGCAGCGCCATCTGTTGTTGAAAATTGTAACTACTGTAATTTCGAAAGTTTGTCTGCCTGAAAATGTACTGTTGCCCCAAGCATATTGCAACAAACGGTGTATTTCTATCGCTGCTCGTTTAGTTTTTATTGCCGTTTCAAATATACCGGTCATTTTTGAAACACCCTGTACATGGTGTTTCCGTGAGGACGTTACCCACTTTCTATGAAGATGGCGAAGGAGAAGTATATCAATTTAAAGTAAGGGCCTCTGTACCGGAAACGAATAGCACGTTATACGCGAAACCCGTTCTGATACGTCTGACAATGGAATACTTATAGCTGTACTGTTGGTACTATGATTGTAGGATAGACAACTTTCAGTGCTGGTAGTAAGGAGGAAAACAAGAAAAAATGTCCTTAAATATGGGCTCTAAAATGCATACCCTGAGGAGCTGTGGCCTCTCGTTCATCTTCGATACTGTGAAACAGTACTCCTCTACTGAACAAGGGCTCATAGCTCTTCAGCCTATGCATTTTAGAGCTCAAGTCTGGAGGACATCTTTTCTTCTTTTCGTCCATACTACCACCTCTGAAAGTTGGCTATCCTAAAATCATAGAGAAACATCGTCACGGGTTCACTCTGTATACAAAAAGAATTACAGGTTCTGGCAAATGTAACTTTGACGTTCTTTAGCGTCGTTGGATGACGTTTTTGGACATGGGCTTCGATGTAAAACTTGATCTACTAAATTCCCCTCTACAACCTCAAAACAAAAATTGGGAATAGGAATTAAAATCTATGGAGAAGAAATAAAAACTTTGAGGTTTGCCGATGACATTGTAATTCTGTCAGAGACAGCAAAGGACCTGGAAGAGCAGCTGAACGGAATGGACAGTGTCTTGAAAGGAGGATATAAGATGAACATCAACCAAAGCAAAACGAGGATAATGGAATGTAGTCGAATTAAATCGAGTGATGCTGAGGGTATTAGATTAGGAAATGAGACACTTAAAGTAGTAAATGAGTTTTGCTATTTGGGGAGGAAAATAACTAATGATGATCGAAGTAGAGAGGATATAAAATGTAGACTGGCAATGGCAAGGAAAGCGTTTCTGAAGAAGAGAAATTTGTTAACATCGAATATAGATTTAAGTGTCAGGTAGTCTTTTCTGAAAGAATTTGTATGGAGTGTAGCCATGTATGGAAGTGAAACGTGGACGATAAATACTTTAGACAAAGAGAGAATAGAAGCTTTCGAAATGTGGTGCTACAGAAGGATGCTGAAGATTAGATGGATAGATCACATAACTAATGAGAAGGTACTGAATAGAATAGGGGAAAGAGAAATTTGTGGCACAACTTGACTAGAATAAGGGATCGATTGGTATGACATATTCTGAGGCATCAACGGATCACCAATTTAGTATTTGAGGGCAGCGCAGAGGGTAAAAATCGTAGAGGGAGACCAAGATATGAATACACTAAACAGATTCAGAAGGATGTATGTTGCAGTAGGTACTGGGAGATGAGGAAACTTGCACAGTATGGAGAGCTGCATCAAACCAGTCTCCGAACTGAAGACCACAACAACAACAGCGACCTCTAGAAGTACCCGCCACCATGGTGAATGTCGCTATCCCACGCTTCTACCAGGGGGTAAATTGGTTCGAATCTGATGGTGGAAAAAATTTTATTGCCAGTACCTGGTTGGGAAGGGGAGGAGAGGCGTTGGCATAAAATTCCTTCTACCAGATTTTGCGCCCATGTACTGCTTTTAATACCAAACGTGTCCACAGTCTGTCATGAGGTGAGACCATATGATACTGTTGACGGTGATCCGTCCGCCGGATGGGGACTTCAGGATTGCGGCCCCCTTGGTACGAGGGGCGTTTGAAAAGTCCGTGCAAAAATAAAAACTACTCACGTGTTTGAGGTAAATGTTTTTTTATTGTTCGACATAGTTTCCTTTTAGACTTAAACACTTCGTCCATCGCTGTTCTAATTTGTTGATGCCTTCCGAATAATAGGAATTGTCCAAGTCTACAAAATAGCTATTAGTTGCTGCAATCACCTCCTTGTGTGAATAAAATCTTTGTCCCGCCAGCCATTTCTTAAAACTGGGGAACAAATAGAAGTCCGAGGGAGCCACGTCTGGAGAATAGGTGGGATGTGAAATGAGTTGGAATCCTATTTCCATTAATTTTGCGACTACAACTGCTGAGGTGTATGCTGGTGCATTGCCGCGATGGAAAAGGACTTTTTTGCAGTCCTATCGCCGGCGTTTTTCTTGCAACTCGGTTTTCAAACGGTCCAATAACGATGAATAATATTCACCTGTAATAGTTTTACCCTTTTCCAGATAGTCGATGAGGATTATCCCTTGCGAATCCCAAAAGACAGTCGCCATAACCTTTCCGGCCGAAGGAATGGTCTTCCCTTTTTTTGGTGTAGATTATCCCTTGGTAACCCATTGTTTAGATTGTTATTTGGTCTCAGGAGTATAGCAATGTATCCATGTTTCATCCACAGTGACGAAACGACGCTTAAAGTGCTGCGGATTCTTCCTGCAAACCATCCTTGCAACACTTCACACAATTCCGTTTTTGGTCAAGCGTGAGCAAGCGCGGAACCCATCTTGCGGATAGCTTTCTCATGTCCAAATGTTTATACAAAATATTAAGTGCCCGTTCATTCGAGATGGCGACAGCACTAGCAATCTCACGCACCTTAACTCTTCTGTCATCCATATCATGGATTTTATCAATGATTTCTGGAGTCGTAACCTCCACATGGCGTCCAGAACGTTCTGCATCACTTGTGTCCATATGACTACACCGAAAATTTTGAAACCACTTATAAATTGTTCTAATCGAAGGTGCAGAGTCACCGTAATGTTTATCAAGCTTCTCTTTAGTCTCCTGAGGCGTTTTGCCTGTCATAAAGTAATGTTTAATCACCACACGAGATTCTTTTTCGTCCATTTTTTGACAATCACTCGACTTCCTTAATTCACACGAATGTCAGACACAAAGAAACAGACCAAATGGCTGAAACTTGGTGTGCGTTCTTTCCAAAGCTGCTACTAACTAAACATGACCTCGATGCGCACCGGTGATGCCATCTCTCGAGCCTTGCATGGACTTTTCAAACGCCCCTCGTACTACTCGCTATGTGCCCCTCTCATCGTCACACAACCCACAAGATTCATACATGCAGTGTTAGAATAAGTTGTATTGGAAGATGTTACAAGCAAACCTCTAGAAGTGTGGAACCCTATATAAAACAGCTGTCTACGTATTGGTCGCAGCAAGCAAGTAGTCGTGCGACATAAACAAAAACTGGTAGGTGTCTTTCTACATGTAGGTGTGTTTCTACGTCTGAAAGGTGATGTCGATTCAAATTTCGAGCCAACCGCACAAGAGTGGTGCTAGTAGCGCCACTATGAGGATGCAAACCACATTTGTTTTCAATACACGCTGTTAAGGCTAGGCGCAAATTGAGACTCGTACAGCACGTGTGACGTGACACGACACTACAGCGCGACACGCACGTGCCGCACGAGTCGCGCTGGTCCAGTGCATATTGCGCCGCGTACACCATACTTCGCACGCGCTGACTGGCGACGCTCTGCGCTGACAGAACCGAAGCGCGAACAACCTGTTATCTTTCACTGACGATTTTACAGAAACTATTGACTGAAAATATACGATTTTTGCCTTACTTGTAGCGTTATATGTCATCTTCGTGACGAAGTGCCCATCACCTCGCTAATGACCATTCTTATTGAGATGTACACATTTTAGTAAGACACTACGCAAAACTCAAAAAGTTTGCAACGAAAATTAGGGGTTGCTATGATTTTGAGTTTGGTGCTTATTACACCATATTTCGCTGCGTATGAAATTTAGCTAACATTCTGAATTTTTGTGTAGACTTGGGAGGAGGTCTCTATCTGCCTCCGATCTCGAGAAAGTGTATCCCACGTAGTAGCGCGCTCACTTGCGATCTCACGCCCGCGAGAATGAAATACTCGCAACATCTCTCATATCTCCTAAACCGCTTGAGACATCGAAACGAAAGTTTGGCGAATGATAGCACACGGAGGAGAGTGTTTTGCCAACTCTTACACACACGGAACGTTCTTATCTATGGTGATATATCAGTACTTATACTTCCCTTTCTATTTATTTTATTCCAGTGACTAATTTTTAAGAGTTATCGACAGCTAGCGAAACAAGAACTTCTTACGAAGAAAATAAACATGAAATTTCGTCTTTTATGTTACTGCAAACCGACACTACGAGGTTTCTCGTAAGCTATTGAGCTCTGTGATTGCCAATTACTTGTTTAATGAGGCACCCATTTCGGAATTCTGTCTCAATAGCTGCTGTGAGATGAGTTTAGCAAATTACACTGTGACAAAGGAAGTACAATTAAACCAGTCACCAAGAGAAATGTGGCCGTTACTCACAAACGGCGATGCTTCTTCGAATGAGAAAAGGTTAACAACTCTCACAAAAATAGATTGCCAATTCTGTTGGAATTTTGGTGGAATCCCCGTAACCCATCGTATTTTTGACACTGAGCGACTGGAATGGAAACTTAGCAAAGGATTTTATTCCTTCTCTTGATCTGAGCAGTATTAAAATAATGACGAGCGTTCCTTCAGGCGGAATGATAGGCACATGCCAGATACTGGTTACTCCCCTACGGCTTGCCAAACTGACAATGTCTGATCGCGAATAAAATAGTTGTTATTGAGAAAAATAAACAATTGATCTGTCGCACAACACAATGGTCAGTGTTTTGTCAGCAGCGGAGGATAATGCGTGCGACAGGAATGCACAAACTAGCCATGTGTGCCTTGTGAGTTGGAGTTCAAAAACATTGTCATGAAAGTAGGTCTGCCTTGGTCAGCAGTACATTTCAACAAATTAAATATATCTAATCATAACATTCCTACTTTCGTAATAATACCGACCATTTTCTTCATTTGTGTAGCCTGTTGTATAATTAGTTTAGTAATGCTGATAATGTGCATGCAACAATTGAAATGCTTTTTCTCATCAAGGGGAACCAATTAAAACATTGTTATTTGTGACTGCTTTTCCACTGTTTCTAGATTGCTGTGGAAATGTGATGTTCACACGCATGTAGTACAGTGTGTCATATTACATTATTACATCGATATCAGAGTATTCACAGTGAGACTTCTATACTTCAGATCTTTTTACGAGGAGCACAAAGGGATCACACCTGTGGAGATTATCCCTTTCTAAATTTTTGTAACAGATCGTACAGATACGCCAGCATACTAGGCAGTGAGAAGATAGCCTTGTTTTACTTTCCTGCCTTGATTCTTAATCACATGATTTTATAATATTCCCTGCTCCCTTATTCACTGCGCCGGCCGTTGTGGCCGTGCAGTTCTAGGCGCTTCAGTTTGGAACCGCGTGACCGCTACGGTCGCAGGTTCGAATCCTGCCTCTGCCATGGATGTGTGTGACGTCCTTAGATTAGTTAGGTTTAAGTAGTTCTTAGTTCTAGGGGACTGATGACCTGAGAAGTTAAGTCCCATAGTGCTCGGAGCCATTTGAACCATTATTGCCCGCATCTCGTGGTCGTGCGGTAGCGTTCTCGCTTCCCACGCCCGGGTTCCCGGGTTCGATTCCCGGCGGGGTCAGGGATTTTCTCTGCCTCGTGATGGCTGGGTGTTGTGTGCTGTCCTTAGGTTAGTTAGGTTTAAGTAGTTCTAAGTTCTAGGGAACTTATGACCACAGCAGTTGAGTCCCATAGTGCTCAGAGCCATTTGAACCATTTGAACCATTATTCACTGCACTGTGTCCCTTCTTGCGATCTGAAAACATCGCGGAGGCATGATACAATTCCAGCGGCCAATGGCTCATCAGTTACTGAAGTATGCATTTTTCTTGACACAAGAAAAACAAAACAAAACTATACAGATATAAATAACAGAAAAGTATAACTTGAAAAAAAGAGACAGCATTGGTCGTATATTTTTTACTATTGCAAAATCGATTTTGTGTCACTGAGTGACCATCTTCAGTGCTAGAAGTTAGAAAAATTTTTCCACATTACGATCAGAGAGTACAACATAGAAAATCACAATTACATCTGCATATGAACATAACACTTGTTAGAAACAAACCTATATTGTATAACTTAAATTGGGATGCACTGTTGTCACTAAGCTTACGGCGATCACATAGACTGAGGTCGCTGTTTACCTGCACTTGTTCAGCAGACCTCGGTGTGACGGGGCTTGACACGCCCTCTATGTGACATGTGTCACGTGAAGACATAGTATTATTGGTTTTGCGAATTATTAACACTAACTAACTCTTGTACTTTTGTGAATGGTGTAGTAATTCAAATTTAAAATGTACGTACAACACATAGCAGACGCAGGAAAATATCTAAAATACATTGGCATATTGTTTTTTATAAACTATAAAATATGCCAATGTATTTTAGATATTTTCCTGCGTCTGCTATGTGTTGTACGTACATTTTAAATTTGAATTACTACACCATTCACAAAAGTACAAGAGTTAGTTAGTGTTAATAATTCGCAAAACCAATAATACTATGTCTTCACGTGACACATGTCACATAGAGGGCGTGTCAAGCCCCGTCACACCGACGTCTGCTGAACAAGTGCAGGTAAACAGCGACCTCAGTCTATGTGATCGCCGTAAGCTTAGTGACAACAGTGCATCCCAATTTAAGTTATACAATATAGGTTTGTTTCTAACAAGTGTTATGTTCATATGCAGATGTAATTGTGATTTTCTATGTTGTACTCTCTGATCGTAATGTGGAAAAATTTTTCTAACTTCTAGCACTGAAGATGGTCACTCAGTGACACAAAATCGATTTTGCAATAGTAAAAAATATACGACCAATGCTGTCTCTTTTTTTCAAGTAAACCTGTTATCTGGTCGTGGTGCACAGGACAACATGGAGTCGCCAATCAAGAAAAGTATAACGTACTAACGATGAAAGCCGGAGCGTTTAAATTGCGAAAAACGAAATACTACCCAAAGGCAATAAAATTTAGTACACAGTGAGGCAAAATTTATCGTATGGGCAATACTACCACTGCTGATATGCGCCGTTCCGATGTGAGCATATGGCCGGGCTACTGTTCCGCTCCCAGCCTCAAATTTCCCACGGTGCTAGCGAGGCGCGCGCGACGCGCGGCGCGAGAAACTGTGCCTCAACCAGAACGCCGCGCGACCTGGCGCAGGCGCATGTCGCGTCCCAGTCGCGTCGCGTCGCAATTTGCGCGGTCCCATTTGAACCTGCGATGTCACAAAACACGCGCTGCGCTGCGTCGCGCCACACGCGCTATACGCGTCTCAATTTGCGCCTAGCCTAACGGTCGTGAGCGTTAGTTACCTTCGACAATGGATGTAGTGAGTTGATGTTAACGTAGAACGCCTTGAAGGCGAAAAAGACGTTATCATCAACACGTCATTGCGTTTGAATGAGGTCGTGTAATAGGGGCTACGAGAATCTTGATGCCCCTTCTGCGATGCTGCAGAAAGACTTGGCAGGAATGTAGCCACTGCTGGGAGCGCTGGTCACGATAATGTACAACCGCAAGAAGACTGAGCTCCCGGCGGTCACGTGGCAGTACAGAGAGGGAAAAACCATCGTGTCCGACGTATGGCTGTGACTCATCGTACTGCAACTGCAGCAGCACTTTGAGCAGCAGTTGGCTTCACAGTGACACAACGAACTGTTACAAATCGACAGCAACTGCATAAATATTAATTTTAATTTTAATAATCAACAGCCAGAGTTGCACCGTTTACCTACAATTTACCTAAGTTTCAGTCGGGATAACCCAGCCTTCTTCAGAATAATAGTAACTATCGTTTGTCCATAGTGGACATCGTCAAGCTAAAACTACAAATCCATAAATTATCGTCAGACTGTAAAACTTATCTGGCGGAATTAAAGCTGTGAGGAGGGATCGTGAGTCGTGCTTGGGTAGCTCAGTTGGCAGAGCACTTGCCCGCGAAAGGCAAAGGTCGCGAGTTCGAGTTTCGGTCCGGCACACAGTTTTAATCTGCCAGGAAGTTTCAGTTCCAGATAAGTTTTACAGTCTGACGATAATTTATGGATTTGTAGTTTTAGCTTGACCATGTCCACTATGGACAAACGGTAGTTACTGTTATTCTGAAGAAGGCTGGGTTATCCCGACTAATAGGTAAACTCTAGGTAAACTGTGCAACTGAGGCTGTTGATTATTAAAATTAAAATTAATGTTACAAATCGGTTACTTCAAGAGCAGCTACCTGACAGACACCCTGTAGCGTGTATTCCACTGACCGCAATCCAGCGCCATTGTGACTTCAGTGGTGTCAAGCAAGAGCCCATTGGAGAGCAGGGTGGAAGTCTGTTGTGTTTTCTAATGAAAGCTGGATCTGCCTCGGTGCCAGTTACGGCCTTGTGTTGGTTACAAGGAGGCCAGTTGAGAGCCTGCAACCAACGTGTCAGCATGCTAGGCACTCCGGGCCTACAACTGGATTTACGGTCTGGGGTGCAATTTCGTATGACAGGAGGAGCACTCTCATGCGTATTCCACTCATCCTAACGGCAAATTTGCACGTCCAACTGGCGACTAGAATTGTTGTGCTGGAATTCATGAACAGCATTTGAGGAGGTGGTTTTCAACAGGATAACGCTCGCCCACATACCTCTGTTGCAGCCCAACATGCTGTGCAGAGTGTCGACATGTTGTCTTGGTCTGCTGTTATCACCAGATCTGTCTCTAGTCGAGCACATATGGGACGTCATGAGACAACTCGAGCGTCATTCACAAACAGCGTCAACCGTCCTTGTATTGACCGTTCAAGTGCAACGGCATGGAACTTATACTGGTTGGGGAGAGAGGTGTATACATCAATTACCGGGAAGCTGCATCAAAAATTTCCCAGAAACGCGCGATGGCATACATTAAATAAATGTTAATCTCGTATTGACATCTTCAACTTTTGTAGTCCTGTCTTCCTCAGTTGCGTGTAATATTACGGTATATTGATAATTTTTACTTATAGACCGTCTGACAGCAACTGAATAAAACACAATTTTAGTGCCATACGCGTTTCGCCTTTATTTTCTGCAAGGCATCATCAGTAGCCTGGAATATGTAGATATGTTTGCTATTTAATCTACATTTTTGTCACTGTGCCTATAGGTTATAAACAGTTCTGGTGGTTGGTATTTCCTGTTAAGTAGTAATGTTTTGAAACGTACTTACAAGTTGCGTGGACAATTTCTTAGATATTACGCTCTTGTTGCATTTTTGGTGGTGTTCTTCTTCTTATGCATGACAATATGCGGTTTTTTTCCAGATTTCACAACACTATGAACTGAACGCTTGTTTCAATTCAGTGTTTTGGTTTCTGTTGCCGACTGTCAAATGTTTTTGCGAAAGATCTAATGTTATTACCAAACCTGCGAGTGTAGTTATTGAAGTATCTGTGATCTGTTCGTGTATGCATTTGCGTGTGTGTGTGTGTGTGTGTGTGTGTGTGTGTGTGTGTGTGTGTGTGTTTTGGTGTGATATAATTTTTTGTGCTGTGTGTGTATGTGTGTGTGTATATATTTTTGTATTTTGGTGTGGTAAAAATTTTTTTTTCATGTGGGCTGTGTGTGTGTGTGTTTTGGTGTGATATAATTTTTTGTGCTGTGTGTGTATATATTTTTGTATTTTGGTGTGGTACATTTTTTTTTTGGTGGGCTGTGTGTGTGTGTGTGTGTGTGTGTGTGTGTGTGTGTGTGTGTCCAGATGGTGAAGGGGGAAGAGTTTTTTTGTTTTATGTTATCATTTCCTTTATTAAGTGTAGTAGGGAGCCTGTGCTGATGTGTGTTTGTTCATTTACCAGATGTTTGTTTTCTGCTATGGCTTTCTGGATGTGGAAATTTTCTTGCGTTTGTATAAGATGTTTGTCATGGCTGCTTATTCTCATTATTTTCATTTCTTGTTCCATGTTTGTAGGATGATGGTTATGGTGTTTTAAATGCTCTGCAAATGTGGAATGGTTTGTTTCAACATCTGATATGTTCTTTGTATCGTGTTTAGGTTTGCCCAGGCTTATATGTTATTTTGAAGCCCTGTCTCTTTAGGATGTTTGCAACTCTGTGTGTCAGTTTATGTGTGTAGGTCATGGTGTACCATCTGGTTCTTTTCTGTGAGTTGTTGTCATTGTGTGTGTTTGTTGAGTGTGTTTGTAATTTTTCAGCTTGTGAGTTCTCTTGTATTCTGGAAATGTTGTGTTTTGTGTTCGTGTTTTTATTTTTTGATTGAGCCTGTGTACCACATGTGTGTCACACCCGTTGTTCCTAGCTATTTGTATGATTATACTTACTTCTTGCTCACAGTTTCTTTTGCTGAGTGGGATTCTGTTTAATCTATGTAACATGTGTCTTAGTGCTGCAAGTTTCTGGCTGTGGGGATGGTTGGATGTGGAATTTATTATTGTGTCAGCCACAGATGTTAAATGTATGTTTGCCATTTTCTTTATTTATTGTGACATCAAGAAAATTTATTTGATTTTCTTTTTCTTTCTCAAGTGTGAATTTTATGTTCTGGTGAGCTTTGTTTATTTTCGAATGGAGTTCATCTATTTTTTCACTTGGCTCATCTACCAGACAAATAATGTCATCCACGTATCTGTACCAAGATATGATATTGAAACTTTCATTAGTGGTTATCTTTTCAAATATATGATTTTCTAGGTGACTGATGAGAATGTTTGCTAGTGTTCCTGATATTGGGGATCCCACGGGCAGTCCATCACCTTGTAGATAATATTCATTCTCAAACTGAAAGTAGTTTTGTTCAGTTGTCAGTCTGAGCATATCTGTTATTTCTTTTATTGCATCTGTGGTGAGGTTGCTGTGGGATGAGAGATTTTGTTCTATGATTTCTATTGTTTCTGTGATAGGGATGGAGGCATACATATTTTCTATATCGAATGAAATCAGTGATGCTGTGTGTGATACCTGTATGTTCTGAATCTTTTCTGTTAGGTTTCCTGTTTTTATCACTGTTCTGTTGTTTTCTACTTTATAGTGTTTTGTAAGAAACTTTTGGAGGTGTTTGGCTATGTGGTATGTTGGGGCTTTCTTGAAGTTGGTAACAGCTCTCATTGGCATTCTGTCTTTATGTACTTTCGGTTGACTGCGGAGTGTTGGTGCTTGTGGGTTTTTCTGTGTTCTGTAGTATTTCTGTTTGTCTGTGAGTGTGTGTTCAATGTTTTTCAATGTTCGTTTCACGTTTGCCTGGAATCGTGTAGTTGGATCTGACTTCAGTTTTTGTATGGCATTGGTGTTTATGTATTCCTTGGTTTGTGTGAACAAAATAATTGTGAAATAAACATAGGACTGACAAGAGAACTAGTAAAAGAAGAAATAAAAGGCATAATGAAACAAACACAGCAGACACACAATGAGAACAACCAAACAGAAGCAGCCACTATGAAAAGGTTAAAACAAAAGTTAACAAACAATAACATATTAATAACAAGAGCAGACAAGGGAAATGTAACAGTACTCGTGGATAAAGAGCAATACATCACAAAGCAGATATAATGATACAGCCCTACGATATCTTTGACGTACGGAGACGGCGCGAATATTTATTTATATGTGTAGGCCATTTAAAGAACCTACACAAACTCCATCGTACAGGATGCTTGCATTCGACGTTCTGCCGGTTACACCGGTTATTAATAAACCAGCATTTTACATTTGCAGTGGCTTATCTCGCACTTACTTTAACCTGTGTTACTGCACTTAAATATATTACCTGGGCAGATGTATTCACGAAACTTCACTCCTCTGCATTAATTATTTTTTGGTGTTGCGATTTTTTTTTTCCGTCAATGTAGACGTAGACATGGGGGGTGGGCTGCGACTCACGTGGAAGATGAGGTGTTCGCGGACGGTGAGGGCGCCCACGAAGTAGTTCTGCTGGGCGACGTAGGCGGCGTGGGCGGCGAGGTGGGCGGCGTCGGCGGGCCGGCCGTTGAGCAGGCGCTCCCCCGAGTGGAGGGCGGCGCGGAAGGTGAGCGTCTGCAGCAGCGACGTCTTACCGGCGCCGCTGGAGCCCAGCACCGCCAGCAGCTCCCCGGGCAGCGCCTGGCCGCTCACTGCAACAGCCAGCCACGCCGTCATCCGACAGCGTGCTCGCAGTCTGTCAGACTGTCGGGCGCGTGGGGTCGACACCGACTCAAAGGAAGGCCTCGGGGCTTGTTGGTGACGTCACGTCAGCCAGGCACGGCCAACGCCAGGTCTGTTGCAGGCAGAAACGCCTGGGCGTGCTAGTCACTATAAATCTCTCATTTTTGGACAAAACGTTTGGTATAGTTTTGGATTCTGCAGTTTTATTTACATGAAAGATTTTCGTACTATCGTAAAGCTACAAATGAAGATCATAGTTCTGTTTTACTGAATCCTGTCGAAAATGGCTGACATCAAAATAAGTGTCCAAGGAATAGAAAAGCAACTGGAATCACTCAACAGAGGAAAGTCCACTGGACCTGACGCGAAAGAACTTGCCCCCCCCCCCCTTCTAACAGCTGTGTATCGCAAGTCTCCAGAGGAACGGAAGGTTCCAAATGATTGGAAAAGAGCACAGATAGTCCCAGTCTTCAAGAAGGGTCGTCGAGCAGATGCGCAAAACTATAGACCTATATCTCTGACGTCGATCTGTTGTAGAATTTTAGAACATGTTTTTTGCTCGAGTATCATGTCGTTTTTGGAAACCCAGAATCTACTCTGTAGGAATCAACATGGATTCCGGAAACAGCGATCGAGTGAGACCCAACTCGCTTTATTTGTTCATGAGACACAGAAAATATTAGATACAGGCTTCCAGGTAGATGCTACTTTCCTTGACTTCCGGAAGGCGTTCGATACAGTTCTGCACTGTCGCCTGATAAACAAAGTAAGAGCCTATGGAATATCAGACCAGCTCTGTGGCTGGATTGAAGAGTTTTTAGCAAACAGAACACAGCATGTTTTTATCAATGGAGAGACGTCTACAAACGTTAAAGTAACCTCTGGCGTGCCACAGGGGAGTGTTACGGGACCATTGCTTTTCACAATATATATAAATGACCTAGTACATAGTGTCAGAAGTTCCATGCGGCTTTTCGCGGATGATGCTGTAGTATACAGAGAAGTTGCAGCGTTAGGAAATTGTAGCGAAATGCAGGAAGATCTGCAGCGGATAGGAACTTGGTGCAGGGAGTGCCAACTGACCCTTAACATAGACAAATGTAATGTATCGCGAATACGTAGAAAGAAGGATCCTTTATTCTATGATTATATGATAGCGGAACAAACAATGGTAGCAGTTACTTCTGTAAAATATCTGGGAGTATGCGTGCGGAACGATTCGAAGTGGAATTATCATATAAAATTATTTGTTGGTAAGGCGGGTGCCAGGTTGAGATTCATTGGGAGAGTCCTTAGAAAAGTAGTCCATCAACAAAGGAGGTGGTTTACAAAACACTCGTTCGACCTATACTTGAGTATTGCCCATCAATGTTGGAGCCGTACCAGGTCGGGTTGACGGAGGAGATAGAGAAGATCCAAAGAAGAGCGGCAGGTTTCGTCAAAGGGTTATTTGGTAAGCGTGATAGCGTTACGGAGATGTTTAGCAAAATCAAGTGGCAGACTCTGCAAGAGAGGCGCTCTGCATCGCGGTGTAGCTTGCTGTCCAGGTTTCGAGAGGGTGCGTTTCCGGACGAGGTATCGAATATATTGCTTCCCCCTACTTCCCCTGCCAAGGAGATCACGAATGTAAAATTAGAGAGATTCGAGCGCGCACGGAAGCTTTCAGACAGTCGTTATTCCCGCGAACCATACGCGACTGGAACAGAAAAGGGAGGTAATGACAGTGGCACGTAAAGTGCCCTCCGTCACTCACCGTTGGGTGGCTTGCGGAGTATAAACGTAGATGTAGATGAAATTAGAGCTCGTACTGAGGCGTTCAGACAGTCGTTTTTCCCTCGCGCGATCCGTGAGTGGAACAGTGGGAGGGGGATATGACTTTGGCGCGAATTGTGCCCTCCGCCACACACAGCTTGGTGGCTAGCGGAGTATAGATGTAGATGTAGAACAAACGTAGATCAGTATGAGAAGATGCTTTGCCCCATTGTAGGCATCGGAAATTTTACTTTCAAGTAACTATATTTACTTGATCCATTTTGTTATCGAAACTTACCCCAACCCCCTTACAATGAACTCGTTTCTTTTATTTATTTACTTCTTTTCGTTTGACATCGTCACTGGAAATGTGAACTAATTTACATGTGTAAATGTCCAACTGTTGCCAGTCATTAGATTTCTGTCGTTTTCAACGAAAGCCGGCCGCGGTGGTGTAGCGGTTCTAGGCGCTCAGTCCGGAACCGCGCGACTGCTACGGTCGCAGGTTCGAATCCTGCCTCGGGCATGGATGTGTGTGATGTCCTTAGGTTAGTTAGGTTTAAGTAGTTCTAAGTTATAGGGGACTGATGACCACAGATGTTAAGTCCCATAGTGCTCAGAGCCATTTTTCAACGAAAGGAATTCTAAACAGGAAACAAAATAGCTTCATACATCGAAAATACTGCTGAGATTAAACTTTTTTAAACATGCACATTAGAAAAGATAAATAATCCCCTCTTGTAACTGAAAGGAGAAACTTTATAAGATAAAAAAATTTTATTTTATAAAACAAGTATCTCTCTTTTGCCTCTTCTTCTGTCCCGCTCACCTTCCCCAAACGTGTAAAATCGCAAGATATTTCATTAACATTCAGTGCTCCTCACCCCATAGTCAACCAAGATACCTGAAGAAGAGCACCAATATGTTCACAGTTTCTTGTAAAAGCAACCCAGTACAAACGTAACTTCCTCTGATTTACACATAAGGTAAGGAAGCACGAATTCTGTTGTTGCTGGACCATGAAGTTGTTTTTGTATGTCAATCCTTAAAACAGGTGGAAATTTAAGTTCAGCAGTACATTATCTGTTTAGAAGTGTAATGAATTGCACAATTAATTGATTGCAGAAATCTCTCAGAACAATGTGTGTTGGTCAACTACCGCCAATAGTTTCACATTTTCCTGTGTCAGAGAGGGAGACACCACCATTATGACTGTGCCTGCAACAGACCTGGCGTTGGACGTGCCTAGCTGGCGTGACGTCACGAACAAGCGCCGAGGCCTTCCTTTGAGTCGGTAGGGTGCGCCTCAGAAATACGGGGTGTCAGACTAGAAGCGGAAGGGGCGAGTAGAGGACAATGAAACAAGCAACCCCGTACATATTATAAAAATAGATGTACGTTCACCCACTGGTGTGAGAACAGTAATGGAGTAGCGGCATGCACATTCACAGATGACGGTAGGATGGCGTAAACGACTGACCAAGGGCAACGCCTTAGCGCAGCTGCCGTTTGCACTCAGGTGACTAATGTTCGACTTGATTATGGCAGCACGCCGGGAATTACACTACTGGCCATTGAAATTGCTACACCACGAAGATGACGTGCTACAGACGCGGAATTTAACCGACAGGAAGAAGATGGTCTGATATGGAAATGATTAGCTATTCAGACCATTCACACAAGGCTGCCGCCGGTGACGACACCTACTACTTGCTGACATGAGGAAAGTTTCCAACCGATTTCTCATACACAAACAGCAGTTGACCGGCGTAGCCTGCTGAAACGTTGTTGCGATGCCTCGTGTAAGGAGGAGAAATGCGTACCATCACGTTTCCGACTTTGATAACGGTCGGATTGTAACCTATCGCGATTGCGGTTTATTGTATCGCG
The DNA here is from genome assembly GCF_023898315.1 of Schistocerca nitens. Classification (NCBI taxonomy): domain Eukaryota; kingdom Metazoa; phylum Arthropoda; class Insecta; order Orthoptera; family Acrididae; genus Schistocerca; species Schistocerca nitens. The sequence goes on from NC_064621.1 coordinate 58,290,958, forward strand.
ACATGGCTGCTCGCGTTGGTCGAGATCCAGTGACTGTTAGCAGAATATGGAGTCGGTGGGTTCAGGAAGGTAATACGGAACGCCGTGCTGGATCCCAACGGCCTCGTATCATTAGCAGTCGAGATGACAGGCACCTTATCCTCATGGCTGTGACGGATCGTGCAGCCACTTCTCGATCTCTGAGTCAGCAGATGGGGACGTTTACAAGACAACAACCATCTGCACGAACAGTTCGACGACGTTTGCAGCAGCATGGACTATCAGCTCGGAGACCATGGCTGCGGTTACCGTTGACGCTGCATCACAGACAGGAGCGCCTGCGACGGTGTACTCAACGACGAACCTGGGTGCACAAATGGCAAAACGTCATTTTTTCAGATGAATCCAGTTACTGTTTACAGCATCATGACGGACGCATCCGTGTTTGGCGACATCGCCGTGAACGCACATTGGAAGCGTGTATTCGTCATCGCCATACTGGCGTATCACCCGGCGTGATGGTATGGGGTGACGGTGGTTTCACGTCTCGGTCACCTCTTGTTCGTATTGACGGCACTTTGAACAGTGGACGTTACATTTCAGATGTGTTACGACCCGTGGCTCTACCCTTCATTCGATCCCTGTGAAACCCTACATTTCAGCAGAATAATGCACGACCGCATGTTGCTGGTCCTGTACGGCCCTTTCTGGATACAGAAAATGTTCGACTGCTGCCCTGCCCACCACATTCTCCAGATCTCTCACCAATTGAAACCGTCTCGTCAATGGTGGCCGAGCAACTGGCTCGTCACAATACGCCAGTCACTACTCTTGATCAACTGTGGTATCGTGTTGAAGCTGCATGGGCATCTGTACCTGTACACACCATCCAAGCTCTGTTTGACTCAATGCCCAGGCGTATGAAGGCCGTTATTACGGCGAGAGGTGGTTTTACTGGGTACTGATTTCTCTGGATCTATGCACCCAAGTCGCGTGAAAATGTAATCACATGTCAGTTCTAGTATAATATATGTGTCCAATGAATACCCGTTTATCGTCTGCCTTTCTTCTTGGTGTAGCAATTTTAATGACCAGTAGTGTAACAGACTCTGAGCGCGGAATGTTAGTTCGTGCTAGACGCATTGGATATCTCATTTCGAAAATCGTTAGGGAATTCAACACTCCGATATCCACAATGTCAAGAGTGTGCCTACAATACCACATTTCTCACGTTACCTCTCACTACGGACAGCGCAGTGACCGATGGCCTTCACTTAACTACCGAGAGCAGCGGCGTTTGCGTTAGAGTTGTCAGTGCTAACAGACAAGAAACACTTCGTAAAATAACCGGGCAAATTAATGTGGGACGTACGACAAACGTATCCATTAGGACAGTGCAGCGAAATTCAACGTTAATCTGCTGTGGCGGCAGACGACCGACACGAGTCATAAAACACATAAAACACATCATCTGCAATGCCTGTCTTGGGCTCGGGACCATATCGGTTGGACCCTAGACTACTGGTGAACCGGTTCCAGTTGGTAAGAGTTGATGGTACGGTTCGAGCGTGGCTCAGACCCCACGAAGCCATGGAACCAATCTGTCAACAGCGCTCTGTGCGAGCTGGTGGTGGCTCCATAATCGTGTGGGCTGAGTTTGCGTGGAATGGACTGGGTGCTCTGGTCCAACTAGACTGACCACTGACCGGAGGTAATTATGTCCGGCTACCTGGAGACCAAACAACGATCTAATTTTTATGTATGACAATGCGTCATGTCACCGGATCACAATTATTCGCGATTTGTTTGAAGAACATTCTGGACAGTTCGAGTGAAACATTTTTGGAAACAGTGATCAATAAAGTATTATATTTTAACTAAAGTTCAGTCTTGATCACAACATTTATGTCTCAATAACATAGGTGACCGGTTTCGGTTATATTTATATAACCATCTTCAGACCCGTGGCTTCCTTGGAGGGCGGTAGGCGGAGCTCTCCTCAGCTGCTACAAAGTGAGTTGACTTTGAAGATGTTTATATAAATATAACCGAAACGGGTCAGCTATGTTATAGAGACATTAAGTGTTGTGATCAAGACTGAACTTTAGTTAAAATATAGTTCGAGTGAATGATTTAGCTACCTAAACCGCCCAACACGAATCCCACCGAATATTTCAGGGATATAATCCTGAAGTCACGAAACCCTGCACCGGCAACCCTTTCACATAGAGGCCTATAGGGGGAGCAGGGTTCATTATTTCAGCAGGGGACTTCCAGCAAATTGTTGAATCCATATCACGTCGAGATTCTGTGCTTCGCTGGGAAAATGAATGTCCGATACCATATCAGGAGGCACTCCCCGAATTTTTTTATATCATTATACACGTATGTATGCATGTACGTTCCATATCTCCTCATAAACCAGTGGATGGATTTCAATCATAGTTGGCACACGTATCACTTATACACATATGAAGGGCTTATTTCAATAGTGGTACAAGTCCATTACCTCCACTTTTCTGCCTATAATGCTTCTGATATTAATGATCCAAACAAACAGAAAGAAAGTTTCATCTCTAGCAAGAAGCCAAATGCTTGAATATTTCTGGTATCTCAACTGCAGATTTTTCAACGCTCATTTAGGACTCTGTATTTTTAGACGAACAAAAATGGAGTTCGACATAAAAGTTTTCTGGGTTTGGTACCGCGTCATAATGTAAAAACTACTGCTGCTGGAGAAAAACCAACGTTTCGGCCACGGTTGCAGCGCTCTTCTTCTGGGTGCGTTCTAGCTATGCAGTGTCCTTTATATTTGTTGTTAGTGTTCACTGCGCATTTCATTACGTCATAATTTTAAAAAGTCACTTAAGGAGGAAGGAGAGGGAACTTTATTTTTAATAGGTTATTGCGGTGGAGGGAGAACGTGACCTCTGTTGTCTATTCGCTCTTTTGTTATGTACCATGATTGGTGGTCACCGTCGAATGAGAAGTTTGCTGCTGTTTACCAACTGCTGGACGTCGGCCGCGCGGCGGCAGTTACTCGCAACAAGAAAGATAAGCAAGAAATAGACAAACTGCAGGCAACAGTGCGCTTACCTTATATGAAAAACGTTACTGACCGAATAGGCAAACACCTTTGCCGCGTTGGGGTGCGGCCTATTAGTGGTCGTAGGATCCAGGACGTGCTAGGCTCCACTAAGGACAAGGTGGATCCATTACACACTGCAGGCGTTTACAAGGTGGAATGCGAATGTGGAGAGGCATACATCGGCGTGACTGGTAGGCCAATAGCAACGCGCATTCGGGAACACGAGCGTTATATTCGTCTAGGGCAACACAACAAATTCAAATGGTTCAAATGGCACTGAGCACTTCTCAGGTGCCGGCCGCTGGTGGCCGAGCGGTTCTGGCGCTACAGTCTGGAACCGCGCGACCGCTATGGTCGCAGGTTCGAACCCTGCCTCGGGCATGGATGTGTGTGTTGTCCTTAGGTTAGTTAGGTTTAAGTAGTTCTAAGTTCTAGGGGACTTATGACCTCAGCAGTTGGGTCCCATAGTGCTCAGAGCCATTTGAACCATTTTGAACTTCTCAGGTCATCAGTCCCCTAGAACTTACAACTAATTAAACCTAACTAACCTAAGGACATCACACACATCCATGCCCGAGGCAGGATTCGAACCTGCGACCGTAGCGACACAACAAATCCACAGTGGCAGAACATCACCAAGACTGCGGAAAAGAAATAAAATTCAGCGAAGCCTGTGTGTTGGCCAAGCAGCCAAATTTGACGAAACGCGAAATCAGAGAGGCCATCGAAATACTTAAACACCCTAACAACATGAACAGGGAGGATGGACTCAGCCGGCCGAAGTGGCCGTGCGGTTAAAGGCGCTGCAGTCTGGAACCGCAAGACCGCTACGGTCGCAGGTTCGAATCCTGCCTCGGGCATGGATGTTTGTGATGTCCTTAGGTTAGTTAGGTTTAACTAGTTCTAAGTTCTAGGGGACTAATGACCTCAGCAGTTGAGTCCCATAGTGCTCAGAGCCATTTGAACCATTTTTTTATGGACTCAGGCTTGCCCCACCTTGGCTGCCAGCAATCAGAGCCCAACAGACCGCACTGTCAACACGAGGCGCGAGCACTACCGGGCGAGTAACTGCCGCCGCGCGGCCCACGTCCAGCAGTTGGGAAACAGCAGCAAACTTCTCATTCGACGGTGACCACCAATCATGGTACATAACACAAGAGCCAATAGACAACAGAGGTCACGTTCTCCCTCCAAAGCAAAAACCTATTAAAAATAAAGTTCCCTCTCCTTCCTCCTTAAGTGACCAATGAAACTAACTACCTTCTTAAAATTATGACATAATGGAATGCACAGTGAACACTAACAACAAAATATAAAGGACACTGCATAGCTAGAACGCACCATTAGACCCAGAAAAATGTCACTGCAATCGTGGCCGAAACGTTGGTTTTTCTCCAGCAGCAGTAGTTTTTACATTATGACGCGGTACCAAACCCAGAAAACTTTTATGTCGACTGACTCTGGCCACGGAAGCCTACGCAATTACAAAAATGGACTTGTATCACTATTCAAATAAGTCCTTCATATCACTGTCTGGAAGGAATCCTGTGGGCTAAGAAACACGTACCTGTCAAAGGGGTGCAGGTGGGTATGAAAAAGCAGTGCAGTCCAAGACGCGGCAGTCCACTATTATCATCCAATTACTTGAGAATGAGAGCATTTACCGAGTTGCAACAAGCTTCACAGGTAAATTCAAACCAATACGGAACTTTTCTCGCTGACAACGCTCACAAAACGATGAAAGGCAGAAAGTCTATAGCTTACTACATTTTCGCTGTTCGTACAGCTAAATTGGTGCATGTGCTCTAAACGTACATTTCGCAGACAGTATTCGCATATACCACTCAAGGTATGTACCTGTAAAACTACACCATGGTACGACACATAGGTCACGGGATAAGGTGCCATGAATAGTGAGTGGCGTGAAAATGAAACTGTGGGGCGAAATTCGCAAGATATATAGGTGGAATGCGTGTACAGATACGTTTGAAATATGTTAAATATATGTGATATACATTTTATATGTGTGTACGCCGTCAAAGTCGTGGGTAAAAATCTTATTCTAAACCCTCGGAAAGATTTCAGCCAAACCACGAGACTCTTATTGATACGAATGTGATAATGTAGAGAAAGAAGGGGGGTACATGGTGGATAGACAGGATGAAGGTGGAGAAAGGTATGAATACAGGGAGGAAGCTATGGACAGGGAGAGCGGGAAAGGGACCGAGGGAGGGCAGACGAGGAGATGGAGAAAGGAAAGACAAGACAAGACAAGAAGAGGGCGAAGGATGAGACGGAGTAGTAGAAGATTGGAATAAATGCATACCCAGACAACGCCAGGTACTCAGCTGGTAGTCCTTATAAACTCAGGAAGTTATAAGAGCAGTCGCACCCTTGTTACAAGACTGTTAACTGCTAGTGGTATGTTTATGCTGCAGCTTCACTGCTGCTACAGTGCCGTCAGTCATTAGAGTACGTTACTTTCGTTAGTGTGAAGCAAATAGGTCCCTTCAAGGCTTGCCGGCCGAGATGGCCGTGCGGTTCTAGGCGCTACAGTCTGGAACCGCGTGACTGCTACGGTCGCAGGTTCGAATCCTGCCTCGGGCATGGATGTGTGTGATGTCCTTAGGTTAGTTAGGTTTAAGTAGTTCTAAGTTCTAGGGGACTGATGACCTTAGAAGTTAAGTCCCATAGTACTCAGAGCCATTTGAACCTTCAAGGCTTGAAGCACTTGGTTAGAAGCTGAGTTACTTACACATTTTGAAACCGTGCTTTGAGCTTATCAAAAATTAATTCGAGTACTGGCGGCGTTCGCATGTTCATCGTGTGAGCTCTTATTACGCTGCATGAAGTGCATAAAGTAAGCTACGTTTTTATAGGTGGTTTCGAGATGAAAGCACTGGCGCAATTTGTACATTTCACATGAACTTATAAAATTTAGCCCAACTTTTGCCTATAATGTGGGATTATAATTCGTTCTAGACATTATGATTTCATGGAAGTTCCGACATTTGAGAATTTGTCAAGGAAAAAGGCGAAATTTCTTTGAATTGTATCACAAATAATGATGGATGGTTGAGAACTGTATGTGCCAGTTGTTCCAAATCGAAATTCTCACCTTAACACTATTGACTGTTTGCTTTTTGCCGGTTTGTTCTTATATTCGTTGCTTACTAAGATAATATAAGTTAGTTCGGTGAAAAACTGAAATTATACTCTGTATTGAAACTATCACCTACAAACGAGTTGTTTACTTTTTGTTAATGTCAACTTTTACTCCTTACTTAGTATGATAATAAAAGTTAATTTTGTGAAAATTTTTGGAATATATTTCTTTCATGTTGCTGGGGCTCAGAGAGTTAACCTAACACGTATGACACAGCTTGGTCAATCGATCATAGCTTACTGCAGGTGCGAGCAGTGGGACAATTCAGGTTCAACCTCACTTATTTATGATCCTTCTGTAAACAAGCAAGTCTCTTGTATTAGCCTCCTTATATAGAAAACTCATTCACTTGAACTCTTTAAGTTATGAGTAAAAGCTTTAGTCTCATCTTATTTATGCACAAAAAATTGGCTGCCTCATCTCCCCTACATCTTTGTGTCAATTGCTGAGGAGAATTAGTGTAATTTATGATCCAAAAAAAACATAAGGCACTTTGACATTACAGTAGATGTGTGGAAAATGGTGGGGTGTCATCCTGATTGCTTCTTTAGTGTAATCTAATGATTCATGACTACTCAATAACATTTTCCAAAAGTACTCCAGTTTTGGGTGAATTTTACCCAGTATTTCAAATACCCACTTTTGAAATCATTATCCAGATATGCATATAGATTGTCATAAATATCAGACTTTCAGTATTTAACATTTAACACCGTGCATTACTTAAACAAAGTACACTGGTATCCCATGTTCACTGTTTCATAATAATCACCACAGTGCATTATTGAAACAACTACATTGCTGCTACTTACCAAATCTCCATTTCACTGTAAGTAACTTTTCCCTGCATTATTACAGTATTAAAAACAATGTTCGAGCCTCTATGACGTCGCCATCAGACAGCCGCAGGGGACTGCGATTATGGTAGACTTGTAAATAATGTTTGTAAACACATGTGCATAAACAGAACATGAAATCCAGCACTGTTTTATTGGACTACTGCTGTAAACACTAATTATCATAAAATACCAAGGAGTAAGCATCTGGAGCGACCTAAAGTAACAGCAGATGCCCAGCTGAGACATATTACAGAACTATAATACATCCATGGATGAAGTGCTTTTCAAAACGCTATTATTGATACAATCGTGTCGCTTGATTGATCGTGGTAAATCTATGAAGAACGTGTCTCAGTAAAAATGATCCAACGGATAATTGTAAGCTCCATGAGGCAGGGGCACTTCCTTCGAATTGTAACAGAAAAATTCGGAAAAAGACAATATATTCCTAACAAAACGGTATTGCGTAAATTTAAGCAAGCTGCATTGAACGAAGACTGTGATACCACAATGCCACCACCATCATAGATCTGGTGGAACAGTCATAAGAATAAGATGTAATGGAAAGTACATACAGACGCATACATAATCATTTTTTCCTCCATTTTTGGAATAGGAACGAAAATCGATAATACTCTTATCGTCCCACCCAGTACTGTACAGAAGCTGCAGGATGTTGACAAACAATGCTGTTCTCTACAGGAGGGTCGCAACACTAGTAGGCTGTAGCGATTTGCAGAAAGACCCACAGAGAATTAACGACTTGTGTAGGGAATGGGAACTGTAGCTGAATGTAAATAAATGCAACGCACTACATATAAACAGACAAAGAGACCTGCCAGTGTTCTATTACACTTTTATTTAGTAAAACGATTTGCTGCTATCATCATATCGTATATTGAACGACGAGTGGGAGTACGTGGTAAAAGTTTGTCCTTCCTGGCTTTCACTCATCCATTTCTCAATAATGTAAAAGTGAGGTATTCTTCTTTGAACTTTTTTCCAATCTCATCCATCAGTCCTTTCTGGTAATGATCTTACACCACGCAGCAATAGTCGAGAACAGGGCAAACAAGTGTAACGTAGGCAATCTCGTTTTAGTACAGATTTGTTCTTTCTTCGAAGTGTTGTGGTGATTAAGTGCTGTATTTGCCTCACCCTTCCACATGACATTCCCACGCCCGGGTTCCCGGGTTCGATTCCCGGCGGGGTCAGGGATTTTCTCTGCCTCGTGATGGCTGGGTGTTGTGTGATGTCCTTAGGTTAGTTAGGTTTAAGTATTTCTAAGTTCTAGGGGACTGATGACCATTGATGTTAAGTCCCATAGTGCTCAGACCCATTTTGAACTTCCACATGACATAAACACTGTAGTAGAGGTTCACATTATTTCGCTCTGTTTCTGTGTATGTAGAGACGTTGTTCAGCGAATGAAACATGCTAATCAGTGTCTAAATGTTACTGTTGCAGTGTCATCGGTTTCCAAGAGAATATTACGCTACAATAACTCGAAATCAAACACCTACTATGTATCACAAACCCCTTTTCTTTTTAAGTACGGCATGTGATCTGAGCAGTACACAGGTAACATTAGCGTCTTCTAGTATGTGTCCGAATACTTAATACCACATAATATAGATTGCTAAGATGAAAGCAAGTTTTCACATAAGTTCGGTTAAGCGTTATGTATAATTTTCAATTTCATTTAAGAGCCCTGGCTGAGGCCAGTGTCTGAGGTGTCCAGGACCGAGGGCTGCAACAAACGACTGTCTCTTCCAGCCATTGCTTGCTTATGTCCGTGCCCAACGGAAGCCCTTGGCCGTTCCCCCACTCCCTTACGATGGTACCACTGGACATGTTATTGAGAAAATCACGCTACCTCCCGTCTCTGGGCGACTGAGAGGTGAGGGTGTGAGGTGGCCGTGGCTGTGGATGCAGCAGGCAAAACCCTCACAGCAGTGAGAGTACTGGCGGTGCAGAGATATCACGCACTTATAGAGTGGACCATAGAAGATATTTTTGGCTTTTTGAAAATAAATTGTGTAGCTCTGTCTTTACAATGATATCCCCAATGGTGGTATTAGCAACACCAGTGTGAGAAATTGTTTATAATGTAATTTAGCGATGACTTGTATGTGTGAAAAAACCTATCTTAAAAATGTGCCTACTTGGATTTATTTTATTTCCTGCCACTGTTTACAAGGCTACTATAACCTTATAGTATCAGAGTCCTCCAAAAAAGCCTGAAAATGAGGTCTTAGGGTGTTTACCATTGTTTTAACATATTCACAATGCAGGGAGAGGTATGAAATGTAACCTTGGTATGTGACAGGAATGTATGTTGCAGTGATGCATCCTTTTCCTTGACTGAGGGGTATCAGGTCCTTAAATACATAGGTCAGACAAAAGTTGTTCGTGATTGAGAGTAGTCGATACGTGGTGAACAACCAGCTGTTTGGAGGTGTTTCAAATCGTAGGTGCTAACGATCCAGTGACGGTACGGAAGTGAGTAGCAGTCAGACAACCCTACCTGCTGTGGTAGACATAGGAGTTCCCATGGAGCAGGCAGTATAGAAGAAAGAGCTCCAAGAAATCTAAGAATGCGAAATGTCAAACATAACAAATGTATTGTAATTATTAATTATCAAGATGAACATCAGATCTGTATGCATGCAGTACAGAGAGGCAGTACACAAGTTTGTACCTGTCCTCATTCATAAAGTATAGATTTATAATTTTGTAGATAATATAAGAAGGTGAATTGAATCTCACTTCTCATTTATGTGGTGGCATGAATGAGAACCGGAAGTTATTTTCAGCAGCTTTATCTGTAGCCTGTAAGGAGGTGAAGTCGGGGCCAAGTTGGAGGAAGAAGGCACTCAGATTCATGGCAGACACTAGTTGGACCGTGATGAATAATTCTTAACGGCAGCCGATTATTCAGGGAGTGCTCAGGTGCATGAAGTGAAGCATTAAAAAACCACCATGCAGTCCAAGCCAACCTGAAACACCTCAGTGTGTCTCAACAATGCCCTCTGCTGGTAACTGCTAGACATTAAACCATAGGACACTAGCATTATTTAAGTATTGCACTGTGGTAACCGTTAAACACTGTCTCATGTTTACGATAATGGATGGTGACCTTCAAAGGTGAATATTTGGAATACTGGTTCAAAACTGACACAAAACTGTAAATAAAAATGGAACGCGGTCATGCGTTAGAACGATAGCAGAAAATGCTATTGGGCAATAGTTATACCATTAAACTATAGAAATTCAGTCAACAGGATAAAGTCTCACCTTTTTCGCATTTCTACTGTAGCATCGAAGCGTCTGGAATCATTTTTGTCGTCATAAATTACAATCAAGATTAGGCTAAAAGCGGTTGATCATAAACTGGACTTGCATAAACATAACTTAACAGTTCAAGTGAGTGGTTCGCTTACATAAGGAGGTTACGTCAAGTGGTTGGCTTCTTTACATAATGACAACAGTGGATCTACTGTAGCATCGAAGCGTCTGGAATCATTTTTGTCGTCATAAATTACAATCATTAAGATTAGGCTAAAAGCGGTTGATCATAAAGTGGACTTGCATAAACATAACTTAACAGTTCAAGTGAGTGGTTCGCTTACATAAGGAGGTTACGTCAAGTGGTTGGCTTCTTTACATAATGACAACAGTGGATCTACTGTAGCATCGAAGCGTCTGGAATCATTTTTGTCGTCATAAATTACAATCATTAAGATTAGGCTAAAAGCGGTTGATCATAAAGTGGACTTGCATAAACATAACTTAACAGTTCAAGTGAGTGGTTCGCTTACATAAGGAGGTTAGGTCAAGCGGCTGGCTTCTTTACATAATGACAACAGTGGATCTACTGTAGCATCGAAGCGTCTGGAATCATTTTTGTCGTCATAAATTACAATCATTAAGATTAGGCTAAAAGCGGTTGATCATAAAGTGGACTTGCATAAACATAACTTAACAGTTCAAGTGAGTGGTTCGCTTACATAAGGAGGTTAGGTCAAGCGGCTGGCTTCTTTACATAACGACAACAGTGGATCCATTGAACCAGTTAGGAGTGGAGGTGAAATTAAAAAGGACAGGTGATGTTTACTTACATAAGGATCAGAGATGAATAGCCTTGAAGCTGCACTGTCCCACTAATGGCGCAGATCCTAATGTGTGGGAAAATGGGAATCACTTGCTTGTCGTGAAGGTCTTCTACAAATCAGTTCTTTCTAAGTGAAACGTTTATTGCTTTACATGTATCATTTTTTCAGACAACTCTTAATAGAAGAAAGAATTATGAAAACTCAGTAGATCAGGTGAAAGTACGTAGGAACGAGTGAAAAGACAGGCTCTCTCACCATTTAATTTACAGTATTGCACAGCCAAAGCCTCTAAACCTGTTTCACAGTCAGAGTGCTAAATGTAATACCAGTGCTGATGATGGCAGTGCGTACACGCATTCCAAATCGGATAGGCTACAATGCTCCCATTGTAGTGAGAGTTTGTTACGCTTATGGTCATTAAATGATGCATTAACTGACCAATTTGTCAATGAGTGTTTTCCAAATAATGCCTTCCTCTTCTTGCAGCGGTGTACCGTAGGTCTCTAGAAGAGCGTAAAGTTCCAAAAGATTGGAAAATGGCACAGGTCATCCCCTTTTTCAAGAAGGGACGTCGAACAGTTGTAGAATTTTGTAACACGTATTATGTTCTAGTATAATCACTTTTCCGGAAACTAGAAATCTACTCTGTAGGAATCAGCATGGGTTTCGAAAAAGACGATCGTGTGAAACCAAGCTCGCGCTATTCGTGCACGAGACTCAGAGGGCCATAGACACGGGTTCCCAGGTAGATGCCGTGTTTCTTGACTTCCGCAAGGCGTTCGATACAGTTCCCCACAGTCGTTTAATGAACAAAGTAAGAGCATATGGACTATCAGACCAATTGTGTGATTGGATTGAAGAGTTCCTAGATAACAGGACGCAGCATGTCATTCTCAATGGAGACAAGTCTTCCGAAGTAAGAGTGATTTCAGGTGTGCCGCAGGGGAGTGTCGTAGGACCGTTGCTATTCACAATATATATAAATGACCTTGTGGATAACATCGGAAGTTCACTGAGGCTTTTTGCGGATGATGCTATGATATATTTAGAGGTTGTAACAATGGAATATTATACTGAAATGCAGGAGGATCTGCAACGAATTGACGCATGGTGCAGAGAATGGCAATTGAATCTCAATGTAGACAAGTGTAATGTGCTGCGAATACATAGAAAGAAAGATCCTTTATCATTTAGCTACAATATAGCAGGTCACTAACTGGAAGCAGTTAATTCCATAAATTATCTGGGAGTAGGCATTAGGAGTGATTTAAAATGGAATTATCATATAAAGTTATCGTCGGTAAAGCAGATGCCAGACTGAGATTCATTGGAAGAATCCTAAGGAAATGCAATCCGAAAACAAAGGCAGTAGGTTACAGTACGCTTGTTCGCCCACTGCTCGAATACTGCTCAGCAGTGTGGGATCCGTACCAGATAGGGTTGATAGAAGAGAGAGAGAAGATCCAACGGAGAGCAGCGCGCTTCGTTACAGGATCATTTAGTAATCGCGAAAGCGTTACGGAGATGATAGATAAACTCCACTGGAAGACTCTGCAGGAGAGACGCTTAGTAGCTCGGTACGGGCTTTTGTTGAAGTTTCGAGAACATACCTTCACCGAGGAGCCAAGCACTATATTGCTCCCTCCTACTTATATCTCGCAAAGACACCATGAGGATAAAATCAGAGAGATTAGAGCGCATACTGAGGCATACCGACAATCCTTCTTTCCACGAGCAATAGGAGGGAGAAGCGATAGAGGTACTCAAGGTACCCTCCGCCACACAGGTGCCCCTTGCGGAGTATGAATGTAGATGCAGATGTAGATGTAGAAGTGCAATTTCTTGGAAGTTATGCTGAATCACTGATGAAAAGAAATTGTTATTAATATACACTCCTGGAAATGAAAAAAAGAACACATTGACACCGGTGTGTCAGACCCACCATACTTGCTCCGGACACTGCGAGAGGGCTGTACAAGCAATGATCACACGCACGGCACAGCGGACACACCAGGAACCGCGGTTTTGGCCGTCGAATGGCGCTAGCTGCGCAGCATTTGTGCACCGCCGCCGTCAGTGTCAGCCAGTTTGCCGTGGCATACGGAGCTCCATCGCAGTCTTTAACACTGGTAGCATGCCGCGACAGCGTGGACGTGAACCGTATGTGCAGTTGACGGACTTTGAGCGAGGGCGTATAGTGGGCATGCGGGAGGCCGGGTGGACGTACCGCCGAATTGCTCAACACGTGGGGCATGAGGTCTCCACAGTACATCGATGTTGTCGCCAGTGGTCGGCGGAAGGTGCACATGCCCGTCGACCTGGGACCGGACCGCAGCGACGCACGGATGCACGCCAAGACCGTAGGATCCTACGCAGTGCCGTAGGGGACCGCACCGCCACTTCCCAGCAAATTGGGGACACTGTTGCTCCTGGGGTATCGGCGAGGACCATTCGCAACCGTCTCCACGAAGCTGGGCTACGGTCCCGCACACCGTTAGGCCGTCTTCCGCTCACGCCCCAACATCGTGCAGCCCGCCTCCAGTGGTGTCGCGACAGGCGTGAATGGAGGGACGAATGGAGACGTGTCGTCTTCAGCGATGAGAGTCGCTTCTGCCTTGGTGCCAATGATGGTCGTACGCGTGTTTGGCGCCGTGCAGGTGAGCACCACAATCTGGACTGCATACGACCGAGGCACACAGGGCCAACACCCGGCATCATGGTGTGGGGAGCGATCTCCTACACTGGCCGTACACCACTGGTGATCGTCGAGGGGACACTGAATAGTGCACGGTACATCCAAACCGTCATCGAACCCATCGTTCTACCATTCCTAGACCGGCAAGGGAACTTGCTGTTCCAACAGGACAATGCACGTCCGCATGTATCCCGTGCCACCCAACGTGCTCTAGAAGGTGTAAGTCAACTACCCTGGCCAGCAAGATCTCCGGATCTGTCCTCCGTTGAGCATGTTTGGGACTGGATGAAGCGTCGTCTCACGGGGTCTGCACGTCCAGCACGAACGCTGGTCCAACTGAGGCGCCAGGTGGAAATGGCATGGCAAGCCGTTCCACAGGACTACATCCAGCATCTCTACGATCGTCTCCATGGGAGAATAGCAGCCTGCATTGCTGCGGAAGGTGGATATACACTGTACTAGTGCCGACATTGTGCATGCTCTGTTGCCTGTGTCTATGTGCCTGTGGTTGTGTCAGTGTGATCATGTGATGTATCTGACCCCAGGAATGTGTCAATAAAGTTTCCCCTTCCTGGGACAATGAATTCACGGTGTTCTTATTTCAATTTCCAGGAGTGTATATCTGATTGTTACGATGTTATTAATAAAATCTAGGCAAGTGTGGTATGGTAAAATAGCAGTGATGGCATTTTTATTTGTCGGGTTTGGTGGAGAGGGCGCAGTGTATTCAAACTGGACTACACGCTGAACAACGAATAGCAACAAAAAGACGTGAAAGAGGAGGGGGGATCTAATTGCAAATGTGACCGCCCCTCCCCCGCGAACTGAGTCCTCTGGCCGCGTGCCTGGTTCGCCGACGTAACACGCGGCCGAGGACGGTCCTCGAGGCTCGGCGACACGTGCAGCAGGCGGGACACTTACCGTCCCTGAGCAGCGGCTTTCCTTCCTGTCCTGACCCGCGGGCGGAGCCCCCGTACGCGCGCAGGCTCCTCCAGGTGTAGGTGAGGCCCGGCGGCTTGCGCTTCGGAGCCCCCGGCGCCAGGCAGTCGGCAGCCTCCTCGGCGCAGGACGACACCTCCTCTGCCGTCGACAGGTCGCTCATGTCCAGCGCCACCGGCGCCAAGTCCTGCGGGCAGTGCAGCTTCAGTATTCGGCCACGCACATGGCGCTCAAAATCTGTAACATTCCTCGCATCGCAAGCTAGTGAGTGATACAAATTGTTTTAAGGGGGTAGGACGTCAAGCGGGCCGACTTGGAGCAGGAGAGGCACCACAGGACACTTTATTTTCTACTGTCTATACTTTCACAAATAAATTCATAAAACTTTGTCAACATGACCAGGAAGGATTCAGGATTCACACTCATAGCAGTGGAACTGCAAAAACATAACAAAATAATTTTTTTTTAGATATGAAATTTCATCACTTTTTCACTTAATGTTGGCTGCATTTGTTATGTAACACCCCACCCGTCACTTATCTGGTTTTGGTCTGTGTTCACCCCAGGTAACAGACTAACAGATCAACAGAGAGTGCAAAACTGCCGCAATGTCGGATAACGCAAAGAAAGTAATAGGGCCCTGTGACTCCTGATTGAAATGCGGTGGCAGTGTTGACATTAATTGATTCAGAATTGATCCCTTTTAATTAAAAAGGGGTGGTCATTGATGTTATATTCAGCTATTGAACACCAGATGCAAATGTTGAACATAAAATTAATTAAGAAAGTGACTTGGGATTTCAACTACTTGATTGAAAACAGTCGATTAGCACAGATTTATTTTAATTCATGACCTTCAATCATCACATCACATGACTCTCCTAACAGGCAGTGGTAATACACTCCTGGAAATTGAAATAAGAACACCGTGAATTCATTGTCCCAGGAAGGGGAAACTTTATTGACACATTCCTGGGGTCAGATACATCACATGATCACACTGACAGAACCACAGGCACATAGACACAGGCAACAGAGCATGCACAATGTCGGCACAAGTACAGTGTATATCCACCTTTCGCAGCAATGCAGGCTGCTATTCTCCCATGGAGACGATCGTAGAGATGCTGGATGTAGTCCTGTGGAACGGCTTGCCATGCCATTTCCACCTGGCGCCTCAGTTGGACCAGCGTTCGTGCTGGACGTGCAGACCGCGTGAGACGACGCTTCATCCAGTCCCAAACATGCTCAATGGGGAACAGATCCGGAGATCTTGCTGGCCAGGGTAGTTGACTTACACCTTCTAGAGCACGTTGGGTGGCACGGGATACATGCGGACGTGCATTGTCCTGTTGGAACAGCAAGTTCCCTTGCCGGTCTAGGAATGGTAGAACGATGGGTTCGAGGACGGTTTGGATGTACCGTGCACTACTCAGTGTCCCCTCGACAATCACCAGTGGTGTACGGCCAGTGTAGGAGATCGCTCCCCACACCATGATGCCGGGTGTTGGCCCTGTGTGCCTCGGTCGTATGCAGTCCTGATTGTGGCGCTCACCTGCACGGCGCCAAACACGCATACGACCATCATTGGCACCAAGGCAGAAGCGACTCTCATCGCTGAAGACGACACGTCTCCATTCGTCCCTCCATTCACGCCTGTCGCGACACCACTGCAGGCGGGCTGCACGATGTTGTGGCGTAAGCGGAAGACGGCCTAACGGTGTGCGGGACTGTTACCCAGCTTCATGGAGACGGTTGCGAATGGTCCTCGCCGATACCCCAGGGGCAACAGTGCCCCTAATTTGCTGGGAAGTGGCGGTGCGGTCCCCTACGGCACTGCGTAGGATCCTACGGTCTTGGCGTGCATCCGTGCGTCGCTGAGGTCCGGTCCCAGGTCGACGGGCACGTGCACCTTCCGCCGACCACTGGCGACAACATCGATGTACTGTGGAGACCTCACGCCCCACGTGTTGAGCAATTCGGCGGTACGTCCACCCGGCCTCCCGCATGCCCACTATACGCCCTCGCTCAAAGTCCGTCAACTGCACATACGGTTCACGTCCACGCTGTCGCGGCATGCTACCTGTGTTAAAGACTGCGATGGAGCTCCGTATGCCACGGCAAACTGGCTGGCACTGACGGCGGCGGTGCACAAATGCTGCGCAGCTAGCGCCATTCGACGGCCAACACCGCGGTTCCTGGTGTGTCCGCTGTGCCGTGCGTGTGATCATTGCTTGTACAGCCCTCTCGCAGTGTCCGGAGCAAGTATGGTGGGTCTGACACACCGGTGTCAATGTGTTCTTTTTTCCATTACCAGCAGTGTAAAATGCGTTTGCGTGGAGTAAAGCGCGATAAATCAAAAGTAATTCTTATCGAGTGACCCAGGCGTAATGCGAAGTGCGAGAAGAATTCTACAATACACGGCCCATAACACCCTCGTGGAAACTTTGCCGACGTGATCTAAGAAATTAATCAGTGGCCGGAGCGGGCGCAATATCACCGAATTAAGTGTGGCAGAGCGGCGTTGTTGTGTGGACGTCGGCCGACCTCGTGGTGCTGCAAGGCTGCGCTCGTCTATTCACTCCTAGCTATCTTGCTCAGTACAGAGCTGAACCAAAACTTCCTATCTCCAAGCTCAATCGTTCCCTAAACTGCAGAGATTGTCACTCTTTCTCAAGGAAGCTGAGTCAAGACCGCCACGTCCGCACTCTAGGCAAGCTGGGAACGGAAGACTTCTACGGAGGCTTCTCACAGTCCGCTCTTTGCCTCAGTTTCCCCTCCAGCAAAATCACTTACGCCAATTGCAGCGCAAGTCGCGTTAATTATGCGTCACTTCCCAGTGCCGACCAATGCCTGCTCTGGGAAGTGAACAAATTCCCACAAAATTTCCCTTCAACTTCTGTTATTTAGCTCCTCCCAGGCCACCCATCACGGTTAGCGTCTGCACAAACACCAATTTTTCGGGAATTCTGACTCCCAGGAGAGTACTTCAAATTCTTCGGTCCTACGTTCCCACCAGAGGCCAGCGTATTTCATTCTGTCGCTCTTCACCTGATTTACTTCAGACTCTGCGGACCGTGAATTCAGCGTGAAGTTGCTATAGTCACGAACACGCATATTTTCACCTCTGTTGACTGCTCCACTGTAACTTTGCGCGGCTTTCTCGCATGTTTCACTGAAAACGGGACGACGGACATTTATCAACAGGCGTACAAGTTCTCTGTCTGCTTCCCGGTACACCAGCATGGGGTCGGGGTCAACCACCCATGCTGTCACTCATCTTAAGGCGGCTGGAGACCGCGCCGCGTTACCACTTTCTCAGAGCTTGAGCCGCCCTGCCTATTGTCGCTTCCCTTCGCCGTTCCCCAACCGGCCACGGACAACTCTAAATACTTCCCTGGGGTAAACTAACGTCCAGTAAATCGACTCGTTTCCACAAAGTTTTCATGTCGTGCGAATTACTTTAAAACCATCACCCGACATTAATTATTCCAATACGTCCATACTATACCCTCTACAAGATGTATTGCGCCTTGTCAGTCATTTTGTTCAGCCCTACTGTTCGCTCAACGTGAGTTAGGTGATCTTTAATGACTTCATGTAAGGGGCATAGTTCTTGCCATCTTACAGTTGCTATAGGTACATTTTTCTTCACAAGTAAGACAGATTCTTTGATGAATTATGCATAGCATAGAAACCATACTTACAGGTGTACGAAACTCTAGAATTTTCCAAATCTATTAAAAACTGGGATAAAAATAGAGACAATTAACTAAAAAATTTGATTTTTTTCTAAATGTAAAGTTTAAAACAAACAGCTCACTCATTTCTTCATAAATTAAATACATTCTAGAGTTTCAGACACCTGTAAGTATGGTTTGTATGCTGTGCAAAATTCATCGAACAGTCTCTCTTACTTATGAAGAAAACTGTACCTATAGCAACAAATGCAGCCAATAGCAAGTGAAAAAATGATGAAATTTCACATGTAAAAAAAATTATTTTGTTATGTTTTTGAACTTCCGCTGCTACGACTGTGAACCTGAATCCTTCCTGTTATGAATTTACTTGTAAAAATGTAGACAGTGGAAATTAAAATGTCCTGTGGTGCCTCTCCTTCTCCAAGTCGGGCCGTTTGACGTCCTACCTCCCTTAAACTTCGTGTCTAATTAATACTGTCTTTCGGAACAGAACAGGAACCCACAAATTTGCTTTTCGCAGGAAATACGAGAAACTGATAGAGTTACTAGGAGAGTGATGGCATGCAACAAGTTTCTACACTCATCGAAAAAAGCTTTGCATAACCCCGGTTCTTAGAACTCCTGTAGATAGAGGTTTATTGTGGGTATTGTATCACAGACACAGTCCCTTTGACTGTTCAGAAAAGTCACTAAACGCCCAAAGATGTAAACAACCACGCATGAGCAGCGCCTATTAGACGGAGGGGGTCCGACAAGCTATCAGTTCCAGTCATTCCACCAGGAAGGAGGTACACGGCTTGTGTTGTGTCTGTAGTTCAACCATGCTTAGACGGTCAATACCGCGGTTCGATCGCGTCCGCATTGTTTATTTTGTGTCAGGAAGGGCTCTCAACAAGGGAAGTGTGCAGGCGTCTCGGAGTGAACCAAAGCGTCGTTGTTCGGACATGGAGCAGATACAGAGAGGCAGGAACTGTCGACGAGATGCCTCGCTCAGGCCGCCCAAGGGCTAAAACTGCAGTGGATGACCACTACCTACGAATTATGTCTCGGAGGAACCCTGACAGCAACGCCACCATTTCGAATATTGCTTTTCGTGCTGCTACAGGACATCTTGTCACGACTCAAACTGTGCACAACAGGCTGCATGATGCACAACTTCACTCCCGACGTCCATGACGAGGTTCATCTTTCCAACCACGACACCATGTAGCACGGTACAGATTGGCCCAACAACATGCCAAATGGACCGCTCAGTATTGACATCATGTTCTCTTCACCGATGAGTGTCGCATATGCCTTCAACCAGACAATCGTCAGAGACGTGTTTGGAGGCAACTCGGTCAGGCTGAACGCCTTAGACACACTGTCCAGCGAAAGCAGCAAGGTGGAGGTTCCCTCCTGTTTTCGGGGGCCATTATGTGGAGCCGACGTACGCCGCTGGTGGTCATACCAGGCGCCGTAACGTCTGTTCGATACGTGAATGCCATCCTCCGACCGATATGCAACCGTATTGGCAGTATATTGGCGAGGCATTCGTCTTCATGGACGACAATTCGCGCCCCCATCGTGCACATCTTGTGAATAACTTTCTTCAGGATAACGACATCGTTCGGCTAGTGTTGCCAGCATGTTCTCCAGGCATGAACCCTATCGAAAATGCCTGGGGTAGATTTAAAAGGGCTGTTTATGGACGATGTGACCCACCAACCACTCTGAGGGATCTACGCCGAATCGCCGTTGAGGAGCGGGACAATGTGGATCAACAGTGCCTTGAACTTGTGGATAGCATGCCACGACGAATACAGGCATGCATCAATGCAAGAGGACGTGCTACTGGGTATCAGAGGTATCGGTGTGTACAGCGATCTGGACTACCACCTGTGAAGGTCTCGCTCTATGCTGGTACAACATACATTGTGTGGTTTTAATGACCAATAAAAATGGCGGAATGATGTTTATGTTGATCTCTATTCCAATTTTCTGTACAGGTTCCGGAACTCTCGGAACCAAGGTGGTGCAAAACTTTTTTTAAAATGTCTCTTATGCGTCGTCTGTACTTTCTCTTATACATAAACGACTTTCAACATGCAGTTCCAAAAGATGCAGATTTAGTTTTTCTTTCACATGATACAGAACTCAAGAAACAATAGCAGAGAAGGAAAGTTGCTACTCACCATATAGCGGAGATTCTGAGTCACAATAGCCACAATAAAAAGATTCAGACAAGAACTCAAGAAACATCTTTAAAAGACAGTGAAATCTTTTGTCCAACGATTTTTTTATATGCCTTTGAAAGGTTCTTCAAAACTTGCACAACTAATGAGGCACATCAAACCTTTCTCTAAGCTATTTTATTTTTTACTTTCTTACTAAAAATTTGACTTTTTTCTTCAAAAAACTTGAACTTTTGAGTTTTGTTCAGAAATCATTAATTATAATATATTTAAATGTAGATAGGTATTCTATTATTATAAAGATTATACAGAGCTTCACAGAGCAGATATGTTTCAATTTATACTGCGATTTCGTGTTCATTTTAATGTTTCTACATGGAAGAAGAAGTCCATACTTTCTACACCGACGTAACTTTTTATGAGCAAAGTGCCTAGCCTTTGAAGAGATGAACTTTTTGCGCTTCATTTACATAGCTGGTAGCAGCTGATTATGAAGTATTTCAAATCTTCCTCAAATTACTAATTACTTTTTTCTTAACTGCTCTGATTACCTGCAAGCAATTTTGTTGCTATTTTGTCAGAAATTAGAATTTTTAGCCTGCAAAATATAGGTTTATTCTTTCAAAGATGAAGACACCAGACAGCTGCTATTTATTTACGTAATCAGTGCCGTAACCTGTTTCCGAGAGCTTCATCTTCAAACGCCTGTTCATATAAAAAAGCACATTTGTTGAACTTTAAACAAGTTTCGGCACACTGTGTCCCCTTGTGATGAAAGACTCTTAGGATGTTGGTTCCCTACGGTAAAAAACGATGTTGGAAACGATCTATTTGTCCGTAATTATCCTTTGTAACGACCGAATACAATGAAAACAAATGTTTAACATTGGTTAGTTATAGTTATATCTTACTTACGTCGAAAATCCGGCGTAATTTTGTTGGAATGCTGTTACCTTTTATCCACGAAATACTATAGTGTACATGGAGCTCCTTTATCATTTGTACACAAACAAATTACGAAAGCACCATCCACACACACACACGTTATCGCCACCTGGGAAATGTACACAAAGTTGGCGATATCAAAAATACAACAGTGCTAAAGAGATTCTCCCTGAGACGTTACAACATGTACATTGATTTGCCAGCAGAAAACTTACAAAGAATAATCGTTACACTATATGCATTTAACAAGCAAAGAGCATTAATAAAAAATGAAATCAACAGACGAATCAGCCAGTTTGATAAGAAATGTTACTTAAATGATATTATGTAATTGTTGTGGTATACACATGGAACAAAATAGGTCGTGAAAATGTTAATATAATTTATAGTGTCGTGTTAGTTATTTATCTATCGCCATTTATTTTGTTCCCTTGTGCATACTGCAATATTTACATAACGTCATTTAAGTAAAATTTCCTATCAAACTGCTTGCTGCATCTGTTGTCTTTATACCTAATTAATGCTCATGGAATGTTAAATGTATATTATGTAGGACCGATGGCCTTTGTAGTCTGGTCCCTTCAATCCCCACAAACCAAGCAACCTATATTATGTAACGAGTATTATTTGTATATTTTGTACTGTCCAATCAATGTATATACTGTAATATCACTGAGAGAGGATTTCTGTGGCATTGTTGTATTTAAGATATCGCGTACTTTGTGCACGTATCCCATGTGGCAAAAGCTTTTTGGTGTGTGTGTGTGTGTGTGTGTGTGTGTGTGTGTGTGTGTGTGTGTGTGTGTGTATGTGTGTGTGTGTGGTGCGTTATGTAACGTGGTTACATATATACATATGAAACAGGTAAGTGCTGATATACTCTACAGTATTTCGTGATCACTAGCCAACAATATTCCAAAGAAATTAAGTAAGATATAACTACAGCTAATCAGTCTTAAGTGTATTTTTGCATTGTGTTCGATCATTATGAAGGATAGTTCCGTTCAAATAGGTCGTTTCTAACATCGTTCTTTAACGTACGGCACCACAATCCCAAGAATATTTCATCACAAGAGAGCATAAAGAATCAAAAACTTAAGTAAACTTCCACAACTATTCATCTTGATGTGAACAGCCATCTGAAGATAAACCTGGCGATTCAGAACTGGTTATGGCGCTGCTTACGCAAATAAATCGCGTTTTTAATGGAGAGTGCTTGGTGTCTTCTTCTTTGAGAGATCTAACCTAAGGTTTTTATTATTATTTCCTCAAAACTAGACCTCACGCTGCTCATTCTGACACCCCATTTGTCCATTTCCCAGTCGTCGTTTTGCTATGAAAATACGGACAAAAGTCCATTCTGTAAATTCCAGGCCGTCAAGTTTTCTCTCCACTCCACCATTTGATCAAAAAGCCACTGAAATGGGTTTCGCACAAATGAAACAATATAAGTAGAAAGTTTTCGGGACTATAGATAGATCATAACTTTAAGTGGAAGTCATTGCCTAGAACTAATAAAATACCTTAGTTTAGCTACATTTTTAGTAAGTACGATTATTGATATAAGCAATTTAAAAATAGAGAAAGTGGGTTATTCTGCAGACTCCATTCACTAACAAGTTACGGAACCATTTTCTGAGCAAAATAGACATATGGGGATGATATTTTCTGAATACAGAAACTTCTTATTACGGTTGTGTCTGGAGTTACTTCTATAACACACTACAGACGCCTCTTCAAAATCGGTGTTATTTTGGCAGCCTTTCTGCCTATAGATACAGGATGGTTTAGACAGCTTTTCTCTGTAACTTACAACGTAGTAAGTGAAATAGGTAAACGTAAGAAACTTGATTCTTTCTACGAAGTTACAAACATAGTTCACTTAGTTTTTTTGCAGATAGGAACAGTAACGAGTCGTAATTTTTTTAAATAAAACACTTTTTTCCATCACGCTTCTGATGTATTTAGATAGATTCTGTACAGTCCTATTTAAATCACATTCCTATTAATTCTATTTATGAACCTAGAACCAAAGTTGTAGAGATGGATACAATATGATGTACATAATAGGTTGTTCAAAAGAATGATCTGATGGTGGAATGTTCATTGAAGTGAAGTATTTAAATGGGCGCCTTCTAAACGGTCTGCGGATGGTATACACCATCCAGTCAAATTAATGTGGTCACGTGTCAAAACCTGAATAACGACTTTTTGCAGAGCGAGAGATGCAGGAAGAGAGTCAGTGATGATGTGGAGGATAGCGACAGGGCCGTGGAGCGATGCCGCGGTCAGCTGCACCAGGTTTCCCGGTTGAGGATCCATAGCGAGAACAGCCTGATCGAGGTGCTCCCGCAGTTTCTCGATGGAGCTTAAACCCGGGGAGTTTGGTGCCCAGGGGAGTGAGGTAAGCTCACCCCAGTCCTCTTTGAACCATGCGTGTACACAGCGAGATGTGTGACACGTTGCATTGTGCTGCTGGAAGATTTCAGGAAACGTGTCGCTATGATGCCAGAAAAAAAAACTTACTATATCGGTTGCTCTAAAGCATCGTAGGCACGTCTTTAGGTTCCACTTTTATGGTGAATAACGTTAGCAACGCACTCTGTTATCAATCCGAGACCAATTACAAAATACAAGCTAATTTCTCATGTCTGGGTATAGGGGATCTTTCACTTGAGACTGCAAGTGCATAATGCTGAATATAAACTGAAACAGTGTCAGCATTGGGTGTTGTACAAAAATTAATGCCAAGGTCACAACGATCCCATGGAAAGATTTACATATCTCGATTATTTGCTGTTACCTATTGAACACAAATAGTGCCACAATATTTGATGATTTTTTTACAATGTACTTTCTCTAAAATTAGCGATGAATTGTGGCAACCTTGTGTAACAATTCAGTCAAACAACGTAGCTATGAAAAATAGACAATGCCACATGTGTGAGTATAGATGAATATACACTCCTGGAAATGGAAAAAAGAACACATTGACACCGGTGTGTCAGACCCACCATACTTGCTCCGGACACTGCGAGAGGGCTGTACAAGCAATGATCACACGCACGGCACAGCGGACACACCAGGAACCGTGGTGTTGGCCGTCGAATGGCGCTAGCTGCGCAGCATTTGTGCACCGCCGCCGTCAGTGTCAGTCAGTTTGCCGTGGCATACGGAGCTCCATCGCAGTCTTTAACACTGGTAGCATGCCGCGACAGCGTGGACGTGAACCGTATGTGCAGTTGACGGACTTTGAGCGAGGGCGTATAGTGGGCATGCGGGAGGCCGGGTGGACGTACCGCCGAATTGCTCAACACGTGGGGCGTGAGGTCTCCACAGTACATCGATGTTGTCGCCAGTGGTCGGCAGAAGGTGCACGTGCCCGTCGACCTGGGACCGGACCGCAGCGACGCACGGATGCACGCCGAGACCGTAGGATCCTACGCAGTGCCGTAGGGGACCGCACCGCCACTTCCCAGCAAATTAGGGACACTGTTGCTCCTGCGGTATCGGCGAGGACCATTCGCAACCGTCTCCATGAAGCTGGGCTACGGTCCCGCACACCGTTAGGCCGTCTTCCGCTCACGCCCCAACATCGTGCAGCCCGCCTCCAGTGGTGTCGCGACAGGCGTGAATGGAGGGACGTATGGAGACGTGTCGTCTTCAGCGATGAGAGTCGCTTCTGCCTTGGTGCCAATGATGGTCGTATGCGTGCTTGGCGCCGTGCAGGTGAGCGCCACAATCAGGACTGCATACGACCGAGGCACACAGGGCCAACACCCGGCATCATGGTGTGGGGGGCGATCTCCTACACTGGCCGTACACCACTGGTGATCGTCGAGGGGACACTGAATAGTGCACGGTACATCCAAACCGTCATCGAACCCATCGTTCTACCATTCCTAGACCGGCAAGGGAACTTGCTGTTCCAACAGGACAATGCACGTCCGCATGTATCCCGTGCCACCCAACGTGCTCTAGAAGGTGTAAGTCAACTACCCTGGCCAGCAAGATCTCCGGATCTGTCCCCCATTGAGCATGTTTGGGACTGGATGAAGCGTCGTCTCACGCGGTCTGCACGTCCAGCACGAACGCTGGTCCAACTGAGGCGCCAGGTGGAAATGGCATGGCAAGCCGTTCCACAGGACTACATCCAGCATCTCTACGATCGTCTCCATGGGAGAATAGCAGCCTGCATTGCTGCGAAAGGTGGATATACACTGTACTAGTGCCGACATTGTGCATGCTCTGTTGCCTGTGTCTATGTGCCTGTGGTTCTGTCAGTGTGATCATGTGATGTATCTGACCCCAGGAATGTGTCAATAAAGTTTCCCCTTCCTGGGACAATGAATTCACGGTGTTCTTATTTCAATTTCCAGGAGTGTATTTCAACTCACTCGTATGATGTGTTCAGCTCAAAAATATAAATAACCGAAACGTTCATCCTTTCAGTCAGTGTGCATTGCCTGCTGCTCTGTAGGAGGATGCAGAAGAGATTTTCGTGCGTTTATTTAACTAAAATAAAATGTCTTGCAATGTAAATTATTCTTCTTCGAATACATTACTTCTCCTCTTTCCCCATGAACTTCCTTTGGTAACATAACACTTCGAAAAATTTTATTTTTCGTTGTTGCTGGTAACTAACATTAAGGTTGCCAGATCGAAATTTCGAAAGCAGAAGACAAACTCTGGTGAAACTGCGACCGTTATAAATCTGTCCGAAAAGGTCAGCCACTCTGTCCCTTGCTCGCGAAATCCCATGTTATAGGTTGCAGTCCCATGCCGGCCCAAAATTAATATCTGTCGGGAAGTCTCTTAGAATGTGTTTCTGTAGCTATTCGGAAAACGTTTCTGTACGTGTTCTTTTATTTTTTGGATTCCTAAGGCGTCTGCCGTTATCGTCGCGAATTGTAGACATTATAAGCGAGACGTGTCGGCAGTAGTGTCGCCAACAGTTCAAACGGTGGCTTCTTCACTGGCTAAGGACCGAAGCCGGGGACCAAAGACAACAACATCGATACATCAAACATTCAGAGAAGGCAGCATTCTAAATAATAATTTATGACATCGTTATGAAACACAGCGATAATACTTAATATTTAATACCTTGTGACTAAAATTGGAACTGAGACGTCTCATTAATGAATTACAATATCTGCAAGTTTCGCTGCCATACGACAATTACAGCCCACACTAGGCCTCTGTCAGTAGCTGCACTGTAACTCCACTGCAGCACCAAAGAAACTGGTATAGCTATGTGTATGCAAATACGAGGGCTACTTGCAGCTACCTATCTCCATAGTCGCCGACCCGACTTAGAAGTGTATCGTAGCGTTGTACCAACTTTCCCATACCCTCGCTATAGAAGGCAGCCGCCAGTGCTCTCCGCCAATTCTCTACGCTGGCCTACGGCTCGTTGTCTTGTGCCGAAATGTTGTCTTCATAACCAGCGGTTCATGTGACCTGAGCTGAAACTCAGAGGGAGACAATTACGGGCTGTATTGTGGGTAATCTCACATTTCCATTTGAAAACGATGCAGGAGCATCTTCATTGCCCCTGCAGAATGCGGCTGAGAATTGTCTTGAAGACGAAACAGCACGACAGTTATGTAATGTTAGCTGCATAGCTTCAGGGGAAATTTCTCACCAGGCCCCCGTACTTGGCGGCAGACACTATTTTCTAGACATCTTTACGCACTCACTGCGAGCTCAGAAATGAGAAGAGCGACGTGATGCTAACTGGGGTTATACTAGAGACACTACCCAACACATCTGTGCAAAGCTTTATCGGATTTTCAAAGTCGTTTCCATTTCGTGACCGATCGGACCTTACTTTCGGAATAGCCCTCGTACATAGATATGTAAACTGGCAGAATACGGCGTTCCGGACGGCAGCGCCTGTATAAGACAACATGTGTCTGGCGCAATGATCGGTTAATGCTGCTACAATGCCAGGTTACCAACGTTTAAGTGAGTTTGTATATGGTGTTACAGTCGGTGCACGATCTATGGGACACAGCATCTCCGAGGTAGCGATGAAGTGGGGATTTTCCCGTACGACCATTTCACGAGTGTAAAGCCGTGAATGTCAGGAATCCGGTAAAACATCAAATCTCCGACATCGTTGCGGCCGTAAAAAGATCCTGCAAGAACGGGACCAACGGCGACTGAAAAGAATCGTTCAACGTGACAGAAGTGGAACCCTTCCGTAAATTGCTGCACATTTCAGTGCTGGGCCATCAACAAAGCGTGAGAACCATTCAACGAAACATCTTCGATATGGGCTTTCGGAGCTGAAGGCGCACTCGTGTACCCTTGATGACTGCGCAACACAAGGCTTTATGCCTCGCCTGGACCCGTCAAAACCGACACTGGACTGTTGATGATCGGATGGACGTGTACGGGTATGGAGACAACCTCATGAATCCATGGACCCTGCATGTCAGGAGGGGACTGTTCAAGATGGAGAAAGCTCTGTAATGACGTGGGGCGAGAGCAGTTGGAGTGATATGGGACCTCTGGTACATCTAGATACGATTCTGACGTGACACGTACATAAAAATCCTCTAATCACCTGCATCCATTCATGTCCATTGTGCATTCTGACGGACGTGGACAATTTCAGCAGGACAATGCGACACCCCACACGTCCAGAATTGCTACAGATTTGCTCCAGGAACACTCTTCTGAGTTTAAACACTTCCGCTGGCCAGCAAACTCACCCGACCTGAACATTATTGAGCATATCTGGGATGCCTTGTAACGTGCTGTTCATAAGAGATCTCCACCTTCTCGTACTCTTACGGATTCATGGACAGTCTTGCAGGATTAGTGGTGTCAGTTCATGCCATCACTACTCCACACATTAGTCAAGTCAAAGCCACGGGGTGTTGCGGCGCATCTGCGTGCTCGCGAGGGCCCTGCACGATATTAGGCAGGTGTATCAGTTTGCATGGCTCTTCAGTGTATAAGCACCCAGTACTTCTATGTTACTCATATTGGCAGCAGTTCTTGTTTCGAGTCGGGGAATGCTTAGTTTGCCTTCCTTGGTGAACTAATTTATTGCGATCTGGATTGCATTTTGTTAAAATGAAAGATAAATTATGGATGGACCGTGCAAATCGTGCTGCCAATCGTTTAAATGAAGTTAGACCATTCATTTCTTGTCTTTGTTTCAATTCTCTACAATGGAGCTGGCTATTAGTGAATGATGTAATGATATCTATCCCCTGGCAAAAATATTCATATTGTTCTATGATTTTATGACACTAAAAAATTTTGTATTCTGTTTTAAAGTTACACATTACGACACTTTGAAAAATACTTAAAGTTAGCGGTGATTCTGCAAGACGATTAAAAATGCATGGAGACGGTTATGTACACGCTGCTGTGAGATGATGGTTGTGTTAGTACACCAACCGTTGTACTGAAACTACCCAGCGGATTGAAACCGAGTACCGGACAGGTCTGGAACCCGGAACCTCGTCTTATAGGCTGAGCTGTCAGTGCGGAACTTACCACCCGCCCTCACAGCTTTACGTCAGGCAGTACTTCTCCCCAGTTCTAAAACTGGAGAGAAGCTGTGTTGTATACTTTTCGGGATTAGCTCTGTTGTAAGAAAGGATTTTGTGGAGACGTGGCTTAACAACAGCATAGGGGATTGCTGCAAGAGGCCGAGTTGTGACTCGTCGCTGGATAGCTCAGTCGGATACACTATTGCCGCTGGTAGCCAAAGTTTCGGACTGAGTCCCGGCCCGGCACACACGTTTAATCATCTGGGCAGTTTCAAAACAGCGCGCAGAACGCTTCAAGAGTGAGATATTTTCTCTGGGAACAGTGTACTGTGCTGGTACCACGCCGTTCTGCTGTGTCGTCCGGACAAGACACAGCCAGGGCAAAAACACCACTGGCGCAAAGGTGCGAGCTGGCGCTAGTGCCATAGCGCGGCGCTGACGATGAAGATATAGACTTCGCCTCTGCCAACTACCGGCCGAGTGCAATCTGCCGATGACCGGACGACAAAAGACAGAAGTCTACTCGAAAGACTGAAGAGCAGCTCTCGCCAACGTTGTTACAGATCATCGTCCAGGGCTGACTTAGACGGGGAAATCGTTTAGTGAATTCTTAGAACAGACATTTCTTGTAAATTGCATTTGCTTTACCGATTAGAATATGTTCCTATGTCAATCGCTAAAGTGATGAGAATTCCTGACATTCATCATTGATTACGGTTATTAGCAAGTGAGGAGGGCTCCTTGTACCGTATGACCTGGCATGACCTACGATTATTTGCACCTATCCATTGAAGACCTTTTGTGTTATATTACAAGCAGTGTTGCAGTCTTCATCTTTCAACTAGTCAAAATGGTTCAAATGGCTCTGAGCACTATGGGACTTAACATCTGAGGTCATCAGTCCCCTAGAACTTAGAACTACTTAAACCTAACTGTCGTGTGCGTAATGTAAGACCCTCGGTACACACATCATCAGATTATTTGATTTGTCGCTCTAACGAAGTAGGCGAGTGTCAGCAATATGTCTCGTGGTCTTATCATGGCGTGTTTATCTTCTGCCGTTAGGTCAGACGATAGAAATGCCACTTGCACGCTTAGAGTAGCAGATTGACGGTGACCAACTTTAAACAGAACTTGATTAATTTTCACACACATTTATTAAAATAATAAAAATCATAGACATTACGTAACTTGATTCTGGATGCTGTTTACAATTGACAATCTGAAGTTCCTTTGGTCTTGGTACGTTAATCTTATTCTCACATATCTCTGATACTTGACAAAGTGTCTATTCATTTATCTTCATGGTTATGTACAGGAATATGGTAATCTTATTAGGCACAGACTGAAACTAGACTATAGACTGGTACAGACTAATGGAGACTGGTACAGACTGGTGTAGACAAATGCAGACTGACTAATTGGAGGTCTGTACACTCGTTATAATACCTGGTGCGTTCAGGTATCACTGCGCGAGTGTGATCCGTGAGGAGGAAAGGTTCTACGTTAGCATCAATCTCATTGGCTGCGTTACATATTAATACGCGGATCGGCGGAAGCAGAATTTGGTCCATCTCTAAGGCAGCGCCATCTCGTAGTACAGAGACGGACAAGCGCTGCGCCTGCGCTGTTGTGCTTAGCGGGGCGCGCTCTAGTGGGAAAGTTGTGTATGCGCTGGCTACGCGGATCTATGTACACAACACTAACTAACCTAAGGACATCATACACACATCCATGCCCGAGTCAGGATTCGAACCTGCGACCGTAGCGGTCACGCGGTTCCGGACTGAAGGGCCTAGAACTGCTTGGCCACACCGGCCGGCATTCAACAAGTCACAAAGATAAGTTAACCCTTTTAACTCGTTGGTATGACTTTGTTACTAATTTGTTGGAGTTTTGTAGAACCTTCCCTCTCCTATCCCGTTACCTGACGCTGAGCCATAACTGTGCAATAGTGGCATGGAGAAATTGTCTTAGCGGTGTACTGCACCAGAAGCCGTTTCACGAACCCACAAACTCGGCCTACCGTAACAATAGTGACAACTCTGCTACCACAGCTGTAGCGACGACCCCTTTACAGAACTGACGAGAGATTACAAACCATTTCTCTGCAGTGGTCTCTCGCCCGAGAATGCTAGTCTCTCCTTGTATGCAGGATAATGTGTGAAGAGTTTTAATCTGCAAAGGAGTTTCCAAAAAAAAAAAAAAAAAGGAGAGCGCATTCTGCAGCAGAGTTGAAGATTCGTGATGGAAAACTCGAACGGTTAATATATGTCCTAGAATCATCCTCGTTGTTGTTGTTGTCTTGAGTCCTGAGACTGGTTTGATGCAGCTCTCCATGCTACTGTATCCTGTGCAAGCTTCTTCATCTCCCAGTACCTACTGCAGTCTACATCCTTCTGAATCTGCTTAGTGTATTCATCTCTTGGTCTCCCTCTGCGATTTGTACCCTCCACGCTGCCCTGCAATGCTAAATTCGTAATCCCCTGATGCCTCAGAACATGTCCCACCAACTGATCCCTTTCTTCTTATCAAGTTGTGACACAAACTTCTTTTCTCCCCAATCCTATTCAATACCTCCTCATTAGTTATGTGATCCACCCGTCTAATCTTCAGCATTCTTCTGTAGCACCACATTTCGAAAGCTCCTACTCTCTTCTTGCCCAAACTATTTATCGTCCACGTTTCACTTCCATACATGGCTACACTCCATACAAATACTTTCACAAACGACTTCCTGACATTTAAATCTATACTCCATGTTAACAAATTTCTCTTCTTCAGAAACGCTTTCCTTGCCATTGCCAGTCTACATTTTATATCCTCTCTACTTCGACCATCATCAGTTATTTTGCTCCCCAAATAGCAAAACTCCTTTACTACTTTAAGTGTCTCATTTCCTAGTCTAATTCCCTCAGCATCACCCGACTTAATTCGACTACATTCCATTAGCCTCGTTTTGCTTTTGTTGATGTTCATCTTATACCCTCCTTTCAAGACCCTGTCCATTCCGTTCAACTGCTCTTCCAAGTCCTTTGCTGCCTCTGACAGAATTACAATGTCATCGGCGAACCTCAAAGTTTTATTTCTTCTCCATGGAACTTTTCTTTTGTTTCCTTTATTGCTGGCTCAATATACAGATTGAATAAGATCGGGGATAGGCTACAACCCTGTCTCACTCCCTTCCCAACCACTGCTTCCCTTTCATACCCCTCGACTCTTAAACAACCATCTGCTTTCTGTACAAATTGTAAATAGCCTTTCGCTCCCTGTATTTTACCCCTGCCACCTTCAGAATTTGAAAGAGAGTATTCCAATCAACATTGTCAAAAGCTTTCTCTAAGTCTACAAATGCTAGAAACGTAGGTTTGCCTTTCCTTAATCTTTCTTCTAAGATAAGTCGTAGAGTCAGTATTGCCTCACGTGTTCCAACATTTCTACGGAATCCAAACTGATCTTCCCCGAGTTCGGCTTCTATCAGTTTACAGTAAAATCTCGCCTTCCGACAGCAGACTGGATAATTTTCCTCCAACCAGCTCGTAGCTCGTCACGCGAGTGTGATGAAACTTGGTAGGGAAGGTCAAGTGTCTCGTTCTACAACAACCTGAGGTCTTATCAAGCGGAAGAAGTCCGTGTAGGAGAAAAACGGAGGTAGGTAGGCGGTTACGTAAAGGCTAGCGCACGGGTGTGAGGTCACCGCCGCCGCCAGTGCGGTGTACGGTGCAACGCTGCCGGAAGCGGGTGCGTCCTAGGCGCGACATTCCAGGCTGTCTGCGCCAAGGGCGCGCTTCCAGCGTGCCGAGGCGCATCCTGATGCTCCACGCAGTGCGACACCTGTTTCTGAGAGCGAAAATCATCTCGGTACGTTTTTATCAGTCACAGGCAGTTCTTCCAGATTTTAGGTGAGCAGTGAATGGAAGTTGCCGCTTTTCTTCTAATTTTGTGGCTCCGGTTACTACCAAAGATGTTGAGTAGAATACACGTCGAGTTTTAAGCAGTCCATTGCTGTGATTAAATTACTTGAAATGTAGTGAGTCAATTCTCCTGCATAACTTTATTTTATGTAAGTGGTCTAGGGGTAGCGTCTTCGGTCCCGGGTTCGATCCCCGCCACTGCCTAAATTTTGATAAATAATCAGCATTGGCGGCCGAAGACTTCAGGCATAAGAAGTCAGCCTCATTCTGCCAACGGCCTTATCAAAGAGGGCGGAGGAGCGGATAGAGGTTCAGGGCACTCTCTTGTCCTAGGGGTGGGAAATTGCCCCTAAAGGCGGAATAATCAGCAATGATCAACGACATGAGGATGCAGAAGGCAATGGAAACCACTGCATTAAAGACACGTAACGTGTATCCACAGGACATGTGGCCTGTAATCGAAGAAGTGTCATGATGATCTCTCCATTGGCAAAAGATTCCGGAATAGTCCCCCATTCGGATCTCCGGGAGGGGACTGCCAAGGGGGAGGTTACCATGAGAAAAAGATTGAATAATCAACGAAAGGATAACGTTCTACGAGTCGGGGCGTGGAATGTCTGAAGCTTGAACGTGGTAGGGAAACTAGAAAATCTGAAAAGGGAAATGCAAAGGCTCGATCTAGATATAGTAGGGGTCAGTGAAGTGAAGTGGAAGGAAGACAAGGATTTCTGGCCAGATGAGTATCGGGTAATACCAACAGCAGCATAAAATGGTATAACAGGTGTAGGATTCGTTATGAATAGGAAGGTAGGGCAGAGGGTGTGTTACTGTGAACAGTTCAGCGACCGGGTTGTTCTAATCAGAATCGACAGCAGACCAACACCGACAACGATAGTTCAGGTATACATGCCGACGTCGCAAACTGAAGATGAACAGATAGAGAAAGTGTATGAGGATATTGAAAGGCTAATTCAGTATGTAAAGGGGGACGAAAATCTAATAGTCATGGGCGACTGGAATGCAGTTGTAGGGAAAGGAGTAGAAGAAAAGGTCACACGAGAATATGGGCTTGGGACTAGGAATGAAAGAGGAGAAAGACTAATTGAGTTCTGTAACAACTTTCAGCTAGTAATAGCGAATACCCTGTTCAAAAATCACAAGAGGAGGAGGTATACTTGGTAAAGGCCGGGAGATATGGGAAGATTTCAATAAGATTACATCATGGTCAGACAGAGATTCCGAAATCAGATACTTGATTGTAAGGCGTACCCAGGAGCAGATATAGACTCAGATCACAATATAGTAGTGATGAAGAGTAGGCTGAAGACATTAGTCAGGAAGAATCAATACGCAAAGAAGTGAGATACGGAAGTACTAAGGAATGACGAGATACGTTTGAAGTTCTCTAAAGCTATAGATACAGCAATAAGGAATAGCGCAGTAGGCAGTACAGTTGAAGAGGAATCGACATCTCTAAAAAGGGTCATCACAGAGGTTGGGAAGGAAAACATAGGTACAAAGAAGGTAGCTGCGAAGAAACCACGGGTAACAGAAGAAATACTTCAGTTGATTGATGAAAGGAGGAAGAACAAACATGTTCCGGGAAAATCAGGAATACCGAAATACAAGTCGCTGAGGAATGAAAGAAATAGGAAGTGCAGGGAGGCTAAGACGAAATGGCTGCAGGAAAAATGTGAAGACATCGAAAAAGATATGATTGTCGAAAGGACAGGCTCAGGATACAGGAAAGTCAAAACAACCTTTGGTGACATTAAAAGCAACGGTGGTAACATTAAGAGTGCACCGGGAATTCCACTGTTAAATGCAGAGGAGAGAGCAAATAGGTGGAAAGAATTCATTGAAAGCCTCTATGAGGGTGAAGATTTGTCTGATGTGATACAAGAAGAAACAGGAGTCGATTTAGAAGAGATAGGGGATCCAGTATTAGAATCGGAATTTAAAAGAGCTTTGGAGGACTTACGGTCAAATAAGGCAGAAGGGATAGATAATATTCCATCAGAATTTCTAAAATCATTGGGGGAAGTGGCAACAAATTGACTATTCATGTTGGTGTGTAGAATATACGAGCCTGGCGATATACCATCTGACTTTCGGAAAAGCATCATCCACACAATTCCGAAGACGGCAAGAGCTGACAAGTGCGAGAATTATCGCACAATCAGCTTAACAGCTCATGCATCGAAGCTGCTTACAACAATAATATACAGAAGAATGGAAAAGAAAATTGAGAATGCGCTAGATGACGATCAGTTTGGCTTTAGTAAAGGGACGAGGGAGGTAATTCTGACGAGATTCTGAAAAACGCAGGGGTGAGCTATAGGGAGAGACGGGTCATATACAATAAGTACAACAACCAAGAGGGAATAATAAGAGTGGACGATAAAGAACGAAGTGCTCGTATTAAGAAGGGTGTAAGACAAGGCTGTAGCCTTTCGCCCCTACTCTTCAATCTGTACATCGAGGAAGCAATGATGGAAATAAAAGAAAGATTCAGGAGTGGAATTAAAGTACAAGGTGAAAGGATATAAATGATACGATTCGCTGATGACATTGCTGTCCTGAATGTAAGTGAAGAAGAATTAAATCTGCTGAAAGGAATGAACAGTCTAATGAATACACAGTATGGTTTGAGAGTAAATCGGAGAATGACGAAGGTAATGAGAAGTAGTAGAAATGAGAACAGCGAGAAACTTAACATCAGGATTGATGGTTACGAAGTCAATGAAGTTAAGGAATTCTGCTACCTAGGCAGTAAAATAACCAATGACGGACGGAGCAAGGAGGACATCAAAAGCAGACTCGCTATGGAAAAAAAGGCATTTCTGGCCAAGAGAAGTCTACTAATATCAAATACCGGCCTTAATTTGAGGAAGAAATTTCTGAGGATGTACGTCTGGAGTACAGCATTGTATGGTAGTGAAACATGGACTGTTGGAAAACCGGAACAGAAGAGAATTCAAGCATTTGAGATGTGGTGCTATAGACGAATGTTGAAAATTAGGTGGACTGATAAGGTAAGGAATGAGGAAGTCATACGCAGAAGCGGAGAGGAAAGGAATATGTGGAAAACACTGATAAGGAGAATGGACTGGATGATAGGACATCTGCTAAGACATGAGGGAATGACTTCCACGGTATTAGAGGGAGCTGCAGAGGGCAAAAACTGTAGAGGAAGACAGAGATTGGAATACGTCAAGCAAATAATTGAGAACGTAGGTTGCAAGTGCTACTCTGAGATGAAGAGGTTAGCACAGGAAAGGAATTCGTGGCGGGCCGCATCAAACCAGTCAGTAGACTGATGACCAAAAAAAGTCAGTATCGTATACACAGTACATTAAGCAAGGAATATGACATCATTCATTTTTCCATTCATACAAAGATTTGTATCATCTCTGAAGGTTGTATACATTAACTTCAAAAGCACAACCGGCTTCGGAAATTGTTTCCGAATGTAAACGAGAATTTTAAGCTGATTTCTGTGTATTTTCCGCTGTAAACAAACACGAGTCTATCACAAGGCCAATGCTGTGTTACAACTGTCTACTAGTGAATCTGAAAGTGTGAGTGTGTGCTACTCTTATAAATTCGACACACCGAAGTAGAAGTCGCGGATTAAAGTAAGAGCACCTAACGGTGATTTAAATATAATTAGGTAGCTAAAAGAAATGATATTTTGAAAAGAAGCGCCGGAGCACTGAGAATGTAGCCCTCGTGAATATATTGATGATGAAGACGCGAGCTGAGGTTGGGTGGCCGGCCGGTGTGGCCGAGCGGTTCTAGGCGCTTCAGTCTGGAACCGCGCGACCGCTACGGTCGCAGGTTGGAATCCTGCCTCGGGCATGGATGTGTGTGATGTCCTTACGTTAGTTAGGTTTAAGTGGTTCTAAGTTCTAGGGGACTGATGTTGCTCATGCATTACTGGTACGTTTGAAATGACTCAGTACAGTTCTGCACAGTGGTCCATAGCCGAATTTCTAATCTCAAACAAACATGTCGACAAACAGATATGTAAAGTCAACTGGTTCAAATAGTTCAAATGGCTCTAAGCACCATGGGACTTAACATCTGAGGTCATCAGTCCCCTAGACTTAGAACTACTTAAACCTAACTAGCCTAAGGACACATCCATGACCGAGGCTGGATTCGAACTTGCGACTGTAGCAGCAGCGCGGTTCCGGACGGAACCGCTCGGCCACAGCGGCCGGCAGTCAACTGGTAAAGATGGGACAAAGGGGAAATCTGTCATGCTATACGGCGGTTATTTTTGAAGACTCCATCTTGGAAGGAAGAAACTCGTAATTTGCATTTGGAAAGCCAGATAGATAATTATCCGAGAAATACACTGGCGCCTTTCTTTTGAGCATAGCTTCGTTCAGTCTCGAGTAATGACTGATTTTTCTTCCTTACAGGGTGAAGAGAGAACTGCTGGCGTTAACACAAATCGAGCGCATCGAGACCGTCATGGTAACGGGAGAGAGCGGCATCCGTGTTCACAGAATATTTCAAGCAACGCCATCCAGACAGACTACCCGTCAGCAGCAGTGCTGTGGCGAAACGTCCCGCGAAATTCGGTGAAACCGGCTCTGCTGCAGACAATTCTAACACCGCAGAATCGAAAACGGCTTCGGGTGAGGCAAGGTCAACCTCTGCTCCAGCATCGTTCAGTGAGAGTCCAGTGGGCAAAAATACAAACGTTGCAGCATCTCACTGACAACGATCTAAATCGTCAGGTTCAGTCTGCGGAGTGGGTGACACGCAAGCTGGACGAAAATCGCATTGTTCATGTATCACATAATATTTACGGATGAAGTTAATTTTTGTGTGAAAGGAGAGGTAAATAAACAGTATCACAGAACTGGCCAGTTGCCATCCCTCCCTGGAAGGATCCATTTAAGATGTACATAATTTATTTACAATTCATGCAGAACAATAGTAGTTTAAATGCAGGTGTTAAAACTATCAGAATATAAAACTGAATGAAAAGTCCAATAGTCCGTTGTAGCTGTATTTATTTAAGTCGTTTAAAGACCCACACAACAGATTTCGCATCTACGCTTTCTGGTGTGTATAAATGATATGCCGTACGGTATCTGTTACAGAATCCCGCGGAGTAACAGTTGGGCGGGCTAGGCAAAGTTCACAGCCCTCCTCAATTGATAAAAACCATCATCAATGTTGAATGTCGAGTCTGTGTTAAAATTACGAACTGTCGTCCTTCACCGAGTAGAATATTCTGTCGGTCTATGACTATCAGTAAAGTGATGAGAATTCCTGATTTTAACGCAAACTCGACACTAATCATTGATTACGGTTTTTAGCCAGTGGGTAGGGCTGAGTACTTTGTCTAGCCTCACCAGCTGTTACTCTGTGCCCTCCTGTAACTCTTTGTACCGTATGACCTGGCAATTATTAACATTAGAAGATGCGACCTAAAAGTTGCGAAACCGGTTGTTTAATCGACTTGAATAAATGCAGCTACAGCGAACTATTGGATTTTACATTCAGTTTTATATTTCAATAATTTTAACACCTCTTTACTCTGTGAATTGTGAGTCAGTTATGTATAAAAATTTTGCTGTAGTTGCCCCAAGTTTAAAATACACTCCTGGAAATTGAAATAAGAACACCGTGAATTCATTGTCCCAGGAAGGGGAAACTTTATTGACACATTCCTGGGGTCAGATACATCACATGATCACACTGACAGAACCACAGGCACATAGACACAGGCAACAGAGCATGCACAATGTCGGCACTAGTACAGTGTATATCCACCTTTCGCAG
Organism: Schistocerca nitens; assembly: GCF_023898315.1. Classification (NCBI taxonomy): domain Eukaryota; kingdom Metazoa; phylum Arthropoda; class Insecta; order Orthoptera; family Acrididae; genus Schistocerca; species Schistocerca nitens. The sequence continues at coordinate 58,329,832 of NC_064621.1, forward strand.
CAATGCAGGCTGCTATTCTCCCATGGAGCCGATCGTAGAGATGCTGGATGTAGTCCTGTGGAACGGCTTGCCATGCCATTTCCACCTGGCGCCTCAGTTGGACCAGCGTTCGTGCTGGACGTGCAGACCGCGTGAGACGACGCTTCATCCAGTCCCAAACATGCTCAATGGGGCACAGATCCGGAGATCTTGCTGGCCAGGGTAGTTGACTTACACCTTCTAGAGCACGTTGGGTGGCACGGGATACATGCGGACGTGCATTATCCTGTTGGAACAGCAAGTTCCCTTGCCGGTCTAGGAATGGTAGAACGATGGGTTCGATGACGGTTTGGATGTACCGTGCACTATTCAGTGTCCCCTCGACGATCACCAGTGGTGTACGGCCAGTGTAGGAGATCGCTCCCCACACCATGATGCCGGGTGTTGGCCCTGTGTGCCTCGGTCGTATGCAGTCCTGATTGTGGCGCTCACCTGCACGGCGCCAAACACACATACGACCATCATTGGCACCAAGGCAGAAGCGACTCTCATCGCTGAAGACGACACGTCTCCATTCGTCCCTCCATTCACGCCTGTCGCGACACCACTGGAGGCGGGCTGCACGATGTTGGAGCGTGAGCGGAAGACGGCCTAACGGTGTGCGGGACCGTAGCCCAGCTTCATGGAGACGGTTGCGAATGGTCCTCGCCGATACCCCAGGAGGAACAGTGTCCCTAATTTGCTGGGAAGGGCGGTGCGGTCCCCTACGGCACTGCGTAGGATCCTACGGTCTTGGCGTGCATCCGTGCGTCGCTGCGGTCCGGTCCCAGGTCGACGGGCACGTGCACCTTCCGCCGACCACTGGCGACAACATCGATGTACTGTGGAGACCTCACGACCCACGTGTTGAGCAATTCGGCGGTACGTCCACCCGGCCTCCCGCATGCCCACTATACGCCCTCGCTCAAAGTCCGTCAACTGCACATACGGTTCACGTCCACGCTGTCGCGGCATCCTACCAGTGTTAAAGACTGCGATGGAGTTCCGTATGCCACGGCAAACCGGCTGACACATGGCGGCGGTGCACAAATGCTGCGCAGCTAGCGCCATTCGACGGCCAACACCGCGGTTCCTGGTGTGTCCGCTGTGCCGTGCGTGTGATCATTGCTTGTACAGCCCTCTCGCAGTGTCCGGAGCAAGTATGGTGGGTCTGACATACCGGTGTCAATGTGTTCTTTTTTCCATTTCCAGGAGTGTAGTTTGTAAACATCAAAGGTAGTAGGTGCATCGAAAATGTTGATTTTGTGTAGAATGTGAGATTTTGGTATTGTTGAACACTTCTTCATTCAGGGTACGCTAACTGTACCCAGTAGTTAGACAAACATGTGCTGCTGTCACTGTTGTCTGAAGTGGGACATTTCCACAAGCTGTCCGTCTACACCTGGATATCCAGTTTCCCCGGAAGCGGATAGGTCAAACCGGTGGACTGGCTCCCATACTTCTAGTGCTTCAATCCGCTAGATTTCTCTCTGTGGTGAGAAAGTAAATAGTAATTGTGTGTGTAGATAAAATTAGAAACCTTACACAGCTGAAGAAGCGGACTGTTGATGCTTGTGCTCGTATTCTGGCATATGTGTTTATGCTACGTCGAGCACGTTCTGCAGCCTCTGGGTCTTATCGTTAGCATTGTAAGTAGGCTGTTTAGGCTTTTATGTTGGTAACGCCACGTAGCGCTCTGTATGAAAATCACTGGCTGTGGTGTGTGCAGTCTGTGGCTGGTTGGCAATGTTGGAATATTCGCTATTGTAGTGTTGGGCAGTTGGATGTGAACAGCGCGTTGCGCAGTTGGAGGTGAGCCGCCAGCAGTGGTGGGTGTGGGGTGTGTCAGTTTAGTGTTGATCAGAATAAGTAAAGAGAGAAATGTCTGAGTACGTTCAGTTTTGCTCAACTGTTTGAAAATCAAATAACGTAGAGGTTTACCAGCACAGTTATTTATAATTTTCCAAAGGGGACGTTATAGCAATTGCCTTGCTCTGTAATCAGCGCGACGTAACTCGAGAACGAGTGAAGATTGAATTACGAGTAGTGTACTACATGACGGCTTCCTAAATGTCTGTCATCTTTGGTAACACAAACAGGTTTTCCCTGTCCCCCATCTCATATTATTTCATTTTAAATCTCTATTTATTAGCTAGTTTTTGTTACAATAGTATGGTTCCAAATTTATAGGTCATCCTAGAGATTATTCCACGAACTTATTGAATCTGTGATGATGCAATATGGTGTTTCAAAACATTTTATTTGCTATTTCTTACTACGTAATTTCAGTCCAAACTATGTATTTCATTATAACATTGTAACTAATTTAATGAACAGGAACATGTCAGGAACTGTGGTCTAAGTTGTGGCGTCGGAAGTAGAGTGCCGTTACGAAAAAGATTGGAAAAAGCCATCAGAGGTGCGAAAGTTAAGCACGCTGCAGCGCCAGGTGAGAGTGTTGGATAGTTGACAACGAGGGCGCACTAGAGCGTCCTACACCGCCACACAGCCAGCCGTATCAATTCAGTATCAGGCTGAAGATTGCCGGAAGCTGTAGTAGTCAGACACGGAAGGGATGAAATACAGGGAGCAAAAGGTTATCTACAACTCGTGCGTATACCAGACTGCCGCTATAAGACTCGAAGGACACGAGCGAGCAGCAGTACTTGAGAAGGGAATGACATGGTTGTACTCTATTTATATTTATTACATTGAGCAATGAGTGAAGCAAACTAAGGAGAAATTTGGAAAGGAAATTAATGATCAGGAAGAAGAAATAATTTCTCTGGTTTTTGGCAGGCCCATTGTAACTCTGACAGGGTCGGCAAAGGACGTGGAAGATCAGCTGAACTGAATGGATAATGTCTCGAAAGAAATTGTAAGATGAACGACAACCTAAATAAAACAAATGTAATAGAAAGTTGGGGATTAGTCGAGAAATGGGACACTTAAAGCATGAAATGAATTTTGATATTTAGGCACCAAAATAACTGACAACGGTCGACGTAAAATACAGACTTGCAATAGCGAGATAAGAGTTTCTGGAAAAGGTAAATTCATAAACATCACATTTAACTTTAAGTGTTACGAAATCGTTTCTGAAGGACAGCCTAACGCAAAATTGAAACGTGGTCGATAAAGAGATCAGACAAGAATAGAACAGAATAGAATACTGAGAAGTGTTGCATCAGAAGAATGCTGAAGATTAGATGAGCGAATCGGATAACCAACGAGGAGGTACTGAATCGAATGGCGGAGAAAAGAAATTAATGGAACAAGCTGAGTTAAAGAAGAGATCGGTTGTTCGATGACATCCTGAGGCATCAAGGAACCATCTGTTTGGGAAGGGAGGGAGGTGTGAGTGATAAAAGTTTTCAGTATAGTAAGCAGGCTTTATTGGATGTAGGATTCAGCAGATAAACAGAGACGAAGACTTTTGCAGAGGGTAGGCTAGTGTACAGCGCTGCAGCAAACTAGTGATACATTGAAAACCACAGCAACAACGCTGACTGCAGGCAAGTTTACCTAGATCCATTGGTTATAAAATTCCAACACTGTATCGCCATTCGGTGCTATTCTCCTAGCAACACAAGATTGAAGATGTCTTTGGGCCGTAAATGCTTCTAGTGGGAAGGGGAGCGTTACTGTTATTCACAGAAAACTAATAACACAACTTTTGCAAAGATCGATGATTTTGATTATCTAGGCACTTTGCTAGCCTTTTGATAGCTCCTTAAACGCCGAACTCTGACCATTAATTCAAATGTGTAATAGGTGGTGAAAAGCAAATTACTTTTTAGGAAAACTAAATTGCACGTAAAAAATCATGAATTGTGCTATTTTTAACAGCCGAATTTGAAAGCCGGCCGGAGTGGCCGTGCGGTTCTAGGCGCTTCAGTCTGGAGCCGAGCGACCGCTACGGTCGCAGGTTCGAATCCTGCCTCGGGCATGGATGAGTGTGATGGCCTTAGGTTAGTTCGGTTTAATTAGTTCTAAGTTCTAGGCGACTGATGACCTCAGAAGTTAGGTCGCATAGTGCTCAGAGCCATTTTGAACAGAATTTGACACCTGGACTTCCTCAAAAAGAAAAGAAGTACCGTTAGGATGGAACATACTGGCAGATCAAAACTGCCTTCCGGATTTGGACTAGAACCTGGGACCTTCGTCAATAACGAACAAGTACTCTACCGACAGAGATATTTACCCACACCGCAAATTAAGGATATTTGAACGCAAAATCTTAATGGAAATTCTTGGAGCCATTGGAAAGAGCCCATCTAGGGACAATACAATACCACATAATAATGAGGTGTATAATTTACACAAAATATGAGATACGGTACCAAACGTTATGATGCGTGACAGTCTATTGCTAGACTGATGTGTCTCATGTTTCACTTTCACATTTTCCTTAAAAATCATTTGGTTGCAGTTCGATTGATGTTAGCTGATGAATGGTCTTTACCAAGGAACCTCGGTCACTCGGTCATTGTGGGGATTGTAACGTGAATTAATATCTTACGTCGCTCTCTGTTTGCTCGTCGAAGTTGTATGTAATTCTTTCGGTTGTGAACGGAGAGGGTGAGGTCCCGTAAGGATTTCAGGGACGAGCATACTTTCAAGCTAGGGACCAGGAGGTGGGCCTCCCAATGCAACCGAGCACTGAGTCGTCTGAGCAGGGGCACTGTCCACGGTTTCCGACCCTCTTGCTGCTGGTCACATAGCGGGTTACTTAGTACACTAATTCATGCTACGTGTGGTCCGACCACCTTCCTATCAAAATCTTATAAGACAGCGGGTGAACGTTGGGGTCTGGACCGACTTACAGGCTCAGTAAATCGGTGCAATGGATCACAACTGTTACTATAAAAAATTTTTACCGTGACGGAAAATCCGCCCAAGAAGAGAGTGGCGTGGTACGGTAGTCATCTTGCAGTGTTTAAAAAATTAAGAAGCCCTGCTCGTCTACCGGGGACAGGTCACCCACATGTCGAAAATTTGCAACTGGATGGCTTACTGGGTAACAGCAATCATTTAGCAGAGAGGAGTAACCAAACACTAGTTTCCAGAAACTCCCAAGCGGAGCCCAGTGCTGGCGAGAAAACTCAACTGCAGAGACGGGACGTCAGTCAGAACAGGTGAGAGCTGCGGCCTTCTAAAGATCAACTCGGAAATGATTTATTTAGTACCATATCATTGTTTTGAATTTTTTAAAGCCATCTCACTGTCACAAAGAAAATCGTGCGGATTTAGAAGCGAGACTTGAAACAGTCAGCGAGCTGGAATCACTTATTCGCCAGAGGATAACGAGAAATGACTTCTTCTCCAACTGCCTGCGAACAAGTGCTTCTTCCATGGCAGGCTGCGAGTAAAGACTACTTCCCCACCAGCAGCAATTAGTAGCAGATCATGGAACACACAGTTTTCAGCTCTACAACTTGGAAAGTTTGGTGACGTTATGTAAGCTTAGGCGAGCGGGTGAGCGGAGTCGGAGATCATTTACAAGCACGATTTTGGGACCGTGTAACTGTTGCGAAGCTTATAGTTTAATGGAAACTTTGAGGACTCATTCAGGATTCAACCTCCAACGTAGAATGCATGTGTCCAGCTAACTTTCCTTTGGGCGTAATAAGGCAAACACTGAGCAGGGACCGCGAGTTTGTACTTGCAAAGCTGATTTGTTAGACATCGTCCTCTCATGTTGCACTACGTTCCTGTCTTTACCAAGGTATTAGTTTCTTTTACGTTAGTCGATTATTCATTCTACGTTCTCGGGAGTTACATCTTACAGTCATATTTTTATTCATTTATTGAAACAGCAGAACTTTTGTAATGAAATTGCTTTCATTTACAATCCCATATAATTTCGTAACCGGATGAGCTTCACTTTTTAAATTATATATTACTATTTGATTGATCTACGACTTACGTTCCATCAGAGCCACCCATTGCCAAAGAATTCCATGTGTCGTGCACGGGTTTGATTAAGGTACATGGACCTGTGGAATCTACACGAATTACAGCCGGCCTCTAGCAAGAGAAGCCAAGAGATCGCAGAGGATAGAGCACATCATTAGAACACCTCCAAATCAGATCTTCAAGAGAGTAATACAAGAACCTTCAACATCGCAGCGCGTCAGCAATCGTTGGTTAATATATTAAAAACTAGAAACCCGCCTCGATTGCGAAAAAAGGAAAACACAAACAGTACATATGTACAAAGTCAAAACCATTACTTAACTAAATGGCGTACACTCCACCCCACACCGGCCTATGTTCGATGGGCCATGACACGCCATAAAGTTAAGTAGTGGTTTGACTTTGTACGTAAGTACTGTTTGTGTTTTCCTTTTTTTCGTTTACAAATGTATAGCTATGGTGTTCTTTTAATCATTGACAAAGGTCTTCTTAGGCACTTGTGGGTTTTATTGTTCTGGAGAAGGTGTAGTTATCTACGCCGAAACCTAGGTTAATACTAGGTGCTTTTTTCGCAATCGAGGCGGGTTTCTAGTTTTTTAATATAAAGTAATACAAGAGCCTTCAATTGGAAGACGACCTCTTGCGCACATACGTAAATTACGTATTGACAATACTCAATGCGACTTTGAAAAATTACGTAACTTTTTTTACAACTGCGTTTAGGACAAAAGTCTTCAGCTACGAGGAAGTGCTGAAAAGTAAGGCTTCCTGATTTTTAATTTCAAAACTCTTAAAGCTTTCTAAATAAAACAAATGTTATTAACATTCTACATCTCTATTCTTCATGCCTGTATAATTATTTCTGAATACAGTCACCCTGGCGACGAACACATTTCTCCGAACGAGAGGACAGTTTGTTGATACCGTCACTGTAGAATCTTTGACTTTGTAGACGGAGCCACACCTCTGCTTGCACCGCTACATCACTATCGAATCCTCGAAGGTGTTCTTTACGTTTTGTAAACAGATGAAAATGTGATGGGGTCAAATCGGGACTCTACGGAGAATGACCGATGACAAACCAAGGTGTCGGCCTGTCGTAGATGTCGCAGCGCTCTCGAGTGATCAGGCATTGTCTTGCTGAAGGAGAGGTGTCCCATGTGTGGACCAACTCTCCGAATTAGGAATCCGATTACAGCACGCTGTTCCTCACGCACCGGCGTAGTTACGTTACACACCGCCTGTTACTCGCTACAGTTCAGAGGCCTCTAGCGGCAGAGAGCTGCAAAAATACAGTGCATCACTAAAGTATTCGACCACCCTCATTGTTCTTGAAATGTGAAGTTATCTTCGAACATTTGAGGCCCACGAGAAGCAATTGCCGTCTGACAATGTACCACAAGCAGGTCGCTGTATAATATAAACTACGTGCAAAGTATATTTTTATTTATTTATTTATTGTTCCGTGGGTCCAAATTAAGGAGAAGTCTTCATGTTCATGGAACGAGCCAATACATGAAATTATAACACGATAGTAGAAACAGATAAAATGAAATACAAGAAACGTATTCAGGCGACAATTCGTAACTTTAAACAAAGAAAATCAGCAATGTAACACGGGAATTTGCTTAATTTTTCAGCTCTTCCAGGAGCTCCTCGACAGAATAGAAGGAGTGAGCCATGAGGAAACTCTTCAGTTTAGACTTAAAAGCGTTTGGGCTACTGCTAAGATTTTTGAGTTCTTGTGGTAGCTTACTGAAAATGGATGCAGCAGAATAGTGCACTCTTTTCTGCACAAGAGTCGAGGAAGTGCATTCCACATGCAGATTTGATTTCAGCCTAGTATTAACTGAATGAAAGCTACTAACTCTTGGGAATAAGCTAATATTGCTAACAACAAACGACATTACAGAAAATATATACTGTGAGAGCAATGTCAGAATTCCCAGACTATTGAATAGGGGTCGACAAGAGGTTCTCGAACTTACACCGCATATAGCTCGAACAGCCCGTTTTTGAGCCAAAAATACGCTTTTTGAATCGGAAGAATTAGCCCAAAAAATAATACCATATGACATAAGCGTATCAAAATATGCGAAGTAGACTACTTTTCGTGCTGAACTGTCACTTATTTCAGATACTGTTCCAATGGTAAATAAAGCAGCATTTAGTTTCTGAACAAGATCCTGAACTTGGGCTTTCCACAACAGCTTACTATCTATCCGAACGCCTAGGAACTTGAACTGTTCCGTCTCGCTTATAATATGCCCATTCTGTCTGATCAAAATATCGGTTCTTGTTGAATTGTGAGTTAGAAACTGTAAAAACTGAGTCTTACTGTGATTTAGCATCAAATTTTTTTCCACAAGCCACGAACTTATTTCATGAACTACATTATCTGTTACCGTTTCAATATTACACACAAGACCCTTCACTACCAAGCTGGTGTCATCAACAAACAGAAATATTTTTGAATCACCTGTTATACTGGAAGGCTACCATTTATGTAAATAAGAAACAGCAGTGGCCCCAGCACCGACCCTTATGGAACGCCCCACTTAACAGTGCCCCATTGGGCATATTTGTACTATAAGACACCACAACATGCAGTCACTTTATTATTCGGGCATATGCCTTATAGGCTGCGGTGGTGCTGGCTGTAGACCGAGCAGGCTCATTCTGTGCTGCGTTTCCCTGTTGTTAAAACACATGGTGCACAGTACGATGGGGCGGAAAGGAAACAATACGTCATTTGGAAAGAGACAACTTGTTATCACGCTAAAGGACGTTCCAAAAGACAGATTGCCGCATTGTTACAAATGAGTAAGAGTACTGTAGGTGACATTACACGAAGATTCAACAGAGAAGATATAATTGAAGATAAACCAAAAACAGGGCGACCAAAGAAGCTGATTAGAAGAAAGGAAACCGGAGTAATACAAAAAAAATTAAAACACATCCAAGGTTGTCGACAACTAAAATTGCTGCCGCGGTGCAGCAGGAATATGGGAAGGCGGTGCACCCTGAAACAGTCCGACGAATTGTCAGACGAGGGAGGTGTAATGGTCGACTAAGCAAGAAGAAGTCTTCGATAAATGAGAGGAATAGAAAGAAACGACTTCGCGAAGCAGCACGTAAATAAAAGTGTCAGTTCGTGGGACGAAGTAATTTTTGTCGATGAATGTCAAGTGCAGATGTTCTCATCAAACGGAACACCTATGACTTGGAGAAAACCACGTGAAGAATTTTGGTCGAAGCATCAACAACCCACAGTTAAATACGGTGGTGGAGGTGTCATGATTTGGGGTTCCATATCGTTATCTGGGGTAGGCGAATTATCATTCATTGACGATACAATGGACAAGAATCAGTATCTGAACATCCTAAAAGAGAACTTACCGCAAAGTGCTACAAGTTTCGGGCTTTCGAGGACGTTCAAATTGTATCGAGACAATGATCCGAAGCATAAAGCGGGTATTGTGAGACTAAGGACGCTGTATAGTTGCCCTAAGATTTTGGATACCGCTCCTCGGAGTCCAGACTTGAACCCAATAGAAAATCTTTGGAGTGAATTGAAGTGAAAAGTACGACAAACGCCAGTGACATCAAAACAAGCTTTAAAGGAACAACTACTGGAAGAATGGCGGCAAATAGGTCCTGATTACACGCAAAAGCTCGTTCACAGCATCCCTAACCGCTTGGAACAAGTGATTAAGCGAAAAGGACTGCATACAAGGTATTAAAATGTGCAAGGTTGTGATTGTTATACTTCCAATCCGAAAACATATGTGGCTGTGATAGTGGGAATGTTTCTTTATGTATGATTGTTTATGTGTTTAAGTTTGATAATAAGAACATGCTGCTCTGTTATTTATTATATAGTCCTATATCATTTTGTGCCGAGACTACTGCTGTAAGATGTGATGCCTGTATATAATGAAGTAAAATAAAACGTAACACTGGTGGCCGAATACTTTTGTGAGTCACTGCATACTTATGATGCATACAGTCGAATACGGTTAGTAAAGTTTACTTTATTTAGAACTCTTTAAGAGCTTCTGATTTAAAAAATCGGAGGTTTACTTTTCAGCACGCCCTCATAGCTTCCATAGTAATGTTCAATACGCCATTCAGCTGATGTGTTCCGGAACCGTGCGACTGCTACGGTCGCAGGTTCGAATCCTGCCTCGGGCATGAATGTGTGTGATGTCCTTAGGTTAGTTAGGTTTAAGTAGTTCTAAGTTCTAGGGGACTGATGACCACAGCAGTTGAGTCCCATAGTGCTCAGAGCCATTTTTGAGCTGATGTGTAACAAACATCCAGACGATAGTGAAAGTCATCTCGAATTCTTGCAAGCACGGCTGGAATTACTGTATTGCTGTTGCCGTGCACCAAAAGTGGGTTGAAAGCAATGGTGCAACGCGACATCCGTACACTCCTTATGCTCTAGAAGGTGCAGTCTTCTCTACTCTTTACGACAACAACGCCACATAGTTCTAACTGAAACTCACCTGTTGAAACGCAATATAACCCGGATGCAGATGTGTTAAGGAATGAGCGAGATGGAAAACACGTGAGCTAATTACAAAAATGTTCAAATGTGTGTGAAATCGTATGGGACTTAACTGCTAAGCTCATCAGTCCCTAAGCTTACACACTACTTAACCTAAATTATCCTGAGGACAAACACACAGACACCCACGCTCGAGGGAGGACTCGAACTTCCGTCGGGACCAGCCGCACAGTCCATGACTGCAGCGCCTGAGACCGCTCGGCTAATCCCGCGCGGCGAGCTAATCGCATCTGGGAGACCACTATCGGCATCCTTATGAACCCAGTAACTGACAAATGGCGCCAAGGCAAACTTTCACTTACTATGCGCAAGTTAAAATTTGCCCCATGTGTCCATCTTCATTAATGTGGAAGAAATAGTCTTGTAAAATGGGATGAACCTTTCTGAAACCCCCTGCATTTAATCTGTATTTGCACTGCAGAATAGTGCAAATGATGAAAGCTGTTGTCGCTGCAGGCGCTGGAAAAACGTTTAGCTTCATGTTTGGCTGGAAACTCGACACAGTACAGTGGATGCGCAGTGACAAGAGATGGAGGTCCGCAGAGAAACATGGCAAGCTGACTGTGGGAGTCACAGGGTTAAGTGAGGCGGCCACCTCGTCAATAGCTCCGACAGCCAGAGACAGACAAGGTCGAAGTCGCACGTAACTGCCACACTGTCGTCGAGCAACTACACTCTGTGGCCGAGCTGCTGTTTTTGTTCTCCCTACTACAGTCGTTAACTAAGTTTCATTTGCAGAATGAGCCCGAACTCTTACCTAGGAAGTTCCACTATTCACAATTGGGATAAAACCTTTTAACGGAGGTCACTGACATTTCTGTTTAACAACACGATTTGTGATTTTTACGTACATGACATCCTATTTGTCACTTCCTTATTTACAGTATCTGTCTTCTTATTTCGTTGCACCTGCATGTAATTTTTCTTACAATTACTAAAACTTTTGTCACACTTGTAACCAAAAATATGTAGTGAGGGTAATTCCATGATGATATTACAACTGCCTTGGATGTTATAGAGGGGTTAATGTTCCTACTTGAGGTGAGCGACCTTGGTCCGGAAACGACCGAGTAGAATGTTATAAGCGAAAATCGTTTTGATATCTCTTACCGTGGACCCCTTCTATTGCGTGCTCTTTGCTTTCCGTATTGTAGGAGGAAGTGGTGTGGACCAAAAAGAGAAAAAAGTTGTCCAGTAAACATGGGCTCTGAAACGCATACCTTAAGTGCTATGAGCAATTGTTCGATGAAGAGATGTTTTTCACGTTAGCGAAGATGGACTATCTGTTGCTCATAGATCATCATATATCCACTTTGGAGCCCAACTTCCTTCCTTGTTCTCGTCCATACTACCACCTCTCAAAAATGTGGAAATCAAAGAGCTTACGGTAGAAGATACGATATTGCAGTGCCCCTGTTATTCTGATTACGACGCAAAGTTCCTTTGGAGATGCTTGCATACTGAAAGGAACAGGGACTGCGGCGACCACAGCCGTTACGCATCAGCTGTAGAATGGAATGACGACAAGGACCGGGTCTCGAACCCGGATATGCCGCTTATTTGGCTATCTGTGCACGAGCCACGGCCAGATCCAAACTTCCATATGTCGTCGATCATGCATCTGTGACCTGGACTCGTACATCCATTATGTATACTCCCGTAGAGGTCAGACGTTGTACTTGAAAGTCGCTTTCCGGTATTGGCAGATAAATAAGATATTGTAGGGTAAGGCGACCGCTCGCAATAAGCAGGAAATCCAGGTTTGAGTCTCCATCCGGGACAAATTTTCATTGTCCACAGGAATTTTGTATCGCAACCAGAGTATCACAGGCACTGCAATATCGTATTTTTCTGGCTATACCGGGCAAGCATTTTCAAGTACAACGACTGATCTCTACGGGAAGAGACATAATGGATGTACCGAGTAATGTCGCACAAGCATGGTTGATGACACATGGAAGTTTGCGTTTGGCCATGAGACATGCCCGGATACCCAAATGTTAAGGCGACCACTCGCGATAAGTGGGAGATCCCGATTCGATTCCCGACACGGTACAAATTTTCATTGTCGTCATTCCATTGTACATCTGATGGTAGTTCTTATTCGCAGCTGCGAATTCATTTGATGTGTAGTAGAGGTGGTCGACTGTCAGATGTAGCACAGCGCTTTTCGCTTATAACTTTAGGCTCGGTCGCTTCCGGGCCAGGGTCCCTTACCTCAATTCGGTACAATTATTGATACGATTACCACTCTCCATCATCCCTGTAAATCTGTAATATTAGCGCGGTATCACCCTGCATATCGTATATAAAAAGAAATATATTGCCATTTTGCTGTGTAAATGGTGGATCAGAGTTGTTTCCTTGCGTCCAATTTCTGTTTTCACCTTTAAAAATGTTCCTCGCTGTCCATTCACGTTCCTTTTGTCACTATGGATCCAGTATACTCTCAGCATTATGTTTGAACGTCAATTTCTCACATATTTATGATATGAAGAAGATCTAATGAGAGTGAAAGATGTCCCAACATGAGTCTATTGCTACTTGTAGATAAAATAAAACAATAAAAGAGATGTTATTCTGAACAAAGGAAAGAATTGTCAGCGCCTGTTACCCTTGAGGCCAAATATTTATCAGGTTCTTCTCTAATGATGACGCAAGTTTCATATCGTCTTACGCCAGCAGAAAAATGTGTTAGTGTTCCATTATATGTTTATCACACTCTCTAACCACTGTACATTTCAAATGGTTCAAATGGTTCTCAGCACTATAGGACTTAATATCTGAGGTCATGAGTCCCCTAGAACTTAGAACTACTTAAACCTAACTAACCTAAGGACATCACATACATCCATGCCCTAGGCAGGATTCGAACCTGCGACCGTAGCGGTCGCACGGTTCAGAATGAAGCGCCTAGAAGCGCTCGGTCACACCGGCCGGCGCTTTACATTTCAGATATATTTGCACTAACTCTGCTAATATTTCATACTGCCAGTGGCAGCTCTAACCAACCATTCGCAGTTACCTCCGAAACGACTCATCTTTCGATCCGTGGTTACTGCAACATGTTTGCTCATACTATCGAATACTTGCAGCGAATCAGGTTTAGCTGTTGACTGTGACGCTCCCCGAAGAGGCAGAAACAGATCTTGCCGACATGTTTAATTATTGTATGTTTTCATAAGTGGTAGTACAGTCAGCCATTATGGCTGATGATTACATATTCGCCATACAAAACAGAAGTCACCGACTTTGAAGAGCACGGCAGTCGCTTTGGAACGCTGTACCGGTGTAGATCTGGTAATTGGCGGTTAGGCGACCCTACACAGATAGCCAAATCATTCGCTCGAATTGTCCAGAATGTTTCCCAAAACAATCACGAACAGTTACTACCCGGCGACACGGTATATCGTTATCCATTAAATTCAGTCGTTGTTTGTCTGCAAATAGCCAAATAGCCGAACGTCACCGTTACCACTCAACGATCGGTTCAGTTGGACAAGAGGATTCAGTCCATTCCATGTAAACACAGCCCACAGAATTACGGAGCCACCACCAGTTTGCACAGTGCCTTGTTAATGACATGCGTTCTTGGCTTTTCGGGATCAGCACCATATTAGAACCCTACCATCAGCTCGTACCAAATGACATCGGATACAACCGATATGGTCACCCAGCTCTAGTGGCCGAGGGGTTCTAGGCGCTACAGTCTGGAACCGCGTGATCGCTACGGTCGCAGCTTCGAATCCTGCCTAGAGCATGGATGTGTGTGATGTCCTTAGGTTGGTTAGGTTTAAGTAGTTCTAAGTCTAGGGAACTGATGACCTCAGATGTTAAGTCCCGTAGTGCTCAGAGCCATTTGGGCCAGTACAGTCCCCGACCAGCAGCCGCTTAAGTTCTATTCTGGAAGTAACGCGGAAAACGTGTTGTTCGAATACGTAATAACGCCTACCCGGAAAATAATCGCGGGATAACTAAACCTGTGATTCTGGCAGGGTACTGAAGTTAATCGGTGAACAAATTTTGACAATGGCAGGAGTAGCTACAGAATTGGTGATGCTAAACATCTCCGTAACGCTATCACGCTTACCAAATGACCCTGTGACGAAACGCGCCGCTCTTCTTTGGATCTTCTCTATCTCCTCTGTCAAACCGACCTGGTACGGATCCCACACTGATGAGCAATACTCAATTATAGGTCGAACGAGTCTTTTGTAAGGCACCTCCTTTCTTGATGGACTACATTTTCTAAGGACTCTCCCAATGAATCTTAACCTGGCACCTGCCTTAGCAACAATTAATTTTATATGATCATTCCACTTCAAATCGTTCCGTACACATACTCCCAGATATTTTACAGAAGTAACTCCTACCAGTGTTTGTTCCGCTATCATATAATCATACAATAGCGGGAATGGTAGAGCAGAGCGGGCTGCGAGACGACGTCAGCCAATCGCACACTGACCGAGCCCTCTCCAGGACGACAACCCAACAACAGCGGCCCGCAGGTGAAGAGGGCAGAAGCGCGGCGCCCTACTGGTCTCGCCCAGTTGGACAGCAGCATCAAGATTAGCCACTTATATAACAGCCACTTAGGAACTGTATAGGCTGAAGAAGCCTGTTTATTTCGTAGGTCCCCCTTTGTTTGTGACAAATCTGTGTAGCACAAAAATAAGTATTGTAATT
Organism: Schistocerca nitens; assembly: GCF_023898315.1. NCBI lineage: Eukaryota > Metazoa > Arthropoda > Insecta > Orthoptera > Acrididae > Schistocerca > Schistocerca nitens. The sequence goes on from NC_064621.1 coordinate 58,345,028, forward strand.
CTCACTCCTTTTGTTATTAATACGATTCATTTGAATGTAGTCTAGCAATCCGAGAAAGCAGGTTTCCTAGACATCTCATATTTGACGATTAAATAGGATTCAAAAACGTGTATGCCAGTCCTTGGTTCTCTTGCACTCCATAACTGGGCCACTGTTTCATCCGAATGCCACACAGATCTGTATACTGCAGGAAGCCGACCAAATGGAAATCCACAATAAGGCCCCTTTCGATCTACGTCAAATTCTGATAACGCTGCCTCACACAAGTACTCGGAATCTCTGTATCCCTGACTGTGACCGTCCAACATCTGCCGCTGTTCACGCCCTTTACATACTCTGCCAGGCCTGGTAACAACACTAAACATGAACAACAGTAATGCACTCTGGTGGTCGTTGTACCAGTCACAAAGAATTGCAAATCTAATTATTTAATACCTGCCGATGGTGCGTACGTGTATCAATTTATACCAACATGCGACCATGCCTTATTCGTGTTTCTTTTTGTCAGGTAGTGTATCAATGCTCAAACGAGGCGAATCGTGAATAAAGCTGCCGTTTATAGGAAAATCCAATGACAAAACGCTGTAGCAAAACGCAGGGAATCCCATTTTCTAGTAACTCTAGAGTATTGAATGTCAGTTCGGAAACCTTATTGGAGCAGATAAGACCCAAAGACATCTCGCAAGTATTGTCCCAAGATGGTTTAGTATATGGAGATAGCCATCTCCAATGGGAGGCTTTGAACATCTCTAAGAAGTCTTGTATTAAAATACCGAAAGATCGCGATCCAGGAAAATCAGCAATGCATTATGACGACTGTCTACCACTAGACTGAATGCCACCTGGTAAAGCAGCGTCCACGTGACACCGCAAGGACATTACATAAGCAGAGCAGACACAAATGGGGAAAATCTTCGGATGAAGTACATTAATCACAAAACTCAGTCAAAGCAAGCAAAGCCGACCAGCTAATCACCAATCCAGGTACAATGTTGCGCCACTACATCCACATTCCACCTTCCATGTACGTTCATGCCTTATCTATCATCAAGCAACTGGGAAGTCCCCAACCATGAAAGCCATCCAGATGTACAAGGATGGGGAATTTTGTTACTGATAATGCGGTTCGCAAGTGGGAAAATCGACTGTCTTGAGCGACTTTGACTAAGGGCAGATATTTATAACTCGGGGTGGGAGAACGAGTACCTCGCAAATGGCGAAGCTGGTCGAGTGTTGACACGCTCTTGTCGCGATCATCCATGGGAAGTGGTGTGAGGACGATGAAATCACGCCGCGCGGGATTAGCCGAGCGGTCTCAGGCGCTGCAGTCATGGACTGTGCGGCTGGTCCCGGCAGAGGTTCGAGTCCTCCCTCGGGCATGGATGTATGTGTTTGTCCTTAGGATAATTTAGGTTAAGTCGTGTGTAAGCTTAGGGACTGATGATCTTAGCAGTTAAGTCCCGCCGGCCGCGGTGGCCGTGCGGTTCTGGCGCTGCAGTCCGGAACCGCGGGACTGCTACGGTCGCAGGTTCGAATCCTGCCTCGGGCATGGGTGTGTGTGACGTCCTTAGGTTAGTTAGGTTTAAGTAGTTCTAAGTTCTAGGGGACTTATGACCTAAGATGTTGAGTTCAATAGTGCTCAGAGCCATTTGAACCATTTTTGAAGTTAAGTCCCATAAGATTTCACACACATTTGAACATTTTTGGATGAAATCACGAGTAGGCGATAAGGCGTTCACCCCTCATCATAGAGTTTGGTGGCTTGCCAGCTCTGAAAAGCAGGCTAGATGGAGATCTGTGGAAGGTCTGATGACAGAGTACAGGGTTACCACAGGCACAGGTGTTTTGGGTCACATCATTCAGCACAATCTGTTAAACTAGGGACTCCACATCAGACACCCTACGTGTTCACATGTTGTCCCATAGACTTCTTCAGTTACGACTGCAGTGTGCAAGGGCCCAACGATATTGGACCGTGGATGAATGGGAACATGTCGCTTTGTCGGATGAATCATGCATCTTGTTATGGTCGTGTCCATATATCCTGTCATAAAGATGGGTGCTCGATACGTGCACAGTGCTACATCGGCTGAAGCTGTATTACGCTAGGGGTGGCATTCAGCGGGGTGCAATGGAACCTGTGGTTCTAATCAAAACCACCATGATATTTGTGGAGCATATGAGCATTGCCGCTAGCCACGTGCATCCATTCACGCTTGGCCTCTTCCCCAACAGTAATGGAACTTTCAGCAGGTTAACTGTCCTTGTCACAGGGCCAGAAACGTGCTACAGTGGTTTCACGAGCATGACAGCGAATTTACGCTGATGTCTTGCCACCAAATTCGCCTGATATGAACTCGATGGAACGTATCTGTGAAGCTGTGGTGCCAATCCGGTGTCCACAAACCACCGGTCGGTAATTTCTGGGAACTGGGTGACCGGTGCCTAGTCATCTGGTGCCATCCACTACCAGGACTCATCGACACATGCCATGTAGTATCGCTGCTGTACTGAACTCCAAACGTGGATGAACAACTATTAAAAAGGTTGTTAAAATGTTTTCACTCATCGCTGTTTATCTTATTAAATGACCATACCAGGAGAATCAGCCGTTCACTCTCATCTTACGGTTATGTAGATTGAAAGTTCCTCATCAAAAATATCAGCTTCCAGCTAATTACTATTTTCAGCATCATAGAATTCGTGAACACACTAGTAACTTGTAAGAGTAAAATCGATGTCTTGCATGAGGAGAGTGTTCGGCCAGTTCTTTGGCGAGCAGTGTCTCCGCCAATGAGAGATCAGCGTGCCCTCTTGCCGGTGACGCATGAACAACGCCCAGACGGGACAAAGAGATCGAACGGGACAAAGGGAGTTCTTGACGAGAGGAGACTTCTTTGCTGGTTTTACTACATGCGCGGTTCTTTTGTGAGCAGCCGTGCGATGGGGCGTTTTTAGTCGAGAAGACAAGTGTGCAAACCTGCGTCAGATTGCTTGCTGCACAATCTTGTTACGAGCTACAAGTTACCGTGAGTTGAAGGCTAACACTGTGAGCTTAGCGTGTCAGGTCAGTGCAACGATTGTTAGGTCTGTAACGAGCCATTATCAGTGGTATGATTTAACGTCACCGAGCGGTTCTAGGCGCTTCAGTCTGGAACCGCGCGACCGCTACGGTCGCAGGTTCGAATCCTGCCTCGGACATGGATGTGTGTGATGTCCTTAGGTTAGTTAGGTTTAAGTAGTTCTAAGTTCTAGGGGACTGATGACCTCAGAAGTTAAGTCCCATAGTGCTCAGAGCCATTTGAACCATTTGAGCCATTTAACGTCACTCCTGTTTTGAGATGGTCAGTCTTGACTCACGTTTCCAAATCTTAAGCGAGCTAATAAAGCACATTCCCATTTGTTTAACTATCCTTGATACTTTCGTGGGATTCTTAAAGAATTTTCGGGTAGACTCCTTGCTATTTAGAGACAATGAATGCCACGTGGTTTATGTACAAATAGCTATATTCTTCTCTGTGCTATGATTTGTGTTTTGAGTTGAAATAATCATTAACTCGAATAAGATCTCTCCGAGTTTATTTACGTTTCCTTGCCGCTGTTAAACTGATAATTTAAATATACTAATTCTGCATAACTTGCTATGCTTTTGTGCACTTTGCAACTGAGCCGCAGTAGAGCTTCTGCTACGATAACATGCCTTCACCAAACCTGTTTATTCATACACTATGTGATCAACAGTATCTGGACACCCCCAAAAACATACTTTTTCATATTAGATGCATTGTGCTGCCACTAACTGCCAGGTACTCCATATCAGAGACCTCAGTAGTCATTAGACAACGTGAGAGAGCAGAATCGGGTGCTCTGCGGAACGCACGGACTTCGAACACGGTCAGGTGATTGGGTGTCACTTTTGTCACACGTCTGTACGCGAGTTTTCCACACTCCTAAACATCCCTATGTCCACTGTTTCCGATACGATAGTGAAGTGGAAACGTGAAGGGACACGTACAGCACAAAAGTGTACAGGCCGACCTCATCTGTTGACTGACAGAGACCGCCGACAGTTGAAGACGGTCGTAATGTGTAATTGGCAGACATCTATCCAGACCATCACACAGGAATTCCAGACTGCATCAGGATCCACTGCAAGTACTATGACAGGCGGGAGGTGAGAAAACTTGGATTTCATGGTCGAGCGGCTGCACATAAGCCACACATCACGTCAGTAAATGCCAAACGACGCCTGGATTGGTGTAGGGAGCGTAAACATTGGACGATTGAACAGTGGAAAACGTTGTGTGGAGTGAAGAATCACGGTATAAAATGCGGCGATTAGATGGCAGGATTTGGGTATGGCGAATACCCGGTGAACGTCATCTGCCAGATTGTGTAGTGCCAACAGTAAAACTCGGAGATGGTAGTGTTATGGCATGGTGGTGTTTTTCATGGAGGGGGTTTGCACCCCTTGTTGTTTTGCGTGGCAATATCGCAGCACAGGCCTACACTGATCTTTTAAGCATCTTCTTCCTTCCCACTGTTGCATCTTTCAACACGATCGAACACCTGTTCATGATGCATGATCTGTACCGGAATGGTTACACGACAATAACGTCCCTGTAATGGACTGGCCTGCACAGAGTCCTGACCTGAATCCTACAGAACACCTTTGGGATGTTTTGGAACGCCGACTTCGTGCCAGGCTTTACCGACTGAAATCGAAACCTCTCCTCAGTGGAGCACTCCGTGAAGAATGGGCTGCCATTACCCAAGAAACCTTCCAGCACCTGAATGACCGTATTCCTGCGAGAGTGAAATCTGTCATCAAGGCTAAGGGTGGGCCAACACCATTTTGAGTTTCAGCATTACCGATGGAGGGCGCCACGAACTCGTCATTTTCAGCCAGGTGTACGGATACTTTTGATCACACAGTGTATTAGTTGCTTTCACAGTCAGCATTTATTTCTTCAAGAGCATGATTAGTTATAGCTTCTCTGTATAATCTTAATTTTAAGGCAAATTGAAACAAGAGCTTCGTAGCAGCCGTCCATTTCTCTTGCTCCATTCAGTATTTCTTCTAGTACCACATATTTTCAGGCTTTCTGTGGAAAAGTGTTAAGATAACAACCTGAGCTGTATGTGCTCATTGCACATGTCCTTGTCAATAAGATGAAGCACTTACACATTTCAAACGTCGGATCATGAAATTATGAAATTTGATCATTAAAGTTCATTCACATGTTCATTGATGCGCATAGGTTTACATGTTTCGCGAAAGCAAGCCTTCCCCTTCTGAAATCATCCTTAAAATATAGTCAGATAGCGTTTAATAAAATTTCATGTTACAATTTAATGTTACAAGCGAGAATTTCAAACAGAGATTTTACAGTGGACTTCTTACATTGATATCCTGAGAATTCAAGTACACCGGCAGCTTACAAGATGATAGACGATTTTTGTGGCTGGATACTGTATACGCTTCTGAACTACCATCTTCGAAAACGAATAGTATGGTCGCTTTTTACAGTGTCATAGGTGTAGAAATTACTGTTCTTCCGAATATGCGATATGAATAATTTCTTGGAGCGACGCCGACTGGATGAATAACTCGCAGCGGAAAACAGATAAAAATGACGATTTATGAACTTAGTTCGAGGTCACATCTTCTCAATAGGCATTCCCGTCTTTTCTGCTGTTATACTGCGTGACGCATTAATTACGTGTTACACAGCATTGTCCGACCACTGAGTGTGTCCAAGTCAGGCGAAGTAACGAAAAACAATTGCCACCGTTGACGGAATGTACTCAAAACCGATTCCCCTGGTGCACATTGGCGGTGCGAGTACATTTCCACGATTACTGTAGGGAAACGGCGAGAAGTCTCTTACATCGATTTTCACTTCAAGACAAGTCTGATCTAACGTGCCCTAAGGACAAGACCACATGCAAGCTGAAGCCACGACAGACAAGTCTTCCGAAGTAAGAGTGATTTCAGGTGTGCCGCAGAGGAGTGTCGTAGGACCGTTGCTATTCACATTATACATAAATGACCTTGTGGATGACATCGGAAGTTCACGTAGGCTTTTTGCGGATGATGCTGTGGTATATCGAGAGGTTGTAACAATGGAAAATTGTACTGAAATAATACAGGAGGATCTGCAGCGAATTGACGCATGGTGCAGGGAATAGCAATTGAATCTCAATGTAGACAAGTGTAATGTGCTCCGAATACATAGAAAGAAAGATCACTTATCAGTTAGCTACAATACAGCAGGTCAGCAACTGGAAGCAGTTAATTCCATAAATTATCTGGGAGTAGGCATTAGGAGTGATTTAAAATGGAATGACCATATAAAGTTGATCGTCGGTAAAGCAGATGCCAGACTGAGATTCATTGGAAGAATCCTAAGGAAATGCAGTACGAAAACAAAAGAAGTAGGTTACAGTAAGCTTGTTCGCCCACTGCTTGAATACTGCTCAGCAGTGTGGGATCCGTATCAGATAGGGTTGATAGAAGAGATAGAGAAGATCCAACGGAGAGCAGCGTGCTTCGTTACAGGATCATTTAGTAATCGCGAAAGCGTTACGGAGATGACAGATAAACTCCAGTGGAAGACTCTGCAGGAGAGACGCTCAGTAGCTCGGTACGGGCTTTTGTTGAACTTTCGAGAACATACCTTCACCGAGGAGTCAAGCAGTATATTGCTCCCTCCTACGTATATCTCGCGAAGAGACCGTAAGGATAAAATCAGAGAGATTAGAGCCCACACAGAGGCATACCGACAATCCTTCTTTCCACGAACAATACGAGACTGGAATAGAAGGGAGAACCTCCGCCACACACCGTCAGGTGGCTTGCGGAGTATGGATGTAGGTGTAGATGTAGACAAGCTAGAAGTGAAACGATCGTACGGCGTTATTGGTTGGGAGTTGTTGGGGTTGTTAGACCGCCCAGTTAATTGACACCACTTCGGCGACCTGCGCGTCGATCATAGGTTCTGTATGCTCTCCAGATATACACATCTAATACAGCTGAAAGTGAACTAAGACAACCTTCGGCAACCGATAGACAGACCAGCAGAACAAAGCAGGTGCTCCAGGTCCCAGACACTCGTAATGAATTGCAGTTCATTCTAATTCCGAGCGACACCAAGGGCGCCTGGATTGACTCGCAAACGGGGAACGTAACCTGTTTCGGTGTGCCTTGATGTATAACAGTGCCGCTTTGCCTGCTGATCAGTTAGCTTCCACAGACGCCACAGTGGAAAAAACAAGAATTCTGCTGTTTCGTTCTGTTTTAAGGTTGTCAGAAGGTTATTGTCCTGAAGAAATGTTTCGAATACTTCTACCGACTCTCTCTGCCTTGCATGGATCCAGCAGAGACCGTGCGCTCAGCAAAACTTTTTCCGCACAATGAAGAAACCTTGTTGCAGCCCCTACTGTTGTGCCAGAAAAAGAAGGAATAGCTTGTAACCTCGCATCGAATCGAACGCATTAGGGACGGAGCACTGCATCTGCTAGACTACTATAGACACGGAAGTCAATCACAAAGTTGTTTGAAAAAATTTCTGATACGCACTGTACAGAACCTAAAACCGAGGATTCTAGGAGAAGTATCGTGTCATCTTCGCCGCCCTCTCTCTTTTGGTGCCTCCCCACGTTGTCTCTTCCCCCTCTCTGGCTTCTCCCTCTCTTCCTCATTTTTCCCCCTCCATAACCCCTCTTTCTCTCTCTGCTCTTCTTCCTCTCTCTCTTTCTCTCTCCCTTCTTCCAACTCTCTTTCCTCCTCTCCTTCTCTCCCCTCTCCAATCCCCGTCCCCTACTTCCTCCCACCCCCACCCCCATCTCTTCCCCCTTCCCTCTCCCCACCCCCTCCTCTCTCTCACTCTCTCTCTGTCTCCCCCCCCCCCTACCTCCTCTTTTGACAAAAGTGTTGGTTACTGGTGTCTCTAAAGTGCGTTGTCTTTAACTCCGCTGCTCATGGTGACAAGCATTTTGATTTTGCACATCTATTTCTCTGTAAGTACTGAATCCTACCACCTGGCCAGTTTCTATTAAAAGTAATTCGCCTTCCACTATTATGATTCGGTCGGAAAATTGTCTCTAAATTACAGGGAAATGAACACCCTTAGCTGATTACAGGCGTTGACATACGTCAACGGGGACAGATGAAAATGTGTGCCCCGACCGTGACTCGAACCCGGGATCTCCTGCTTCGCGGGAGGCGTGCCAGAAATAAATCCCTGCAGTCGCGCATTCCTCTGTGTTCTCGGTGGCTCAGATGGATAGAGCGTCTGCCATGCAAGCAGGAGATCCCGGGTTCGAGTCCCGGTCGGGGCACAGATCTTCATCTGTCCCTGTTGACGTATGTCAACGCCTGTAAGCAGCTAAGGGTGTTCATTTCATTGTAATTTCATTCTAACGAGCTTCATGGTCTCCATCTTAGTATGTTTCTAAAATGTTGCATTTCTGCAGATCGCTTAGTTGGCACATATGAGTTACCGGATACAGCGGACGAAGTTATTTAACCACTTGGGCCATTATTTTCATCCCTGGTGATTTAAGTTTTGTGAACAGTCGCTTGAGACATGTTTCTGTGTCCTAATGCTGGAAACGTCATGAGAGGGTATAGAGACGGTAGCTGTTTTACGAATTCAGACTCAGGATTGATCTTTCCAGTGTCTCACAAAGCCAAACCTGATATTTAGGCACTAACAGATCATGCACTTCGACCAGGAGACCACAAAATTCGACTCTCCGACACTGTAGTTTCATCAAGGTTCAATCTTTACAAAGCTACAATGTCCAGAGATGTCATATAAGTTCCGAAACATAAAAATAACAGGAAAGAAGAAATACTACAATTCGACAATCTGTGGGATCTAGTGCCAAATTAAGCGGACACGGCCACCTCTTGTGCAGTACAGGCTGCGTTACACACACAGGCGACGCTCCGCGGTGGTCGGGTCACTGCCCGACAGCTACGGGGTTTGCATACGAGCAGGTCGGCTTACGGATCTAGGAGGCCACGACGAGCTGCCTTTATAACTTAAAACACTCTTGGCAGAAGTTTCAGTTCCTTTTTCCCTTTTCTCGACAATCCGTTGCGCCCCACATACCAGAAAGGTTGGATATCTGTGATTTTAAGGACTTTGACCGGCAGTTCTGACAGAAGCCATAACAGCCTGTCTCTCGGAAATGCGACGTACAGGCTGTTAAAGAAATTAGTGTCTTGGGAACACCCAGCGTAGGTGCTTACCTTGTATTGGCATAAATGAATGAGGAAACGCTTATTTGGTCCGAACAGCAAAAATGTAGAGCCTCGTCAAGACTGTGATTGCAGCGGTTATTGCCTTGGCATAAAACGCGCAGCAGTCGAAAGCTAGACGTTACATAAACCACTGCACTCCAACTGGTTTCGCTAGTAACTTTCCAGAGAAACCGGTCCAGTAGATAGGCCTCTTTACCTATGCAGTGAAATGTTTTAGTGCTGTACTCTGAAAGATGGTACTGAAATAAAAAGAAGGAACGTAAAACCTCTTTACCAGAGTCAACGATTAGCTACAATAACAGAATTCGTGTAGCACAGGCAAGGGCGATTAAAGGGCGATAATAGTACGCATAAATTTTGCCGAAATTCTATGCTAATACAGCGAGCATAAGCACAAAGTATGCGACTGGTATCACTACTTTATCCTAGAATCGTGATACAAAGAAGTTCAACCTATTGATATCACTTAAAGTTGCCCGTCGCGTTTTTCTGTCTGTATTATCAGGAGCTGCTGTACTATGGGGAGCTTGAAACGGTTTTCAGTAACATACAGGCTGATTCACAACTAGGATTTATGTATGTAATCTACGACCCCCTATGCCAGACAAGTCGTGCGGCCATAGATTTTAGTACTAAGTGAAATGAACATCTTACTTTTTAAGGGAGAAGGTGCAAAATACGGAAGACGTGCACAAAAGTTACTTTCTTCGTATGCACGACTCCCAAAAATAATGTCGATAAACGGAAAGAGAATAGCTGTTGGGATGGCTAACGAAAGGGGAAGTGTACTGCAGCTACGGGACCTAACGGGGAGAAACAATGCCAACTAGAATATGTGCTTAAAAAACCCCACACTGAAAAAACTTTGCAAGAAAGATAGAAGCTGAGGAATTGACAAGTCTGCTCACTGGTAAAATACACGGTCCAGCCACATTAACGTGGCCACCGCCTGTGTTTGACGCCAACGTGCAATAACCACTCAGACGGCATTCCACAGCACTAGCAGCGGAGGGTGTATAAGGTCTGTCGCGCTCGGGGATGCGGAAAACAATGCAGTAGTTGTTGTCGTAAGTCGAAACGGGGCGATTTACCTGACGTCCAAAAGGGCGTGATCGCTGGCTTTCGGGCCAGGGGTGGACGCATTTACGAAACGGCGAAGTTGCTAAATTGTTCGTACACCCCAGACCACCACAGTCTCCGGATTTATACCCAATCGAGATTGAATGAGAGCACCTCGATCGGGCTGTCCGCGTCACGAATCCAAGGTCGAGAATCCTGGCGCAGAACCTCGTTGACTCTCTTCCTGCATACAGGGTGTGACAAAAAGGTACGGCCAAACTTTCAGGAAACATTCCTCACACACAAATAAAGAAAAGATGTTATGTGGACATGTGTCCGGAAACGCTTAATTTCCATGTTAGAGCTCATTTTAGTTTCGTCAGTATGTACTGTACTTCCTCGATTCACCGCCAGTTGGCCCAATTGACGGAAGGTAATGTTGACTTCGGTGCTTGTGTTGACAAGCGACTCATTGCTCTACAGTACTAGCATTAAGCACATCAGTACGTAGCATCAACAGGTTAGTGTTCATCACGAACGTGGTTTTGCAGTCAGTGCAATGTTTACAAATGCGGAGTTGGCAGATGCCCATTTGATGTATGGATTAGCACGGGGCAATAGCCGTCGCGCGGTACGTTTGTATCGAGACAGATTTCCAGAACGAAGCTGTCCCGACAGGAAGACGTTCGAAGCAATTGATCGGCGTCTTAGGGAGCACGGAACATTCCAGCCTATGACTCGCGACTGGGGAAGACCTAGAACGACGAGGACACCTGCAATGGACAAGACAATTCTTCGTGCAGTTGACGATAACCCTAATGTCAGCGTCAGAGAGGTTGCTGCTGAACAAGGTAACGTTGACCACGTCACTGTATGGAGAGTGCCGAGGGAGAACCTGTTGTTTCCGTACCATGTACAGCGTGTGCAGGCACTATCAGCAGCTGATTGGCCTCCACGGGTACACTTCTGCGAATGGTTCATCCAACAATGTGTCAATCCTCATTTCAGTGCAAATGTTCTCTTTACGGATGAGGCTTCATTTCAACGTGATCAAATTGTAAATTTTCACAATCAACATGTGTGGGCTGACGAGAATCCGCGCGCAATTGTGCAATCACGTCATCGACACAGATTTTCTGTGAACGTTTGGGCAGGTATTGTTGGTGATGTCTTGATTGGGCCCCATGTTCTTCCACTTACGCTCAATGGAGCACGTTATCATGATTTCATACGGGATACTCTACCTGTGCTGCTAGAACATGTGCCTTTACAAGTACGACACAACATGTGGTTCATGCACGATGGAGCTCCTGCACATTTCAGTCGAAGTGTTCGTACGCTTCTCAACAACAGATTCGGTGAGCGATGGACTGGTAGAGGCGGACCAATTCCATGGCCTCCACGCTCTCCTGACCTCAACCCTCTTGACTTTCATTTATGGGGGCATTTCAAAGCTCTCGTCTACGCAACCCCGGTACCAAATGTAGAGACTTCGTGCTCATATTGTGGACGGCTGTGATACAATACGCCATTCTCCAGGGCTGCATCAGCGCATCAGGGATTCCATGCGACGGAGGGTGGATGCGTGTATCCTCGCTAACGGAGGACATTTTGAACATTTCCTGTAACAAAGTGTTTGAAGTCACGCTGGTACGTTCTGTTGCTGTGTGTTTCCATTCCATGATTAATGTGATTTGAAGAGAAGCAATAAAATGAGCTCTAACATGGAAAGTAAGCGTTTCCGAACACATGTCCACATAACACATTTTCTTTCTTTCTGTGTGAGGAATGTTTCCTGAAAGTTTGGCCGTACCTTTTTGTAACACCCTGTATATCACAATGGTCCGCGTTCCAAAACGTGATACTTCAGACTTTTGATAGAGGGTCACATCCATGTGGCTGGTCACTCTACAAGACATACTTCCGGAACAATCGGGTTCGTGTTTCTTATACTTTCCGCGAATCACTTTAGGCGACTGAAGGATGGCAAAAAAAAAAATCTGTTGCTGATATCTTCGTGTCATAGATGTACTCCCTTTCTGAAGGCGTCAGCTACAAACATAATCCGAAAACAAATGAAAACACCGAAGTGAGTCACGCAACGAGCGGCGCTGCCTACAGCTGACGCAGGGGTGCCGCGTTCGTTGCTCGGCGAGCACCTGCGGTGTCTCTCCCTGACTTGCAGCCTCGCTCCGGAGGAAAGAACTAGAAAGGAGCCCACGCAACCTGACGAACCCCCCTGGCAAGCCTCGTGACCGACCTGCAGCGCCGGCGACACGCAACCAGCCCAGGGGACGCCTGGTTGCTTTTGCTGCAGCAGGCCGCCAATTAGCGGTCTCACTACTATGCGGCCCAAGGTAAAGAACCCGTGACAAAACAGAACTCCTCTGACAATCTTAACAGCGAAGAGATCATCTGAAAACGAGTCAGAATACCAGAAAATATTTTTGTTTTTTTTTGTCCAAGGAAACGCCGGTTTGCTATGAAAGTAGCAATTAAAAGATTGGCATATATGAAAGATGTACGAATGTCCGACGAAGTGTCGATGAGCCATAAAAATAGGAATACAAAGAGAGTCGTATTAGACATCATGAGAAAGAACACGCATGTTAAGTTGCCCTTGACGCAAATTTTCTGGTATTATCATACTCTCTCTCTCTCTCTCTCTCTCTCTCTCTCTCTCTCTCTTTCCCTCTCCAGAGTAACAGTTCCTTCACCTACACTACTGGCCATTAAAATTGCTACACCACGAATATGACGTCCTACAGACGCGAAATTTAACCGACAGGAAGAAGATGCTGCGATATGCAAATCATTAGCTTTTCATAACATTCTTTTCATAACATTCACACAAGGTTGGCGCCGGCGGCGACACCTACAACGTGCTTACATGAGGAAAGTTTCCAACCGATTTCTAATAAACAAGCAGCAGTTGGCCGGCATTGCCTGGTGAAACGTTGTTGTGATGCCTCGTGTAAGGAGGGGAAATGCGCACCTTCACGACTTTGATTAAGGTAGCCTATCGCGATTGCGGTGTATCGTATCGCGACATTGCTGCTCGCGTTGGTCGAGATCCAATGACTGCTAGCTGAATATGGTATCTATGGGTTCAGGAGGGTATTACGGAACGCCGTGCTGGATCCCAACGGCCTCGTATCACCAGCAGTCGAGATGACAGGCATCTTATCAGCATGGCTGTAACGGATCGTGCAGCCACGTCTCGATCCCTGAGTCAACAGATGGGGACGTTTGCAAGACAACAACGATCTGCACGAACAGTTCGACGACGTTTGCAGCAGCGTGGACTATCAGCTCGGAGACCATGGCTGCGGTTACCCTTCACGCTGCATCACAGACACCAGTGCCTGCGATGGTATACTCAACGACTAACTTGGGTGCACGAATGGCAAAACGTCATTTTTTTCGGATGAATCAAGGTTCTGTTTACAGATGTCCGCATCCGTGTTTGGCGACATCGCGGTGAACGCACATTGGAAGCGTGTATTCGTCATCGCCATATTGGTGTATCACCCGACGTGATGGTATGGGGTGCCATTGGTTACACGTGTCGGCCACCTCTTGTTCGCATTGACGGCACTTTGAACAGTGGACGCAACATTTCAGATGTTTACGACCGTGGCTCTTCCCTTCATTCGATCCCTGCGAAACCCTACATTTCAGCAGGATAATGCACGGCCGCATGTTGCAGGTCCTGTACTGGCCTTTCTGGATACAGAAAATGTTCGACTGCTGCCGTGGCCAGCACATTGTCCAGCTCTCTCACCAATTGGAAACGTCTGGTCAATGGTGGCCGAGCAACTGGCTCGTCACAATACGCCAGTCACTACTCTTAATGAACTGTGGTATCGTGTTCAAGCTGCATGGGCAGCTGTACCTGTACAAGCCATTCAAGCTCATTGACTCAATGCCCAGGCGTATCAAGGCCGTTATTACGGCCAGAGGTGGTTGTTCTGGGTACTGATTTCTCAGGATCTATGCACCCAAATTGCGAGAAAATGTAATCACATGTCAGTTCTAGTATAATATATTTGTCCAATGAATACCCGTTTATCATCTGCATTTCTTCTTGGTGTAGCAATTTTAATGGCCAATAGTGTATATTCTCTGCTATTTTGGCTTGTTCTAGGATAGTTATCGAACGATCTCTTCGCTCTTTATGCAGGGTGTCCCAGGATAATGGTTAATTAATACACAGCGATATGAAATGAACGATTATTCAAAGCAAAATGGTCAAAGGGTTTCTAATGGGCTCTAAAATGCGCGTTTTAAGAGTTTACAGCACTTCTTCGTCATAGGAAGCACCTTAACGAAATGTAACTCATCGACGAAGGAAAAGGCGTTTCACCGATTCTTGAGTACTGTTCATCAGTCTGCGATCCTTACCAGGCAGAACTGTTAGCAGAGAAGGTCCAACGAAGAGCGGCGCGTTTCGCCACGGGTCCATTTAGCCGGCGTTAGAGCGTTATTGAGATGTTGAACAAACGCCAGTGGCAGGCGATACAAAAGAGTCACGAAATTACCAAAATTCGAGAAATTAGAACTAACACAGAGGCATACCGACAATCATGCTGCTCAAGTGTCATTAGCGAGTAGAACAGGGAGGGAGGGTGGGATCAGTTAGTGATGTAGATGTAGATTCTGCAGTGTGAAAAAAATATTTTCTAATGTAAGCTCTTTCCATATTTCGAGAGGAGGTAGTATGGGCCAAACAAGCAAACACTGTCCATTGAATGCATACTTTAAAAGCTACGAGCACTTGTTCCGTAGAAGAGATGCGTTTCACAGTAGAAAAATAAACAAGCGCTCGAAACGCTAAAGATATGCACTTTGGAGTCTATATTTGCTGCACTTTTTTCTTCTTTTGTCTTCTCAAGAGATTTGTTTCATAGTATAGAAGATGAAAAAGCGTTCGTAGCTGTTAACGTACACATTTTAGCGCCTACCTTCAGTAGAATTTTTTCCTCTGTTCTTGTCCATACTACCTCCTCTGAAAGTTTGTCGGTAGAGCTGTGATTCACCCTGGATAATGTGCGTGTATGAATCTGACGAACATCACGGTGGCTGTAAGTCGACATCAGCTCTATAAGGTTTATTTTTAGAGCATTACACCGGACCAGTACAGGTCCATTGCCCATGTCGAGCGGCGTATCGTTACGTCTCGTTAATAATCTTAAACAGGTTACTAAAATCACTTGTGCAGCAGTACATGCTCATGCCGTTAAAAAAAAAAAAGAAAAAGAAAAAGAAAAAAAGAAAAAAAACATAGGCATATCATACGCGGTGCATTGATACGCATTGATAACCACACCAGGTAGGTCTACAATGGTTCCTGTACGTGCTGTGGTTTTACCTTGTTTTAAAAGACAACAATGTGGATTGTAACATATGTTTTAGCGCATTTTGATACTGTTTTAAGACACAATATCCCAGTTTTATTTCTGTAGATTTTTGACAAAGGTTCACGTGGAAACGAGAAAGTAGTTAAAATTGGTCAATCGTCATGTATAAATAATTCCGATCAAATAAAGCAGTTATGAAGGGAAAAAAATGGTTTCATTTCATTCGTATGAACATGTGCAGCAGGTTGCACTTGCTCTTTGGCCGAGTGCCCTAGCCTGTGTATTAATACAGAAAGGAAAACAGCGACACTGGCGTGAGATTGGGGTACTAAAACCAGATCGCCAGAGCGTATAAATTTTGAGTGCCTAACTTTGAACTGCAGCAAAGCAAGAAATAACTTTGCGGCTGTTTCACCGAAAGGAGAGGAGACCTTATTGTTTTAAATGAATTGCAACTGACCTGCTCGTATAGCGTAGGGCGCAGCGCTGCCAACTGGCTACACAGGAAAGTGAACCCCACACACGAAACGAAACCGCGCGACCGCGGGCTGGTGGACACCGGCCAGTCTGAGATTGCTTTTTAGGCGGTTTTACTCGCTCGTTTAGGCAAATGCTGGACTGGTTCCCGCATCCAATCTCTCATAGAATACGATACACAAAGTGTAAGAATACGAAAACGCAGAGAACGAAGTTTTCTCCGTTCAAAGGCATAGGGCGCGCACCACTTCAGACTTTTAGGACACCTTAACGACTGTGGTCTCAGGAGGGGGGGGGGGGGGGGGGGGGAGCATGGCGGGGGGAGGGGCATCCATTCACAGTAAAATAAATAAGTAAAATTTGCTAAATCCTGAAAAAGTGGATGTCGTAGTAGACGGGATAAGCAAGGGAAAAGTAGAAAAATAAGAGCTATAAAGAGAGAGACATAATATCACAGACTCATAATATCAATAGAACATCAAAAGCCGATAGCCAGGTAATTATTGTACATAGTTTCAGGCTCTCTTGTGCTAACAGATGGAGCACACAGACAAGTCTGAAATTAGTTTTCATATGCCTTGTGAATATTCCAACATATATATATATATATATATATATATATATATATATATATATATATATATTTTTTTTTTTTTTTTTTTTTTTTTTTTTTTTTACCGAATGCTTGGTTCAAACGGTTCAAATGGCTCTGAGCACTATGGGACTTAACATCTGAGGTCATCAGTCCCCTAGACTTAGAACTACTAAAACTAACCATAGGACATCACACACATCCATGCCCGAGGCAGGATTCGAACCAGCGACCGTAGCAGCAGCGCGCTTCCGGACTGAAGCGCCTAGAACCGCTAGGCCACAACGGCCGGCACCGAATGCTTTTGTGGAAATTAGTGAAGTGAGTGATTTTACATTTTCACATGGGCGTTAAGTGGCATGAACCACGGTCTGTCGATAATGGTTTGTGTAAGTACATGTAAGCTATAAGGGAAAGGTTTCAGAGGCCCGCGTGCTTGTAATTATCGACGAATATACTAGACGCTTATTCGGGAAGAGGAAATTTAAATCCTGACCCGACCGTCCTTACCCATAAGTCTCTATGGTTTCCCAAATAACCTCAAACGAATACATATATAGAACCTAGAAGAAATCTATTTACAGTGTCCTTCCTATTTCTTGTCATTTCCGAGTTAATAATCCGCCAATAATAATCTGAAAGTAGACGGACGTTAAATAATAACATCGAGTCCTTTCGGCCGCCTTTTTATTATCGGTTGAGACGGCATCTCCTCCGATCTCGACCGGTTACACTTCGTCATGCACACTTGTCTATGCAGAGTATTCACCGCGCTGCGTTACGTAACATTTCAGCGGCGTACTAATGAACTATACCAGCCTGTTTTATACACTTGAGAATGAGTTGCAGCAAGTAATTGAAATATAAATGAACGTTATTGTTATTGCTTCATTACTCTAGGCCTTACAGCTCGATCTGATAGCACCTGCATCTTTATCACTGCAATGTGGAAACTATCAGCTAAAGAAGAGCTTACAGAGTTGATTTGTGTGAAAAGTCGCAGTCGCGCTCAACTGTAAGAACGTTATCGTTTTGTTACCACCAAAGCGTATTGTCGTTGGTTTAGTTACACATATTAACCGTTATTACGTATGTAGTGACGCCGATAAAATGTCGAAATCGTTCATAAAATTAAATATTAAAGGATATATACGAGGCTTTAAGAAAATCTGGAATGTTTTTTTAGCGTACGCACGAAGTTAAATACATTACGTGGACGGCAGAATGAGACGCAGTGGTCGTAGTTGCATTTACATAATTCATTTACATATCTGACTGTACCACAACTATTTTATTAATTTTCTGACACGTGTCTGACACTGTCCATTCTCTAAAGGACAGGAAATGAGAGATACGAAATATTTCGTAAGTGTCGTTGGTACAACACGTGTAACGGATAAGTATTTAAAATGCTAACGCACGTAAGAGAGCGAATCCATTGTGCAAATAAACCTAGGGCTTGGAGTGTACAGTGTCCTTACCTATGACAGCTTCAAACATGTAGCAACTGCTGTCTCCCAATAATAAAGAAATAACTGCATTGTGGCTCGTTAAAGTACCATATTCATAATCCGGAGCTCTGCGGTTCTATCCCCGTTCAGTTGTAGAATGTCTGTCTGTTTTCACTTCTTTCAGGTCAGGTAACGTTTTGCAATGTGAAAAATGCCGAGCTGTACAGCCTTTCAGCATCCACTTTAAACTGTAGGTCTCCCAATAACGTGGTGGGTAAGTAAGTTGAAAAGTCGGAGGAAGCCAACGGCGTACCATTTCTAACAGGACAACACCCAGCCTTACTTGTAGTGATAAGCACCTGACGGACTCAAAATTTAACATACTTTTAGTATAGAAACAAATTGTGAATGAAGTGAGATGAACTCAGCCAAGGCACTAGCCACAATGTATAAAACCAAATTAAACTAAGTATTGCTTCTAAATGTGCATTCAAAAGTTGATTATCACAAATATCAACTCGAGTCAATGAAAGTATCTCCGTAAATTTTGACAATACTAGTTTTATAAGTTCAAAGGCGACATTTTTTTTCTGCAACAATCAGTAGTCATTTATGATCTGGACGCATTTCGCCTGTTACATTAAGGCACCTACAGTGGATTTAATAGTTATTCGTTTTTCCGGTAGAAATTTGCGTTTCATATCATCTGTTCAAAGGTCCGAAGTCGCAGTTTCACTTCACTTAGGAACATCGACACATTTTCACATACGATCTTTTTGTTTCGCAATTATCATACTTCGTGAGCTAACTGCTGTAAAACATCACTACTGTTCCGACAACAGCTGCAGACTTTTCTTACGAATACAGTGAGTTAAATCTGTCGTAGGTGCACATTCAGCAAGTGGAATATGATAAGTACGATACAGACAGATCACGAAGTGAAAATGTGTCCATGTTTTGTGGGTGAAATTACAGTGCAGCCTCGAACCTATGACCAGATAAGGTAGATTTCTGCCGGAAAAAAACTGGATAACTATAAGCAGTGATTTTTTAATGTAAAACTATGGTATCAACTGTTTTTAAAGTGTAATTATGACATATAAAAGCAAAACTGTATTTTTCTTGATTAAATCCACTGCAAACGTCCTAATGTAAGAGGCTGAACGCATCTGGAACATATGGAACATAAATAACTATGCACAGCAGCAAAACGAAGCCATAACACAATTGATAAACATAGACTTTGAACAGGGGTCTATTGCTAAGGCAGAATACAATTTCTGGATGTGTGCACTGATGACAGATTGGATTGGAAGAAACACACTGATGATCTGAAACTTCCTGGCAGATTAAAACTGTGTGCCGGACCGAGACTCGAACTCGGGACCTTTGCCTTTCGAGGGCAAGTGCTCTACCATCTGAGCTACCCAAGCACGACTCACGCCCCGTCCTCACAGCTGTATTTCTGCCAGTATCTCGTCTCCTACCTTCCATACTTTACAGAAGCTCTCCTGCGAACCTTGCAGAACTAGCACTCCTGAAACTTTTGGATTCAGCTATTTACGCTGTTAGAGTTACTCCAAATTTTGGTGATGAACAGAATCAGTAAATTAGTCTACTATGTCTATTTTTATTCACTGCTTACATATGGCATCATATTTTGGGATAATTCATCATTAAGAGAAATTATTCATTGCACAAAAGCGTGTGATCAGAATACTATGTGGAGTGCACCCAAGATCACTCTGCAGACATTTATTTAAGGAACTAGGGATATTCACAGTACCTTCATAATACATACATTCAGTTATGAAATTTATTATTAATAACCCACCCCAGGTCAAAAGTAATAACAAAGGGCATAGCTACAACACTAGAAGAAAGGATGATCTTCACTATTCTGGTTTAAATCTGACTTTGGCACAGAAAGGGGTGAATTATGCTGCCACAAAAGTCTTGAAATAGCACTGAAAGTCTGAAGGGTAGCCAGCCAACATGTAAAAACAAATTAAAATGATTTCTAAATGACAAGTTGTATGGAATAATTTTTAGATCTGAAGCAGTAAAAGAAATTACATCGTCTAAAGAAATCTTATTACATGAATGAGTGGTGTCTGTTCTTTCGGGCATGCGCGAAGCAGCAGATACCACGCAACCACATAATTGATTGGCCTAAATGGGCAACACTTCCACCTTCTTCAGTGCAGATGCACTGCTACTTCTGACCTCCTGCTGGAGTAGTGAGCCTGGAGTGCCTGGACAGGGACTGCGGGTAGCTGGAGCTCGGTGGGAGTGTGGCGTGCAGAGGCAGTCCGCGCAGTTGCGATGAACACTGTCTTCGAGGTGGCGCAGTGGTTAACGCAGCTGCCTCGTAAGCGCGAGACCCTGGGTTCGAATCCCGGACCAGTACACGTTTTCGTTCGGCGCCGCTAATTCTGCATCAAGTCCCGATGCAGCTGACATCACTAATCCCTTACCTTTCCTTCCCCCTCCCCCTCCACCTTCAATTTACATATCAAGAAGCCTTATGTTAAACCGATAAGTTCCACATTATTACGAAATATCGCATTCATCATCTAGGAACAAGTATAAACGTAATGTAACATAAAACGAATGTTTATATACTCGCTGAGGATGATGTCGAGACTAACAAAATAGTAGATGGTATACGTTCTTAAAAAATACGCCATGGAAGGGAGCACAACAGAAACTTCTAAGTAGGTGATGACGCGCTAGTAGGAGCAACAAGTGGACCTAGGCAAGCGCAGGCGTCCGCGGATGGGCCACTTGGTCTAGGCGTCACACGATTCGGCTGGGTCCCCCGCGCCGCAGGCGGAGGAGCGTGGCAGCGGGTACTTACGTCGGTGGCCCTGTACGCCTGGCGGGGGCGTGCGCGCAGCAGCGGCTGCCTCTCGGTGCGGTGCATGTCGGCCGACGTCGCCAGCCCACTGCAGACGGCAGACTGGCCGCCTGCTGGCTCCGCCTAGCGCCCCGCCGAACCACTGGTCGCCGCTCCCTCTCCCCGCAGCCCGCCGCGGCTCACACAATGGTCGCGTAGGCAGGCACATCTCCACACACACAGACTGCGGCATCCGCGATAGAAGCAACTGCTGCGGCACTGATAAGACAGTTTTTTAAAATGGTTCAAAAATGGCTCTGAGCACTATGGGACTCAACTGCCGTGGTTATCAGTCCCCTAGAACTTAGAACTACTTAAACCTAACTAACCTAAGGACATCACACACATCCATGCCCGAGGCAGGATTCGAACCTGCGACCGTAGCAGTCGCACGGTTCCGGACTGCGCGCCTAGAACCGCGAGACCACCGCGGCCGGCAACAGTTTTTCAAGAAAACAGTACAGATGAACGGCGAAGAAGAACGTAACCAATAACACAGCTCGTGAAAGAGAAGCCCTCAAAGACTTTTTACAATGTTTCACGTACGACAGTTACAGTGTTAGTAACTGCTCTACCTGAAACTTCCTCGCATATCAAAACTGTGTGCCGGACCGTGACTCGAACCTCGGACCTCTACCTTCCGCGGCCGATTGCGGTTGTATCGGTTCTCAACCCCAGTTTAACCTGTGCCTTAAAACCGCTCTAAGTAACGGTTCCGGAAATAACCGATGCAGGATTCGAACCTGCGACCTTAGGGATCGCGCGGTTCCAGACTGAAGGGCCTAGAACCGCTCGGCCACTCCGGCCGGAGGACAACTCTGGGTTTCTCATGTTAATTTGTCCGCTTTCCAAGGCTAGAAGCAGGTGAAGGCATATTATGTAGACAGAGGCAACAAATCAGCTACTTCCTATTTTTTTTTGTCAACTATGAACACAATGTTAAGTTTAAGTTTTATCTTTAAATAATATCGTAAGTTCGTCATGGCTCCTCCCGTATTTCATGTTTTAAAGCAAATGGGTCTTTCTGCTTCACTGATACCGTAGTTCGTAAAATACCTCCAGAATAGGGATGGTGCTATACTGCAATGCAACTAACGTCAGGCGACAACAGCGAGAAACTACCACATAGACTAAATCCGACATGTTTTAAAGCAAATGGATCTTTCTGCTTCACTGATACCGCAGTTCGTAAAATACCTCCAGATTAGAGATGGTGTTATACTGTAATGCAACTAACGTCTGGCGACAACAGCGAGAAACTACCACATAGACTAAATCCTTCATGTTTTAAAGCAAATGGATCTTTCTGCTTCACTGATACCGCTGTTCGTAAAATATCTCCAGATTAGAGATGGTGTTATACTGGAATGCAACTAACGTCTGACGACAACAGCGAGAAACTACCACATAGACTAAATGGGACAAGTCTGGCACCGAGCGAGGTGGCGCAGTGGTAAGACACTGGACTCGCATTCGGGAGGACGACGGTTCAATCCCGCGTCCGGCCATCCTGATTTAGGTTTTCCGTGATTTCCCTAAATCACTCCAGGCAAATGCCGGGATGGTTCCTCTGAAAGGGCACGGCCGACTTCCTTCCCCATCCTTCCCTAATCCGATGAGACCGATGACCACGCTGTCTGGTCTCCTTCCCCAAAACCAACCAACCAACCAACAAGTCTGGCACGTTGCAGGTACACGCGTGCCGTATAATCTGCCGCGCCACATAGTGACATGTACAATATTGTTTCAGTAATGCTGTACTAGTTCTTGCAGCATGTGTTTGTTGCTCGTTTCTGTCGGCATTGTTACTAAAAAAATTTTCATGTTCCAACCCTCGTATACCATTTCCATGCAAGCAATTAATACCATGCACAAGTCACGACTATGACGATGGCTCTGAGCACTATGGGACTTAACTTATGAGGTCATCAGTCCCCTAGAACCTAGAACTACTTAAACCTAACTAACCTAAGGACATCACACAACACCCAGTCACCACGAGGCAGAGAAAATCCCTGACCCCGCCGGGAATCGAACCCGGGAACCCGGGCGCGGGAAGCGAGAACGCTACCGCACGACCACGAGCTGCGGACGAAGCAGTGTAGATCAAACACAATCTGTAAGAAGAAATCATATGATAGGACGTGAGTTAAGACAACAGGGAATAACTTCCGTGGTACTATGGCGACGCACGAAGGACAAACATTGCAAGACTGGAATGTATAGAACAAAGAATCAACATGGTTGGGTGTAAACGCTGCTCTGTGCAGAAAACATTGGTACAAGATAGGAAATCGTGACAGTCAGAAGATTCATGACTCATTAAACCAGTCAGAAGATTGATGACTAAAAAGTAAAACAGTATGACATACACCACTCGTGGTCACAGAGATCGAGACTTCCCACTGGCTAGCACTATAAATTCGCATTCGGGAGCTCTGATTGCAGTCCCAGTTCGGCTGTTCTGATTTTACTCTCCCAAAAGCTGTTAACTTCACCACCCGCCTTTGTAGCTGCGTAGACAGCGCGTCCGAATGCATCCCATGGTTCAAAATGGCTCTGAGCACTATGGGACTTAACATCTGAACTAGTTCCCAAGGATGAACGAGTTTGCCCATCTCTAGTGCTGACCCGCGCGCCATTGGAAAGAGCAGGCAACGCCACCCTTCCAGGAAGACAGAGAGCAGCGCCCCCTGTCAACGACAGTCACCCATCGCTGGTCGGGGCCAGTTCGGTCACAACTTCGAGAGCATCAGCGCTGAGTAATAGGAAGACGACACTTAGACGATACTTTGTTTATTTCTTTCAAATAGTCTTTATACGTTACTGACAGTATAGTTAGCCTTCTGCCGCCGAGTGGTGTGTCAGCAGTGGGCAAGTAGCAGCATTACTGCATTTACTACGCAGTCTTGTATTTCAACAACCGTTTAAATTATGTGCCGAATTGTTTGTGCTCTCTGTAGATTAGTTCAGACGTTGTTTGCACAACAGTATTTAACATGGATAGGGACTGCGACTGCTGTGTTCGGATGCGAGCTGAGTTGGCATCCCTTCGCTCCCAGCTCCAGGCAGTGTTCGCTTCAGTCAACACAGCTTGAGGCTGTTGCCAATGGGCATCACTGTGGGGGTCCGGTCGGGGGTTTGTCGGGGACATCCAGCTCGTCCCACGCATCCCCCGATCGGACTACAGCTGCGGCTGCCCGGGATACTGCCCACATTGAGGCTGACCCCTAACCTGTGGTAGAGTGGGAGGTCGTCTCGAGGTGTGGCAGGGGGCCGGAGGGCTGAACGGAAGGCCTCTCCAGTTTGTCTGACGAACCGGTTTCAGGCTCTGTCTCTGGCTGATACTGATCTTCAGCCGGACATGGCTGCTTGTCCTGTTCCAGAGGTTGCCCCTCAGTCTGCAAGACCGGGCGGTCGCAGGGGGTGGGCTTCATGGTAGTTGGAAGCACCAACGTCAGGCGCGTAATGGGGCCCCTTAGGGATATGGCTGCAAGGGAGGGGAAGAAAACCAAATCAATGTGCACTTCGTGTGCATACCAGGAGGAGTCATTCCAGATGTGGAAAGGGTCCTTCCGGATGCCTTTAAGGGTACAGAGTGCACCAATCTGCAGGTGGTCGCTCATGTCGGCACCAATGATGTGTGTCGCTATGGATCCGAGGAAATCCTCTCTGGCTTCCAGCGGCTATCTGATTTGATGAAGAATGCCAGTCTCGCTAGAAAGATGACAGCAGAGGTCACCATCTGCAGCATCGTCGACAGGACTGACTGCGGACCTTTGGTACAGAGCCGAGTGAGGGGTCTGAATCAGAGGCTGAGACGGTTCTGCGAACGTGTGGGCTGCAGATTCCTCGACGGGTTCCGCTGGATAGGTCAGGAGTCCACTACACACAGCAGGCGGCTACATGGGTAGCAGGGGTTGTGTGGCGTGGACTGGGCGGTTTTTTAGGTTTGATGGCCTCGGGCAAGTACAGAAGGCAACAGCCTCAAAGGGTGCGGGGAAAAGTCAGGACATGCGGGGACCAAGCAGCAATCGGTATTGTAATTGTAAACTGTCGAAGCTGCGTTGGTAAAGTACCGGAACTTCAAGCGCTGATAGAAAGCACCGAAGCTAAAATCGTTATAGGTACGGAAAGCTGGCTGAAGCCAGAGATAAATTCTGCCGAAATTTTTACAAAGGCACAGATGGTGTTTAGAAAGGATAGATTGCATGCAACCGATGGTGGCGTGTTTGTCACTGTTAGTAGTAGTTTATCCTGTAGTGAAATAGAAGTGGACAGTTCCTGTGAATTATTATAGGTGGAGGTTATACTCAACAACCGAGCTAGGTTAATAATTGGCTCCTTTTACCGACCTCCCGACTCAGCAGCATTAGTGGCAGAACAACTGAGAGAAAACCTGGAATATATTTCACATAAATTTCCTCAACATGTTATAGTCTTAGGTGGAGATTTCAATTTAGCAGATATAGACTGGGACACACAGGTGTTTAGGACGGGTGGTAGGGACAGAGCATCGAGTAACATTATACTGAGTGCACTATCCGAAAATTACCTGGAGCAATAAAACAGAGAACCGACTCGTTGAGATAACATCTTGGACCTATTGACAACAAACAGACCCGAACTTTTCAACTCTGTAAGCGCATAAGAGGGAATCAGTGATCATAAGGCCGTTACAGTATCCATGAATATGGAAGTAAATAGGAATATAAAAAAAGGGAGGAAGGTTTATCTGTTTAGCAAGATTAATAGGAGGCAGATTTCAGACTACCTAACAGACCAAAACGAAAATTTCTGTTCCGACACTGACAATGTTGAGTGCTTATGGAAAAAGTTCAAGGCAATCGCAAAATGCGTTTTAGATAGGTACGTGCCGAGTAAAACTGTGAGGGACGGGAAAAATCCACCGTGGTTCAACAACAAAATTAGGAAATTACTGCGAAAGCAAAGAGAGCTTCACTGCAAATGTAACGCAGCCAAAACCTCTCAGACAAACAGAAGCTAAACGATGCCAAAGCGTAAGGAGGGCTGTGCGTGAAGCGTTCAGTGAATTCGAAAATCCTAGGAAGTTGTGGTCTTACGTTAAATCAGTAAGTGGATCGAAACAGCATATCCAGACACTCTGGGATGATAATGGCATTGAAACAGAGGATGACACGCTTAAAACTGAAATACTAAACACCTTTTTCCAAAGCTTCTTCACAGAGGAAGGCCGCACTGCAGTTCCTTCTCTAAATCCTCACACAAACGAAAAAATGGCTGACATCGAAATAAGTGTCCAAGGAATAGAAAAGCAACTGAAACTACTCAACAGAGGAAAGTCCACTGGACCTGACGGCATACCAGTTCGATTCTACACAGAGTACGCGAAAGAACTTGCCACCCTTCTAATAGCCGTGTACCGCAAGTCTCTAGAGGAACAGAAGGTTCCAAATGATTGGAAAAGAGCACAGATATTTCCAGTTTTCAAGAAGGGTCGTCGAGCTGATGCGCAAAACTATAGGCCTATATCTCTGACATCGATCTGTTGTTGAATTTTAGAACATGTTTTTTGCTCGCATATCATGTCATTTGTAGAAACCCAGAATCTACTCTGTAGGAATCAACATGGATTCCGGAAACAGCGATCGTGTGAGACCCAACTCGCTTTATTTGTTCATGAACCCAGAAAATATTAGATACCGGCTCCCAGGTAGATGCTATTTTTCTTGACTTCCGGAAGGCGTTCGATACAGTTCCGCACTGTCGCCTGATAAACAAAGTAAGAGCCTACGGATATCAGACCAGCTGTGTGGCTGGATTGAAGAGTTTTTAGCAAACAGAACACGGCATGTTGTTCTCAATGGAGAGACTACAGACGTTAAAGTAACCTCTGGCGTGCCACAGGGGAGTGTTATGGGACCATTGCTTTTCACAATATACAGAAGTTGCAGCATTAGAAAATTGTAACGAAATGCAGGAAGATCTGCAGCGTATAGGCACTTGGTGCAGGGAGTGGCAACTGACCCTTAACGTAGACAAATGTAATGTATCGCGAATACGTAGAAAGAAGGATCCTTTATTCTATGATTATATGATAGCGGAACAAACAATGGTAGCAGTTACTTCTGTAAAATATCTGGGAGTATGCGTACGGAACGATTCGAAGTGGAAGGTTGAGATTCATTGGGAGAGTCCTTAGAAAAGTAGTCCATCAACAAAGGAGGTGGCTTACAAAACACTCGTTCGACCTATACTTGAGTATTGCCCATCAATGTGGGAGCCGTACCAGGTCGGGTTGAAGGAGGAGATAGAGAAGATCCAAAGAAGAGCGGCAGGTTTCGTCAAAGGGTTATTTGGTAAGCGTGATAGCGTTACGGAGATGTTTAGCAAAATCAAGTGGCAGACTCTGCAAGAGAGGCGCTCTGCATCGCGGTGTAGCTTACTGTCAAGGTTTCGAGAGAGTGCGTTTCTGGATGAGGTATCGAATATATTGCTTCCCCCTACTTCCCCTGCCAAGGAGATCACGAATGTAAAATTAGAGAGATTCGAGCGCGCACGGAGGCTTTCCGGCATTCGTTCTTCCCGCGAACCATACGCGACTGGAACAGGAAAGGGAGGTAATGACAGTGACACGTAAAGTGCCCTCCGCCACACACCGTTGGGTGGCTTGCGGAGTATAAATGTAGATGTAGATGTAGCATGCGTTCAGCGAGTAGTAATAGTGGATAAATGTGTTTCCTTTCTTTTTAGGAATAAAGTGTCCTATTAACTAGAAAGTTTAATGTAGAGATCGTTTTGATTCCTGCCAGAGACCATCGCAACTTCTCTCCTTCCTTGTTTATGTCGGTGCCGACTCCACAAATAGCCGACACAACATGTGAAATACTAATGTTTATGTAACGTGCGTCAGTGGAATGTGTAGTGTCGCACATATTCTACTGTGCGGCCAATGCATATCGTGACGGTGTGAGCGTAACATGTGAAAGTGATGCTGAAGCAAGTGTCGAGACATGTACTTCAGCGTACTTGTTCCTGTGTGCGGAACCGCGCTACTGCTACAGTCGCTGGTTCGAATCCTGCCTCGGGCATGGACGTGTGCTTAGAGCCGTTTGAACCGTTTGAACAAATCCTGTCTCCAGTGGAACGCAGCAAAGAACAGTCGGTGTCCGAGGAGCAGGTACTAAACGTAATTACGTACATGGAAAACTGGTGTTTGCGCGTTTGAAAGATGCCCGATACAATTTACGGAATATGCGTGGTAGTAATCTAGAACGTCATTCATATCAAACTGCGCGTGACATAATGGTGACTTCAGTGGATGTATTGGATCGTTACGTACTTCAAACAGTGCTACAGAATTGAAAGATGTGAGGTAATGTAATTGCAAAAGATGCACGAACAATTTGACGATGCACACCAAACTGCGGAGCTGGCACGAAAATTTGTAGATGAGGTAAATAAACGAATCCATCGTTCAGTAAGGAATTTGTGTTCAACTCCGAACAATCTGGATTAAAAAAAAAACTGTGGTCAGTTGACTGGAAAGTTATTTCTTGGGTTGCGAAAAGTTGGAACTGCTCTGCCCTCTACGATTCTTTCTCGTGTGTGCGAACCTGCAAGGGCGGTAGGGAACATTTACGTCACAGCAAGTAAGAGTGGGAAAATGGGCATAGGAGAACTATAACTACGCTATGAGAACCGCTTTTGGCCAATATTTGGTCAAAATATCTTGCTTTTCCTTGATTTCTGATACGCGTACAAAAATCATACTTATTAAGAGAAACCATCC
This sequence comes from Schistocerca nitens, assembly GCF_023898315.1. Lineage (NCBI taxonomy): Eukaryota > Metazoa > Arthropoda > Insecta > Orthoptera > Acrididae > Schistocerca > Schistocerca nitens. The sequence continues at coordinate 58,373,914 of NC_064621.1, forward strand.
GTCCAGAAAAGCGTGTGACATTGCAGTTCATACTACCTGGAACCACTGGGCAAATTCAACCGCTGGATGTTTGTTTTTCGTGCCTGTATAACATATTATCGCACCATCTGCAGCTACGCCTCAAGGGATAGCCGTTTCACGATAAGCTCCACGATCGACTGCTCTCATTTGGTTGCATTCCCTCATGTTCCATCAGTTCTTATCTCCCCGTTACACAAATATGTTTTTATATGAATTCTTTAAGAGTGGATACGTAACTGAACTTCCTGCACAGTTTGTAACTCGCAAGCAGTTCGATCTTGATGGTGCGAACATTTGTGATCACTGTGGCGCGCCATTTTTCATTCGATGTTCGTGCTTCAAGTTACTGGTTTGTTCTGAACATTTCTTGAATGTCGATTATGTCCATTTTGTGAAATGTAATACATACATCCGATAGAAGATTGATCTCTGCACCTGCCGGATATGCATTTTCTGTCACCCTTTTGATACACATGGTTAGTCATCAACAGCTTATATCTTTCCTGCCGTAATTGTTAACACAACATTTTCAAATGAGCATTACTAAAGACTGAACTTGCGATCTCGCACTCAAGGGATTCCTTGCGAGTGCGCCGGTTTAAAAAGACGCCCGCACTAATCACAGTTGCAGGCAGTAAGGTGATGCGAACTTTGAGTCCTCTGGGGGCGTTTATATTGCAGGCTGGCGGCGTCTGACGAGCGCTCTAGCAGCGGCTCAATGTGGCTGGTTTAAAGTGTCTCTTCTGCAGAAATGAGAGCGGCGCACGACGTACCGTGTGTGTGGTCGACGAGGGCACCGTCAATACCGCAGGCTGACAATTTAAATTTACAATTTACTCACATATGTGGTGTGTGTGTGTGTGTGTGTGTGTGTGTGTGTGTGTTTGTGTGTGTGTGTGTGTAACGTTTTGAGAAATTTTTTATGGGGTACGAGTTATCAGGTTTGACTATTTCCCGCAGTGGCCATATGAAATGAAACGAGCGTTTGGCGTCAATGGCCGGGAGGCCCCTTACGCGGCAGGTCCGGCCGCCTTGGTGCAGGTCTTACTACATTCAACGTCACATTGGGCGACCTGACCGCCGGATGGGGATGAAATGAAGACAGCACAACACCCAGTCCCTGAGCGGAGAAAATATCTGACCCAGCCGGGAATCGAACGTGGGCCCGTAGGACGGCAGTCCGTCACGCTGACCACTCAGCTGTCGGGGCGGACAGTGACCATATTAGTAGTCGTTTAAAAAATACTCTTTTTCTTGCTACAGTGCAATATTTATTTACTTTCCACATGCGTTATGCTCTTAGCCGGCGAGTGTGGCCGAGCGGTTCTAGGCGCTTCAGTTTGGAACCGCACGACCGCTACGGTCGCAGGTTCGAATCCTGCCTCGGGCATGGATGTGTGTGATGTTAAGTTTAAGTAGTTCTAAGTTCTAGAGCACTGATGACGTCAGATGTTAAGTCCCATAGTGCTCAGAGCCATTTGAACGATTCGTTATGCTCTTACATATGATACTTACAGATTCGAAACGGTTCCCACCACAATTTTTGTATGAATAAAATATTACTTACCCGTCTGTTTCGCTTATACCTGCATTTCCTCAGTCAGAGGGCGCACTTCTACTCATGCACACATTCACGTCGAGGACTATTGGTTGTTTAAGTTTTTCGTCTACCAGACGTTGTGAATCACCTCACCTTTGACTTGGCAAGAATTCGTGATTGATCTTACATCTCTCTCTCTCTCTCTCTCTCTCTCTCTCTCTCTCTCTCTCTCTCCCTCTGTATGTGTGTGTGCGTGCGCGCGCGCGCGCGCGTGTGTGTGTGTGTGTGTGTGTGTGTGTGTGTTTGTAACCTTTTTTTTGTTTTCATAGGAAATGAAGACTGGTATGGTGGCATTTATATTACAAGGATGTTAACTTATTCCTACAACAATTGAAGAGTGGGGCTGTGGGTACTGGGGGGAGGGATGTTGCAGGATGTTTAATGTCGGTAGAATAGTCGTCAGCGAGAAGGAGAGAGGTGGTGGGGTCTGTGTTCAGGCGACAGGATTTTTGGTTTAAATTTTAATTCGAGGGAGTGGCGAAGTAAACAGCGAATTGTTTGTTATGGTCATTTGTCTCTGACACACTCTGCAAATACAGAGTAGTGGTCCCATATTTGCAGACACTATTATGTTCTTTGTGCCGGATTTGGAATGTTCTACCAGTCTGCTCCACGTTCCTACCATCAAATGTGTAGCACTGCAATTGATATGCACTTGTTTTCTGGTATAAGTCTACGATTCTTAAGAGTTTTGGGATGTACTTTTGGATAGAATTGCCTGTTCTGTATGTTGTGTTTATGCCTTCTCTTCTGAAAACATTGCTGATTTTTGTGTGAGTTTGTGTTTGTATGTCGTCGAGTAATATCTCGTGCCTTCTCTTGTATTTTCTTGATTAATTTGTGTTGTTGTGGTGTTGCGTCTGTTTGTTTGTGATACGTTATGGTTTTTGCCTTCGTTTGTTATTGTGTTTCTTAGTCTTTGAATTTTTTTGTTTAGCTTCGTGACCACGATACAGTTTTACCCCTTTTTTCGAGTGTCTGCATTGCAGTATATAGTTTATTTACGTAATTTTCTCTCTTTGATGGTATTGTGTTACAAAGCCTGTGTCGAAGTTCTGTTTGTCACTGTGCGTGTGCGTGATACGAAGTTTGGTGGATGATTGTACCAGTCGCTTGTTTACAGTAAATTTCCAATACGCACTTGTTATTTTGCTTTTTAATTTGATTATCATCTTTTTGTGTTATTTTTTTAAAATATACTGTATCTTGTGAGCGCCAGAAAGTACGCTACTGGCTATTGAAATTGCTACACCAAGAAGAAATGCAGATGATAAACAGGTATTCATTGGACAAATATATTATACTAGAAGTGACATGTGATTACATTTTCACGCAATTTGGGTGCATAGATCCTGAGAAATCAGTACCCAGAACAACCACCTCTGGCCGTAATAACGGCCTTGATACGCCTGTGCATCGAGTCAAACAGAGCTTGGATGGCGCGTACAGGTACAGGTGTCCATGCAGCTTGAACACGATACCACAGTTCATCAAGAGTAGTGACTGGCGTATTGTGACGAGCCAGTTGTTCGGCCACCATTGACCAGACGTTTTCAATTGGTGAGAGATCTGGAGAATGTGCTGGCCAGGGCAGCAGTCCAACATTTTCTGTAGCCAGAAAGGCCCGTACAGGACTGCAACATGCGGTCGTGCATTATCCTGCTGAAATGTAGGGTTTCGCAGCGATCAAATGAAGGGTAGAGGCACGGATCGTAACACATGTGAAATGTAACTTCCACTGTTCAATGTGCCGTCAATGCGAACAAGAGGTGACGGAGACGTGTAGCCAATGGCACCCCATACCATCACGCTGGGTGATACGCCAGTATGTCGATGACGAATATATGCTTCCAATGTGCGTTCGCCGCGATGTCGCCAAACACGGACACGACCATCACGATGCTGTAAACAGAACCTGGATTCATCCGAAAAAATGACGTTTTGCCATTCGTGCACCCAGGTTCGTCGTTGAGTACACAATCGAAGGCGCTCCTGTCTGTGATGCAGGATCAAGGGTAACTGCAGGCATGGTCGCCCAGCTGATAGTCCATGCTGCTGCAAACGTCGTCGAACTGTTCGTACATATAGTTGTTGTCTTGCAAAGGTCCCCATCTGTTGACTCAGGGACCGAGACGTGGCTGCACGATCCGTTACAGCCATGGGGATAAGATGCCTGTCATCTCGCCTGCTAGTGATACGAATACGTTGGGATCCAGCACGGCGTTCCGTATTACCCTCTTAAACCCACCGATTCCATATTCTGCTAACAGTCATTGGATCCCGACCAACGCGAGCAGCAATGTCACGATAAGATAAACCGCAATCGCGATAGGCTACAACCCGACCTTTATGGAAGTCGGATACGTGATGGTACGCATTTCTCCTCCTTACACGAGGCGTCACAACAGGCAACGCCGGTCAACTGCTGTTTGTGTATGAGAAATCGGTTGGAAACTTTCCTCGTGTCACCACGTTGTAGGTGTCGCCACCAGCGCCAACCTTGTGTGAATGCTCTTAAAAGCTGATCATTTGCTTATCACAGCATCGTCTTCCTGTCAGTCAAATTTCGCGTCTGTAGCACGTCATCTTAGTTGTGTAGCAACTTTAATGGCCAGTAGTGACTGATAAACGAGCAAGTAATCATCAACTATATGTCAACATTAACAAATTTATCTCTGGGCTGGAGCGTGCCTCAAGTGTAAAAGACTGCTGGACAAAGCACTGGATGGATATGTATTTGTAGAAAAGTTCATGATCGGAGAGATCCTATATGGTATACAACCACTGCAAAGAAACATCTAAGGAAACAGATACTGCTGCTCAGTAGGTAAAACGAAGCGTACGGCTGTAAACAAACAGACGCGGAATGAAATTCATTTGCCTGCCAAAAAGACAACACTTGAAGTCTTCTAAACTACCGTAGCAGAATCTTACCGAAAGATCTCTGTCAAAACACAAAGTAATCCTCCTCATTTAAGTTAGTGTCCAGACGCTAATGAATGACAGCGGAATCGAACCTGACGGTAGCAAAGCAAAAGCAGAAACTCTGAACTTCTGTTTCGAATGCTTCTTCTTATAGGATCCAATGTTAAAGATTTATTCGACTATGGCGTTTTTACCACATTCAATCCGAAAAGGTGTTTTCCTTCTTTTTATCAGTAGTTCGTAATCGCCAGGACAACGTAGTTAGGTGTTACTGGTTCTCTGACATTTTCGATTTACGATAACATTACCAGCTGTGGATAATGGTATACGTAATTCCTGTGAAATATTCAAATTCGCGGCCAGTTCCGAATCAGTTGAATTCATCTGACTGAAAATACATGCCCACTATCGACATGAGTGTTTGTACTTTTATACATGCGGGAACGTTTCTTGACAAAAACAGTTATTAACGGGACGCACAAAGACTTTGAACAAGCAGTATGTTTGGCGCATGGGAAATAGATGGAAAGGGAGCCACGTATCTGAAGAAAGCATCCTTATGAAGGCACTTTTATTTCAACAGGCTATTCGAAAGTCCCCGATTGATTGTCAGCAAAACCAGCTTCGTGACGCATGTAAACTGGATACTCGCCATGAGGTGTACCGTGTACTTACATAACTACATCTGCAGCAGCCTCCTTTCCTGTTATAACGATGCCTGCAAGTGCATTCGACCTTGAGCGATAGGTGCCACCAGATGTCGGTTGCATTCTAACAGACGTTTCTGGCTTACAGAATATTTTAAAAATAAGTTTCACGACCAGCCGTGCGCCCCTTCATGATTCACATTGGAAGCAGTATTGCTACTGTTGCACACGTTTTCTACAATCCATTGTACAGTGCACGACGATTGATATTTTGCACTATTTTTCTATTCGATTTCATTTGCAGATAGAGGGAGAAAAAAGTTATTACACGACTTAAATTTTCTTATACTGATGATCGTAGAAGTAACAGCATACTACTGATTCTATAACGCAGCGGTTCTCAAACTTTTTTGGCAGCAGAATACTTTTAAAATAATAATTTTTGGGGAGAACTAAAAAACTAAAATCTGGTTTTATGTTCATATTTTATTTATAATCATTTAACGAAAATCATATGAAAATTCATACATAACAAATTACCCATGTCTGCAACAATATACAAAGTGATACATAATAATACAATACGCAAAATTGATTCCATAGTAAATTGATAAAATTGTCTTCATTTAATGTTAGGTATAAAGCTGTTTTTTTTTTTTTTAACAAACTGTTCAACGTCAGGATTGACAGAACACGGATGTCAGGTTCATCAAGAAGTGTATTGCAATATTCTATCTTTATAGCTGCACATGCTGAGAACCCCGTTTGACACAAGTGCGTTGTTGGGAACGGGAGCAGAGACAGAGCCTGTGTGGTAAGCTCTAGATTTTTTTCATGAACCCTGCACTGACATTGTTTTGAAAAATTATTCCATGCTTGAATCTGATATCCTACCTAAAAAGGATTCAGAGGTTTCACTTGACATACTTTCTTGCTTCTGCAAATTCGATACAAAACGATTCCGGATCTATGAATTTATTTTCAGTTTTGCAAAGTACGCCTCAAAACATGCGAGCATGTCATGCAGACATTGGGCCAATTCTTCCAGTATTTCATTAGATAGTTCTGCTTTTTCATCAACGAACACATTTAGTGTTAAAAAGCTTTCTAATTCTCTCTCGATAACGCAAACAATCCAAAAATCTAATTTTTTTGCGTTGGTTGTTTTTTATTAATATTGAAAACTGCAGTCTGTTTTCCTTGTAAAAGTAAATTTAATTAATTAATTTTTCCAAATAAAACTGCCAAAGTATCTTGCCTGAACAATCTAGTTACTTCGCTCAAACCACCTTTTAATTCAAAGGAAATATCAGTCATAAAAGCTTCTAATTCAGCTCTGAATAAGCTTATTAAGGTATTATTCTGAGACAACGAAGTAACGTCGGTGTGGAACACTTGTGTTTCATGTGTGCTCCCACAATCTTCACACAATACTGAAAACAATCGGCACTGAAAAAGACGTGATTTAACGTAATTGGTTATCTTTACTGCTTCATCAAGAAACAGTTTTACATTTGGAGGCGCTTCTTTATGACGAGTGCTTGTCTATACAGGATAGAGTGGCTGACACTGCAGTTTGGTGCTTTACTTTTTATTAGTGTTATCGCTTCTGCTGTTTTGCCAGTCACGCTTGGCCTCAACTGTACAAACATCTATACAAGTATTCCAATCGAAATGGTTTATTTTAAAAGGAAGTTAATCGTGTTAAAAATTTCTGTTCCAGTAAGTTGGCAGTGATGTGCACATAAGCAAGTCTTCTTCGAGTGAATGTTTATGTGGATATCATACAATTATCAGCAATATGGCCAGTCCAGCAATAGCGGTCGACTCATCCATTTGCAAGGCGAATTCATTGTGTTGAAGGCGACCGACTAGATCTTGTTTGATATCGAGATCCATAATACGAGCCGGGCGAAATGGCCGTGCGGTTCTAGGGGCTGCAGTCTGGAACCGCGAGACCGTTACGGTCGCAGGTTCGAATCCTGCCTCGGGCATGGATGTGTGTGATGTCCTTAGGTTAGTTAGGTTTAAGTAGTTCTAAGTTCTAGGTGACTAATGACCTCAGAAGTTGAGTCCCATAGTGCTCAGAGCCATTTGAACCATAATACGACGCGAAACTGTATCGTTCGAAAACACCTCTGTAGAAAGATTCTTTGCAGACTTTTCATCGAGCATACATTGTGTTGTGTCTGCCACATTGCCACATACGGATTTGTTAAATTCTCGGCGATAGGGTGCCCTCTTGTCAAACCGATAGCTGGTCAAATACGATACTTTATGGCTTGTTCATTCACAGTTTGGGTCGCATACTTCAGTTTTTTGACTTCTAAGGAAATGCTAAGAGCCGGCCGTAGTGGCCAAGCGGTTCTAGGCGCTACAGTCTGGAACCGCGGGACCGCTACAGTCGCGGGTTCGAATCCTGCGTCAGGCATGGATGTGTGTGATGTCCTTAGGTTAGTTAGGTTTAAGTAGTTCTAAGTTCTAGGGAACTGATGACCTCAGAAGTTAAGTCCCATAGTGCTCAGAGCCATTTGAACCAAATGCTAAGGATTGCACCAGTGGTGCAGGTGTAGCGTCTTCACTAAAACTGAGAACATCCTTGGCCTCAGGTTCGAACTACTCCATTTCTTGAATCTTGAATAAAAATCTTCAGCAATGGAGGCCGAAGATTTCCATTATAAGAGCTCGCAATCATTCTGCCAACGGTCTTGTCAATGAAAGCGGAAGAGTGGACAGAATTTCAGGGCACTCTCTTCCCTTGTGGTGGGAAACTGCAATCAGCAATGAGGATGCAGAAAAAACTAAAACCACTGCATTAAAGACATATAATGGGTACTCACAGGAACTGTAACTGAAAAAGTGTCATGATGATCTCTCCACTGGCAAAAGATTCTGGACAAGTGTTTCATTCGGATCTCCGGGAGGGGACTGCTAAGGGAGAGGTAACCGTGAGAAAAAGACTGAATAATCAACGAAAGGATAAGGTTCTAGGGGTCGGGGCATCGAATGTCAAAAGTTTGAACGTAGTAGGGAAGCTATAAAATCTGCATAGGGAAATGCTAAGGCTCAACGTAGATATAGTGCAGACCACTGAAGCAAATCGGATAGAAGACGAGGATTTCTGGACAGGAAAGTACAAGATAATATCGACAGCAGTAGAAAATGATGTAACGGGAGTAGGGTTTGTTAAGAATTGAGCGAAGAGTTATTATTAACAGTTCAGTGACAGGGTTGCTCTCGTCAGAATCGAGAGCAAACCAACGCCGACAATAATAGTTCAACTGTACACTCCGACATCACAAGCATAAGACGACGAGATAGAGTATTTGAGGATACTGCACGGGTTATTCAGTATGTAAAGGGAGGTGGAAATCTAATAGTCATGAGGGACTGATGTTGTAGGGGGCGAAATAGAAGAGACGGGTTTCTTTTGCGTGTGTCATCAGTTTTTTTTACTGGTTTGATGCGGCCCGCTACGAATTTCTCTCCGATGCCAAACTTTTCATTACAGAGTAGCGCTTGAACCCTAGGAGAGGGTTACAAGAAATTGTGAGATTGGTAATAGGAATGAAAGAAGAGAAAGACTAATTGAGTTCAACAATAAATTTCCGGTAGTAATAGCGAATACTGTGTTCAAGAATCACAAGAGAAGGAGATATATTTGGAAAAGGCCGGGAGGTATGGGAAGATCCCCTTTAGATTACATCATAGTCTTACAGAGATTTCGAAATGAGATATTGCGTTGTAAGGCCAACCCAAGAGCAGATATAGACGCTGAACACAAATTAGTAATTATGAGGAAAAGGCTGAAGTTTAAGAGACTGGTCACGAAGAATCAATGTGCAAAGAAGTGGGATGTGGCGGTACTGAGGAATGAAGAGATACGCTTGAAGCTCTCTGAGGTTATAGATACTACGATAATGAATAGTTCGGTAGACATTCAGTTGAAGAGTATTCGCATCTCTAAAAAGGGCACTCACAGAAGTTGGAAAGAAAGACTTAGGTACAAGGAAAGTAACTGCGAAGAAACCTTGTGCAACAGAAGAAATACTTCAGATGATCGCCGAAAGAAGAAAGCACAAAATGGCCAAGGAAATTGAGGAACAAGGAAATATATGTCACTTAAAGTAGACGCTTAAAGTAGTAAATGAGTTTTGCTATTTGGGGAGCAAAATAACTGATGATGGTCGAAGTAGAGAGGATATAAAATGTAGACTGGCAATGGCAAGGAAAGCGTTTCTGAAGAAGAAAAATGTGTTAACATCGAGTATAGATTTAAATGTCACGAAGTCGTTTCTGAAAGTATTTGTATGGAGTGTAGCCATGTATGGAAGTGAAACGTGGACGATAAATAGTTTAGAAAAGAAGAGAATAGAAGCTTTCGAAATGTGGTGCTACAGAAGAATGCTGAAGATTAGATGGGTAGATCACATAACTAATGAGGAGGTATTGAATAGAATTGGAGAGAAGAGAAATTTGTGGCACAACTTGAAGAAGGGATCGGTTGGTAGAACATATTCTGAAGCATGAAGGGATCACCAATTTAGTATTGGAGGGCAACGTGGAGGGTAAAAATTGTAGAGGGAGACCAAGAGATGAATACACTAAACAGATTCAGAAGGATGTACGTTGCAGTAGGTACTGGGAGATGGAGAAGCTTGCACAGAATAGAGTAGCATGGAGAGCTGCATCAAACCAGACTCTGGACTGAAAACCACACACACACACACACACACACACAAACACACACATGCGAAGAACTCGAAAAAGAAGTGTTTTTCAAAAGCACTGACTCGGCATGTAGAAAAGTCCAAACAACCTCTGGCAAAACTAAACCAAAGGCGGTAACATTAAGAGCGCAACGGGGATCCCACTGTTAAGTGCAGAGCAGAGAGTGGATAGACGGAAAGAGGACATTTTAGGTCTTTGTAAGGGGTAGGACCTGTCTGATGACGTAATAAAAGAATAAACAGGAGTCAGCAGGAAAAATACAGGTGTAACGTTAGCAGTATGTGAGCGACTTATTCGTCTACCTATGGCTGATACTGAGCAGAGGTGAATTTACTTGCTCGGCTGTATATGAGACGGTGGGATGGGGCATAAAGCGGGCACCCCAGAGACAGTGAGCGTGTCACCAGAAATGGGTAAATCCCAGAACTGGGAATTTGCACGGCTGATTCTCGCACTGCCACTGTGCAAAAAATGCTTCAGGAAATGGCGGAATGTCAGACACGCTTAAAGATGGCCAAGTTGCAGCTCTTTCAGATTCGACAATAACTCACATCAAATACACTACTGGCCGTTAAAATTGCTACACCAAGAAGAAATGCAGATGATAAACGGGTATTCATTGGACAAATATATTATACGAGAACTGGCATGAGATTACATTTTCACGCAATTTGGGTGCATAGATCCTGAGAAATCAGTACCCAGAACAACCACATCTGGCCGTAATAACGGCCTTGATACACCTGGGCATTGAGTCAAACAGAGCTTGGATGGCGTGCACAGGTACAGCTGCCCATGCAGCTTCAACACGATACCACAGTTCTTCAATAGTAGTGATTGGCGTATTGTGACGAGCCAGTTGATCGGCCACCATTGACCAGACGTTTTCAGTTGGTGAGAGATCTGGAGAATGTGCTGGCCAGGGCAGCAGTCGAACATTTTCTGTATCCAGAAAGGCCCGTACAGGACCTGCAACATGCGGTCGTGCATTATCCTGCTGACATGTAGGGTTTCGCAGGGATCGAATGAAGGGTAGAGCCACGGGTCGTAACACATCTGAAATGCAACGTCCACTGTTCAAAGTGCCTGGACGGTGGACGGCCGCCGTCATACGTGTAACCAATGCCCCCCATACCATCACGCCGGGTGGTACGCCAGTATGGCGATGACGAATACACGCTTCCAATGTGTGTTCACCGCGATGTCGCCAAACACGGACACGACCATCATGATGCTGTAAACAGAATTTGGATTCATCCGAAAAAATGACGTTTTGCCATTGGTGCACCCAGGTTCGTCCTTGACTACACCATCGCAGGCTCTCCTGTCTGTGATGCAGCGTCAAGAGTAACCGCAGCCATGGTCTCCGAGCTGATAGTCCGTGCTGCTGCAAAAGTCCTGGAGATGGTTTTTGTCTTACAAACGTCACCATCTGTTGACTCAGGGATCGAAACGTGGCTGCACGATCCGTTATAGCCATGCCTGTCATCCCGACTGCTAGTGATACGAGGCCGCTGGGATCCAGCAAGGCGTTCCGTATTATCCTCCTGAACCCATCGATTCCATATTCTGCTAACAGTCACTGGATCTCGACCACTGAGCGGCTGATCCCGGCGGAGGTTCGAGTCCTCCCTCGGGCATGGGTGTTTGTGTTTGTCCTTGATCTCGATCAACGTGATAACAATGTCACGATACGATAAACCGCAATCGCGATAGGCTACAATCCGACCTTTATCAAAGTCGGAAACGTGTTGGTACGCATTTCTCCTCCTTACACGAGGCATCACAGCCACGTTTCACCAGGCAGCGCCGGTCAACTGCTGTTTGTATATGAGAAATCGGTGGGAAACTTTCCTCATGTCAGCACGTTGTAGGTGTCGCCACCGGCGCCAACCTCATGTGGCATGCTTACAATTGCTTCGCCTCCTACTTTAAGAACAGAAAGCAGAAGGTAATCCTCCGCAATATTGAGAGTGGTAATGATGTTCAGTCCCAATGGGGCACTGTTAAATGGGGCGTTCCCCAAGGGTCGGTGCTGGGGCCACTGCTGTTTCTTATTTATATAAATGATATGCCTTCTAGTATTACAGGTGATTCAAAAATATTTCTGTTTGCTGATGACACCACCTTGGTAGTGAAGGATCTTGTGTGTAATATTGAAACATTATCAAATAATGTAGTTCATGATATAAGTTCGTGGCTTGTGGAAAATAATTTGATGCTAAATCACAGTAAAACTCAGTTTTTACAGTTTCTAACTCACAATTCAACAAGAACTGACATTTTAATCAGACAGAATGGGCATGTTATAAGCGAGACGGAACAGTTCAAGTTCCTAGGCGTATGGATAGATAGTAAGTTGTTGTGGAAAGCCCATGTTCAGGATCTTGTTCAGAAACTAAATGCCGCTTTATTTACCATTAGAACAGTATCTGAAATAAGTGACATTTCAACACGAAAAGTAGTATACATCGCATATTTTCATACGCTTATGTCATATGGTATTATTTTTTGGGGTAATTCTTCTGATTCAAAAAGGGTATTTTTGGCTCAAAAACGGGCTGTTCGAGCTATGTATGGCGTAAGTTCGAAAACCTCTTGTCGACCCCTATTCAATAGTCTGGGAATTTTGACATTGCCCTCACAGTATGTATTTTCTTTAATGTCGTTTGTTGTTAGTAATATTAGCTTATTCCCAAGAGTTAGCAGCTTTCACTCAGTTAATACTAGGCAGAAATCAAATCTGCTTGTGGAATGCACTTCCTTGACTCTTGTGCAGAAAGGAGTGAAGTATTCTGCTGCATCCATTTTCAATAAGCTACCACAAGAACTCAAAAACCTTAGCAGTAGCCCAAACACTTTTAAGTCCAAACTGAAGAGTTTCCTCATGGCTCACTCCTTCTATTCTGTCGAGGAGCTCCTGGAAGAGCTAAAAAATTAAGCAAATTCCAGTGTTACATTCTTGATTTTCTTTATTTAAACTAACGACTTGTCGCCTGAATATGTTTCTTATATTTCATTTCATTCTGTTTCTACAATCGTGTTATAATTTCATGTATTGACTCGTTCCATGACCATGGAGACTTCTCCTAAATGTAGTCCCACGGAACAATAAATAAATAAATAAATAAATAAATAAATAAAAAGAATTAAATGATCTGCTGAACGGAATGAACAGTCTAATGAGTACACAGTATGGTTTGATCGTAAATCGGAGAAAGACGAAGGTAATGAGAAGTAGTAGAAATGAGAACAGCGAGAAACTTAACATCTGGATTGATGGTCACGAAGTCAATAAAGTTAAGGAATTCTGCTACCTAGGCAGTAAAATAACCAATGACGGACGGAGCAAGGAGGACATCAAAAGCAGACTCGCTATGGCAAAAAAGGCATTTCTGGCGAATAGAAGTCTACTGATATCAAACACCGGCCTTAATTTGAGGAAGAAATTTCTGAGGATGTACTTCTGGAGTACAGCATTGTATGGTAGTGAAACATGGACTGTGGGAAAACCGGAACAGAAGAGAATCGAAGCATTTGAGATGTGGTGCTATAGACGAATGTTGAAAATTAGGTGGACTGATAAGGAGCATGAAAGGGAAGCAGTGGTTGGGAAGGCAGTGAGACAGGGTTGTAGCCTCTCCCCGATGTTATTCAATCTGTACATTGAGCAAGCAGTAAAAGAAACAAAAGAAAAATTCGGGGTGGGTATCAAAATCCATGGAGAAAAATAAAAACTTTGAGGTTCGCCGTTGACATTGTAATTCTGTTAGAGACAGCAAAGGACTTGGAAGAGCAGTTGTACGGAATGGACATCAACAAAAGCAAAACGAGGATAATGGAACGTAGTTGAATTAAGTCAGGTGATGCTGAGGGAATTAGATTAGGAAATGAGACGCTTAAAGTAGTAAAGGAGTTTTGCTGTTTGGAGAGCAAAATAACTGATGATGGTCGAAGTAGAGAGGATATAAAATTTAGACTGGCAATGGCAAGGAAAGCTATTCTGAAGAAGGGGAATTTGTTAACATTGAGTATATATTTAAGTGTCAAGAAGTCGTTTCTGAAAGTATTTGAATGGAGTGTAGCCATGTATGGAAGTGAAACGTGGACGATAAATACACTCCTGGAAATGGAAAAAAGAACACATTGACACCGGTGTGTCAGACCCACCATACTTGCTCCGGACACTGCGAGAGGGCTGTACAAGCAATGATCACACGCACGGCACAGCGGACACACCAGGAACCGCGGTGTTGGCCGTCGAATGGCGCTAGCTGCGCAGCATTTGTGCACCGCCGCCGTCAGTGTCAGCCAGTTTGCCGTGGCATACGGAGCTCCATCGCAGTCTTTAACACTGGTAGCATGCCGCGACAGCGTGGACGTGAACCGTATGTGCAGTTGACGGACTTTGAGCGAGGGCGTATAGTGGGCATGCGGGAGGCCGGGTGGACGTACCGCCGAATTGCTCAACACGTGGGGCGTGAGGTCTCCACAGTACATCGATGTTGTCGCCAGTGGTCGGCGGAAGGTGCACGTGCCCGTCGACCTGGGACCGGACCGCAGCGACGCACGGATGCACGCCAAGACCGTAGGATCCTACGCAGTGCCGTAGGGGACCGCACCGCCACTTCACAGCAAATTAGGGACGCTGTTGCTCCTGGGATATCGGCGAGGACCATTCGCAACCGTCTCCATGAAGCTGGGCTACCGTTAGGCCGTCTTCCGCTCACGCCCCAACATCGTGCAGCCCGCCTCCAGTGGTGTCGCGACAGGCGTGAATCAAGGGACGAATGGAGACGTGTCGTCTTCAGCGATGAGAGTCGCTTCTGCCTTGGTGCCAATGATGGTCGTATGCGTGTTTGGCGCCGTGCAGGTGAGCGCCACAATCAGGACTGCATATGACCGAGGCACACAGGGCCAACACCCGGCATCATGGTGTGGGGAGCGATCTCCTACACTGGCCGTACACCACTGGTGATCGTCGAGGGGACACTGAATAGTGCACGGTACATCCAAACCGTCATCGAACCCATCGTTCTACCATTCCTAGACCGGCAAGGGAACTTGCTGTTCCAACAGGACGATGCACGTCCGCATGTATCCCGTGCCACCCAACGTGCTCTAGAAGGTGTAAGTCAACTACCCTGGCCAGCAAGATCTCCGGATCTGTCCCCCATTGAGCATGTTTGGGACTGGATGAAGCGTCGTCTCACGCGGTCTGCACGTCCAGCACGAACGCTGGCCCAACTGACGCGCCAGGTGGAAAAGGCATGGCAAGCCGTTCCACAGGACTACATCCAGCATCTCTACGATCGTCTCCATGGGAGAATAGCAGCCTGCATTGCTGCGAAAGGTGGATGTACACTGTACTAGTGCCGACATTGTGCATGCTCTGTTGCCTGTGTCTATGTGCCTGTGGTTCTGTCAGTGTGATCATGTGATGTATCTGACCCCAGGAATGTGTCAATAAAGTTTCCCCTTCCTGGGACAATGAATTCACGGTGTTCTTATTTCAATTTCCAGGAGTGTAGTTTGGGCAAGAAGAGAGTAGAAGCTTTCGAAATGTGGTGCTACAGAAGAATGCTTAAGATTAGACGGGTAGATCACATAACTAATGAGGAGGTATTGAATAGGATTGAAGAGAAGAGAAGTATGTGGCACAACTTGATAAGAAGAAGGGATCAGTTGGTGGGACATGTTCTGAGGCATCAGGGGATTACAAATTTAGCATTGGAGGGCAGCGTGGGGGGTAAAAATCGTAGAGGGAGACCAGGAGATGAATACACTAAGCAGATTCAGAAGGATGTAGGTTGCAGTAAGTACTGGGAGATGAAGATGCTTGCACGGGATAGAGTAGCATGGCGAGCTGCATCAAACCAGCCTTAGCACTGAAGACCACAACAACAACAACATGTTTGTTCTTGTTTCAAACCTAGGTACCCTAATATGAAATTACATTCATTTGACGGTGTTGCATTCCTTACCATAAATAGCCTAAGGCGGATTTTCCTCCATATGACCATGCATTTTTCAGTAATTTTTTAACATTTGTGAGTATAAATTTATAGCTTGGAGGATATTGTGAATAAATTTCAGGTAACTGTTTTGGCCGCCCAGAAACTCATTTTTTTTTTCACCGGAAAACACCTGCGTCTGAGATATTTTTATTACCTAGAGTAGCCACGCGAAGCGTACCAGTCACTAACTGATACATACGGCGGAGACAGCAGAACTATTCACAGTCTGCCACAAAAATACCGGTCTTCGCGTTTATGCAACACTGTTACGAGAGAACTACGTCAGTTGTCTTCCAGTATTTCCACTCTGGTTCTCTGATCATCTGCGTTACACTTCAGCATAGGCTATACGAATAGTTACGTTCCTAACATTGCGTCTCAGCATTACTTCGACGCCTTTCATAGGGCAGACAGAATATTAGAGAAGTGCTCTAAAATATGTCGCGTTAGAGACTTATGTGTAGTTTACTCAACAGAAATCAAGCCTTCAATTCTCAATCCGTACTGCTGCTTTCTGGTGTGTTTCATAATGCTTCTCTTTGTAAGGTGACTCCCAGCACCATAAACAACGGGACAGGCTCCGAACGTTTAGTACTATTTTCGTAATTACTTACTATTTTCATCTTTGTTTAGTTTCTGCCCCTTCTATTATACGGTGGGTATAAAACATATAGTCGGGATTACATTTCGTGCACCTTTAAGGGAGGCGACCCTACTCACATCATCTGTCCCAGGTGCGGATGATGCAAGTTGGGTTGCCTCTCTTAAAATGCCTCAAATACTTACTGGGCCACTTATATTTCGCCCACCCTATATAATAATTCGAATCCCAAAGAAAGCAGGTGTTGACAGATGTAAAATATTTCTGAACTATCAGTTTAATAAGTCACAGCCGCAAAATACTAACGTGAATTCTTTACAGACGAATGGAAAAACAGGTAGTAGCGGACCTCGGGGACGATCAGTTTGGATTCCGTAGAAATACTGGAACACGTGAGGCAATACTGACCTTACGACTCACCTTAGAAGAAAGATTAAGGAAAGGCAAACCTACATTTCTAGCATTTGTAGACTTAGAGAAAACTTTTGACAATGTTGACTGGAGTACTCTCTTTCAAATTCTAAAGGTGGCAGCGGTAAAATACAGGGAGCGAAAGGCTATTTACAATTTGTACAGAAACCAGATGGCAGTTATAAGAGTCGAGGGGCATGAAAGGGAAGCAGTGGTTGGGAAAGGAGTGAGACAGGGTTGTAGCCTCTCCCCGATGTTATTCAATCTGTACATTGAGCAAGCAGTAAAGGAAACAAAAGAAAAGTTCGGAGTAGGTATTAAAATCCATGGCGAAGAAATAAAAACTTTTAGGTTAACCGATGACATTGTAATTCTGTCAGAGACAGCAAAGTACTTGGAAGAGCAGTTTAACGGAATGGACAGTGTCTTGAAAGGAGGATATAAGATGAACATCAACAAAAGCAAAACGAGGATAATGGAATGTAGTCGAATTAAGTCGGGTGATGCTGAGGGAATTAGATTAGGAAATGAGACACTTAAAGTAGTAAAGGAGTTTTGCTATTTGGGGAGCAAAATAACTGATGATGGTCGAAGTAGAGAGAATATAAAATTTAGACTGGCAACGGCAAGGAAAGCGTTTGTGAAGAAGAGGAATTTGTTAACATCGAGTATAGATTTGAGTGTCAGGAAGTGGTTTCTGAAAGTATTTGTATGGAGTCTAGCCATGTATGGAAGTGAAACGTGGACGATAAATAGTTTGGACAAGAAGAGAATAGAAGCTTTCGAAATGTGGTGCTACAGAAGAATGCTGAAGATTAGATGGATAGATCACATAACTAATGAGGAGGCATTGAATAGGATTGGGGAGAAGAGGAGTTTGTAGCACAACTTGACTAGAAGAAGGGATCGGTTGGTAGGACATGTTTTGAGGCATCAAGGGATCACCAATTTAGTATTGGAGGGCAGCGTGGAGGGTAAAAATCGTAGAAGGGGACCAAGAGATGAATACACTAAGCAGATTCAGAAGGATGTAGGTTGCAGTACGTACTGGGAGATGAAGGAGCTTGCACGGCATAGATTAGCATGGAGAGCTGCATCAAACCAGTCTCAGGACTGAAGACCACAACAACAACATTGTCACCAGCCAAAGGTAACTAAGTGCAAGTAAGTAATAGCCAAACGAATAGAACAACCAGTCTCTCTCCTCTCGACACCTGCACAAAAAACAAAGCCGTGTGATGCCCATGGCGAACGTATCAAAGGGAAACTGCAACGACTGTGGTTTCTTACTGTCAACAGGTAATAAACGAAACAGTCATATTCGCAGAAATGCAAAAAACTTAAATTCTTATTTTTTATAGTGATTGAATATACAACTACTGCCCCATAAACCAAAAACGAGGAAACCGTCGTGGCATCATTTTTCACATAAGTAGGTTGAGTTAAACATAGTAACGAATAGAAAAATCATGAAAAGCAAGCATATTTCACTCAGGTTGTTCGCAGTTAACTAAAATCAGACACCACACATACAGATACGAGGGCTATTCGGAAAGTTAGGAACGATAGGTCGCGAAATGGAAACCACAGTGAAAATCAAAACTGTTTTATTTGCAACAGTTAGCTACAACTTCCAGCTTCTTATGTCCATAGTCGCCGATCCGACTTAGACGTTTGTCGTAGCGTTCTACCAACAATCCAATACCCTCGTTACAGAAGGCAGCCGCCAGTGCTTTCCGCCAATTCTCTACGCTGGCCTACAGCTCGTTGTCTGTGCCAAAATGTTGTCTTCATAGCCAGCGGTTTATGTGAGCAGAGATGAAACTCAGAGGGAGACAATTATGGGCTGTATTGTGGGTAATCAAACATTTACGATTAAAAACGATCAAGCAGCACCTTCATTGCCCGTGCGGAATTCGGCTGAGAATCGTCTTGAAGAAAGCCGGCCGCTGTGGCCGAGCGGTTCTAGGCGCTGTAACCGTGCGACCGCTACGGTCGCAGGTTCGAATCCTGCCTAGGGTATGGATGTGTGTGACGTCCTTGGGTTAGTTACGTTTAAGCAGTTCGAAGTCCTAGGGGACTAATGACCTCAGATGTTAAGTCCCATAGTGCTCAGAGCCATTTGAGCCATTTTGTCTTGAAGAAGAAAACGCACGTCAGTTATGTAATGTTGGTTGCATAGCTTCAGGCGAAATTCCTCAGCAGACCAAGGCGGGAGACACTATTGTTCTAGTTATCTTTATGTGCTCCCTGTGAGCTCAGAACTAAAAAGAACGACGTAACACGATCGACGGGCACACTAGAAACACTGCCCAACACACCTGTGCAAAACTTCATCGAATTTTCAGTGTAGTTTCCATTTCACAATAGATCGTTCCTTACTTTCCGAATAACCCTCGTATATAGGGTGATTTTTTCTACCGTGTACAAACCCTAGGGATTGATCGATGAGATGATACGGAACAAAAAAGTTCTAATGAACGTATGTCCGGAAATTCATGGTTCCCATGCTAGATACCATTTATTAAATCAATCATTGACACATAGATTGCGGTCTAATACACGCTTTACCATGCAGGCACAGTACAGTATGTATTGGAAATGGTTTCCATGTGCCTCAACGCATGAGTGTACACGCCATAGCATGTTCTGTCTCACACGTTCACGTTCACATAGGCCAGGCTGCATCCGAAGAGTGTCAAAGGCAGCGTGAATGTGCGGCCCCAGTGTCTCCACATCTGGAATGGGTTCTGCATGCAGGATACTTTTGAGATGGTCCCATAACCAGATATCGCACGGGTTAAGACCCAGTGATCGGGGAGAACCATGCAACCGGACCCCGTCGCCCGGTCCATTGACCAGGGAAGACACAATTGAGATGCGTCCGGACGTTAACGGCAAAGTGGGCTGGAGCACCATTACAAATCTTCAGAGGCACTTCTTCCAGCAGGAGAGGCAAAGTCACCTGCAAGAAACGCCGATATTTACGGCCTGTTAAGGGACGAGGAAGGAAGACTGGTCCTAAAACACGGTCGCCAATTATCCCGGCCCACACATTCTGGCTGCGCCGATGCTGATGATTCGCTGTCGCAATACCATGGGGGTTCTTCATACTATGCCACAGATGACTGCTATGGAAACTGAAGATAGCACTGCGTGTGAAGATAGGCTCATCTGTGAATAAGATGTATGACACAAATCTCGGAATGCATGGTGAAGAAACCAGTGACAAAACTGCTCCCGACGTGGAAAGTCAGTCGCTAGTAAGCCCTGCACAAGCTGAATGTGAAAAGGGTAGTAACATCTGTCATGAAGAATCCTGCTTGGTACTGACACGGCAGCCGCCTTACACAGTGTTAATCATATTTTCCTTAAGCCTGCTGTCCGAACATTTCCTATATGTTCTTCATGACTTCCTACTTCCTGAAATGACCCTGTCTCAGACAAATGGCGAAACATTGAATGCGGTATTTTTTGTCGAGGGGTATACGTGTCCTCACACAAACATTCTGCCCGCCGATCGTTGCCAGTTGTCTTTCAGTAAGTAAACACCATGTTGGCATGCACTCGATTCGAATACGGAACCGTTGTGTACAACTTTGTATCACATCCACTACAAGGTGAGTCAGCAACAGAAGTGAATCGGACACAACATTACCAATTACTATGGCAGCAGCGGGCGCTGCGGCATGACGTAGAGGAACAGTACCACCCTCTAGGAGGGAACCACGCATACTGTCAATGTGGCTTCGAGGTACAGCGCACATTAGACTGTAGTCTCTGTAGCAAAGTATGATTGAATAAATGGTCTCTAGTTTGGAAACCATGCATTTCCAGACATAAGTTCATTAGACGTTTTTTGTTCCGTATCCTCTCATCGAGCAATCACTAGAGTCTGCACACGGGGGAAAAAATCACGCTGTGCAGGGTTATTCTGAATGATGGACCTATTTTCAAAACTTCGTATTTATTCAAGTACAAATCCAAAATGATTAAGCTTTATACCAATGAAAAGAGGAAGTTTCCAAGTTTTTTTTCATAGTGTTTCAAATCAATTTAATAAATTTAATAATTTGTAATAATTTATTATTAATTAGTGCTTTTTCCTTTTCACACACTCCCAGTCTGTTTAAATTCCTTAAAGCAACGGCTATTACTTTTGCAAGTTGGTGGTTGAATACCGAATTTGGTACGAAATGCCCGCTGCACTGTAATTTGCGCCTCGCTTTTGTAATTTGCGCCTCACTTTTCGCGAACTCAAGAACGCAGAAAACCTTGTGTTCCACAGTCGCCATCTCACTCACAACAGACAGTGAAACGGAATGAAGGTCCTATTGCCGCGCGAACTCTTACGGGCCGCTTCTGAAAACATCACCACCCTCCCGCCACCCCACGCCAAAAATTTTAAAACTTCCTCTTTTTGTTGGTATAAAGCTTGTTCTTTTTGGATTTGTTCTTGAATAACGAATTTTTGAAAATGGGTCCATAATTTAGAATAGCCCGACCAATATGCCGGAGATCAATGACAGAGAAGAATACAGAAAAAAATTAGAATGTCACCAGTAGAGCTGGCCGAGGTGGCCGAGCGGTTCTAGGCGCTACAATCTGGAACCGCGCGACCGCTACGGTCGCAGGTTCGAATTCTTCCTCGGGCATGGGTGTGTGTGATGTCCTTAGGTTAGTTTAAGTAGTTCTTAGGGGACTGATGACCTTTGAAGTTAAGGCCCATAATGCTCAGAGCCAATTTTTTTGTCACCAGTAGAGCCGACAGGAGAAACGGACACTGAAGATCTCGGAAGAAGAGCGGGAGAGAGAATGAAGAGGTTCTGGGAGAAGAAGAGCAGAATGCAGTCCACGAAGGGGCTACCCGTGGTACTACAGAGGCCGTAACGCAAGAAGAAGAAGAAGAAGAATAGCCATGTGTATGCATAGTGAGGGCTAATATGACCATTCAGAACAGAGCACTCTTCCCCAAGTCTCATGCGGGTCACCCAGTCTCGTGCGGGAATTAGCATGATGCGACGATGGAAAAGAGCTAGGTACCCCATTTTGGTAGTGCGCGGTAGATGGAAATTTGTATTGGGGAAGGCGTGCTTGGGTAGTCCGTGTTGTTGTCTAACCACTGTGCCATGGTGGCGTAGACGGTTGCTGCATCCCCTTAGAAAATACTGGCCTTGGTACAAATATCAGTTGCTGCCAATGAATTCTTTCATTTATCAAAAAAACTAAAAACCCGTCTCGATTGCGAAAAAAGCTCCTAGTGTTAAGTGTTAACCCAGGTTTCGGCGTAGATAACTACACCTTCTTCAGAACAACAATAAAACCCACAAGTGCCTAAGAAGACCTTTGTCGACGGTTAAAAGAACATCATAGCTATACATTTATAAACGAAAAAGAAAAGGAAAACACAAACAGTACATATGTACAAAGTCAAAACCACTACTTAACTTAATCGTGTACACTCCACCTCACTCCGGCCTATGTTCGATGGGCCATGACACGCCATAACTGTTTGTGTTTTCCTTTTCTTTTTCGTTTATAAATGTATAGCTATGGTGTTCTTTTAATCATTGACAAAGGTCCTCTTGTGGGTTTTATTGTTGTTCTGAAGATGGTGTAGTTATCTACGCCGAAACCTGGGTTAACACTTAACACTAGGTGCTTTTTTTCGCAATCGAGTTTAGTTTTTTTAATACAGGGCTTCCCAACGTGTGGTCCGAGAACCCCTTAGGAGTCCGCCGGCTCTTTCTAGGGGGTCCGCGGCCACCTTTCACCAAATTGTGTAAAATAATGAGTAAAATTATTGAATAAAAATGTGAAAATGAAATTCATCATTTTTTGTGTGTGTGTGTGTGTGTGTGAAAAACACGTGTACTTTTACTTCAGGTCGTATTCCCAAGCAGCCTTTGCGGTTCCTATAAGTGAGAACGAATACACAGTTTAGTGCCGGAGAATGCGGCTTCTCTGATCGACTGTTTCGCAACAATACGGGTGTCGTTTGTGAGCCGGCTCACGGCGCTAGATGTGCTGAAACGTTTTACCCATGCGCGAAGCGAGCTTTGTCGGATTTATTACGTGAAAACGCTGCAAGTACTCCATTGGTTGCAATATCCTGTGGAAGTGGAATAACCAAGAAGCGTAAGTACAGCGAAAGCTATTTAGAAATGGGATTTATGGAGACACAGAAGGGTAAAGCTCTGTGTGTAATTTGTGCGCTAGTCCTTCCGAACAGTTCAATGGTTCCAGTTAAATTGCACCGTCATTTTGAAGGTACTCACCCGGATTTCCAGGCTACACACATCGATTTTTCCAAAAGGAAGAGTGCTGAACTAGCTGCTTCACAGCACTGCATGAAAACTCTTGCAAAAACAATTAATAAAAATTCATTAAAAGCTTCTTTCTTGGTCAGTTATCGAATGGCAACAACAGGCAAAGCTCATACCATTGCAGAAAATCTCATAAAGCCGTGTGTTAATGATATTGTTTCTTGCATGCTAGACGAATTGGGAACATGGCATGTGCATTAAGAAGTTTTCAGTTCTCATGGGTTTCGCTCTGAAATTTAAAGTTACTGTTGTCTTGACTGACGAGGGGTCCGCCATGGATTTTCGACTGAAGAAGGGGTCCGCCAGCTGAAAAGGTTGGGAAGCCCTGTTTTAATATATTAACCAACGATTGCTGACGCGCTGCGATGTTGAAGGTTCTTAAATTCTTTCATTGCCCGAATTTGGCATATGTACCATACGACTTCTGTGAACAACATCCGAAGGACTGAAGTAAACATTTGGGCACACAGTGTCGATGTGTTTCCGTTCCGCTGTGCCTTGCAGGTGGTCGCGTGGAGTCAGCGTTACGTAAGGGTTACGTAACGCGGGCTCCCCTGGGTCAGTCAGGAAACGGTTGCACGCGGGCTGTGCCGCGCTGCGGGCGCCGATTGGTCGCTGCGGAGG
This sequence comes from Schistocerca nitens, assembly GCF_023898315.1. NCBI lineage: Eukaryota > Metazoa > Arthropoda > Insecta > Orthoptera > Acrididae > Schistocerca > Schistocerca nitens. Next base: position 58,397,817 of record NC_064621.1, read on the forward strand.
AGGAAATGTGGCCCAAGGTCAGTCACCGCTGCGTCCGCATCACCACGTGACCTTGTGGGAGGGCAAGCCGCGCCAGTGCGAAGTGTGTGCCTTCGTACCCGGCGTCTGTCCAGCCAACCAGCCGAGGGCTGCAGCGGTCCAGTACGTTCTAGAACGAGGCAGACTGACCTCCGGTTCTCGGGACAGCGGAATATTTCAACGGCGCTTTAGCAATGCCCTTGTTACTCGCTCTCGCCGAACACGGCTTAAGCCGTTTTCCCACTTGGCGTTGGTACTCGCATCGCAACTAACAAACTCGTTTTAAGTTTGCGAAGATTCTACCGACGATCGATAGGCACCGCTCGACTGCTACCTGGTGGTTGCTTATCCAAAGACAACTGGAAAGTTGCAGAACTCACACCAATACTTAACGATGGAAACAGGAGTAATCTGCTGAATTACAGACCCATATCGCTAACATCGATTTGCTGGAAAATAACTGTGCTCGAACATTATGATGCACCTCCAAGACAACTATTTATTGACTCTTGTGGAACACGACTAACTCTTTATTCTCAAAAAGTCAGACAGACGTCAGGAGACGTCAAACTGATTCCATATCTTTAGATTTACAGAAGGCTTTCGATACCGCACTTATCGATCACTAATCAATTTGCTTGCCTACGATGTATCGTCTCAGCTGTGCAATTGAATTCTTGATTTCCTGTCAGAAAGCTCACAGTTTGTAGTAACCGACGTAAAGTTAGCGAGTAAAACAACAGCAATATCTGGCGTTCCGCAGGAAAGTGTTCTAGGCCTTCTGCTGTTCCCTATTTACACAAACGATTTAGGAGACAACTGGGTAACACCCTTAGACTGTTTGCAGATAATGCTGTCGTTTACCGTTTTATAAAGTAATCAGATGATCGCAACAAATTGCAAAATGATTTAGGCACGATATTTGTATGGTGCGAAAAGTGGCAATCGACGTTAATAATGAAAAGTGTGAAGTCACCCACATGAGTACCAAAAGAAATACGCTAAATTTCGGTTAAAGAATAAGTTACACAAATATAAAGGCTGTAAATTCAACTAAATACTTGGGGATTACAGTTACGAGTAACTTAAGTTGCAACGATCTCATAGAAAATGTTCTAGGTAAAGAAATCTGAGAAAATGCCACAGATTTATTAAAAGGCTGTCTACACTATGGTCGTACGTCATCTCCTGGATTACTGCTGTACGATGAGAGATCCACATCAGATAGGATCCACGGAGGGATTCAGAAAAATTCAAAGAAGGGGAGAGAGCGCCACGGGTATGATACGTGAATTGGGATGTCAATAAACAAAACACCGGCGTTGGGGTTTTCTGCTGCAGAAGGATCTTCTCACGAAATTTCTGTCACCAACTTTCTTCTCAGAGCTTGAAATTATTTCTTTGGTGCCAACCTACATAGGAAGGAATGATCATTATAGTCAAATAAGAGAAATCAGAGCTCTCACAGAAAGATTTAAGCGTTCGTTTTTCCCGCTCGCTGTTCGAGATTGCAACGGAAGAGAAATAACTTGAAAGTGTTATATAAAATGTAATAGTCAGACAACCAGTAGCACACAACTTCTTTTTTTAAAAAAAGGTGGTTCGACTAACCCTCTGCCAGGCACTTAATTGTGAATTGCAGAGAAATCATGTAGATGTAGAATCATTTTATTAACGACTGACATATTGTCAAATATAAGTATTGAAACGTCCCCTTAGAAAAATTATAAATTACTGTGCTGATAAACCTCTTACGTTATTTGATTTTCAAACAGATAAGCAAAACTGAACGTACTCAGACACTTCTCTCTTTACTTATTCTGATCATCACAATATTTTTAGCGCAACGCAATCTGACTTTCTACAATCCCTACCAAAGAATGGCCCTGACTAACAACAATCTATACCTCTCATGAATCACTTCCTCACAAAAATCTTCGTTACTCGAACTACTGCAATACAGCGAGCGCCAATAGTGCCAGCTAAATTAAAGATTCTAACTACTGATAGACATACTTAGCAAATGAAAGATTTTGATAGAGAACAAACAATGTATTTATCTTGATAGTGTTCAAAAGCTTACAAATTTACTCTTTCTGATGGACACGCGTCCAGATCATCCGCTCTCAAAACTCCGCCATCTCTCTCTCCACATCCACCACTGCTGGCGGCTCACCTCCACCTGCGCAGCGCTACGCGCTGTTCACATCGAACTGCCCAACACTACAATAGAAAATATTCCAACAATGGAAACCAGCCAGACTGCACACAGCACAGTGAGTGATTTTCATACAGAGCGCTACGTGGCGTTACCAACATAAAAACCTAAACAGCCTACTTACAGTATGTCGTCAGCTTATAAACGATCAGCTAATTTATTGTGTGACAATCGCCACTAATTGCTAAAACCATCTTGCTGTAGCATTGTAAAAGATGTATGTATATTTTATTTTCACATTTTTGTACCGGTTTTCATTATGTTCATTATGAATTTAATTAGTGTTTTCAAATCATGAGGAAACTTTGTTGATTATTGTCACATCTGAAGACGACAGCTGACATGGTGAAGCCGTTAACATGAGTATTTGTAGTAATTAATGGGATCTTAAAATAACAAAATATTGTCAGATCATTCTGTTCACACTTTTGCTGATACCATAACAAATTAGTTAGTGACTAGCATAAATCTCAAGCTAAAGGTGTCTATTTTGTCCAGTTAAGCGTAGAATAGATTAGAGTTTCATAAATTCTTGTATCACTTTTTCTGTCACCTGCAGCAAAAGCTTATTAAAATACAAGTGAGTGGATTTGAGTTGAATAAACAATTAGTTTGTTGGTACCATACCAGCAACCACTACATCACGCTAGCAGCAGCAAAAATTTACGTCCAGAGAGCCAGACAACTTGTAAACTGTCAAAATAATAATCCATCTGAAAGACTCTGCAAACATGCATGCTAATCTCCAACTCATGTTGTATTACAACATCCCAGGAGTCAGGACAGCAAAGTGAAATGGTGCATGTGAAAACAAGCATCGCATTCCATATGTACATTCGTTTAGAAACTCCATGACAGTCGCGGGTTTTGTCATTCCTGTTATGGACATTCAATCATAAATGCTTGCAGTGGAAATATACAACGTTTGTATCGTTTGGTCGCTGCGTAACTTTTCTTTGTTTGTAAATTATTTTGTAGGTAAGGAACTGTAATTGAATTATTGATAACAGAAGTTTAGTTTCCAGCAACTGACTTCATTTCTAACATTACAGATCTACAGTTAATGAGAATCTACCGTTCACTACAGATACTTTATTCATAATGAGGTAATGACACCATGACCTGGTTATTACTGCACTTAAAAGCTTGAAAACTGAAAAGAGAACTTTCTGCAGACTATATGCTCAACAAATATCGTTTGAGCTAATTCTTGTTATTTGGACGAGAAAGCCCAAGACATGTGTTAGGGACACAATGATACAAAAAATGAAAGATTATCTATTTTTAACATGTATAAACCGTGACGCCTTATAACTTGGTACAAAAAATTCCCTTGACAGTAACTCGAGTACTCGAGTATATGCGTTTAACAGGCTGTTCTCCACATTTGAGAATGGCGACACAACGGAAACTACGTAATAGCAAAAAATAAAAAAGTGTTATAATCCTAACAATAACAGCCAGTGGGCCAAATCGATATCATTCAAGAAACTTTTATATTATTTTTACGTGTTACTGATCACTTCCATAAATTAAATTGATTTTTTTGTTTCAGCTTTCATAGTCAAACGAAGAGCCAGAAATGGAGAAATGGAGTATCAAAGTGATTAGTGTGAAATCTACTTTGACAAAAAAATTATTTGATTGCTTTAATGTAATTATGGTAACTGAGAAAAACTTAACTAATGATTTGGGATAAAATTATACAATGAATTCCTGTCCGAATTTTCCTAGGCCAACGAAGAAAAGGAGAAATGGTCTATGAAACTGATCAGTGTGAGGTCTAGTTTTCCAAAAAGATATTTAATTGCTTGAAAGTATTCAGAGTAATTAAGAAAAACATAATTACTGATCTGAGGGAAAACTGTAAAATTTCACCGACAGCTGCCGCTAGCTACGTAAACGAAGTACCGTATTAAAAATTCCATCTCAATATGAGATAAAGAGTTGCACTGCTGTGATACTTCACTGTCAAAAAGGCTTCCTTCGAATCAAGTATTAAATTTACGATACATCGAGAAAAGAAGACAATATGAAGGCAAAATAGGTGTCGAAAACATCATCTGTCCATGGGGTGTGTAACTTTCTTCGAATCGAGTGCCAAACTCAGGACATTTCGAGAACAGCAGATTCCAAGAAGACAAATGGTGTCAAAAAGTATATCTTTTCAAGACCTAGTTATTTTAAGCACAAAAAGTGACATTTGTGTGATTATTAACTGCCAAAATCGTTTCGTTCGAAACACGTACTAAATTCAGGACATTCGAGAACAGAAGACTACAGGAAAAAAGAGGTTACAATGAGATCCTGATTTCTAAACAAGACTTGATAATGAAAATAAAAAATTGAAAGTGTCAAATGTTTTGTGAAATGATTTGTCTAAAAGTGAAAAATAAACAAGATTAGAGAAACTTTTGACACTGGTTTTTAAGATGCTAGGAATCATGTACAGCAAATGAGGGCGATATATGTTTTTCTGATCTACATTACAGGGTGATTCAAAAAGAATACCACAACTTTAAAAATGTGTATTTAATGAAAGAAACATAATATAACCTTCTGTTATACATCATTACAAAGAGTATTTAAAAAGGTTTTTTTTCACTCAAAAACAAGTTCAGAGATGTCCAATATGGCCCCCTCCAGACACACGAGCAATATCAACCCGATACTCCAACTCGTTCCACACTCTCTGTAGCATATCAGGCGTAACAGTTTGGATAGCTGCTGTTATTTCTCGTTTCAAATCATCAATGGTGGCTGGGAGAGGTGGCCGAAACACCATATCCTTAACATACCCCCATAAGAAAAAATCGCAGGGGGTAAGATCAGGGCTGCTTGGAGGCCAGTGATGAAGTGCTCTGTCACGGGCTGCCTGGTGGCCGATCCATCGCCTCGGGTAGTTGACGTTCAGGTTTCATAACTAACCTTTTTCGTAGGACTCTCCATACAGTTGATTGTGGAATTTGCAGCTCTCTGCTAGCTCTGCGAGTCGATTTTCCTGGGCTGCGAACAAATGCTTGCTGGATGCGTGCTACATTTTCATCACTCGTACTCGGCCGTCCAGAACTTTTCCCTTTGCACAAACACCCATTCTCTGTAAACTGTTTATACCAACGTTTAATACACCACCTATCAGGAGGTTTAACACCATACTTCGTTCGAAATACACGCAGAACAACTGTCGTCGATTCACTTCTGCCGTACTCAATAACACAAAAAGCTTTCTGTTGAGCGGTCGCCATCTTAGCATCAACTCACGCTGATGCCTAGTCAACAGCGCCTCAAGCGAACAAATGTACAACTAAATGAAACTTTATAGCTCCCTTAATTCGCCGACAGATAGTGCTTAGCTCTGCCTTTTGTCGTTGCAGAGTTTTAAATTCCTAAAGTTGTGGTATTCTTTTTGAATCACCCTGTATTTTTTACTCCAAGACAAATGATCTCACAAAACATTTGTCTGATATGTTTTCAAAATTTTTTGCCACTTTTTATCCAGCATTTATTTTTTCGTCACCTTTTATATGTTCCTTGTCAGTCGTCATTAGCTTCTGTATTATTATTACTACTATTATCTTCCTGAGGATGTGGTACATGCTAAATGAAAAGCAGTTTTTATGCCATACATGATTCACTTCCTTTTATTTAGCAAGGGTGCAATGCATATATGTTGTACATATGTAATAAATGGAGTGAAAAATGGGATAACGTTAGGAAGAAATAAAACAAAAATTGAATGTCTGGCATTTGCTGATGACATGGCAATATTGGCAGATGACATCGAAACAGCAAAGATTCAGATAGAAATGCTGCATGAGATCGCTGAGAAGACAGGTCTACAAATATCGTATGAAAAGACAGAACTGATGATACAGGACAAAACAGACCCAACACAGACATTGCAAACTAAATATGGAATAATTAAGAGAGTTCATAAATTTAAGTATCTAGGGGAATGGATTACACCGACAGGGTTACCAAATGTTTCACTACAGGAAAGAGCAATAAAGATGGAAACGGCGTACCAGCTATGCCGAAATGTATACAATAAAAAGTCGATCTCCATCAATGCCAAGCTCAGGCACTACAATGCGGTAATAAAACCAGGAAGTTTGTATGCGATTGAATGCATCCCACTGAACAGAAAACGTCTGTTGGAGAAATTGGAAATAAAAGAGAGAAAAATATTGAGAAAGATCTTAGGACCTAAAAAGGATGGACAAGATTATAAATTGCGATCCAATAAAGAGTTATACGAGAAAATTGAAAAACTGACAACATCCTTTAAAAAGAGAAGACTGAGTTTCTATGGGCATGTCAAAAGAATGGCACCAGAAAGAACGGCAAAGAAAATCCTGGAATACATGGAAAGCAGAAAGACACAAATTAACTGGCTGAAAGAAGTAAAAGAAGACATTGCAGAAATGAACATTATACCAGAGACAGTTTACAACAGAATGGAATATAGGAATGCCATCAACAAAATACAGGGATTCAAAGACCGAACGCAATCAAAGAAGACGGGAACAACCTGGTCGCAAGAACGTAAAGAAGTCCACTCAGAAAAAATGAAGAAGTACTGGGAAGAACGCAAGAAAAAGCACAAGAAATGACTGATGCTTAGCGTAGTCCAAAGTTGACTGTAACGAATAATAATAATAATATTACAGTTATTTTTTTTCTTTTGTTCTCAACGTTTCGTGAGGATAGGTTACTGCTAGCTTCTGTTTGTTATCACACAAGTGCCGCTTTGTTCTGCTTACGGGGACGCGTCTGATTTTCGGCATTTGTGAACGAATTTCAGTTTTTGTGAGCCTCTTAATTGGTTCTTCACCGACATAACCTGCACGATGCCATTCATCCCTGCCAGTGTGATTTCAGTTGACACGATATTGAAGAACGTGCAACCGGAAATTTCATTGTGCCGTGACGATGCTGTGGCCAACGTCACCACAGTTTGTGCCGTCAAGCCACTTGCAGTTGCGCCGCTTTAGTAGCCTACGGGAACCTGGCTTAACGCTGGCTCGGCACGAGGTATCCTTTTAGAATCCTGACAGTGGTTTCTGCACCCGATGTAACAAGAGGACTGGTAGTGAACTCTTCCTCAGGGACCGGAAAGTGATGTCTCTTTTGCACATATCAGTATCCATTTGTCATTTATCAACTCATTGTGTACTTCAAAGCCGCGCCATAGACGTTATAAGGTTAAAGTGACTCGTTTACTCGTGAATAACTAAATCATTTTTTGTCGGGAAATGACCAACCAAACATCAGAAGAGATATATATCCGCCTTGGTAGACTTTTTGAGTTTCGTAAGGGCAGTAATGCAAGAATTGCTACCAAAAACATTGTCCATGTTAATCCAAATACATTACACTTTCTTAAATGCCAAAAGTAGTTTTCTATGTTCATATCCGGTAATTTTTATCTTTCCGAGTCATATTGATAAGGAAGACCAAAAACTTTACATATTAAGGGCGCAAGGGGAAGCAAATCCGTCTCAGGCAATCGAGAACTATCAAATCAACCTTGGTCAACTATCTAAGAACATTTGCATCAGACTGGTAAAGACAAACGAAGCTAACCGATCTACCATACAAGCAACTTATTGCTTCAACGGCACAATACACAGCGCTTTTTGATCACTTGATCACTGGAGATGAAATATGGTTCTCTGTGACAATCCAAAACGCAAAAGACAGCGGCTTTCTCCGAATGAATCGCCACGAAGTGTTTGGTGGAATATTCGAGGGTTCGTTCATTTTGGAGCGCTGAAACCGGACACACTGTGAATGCAGACCTCTATTGTGAACAGTTAGAGTAAGTCCAGCTTCACCTGAAAAGTGGGCAATGGATGCCAACAACACGATAACGCAAGACCGCACTGTGCAAGACGAACTCTGGAAAAAGTTAATAAATTGGGGTGGGAGGTACTATCACACCTACCGTACTCGTCCGATATTGTGCAATCGGATTTTCGTTCATTCCGATAGTTACAACATTTTATAAGGGGCAAAAAATGTGAAAATATGAATGATGTCCAAACTGCCATCTCCAGGTATTTCGCACAAAAACCAAATGATTTTTGTCGACTCGGTATTCAAAATTTACAGACTAAATGGCAGAAGTTTGTTGAGATCGAGGGTGATTCCATGTTTGATTAAAAATAAAAATTTTGTTAACAATTTACCTGTTTGAATTATTGTAAGTAGCATTACTTTCCGGTCCTGCTAATGCATGCACAGACACCTCCACGCTGCGTGCTGGAGGACACGCCGACCTAACCTTAGTGACTCTCTGAGCCCTTTACGTATGCTGCGAAGGAAGCATTGCTGCGTGTATAGTTGCTCTCTGTCATGTTCTCGTGCTCACTGTGTATGTTTTTTTTTTATCAGTCTACTGACTGGTTTGATGCGGCCCGCCAAGAATTCCTTTCCTGTGCTAACCTCTTCACCTCAGAGTAGCATTTACAACCTACGTCCTCAATTATTTGCTTGACGTATTCAAATCTCTGTCTTCCTCTACAGTTTTTGCCCTCTACAGCTCCCTCTAGTACCATGGAAGTCATTCTCTCATGTCTTAGCAGATGTCCTATCATCCTGTCCCTTCTCCTTATCAGTGTTTTCCACATATTCCTTTCCTCCCCGATTCTGAGTAGAACCTCCTCATTCCTTACCTTATCAGTCCACCTAATTTTCAACATTCGTCTATAGCATCACATCTCAAATGCTTCGATTCTCTTCTGTTCCGGTTTTCCCACAGACCATGTTTCACTACCATACAATGCTGTACTCCAGAAGTACATCCTCAGAAATTTCTTCCTCAAGGCCGATATTTGATTGTAGTAGACTTCTCTTGACCAGAAATGCCTAATTTGCCATAGCGAGTCTGCTTTTGATGTCCTCCTTGCTCCGTCCGTCATGGGTTATTTTACTGCCTAGGTAGCAGAATTCCTTAACTTTATTGACTTCGTGACCATCAATCCTGATGTTAAGTTTCTCGCTGTTCTCATTTCTACTACTTCTCATTACCTCCGTCTTTCTCCGATTTACTCTCAAACCATAATGTGTACTCATTAGACTGTTCATTCCGTTCAGCAGATCATTTAATTCTTCTTCACTTTCACTCAGGATAGCAATGTCATCAGCGAATCGTATCATTGATATCCTTTCACCTTGTATTTTAATTCCACTCCTGAACCTTTCTTTTATTTCCATCATTGCTTCCTCGATGTACAGATTGAAGAGTAGGGGCGAAAGGCTACAGCCTCGTCTTACACCCTTCTTAATACGAGCACTTCGTTCTTGATCGTCCACTCTTATTATTCCCTCTTGGTTGTTGTACATATTGTATATGACGCGTCTCTCCCTATAGCTTACCCCTACTTTTTTCAGAATCTCGAACAGCTTGCACCATTTTATATTGTCGAACGCTTTTTCCAGGTCGACAAATCCTATGAAAGTGTCTTGATTTTTCTTTGATTCCATTATTAGCCGTAACGTCAGAATTGCCTCTCTCGTCCCTTTACTTTTCCTAAAGCCAAACTGATCGTCACCTAGCGCATTCTCAATTTTCTTTTCCATTCTTCTGTATATTATTCTTGTAAGCAGCTTCGATGCATGAGCTGTTAAGCTGATTGTGCGATAATTTTCGCACTTGTCAGCTCTTTCCGTCTTCGGAATTGTGTGGAAGATGCTTTTCCGAAAGTCAGATGGTACGTCGCCAGACTCATATATTCTACACACCAACGTGAATAGTCGTTTTGTTGCCACTTCCCCCAATAATTTTAGAAATTCTGATGGAATGTTATCTATCCCTTCTGCCTTATTTGACCATAAGTCCTCCAAAGCTCTTTTAAATTCCGATTCTAATACTGGATCCCCTATCTCTTCTAAATCGACTCCTGTTTCTTCTTCTATCACATCAGACAAATCTTCACCCTCATAGAGGCTTTCAATGTATTATTTCCACCTATCTGCTCTCTCCTCTGCATTTAACAGTGGAATTCCCGGTGCACTCTTAATGTTACCACCGTTGCTTTTAATGTCACCAAAGGTTGTTTTAACTTTCCTGTATGCTGAGTCTGTCCTTCCGACAATCATATCTTTTTCGATGTCTTCACATTTTTCCTGCAGCCATTTCGTCTTAGCTTCCCTGCACTTCCTATTTATTTCATTCCTCAGCGACTTGTATTTCGGTATTCCTGATTTTCCCGGAACATGTTTGTACTTCCTCCTTTCATCAATCAACTGAAGTATTTCTTCTGTTACCCGTGGTTTCTTCGCAGCTAACTTCTTTGTACCTATGTTTTCCTTCCCAACTTCTGTGATGGCCCTTTTTAGAGATGTCCATTCCTCTTCAACTGTACTACCTACTGCGCTATTCCTTATTGTTGTATCTATAGCGTTAGAGAACTTCAAACGTATCTCGTCATTCCTTAGTACTTCCGTATCCCACTTCTTTGCGTATTGATTGTTCCTGACTAATGTCTTGAACTTCAGCCTACTCTTCATCACTACTATATTGTGATCTCAGTGTATATCTGCTCCTGGATAAGCCTTACAATCCAGTATCTGATATCGGAATCTCTGTCTGACCCTGATGTAATCTAATTGATATCTTCCCGTATCTCCCGGCCTTTTCCAAGTATACCTCCTCCTCTTGTGATTCTTGAACAGGGTATTCGCTATTACTAGCTGAAACTTGTTACAGAACTCAATTAGTCTTTCTCCTCTTTCATTCCTCGTCCCAAGCCCATATACTCCTGTAGCCTTTTCTTCTACTCCTTCCCCTACAACTGCATTCCAGTCGCCCATGACCATTAGGTTTTCGTCCCCATTTACATACTGCATTACCCTTTGAATATCCTCATATACTTTCTCTATCTGTTCATCTTCAGCTTGCGACGTCGGCATGTATACCTGAACTATCGTTGCCGGTGTTGGTCTGCTGTCGATTCTGATTAGAACAACCCGGTCACTGAACTGTTCACAGTAACACACCCTCTGCCCTACCTTCCTATTCATAACGAATCCTACACCAGTTACACCATTTTCTGCTGCTGTTGATATTACCCGACACTCATCTGACCAGGAATCCTTGACTTCCTTCCACTTCACCGTGTATGTTACATAAGCGCAACGTGTTCAGTGTCGTCGTCCCACATTGTGAACGCCGGTTTTAATTGTGCTATTCGTGGTGCTAGTGATTGTGTGCTACGTCTTTGCTGAGTGTTATTTCAATTATATGTGAATTTTATGTAAATGTGAGGGAGGTAAGAAGGCTATCGCACCGTCTCCGTTGGAGACTAGAAGTCTACTCTGTAGGTATCAGCACGGGTTTCGAAAAAAACGATCGTGTGAAACCCAGCTTGCGCTATTCGTCCACGAGACTCAAAGGGCCATAGACACGGGATCCCGGGTAGATGCCGTGTTTCTTGACTTCCGCGGGCGTTCGATACAGTTCCCCACAGTCGTCTAATGAACAAAGTAAGAGCATCTGGACTACCAGACCAACTGTGTGATTGGATTGAAGAGTTCCTAGATAACGGAACGCAGCATGTCATTCTCAATGGAGAAAAGTCTTCAGAAGTAAGAGTAATTTCAGGTGTGCCACAGGGGAGTGTCGTAGGACCGTTGCTATTCACAATGTATATAAATGACCTTGTGGAAAACATCGGAAGTTCACTGAGGCTTTTTGCGGATGATGCTGTGGTATATCGAGAGGGTGTAACAATGGAAAATTGTTCTGAAATGCAGGAGGTTCTGCAACGAATTGACGCTTGGTGCAGGGAGCGGCAATTTAATCTCAATGTAGACAAGTGTAATGTACTGCGAATACATAGAAAGGAAGATCATTTATCATTTAGCTACAATATAGCAAGTCAGCAACTGGAAGCAGTTAAGTCCGTAAATTATCTGGGAGTAGGCATTAGGAGTGATTTAAAATGGAATGATCATATAAAGTTGATCGTCGGTAAAGCAGATGCCAGACAGATTCATTGGAAGAATCCTAAGGAAATGCAATCCGAAAACAAAGGAAGTAGGTTACAGTACACTTGTTCGCCCACTGCTTGAATACTGCTCAACAGTGTGGGATCCGTACCAGATAGGGTTGATAGAAGAGATAGAGAAGATCCAACGGAGAGCAGCGCGCTTCGGTACAGGATCATTTAGTAACCGCGAAACTCCAGTGGAAGACTCTGCAGGAGAGACGCCCAGTAGCTCGGTACGGGCTTTTGTTGAAGTTTCGAGAACGTACCTTCATCGAGGAGTCAAGCAGTATATTGCTCCCTCCTACGTATATCTCGCGAAGAGACCATGGGGATAAAATCAGAGAGATTAGAGCACACACAGAGGCATACCGACAATCTTTCTTTCCACGAACGATACGAGATTGGAATAGAAAGGATGAAACGTCCCCTTTTTAACAATTATACACGAGACTGTGCTTAAACTGACACACAATATTTTTAGCGCAACGCAATCTGACTTTCAATAATCTCTACAAGAGAATGGCCCTGACTAACATTAACCTGTACTTTTCACAAATCACTTACCTCACAAAAATCTTGGTTACTCCCACTACTGCAATACAGCAGGCGCCACTACTGCCAGCTAAATAAAAGATTCAAACTATGGAAGGCACTAACTACTGATAGGGATAGTTAGCAAATGAAAGATATTAATAGAGAACAAACAATGTATTTACCTTGATATCATCATATATATATATATATATATATATATATATATATATATATATATATATATATATATATATATATATATAGCAGTTCATGACAAATTCCAAAACTCCGCCATCTCTCTCCCCACATCCACCACTGCTGGCGGCTCACCTCCAACTGCGCAACGCTACGCGCTGTTCACAGCCAGCTGCCTAACACTACAATGGCGAGTATTACAACAATGCAAAGCAGCCACAGACTGCACACAGCACAGCCAGTGATTTTCATACAGAGGTGGCGTTACCAATAAAAAAACCTAAACAGCCTACTTACATAGCCCCCATGCTCCCCACAAAAAATTTTACAAATTGGCTTGGGCAGTGCCCAATACAGATGTGAAAAAATTTTTCATAATTACAATAACAAAGAAATCAAATGCACACACTTATTGATACAATGTTGGTCAAAAGCTAAAATTTTCTCACAGTCCATAAAGACAGTCCTGATCGTTCATCACAGTAAAATATCAGTGTTTTTCTCAAAGTCTGAGCAGTAAAAGAAAATGCACACGGAGGTAGTGGATTTCCATGCAGTCTTGAAGAAGTAGCGTTGTCCTTCCAACGGAAAGACAGTGCTGACTCTTGACATGCTGACAGGTAATGGGCCACAACAGAGCAAACCCACAGCGAAGTCAATCGAAGTTTTGAAGAATATCGTTTGGTAGGTCATCACAGAGCAGACCCACTGCAGTCCTGGTAGAGATTACGGTATTGGTGGGCCATCAAAGATGCAGACCCACTGTAGTCCATGTAGAAATAATGGTACTGGTGAGTCAGCAAAGATGCAGACCCACTGTAGTCCTTGTAGAGATTACGGTACTGGTGGGCCACCAGAGGTGCAGACCCAATGCAGTCCTTGTAGAGATAATGGTACTGATGGATCATCAAAGACGTAGACACACTGTAGTCCTTGTAGAGATGGCCAGCAGCCATCTGTTGTGTCTGTGCAGGTGCACAATCACCATTGAAGAGTCTTGCGGATAATATAGCAAGTCCATAACCACCACTTGTGCACTCACAAAGTTTTTGGAATTGTCCTTAGAACCAGCAATGCTGTTATCCAGTCCCTTGCTGAATTATTAACACACGTGCAAACACTAACAGTCCCTACTTCTCACATATTGTCCATATACTATGACCAACAGAAACGTGTGCAGTGAAATATAACTTACAAGTTAATAATATGATGAACTGGTGACAAGTACAATTTTATAACATAAGAACACAATAACAAGGTACAAAATACATCATTCAAGAACATAACAATACAGATAACATTTGTAGTACAGGCTTTACAACAGAATAGAAATAAACATATACATCAATGTTACAGGAATGATGAGATAAGTAGATACATAAAAGTTCAGAATAACTTTCGAAACATCAACTTCACACATGAGCATTAAAACAAAACAGAATAAATAATGTCTAAGCATATTTACAAGTTAAATAACATATTATTAAAACCAATTATATTTGAGGATAACAGTATTCCTCATCATAGTGAATAGTATTAGAAAAAAAATTCTATGAAACTACACAGAGACAGGAAGAAAACAAATACACAAGGGTACACAAACACATAGGGGGATAACACAATGGAAAGGACAGGGTTCGTTTTCAGTGTAACTTTTGGTACTGCAGTATTTTGCGAACAAAACCTTTTTTGTTCTTGGAGATCTCCCTTCGTTCATCATTATTCCCAAAAAGTCCTATCTGTACCTCTTTTCTGTATTCTAACCATATTTCTTTCAAAATAAATATGGCTCATTGTACAATACTCATTTAGGCCCAAATCGTTTTCATATAACTTTCAAAGCATTCTTTCCCTATTCTCCATAGTTAGGTTCTTATATAGTCTACCCCCTCTTAAGCTAACTTAAATCTACTGAGCTCAGATATTAAACTAAGGGACGATGCAATGCAGCAGCACAAAACAATTAACACAAACAGCAGTGACAAAAAAAACATGGAAATTTGCAAAGCAAGCTACAGTAAATCTAAATTACCAAGCAATTCACATTACAACTAATATGAGGCAATGCGCAGCAAACAAGAAAAATAAATCTGGCTTAGCAGAATAACACAAATTCAAATTCAGCAACACTATGCCTGGCAAACAGCAGCAGAAAATGAAATACCTAAACATGACATAGCTCAAGCAAAAAAAAATAGTACACTAAAGATAACAATGCAGATAAGGGAAATGTATAATCACATCTTAATGTCTAAGTAATTAAAGTGGTGCACCACAACAACTTATTGTAAAAAAAATATTACCATGTACTTGAAAAGAATATTATGTATGCATTTACTGTTACTAGACCCTCCTTATTGTTCTTTCCTTTCCAAGTGCTCCTTTTTTGAAAAATGTGGATCACAAAATTATTATTTAATAGATCTGTTGACAGAAAGTGTTCACATTAGCAAATGCATTTAATTTTATTTTATGAAACCAATGCTGCAAGACAGCTGGAAACCAGATATCAAATGAAATAAGCAACTATGTACAAAGTAAAGCATAAAATAATCATTCAGTAGTCATGAGGCATTTCATAAGTTAGTAGAAATTCTCTCAATTCTCGTAGATAGACACTTGTCCTAATCAGGTGTGCAGATGTAAGAATGTTTCCAAGTTATTATTAGCGTGTCGTATTTACGATGCTTTCTACAAAGGAATGTCAATAGCGAGGATAATGACCTCCCTTTTTTTTCTACCTGTGCCGCTGAAAAGGGCTCGCAATAATGGCTTTTTCTCCAGGCGTCTGGCACACCTGGCCGCTCAGCTGGGTGCCCACGACGCATTACGTGCAGGTGGTCACTGAACTTTCTTACCGAAATATTTACGACACCAGTTTCTGCTACAGTGACAGTCTCATATAAAAATATTTCACAGGTCAAGAATTTGGGTTACAAATCTGTAGAAACAAAATCCTATAAATATAACAGTGTCCAAAAAAATTTTCGTCGGCATTGTGATACATTCACCCATTTACATACATTTCATAACTTTAAAGTACGATTTCTCGGTTTCCAACATCCTTTTCCACAAATCAGAGTCCCTAGCCACTACTCATTATTCCTTACCTTATTACACATATACATATTCGTCGACACGTCTTCAATATTTGATCATAATAACTACATAGCATAATCAAATTCCTCATATAGCATCAGCTTATTTATTATAAACATACCGCAACAGCGTAATACACATCGTCATCATAACATCATAAAACCTCAGCCAAATCTCAAAATCGTCGTAGCTTTCTGCAATAATTTCAAAACCTAAAAAAATTCTCTGCTCATTTCAATAGTGTCATCTACCTCAAACGTACTTTAAATATTATGATCCCATACCAAATATATCATTCAAAGCTCTCATAATATCACAATGGGGCCGCAAAAATATGAACAGTTCACAAAGTACAGACAAAATACAATTTCATAAGTGTGAAGTTACCCAACTGTGTAATTGCGAAAACATGTGTCACTGATGTAGTAAAAAAAATGTTTATCTCTGTCAAATAATCAGATAGTTGTGTAATTATGTGTTAGAGAAATATGGTACCGATGTGTAAAGTTGTGTCAGCAAATACCATATTAGCTAGGGCTCCTTGTGCGTGCCAAACACATGGTACACAAAGTAAGCGTGTACCCCCCTGAGGATTAATGTAATTATACCCTCAGGTGTTACAGATTACAGCAATGGAATGAAATATATCACGGAAAACTTTGTATCATTGTACTTCAAAAATCTTGAAAAATAAATGGTTTAAGTACAAAATTAATCACTCAAATGCGTGTCCTGTAGCGCTACATGTGCGTCTTGCTGTAAGATAATTCTATGGAAGTCTCGTAGTTATCGTCCTCCGAAAGCTAAGTTCATCAGACGTCAATGTACTTACCTCATGATAAACAAAAGTGAAATGCTTTGCGTATAGATATCGTAGTTATTATGCTTATTGGCGTGATGAAGAAAGTACTGTACAGTAACGTATTGTTGTGCCACGAAAAAGGCTGTCTCATTGTAGCTATACCACAAAAGTTACTACTAAAACATGTTTTACTTTCCAGAATAATACAGAAAAACTGTGCAGAAATAAAACAGAAACACTGCAAAAGCAACATTGTAAATTGTCACTCATTAGTAGCGTCGTGATAAAACCGTGTCGTCTGGTATGTCACAGAAAGCACTTTAATTTCAGAATGTATTTTCAAATAAACCAAAATTAAAATCTCATTAGTAGTACTGGTAAATGTTCTAAGTATGTGAGCCTTATAGTCGTTACGTAATCGTGCAACTAACAAGCAAGAATGTACAAATACAACACTGTGTCGTCTGTTCACTATAACAATGCAATCGTAATTTCTGTTTAAAAATGTTCCCTAGGTTCTAGACTGGATATTTAACTTCAAACATTGTTGCATGTTAACAGTTTCTTAAGTCTGTCAAAGCATACTAGAAATGTGAAGTGAAAAGTTTTATACCAAAGACTAAGTTAAAATAAACGGTTTTATATGTGGAATGTGGTGCAATACTTTACTCTTCCTAGTACGCAGAGTTTCAACTTCAAAACAATTATCATGTTGTATACATCGGTAAAGAATGCTAAAATTTTTCTCAAGGCTAGCATCTTATGTTATTTTTCTCGGAGCCAGCGGGCGCACGCGGCTGCCTGCTTGTGCGAGTCATTGTCTGTCTCTTTGTTGGCGCGCGTCGTTATTGGGATTAGGACACCTAACTTCTACAAATTCACGTTGTCGAAAGTGCCCTGCTCTGTTTGAATCCCGCCAGTTCTGATGAAATTCAGGTCTGTCGTTATGATTATCTCGTCTGTCGTCATGTCGGTAGATTTCATAGTTTCTTCCTTGTCCGTCACGTGGTGGAGAATTTCTCCCTGAATCGTAACTGTGCGCCGAACTGTTGCGTCTGAAGTTATTCTGCCTCCCTTGATAATAATTGTTTTGGTACCCATATTGTCTGTTTCTATGGTAATCTCTGTCATACTCATTGCTACGGAAATGCGATCTTTCTCTGTAACTATTATTACTCTGCCAGTGGTTGTCATATGGGTGGTGTCTGTTTTGTTCACGATTTACGTTGTAAGAATAGCCTTGTCGTGTCCAGTTATTATTTCTGTCGTCACGGAATTGTGACGGATGTGACCTGTAGTGATTGTTTTCCTGTTTTCGCATCCCGCGACTCTCTGTGTCAATTTCTAGTTCTTGTAACAGTCCCTGAAAAGCTTCAATGTCGTCTTTGCAACGTCCTGCTAAAATAATATGTCGTAAATGTTCAGGCAATTTGAGTAAGCAAATGCGGATGAGTTCTGAGGGGCTGTATGGGTTTGAAAGATACTGATTCTTATGCAACATGTCTTCAAAATATTTGACAAGACTGAAAAATTCTGATTGTTCAAAGTGTTTCATCATCATGATGCTATGTTTTACTCGGTCTTGTGTGGCTTGAGACCAATATGCTGAGAGGAAGGCATGATAAAAATCTCCTTCACTGTGACAATCGTGAATGACCGATCGCATTCTTACAGCTGGTTCATTCTCCAAGTAGCCACACATAAATTCTAACCTGTGCTCTAATGACCAGTTGGGAGGAAAACAATGAGAGAATTGATGAAGCCACGCTTTTGGATGAATGTCGTTGGCAGAATTCTTAAATGTTTTGAATTTACGTTAGTAATGAACAGCTTATAGTCAAAATCATCGTGTCGGCGAGTCGCATATCGGTCATTGTTACGTCGTGTCGGCGGTTCCATCTCAAAATCCAATGCGCCTTGCCAATTTCTTTCATAATTTCCGAAGTGTCCTGTGTTATTATTTTGTGGTTGTTCCGTATTTCTATGTCCCTCTTCCCGTGTTGGAGCGCGAATGTCCTCTGAAATACGTAATTCTTGTATTGCCTGTGTCAGCTGATCTTGTACTTCCCGGATTTCTACTTGGTGTTGCGTATTAATTTGATTCAGATTTTGTTTCAGTTTCCTAATTTGTTCGCTCTCTTCTGTGTCATTAAAGACTACCGGTTTTGTGTCATTCAGATTATCATCTACCTTCGTAGATGAATTATTTAGCTGATCCGAAAGTTCAACTACTTTCTCTGATAATGTACTAATTTCCTCCATGTGTCTTTCTACTGTGTCCTTTAAGTTTTCCTGGGTTTTTGCAAGTTGCGTAACCGAATCGGTAGATGCAACTGAGTCAATTTTAGCTTGCAAGGTCTCATGATTTTCATGAACAATAATTTGCAGTTCTTTTATGGCTGCTTCGTGATTCTGTAATGCATTTTCATGCCGCGAAAAAATAGGTTGAAAATGCTCACAAATTTGTGTTTTTACATCATTACAGACTTTTTGACATTTCGATTCAATGTTATGTAACTCGGTAGTTAAATCTTCACGTGTTTGTTCAAGCTTATTTTCCACTGAGTCTAACTTTTGAAGCTTTTGTTCCATTGCGTCTAACTGTTGCTGTGTTTGTCTCTGGTGTTGTTCCATTGTGTCTAATTTTTGAAGCTTTTGCTGTGTTTGTCTCTGATTTTGTTCCACTGTGTCTAATTTTTCAAGCTTTTGCTGTGTTTGTCTCTGATTTTGTTCCACTGTGTCTAACTTTCGAAGATTTTGTCCCATTTGTTGCATTAATTGCAATAATAATGTATTAGTGTCTGGAATCTGTTTCTCTATGCTTTTTTGCAGTGCATTTTCACCGTCAACATTCACATTTTGACAAGCAGAAAATGTGTCTTGACTCATTTGAGAAAACGGTGAGGACCCAAAACCTGAGTCTACAATATTTGAAAAATTGTGTCCTGTCATACCCGATTCCTGAGGCGAGCTGTTGCCGACCGATCGATCGATAATGTTTCCCTCTTCACTAATTGTTTCACTGTGCACGCCATTGTTTGCCACCCGCTCCATTTCCCTATGCACAGTTACCAAATTACTACTTTGAATATTAGTTAATTCATTACACGGTGGCGCTAACACACTGCTTTCGTCTTCGCTGTCATTTCTCAATTTACTTTGGAGCCTAGTGTTACGTTTTTCACAGGCCATTATTGTCACAATATTTCACACGACAACACAGAAAAACACAATTTGAAGAGCAAAAATAGGGGAACACATTAACATAGCACTGAAAATAATATCTAGTTAATTGCAGCTGCGAAATACTTGGTGCAAATCTACATGCATGCCACAACTGTTTTACTGTACAACAATGAAAAACTACAACTACAATGGAAATTCTCTCTATAATTACGCGCTGGCAATAAACAAAAACTACACTAATTACACAAACTACAAGAAAAAAAATCAGAAGATTCCAGTGAGGTATCCTAGGCTAAGGGTCGACATATGAAACGTCCCCTTTTTACATTTATACACGAGACTGTGCTTAAACTGACACACAATATTTTTAGCGCAACGCAACTTTCAATAATCTCTACAAGAGAATGGCCCTGACTAACATTAACCTGTACTTTTCACAAATCACTTACCTCACAAAAATCTTGGTTACTCCCACTACTGCAATACAGCAGGCGCCACTACTGCCAGCTAAATAAAAGATTCAAACTATGGAAGGCACTAACTACTGATAGGGATAGTTAGCAAATGAAAGATATTAATAGAGAACAAACAATGTATTTAGCTTGATATCATCATATATATATATATATATATATATAGCAGTTCATGACAAATTCTAAAACTCCGCCATCTCTCTCCCCACATCCACCACTGCTGGCGGCTCACCTCCAACTGCGCAACGCTACGCGCTGTTCACAGCCAGCCGCCTAACACTACAATGGCGAGTATTACAACAATGCAAAGCAGCCACAGACTGCACACAGCACAGCCAGTGATTTTCATACAGAGGTGGCGTTACCAATAAAAAAACCTAAACAGCCTACTTACAAGGAGAACCGATAGAGGTACCCTCCGCCACACAATGTTAGGTGGCTTGCGGAGTGTGGATGTAGATGTAGATGTAGATACATTCGTTCCCTAGATTTACCCAACAGGGTTTCGCGAGAGCGACATTTTTCACAGGCTAGCCGCAGCACCTTATTCGGCCTGTTCTGCACGTTGACAAGTTACTCAAATAATCTGAAGATGACTTGCGCAGAAGTGGAAATCTGTCACGATCAGTTTATATGGCCTGAGGTGGCACATACCACTTTTTTAAAAATTCATTAACTCTTCTTTCATCCATATTTCATAAGCACATTTGAATAAAAAATTAAGATCACCAAGGGTAATACCGCGTAACAGTACCTCTGTCATTAAGGAATAGACCTCACAAGTTTCTTCAGCTTTATCCAGTCATTGGTGATTACACTGAGGTGAGGAGGTGATAGAAGTCGTGGGATACCCCCTAATATCGTGTCGGACCTCTTATTGCCCGGCGTAGTTCAGCAACTCGTCGTAGCATCGACTCAACAAATCGCTGGACGTCCCTGCAGAAATACTGAACCATGCTGCCTCTATAGCCGCACATAACAGCAAAAATATTGGCGGCGCAGGATTCTGTGCACTAACTGACCTCTCGCTTATGCCCCTCAAATGTTCGACGGGATTCATGTCAGCCGATCTCTGCCACCAAATCATTCGTTCGAATTGTTTAGAATGTTGCTCGAACCAATCTCGATCAATTGTTGCCCAGTCAAATGGCGCATTAATCATCCATAAATATTCCATCGTTGCTTGCTGCAGATGGTCTCCATGTAACCGAACATAACCATTTACAGTCAGTGATCGACTGAGATGGACCAGAGGACCCCGTCCATTCCACGTAAACACAGCTCACACCATTACGGAAGCCTCCACCAGCTTACACGGTGCCTTGATGACGACTTTGATCCATGGCTTCGTGGCGTCTGCTCCACACTCGAATCCTACCGTCAGCTCTTACTAACGGAAATCGGGACTCGTCTGACGAGACGATTTTCCAGTCGTCTGCGGTCCAACAGATCTGGTCACGAGCCCTGGAGAGGGCTGCTGCACGCGACGTAGTGCTGCTAGCAAACACACGGGCTTCGGTCATCCGAGGCCACAGCGCACTGACGCCAAATTCCGCCGCGCTGTCCTAACGAATACGTTCGTCGTACGTCCCACATCGAATTCTGCAATTATTTCACGCAGAGTTGCATGTCTGTTAGCACCGACAAATTTACGCAAACACCGCTGCTATCGGTCGTTAAGTGAAGGCCATCGGCCACTACGATGTCCGTGGTGAAATATAATGCCTGAATTTTGGCACTCTCGGCATACTCTTGACACTTGAATTCCCTAACGATTTCCGAAATGGAATGCCCCATGCGCCTAGCTCCAGCTACCATTCCACATTCAAAGTCTGTTAATTCCCTTCGTGGGGTCACAATCGTACGTGATGGACACCTTCCCACATCAATCACCTGGGTACAAACGACAGCTCCTCCAACGCACTGTCCTTTTATACCTCGTATAAGCGACGCTACCGCCGTCTGTAGATGCGAATATCGCTATCCTATGACTTTTGTCACCTGAGTGGACATCCTGTAGCACTACCAAATTGTTGAGGTGTCTATTGTTACGCATTGTATTCCGTAGCCTCACACATTTCTCTGTGGGATTAAGGTTGGCTGCTTTAGCGGGCCTTTCTAGGCGCGGTAGGTTGCCTGAGTGTTCGTCAAACCAGGAATGTATGTGCGCCGTCTGTCAACACGGCTGACCCCATCTTGGAGTGTCCACGGTTTACTCATCATAAAGATGCAGAAAAAAGCAGAAAAAGAACGTTGAAATAAACGTCCCAGTACATTTTGGCGATTAAATGAATGTGTTCCCAAATTACTGTATGAGGAACACCCTTAAAACCTTACAGAGCCTCCTCTAGCATGAGCTATAACATCCACACACTTCCGATTAAACATCTCATTCGGCCGTCGGTAAACCAGACACCTTGCTCCAGTTCAAAAGAGTCAAAGTCACGATTCGGTGGATCATACTACACATCTCCAGTCAACTACCATCTAGTTGCTGTGTTGTTTGGCCCATTTAAGGTGTGTAGCTCCGTGTGATGCAGGGAGCAATGGTCTCTTGCGAGGTATCCGACTTCAAAGTCCTCTGCGGCAAGGTTCGCTTAGAAAACAGTTTACATGCGCCAGGATTCACGACAACAGCAATTCCCATCACGTTTTAAACCGATCCCAAATGACATGTATAAAGTTTCTAGCTCGTTTTTGGTATTCGAGAAAAGTGATGTAAGCTCTATTCGACGTGTCATACATACTTCATACCCGTATAAAGCATATTTTTTGAACAGTGGTTTTCAATATTCGACACGTTACGCCACCGAGATTATTTTTTGCTAGCATAGAGTAGAAATATCTCTGGAGCGAGTTTTCACATGCGCAGAATTAATCTTGTGGTGTCAACATTAATTGCTATCGTATTTACGTAATCTCGGAATGGCGTAGGTTTGTCCGTAATACGTCCTATACATTTTGAATATCAGTATACCGCTAGTAGAGACAGACTCCCATCGTTTTGATTTAATGCGCAAAAACAACTAAGGTCATAGGTGAGATCCCCTTCGTAGGTGCTGCGGATATTTTATAGTTTTGTATACGCGATAAAAATTTGCGTTTGATATCTGGAATAAAGAGGACTCTTAGCTTTGAAGAGCAAACTGAACCGGCATCACGTCACGCCACAGCCATGTCAGCGTGTATTTACACTATCCGTCACCTCAGGTCAGGTCACGCCACATCACGTCTGTTCTCTTAATCCAGTACGAAATGCGAAACTGAGTTTATGAGTCATTATCTCCGGTGCAAAGAGTCATAGTATAGTATGTAAATTGAGGAACTAACAACGACAAGGTTTATCAACTGCCAATGCAACTTTTTAACGTAAGTTCTTGATTAATTTTGTTGGGGATAGTTCTCAGAAGTGAAACAACGCTCCAAGACATCGACATTTGTTTTCTAGGGAAAATACATACATACAAATACATCAAACAATAGCTATAAAGGGGTAAATGGGACATGTATACCTTATCCATATGGGGTTTTTTTCCTTTTGTAACTAATAACGTCATAAAAACTGTATTTTTCTCCTTCGTTAAAGCTTGTTTTATTGTTAATATAGCCTTTAGTTCCATTTTCTTCTTGTAAATCCTAAATAATTTTTCGCTTTCAGATATCTGAAGTCGTTTGTGTAACAACACTCAACGGAAAAAGTATCAAATACGCCATGGAACGATTGTAGTTTGTTACGAAAACAAAGCGTAACAATAAAAAAAATTACGACGATACAGAAGCACTATAACGCGAGTGAGTGCGTCGAAAATAGGTTATCTTACCATGTTAGCAGTCGTCCACACGGTCCAAACTTTCTTTCCGAGAAACGTCGACGTGCTGTGGAATGAAGTTATCGTCCGTTGACGACCTGTGTGAACACTGCCGTTTGAAATGCATTGTGAACTTTTTTAACGTGACGTGATAGCCAAGGTGATCTGGCCTTGGATCACACCTCGCAACAAATACAACAGAAATTATCTAAAAAAAGAAAACGCTACGATCACGTTCAATGCTCGCATTAGTTACGACACTCACAGCAGAGCGCTCAGAACACTATTGAACTCTCACTGGCTGTCGGAGAATGCGTGATGAAGATGCGCAGAACAACTCTAAACTCGACAGCCATCTAATTGCATAGGCTTCCGCGGCCAGTCAGTCGGCATAAAAGTTTTCTGGGTATGGTACCGCGTCATAATGTATAAAACTACTGCTGCTGGAGAAAAACCAATGTTTCGGTCACGGTTGCAGCGGCCTTCTTCTGGGTCTAATGGTGCGTTCTAGCTATGCAGTGTCCTTTATATTTTGTTGTTACTGTTCACTGAGCATGCCATGACGTCATAATTTTAAAAAGGTAGTTAGTTTCATTAGTCACTTAACTAAGAAGAGAGGGAACTTTATTTTAATAGGTTATAGCGGTTGAGGCAGAACGTAACCTCTGTTGTCTACTGGCTCTTGTGTTATGTGGTCAGCGTCGAACGAGAAGTTGGCTGCTGTTTACCAACAGCTGGCCGTCAGCCGCGCGGCGGCAGTTACTCGCAGGTAGTGCTCGAGCCTCGTGTTGACAGTACGGTCTGTTGGGCTCTGATTGCTGGCAGCCAAGATGGGGCAAGCCTGAGTCCATCCTCCCTGTTCATGTTTAATTAGGGTGTTTAGTATTTCGATGGCCTCTCTGATTTCGCGTTTCGTCATAATCGACTACTTGGCCAACACACAGACTTCGCTGAATTTTCTTTTCCGAGTCTTGCTGATGTTCTACCACTGCAGATTTGTTGTTTTGCCCTAAACGAATGCGCGTTGCTATTAGCCTACCAGTCTCGCCGATGTATGCCTCTCCACATTCGCATTCCAGCTTGTAAATGCCTGCAGTGTGTGATGCGATGCATCTCCTTAGTGGAGAGGCATACATCGACGGTCCCATACCCAGAAAACCATTGTTTTCTGACTATAGAGTATAAATATCTATGGAGTGAGCATAGCCCACTGCGCATGTTCTCAACCGGGTTAGTCACGTGGTACTGGGACGTCGCTGCTTGTCTGGAATTAGTGGTAACTGCGAAACTTTAATATTACACGTATTCACCTGTTTTTACATACGTTTCTTCGCGTTTTAGCAGTAATAACAGCCATGGCACAGTATTGTTGTTGCTGCGAATGTAAAGAGAAGTACCTGAAAGGAGAAACAGTTACTTTTCATAGGTACGTACAACAAATCTCTAATAGTGAATAGCCCGCATCTCGTGGTCGTGCGGTAGCGTTCTCGCTTCCCACGCCCGGGTTCCCGGGTTCGATTCCCGGCGGGGTCAGGGATTTTCTCTGCCTCGTGATGGCTGGGTGTTGTGTGCTGTCCTTAGGTTAGTTTGGTTTAAGTAGTTCTAGGGGACTTATGACCACAGCAGTTGAGTCCCATAGTGCTCAGAGCCATTTGAACCATTTTAATAGTGAATATCATATTTATGTGAGGTGGTTTATATGTTTAAAAATATCGAGACGCGGTGTTATAATGCCTTGTATTGTAGAGCAAATTTCTGCGATTTTTTGTTTTTTGCATGTGTTTACGAGAGAAATGCTAGATAAATTTGCAAATGCTTTTAAGTTGCCATTCAGTGTTCCCGTATTTGTGCTATGTTCATCTGCAGATAAAATTTATATAAGACAGTGTGATTAATTTCCTCCAGTTTGTTCAGGTCCTCAAACCCTTGTGTATATCTAAGTGCTTCTGCATGAGACACTTTCCTACATTATATAATTGAAGACAGTGGACAAGCAGATGGTGTAAATTGCTTATTTACTGCAGCAAATTTCATTGCTACAAATGATTATTTTCCCTTTCTGTGGTGCATCGGTGCCCAATACACTGTAATTGTAACCTAATTAACTGGAACAAGGATTCGACAATATGAATAAGTGCAATAGGAAACCTAAAAAGGTATTGTTGGCTGTCACTTCTTTTCCCGTACCCGAAAAAAAGTAAGTAAAGTGGAACTGAGCTATGATACTGTGGCGAAAAAGCACAATACCTTTGCTCTTCACAGCTTTAAAACTGTTTCAGTTCCAGCTATAAAATTGTTAAGATGTCTATATAACGCATATACAAAGTTTCAGGATACTTCTGAAGGTGATCTATCTGTTCTAGCGAAGTAATTAACACTCAAAATACGCTAAGCGCTATACGGACTAACATGAACCGTCACAATATCACGTGACTTGAGCAGCAGGAGACGTTGCGGACAGATTTCTCGTTCTGCACATCCGAATGCTCACTCCATAGATACTTATACGCTATGTTTGCGACTCCAACTATAGCACCATCTTCTTTGCTGTAGCATTCTAACGGAAACTAGAGAGTGAGTCAGAGATAAAGATACAAAGAATGTCGAATTTTGGAAATATGATTCGGCAGAGATTAATTTGAGAAGTGAAGATTCTCAGTTAATGTTGTTGCTGCATTACTCGCCTGTGAATAATTTGTGACGAATTTGGAAAACGGAAAGTTTTAGTGGGATTTTTTTATTGGTTCGGATTAATTCGACATTAATTTGAATGTTGTTACTGCAGGTAATGTTGTTACTGCATTAATCGCCTGTGGGTAATTTATGACGTATTTGGAAAACGGAAAGTTTTAGTGGGATTTTTTTATTGGTTCGGATTAGTTAGTTTCATGTTCAAAAGCGATTAAGGAAAATTATTTGTTCACTTGGGTTGGGCTCAGAAGCTACGGATTTGTACCACTCCTTCACCAGTTGATTAATTACTTTCATAACAGTCACTTTTTTAATAGGAAATAATTTTTGTAAAGAGGGATGTAATTTTCGAAGATTTACTTCCAGTATTCACAGTACAGTTTTTTAAAGGTTACTCTACTTTAAGGCATTTAGCGAGCTTAAACATCCTCCGCCGCCTCCTCACAAAAAAATTGGATTTTCAATTGCGCGTCGCCACATTGCACCCTGTGGAACACCGTCGCTAAAGTCAGGTTTTAATCTGCTTAGAAGGGAAACTCCCCATCGCACAGATGTCAGATTTAGTGATAAGATGGCGCAGTGAATAGTCTGTCAAAAACTGAACACAGATCAAGCATGACAACAGGAAGAAGCTGTACTGAAGTGGAAATAAAAACCAAAATAGAATCAGTGATTGTTCTAAGACCAAGAGGCGCAATAAAATAGCAACATGGAAGCAGCCTACAGTGCGGACGTGTTGTTTCCGCCTGCAGAGAGAGCGCGCTCGCTGTTTGTTTACTATTCAGCGGCCGTCACTTAAGTGTCGCTTACGTGTACTAGAACCGTGGCCAACCGCTTTAGAAAATAAACACTACGATTCAGCTTCTGCAACGACTACGCACGACCAAAGGCCTTGGAAGTAGGACGCTTCCTGCGCGACGTTGCTAAGATCCCAGCTTCCGACATCTTGGGCATCCATTTGTCCATATTGAGCAGTACGGTGTACGTCAAAGTCGTCAATGAAGCGGTGTGCGAAAGAATACTTCGTGACACCAAACAAGGACTACGCTTTTGCCACGTCGACGGAAATGTCAGTGCGGTCACTGTCGACCATGCAGGCTTTAAAATGCGCACCATACGAGTTTTCGAGCTCCCGGCGGAAGACGTTATCGCGGCTTTCCACCTCTGTGGCACTGTCCATGGTCACACGGCCGAACGCTGGGCGCAATTCCAAACGTACCCCGTTCTTAACGGTATACGACAGATCACCATCGCCACGTGCCATCTTACCTGTAAATTAGCGGGTGCCGCGGGGTCGTCATATACGACGGCCAACCCAAGACCTGTTTCGGCTGCGGCAAAGAGTGTCACCTCAGGTCTGTCATCAGCGACGAATCACCCATTTGCCAGCCGGTAACGTGGCGCCTCCGACTCCGACGACGGCTTTACCGATCACCTACGCGTCGGCGCTCTCTTCTTCTCCCACCAACCGCCGCCCGTCAGACTATGTCTCAGAAACCCTTCCTGCTGCTACGGATGCCGCCAGGGTCGAGACGTCGTACAGCCTGACGCTACTCCGGCGCCTCTATCAACAGCCGATCATATGGACGCCCCTTCACTCATCGTTCCCGCGAAAGCCTTCCTCCCAGAGCGCCGCGACTCCCTCCCGTCTTCCGACACAGAGAGACGAACCTGCAAACAACGTTCACTTAAAAGGCGCAAGAGGAGGCGCCGTACGGTCTCGGAATGAGACATGTCACCTCCCCCTGATGCTCTAGAGGCCGACCGACCGACGAGGCGTCGGGGAACCTGCACGACGACACGAATGGCTACAACATGTCGCCGACTGTGGCTGTACCGGCGCCTACTCTGCTGGCTAGCCCAAGTGCACCTTAACCAATGGACTCCACCGTTGCGACTGCCGCCGAGAGGTCCTCCGCTCCTGCGAACAGAGTGGAACGTAAGAACATCACAACGACGGCGCCTTCAATGGCGTGGAGTGGCGAAGTCTACAAAGGCCCGGACCACACGCTGGGGATAGTTACCTCACACGGAAGCCTAGTTACGCCGCTGATAAGGCAGTCAGGTCGCGTACGGCACGACTTGCCGATACCTCGCCCCTCTTCACCCTCAGCTGACGGAGTTCCCCTGCACGACGGGATACGGCTCCATACCTACCGAGTAGCGACGATCAACGCTAACACCATTAGCTCCCACGTGAAACTTCAACTGCTGCGAGAAATGATACGGGTATCGGACGTAGACATCGCACAACTACAGAAAGAACACTTGACCACACTTCCAGACGTCGCGGGATATAACCCTAATCCTTCTGCTGGTGACCATCTGGGACGCGGCGTCGCCATCTACGCCAGAGAAGGCATTCCAGTGTCCGATATCACATACCTTCCATCTGCCAGAGGCATGGCCGTCACCGTCATGGGGACGCGTATCGTCAACATTTACGCTCCGTCAGGCTCCACCCGCAGACGCGACGGGCACTCTTCTATTCAGAAGAAACCGCTCCTTTGTTTCTTGGACGCTGCGACCATTACTTGCTTGGTGGTGATTTTAATTGTGTCTTGCACCCCAAAGATCAAGTGCCCCACTACAACACCTGTCAAGAACTGCGTCTTGTCGTCCGTGAGCTGTTGCTCCGCGACACTTGGGAAGTTCGGCACGGCGACGAGCCTGGGCATACTTACCAGACGAGTCATTCCGCAAGCCGCCTTGATAGGATTTACGTCTCTCGGGAACTCACGCCTGCAGTCCAAGGTGCAGAACTTTGGCCCTTGGCCTTTTCAGACCACTGTGCCTACATCTGCAACATTCTCCTCCCCCAGCAAGTGGTCTGGCGTAGTCGTGCACCGTGGAAGCTAAACACCTCCCATCTTCATGATCCCGAATGTCTTCAACGTGTTACAGAGACATGGGCCACCTGTGAATGTCGCTTACCAGCATGACCTTGACATGGTGGCTGGAATGTGCCAAACCTGCATTCGACGTACCTTGATTTAGTATGGCAAGGAAGCAGCTGGTGGCGCCGGCACACTACCGACTATTTCTACGTCGTTCTCCACGACCTGGACGCCCAGCCGACCACCTCCGACACCCAGAAGGAACGCAGCAGGATTAAGGCTCAAATTGTAACTTTGACACACCGTAGGCTGCAGGGGGCGATGGTGCAGACCCGACGTCAAGATTTGGTGGAACAAGAACATCCACCGGCCGGAGTCTCCATACGGTTCTGGGAGCTACAGTCGAACCGAGCGACCACTACGGTCGCAGTTTCGAATCCTGCCTCGGGCATGGATGTGTGTGATGTCCTTAGGTTTGTTAGGTTTAATTAGTTCTATGTTCTAAGCGACTGATGACCTCAGAAGTTAAGTCGCATAGTGCTCAGAGCCATTTGAACCATTTTTGAACCAAGAACATCCCACCATGCATCATATTGCCTCCGATAGGAAACACCGACGACGACTCATACCTGTCGCGCCCAGCAAGTCACTCGCCAGGCCGAAATCGTCAATGCCTTTGTAGACCACTACCGCACAGTGTACCAGGAGGAGACTACCAACAACCACGTTGAGGATTGTGTGTTACCACACGTAACTCGCACCCTCGTCAGCGACGAAGTGGACGAGCTGATGGAGCCAGTTACGAGCGACGAAGTCCACGATGCAATCAACAAAGGTGCTCTGAATAAGTCACCTCGTGTCGACGGACTGCCGATAGAATTCTATCGCGCTCTCCTCGCACTAATTGTGTCACGGTGAACGACGATGTTTCATGAACTGATGACGATGGACAACGCCGAACCGCCGCCTTTTGTCACGGGAATTATTATACCCATCCACAAACCAACACCACGAATGACGACAGCACATTACCGTCCCCTGGCTCTGCTCAACGCAGACTATAACATTTTTGCACACCTCCTGGTGACGCGACGCTGCAAGATCCTGCCTAGCATTCTATCCCCGAAACAGACAACTCCGGGCGGCTCAGTTAATATACAAACGACCACAGGAGGATGTCGTGATTTAATATCCCTGGCAGCGGCGTGCAGACTCCGCGCCGCGGTGGTTGCCATTGATTTTAACAGCACATTCGACAAGGTGGAGCACCGTTTTCTGTTCTCAGTGGTGAGCCGAATGGGTTTTCCACCAGCCTTTATCGATGTCATCCGGCGCCTATACGGCACCGCCGAGTCGCTGATTCAGGTCAATGGCCGTGTGGCGAGACCAGTGACGATCCGACGTTCTGTAAGGCAAGGTTGCCCACTTTCGACCCCACTCTATGCCATAAATCTGGAGCCACTCATCGGGAATCTGACGAGCCACCTTTCTAGTCTCACTTTGCGACAGCACAGTTTTCGGTGTCGTGCGTATGCAGACGACTTCCTTCTCTTGGTCCGCTCACGGAATGAAACAAAAACGATGCCTGATTTGATATCAACGTACGAAACTGCAGCGGGCAGTAACATGAATGTGGCTAAATCCACAGCAATGTCCATTGGACGCGGCCTCTCACACGACGACTTAGCACCTCTCCCGTGTGTTCAATAACTACAATACCTTGGTATCATTTTCACCTCCACCGTGTGCCGCTCCGCTGCCATCAAATTGCTCCAAATTATCTGCACGGGGATGAGACAAAATCTCCTCCGCCAACTAGATTCTTTACAACGTGTCCAATATCTCAATCAACATGTGGCGTCCACAATGGTCCACATCACACAGGTCCCCCCGCTGCTACCAAGTATTGGACGCAGCCTCCAGGCTGCTTTCGGACACTTTCTTACGGCCGGTACGCTCTTTAAGGTTCGTTACAAAACGCTCAGCCTCCTCCCGCGAACGGGAGGCCTCGGCCTTGTCAATGAGCTACTCCGAGCGGCGTCCTTTCACATGTCCACCACGCGCAACGAGTAGAACAAGGGCCCCTCCCTTAACGCGCAGCTTTGCTGGAAATCCTTATGCCCGCGACCATAACGCCACCAGTACTAGTCGGACACATCAAGCACCATCTGACGCACATTCCTGATTTCCTCGTCAACTTCAATTATGCTCACACACGCTTATCGAACACGCGTTCTCCTAGACCTAAAGATTTTTACACCCCACTGCTTCGTTACATATCCAGCAACAACATCGAACTCAGACGTCCATCCAAGCGGTGGCCCACTATTTGGCGTCATATCCACCAGTCTTTTCTTCCCTCCAACGCCCGGGCAACATGGTACCACGTCGCAAGTGGAAAATTCGCCACAAATCAACGTCTTCACGCCATCGGACTAACGGACTCTCCGCTTTGTTCCATTTGCCACCTCATGGGTGACGATGTCCACCAACTGACTCGCGCTGCCACCAGTGACGTCAGGAAACTTGGGCGACAGTTCGTTACTGTTACCTCCGCGTTCTGCGGGATTCGATTGACCCATGGACTTTTATCCATCCTGAGGATACTTATTTCCCCGCCACCAAAAATCATGCGATTGTGTGGGTCAAGGGATGGACGATCACTTACATGTATAATGATGGCGACAAATCACGCCTTGACTTCTGGTTTACAAACCGCCCACAGCGAAGTTGAGCACCGACCGCGCTAATGCGATTTTTACGTCACCCCCGCACAGCTGGATGGTGCCACAAGCCGACAACACTCCCGACCGACCTGCTGACATCTGAGACTCTCTGCACTACTTTCTATATACACTCCTGGAAATGGAAAAAAGAACACATTGACACCGGTGTGTCAGACCCACCATACTTGCTCCGGACACTGCGAGAGGGCTGTACAAGCAATGATCACACGCCCGGCACTGCGGACACACCAGGAACCGCGGTGTTGGCCGTCGAATGGCGCTAGCTGCGCAGCATTTGTGCACCACCGCCGTCAGTGTCAGCCAGTTTGCCGTGGCATACGGAGCTCCATCGCAGTCTTTAACACTGGTAGCATGCCGCGACAGCGTGGACGTGAACCGTATGTGCAGTTGACGGACTTTGAGCGAGGGCGTATAGTGGGCATGCGGGAGGCCGGGTGGACGTACCGCCGAATTGCTCAACACGTGGGGCGTGAGGTCTCCACAGTACATCGATGTTGTCGCCAGTGGTCGGCGGAAGGTGCACATGCCCGTCGACCTGCGACCGGACCGCAGCGACGCACGGATGCACGCCAAGACCATAGGATCCTACGCAGTGCCGTAGGGGACCGCACCGCCACTTCCCAGCAAATTAGGGACACTGTTGCTCCTGGGGTATCGGCGAGGACCATTCGCAACCGTCTCCATGAAGCTGGGCTACGGTCCCGCACACCGTTAGGCCGTCTTCCGCTCACGCCCCAACATCGTGCAGCCCGCCTCCAGTGGTGTCGCGACAGGCGTGAATGGAGGGACGAATGGAGACGTGTCGTCTTCAGCGATGAGAGTCGCTTCTGCCTTGGTGCCAATGATGGTCGTATGCGTGTTTGGCGCCGTGCAGGTGAGCGCCACAATCAGGACTGCATACGACCGAGGCACACAGGGCCAACACCCGGCATCATGGTGTGGGGAGCGATCTCCTACACTGGCCGTACACCACTGGTGATCGTCGAGGGGACATTGAATAGTGCACGGTACATCCAAACCGTCATCGAACCCATCGTTCTACCATTCCTAGACCGGCAAGGGAACTTGCTGTTCCAACAGGACAATGCACGTCCGCATGTATCCCGTGCCACCCAACGTGCTCTAGAAGGTGTAAGTCAACTACCCTGGCCAGCAAGATCTCCGGATCTGTCCCGCATTGAGCATGTTTGGGACTGGATGAAGCGTCGTCTCACGCGGTCTGCACGTCCAGCACGAACGCTGGTCCAACTGAGGCGCCAGGTGGCAATGGCATGGCAAGCCGTTCCACAGGACTGCATCCAGCATCTCTACGATCGTCTCCATGGGAGAATAGCAGCCTGCATTGCTGCGAAAGGTGGATATACACTGTACTAGTGCCGACATTGTGCATGCTGTGTTGCCTGTGTCTATGTGCCTGTGGTTCTGTCAGTGTGATCATGTGATGTATCTGACCCCAGGAATGTGTCAATAAAGTTTCCCCTTCCTGGGACAATGAATTCACGGTGTTCTTATTTCAATTTCCAGGAGTGTAGTAACCCACAGTGGAGTAGGCGCATGGACACGCGCCTCCTTTCTTTTTTGCACTATACCTCTCAGCTTACATCAGCATTATTATTTTTTTCCTACACCTTGTTAACATAAAAAATAACTCGCTGAGCCGTGGTAAAAATTGCTGTTTTGAAGAGAGCGCCGCAGCGCGTTGTGTGAAGCAGTCGCCCTCCCTTTTTGGCGGTGGCGCCGCTGTGGCAGTCGCAGCTTTGGTGTCTCCATCTGGTGGGAAAGCGGAAAGGTAGCCTGTTCACGCGCATTTAAGGGACACTATGAGCTCGCTAGATGGTCAATCTGGGGGAGTCCGGGGTCAGTCTGGGTCAGTCTCTCGTCCCCAGCTTGCTAGTCTGTTCCTCGTCCGCATTTGTTAGGCAGTTAGTGTCTGTCTGTCGTCAGGAGTGCTAGTATGTGTCTTTCGCTCGGATCAATCTTTAAAGTCGGTAAATGAGAGTCTTTCCACTCCGCCACTAAGAGAACTCAGCGAGTGGTCGCCCGGTCGGGGCTTAGTTCCTGCTTCTGAGCCTGCGCGTTAGGCTGCCAGTCTGCTCGAGTTTTGCTCAGGCAATGTGCGTTGGCGGTTGGTTCGATCGGTTGGTCGGTCGCACACTGGGACACAAGATGACTGGTCTGTCTTGAGCGTCAGCGCATGTGAGGTCGCCACGTCAGTCCAGTAGGCCGCGATGTATAGCGAGGGGTAGTGGCTTCGCGGCCGACACGAGACCAACACGAGTCAACCCACGACATCGGTCTGGCCGGTGCGAGCTGCGACTGCGTGAGGCGGGAGATCGCCGTGCCTTCCTGCGTCCGTTGAAGCGGCTGGCAGCGGACGGTTCGGGAGAGCGTTTTGGGGGTGCTGTGCCAGGTCTTCGCCAAAAATCGCAGTGCATTAGAAGTTAAGTGATTGGTGATATGTTTTTTCATTTGCTTGTTAAATTCTACTTGTTTTCTTGGTGAGGTGCTTGTTTTGCGGTCGTCCCGCTATTCTTCTCCGTTTGCCCACCCGCGGGAAGGTGGTTATTTATGAATTGGGTGGTCCGTTTTTACCTTGTGGAGTAGTGGCGGTTAGAGGAACCTGCGGTTCGGGTCGTTCGGTAATCTCCCTATCAATCTGCCGTACGTTAATAGCTGCCTCTGTCATGATTGTCGAATTCGGTGTGTTAACAAATGTATTGCTTAAAAAGTAACGGCCTAATTCCTGAAAATTTTTTTTTATCCTGCCTATCGTCTTGAGAGGCGGTATAAGTGTACTGTACATCATGTTTGGCCAGCCTTGTATAATTTTATGTAAGATTGCATTTCATGGGCTTTTATTTAAATGGTCATTTTAGTATATGAAGTTGCCACCCTTCCACCGTAAGACTTTTCTTAGAAGCCACCTTCAGTGGCAAGTTAATCGTTAATTTTAGTGTTTGGTACCATTTCCATCCCTCCTACAGGGTGCAAAGTTTGTGTGCTTGTGTGAATTGTTAAAACTTTTACTTTAAGGTAATCTGGTTCAAAATGGTTCAAATGGCTCTGAGCACTATGGGACTTAACATCTATGGTCACCAGTCCCCTAGAACTTAGAACTACTTAAACCTAACTAAGCTAAGGACATTACACAACACCCAGTCATCACGAGGCAGAGAAAATTCCTGACCCCGCCGGGAATCGAACCCGGGAAACCGGGCGCGGGAAGCGAGAACGCTACCGCACGACCACGAGCTGCGGACTTTATCTGGTCTGTTGCAGATCTGCACCAGTGTAGTCTTTCAGAGGTTGTTGTGAGCGGTCGTAACTACGACCGTGTCAAAAGGGAGCAGCAAGGTTCTCAGCCCGAAAGCTCATACAGTCAAAAAATTCTTTCTGCCTCTGAATAAATTGTAACTTCATATTTAGAGGGTGCTTTCACTTATCTGTATCAAAAAAAAAAAAGAGGCTTTTACGAATAAAATTCCCATTTGTTAAAAGTAATTTGATTTTTATCTCATCAGTTACTCCCTGGCAACTACTTCCGCGCTCACATAGTGTGATTAAATGTGTTAATGTTCTTGATGAATCGCTTGTAAATAAACTAAATTTTTAAGAAAAAGTTTTGAAAGTAAATTCACAGGTCACTTTCCTTGTTCGAGTATAATGTCTCGTGTTATTTCCGCTGGAAGGATGGTATTACTGTTGTATTTAAGCTTGTACCAATAAAGATATTTTGTTTATTTACCCTGTTCCTGGTAAAAAGAAAGAAGAAAAAAAGCTACTTTGAGGGAGTGATTGAGGGATGGGAGAGGGGAGGCTTCGCGGCCAGCCCTCGGGTTTCGACCCCTGCCCGCCTTGCCTCCAGCTGCTCGAAACTGACCACTCTGATCTTCGAATTAAAAAAAAAAAATGTTGTCGTCGTTCGTGTCGTCGTGCAGGTTCTCCGAGGCCTCGTCTCGTCGGACGGCCTCTGGAGTATCAGAGGGAGGTGATCCGTCTCGTTCCGAAATCGTACGGCACCTCCTTTTGCGCCTTTTAGGTCAAAGTTGTTTGCGTGCTTGTCCCTCTGTGTCGGAAGACGGGAGGGAGTCGCAGCTGTCTGGGAGGAAGGCCGTCGCGGGAACGGTTAAGTGAAGGGGAGTCCATATGATCGGTCGAGTGGGGATCGGAAGTCGTCCCTGTTGATAGACGCGCCGGAGCAGCGTCAGGCTGTGAGCGCGACACGTCGACCCCGGCTGTATCCGTAGCAGCAGGAAGGGTCACCGATGCGTAGGTGATCGATAAAACCTTCGTCGGAGTCGTAGGCGCCACGTTACCGGCTGGCAAGTGGGTGAATCGTCGCTGATGACAGTCAGACCTTAGGTGACCGTCGTATACGACGGCACCTCGGCACCCGCTGATTTGTAGGTAAGGTGGCACTTGGCGATGGTGATCGATGGTGGTCAGTCGTACAGCGTTAAGAACGGGATACGTTCGAAATTGCGCCCAGCATTCGGCAGTGTGGCCATGTACAGTGCCACAGGGGAGGAAAGCCGCGATAACGTCTTCCGCCGGGAACTCGAACGGGAGTTCGAAAACTCGTATGGTGCGCATTCCCAAGCCTGCGTGGTCGACAGTGATCGCACCGACATTTCCGTCGGCGTGGCAAAAGCATAATCCTTGTCTGGTGTTACGAAGTATTCTATCGCACACGGCGTCAGTGACGACTTTGACGTACACCATACTGACTAATATGGACAAATGGATGTCCAAGATGTCTGAAGCTGCGATCTTAGCAACGTGTCGTAGGAAGCGTCCCACTTCCAAGGCCTTTGTTCTTGAGTAGTCGTTGCAGAAGCTGAATCGTACTGATGATTTTCTAAAGCGCCTGGCCATGGTTCTACTACACGTAAGCGACACGTAAGTGACAGTCCCTGAAAAGTAAACAACAGCGAGTGCGCGCGCTCCGCAGGCGGAAACAACAACACGTCCGTACTGCACGGCTGCGGAAGTCAGACTGACCAACTGAGCTATCCAAGCACGCCTCACGACCCTAGTGCTAGTTCTGCAAGGTTCGCAGAAGAGCTTCTGTAAAGTCTGGAAGGTAGGAGTCGAGGTACCGGCAGAACTAAAGCTGTCAGGACGGGTCCCCAGCCGTGCTTGGGTAGCTCAGTAGGTGCGGCACTTTCCCACGAAAGGCAAAGATCTCGAGTTCGAGTCTCGGTCCTACACACAGTTTTAATCTTCCAGGAAGTTTCATATCAGCGCAGACTCCGCCGCAGAGTGAAAATTTCATTCTGCAATATCTAGCATGTAAGATGTTCTAAACGAGTGTGTGAATGTAGACCAGTGAGATGTAAGAGCGCCACTTATGTCACATAACGCCGTCTCTCTTCAGTACAGAGTCACGAGACACCATACTGGCTTTCACTTGAAGCCCCCAAATATCCACCGTTTCTAAGAAGGGAAACTCCCCATCGCCTTCCCCACAGATTTAGTGGTAAGATGGCCCAGTGGGTAGCCCGGCAAAAACTGAACACACATCAAGCAGGTAAACAGGAAGAAGGTGTACTGAACTGTGAAACAAAAAGCAAAATAGAAACAGTGAACGGTCCAAGAACAACAAGAACAAGAAGTCAAACAGAGAACAGCGGGAAACATCGGGGGCGTCGTGGCTGGCCGGCACGCAGGCTCAGCGTGTTCGGTCAGAGGGTGAGTCGCCCACTGTAATAAAAAAACTGAGTTAATGGAACGACGAGGAACATGAAGAAGCGTCATGCGACGTCCGCGGCGAACAAAGAGGACGACGAATAACGAACAAAATGAGATTAAATAATAATAATAACAATAATAATAATAAAAGTGGTCATGGTATTGGACTGCCAACTGGGCAAGGAAGCTTCAATCCTCCCTCCTACCATTTTTTTTCTTTTTTTCACAACATTATGAGTTGTCCGTCCGGTCATTGAAATGTTTGTTCTCTTTCTGTGGTCTTGGTAGTTGCCATACTATGCACTGATTATAAAGTCATTTGGTAAGAATAAGCTACAGTAGCAAGTGAACATGAAAAATCGTGAGAGTAGTTGAGATATCACATAGACATCCCGCAGAAATGAAAACAACAAATAAACGGGTGTGAACAATGTTACATCAAAGGAATTCAAGAGTGAAGACTTCCGAAACGGAACGCAACCCAAAAAACCTTAAAAACATATATTTTGTCAGAGCACAGAGAAACTGATTGTGAAACTGTTGCGTTCATTTGTTGCAGCTTATGTGACAAACTGTTATGATTTCACCATTTCCTTGGAAGTGATCACGTTTACATTCATACGAACACCTATATGGAGCAAGGAGGCAAATCTCACTCACTTACCGGTCGTACAAATTAGGTTCAGTGATAAGAGTCCTATCATATGACACACGTACTGTTCAGTAATGCCATGTATAACACATCAGACGTGTTTTCCGGTGGAGGATTCGGTTGACTTGTCGCCATGTCATCTAACGTTTGCGGTTCCCATTTGAAAAGCACTTCCTTTCGGCTGCTAATAGAGTAGTTGCGCAGAATCAATTGTCATTGTAGGTCCCTACCTTACACCTCGCTGTTGCAAACGGACGTTTCACAACGACACAGACACAAATTTGAATAAAGCGAACAGCGAAAAAAAAAATTGCGCAAGGGCTCGTCCAAATGGTAGTCCAACACCGTAACCACTTAACCACGACGCAGTTTCTCTTCTCGCCTGCTCTATATGACACTTCTTGTTCTCGGACCGTTCACTGTTTCAATTTTGCTTTTATTTTCATAGTGCAGTATACATTCTTCCTGTTTTCATGCTTGATCTGTGTTCAGTTTTTGACGGGCTGTCCATTCAGCCATCTGAGAAGGGGGGGGGGGGGGGGGGCTGCGATGGGGAGGTTGCACGACCTTGCACTGCACTGCGCAAGGTTTTCTTTTGTTTAGCTGGTTTGCTGCTGCACTATATTTTATGTTCACCTCTTCGAACAGTTTCGAGTTTCCATTTGTCACATCTAAGTCACGAAAAATTTGTTAGGAGCAGTATTACATCACGATCAGCACATAGTAAACTCACTCACAGTGAAGCATTGCACTGCAGAACTATTATCATGTTTAGTTTATGTAAAATTCAGTTCATATTACATGTCTTTGTCAGACAGTCTTTCTTACACTGCACTGCCACATTTTCGCGTGTATCATCTAGTATTTGGATTTCCTTTAGTCAGTCGTCATGTAGTTCATTGGGCGTTTTGACAGAAACATTTCGATTATTTATTCCTTCAAAACTCAATTTGTAACTTTATATAGCATTTTTCATTCTGTTAGTTTTGTGTGTTGAAATTGCAAGGCATGTATTCTGACGTCACGCACTGCAGCACTGTCCACGGCACTGCACAAGACAGAGTTTCACAGGACAACTTATTTAGTTTTCAGCTTTAGCTTTTCTAATTAATTTGGTTGAAGGTAACTGCAATAAAAAAATATACAGCTATACAGTGTCACACATTTGGAGACTCATTTTATCAAATAGCATTTCGTAACTACACCACTTGTGTTGTTCAGGACCACAAGATAGAAAATAAACCAGTCCAGCTTTAGTTAACAATAAATAAAGATTTTTAGACAGGAAAGTTACCCAAGGTAGGACATCCGTCACCGCACCCTATCAGTTTGGATGTTTCTGCGACCTACTTCTTATACTGTGTTTAACCTCTGGCATAAAGTAGCGCAGTAGGACTGCGACCACTTTAGGTCGTTGATAAGAGAGTCTACTTCTTGTAAAAACGTTTTTATCAAAGCTCATTGTTCATGACCCATCATCAAAAGTCCCAGAGCAAAACGTAATTCAGAGTACCGTGTCAGCTGGTGGCGCTTGACACGATACTCTAAATTACATCTCGCTCTAAAACTGTGATGATGGCTCGATCGCGAAGCACTTTAATAAAAAAAAAAAATTACGGAAAATGGACATTTGTTATGAGCAATCTAGAGTGACGGTAATACCGTCTTCATTTACATTTACGGTATACTGTTTTGCTTGGCTGCGAACCTCCGACCAAACACTGTAATATAATCGTAGGCGCTAAGGAAAATAAATTGCCAGATCAATGAGGAACCGGTGTGTGTGCATTGCTTGACTAGGGCATTTCCGAGTCAGTAACATGTGCTAAATGGTAGAGAGCGACTGTGGTGGGGTGGCTGAGTTACCGGAATTACGTAAGGTGGGAGCGACATGTGAGGCGGCCGGTGGTTCTGAGTTGAGCATGATGGGAGAAATTGCGATAAAAACTAATACACGGCTGTTCTTGGAAAATATCCTTGTTGGTTGCTGACAAATTATCAAATGATTTTATTAAAGACGAAAAAACCTCCCAATATTGTGCAAAATTGTATTTATTTTCTCACGAACCGGCTTCCGGCTTCTCAGACCATCTTCAGGTTACAACTGAATGTCGCAAACACAGATAAACATGATATGTGACTTAGATATTATTTGTACAGAAAATACAAAAGTGACAAATTTTTACACAATATACGTAAGAAAAATATTACAAAAATTGCATCAGCTACATAAGGGAGGTAAACAAAGAAAGTTTTTATGTGAATGATGAGAAATAAAATGAATTTACAGTTTGAATCTATTATTTGGAACGGAAACTTAATTCAACATTTCATTTAACAGGGGGGAAAATGGAAACTAGTATCTATATTAAGATAGCCTGAGAAGCCGAAAGCCTGTCTGTGAGGAACTAAATAAAAATATTACGAAGCGTTTTCCTCTTTAATATTATTATCATCTTCTGCCAATGTTATAAAGTGTTCTAACAATGTGCAGTTAACCTTCATGTACAGGAGATTATTGAAAGAGAAGCTAGCGGCCACGCAACATATTTGGTTCAAGAGAGAGTGTTTACATCGGAACGTTACTCCAAAATATGTCACCATTAAATCAAAGTGTACTTCGTCAGCTGCAATGAAAGAGTCAAGATCGGTGAGGAAACATGGGTAAGAGAAGAAATGCAAAACTGGTACAGAATCGGTGATAACGTAAGATCACATTTAAAAGTTTGTCACATGCTTAATACGCCCGTCACACATTCGTGCGAGTTCGACAGTTCTGACTGCGATGTCCGCGAAGACGTAAATGCGATCGTCCACTAAATATGTATTTATGCCAAAAAGAAAAACAAACTGTAAGCCTCTGCCAACGCCTGTTCACAATCAGCAGTTTGCTGATCGAATAACGAACTTATCAAATATGACAATTACTGTGGATAAGGTGAAAGTGTTAAATAAAGGTGTTAGATATACTCCAACATGCACAATTTCTGAAAAACAGCTATATGTGCTAAATGTGGATCCTGAGCTCACGTTAGGTGACGATCTTTCTACGAAACATTTGGCAGTCAACGATTTAAAAACTGCCGCTTCTGTTAGTGAAGAACTCTTACGCAATGAATTCGGGACATTAAGCAAGTTTAAGAAGAAAATAGCCTCCAACAATATCATCGCCACCAAAGCTGATAAACAAATTAATTCATTTGAACAAAAGTGATATCGTTACAAAAGGGAACAAGTTCCCTGATAGTTCCGACATCCAACATCTACGAAAAGATCCAACTGCAGCTTTCAGTGAACAAATAAAAACCACCAACAAATCATGTAAAAGTATTATAAGAAACACTGAAGTCTAAAATTAAGTACTGGTTCAGACATGTTGATGATGTGGTGAGTTTGTGGAGCGGTACTAATAGACAGATACATTACTACAGCATTTAAACTCACAACATCAGCAAATTCAGACTAAAATGGAGTTGGAAGTCTCTTCTATAAATTTCTTGGGTCTTAATATAGATATTAGTACAAGAAAACATGTATTTAGCATTTACAGAAAAGAACGTTGCTACTGATACAGTAATCCCAGAAAGCTCACAGCGTACACACAGCCACAAATACGCAGCTTTCCATTCAATGATATCATATCTGTTACATCATCCGAATCAGCCTTTTAAACAGAACTACAAAGCAGTGGCTATAGTTAAGCCCTGATTGATAACATTCTACGAAAACATAAAATGAATAAAATTACACCCCTACAGCGTCTGTTCCACATGTTAGTGGCGGCTGATCTTTAAAACTCAAAAGTGGAACTGTGAGCTTAACCAGACTGAAATCTCAGTTTCAGTCACAAACCCAGTCCAAATAAATCAACATGGATACAGCACCTTCAAAGACACATTACCCCAATGGGTCAAATCACACGGTTGAAAAATCGCAAGTGGTGTATTC
Organism: Schistocerca nitens; assembly: GCF_023898315.1. NCBI lineage: Eukaryota > Metazoa > Arthropoda > Insecta > Orthoptera > Acrididae > Schistocerca > Schistocerca nitens. Next base: position 58,440,712 of record NC_064621.1, read on the forward strand.
GGATTCTGGGGAGACCACAGAAATGTGCATGGAGGTAAATCGGAGTGCCTCAAAACCCCATAATAACAAAATCAAACCAAAATCGAGAATTTGGCTAATGACATTTAATGTAAATTCTCTCTTAACAATGGGAAAACTGTAAACCTTCCTGGACAAATCCAGAGAACTTAAAATCAAAATTATCGCATTTCAGGAATCACGATATACAGATGAAAATCCTTTTGATTCAGAAGGATACAGGATTACAAAGGAGAACCTGGAAAACGAGCCACGTCAAATTGTCCACAATTTGGAACTGGATTTATAGTAGATACATCAAAACTTGATTCAGTCATGACTTTCAAATCTTACTTGGGCCGGCTATCCACGATGACAATAAAATCAGCCAATAAGATGTACACTGTAATCAACGGACATGCACCAACTTACATCACAAACAAAAACAAAGTAGAAGAAGTAGAAGAATTCTGGATAGAATTAGATTATATTCTCCAAAAAATCCCAAATAACCACGTCAAAATCCTTATGGGCGATTTCAGTGCACAAATTGGTAAAAAAAAAAAGAAATATCGATATTGGGAAGGTAAATGGTCAGGACATACACAGACCAACCGGAATGGCATGCGACTCATTAAAATCTGCAGAAACCACGACCTATTTTTCAAATCGACATTTTTCAAGAAAAGAGCCTCGAAAACCAGAACTTGGATCTCACCTATCCATTATTAGGTGAATATCAGTTGAATCGTGTAATGATCTCCCTCGTAAATACAGTAGAAATCATGAAACTTGAGGTCCTTAACGGACTAGACCTAGATTCCGACCATTACCCAACAAAATTCTCCCTAGATGTTATACCAGGAAAAAGAAAATTCACTAAGAAGTCTCCACACAGTAAATATGATGTACAAAAGATAAGTGGTAATGAACAATTTACAAAAGAAACACAAAATTTAAAACTACAAAATTGGCAACAACTGCAAGCAGGACTTTTAAAAGCAGCTGAAACTGTACCACCGCAAACAAGAACACGTAAACACCCATGGTGGACAGATGAGTGTGACCAACTGATAAAAATTGGTTGTGCAACAAAAATCAAAAGACCCTGGAAGATCTCAAAGATACCAGGATAACTGTCACAGAAGCAATACGAACAGTCCGTAAACAACACGAAGACAAAAAATTGCAAGACATGGAAGATGATTTCAAGAAAAACTATTCCCGAAATTTCTACAGAGTATTCAAACAAAACAAATTACTCTCGTCCATCACTCCTATTCAAAAATGAACATGGGTAAATTGCCCATACCAACACCGAAAACTGTCAAATTCCTGCAAAATACTTTTCTAAATTACTGAATTGTGGAAAGCCTGCAGAAAAATTTGAGTTCCGTCATACACAACGAAACCCAGACTAAAGTTTACAAGAGATTAAAGAGATAATTCAGTCACTGAAAAATAATAAAGCATCATCAGGAGAAGACCAAATCATCGCAGGATTATGGAAAAATGCAGGAGAAAGTCTTATTGCAAAACTCAAAGAAATTATAGATGAAATCTGGAAAACTGAAAAAATCCCCACAGATTGGAAGACAGCAATCATACATCCTCTGTACAAAAAAGGACCCCAACAACTACCGTGGAATCTCTTTATTGTCAATAACATACAAAGTTCTGTCTAAAGCCCTACTAAACCGAGCAGAACTTCAGCTGGATTCAAAACTAGGCGAACACCAAAGTGGATTCAGAAAGAAGAACAAACCCTTAACGTGGAAAACTCGATGAAATATTTGCATAGTACTTCAAACAAAAGTTATGTCATAACGTTTGTCGACTTTAAAAAAAGTGTATGACAGTATAGACCGAGAATCCCTTTTTGAAGTGTTAGCAAAATTAAAGTAAGATTTGTGGGAGAACTGAGCACAGAATTTAAAATAGACACAGTAGTACGACAATGGGATGGACTGTCCCCAATGCTCTTCAATTGCGCTCTTGAAAAAGTTGTTCGAGAACGGAGAAAAGCAGGTGCACCAGCACGCAGACTGAGACCAAAACATAAGGGCATAGAATTAGACTGTTAAGCATTTGCTGACGACATGGCACTGATCGCCCAAGACATTACCGATCCACAGAAACAGCTAGAATTATTACAAGAACAGGTAGCAAAAATAGGATTAGAAATTTTATTTGAAAAAAAAAATTATGACTGACATCAAAGATTCTCCTTCTGATCTCAAAATTGGCAATAACTACATCTCTCGAGTAAGAAAATTTAAATATTAAGGTCAATGGATTGCAGAAAATTGTAATGAAAATAAATCTGTCAGATCAAGAGTCCAGAAAATGGAGACGGCATTTCAGTAAACAAAAAACGTTTACAACAAAGAGTCTCATGTGGAACTGCAAAATACAACACTACACAACAGTAATTAAACTCGAAGCTCTCTACGCATCTGAGACACTAAATCTTTAGCACAGAACATTAAAAGGGGAATTAGAAGTGAAAGAACGTAAAATAACGAGGAAAATCCTAGGACCAAGAACTAAAGACGATGTGCATTATCCAAAACCCAATGCAGAAATACATAAAAATATCTCCAAAATAACAAACACATTGCGCATGAGAAGAATCCAATTCGAGGGGCATTTAGAAAGAATGTACTCAAACAGGTCAACGCACAAAATCCGTACATTTTTAAAGAACAAAACAACAAAACCGAACTGGTACAAACAGACGGATAAAGACCTGAGAGAATTAGGGTCTACAAATCTACATAGCCGGCAGCAGTGACCGAGCGGTTCTAGGCGCTTCAGTCTGGAACCGCGCGACCGCTACGGTCGCAGGTTCGAATGCTGCCTCGGGCATGGATGTGTGTGATGTCCTTCGGTTAGTTAAGTTTAAATAGTTCTAAGTTCTAGGGGACTGATGACCTCAGATATTAAGTCCCATAGTGCTCAGAGCCGGGGCAAATAAAAAAAAATGGCTCTGAGCACTATGGGACTCAACTGCTGAGGTCATTAGTCCCCTAGAACTTAGAACTAGTTAAACCTAACTAACCTAAGGACATCACCAACATCCATGCCCGAGGCAGGATTCGAACCTGCGACCGTAGTGGTCTTGCGGTTCCAGACTGCAGCGCCTTTAACCGCACGGCCACTTCGGCCGGCGGGGCAAATCTACATGACAGAAATGAAGCCAGAAAAATCACAAACATACTGGGTTTTGAAGAAGAAGAGAGAAAAACTAACCGACATACGTGGTCTGCGCAACGAAAACTAGCCCATTCGTTGCGTATGAAGGAATACTGGGGGAAAAGGAAGGCCAACAAATGTTGATTACGCGTGGTCTTAAGTGATCCATCAGTGAAAAAGAAGAAGAACACCACTTCAGTACGCTGGCCAACAATAATGACTCGTTACTTTCAAAGCCTGGCGCAAAATGCCGTATATTGCCAACGTTTCAGAGAATCTTGCAGAAAAGTTAAAGACTCACAACTACAGACTTGCATTTTGTAACACCAATAACATATCAAAATTTTTATTCAATAGTAAAGACAAAATGCGAGCCTTCTTACGCAGTGGTATATACACAGAATAACATGCTAGCATTGTAAAAATGTGTATATTGGTCAGTCAGGCAGAGCTGTTCCAATTAGGCTACGTGAATATAAGAGAAGCTGTCAATTAAAGAAGAAATATTCGACCTTTGCTGATCACCTTCTAGTAGATAATCATCCATACGATGCATAATGGGCAGGTCATAGTGGCCGAGCGGTTCTAGGCGCTACAGTCTGGAATCGCGCAACCGCTACCGTCGCAAGTTCGAATCCTGCCTCGGGCATGGATGTGTGTTATGTCCTTAGGTTAGTTAGGTTTAAGTAGTTTTAAGTTCTAGGGGACTGATGACCTCCGAAGTTAAGTCCCATAGTGCTCAGAGCCATTTTGATGCATAATGTGAAGTTTTACATTTTGTCAAAAAGGCAGAAAGATGACCGTACTGGAAATAATATAAATCAACAGTCACGTGACACAGGATGCTAGCCAAGTACTAAACGATCAAACTCAGTTTCCATTTACTCCCTTGTTAAATTAAGTGTTAACTAAAATTTTCTTTCCAAATACCAGATTCAAACCGTAAATCATTTTATTTCTCGGCATTTGTTGTAATTATCTCTACATAAAAACTTTCTTGGTTTACCTACTTTGTTTAGTTAACGTAATTTTTGTAAAATTTTTCTCATGTATCCTATGTGAAAATTTGTCATTTTTGTATTTTCTGTACAAATAATGTCTAAGTCATACATCATTTTTATGTGTGTTTACGACTTTCATTTGTCACCTGAAAATGGCCTGAGAAGCCGAAAGTCAGTTCGTGAGAAAATAAATACAATTATGCAAAACATTAGGAAGCGTTTTCCTCTTTTGTATCATTATCATGTTCTGCAAGCACCGACGGAAAATTCAGTAAATGTTGTCAAATGATTTAATTCCGGATTAAAATTTCAAGATGAAAGCGGGGGTTATGTTGTGACTGTGCGGCAAGGCAGTTTTCATTCGACTTTCACCCAGGAAAAATATGTCCATTTTGTCCTCATCAGGTGAATAATGGTATTTAAGGTTTGCAGACAGGCCACAGTTGGATTTGGAAGAGGTTGATGTAGGGAATCTTTCATCGCAGCAACTGCAGGACGTTGCCATTTACTAGAAAGGCATACTGTTGTTAAATGACCAAGAGAATTAAATATATATTTTTTAATCAAGAATCCGTCAAATAGACGTCATATAGATTGCCTCCTCCCAAAATGAGACAACTGAAAAAGATTGCACAACAGCTGTTACACCAAGCGGTAATTCAGCCCTCCAATTCCCCATACGTTTCACCCATGCATTTGGCTTCTAAACGTGGGGGTTGAGTGGAGGGGGGGTATGAGGCTTAAACCAGACATATTACCAGATACCTTTGTCGGAAGATTCCAAGGCTACCATGGCGTTTTGTACAGACTGGAATCTTCATGAGTTTCAAAGAGTGCCGTTTGGTCTTGCTACAGGGGCAGCATTCTTTCGCAGTTACTGGATTCTGTAACTGATGATTTAAAGTTTAAATTTGTGTTTCATTACTTAGACGAGGTCATTGTTTATAGCTTCATTAGAGGAACATTTGGAACAACAAAACTGGCAACATCGGTCGTAAGATATTTGGAATCATTTCTTACAGCAAATCGATTTGAGTCACTGTGTGACCACCATCTTCGTCCAATAGTAAAGTCTTGAAGACTCATGTAATAAGAGTACATATTACAACTTAAACGTGCGGTCAGTATAGAAGAATATAGCAGGTAATAAAGGAATTTTGATTCTCAGTGGGATCCAATCTCATGTAAAGTTTTTAGTCATTCTCGTGTTTCTTCCTTTGGGCTTCTTATATCTTAAAAAGGAGTATAAGCTGATCAAGAGAGAATGTGTGCGATTTATAAGTTTCCACGAACAGCTAAAGGGGTAGATAAATTTATTGGAACTGTCAATTTTTTTTCAAAATTCTTCCCTAACTTTCCACAATTAGCAGCACCTCTTCACGATTTGAGAGAAAAAAAAGGCGAGAAATTTCGGTGGACAGATTCGCAACAGCCCACATTTGAAGGCTTAAAAAACGTGATGATGAACACTTCAGTTTAGGCTGTGCCTGGTTTTGAAAAACTGTTTATACGTCAGACAGACGCATCCATGAACGGGTGTGGCCGCTGTTCTTTTACAGGAAGCGAATGGTGAACTTAGGCCAATAGCACACCGATGCCTCCAGAGCTTGGACAGAATTAGAGAGGCGTTATTCGACATATGAATTAGAAGCACTAGTCGTGTTATTTGCTGTACAATTATTTAGGTTTTATATGAAGCACAAAAGTTTTACGCTGGAAACTGGTAACGTGTTGGACGTTGGGTCGCCGGCGTGAAACGGGCTGAACTGCTCGATGGGGAGTGTGCTTGTCGTCCTTTAAATTTGAATTAGAGGAACCGAAAATATTATTGGGGATTGAGTCGGATGTTCCAGGAAGAGTCCGAGGAGTTTCAGAAATCAGAAAGTCGGAAAGGTATCCAAATGTCGAAGAAGCGAAGAGTTAATAATATCGTAGTGAGTTTACATAAACAATGCAAGGATTTGAGTCCCTTTCAAGATACGGATTTGGAATTAGAAGCTATCTAAAGGAAACTGGAAGCTAAAGAAGAAGAAAAAGGTACTTCCTCAAAAATCGTGTGTTATCTTACCAAACGCGTAACTGTAAGAAAGAGAAAATAGCGTAGCACAACAATAGCATAACCTCTCCAACATAAAACACGTCCGACCTCTGTAATTGCTATGTAATCGCTTTACGCAGAGTCCTCAAATATACATCTTTGGTTAATTATTCCAGAGAGATGCGTCCGTAGCACAGAACGTCCAATTCTCGCAGGCAGTTTATACTACTCTCTGGAATAATTACTCGCGGCACATGAATCAAAGTTTCTTACCGTTTACGATCCACTCTAATGCCCGTATTTTGGGAGTGGATTTTCTTTATAAGACAGTAAGGGGACCAAAAATATTATCGAGTAGAATATGCTGGCGGTTTACGTTTATGAACTTTGTGTAGTTTTCATAATCACTCGCTGCTTCTCATAAGGTTAAATATTTTTACATTAGACGTTTAAGTAAATCTGTAAACGACTCATGGGCCCATGGACTTTCGATCAGAAGAGCCTTCCCATTCGGGCAAGGGTTCCTGAGGGAAAAGCTGGAACAAGGCTAATTTAACCTTACATCCCACCCAATAATTTACAAAAATTAATTAAAAGTTTAAATAACAGATCTGACATTGTTTTTATTATACGGTGGTCTTGAATTGGTGGAGTCGGGTAAATGTGAAGATATCTTGGTAGCGACGTCAGCACGATGTCTGATGCAAGTTGCAGGACAGGCGTGTGTAGAGACGAGAATGACCCTCTTGCTAGTGTGTGTGTGTGGGATGGTCAGTAACAGGGTTGATCATCAAGTGGGAGAACGGCTGGATCATACCCTCAAAGGGCAGTGATGCTGCTAATCATTGCTGATGGGAAAGCGCTGTGAGAGAACGGGTTAGTACATATACTCGTCATTCTCACGCTACTGCTCTGAATTTAGTGATTCGGAAGAAGTAATATACATTTTATTACTCAATATTCGTATAATCTTTCGCCACAATTACCGATCCTTTTCTCCTTTATAGATTTTTTTTTAATATCAGAGAACGTTGCACTTGGTAAACTCTAGTTATAATTCTCTTTCGTGACTTCACCTTTTTCTTCAATGAAGAGCAAAATCGTTTTCGAATATGACGCACATGAATAACCATCAGTAGTTTCTTTTTATGACACTGCACCAGCAGGTGTTCATAATTTATTTCGTACCTGGATACACACATCACTTCACGTGGAGTTCATTGCTGCTCACGGAATCCATCACTACTTCGCACGTCTATCAGTCCGCGAAATTAGCTTTAACCTTTACAGAATTAATACCAAATACCCCACAACGATCACACATATCCCTCTCAATCTGGTCCGGCATTGTCCTTCCAAATACTTTAGTTGGTAATCTATCTCAATAAAATTTCCTGAAACTCCACCCGTTGAATTGACTTTATTCTTTAAAATAATTAATCAGCTATATTACTGTGTCATTGCTTTGAATATATACAGGGTGTTTCAAAAAGAATACCACAACTTTAGGAATTTAAAACTCTGCAACGACAAAAGGCAGAGCTAAGCACTATCTGTCGGCGAATTAAGGGAGCTATAAAGTTTCATTTAGTTGTACATTTGTTCGCTTGAGGCGCTGTTGACTAGGCGTTAGCGTCAGTTGATGCTAAGACGGCGACCGCTCAACAGAGCACTTCATCACTGGCCTCCAAGAAGCCCTGATCTTACCCCCTGCGATTTTTTCTTATGGGGGTATGTTAAGGATATGGTGTTTCGGCCACCTCTCCCAGCCACCATTGATGATTTGAAACGAGAAATAACAGCAGCTATCCAAACTGTTACGCCTGATATGCTACAGAGAGTGTGGAACGAGTTGGAGTATCGGGTTGATATTGCTCGAGTGTCTGGAGGGGGCCATATTGAACATCTCTGAACTTGTTTTTGAGTGAAAAAAAACCTTTTTAAATACTCTTTGTAATGATGTATAACAGAAGTTTATATTATGTTTCTTTCATTAAATACACATTTTTAAAGTTGTGGTATTCTTTTTGAATCACCCTGTATATTCCTATGCCTTTAACATGAATATTCCCATGTACATAATACTAACAATTACATAAAAATTGAAACAGATATCCAATATAACTATATTTTTTACTGAAATTAAAAAACATAATAATTACTTCGCCTTAAAAATAAACAAAATCACGTTGCTGAAAGAAAACATATATATTTACATATTCATTATAATTCATCTCTCACGGATCCCTGTCGATCCATCATAATCTTATCTGATATTATGAAAAAAATACTTATATTACTATTAGAAAAATTAACCTCCTTTTCTTATATTCCTTCATTCCCTCAGGAAAGAAACTTTTTTAAATCGTGATGAGGATATAATCCCTTTATATTTCTGGTCTCAGGATGTCGTAAGACACATGCTCCTGGATTTGGTATCTTATCACTTCAAATGGTCCTTCGTACATCGGTTGCCATTTTTATTTGTCTTGTTTAGCAGCGACGCATGAGGATGTGTACGTAACAATGCTCTTTCGTCAACGCCAAAGGATTGTCTGCGTAATACTCTTTTATCAAAATCTACCTTCCTCTTTCTAGTACTTTTGGTCAGATTTAATAAAGCTGTTCTTATCTTATCTTGCCATTGAGTTTCTCCTTCTGATATCTTTGGAATGTTATCTATCCATTCATTTCTTTCTCTTCTCTCGAACATTAGTTCAGAAAGTGTAAAGTTTGTGGTCATATGAGGCAAATTGTATATGATTTCCTCAAATGTATGGAGATATTCTATCCATCTAGTCTGCTTCGCATGGCAATACGTTCGCATAAATCTACTTAACTCGCGAGAAGTTCTCTCAGTCGGGTTCGCGCCTGGGTTATATCTGGATGTTAATATCTGTGTGATGTTGACTCGAGCTAATGCATGCCTCCACCTATATCCAGTGAAATTTGTAGCATTGTCAGATAACATTGCGTTCGACTTTCCAAAGCGCCGAATGTAGTCATTGAATAAACGGTTTAGAATTGGCGCTACTGCAACAGTTTTCATTGGATAGTATTTGACATATTTTGTAAAAATGTCCAACAAAGCTACAATGTGTTAACAACCTCCTCTAGCCCTCGGTAATGGTCCACATACATCCACTGATAAAATAACTAGCTTTTCCGGAATAATGGAATGTAACAGGCCTTTACTGCCTCTGTTATTTGGTTTTGTTTTCTGGCATATTACACATTTTCTCAGTACTCTCCGTACTTTACTACGTAAATCTTGGAAGTAACAGGACATTCTCAGTTTGTTCTCACGTTTTTTGAAACTCCAAAGTGTCCCCAAGTGTTGTGAGTATACGTTATTAACTTCTCCTCATATTCCTCGGGTATTACTCCGACGACGGAACAGTACATCATTCACTACCTTATAGTACTGGCTTATTTTATCTTCTTGTGGATCTTCTAATTTCTCCATCTTGCATCACTTTGTTGGAGTCTCGTCATATCACCACATAACTCTAAATAGTATTTTCGGTTTACTTGATCTCTCATCAATAATATTGGAAATTCATCTTCTTTTTCATTCGAGATGATGCCTTCTTCTAATCCTTCTGGAAGACTCATCTGTTATTATATTTTCCTTCCCTTGTATGTACACGATACGAAATTGGTACTCTTGAAGGACGACTGTCCATCTTCCTACTCTCGCATGTAATAGCTTACAGGTTTGTAAAAAGCTAAGAGCTTGATGGTCACAATACACAGTGGCTGTTGCTCCATATAAATAATAATTAAACTTTTTGAATGCCCGCACTACTGCAAGAGCCTCTTGTTCCGTGGTAGTATTCGATCTCTCGCAATTTGACACGTGTCCTAGTAGCGAAAGCTATTGGGCAATAGGTGGGTTTGCAATCTATTTTTCGAATTTGGAACAAACAAATGCCCAAACCAACAGATGAAGCATCCGTCATCAGGCCAAATTCCAATGACGTATCAGGATGATAGAGAATCTTTGCATTAGACAAAGCTTCCTTGATTGCTTCGAATGCTCGTTGACATTCCTCAGTCCAATGCCAATGCACGTTCTTCCTTAATAAATTTAGTAATGGCACAGAATTCATCGACTGATCCTCTATGAACCGACGAAAAAACGATGCAAGACCTAAAAATCCTTTTAACTGCCTTTTCGTTCTAGGAACATGAAATTTTTTTATCGCACTTATCTTCTTTCCATCAGGTAAGATGCCTCTTGAATTTATTAAATGCCCTAAGAATTTTATTTTTTCCAGCAGAAATGTGTCTTTTGGAGATTAGCTGTTATTCCCAGACTAGAAAATCTCTCTAATACTCGTGTCAGTGGATTCACGTGTTCTTTCCAAGTATTTGTAGCTATCAAGATGTCATCCACAAACAATGTTAGTCGGCTCCCTAGTTCAGGTACTAATGCTGCATCCAATGCGGATATGAATACCCCTGCACTGATATTCAAACCAAACGGAAGAACCTTGAAATGATAACTTCTTCCAGCATATGCAAATGCAGTATACTTTCTCGACCCTTTATCTAACTTGACCTGCCAGTATGAATCACGCAAATTGATTATTATAAATACTTCAATCCATCGAACTTTTGGATCATCTATATTTTCTGGGTGAGTACATACTGGTACAATAATTGTGTTAATTACAAGAGCATCGAGTACAAGACGTACCTTCCCAACTGGTTTTGGCACAACGAGAGGCGGAATACAGTAAGGAATGTTTGCAGGTTAAATTAGATTCGAATCTAACATCCTCTGTATTTCTTGGTCGACTGCATTGCGTTGTTTCCAAGGAACGGGACAGAATCTATGGCAGTATTTTTTGTGTGGCTTGATATTCAAATGACACGTATAACCCTTAACGATGCCGGGTTCTTCTTCAAACACTCTCATATACTGGCTTAATAGGATAGACAGTTGTGTACTAAACTCATCCTTGAGGTGCCCTGGCTCACTCAACTTCTGTTTTATCTGCTCGTATGTTTCTACTACTTGGAACACTTTAATCAAACTTGTTTGGCATTGCCGGCGCTCTTTCATTATCAACTACAACTTTGCCCCTCTGCAGTATCTTCCATGTTTTCCATCTTTCATTAGCAAATCTACCCGGGTTAGGGCTCCGTTGATCCAAAAATTTACTTTCCCTGTAGAGAAGACTACTTTTGCGTCCTTCTCCAGGTTAGTTTCTAATCGCAGAACACAGTCGACTATTAATTATCCACTAGCAGGAACGCGCATGTTATTGCCGCATTTCCTAGATCCAATTTTAGCATCGTCTGTGTCTTCACAGATTGTGATCGGGTGCCAAACGCTCCTAGAATTTTACAACGTTCAGCAGGAAATGTCGGTAACGGGGTCTTCTTCATTATTTTATTAAATAAACTCACTGATATTGCGTTTACTGATGCGCCTGCATACAAAACTACCGTTACTGGAATACCCTCTATTTCAGCTTTCATTGCAGAAATGGGTTCCGATGAGTATTCCTCCATACATTTAGTTATGTCAGCACAAAGCTCCTCTTCTATTAATCTTCCTTCATTGTACCTCATCATTTTTACATTCTGCTCATATCCCCTATACCTTTCCTCGACCTCTCCTCCGGGGCACGATTCGGTCGGAATTACTTTTCCGCGCGCGATTTACTTTCATGAACCGCACCCTCCCTCACTTCTGTAATAACTGGTGTTCCTTGCCTCTAGACATTATCCATCGGCACAGAAGATTGTGTCTGCCTGTTTTTGTTTTGCCAATTCGTAGAAATCGAGTTCACATTATAACCTGGATTGTACCTTCTGTCTTGTCGATTCTGTCTGTTTTTCTCGTATCTGAAATTGTTTCCATTACCGCTACGCGGATTACTATGTTGGTCATAGTTACTGCAGCGCGGCAGAGCGTGATTTGCATTTGTCTCCTGAAACAGCCAACTGCTCGCTCGGCTGCCGTAAGTATTATTCGGCTGCGAGTAAGCGCTTTGTCTGTCTGGTCTCGCCTTAATATCTTCTTGGATCAAATCAATCGAGTCCAAGTCAGACATGAATTCTTCTAAATTCTCCTCCGATGCGTGTATTAACTTCTCTCTCGTCTCAGTTGAAAGTTTCGCCTTAAAAATCCGCAGAATATCCTTGTGCGTTATAGGTTCATTCCAGTATCTTGCTTTCTTTAAATACTCCTCGAAGTAACGCCGTACACATTTCTGTTTTTACGCAGAACGTCTCCACGTTAAAGACCTCTTTTCTTAATCGTTCTTGCACGCCCCGTGACCAATACTTAGCAAGAAACACCTTCTCAGATTCCTCGAACGTTTCGCACCTATCCATCATATCCGTGGCCCATAATGCACCATCACCTTGAATGTATCTTGAAACGTAACTGATCTTTTGCGCTTCAGACCATGCCCTTGGTAGAACTCCACGAAATACTCTTATAAATACCACTGGGTTTATGGATTTTCGGTCAGGTGAGAACGTCTGAAACTGACTATCTTTCAACAATTTTTCCTGCATTAGCATTGCAGCGTACAGTTTATTAGCTTGCGGCTCTGCATGCATTCCGTTATAATATATATTTCTATCCGGCGAAACATATCCATTAGCATAACGTGATTCATGGCTTGCGCCCTGCGTTCGTTCTACTTCACATAACTCGTTTCTACAGTTTTTTACTGCCCCTCGCATCTGTTCCATATCTCTGGACATATTTTCAACAGAATGGACTATTTAGTATTTCCATTGTTTAAAATTCGCCCCTAATTGTTCTTTTACTTTAATGTCTTCTTTAATATTTTCTGCAATTGGTAAGCTGTCAATAGGCAATTTGTTTACCGCTTATTTTATGCTTGCATCTACACATAGCATCACCTGGTTTTCCTTAGCACATGCTCATTCATCTGATTTATTTGAGAACTCCTGATGTTAACTGAAATTCTCTCCTATCAACTGATCACATCCAGAAGCTATGGTGGTCACAGGTCCTATTAATTCCACTACGGAAATTCCTACTTCCCCCTGCTTCGATTTCATGTTTTGCATTTCTTCGGTAATCCTTTCGATTCCAAAGGAAACTCCTTTAGCGCATCTCGCAACTCGGTTATCTCATTTGAGATTTGTTGTTGTTGGCTAACTAATGCCTGAATTTCAGTTGACATGTCTGATTGCTTTTGATACAAGTCTGCTTGCTTTTGTGATACTGTTTGTACCACCAATGACATATCAATTTGCTTCTGTGACGTGTTCCTGCTTTAGTGATACTGCTTGTACCACAGATGACATAGTTGTTGCCGATACTGACAAAAGTCTTAGTTCTTCTAAGATTTGAGCCATAGGATTTGTCTCCTGTTGAGACGAAGCTGCTATTTCTTCTACACTCGTATTTTCACCAATTTCCTTAACGTCTAACACTTTCTCCTTATCCATTTTAAATTGTGATCTAATTTGACCATAACAAAATTAGAAAACACAAAACACCTATATGTTTGTACACACTTAATTACACTATCTCAAAAAAAAAAAAAATCCTCCTGAAAAGAATGCACCAAATAAGGCTCTATGACTACTTCTGAAGAAAATACGGAAATGAAATGAAAATACAGGACTATATAACACTATATAGGTTGAGACTATTCAGCTTAAAAGCCAAATTGAGGTGACATTGCCGATATTTGTGTGTGCTTGCCTTATCCAGTTTGCAACGATGTGAAATTCTACGGTAGGGATCGGAACTGCTCAGCTCACACGACCGGACTCCACTAATTATAATGTACATCAAACACACACACAATATCTGCATTAGTACATGCACAGTGCTACGGGAGAACCAGTTGTTTCCGTACCATGTACAGCGTGTGCAGGCACTATGAGCAGCTGATTGGCCTCCACGGGTACATTTCTGCGAATGGTTCATCCAACAATGTGTCAATCCTCATTTCAGTGCAAATGTTCTCTTTACGGATGAGGCTTCATTCCAACGTGATCAAATTGTAAATTTTCACAATCGACATGTGTGGGCTGACGAGAATCCGCACGCAATTGTGCGATCACGTCATCGACACAGATTTTCTGTGAACGTTTGGGCAGGCATTGTTGGTGATGTCTTGATTGGGCCCCACGTTCTTCCACTTACGCTCAATTGAGAACGTTATCATGATTTCATACGGGATACTCTACCTGTGCTACTAGAACATGTGCCTTTACAAGTACGACACAACATGTGGTTCATGCACGATGGAGCTCCTGCACATTTCAGTCGAAGTGTTCGTACGCTTCTCAACAACAGATTCGGTGACCGATGGATTGGTAGAGGCGGACCTATTCCATGGCCTCCACGCTCTCCTGACCTCAACCCTCTTGACTTTCATTTATGGGGGCATTTGAAAGCTCTTGTCTACGCAACCCCGGTACCAAATGTAGAGACTCTTCGTGCTCGTATTGTGGATGGCTGTGATACAATACGCCATTCTCCAGGGCTGGATCAGCGCATCAGGGATTCCATGCGACGGAGGGTGGATGCTTGTATCCTCGCTTACGGAGGACATTTTGAACATTTCCTGTAACAAAGTGTTTGAAGTCACGCTGGTACATTCTGTTGCTGTGTGTTTCCATTCCATGATTAATGTGATTTGAAGAGAAGTAATAAAATGAGCTCTAACATGGAAAGTAAGCGTTTCCGGACACAGGTCCACATAACATATTATTTTCTTTCTTTGTGTGTGAGGAATGTTTCCTGAAAGTCTGGCCGTACCTTTTTGTAACACCCTATATATATATATATATATATATATATATATATATATATATATATATATATATATATATATATATATATATATATATTACTCGTAACTTACTGAGCGCCCAGAAACTTTTTTATGAAAACATTTTTATGAAAACTCTGTCAATCGGGGACAGAGTTTTCATAAAAAAGTTTCTGGGCGCTCAGTAAGTTACGAGTAAAATGTTGCGCAGGTTTGTGGGTCTTTGTGAAGTCATTAAAAACTAACGCCAGTATCTATTTCGTAGGTTTATGGCTTCGGGAAAAGTACATAGCATACATGTATCACAGACAAAATCAGCATAAGAAATTATTTGCTTAATTAACTGAGTAAGTTGAGTAATTATCAAATGTGGTGTAATGATACTTGTTAATAAAGCGAAATATTCAGAAGTTTAACTTTAAATGCGAACATTTTTAGGTTTGGCTTTACCGTGACTGTTATTGACATTAAATGAAACAACAAGTTTACTGTTGCCAGTCACCGTTTTATTTATTTCCACGACGCGTTTCAAAGATTTAAACCTCCATCATCAGGTGGACTTACATTAGTTAGTATGACATTTGTGTGTGTGTTGAGTTACGATTTTTTGGCGGAACTTGTGGCACCGTTTAGTGGAGAAACAAGACACTATTTCAGAACATGGATTTGGATTTCTTCTAACAAAAAATTTTAAACTGATATCTAATGTTAAACATAAAATAAGTAAACTAGAGTACCTCCAGTGGTCACATGTTCCTTTCGCAACACATCACATGTATACTGTCACATTTGTAAACGAATATGGCGTCTGGAATCTGCTGGGTGCAAGGTTCGTATACAGGTAGAATCTGACTGCCAAGGAAGCACGACTCTCGCCCTACCGTACCTGACAATTGATAATTCGATAAACTATGTTCAGTTTTGCTATCTTGTTCGTGTAAAGCCAGAGAGAAAGAGTAACGTTGTCTGCAGGCCGGCAAAGGGGTTGGTAGTGTTTCAGAAGAAAATTGTTTTTAATCAGATGGTTCAAATAGCTCTGAGCACTATGGGACTTAACTGCTGTGGTCATCAGTCCCCTAGAACTTAGAACTACTTAAACCTAACTAACCTAAGGGCATTGCTATTGGCAAGAAAAGCTTTATATTCAAATGTGTGTGAAATCTTATGGGACTTAACTGCTAAGGTCATCAGCCCCTAAGCTTACACACTACTTAACCTAAATTATCCTAAGGATAAACACACACACCTATGCCCGAGGGAGGACTCGACACTCCGCAGTCCATGACTGCAGCGCCCTAGACCGCTCGGCTAATCCCGCGCGGCGCGTAGATGGTCAAAGCTCAGTATGATCTGCAAAAACCCAGTAAGACTGCTAACAACATATGAAGTTTTTATTTTTTTAAGTTTTAATTTTTATTAATTGACGTTCTAGGAAAATTGAAAGGAGAATTTACTTATGTAGAAAATATTTTCGAGAGTTAATCTTTTTACTAAATGGTTCTCAGCACTATGGGACTTAACATCTGAGGTCATCAGTCCCCTAGAACTTAGATCTACTTAAACGTAACTAACCAAAGGACATCACACACATCCATGCCCGAGGCAGGATTCAAACCTGCGACCGTAGCAGTCGCGCCGGTCCAGACTGAAGCGTCTGGAACCGCTCGGCCACCGCGGCCGGCAATCTTTTTACTAAGAAGTCTAATGACGGCTGGTTGGTTGATTTGGGGGAGGGACCGAACAGCAAGGTCATCGGTCTCATTGGATTAGGGAAGGATGCGGAAGGAAGTCGGCCATGCCCTTTCAAAGGAACCGTGCCGGCATTTGCCTGAAACGATTTAGGGAAATCACGGAAAATTTAAATCAGGATTGTCGGACGCAAGTTTGAACCGTTACCCTCCCGAATGCGAGTCCAGTTTGCTAACCACTATGTCACCTCGCTCTTTACTGATGTCAAAGAAATTTTAGAAGTTTCTCTTGAAATTCAGTAAACCTCCAGTATGTTCCACTTCCATAAATTCGTGTACTGTCTTTGTTGAAAAATTTTGTTAGTTTTTGTCCCGCTATCTTTCATTGGCGGAGAATTTCATGCGCATTGTTGTTTTGAAAGTGGTATGATATGTAAAGCAACACGCCATTCGACTAGTCCCTTTCATTCATATGTGATAGATAATTCGAGCATACATGAGCTAGGTTAGACAGAGTCTGGTATTACAGATTCTGATGTGGATTAATGTGATTACAGTGGTTTTATGCACTGATTACATCTCTTTTCAACATTCTGTCACTATTTGAATCACTTCTCTGCATGAGCTTTAGAACTGAGATCTACATCTACATAGCCACCGTACGATTCGTGGCGTAGCGTACCCTGTACCAGCACCTGTCATTTCCTTTCCTGTTCCACCCGCAAACAGAGTGAGGGAGAAACGACTGTTTGTATGCCTCCATATGAGCCCCAATTTCTCGTACCTTACCTTCGTGGTCCTTACGTGCAACGTTATGTTGGTGGTTGTAGATTCGTTCTGCTGTCAGCTTCAACTGCCGGTTATCTAAATTTTCTCAACAGCGTTTCTCGAAACGAATGTCGCCTTCTCTGCAAGGATTACCATTCGAGTTCCCGTAGCATCTCCGTAACACTTACGTGTTGTTCGAACCTACCGATAACAAATCTATCAGCCCGCCTCTGAATTGCCTCGATGTCTTCCTACAATCCGTTCTGGTACGGACACCAAACACTCGAGCAGTACTCAAGAATAGGTCGCACCAGCGCCCTCACACGCGCTCTCCTTTCAGGTGAACCGTTCTTTCCGAAAATTCTTCCAATAAACCGATGGCGATCATTCGCCTTCCTTACCACAGCTCTCACATTCTCGTCCCATCTTTCCATCTCATAATATTCAAACGACTTGACTGTGTCAAGCAGGACATCATTAATGCTGTATCCGAGCATTACAGGTATGATCCATATTAATTTACATTTTTCCACATTTACGGCTAGCTGCCACTCATCATACCAACTCGAAATTTTGTCTATGTCGTCTTGCCTCTTCCTACAGTCATTCAACTACGACACCTTGCGTACACCACGGCATCATCAGCAAACAACCGCAGATTGCTGCCCACCCTGTCAGCCAAATCATTTATGTATATAAGGAGCAACAGCGGTCCTATCACACTTCCCTGGGGCTCTCCTGACGATACCCTTGTCTTTGAACACTCGCCATCGCGGGCGACATACTGGCTTCTATTATTAAGAAGTTTTCGAGCTACCCACATATAAGTGAAGTTATCCCATATGCCTGTACCTTCGTTAACAGCCTGCAGTGGGGCATCGTGTCAAATGCCTTCCGGAAGTCTAGAAATAAGGAATCTGCCTGTTGCCCATCATCCGTAGTTCTCAGTATATCGTGCGAGAAAAGAGCAAGCTGAGTTTAGCACGAGCGATGCTTTCAAAAACCATGCTGATACGTGAGCATAAGCTCCTCAGTCTCAGGAAAGTTTATTATATTCGAACTGAGAATATGTTCAAGGATTCTGCAGCAAACACAAGTTAGGGATATTGGTCTGTAGTTTTGCGAGTCGTTCTTTTACCCTTATATACTAGTGTGACATGCGCTTTTTTCTAGTCCATTGGGACTTTGTGCTGAACGAGAGATTCACGAGAGCTGCAGGCTAGGTAAGGGACCAATGCCGTAGAATACTCTCTGTAAAATCGAACTGGGATTCCATGCGTACCTGGTGATTTATTTGCTTTCAAATCCTTCAGCTGTTTCTCTACGTCAGATACGCTTCTTACTATGTCGTCTATACGGTAGACTTTCCGATGGACATAAGACGTTAAGTTTGTACGATTCTCCTGTGTGAACGATTTCTTGAACGTGAAATTTAAAACTTCAGCTTTCGTTTTGCTATCTACAACCGCCACACCAGACTGGTCAACAAGGGACTGAATGGAAGGCCTCATTCCCGCTTAGCAATATTACATACGACCAGAATTTTCTCGTGTTCTCTGCCAGATCTTCAGCTGAGGTGTGACGGTGGTAGTTGTTGTATGATTCGCCCATAGATATTTTCACAGACGCAGGAATCTCTGCTAACCTTCGCTTGTCGTCATTTATGCGTTCCCATCTGAACCGTGAGTGCAACAACCTCTGCTTCCTCAGCGTCCGCCGAATTTCGTTATGAAACTATCGTAGGTCTTCGTCATCCTTTATCCACTTACTTTGCACATAACTCTCCAGACCACGATTAAAGCAAACTTTGCACATAATTCCTCTACATCCATCTTACTGGAACTAAGTCATGCCAATTCATCGTCTAAGTGAAATGTTAATACCTGCTTATCTGCTCTAACAGAAACACTCTCCTAGCCATCTTGACTGATTTATTAACTTTCGTAATCATAGTTGCTATAACAACATCATGATGGCTAACCCCGTTTTTACACTCACATTGTCGATAAGGTCCGGCCCTATTTGTAGCTACAGGGTCTAAGATATTTCCATTTCGTGTACGCTGCCGAGCAAACTGCTCAAGACAGTTTTCGGAAAATGTGTTCGGAAGTATTTCGCATGACTGTCTGTATCCCCCTGCAATGAATAGACATCCCATTCTATACTCGGCAAGTTAAGGTCTCTCCAACCAGTATTTAATGATCTAGGTATATACGCGCTCTTGATGATAGAGTTTCTTTGAATGACTCTAGAACTGCCACAGCAGGATCGGGTGCCCGGTAAAAACATCCAACAATTAACTTGGTTTGACCTACACCTATTATACGTGACCAGATGACTATACTGTCACACTCAATTTCAGCCGGCTGCTGTGGCCGAGCGGTTCTAGGCACTTCAGTCCGGAACCGCAATGCTGCTACGGTCGCAGGTTCAAATCCTGCCTCGGGCATGGATGTGTGTGGTGTCCTTAGGTTAGTTAGGTTTAAGTAGTTCTAAGTTCTAGGGGACTGATGACCTCAGATGTTAAGTCCCATAGTGCTTAGAGCCGTTTCACACTCAACTTCGACCTCAATAGAAACAAAATTTTTGTCAACTACAATGAACACTCCCCCTCCTATGCCCTCTAACCTGTCTTTCCTATATACGTTCTACAGCTTGCTAAGCTTCTCATAGCTTTCCCCTTCCGGATTCACCCAGCTCTCCGTCCCAAGAATAATTTGAGCGCGAGAACTTTCCTGGCGAGCAGTAAATTCGGAAGCTTTATTACGAATACTTCGACAGTTTACTGATGAAATTGTAACAGTCGACGTGTCTTGATTCTGACTGCCGTTTGACTTCCCTTGCTGCATATTGACCGGCGAGTTTCATGAGAGCACGTCAAACTTCTGCCTAGCGCAAAAAACTCTCTTGTGCACTCCACAAGTACTCTGCTACCCGAGTACAGTAGCTGCTTCCTTTGTGTAGTGCACTCCTGACCTATCAAGGGGAGTCCTACAAATCCCTACACGGTAACACAGGTCTAAAATCTGCAGTCAAAACCGTCCCAGATTCGACGAAGCCTTCGGTTGAGACCCTCCACTCGGCTCCAAGCCAAAGGACCCCGCTCAACTCCGGGAACGGTGTTGCAAATTGCGAGCTCTGCTTGCACCCCGTGCGCGAGGTCAGCAGTCTTCACCACCTCATCGAGCCGCCTGTACAAACTGAGGATCGACTCAGAACCCATGCGACAGGCGTCGTTGGTGCTGAGGTGAGTCACGACTTGCAGACGAGTGCGCGCTGCCCTCTCGATAGCCACGGACAAAGCCGCCTCCACGTCTCAGGTGAGGCCCCCAGTACGAGGTGCATTCAAGTTCTAAGGCCTCCGATTTTTTTTCTAATTTACTCACCCGAAATCGATGAAACTGGCGTTACTTCTCGACGTAATCGCCCTGTAGACGTACACATTTTTCACAACGCTGACGCCATGATTCCATGGCAGCGGCGAAGGCTTCTTTAGGTTTTGACCACTGGAAAATCGCTGAGGCAATAGCAGCACGGCTGGTGAATGTGCGGCCACGGAGAGTGTCTTTCATTGTTGGAAAAAGCCAAATGTCACTTGGAGCCAGGTAAGGTGAGTAGGGAGCATGAGGAATCACTTCAAAGTTGCTATCACGAAGAAACCGTTGCGTAACGTAAACTCGATGTGCGGGTGCGTTGTCTTGGTGAAACAGCACACGCACAGCCCTTCCCGGACGTTTTTGTTGCAGTGCAGGAAGGAATTTGTTCTTCAAAACATTTTCGTAGGATGCACCTGTTAGCGTAGTGCCCTTTGGAACGCAATGGGTAAGGATTACGCCCTCGCTGTCCCAGAACATGGACACCATCATTTTTTCAGCACTGGCGGTTACCCGAAATTTTTTTGGTGGCGGTGAATCTGTGTGCTTCCATTGAGCTGACTGGCGCTTTGTTTCTGGATTGAAAAATGGCATCCACGTCTCATCCATTGTCACAACCGACAAAAAGAAAGTCCCATTCGTGCTGTCGTTGCGCGTCAACATTGCTCGGCAACATGCCACACGGGCAGCCGTGTGGTTGTCCGTCAGCATTCGTGGCACCCACCTGGATGACACTTTTTGCGTTTTCAGGTCATCATGCAAGATTGTGTGCACAGAACCCACAGAAATGCCAACTCTGGAGGCGATCTGTTCAACAGTCATTCGGCGATCCCCTAAAACAATTCTCTCCACTTTCTCGATCATGTCGTCAGACCGGCTTGTGCGAGCCCGAGGTTGTTTCGGTTTGTTGTCACATGATGTTCTGCCTTCATTAAACTGTCGCACCCACGAACGCACTTTCGACACATCCATAACTCCATCACCACATGTCTCCTTCAACAGTCGATGAATTTCAATTGGTTTCACACCACGCAAATTCAGAAAACGAATGATTGCACGCTCTTCAAGTAAGGAAAACGTCGCCATTTTATGTATTTAAAACAGTTCTCATTCTCGCCGCTGGTGGTAAAATTCCATCTGCCCTACAGTGCTGCCATCTCTGGGACGTATTGACAATAAATGCGGCCTCATTTTAAAACAATGCGCATGTTTCTATCTCTTTCCAGTCTGGAGAAAAAAAATCGGAGGCCTTAGATCTTGAATGCACCTCGTAGAAATGCCGAGTGGACATTGACTTTCTTTCCAGCCCGGAAAGCTATCTGCCTAAGGGCCCCGATTACGCGCCTAAAACTGGAGCTCCAAATTACTAGTAAAACCCTCCCAACCCCCTCCCCCCCCCTCTCCCGGTGTGCCTGCTCTGACCCTGCTGAAGGAGCGGCCACCTGTCCACTCGGGCGAGGCCAGGCCAGGCAGCAATCTCCACAATGGCCCCCCACCGGCCACTCACTCTGCTTTGAGGAAGGATCCACTAGGAAACAGAGCCCGTGGGCAAAACGAGCAACACCTGAGGCGTCCCACGCGACGCGACAGATAAGTCACCGCTACATCCCGAGGCAGCAGCCTGAAGGAGTTTGACCGTAGCCAAAAGCACTTTCAGCTGTTCGCGAGCTGTGGCCAGCTCCTCCTGCGTCTGCACACAGTGTGCACACGTTCTAGCCATCCTAGTAAGAATAATTGAAGAAGTAGGCTATAAAAGCAGACAGAATTATATATATATATATATATATATATATATATATGCGACTTGCTACCCTCCTGGTAAGTCACCAATGGACGCTGATGCGTTAATGAGCTACGTAGCTGGCTGTTCAATGAGCAACTATTGCGCTACAGACTGAAAGAATTTACACCTACAAAAACACGAGGGCTCTTAAACAGAGAAACACGCACGTAATACATATACTACGGGGTTGGTTTTTCAACGTAAGAGGATTGGTTGCCAAGAGTCTTGGCGGGAATAAGTAGCAGTCAGTTCTTTAGTGGCTAGAAATTACTTCGTCTCTGAACTCGGCACCGAACGCATCGGTGGTCTGCGGGTTTCGCTCTCAACTGGAACAGTAGACTCAATTATCAGAGTGGAGTCCACAACGCTCGAATCCTCTGCAGAGCGGTTCTAGAGCCGTACTTGATGGCAGCCAGATGTGGTGTCACGCATAAACTCGTATCAGAACAGAACTGTGACACCGCGGCAGTAAGTTACAGCTTTGTCATATTAGGACCATCGTGATCTAGAAGTTGAAAGTTCTATTCGGATTCACTTTCTGAGTTCATCAGCGCATTCTCAGTTGCATGGGCTTCTTTGGTTCTCTGGTCAGACACCAACCATTGTAATGGATGTATAGGAATTTCAAGTTAAATTTCACAAACTCAGGTATATGATTATGACCTAATTCTGACCCCAAGTAAATCTGCCAAACGTCAATTCGCTTATCTACTTCTCACAGTCAATATGCTATCTTTGTAATGTTCGTGACTTCATGACCTATTTAGATGCTTGTTCATTTCCATGCCTTTTGTAATAAACTAAAGAGTTCACTTAAATCTTGTCTTTGATTCGAGTAGGTGTTATTTAATATTTTGCACTAACAAAATGTGTATACCCCAACTGAAGAGTCACTGCTAGGGCCACGACCTTTCGTAGCGTTAATCACTCCCATGCGTACATTTATTCCAGCATTGGGTCTCAAGTGTGAACCTGAATGATGATTAATTTTGATTCAAGTAACGTGACTCACACAAGCATGGTGTTTCGCACAATGTGTACTCCATATAGCAGAGGAACATTTCGGTGACGATGACTGTGTATGTTTGGACATTTGTGGTAAGATCTTATGGGACCAAACTGCAGAGGTCATCGGTCCCAAAGCCTAAACACTATTAATCTAACTTAAACTAACTTACACTATGGACACACACACACACCCATGCCCGAGTGAGGACTCGAACCTCCGAGGGAAGCTGCACTCTGCTCGAGACCCCACCGTCGTACACTACTATCTTTTCTGGTTTATGTTCATGAGGAAGGATGGGTCGCGATTCCTCCACAGGTATTCAGACACCTCGTTAAAGGTCTCCCCAGAACACTTCGAACCATCAAAAAATGAATGGTGGATACACTCCATATTAATGTCTACTAAGAGATTCCCGGATAATTTTGATCAGATAGCGTTTAAGAACCATACTAATGTACAGTGATAGCTGACTGCAGGAAGGCCAAAGACAATATACAGGGTAATCCATTGATAGTGACCGGGCCAGATATTTCTCGAAATAAGCGTCAAACGAAAAACCTACAAAGAACGAAACTTGTCTAGCTTGAAGGGGGAGACCAGATGGCGCTATGGTTGGCCCACTACATGGCGCTGCCATAGGTCAAACGTATATCAACTTCGTTTTTTTTAGATCGGAACCTCCAATTTTATTACATATTCGTGTAGTACGTAAATAAATATGACGTGGTATCACGTAGCATTCCGCCAGTGCGGACGGCATTTGCTTCGTGATACATTACCCGTGTTGAAATGAAGCGTTTATCAATTGCGGAAAAGGTCGATATCGTGTTGATGTATGGCTATTGTGATCAAAATGCCCAACGGGCGTGTGCTATGTACGCTGCTCGGTATCCTGAACGACGTCATCTAAGTGTCCGGACCGTTCGCCGAATAGTTACGTGGCAGTGTTCAGCCACATGTGAAACGTCAACCACGACCTGCAACAAATGATGATGCCCAAGTAGGTGTTTTAGCTGCTGTCGCGTCTAATCCGCACATCAGTAGCAGACAAATTGCGCGAGAATCGGGAACCTCAAAAACACGGTGTTGAGAATGCTACATCAACATCGATTGCACCCGTACCGTACTTCTATGCATCAAGAATTGCATGGCGATGACTATGAACGTTGTGTACAGTTGTGCCACTGGGAACAAGAGAAATTAAGATACGATAACAGATTTTTTGCATGCGTTCTATTTAGCGACGAAGCGTCATTCACCAACGGCGGTAACGTAAACCGGCATAATATGCACTACTGGGCAACGGAAAATCCACGATGGCTGCGACAGCCGGCCGGAGTGGCCGAGCGGTTCTAGGCGCTACAGTCTTTAGCCGCGCGACCGCTACGGTCGCAGGTTCGAATCCTGCCTCAGGCATTGATGTGTGTGATGGATGTCCTTCCTCCCATAATGCCGCACCATACATTAACCCGCCAAGGTCGTTGATGTTCCACTTGTGGCAGCCAAATGGTTCAAATGGCTATGTGCACTATGGGACTTAACTTCTGAGGTCATCAGTCCCCTAGAACTACTTAAACCTAACTAACCTAAGGACATCACACACATCCATGCCCGAGGCAGGATTCGAACCTGCGACTCTAGTGGTCACGCGGTTCCAGACTGTAGCACCAGAACGGCTCGTCCACTCCGGCCGGCTGATTGTGTTGATCACAAAACATTGCTCCAGAAGTTGGACCATTATGGAATACGGGGAGTAGCGCACAATTGGTTCACCTCTTAGTTTAGCAACAGACAGCAAAAGGTCATAATTCACAGTGTTGAGAATGGCTGTGATGTGGGGTTTGAGTGGGGTATTGTCAAATGGGAGGTGCCCTAGGGATCAGTGTTGGGACCACTGCTTATTTATATAAATGATATGGCCTGTAGTATTACTGGTAACTCTAAAATATTTCTGTTTGCTAATGACAATAGCTTGGTAGTAAAGGATGTTGTGTGCAACATTGGCTCGGTTTCAAATAGTGCAGTTCATGACAAGTTCATGGCTTGTAGAAAATGAACTACCGCTAAATCACAGTCAGACTCAGTTTTTACAATTTCTAACACACAGTTCAACAAAACATGATATTTTAATTTCACAGAATGGCCATATGATTAGTGAAACTGAAACTTCAAATTTCTAGGTGTTCAGATAGATAGTAAACTGTCATGGAACGCCCACATTCAGGATCTCGTTCAAAGACTTAATGCTGCCATTTTTACTATTCGGTGTGTGAAGTGAGTGATAATTCGACACGAAAATTAGTCTACTTTGCTTATTTTCATTCGCTTATGCCGTATGGTATTATGTTTTGCGGTAACTCTTCACATTCTCAAAGGATATTTTTAGCTCAGAAACTAGTGCTTCGTGCCGTAAGTGGTGTCAAGTTGACGAACCTCTTGTCGACCCCTGTTCACTAGTCTGGGTATTCTATGATTGGCCTGTCAAATGGAAAAAAGAACACATTGACACCGGTGTGTCAGACCCACCATACTTGCTCCGGACACTGCGAGAGGGCTGTACAAGCAATGATCACACGCACGCCACAGCGGACACACCAGGAACCGCGGTGTTGGCCGTCGAATGGCGCTAGCTGCGCAGCATTTGTGCACCGCCGCCGTCAGTGTCAGCCAGTTTGCCGTGGCATACGGAGCTCCATCGCAGTCTTTAACACTGGTAGCATGCCGCGACAGCGTGGACGTGAACCGTATGTGCAGTTGACGGACTTTGAGCGAGGGCGTATAGTGGGCATGCGGGAGGCCGGGTGGACGTACCGCCGAATTGCTCAACACGTGGGGCGTGAGGTCTCCACAGTACATCGATGTCGTCGCCAGTGGTCGGCGGAAGGTGCACGTGCCCGTCGACCTGGGACCGGACCGCAGCGACGCACGGATGCACGCCAAGACCGTAGGATCCTACGCAGTGCCGTAGGGGACCGCACCGCCACTTCCCAGCAAGTTAGGGACACTGTTGCTCCTGGGGTATCGGCGAGGACCATTCGCAACCGTCTCCATGAAGCTGGGCT
The DNA here is from genome assembly GCF_023898315.1 of Schistocerca nitens. NCBI lineage: Eukaryota > Metazoa > Arthropoda > Insecta > Orthoptera > Acrididae > Schistocerca > Schistocerca nitens. Next base: position 58,467,410 of record NC_064621.1, read on the forward strand.
ACGGTCCCGCACACCGTTAGGCCGTCTTCCGCTCACGCCCCAACATCGTGCAGCCCGCCTCCAGTGGTGTCGCGACAGGCGTGAATGGAGGGACGAATGGAGACGTGTCGTCTTCAGCGATGAGAGTCGCTTCTGCCTTGGTGCCAATGATGGTCGTATGCGTGTTTGGCGCCGTGCAGGTGAGCGCCACAATCAGGACTGCATACGACCGAGGCACACAGGGCCAGCACCCGGCATCATGGTGTGGGGAGCGATCTCCTACACTTGCCGTACACCACTGGTGATCGTCGAGGGGACACTGAATAGTGCACGGTACATCCAAACCTTCATCGAACCCATCGTTCTACCATTCCTAGACCGGCAAGGGAACTTGCTGTTCCAACAGGACAATGCACGTCCGCATGTATCCCGTGCCACCCAACGTGCTCTAGAAGGTGTAAGTCAACTACCCTGGCCAGCAAGATCTCCGGATCTGTCCCCCATTGAGCATGTTTGGGACTGGATGAAGCGTCGTCTCACGCGGTCTGCACGTCCAGCACGAACGCTGGTCCAACTGAGGCGCCAGGTGGAAATGGCATGGGAAGCCGTTCCACAGGACTACATCCAGCATCTCTACGATCGTCTCCATGGGAGAATAGCAGCCTGCATTGCTGCGAAAGGTGGATATACACTGTACTAGTGCCGACATTGTGCTTGCTCTGTTGCCTGTGTCTATGTGCCTGTGGTTCTGTCAGTGTGATCATGTGATGTATCTGACCCCAGGAATGTGTCAATAAAGTTTCCCCTTCCTGGGACAATGAATTCACGGTGTTCTTATTTCAATTTCCAGGAATATATATATATATATATATATATATATATATATATATATATATATATTCTTTTGTGTCGTTTCTTGGTAACAGTATTAGCTTATTACCAAGAATTAGCAGCTTTTACTCAGTTAATACTCGGCAGAGATCAAACCTGCATTTGGATCGCACTTCCTTAACTCTTGTGCAAAAAGGTGTGCACTATACTGCTGCATCCATTTCCAATAAGCTACACTCGAATTCAAAAATCTTAGCAGTAACTCACGCGCTTTCAAATCGAAACTGTAGAGTCTCCTCATGGGTCACTCCTTCTGTTCTGCTAAAGAGTTCCTTGAAAAATTAAGCTGATTCTTGTCGTACTGTTAAAATGGTTCAAACGGCTATGAGCACTATGGGACTTAACTGCAGTGGTCATTAGTCCCCTAGAACTTAGAACTACTTAAACCTAACTAACCTAAGGACATCACACACATCCATGCCCGAGGCAGGATTCGAACCTGCGACCGTAGCGGTCGCGCGATTCCAGACTGAAGCGCCTAGAACCGCTCGGCCACTCCGGCCGGCTGTCGTATTGTTGATTGCGTTTACTTAAACTTATGGCTTGACTTTTTTCGAGTTCATAAGCATTTTATTTTTGTCTGTTACTACTATTATGATGTAATTTCATCCAGTGACACGTTCCATGACCTTGGAGATTTGCTCCTCAATTTGGTCCTACGGAACTTGAGGTGTAAGTAAAATAAATGGAGGACATCGTCAGAGACAGTGTTTCCCTACAGCTCCTGATAGGGCTGCTCTATTCTAACCGCCCGCTGCAACTGTTGGCAACTGGCAATTGTGCCACAGTAACAACACGTGGATGCTAAATGGGCCGTTTACTCTCGGGGCGTTCCCTCGACTTCAGCTTCGGGCCGCGCATGGTGTGGACAGGGCGGCCTTGAGCCTGCCAGCGGCACGTGCGCTTAGTTATCGACCAAAAATACATTCTGTTCCGAAGATAAGTCTCGACAGTTCAGCCAACCAATGAGGACGATGACACCATCAACCAATGAAAACGTTCCGTGCGAATCGACTGGTAATTAACTTTCACGTTTACCAGAAATTTGATTGTCAGTAAATGATTTCAGAAACAAAGGAAATATTCGCCACGAAACGGCTGGGAGTTGCGAAAGCCATAAACCGTACCAGTACTGTAAACTGTGTAACTTTGTGTATGGCCTCCTTTTATCTCCACAAAGCCATGATCCATATTGACATTTACTACTTCGTGTTCGTTAATGTTGTAATGTGGAATTCATTGAATCTGTGAATATGACGTCTATGCCAGCGTAAACATTGTGCACCAGTGAAATACGAAATGACTATTCGCACCCCCACAAAACCATTATATCAGAAGTCAGAAATCGACGACGAAGTTTTACAGTAGTTGAGGATCCAGCCATTTAAACATTGCTTTAGAAGCAACAATGAACCTCCACCAGATGCCATAAGCCTGGCGTTGTCCGAGACCATAAAGAATGAACTCGTGCCATATTTTATGTTTAGTGTGGTCATATTGCTCTTTTGAAAGTACCCTGCTGCTTAAATGAAAATTTTTATAGATTGCAGTGTAGTGTATTGCTTATAGTTTATATATTGTAATATGTCTGTGTTGTGGGCACATTAACTGGTGGCAATTTATGCAGACACAATCTGTCCTCATAATTTAGCGCTAATTGCAAAAGAAATATTGTAGTGTTCCCTGAACCTAATGTCACGATTTGCTCTAAACATGGCTGGCAGAAAACTTGATCTTCGGATTTTCAGACTTTATCTTTCACAAGAAAATGCGTATACGTTGTAAAGTTTTGGCTAGAAAGTACTGTGTCCTTCACCTAACAAACGACTAAAACGCTTTTTAACTTTTTTCCTTACACCGGTTAGTTAGGTTTAAGTAGTTCTAAGTTCTAGGCGACTGATGATCTCAGCAGTTAAGTCGCATAGTGGTCAGAGCCATTTGAACCTTACACCGGAAAACAATTACGGATAGGCCAAGTGCGCTGTTCAAATTTTGTAGCAGTACAGGCTAAGTAAAATCTCTTCTGTTGGAAATAACATACTGATGTGTACAGCAGGCACTGTGCATGAAAACTGACAGCAGTGAATAGTCTGAATGGACAGGTGTGTCAGAATTGTGTCCAGTTTCAGAAAAATATCTTACCATAAAAAATCCTGAGAAAATGTAGCGTTTATCTAATGAGCTTGTTAGTCTACTCTGCAATCAAGGCCATTATGTGCTATTGCTTACAAAGTACATCGCAAATTTTAACTACACACAGTAATCATATAATGTCCGTACTGCATGTAAAAAGATCAGTCTATGCAAACATGAACAAGGAGACCTTCACGTGAGAACGCTGAATGTGCCTCCAAAAGTTCAAAGTATGAAAATAGTAACAAGCACTTTGTTCTCAGAAGTGAGCCTGCCAATGGAAGCAACAGAGTGTAATAGGTGAACAAGGGGACACAATTCAGTTATTATGCAGTCCAAAAAAGAAATTATTCACACATTTGTTGTAAAACCACAAGATTGCTAAGGTGATTCGCTCTTTGTAGAGGGCTGAGCAGTAGCATGTTGACATATTACTCAGTGCCACCACAAGCACAACAGGAATAAAACTAAATTTGGTGGTGTCATGATGTTGCTCTCCCTGTGTGTTTGTTTTCCTTTCTTCCTCTCCCTATCATCAAAACAGTGCGTTTTGTGTATTTTTCATCTTTATAACCTCTCATATATCCACATACCACACACGCACACAGACATAGAGATAGAGAGAGAGAAAGGTGAACGATCTTTCCGGGGGAATAAAGCACAGTATTTTCTCGGTTACAAAATGTGATAGAATTTCTATGAGTATTTCAGGGATGGGCTTACATATTTCTCCTTTCACACCTGCATCCCTGAGGGTTCCTTACTCCATTGATTATTTTTCCAAATAGGAAGCGACGTATGCATGAAACTGATTTAAATGCCCCAAGTGTTCCGGAGATTTGATTACATTGTGACGAGCCTATTGCATTATGAGTTAAACCTTCAGTCTCTCGATAATCAAAGTCGGTAGAATAGCTTTAAACTGATTTATAGGAACCGTGCAAATGATGTACAGTACATAATTTCCAAGTAATATGGCTTTTTTATAGTTATTACCACCAAAAAAGAACGCTGTCATGACAAAATTTGATTGCATACCGAAATCTTTCTATGTAAGTAGACAGCCTCACTCTTCTATGTCACAGTACCTAAGTGGTGTAAAAGACCACATCTGATGCCAGTGTAAACAGGCTATGTTAACACGAGCGGCACTCCACTGCCCATAGCCAGATCCTAAGATGGGTTCTCCGCCGGGCGTGAGGAAGAGGATGGTGAGGACGTGTCCACGGATGGTTCCTGGTGACAGAATAACAACATTTATTAATCGACTGCAGTACACTGTTTGAGGGCCCTTGGGCGAGGTTTGCTTCCACTCGTAATACTCTTGGCGGCGACGAAGGTGGCCGCCGCGGCGGACTCTCACAGGTGCGCCCGCTGCTACGTCTGAAGCTACGCTGGCGTATCGAGAACCTGCTTCCTCGAGAGCGGCGCTCCGGCCTTGCTTGAGCCACGCGCCATGGGCCGCCGCATGTGCTGAAGGCTGCGGGGCGTAGCAGCTGGACAGGTCAGTGCCGTGTCTCACTCAGTAGACACCCCCGTCAGCGACTATCTGGGTCGGCGTGCCAGGTTCCCCGCCTCCTGCCGCAGTCACGGCGTTAGTCGCGGCAGCGTCCCAGGACGTTATTGCATTACCACAGAGCTCCCCAAGCGTTGGCTCCCAAGACAGGCGACTGCCTGTTGCCGGCGTCTGGCAGTAGTTACGACAGCGGCGTCACTCTAGTGCCTCCTAGCCGACGACCTGCATTACGACGGCGATTATTACACTACTGCCCATTAAAATTGCTACAACAAGAAGAAATGCACATGATAAACGGGTATTCATTGGACAAATATATTACACTAGAACTAACATGTGATTACATTTTCACGCAATTTGGGTGCATAGATCGTGAGAAATCAGTACCCAGAACAACCACCTCTGGCCGTAATAACGGCCTCGATACGCCTGGCCATTGAGTCAAACAGAGCTTGGATGGCGTGTACAGGTACAGCTGCCCATGCAGCTTCAATACGATATCACAGTTCATCAAGAGTAGTGACTGGCGCATTGTGACGAGCCAGTTGCTCGGCCACCATTGACCAGACGTTTTCAGTTGGTGAGAGACCTGGAGAATGTGCTGGCCAGTTCAGCAGTCGAACATTTTCTGTATCCGGAAAGGCCCGTACAGGACCTGCTACATGCGGCTGTGCATTATCCTGCTGAAATGTAGGATTTCGCAGGGATCGATTGAAAGGTAGATCCATGGGTCGTAACACGTCTGAAATAAAACGTCCACTGTTCAAAGTGCCGTCAATGCGAACAAGAGGTGACCGAGACACGTAACCAATGGCGCCCCGTACCATCACGCCGGGAGATACGCCAGTGTGGCCATGACGAAAACACACTTCCAATGTGCGTTCACCGCGATGTCGCAAAACACGGATGCGGCCATCATGATGCTGTAAACAGCACCTGGATTCATCCGAAAAAATGACGTTTTGCCATTCGTGCACCCAGGTTCGTCGTTGAGTACACCATCGCAGGCGCTCCTGTCTGGGATGCAGCGTCAAGGGTGATACGAAGCCGTTGGGATCCAGCACGGCGTTCCGTATTACCCTCCTGAACGCACCGATTCCATATTCTGCTAACAGTCATTGGATCTCGACCAACGCGAGCAGCAATGTCGCGATACGATAAACCGCAATCGCGATAGGCTGCAATCCAACCTTTATCAAAGTCGGAAACGTGATGGTACGCATTTCTCCTTCTTACACGAGGCATCACAACAACGATTCACCAGGCAAAGCCGGTTAACTGCTCTTTTTGTATGAGAAATCGGTTGCAAACTTTCCTCACGTCAGCACGTTGTAGTTGTCGCCACCGGCGCCAACCTTGTGTGAATGTTCTGAAAAGCTAATCATTTGCATATCACAGCATCTTCTTCCTGTCCGTTACGTTTCGCGTATGTAGCACGTCATCTTGGAGGTGTAGCAATTTTAATGGCCAGTAGTGTATTATGACTGTGATGGCAGAGACGATTCTGAACTGGTGGCGGCACTAAGTGACACAGGCTCTGCGTCACTCCAACACCTCCCGACGGACAATGTTGACGAGCAGGCTTCCGGTCCCGAAATACGGCTTTCTGCTGTTCTTCTTCCCCAGTAGATCGGTGGAATACTCCGGTTTTTCTCGGCTAGTGTCACTGACCCTATTACCGCCCTCGACGTAGACACCCTGGCGTGCTACAAGCTGCTTCTTGTCACGTCTTCTGCCGTGTGGTGAGCCAGCCATTGACACCGTGATCTCCTTCGTGTGTCTGAACTCAGTGCTGCGCCGACCCGACTACGCCACGGTATCGTAGCACTGAACTGCGGAACCGAACATATCACGAACACACACATACCACTTCTGGCCCACAATATTCTCCACATTTTAAGTAACTTTACTACTGCAAAACTTCTCCCTTTAACTAAACCACTCTCACCTTTCGATACTCTACAGTGGCAAATACAGTCACTATCTCAAGTTACGATCCTTTCGAGACAATATTTTCAGAATACAGTTATCAAATAGTAACATGATTTGTGGAGCAAACACTTAACTACTGTTTGAATCAGCAGTTCCGAAACATCCTTATTTGTAACAACATTCACTCATATTTTTACTAAATAGCTCATGTTTTCCCCATCCTATATGTCTATGTAACATACTTGTAGATACTACATGCAAGATGTTTGTTCAGTCAGAAACCTTACTTCAAGTGGATCAAATGGCTCTGAGCACTATGGGACTTAACATCTGAGTTCATCGGTCCCCTAGAACTTAGAACTACTTAAACCTAACTAACCTAAGGACATCAGACACATCCATGCCCGAGGCAGGATTCGAACCTGCGACCGTAGCGGTCACGCGGTTCCAGACTGAAGCGCCTAAAACCGCTCGCCACACCGGCTGGCTCAATTCAAGTATTGTACTGCTTTCTATTGGCGAGTAAATAGAAATAGTATCTCGCATACGTTCCGCTGAGCTCACCACTAACCTTTTACTATGGGAAAATACAGAGCGCAGTGTGCACTCAACACCAATAAGAACAACAATCAGGTTTTTCAAGTGCGTAAGTACAGATTGCACAAACTTGTTCTATAGTGAAACAATACTTCTAGCAACAGTCATAAGGTGTCACTAATGCTTTGTTAGGACTAGCTACTGCTAAAAAATATATGTGAAAAAATTTATTTTGTTTAGCATAAGATTTTGGAGCTCCGCCTGCATGTCTTTGTATTTCATTATGTATTTATGTATTTTATCTGACTGTCTACCCCCTCCCTCTAAGCTTGCCTCCCAACTTCGAAGTGTATTTTTATTTTTATTTTATTATGTCATGTATGAAAATATTCAGCGCAATTAGAGGATGCTCAAACGGAGCTATGGGGAAATACCAAATATACGTACTCCATATTACTGCATCTGTGTGCCCTTGAAAAAAAGCACCCCAAATACTAGGAAATACCTAATTATCTAAATATTGTAGATAATTATTCGCTCTCACTGAGAGCCGTGCTCGCAGTTCACTTTACATAACAAATACTTTTCATGCTGGATCCAAGCAGAGTGTGCGCGCCATGACGATTGTTACTTCAGTAATTTATGTACAGCAGTAATCCCTATAAAACGGGAGGAACGAAAAAGATTAGCCCATGAGAACTGGTAGTAGTTACCTGCGTAAAAACACATTCAGAAACACTGTCTCGGTGACCCACAAGCTCTATCGCGTGTGCCAAAATAAGGCACACAGACTCGCGAAGAATTCGCTTAGTGGCCACGCCACTACGACCTTACGCAAACGGAAGCGCTGAAACACGTAATCTATCGATTGACGCCTGTCTAGACAGCTAGTGATTTCTATGGTAGACCGAGTGAGCTTCCATCGATTCTGACAACGTGGTTGCCGGCCGGGGTGGCCGAGCGGTTCTAGGCGCTACAGTCTGGGACCCTACGGTCGCAGGTACGAATCCCGCCTCGGGCATGGATGTGTGTGATGCCCTTAGGTTAGTTAGGTTTAAGTAGTTCTAAGTCTAGGGGACTGATGACCTCAGAAGTTAAGTCCCATAGCGCTCAGAGCCATTTGAACCATTTCTGGCAACGTGGTTATTTACGCTACTGACGGGGCACGGCGCATGAGCGTCCGTCCTGCTGGAGTGGCCAGTGGGCGCCTGCTGCTGCAGTTAATTTTTGAACTCTCCGGCTTTCGTTACTTTATTGCCGTGTTGTCAGACCTATTCTGTATTTCTCTCTTCTATCGATGAAGAGGTAGCCGGATTAATCGGGACTTCGTTCTCCAACAGTACTAAAACTATAACATTCTTTTCCAGCCACTTTATACCGAGGTATCGCTCCTCTCTTGTTACAAGGATCCGTCTTGCTTACTCTGGTCTTGCCGTAAGGCTTCAACAATGTCCTAATTAATTAAGTATGTGTATGTCAGAAAGTAAAGCCATACAGAGATAGCGAGGGCTTCGTACTTCGGTAACACACGCCTAACCTGAAGCGGTATATATATATATATATATATATATATATATATATATATATATATATATATATATATACTTTGCTGCTTGTCGGTAGTGTTTGTGGTAATGTAGGCGATGATGATGATGGTGTTAGTAGTTGTACTTTTAGTAATGATGATGATAATGATGTAGTGAGTCATTTTGGTTGTATTAATGATAGTACATGTAGTGGTGATGAAAGAGAAAAAGAGTTAGATGGCACTGTGTATGTTGAAGTTAAGGAGGATCTTATTGATAGTGAAGTAGAAGAAGGTAATGACGTTAGTAGAAGATATGAAAGTCAGATTTTGCCAATGAAAACAAACGAGGTATCATCAGCTGAGGATAACGTGAATGATTATTCTGAAGTAGATAAGATGTTAGAATCATTATGGAATTTATATGAACACTATAGTCACCATGATAAAGTAAAGAAAGTAATTAGAATTATTTGTGAAGAGCTACACTCTGATTCGAAAGTTAGGAGTAATTATGTCTTGTAGTAATGAAAATTTTAAAGAAAATAAACAGGATATAATTACTCTTCATGTAAGTAAGCAAACTTCTGATGTGTTTCTAAACAATGTACAAGCAGGAAAGGAATGCTATCTGGATGACATGGGATTTAAAGAAATTGAGAAGCATTTGTTACATGAGAAAATAGTGGGCTGTCCTTACATGTAAATTAAAATTGCAAATTGGGAAGGAGTATGTTTACTAGATATATGTGCAATTTCGGAAAAGTTCAGAAATCAAATTAAACACAGTGTTAAATTTGAAGAGTACCCTGTAGTAAGGATTAAAATCAAAGGTGCAACTGGTAGACACAGTAAAATTGTGAGTGAACAGGCTTTGATAACTTTAACTATTTGTGATGTACAGTATGACCAGGGTTGTCTTGTAGGGCCAGATCTCAATGAGTGTATCTTGTTAGGAATGGACTGGATACAAAAAGTAAATGCAGACTTTGATTGGGAAAATAAGAGGCTGAAATTCACTAATCCAAAGACCATTACAGAGCATGAGACAGAATTAGTAATACAGAACTGTGTAGAGTCAAATTTTCAAATCAGGAGGGTAATTTGTGCAGATGAAGGAATAGATGCTAATGAGGAAAATAATGAGGAAGAGTGTGATGAAAAACAATATAGAGAACTTGTAGCCAACAAACTTAAAGAAACAGGAAATCTGACTCCAGAGCAGGAAAATGAATTAGGCAATTTATTGTGGGAATATCAGGACGTATTCAGAGATAGACCTGGTAAAGTAAAAAATTATGAATGTCAAACTCAAACCTCACGAGCCATTCTTTATTAAACCTTATGGAATACCAGTATCAAAGAGGAAAGCTGTGGGAAAGGAGTTACAGAAAATGGAAAAATGGCAAATAATTGAGAGAAGTAATAGTGAATACAATAATCCGTTAGTCACAATTTCCAAACGTGATGGTGGAGTAAGGCTTGTCTTAGATTCCAGGCACCTCAACAAGTATCTTGAGAGGGAAACAGATCATCCAGAAAATATAGATGAATTGTTACACAAATTTGAGCATATGAAGTACATGTCAAGTCTTGATTTCACAGCTGGTTTTCACCAGATTCGGTTAGAATATCTATCCAGGAAATATACTGCATTTTTATATGGTGGAAGATGTTATCATTATTGTGTTGTACCCTTTGGCCTTAATGTGTCGGTTGCTGAGTTTATTCGTGCCCTTAATTTTGTACTTGGTAAAGAACTACTGAATAAGTTGATTGTTTATGTGGATGACATTCTTGTCACAGGAAGGACATGGGTGGAACATATTACTACTTTGAATGAAGTGTGCCATAAACTGAGAGAGGGGGTATGTCATTAATAAAAATTGAAATTTCTAGGACATGTTATCTCTGAGGAAGGAATTTCACCTGATGAAGATAAGCTTGAGGCCACTGCAAAATTTCCTGTGCCCAATACCAAGAAACAGCTAAAATCATTCTTTGGGATGTGCAGATATTATAGAAAGTTCATCAGTACACAAGCACTTAATACACCAGCTTTGAACAACCTATTAAAAAAGAATACTATATGGATGTGGGACAAGGATTGTCAGAATGCCTTTGATAACATCAAAAAACAGTTATGTAGCAGCAAAATTTTATACGGACCTGATCTTTCAAAACCATTTTTGTTTAATGACTGACAGCAGTAATGTGTTGATGGAGTAACAGAACATAGGTCAATTGCGTTTGCAAGTAGAACACTGCAGAAACATGAAAAATCATACACTGTCACTGAAAAATAATTATTAGCAGTTTATTGGGCATTTACAAAATTCAAAAGTTACCTATTAGGCCACCAAATAATAGTTTATACTGATCACAAGGCTTTGATTTGTATCCAGGAGTGTACTTTACATCATGGTATGCTAATCAGGTGGGCACTGTTTCTTCAACAGTTTAATTATACCATAAGACATATTAAAGATGAGAAAAATTTAATTGCAGATGCCTTGTCAAAACAGTAAAAATGAAAACAGTAATGACGAATATGAAAAATAGTTCAGAATTATGTATCTTAAAGGGGTCAAGGATGAGAATGAAATTAGGAAAATTTGCAACGACATCTGTCGGTATCAAAATCATGATTCTAATTGGAAATTAGTTAAAAGCTATCAAGGGAAGGAAGGATATGAATAGGTTGATAAATATTATAAAGTTTACAAGGGAATACTTCTCAGAATGAATGTTGACTGTGATGTTTGGAAACTTTGTTGGCCAGAGCAATATGTTGAAGTGTTAATTAAATATGTGCATGAAAGTTTTGCTCATTGTGGGGCACAAAAATGTATTCAAAAGATTCAAGAGAATGTATATTTCTATAACATCACCCAAAGAGTTAGGAAACAGTTGTCAACTTGTGATCGGTGTCAAAGGGTGAAGGTCAGCAATCAGACATGCAGGGGATATATGCAGAACATCTTGCCTAAGGAGCAACTAGAACCCATGGCTGTCGACATGTATCGCTCTTTACCTATGGCTAAAGGTGGTTTCTGTTACCTATTTGTTATGGTAGACCTGTTTTCAAAATTTATCAAATTTAACCCTCTAAAGAAAGTATCCAGCAAAAATATTGTCTTGAAAATCAGAAAAGATTATTTTGCGAAAGTAGGAAAACCTAAAAGTATATTATCTGATAATGGTGCCCAGTTCACATCTAAATATTGGAAATCTTTTGTTGAAGATGAAAATATAAACCATATTTTGATCTCAGCCTACCATCCATCAAGCAATCCAGCTGAACGCTACATGTGAGAAATAGGGAGATTATTCAGAACATATTGCAACAAAAACTGTGTAAGTTGAATTGATTATGTAAGTTGCTTTGAGGATGTATTAAATAGTCTACAGCACTCTTCTACTGGGTTTAGTCCATATGAGATCTTGTACCATAAGTAACCTCCAAATATTATAAATGAGTTAATTGAATTTCCTGCTTGTAAAGCTATGGGCCCACAAGAAAGAGAGTAGTTAAGAAAGTAATGGAAGAGCAAGGGAAATTGAGAAAAAACAGACATGACAAAAGACTTAATCCAACTAACTTTAAAACTGATGATTTGGTGCTTGTTAAGACACAAGAGAAATCTAAAGCCCTCAACAGTGAACTTAAGAAATTCCTTGATATACACTCCTGGAAATTGAAATAAGAACACCGTGAATTCATTGTCCCAGGAAGGGGAAACTTTATTGACACATTCCTGGGGTCAGATACATCACATGATCACACTGACAGAACCACAGGCACATAGACACAGGCAACAGAGCATGCACAATGTCGGCACTAGTACAGTGTATATCCACCTTTCGCAGCAATGCAGGCTGCTATTCTCCCACGGAGACGATCGTAGAGATGCTGGATGTAGTCCTGTGGAACGGCTTGCCATGCCATTTCCACCTGGCGCCTCAGTTGGACCAGCGTTCGTGCTGGACGTGCAGACCGCGTGAGACGACGCTTCATCCAGTCCCAAACATGCTCAATGGGGGACAGATCCGGAGATCTTGCTGGCCAGGGTAGTTGACTTACACCTTCTAGAGCACATTGGGTGGCACGGGATACATGCGGACGTGCATTGTCCTGTGGGAACAGCAAGTTCCCTTGCCGGTCTAGGAATGGTAGAACGATGGGTTCGATGACGGTTTGGATGTACCGTGCACTATTCAGTGTCCCCTCGACGATCACCAGTGGTGTACGGCCAGTGTAGGAGATCGCTCCCCACACCATGATGCCGGGTGTTGGCCCTGTGTGCCTCGGTCGTATGCAGTCCTGATTGTGGCGCTCACCTGCACGGCGCCAAACACGCATACGACCATCATTGGCACCAAGGCAGAAGCGACTCTCATCGCTGAAGACGACACGTCTCCATTCGTCCCTCCATTCACGCCTGTCGCGACACCACTGGAGGCGGGCTGCACGATGTTGGGGCGTGAGCGGAAGACGGCCTAACGGTGTGCGGGACCGTAGCCCAGCTTCATGGAGACGGTTGCGAATGGACCTCGCCGATACCCCAGGAGCAACAGTGTCCCTAATTTGCTGGGAAGTGGCGGTGCGGTCCCCTACGGCACTGCGTAGGATCCTACGGTCTTGGCGTGCATCCGTGCGTCGCTGCGGTCCGGTCCCAGGTCGACGGGCACGTGCACCTTCCGCCGACCACTGGCGACAACATCGATGTACTGTGGAGACCTCACGCCCCACGTGTTGAGCAATTCGGCGGTACGTCCACCCGGCCTCCCGCATGCCCACTATACGCCCTCGCTCAAAGTCCGTCAACTGCACATACGGTTCACGTCCACGCTGTCGCGGCATGCTACCAGTGTTAAAGACTGCGATGGAGCTCCGTATGCCACGGCAAACTGGCTGACACTGACGGCGGCGGTGCACAAATGCTGCGCAGCTAGCGCCATTCGACGGCCAACACCGCGGTTCCTGGTGTGTCCGCTGTGCCGTGCGTGTGATCATTGCTTGTACAGCCCTCTCGCAGTGTCCGGAGCAAGTATGGTGGGTCTGACACACCGGTGTCAATGTGTTCTTTTTTCCATTTCCAGGAGTGTATATGTTGGCCCATACAGAATACAATCTATACACCATCCCAATGCATTCAGATTGGTATATCCAAGATCTGGAAAATTGTTTGGCCTACAAAACATAACTGAATTGAAACCATATAAATGTGTAGCTGATACCAAGAAGGATTGATTTCAGAATGTAAAGGATCCTCAGGAGGACACAGAAGCTTTCAGTGTCAAGTGAGTGGCGAGCACTAGGTCTCCTAGCTATGTAGCATTATACTTCCTTTTCACTTTCAGATGCTACATCTTATACTCATCTATAAAGCTATTCAGAAAAAGCTATCTCTAACTATCATACTATCCATTCTACATAGAATACGTTTATACATAGTAGAATAACACACTGAAATTTTAATGCTTGTATACTGATAATATGTATGTTTCTATTCTCTTACAAAATTTGCAAGTTATGTAAATAATTCTAGGCTTAAGTTTCATGCTTGATGATAAAAGTATAGATATCATATTAAGAAATAGCCTATGTGTCACTCAGTTTTATGAAAAAATAAGATTATTATTACTGTCTTTTGAAAAATATCAGATTGTAGTGCTGTATGACACTTAATTACATAGAATGCATACAGAATTAAGAATATGTATATAACTAAGTGTATATAGTTCATGTCTAATGTTATTTGTTTGTTAAATTGTAATTGTATTATTCCTATACCATGTTTTGTACCTAATGCCGTCCACACGAGTACCTCATGAAAAGAGTTCGTTCCATTCCCTGCCTGTCTATATCACTGAACCTGACATGCTCAACCTGTGACGAAGGAAACACTAATGTTGTGCACTAATGTTGCACTGTGCTATTGCAGCTAACAAACCACTTTGGACAGAGTAACGGCAGCCATGCAGTGGACGATACCATAGACTGATGTTCGAAAGATGCTGGCTGTGACCTACACTACCAACCCGAAGGATGTGACAAAGAAGAAGTGACAACATAAAGATAGGAAAATATTTCATTTCATTTGTTGTTCATCCACTCATCCATGACTTGCATGTATAAGTGGCTGGGGGGGGGGGGGGATGGTGGTTATATAACGTACCAGCCCCCCCCCCCCCCAGCTTTACTATGATAGTCGATAACCGGAATGTGTAGCCTGGTATCGATCATTTCAGTTATTAAATATATTAAATTTAAGACTCTGTGGAAGAATGATTTATGATGTAATGATATTATTTTGAGCAAAGACTGATATTTAAATACAACAACAAACAATTATATAAAATGTAAATGTGTAACATAATAATAACTATGAACCATCAATTTTCAATCACGAATATAATAATCAGTATGTAATTCATTGAACAATAAGCAAACATAAATATTAATATCGTTATTCCTTTCGTTTCTAACATTCTGTGTGGTGTCTGTTGTTCTATGTCGTGTCTCCCTACCACTTTCGCGCAACGACGCTCTGAGCGTGTTTTTTAGGGAATTGACTAGTTTGAACCTGGGACCTGTTGCTGATAAGGAGACGCCAGACCACACATGACATGTAGAGTTCAGAAGAGTTCAGTGAGACTAGCGATGATATAACCAAATACTTAATGATTTCAACGTCAGCTCCACTGCTCTCCCTGTAAAAGAATCTTAATATTAACTAAATTTAGTGGAAGGGGTTCAAGGCTTTCCTATTTTTATTTATCTGGTAAAATAACGTCGAAAAAGCAGTTAAGTTTACCATTGGAAATTTTATTCTACTCACAAAACATTGTTTATAAATTGCACTATTGATAAAAGGAAATGTTTTAATACAGGATGATAAAAACCAACTGCGTTCAACAAAAATGTGAACGAATATTCCCTGAATGGGTTTCCA
This sequence comes from Schistocerca nitens, assembly GCF_023898315.1. NCBI lineage: Eukaryota > Metazoa > Arthropoda > Insecta > Orthoptera > Acrididae > Schistocerca > Schistocerca nitens. The sequence goes on from NC_064621.1 coordinate 58,482,882, forward strand.
AGTTCTACAATGGATCGAAGGATGACCTATGCCATATCACATCTATAATCTACGTTTAAATTAAGTTTCACAAAAGAGAAAACTATCAAAATGGTCTACAGTGACCCTCAATTATCTTTAATTACTTATCTAACTTGTCGTAAATTACAGTGGCTGATGTGGCTTCTCAATAATTATATAACAGAAAAATCATCGCGTTTCAGATTTTAACTTACGTAGCAAATGTGAATACCATGAGCTTTAATTGAGGATCGACACTACTATTACGCAAAACGGGGGTGTGACAGATGAGACTTCTGCAGTTCTGGGTGAAGCTTTATGCGCTGTTATGCGGCATCGCGTGCGTTCATTACCTTGTCGTTGGTTAGGCAGTGTCAGGGGGCGTCGGGCGGCGCAGCTCCATCCAGCTCGCCGTCTCCGAAGCAACTCTCTCCTAACTTCTCGTTACTCCAATTTACCGAAGTTGGTTTAAAAAAAACTATCTGGCTGTGTTTTCATCTGACCAATCAGGGTCTCAATGTTAACCTTAAGCTCCGCCTACAAAAATTCTGTCTATCCAATGAGAAACGTTATACTTTTCGTGGTGGGGCAATGTTTTTAAAGTTTGCAACGTAACAGAGACGCGAAAAAGTCTCACGCTAGAACTTGCAGCTGGGGTGGCCCTCTTAGTGTTATCGTAAGATCTATACTGTTCTTCTGGAGGGCTCTATCTTTTAACATGGGCTGCGGGGTGGTCCTGGAGGTTACTTTTCGTGGTGGGGCAATGTTTTTAACGTTTGCAACGTAACAGAGACGCGAAAAAGTCTCACGCTAAAACTTGCGGCTGGTGTGGCCCTTTTTGTGTTATCGTAAGATCTATACTCTAGCTTTTAACATGGGCTGGGGGGTGCTCCTAGCGGTTAGCTGGCGACGTGGGTGTCCGTCCCTTATCGTAGGGCCTTCTAGCTTAACACGGTTCTGCTCTCGGCTTCTGTTCTCGTTTCTCCCCTCGGAACTGCGTCTGCCTCACGGTGGGAAGGTATGACATGCATTTAGGCATTCTTGTGTTAGTCTGTGGTATTCCATTTGCTCACTCGTTACTCGTATTACTTTGGTTAATTTAATGTCACGATTTATTCGGAAGTATGTGATATACTACTGGATTTGCTTATCATGTCTGGGTTTTTATGGAAGGTTTTGGATTTGCCTGACACCTTGCACGTTAATGAACTGTAAAATGATCTCGAAATTCCTATTTGGAAAAGTTATAGAAACTTAATCAAAAAAGGTAGAACCAAAGCTAAAATTACGTTTTTCTAGCAATATGTAACTTCAAACCCGAATTTGTAAACCAGAGCTAATATCATTACCAAAATAATTAACTGATCATTGGCAGCAATCGTAATTAACTACATTACTTACGTTTGGACGCATATTTCGAAATTTTACTATTGTAGAAAAATCAACCAGCTTGTGCATATCTAACGCAAATGTTAGGAACATTTTCTGTACGGTAAATAATTTGTATTTTTTAAATTAACTAAACGCATTATTGTAAATAACTCATATTTACTTTTAAAGATTAAATTGTACGATTTCTAACCTGAAATTTTACGTAGCAAAATGATATTTTATTTTGTACATACTCTCATTGTTAACCTTTTGTATATTTGTAAATTTTAATTGTAACTGTTAATTTCACGATACTGTAATAATGAATATCAGAAACACTCATTGTTTGTGAAATATAAATAGGGAACGCTCCCATGCAGCGCTAGTTTAGTTCAGTTCAGTGCTGTGAGTCTGTCTGTTTTAGTCTGTTAGTTGGTACTTGTGTGATCACTTTTGTTCTCACTGTCAGCTGTTGTATTATCAAAGAGAATACGTATCAAATTGGATGTATCAAGGACTTTGGAATGACAAATGAAAGTGAATATGATTGACAAGACCTGGAATGTTATTAGAAGAAAACCCCAGACACCAGAGCCAGGCAAGATACGTAAAATTCCAAAATAGTATTCATAACCACTACTTATCTCTACCCCAGGTGTAATAGATGTTTTTTTAAACATATATACACCATCATATAATTAATAAAGTAGTGGATATGTGATAATGTCACAAGTGTAATACAAGACCTTCATCTGGTCAATAGAGGCATTGTCAAAAAACTTCTCTGAGCAATTGTGCATTAATAGATCATTACAAAAAGTCAGTACAATTAGGTTACAAATTTTTATTAAAATCAGTAATATCGATTCTACTTGTCTGATGCTCAGTTTAGTCTTCTGCGGTCACCATACTCATGGTTTTGGTCGTCTGGGGTGGGGTGGGGGTTGGGGGTGGGAGGTGCTTACATGCTGTAAAAGGTTGGAGAGCTGACAACACTACACCTTTTTCTTGTGCCGTAGTCACACGTTGGCACAGGGTCGACACGGTTATTAATGGATTTGGCATGGTTAGTTTAAGGAGTGGCCGGGTGCCCTTCCTGTTGGCACCCCTGTTATCCCCTGGGACAGAATATGTGCATCCTAACTGTCCAGATGCCGTGTAATTCACGTGACAGTGAGTGAAAGTTTTCGAAATGTTTGCGAATCGCGTAAATGAGGTGGGACTTTGGTACCAGCCTAGTATTCATCTGGTGGGATGTGAGAAACCGCCTAAAAACCACATCCAGGCCGACAAGCACACCGATCCTTGACGTTAACCTGCTGCGTGGATTCGATCTGTGGCTGGTGTACATCTCAGACTTCTTTATCCCATTACTTCAGAATTATAATCTTGAATCAATCTTATATTTTAACACAATTACAATATTAACAACCCCAGCAAGATAGCAAAAAGCACAAAACAGGTTACCTAAATGTACACACATATCTCTATAGAGTTTAGACCATGACTGTCCATCATAAAAGCACTTGGCGAGAGCTTACAAAAAGTAGTTTCAAGTATTTGAGCATTAGACAATATTACGATTTTTATATAAGTTACAGTGGTTATTATTTCATGTGTGTTGCCTACTTACATAATTATTTATATATTCATATTCTGAGAATTTCAATATAAATAATATAAGAAGCTGAAACTGTTGTTTGTACCCAGGAAGATGTCAATACCAACATTTTCCTAAACTTAATTTATGAAGTTAATCGAATTCTAATACTCTTGTATTAAGATAGCAACAGACGCTAACGGGCTTGCCATAGTGGTAACGCTAGTTCGGTCAGATCACTGAAGTTAAGCACTTTTGGGTTTGGCCAACACTTCGATGGGTTACTGTCCAGGTGTGCCGCGAGGTGTTGGCAAGTGGGTTGCACTCAACACTTGTGAGGTCAATTGAGGAGCTACTCAACTGAGAAGTAGCGGCTCTGTCACAAAAATTGACAACCGCCAGGACAGCGGAGTGCTGACCACATGCCCCACCATATCCTCATCCAGTGACGCAAGTCGTCTGAGGATGACACGGCGGTCAGTCGGTAACTTGGGCTTTCGAGACCTGTTCGGACGGAGGAAGATGGAGGGGGAAGAGAAACAGTCTGTAACTACTGTTGTCTGTGTGGGAAAAATAAAACTTGTCTGGGAAATATTTGTAATACTGACATGGAATTGAATCTTGTTAATGAACACGAGAACTGTAGAAAATGCTGGCATTCGAGATTTCGATGCATCAGTCGATTGTTGTCAGTGACATGTCTGCTCCTGCGCATCTCCCACATGCTCTGTCCCGTGTACTTCGCTATCCCGTTACGTTTGAGTGAACGAGAGGAGCACACGTTTTTAGTGATCAGCTAAATGCTGTTCACAATAAAACTTCGCGTTTTCATATTGAGTGTTATGCAAGTTGGAAACGTTTTCATAACTGTCCATGCAGGAATTAAAGCTTGTCGTAAATCCTCCAGAAAAGTCTGCAATGCTAAAAGAAGTACCAAATTTGAGCGAAACGGGCTCTATAACGGATGGAAACAGTACCTATGGAATCCGAAAAAAGTTCGAATATCGGGAAACATTGCTCAAGCGAAGGAAAGCCTAAACTCAACGTTATCTGTGCAAATGCGAATTAAGAGATCGTCATGTTGAAACACTAACAAAAAGGAGCCATACCTGTATGGTGTTGTTGTGCAGCAGTTGAAGTGCCCAGTCGAACTATCGCGTGTTGAGTTTGTTAGCAGCGCGACAATGCGGTTTCTGGTGCATTTTCACCAATTTACGATCTTGACCTTTGACCCTTGATACAAAATACTTCATTAATTGGTATGTTACGTGACTGTGCTCTGTCTCTCTCGAGGACCTCTCTGCCGCTCTCTCCTTCCCCTCTCCTCCTTCCAACCATAGTTCTCCAATAGCTCCCAGGACTGGGCTAGCAGTGCCAGCACCACTTTTCCAACAGAACTGGCAGCAGCAGCAGCATGCAGCCTGCCGGTCTTTGCGAAAATAACAGTATTTGTCAAAAAAATTGATATTACAACTGTTCTTTTTTTCCAGCACTCATACTCAATGTGTTCAATTGACGAGCTGCTTTTTTTGAGCAAAGAGGAACTTGACGAGTCTAATTGCTGCAAACATCAAGCAGAAAAATGTGATAACACCTTTCTGTATTGGGACTGGTGGAGCATAGTGGTGGAGGGGTGTTAGACTGTAGACAGACGGAATATTGTTCAGCAAATAACGTCTATGCAGCGGACTGGCAGGAACATGCGTTATCTTACCAACACACCGTACAGCCTGTGTTGTAATTTCTGACCCTTGCTACAGTGGCTGTCCAGTCTCATACCACGCTAGCAGTGTAAGCAGTTGCAATAAGTATTAATCTGTCTGTAATAATTATTCTGTTTGTATCAAATTGTATATATTCATGGTTTTGTTGTTCTATTACAGCACTAGCGGAGGTGTTCAGAGGCTTTTCAAAAGAAGCCATCGATCGCAGAAGGGTTTCTAAATATCCGTGAAATGCACTCTATCAGTGCATTTGAGGCCCATGGACGACGATGGAATCTGACAGTTCACCATCCACACATCGAACACAGTAAAACACACTGAAAGTGTATGTTGATGTGGTTAAAACATACTAACATGTTCAGTTGGTAGCAATCGCATTTTGACTTCTGTCGTGATGTTACTATCTCCAGTTGTATGCCATATATTCCGATATTCACCACACCAGTTGTTGCCGTATTTTTCTGCCCAAATTTCCGATTAACTTCCTCTATAGGTGGCAGAATATCGCAACATCTGCCAGATCTACAGTATCACTGCCTCCTTCAATCACACAAAACGTTAAATTCCATCTAGTTGATACTCCTTGAATTAGTTTAAGGTCATATTCTCTTCTTAGCTCATAACTTTTTACCATAATTTATTTAAAACACATTCCCGTCCTTTTCCTGTTAGTCTCTTCAACATATTTTTACTATCAAATTGAGCTTGGGAAAAACAGGACACTGACTTTTCGACTCCTTTAAATAGATGCGCTCCTGAATCAGTGACGATTGCAAGTATTTTGCTGGCATTTATTCCCCATTCGTTACAAGTATGTAATAACATGTTCGAAATATTTTCACTGCCGTGTGATCCCGACAACAGATGCATAACCAGAGCATCCGTTTCAATTTTATCACCATGAAAATAATGAATAGTGATTACCAGAAAACATCTTACTGCATTTTGTGTGTCTAAATATCTGTCGTGAGTGTTAAACTGCCCACATTCTGAATTTTATTTGTAAGTGGTTCCGAGTAGCTTCAAGCTGATTTTACAGCATCCTCTTAAATGTATGACTCGATGATACTTTACACAAAGGTGCAATGACATTCAGCTGCTTTTAAAAACCATCGTTTTTTACAATTTTTAAACACTGCGAAGTTTTACAAACCGTTTTAAAAATTACTGGAGATAAGTGTGTATCTTCTGCTCCAGTTTCCGAAGCCTCTTCTGAGACTTTTCGAAAATTTGTTTTCATTGTTGGTTAAAGACAGGTTTTACACACTGTGTCTGAAATACTTTTTTATAGTTACACCCCCCTCCATCCTTCACCCCAGCCCCTATCTATCACAGTTAAAAAGTCGTATATTTGTTGCACTAGTGTACTAACGAAATACGGTAGGGAGGGCTCTAGAGGCGTAGTGAAACCAGCTTCCCTAGAGGAGCAAGCGTAATACAAATTCTGGTCCTCCAAGGTGGGTGTTGGGCATGGGGCTAATAACCCCGTACATTAAAAAGGAGAATTTTTAGGAATTTTAACACAAGCCTTTTGAACTGAATGGAAAACATATATCACTACCCCGGCAAAGGAAACGGATAAAGAATCCGACAACAGAATCTTGGAATGTCAGGACAATGCTTCAGCCTGAAAAATTAAAGAAACAGCCAATGAAAGAAATTTTAAAGTCTAAGTATGATATCGTAGGGCTACAGGAACTAAGATGGCAAAGAAATGGAGAGAAACCTGAGTATCCGTTGTTATATAGTGGACCAGACGAAACAAGAGGCCGATTCGGAACAGGTTTTATAATGACAAGGGAAGTTAGGAAAAGCCTATTAGAATTTGAACCTATAAATGAAAGGATGCGCAGACTCGGGCTAAGGGGGAAATTCAGGAATATGTTAATAGTGAATGCATATGCACCAACAAAGGAAAAAGAGGATTAAAGAACAGATCGGAGAACACCTGGAAAAAGTATGCTGCACAATACCTAAATATGACCTGATGCTAGCAATAGGAGAGTTTGATGCAAAAATAGGGAGTAATCAATGTCAATATAGAATTTTTGGAAAATATTCACGCCGGTCGGAGTGGGCGAGCGGTTCTAGGCGCTACAGTCTGGAACCGCGCGACCGCTACAGTCGCAGGTTCGAATCCTGCCTCGGGCATGGATGTGTGTGATGTCCTTAGGTTAGTTAGGTTTAAGTAGTTCTAAGTTCTAGGAGACTGATGACCTAGAAGTTGAGTCCCATAGTGCTCAGAGCCATTTGATTTTTGAAAATATTCACTATATGACGAAAAGAAGAGAATGGAGATTTACTACGTCAATTTGCAGCAAGGAGTAATTTGATTATTAAAAATACCTGCTTCTCACATAAAAGGATGTATCTGGGTACTTTTAAGTCTGCATTCGATGGAGTAGTCAACCATATTGGGCATATTTTAGTGATTGCACGCCACTCCACATCAATTATAGATGTTCGAGGATGCAGAGGACCAAACTGTGACTCAGACCACTTTGTGATAAACTCAGCATTGAGAGAGGAGCTTTCCTTATCAAACTGCAACAGAAGAGAAAAGTATATGAACTGGAATACTGAAAAACTGAAAATCCCTGATGAAGCAAAAAAATACCAAGTAACATTAATAAGAAAGTTGCGCAACGAAGATACTGCAATAGGAGAATAAGAAAAGTGGATTGGGATTGAAAAAGCCATTAAAGATGTTGAAAAAGACGTAATAGGCATAAGAAGGAACAGAAGAACCCTGGAATGGTTTGACAAAATTGCAGGTCTACATTAGAGGAAAAGATCAGGGCTAGAATAAAAGTGCTACAGAGAGAAACCAAAAATAATGTGGAACAATGTAGAGAATTAAGCAGAAGAGCTAACAGACTGCAAAAGAGAAAGAAAAGAGAGTGTACTAAGAAGAAATTCCAGGAACTAGAAGAGTTAAAGAAGCTGAGTGAAATAAGTAAGTTCTGTTATGCTGTAGGCGAAATAAAGATCAGATTCCAGGTATCATGCTCTAGTAAAGATGAGAAAATGATAAGGGAGGAAGAACAGATAATGGGAAGAGAGGCAGAGTATCTCAAAGATACACTAAGCACCAGCCTATAAGATGAAGAGACAGCTGCACAGGAGGAAAGAGTGGATCTGGAAGCAGACAATGATGCCACTGAGGCAAGAAAGCGAACACTGCAAGAGGTCTCCCAAGCTGTACACAAGACGAAAAACAATCGAGCCCCTTCACAACCCCTGAGTTAACAAAAACTGGTGTAGATGCTGTAATAAAGGAACTGCACATTTTAATATCTGATTAATGGGGAACGGAAACTATTCCAGATAACTGGAAAACTGGAATAATAACCCCATTCGTAAGAAAGAGGATAGAACAGCATGCGAAAACTATTAAGGTATAACACTCCTATGCACAGCTTATAAGATCTCCACAAGTATATTAAACGAAAGGCTACAGAAGTGCGCAGAAGACATACTAGGGGATTATACATGTGGCTTTCGACCAGACAGAGGAACAACTGATCAAATACTCATAATAAGACAAATTATGAAAAAGTTCTATGAATATGATATAAATCTGCATTTTCTATTCATCACTTCAAACAAGTCTTCGACAGCACAAACCGGCTAGAACTATACAGAGTACAGAAAAAAACTGACTTATCCGCTAAACTGAAAAGATTAATCAGAATGACAATGACAGAGGCAAGAGCAAAAGTACAGCTCTTTTGCAGAACAAGTGAAAGCTTTGACTTTTTAATAAGGGCGTGGAGGGTATTCAACACAGCCCTGCATAGTGTAGTATTTAAAATCACTAAAAGAGGCACCATATTTATGAAAACTATCCAGATATGTGCGTGCACTGATGGCATTGCTATAGTAGGAAGAAACATCAGTGCACAGTGAAAATAGAAGCATTAAAAATTGGCCTCTTAGTAAATGAAAACATAACAAAATGTATTCATAACATAACAAAATGTACAGAGATTTAGGAACCAGGTTTTAAATTTCCAGGGGCAGATGTGGATTCTGACCACAATCTATTGGTTATGAACTGCAGATTGAAACTGAAGAAACTGCAAAAAGGTGGGAATTTAAGGAGATGGGACCTGGATAAAGTGAAAGAATCAGAGGTTGTAGAGACTTTCAGGGAGAGCATAAGGGAACAATTGACAGGAATGGGGGAAAGAAATACAGTAGAAGAAGAATGGGTAGCTCTGAGGGATAAAGTAGTGAAGGCAGCAGAGGATCAAGTAGGTAAAAAGACGAGGGCTAATATAAATCCTTGGGTAACAGAAGAAATATTGTATTTAATTGATGAAAGGAGAAAATATAAAAATGCAGTAAATGAAGCAGCAAAAGGGAATACAAACGTCTCAAAAATGAGATCGACAGAAAGTGCAAAATGGCTAAGCAGGGATGGCTAGAGGACAAATGTAAGGATGTAGAGGCTTGTCTCACTAGGGGTAAGATAGTTACTGCCTACAGGAAAATTAAAGAGACCTTTGCAGAGAAGAGAACCACTTGTATGAATATCAAGAGCTCAGATGGAACCCAGTTCTAAGCAAAGAAGGGAAGGCAGAAAGGTGGAAGGAGTATATAGAGGGTTTATACAAGGGCGATGTACTTGAAGACAGTATTATGGAAATGGAAGAGGATGTAGATTAAGATGAAATGGGAGATAAGATACTGCGTGAAGAGTTTGACAGAGCACTGAAAGACCTGAGTCGAAACAAGGCCCCGGGAGTAGACAACATTCCATTAGAACTACTGATGGCCTTGGGAGAGCCAGTCCTGACAAAACTCTACCATCTGGTGAGCAAGATGTATGAGACAGGCGAAATACCCACAGACTTCAAGAAGAATATAATAATTCCAATACCAAAGAAAGCAGGTGTTGACAGATGTGAAAATTACCGAAAAATCAGTTTAATAAGCCACAGATGCAAAATACTAACGCGAATTCTTTACAGACGAATGGAAAAACTGGTAGAAGCGGACCTCGGGGAAGATCAGTTTGGATTCCGTAGAAATGTTGGAACACGTGAGGCAATACTAACCTTACGACTTATCTTAGAAGAAAGATTAAGAAAAGGCAAACCTACGTTTCTAGCATTTGTAGACTTAGAGAAAGCTTTTGACAATGTTGATTGGAATACTCTAATTCTGAAGGTGGCAGGGGTAAAATACAGGGAGCGAAAGGCTATTTACAATTTGTACAGAAACCAGTTGGCAGTTATAAGAGTCGAGGGGCATGAAAGGGAAGCAGTGGTTGGGAAAGGAGTGAGACAGGGTTGTAGCCTCTCCCCGATGTTATTCAATCTGTATATTGAGCAAGTAGTAAAGGAAACAAAAGAAAAATTCGGAGTAGGTATTAAAATTCATGGAGAAGAAGTAAAAACTTTGAGGTTCGCCGATGACATTGTAATTCTGTCAGAGACAGAAAAGGACTTGGAAGAGCAGTTGAACGGAATGGACAGTATCTTGTAAGGAGAATATAAGATGAACATCAACAAAAGCAAAACGAGGATAATGGAATGTAGTCAAATTAAATCGGGTGATGCTGAGGGGATTAGATTAGGAAATGAGACACTTAAAGTAGTAAAGGAGTTTTGCTATTTAGGGAGTAAAATAACTGATGATGGTTGAAGTAGAGAGGATATAAAAAGTAGACTGGCAATGGCAAGGAAATCGTTTCTGAAGAAGAGAAAGTTGTTAACATCGAGTATAGATTTAAGTGTCAGGAAGTCGTTTCTGAAAGTATTTGTATGGAGTGTAGCCATGTATGGAAGTGAAACATGGACGATAACCAGTTTGGACAAGAAGAGAATAGAAGCTTTCGAAATGTGGTGCTACAGAAGATTGCTGAAGATAAGGTGGGTAGATCACGTAACTAATGAGGAGTTATTGAATAGGATTGGGGAGAAGAGAAGTTTGTGGCACAACTTGACCAGAAGAAGGGATCGGTTGGTAGGACATGTTTTGAGGCATCAAGGGATCACAAATTTAGCATTGGAGAGCAGCGTGGAGGGTAAAAATCGTAGAGGGAGACCAGGAGTTCAATACACTAAGCAGATTCAGATGGATGTAGGTTGCAGTAGGTACTGGGAGATGAAGAAGCTTGCACAGGATAGAGTAGCATGGAGAGCTGCATCAAACCAGTCTCAGGACTGAAGACCACAACAACAACAACAAAATGTAGGGTAATGTCACAATCTGAGGCCAGAAGAACCCCCAATGATCTAAACATCAGCTTCACAGGAGTGTCCTTTAACTAGTTGGGAGCCCTAATAACAAATTATAACAGTAGTGGAAAGGCTGTAAGGGAAATAATACAAGGAGGAAACAGAGCTCACTCTGCAAATACACTCCTGGAAATGGAAAAAAGAACACATTGACACCGGTGTGTCAGACCCACCATACTTGCTCCGGACACTGCGAGAGGGCTGTACAAGCAATGATCACACGCACGGCACAGCGGACACACCAGGAACCGCGGTGTTGGCCGTCGAATGGCGCTAGCTGCACAGCATTTGTGTACCGCCGCCGTCAGTGTCAGCCAGTTTGCCGTGGCATACGGAGCTCCATCGCAGTCTTTAACACTGGTAGCATGCCGCGACAGCGTGGACGTGAACCGTATGTGCAGTTGACGGACTTTGAGCGAGGGCGTATAGTGGGCATGCGGGAGGCCGGGTGGACGTACCGCCGAATTGCTCAACACGTGGGGCGTGAGGTCTCCACAGTACATCGATGTTGTCGCCAGTGGTCGGCGGAAGGTGCACGTGCCCGTCGACCTGGGACCGGACCGCAGCGACGCACGGATGCACGCCAAGACCGTAGGATCCTACGCAGTGCCGTAGGGGACCGCACCGCCACTTCCCAGCAAATTAGGGACACTGTTGCTCCTGGGGTATCGGCGAGGACCATTCGCAACCGTCTCCATGAAGCTGGGCTACGGTCCCGCACACCGTTAGGCCGTCTTCCGCTCACGCCCCAACATCGTGCAGCCCGCCTCCAGTGGTGTCGCGAGAGGCGTGAATGGAGGGACGAATGGAGACGTGTCGTCTTCAGCGATGAGAGTCGCTTCTGCCTTGGTGCCAATGATGGTCGTATGCGTGTTTGGCGCCGTGCAGGTGAGCGCCACAATCAGGACTGCATACGACCGAGGCACACAGGGCCAACACCCGGCATCATGGTGTGGGGAGCGATCTCCTACACTGGCCGTACACCACTGGTGATCGTCGAGGGGACACTGAATAGTGCACGGTACATCCAAACCGTCATCGAACCCATCGTTCTACCATTCCTAGACCGGCAAGGGAACTTGCTGTTCCAACAGGACAATGCACGTCCGCATGTATCCCGTGCCACCCAACGTGCTCTAGAAGGTGTAAGTCAACTACCCTGGCCAGCAAGATCTCCGGATCTGTCCCCCATTGAGCATGTTTGGGACTGGATGAAGCGTCGTCTCACGCGGTCTGCACGTCTAGCACGAACGCTGGTCCAACTGAGGCGCCAGGTGGAAATGGCATGGCAATCCGTTCCACAGGACTACATCCAGCATCTCTACGATCGTCTCCATGGGAGAATAGAAGCCTGCATTGCTGCGAACGGTGGATATATACTGTACTAGTGCCGACATTGTGCATGCTCTGTTGCCTGTGTCTATGTGCCTGTGGTTCTGTCAGTGTGATCATGTGATGTATCTGACCCCAGGAATGTGTCAATAAAGTTTCCCCTTCCTGGGACAATGAATTCACGGTGTTCTTATTTCAATTTCCAGGAGTGTATGTTACTTTTCAAAAATTGCCTTGTAAAAAAAAAAAAAAAAAACAAAGCTACTAATGTATAACTCCATAGTCCACTCAGTTATCACATACAGGTCAGCAGTGTGGACGTTGACAGAACGTGATAAAAATGCACTAACAACCTTTGAATGGAAAATAGTAAACAAAATCCATGGTCTAACATGGGAGGAAGAAGGCTGGAGAATACGCTACAACGCCGAATTACAAGTATTATTACAAGGTAGGGCCATACTAAAATTTGTGAAATCACAGCAAGTACGATGGCTAGGACACCTGGAGAGAACGGCAGAGGATAGAATTCCAAAGAAGATGATGAAGGGTGTGATCCATTCAGCTAGGCGAAAAGGGAGATCTAGAAGAAGATGAACTGACGACGTAATATGCATCTCACCAGTATGGGAGTCAGGGGGTGGAAAAGAGTGGCAAGCAACTGAGAAATGTGGAGGCAAATCGTTGAAGATGCCAAGGCTCACCAGGGACTGTAGCGCTAGCAAAGAAGAAGAAGAAGAAGAAGAAGAAGAAGGTGTAGTAACGAGACACGTCCAGAAAAATATCCTTTTAAGTGAATAAATAGTTACTGACAGTGGTTATAATTACCCTGGATTTTTTTGCCAGTATCGAAGGTCAATATTTTGTCTGTAACACTGATCTTAAGATGTTTCAGTGATTCAGTATTTATATTGAAACACTGATGTTTAATTCTCAGCACCGATAGTTTGCAAATACCGATGACCACTGAACATTATAACGATACAGCCTTCCCCAAAATTCGTATGAAATGTCTGATACCACCTTTCTCTCTATATGCATCCGGACAGTTATCGGAAAATTCAGTGCTTCCTAAGGCCTTGTATGAGTGTCTTTATGTATATCATTCTGTCCTATTTGATAAAAAACTAGATATTCACTGCGAAGGCGTGTGGGATCCTCTGGAAGGACGTGCGTTGTAATTATCGGTGGATTGTTGTCGTTGATAAAATTATATAAATATACCAAATTAAATAACTAATCAAAAAATTGAAGTAATAAGTCCTTAACAATAAATAACTAGAGATTGCAGAGATGTTAGCATGAAAAATCAATGCTTGTAATTAACAAAATGGTTATCTAAAAATCCAGTAACAGAAGACCTCACTATCTTGAGAAACAACTTAAAAGTTATTACCAAGCGATGTATTTTCATTTGTTATTTATTTTTATGTCTTCCTCTGTAATTAATATTCTTTGTAATTACATTTCTAATTAACTCTCCAATTGTTTACATCTCACAGTTTTCCAATTTCCAGAATTTGAGGGCTTATTTGTGCATTTTATGTATGTAATCGGATAAGGCACGAGCACTGTATTACCACTGAATATTAGTAACCAAATCCAAACTGTAATTAATTACATAACTAAAATAATACGAGAGACAGTATTGTAATTAAAGTTCAGAATGATTTTCTTATGGAAAACTAAACATATTACTAGAAAAGATTGTCATTCAATATTGTATTTCACACCTTATTTGGCTGTAACATCAGAGTCTTCACGCTTTGTAAATTTTAATTGTAACATCAAAACTGTACAAAATTAATAATGTTTTATTTTGGAAGCTATTGATAAAATTCTATATAAAGCGATGCAGCGATGCTGCGACAAGTCAGCTTTGAAGTTACTTTTGGAAGTCAAAGAGATCAGTGAAGTCTACCCGTGTTTTGTTTATGTGACGAGTGTGCAGTTCGGATGTCAATTAATGTAGATATATTTTGTGAAGCTTAAAAATTACCCATTCATTCGTCAAGGGACCAGGCAGAAGAAACTTAAGTTAAGTAACACTCAACATGAATCGTTACAGCAACTTTATCCAGAACACCACTGACCCCGTGCCTGATTTTCCGATCCTTTTACATATAATGACTGACGCAACATTCTAATTATCATATCAGTTCTACTTACAAATCCTAAATTATTGGAGCTATGTTATAGATATATGCAAAACCACCAACGTGTGTACCTCACTTGGAAAACCATTCTTCACCTGTCACAAACCACGACAAAAGGGAGGGAGGCGGTAGGGGATGAACGGTGACAGCTCCGTGGAGAAGGAAGCAACTGCATAACACAACTGGCGGAAGATACACTATTTCCTTTTGGGATGTAAGGAGAGGAAACCACTCACATGCCAAAGGCTGAAATAAGTTTTGCTTGCCATTAAGAAATAATACGGCAACCTTGTCAAACAATTTACACAGATACTGCTTGGTTTCCTACAATGATGACATATTAATAACTCAAATTCTTAAAAAGGTAAAGCAGAGTGGATTTCAAACTGAAACAGTTGTCATCCCTAGGCTATGTAAGTGAAGATGATGATGGATGGCATCTTTCGGAGAATCCTTCCACGATAGTCATATTGGTATTTTCCAGTTCAAAAATGGCTTAAAATGGTGGTAATGTAGATAGTTACAGATTTCCTTCCGAGCACATGGACTTCAGATTAAATAAAAACTGACCTATGTCTTATAGCTACAAGTGTTCTGTACAATTTTTTACTGTTTTCATACCAGTTTTTGTGTGTTATAGGCTTGTTGACAGTATTTATGGTTAGGATCCGTTAACGAAAAGGAAACTACACTCTCTCAAAGTACTTTATATAACAACAAATGTCCAATG
Organism: Schistocerca nitens; assembly: GCF_023898315.1. Classification (NCBI taxonomy): domain Eukaryota; kingdom Metazoa; phylum Arthropoda; class Insecta; order Orthoptera; family Acrididae; genus Schistocerca; species Schistocerca nitens. The sequence continues at coordinate 58,498,043 of NC_064621.1, forward strand.
TTGGTTACTAAAGTATGAGTAGCAGAGTTACGTAAGATCAGTCACAGTTAGAATCCTTACATTAAGATTACCAGAGCATTCCGATATTGCGCGCTGCCATTAACCTTTTCAAGATCATCATGTGATCATGTAATACTCATGACGTATTAATACTCATGACATCATTGCTCCTATAAGTGACATCATACTTAGCAGTGGGAAATCGTAGTGCAATATTAAAGATGAAAGAGTCAATGAAACATCCAAGGCCACCGAAATATCCCAATTGTGTTAGCGGAAAAAATTAAAAACTCTTCCCCCCCCCCCCTATCACCAACCAATAACAGTGTAGCACTCCTCTCCTCCAGCCAATATTTATGCAGTATTTAAAAAACGAAGTTAGCGGAAATAGTCCAGTGTACTAGTGGGGAATTAAGAAAACATACTTCCCCTCCTCTCCCTTCCTCCCAATCTCCAACCAGTCAAAGCGCAGCATTAAACGTCCAAGATGACGGAAACAAACGAATTGTATGCTGTATACCTCACATGCCTGTCTACAACCAACCAGAGTGAAGTGTTGTAAAACAGCCCAGCTGTACAAATTGGAAATTAAAACCCCACTACCTCTCCATTCATTATCTGCAGCCAATTGTAGAGCAGTATTAAACATCCATGATTGAGGAAATAGCACAATTGTGCAAGTAGTAACAGTGTTAAAATGATGCATAAAAATAGTGTCAAATTATATCATTTCCGACATGCATATCAAGTCACGCACCTTCCCCCTCCTTATTCCCAGCCACTCATAGCGCAGCATTAAAAACTGAAGATGGTGGAAACGTGTCAGAGTGCAGTATTAGAAAATAGCGCCAGATATGCAGTAAAAATTTATGCAACATCAGCTTGAAAACCAGAAAAATATAAATTAATTCCTTTAAAGTAAAAGATATTCGTTATTTCCAACATAAAAATGTGTCAACTTACATTATTTATGGAGATATGCACGCCGTTGTGTGCTTTATACCCTTTCCTCTCCTCTTTCCTACCAGTCAGAACATAGTATTAAAATTATGCACCAGTTATGCAGTAAAAAATTTTGTAATTCATAGCTTAAAGTCAAAAATATATCCATTATTTTGTGAAAGTCACATACCTATGGCTCAATATTATAGTGAAGCCACAGTTAAAGTTATTCATTATTACCTATACATACATATTATATCTGGCGTAGTATTAAAATGATTCCAAGGCCAAAGATATGCGTTATATACGACAAAATGAAGCCTCTATACATCAAAAACTCCATACTCCTACAAACAGGTGTTCCCTCTGTGTTTGGTATTTCATAAAAATACTGTACCTCTTAAGCACACCAGTGATAATCATTTCTCTCTGTTGCCTCTGACTTAATATAAAGATGAAGCCAAGGCCCAAGCAATCCGTTGTTTACTTACACACATATATTCTGGCATGACATTAAACTGATTCCAGTGTCAAAGATACGCATTATACACACATACACACACACAAACACACACACACACACACATCTCTGTATTTCATATGTCAAATTCTGCACATCTTACACAGCTCTCTCATTCAAAGTAATCACTTCAATTTGTAGTGACATCTTTCATACAAAGTAATCGTTCCCTCTTTTTCGCTTGAAGGTTACCATTCCTTCTTTTTGTGGGCGCAATTCGCCCTTTTTGGTGATCCCCATTCCCCCTAGCTGGCCACCAGTACCCCCAGATTTCCGCCTAGTAACACCTAACGCCTAACGTCTAATACCTAACACCTAATGGCTAACACCTAATGCCTAATGGCTAATACCCAACAGCTAAAAGATAATGCCTAACCCTTAATGGCAAATGACTAACAGATAATGGATAATGCCTGACACATAATTGCTATTGATCACTGACCACCATTGGTCACTGACTATCTTTGTTCACTGACCGTCGTTAATCACTGACCATCATTGATCACTTATCTTTAGCATCATTAATCGCTGACCAAACCATTCATCATTGGCAATCACTGATCAGCAGGTTGCGTATATACATTAAAAGATTGTAATATTAGTGAACCATGACAAGAGGCAGTATCTCTCTCTCTCTCTCTCTCTCTCTCACACACACACACACACACACACACACACACATACACACACACACGTACGTACACCATTACAGTACCAACACCTAATGCCTCCAGTAACTGACTTCCATCTGGTGCTGAAATATTTATTGAGATCCACCAACACCTAACGTATAGCATTGTCGTACGTCCGACCTTTGTATCTGCACACTGAGTGTACTAATGTGTGAACACTTAGCTTACCACTTAGCGTGCAAATGGACAAAACATCTGAACTGTCTTCTCAAGCCCAGGGTGTCAAACCGACATTCAAAATAAATATGACCCTGGCCCTGTAAGCCAGCTAATATCAAGTACGGATTGTAACAAAAATCATTAGAAATGCTGCTGTCATGTACCTAGAATGCATGAATTAATAAAAGAGAAAGTTTGGGATCTATTCTAGAAAGACAAAGCAGGTATTCCCTTTTTTATTCTAGATATAATTTATCAACTGTTGCTTTCAGGGGTCAAGTGATAAACAACAATCATGTTCTATTGCTTTTGACACTTAATAACAAAATATTGAAGTCTTGAACATATTGAAATGACGATTATTAAAATCGTTATCTCTACATATGAAATTTTTTATCACAGGAAAGAATGATTATTAAAAATCCTCATAGGCTCATTTAAATCTACTTGTCATAAATGGTCAATGCACTGAGTTTATAGGGAATAAATTTACTTTTTGAACCAATGAAATAACTCTCTTGTACTCAATGTGAGGGTGGTTTAGTATTCTAGCTTTTAATATTCAATCGCCAAAGCATACGCAAGTTGGAGTGAACAAAATCTGTACTCAGCATTTACTGTGGTCTAATTCACGATTACCAAGCGGCATCTGCAACGTCGTTACCTCTGTCCTGGATCTGAAATGCTAATTCCCTACTCTGGTCTTGACTGTATTCACTCAGTCGCAACTTTCCTGCATTCTGTAGAACGTTAATCTTTCCCTAGTCGAAATAATGGCTATTGCACACTCAGTGGGTTAGAGTGATGTGCACAATTTCTTTGCGCACAACAATTCCCGCAGGAATAATTAAAAGCTTTGCTATCTGTCGCCACGATACGTGAAGCGTATCGTCCTCACTTTGCAGAAAGCAGAGCTCTGAACGCTCTTGCTTATTTCCACATATTTGTGCCGTCCGTCGTGAGACAAGTGATAGAGAGAGGTAGAGATTTTAGGTTTCAATATACTTTTATATAATGGGAATCTCCCCACCGTGTGGCGTCTGCATCGCCAAGTATGGCTTCAGCTAATCATCGTCTCACTAAAGGTGAATACATTTTTATTTTTCTTGCTGGGTCGCAGCCTAGCCCTGTTAATGACGTGCAGCCACTTACCCTCGGTCCCAGCCTTATTAACGTTAAAAGGAATAATGTATTGTTCTGGCATTATCCTTTTCTGAACAGAAGCTCGCCGTTCTCTTGCTAAATGGGAGATTTATGATATCAGTAACCACCTGCTCAGTTCGTCTCCAAAATGCATTTCGCTTTAACTTGTTTGTTCCATGACATTGTCCATATATTGGTAGATATTGTTTTGTTAGTTTTCGGTACATGAGATTAACTGCAACTGATTTTTGTTGATATAATGTAATTATTATTTTCTGAGGATCTCATACTATATCGTCCTGTCGCTATGGATCAAGGTCATGTAAAGTCCATAAAATCCGGACGCCTTACAACATCTAATACCTATCACTTAATGCATTCTAAATATGTGGACACTGCCTGTAAAATTTATTACGAACAGAGTTAATACCAGAGAAATAATAAAACTTCATGCACGATGAAACAGTTTTTCAAAAGTCTCATAGTTTATGACATCATGTTTCCTAAACCATGGTTCATACAATGATATAATGTTGTACTTACATTCAGCGGCATACGTGCTTAATGTCTTTAAAATGTGTCGCAAAGACAGATAGTAGCAAAGGAGTAATAAATTGTAACGGCATGCCTCATACGGTACTGTTACTGCATGAACAGCGTGGTTCTTACCTCCAACAGTGACTGTAACCTGACAGTAAGCTATATGTGGACCAAGTTCGGTTGAAATCGGTCCAGTGGTTTAGGAGATGTTCAACATAGATATATACACACACACACACAAACTTTTGTAATATGTATGAATTACAGAGGGGCAAAATTTTCCCCTCCATTAGCTAACATCCATCTGATGTTAGAGTACTTTTTAAGGCCCAGTAAACCCTAACGTCTAATGCTGTCAGAAGTGGTATAAATTGAGACATGTGCTTGTAATCGGTTTAGTTGTGACAGAGCACTGTAATTGTCAACATGTATCTCAATTCATTTGGACCAAAGAGTAGTCTTAAGAGCCAGGTATGAAATTTCGAGGAAATATCCGCCGCCATAAACTGGCATTCCTGCAAAACAGACAAACTGGAGTTCCTGTTCTGTACTGGAAAATGTATTTAAACCCATTTCTCAACTGAGACATTTATTCCGGAAGAAGCTAGAACATGAAAATAATGTATTTATCAAAGCAGAACGAGAACACGACTATGATGGTGATGGAGGTGAAGAACAGACAAACGGTCAACTGGCAATATCTTTCCTTGTTGAACGAAGAGACAAAAAGATGGTACTGCATACAAAATTAGGTTTGAACCAACAGCAAGTGTGTGGATGATTGGTGATTCATGGGTAGATGTTGATGAAGGTGATTTAATAATTCACAGTGTAAGATACCCAGGAACAGCAGGATTGTATAAAATGTTGTTTAAAATTAAACCTTCTGAAAAGTTACACTCCACTTCAAAATTATAGTAGAATTCTCAAGGCTACTAATGCTCATAAGTAAAGCTATCTCACCTAAAAACAAGTAACCAAAAGATATATCCGTTAGTTAAAATTAGTGGATCATTATTAAGAGGTGATGATAACATACATACCTGCATAGGAGAGAACCTAGTTCCAGACCCCCAGTCCAGCTATGCGATAGTTCAATGGCTACCAATCGTTTTATAACTTGTACATCCTGTTGAATCGTGGATACTGGAGCAGCTAGTCAAGGCGACATGGTCAACCTGGACGGTAAATTGACTGCACCAGCGACGAAGAAGAGCCGTCGATGAAAATGACTACTATTACTTGATGGGGTGAGTACAAAAGCTTGTCTATCCTTTGTTTGGTAGTCACTGTATCGTTGTTGCAACGCGAGAATACTTATAGTGCTACTTCACACGTGGAAATGTCCATAAGTTTATCATAGTTTTGATTCACATGTATCAGATTATGGTTTTACACGTACCAACATATATGTGTCCATCATTTTGCCACTAAGTGAGCCACATGCAGCAATCCATACGTGTCCATATAGGTGTCTTTATAATGCAGAGTAACATAGGTAATGCTAAAATCACTTATAAAAAAAATTATTTACAAAATATACATAGTTTTTTTAACTAGTGTCCAAGACCTAACGAAAGTCGTGTTTGCTATTCTGAATGGTGTTTCCGTAGCACATTAGATTTTATATGTATTTTAAATCTTATTCTTTCCCTTTTCTTATTGTTCTATAATAGCCTTATTTAGTTTCTTTGTTCATTTACTCTGTTACATCAATAATCAGTACCTCTTTCACGTGGCAAACAGTTCACGTTCAAAAATTCATCGAATAGAAATCGGGAAAATGATTTATATTTCATAGGCTGCCTTTGTTCACAGCAAATCAGATTTACATCGCGTTTCGGTAAGCAACTGCAGATACGCATTAACCAATGAGCCACGATCGTCAGTACACACAATATACACACGTCAAATCTTTTGAACCAGTTTCTAAATTTCTTCCCCTACCGGGTAAGGTAGAAAGGTAAGAATGCTAAAGAAGAAAACAAAATCACGCCACGGTGACATAGCATTAGAATATAAGCAGATTATCTCAGTTCTCTACTAGGTATCTTAGTATCGAAGGTTTCTATGTGATACACGTGGCATAGGAATAGTCTCTCTCTAAGTTTCTCCAACACAGGACCTAATTATCATTGTAAACGCATCTTTCTTGACCTAGTTTACTCGTAGTAATAAATAAATTAAAGTTGCTCTTCAGTTGCGAGTACCATTACTCATTTCTTTGTACGTTAACTATATGTTGCTGCTTATACTCTGTGTAATCTACAGATTACATTCTATCAGTTTACATCGTACGTCGTTCTACCGACAAAATATCAATCCTTTGAAAGCTTAACTTAGGTTATTACTTCACATACACGGGAATTCTGGTCTGAATGAGGAATTTAAAGAAAACCTTTACTATTTCGTAAAAGAGAGATTTTCCATAACTTAAAACTAAAGTAGCAGGTGGCACTTCGGCACATCCCTACTCAGTTCGACAACTGCAGCCTTCTATGGCTCAAGAAACTTAAAACTAACTTAAAACTAAGGCAAATTTTATTTTCCAAATACGCAGCGTACCTTCATCAATCACTTCATATCCTTCAAGCTCCATCATTACTTTGCGTCCACCTCACTCAAATGCAGAATACATGTACATGCTGTTGACTCATATACTTTCCAAACAAATCACACTCTTGTTTCAAGTTGCAGCTTAACATAATAAATGATTTTTTAAAATGTTTTTCATGGTACTTCTTTAGGTCTACATGGTGGTAAACTCCTTTTACACATCCACTGACTGGATCTGCCAACATAGAACTGACTATGACAAACGGTCCTTCGTATAGGTGTTGCCACTTACTATTAAGTAAGATGAAAGATGGTTTGAAGTGTGTCGCCAGAAGGACACGCTCGTTCAAGCGATACAACAGAACTTTATTGGCATGCTTGTCAAATGCCTTTTTTCTTAAATTAGCATGAGTTGTGAGAGAGATCAGGGCTTGTCTTCTTATCTAGCTTGACTTCTGGACCTTGTATCCTGGGGATAGAATCAGTCCATTCATTGTTTACCTTTCGACTCGAGATTAGTTCTGAAGGTGTGAAACCAGTCGAAGTGTGTGGAAGGTTATTTACAATCTCTTCAAATGGAGTAACGAAATCGACCCACCGTGTTTGCTGGTTCGGTACATAGGTGCTAATAAAACGATTAAATTCTTTGAAGACTCGTTCTGTCGGGATACTTTGGAGTCTAAATCTTTAAATTAGAATCTGTCTAACAGCATTACTAGCAAGAATCTGTCTCCACTCTTTTCCAACGAAGTCTGAAGCATTATCAAATAACATGGTTTCCGGCTTACCAAAACGAGGAAAATAATCCTTTTCTATTCGTCTTATTAAAGGTCTTGCACTGGAAGACTTCATCGCGTATAAACGCACGTGCATAGTGAAGAGATCTAGCAAAACAGCAAGGTACTTAGCATCTCCTCTTCCTCTCGGAAGTGGACCTGTATAGTCAAGATTGACTATTTGGTAAGGACGCTCAGTGTAGATAGGATACAAAGGTATGACATTCGAAAGATTGAAGGGCTTTGCCCTCTGACAGATTAAACAAGTGCTTAGCAGTTTATTAATTCTCTTTGCAGATTCGGTACATAGCAGTAGGCAGAAATCTTTCTTTTAAACTTCTCAGGACCATAATATCCCCAGAATAGGTGATTGCATCCTATGAGATATTCAACGTACAACGTACAAACACACCATTGCTCCGTCAACATAGATGTACGATGAAACAAACACTACTGTGTGATTTACAAAATTTCGACAAACGATGATTGGGGTTGTCTTGTAGAAGCTGTTTGACACTCTTCCATTTACGGTCGCTTTCTTGCAGAGTACCCATCTGACGGTAAAGTAGAAAATAACTACGATTCAAGGGATCTTTCATGAGAAGTATCTTGTGATTGGAAACCTGTTCTACAAGTTCCGTAGGCTCCGGCAGACCTTCCGTCGTGCGTGACGATGCATCTGCAACGATGTTGTTCTTGCCTTTCACGTAACAATTTCGAAATTATACTCCTGCAGAAATAGGCACCAGCGAGTAAGACTCAGATGATAGAACTTACACGAAATAAGAAAACTAAGAGCATGATGGCTGGAATACACTTTGATGGGATGACCATAAATGTAATAATTGAACGGCGGAACGCCCATACAACTGTCAATCCTAACTCCGTAACAGAGTACGATCTCTCGCATTCCGTCAGCATACGACTGGCGAAACTAATTATCCTAATCTCCTCTTTATCTCCAGTTTCCTTTGGCTGGAACAAACAAGCGTCCAAACCTTGAAATGAGGCGTCACAAGAAATGCAGAATTCTTTCGTATCCGGATGACTGAGGACATTGCTATTCAGAAGAGCTTGTCTGACTTTGTCGAAGGCTTTCTGACATTCAGAGGTCCATACCCAGTGAACTTTTTTCTTTAATAGATTGTGAAATACTGGATTTTTCATGGATTGATTTGGTATAAAGCGACGAAAGAAAGAAGTTAATTCTAGAAAACATTTTAATTAACTGTCTTTTGGTGCAGGGTGCAGGGAAGTTCCTCATAGCAGACAGTTTGTTAGGATCAGGAGAAATTCCCTCAGAAGAGATGATATGACCGAGGAATTTTACTTCTTTCTTTGCAAACTTTGATTTCTATAAATTGGCAGTAACGCCAAAGTTAGCAAACCTCACGAAGATTTTCCGAATCAAGTCAAGAGGTTCCTCCCATGAAGTCAAGGGTACTAAGAGATCATCGACATAGTTATTTTGTCCAGTAAATCATGACATAAGACATGGTCAAGAGCGGCAATAAAGATACCTGAACTAATATTCAATCCAAAGGGTACGACAGGAAATTGATATGACCGACCTGCAAAGATAAAGGCCGTGTACTTTCTTGAAGATGGCGACAACTTCACCTGCCAATAGCTACTTCGAAGGTCGATAGAGGTCAGAAATTTAATACCATAAAACCTTTGTAGTTGCTCCTCCAATGCTTCCGCTCGGGTACACACAGGTACGATAATTTTGTTGATGTTTCTTGCGTCTAGAACAAGCCTAACACTTCCGTCCTGTTTAAATATAGACAATAATGGGCTCGAATATGGAGAGTCAGAGGTCTCAATTATTTTCCAGTTTAGCATTTTGCGGTTCCTGTCGTACTGCTTCCTTGAGGGATTGTCGAACGGCATAGGTGGTTTTACAGTAGGTGTTATGAGGCTTAACTTTCATGTCGAATACATAATAGCTATAATTCCCGATTTCTTAGAAAAAACAGTGATAAATTGTGACAACAGGTCGTATAGTTCCTTTCTTTGTCGGTCACCTAATCTGTCAGATTCATTAGCCTTCGCCAGTAATTCTTCATGTGTCGGTAATAAAGTCTTCGTCCGCATCTCCTGACTCATCTAAATAACTGAAATATTGTTGTCGAGCTGTGAGCTTGAGGAGCTTTATGTTCGTGGCTGGACAACTTAACTTTGGTCCTCATAAGTCGAATGACTATACTCTTATCACTTCATCTGAGAGTACATGTACCTTCATGCAAATCTATGACGACGCGATTCTTACGTAGACACTCCATTCCTAGGAGGCAAGGTACTAACAGATTTTTAACTGGAAGAGTACATGGTACGGCGCCTGATGCAAATCTCGCTGGTACATGAATTTGTAGCGTCACGTTTTGAACTAAAGAGCCTACAGCTCCGGATACAGTACACACTTCTACTGGCAATGACAGAACATTTGCTACATAACACACTTTCTTATACACACATAAAGATAAAACATTGATTTGGCACCAGTATCTACGAGGGCTATCCACAAAGTACATTACGTTTTGGAATTAAAAATAAATAAAGTATTGGAAATTTTTTTTTATTATATATAGATGAAAGCCACACTTAAATACTACTTTTCTACATAGTTGCCATTTAAATTAAGGCACTTATCGTAGCGATGGACGAGCTTGGAAATTCCTTCGTCATAAAATTCGGCCGCCTGCGCCTTCAACCACGTGGTTACCTCTTCTTGAAGCTGTGCGTCGTCATCAAAACGCTGCATAGCCAACCACTTCTTCATTGCTGGGAATAAGTGGAAGTCGCTCGGTGCCAGGACTGTACGGCGGATGAGGAAACAACTCCCACTTAAAAGATTCGAGAACTTCACGAGTGGCATTTGCCGTGTGGGCCCAGGCGTTGTCATGAATCAGCAAGATCTTTGAGTCCAACTTTCCCCTGCGCTTGTTTTGTATTGCTCTTCTGAGGTTGTGCAGAGTTTGGCAATACCTTTGAGAGTTTATTGTAGTGCCTCTTTCCAGGAAATCCACAAAAATCACACCTTTTCTGTCCCAAAAGACAGTCGCCATCACCTTCCTTGCCGGCATTGTCTGCATGCATTTCTTGGGTTTTGGGGGGAATTTGTGGGCCCCCACTGCATTGACTGCAATTTTGTCTCGCAGTTAACATGCTTAACCCATGTTTCGTCACCAGTAACGACGCGATCGAGTAATGAGTCGCGATCTTTCTCGTAAGCGTCCAAAAACGTTAACGCTGCAGCCATTCGCTGATTTTTGTGAATCTCTGTCAAGATTTTTGGTATCCATCTTGCACAAAACTTGTGGTAACCAAGCTTTTCGGTAATGATTTCGTGCAACAAACTTCGTCAAATTTGTGGAAAACTCATAGAGAGTCCCGTTATTGTGAAATTACGGTTTTCACGGACCGCGGCATCGACTTTTTCGACAAGTTCGGCAGTCACTATGCTGGGTCTTCCACTTCGCTCTTCGTCGTGAACGTTAGTTCGGCCATTTTTAAATTTTATGATCCATTGACGCACTCCACTTTCAGTGATTATGTTGTCCCCATACCCTTCACAAAGCTGCCAATAGATTTCTATCGGTGTACAGTTTTTTGCACTCAGAAACCTTATTACAGCACGCACTTCACACTTCGCGGCATTTTCAATGAACACTATTTCAAACTGTCACAGTAACTCAACGGAGTACAATACGAACCTCTCACTAGCACGGCAGGATGCCGACTGAGCGGCGGAACGCCATGACACCAAGATGGCCGCGCTAGCCCCGCCCCTAACGGACACAAACGAAAACATAATGTACTTTGTGGATAGCCCTTGTATTATAGCGACAAGTGGTACATCATGAATATGAATCATAGTGGCTGCCTGACCCTGGTTTTCCCATAAATCCTCACCATTCAAAACATCATTCTCTTTCAGCAGGTCATCCTGTAAGTCACAGTCATTGTCATATCATATAAGGTTGATTTGTCCTCTAATGAAATCGCCCCCAACATGTTCCGCAGCTTCCCCAAGGAGGTAAGAAAAAGAAGCTGCTTTTAGTTTTCCGCATGTTCATTACGTTGAATTTCGCTCACAATTATCTTTGAAGTACGGGCGGTACGCTCGGTATGAAGTTTGCTTCCATATTCCACATAAATTGCGGGCTATTTGCCGGAATTTCAGCCGAGATTTTGTGTGTTAGCTGGTTTGCTCGGGCATAATAGATGCGAGAATTTTGAGGTTCGTGATTTTGAAGTTGATTGTTGGTAAAAGGCGGCGGACTATTCCTAAAGTTTGGAGCATACCGTTGTTTGTCTTGCTTGGAAGGATCTTGAGCATTGTTCCCTTGAGAACAGTGTTGGAATCTAGGCTGGTTACCGTACTGCTGTTGGCTGTTGGTGTTAATCCAACCTCATTTTCCATTAAAATTATTATTATTATTGCTTTGGCGATCGTTATTGTAGTAGTAGCGATCATTGTAATTAACCGGTGAATTACCGTATTGCTGTTGTGTTGTCTGATATATGGAGTGATACCTGTTTTGATCCTGGAATTTATGTTTCTGCTTGATACGGTAGCTATGACTTAAGGATCATAATTACGTCCTTCGTGGAAATGGGCGTCTCCCAATATTGTATTTTTCGCAGATATTTCTCGAAGTACCTATGGAGACGAGCACTTCTCGTATTAAACGGTTCAGCATTATATATCTACATCTACATCTACATTTATACTCCGCAAGCCACCCAACGGTGTGTGGCGGAGGGCACTTTACATGCCACCGTCATTACCTCCCTTTCCTGTTCCAGTCGCGTATGGTTCGCGGGAAGAACGACTGTCTGAAAGCCTCCGTGCGCGCTCTAATCTCTCTAATTTTACATTCGTGATCTCCTCGGGAGGTATAAGTAGGGGGAAGCAATATATTCGATACCTCATCCAGAAACGCACCCTCTCGAAACCTGGCGAGCAAGCTACACCGCGATGCAGAGCGCCTCTCTTGCAGAGTCTGCCACTTGAGTTTATTAAACATCTCCGTAACGCTATCACGGTTACCAAATAACCCTGTGACGAAACGCGCCGCTCTTCTTTGGATCTTCTCTATCTCCTCCGTCAACCCGATCTGGTACGGATCCCACACTGATGAGCAATACTCAAGTATAGGTCGAACGAGTGTTTTGTAAGCCACCTCCTTTGTTGATGGACTACATTTTCTAAGGACTCTCCCAATGAATCTCAACCTGGTACCCGCCTTACCAACAATTAATTTTATATGATCATTCCACTTCAAATCGTTCCGCACGCATACTCCCAGATATTTTACAGAAGTAACTGCTACCAGTGTTTGTTCCGCTATCATATAATCATACAATAAAGGATCCTTCTTTCTATGTATTCGCAATACATTACATTTGTCTATGTTAAGGGACAGTTGCCACTTCCTGCACCAAGTGCCTATCCGCTGCAGATCTTCCTGCATTTCGCTACAATTTTCTAATGCTGCAACTTCTCTGTATACTACAGCATCATCCTTTATGAGGCGTTGTTGTATGCCTGAACTCCAGAATTTGTTCAGAAGTGGTTTTTAGAAGTCAGCGTAATTATTACATCTGTCAATCACTTCTGTTCCCCAGAAAGAACCCTCTCCTTCAATGTAACCTACTATAAAGCCATACATTGCTTGTCATCCCAGCTCTCGGGAAAGACACCATTAAATGACTTCAGAAAAACCATTGGGTGGATGTTGCGTTTCTCTGGCAGAAAAGGCTGGAATACGCGGTGCCTGAGAAGACTTTCTTCTTTCATAAGCATCGACAAGAGTTACTTGATCATTTTGGTTGCGTACTAACGGGTTCTTAGTGCTGTGACCATGAACAAGAGGAGAGAATTTTACACGAGACATTGGATTGTTGTTGTAGTTATGTTCTGAAGAAAGCAAGTGTGAATACCCACTACTATTGTCATTAGGAAAATCATTGACTTGTTGTTTTAACTGCTCGATTTCCTCAGTGAGGTGTCGTTTCCACTCGGGAAGATCTCGGTGAAAAACTCTACGAATTTCTCCTAATTAACTGAGAATCGTATCTCCTGATATACCAGGAGCAACTAAAAAACTGTGGCTGACTTAACGGCTTCTTTTAAGTCTTGTTGAACCTCGTTTTCTGTGTGCCGTTCTATTCTACAAATTCTTTTCCTATCGTGGAACGAACGTTTGCGGCAGTATTATTCACACTATTTTCAATATTAATGTCGGATAGCGCCTGTGTCAGGTCATTGACCTGGCCTTGCAGAGTGATGACGTTGCCTGCAAGCTTGTTTACTTTAGTTCCGACTTCAGCGGACTTCTTTGAGACTTCCGTTGTAACTGACTGGCAACTTTCGACTTGCATTTAGAAATCTTTGTACATGTTAGCTAATGTGCCCTCACACGCATCTACCTTCTGCAGAATATCTTCTATCCTTTCGTTAACTTTAGTACATAATTCCGCGATACATTCCGCAGTGACTGTCCTTATTCTTGCTTCTAAGTTGGCATCAACATTATCTAACAGAGTTTTCATTGTACCAGTAACAGTGGTCAGATTACTTACCAATGGTGGTATTTAGATCAGACCATTTTCGCTTTGTCTCCTGTTCCGTTTGCTCCCTTTCCTGTTTTTCCCTTTGTTCCTTTTTCCCTTTCTTTTTGTTCCCTTTCTTGTCTATCACGTTGTTTTTGTAATTTATAAATTTCCCTTTCGAGTTTCTCCAGTTCTCTTTCTTGAAGAAAAATTCTCGTCATTTCAACCATCGAAAATTCTCCCGCTTGCTGTGACAATGATTGCTGTGACGATACGTCACGTACACTAATGTCGTCCACCGTTCTCCCCATTCGCGAATCGGCTCTCCTATTCCCGTTCGCGAACGTCGTGGGTATGACTTGACAATTGTGTCATCACCGTCATCCACACTGTCCGCTTGCGTCTGTCATCTGCCATGCTTATTGTAGTGTCACCACCAGACACCACACTTGCTAGGTGGCAGCCTTTAAATCGGCCGCGGTCTGTTAGTATACGTCGGACCCGCGTGTCGCCACTATCAGTGATTGCAGACCGAGCGCCGCCACACGGCAGGTCTAGTCTACAGAGACTCCCTAGCACTCGGCCCAGAGTAACAGCCGACTTTGCTAACGATGGTTCACTGTCTACATACGCTCTCATTTGCAGAGACGACAGTTTAGCATAGCCTGCAGATACGTCATTTGCTACGATCTAGCAAGGCGCCATATTCAGTTACTATAATTACTTCAAGAATGTATTCTGAACAGATAATATTGTGAATCATGTACCGTCAAGAGCGACGTTCATCATTAATGGATTAAAGTTAAGTATCAAACTAATTACGTCCGCTTTCTGAATTCTCATTCCTTGTCATGTTCCAGACCTCACGTCAGTATAGTTCTTCCCTCTTCACGCCAGCGTGCGTGAGCTAAAACGCGTGCATTTCGGCCTCCACTCGTAACAGGTGTTGGCTCTTCTGCTAACACAAAACTTATTTTCAAGTTTGTGACGTAACTGCTCAAAGAAATCGTTTGCGGCACGCCAAACGTCAACTCTCACAAGGGGAAAGCCTCAGACACGGCCAACCGATTCGGCTCAAATTTGGCAGGTCACTTGTGTAGAGCCTAAAACGAAGGACTCTAAGATATTTTGGGTCAACACCCCCGTGTTTTTGAGAAAATCACCCCTAAAGGTTGTGACGAGCAATCGACTCAAAATTGGAGCTGGTTGGTTGGTTGGTTTGGGGAAGGAGACCAGACAGCGAGGTCATCGGTCTCATCGGATTAGGGAAGGATGGGGAAGGAAGTCGGCCGTGCCCTTTGAAAGGAACCATCCCGGCATTTGCCTGGAGAGATTTAGGGAAATCACGGAAAACCTAAATCAGGATGGCCGGACGCGGGATTGAACCGTCGTCCTCCCGAATGCGAGTCCAGTGTCTAACCACTGCGCCACCTCGCTCGGTAAAATTGGAGCGATCGATAGATAACTGTAAATAGAGCATTTTTCATCATCAGGTACGGGGTCCGATGCTGAGAGAGGTGGCGCAGTGCTTAGCACACTGGACTCGCGTTCGGGAGGACGACGGTTCAATCCCGTCTCTAGCCATCCTGATTTAGGTTTTCCGTGATTTCCCTAAATCGTTTCAGGCAAATGCCGGCATGGTTCCTTTGAAAGGGCACGGCCGATTTCCTTCCCAATCCTTCCCTAACCCGATCTTGCGCTCCGTCTCTAATGACCTCGTTGTCGACGGGACGTTAAACACTAACAACCACCACGGGGTCCGAAAACGCATACTTTTCCAGAAATCGAGGAAAGAAACTTTTACAACTGCCGCTTCAGTATCCACACGGTAAACGCTAGTCGCCGACTGCGTCGATAGCGCAACGGCCAAGGTAACTGGCTGGAAATTAAAAAACCCAGGTTCGAATCTCGAAGAAACCTAGCGGATTTTATTCTTTTCGTTTGCATTTTTCCATATCTCAATTGATAGGGATAGGAGAGTTAATAAGGTAAGATAGCCAACCGCGCGACGCTTGTTTACAGCGAGGCACGGGACAGAATGCACGCGGTGAGAGTTAAGTTGTCCCGGTTGCCTCGTCATATCATAGTTGTGAACCTGGAAGAGTGAAGGTGTCCAGCACGAGCCTTATAGAAGTCAATAGAAAGAGTAGTTTTCCGTCATTAGGCTGCCGCGAACCTCGCGGATACATGTAGTGATTTTTTCATCGTTAATGCGCCGAATGAAATACGTTTTGTGAATGAATACAGTGTTCTTCCGTAAGTAACATATGACGAGTACTGTACGTAGTTTGTAGTAATTAGCTCGCTTGTTTATGCCGTAGTAACTAGTTATTACTTGTTGTGTCATATCTTTCAAGTGCATAATCTGAATAATGGAGGATGTGCATCCTTCGACTAGCGCTGTAATATACAGTATAGCTGGGAGCCTGTCACAGACGATGGCAAGCGGAAAGTTACTGACGTTGTGTTTTGGTTTGTAAAAGTGTTGCAAGACAAATACATTACCAATGCATTACCGGAAGCAGGCAGTTCCGGTTCTCGGCGTTCCAGATTGATAGGAGCGGCTATCGTCGAGCGATTTTTGGAGCTGACGAACGAAATGACTTTTGTTGATACTGAAGTACTATACCATGAAGACGAGGCAGAAGGTGATTCAGTAGAAGACATCCCGACTAGTGAATCGCAAAATGGTCATAACACTTCGGAAATCTCCTCGTCACTGGGAATATGTGCTTCATCTGTTCCCGATGAGTATTACGAACCGGTTACCAATCGATTGAACTACGGCGCTATACCCCTTGAAGTAAAAGTGAAGGCGATAGCGCTAGCCAGGAATCATCCAAATTGGAACTTACAAACACTGCAAAAGAGTGGAGCAACAACAGCCCTGAAAAGGAAGGAGGACTTGAAATTGTAGGAAAGTGATATCGTTAAAGGAGGGACGAGATACGACAAATATCAGGCTATAAATAAGTGGACATACGACCGATTTGTCGAATCTCGTTGTCGCAACGAGAATGTAACAACGACAATATTTCAGGAGTGGGCTGCAGGTGCAGCGCTTCAATATACGGCCAACAAGGATTTTACGTTTGCTGCATCATTATCTTGGACAAGAAATTTCAAATCGGAGTATAAAAGTCGTCAACGGCTTCACTAAATACGTCTCTCATAAGGAGGTACAAAATATAGAGGATATACAGGGTGGTCCGAAAGTCCGGAAACACCTTCATAAAATTCAAATGGAATAGCAAACAAGGAAACAGAGTCCCTACACACGAGGAACGGGAAGTGGGAAACTTTATAGGCTATGCCACCAACATGGCGGCCATCTTGAAAGCCGCCATCTTGGATTCAACTTCAAAATTTCAAATGGTAATGTGGTCATGTGGCATATCAAACAGATAGAGAATTTCACCAGAAAAACAATGTCGTTGTTATTTTAAACATAGCTTTATTCATTCTCGGGTTATAGCCAGTTACATGTGGCAGCGGTGGGACGTTCGGCAACATGTGTGTTATGTACCGAAGAGACATTACGTCGATGTTACACAGTCCTGAGAGACCACCAACAGTCATAGGAATGGCTCAATATGTTGTCCATTATGTTGGATTGTTAATGCTATCCTCCGAACCCAGTCCTGATGAACTTGGACCAATACATCTGGCTGAATTTGACGACATGCATCAACAATGCGCTGCTTTAGATGATGCAAATCCCGTATTTTCACAGAATAAACCAGTGCTTTGACATGACCCCAAAGATAAAAATCCAAAGGAGTCAAATCTGGTGAACGTGGTGGCCACTCCACAGTCCCCCTACGACCAATCCACTTTTGAGGGAACTGCATATCCAGGTATGCTCGCACATTGTGCCCATAATGTGGTGGGGCTCCATCATGCTGGAAGAATTCCGGAAATGTCCCGTCCTCCGTTAACAACGAGGGAAACACTTCTTCATCCAATAACCTCAGATAACCGTTGGCTGTTAACGTACCATCAATAAAAAAAGGTCCAACGATTTTGGTATCCCACACACCACACCAGACCATCATTTGTTGTGAGTCGACCGTTTTGGAAGTATCAATCCAGTGCGGATTTGTGTCGGACCAGTATCTGTGATTTTGCTTGTTCACTTCACCACTGATAAAGAAATTGGCTTCATCACTGAACAGCACTTGATAGGGGAAACGTGGGTTTAGCTGCAGCTGCTGTGTCGCCCATTCTGCGAACTGCACCAGACGGTCTGGGTCATCCTCGTTGAGGTGTCGGAGCAGCTGAATTTTGTACGGGTGCCATTTGTGCTGCGATAAAATTGGCAGTATGGAGGTGCGGCTAATCACACATTCTTGTGACAGGCGACGAGTACTTCGTTGCGAACTCTTGCTAAATGATGCCAACACGCTCACTGTTGTTGCTTCATCGGTGGCGGATTTTGGTCTTCCAACCGAAGGTTTATATGCGACAGAACCTGTTGCTCGCAATTTGGCCAAAAGAATGGCAACTGCGCTGTGAGTGATGGGCTGCCTGGTTGGGTGACAACTATTAAAATCCTCCTGATATCAAAATGATTTCCATGCGTTCTTCATGTGCTAAGGAAACAATGATTAAAACGTTAGCTTGAGTAAATGATACCTAACAGTTCAACACATGGGACAGTCACTTTCCACCGTTTCAGACTCCATTTTATGACTTCTCAGTACGTAATACGTTGCCGAGCGTCCCACTTTTGCAGCAAGTAATTGGCTATAACCCGAGAATGAATAAAGCTATGTTTAAAATAACAACGGCATTGCTTTTCTGGTGAAATTCTCTATCTGTTTGATATGTCACATGACCACATTCCCATTTGAAATTTTGGAGTTCAATCCAAGATGGCGGCTTTCAAGATGGCCGCCATGTTGGTGGAATAGCCTATAAAGTTTCCCTCTTCCTGTTCCTCGTGTGTAGGGACTCTGCTTCCTTGTTTGCTACTCCATTTGGATTTAATGAAGGTGTTTCCCGACTTTTGGACCACCCTGTACAGAAAGTGGCGGCTCTTTTCAGCACGCAAACGGCGTAACTTATGACCGGTTTTAATCGTGATTACGTGATCAACACCGATCAAAAAGGGTGCGAGTATCGGGTGAAAATTCTACGCACGTTATCGCATAAGGGAGAAAAACGAACCCTTGTCGCAGTTCGTAAAAACAAACTAACATATTCGTACATGGCGCAATATGCCATCACAGCCTCTGGAAAAGTGTTGCCTAAGGTTTTCCTGTGTTTACAGCAAACGAATGTTGCATTTGGTCCTCGGGTTACGGAACAGGTCAATCGTTTAACCGACTCGTTGAAAAATGTTTACATTACCTGCTCCAAATCCGGGAAACTGACAAATGCGTTTACAGAATATTTCTTGAGAAATACTTTTCAAACCATACGTTTCTGATAACAAGTTTTGTCTAATA
This sequence comes from Schistocerca nitens, assembly GCF_023898315.1. Classification (NCBI taxonomy): domain Eukaryota; kingdom Metazoa; phylum Arthropoda; class Insecta; order Orthoptera; family Acrididae; genus Schistocerca; species Schistocerca nitens. Next base: position 58,517,382 of record NC_064621.1, read on the forward strand.
GTGGATTCATGGAGTGAACAAATTAATACTACAATAGACGACACAATGTTTATAGATGGCGAGGTCAGCCGACGTGCACAGTAAAAGTAATACCGCCAAACTGTACATCTGTGTGCCAGCCGTGTGATGTTTATTTCTATCGCCAGGGTACAAACTTTATTTCCAGGCTTCAGAATTGCAGTGTGCTTCTGGAAACCCAGCGGGAATTGCACAACCCCACGGATGCAATAACTATTCACAGTGTAATCCATAACCAACTTTCAGAACAGATTTTTCAGGCAATGATATCGTATGAGTGGTACGCATCAAAATTAATTCCCGAAAAAGACATAGTTTTAGATGTAAACCAAGTTTGTTTTCCGCTGACTTCGGAAAGAACAGTGTGGCTGTCGAAAGACTGCATTCATTAGATGTTCTTGGAGCCATGAGTATATTTGTTTCGAATGTTTATATGACAAGTACTATCCATCTAGTTGTTCGAAGAAAAGTGAGGACACGTAACAGTGATTGGAAGAGCCATTGTAAAGTGACCTGGAGTAACATTTTAGCTGTTTACTATCCCAAGAGGTTTGAGAAATTTATTTGCATAACTTATTATTATCATTCCTTATTGATTTACTTACCTTATTAACCCTCCTATGCCTATCAATGTGAAAAAATACAAACGAAAAGAAGAACAGCAGCTAGGTTTCTTCGAGATTCGAACCCGGGTTCTCCTATTCCCAGCCAGTTACAGACTTTTTTTTTTCATTTTGTTCGTCGTTGATCGTTGTGTTTGGTCGTTGCGGACGTCACATGACATCCGTTCAAGTTCGTTGATGATCCTTTCACTCAGTTTTTTTTATTACAGATGCCAACCAAGCTTTCTGACCAAACACGCTGAGCTACCGTGCCGACTTACCTTGGCCGTTGCGCTGTCGATGCTGTCGGTGACGAGCGTTTACCATGTGGGTGCAGAAGCGGCAGTTGTAAAAGTTTCTTTCGTCGATATCTGGAAAAGTGTGCGTTTTCGGACCCCATATCTGATGATGAAAAATGCTCTATTTACAATTATCTATCGATCCCGCCAATTTTGAGTCGATTGCTCGTCATAACCTTTAGGGGTGATTTTCTCAAAAACGCGGGGGTGTTGACCCAAAATATCTTAGATTCCTTCGTTTTAGGTTGTACACAAACGACCTGCCAAATTTGAGCCGAATCGGTTGGCCGTGTCTGAGGCCTTCCCCTCGTCAGATGCGCACGATGCGACGCTTCCTGATAGTCAAATGTCACACCGCGGTAGCTGACAATTGCAGAGCTATACCGGGTAGAAGACAAGATGGTACCTAGCTTCGAAAATAACTGACAATCACCTACTAGACAATGGCTCTGAGCACTATGGGACCCAACTGCTGTGGTTATCAGTCCCCTAGAACTTAGAACTACTTAAACCTAACTAACCTAAGGACATCACACACATCCATGCCCGAGGCAGGATTCGAACCTGCGACCGTAGCAGTCGCACGGTTCCGGACTGCGCGCCTAGAACCGCGAGACCACCGCGGCCGGCCTACTAGACAATGAATCCTACTATTATGGCATCCATCTTGTGTTCTTAACCGTGGTAACATTGAAGATGCTAATAATGCTAGCAAATAAACTTTGCATGTAGAGATTGATAAGAAATGAATTCTAACTACGTAGATACGCAATTCTGCAAGGAAACTGACAGCGATAGGATAAAATGAAGCAGTAAGAAAATAAATTCCGGAAATAAGTTGTTTTTTTTTATTTTATACAAGACGCGAGATTTTATGCGTAATGTAAACCGTACTTACATCCGTCATTTTACGCACTGCTGTTATTTTTCGAATTTTTTAATACTTCCACGGTTTTCTACACTACTTTCTTTATAGTTTCCTGGTGTCCACCAGATGCTGTCATGAAACAATAAAAGAACAGATTAATTTCTTTTTATCAAGTCCCTGTTCGGACGCCACATCTAGTATGATAAAAAGAAATAAATAAAATATTGTTATATATTTTTCATTTTTAATCTAATACTTATATAGGTGTTGTATTTCATACTAGAATGTCGTATTCCCAGTTTGGCACAGCTTTGCCACGTCCGTCTTCTGGTCGGCTCCTGATCGTTGTCAGGAGGCGGCCAGTTTTTGATTACGCAAAGGCTTCTATTATTTGGAAAAGAACAACCCGAATTCTTTTACGTAATCAGTATTAATTTTATAATTACCTAAGTGACCTTTAACAATGAACAATAACAATTGCATTTGCAAATGAAATCATTAATAAATGGGGCGGCTATGAGTTGTATAGAAGGCAAGGAACGGACTTCTGTCTACGACCATGATGCCGCAGTATTCTCTGCTGTAGTAAAGGCTGATTGACATGAATAAAAATAATATGAAGTGGAGGTAAAAAAAGGAAAAGAATAGAATAAGAATTCTAGTAAACACTAAATATATTCAAATAATTCTCACAAGCAATTAGGGCTTATTTATAAACAGTATAACTTCACATAAGTAATTTTCTGACTGTTGGTCTGATAAGATTTCAGCCTGCCCTGTGATCGTTTCTTGGTTCACGTCTCTGTTACAAATTACACTCATTATCTTTCTCTTTCTTTCGATGCAATTCTTTCACTATTTAACACTTTTATAACAATAACATGCCGATTTACAGTATCGAACATAAATTACTTGAATTTTACCAGTTAATAACTGTTGTCTGCACGCTGGCAAGACCGCTCATTTCTATGGCTCAAATCGACCCTTTTTTACCCTTTCCCATTACAGGAAGAAGTGCGATAAAATCTGAAGATCTAAAAAAATTTTTACCGTCATATTTTTTATTTAGATCGAAGCGGAACGTTCAGTTCAGCTTCTGTTAAAATGTTTCTCTGACTGCGCAGTCGATGTATTAACGTTTGTGCTAGATGCGCATCATTACAGTTACGTAAATTATATAAATCAAATGTCTTTCAAAGAATAGGTCGCATCTTATAAGTTTATCATTTAATACGTAGCTTGGTGAATGCCTTTCCAAGTGTACTTATAGCTTTTATACGACGGAAAGCCCAATAATATTACATCGCTTCCCGCGTGAGGAGTAACGATTCTGAAAGATCCTTACGACTCACGCGCAGTCGTAATATTATTGGATCCACGTACTTAGTGAATGAAGTATTTAAGGATCTCTCCTAGTAGGGAGCGAACAAACATAACATAAGGAATATAGGGGTATATGCGTTTCACATTAAGTAGTCAAAATCATCACAGTTGCTTGATCATTAACAAACCTGGTTGTGGCTTGATGCCATTATAAGTGTTCAAGGATTTCACATAGGTTCCTTCTTGCGTATTCTCAAGAATTACTTTCAATCAATAGGAACATTGAAATACTAACATACATACAAATACAAATGCAAATACACATACATATATACACAAATAATGACAAGACGAATAGAAATTAGTTTACAGGAATTCATTTGAAGTATTGGAGCATTTCCGCCAATTTTGAACAGAACATAAAACTTTTAAAAGTCTTTCTCGCAGCGACGTCACTCTTCACTTTGTGGTTGGGAGTATTTCTTATGAACTCGGGTAATTTTCACAGGGGAATTCTTTCGTCACCTTTCACTTTTCACTGCACTATAACTGGGATCACCTTTTCACATTCTGGTGGAAAACACGGAAATGATTATTAGGCATCTTAACATTTAATATATTAAATACAGAAGTATGTGTGTGTCTAGGTTTACAATGCATAATTTTTACCATAGAGGCATTTTTATATTAAGCCGGTGGTGAGTGTGTTTGTATGTGTGTGTGTGTGTGTGTGTGTGTGTGTGTGTATGGGTAGGTAAATAATGCAAAACTTTCATTCTGGCTTCATTTTACTATTAAGTCAGAGGTACATGATTTTCACGAAAATAGTAAATATCTTTGACTTTTAAACTGAGGGTTATGTAATTATTGGTGTATGTAGCACGTTGTTTTAATACCACAGTTTGATTGATTGGAAATAGACTGCGAGGGAAGTGTACGTCTGAAATAATATAACTGGGCATTACTTTTATGCTACGCTCTCATCGGTTGGAAAGAGGAGGGCGGTAGGGTATAAAGGAAAATTGCTTTGTTTCCATCATCTTAGGGATTTTTCAGTACTGTGGTATGGCTGGTTGGAGATAGTGAGGAAAGGAGAAGGTGACAGTGCATTTAATTTCCATTAGCAAAATTTTCTAGTACTACGCTCAGATGGTTGGAAAGAGGAGGGGAGGAGGGATTATAAAGCATACATTTGGTCTGCGTTTGCAGTACTGCACTATGATTGGGATGGGGAGGGACGAAAGGGGGGAGGGTTCTTAATTTTTCACCAATTGTGCTGTTTTCTAATACTAAACTCTGATTGGTTGAAAAGAGGATAGGGAGAGGGTATAAAGCACAGAATTGGTTTGTTTCCGTTATTTTGATTAGCAATAGACAAAAATGGTGAGTGGGAGAAGGAGCTTGACCTGATGTGTACGTCAGAAATAACGTATTTTGGCACCCTTTTCACTCACTATTTTATTGCTATGCCCTAACTGGTTGAGGCTTTAAATTTATGAACGACACTGACACAACTGGGCTATTTCCGCAATCTGGGATTTTTAATACTGCACTACGACTGGGTGGGGATAAGGAGGAGGAGAGGGCTTTTAATTTCCTATTTATGTAATTCGACTATTTTCTAATAGGAGATAGAGAGTAGGACTCGTGGGGCTGGAGATAAGAAGGCGTCATGGCTTCCCACTGGTAAGGATCATGATGTCACTGATAAGAGTGATGATGTCATGAGTTCAAGGTCATCGCCGACGTCATACATTACCTACAGGAATACGTCATGACCCTGAAAACTTCAATTACTCTGTGCCAGGTCAAAGTGGGTCAGAATGCCCAGATAGCTGCACTGTAAGATTTCTTGCTGCGCCACAACATACACTGCTATACTATTCACATGGTGCAGTGATATTTGGTGTTAAACGCACGTGGAATTTGTAAGTACCTAACCAGTGGCCTACTACCGTTTTTGAGTTTAGGTGTATTTGGTGACTGGATGAATCGGGTGTTCAAGCAAACTTCATCCAATGACGTCAGATGGTTGAAGAACTGGAGTGAGTTTTGACTTATGCATAGGCTTATAAAGATTCTATGAGCAAGAGAACCACAATTTTTCAATCAGACTGTATCTTTTACATGCATGTACATACAAGTGTGATGTGTTTTTTAGAATTACGTTTGAGGTCAAACTTTTCACTCACTTTTCACAAATACTAAGTGTACCCTCCATTAGATGCACAACAAAATCCAAGTAGTTATCAGATTCGTACTTTACTTTCACAAGTGTGCCTTGGAGATACTGAATTCACTGCTGCTATGCGACGTCACAGTTTCCCCGAAGTTGCTATAGCGGAAGGCACATGGAGTGTTTCATAAACTTTGGTGGTCAACAGTGCAATTCCAACATCCGTATGGCCCTTACTGCTGATGCATGGTTGAGGCAGCTCACCGTTCCTTCGTGCAGGCGCCAGTGCCAGTGTGGTAATGCTCCATCCTGCTGAAAACAAAATTTTACGCTTTATAACTTACTGACACCTTCCAGTTGATAGGGGTCATTTCAGTATTAATTAATTGTCATATCGTTGCTCCCGAGCTGTTACATGTGAGCGAGCATCGATGTTGTAAGCTGTATCGCAGGGTTAGGTTATCATCTCTGGTGTGCGTGTAGGCGCAGTAGCAGATAGTTGTTAGCTCCGTTAAAGTGAGGAAGCGGTTGTAATGTTATATTTCTCATGTAGAGATTCAATTTACTGATGAGGTTTGTTCAAAATGGCTCTGAGCACTATGGGACTTGACTTCTAAGCTCATCAGTCCACTAGAACTTAGAACTACTTAAACCGAACTAACCTAAGGACATCACACACATCCATGTCCGAGGCAGGATTCGAACCTGCGACTGTAGCGGTCGCGCGGTTCCAGACTGTAGCGCCTAGAACCGCTCGGCCAAACAGGCCGGCCCGTGAGATTTAATGGAGATGATTATACTGTATAATGGTAACTGATCTGAGGAAGGAGGAAGTGTAATGGAGTCTTTTATTTATTTGAAGAGGAATTATAAGGTAATTTTTTTGAAGTCTTTTTTATTACAGCGCCATTTTGTACCAACCTTTCTCTTACAATTTTTAACTTATCAAGTAGAAAAGGAACCAAGTGTGTTCCGAAAATATTTCGATTTGCAACTTCGATTGTTTTTTTATTCAATCAGGGTCAACTTATGTCATCCCGAGACAGATTTTTCTGTGTTGTGTATCAGTTTTAGTTCTGGGATCTGGGATCAGTGTTGCAAAACTAATTATTGTAGGTCTTATGTCAAAGTTCATTATTCATGTAGTTTATACTGTTCAAAATTCCTGCAGTCAGATTATTCACTTTACCAGTATTATAGGCATGCCTTCTCATTGCGACAGTCCAGTTTTCTATTACGATCTGTTATTACTTTAGCCGGCCGGAGTGGCCGAGCGGTTCTAGGCGCTACAGTCTGGAACCGCGTGACCGCTACGGTCTCAGGTTCGAATCCTGCCTCGGGTATGGATGTGTGTGATGTCCTTAGGTTAGTAAGGTTTAAGTAGTTCAAGTTCTAGTGGAATGATGACCTTAGAAGTTAAGTCCCATAGTGCTCAGAGCCATTTGAACCATTTTTTATTACTTTTGCACAGCACTTATTATTCAAAGCAATCAGTGTTATTTTTATTATTTAAAGAGAAGTTTCACAGTGTCTGTAATCCCTAATTATGAGCCATAACTCGCATAGTATACTTCCTACAATTAGTACCAAACGCGTTTCTCCTTTAAAATTATATCGCCAGTGGTTCATGTTTTTCTCTTGTCGAACATGACATATTGTTCACATGCCAAGAGACTGATGTCATTTACTCTTGTTTGCTGTCAAGCCACCGGAAAATCCTCCTATACAGAGGCGTGATTAGCACACTGGACTCGCATTCGGGAGGACGACGGTTCAAACCCGCGTCAGGCCATCCATTTTAGGTTTAGCGTGATTTCTTTGAAGCGCTGCGGACAAATGCCAGGATGGTTCCGTTGAAAGGGCACGGCAGAGTTCCTTCCGCACGCCCAACTTCCTTCCCCATACTAGATACAATCCGAGCCTGTACTCCGTCTCTGATGACCTCGATGTCGATGAGACGTTAAACCCTATTTCCTTCCGACACAGAGGCTCGCTTGCACGGCAACTGAAGATGGTTTCAACTCGTTTCATGGCGATATGCTGCTCGGCCACGTCCTCTGGGTTTGTTAACGCTGAAGTATCCACTGGATAGTTCCAGTAACGTCAGCACGTCAGATAGCTATGGGGCAGGATCTACTGCTATCATTCTTCTTCTGTGGGAGCAGTTTTCTTCTCTACTGAAAGACACAAGGAGGAAGTCGTGTCAGTTGGGTGTTCATTGTGTAACAGTTCCCATTGTTGTCGGCGTACATCGCAATTCTGGCAATACTTTCAGCGTTATGTTAATACACTCCTGGAAATTGAAATAAGAACACCGTGAATTCATTGTCCCAGGAAGGGGAAACTTTATTGACACATTCCTGGGGTCAGATACATCACATGATCACACTGACAGAACCACAGGCACATAGACACAGGCAACAGAGCATGCACAATGTCGGCACTAGTACAGTGTATATCCACCTTTCGCAGCAATGCAGGCTGCTATTCTCCCATGGAGACGATCGTAGAGATGCTGGATGTAGTCCTGTGGAACGGCTTGCCATGCCATTTCCACCTGGCGCCTCAGTTGGACCAGCGTTCGTGCTGGACGTGCAGACCGCGTGAGACGACGCTTCATCCAGTCCCAAACATGCTCGATGGGGGACAGATCCGGAGATCTTGCTGGCCAGGGTAGTTGACTTACACCTTCTAGAGCACGTTGGGTGGCACGGGATACATGCGGACGTGCATTGTCCTGTTGGGACAGCAAGTTCCCTTGCCGGTCTAGGAATGGTTGAACGATGGGTTCGATGACGGTTTGGATGCACCGTGCACTATTCAGTGTCCCCTCGACGATCACGTGGTGTACGGCCAGTGTAGGAGATCGCTCCCCACACCATGATGCCGGGTGTTGGCCCTGTTTGCCTCGGTCGTATGCAGTCCTGATTGTGGCGCTCACCTGCACGGCGCCAAACACGCATACGACCATCATTGGCACCAAGGCAGAAGCGACTCTCATCGCTGAAGACGACACGTCTCCATTCGTCCCTCCATTCACGCCTCTCGCGACACCACTGGAGGCGGGCTGCACGATGTTGGGGCGTGAGCGGAAGACGGCCTAACGGTGTGCGGGACCGTAGCCCAGCTTCATGGAGACGGTTGCGAATGGTCCTCGCCGATACCCCAGGAGCAACAGTGTCCCTAATTTGCTGGGAAGTGGCGGTGCGGTCCCCTACGGCACTGCGTAGGATCCTACGGTCTTGGCGTGCATCCGTGCGTCGCTGCGGTCCGGTCCCAGGTCGACGGGCACGTGCACCTTCCGCCGACCACTGGCGACAACATCGATGTACTGTGGAGACCTCACGCCCCACGTGTTGAGCAATTCGGCGGTACGTCCACCCGGCCTCCCGCATGCCCACTATACGCCCTCGCTCAAAGTCCGTCAACTGCACATACGGTTCACGTCCACGCTGTCGCGGCATGCTACCAGTGTTAAAGACTGCGATGGAGCTCCGTATGCCACGCCAAACTGGCTGACACTGACGGCGGCGGTGCACAAATGCTGCGCAGCTAGCGCCATTCGACGGCCAACACCGCGGTTCCTGGTGTGTCCGCTGTGCCGTGCGTGTGATCATTGCTTGTACAGCCCTCTCGCAGTGTCCGGAGCAAGTATGGTGGGTCTGACACACCGGTGTCAATGTCTTCTTTTTTCCATTTCCAGGAGTGTATATGGTTTCAGTTCTATTGAAAAATGTTCTAATGTGTGTGAAATCTTATGGGACTTAGCTGCTAAGGTCATCAGTCTCTAAGCTTACACACTACTTAACCTAAATTATCCTAAGGACAAACACACACACATCGATGCCCGAGTGAGGACTCGAACCTCCGCCGGGACCAGCAGTATCAGTTCTATTCTATCACGGACAGTTTAAGAGTAATCACAAGTTCGTATTCCTCTTTATATTTATAACATACCGTACCAGTAGTTCAAGTCACGTTGACTGGAATTCAAGAAACAAGACCGCCTTTTATGTCACCAAATGTACACATAAAGGGAAGTAGAAATGTGGTATAATACACTGGTGTTCAGTTATTGGTTTTGTAGAATTCATTGAAAATGGAAATAGACCAAAACGAAGTCGCCATAAAGTAATACACCTTACTCTTTTCGTTGTTTCGGATCGTACAAGACACATACATTCTCTTTATACCGCCTTCCTTTAATACAAACATCTTTATGGAATCTTCTACCCCGGTCATTGCATACGTCACACTCCCTGCAACAGTCTTCCAGATGAGAGACTACCAAACATAACTCCAAAGACATGTCGCACGCCAGATCTCGATGTGCTCACATCATACCATCCGCCGTTGCTTTGTTGTTAGTAGGAAGAAGTTTCTGTTACGTTTCCTAAACATACAAGTGCTCTTTTTTCTTTTGCGGCTGAGTTTATTTCAAAAGATAAAGTGCTTTTATTTATTGCCATACCAGTCGACGCCGGCCAGTGTGGGCGAGCGGTTCTAGGCGCTTCAGTCTGGAACTGCGCGATCGCTACGGTCGCAACTTCGATCCCTGCCTCGGGCACGGATGTCTGTGATGTCCTTAGGTTAGTTAGGTTTAAGTAGCTCTAAGTTCTAGGGGACTGATGACCTCAGATGTTAAGTCCCATAGCGCTCAGAGCCATTTGAACCACTTGAACACCAATTGATCATACCTCTTTGCAGCTCAAAGACGAAGCAATCTGCCATCTAGGTATGCAAATCCAGCCGGATCCGTAGACCTTATGAAGTGTTTCATTCGGCCAAGTATGACGTGAATTAATAACAATAGTATACATTCACAAGGGTTCAGACTGTCTCGTTGCACTTTTCATATTTTTTGTTCCAACTTTCCACATCAGCTGAAGTTATGTCTTTTTCACATGCTGCGATTTCGGCCATTACTATCCCACATGCAAAGGAAACATGCATACTCTGGGCAGCCTTCTTGCATTCCCAATAACATAAGAATTACACTGCTTGCGATTAAGATTGCATCGTCAGGAAGGAAGGAAATACCGAAATCTGACATAATATGAGCTACAGTATAGTAGAAAGAAAATAGTGATTAACTTTTTGGGACTTTGGGGATACACAGGGAGCAGTATTTGGTACACAGAGCTGCCGTCCCTGGCAGCAAGTCACTCTGGTCCGTCTCGGCATCGAGGGGAACTGGAGTTTGATGACAGTTGCGGGCACGCCATGCCACGCTTTTTCATTGCTATGGCAGTTCATCGATCTTAGAGACTGGCGAGCGTCGGTGTGCCAGTCTTTCGGAAACGCAAGACCAGATGTTTTTAGTAGTTGTGAGATCTAGGGAACGTGGTGGCCAGGGCTGCCACCCGATATCATTTGTTCCAAGGTAGATCAGGAAAGCTTGGACACCTAGTCGTCTTACGTTATCTCGTTGGAAGATAACGTCACAGAGACCTCTAAGGTACAACGAACGTACCAGCTTTAAAACACACAAAATGTAACGGCTATGCGAACCTGTTGTGTATCCAATGGCATCCCTTACCATCACGCCAAATGCTGGGCCCTACGACAATGACGAATGCAATTTGTTCAAAGCTCGTTTTCCATAGACCTACCAAGCATGGATCCATCCACGGATATAAGAATATACGATAGGGTGAAGCGCAGGCGAGTTGTGAGAGGTGAAGTCATCGTGAACCCTCTCGCCACAGCGCGAACTGCGTTGAAACTTATAGGCACAAGACGCACACATGTTTAACTTGTACACAGGTATGAATGTAACCGAGATTTTTCATGTTTTAGTGTATTATTATTATTATTGTTATTATTAGTATTAAACTTTATATATTTAGACTATTTTTTCTACTGTCAGTGAAATGCTGGTATAAAGCCTTCGAAGTTCGTCAACTTCTTTCACCATCTTGGTGTGGACTGCTTTTTATTGAATTGGGTTTCCAACCGATTTCTCATACACAAACAGCAGTTGACCGGCGTTACCTGGTGAAACGTTGTTGTGATGCCTCGTGTAAGGAGGAGAAACGCGTACCATCACGTTTCCGACTTTGATAAAGGTCGGATTGTAGCCTATCGCGATTGCGGTTTATCGCATCGCGATATTGCTGCTCGCGTTGGTCCAGATCCAATGACTGTTAGCAGAATATGGAATCAGGTGGGTAATACGGAACGCCGTGCTGGATCCCAACGGCCTCGTATCATTAGCAGTCGACATGACAGGCATCTTATCCGCATGACTGTAACGGATCGTGCAGCCACGTCTCGATCCCTGAGTCAACAGATGGGGACGTTTGCAAGACAACAACCATCTGCACGAACAGTTCGACGACGTTTCCGGCAGCATGGACTATGAGCTCGGAGACCGTGGCTGCGGTTACCCTTGACGCTGCATCACAGACAGGAGCGCCTGCGATTGTGTACTCAACGACGAACCTGGGTGCACGAATGGCAAAACGTCATTTTTTCGGATGAATCCAAGTTTTGTTTAATGATGGTCTCATCCGTGTTTTGCGACATCGCGGTGAACGCACATTGAATGCGTGTATTCGTCATGGCCATACTGGCCTATCACCCGACGTGATGGTATGGGGTGCCATTCGTTACACGCCTCGGTCACCTCTTGTTCGCATTGACGGCACTTTGAACAGTGGACGTTACATTTCAGATGTGTTACGACCCGTGGCTCTACCCTTCATTCGATCCCTGCGAAGCCCTACATTTCAGCAGGATAATACACGACCGCATGTTGCAGATCCTATACTGGCCTTTCTCGATACAGAAAATGTTCGATTGCTGCCCTGGCCAGCACATTCTCCAGATCTCTTACCAACTGAAAACGTCTGGTCAATGGTGGCCGAGCAACTGGCTCGTCACAATACGCCAGTCACTACTCGTGATTAACTTCATGGGCAGCTGTAACTGTACACGCCATCCAAGCTCTGTTTGACTCAATGCCCAGGCGTATCAAGGCCGTTATTACGGCCAGAGGTGGTTGTTCTGGGAATTGATTTCTCAGGATCTATGCACCCAAATTGCGTGAAAATGTAATCACATGTCAGTTCTAGTATAATATATTTGTCCAATGAATACCCGTTAGTCATCTGCATTTCTTCTTGGTGTAGCAATTTTAATGGCCAGTAGTGTAACTACCGCATAATGTGTCACTGCCAAGTAATATAGCTCAATGAAATTTACACCATACATACAGCACGTCTACTCCTATAGTATAGCACAGAAGTAGTGACAGAAATATGTAATCAGACAAACACGAATGACACTGTTATTCAATTCATGAAGGTCATGGAGCATAGACAAACATGATCGTTTTCGCGATCCAGGTGTTACTGTGTGGGGAGGCATAATGTTGCGTTGTGTACGATCTCCAGATCTCTGAACGTGCTACACTCACCGGTCAGCTTTGTTCTTACACTGTACTCCTTCCCCATATGTCTCTTTTCACGGGTGCACTCGGCCCAGTTATTATTTTTATGCATGACAGTGCGAGACAGTACCGAACAGCGCAGGTGGAACACTGATGAACGAGATGACATTCGGCAAATTGTTGGCATGCCTGTTCTCCCAAATCTACTCGTTAATCCCATCGATCCCGTATGGATGCACTGGGGAAACGTATTGCTGAACGTCTACAGGCTCCATCTATCTTCTGTCAATAGCGCTGGTGGAGGAATAGAACGCTCTGCCACCAGCACTCCTCATCAACATTGTGGCCAGCAAGGGAGCACGGCGCAGAGCATGCGTTGGCGTCTGTGGTGATCGCACATCCCGCCTTTTGTACTGTCCAGCGCATTTTCATTAATCGCGGCGACTTCAGTGTAATTACTGTCTTTGAATAAAACTGTCATTTCTGTTCGTCTCATTGTGCATTTCTTTGTTACCTTCCGTACTAAACTGTGGCAGTTCTTTCTATATAGGGTCTAAGTATCATAATGTTATGATACTGAAACGTCCCCTTAGAAAAATTTATACATGACTGTGCTTAAACTGACACACAATATTTTTAGCGCAACGCAGTCTGACTTTCAAAAATCCATACAAAAGAATGGCCCTGACTAACATTAACCTATACGTTTCACAAATCACTTACCTCACAAAAATCTTGGTTACTCGAGCTACTGCAATAAAGCGAGCGCCACTACTGCCAGCTAAATAAAAGATTCAAACTACTGAAGGCACTAACTACTGATAGGCATAGATAGCAAATGAAAGATTTTAATAGAGAACAAACAATGTATTTACCTTAATAGTCATAATATATATAGCAGTTCATGACAAATATCAAAACTCCGCCATTTCTCTCCCCACATCCACCACTGCTGGCGGCTCACCTCCAACTGCGCAACGCTACGCGCTGTTCACATCCAGCTGCCGCTGCCCAACACTACAATGGCAAGTATTACAACAATGCAAAGCAGCCACAGACTGCACACAGCACAGCCAGTGATTTTCATACAGAGCGCTACGTGGCGTTACCAATAAAAAAACCTAAACAGCCTACTTACATAGCCCCCATGCTCCCCACAAAAATTTTTACAAATTGTTTTGGGCAGTGCCCAATAATGATTTGATAAAATTTTTCATAATTACAATAACAAAGATATCAAATGCACACACCTATTGATACAATGTTGGTCAAAAGCTAAATTTTTCTCACAGTCCATAAAGACAGTCCTGATCATTCATCATAATAGTAATTACAGTTTTTTTAGTCTCATTAGTAAAAGAAATTGCACACAGAAGTAGTGGATTTCCATGCAGTCTTGAAGAAGTAGTGTTGTCCTTCCAACGGAAAGACAGTGCTGACTCTTGACATACAGACAAATAATGGGCCACAACAGAGAAAACTCACAGCAGAGTCAGTCGAAGTTTGGAAGAATATTGGTAGGTAGGTCATCACAGAGCAGACCCACTGTAGTCCTAGTAGAGATTATGGTATTGGTGGGCCATCAAAGGTGCAGACCCACTTCAGTCCTTGTAGAGATAATGGTATTGGTGGGCCACCCGAGGTGCAGACCCACTGCAGTCCTTGTAGAAATAATGGTGTTGGTGAATCATCAAAGGTGTAGACCCACTGTAGTCCTTGTAGAGATGGCTAGCAGCCATGTGTTGCGACTGTGCATGTGCACAATCACCATCGAAGAGTCTTGTACTATATAGCAAGTCCATAAACCACCATTTGTGCACAAAAAGTTTTTTTTTTTTTAATTGTCAGAACAAGCAATGCTGTTACCCAGTCCCTTGCTGAATTATTAACACACGTGCAAACACTATCAGTCCCTACATCTCACATATTGTCCATATACTATGACCAACAGAAACGTGTGCAGTGAAATGTAATGTACAAGTTACTTAATTTGATGAACTGGTGTCAATTACAATTTGATAACATAAGAATACAATAACAAAGATACAAAATACATCATTAAAGAACATAACAATAGAGATAACATTTGTAGCAAAACAGGCTTTACAAAAGGATAGAAATAAACAGATACATAAGTGTTACAAAAATAATGACATAAGTACATACAAAAAGATCAGAATAACTTTTGAAACATCACCTTCACATATGAGCAACAAAACAGAATAAATAATGTCTAAACATCTTTACAAAGTAAATAACATATTATAAATGCAAATTATATTTGAGGATAACAGTATTCCTCATCATAGTGAATGTAGCTTAGTACTAGAAAAATTCTACAACATAAGTCTTATCAGATAAACAACTAAAGACAGGAAGTACACAAATACACAAGGGTACACAAACACATAGCATAATAATACAAAAGGAAAGGACAGGGTTTGCAAACAAAACTTTCTTTACTTCTTTGAGATCTCCCTTCATTCATCATTATTCCCAAAAAGTCCTATCTATACCTGCTTTCTATATTCTATTCATATTTCTTTCAAAATATTTATTTCTCAGTGCACAATACTCATTTTTGCCAAATCTGTTTCTTATAGCTTCTCAATGCATTTCTTCCAATTCATCATAGTTAGTTTCTTATATAGTGTACCTCCTCTTAAGCTAACTTAAATCTACTGAGCTCAGATATATATACCAAGGGACGAGGCAATGTAGCAGCACATAAAACAATTAATACAAACAGCAATGAAAAAAATGGAAATTGTCAAAGCAAGCTGCAGTAAATCTAAATTACCAAGCAATGCAACATTACAACTAATATAAGGCAATGCACAGCAAACAAGAAAAATAAATCAGTAGTAAAACTAGCTTTATACAATGTAAAATTCAGAAGGACTATGCCTGGCAAACAACAGAAGCAAATGCAATAAATTATATCTAAACATGACATAGCTCAAGCAGAAAAAAATATCACACTACAGACAACAATGCAGACAATGGAAATGTATATTCACATCGTAATGTCTATGTAATTAAAGTGGTGCACCACAAGAAGCTATTCTACCAAAAAAATTACCAAGTAGTTGAAAAGAAAATTCTGTATGCAATTCCTGTGAAGGGAAATGTCTCTTTATGCTCCTTCGTTTTTTTTGAATAGATCATAAAATTATTTACTGGATCTGTAGGCATAAAATATTTATATTAGCACATCTATAAAATTTTATTTTAACCAATACTGCAGTGCATCTAGGAACTAGATATTAAACAAAATAGGCAAAGCAAGGCGTGAAACGTCATTCACTAGCCATATGGCATTTCATAATGCAGTAAACAATCTTTCAACTTGCAAGACAATAGACACGAAATGTTTCTCATCATTTCATTTCAGTAAATATCATAAATTACGAGCTCCACAGTGTAATCATATGTTCTGCAGTTTGAGCGTGTCGTATTTCCGATGCTTTCGACAAAGAAATGTCAATAGCGAGGATAATGCCTCTTTTTTTTTCACCTAATGGCTTTCCTTTGTCAGACGACTACCTCTCAGCTGGGCGCCAAAACGCATTGCGTCAAGGTCACTTACCTTTCTAACTGAAATATTTACAACAGCAGTTTCCACTACAATGACAGTCTCATATAAAAATATTTTCACAGGTTGAGAATTTGCGTTACAAATGTGTAGAAAATAAAATCCTTTAAATATAACAGTGTCCAAAAAATTTTCACCGGCATTGTGATACATTCACGCATTTACACACATTTCATAACTCTTAAAGTACGATTCTTGGTTTCCAACATCCTTTTCATAAATCAGAGTCCCTAACCACTACTCACTATTCCTTACCTTATTACACATATACATATTCGTCGACACTTCTTCAATATTTCATCATAACAAATACATAGCATAATCAAATTCCTCATATAGCATCAGCTTATTGATCATAAACATACCTCAGCAGCATAATACACATCGTCGTCGTAAAAATAACATCATAACACCTCAGTCAAATCTCAAAATTGTGGTAGCTTCCTCCAATAATTTCAAAACCAAAAAAAAATTCTCTGCTCATTTCAATAGTGTCATCTACCTCAAACGTACTTTAAAAACCATGATCCCATACCAAATACATCATTCAAAGCTCTCATAGTATCACAATGGTTCTGAAAAAATATGAACAGTTCACAAAGTACAGACAAAATACAATTTCATAAGTGTGAAGTTACCCAACTGTGTAATTGCGTAAACATGTGTCACTGATGTAGTAAAATTGATATTTGTCTCTCTCAGTTAAATGATAAGATAGCTGTGTAATTTGTGTGTTAGAGAAATATGGTACCGATGTGTAAAGTTGTATAAGCAAATACCATATTAGCTAGGGCTCCTTGTGCTTGCCACACACATGGTACACAAAGTAGGCGTGTACCCCCCTGAGGATTAATGTAATTATACCCTCAGGTGTTACAGATTACAGCAATGGAATGAAATGTATCACGGAAAACTTTCTTTTTAATTCAAAAATCTTTAAAAGTAAATGGCTTAAGTACAAAATTAATCACTCAAATACGTGTCCTGTAGCGCTAAATGTGCGTCTTGCTGTAAGATAATCTCTGTGGAAGTGTCGTAGTTATCGTCCTCCGAAAGCTGAGTTCTGCAGAAGCCAATATACTTACCTCATGATACACAAAAGTGAAATGCTTTGCGTATAGATATCTTAGTTATTACGCTTATTGCCATGATGAGGAAAGTACTGTGCTGTAACGTATTATGGTCCTTAATAGTGTTGAAAAATCATAATATACATAGCAGTTCATGACATCCAGTTTTAAAAATTTCAAAACTCCGCCATCTCTGTCCCCACATCCACCACTTGTGGCGGCTCACCTCTAACTGCGCAACGCTACGCGCTGTTCACATCCAGCTGCCGCTGCCCAACACTACAATGGCAAGTATTACAACAATGCAAAGCAGCCACAGACTGCACACAGCACAGCCAGTGATTTTCATACAGAGCGCTACGTGGCGTTACCAATAAAAAAAACCTAAACAGCCTACTTACAATACCTGGCAGTGTCACGTCATGCGAAGGTTACTTTCGCCCTTAAGTTGGGTGCAGCAGAGTATTTGGGGTAACAGGAGTTCCCCATTTGACGACTGTCAACTTTTTGTAAGACAGTCGTCAAACGGGGAACTCCTGTTACCTCCTTACTGTAGTAATGTAATCAGCCAAGCAGTAGTTCTTTTGTATCTCCCTGTGAAGATGTGCTGGGCAAACTTAGTAACCCTCATATTATTGATGTCCTGGCGTCGAGTAAGTTTGAAATATGAATACTCTATTCCTTTATGTACAAACGACTCACTCTAGCAGTCCTCTACTCCAGTCTGTTAACGGTGAGAGCAGCTTTTCCAAATGAATTATGATGCTTTTTATAGAGTTTATGGACACGTTTGTAAGAAAACTAATCTTTTGTCTCTTATATGAAAATACGTCTTCAGAAAAGTGCCCTGAATAAATGTCCTTCTCCAAGTAAAGTCTAAAACTAAACTAAATTCCTGCCGAACAGGCCAAGAAGGCCCAACGGTACCGACCGGCCGCCGTGTCATCCTCGACCCACAGGAGTCAGTGGATGCAGATATGGAGGAGCTTGTGGTCAGCACACCGCTCTCCCGGCCGTATGTCAGTTCACGAGACCGGAGCCGCTACTTCTCAATCAATCAGTTTGCCTCACAAGGGCTGAGTGTACTCCACTTGCCAACAGCGCTCGGCAGACAAGATGGTCACCCATCCAGATGCTAGACCAGCCCGACAGCGCTCAACTTCGGTGATGTGACAGGAACCGGTGTTACCACTGCGGCAAGGCCATTGGTCTCCACGTGAAGTCTGGAAGTAAGAAATTATTTTTAATGTAATGTGACTATATTTCAAAAAAAGAAAGGAACTTATTACAGAATAGTTACTGTTTACTTTGCTCGGCAGAAAGAATGGCGAGCATAGTGAATTTTGCGGGAACACCCAATTTTAACATGTTCGCACTTCCACTGCTTTCAAGGCCGTGCATACAGGGTGAAAAGTATTTAAACCGACAAACTCTGGGAGGCTGTAGAGCACATCAAAATATGTTTCCCTAATGCCATTTTTTCCTATGAGAATTATTTAAACCGGTGGAGGCCGTATTACGTACTACGTAGCGCACCACAACGGACAAGCTGCACAGCGGGTTTATCAACAACAATATCCTAATCGCCGTATCGCGCATCATACGACCTTTGCTGCTGTGTACCAACTTCTGCGTGAGACCGGGTCATTCAGCAGATTACCTGGACAGGGACGTCGTCGTACGGTAAAAACGCTGCAATTTGAGGAAGCTGTCTTGCAGCACTTAAATCAGCAGTCGTCCAATTGCACGTAACATGGGAACGAATCAGACGAATGTAAGAACAGTCCTTCGAGAGCAATTGCTACGTCCATTTCACTTACGTGTTCACAACCTGGAACCAGTTGATTATCCACCAGAGCACAGTTTTCGCAGTGGTACCTGGAACAGTGTGAAATTCATCCTACATTTCCATCCTCTGTGTTGTTCACCGATGAAGCAACGTTCGGGAGTGATGGAGTCTTCAACATGCACAATTCGCATGTTTGGAGTGAGGATAACCCACATGCCACAGTTACTAGCGCTCATCAAGTGCGGTGCTTCGTTAATGTGTGGGTCGGTGTTGTTGGGGACTGTTTAATTGGGCCGTATCTGCAACCTAGGCCATTAAATGGCAGGCACTATTACAATTTTCTCGCCAGAGCATTGCCAGAATTTTTGGAAGACGTCCCGCTCTCTACAAGACAACGCATGTGGATCCAACATGACGGGGCGCCGGCACATTTCAGTCGTCGTGTGCGTCTATTCCTGGACCGACGGTTCCCAGAAACATGAATTGGGAGAGATGGTCCTGTACCATGGCCTGCTCGATCCCCAGATGTGTCTCCTCTTGACTTTTTTGTGTGGAGAGAGATGAGCAAGCTTGTTTACGCAACTCCTGTTGCATCAGAAGAGGATCTGGTTGCCCGGATAGTGGGTCAGCAGGAACAATTCAGGATACTCCTGGGGTTTTTGCCCGTGTCAGACAGAACATGATCCGACGGTGTAACCTTTGTTTACACGTCAATGGAGCCATTTCTGAAAATTACTGTAATAGAAATTGGGTTGTGTTAATGTGCTGTCTCTTGGTCATAAAAAAATGGAAAAGTGTTTGTTGGTTTAAGTAATTTGCCGAAAGAGAAATATTCCTCTACCGGTTTAAATACTCCTCATAGGAGAAAATTACATTAGGGAAAAATATTTGTTTTGATGTCTCCTACAACCTCCCAGAGTTTGTCGGTTTAAATACTTTTCACCCTGTATACCCCCCACCCCACCCCGTCATAGGCTAGTTATGTGCGATGGGCGTACGTCGCTTTGTCTGATAACCCAACACTTTCCTACTTAGAAACCTGAAAGAAAAAGACACATAAAGACGTATACCAGTCACTTCGAGCATGGTGCGGTAAGCAGCGAGCGTCCCCCTGACACTCCGCGCCATCACTTACCTTCTGTCCTGTAAGGTATGCAAATAGAGGCAGAAGCGTTCTACTGAGTCCAGTCCCCAAAGTGTGTATTCGCTGATATGGGCTAGTCTTCCTGCTGAATGCAGAGAACGTACACGAGTACACACTGTAGTTAAACGTAGAGTTACGCGTGCGCACAATACCGCGAAAATAGTAGACTCCTTAAATACGAATTTATCAGTGGCACAGGAATATGAATAAATCTCAGAAGCTTCAATTCAATTGGTCTACAAACACAATCATTGATATAAGACTGAATACAATTGTCCTTGTATGACACACATTGCATACTGGACCACCACAAAAGAAGGAATTGAAAAAATCTAGAGACACTGGAAAATGCCATGAACACTTAACTAACAGAGAGTGTGATGAATTTAGTAAGTCTATTATTCGGATGGCCTCCGATTCTCTACCATGTGTCGCGAAACTGTCCACCTTACTCAACGACCAAAATTAATCTGCAACATAAGTAAATGCACGTTAAAGACAATTTTTCGCAAAATTGCACAATGCGAGCCGGAATCTCGTCATACATTCTCGTGTCCTGAGAATGACCAATAGAAAGCAGTTTCAAAGCCATTTAATACACTACTCGTCCACTGCAGAGCAAATGACCACCAGGAACTGGCGACAGGAAACCATCAGGCAAGACTAGATTGCTTTGTGTGGTCCATCAAGGCCTGCACACAGAGGAACAAGGAACACGCAGCCGCGCTCTCTAGCCATTGGATAGCACTCCGTCTCGCCAAAGTGTTTTACTTCATGTATCCCTTTTCACCTAGCCAACGATTTTGATGCCCTTTGTGATCGCTCACTTTGCTCTATGCTTGAGATCCAGAATACACGTAAGGAATAATAGTTTTCAAAACAACGTAGAACCTAGATTCGTAGCATTGCATGTACAGGGGTTGGACACAAAAAGAGGAACACACCAAAAACAGACCAAATTGCCGTACCTAATAAGGTGTAAGGAACCCAGTGCCATTCAAATCGGCTTGCAGTTGTCTCGGAATGGATAAATACAGGCTGTAACGCCGGAAATGCATATCCTCCTATTTCCATCTGTTGTACTGTAAGTTTTTTCCTTAATTTGTTACCTGAATATATGACATTTCTGTGCCTTTATATATTGTAATTGTTTTACTATTTTTATATATATATATATATATATATATATATATATATATATATATATATATATATATATATATGTATGTATTTATGTCGGTGTATAATTGGTTTGTTTCGTAAATATTATTTGTATTTTTACGCTGGGGTCTTGCCTAGGGAAAACTGCTATCGAACGATTACATCGATAGGTCGTGTGAAGAATCAAAGTGTGTAGGATCTTTGGTAGTGTTAACTCTGCCGCGTGGAGCGCGGGCAGGGCAGTTGGAGGCTGGCTGGAGTAGCGAATGGAGCAGGTGCGTTGTGTGAAGCTCCCGCGAGTGCCGCGCTTTCGGGGTTTGGCAGCATGTAATTGCGCTCGACTTGCGATGATAGTTTCTCTCATGGTGTCGCGGACGGGAAGCATTAGCTGGCGCACATCAAGAGCCCGTTTCGTCTGGTGACCGTGTTGACCAGAAGGCGCGCCAACATCCAGCTTCTGCAACAGCGACGGCCGACAATGAGTGACCGTCGCCACCTCCTCGATCGACGGCTTCAAACCTTCAATCAACTAACAAGGAAGACTAAAAGCACGTAAAGTTTCAGAACTGTATGGCAGACCTCAGCTTTTCAAATTGTTCCATTTGCCTCGCAAAATTACAGCAACTCAGCATGAACCTTTGTTGCTCATTGTCCCAATTGCATTACCAAGCAGGGTCCCTTCCTTTTTCCGAAATGAAACCGAGTGTCGTTGAAATTCAGACGCCAGCATTAAAGTACTATCATTGCATTTCATTACTTTAGTTTCCAAGTGCAGTTAAAGCATAGCTGGCTACAATAGTTAGATTACACAAGCACAAATTAAGAGTGCGAGTTTTGTTAGCATATTTTAGCTTACCTGTGACTGCAGCTCAGCTTGGTACGTACTAAATTTTATTATTGTTAATTATTCAGAATCATTTAATTCAAGTTCAAAGTTAAATCTCTTGTTTCTAAATTGCGTAGAGTCAAGTTGCTTTTGAAATGATTGTTGAGGTAGTCCAAGACTAACCGTATTCTGCTGGATTTCGATGTGCTTCAGAAAGAAAGCTCACTATTAACTTCAGTCACTAAATTAACTTTCGATTTTCCGGTTTTATTAATTCTTTTGCTAAATTAAGTCAGAGTGTAGCGAAATTTATTACTTCTGACAAACTTTCAGTTTTCACACTACACGTGTCAACCTTCAGTTGCCACGCTTCTAGTGCTAATTATATGTGTAATAACCTTTCTTTTTCAGTTACTATAGTGATTGTCCTTAGGACTGGCGACCGTGATTTCCCCCAAATCTCAAATATCTAATTACCGCTAGTTAATTGTTAACATAACGGCCGCACATTTACTTTCTTTATTAACTTTACCCCTTTTCAAAATTAATTTCCACCAGTTTCATTTGCATTTTTCCTTTCATTTAGATGTAACCCTTTCCTCCCTCTTTACCGACAGATTAACTTCGGTGACGATTGCTTTCCCAAATTTCCCATTAGGTACACGCGGTTTAATTTTTCACTGTCATTAAGGTCGATAAGTGAGGGGGAGGTTACAAGGCCCTGGACTTTTTTCAAGGGAATCTTACAAGATTCTTCCTGCAAAAGAGTGGCACGCTCACGTAACGATGACGGTGGTGGATATCGACTAAGCACCCTTTTCTCCAAAGCACACCACAATGGCTTAATAATATTGATATCTGTAACTGTGGTGCTCAAGGGGAGATGCGACAATTCATCCTCGTGCTAACAAAATCGAGTCCGGGACGATGCGTTCTGTTTTCACAGGAACCCTGTCATCTTGGAACTCAGGGTCACCATTTGGGAGCAAACATTGTACCATGGGAAAAAAACTGGTCAGCCAAAATGGTCACATAATCCATGGCAATAACACGACCTTTTAGAGTGAATATGGAGACCATGAAATTCCACGATATGGCGATCCAAATCATCACCGAACAGCCGCAATGTTTCACTTTTGGTCCATAAACTCAGCCTAAAATTGGAATCAGTATGAAGCAAGGCCAAATTACTTTCTTCTAATGTACTGTAGCCCAGGTATTACTTTTGCGCTACCACGTTTTCCTATTTGCATCTGTGTTTGTGTGGTGTGTGTGTCTGTGTGTGTGTGTGTGTGTGTGTGTGTTTGCGTCTGTGTGCGTCTGTGTGTTTATGTTGGCAGAATTCCCAAGTGAGGTATTGTTTCTTGCAGCTGTCGGCCTCTTATTTTTCTTCATAATCCAATAACCGTCTGTCACGATCGCCCAACACACACCATCGTCCGCTTTTATACTTGACGTTTTGCCGTTTTCCTTTTATGCGGTATAAATCTTTGATACAGTGTCTCTCGAAACATCAAACATTTCGGCTGCCTTGCTTATGGAGGCATCCACCATACGAACAAGTAAATTTTCTGACTTTAGAATTCAATTAGCTTCGATATAAGGCATTCACTACTAGACAAAACACTGTTGTTACCGCGAGTGACACTAGCAACGTATTCAGAATATTGCCCAGGTGCCGCTCTTGGCCAAATACGACAACGCAACCTGCAAGTTTCGCTAGCATCTGTGTTTACGTTTGGGCCTGCATTTCTCGCGGTATTTCCATATTTATGTCAAACTCCTGTGTCTGTTATATACAGACTTAAAAAAAAAGTTTTGCATCATCTCGGTTCCGAGAGTTCCGGAATCTGTACAGAAAACTGGGATAGAGACCAACATAAACATCATTTCCGCCCTTTTTTTAGCTCATGAAAACCACACATTGCATGTTGTACCACCATACAGCGAGAACTTCAGAGGTGGTGGTCCAGACTGCTGTACACACCGGTACCTCGAATACCCAGTAGCACGTCCTCTTGCACTGATGCATGCCTGTATTCGCTTCAGAGGTGGTGGTCCAGACTGCTGTACACACCGGTACCTCGAATACCCAGTAGCACGTCCTCTTGCACTGATGCATGCCTGTATTCGTCGTGACATACTATTCACAAATTCATCAAGGCACTGTTGGTCCAGATTGTCCTCAACGGCGATTCGGCGTAGATCCCTCAGAGTGGTTGGTGGGCCACGTCGTCCATAAATAGCCCTTTTCAATCTACCCCAGGTATGTTCCATAGGGTTCATGCCTGGAGAACATTCTGGCCACGCTAGTTGAGCGATGTCGTTATCCTGAAGGAAGTCATTCGCAAGATGTGCACGATGGGGGCACGAATTGTCGTCCATGAAGAGGAATGTCTCGCCAATATGCTGCCGATATGGTTGCACTATCGGTCGGAGAATGGCATTCACGTGTCGTATAGCCGTTACGGCGCCTTCCATGACCACCAGCGGCGCACGTCGGCCCCACTTAATGCCACCCAAAAACAGCAGGGAACCTCCACCTTGCTGCACTCGCTGGACAGTGTGTGTAAGGCGTTCAGCCTGACCAGGTTGCCTCCAAACAAGTCTCCGACGATTGTTTGGTGGAAGGCATATGAGACTCTCATCGGTGAAGAGAATGTGATGCCAACCCTGAGCGGTCCATTCAGCATGTTGTTTGGCCTATCTGTAATGCGCTGCCTGGTGTCGTGGTTGCAAAGATGAATCTCGCCTTGGACGTCGGGAGTGAAGTTGCGCATCATGCAGCCTATTCCACACAGTTTGAGTCGTAACACGACGTGTTGCGGCTGCACGAAAAACATTATTCAACATGGTGGCGTTGCTGTCAGGGTTCCTCCGAGCCATAGTCCGTAGGTAGCGGTCATCCACTGCAGTAGTAGCCCTTGGGCGGCCTGAGAGAGGCATGTCATCGACAGTTCCTGTCTCTCTGTATCTCCTCCATGTGCGAACAACATCGCTTTGGTTCACTCCGAGACGCCTGCACACTTCCCTTGTTGAGAGCCCTTCCTGACACAAAGTAATAATGCGGACGAGATCGAACCGCGATGTTGACCGTCTAGGCATGGTTGAACTGCAGACAACACGAGCCATGTACCTCCTTCCTGGTGGAATGACTGGAACTGATTGGCTGTCAGACACCCACCGTCTAGTAGGCGCTGCTCATGCATGGTTGTTTACATCTCTGGGTGGGTTAGTGACATCTCTGTACAGTCAAAGTGACTGTGTCTGTGATACAATATCCATGGTCATCGTCTATCTTCAGGAGATCTGGGAACCGGAATGATGCAAAACTTCTTTTGATTTGTGTAGTTGGCCGGAATTACATGTGCTGTATCAAACTATCACCTATTTCATCCATTTCAAAAAAGTTCCAGAAACGAATATTAAAACTTTTTGATGGCAAAATCTGAGTATTTAGCCACGTCCTCTTGAAATTCGTTCAATTTCAGACTCCGATATCATTCTGCCTGAATCTTCTTCAGGATTATATGAACACTTGGTGCCTGTCCACACATTTACGTTACTGATTTTCCTTGATGGGCGATGGACCCACCTTCTTCAATGCGAATGCACAAGTACGTCCGACCTTCTGTTGAATCTCAGAGTAGCGAACATGGAGGAAATGGGCAGGGACTGCGGACGGGTGGGGGTCGGCCGTGGGGCCTGCAGAGGTAGTCCGCGCAGTTGCGCTAACACCGTGTCCCGGCTGGCGCAGTGGCTAACGCAACTTCCTAGTGAGGACGAGATTCCGTGTTCGAATACAGATCTGGTACAAATTTTCACTCGTCGCAGTTAATTCCGAGTAATATCTCGATGTAGCTGACATCAGTAATCCCTACCCTTTCCTTTCTCCGCTCCCCACAAAATTCAACTTACGTATAATTCTTCACGATTTCTCTGGTGTCCGTGGGTGGCTCTCAATCCCATGGTGAACCTGATTGTAGCTCTTCCTTGTATGACCGTGTGCCACCACCATGGAGATGGAGAGCCGCGGATTCCAAGGCAGCTACGCAGCTATGCTCAGCAAATCAAATTTATACGGTATATTTCTAAGATCTCGTTTTCGAACAACATTGAAAGTTTCCTTTATATCTTTACCCGTTACCGAGATACACAGTTTAAAAGTTACGCTGCTTGTACACGTAAAAAATGCATTTAATATCCGGTAAGAGGTAAGACGAGAAAAATTAAAAATGCAGTAAATGAAGCAGGCAAAAAGGAATACAAACGTCTCAAAAATGAGATAGACAGGAAGTGCAAAATGGCTAAGCAGGGATGGCTAGAGGACAAATGTAAGGATGTAGAGGCTTACCTCACTACGGGTAAGATAGCTATTGCCTACAGGAAAATTAAAGAGACCTTTGGAGAAAGGAGAACCACTTGCATGAATATCAAGAGCTTTTATGGAAACCCAGTTCTAAGCAAAGAAGGGAAAGCAGAAAGGTGGAACGAGTATATAGAGGGTCTATACAGGGGCGATGTTCTTCAGGACAATATTATGGAAATGGAAGAGGCTATAGATGAAGACGAAATGGGAGTTACGATACTGCGTGAAGAGTTTGACAGAGCACTGAAAGACCTGAGTCGAAACAAGGCCCCGGGAGTAGACAACATTCCATTAGAACTACTGACAGCCTTGGGAGAGCCAGTCCTGACAAAACTCTACCATCTGATGAGCAAGATGTATGAGACAGGCGAAATACCTTCAGAATTCAAGAAGAATATAATAATTCCAATTCCAAAGAAAGCAGGTGTTGACAGATGTGAAAATTACCGAACTATCAGTTTAATAAGTCACAGCTGCAAAATACTAACGCGAATTCTTTACAGACGAATGGAAAATCTGATAGACGCCGATCTTGAGGAAGATCAGTTTGGATTCCGTAAAAATGTTGGAACACGTGAGGCAATACTGACCCTACGACTTATCTTAGAAGAAAGATTAAGGAAAGGCAAACCTACTTTCCAAGCATTTGTAGACTTAGAGAAAGCTTTTGACAATGTTGATTGGAATACTCTAATTCTGAAGGTGGCAGGGGTAAAATACAGGGAGCGAAAGGCTATTTACAATTTGTACAGAAAGCAGATGGCAGTTATAAGAGTCGAGGGGTATGAAAGGGAAGCAGTGGTTGGGAAGGGAGTGAGACAGGGTTATAGTCTATCGGCGATGTTATTCAATCTGTATATTGAGCAAGCAATAAAGGAAACAAAAGAAAATGTCGGAGTAGGTATTAAAATCCATGGAGAAGAAATAAAAACTTTGAGGTTCGCCGATGACATTGTAATTGTGTCAGAGACAGCAAAGGACTTGGTAGAGCAGTTGAACGGAATGGACAGTGTCTTGAAAGGAGGGTATAAGATGAACATCAACAAAAGCAAAACGAGGGTAATGGAATGTAGTCGAATTAGGTCGGGTGATGCTGAGGGAATTAGATTAGGAAATGAGACACTTAAAGTAGTAAAGGAGTTTGCTATTTGGGGAGCAAAATAACTGGTGATGGTCGAAGTAGAGAGGATATAAAATGTAGACTGGCACTGGCAAGGAAAGCGTTTCTGAAGAAGAGAAATTTGTTAACATCGAGTGTAGATTTAAATGTCAGGAAGTCGTTTCTGAAAGTATTTGTATGGAGTGTAGCCATGTATGGAAGTGAAACATGGACGATAAATAGTTTGGACAAGAAGAGAATAGAAGCTTTCGAAATGTGGTGCTACAGAAGAATGGTGAAGATTAGATGGGTAGATCACATAACTAATGAGGTATTGAATAGAATTGGGGAGAAGAGGAGCTTGTGGCACAACTTGACTATGAGAAGGGATCGGTGGGTAGGACATGTTCTGAGACACCGAGGGATCACCAATTTAGTATTGGAGGGCAGCGTGGAGGGTAAAAATCGAAGAGGGAGACCAAGAGATGAATACACTAAGCAGATTCAGAAATTCAGAAGGATGTAGGCTGCAGTAGGTACTGGGAGATGAAGAAGCTTGCACGGGATAGAGTAGCATGGAGAGCTGCATCAAACCAGTCTCAGGGTCTGAAGACCACAACAACAACAACAACAAGAGGTGGAAACGTAATTTATAAAGTGACGTAGCTAGGTGCAATATGCTGTAATCTGTCTCCGTTATCATCAGGAGGGTTCTGTTTTTAACCCTGTATTGTTTTTGTACAGAAGCACATGCAATATTTTTGTGCAGATAAAATCCAGTCTAAGGAGTAAAATTACATAGGTTTGTGTTAGTTCAATTACACATAAGTAGAATATTACAATTTTAGTGACCCATAAATTCCTTCGTATTCGAGTGACAAGAGGAGGGAGCCAATGGAAAAATATTCCTGTGAGAGTACAAAAAAAAAGCTAATATGTTCCTGTTTTAAAAGTGGGATACCGGCTTACTCATTCTACCTTCCTTAGCACCTTCACAAATTTTCGCAAAATGTTTTGCATACAAACGAATTCGTCCTTATTTATGCTGAGAGAGGAGTCGCTTGTGATGGGAAAGGGACGCAAAAATAATAACTATATATTGGAGGATAGCAGACAGTGGTTGTGGTACAGAAAAAGCGATGGGTACAATGACAGTGTGAAAGAAAGAGAGGGATACAGTGGCAGTGGCGCATAGCTGACAGTGACAGAACAGTGCCAGGGAAAGAGAAGGAAACGCAGCCAAGAGGGAGGCGGGAGGGGGGAGGGGGTAGAGGGAGGAATAAAGAGAACGTGTAAGTCGGTGAGAGCCAGTGTTAATGAGATACAGAGCCTGTAACAATGATAACGAGGAAGAGAGCGATAGTAACAATGAGAAGAAGCAGAAGCAATGGGAAGAAATGAATCAGCGTGTGCTTGAAGTACCCTTTAATTTTGCCACGGATGTAATATGTGATCTTGTTTGAACTTTTTCGTATTGGCCTCAGTTTCAAGTATCCTTTGTACTTCCATTTCATTCTTTTCCTTAACCAATAAAGGAATCTTTTTCTCCTGATTTCCAGTGAGTACATTCTTAGAATTACTAACAATACGCCACTCGGAGTAGTACCGTAGGCTCCCGTTAATACATTATGTGATCAAATTATCCGAACACCACCAAAACCATACGTTTTTCATGTTGGGTGCTTTGTGCTGCCACCTCCTGCCAAGTACTCCGTATTAGTGACCTCAGTAGTCATCAGACATCGTGAGAGAGCAGATTGGGGAGCTCTGCGGAACTCACGGACTTTGAACGTGGTCAGGTGATTGGGTGTCACTTGTGTCATACGTCTATAAGCTAGAATTCAACACTCCTAAACATCCTTAGGTCCACTGTTTCCGATGTGATAGTAAATTGGAAACGTGAAGGGACGCTTACAGCACAAAAGCGTACAGGCCGACCTCGTCTGTTGACTGACAGAGACCCCCGACAGTTGAAGAGGGTCGTAATGTGTAATAGGCAGGCATCTATCCAGGCCATCACACAGGAATTCCAAACTGCATCAGGATCCACTGCAAGTACTACGACAGTTAGGCGGGAGGTGAGAAAACTTGGATTTCATGGTCGAGCGGCTGCTCATAAGCCACACATCACGCCGGTAAATGCCAAACGACGCCTCGCTTGGTATATGGAGCGTAAACATTGCGCGACTGAACAATGGCAAAAAGAGTGGAGTGACGAATCACGGTACAGAATGTAGCTATCCGATGGCAGGGTATGGCTATGGCGAATGTCCCGTGAACGTCATCTGCCAGCGTGTCTAGTGCCAATAGTACAATTCGGAGGCGGTGGTGTTTTGTTGTGGTCGTGTTTTTCATGGAGGGGGCTTGCACCCTTTGTTGTTTTGCGTGGCACTACCACAGCACAGGCCTGCATTGATGTTTTAAGCACCTTCTTGCTTCCTACTGTTGAAGAGCAGTTCAGGGATGGCGATTGCATCTTTCTGCACGATCGAGCACCTGTTCATAATTCACGGCCTGTGGCGGGGTGGTTACACGATAGTCACATCCCCGTAATGGACTGGCCTCCACAGAGCCCTGAACTGATTCCGGGCCTCACCTATCGACTTCGATACCTCTCCTCAGTGCAGCAACCCGTGAAAAATGGATTGCCATTCCCAAAGAAAACTTCCAGAACCTCATTGAACGTATGCCTGCGAGAGTGGAAGCTGTCGTCAAGGCTAAGGGTGGGCCAACACCATATTGAATTCCAGCATTAACAATGGAGGGCGACACGAACTTGTAAGTCATTTCAGCCAGGTGTCCGAATATTTTTGATCACATAGTGTATCTGTGCCACTCCTCATTCAACTCATCCGACTAATGAGACTGGCTTCACAGGATGCAATCTATGAGTCCAAACGCTCGCACCATATCCTACATCTGACGCTATTGTAGATTAAAATCACTCCACTTCATAAGTACCGCGGTGGCACTGGTGCAGCAACCGTAGTAGAGTTCTGGTTGTACAAGATAGGTTTATTTAATCTTCACTTTTGACGCGTTTCGCCTGTTCTAGGCATCATCAGGCAATCGATAAAAATTCGTGCTACTCGTGACCGGGCGTCGAACGTAATTAAATGTCTCATCGAATCCGGAGGTAACAGCCAGATGGCCACAGTCAGTGTGCTTCTTTACATCACGGGTAAAATTCATCCTACTCGTGACCGCGGTGCCAAACGTGATTAGGAGTACCAACTAACTGGGAAAAAAAACAACCAGACAGCCACTGTCAGTGCTTCTTTACATCATGCATGAAGAAACCACCACAATGAGTTTTATCGGTAATGTAAAGAACCATTGACTATAGCTATCTGGCTGTTTCCTCCCGGTTCTACGGGACTTTTAATTACGTTCGACGCTTAGGTCACGATTAGCAAGAGTTTGTATCGACTGTCTGACGAAGCCTACAATAGGCGAAATGCGCCTCAATTGAAGACTAAATAAACCTATCTTGTGCAAACAAGACTTCATTTTCTGTATCTAATACAGATTCGTTGGTGGTATGATCTGATTGTTTTCATGGGAAGTCAAAATTTTCTGTTTGCGATGGTTATACTTTTGTGCCTGGCGTTTGTATCTTTCCTGCCTGACTCTCCTATATCATTGCGATAAAGATGCACCAGTACACTGTTCTCTACATGATTCTTTATTGCGTATGTCACAGTGAACTCATTTCGGCATTTCGCCATCGTCAGGTATTCTGTAAATACATTAATACGTGATTGCCTTAATATTATAAACAGTAACTATGATTGGAAAGATATTATACATTCGATTAAAGTTTCTAGATTACGTGTAATATCGATGCTGTGTTATATCTGACTTTTAGATATAGATTAGTCTGTGTTTTGCGAGTTATTTCCCTCTTCAAAACTTGGATGACAATGGATCAGCGGTAATACGTGTTTAGATAGTTACCACTAAAAGTAGTTTATGTTGGAAATTCTGATATTTTTTTATTATTTTCTTGGGTTTGCTTCTGATTACGTTTCCTACCTTGAGTTTCGCTTCGCTTTTGTTGACTTTTTATGTTCTGTTTTTATTTTTATTTTTTACGTAATAATTTTGTTATGCTCTATGATTTGTACCGTAACACCAAGAAAACATCACAAATCATGTGACGTACTGAGGTCATAGTCCTTTACTGGGGTAAAAATATTAAGCCAAACCAGTCAAAAGATGCGGCCATTTATGTCACATATTTTGGTCCTCGCAAATTCACTCATTAAAATCTACGGGGTACTTCCTGTTAATGTAAAATCACGAAATTTGGGAAGAAGGAAGGTTTCACAGTAGAAGCCATGAGATAACAGAAAATCGTTAATTAATTTATACAGTACTTACATCATGCGATAAAACTATTCGTTTTGTCGCTTGTTATCTGACTTCAAACTTGAAATTAAAACATTCTCGAAAGACGTGGAATCCCTGGGACCTATACGCTGCGAGCGTCAGTGTCGGTAACGGACAAAAATCGTAGAGGTTCTCTTTTCCCGGAATGGAAAACTGTCTATATACGTAATTAAATCTGCACAGAACCCTCAGTGCGTGAGCTCTGCTCACACCTGGCCAGTTTTTTAGTTCGTAGTTTTACGTCAGCTGAAATTCACTTTTCCCTGTAGCACACTGTTTTCTTGCAAGATTTCTTCATGCTGCACAATTCGTCTCCTCATTCTACTGTGGTAATTGATTGTACTAAACTTAACTTTTGAAGTGTTATCATGTTTCCTGTCAAATAAAAACGTGCTTTGAATATGCAGAACTTAGTTTCCTTGTAACAGCTATTTTGTTTACTCTTTTCTATACTACGACCGGTTCTTATCCCTCAGACTTCATAATGAAGTCGTGAACCCTTTTGCACCATTTCGATACCTGCCCCGTTGTAAAAAGAAAGGGTAGATGAGTAGTTGCTTCAAGAAAAGTAAGTTATCCATTGCCAACAGTTTTCCGCTGCAGCTCCAGCATCTCTTGTTACACGAGATGGAAAAAACTGAATCTGCTGAATGAAACCATTTCAGATCTAATGAGCGTCAGATGGTAGAGTAACACAGGAGATACGTCATCCGACGATGCACAGAGCGGCTTTCTGCTGTCTGCCGGAGCGCCCGTCTTGACAAGTTGTCTACGAGGAAACAGGAGCCTGTAGAGCAACCTAATAGGAGCTTGGAGACCGACCACATCAATACATATTACATCATAAGTCAGGCAACGGCGTATATACTGAAGTGACGACGGAAACTTCCGCAGCCGACTGTCACGTGTCGTTTTTGTTGGTTGCTGGCGAACTGAAGACAAATCACTTGTGCCCATGGCCCATGGCTTCCGAGTAGTGGGACTAGATACTCGTTGTTTGGACGTTTCTAATACAATCTCTTTTAAGTGGTAATAAAACGGAGTATTAAAATGTTTTGTGCCAAACCTCACTATTCCACTGTGAACTGGTTTGCCTGAATGCTTTTCAAGTTCTTAAAAAGCAGAACTAAAGAATTTATGGTGAGAATTTTCTCCTTGATTTGATTTGACATGTTACCCTATCTTTTCATCGTCGTCCATTACAGCTTATTTGAGTTCTTGGCACAGTTAGTCTCAGAGAACGATTTTTACCTTTCCAATGAAAAACTTTGTTAGGTTCATTTTAATTTGCGATTAACTGTGAATAAAAAGTCGCAAGCCTTTAACTTCATTCTTTTTAACAGATACAAGTAAATTCACTAGATCAAATACTCATACTATAAGGCTAACTTGTATGCACCACCATTATGTAACATATATAGCTCCCAACACATAACCGTCTTCATGCCAACTACAAGAGAACCAAGAATAACGTAGCTAATACATATAGCAAACAGAGCACAACTTGGGAAAAGTAGCCACTTTATGGTATTCTTTTCTTAAATTAATTTGAAAGCTTTACATGACAAATATTGATGACAATATCTTCAAACATTGGGATGAGGTTTACGTACAATTTAGAATGGAGTAATACATATGTCGTAAAATTTTGATTTGATTCAACAACTAACGATTCTGATTTCTCATGTGTTTTGACTATTAAATTACCCCAGTCCTAAACTGTGCTGCTTTGACTTTACCATCATGTCTTCATTTTTAGTTTTTCCCCGTGTTTTCTCGTGATATCTTTTAAAACTACCACATATTCTTGTGCAGAGTTAATTTTTTTGGTGGAAACCCAACTAGTTCAGAAATAATATTTGCAGATACTCATGAAAATAAACTCAAAATGTGAAAATCCAGCTGAATTATGCTGGAGTCTGCTCATGATGCCTTCAAAATCATTCACATGTTCGCACTTTGTAGGTTGCTTATGGTGACAAAATGTGCAACATAAATCACCCATTTCAAACATATACCACTTTGCATGACTGGATGATGGATTATAAATGGAAATTAAAATATGTTCAATTCCAGGTCGTTCCACAAATGATTTACAATTCTTAGAAAAAATTGTTGCACGTTGTCTGATAAGTTAACTTCTGGTTCGCCAATATACTAAAAATAGTTCTTTTCAGTTTTTATAGTGTGGTTTCTTCTTTTAGATTTTCTGACTGGGTAAAATCAAATAAACTTTAGAGGACAAATCTACCACAAAATATGTTATTGTACTTCCTGGCAGCAGTGCATGGAAGACAACTGCAACTAAACTTTGTCAGAAATAATGTTTTGCATTTCTCCTTTGCATGTCATGTTACTTACTTTAACTCACTGACATTTACTGCAGGTTGACAACTTATGTTTAAGACATATTTTAAAAAATTAATGTTTTCCTGTAACTTCCAGACAGATTTCTAAATACTGCAATGACTATAACTTGCATCTAAATGCTTAATACAACTTTTTGCTTCTTCCTCTGGCCAATATAATTTCATGTTATACGAATCTGCATCTTTTTCCTTAAAAAGATTCCACTTTAGTACCTTGTCACACTTCAGTTTTTAATACTTCTTTATAGCTGAGCAGCTTTTTACCAGTCCCTAGTTTGAATTTTTTTTTAAATATAGGCCTAATGATTTTTCATTCATACCTCATTTTAAACTCTTTCTCTTTTTCTTTGTCAAAAGTTTCATTAACTATTCCTACAGGCTACCTAGATAGTGTGTCTGCAACAACATTGTCAGGTCCTTCAATATATCTGATCACAATCAAATTTTTATAACCATGTCATCCAAGTAATTAGCCTACTGGGGGAAAGTCGGCACTTTTGAAAATTATTTAGGGCCTTGTGGTCTGTGTCCAAGAAAATAATTTTTAAATTCAGTGCTTGTCCAAAGCATTTCAGTAACTGTTTAACCTTTTTCATGTTTTAAAAGTGTTCTGCATGCAAATGCAGTTGTACAATGTGTAATTACTCCATCAACTCCATTTGTCTGAAACAATTTTGAGTCCAGTAAACAATTACTACTGTCAATGTGTAAATGAAATGGTAAAGAGAAATTAGGTCTGTGTGCTTATTATGCTTATTAAAACCTTTCCTGGTTTTCTCAAAAGCTTCTTGATGTCCTTTGCTCCATATCCAAACAGTGTTCTTTTTCAATAGACTGCTGGGACAATGTGCATCTAAACTTAATCCATTACATTATAAATTTTCCTGTGGTAACTACATTAGCCATAGAAAGACATGAAGTGTTTTCGGTTGCAGGGAAGTGGAAACTCTTCATATCTGTAAAAATACCTTTTTCAGTAATTATGTTTCCTAAAACTTTTAATTCAGATAGTTCGAAATTACATTTATCATTCCACCTTGTTTATGTTTTTCACATATGTCTTAAAACTTCACTATGTTCATGCAATTGTGTGCAGTAGTCAAAATGACATCTACTTAGATTTTCAGTTTAGATACAAGTTCCTCTCCAAATAATGATCAAATGCACTAATGAACCTTGGAACACATGAGTTCAAGTGCCTTCTTCCCTAGAGGAAAGCAGTGCATTTCCTGTACTTAGGTGCAAGTGGAACTTGGTGTAAATCTAATATCAAATCTGTGTTTTAGATAGCCTGAATGCTTTCAAATATGGATAACAGTTCGTCAGTGTTTTCAAAGTGATCGGTTACTCTGTTCAAAAATTTATTTTAATATCTCGAATTCAAAACTACGTAATTCCTCCATTCTTCCTTGATACAGCAACAAGGGGATTATTAAACACCCCTTCAATTTAATACATAACTGTCTGAGTTTGGATCTTGTGTCTATGTGATAATTAATGGACTTGCCGAAATGTGAAAGAGTATGCAATATGGCTTTCATAAGTGTATTGATTTTAGTGAGAATGTCACTGGTAGTTACATGGCCATCTTTGGTGAAACTAGCAATTTAGGCCGTGCCATACTGCATTTAGTGATTGCCGCCACAACGCTACTACAGTACATGTTACTCGTATAAGTAGACCACTGCAGTTCAATTTTTTGCACTATAGAAAACTATACATCTTGGTGTTATGAGAGTTTCAAACAATCTTATAAAACACCTACTCCATCTAGGACTATGCACTTAGATCATTAAACAATCAACAAAAAGTCACCAACACATATGTTTCATGCAACACAACAGGGACAAAGCAGGGCTAAACTCATTCATTTCCTTATATATTCATTGTAACTATTTCCTGCTTAAGAATACTAGTGGCGACATGAAAACGTCTTTTCAAAAGACAGATATAAATGAAAATATGGTGCTAATGGTCTCTCAGTCTGGCTTTCATAAAGCTTTCTCCATAGTGAAAGCAATACAAGACCACAAAAACGAGAGGTGGCAGACTTAAACAACAATCCACAAGAGAGCAGTTTTAAGTACACAAATTTTTCACGCAACACAACAGGGATCAAATCAAGCCTCAAAACTCATTCATTTCCTCATATATTAATTTTAACTATTCCCTGCATAAAAATCCTAGAGGCGGCATGAAAACGTATTTTCAAAAGACTAATTTAAAAGAAAATAAGGTGCTAATTGTTTCTCAGTTTGGCTTTCATAAAGCTTTCTCCATAGTGAAAGCAATACAAGACCCTCCATAGTGAAAGCAATACAAGACCACAGAAACGAAAGGTGGCAGAATTAAACAAGAACAACAGTTCAGAGGAGAGCAGCTTTAAATACACAGGTACTCAGAGAAAAAACCGTTTCTGACATGGACCACTGTGATTTCGAAATAATAATGTCGTGTGACGAGGGCCTCCCGTCGGGGAGACCGCTCGCCTAGTGCAAGTCTTTCAATTTGACGCCACTTCGGCCACTTGTGCGTCGATGGGGATGAAATGATGATGATTAGGACAACGCAGCACCCAGTCCCTGAGCCGAGAAAATCTCCGACCTAGCCGGGAATCGAACCCGGGCCCTTAGGATTGACAGTTTGTCGCGCTGACCACTCACCACGGGAGGACATTTCGAAATTAATCATTTGAAGTATGTTTAGAAAGAACAGCTATTGGTCATGTGATATGAAATAAGGCTTCTTCAAGAAAAGGAAACGTGAAAATGGTGAACACCCGAATGACGAGTACCCGATTGGATTCCTTCTCTTCTGCGGCGCTACATCCAGCAAAATAGGCAGAATCCTGGGAAGACAAGGTATCAGAGATATTTCCGACCTCTTAAGAAGATAAAGGGGATGCTACACCCTGTTAAGTACAGTCTCGGCCTCAGGATTCCTGGGATTTACAGCATCCCTTGTGAATATGGAAGCAATTATATCGGTGAGTCCGTCTGCATCGTTATCGACCGGTGTGCAAAACATCAAAGGCATCTTAAAAATTGAGTACTGGAGAGATCTACAGTTGCTGAGCACAGCCTCACAAACAAACATAAAATACTATTTGAGGAAACAGAAGTTTTGTCCCAGGCATCCTAAATACTGGTATTCTACAATTAAAGAGGCTGTAGAAATAGGAATGTGTGAAAAAATCTTCAACTTTGACGGCGGATAGAATGTCGCGGCGGATGGAAACGAGCTCTTGATGCAGAGAAGAGGCAGAGACGTTGTCCAATGCTTACGCTACAGCGGGAGCGGTGGCGCCACCAGCACAGACGTTGACACCATCTGCAACAGCACGACGTAATTACCGACCAATCAGAAGCCGCTTTGGACTTCATAAGCCCACCACAGCAGCTGTTTTGACGGGCAGTCGCTCCTGACGAAGGCGATGAAAATCGTCGAAAGCTCAACTGAACTGTTACGGCAAGAAATCCGAGAACTTTTTATCAACAGTGCATCGTGAAAAACTTCGTTCTCAACAGTTATCAAGTTGGTATAAGTTATGACTTCGCAAAGCTTTGATTGTCTGGATGACAAACTCCTAATTAGCAAATTACAGTGTGATAACATGAGTGACATCTCTATTGCAACGTTGAAGTCTCTCTTCACAACAGATAGCAAAGGATTTTATAGACTGACTGAGTCACAGGTATGACTAACGAAGTAAAAGATCACTTCGATGCTAAGTTCATAACAATTGTTGATGGGAGGGCTGGATGGTCGACCGGCAGCTTCCCAATGACCACAGCTTCCTTCTCTCTGAACTCGGAGGTAACTCGTTGAAGTGGAGTTGGAACCAGAAGTGGCTCCACGCCGGAACTGGTGGCTTGGAGCCACGCAGTCTCCTAAATATTGGATGAGCAGAAAGTTACATGGTTTGCTCTCCTTATGGAAACACGACTGACATACGGAAACAGTGCGATGACGTTAGAGCCGGTTTTGGAGATGATTGGACACCCATGTAAGTGGAGTCTTCCACAAGTCAGACTGTAAACATCTTGTAATTCTGTCAAGCAGGCAAGGTGGCAGACTTGGTTGTTTTGCAGGAGGATATACACCCAGAAAGCAACATCCCCTTCCACAGAGAAGGTATATGGCGAAACCATCTGAATATCGTGAAGAACTGGGCGTTGTGAAGGGCTTGACTCGGGGTAGGTAGCGCCGACAACAATTGGAAAGGAGCTGAAGTTGGTGTTTTGTCCCTGGAGACATGTTCCTGAAGTCGCGAAGTGTCTTGCTGTGCCGGCCGGTGTGGCCGAGCGGTTCTAGGCGCTTCAGTCTGGAACCGCGCGACCGCTACGGTCGCAGGTTCGAATCCTGCCTCGGGCTTGTATGTGTGCGATGTCCTTAGGTTAGTTAGGTTTAAGTAGTTCTAATTTATAGGGGACTGATGACCTCAGATGTTAAGTCCCATAGTGCTCAGAGCCATTTGAACCATTTTTTTGTCTTGCTGTGGGTGCTGTGGTTGGTCCAGAAGGAGATCGGATGGGGTAGATTTGGAAAACAAAAACTGGCAGCTTTTTTTTTTTGTTGTTATAAAGGAGTGAACCCCCTGACGATGCTGTTTCCTCTGTCAGTAGATGGGTTTAGACGAGGACTGTTTCTGTACTGAGGTGGTGAATTTTAGAAGCTGGAAAACTGACGCAATGACGGAAGAGAAAGGCGAGCGGTCAGAACAGGCAAAGGCCACGTTATGAACGGACAATAGCAGTGACCTCTGGGGAACACCACTGGCTAGAGAGCCCAGTATTATGAAAGAGGGGAGTAGTTCCCACTATGAACTCAGTGCGAAATAGAATATCAAACTTAATTAATTGACACATAAATGTGTGTCACAGATTGACACACAGTGGTATGCCATTATAGAACCACAACAGTTTCAATAAATTTACAACATACCGATGACACGCGTTCTGATATCGAGTTGTAACATCAGATTTCAGGGAGTGGAGGCTGTGCAAGAAAGGCAGCCAGGAGCAGGTAGTTTGGGGACTGAAGGCAGTTGACTTGGGAGCCTGGCAGCGATGCGTCGTGTGGTGTCCAGCACGGCTGAAACACCAGCTTGAGAGGCGGATCGCCCTCGTTAATGAGTTGTACAAAAAGCTGCAGAGATTGAGAAATTGCTAGCAGTTCACCGACTACTGTGTGTCTACTGTGCGGTACACCTGTTTTGAAATGACCCAATCTCCTCTGGTTCGAAAGAAAGTGTATTTATGAGTAATTTAAAATTTCAGTAAACTTTTATAAAAAGTGTAAATGAAAAATATAAATAACATCATTTTATGATGTGTTCTACCTCAAATGAAATTTTAGAGCCTTTCAGCAAGACGCTACGGGCCAACACTTAAAGGTGACAAATGACTGCTTCAGTGCTGAAATACCCCTAAGAGCCAGAGTATGAAAGCACTTGACTGTCCTGCCAGTAATAGACAGTTTAAGAATTTGCTGCTCAGTCTGGTGTGTCAGCTGTTAATATGGGAGCTCGTTCCGGGATTTGTCTATTGAACTAACTCTGTGGATGAAATTATTGACGAGATTAGGGTCGGCTAGGTCATTCAGTGTCACTTTAGCAGCTATCGGACGGCGGCACTTCAGTGAACAGTGCGGGCGTTGTGGCTGTGGCCTAACAGTGATCTGCAGCAGAGGCTGTAGCAGCTTGGCTGTCCATCCAGAGATCGCGGCAGCTATAGCGGTCTCTGGGCACCACGTCGAGACCACCAGCGGTGGGTGGCGCTCTTCATATAACTGACCAGCTGTGGGACTGTAAGTTACTAGTGTGCTGCTCTTTAGCAGTAATCGACGGCATCAGAGAGTCGATGAACACTCAGGGGTGCCCTAAATCGGCTGGAGATGTGGGGATTGAGAACCCGTTGCCGATAATCATGAGTTATTTGGCAGGATTCAATAAAGGAATGGTGGAGAAGACTTATAGTGTGGTCACTGACGCTGGAGGTATGAAATTACAAGTTATGAGGAAGCTAAGTGTGATACAAAATTGCTTGAGTGGATTAATGGCAGAATTTCATGAGGAATGGGGGAGGAGAGAATCTGGCCTAGCAGCAAAAACTGAAGCAGTAGAGAGAGCAAGACAGGGATGTAGTCTTTCGCCCCTGCTGTTCAATCTATACATCGAAGAAGCAATCACGCAAATAAAAGAAGGGTTCAAGGGTGGGATTAAACAGTCTGCCAACATTCCCTCACACTGTGCCACCGGTATATGACACAAGATCGATAACAAACCCAACTGTTGCAGGTTGCTAACGCTGAACGAGGACTCTGAACCAGCACCCAGCGCCAGCCGCCGAGCAGCACAAACGCACAACGTCAGGGTATCGACATGCATGATACCCACTACTAACAAAGCCTATCCTTGCACAACCTATCGCAGGCAGCAAGACAACCGCTGCTACTCTTGCCGCCCGACCTAACTTTCGCAGAGGTTTTTTTCCCTTGGCTCTTGCCTTGGCACTTTTTTTCCTCTGCCCTTCAAACCGCTACCCTTCTTCAGATTTCGACCAATCTATCTCCAGATGAGCGCATATTAATGGTTAATCCTAACCAGACGTACGCAAACATCGCGTTACCCACATCCTGCGACACCTCACTTTAGTATATATATATATATATATATATATATATATATATATATATATATATATATATATATATATATATAAGGATTAAAGCATAAAGTGAAAGGATATCAATGATAAGATTCGCTAATGACATTGCTATCCTGAGTGAAAGTGAAGAAGAACTACACGATCCGCTGAATCGAATGAAGGATTTAATGAGTGCAGAATATGGATTGAGAGTAAATGGAAAAAAGAGGAAAGTAATGAGAATCAGCAGAGACGAGTACAGCGAAAAACATAACATTAGAATTGGTGATCGCAAAGTAGATGAAGTTAAGGAATTCTGCTACCTAGGCAGCAAAGTAGCCCATGATGGACGGAGCAACCACGACATAAAGAGCATTCGTGGCCAAGAGAAATCTACTAGTATCAAACATGGGCCTCAATTTGAGGAAGTAATTGTATGATAGCGAAACGTAGAATGTAGGAAAACCGGAACAGAAGAGAATCGAAGTATTTGAAATGTAGTGCTAGAGACGAATATTGAAAATTAGGTAGACTAATTGGGTAACGAATGAGGAGATTCTCCGGAGAATTGCCGAGGAGCTCCCTCCAATATCACAAAGTTAATCCCTGATGTTTTAAGAGATGTCCTATCATCCTGCTTCTTCTTCTTATCAGTATGTTGAATACACAGGCTGTTTATAAATTAATATAGGGGTTTTAACGCTTTATAATATTTATTACCTTAAACTTACAGTTATAAGTGATATGTCAAATGAAGGAGCAGCTCAAACAGTTTTACCAAGAACCTTGTAAATGTCCAGTGTGAGCACCATCCTTGAAGCACCAAAGGAAAGTTTATGAGTCTTTCTTTTTTGGTGAACCTACTGTAACTAGCACTTCTTACCTTGATACACTAGTGCAATGGCTCTTCCCTCAGTTAGAAGAAGATTAGCCAGGGAACTTCATTTTCCTGCAAAGGTGATGCGGAACCTCACAGGCATAGAGAAGTACGCGATTGGTTGGACTTCAGTACCCAAGCGCGGACCGGATTGAAGCAGCTGTTGCTACAATCACTGAAGACACACTTATCAACGTTTGGGAAGAACTCGGCTATAGGCTTGATGTGCGCCGTGTGACAAATGGCGCTCATCTTGGACATTTATAAGGTTCTTGGTCAAACTGTTTGAGTAGCTCTTTCATTTGACATATCATTTATAACTGTTAGTTTATATAAATATTAAAATCGTTAAAAGCCCGATATTCATTTATAAACACCCTGTATATTGAACATACTGATAAGAAGAAGAAGCCGGATCATAGGACATCTCTTAAAACATCAGGGATTAACTTTGTGATATTGGAGGGAGCTCCAGAGGGTAAAAACTTTAAAGAAAGACAGAGACTGGAATACAGCCAGCAAATAACTGCACTTCCAACAGCAATTGCTACTCTGACATGAAAAGTTGACACAGGAGAGAATTTCGCGTTAGGCCGCATCAAAGCATGACCTGGAGAAAGAGAGAGAGAGAGAGAGAGAGAGATCTATGGAAGGACAATGGGATGCAAGAGGTGGAACGCAAAAAGCGAGATACAGAGATCAAATCTACACTGGCATGTGTGGATGATAGGATCGAAGCGACAACTATATAAAGACTGGTTTTGCATATGGAATGAAGCGATCTAATGTATTGGAGAACAAAAGAAGAAAATAGAAGGGGAACAGCTAGATCGCAACGAATACATTTTGTAGCTGTGCAGCATAATGAAAAATGTGGCGACGTGTCAGGCAGGAATACATATGAGAAATACGGTTCTTAGCTTGGGAATGTGCAGCACTTTCCTGGGAGAAGAAAATACCACGTAGTTGATTTTGTAGGTGACTGTAAGGGAAAATTTGGTGTGGCAATGGCTGAAACTTGAAACATAATATTTGTAAGATGTAATTTAGAATGGTACGCACAAACGTGGGCGAATCGAAATGCGACGGCATTTTGTGGCTTCGCCGCGTTAAAGAGATTGTTATTAGTAGCAAGATAAATTTTGGGATCATAATAAGTAGGTCAAGCTGCAAAATTAATTGTTAAATGGGCCAAAGTTTCGAAGCGAGATGTGTAGCATGTGTAGTTTTTGTACATCAGAGGTGAGTCGATTGGTGTGCTTGTATCGGTCTAGCCTCTTGGTGTATTGACGGAGATTTCGATTTTAAAATGTAGACTGGTAGAGGACTTGCAGTGGAAGTTGTTCCACGGCCTAACATATCCGACAGAAGATTTTACTGATTTTGTTAATAAGATGGATCGTTCTTTGTGTTACAAGTCACGATCGGCATAGCACAACTTCAGCAGATAATCTGGACCGACTGAACTGGGCGGTTGCAATGATCGAACGAACTGTAACTGGCGTAAAAAGCGGCTGAGAAATAATGGGGGATGTGGTGTCACCGCCAGACACCACACTTGCTAGGTGGTAGCTTAAATCGGCCGCGGTCCATTAGTACATGTCGGACCCGCGTGTCGCCACTGTCAAGATCGCAGACCGAGCGCCACCACAAGGCAGGTCTCGAGAGACTGACTAGCACTCGCCCCCAGTTGTACGACGACTTTGCTAGCGACTACACTGACGAAGCCTTTCTCTCATTTGCCGAGAGACAGTTAGAATAGCCTTCAGCTAAGTTAATGGCTACGACCTAGCAAGGCGCCATTAACCATTTGTAACGTTGCATGTACCTCAAGATAGAGTCTCACTTGTATCATCCAGAATGCTGTATACCAAAGGACAATATAAAAGTTAAGTGTTCTAGTAGCTACGTTCTTTTCTTTATCACATTCATTACGAATCCTGTTCCAGACTTAACGTCAGACGGCGTGAGTTGACGCGTGCCCTTTCGGCTACTTCACTGTGGACTGGCTGCCTTAACAGTCCACTACAGGGGATAAAATGGGGACAGTCGTACAGAAACTGATAACGGTGATCCCAAGCGAGAAAAGACAGGCCAAGTTCAGAAAACTAATTTGTGCCTCGACCCAGGTTATAAAATAAATAAAATAAAATAAAACATTAATTATTAATTATGTATGATAGTGATTGGTTGTAATTAATATTTGCTTATCTTGAATGTGGACGTTTAATTATTCGGTATCAGATGCTTGACAATGGCTCTTTCGTAAATGTAATGTTATTCGTAGTTGACCGTGAAATAAGACTCAAATAATCGGACTTCGTATTTAAATCGTTTCCAAAGACTGCTGCGGTAGGTGCGGACTCAAATCTAAATCTCAATATTAGAATAATTTGCCAGCCATGTCAA
Organism: Schistocerca nitens; assembly: GCF_023898315.1. NCBI lineage: Eukaryota > Metazoa > Arthropoda > Insecta > Orthoptera > Acrididae > Schistocerca > Schistocerca nitens. The sequence continues at coordinate 58,561,808 of NC_064621.1, forward strand.
TACGTCGTACAGAGGTGACTGTCTACTAAACATAAAAAGTTTACACAGTTAGTTAAATCAGATATTCCACGAATAAGCCTACAGTTAAATAACTCTACTTACTTTCATAAATATAAATTCTTTACAGAATCGAGTGCCTAGTAAGATTGCAACTCGCAGTGTTCTTATATAACATCAAATATGGTGGTGTGCCAGTCAATAAAATATACGTGCTTCCCGCACCATTTGTCCTAGACCTCTCCTTCTTAAAGAAACATAAGAGTATCGTAATTGTGTTTTTGTTTTATCAGCGACACAGCGCTGCAGTTCTGTGCCATAGGCTTTATTTATTTGTCACAGATTAATTATTTAATTAAGATTTCGCGTTCCCGAGGAAACTCACGCACGGCATGCAAATGTGCCTTTATATTGCCCCCTGAATTGCGAGGCGAAAGGACACACCTGCAGGCGAGCAATTCACCTAAAGGCACAAGAAAATCTAAGTTATCTACAACTATTTACATGACTTACATTATACTGTATATTATATACAAAATTTTAATGACGCGCGTGCGCCGTAAAAGTTCTTATGTTGGCAAAATAGAGTGCGCGCATGCGCAGAAGCGTCAATGTGACTCCGGCACTGCCGTTATATCGTAAATTTAGATCACGCGGCACAGTATTGCAGTTCATATTGTTCGTGTGCGCGCGCATTTCTTAGTCGTTGCACAAAGAAAATATTCCACCAAGATCACATATGAAGACTACATTCTATGACAGGTAACTTAGTTTTAAAATTACAATATTTGTTATAATACAATACAACTTTAGATTGTTGAATGTTCTTAGTTACATAGTATTGCAATGAAATGCTTCAAAGAAAAATGTCCTTTTGTTTCAGGTGCGTTGACCTATACACATCGTGTCGTTATTACAGTTTATATTCATCTGCTGCACAATAATTTTTCACAGGTTAGTGTCGTCGTGGTAAAGTTTTTTTGATCGCAGTAACATTGCTGTATAACAACGTGATTGATACATAAGCATGTCCATTTCCTATTTCCATTATAGTCGTTGTGATGCAGTTCGTTGTGACAAAAAGCATTGTTTATTACAGATCAGACGTGACCCGTCGAGTAATTGGTCCATATGCAGTTCGTTTTCGATATTCCGTGGAAGCTTGGTTGCAGAACCTGGGACGGCACATAGCTGGCGTCGATCCTTTGACAGTCCAGGTAAGTGTGTCCGTCACATTTCGAGAACATTCCATTCCCTGAAGTTCCAACCAAAATTCTTCCACTCGACGTGTTGTTTTCTGGACAGGCACGTTGTGACCATTTAATCCAGTTAACATCTTGAAGTTAGATACTGTAGTAATGTCACTAGACGATGCACCAATTACGCACTTCACATTTTCAGTTTGTTTTTTTTTTGCTAAATATAGCTCACCTAAATGTTCGTAGTTACTTATCAAAGAAATCGTTCATCGCGTTTACAAAGGTACGATGCATGATGAATGTCATTAACAGTTTCTTTCACATAGGTTTCTGCGTAGTTGCAGACTTAGTAATGTACGTTAATGTCCGTGAACAGTCGTTCACTATGCAATATTTTTTAAAGTTTTTCACATTTTGGTACTCGTTATGGTTCAAATTTTCACATAGTAACAGTTACATTATACATCATTTAAAAAAAAAAACATAAGTAATCATACATATACACGTCACATATTTTCTTAGGATAAACATAATACATTTACACATAAACATGTTTACATCATCATTACATAGCTATAAATTATTACATTGTGTCACATTTGATTACATGAATTGCAGATATTTACGTCCTCTTTAACGGTTTTGCTGGGATTTTATCGATGTTTTTTGTGATGTCATCTGAAATTAAGATAGGTTAGACACAACATTCATTACATCAGTAGGCAAGACCAGGCGTTTTCACTACTCAATAAATATTCAAAATAATAAGAGACGGAAAACTTAGATTCCTCGCGTTTTGTGCGTGTGTGTATAGTGTCTGTGTGGCCTTGGCTACTGGTAGATGCTTTTCTTGCTGAGAGATGTGCGTCTAATCTATTTCTCGAAGTAAAAGATCGCTTCACAGATGACGTCTGTCGGTTCGTCAGGTGTCATACCAAGTCAGTGGTACCTACAGTCACAAATGTTCCGTGAAAAATTAATAATCATTCACTGCTACGTAAGCATAAATTTTACTTTAATATTCAGTCTTCTCGGTGGTGCCGCGGCGTTGAAAGAAAAGTTCTTCTGTCTTCAACTGCGTCACTGGTACAGCTGAAATGAAAATTTCTATACTACTTATTATCTATGTTGTAATTTGTTTTAGTTCTTGCCACACAGCAGGTCGTTGAGATAACGGTACGCTATATGTCATGTGGTAGAAGATCTTGTGAGGCTTAACTTCAATCTTGTACACATACGTGTTGATAACACCTAATCGTTTGGTAAAAACTTGTAAATATTTGGATAACACTTCCTGTAGTTTCATACGTTCATGTACTCTGAGAGCTGTAGCTTCATTTATCTTATGATCAAGCAATGTTTTAAAGTCCATTAGCTCTGTGTCAGATGAGTGTGTGTGTGTGCGTGTCTTGAATGTCTTTCTCAAGTGCTAACTGAACCTTGTACCCTGTACAGCGTTTGTCATGCTTTAGAGTTCTCCTGTCCAAATCAATAATTACACTGCCTTTATCATTTAAAATACATTTACCTTTGGAGAAGTCTATAATGCAGTCCTTCTCGCTCATAATATCTATTCCTAATATGCAATTTGTCACAAGGTTTTGTACAACCAGGAATGGCCATTGTACGGTTCCATTACCTATTTTAATGTTTACAAAAACTTGCTTCGTAACCCTACATGACTTATTACCTAGAGCAGTAGTTATTTTACAGTTTTGGGCAGGAAACTCAGGCACAGGCTCCAATTCACACATCTTTTTATAGAAATTAAGACAAAACGCTTACAGCTGCACCTGTATCTAAGATAACAGTAGTTGGAATCCCACCTACTACACCAGTAGTAGAGGCCAAAACAATTTCATTTGTGTTTGAACGACATTGTGTACTGTCTTGCAAAAGTTCATCTGATATATTGTCATTGTGGTTGTATCTTATAAATAAAACAGGTAGTTTTTGTTTAGAATTATTAGGCATATCAATATTTTGTTGTTCAATTGTGGTGTCAAATAACTGATTAACATTGAAGTCGCCCCCCAAGAATTCTTCAGCCACGACCCGGGGCATAGAAGTGACTGTTTCTAGTTTGTTGGATTAGCATTTGTATTAGGTACTGACACAGATTGAGGTTGTGTATCGGGTGTCATTTCTATTATATTCACATTCGGATATTGCCTGTTGTGATCTCCAAACTTTTGCGGTTGTTGTTGCTGTTGCGCATTATAACTTACCTGTCGGTCGTAAGGTATGCTCCAATTTTGTCCTGGTGGCTGCTGTGGTAAAGCAGTGTTTGAATGAAAGTATTGATCGCTACGAGTCCAGCCTTGATGCTGTCTTGGCTCGTAGTCACTATGTGTTTTTGTTGTTACATTTGTATCCGTAGTTACCGTTGTTATTACCGCGGTGCCTTTTGTATGGATTGCCGCATGGAGTGTTTTTACTGTTGTAACTGTTGTTTGTATTGGAATACGCGTGTTGATTTTGATTTCCGTATTGAGACGGCATGTGAGTTTGCTGTTTTTCCTGTACCGCGTATCCAACTGTGGGCGCGCCAGAATTGAGTTGGTAAGCCTGCATGTTTTGCATACCACTAGTATAAACATTGTGGCTGCTGTTTTGCCGCGCGAAGCGCTGATCTTCTAGTAACATGTCAACCGAATCTAAAGCTGTTAAAAAATAATCTGGATCGTCATCCGGAATATGTAAGAGTTTTTCTTTAATGTTGAAATGCAATTTGGCCTTCAACGCACGGAGTATATCACGTGTTGCGACTGGTTCGTCCAAAAAATGTCCCATGTTCAAGTATTTTTCAAAATATCTGCGTAAGTTACCATTTTTACTGTTAAGTTTCAGGTTCTAAAATTTGTCTTCTGAGTCGCTCCTGGACGGATTGCGACCAGAATTTGTTCAGAAAGGCACGCTCAAACTCACTGTACGTGGTACATACGTCAGCTTGACTGTATGCCCAGACAGCTGCATCGCCTTGGATGTAACCGACAATATATGAAATCTTTTTCCGGTCACTCCAAGTGCGTGGAAATGCGTTACTAAAAGATTTAAGAAAAATCACCGGATAAATGGTTTGTTTTTCTGGGATAAAAGTCTGAAATTGCCTGTGTTTTATTAAGCTTTCTTCCTTTGCATTATGATATGGATTTGTTCCACTGCAATTACTGTAATGTTCAGATGGCGAGTAATTACGATAATGTTGCTGTGGTTTACCATGATAATAGCTTGTGTTTGTGTTTGCACGTCGTGGTATGTGTTGTCGTGGTGTGTTTTGTTCTTGTATGTTTGTCGTGTGCGGTATGTGTGCGTCATACTCGAATGTATATTGGTTTCTGAACTGTACATTTTGACTGATATTTTCGTTACATTCAGACTGTGGTTGATCGGTGAATTCTCATGGGTGCAGTGACGGATTGTACTGCGTCACTAATCAGCTGTTTGTTATTAGTGATGTATTCCGCTACGGAGTCGTGCACAATTGTTGGTAAATTTTCACGTATGCATCTATCAAAATGTTTGTCTTTGTTCTCTACCCAATCATGAAATTCTTTATTAATATTTTGAAAATGAGCTGTGGCATCAGATTGTAAGATGTCAGTCAGGTGTTGTTCAACATCGTCAAATTTATTCTGCACGTCAGTAATTCGTTTTTCAAGGTTGTCGTGTACTGAAGGATATGTTTGAATTTGTTCAGTAAGAGCTTCACACGTGACATTAAGGTTTTTTAATTGTGTCTGTAAAAGTGCTACGTCATTTGTAGTCTTTTCTTGTATCGTATTAAGCTTGGAAAATTTCGTACTGAGTTCAGTCATCTGTTTGGTCAGTGTGGCGTCTATAAGTTCCACACGTTTACATAAAGTGTCATTACATGCCTTGATTGCTATGAGATCAGATTTAATTTCGTCATTTTGTGTCTTTAACTGTTCATTTTGTGTCTTGAAGGTTGCCATATTTTCCGCGTTCTGTTTCATTAGCATTTGTAACATGTTGGCAATGTTTACTGTTTGCAAGGTCTCTGCCCCCGCCGCGTCATTAGACGTGACGTCATGTATTAACATGGGCTCTGACTGAGACTTTGAAATTTTTGTGGTGGACGGCCTATTGTCAAAATTTCCGTTAACACTTGCGTCAATATTTGATGAATCGTCACTACCGGTTGCTGTCGTAAAGTCATTTTCTAACATTTGTCTCTCGTCAGAGTCGGATTGCGTCTGAATAGTATGTCTTTGCTGTTCCATCTTTGCGTATTGTTTTCTAGTTATGACCATGCCACACGTGATATATGTTTCAATAAAATAATGTTTGACACTGGTTTTAAAATAAAATGCAGTTGAGCATGAATCGCTCGTAGCAACAATGGCTGATTGTTAATTTAAAAATGTAAACTGAATATGGGATTATTGGTAATGGCTGCTGTCCATGTTACAACGTATCGTACAGAAGTCGGCCATATTGTACACTCGTGTATTGGTATTGTTGCAGAAGTTATTGTTTAAGGAAAAGTACTGAGAATGATATTTATCACTGAAAACTGCTACGCGCGAAAGAAATACTACAGAATCTACTGAAGAGCTAATACACTGAATTATGCGTCTGGTCAAGCCTGCCAATGCAAAGATGCTGCGTCTTACCTTATTTTGCTGGAAGCTTCATTGCGTCTTCCCGCAAAATTTTAGAATTGGAGAATATCTTCAGATCTTTATTTCTCATACATTCACGTCCACGTCCAGAAAGTTGATTTTTCACATGAAACAAAGAGAACAGTGTAACAAATGACAAAATAACAAGTCCGACACGCAGTCGCCAATATAAAATAAATAAAATAAAATAAAACATTAATTATTAATTATGTACGATAGTGATTGGTTGTAATTAATATTTGCTTATCTGGAATGTGGACGTTTAATTATTCGGTATCAGACGCTTGACAATGGCTCTTTCGTAAATGTAATGTTATTCGTAGTTGACCGTGAAATAAGACTCAAATAATCGGACTTCGTATTTAAATCGTTTCCAAAGACTGCTGCGGTATGTGCGGACTCAAATCTAAATCTCAATATTAGAATAATTTGCCAGCCATGTCAATACGTCGTACAGAGGTGACTGTCTACTAAACATAAAAAGTTTACACAGTTAGTTAAATCAGATATATTCAACGAATAAGCCTACAGTTAAATAACTCAACTTACTTTCATAAATATAAATTCTTTAGAGAATCGAGTGCCTAGTAAGATTGCAACTCGCAGTGTTCTTATATAACATCAAATATGGCGGTGTGCCAGTCAATAAAATATACGTGCTTCCCGCACCATTTGTCCTAGACCTCTCCTTATTAAAGAAACATAAGAGTATCGTAATTGTGTTTTTGTTTTATCAGCGACACAGCGCTGCAGTTCTGTGCCATAGGCTTTATTTATTTGTCACAGATTAATTATTTAATTAAGAATTCGCGTTTCCGAGGAAACTCACGCACGGCATGCAAATGTGCCTTTATAAGGTCCAGGAAGAGGCTAACAGGACCGCGAGTAATAGCTGAATATATGTTAGATTTAAGAAGGATAAGAGATTTAATTGTAATAATGATAGAGGTTCATGTGGGTGAACAACTTGAAAAAGATAGTGAGACCGGTAACTGTGACATAAATAGCGGGAATGTCGCTGCTATGATTATCTGCGTGGCATCGGAAAAAGTACTCGATACGCTACCTGTCAGAAGGCCTTGTGCACTTGGAATACACAGTGACGAACGTCACGGAGCGTGTAATGGTTCTTTATTTACGTGACCATTACGGCACTCCAAACCCAGTTCTCGATACCAGTAATATCGTACTACTTTTCTGCGAAGTAACAGACATATTTTTGTGACAATTTTCACATTTGGTTTGTTAATGTATAGGTACTCCGATGTATCTATATATTACAGTGATATAGTTCTTGTGTGTATTCATTTCTATGAGACTGTCATAATCTTTGATTTACTTGTAACCGTTTTGGCGCGAATGCGCACATAGCAGTCTTTGTTTCACTTTGCAAGTTGTTATTTGGCTTTGTAAAAGAACAGTCAAGTCTTGTGTTTGGTTTAAGTGGAAATTAAATATATGAAGATTGATACAAAACTGTTTTCTTGATTATGTGACAATTAAGTAGTATATGTGAATTTACAAGAAGTTTAATAAAAATGTGGATCGTGAACACAAAGTCAAAAATTATTTCTACCATACCATTGTTCTGATCTGGGATTGTTTGATCATTAAGAATTTCCTGAAAAACGCATTTGTTAGGTCTTCAAATACTGCTAAAACACAGATCTGGACCTTCTAGCGGTCAAAGTGGAATCAGCCTAGAATGAACTAGATGAGCCATAACAACTTCGACGAAATCTATGTGGGAATCCATTCAAGTGCCAAAATTAATGACTTTTTTACAGTGATATCATTATTTCCATTCTGACGATACCATCCACAGTCAATAATTTTGTTATTGCCCGATGAAGCGAACATATGCTGCGTGAGCAACATTATTAATCTGATTTCTAACCTACTTTGCAAGTGGTGGTATTGTTAGAAGCGGGACCTCTCGCGGAAAGACAGGAGCAACGGAAGTCCTGTGTTGGTTAAAAAATCGCTGGAGGTAAAGAAGGTTATAAGTATTAAGGAATCATCGGAAGATAGTAATGAAGTATCATTGTGTCGTGGTAGTACTGAGTCGCCGAGAAATAATAATTTTGAAGTTATTTCGTAGAATGTTTATGTTCGTCTCACTCGAGATGAGGACATATACTGTGAGTTGGTTGAATCTCTATCGAATAATGATGCAAATTCTGATGTTGAAGATAATTTTTGTGAAGGGTGTGTTAATGCAGCCGCAGAACAGCACAGCAATGACGCATTCAGCGATCGAAATTCACGATGTTCACGGGAAATGCGTGAAGGCACATTTTTCTAGGACATAAAGTTTCTATGGTTCTCTGCGGCATTATAGGGTCCGGCAACTAATCCTTCCGCATTTGACGTAGTTGTAGGGAGGATACAGATGTGGAGTGTCTTTTGTTTGAAAGCTGTGTCGGTGCCATTTTCAGTATGCGCCATGGTGTGGCTTGGTGAGCATCGTGCATTTGTTGTAGAGGAATTTATTCGTAACTGTGGTTGTGTAGCCGGCCGCTGGTGGCCGAGCGGTTCTGGCGCTACAGTCTGGAACAGCGCGACCGCTACGGTCGCAGGTTCGAATCCTGCCTCGGGCATGGATGTGTGTTGTCCTTAGGTTAGTTAGGTTTAAGTAGCTCTAAGTTCTAGGGGACTTATGACCTCAGCAGTTGAGTCCCATAGTGCTCAGAGCCATTTGAACAACTTTTTGTGGTTGTGTAATTGGTACTCAGTTTCGGAGACAATTCGAACTTAGCCGCCATGATCGTGTCCCGGGTGGAAAAAGTATTCAACTGTGAGTGTCAAACTTTTGAAAGACAGGTTCAGCACCGAAAAGGAAATCTACTGACCGTCCTTGGACTGCAACAACGCCGGAAAAAATGGCGCGTGTGAGAGAGTCTGTGCAACATCACCAATGCTTTCAGCATTTAAACATGCAGCTGCCCTGGGATTTTCTGATAGGAATATAAAAAGAAGTCTTCATAGAGAAGTTCATATTCACCCCTCCAATTTGATGGTTACCCAGGGGTTAAGTGAAAGAGATTTTGAAACTCGCAGAGCTAGTTTGCTGCGCCGTTGCTGAATGTTTCGTGTGGGGACCGTATTTTTTCGAAGAAGGTAACGATTAATTCAAACCGTTATTGTCACATACTAGAGACCTTCCTCCGACCTAAGCTAAGGCAGTTCATTGCAGATCATAAAGATCAAGAAGTGTGGTTCCATCAAGACGGAGCAACATCCCACACCTCTCGGCGTTATATGGAAATGTTGTGAGAGTTTTTTCCTGGTCATCTTGTCTCTCAGAGAGAGGACATCGCGTGGCCCTCAAGGTCGCCTGATTTACTGCCTTGTGATTTTTCTTTGGGGACACTTAAAGGCTGTAGTGTACAAACATCGTCCCACAACACTGCAAGCACTGAAAGAGGCCATTACCCAAGAAGTGGCAGCTATTCCAAGAGAAATAACATGATCTATGGCGAACTTTCAGGATAGACTTCGGCAATGTGTCAGCGATGAAGGACGTCATTTAGCAGATATAATTTTTTAAACCAAATACGGGAGAGTGCCCGATTATCGGATACTTTTCTTTGTGATTATATATGACTTACTTTATTACACGCTATGTTAAAATAAAATACACTTTCACATGCCACAAACATCTCAATAAAATATCTTACCAAGATTTTCGTTATTGATATGATTTTAGTCACAAATTGTACATTATGTGATTTATGAGCATTTCGGTGTTTTTAAATTCGGGTTCCTATGATCGGATAATAGGATTAAGTACAATTCGATATAAGAAGAAACATACGCTACTGGCCATTAAAGTTGCTACACCATGAAGATGACTTGCTACAGACGCGAAATTTAACCGACAGGAAGAAGATGCTGTGATATGCAAATGATTAGCTTTTCAGAGCATTCACACAAGGTTGGTGCCGGTGGCGACACCTACAACGTGCTGACATGAGGAAAGTTTCCAACTGATTTCTCATACACAAACAGCAGTTGACCGGCGTTGCCTGGTGAAACGTTGTTGTGATGCCTCGTGTAAGGAGCCGAAATGCGTACCATCACGTTTCCGACTTTGATAAAGGTCGGATTGTAGCCTATCGCGATTGCGAATTATCGTATCGCGACATTGCTGCTCGCGTTGGTTGAGATACAATGACTGTTAGCAGAATATTGAATCGGTGGGTTCAGGAGGGTAATACGGAACGCCGTGCTGGATCACAACGTCCTGGTATCACTAGCAGTCGAGATGACAGGCATCTTATGCGCATGGCTGTAACGGATCGTGCAGCCACGTCTCGATCCCTGAGTCAACAGATAGGGACGTTTGCAAGACAGCAACCACTTGAACGAACAGTTCGACGACGTTTGCAGCAGCGTGGACTATCAGCTCGGAAACGTCATTTTTTCGGGTGACTCCAGGTTCTGTTTACAGCATCATGATGGCCGCATCCGTGTTTGGCGACATCGCGGTGAACGCACAAGGGAAGCGTGTATTCGTCATCGCCATACTGGCGTATCACCCGGCGTGATGGTATGGGGTGCCATTGGTTACACGTCTCGGTCACCTCTTGTTCGCATTGACGCCAAATTGAACAGTGGACGTTACATTTGAGATGTGTTACGACCCGTGGCTCTACCCTTCATTCGATCCCTGCGAAACCCTACATTTCAGCAGGATAATGCACGACTGCATGTTGCAGGTCCTGTACGGGCCTTTCTGGACACAGGAAATGTTAGACTGCTGCCCTGGCCAGCACATTCTCCAGATCTCTAACCAATTGAAAACGTCTGGTCGACGGTGGCCGAGCAACTAGCTCGTCACAATACGCCAGCCACTACTCGTGATGAACTGTGGTATCGTGTTGAAGCTGCATGGACAGCTGTACCTGTACACGCCATCCAAGCTCTGTTTGACCCAATGCCCAGGCGTATGAAGGCCGTTATTACGGCCAGAGGTGGTTGTTCTGGGTACGGATTTCTCAGGATCTATGCACGCAAATTGCCTGAAAATGTAGTCACATGTCAGTTCTAGTATATTTGTCCAATGAATACCCGTTTATCATCTGCATTTCTTCTTGATGTAGCAATTTTAATGGCCAGTAATGTACTTTATCTTTAAAGTGCTTTTAAAAGATAACATACAAAAACCTTACTTACAAAGCATAAATACGTTGTTCATTTGTTTACCGTGCATTACTTGCTTAATTTATTAAAATGATCACATACAAATGTTTTTCATCCCTTCTTGGCAACGCCAGAACACAATCCATGCGCCCAACGAAGACATTTTGTGCAACGGATCCACTGTTTGCCACTTGTGTCTAACTTGTGATTGCAATATAGGCACTCCTGATCCGCACTGTGTTCGGCGTCAGTGAAGGCGAGAGGAGCACAGTCATCCTCAGATGAGGAAGATGAGTAACGCTGCCTTTTGTTTCCTTTTTCCTGTCTTGTTGCAGACGTTCTTGATGCTGCAGCTGTCGACCTTTTCGAAGATGAACGTTCTGACAGGGCCCTGGCTGATTTTGTGTTTGATGGACCTGGTTTAGGCCTAAGCTTATCTGTTGGTCCTTGTAATCGCAACTTTCCTTCAAGCGATTTCTTAAAAGGTGAGCTAGTAGCGGCTTTACCAGTTGGACGTGTTGTTGCTTTTCTTTGGCTGACAGTTGGAGGTGGACTCACAGGGAAACGTGAAACAAGTTTTTCGTTTGGCTGGGCTCCAGAAGTTTGGGGTCATTGTCAGGATTATTTTCGTGGCCATCGCCCAATAGGATAGTCCAGTTCTGAAAAAACATTCCTGTTAAATGAGACAATGCCTCATTTTTTGGAACCACTCATCGCAATTTCAAGATTTGCGCACGTCATACGCCTTCCCCATCAATTCCCCGACTTGATATGCTGTAACTGTCCTAAATGGATGGTTAGACATTCAGGACTCTATTTCTCGGCTGTAATATGTAGTGAATGGTCCCGTGAAGGCTACATCTAATGGCTGGAGTTTGTGTGTTGTGCGTAGTGGCTACACACAATTATTACATCATGTTTCCGAGCTAGTTCAATCACGTCGATGTTCCTCGTGTGGGAGAAATGCACGTCCGATATCAATATAACTGAGCTCTCGGTAGATGGTTTTGTAAACTGTAAGAAGTGCTTGAACCATTCCGTAAAAGTATGCATCTGAATCCATCCTGAGGGGTGACTTCTTGCAATTGTTCCTGGAGAACAACCGTTCAACAATTCCGCCTTCATATTTTTACGAGGAAAGACAATCAGCGGCGGAACAAACACGCCAGCTGCACTCATGCAAGTTACCAATGTCATCAGGGATCCTCTTCCTTATGATGACAAACTTCCTACCTGCTCTTTTCCCGTTAAACTAATAAATTTTGCACGTCGATTTTGAACAACGGTTATTCACGTTTCATCTACGTTAAACACTTCGGCAGCAATGAAACAGATCTTTTCTAGCTCAGGTTTGAGAAGATCGAAAAAGGAATTAACGTTTTTCTGTGAAAACCCTTTAGCTCTAGCCAAAGAAACGGACTCTGGTCTTCTTAAACTAAGACAGGGATAACGCTTTATAAAAATTTCTGAGCCATTTTTTCCCACTCCTCCGTTTGTATGCGCGAACGGATATTCAATGTTATTTCCCACTGCTAATTGGAAAGCAAGTTGCCTTACGTCACATAACCGTAACCCAAAATACCTACTTTCCATTACTTTACAATACCGTACCAATTCTTCTTCCAAGACATTTCCTAAAACAAAAGATTTTCCTGGATTTTGTTAACCAAACTTTCAACATTTTCTGTTCTTTACATAGTCTTCTATGGTTGATATGGGAACGTGGTAGAGTTTTTCTGTTTTGAAAAACCCACATTTCTTCTCTCTAACGGCATTTACAGCTTCTAACATTGCTTGCGGGTCCCATTGTTTCCTTTTCATGATTCGTTTCGACAATGATATCTACAAAAGAAATATAACTTAAGTAAAAAAAAAAAGCTAATCCAGCTATCGTATATCCGATAATTAAAACCCTCGCACTATCCGATAAAAGAAAAGACCAGCATATAACAAAGACAGTATTTAACAAACACATTATTTCGAACTATTGTTCAGAAGTTGAAACTATAAGCTTTCCCGCTATATAACATAAAACCGTGTACACTTACATTTAGTCGATGTCTGCGCGTATAGTGAAAACTGCAGAATATTTCCAAACTCAGAATTCACTCAGGCAACCAATTCACCAGAAAGCCCACTTCGTACCGCGGTAAAACACAAAATGGCGTCTCATCGGACCAATAATTAACAGTTCCTGCCACCGCAGACAGAGTGCAGTCGTTACCCGATTAGAAACCTTACTATCCGCTACGTGGGAACTATCCTATAATAGGGCACTCTCCCCTAATCCCAAATGGCAAAGTATGTATTTTTCATAAATAAAAGTAATTTTTCTCTACCATATTTAGTTTTTTCTGTGACAATCTATTGAATTGAGGGAGGTCTTATTGCCGGACCCTGTATTAATAGTGGTTGGATGGAGAAAAATGAAGGAGATTATACGGGGTGTTGGAAAAAGGTTCAAATGGTTCAAATGGCTCTGAGCACTATGGGACTTAACATCTGAGGTCATCAGTCACCTAGAACTTAGAACTACTTAAACCTAATTAACCTAAGGACATCACACACATCCATGTCCGAGGCAGGATTCGAACCTGCGACTGTAGCGGTCGTGCGGTTCCAGACTGTAGCGCCTAGAACCGCTCGGCCACACCGGCCGGTTTTGAAAAATGACTCCCTAGTTTTAAGTATGAATTTAATGGGGAACTTAATGAAAACTTACGTCAATGAGTACACATCACGAAAGAGGATTTTTTCAAGTTTTCTTTAATGTTAGTAGACAACGTCGGATCCATGTGTTGCCCTGCACACGTGTAGACGATGTTTCACTTCTCGCCACGTATTCGCCAACACTTCAGGTGTAACTGTTACCAACCGCCGCGACGATTCTTTCCCGTAAATCGTTCATGTCTCTGATCTTTTCACTGTCCACAGCATTTTTTATGTGGTCCCAAAAGAAGCTGTCCAGTGGGGTTAATTCTGGGATTCGTGGCCTGCCTATCCAACTCCCTGGAAAGCGAGTGTCAAGAGCTGGACGCACACAGTTACTGTAATGAGGTGGGGCGCCATCTTGTTGGAAAAACGCAAGCCTCTTTTTCGCCTCAATATCGTCCATTTGGGGAAAGACGTACTCTGTTAACATATCACAGTAAACGTCCTCGTTTATTGTATTTTCTACAAAAATGAAAGGACCAATCACACGATCTCCAATCAAACCACACCAGACATTGACTTTGGGAGAGTCACGTTGATGCTGAATAACATCATGTGGATGGCCTGCCCCCCACATTCTGCAGTTTTGACTATTAATTGTTCCACTGACATAAAATGTAGTCTCATCACTGTACGAAAGACTGGATTGAACTGAAGGAACAGAGGAAGAAAACAGCACTGGTGCTTCCTCAAGGTCAAGCAGACCTGCGAACTGCAGAGGAGCCGAACTTGGATAGTTGATGAATCTAACACCACAAACTAGAATAGTGTATGTCATGTTGTATAGATTCTAGGAGACATTAAAACTATGGATTTCTTTTTCAAACACCCTGTATTATAGCTGATCTTGCATCCTAAGATAACGTAAATAAAATGTTGCTTCGTGAGGAAGAGCAAATGAACAAATTTAAAGTGGCAGTTGAATGATATGAACTACACAATGATGTTGAAATAAGGAAAACAGTTAAGGGAAATTTCATTGGGGATAAGGATGTAGAGCCTCCCCTCCCAGCAGTGAGGAAGTGTTGATTTAAAAATACGTATATAGAGAAATTGAAGGAGATTTATTAGAAGAATTCAATTTAACATGCAATCGAAAGAAAGGGTACAACTAGTAATTAATATAAAAGTAGGAGTCATAAAAGCCAGTGCTTTGATGCACAGTGGGCGTTGGTCATCGGCAGTTGCAGTACAATTTGGAGATGCAACTAGAAATAAAATTTTAGGTGGGGTTATCTGTCTGAGAAGTAAGGGTAAACACAGCCACGGAGTCTTACAGTATATCGCTGAGGTACGAAGTTATTTTAGAATTCGAGGTGGGTGAAAATAAAATTTTAAGGAACTGCTTACATACGCATAATTTGTCAATTGTTATTCTGGAAATGGACATTCTGTGGAAATACTCGTGAAGCATCGACTGGAAGAATAGCTTAATGTAGTTCGATCAGGAGGGGAACAGGAAGCACGTGTGGTTAGAAGAGATGCTGCAGGGAAAGGATTTAATGGCACGAATGTACAGAGTGTGAATAGCGTAACGGATCGATCGTGTATCGGGTATCTAAGAAACAATTTGGGCTTCGAAATATAAAGGAAATAAAGTTATACATGGAGAAATAGATAAAGAAGGGAATACCATGTTTTATATTGTACTCTTTTGTTCAGTTGTTTGCTTTGTATGTTGATGTGTGAATTGCTCTTTATTGTGATTTTATTTCAGAGATGGGTAGGTTTATTAAATTTCTGGAGCTCCAGTAGTATTTTAAAGACGTACTTAGCTGTGGTATCGAGCGAAGGGTCTTACAACGAGTAGCTTTGTGTCATGTGTCCAATGTGTTCCGCCTAACTGATTTCTGCTGTTTAAACTTTGCAAACCATGGGAGGGCTTCCATAACCTTATCGAATGGGGGAGCCAGGGGGCGTTGAAATTCCGTTACTGATTATAGATATCTTTGGTTTGAATGCACGAGCGAGGTATGGCGACCGACAGTGGAGTAAGCGTATGACAACTGGACACTTCACAAGGCGCTTGAATGGGCAAGATTGTCACGTGAACGACACGATATGTTTGAAAGAGCCTAAAGAAGACAGCACAAAGTGAGCGTGTGTCATTTCAGTTTACACTGAACGAATTGTGCAGTTTATTTTCTTATTGAATTTTGGTGTGACGAATTCATACAGCATTTGCATAAGTGTCTGTAATTAGAGGCAGAGAACATTCAAAATTTATACGTCAGGCGAGGCATGCAAGCCACGAAGGCAAATTTCTTATTGATTCTCCGAGAGGGAGAGCTGCATTAATTTTTGTGTGTGTTCCCTATGTTATTCTTTCATTTTATTGCTTTCCTATAATGTCTGTAGCAATATGTTATACGTAGGCGTTCTCGCTTCCCACGCCCGGGTTCCCGGGTTCGATTCCCGGCGGGGTCAGGGATTTCCTCTGCCTCGTGATGACTGGGTGTTGTGTGCTGTCCTTAGGTTAGTTAGGTTTAAGTAGTTCTAAGTTCTACGGGACTGATGACCATAGATGTTAAGTCCCATAGTGCTCAGAGATACGTAGGCCGAATGGTCCATGCGACGGGACACTTGGATGCATGTTATCATGTTACATGTAGGTTGGACAGTATGCTGCTGACGTGAGCTCAGGTGAGCGCTGACTGCTGTCCGCTGCTGATAAACGTGCCATCGCACTACGTCTACAGACAAGTTTACTGGGCGTGTTGTAAGTAGACGGGTGTTTCCGTGGGCTGTTTCCATAGAGAGGTGGTGAATTTTAGAAGCTGGAAAAGTGGCGCAGGGGCCCTGAGGGACAGCAAGCGATGAAAATGGGCTGAGAGCAGGTAGTGGACGGACAGTAGCGGAGATGTCTGGAGAACTCCGGTAGCTTGAGAAATGGTTCAAATGGCTCTGAGTACTATGGGACTTAACATCTATGGTCATCAGTCCCCTAGAACTTAGAACTACTTAAACCTAACTAACCTAAGGACATCACACAGCACCCAGTCATCACGAGGCAGAGAAAATCCCTGACCCCGCCGGGAATCGAACCCGGGAACCCGGGCGCGGGAAGCGAGAACGCTACCGCACGACCACGAGCTGCGGACGGTAGCTTGAGAGCCCAGTATTTTGGAGGAAGGGAATTGTTGCCTCTCTGAATTCAGCACGGTGCGAAACAATCGCATAATAAAATTAATTAGTTAATAGGCACATAAATGTAAGGTACAGGTTGACGCACGGCGGCATGCCACTCTATAACAACAATGACAATTGAAACAAATTTTCTTGCACCGATGAGACGCATTCAGACGTTGAGTTGTGAAGTCAGAGTCGAAGGAGTCGGGCTAAGCAAGGACAGATATCCTGACACTGGTAGTTGGCTGGAGAGGGGGTGGGGGTGGGGGGAGTTCAGTTTGGCCACCACGGGTGAAACGTTAGCTTGACGTGGTTCGACCGCGTGAACGCATTGTATAAAAAGTTGCAATGGCAGGGAAATTGCTGGCGCATCATCGACACTTGTGCGGTGTGTCAGTTCTGAAAGGAATCAAGCTCCTTTTGACTGAGCCGGCCGGAGTGGCCGAGCGGTTCTAGGCGCTACAGTCCGGAACCGCGAGACCGCTGCGGTCGCAGGTTCAAATCCTGCCTCGGGCATGGATGTGTGTGATGTCCTTAGGTTAGTTAGGTTTAAGTAGTTCTAAGTTCTAGGGGACTGATGACCTCAGAAGTTCCATAGTGCTCAGAGCCATTTGAACCATTTTGAACCTTTTGACTGAAAACAATGTGTATTTAATCTGATTTAAAAATTGAAACAAACTTTTGTAAAAAACATAAACGATAAATATAAATAACATTTTATGAACTAGCCCACTTCAAATGAAATTTTTGAGTCTTTCAGCAAGAAAGAGAACAGGTGTTGGACAGGCAATAAGAGCTTGTATCTTAGGAGGACACGAACTACCAGGTGCTACAAGAAGGGCTGGGGAAAACTAGTGACATCCATTGTTAAGAAGTACTCGTTACAACAATTTATTAATTAAAAAACACATTAAAGATTTAACTTGAGCTTTCAGCTTTAAGGAAAGGCAGTAAATGTGAAATACCAGAAGCGAAACACTATAGATACTCATTAAAGTTTTTTCACAAAACTTACAATTCATCAAAATAATTAAATATTAATAATTTACGTAGAAAGCTATGCTGAGGCATACCATAAGCTGAAAATTACGAAAAAGGAATAGAGTGGGCCCGCGTCAGGTCAGGACACAAACTCGTCGACGACACAACAGACCCCAGGCGTAGACATCGAGAGCCAGCCCCTCAACACAAGAATCCGAGAGCGATTCGGTACTGCGCTACAACAAATACAGCAAAGCTCTCTTAAGCAATGAGCAGGTCAAATAAAACCAAAGCCCTTGCCCCAGCTCAAAAGCAAATCCAATAATTAATGCTAAGATTAAAGCGGCACTGAATGTTAACTTGCCCCATGATGCTAATTAAAGTTAAGAGGTTCGAGCGAGGTACACGCTTAAAGCCGGCATTGCTACCGGCCAAGGATCAAAATTACTATTATCTTTAATGAAGAACCTATTTCTACATAATCTTAATAAATACAGAAGCAGCCTTCAAACTAGCACCCAGAACCCAAGACATATCAGTGGTCTATTATTAGCTTAATCAGAGGTACTTAAGAATTTCAGTTGTCTTCATGGAATTGTTTGTAGCACAGTTTTCATGTAACTTAACAGAGCCAAGTATCATTTAAGCATCGTAAAAAAAATCCCACATATTTTTCTTAAGATTTGTTGTTTTATCTAAAGAGAGACAAAAAACTTACTGGCGGTGAAAAACTAGTTAATGCCACTAAATAAAGCGGATCTCTTTTCTAACGCCAACATAGCGACAGGATGTGACATAATTATGGACAGGCCTCTAGATCGTAAAATTAAATCACCAAAAAAACAGTCTGTACTTTATTAAAAATTGGGTGCCCAAAAATTTTTTAGAAACATTTACTGTAAACATAATCCAATTTTCCCAATGGGGAAAGTTTAGCACGTGCCACAACCCCTTCCGGAATCACATTAAATGAAAATGGGGGAACGCAACACAACAAAAAAATTGAAAAAACCAAGCCGAAAGCCAGCGCCAAGCTGTTTCAAACAAAACCAGCAACAGGCAGTGAAGACAAGTCGCTCGAGAAGATAGAAATGATGCTCACCATAAACATAAGGAAGCGGAACCGGGCTCTCTCCTCGACTAAGGAACCCAAAGAAGGCGTTGACTCGGTGCCCGGAAATATCTTGTGGTGAAGGCGTTGTGGTCGACTAGTGCAGAAGGGCACACGACCTGTGGGCTCTGCCGAACCGCTCCAGTTTCTTCGGGAGGAACCCGGGTACCGCGTGAACAAGTACAGCCAGGGTAGAGCTAGGCTGGCCCAGCACGACTCGTGAGCAGTTCCAATACCCTGCGCGGAGAACGCCGATCGCCAACGCTCACAACAGGGAAACAGTGCACCGGCAATACTGGCCAATCGCTCTCCAGATAGCCCCTCTGTTCCACCGGACACACCATCCACCATAACCGCCCAGTTCCGACTGCTCCCTAACTTTTCCCCGTCTGTCGGAGGTTCGAGTCCTTCCTCGGGCAAGGGTGTGTGTGTTGTCCTTAGCGTAAATTAGTTTAAGTTAGATTCAGTAGTGTGTAAGCCTAGGGATCGATGATCTCAGCAGTTTGGTCCCATACGAACTTACCACCACCACTACCACCACCATTGGAAGGTAAGTACACAACGTACATGTTGGATGAAATTTATTGAACCATTTGAGTACATCGTAAATAATTTTCCAATTTGGAAAACAGCTTACACACCCTCAGTTCTCTTAATGAATAGTAAAGAAATTAACGATTGGATATACGTACTGGCTAAAAAAGAGTTGAGTACATCGTAAATAATTTTCCAATTTACACAACAGCTTACACACCCTCAAATCTCTTAATGAATAGTAAATAAATTAACGATTGGATAAACGCACTGCCTAAAGAAGACTTTATGTTGGAAGAACAGGTAACGAATGCACTGACTGCATTAAACGTATAGGCGAGGGTTTGGGGGAATGCCTGTGACAAAAGTTAAGAATATTTAGTTGGAGGAACCGCGTTGCTTAAATAACATCCAAAATCTTCTGCCCTACGAAAAAAAAAAAAAATTGGTTCAAATGGCTCTGAGCACTATGCGACTTAACTTCTGAGGTCATCAGTCGCCTAGAACTTAGAACTAATTAAACCTAACTAACCTAAGTACATCACACACATCCATGCCCGAGGCAGGATTCGAACCTGCGAACGTAGCGGTCGCTCGGTTCCAGAATGTAGCGCCTAGAACCGCACGGCCACTCCGGCCGGCCCTACGGAAAAGAAATAGTAAATGGCAACAACTGACGATATACGATTATCCGAACTGCACATCCAGGGAGCTACCTTTTGGCCTTTCCAAAACAACATTTGAAAAAATATCTTTGGTAATTGAAAAGCGGTAGGGAGCTGGTGTTGAGTGGAAAGGTACTGAGCTATAATGAATTTATTAACGTTTCTAAAAACACTATTGAATTTATTTTTAAAAGCAAACATCCAAGAATAACAATGACTCAAAAGACTAAATTTCAGTAACCAGCTGATGCCAAACACCTAAAAAGAGCAACAGTATAAAATCACTTCCTTTTGGTAAAGATTATTAAATGAAGTAAAAAGAATACATTTACATTACACACAGCAAAACATATGATCAAATTATTATGTCACAAATATCAACGATCGGTTATTGCCAGAAATTATCAAACTATCATTGCCTTCGACGTAGCCAAAATGACTGACAAAAGTGGTTCAAAGAGGCAGAGGCGACGGCAGTAGCAATAATTCCTCCTTCTCTACTAACATAGGACGGTGGTTGCCGCTACCACAGCACGAGAAACCTTCATTAATATTTTCAGCTCTGGTACTCAGACCCGTGGTCTATGGGTAGCGTCTTTGATTCATAATGAAAACGTCTCCGGTCCCGGGTTCGATCCCCACCAGTGCCTAAATTTTGATAAATAATCAGCATTGGCGCCCGAACACTTCCGGCATAAGAAGTCAGCCTCATTCTGCCAACGGCCTTGTCAAAGATGGGGGAGGAGCGGATAGAGGTTCAGGGCACTCTCTTGTCCTAGGGGTGGGAAATTGCCCCTAAAGGCGGAAGAATCAGCAATGATCAACGACATGAGGATGCAGAAGGCAATGGAAACCACTGCATTAAAGACACGTAACGTGTATCCACAGGACATGTGGCCTGTAATTGAAGAAGTGTCATGATGATCTCTCCAGTGGCAAAAGATTCCGGAATAGTCCCCCATTCGGATCTCCGGGAGGGGACTGCCAAGGGGGAGGTTACCATGAGAAAAAGATTGAATAATCAACGAAAGGATAACGTTCTACGAGTCGGGGCGTGGAATGTCAGAAGCTTGAACGTGGTAGGGAAACTAGAAAATCTGAAAAGGGAAATGCAAAGGCTCAATCTAAGGGGTCAGTGAAGTGAAGTGGAAGGAATACAAGGATTCCTGGTCAGATGAGTATCGGGTAATATCAACAGCAGCAGAAAATGGTATAACAGGTGTAGGATTCGTTATGAATAGGAAGGTAGGGCAGAGGGTGTGTTACTATGAACAGTTCAGTGACCGGGTTGTTCTAATCAGAATCGACAGCAGACCAACACCGACAGCGATAGTTCAGGTATACATGCCGACGTCGCAAGCTGAAGATGAACAGATAGAGAAAGTGTATGAGGATATTGAAAGGGTAATGCAGTATGCAAAGGGGGACGAAAATCTAATAGTCATGAGCGACTGGAATGCAGTTGTAGGGGAAGGAGTAGAAGAAAAGGTTACAGGAGAATATGGGCTTGGGACAAGGAATGAAAGAGGAGAAAGACTAATTGAGTTCTGTAACAAGTTTCAGCTAGTAATAGCGAATACCCTGTTCAAGAATCACAAGAGGAGGAGGTATACTTGGAAAAGGCCGGGAGATACGGGAAGATTTCAATTAGATTACATCATGGTCAGACAGAGATTCCGAAATCAGATACTGGATTGTAAGGCGTACCCAGGAGCAGATATAGACTCAGATCACAATATAGTAGTGATGCAGTTCAAGACATTTCCTGATGGCGACTCCAGAATCAATAGCATATATTAACTCATTAGATGTTTGTTTGTAATTACTTCCAAACTACTATAACTTTGTATAACTACTGTAACATGTGTATTATGTGTAATTTTGTATAATTTTGTATAATTCTGTATAACTATTGTAATAACTGTAAGAATATCAAATGCCAAATTATTACAATTTTGCATATTGATTGTAATAACAATTGTGTCTAAATGCCATACGCTAAATAATAAACAATATAGTAGTGATGAAGAGTAGGCTGAAGTTCAAGACATTGGCCAGGAAGAATCAATACGCAAAGAAGTGGGATACGGAAGTACTAAGGAATGACGAGATACGTTTGAAGTTCTCTAACGCTATAGATACAGCAATAAGAAATAGCGCAATAGGCAGTACAGTTGAAGAGGAATGGACATCTCTAAAAAGGGCCATCACAGAAGTTGGGAAGGAAAACATAGGTACAAAGAAGGTAGCTGCGAAGAAACCATGGGTAACAGAAGAAATACTTCAGTTGATTGAAGTACAAACATGTTCCGGGAAAATCAGGAATACAGAAATACAAGTCGCTGAGGAATGAAATAAATGGGAAGTGCGGGGAAGCTAAGACGAAATGGCTGCAGGAAAAATGTGAAGACATCGAAAAAGATATGATTGTCGGAAGGACAGACGCATCATACAGGAAAGTCAAAACAACCTTTGGTGACATTAAAAGCAACGGTGGTAACATTAAGAGTGCAACGGGAATTCCACTGTTAAATGCAGAGGAGAGAGCAGATAGGTGGAAAGAATACATTAAAAGCCTCTATGAGGGTGAAGATTTGTTTGATGTGATAGAAGAAGAAACAGGAGTCGATTTAGAAGAGATAGGGGATCCAGTATTAGAATCGGAATTTAAACGAGCTTTGGAGGACTTACGGTCAAATAAGGCAGAAGGGATAGATAACATTCCATCAGAATTTCTAAAATCATTGGGGGAAGTGGCAACAAAACTATTCACGTTGGTGTGTAGAATATATGAGTCTGGCGATATACCATCTGACTTTCGGAAAAGCATCATCCACACAATTCCGAAGACGGCAAGAGAATTATCGCACAATCAGCTTAACAGCTCATGCGTCGAAGCTGCTTACAACAATAATATACAGAAGAATGGAAAAGAAAATTGAGAATGCGCTAGGTGACGATCAGTTTGGCTTTAGGAAAAGTAAAGGGACGAGAGAGGCAATTCTGACGTTACGGCTAATAATGGAAGCAAGGCTAAAGAAAAATCAAGACACTTTCATAGGATTTGTCGACCTGGAAAAAGCGTTCGACAATATAAAATGGTGCAAGCTGTTCGAGATTCTGAAAAAGTAGGGGTAAGCTATAGGGAGAGACGGGTCATATACGATATGTACAACAAAGAGGGGATAATAAGAGTGGACGATCAAGAACGAAGTGCTCGTATTAAGAAGGGTGTAAGACAAGGCTGTAGCCTTTCGCCCCTACTCTTCAATCTGTACATCGAGGAAGCAATGATGGAAATAAAAGAAAGGTTCAGGAGTGGAATTAAAATACAAGGTGAAAGGATATCAATGATACGATTCGCTGATGACATTGCTATCCTGAGTGAAAATGAAGAAGAATTAAATGATCTGCTGAACGGAATGAACAGTCTAATGAGTACATAGTATGGTTTGAGAGTAAATCGCAGAAAGACGAAGGTAATGAGAAGTAGTAGAAATGAGAACAACGAGAAACTTAACATCAGGATTGACGGTCACGAAGTCAATGAAGTTAAGGAATTCTGCTACCTATGCAGTAAAATAACCAATGACGGACGGAGCAAGGAGGACATCAAAAGCAGACTCGCTATGGCAAAAAAGGCATTTCTGGCCAAGAGAAGTCTACTAATATCAAATACAGGCCTTAATTTGAGGAAGAAATTTCTGAGGATGTAAGTCTGGAGTACAGCATTGTATGGTAGTGAAACATGGACTGTGGGAAAACCGGAACAGAAGAGAATCCAAACATTTGAGATGTGGTGCTATAGACGAATGTTGAAAATTAGGTGGACTGATAAGGTAAGGAATGAGGAGGTTCTACTCAGAATCGGAGAGGAAAGGAATATGTGGAAAACACTGATAAGGAGAAGGGACAGGATGATAGGACATCTGCTAAGACATGAGGGAATAACTTCCATGGTACTAGAGGGAGCTGTAGAGGGCAAACACTGCAGAGGAAGACAGAGATTGGAATACGTCAAGCAAATAATTGATGGCGTAGGTTGCAAGTGCTACTCTGAGATGAAGAGGTTAGCACAGGAAAGGAATTCGTGGCGGGCCGCATCATACCAGTCAGTAGACTGATGACCAAAAAAAAAAAACTCAGACACCTTTAACAAGATCACAGGTAACAGGAGATACGATCACATATCCTGTGACACAGAGAAAGAACTGCCAAACCCGCAGTGAGCAGAGGCACCACGCATGCCAACGCAGCACGCCAGACGCTCGGCCACACCAACACGCCGCCTCACTTGCGCTGCTCGCCGCCCGTGTCGCACTGTCCTTTTTTCCAGGTCGCAGCAGCCCTTCACTACCTCCTCCTTCGACCTGCCCTCCACCAACGACAGTAACGCTCCCCGCGCTCGTGCAGCCAGAGGGATTCCAAATCCGCGGGAATTACGCGAAATTAAACGCGGGCGCACGGCACAGTAACTATGATGACCATCTTCCCTGAATTGGGAAAACGTAAAAGGTGTAAATCTTTGACTAGTGATTCAAGTGAAAATACGTATGCTCTAGGCAATTTCATATGTGAATAGTTCAACTGTAGTATAACAATATTTTTAAGTACAGCATGTCCTGTACAGCAGTGTGAACTGGTTAGCCAGAAATCTGAAAACTAGTGTGTTCCTGTGTAACTATATGAATGAGAAAGAAGAGAATGATAAACTAGAAGAAGACGCACCACGTACAGTATGCCTGTATGTGACACTAATGGTCAATTAAGATAAAGAAGCACTCTAGTATGAGACTAGAATGTTGCCTGTAAATAGACTCTGGTTTTCTTTGATGTAGACTAAAGACGTCGCGGCCGAGCGGTTCTAGGCGCTTCAGTCCGAAACCGCGCTGCTGCTACGGTCCCAGGTTCGAATCCTGCGTCGGGCATGGATGTGTGTGATGTCCTTAGGTTTAAGTGTTTCTAAGTCTAGGGGACTGATGACCTCAGATGTTAAGTCCCATAGTGCTCAGAGCCTTTTGAACTAAGACGTAGTTATTGTCCTTAAGCTAATCACTACTTTTCTGGTAGCAAAAGTTAGTATCTGCACGTGTACATATTATTCATTAAGTTGTATTTGCGTATTGCACGGTTATTTGACCATGACTCTGAAATGACTAAGCTAATATGAGCCCTCAAGCTGACCACTAGAATGTATATGTCTTATACTATTAACTGTCTGGGTATTGCTGCACCATTCTCTACCACTCTCTGATAATTTATATTTGTGAAATAAAGTTACATGAGCATTAATGAGGCAAATTTCTCGCCCATTAATTGTAAATAGATTAGTGATGTAGTTAAGCAACAGATGCATATTTTAGTGTGGAAGTTGTACATATAATAAGACTTGATGCTCATCTAATTGATAATGTCTTCAGAATTTTCAGCTGCATTTGCGTGTATTTTTGCAGGTGTGCGTGTTGTGATTATCCTGCTTCGAGGAAATAACCTAATTTCGTGGAAAAGGTAAAGATCTTTTGTTCAAGCTGTAAGTGACGCTGGGTCTGTAGAGTAGCAAATACACAACACGGAATCGGCTTAAAGTTTATCTAAACAGTAGTTCACCGATAAATGGATACTGTTATGCAGTGTACGTAAATAACAAGAAAGAATGTAGCGACGGATGGGAAACTGATATTCTTTGTGTAAATGTAATGAAAAGATTCTGAGTTCCATTAAGAGTAGAAAAATCCGCGGGGACGAATCTGAAATATGTCCATGTAATACAGATGACAGAACTGTAATGTGAAAACAGTGTCAAAACTATTGTGAAATGTGTTGATGCACCATTAACATATGTGACTGCAGTAAGGACACTAGCAGAGAGGGTAACATGTAAGTGAATTTCTATGTCTAGTGGTGCGAGCGCAACCGGGCAATTTTACCGACGCGGACACTTCAAAGAAGTGAAATATTCGTTTAGCAGTTTCCGTCCCGTGAGCCGCCGGTTGTTTGTGCTTCAGCGTGTAGAAGAGAGATGGCCTTCTAGCTGATCAATGAGGAATCCCTTTCAAACAAAGACTCGAACACAGTACATGTTGTATTGCCAGCCGACTGTGAGCAGTACCCGCGCGTGTGCCCAAGTACAATCCCACAAAGACGCGAGGCAAACTCGACTGTCGGCGTTGTGTGTTGCACGCGCGGTACTGCTAACAAACATTCAAACGACACGATCAGAATAAAGACAAAAATAGGTCTAACGTGGACACTTACTGTGCCTATTATGAACCTTAGTTGAATGTGAGACAGACTGGACATACGTTGTGGTGCATGATAAACAAGGAACTGCCGGCCGAAGTGGCCGTGCGGTTAAAGGCGCTGCAGGCTGGAACCGCAAGACCGCTACGGTCGCAGGTTCGAATCCTGCCTCGGGCATGGATGTTTGTGATGTCCTTAGGTTAGTTAGGTTTAACTAGTTCTAAGTTCTAGGGGACTAATGACCTCAGCAGTTGAGTCCCATAGTGCTCTGAGCCATTTGAACCATTTGAAACAAGGAACTAATAAAATCCTCCAACACATAAAGCAAAAAAATACTATGAAAAATAAACTATAAATCGATTTTCCCATAATAACAACAATAATAACGTATGGATCTCGTAATTCTACACGTATTTTTCACACGATCTATGCCCGACTTGTATGCAAGACCTCGATTTCTGTACGACCACTATGAGTTGTCCAAAGGCGTTTCTAATCCCATTGTACGACTGTTCCATGAAACGTGGCCCACGGTGAATACTAGCTGCCTGCACGAGAGGCGGCCTGGCTGATTCGTGGTGCCAGACCAACCGTGCGACTCATTGCCTGGAAGCAATCCTTCTGATTGGTGCCATCCGACGATCACTGACGTCACCTGCCGCTTGTCCATGGGGCCAATTCTTCGAATGCTCAAAATATGCTAATCAAATTATTTCAAGTTCTTTTGTAAATGTAGTGAGACCAATATTCAATAAAAACGCAGTAAAAAAATGGTTCAAATTGCTCTGAGCACTATGGGACTTAACTGCTGTGGTCATCAGTCCCCTAGAACTTAGAACTACTTAAACCTGACTAAGGACATCACACACATCCATACCCGAGGCAGCATTCGAACCTACGACCGTAGCGGTCACGCGGTTCCAGACTGAAGCACCTAGAACCGCTCGGCCACACCGGCCGGCACCTCGCAGTCTGTGCAAACCTTAATATTATCGCTGTGTGCGGTAGACCCCCAAGAGAGAAAATGTTGACTCGAGTATCAAGCGATCCCAACTCTCCGATAAATCCAGTGCGTCTGTAGTTTGAGCATGTATGAGTTGCTCAGCTGGGGAAGTACCACCGTGTGTACAAATCCAGACGGTGGCCTTTGTGTGTGCGGCTACCCGGCAGTCTTTCTATTACAAATCATTCTAAATATCAAGAATACCTTCAGTAATGACAGTGGCAGTGTTTCCTAATCAAGCAAGAATTTATGAAATCGATTGTACTAAGAATAAAGCGTTCTGAGTTATTAGTGATGACTAGAGTAAGTTATGACACGTTCACAGTCTGACGAGTTTGAGGAGATCATTAAATATGCGTTTTATTTACGTATGCAGTGATCAACTACGTTTGCTGTATC
Source organism: Schistocerca nitens (assembly GCF_023898315.1). NCBI lineage: Eukaryota > Metazoa > Arthropoda > Insecta > Orthoptera > Acrididae > Schistocerca > Schistocerca nitens. The sequence continues at coordinate 58,589,569 of NC_064621.1, forward strand.
ACATGACAGGTTCACATACTGCTTCCTACTACAGGAAAAAACCTTGATCAAAATTTAAAAAATGTTACTGTCAACACGTGTGGTTTATAACATTGCTGACGGCACTTTGTAGCAGTACGCTAAGATGACGGATGTCATAGGATACCTCCCAATGTCGTGTGCGATCTCCACTTTTCCGGTGCAGGCACCGACTCAGCAAGTCCCTGGAAGTAGCAACACTGAGCCACGCTGCCTTTATACCAGTCCGTAACTGCGAAAGTGTTGCTGGCGCAGTATTTTATGCACGAACTGACCTTTCGATTGTGACCCACAAAAGTTCGAGGAGATTCTTATCCGGCGATCCAGAATATTCTTCAAATAAATCGCGAACAACTGTGTCGCAGTGACATGACATCGTTGTTTGTAAACATGAAGTTCATGAATGGTTGCAAAAGGCAACCATTTTCCGTCACTGAGCGGTGCAGTTGGACCAGAGGATCCATTCCATGTCAACGCAGCCCACATTATTATGGAGTCAGCACCAGCTTTCACAGTGCCTTGTTGACCCAGTCCATTCCATATCAACGCAGCCCACATTATTATGGAGTCAGCACCAGCTTTCACAGTGCCTTGTTGACCCAGTCCATTCCATATCAACGCAGCCCACATTATTATGGAGTCAGCACCAGCTTTCACAGTGCCTTGTTGACCCAGTCCATTCCATATCAACGCAGCGCAAATTATTATGGAGTCAGCACCAGCTTTCACAGTGCCTTGTTGACCCAGTCCATTCCATATCAACGCAGCCCACATTATTATGGAGTCAGCACCAGCTTTCACAGTGCCTTGTTGACCCAGTCCATTCCATATCAACGCAGCCCACATTATTATGGAGTCAGCACCAGCTTTCACAGTGCCTTGTTGACCCAGTCCATTCCGTATCAACGCAGCGCAAATTATTATGGAGTCAGCACCAGATTTCACAGTGCCTTGTTGACCCAGTCCATTCCATATCAACGCAGCGCAATTTATTATGGAGTCAGCACCAGCTTTCACAGTGCCTTGTTGACCCAGTCCATTCCATATCAACGCAGCGCAAATTATTATGGAGTCAGCACCAGCTTTCACAGTGCCTTGTTGACCAGTCCATTTCATATCAACGCAGCCCACATTATTATGGAGTCAGCACCAGCTTTCACAGTGCCTTGTTGACCCAGTCCATTCCATATCAACGCAGCGCAAATTATTATGGAGTCAGCACCAGCTTTCACAGTGCCTTGTTGACCCAGTCCATTCCATATCAACGCAGCCCACATTATTATGGAGTCAGCACCAGCTTTCACAGTGCCTTGTTGACCCAGTCCATTCCATGTCAACGCAGCCCACATTATTATGGAGTCAGCACCAGCTTTCACTGTGCCTTGTTGACCCAGTCCATTCCATATCAACGCAGCCCACATTATTATGGAGTCAGCACCAGCTTTCACAGTGCCTTGTTGACCCAGTCCATTCCATGTGAACGCAGCCCACATTATTATGGAGTCAGCACCAGCTTTCACAGTGCCTTGTTGACCCAGTCCATTCCATGTCAACGCAGCCCACATTATTATGGAGTCAGCACCAGCTTTCACACTACCTTGTTGACCCAGTCCATTCCATATCAACGCAGCCCACATTATTATGGAGTCAGCACCAGCTTTCACAGTGCCTTGTTGACCCAGTCCATTCCATGTCAACGCAGCCCACATTATTATGGAGTCAGCACCAGCTTTCACAGTGCCTTGTTGACCCAGTCCATTCCATATCAACGCAGCGCAAATTATTATGGAGTCAGCACCAGCTTTCACTGTGCCTTGTTGACCCAGTCCATTCCATATCAACGCAGCCCACATTATTATGGAGTCAGCACCAGCTTTCACAGTGCCTTGTTGACCCAGTCCATTCCATGTCAACGCAGCCCACATTATTATGGAGTCAGCACCAGCTTTCACAGTGCCTTGTTGACCCAGTCCATTCCACATCAACGCAGCGCAAATTATTATGGAGTCAGCACCAGCTTTCACAGTGCCTTGTTGACCCAGTCCATTCCATATCAACGCAGCGCAAATTATTATGGAGTCAGCACCAGCATTCACAGTACCTTGTTGACCCAGTCGATTCCATATCAACGCAGCGCAAATTATTATGGAGTCAGCACCAGCTTTCACAGTGCCTTGTTGTCCCAGTCCATTCCATATCAACGCAGCGCAAATTATTATGGAGTCAGCACCAGCTTTCACAGTGCCTTGTTGACCCAGTCCATTCCATATCAATGCAGTGCAAATTATTATGGAGTCAGCACCAGCTTTCACAGTGCCTTGTTGACCCAGTCCATTCCATGTCAACGCAGCCCACATTATTATGGAGTCAGCACCAGCTTTGACAGTGCCTTGTTGACCCAGTGCATTCCATGTCAACGCAGTCCACATTATTATGGAGTCAGCACCAGCTTTCACAGTGCCTTGTTGACCCATTCCATTCCATGTCAACGCAGCCCACATTATTATGGAGTCAGCACCAGCTTTCACAGTGCCTTGTTGACCCAGTCCATTCCATGTCAACGCAGCCCACATTATTATGGAGTCAGCACCAGCTTTCACAGTGCCTTGTTGACCCAGTCCATTCCATGTGAACGCAGCCCACATTATTATGGAGTCAGCACCAGCTTTCACAGTGCCTTGTTGACCCAGTCCATTCCATATCAACGCAGCGCAAATTATTATGGAGTCAGCACCAGCTTTCACAGTGCCTTGTTTACCCAGTCCATTCCATATCAACGCAGCGCAAATTATTATGGAGTCAGCACCAGCTTTCACAGTGCCTTGTTGACCCAGTCCATTCCATATCAACGCAGCGCGAATTATTGTGGAGTCAGCACCAGCTTTCACAGTGTCTTGTTGACCCAGTCCATTCCATATCAACGCTTCGCAAATTATTATGGAGTCAGCACCAGCTTTCACAGTGCCTTGTTGACCCAGTCCATTCCATGTCAACGCAGCCCACATTATTATGGAGTCAGCACCAGCTTTCACAGTGCCTTGTTGACCCAGTCCATTCCATATCAACGCAGCGCAAATAATTATGGAGTCAGCACCAGCTTTCACAGTGCCTTGTTTACCCAGTCCATTCCATATCAACGCAGCGCAAATTATTATGAAGTCAGCACCAGCTTTCACAGTGCCTTGTTGACCCAGTCCATTCCATATCAACGCAGCGCAAATTATTATGGAGTCAGCACCAGCTTTCACAGTGCCTTGTTGACCCAGTCCATTCCATATCAACGCAGCGCAAATTACTATGGAGTCAGCACCAGCTTTCACAGTGCCTTGTTGACCCAGTCCATTCCATATCAACGCAGCGCAAATTATTATGGTGTCAGCACCAGCTTTCACAGTGCCTTGTTGACCCAGTCCATTCCATATCAACGCAGCGCAAATTATTACGGAGTCAGCACCAGCTTTCACAGTACCTTGTTGACCCAGTCCATTCCATGTGAACGCAGCCCACATTATTATGGAGTCAGCACCAGCTTTCACAGTGCCTTGTTGACCCAGTCCATTCCATGTCAACGCAGCGCAAATTATTATGGAGTCAGCACCAGCTTTCACAGTGCCTTGTTGACCCAGTCCATTCCATATCAACGCAGCGCAAATTATTATGGAGTCAGCACCAGCTTTCACAGTGCCTTGTTGACCCAGTCCATTCCATATCAACGCAGCGCAAATTATTATGGAGTCAGCACCAGCTTTCACAGTGCCTTGTTGACCCAGTCCATTCCATATCAATGCAGCGCAAATTATTATGGAGTCAGCACCAGCTTTCACAGTGCCTTGTTGACCCAGTCCATTCCATATCAACGCAGCCCACATTATTATGGAGTCAGCACCAGCTTTCACAGTGCCTTGTTGACCCAGTCCATTCCATGTCAACGCAGCCCACATTATTATGGAGTCAGCACCAGCTTTCACAGTGCCTTGTTGACCCATTCCATTCCATGTCAACGCAGCCCACATTATTATGGAGTCAGCACCAGCTTTCACAGTGCCTTGTTGACCCAGTCCATTCCATGTCAACGCAGCCCACATTATTATGGAGTCAGCACCAGCTTTCACAGTGCCTTGTTGACCCAGTCCATTCCATGTGAACGCAGCCCACATTATTATGGAGTCAGCACCAGCTTTCACAGTGCCTTGTTGACCCAGTCCATTCCATATCAACGCAGCGCAAATTATTATGGAGTCAGCACCAGCTTTCACAGTGCCTTGTTTACCCAGTCCATTCCATATCAACGCAGCGCAAATTATTATGGAGTCAGCACCAGCTTTCACAGTGCATTGTTGACCCAGTCCATTCCATATCAACGCAGCGCAAATTATTATGGAGTCAGCACCAGCTTTCACAGTGCCTTGTTGACCCAGTCCATTCCATATCAACGCAGCGCAAATTATTATGGAGTCAGCACCAGCTTTCACAGTGCCTTGTTTACCCAGTCCATTCCATATCAACGCAGCGCAAATTATTATGGAGTCAGCACCAGCTTTCACAGTGCCTTGTTTACCCAGTCCATTCCATATCAACGCAGCGCAAATTATTATGGAGTCAGCACCAGCTTTCACAGTGCCTTGTTGACCCAGTCCATTCCATATCAACGCAGCCCACATTATTATGGAGTCAGCACCAGCTTTCACAGTGCCTTGTTTACCCAGTCCATTCCATAACAACGCAGCGCAAATTATTATGGAGTCAGCACCAGCTTTCACAGTGCCTTGTTGACCCAGTCCATTCCATATCAACGCAGCGCAAATTATTATGGAGTCAGCACCAGCTTTCACAGTACCTTGTTGACCCAGTCCATTCCATGTGAACGGAGCCCACATTATTATGGAGTCAGCACCAGCTTTCACAGTGCCTTGTTGACCCAGTCCATTCCATGTCAACGCAGCGCAAATTATTATGGAGTCAGCACCAGCTTTCACAGTGCCTTGTTGACCCAGTGCATACCATATCAACGCAGCGCAAATTATTATGGAGTCAGCACCAGCTTTCACAGTACCTTGTTGACCCAGTCCATTCCATATCAACGCAGCGCAAATTATTATGGAGTCAGCACCAGCTTTCACAGTGCCTTGTTGACCCAGTCCATTCCATATCAACGCAGCGCAAATTATTATGGAGTCAGCACCAGCTTTCACAGTGCCTTGTTGACCCAGTCCATTCCATATCGCCCGCATCTCGTGGTCGTGCGGTAGCGTTCTCGCTTCCCGCGCCCGGGTTCCCGGGTTCGATTCCCGGCGGGGTCAGGGATTTTCTCTGCCTCGTGATGGCTGGGTGTTGTGTGCTGTCCTTAGGTTAGTTAGGTTTAAGTAGTTCTAAGTTCTAGGGGACTTATGACCACAGCAGTTGAGTCCCATAGTGCTCAGAGCCATTTGAACCATTTTTGAACCATTCCATATCAATGCAGCGCAAATTATTATGGAGTCAGCACCAGCTTTCACAGTGCCTTGTTGACCCAGTCCATTCCATATCAACGCAGCCCACATTATTATGGAGTCAGCACCAGCTTTCACAGTGCCTTGTTGACCCAGTCCATTCCATATCAACGCAGCCCACATTATTATGGAGTCAGCACCAGCTTTCACAGTGCCTTGTTGACCCAGTCCATTCCATGTGAACGCAGCCCACATTATTATGGAGTCAGCACCAGCTTTCACACTGCCTTGTTGACCCAGTCCATTCCATGTCAACGCAGCCCACATTATTATGGAGTCAGCACCAGCTTTCACAGTGCCTTGTTGACCCAGTCCATACCATATCAACGCAGCGCAAATTATTATGGAGTCAGCACCAGCTTTCACAGTACCTTGTTGACCCAGTCCATTCCATATCAACGCAGCGCAAATTATTATGGAGTCAGCACCAGCTTTCACAGTGCCTTGTTGACCCAGTCCATTCCATATCAACGCAGCGCAAATTATTATGGAGTCAGCACCAGCTTTCACAGTGCCTTGTTGACCCAGTCCATTCCATATCAACGCAGCGCAAATTATTATGGAGTCAGCACCAGCTTTCACAGTGCCTTGTTGACCCAGTCCATTCCGTATCAATGCAGCGCAAATTATTATGGAGTCAGCACCAGCTTTCACAGTGCCTTGTTGACCCAGTCCATTCCATATCAACGCAGCCCACATTATTATGGAGTCAGCACCAGTTTTCACAGTGCCTTGTTGACCCAGTCCATTCCATATCAACGCAGCCCACATTATTATGGAGTCAGCACCAGCTTTCACAGTGCCTTGTTGACCCAGTCCAATCCATGTGAACGCAGCCCACATTATTATGGAGTCAGCACCAGCTTTCACACTGCCTTGTTGACCCAGTCCATACCATATCAACGCTGCGCAAATTATTATGGAGTCAGCACCAGCTTTCACAGTGCCTTGTTGACCCAGTCCATTCCATATCAACGCAGCGCAAATTATTATGGAGTCAGCACCAGCTTTCACAGTGCCTTGTTGACCCAGTCCATTCCATATCAACGCAGCGCAAATTATTATGGAGTCAGCACCAGCTTTCACAGTGCCTTGTTGACCCAGTCCATTCCATATCGCCCGCATCTCGTGGTCGTGCGGTAGCGTTCTCGCTTCCCGCGCCCGGGTTCCCGGGTTCGATTCCCGGCGGGGTCAGGGATTTTCTCTGCCTCGTGATGGCTGGGTGTTGTGTGCTGTCCTTAGGTTAGTTAGGTTTAAGTAGTTCTAAGTTCTAGGGGACATATGACCACAGCAGTTGAGTCCCATAGTGCTCAGAGCCATTTGAACCATTTTTGAACCATTCCATATCAATGCAGCGCAAATTATTATGGAGTCAGCACCAGCTTTCACAGTGCCTTGTTGACCCAGTCCATTCCATATCAACGCAGCCCACATTATTATGGAGTCAGCACCAGCTTTCACAGTGCCTTGTTGACCCAGTCCATTCCATATCAACGCAGCCCACATTATTATGGAGTCAGCACCAGCTTTCACAGTGCCTTGTTGACCCAGTCCATTCCATGTGAACGCAGCCCACATTATTATGGAGTCAGCACCAGCTTTCACACTGCCTTGTTGACCCAGTCCATTCCATGTCAACGCAGCCCACATTATTATGGAGTCAGCACCAGCTTTCACAGTGCCTTGTTGACCCAGTCCATACCATATCAACGCAGCGCAAATTATTATGGAGTCAGCACCAGCTTTCACAGTACCTTGTTGACCCAGTCCATTCCATATCAACGCAGCGCAAATTATTATGGAGTCAGCACCAGCTTTCACAGTGCCTTGTTGACCCAGTCCATTCCATATCAACGCAGCGCAAATTATTATGGAGTCAGCACCAGCTTTCACAGTGCCTTGTTGACCCAGTCCATTCCATATCAACGCAGCGCAAATTATTATGGAGTCAGCACCAGCTTTCACAGTGCCTTGTTGACCCAGTCCATTCCGTATCAACGCAGCCCACATTATTATGGAGTCAGCACCAGCTTTCACAGTGCCTTGTTGACCCAGTCCATTCCATATCAACGCAGCCCACATTATTATGGAGTCAGCACCAGCTTTCACAGTGCCTTGTTGACCCAGTCCATTCCATGTGAACGCAGCCCACATTATTATGGAGTCAGCACCAGCTTTCACACTGCCTTGTTGACCCAGTCCATACCATATCAACGCTGCGCAAATTATTATGGAGTCAGCACCAGCTTTCATACTGCCTTGTTGACCCAGTCCATACCATATCAACGCTGCGCAAATTATTATGGAGTCAGCACCAGCTTTCACAGTACCTTGTTGACCCAGTCCATTCCATATCAACGCAACGCAAATTATTATGGAGTCAGGACCAGCTTTCACAGTGCCTTGTTGACCCAGTCCATTCCATATCAACGCAGCGCAAATGATTATGGAGTCAGCACCAGCTTTCACACTGCCTTGTTGACCCAGTCCATTCCATATCAACGCAGCGCAAAATATTATGGAGTTAGCACCACCTTTCACAGTGCCTTGTTGACCCAGTCCATTCCATATCAACGCAGCGCAAATTATTACGGAGTCAGCACCAGCTTTCACAGTACCTTGTTGACCCAGTCCATTCCATGTGAACGCAGCCCACATTATTATGGAGTCAGCACCAGCTTTCACAGTGCCTTGTTGACCCAGTCCATTCCATGTCAACGCAGCGCAAATTATTATGGAGTCAGCACCAGCTTTCACAGTGCCTTGTTGACCCAGTCCATTCCATATCAACGCAGCGCAAATTATTATGGAGTCAGCACCAGCTTTCACAGTGCCTTGTTGACCCAGTCCATTCCATATCAACGCAGCGCAAATTATTATGGAGTCAGCACCAGCTTTCACAGTGCCTTGTTGACCCAGTCCATTCCATATCAATGCAGCGCAAATTATTATGGAGTCAGCACCAGCTTTCACAGTGCCTTGTTGACCCAGTCCATTCCATATCAACGCAGCCCACATTATTATGGAGTCAGCACCAGCTTTCACAGTGCCTTGTTGACCCAGTCCATTCCATGTCAACGCAGCCCACATTATTATGGAGTCAGCACCAACTTTCACAGTGCCTTGTTGACCCATTCCATTCCATGTCAACGCAGCCCACATTATTATGGAGTCAGCACCAGCTTTCACACTGCCTTGTTGACCCAGTCCATTCCATGTCAACGCAGCCCACATTATTATGGAGTCAGCACCAGCTTTCACCGTGCCTTGTTGACACAGTCTATTCCATGTGAACGCAGCCCACATTATTATGGAGTCAGCACCAGCTTTCACAGTGCCTTGTTGACCCAGTCCATTCCATATCAACGCAGCGCAAATTATTATGGAGTCAGCACCAGCTTTCACAGTGCCTTGTTTACCCAGTCCATTCCGTATCAATGCAGCGCAAATTATTATGGAGTCAGCACCAGCTTTCACAGTGCATTGTTGACCCAGTCCATTCCATATCAACGCAGCGCAAATTATTATGGAGTCAGCACCAGCTTTCACAGTGCCTTGTTGACCCAGTCCATTCCATATCAACGCAGCGCAAATTATTATGGAGTCAGCACCAGCTTTCACAGTGCCTTGTTTACCCAGTCCATTCCATATCAACGCAGCGCAAATTATTATGGAGTCAGCACCAGCTTTCACAGTGCCTTGTTTACCCAGTCCATTCCATATCAACGCAGCGCAAATTATTATGGAGTCAGCACCAGCTTTCACAGTGCCTTGTTGACCCAGTCCATTCCATATCAACGCAGCCCACATTATTATGGAGTCAGCACCAGCTTTCACAGTGCCTTGTTTACCCAGTCCATTCCATATCAACGCGGCGCAAATTATTATGGAGTCAGCACCAGCTTTCACAGTGCCTTGTTGACCCAGTCCATTCCATATCAACGCAGCGCAAATTATTATGGAGTCAGCACCAGCTTTCACAGTACCTTGTTGACCCAGTCCATTCCATGTAAACGGAGCCCACATTATTATGGAGTCAGCACCAGCTTTCACAGTGCCTTGTTGACCCAGTCCATTCCATGTCAACGCAGCGCAAATTATTATGGAGTCAGCACCAGCTTTCACAGTGCCTTGTTGACCCAGTGCATACCATATCAACGCAGCGCAAATTATTATGGAGTCAGCACCAGCTTTCACAGTACCTTGTTGACCCAGTCCATTCCATATCAACGCAGCGCAAATTATTATGGAGTCAGCACCAGCTTTCACAGTGCCTTGTTGACCCAGTCCATTCCATATCAACGCAGCGCAAATTATTATGGAGTCAGCACCAGCTTTCACAGTGCCTTGTTGACCCAGTCCATTCCATATCAACGCAGCGCAAATTATTATGGAGTCAGCACCAGCTTTCACAGTGCCTTGTTGACCCAGTCCATTCCATATCAATGCAGCGCAAATTATTATGGAGTCAGCACCAGCTTTCACAGTGCCTTGTTGACCCAGTCCATTCCATATCAACGCAGCCCACATTATTATGGAGTCAGCACCAGCTTTCACAGTGCCTTGTTGACCCAGTCCATTCCATATCAACGCAGCCCACATTATTATGGAGTCAGCACCAGCTTTCACAGTGCCTTGTTGACCCAGTCCATTCCATGTGAACGCAGCCCACATTATTATGGAGTCAGCACCAGCTTTCACACTGCCTTGTTGACCCAGTCCATTCCATGTCAACGCAGCCCACATTATTATGGAGTCAGCACCAGCTTTCACAGTGCCTTGTTGACCCAGTCCATACCATATCAACGCAGCGCAAATTATTATGGAGTCAGCACCAGCTTTCACAGTACCTTGTTGACCCAGTCCATTCCATATCAACGCAGCGCAAATGATTATGGAGTCAGCACCAGCTTTCACAGTGCCTTGTTGACCCAGTCCATTCCATATCAACGCAGCGCAAATTATTATGGAGTCAGCACCAGCTTTCGCAGTGCCTTGTTGACCCAGTCCATTCCATTACAACGCAGCGCAAATTATTATGGAGTCAGCACCAGCTTTCACAGTGCCTTGTTGACCCAGTCCATTCCGTATCAATGCAGCGCAAATTATTATGGAGTCAGCACCAGTTTCACAGTGCCTTGTTGACCCAGTCCATTCCATATCAACGCAGCCCACATTATTATGGAGTCAGCACCAGCTTTCACACTGCCTTGTTGACCCAGTCCATTCCATATCAACGCAGCCCACATTATTATGGAGTCAGCACCAGCTTTCACAGTGCCTTGTTGACCCAGTCCATTCCATGTGAACGCAGCCCACATTATTATGGAGTCAGCACCAGCTTTCACACTGCCTTGTTGACCCAGTCCATACCATATCAACGCTGCGCAAATTATTATGGAGTCAGCACCAGCTTTCACAGTGCCTTGTTGACCCAGTCCATACCATATCAACGCTGCGCAAATTATTATGGAGTCAGCACCAGCTTTCACAGTACCTTGTTGACCCAGTCCATTCCATATCAACGCAACGCAAATTATTATGGAGTCAGGACCACCTTTCACAGTGCCTTGTTGACCCAGTCCATTCCATATCAACGCAGCGCAAATGATTATGGAGTCAGCACCAGCTTTCACACTGCCTTGTTGACCCAGTCCATTCCATATCAACGCAGCGCAAATTATTATGGAGTTAGCACCAGCTTTCACAGTGCCTTGTTGACCCAGTCCATTCCATATCAACGCAGCGCAAATTATTACGGAGTCAGCACCAGCTTTCACAGTACCTTGTTGACCCAGTCCATTCCATGTGAACGCAGCCCACATTATTATGGAGTCAGCACCAGCTTTCACAGTGCCTTGTTGACCCAGTCCATTCCATGTCAACGCAGCGCAAATTATTATGGAGTCAGCACCAGCTTTCACAGTGCCTTGTTGACCCAGTCCATTCCATATCAACGCAGCGCAAATTATTATGGAGTCAGCACCAGCTTTCACAGTGCCTTGTTGACCCAGTCCATTCCATATCAACGCAGCGCAAATTATTATGGAGTCAGCACCAGCTTTCACATTGCCTTGTTGACCCAGTCCATTCCATATCAATGCAGCGCAAATTATTATGGAGTCAGCACCAGCTTTCACAGTGCCTTGTTGACCCAGTCCATTCCATATCAACGCAGCCCACATTATTATGGAGTCAGCACCAGCTTTCACAGTGCCTTGTTGACCCAGTCCATTCCATGTCAACGCAGCCCACATTATTATGGAGTCAGCACCAACTTTCACAGTGCCTTGTTGACCCATTCCATTCCATGTCAACGCAGCCCACATTATTATGGAGTCAGCACCAGCTTTCACACTGCCTTGTTGACCCAGTCCATTCCATGTCAACGCAGCCCACATTATTATGGAGTCAGCACCAGCTTTCACAGTGCCTTGTTGACCCAGTCCATTCCATGTGAACGCAGCCCACATTATTATGGAGTCAGCACCAGCTTTCACAGTGCCTTGTTGACCCAGTCCATTCCATATCAACGCAGCGCAAATTATTATGGAGTCAGCACCAGCTTTCACAGTGCCTTGTTTACCCAGTCCATTCCATATCAACGCAGCGCAAATTATTATGGAGTCAGCACCAGCTTTCACAGTGCCTTGTTGACCCAGTCCATTCCATATCAACGCAGCCCACATTATTATGGAGTCAGCACCAGCTTTCACACTGCCTTGTTGACCCAGTCCATTCCATATCAACGCAGCCCACATTATTATGGAGTCAGCACCAGCTTTCACAGTGCCTTGTTGACCCAGTCCATTCCATGTGAACGCAGCCCACATTATTATGGAGTCAGCACCAGCTTTCACACTGCCTTGTTGACCCAGTCCATACCATATCAACGCTGCGCAAATTATTATGGAGTCAGCACCAGCTTTCACAGTGCCTTGTTGACCCAGTCCATACCATATCAACGCTGCGCAAATTATTATGGAGTCAGCACCAGCTTTCACAGTACCTTGTTGACCCAGTCCATTCCATATCAACGCAACGCAAATTATTATGGAGTCAGGACCAGCTTTCACAGTGCCTTGTTGACCCAGTCCATTCCATATCAACGCAGCGCAAATGATTATGGAGTCAGCACCAGCTTTCACACTGCCTTGTTGACCCAGTCCATTCCATATCAACGCAGCGCAAATTATTATGTAGTTAGCACCAGCTTTCACAGTGCCTTGTTGACCCAGTCCATTCCATATCAACGCAGCGCAAATTATTACGGAGTCAGCACCAGCTTTCACAGTACCTTGTTGACCCAGTCCATTCCATGTGAACGCAGCCCACATTATTATGGAGTCAGCACCAGCTTTCACAGTGCCTTGTTGACCCAGTCCATTCCATGTCAACGCAGCGCAAATTATTATGGAGTCAGCACCAGCTTTCACAGTGCCTTGTTGACCCAGTCCATTCCATATCAACGCAGCGCAAATTATTATGGAGTCAGCACCAGCTTTCACAGTGCCTTGTTGACCCAGTCCATTCCATATCAACGCAGCGCAAATTATTATGGAGTCAGCACCAGCTTTCACAGTGCCTTGTTGACCCAGTCCATTCCATATCAATGCAGCGCAAATTATCATGGAGTCAGCACCAGCTTTCACAGTGCCTTGTTGACCCAGTCCATTCCATATCAACGCAGCCCACATTATTATGGAGTCAGCACCAGCTTTCACAGTGCCTTGTTGACCCAGTCCATTCCATGTCAACGCAGCCCACATTATTATGGAGTCAGCACCAACTTTCACAGTGCCTTGTTGACCCATTCCATTCCATGTCAACGCAGCCCACATTATTATGGAGTCAGCACCAGCTTTCACACTGCCTTGTTGACCCAGTCCATTCCATGTCAACGCAGCCCACATTATTATGGAGTCAGCACCAGCTTTCACAGTGCCTTGTTGACCCAGTCCATTCCATGTGAACGCAGCCCACATTATTATGGAGTCAGCACCAGCTTTCACAGTGCCTTGTTGACCCAGTCCATTCCATATCAACGCAGCGCAAATTATTATGGAGTCAGCACCAGCTTTCACAGTGCCTTGTTTACCCAGTCCATTCCATATCAACGCAGCGCAAATTATTATGGAGTCAGCACCAGCTTTCACAGTGCATTGTTGACCCAGTCCATTCCATATCAACGCAGCGCAAATTATTATGGAGTCAGCACCAGCATTCACAGTGCCTTGTTGACCCAGTCCATTCCATATCAACGCAGAGCAAATTATTATGGAGTCAGCACCAGCTTTCACATTGCCTTGTTTACCCAGTCCATTCCATATCAACGCAGCGCAAATTATTATGGAGTCAGCACCAGCTTTCACAGTGCCTTGTTTACCCAGTCCATTCCATATCAACGCAGCGCAAATTATTATGGAGTCAGCACCAGCTTTCACAGTGCCTTGTTGACCCAGTCCATTCCATATCAACGCAGCCCACATTATTATGGAGTCAGCACCAGCTTTCACAGTGCCTTGTTTACCCAGTCCATTCCACATCAACGCAGCGCAAATTATTATGGAGTCAGCACCAGCTTTCACAGTGCCTTGTTGACCCAGTCCATTCCATATCAACGCAGCGCAAATTATTATGGAGTCAGCACCAGCTTTCACAGTACCTTGTTGACCCAGTCCATTCCATGTGAACGGAGCCCACATTATTATGGAGTCAGCACCAGCTTTCACAGTGCCTTGTTGACCCAGTCCATTCCATGTCAACGCAGCGCAAATTATTATGGAGTCAGCACCAGCTTTCACAGTGCCTTGTTGACCCAGTGCATACCATATCAACGCAGCGCAAATTATTATGGAGTCAGCACCAGCTTTCACAGTACCTTGTTGACCCAGTCCATTCCATATCAACGCAGCGCAAATTATTATGGAGTCAGCACCAGCTTTCACAGTGCCTTGTTGACCCAGTCCATTCCATATCAATGCAGCGCAAATTATTATGGAGTCAGCACCAGCTTTCGCAGTGCCTTGTTGACCCAGTCCATTCCATATCAACGCAGCGCAAATTATTATGGAGTCAGCACCAGCTTTCACAGTGCCTTGTTGACCCAGTCCATTCCGTATCAATGCAGCGCAAATTATTATGGAGTCAGCACCAGCTTTCACAGTGCCTTGTTGACCCAGTCCATTCCATATCAACGCAGCCCACATTATTATGGAGTCAGCACCAGCTTTCACACTGCCTTGTTGACCCAGTCCATTCCATGTCAACGCAGCCCACATTATTATGGAGTCAGCACCAGCTTTCACAGTGCCTTGTTGACCCAGTCCATTCCATGTGAACGCAGCCCACATTATTATGGAGTCAGCACCAGCTTTCACAGTGCCTTGTTGACCCAGTCCATTCCATATCAACGCAGCGCAAATTATTATGGAGTCAGCACCAGCTTTCACAGTGCCTTGTTTACCCAGTCCATTCCATATCAACGCAGCGCAAATTATTATGGAGTCAGCACCAGCTTTCACAGTGCATTGTTGACCCAGTCCATTCCATATCAACGCAGCGCAAATTATTATGGAGTCAGCACCAGCTTTCACAGTGCCTTGTTGACCCAGTCCATTCCATATCAACGCAGCGCAAATTATTATGGAGTCAGCACCAGCTTTCACAGTGCCTTGTTTACCCAGTCCATTCCATATCAACGCAGCGCAAATTATTATGGAGTCAGCACCAGGTTTCACAGTGCCTTGTTGACCCAGTCCATTCCATATCAACGCAGCCCACATTATTATGGAGTCAGCACCAGCTTTCACAGTGCCTTGTTTACCCAGTCCATTCCATATCAACGCAGCGCAAATTATTATGGAGTCAGCACCAGCTTTCACAGTGCCTTGTTGACCCAGTCCATTCCATATCAACGCAGCGCAAATTATTATGGAGTCAGCACCAGCTTTCACAGTACCTTGTTGACCCAGTCCATTCCATGTGAACGGAGCCCACATTATTATGGAGTCAGCACCAGCTTTCACAGTGCCTTGTTGACCCAGTCCATTCCATGTCAACGCAGCGCAAATTATTATGGAGTCAGCACCAGCTTTCACAGTGCCTTGTTGACCCAGTGCATACCATATCAACGCAGCGCAAATTATTATGGAGTCAGCACCAGCTTTCACAGTACCTTGTTGACCCAGTCCATTCCATATCAACGCAGCGCAAATTATTATGGAGTCAGCACCAGCTTTCACAGTGCCTTGTTGACCCAGTCCATTCCATATCAACGCAGCGCAAATTATTATGGAGTCAGCACCACCTTTCACAGTGCCTTGTTTACCCAGTCCATTCCATATCAACGCAGCGCAAATTATTATGGAGTCAGCACCAGCTTTCACAGTGCCTTGTTGACCCAGTCCATTCCATATCAATGCAGCGCAAATTATTATGGAGTCAGCACCAGCTTTCACAGTGCCTTGTTGACCCAGTCCATTCCATATCAACGCAGCCCACATTATTATGGAGTCAGCACCAGCTTTCACAGTGCCTTGTTGACCCAGTCCATTCCATATCAACGCAGCGCAAATTATTATGGAGTCAGCACCAGCTTTCACAGTGCCTTGTTGACCCAGTCCATTCCATGTGAACGCAGCCCACATTATTATGGAGTCAGCACCAGCTTTCACACTGCCTTGTTGACCCAGTCCATTCCATGTCAACGCAGCCCACATTATTATGGAGTCAGCACCAGCTTTCACAGTGCCTTGTTGACCCAGTCCATTCCATATCAACGCAGCGCAAATTATTATGGAGTCAGCACCAGCTTTCACAGTGCCTTGTTGACCCAGTCCATTCCATATCAACGCAGCGCAAATTATTATGGAGTCAGCACCAGCTTTCACAGTGCCTTGTTTACCCAGTCCATTCCATATCAACGCAGCGCAAATTATTATGGAGTCAGCACCAGCTTTCACAGTGCCTTGTTGACCCAGTCCATTCCATATCAACGCAGCCCACATTATTATGGAGTCAGCACCAGCTTTCACAGTGCCTTGTTTACCCAGTCCATTCCATATCAACGCAGCGCAAATTATTATGGAGTCAGCACCAGCTTTCACAGTGCCTTGTTGACCCAGTCCATTCCATATCAACGCAGCGCAAATTATTATGGAGTCAGCACCAGCTTTCACAGTACCTTGTTGACCCAGTCCATTCCATGTGAACGGAGCCCACATTATTATGGAGTCAGCACCAGCTTTCACACTGCCTTGTTGACCCAGTCCATACCATATCAACGCTGCGCAAATTATTATGGAGTCAGCACCAGCTTTCACAGTGCCTTGTTGACCCAGTCCATTCCATATCAACGCAGCGCAAATTATTATGGATTCAGCACCAGCTTTCACAGTACCTTGTTGACCCAGTCCATTCCATGTGAACGGAGCCCACATTATTATGGAGTCAGCACCAGCTTTCACAGTGCCTTGTTGACCCAGTCCATTCCATGTCAACGCAGCGCAAATTATTATGGAGTCAGCACCAGCTTTCACAGTGCCTTGTTGACCCAGTGCATACCATATCAACGCAGCGCAAATTATTATGGAGTCAGCACCAGCTTTCACAGTACCTTGTTGACCCAGTCCATTCCATATCAACGCAGCGCAAATTATTATGGAGTCAGCACCAGCTTTCACAGTGCCTTGTTGACCCAGTCCATTCCATATCAACGCAGCGCAAATTATTATGGAGTCAGCACCAGCTTTCACAGTGCCTTGTTTACCCAGTCCATTCCATATCAACGCAGCGCAAATTATTATGGAGTCAGCACCAGCTTTCACAGTGCCTTGTTGACCCAGTCCATTCCATATCAATGCAGCGCAAATTATTATGGAGTCAGCACCAGCTTTCACAGTGCCTTGTTGACCCAGTCCATTCCATATCAACGCAGCCCACATTATTATGGAGTCAGCACCAGCTTTCACAGTGCCTTGTTGACCCAGTCCATTCCATATCAACGCAGCCCACATTATTATGGAGTCAGCACCAGCTTTCACAGTGCCTTGTTGACCCAGTCCATTCCATGTGAACGCAGCCCACATTATTATGGAGTCAGCACCAGCTTTCACACTGCCTTGTTGACCCAGTCCATTCCATGTCAACGCAGCCCACATTATTATGGAGTCAGCACCAGCTTTCACAGTGCCTTGTTGACCCAGTCCATTCCATATCAACGCAGCGCAAATTATTATGGAGTCAGCACCAGCTTTCACAGTGCCTTGTTGACCCAGTCCATTCCATATCAACGCAGCGCAAATTATTATGGAGTCAGCACCAGCTTTCACAGTGCCTTGTTTACCCACTCCATTCCATATCAACGCAGCGCAAATTATTATGGAGTCAGCACCAGCTTTCACAGTGCCTTGTTGACCCAGTCCATTCCATATCAACGCAGCGCAAATTATTATGGAGTCAGCACCAGCTTTCACAGTGCCTTGTTTACCCAGTCCATTCCATATCAACGCAGCGCAAATTATTATGGAGTCAGCACCAGCTTTCACAGTGCCTTGTTGACCCAGTCCATTCCATATCAACGCAGCGCAAATTATTATGGAGTCAGCACCAGCTTTCACAGTGCCTTGTTGACCCAGTCCATTCCATATCAACGCAGCGCAAATTATTATGGAGTCAGCACCAGCTTTCACAGTGCCTTGTTGACCCAGTCCATTCCATATCAACGCAGCCCACATTATTATGGAGTCAGCACCAGCTTTCACAGTGCCTTGTTTACCCAGTCCATTCCACATCAACGCAGCGCAAATTATTATGGAGTCAGCACCAGCTTTCACAGTGCCTTGTTGACCCAGTCCATTCCATATCAACGCAGCGCAAATTATTATGGAGTCAGCACCAGCTTTCACAGTACCTTGTTGACCCAGTCCATTCCATGTGAACGGAGCCCACATTATTATGGAGTCAGCACCAGCTTTCACAGTGCCTTGTTGACCCAGTCCATTCCATGTCAACGCAGTGCAAATTATTATGGAGTCAGCACCAGCTTTCACAGTGCCTTGTTGACCCAGTGCATACCATATCAACGCAGCGCAAATTATTATGGAGTCAGCACCAGCTTTCACAGTACCTTGTTGACCCAGTCCATTCCATATCAACGCAGCGCAAATTATTATGGAGTCAGCACCAGCTTTCACAGTGCCTTGTTGACCCAGTCCATTCCATATCAACGCAGCGCAAATTATTATGGAGTCAGCACCAGCTTTCACAGTGCCTTGTTGACCCAGTCCATTCCATATCAACGCAGCGCAAATTATTATGGAGTCAGCACCAGCTTTCACAGTGCCTTGTTGACCCAGTCCATTCCATATCAATGCAGCGCAAATTATTATGGAGTCAGCACCAGCTTTCACAGTGCCTTGTTGACCCAGTCCATTCCATATCAACGCAGCCCACATTATTATGGAGTCAGCACCAGCTTTCACAGTGCCTTGTTGACCCAGTCCATTCCATATCAACGCAGCCCACATTATTATGGAGTCAGCACCAGCTTTCACAGTGCCTTGTTGACCCAGTCCATTCCATGTGAACGCAGCCCACATTATTATGGAGTCAGCACCAGCTTTCACACTGCCTTGTTGACCCAGTCCATTCCATGTCAACGCAGCCCACATTATTATGGAGTCAGCACCAGCTTTCACAGTGCCTTGTTGACCCAGTCCATACCATATCAACGCAGCGCAAATTATTATGGAGTCAGCACCAGCTTTCACAGTACCTTGTTGACCCAGTCCATTCCATATCAACGCAGCGCAAATTATTATGGAGTCAGCACCAGCTTTCACAGTGCCTTGTTGACCCAGTCCATTCCATATCAACGCAGCGCAAATTATTATGGAGTCAGCACCAGCTTTCGCAGTGCCTTGTTGACCCAGTCCATTCCATATCAACGCAGCGCAAATTATTATGGAGTCAGCACCAGCTTTCACAGTGCCTTGTTGACCCAGTCCATTCCGTATCAATGCAGCGCAAATTATTATGGAGTCAGCACCAGCTTTCACAGTGCCTTGTTGACCCAGTCCATTCCATATCAACGCAGCCCACATTATTATGGAGTCAGCACCAGCTTTCACACTGCCTTGTTGACCCAGTCCATTCCATGTCAACGCAGCCCACATTATTATGGAGTCAGCACCAGCTTTCACAGTGCCTTGTTGACCCAGTCCATTCCATGTGAACGCAGCCCACATTATTATGGAGTCAGCACCAGCTTTCACACTGCCTTGTTGACCCAGTCCATTCCATATCAACGCAGCGCAAATTATTATGGAGTCAGCACCAGCTTTCACAGTGCCTTGTTTACCCAGTCCATTCCATATCAACGCAGCGCAAATTATTATGGAGTCAGCACCAGCTTTCACAGTGCATTGTTGACCCAGTCCATTCCATATCAACGCAGCGCAAATTATTATGGAGTCAGCACCAGCTTTCACAGTGCCTTGTTGACCCAGTCCATTCCATATCAACGCAGCGCAAATTATTATGGAGTCAGCACCAGCTTTCACAGTGCCTTGTTTACCCAGTCCATTCCATATCAACGCAGCGCAAATTATTATGGAGTCAGCACCAGCTTTCACAGTGCCTTGTTGACCCAGTCCATTCCATATCAACGCAGCACACATTATTATGGAGTCAGCACCAGCTTTCACAGTGCCTTGTTTACCCAGTCCATTCCATATCAACGCAGCGCAAATTATTATGGAGTCAGCACCAGCTTTCACAGTGCCTTGTTGACCCAGTGCATTCCATATCAACGCAGCGCAAATTATTATGGAGTCAGCACCAGCTTTCACAGTACCTTGTTGACCCAGTCCATTCCATGTGAACGGAGCCCACATTATTATGGAGTCAGCACCAGCTTTCACAGTGCCTTGTTGACCCAGTGCATACCATATCAACGCAGCGCAAATTATTATGGAGTCAGCACCAGCTTTCACAGTACCTTGTTGACCCAGTCCATTCCATATCAACGCAGCGCAAATTATTATTGAGTCAG
Organism: Schistocerca nitens; assembly: GCF_023898315.1. NCBI lineage: Eukaryota > Metazoa > Arthropoda > Insecta > Orthoptera > Acrididae > Schistocerca > Schistocerca nitens. Next base: position 58,610,131 of record NC_064621.1, read on the forward strand.
CACCAGCTTTCACAGTGCCTTGTTGACCCAGTCCATTCCATATCAACGCAGCGCAAATTATTATGGAGTCAGCACCAGCTTTCACAGTGCCTTGTTGACCCAGTCCATTCCATATCAACGCAGCGCAAATTATTATGGAGTCAGCACCACCTTTCACAGTGCCTTGTTGACCCAGTCCATTCCATATCAATGCAGCGCAAATTATTATGGAGTCAGCACCAGCTTTCACAGTGCCTTGTTGACCCAGTCCATTCCATATCAACGCAGCCCACATTATTATGGAGTCAGCACCAGCTTTCACAGTGCCTTGTTGACCCAGTCCATTCCATATCAACGCAGCCCACATTATTATGGAGTCAGCACCAGCTTTCACAGTGCCTTGTTGACCCAGTCCATTCCATGTGAACGCAGCCCACATTATTATGGAGTCAGCACCAGCTTTCACACTGCCTTGTTGACCCAGTCCATTCCATGTCAACGCAGCCCACATTATTATGGAGTCAGCACCAGCTTTCACAGTGCCTTGTTGACCCAGTCCATACCATATCAACGCAGCGCAAATTATTATGGAGTCAGCACCAGCTTTCACAGTACCTTGTTGACCCAGTCCATTCCATATCAACGCAGCGCAAATTATTATGGAGTCAGCACCAGCTTTCACAGTGCCTTGTTGACCCAGTCCATTCCATATCAACGCAGCGCAAATTATTATGGAGTCAGCACCAGCTTTCGCAGTGCCTTGTTGACCCAGTCCATTCCATATCAACGCAGCGCAAATTATTATGGAGTCAGCACCAGCTTTCACAGTGCCTTGTTGACCCAGTCCATTCCGTATCAATGCAGCGCAAATTATTATGGAGTCAGCACCAGCTTTCACAGTGCCTTGTTGACCCAGTCCATTCCATATCAACGCAGCCCACATTATTATGGAGTCAGCACCAGCTTTCACACTGCCTTGTTGACCCAGTCCATTCCATGTCAACGCAGCCCACATTATTATGGAGTCAGCACCAGCTTTCACAGTACCTTGTTGACCCAGTCCATTCCATGTGAACGCAGCCCACATTATTATGGAGTCAGCACCAGCTTTCACAGTGCCTTGTTGACCCAGTCCATTCCATATCAACGCAGCGCAAATTATTATGGAGTCAGCACCAGCTTTCACAGTGCCTTGTTTACCCAGTCCATTCCATATCAACGCAGCGCAAATTATTATGGAGTCAGCACCAGCTTTCACAGTGCATTGTTGACCCAGTCCATTCCATATCAACGCAGCGCAAATTATTATGGAGTCAGCACCAGCTTTCACAGTGCCTTGTTGACCCAGTCCATTCCATATCAACGCAGCGCAAATTATTATGGAGTCAGCACCAGCTTTCACAGTGCCTTGTTTACCCAGTTCATTCCATATCAACGCAGCGCAAATTATTATGGAGTCAGCACCAGCTTTCACAGTGCCTTGTTGACCCAGTCCATTCCATATCATCGCAGCCCACATTATTATGGAGTCAGCACCAGCTTTCACAGTGCCTTGTTTACCCAGTCCATTCCATATCAACGCAGCGCAAATTATTATGGAGTCAGCACCAGCTTTCACAGTGCCTTGTTGACCCAGTGCATTCCATATCAACGCAGCGCAAATTATTATGGAGTCAGCACCAGCTTTCACAGTACCTTGTTGACCCAGTCCATTCCATGTGAACGGAGCCCACATTATTATGGAGTCAGCACCAGCTTTCACAGTGCCTTGTTGACCCAGTCCATTCCATGTCAACGCAGCGCAAATTATTATGGAGTCAGCACCAGCTTTCACAGTGCCTTGTTGACCCAGTGCATACCATATCAACGCAGCGCAAATTATTATGGAGTCAGCACCAGCTTTCACAGTACCTTGTTGACCCAGTCCATTCCATATCAACGCAGCGCAAATTATTATGGAGTCAGCACCAGCTTTCACAGTGCCTTGTTGACCCAGTCCATTCCATATCAACGCAGCGCAAATTATTATGGAGTCAGCACCAGCTTTCACAGTGCCTTGTTTACCCAGTCCATTCCATATCAACGCAGCGCAAATTATTATGGAGTCAGCACCAGCTTTCACAGTGCCTTGTTGACCCAGTCCATTCCATATCAATGCAGCGCAAATTATTATGGAGTCAGCACCAGCTTTCACAGTGCCTTGTTGACCCAGTCCATTCCATATCAACGCAGCCCACATTATTATGGAGTCAGCACCAGCTTTCACAGTGCCTTGTTGACCCAGTCCATTCCATATCAACGCAGCCCACATTATTATGGAGTCAGCACCAGCTTTCACAGTGCCTTGTTGACCCAGTCCATTCCATGTGAACGCAGCCCACATTATTATGGAGTCAGCACCAGCTTTCACACTGCCTTGTTGACCCAGTCCATTCCATGTCAACGCAGCCCACATTATTATGGAGTCAGCACCAGCTTTCACAGTGCCTTGTTGACCCAGTCCATTCCCTATCAACGCAGCGCAAATTATTATGGAGTCAGCACCAGCTTTCACAGTGCCTTGTTGACCCAGTCCATTCCATATCAACGCAGCCCACATTATTATGGAGTCAGCACCAGCTTTCACAGTGCCTTGTTTACCCAGTCCATTCCATATCAACGCAGCGCAAATTATTATGGAGTCAGCACCAGCTTTCACAGTGCCTTGTTGACCCAGTCCATTCCATATCAACGCAGCCCACATTATTATGGAGTCAGCACCAGCTTTCACAGTGCCTTGTTTACCCAGTCCATTCCATATCAACGCAGCGCAAATTATTATGGAGTCAGCACCAGCTTTCACAGTGCCTTGTTGACCCAGTCCATTCCATATCAACGCAGCGCAAATTATTATGGAGTCAGCACCAGCTTTCACAGTACCTTGTTGACCCAGTCCATTCCATGTGAACGGAGCCCACATTATTATGGAGTCAGCACCAGCTTTCACAGTGCCTTGTTGACCCAGTCCATTCCATGTCAACGCAGCGCAAATTATTATGGAGTCAGCACCAGCTTTCACAGTGCCTTGTTGACCCAGTGCATGCCATATCAACGCAGCGCAAATTATTATGGAGTCAGCACCAGCTTTCACAGTACCTTGTTGACCCAGTCCATTCCATATCAACGCAGCGCAAATTATTATGGAGTCAGCACCAGCTTTCACAGTGCCTTGTTGACCCAGTCCATTCCATATCAACGCAGCGCAAATTATTATGGAGTCAGCACCAGCTTTCACAGTGCCTTGTTGACCCAGTCCATTCCATATCAACGCAGCGCAAATTATTATGGAGTCAGCACCAGCTTTCACAGTGCCTTGTTGACCCAGTCCATTCCATATCAATGCAGCGCAAATTATTATGGAGTCAGCACCAGCTTTCACAGTGCCTTGTTGACCCAGTCCATTCCATATCAACGCAGCCCACATTATTATGGAGTTAGCACCAGCTTTCACAGTGCCTTGTTGACCCAGTCCATTCCATATCAACGCAGCCCACATTATTATGGAGTCAGCACCAGCTTTCACAGTGCCTTGTTGACCCAGTCCATTCCATGTGAACGCAGCCCACATTATTATGGAGTCAGCACCAGCTTTCACAGTGCCTTGTTGACCCAGTCCATTCCATGTCAACGCAGCCCACATTATTATGGAGTCAGCACCAGCTTTCACAGTGCCTTGTTGACCCAGTCCATACCATATCAACGCAGCGCAAATTATTATGGAGTCAGCACCAGCTTTCACAGTACCTTGTTGACCCAGTCCATTCCATATCAACGCAGCGCAAATTATTATGGAGTCAGCACCAGCTTTCACAGTGCCTTGTTGACCCAGTCCATTCCATATCAACGCAGCGCAAATTATTATGGAGTCAGCACCAGCTTTCGCAGTGCCTTGTTGACCCAGTCCATTCCATATCAACGCAGCGCAAATTATTATGGAGTCAGCACCAGCTTTCACAGTGCCTTGTTGACCCAGTCCATTCCGTATCAATGCAGCGCAAATTATTATGGAGTCAGCACCAGCTTTCACAGTGCCTTGTTGACCCAGTCCATTCCATATCAACGCAGCCCACATTATTATGGAGTCAGCACCAGCTTTCACAGTGCCTTGTTGACCCAGTCCATTCCATATCAACGCAGCGCAAATTATTATGGAGTCAGCACCAGCTTTCACAGCGCCTTGTTGACCCAGTCCATTCCATGTGAACGCAGCCCACATTATTATGGAGTCAGCACCAGCTTTCACACTGCCTTGTTGACCCAGTCCATACCATATCAACGCTGCGCAAATTATTATGGAGTCAGCACCAGCTTTCACAGTGCCTTGTTGACCCAGTCCATACCATATCAACGCTGCGCAAATTATTATGGAGTCAGCACCAGCTTTCACAGTACCTTGTTGACCCAGTCCATTCCATATCAACGCAACGCAAATTATTATGGAGTCAGCACCAGCTTTCACAGTGCCTTGTTGACCCAGTCCATTCCATATCAACGCAGCGCAAATGATTATGGAGTCAGCACCAGCTTTCACACTGCCTTGTTGACCCAGTCCATTCCATATCAACGCAGCGCAAATTATTATGGAGTTAGCACCAGCTTTCACAGTGCCTTGTTGACCCAGTCCATTCCATATCAATGCAGCGCAAATTATTATGGAGTCAGCACCAGCTTTCACAGTGCCTTGTTGACCCAGTCCATTCCATATCAACGCAGCCCACATTATTATGGAGTCAGCACCAGCTTTCACAGTGCCTTGTTGACCCAGTCCATACCATATCAACGCAGCACAAATTATTATGGAGTCAGCACCAGCTTTCACAGTACCTTGTTGACCCAGTCCATTCCATATCAACGCAGCGCAAATTATTATGGAGTCAGCACCAGCTTTCACAGTGCCTTGTTGACCCAGTCCATTCCATATCAACGCAGCCCACATTATTATGGAGTCAGCACCAGCTTTCACAGTGCCTTGTTGACCCAGTCCATTCCATATCAACGCAGCGCAAATTATTATGGAGTCAGCACCAGCTTTCACAGTGCCTTGTTGACCCAGTCCATTCCATATCAACGCAGCGCATATTATTATGGAGTCAGCACCAGCTTTCACAGTGCCTTGTTGACCCAGTCCATTCCATATCAACGCAGCGCAAATTATTATGGAGTCAGCACCAGCTTTCACACTGCCTTGTTGACCCAGTCCATTCCATGTCAACGCAGCCCACATTATTATGGAGTCAGCACCAGCTTTCACAGTGCCTTGTTGACCCAGTCCATTCCATATCAACGCAGCGCAAATTATTATGGAGTCAGCACCAGCTTTCACAGTGCCTTGTTTACCCAGTCCATTCCATATCAACGCAGCGCATATTATTATGGAGTCAGCACCAGCTTTCACAGTGCCTTGTTGACCCAGTCCATTCCATATCAACGCAGCGCAAATTATTATGGAGTCACCACCAGCTTTCACAGTGCCTTGTTGACCCAGTCCATTCCATATCAACGCAGCGCAAATTATTATGGAGTTAGCACCAGCTTTCACAGTGCCTTGTTGACCCAGTCCATTCCATATCAACGCAGCGCAAATTATTATGGAGTCAGCACCAGCTTTCACAGTGCCTTGTTGACCCAGTCCATTCCATATCAACGCAGCACAAATTATTATGGAGTCAGCACCAGCTTTCACAGTGCCTTGTTGCCCAGTCCATTCCATATCAACGCAGCGCAAATTATTATGGAGTCAGCACCAGCTTTCACAGTGCCTTGTTTACCCAGTCCATTCCATATCAACGCAGCGCAAAGTATTATGGAGTCAGCACCAGCTTTCACAGTGCCTTGTTGACCCAGTCCATTCCATGTCAACGCAGCGCAAATTATTATGGAGTCTGCACCAGCTTTCACAGTGCCTTTTTGACCCAGTCCATTCCATTTCAACGCAGCGCAAATTATTATGGAGTCAGCACCAGCTTTCACAGTGCCTTGTTTACCCAGTCCATTCCATATCAACGCAGCGCAAATTATTATGGAGTCAGCACCAGCTTTCACAGTGCCTTGTTGACCCAGTCCATTCCATATCAACGCAGCGCAAATTATTATGGAGTCAGCACCAGCTTTCACAGTACCTTGTTGACCCAGTCCATTCCATGTGAACGCAGCCCACATTATTATGGAGTCAGCACCAGCTTTCACAGTGCCTTGTTGACCCAGTCCATTCCATGTCAACGCAGCGCAAATTATTATGGAGTCAGCACCAGCTTTCACAGTGCCTTGTTGACCCAGTCCATTCCATGTGAACGCAGCCCACATTATTATGGAGTCAGCACCAGCTTTCACAGTGCCTTGTTTACCCAGTCCATTCCATATCAACGCAGCGCAAATTATTATGGAGTCAGCACCAGCTTTCACAGTGCCTTGTTGACCCAGTCCATTCCATATCAATGCAGCGCAAATTATTATGGAGTCAGCACCAGCTTTCACAGTGCCTTGTTGACCCAGTCCATTCCATATCAACGCAGCCCACATTATTATGGAGTCAGCACCAGCTTTCACAGTGCCTTGTTGACCCAGTCCATTCCATGTCAACGCAGCCCACATTATTATGGAGTCAGCACCAGCTTTCACAGTGCCTTGTTGACCCATTCCATTCCATGTCAACGCAGCGCAAATTATTATGGAGTCAGCACCAGCTTTCACAGTGCCTTGTTGACCCAGTCCATTCCATATCAACGCAGCGCAAATTATTATGGAGTCACCACCAGCTTTCACAGTGCCTTGTTGACCCAGTCCATTCCATATCAACGCAGCGCAAATTATTATGGAGTTAGCACCAGCTTTCACAGTGCCTTGTTGACCCAGTCCATTCCATATCAACGCAGCGCAAATTATTATGGAGTCAGCACCAGCTTTCACAGTGCCTTGTTGACCCAGTCCATTCCATATCAACGCAGCACAAATTATTATGGAGTCAGCACCAGCTTTCACAGTGCCTTGTTGCCCAGTCCATTCCATATCAACGCAGCGCAAATTATTATGGAGTCAGCACCAGCTTTCACAGTGCCTTGTTTACCCAGTCCATTCCATATCAACGCAGCGCAAAGTATTATGGAGTCAGCACCAGCTTTCACAGTGCCTTGTTGACCCAGTCCATTCCATGTCAACGCAGCGCAAATTATTATGGAGTCTGCACCAGCTTTCACAGTGCCTTTTTGACCCAGTCCATTCCATTTCAACGCAGCGCAAATTATTATGGAGTCAGCACCAGCTTTCACAGTGCCTTGTTTACCCAGTCCATTCCATATCAACGCAGCGCAAATTATTATGGAGTCAGCACCAGCTTTCACAGTGCCTTGTTGACCCAGTCCATTCCATATCAACGCAGCGCAAATTATTATGGAGTCAGCACCAGCTTTCACAGTACCTTGTTGACCCAGTCCATTCCATGTGAACGCAGCCCACATTATTATGGAGTCAGCACCAGCTTTCACAGTGCCTTGTTGACCCAGTCCATTCCATGTCAACGCAGCGCAAATTATTATGGAGTCAGCACCAGCTTTCACAGTGCCTTGTTGACCCAGTCCATTCCATGTGAACGCAGCCCACATTATTATGGAGTCAGCACCAGCTTTCACAGTGCCTTGTTTACCCAGTCCATTCCATATCAACGCAGCGCAAATTATTATGGAGTCAGCACCAGCTTTCACAGTGCCTTGTTGACCCAGTCCATTCCATATCAATGCAGCGCAAATTATTATGGAGTCAGCACCAGCTTTCACAGTGCCTTGTTGACCCAGTCCATTCCATATCAACGCAGCCCACATTATTATGGAGTCAGCACCAGCTTTCACAGTGCCTTGTTGACCCAGTCCATTCCATGTCAACGCAGCCCACATTATTATGGAGTCAGCACCAGCTTTCACAGTGCCTTGTTGACCCATTCCATTCCATGTCAACGCAGCGCAAATTATTATGGAGTCAGCACCAGCTTTCACAGTGCCTTGTTGATCCAGTCCATTCCATGTCAACGCAGCCCACATTATTATGGAGTCAGCACCAGCTTTCACAGTGCCTTGTTGACCCAGTCCATTCCATGTGAACGCAGCCCACATTATTATGGAGTCAGCACCAGCTTTCACAGTGCCTTGTTGACCCAGTCCATTCCATATCAACGCAGCGCAAATTATTATGGAGTCAGCACCAGCTTTCACAGTGCCTTGTTTACCCAGTCCATTCCATATCAACGCAGCGCAAATTATTATGGAGTCAGCACCAGCTTTCACAGTGCATTGTTGACCCAGTCCATTCCATATCAACGCAGCGCAAATTATTATGGAGTCAGCACCAGCTTTCACAGTGCCTTGTTGACCCAGTCCATTCCATATCAACGCAGCGCAAATTATTATGGAGTCAGCACCAGCTTTCACAGTGCCTTGTTTACCCACTCCATTCCATATCAACGCAGCGCAAATTATTATGGAGTCAGCACCAGCTTTCACAGTGCCTTGTTGACCCAGTCCATTCCATATCAACGCAGCGCAAATTATTATGGAGTCAGCACCAGCTTTCACAGTGCCTTGTTGACCCAGTCCATTCCATATCAACGCAGCGCAAATTATTATGGAGTCAGCACCAGCTTTCACAGTGCCTTGTTGACCCAGTCCATTCCATATCAACGCAGCCCACATTATTATGGAGTCAGCACCAGCTTTCACAGTGCCTTGTTGACCCAGTCCATTCCATATCAACGCAGCCCACATTATTATGGAGTCAGCACCAGCTTTCACAGTGCCTTGTTGACCCAGTCCATTCCATATCAACGCAGCGCAAATTATTATGGAGTCAGCACCAGCTTTCACAGTGCCTTGTTGACCCAGTCCATTCCATATCAACGCAGCGCAAATTATTATGGAGTCAGCACCAGCTTTCACAGTGCCTTGTTGCCCAGTCCATTCCATATCAACGCAGCGCAAATTATTATGGAGTCAGCACCAGCTTTCACAGTGCCTTGTTTACCCAGTCCATTCCATATCAACGCAGCGCAAAGTATTATGGAGTCAGCACCAGCTTTCACAGTGCCTTGTTGACCCAGTCCATTCCATGTCAACGCAGCGCAAATTATTATGGAGTCTGCACCAGCTTTCACAGTGCCTTTTTGACCCAGTCCATTCCATATCAACGCAGCGCAAATTATTATGGAGTCAGCACCAGCTTTCACAGTGCCTTGTTTACCCAGTCCATTCCATATCAACGCAGCGCAAATTATTATGGAGTCAGCACCAGCTTTCACAGTGCCTTGTTGACCCAGTCCATTCCATATCAACGCAGCGCAAATTATTATGGAGTCAGCACCAGCTTTCACAGTACCTTGTTGACCCAGTCCATTCCATGTGAACGCAGCCCACATTATTATGGAGTCAGCACCAGCTTTCACAGTGCCTTGTTGACCCAGTCCATTCCATGTCAACGCAGCGCAAATTATTATGGAGTCAGCACCAGCTTTCACAGTGCCTTGTTGACCCAGTCCATTCCATGTGAACGCAGCCCACATTATTATGGAGTCAGCACCAGCTTTCACAGTGCCTTGTTGACCCAGTCCATTCCATATCAACGCAGCGCAAATTATTATGGAGTCAGCACCAGCTTTCACAGTGCCTTGTTGACCCAGTCCATTCCATATCAATGCAGCGCAAATTATTATGGAGTCAGCACCAGCTTTCACAGTGCCTTGTTGACCCAGTCCATTCCATATCAACGCAGCCCACATTATTATGGAGTCAGCACCAGCTTTCACAGTGCCTTGTTGACCCAGTCCATTCCATGTCAACGCAGCCCACATTATTATGGAGTCAGCACCAGCTTTCACAGTGCCTTGTTGACCCATTCCATTCCATGTCAACGCAGCCCACATTATTATGGAGTCAGCACCAGCTTTCACAGTGCCTTGTTGATCCAGTCCATTCCATGTCAACGCAGCCCACATTATTATGGAGTCAGCACCAGCTTTCACAGTGCCTTGTTGACCCAGTCCATTCCATGTGAACGCAGCCCACATTATTATGGAGTCAGCACCAGCTTTCACAGTGCCTTGTTGACCCAGTCCATTCCATATCAACGCAGCGCAAATTATTATGGAGTCAGCACCAGCTTTCACAGTGCCTTGTTTACCCAGTCCATTCCATATCAACGCAGCGCAAATTATTATGGAGTCAGCACCAGCTTTCACAGTGCATTGTTGACCCAGTCCATTCCATATCAACGCAGCGCAAATTATTATGGAGTCAGCACCAGCTTTCACAGTGCCTTGTTGACCCAGTCCATTCCATATCAACGCAGTGCAAATTATTATGGAGTCAGCACCAGCTTTCACAGTGCCTTGTTTACCCAGTCCATTCCATATCAACGCAGCGCAAATTATTATGGAGTCAGCACCAGCTTTCACAGTGCCTTGTTGACCCAGTCCATTCCATATCAACGCAGCGCAAATTATTATGGAGTCAGCACCAGCTTTCACAGTACCTTGTTGACCCAGTCCATTCCATGTGAACGCAGCCCACATTATTATGGAGTCAGCACCAGCTTTGACAGTGCCTTGTTGACCCAGTCCATTCCATGTCAACGCAGCGCAAATTATTATGGAGTCAGCACCAGCTTTCACAGTGCCTTGTTGACGCAGTGCATACCATATCAACGCAGCGCAAATTATTATGGAGTCAGCACCAGCTTTCACAGTACCTTGTTGACCCAGTCCATTCCATATCAACGCAGCGCAAATTATTATGGAGTCAGCACCAGCTTTCACAGTGCCTTGTTGACCCAGTCCATTCCATATCAACGCAGCGCAAATTATTATGGAGTCAGCACCAGCTTTCACAGTGCCTTGTTGACCCAGTCCATTCCATATCAACGCAGCGCAAATTATTATGGAGTCAGCACCAGCTTTCACAGTGCCTTGTTGACCCAGTCCATTCCATATCAACGCAGCCCACATTATTATGGAGTCAGCACCAGCTTTCACAGTGCCTTGTTGACCCAGTCCATTCCATATCAAAGCAGCCCACATTATTATGGAGTCAGCACCAGCTTTCACAGTGCCTTGTTGACCCAGTCCATTCCATATCAACGCAGCCCACATTATTATGGAGTCAGCACCAGCTTTCACAGTGCCTTGTTGACCCAGTCCATTCCATATCAACGCAGCCCACATTATTATGGAGTCAGCACCAGCTTTCACACTGCCTTGTTGACCCAGTCCATTCCATGTCAACGCAGCGCAAATTATTATGGAGTCAGCACCAGCTTTCACAGTGCCTTGTTGACCCAGTCCATACCATATCAACGCAGCGCATATTATTATGGAGTCAGCACCAGCTTTCACAGTACCTTGTTGACCCAGTCCATTCCATATCAACGCAGCGCAAATTATTATGGAGTCAGCACCAGCTTTCACAGTGCCTTGTTGACCCAGTCCATTCCATATCAACGCAGCGCAAATTATTATGGAGTCAGCACCAGCTTTCACAGTGCCTTGTTGACCCAGTCCATTCCATATCAACGCAGCGCAAATTATTATGGAGTCAGCACCAGCTTTCACAGTGCCTTGTTGACCCAGTCCATTCCGTATCAATGCAGCGCAAATTATTATGGAGTCAGCACCAGCTTTCACAGTGCCTTGTTGACCCAGTCCATTCCATATCAACGCAGCCCACATTATTATGGAGTCAGCACCAGCTTTCACAGTGCCTTGTTGACCCAGTCCATTCCATATCAACGCAGCCCACATTATTATGGAGTCAGCACCAGCTTTCACAGTGCCTTGTTGACCCAGTCCATTCCATGTGAACGCAGCCCACATTATTATGGAGTCAGCACCAGCTTTCACACTGCCTTGTTGACCCAGTCCATACCGTATCAACGCTGCGCAAATTATTATGGAGTCAGCACCAGCTTTCACAGTGCCTTGTTGACCCAGTCCATAACATATCAACGCTGCGCAAATTATTATGGAGTCAGCACCAGCTTTCACAGTACCTTGTTGACCCAGTCCATTCCATATCAACGCAACGCAAATTATTATGGAGTCAGGACCAGCTTTCACAGTGCCTTGTTGACCCAGTCCATTCCATATCAACGCAGCGCAAATGATTATGGAGTCAGCACCAGCTTTCACACTGCCTTGTTGACCCAGTCCATTCCATATGAACGCAGCGCAAATTATTATGGAGTTAGCACCAGCTTTCACAGTGCCTTGTTGACCCAGTCCATTCCATATCAATGCAGCGCAAATTATTATGGAGTCAGCACCAGCTTTCACAGTGCCTTGTTGACCCAGTCCATTCCATATCAACGCAGCCCACATTATTATGGAGTCAGCACCAGCTTTCACAGTGCCTTGTTGACCCAGTCCATTCCATATCAACGCAGCGCAAATTATTATGGAGTCAGCACCAGCTTTCACAGTACCTTGTTGACCCAGTCCATTCCATGTGAACGCAGCCCACATTATTATGGAGTCAGCACCAGCGTTCACAGTGCCTTGTTGACCCAGTCCATTCCATGTCAACGCAGCGCAAATTATTATGGAGTCAGCACCAGCTTTCACAGTGCCTTGTTGACCCAGTCCATACCATATCAACGCAGCGCAAATTATTATGGAGTCAGCAGCAGCTTTCACAGTACCTTGTTGACCCAGTCCATTCCATATCAACGCAGCGCAAATTATTATGGAGTCAGCACCAGCTTTCACAGTGCCTTGTTGACCCAGTCCATTCCATATCAACGCAGCCCACATTATTATGGAGTCAGCACCAGCTTTCACAGTGCCTTGTTGACCCAGTCCATTCCATATCAACGCAGCGCAAATTATTATGGAGTCAGCACCAGCTTTCACAGTGCCTTGTTGACCCAGTCCATTCCATATCAACGCAGCGCAAATTATTATGGAGTCAGCACCAGCTTTCACAGTGCCTTGTTGACCCAGTCCATTCCATATCAACGCAGCCCACATTATTATGGAGTCAGCACCAGCTTTCACAGTGCCTTGTTGACCCAGTCCATTCCATATCAACGCAGCCCACATTATTATGGAGTCAGCACCAGCTTTCACAGTGCCTTGTTGACCCAGTCCATTCCATGTGAACGCAGCCCACATTATTATGGAGTCAGCACCAGCTTTCACACTGCCTTGTTGACCCAGTCCATTCCATGTCAACGCAGCGCAAATTATTATGGAGTCAGCACCAGCTTTCACAGTGCCTTGTTGACCCAGTCCATACCATATCAACGCAGCGCAAATTATTATGGAGTCAGCACCAGCTTTCACAGTACCTTGGTGACCCAGTCCATTCCATATCAACGCAGCGCAAATTATTATGGAGTCAGCACCAGCTTTCACAGTGCCTTGTTGACCCAGTCCATTCCATATCAACGCAGCGCAAATTATTATGGAGTCAGCACCAGCTTTCACAGTGCCTTGTTGACCCAGTCCATTCCATATCAACGCAGCGCAAATTATTATGGAGTCACCACCAGCTTTCACAGTGCCTTGTTGACCCAGTCCATTCCATATCAACGCAGCGCAAATTATTATGGAGTCAGCACCAGCTTTCACAGTGCCTTGTTGACCCAGTCCATTCCATGTCAACGCAGCCCACATTATTATGGAGTCAGCACCAGCTTTCACAGTGCCTTGTTGACCCAGTCCATTCCATGTCAACGCAGCGCAAATTATTATGGAGTCAGCACCAGCTTTCACAGTGCCTTGTTGACCCAGTGCATTCCATGTCAACGCAGCCCACATTATTATGGAGTCAGCACCAGCTTTCACAGTGCCTTGTTGACAACTTATGTCCATGGCATCGTGGCATCTGTGTCACACTAAAAACCGACCGTCAGCTCTTACCAGTTGCAATCAGGACTCATCCCACCAGGCCACAGTTTTATCGTCTAGGATCCATCCGATGTGGTCCCGAGCCCAGGAAAGGCACTGCAGGTGTTGTGCTGTTGGAAAAGGCACTCGCGTCGGTCGTCTGCTGCCATAGCCCATTAAAGCCACATTTCGTTGCACTGTCCTGACAGATGTGTTCGTCGTACGTCCCACATCGATTCCTGCGGTTATTTGACGCCTTGTTGCTTGTCTGTTAATACTGACAGCTCTACGCGAACACCGCTGCTCTCGGTCAATATGTGAAGCCCGTCGCTCACTGCGTTGTCCACGGTGAGAGGTAACATACGAAATTTCGTATTCTCGGCACACTCTTGACACTGTGGATTTCCGAATATTGAATTCCCTAACGATTTACGAAATGATATGTCCCATGCGTCTTGCTCCAACTACCACTCCACATTCAGAATCTGTTAAATCCCGTCGTGAGGCCATAATCACCTGGGAAACCTTTTTACGTGAATCACCTGGATACGAATGACAGCTCCGCAAATGCACGGTTCTTTAATATATTGTGTACGCGATACTACCGCCAACTATACATGTGCATCTCGCTATCCAATGACTTTTGCCACAATCTTTTGATGCTTGCGAAAATCCTGTAGCACACACCTTACTAACTTACTAACTTAGCAGGAGGTATTGCCAAAACCAACACCGTAATGCTAGACTCGCTAGCCATAGACTCTATCACCGCGCTAGCATTCGTAAACTCTAATTGGATGGCGTTCTTTTCACGAAAAAAATTGAGAACTGACGTTAGTACACAACATTCATTTTGCGTAAGATAAGAGAAATTGGGACCAGTACAGAGGCATATGCCGCGTGGGATTAGCCGAGCGGTCTTGGGCGCTGCAGTCATGGACTGTGCGGCTGGTCCCGGCGGAGGTTCGAGTCCTCCCTCGGGCATGGGTGTGTGTATGTTTGTTCTTAGGATAGTTTAGGTTAAGTAGTGTGTAAGCTTAGAGACTGATGACCTTAGCAGTTAAGTCCCATAAGATATCACACACATTTGAACAGAGGCATATACACTCCTGGAAATGGAAAAAAGAACACATTGACACCGGTGTGTAAGACCCACCATACTTGCTCCGGACACTGCGAGAGGGCTGTACAAGCAATGATCACACGCACGGCACAGCGGACACACCAGGAACCGCAGTGTTGGCCGTCGAATGGCGCTAGCTGCGCAGCATTTGTGCACCGCCGCCGTCAGTGTCAGCCAGTTTGCCGTGGCATACGGAGCTCCATCGCAGGCTTTAACATTGGTAGCATGCCGCGACAGCGTGGACGTGAACCGTATGTGCAGTTGACGGACTTTGAGCGAGGGCGTATAGTGGGCATGCGGGAGGCCGGGTGGACGTACCGCCGAATTGCTCAACACGTGGGGCGTGAGGTCTCCACAGTACATCGATGTTGTCGCCAGTGGTCGGCGGAAGGTGCACGTGCCCGTCGACCTGGGACCGGACCGCAGCGACGCACGGATGCACGCCAAGACCGTAGGATCCTACGCAGTGCCGTAGGGGACCGCACCGCCACTTCCCAGCAAATTAGCGACACTGTTGCTCCTGGGGTATCGGCGAGGACTATTCGCAACCGTCTCCATGAAGCTGGGCTACGGTCCCGCACACCGTTAGGCCGTCTTCCGCTCACGCCCCAACATCGTGCAGCCCGCCTCCAGTGGTGTCGCGACGGGCGTGAATGGAGGGACGAATGGAGACGTGTCGTCTTCAGCGATGAGAGTCGCTTCTGCCTTGGTGCCAATGATGGTCGTATGCGTGTTTGGCGCCGTGCAGGTGAGCGCCACAATCAGGACTGCATACGACCGAGGCACACAGGGCCAACACCCGGCATCGTGGTGTGGGGAGCGATCTCCTACACTGGCTGTACACCACTGGTGATCGTCGAGGGGACACTGAATAGTGCACGGTACATCCAAACCGTCATCGAACCCATCGTTCTACCATTCCTAGACCGGCAAGGGAACTTGCTGTTCCAACAGGACAATGCACGTCCGCATGTATCGCGTGCCACCCAACGTGCTCTAGAAGGTGTAAGTCAACTACCCTGGCCAGCAAGATCTCCGGATCTGTCCCCCATTGAGCATGTTTGGGACTGGATGAAGCGTCGTCTCACGCGGTCTGCACGTCCAGCACGAACGCTGGTCCAACTGAGGCGCCAGGTGGAAATGGCATGGCAAGCCGTTCCACAGGACTACATCCAGCATCTCTACGATCGTCTCCATGGGAGAATAGCAGCCTGCATTGCTGCGAAAGGTGGATATACACTGTACTAGTGCCGACATTGTGCATGCTCTGTTGCCTGTGTCTATGTGCCTGTGGTTCTGTCAGTGTGATCATGTGATGTATCTGACCTCAGGAATGTGTCAATAAAGTTTCCCCTTCCTGGGACAATGAATTCACGGTGTTCTTATTTCAATTTCCAGGAGTGTAGATAGTCGTTTCCTTCTTCCCTCACTCAGTTTTTGCGAGTGGCACAAGGTACCATACGGCTGTTTTTGGAGAATGTATGTTTTAAAAATATTTCAGACAGCGCTCCCAGCTGGAATAAAAAATAGAGTCATAAGACAATAAACCTATCACAGAAGAATATATTTAAACAAATAAACTAAGTGTTGTTAATGTATGACGTCACGACAAGACTCATAAAGAGCTACGGAAAAAAATCTGAAGTATATGCACGTTCCCAACGACGTCTCGTCTACAACGTCGTCATAGAAAATGAAGCACAAATCGGCTAACACCAGAGTGAAGTTCAACGCCTGACGCTGCCGACAGGGTGAATGTGTGGATAGGACATCTTTCTTTCTTTCTCTTCACAGGTGGTAGATGTGACACTTCGTTTTGTTTGGAAGGTGTTCTTAATCCAAGGAAGTGATGCTTTCCTCTCAAAGCTCGCATTCTGCTCGGTAATTTTTTTTAGGGGTGTGGGGACATACATTTAAGAAAAAAATTGGAAATTTGTGGTGAGGACTATGGGACCAAACTACTAAGGTGATCGGTCCCTAGACTTGCGCACTACTTCATCTAACTTAAACTAACTTACGCTAAGGACAACACACATACCGATGCCCGAGGGAGTATTCGAACCTCCGACGGGGGGAGCCGCGCGAACCGTTAAAAGACGCCTGAGACGGCACGGCTAAATTTCAGATAGGTTGTGCGATAATTACACACACAGAAAACGATTCCAATACCTAAATACAATTAATTAATTAAATTTCGGAAATACATTTGTCTATGAAAATATCTAGGTGATTAAAATTGCAACATCATTTTCTGAAGAATGAACAGTTTCTTTGTTTCAGCTCATGTAAATCTGTGAGGATAAAAAAATGTGAAATAGTTTTCCTAAGCCCTTTGTGATACGCTAGATTCTATCTATGTTGTATTTCCATACACAACATTTATAAGTGAAACAGCATCTTGGTGCCGGCGGGAGTGGCCGAGCGGTTCTAGGCGCTTCTGGAACCGCGCGACCCCTACGGTCGCAGGTTCGAATCCTGCCTCGGGCATGGATGTGTGTGATGTCCTTAGGTTAGTTATGTTTAAGTAGTTCTAAGTTCTAGGGGACTGATGACCTTAGAAATTAAGTCCCATAGTGCCCAGAGCCATTTTTGCATCTTGGTCGGAAGTTGTTTCGAGTGGAAATAAAGCTTTATACTCATGGCGCACGCCTATCTTACGGTATACAACTACGCAGCCTGGTCAGAGACACCTGCCTGGCAGTATTTGCAGGTCAAATGCTGTTTCCGGCCACTGTGCTTTCAAATTCTATGACATTCCTCGAACTTTTTTTTTAATACAGGTTTCAACGTCAACATTAACGAACTCTGTAGCACTGTAGTTGTCTTCTCAAGAGCTATCGAATATAGTTATACAAAGTATACGGTTCCATTTAAAAAAACGTAGGTGTCCCTATATCTCAGTTGATACCAGCGTTAAAAACATTAACCAATCACGGAACAAAACGGGGATTACGTCATCTTACTTGACTCATCCTATATATTCATATAAAACACACACGATATACAGACGTACACACGCAAACATACATAAAAGGATATACGTATATACATACATATGTATATATGTACAGGGTGTTTCAAAAATGACCGGTATATTTGAAACGGCAATAAAAACTAAACGAGCAGCGATAGAAATACACCGTTTGTTGCAATATGCTTGGGACAACAGTACATTTTCAGGCAGACAAACTTTCGAAATTACAGTAGTTACAATTTTCAACAACAGATGGCGCTGCGGTCTGGGAAACACTATAGTACGATATTTTCCACATATCCACCATGCGTAGCAATAATATGGCGTAGTCTCTGAATGAAATTACCCGAAATCTTTGACAACGTGTCTGGCGGAATGGCTTCACATGCAGACGAGATGTACTGCTTCAGCTGTTCAATCGTTTCTGGATTCTGGCGGTACACATGGTCTTTCAAGTGTCCCCACAGAAAGAAGTCACAGGGGTTCATGTCTGGCGAATAGGGAGGCCAATCCACGCCGCCTCCTGTATGTTTCGGATAGCCCAAAGCAATCACACGATCATCGAAATATTCATTCAGGAAATTAAAGACGTCGGCCGTGCGATGTGGCCGGGCACCATCTTGCATAAACCACGAGGTGTTCGCAGTGTCGTCTAAGGCAGTTTGTACCGCCACAAATTCACGAAGAATGTTCAGATAGCGTGATGCAGTAATCGTTTCGGATCTGAAAAATGGGCCAATGATTCCTTTGGAAGAAATGGCGGCCCAGACCAGTACTTTTTGAGGATGCAGGGACGATGGGACTGCAACATGGGGCTTTTCGGTTCCCCATATGCGCCAGTTCTGTTTATTGACGAAGCCGTCCGGGTAAAAATAAACTTCGTCAGTAAACCAAATGCTGCCCACATGCATATCGCCGTCATCAATCCTGTGCACTATATCGTTAGCGAATGTCTCTCGTGCAGCAATGGTAGCGGCGCTGAGGGGTTGCCGCGTTTGAATTTTGTTTGGCTAGAGGTGTAAACTCTGGCGCATGAGACGATACGTGGACGTTGGCGTCATTTGGACCGCAGCTGCAACACGGCGAACGGAAACCCGAGGCCGCTATTGGATCACCTGCTGCACTAGCTGCGCGTTGCCCTTTGTGGTTGCCGTACGCGGTCGCCCTGCCTTTCCAGCACGTTCATCCGTCACGTTCCCAGTCCGTTGAGATTTTTCAAACAGATCCTTTATTGTATCGCTTTTCGGTCCTTTGGTTACATTAAACCTCCGTTGAAAACTTCGTCTTGTTGCAACAACACTGTGTTCTAGGCGGTGGAATTCCAACACCAGAAAAATCCTCTGTTCTAAGGAATAAACCATGTCGTCTACAGCACACTTGCACGTTGTGAACAGCACACGCTTACAGCAGAAAGACGACGTACAGAATGGCGCACCCACAGACTGCGTTGTCTTCTATATCTTTCACATCACTTGCAGCGCCATCTGTTGTTGAAAATTGTAACTACTGTAATTTCGAAAGTTTGTCCGCCTGAAAATGTACTGTTGTCCCAAGCATATTGCAACAAACGGTGTATTTCTACCGCTGCTCGTTTAGTTTTTATTGCCGTTTCAAATATACCGGTCATTTTTGAAACACCCTGTATGTATAAATATAACGATATTCACTGCTAACCAATCAGCATTACACTGAAGAGCTAAAGAAACCGATTGCCTAATATCGTGTTGGGCCCCGGCGAGCACGCAGAAGTGCCGCAACACGACGTGGCGTGGACTTGACTAATGTCTGGAATAGTACTGGAGGGAACTGACACCATGAATCGTGCATGGCTGTCCATAAATCCGTAACAGTATGAGGGGGGTGGAGATCTCTTCTGAACAGAACGTTGCAAGGCATCCCAGATATGCTCAATAGTGTCCATGTCTGGAGAGTTTGGAGGCCAGAGGAAATGGTTAAACTGAGAAGAGTGTTCTTGGAGCCAATCTGTAGCAATTCTTGACGTGTGGAGCGTCGCACTGTCCTGCTAGAATTACCCAAGTCAGTCGGAATGTACAATGGACATGCATGGATGCAGGTGATAAGACAGGATGCTAACGTACATGTCACCTGTCAGTCTTATCTAGATGTATCAGGGCTCCCATATCACTCCAACTGCACACGCCCCACACCATTACAGAGCCTCCACCAGTTTGAACAGTCCCATGCTGACATGCAGGGCCCCTGGATTCATGAGATTGTCTCCATACCTCGTACTCGTCCATCCGCTCGATACAATTTGAAACGAGACTCGTCCGACCAGGCAACATGTTTCCAGTCCTCAACAGTCCAATGTCGGTGTTGACGGGCCCAGGCGAGGTGTAAAGCTTTGTATCGTGAAGTCATCAAAGGTACACGAGTGGGCCTTAGGCTCCAAAAGCCCATATCGATGATGTTTCCTTGAATGGTTCGCACGCTGACACTTGTTGATGGCCTACCATTGAATCTACAGCAGTTTGCGGAAGGGTTGCACTTCCGTCATGTTGAACGATTCTCTTTAGTCGTCGTTTGTTTTGTTCTTGCAGGATCTTTTTCTGACCACAGCGATGTCGGAGATTTGATGTTTTGCCGGATTCCTAATATTTACAGTACACTTGTGAAATTGGTCGTACGGGAAAATCCCCACTTAATCGCTACCTCGGAGATGCTGTGTTGCATCGCTCTTGCGCCAACTATAATACCGGCCGGCCGGAGTGACCGTGCGGTTCTAGGCGCTACAGTCTGGAGCCGAGCGACCGCTACGGTCGCAGGTTCGAATCCTGCCTCGGGCATGGATGTGTGTGATGTCCTTAGGTTGGTTAGGTTTAGTTAGTTCGAAGTTCTAGGCGACTGATGACCTCAGAAGTTAAGTCGCATAGTGCTCAGAGCCATTTGAACTATAATGCCGCTTTCAAACTCACTTAAATCTTGATAACCTACAATTGCAGCAGCAGTAACTGATCTAACAACTGCGCCAGTCATCTGTAGTCCTTTATAGGCGTTTCCAACCGCAGTGCTGTATTCTGCCGGTTTACATATCTCTGTATTTGAACACGCATGCCTATATCAGTTACTTTGGCGCCTCAGTGTAGTAGACAACTAGCTACCTGTCCCAGATTCGCTTAGGGTAGCACCAAAAACACACAGCCGTCTCAATACAATCCACCATCGTGGCTTCTATTTGGCTACTGGCGCCTTGTACACTAGACCGTTTGAGAGTCTGTACGCAGAAGCTGCGGAACTACAGCTGTCACATTGCCGTGATTTTCTCCTCTGCAGATACGCATTCCTTTTGTCTGCCAAGCCTGGCCACCCATCCTATGCCTCCTTCTTCTGTGACTCCTTTGATCGCCAGTATGACACGTGTCCCTCTTCTCTGTTACCTCCTGGGGTTCGCTTTCGGCTATTGCTCCGGCAGCTTAACTTTATGCTACCTGCCACATTGCCGATTTGTGTGAACCCTCCTCCACCTTGGCTTCGTGCGGCGGCCCGTGTTCACCCTGTACTTTATTCGCTTCCTAAGGACACTACTCCGCACTCACTCTATCGCCGTAAGTTTCTCGACATTCGCTCTGAATTTCGCGATAGTACCTTTGTGTACACTGATGCTCTCGGACCGACCGTGGTGTTGGGTACGCCTTTGTCGTTGGCACCGACGATTTTCGGTATGGGCTTCCGCAACATTGCCCAGTATCCACAGTAGAGTTCTTTGCCCCGTAACAGGTCACGCAGTACATCCGGCGACACAGGCTTTTGAATAACGGCAGCCGGCCGCGGTGGTCTCGCGGTTCTAGGCGCGCAGTCCGGAACCGTGCGACTGCTACGGTCGCAGGTTCGAATCCTGCCTCGGGCATGGATGTGTGTGATGTCCTTAGTTAGGTTTAAGTAGTTCTAAGTTCTAGGGGACTAATGACCACAGTAGTTGAGTCCCATAGTGCTCAGAGCCATTTGAACCATTTTTTGAATAACGTCATCTGCTCCGACTCTCTCAGTGGCCTTCAGAGTCTCTGCGTGTTGAGCACAGTCAATAGGTTAGTGCAATGGGTCCAAGGAAACTTCCACTTGCTCTCTCCTGAGGGAGCCACTGATGTTTATGTGGCTTCCTGGCTACGTCAGCCTGACAGGAAACAGGCTGCTGTCACTGCTGCCAAGGCTGCAGTCCTCCTACCTCGGCCTGCGAGTTCTTCCATTCCTTCTGATGATCTCCGTGTTTCTGCCTGTCAGCAGGCGGTGTTACCTTGGCTTTACCACTGTCTTGTCTTCATGGGGACAAGCTTTGCCCTCTCGCAGCGAGGAGATCATTTTCGCTAGGTTGCGTACTGGGTTCTGTCGTTTTAGCCATCGCCATCTGATAAGTGGTGATCTCCCACCAGTTTGTGTTCATTGTCCTCAACCTTTGACGGTTCGCCGTTTCCTATGGAATGCCCCTTTTTTAACCACCTACGTTCTAATTTGTGTTTGCCGTCTGAGTTATCGGCAGTTTTAGCGAACGACGCACGGGCTGTCGACCGCGTTTTGCTTTTTATCCGTCGTAGCAATATGGCGATGGAAATTTAATATTTAATTCAAACCTCAGTTGTCTTTATGACGTATTTTATGGCCCTTTCTTCAAGAGAAAGTCCCGGTTTTTAGCTGTCTTTCCTCGGTCGATTGGGCTTAACGTATAGTCGCTATTAACTCTTTTTTCGTCTTCGTGTTCTACGGTTCTGACATGGGTGCGTATGACCTTAATTGGTTTTGCACACTAAAACAAAACAAAATAAAACAAAAGCAGTCTTCGAAAAATTACAGAAATGAATGAAGCGTTACACAACTTGCTGTTAGCCTATAAACTCAAGTTACCATGACAAAAATAATACACAATCTGACGTATTTGATGTATTTTTATACCGGGTGATCAAAAAGTCAGTATAAATTTGAATACTGAATAAATCACGGAATAATGTAGATAGAGAGGTACAAATTGACACGCATGCTTGGAATGAAATGGGGTTTTATTAGAACCAAAAAAATAGAAAAGTTAAAAAAAAATGTCCGACAAATGGCACTTCATCTGATCAGAATAGCAATAATTAGCATAACAAAGTAAGACAAAGCAAAGACGATGTTCTTTACAGGAAATGCTCAACCTGTCCACCACCATTCCTCAACAATAGCTGTAGTCGAAGAATAACGTTGTGAACAGCACTGTAAAGCTTGTCCGGAGTTACGGCGAGGCATTGGCGTCGGATGTTGTCTTTCAGCATCCCTAGAGATGTCAGTCGATCACGATACACTTGCAACTTCAGGTAACCCCAAAGCCAATAATCGCACGGACTGAGGTCTGGGGACCTGGGAGGCCAAGCATGACGAAAGTGGCGGCTGAGCACACGGTTTCTAATTAAACCCCATGTCATTCCAAGATGTGTGTCAATTTTTACCTCTCTATCTACATTATTCCGTGGTTTATTAAGTTTTCAAATTTATACTGACTTTTTGATCACCCGGTATACATAGTGCCCCAGGAGGAATGGTCAGTATTCAGGGGTATGACAGGACCGATCATTTGAAGCAAAAAAGTCTACCAAACATGTGATCTAAAATGCATATCTTATGAGCTGTGGGCACTTCTTCCTCTTCTATTTCGATTCTGTGAAACAAATCATGGCCGCAGCACCGCCATTCTCAGATTCGTCACGCTCTTACGACAGGAAGGCAGGAAGCCAGTACTGTGACGCCTTGATTTCTAATGCATGCACCTCTCAACATTGGACTCGTACTCGCTCCATTTCTGATCTCTACTCTCTCTATGCTTCTGTAAGACCCCTAATTGCTCTTATCTTCGTTGTCCTTACGCAATATGTAGTTGGTATCGGTAGACACCGTCTGTTACCTGTCATAAATGCAGGTTTGCTAAATTTTTTCAAGTCTCAAGCTTTTATTTACAAAACGAACATTGTCTGATTGCTGCGGATGATGGCCATGGGAACAAACTTGTTTCTCAATAGTGTTTCGCTTAAACAACTTCATTTTACCCTTCAGCGATTCTCAGATGCCAGTTGAATGAATTCACGGAGAATTTCCGTAATACTCGTGTCTTGATCGAAGGTAACAGTAATTAAACTAGAGCGTGCCTCTGAATTGTTTTGATACCTTCCTTTAATCTAATATGGTGCGGGTCGTAAACACTCAAAACAGTACTCAGTAATGGTTGTACAAATGTTCTGTACATGGAGTCCTTTATACAACAGTTGTACTTTCCTTGAATTCATCCTACAAACCAAGGCTGCCAAATCGCCTTTACATCAACCTACATTACATTCTCTTTTCATTAAATGTCGCTTTACAACATTACACTTAGACATTTAATCAGCGTAACATTACACCATTAATACTATATTCGAACATAGAGAATTGTTTTTCCCACTCATCAGCATTATCTTACATCTTATTACATTTAGAGCAAAACTGCCATTCATCACACTGTACTTACATGGAAAGTGCGTGATCTGGAACGCTCGGAACGGCTCGAAAAAGTACTTAAAACACAAACTGCTCATCCAAAAGATGGTGGCATGAGCCACCCCACGCAAAACTGCGCGTTTTACCACGAGAGACATGTGAATAATTACCTATTCATGCCTAAGAGAGGAATTTTGGTACTGTGCAGAAACAAAGTAAGAATATAATAGGACCAAAAACACACATATTTGAACGTCGTGTATTATCGCTATATCTCGCTCTGCTTCACATAACTACGCTATCCGCCTAGCAAACTACAAGACTACGATGTGAGAAACTACATAAGATTACACGATCGTCATTTCATCATCAGGCTCACTCTGTGCTACATAATCAAATTTCTACACCGAAGTACAAGCTTACATTAGAATGCAGGTTATGACATTCAGATACCGCTATCATCGTTTGAAAATATAGCTAGTGTGGTATTTTATATTTCCTACTTCAATAACCTAGAAATAGTAGAATAGCAGGGATTCAAGAAAAACAGGAACGAACACAATAGACGCTATTTTCGCTCTAAGATTGAGCAGAAATACATGCTGTTTAACCCACCTACTTGTATTTTGTTGACTTATCAAAAGCCTTCGGTGGGATTAAATAAATGGACATTATTCAAACCTTAATCGACAAGAGGGTACCAATGGGTTTGATGAAATTCGTGTGTTGCAAAAAGTTACGGCCAAACTTTCAGGAAACATTCCTCACACACAAATAAAGAAAAGATGTTACGTGGACATGTGTCCGGAAACGCTTAATTTCCATGTTCGAGCTCATTTTAATTTCGTCGGTATATACTGTACTTCCTCGATTCACCGTCAGTTGGCCCATTTGAAGGAAGGTAATGTTGACTTCGGTGCTTGTGTTGACATGCGACTCATTGCTCTACAGTACTAGCATCAAGCACATTGTTGGTGATGTCTTGATTGGGCCCCATGTTCTTCCACCTACGCTCAATGGAGCACGTTATCATGATTTCATACGGGATACTCTACCTGTGCTGCTAGAACATGTGCCTTTACAAGTACGACACAACATGTGGTTCATGCACGATGGAGCTCCTGCACATTTCAGTTGAAGTGTTCGTACGCTTCTCAACAACAGATTCGGTCACCGATGGATTGGTAGAGGCGGACCAATTCCATGGCCTCCACGCTCTCCTGACCTCATCCCTCTTGACTTTCGTTTACGGGGGCATTTGAAAGCTCTTGTCTGCGCAACCCCGGTACCAAATGTAGAGACTCTTCGTGCTCGTATTGTGGACGGCTGTGATACAATACGCCATTCTCCAGGGCTGCATCAGCGCATTGGGGATTCCATGCGACGGAGGGTGGATGAATGTATCCTCGCTAACGGAGGACATTTTGAACATTTCCTGCAACAAAGTGAAGTCACGCTGGTACGTTCTGGTGCTGTGTGTTTCCATTCCATGATTAATGTGATTTGAAGATAAGTAATAAAATGAGCTCTAACATGGAAAGTAAGCGTTTCCGGACACATGTCCACATAACATCTTTTCTTTATTTGTGTGTGAGAATGTTTCCTGGAAGTTTGGCAGTACCTTTTTGTAACGCCCTGTATATGTAATAAAACGAGAACTAAGACACCCAAAGGATTGAAAGACGCAATCGTAACAGACTAGCGAATCTGGCAATGTTTTGTAGTTGGTAAATATATAGTCTAAGACCAAAAAGAATACGCAACACGAATATGACAGTAATCGGTAGATTCCATGTACATGTACAGAGGAAAAA
Source organism: Schistocerca nitens (assembly GCF_023898315.1). NCBI lineage: Eukaryota > Metazoa > Arthropoda > Insecta > Orthoptera > Acrididae > Schistocerca > Schistocerca nitens. The sequence continues at coordinate 58,636,374 of NC_064621.1, forward strand.
ATGATTACAGTTTCAGAAAAATGGGATGATTTATTCAAGACAAAGAACTACACCGATTGAGCAAGTCAATAACATGTTGGGCCACCTCTGGCGCTTATGCTAGCAGCTATTCGACTTAGCACTGATCGACAGGGTTGTTTGTTCTCCTCCTGACCGATATCGTGCTAAATTCTATACAATTGGTGCGTTGAGTTGTCAAAATCCCGAGCTGGTTGCAGTCACTGCCCATGATGCTCCAAACTTCTCAGTTGGGGAGAGATCTGGTGAGCTTGCTGGGCAGTTCAAGGGTTCGCAAGCATGAAGACAAGCGGTAGGAACTCTCGCTGTGTACGGGCGGACGTTATCTTGCTGAAATGTAATCACAGGATGGTTTGCCATGAGGAACAACAAAATGGGGCGTAGAATATCATTGAGGTACTGCTATGAAACGAAATGGAACCCCAGAGCATCACTCCCGGTAGTTGAGCAGTATGGCGGGCGAATGTCAGGTCGGCAAGCCCACGATGTCCTGGGCGTCTCCAGACATGTCTTCGACCTCAGTGGCTGAAGTAGAATTGTCTTCATTGATGAGCCCCGCTTCAAGTTGAGTCTCGATTACCAGGCTGCCTCTTGCTGCCCAAACCCTGCCTTAGCCAGCATGGTCGTCGGATCTCTCCCCAATTGAGATCGTTTGGAGTGTTATGGTTCGTGGAACTCTTTCTCTTAAATAAATAAAGCAATTTTTTTGAAACTGTAACCATTTATTTGTCTGTACGTGTACATCACATCTACCGACTTCCGCCTCATTCCGATAATTCCTTTGTGGTGCGTCGTTTTTTTCGTCTTGGGGTGTATATAGGAATTCGATACACGTCATAATCTATTCCCCCCACCCTCTCCCCTTCTGAACATCTCCGCTGTCCCTCTCTCTCTTTGTGCATCTTCTCCTCTTCCTCCACCCTCTCTCTGTCCTCTCTTCCTTCTACCTCCCTGTCAGTCTCCTCTGTCTCCTTCTCTCTGGCCTTCAGCTTTGTTTATTCTTATTACAAACTAAAAACGAAAACATGATTGGGAATTGAAATCGCTTAAACTGAATGAGTAAATCGGTTATCAAAAGATCTTGCAGAGAATCCGAGAAAATTATGGTTCTACGTAAAATGGCTGAGCCGGTCTAAGGCTTCCCTCCAGTCACTTGTTGACCAGTCTAGTATGGCAGTTGAGGACAGCAAAACGAAAGCAGAAATTTTAAATTTCACTTTCAAGAAATCAATTATGCAGGAGACTCGTACAGACATACCGTCATTTGACCATCGAACAGACTCGTGTGTGCACGACGTAGTAATAAGAGTCTGCCGCGCGGGATTAGCCGCCACAGTTCTGCTTGGGACGCGACAGTGACCGGACGTGTCGGTACTTCCGCATAGTCGTAGCGCCGCAAGTCGGGGTTATAGAAATTCTTGAATTGTGACCTGTGACATTCTTCACTACCGTCGTACACAAGCTTCTTAATTCACTCACAGCGGTCTCGGCCGCTCATGTAGTGCAGTTATGGCTCCCAGTGTACCACGTAAGAATATCCTGTGTTTTGCATTTGAGAAATCTTCCAGGAATGTGCAACCGAGTTCTCTAGAAATCCATGACTGGATAGTAGATATTATTGGCATCACATCCGACCAGGTCCACACAGCATATTATGACATGGCGGAATACTGTTTCTTTGTGAAGTTTTTAGACCAGATACACCTGGAGAAAATTTTGGTGAATACTGGTGGAAAAGCAGACTTCCGACATAGTGATCAGTCGGTGAGTACAGTTTGAATAACTAACGCTGACATTGACTATAAACAAGTGCGAGTGTTCAATTTGCCACCTGAGGTTGAGAATTGTTTTCTTAGAGATGTCCTCGCCAAATACGGTCACATCCGACAGATTAGAAACGGAAAATGGTCGAGCCGTCACAAACTCCAATGTTACAGTGGGGATCGCTCAGCTGACATTTCCGTAAAGTCGATATCCCATCCTATATAATGGTTTGTGGTTGTAAAGCTCATGTCATTTACGATGGACAAGTAGGCACTTGCTTTATCTGGAACACGAGTGGCCATTTACGAGATGGTTGCCCACAGCGCTTTGTCGTACTTCGAAACAATCTGCAACAACGACAGAGATTAACATTGGGTGATGTCCTAACTCAAAATCAGACGCCTTCTGTGATTGACTCCCAACCAAGTGCATCTGTGTCAGAGGACACGGCACCTTCCCACCCTTACCTCAGAAACCCGCGGCCAGTCACCCCTTAGCAGCCGATGTTGCATTATCTGTCGGTAACAAACGACGCCGTACAAGTGACGGAATTGGCTCCGGTGACCAGGTCGTGAGAAATCAAACTGATGACGCGGAGTCACGGGCCTCCACACAGGACACGCATATGTCGGATGGCTCAGTTACGACCCGCCAAATTCACATTGAAACTCCCGACACAGAAACTGTCAATACGAGTGCAGTCGAGTGTTTACAGCAGTCTGTTCCGATGCCGCTTCTCGACTCGCCACAGGTGGTCAACACACAAGAGGCTGCAGTCAGTCAACTGCAAGTCGCAAACACAGAGGATGATGCACGCGGTGTAGAGCATAACATAAACACCGGCCACCTCGGACCTGTTACCAAACAACGCGAGGAACCGGAAAGCTGTATACAAACAGCCAGTGCGGCTCCAAACAAACACAGTGAGCCTACTGAAGCCGCGTCTTCGGACATGCCGACACCCGTTCCGAAGCAAGGACTTTCACATACTGCTTACAGCCACGACTCACCGACTCCGCTTTCTACTATGACACTTCGGACGAATGTGCGACGGCAAAATAAAGTTAAACCAAATGACTCCGTGGCTGGAAGTAAGTCAAAAAGTAAAGTCAGCGCAAAACCTGAGGATGTAGATTCGAAGTCCGACGGTGAGATGGACTGGGCTTCCTACGCTTCCCAACACCCACACGTCTCTGACGATCATGAGTCAAGTTTATAAGTTTCTGTCCCTGAACATTAATAGAGTTAGGACAGATTTAAAATTAGCAATGCTACGGCAGTTTATCTATGAGTCCGAAGCTGATATATTCTGTTACAGGAAGTGTCTACCTTAAGTTTCCATGTATCAGCATTTGCTACAATCGTAAACACCGCGGCGGACGGGGGTACATGTACGGCCATTCTATCGCGAGACGGAATCCCAGTGAGCAATATCGAAATGATGGACTCCGGTAGAGGCATAGCTTGCCAAATTTTTGACGTCACCCTCGTCAATATCTATGCTCTATCTGGAACGACCCTAAAATCAGAAGAGCTAACTTCTTTAAACAAGACATCACATACTTGTTACGTCGCAACCCAACCCAGTTGATAATTACTGGTGATTTTAACTGTGTGATCCACAGGAAAGATCAATCTCCAAACTTCAATTACTGTAGGGAACTACATGATCTGGTGCGTCACCTGCAGCTGAAGGATGCGTGGGAAGTAAAATTTCCTACCCTGGTAAAGTACACGTACCTGACCGCCACCGCATGTAGCCGTCTAGACCGTTTGTACAAGTCTGAGAATATTTGCCAACATGTTCTGGACGCCGATGTCATTCCGGCTAGTTTCTCCGACCACTGCGCCCTCTGTGTCACAATAAATCTGGCCAAACAGCGTACTAAATGGCATAGGATTCCGTGGAGCCTAAATTTTTCTATTCTCGCCGATGCCGAGCTACAACATGTCATCTCCACGTCATGGGCGGATTGTCTCTAGCAATGCTGCAGATATTCGAGCAAGATAGCCTGGTGGAATGTTGTGGTCAAACTGAAAATGCGATTATCCTTAAGAAACTACAGTTGGCAACGGACGCAAGATGTCAAACGCACGATTGATTTTTACCAGACAGTTCTGCGAGAGTTGCATGCGACTACGACACCAACCAACACACAGCTGACGACCATCAAACAAATAAAGGCGAAGGTTATAGGCATAAAGGAAACGCAGCTTGAAGGAGTGAAGATCAGATCTAAAGCAAAATCGCTTCAAGAGGACAAACTTGCACCGCTGTATCACCTCATAAAACATCGTGCTAATCGCAAGCGAGCTTTTATCGGGGATCTCGATGATTGGGTCCGTTTGAACCGACAGAGTGATATTCTTACTGCAGTTTAGCGGTACTTGACGGATCTGTATGCGATACATATGGTGATGACGGCGGCGATATCGTGCGTGCTCTGCCCACCGTAGTCACGCCTGCGGACTACTCGGCGGTCGTACACGATTTTGCTCCAGACGAAGTCCTTGAACTGATTTCTGGCTCACCATCGAATAAATCCCTTGGCCCTGATGGTTTGCCACGGGAATTTTATGTGCGTTTCTGGCCCATAATCGGACACGCATTTACAGATGTTCTCAATGAAGTGATGCGAGGGAGTGACGTGCCGGCTGAAATGAAGGAAGGTCGAATTATATTGATACCAAAAAGCAAACACCGAAAAACCTTAGATAACTTCCGACCGACTACTTTACTCAATTTTCATTACAAAACCTTTGCCAGAGCACTCAACAGCAGATTGTCTCCATTAATGGGCCGGCCGAAGTGGCCGTGCGGTTAAAGGCGCTGCAGTCTGGAACCGCCAGACCGCTACGGTCGCAGGTTCGAATCCTGCCTCGGGCATGGATGTTTGTGATGTCCTTAGGTTAGTTAGGTTTAACTAGTTCTAAGTTCTAGGGGACTAATGACCCCAGCAGTTGAGTCCCATAGTGCTCAGAGCCATTTGAACCATTTTCTCCATTAATGAAGCAAGTGATTCACAACCATCAATCATGCTTCCCTGGTCGCACTATTATGACGCCCCTTTCGGAATATAGAGATGTAATAGGCATAGCGTCAGTCACTAACGTGAATCTCGCATTGCTGTTTATCGACTTTTGCAAGGCATTTCATCGCGTCCGCTACGAGTACCTCCTACAGCTACTGCAGCGGTGTGGTTTTGATCAACGGGTTATAAATGTCGTGCAACATTTCGTTACGGGCATTACAACCAGAGTCAGCATAAATGGACAGCTTATTCAACCCATCGAGGTCCAAAGAGGAGTGCCGCAGGGGAGCCCTCTCTCCATGATGTTATTTGTTTTATCGCTCGAGCCGCTTTTACGCTCTATTCATGACAAACTTGCAGGCCTTTCGATCGCCGGGACGTCCTTCGTGGTTCGTGCTTACGCCGACGACGTCGGAGTGCTACTGCGCAACGACGGAGACGTATCAACCCTCAATACCGCGGTAGACAAGCACTGTCGTGCTTCCGGTGCTAAAATCAACGCCGATAAATGCACCTTTGTCAACATTCAAGAAATCGACGCAGTTATTGTACCTTGGGCGAAGCGTGTCGAAGCCCACACCACTCTGGGGATGATTATCGACAAATGCCCACTAAAAATGAATGCAAAAAATTGGAAGCAGGTCACCAATAAAATGCAAGGTGCCATCTATGAAAACAATTGGCGGTCCGTTGACACTCTCCAACGCATACGACTCCTCAGCAGTTATATATTCAGTAAAGCGTACTATACGGCCCAAATATTTCCAGTCCCCAAGATGCAGGCCAAACACGTGATAAAACTCTCTAATAGATTTATCTGGCAGGGGCATCTGCTCAAAGTGAAATACACCACGCTGACGTCCTCTAGGCAGGTCGGCGGTCTCAACATGCCTGACATTAACCGAAAGTGTACTGCGTTATATATTAAACGAATCACCCACTTGTTGGACAAGGAACCTCTCAGCGTAACCAGTTGGCTCTTCCGAACCTTCCAACCCACCGATATGCACCCTCCAATTGATGTCGGTAAAATGCATTACAAACTACGACATGTCAAGCAGTTTTTTCTTGAAGTAAACTACACTTCTGGAAATTGAAATAAGAACACCGTGAATTCATTGTCCCAGGAAGGGGAAACTTTATTGACACATTCCTGGGGTCAGATACATCACATGATCACACTGACAGACCCACAGGCACATAGACACAGGCAACAGAGCATGCACAATGTCGGCACTAGTACAGTGTATATCCACCTTTCGCAGCAATGCAGGCTGCTATTCTCCCATGGAGACGATCGTAGAGATGCTGGATGTAGTCCTGTGGAACGGCTTGCCATGCCATTTCCACCTGGCGCCTCAGTTGGACCAGCGTTCGTGCTGGACGTGCAGACCGCGTGAGACGACGCTTCATCCAGTCCCAAACATGCTCAATGGGGGACAGATCCGGAGATCTTGCTGGCCAGGGTAGTTGACTTACACCTTCTAGAGCACGTTGGGTGGCACGGGATACATGCGGACGTGCATTGTCCTGTTGGAACAGCAAGTTCCCTTGCCGGTCTAGGAATGGTAGAACGATGGGTTCGATGACGGTTTGGATGTACCGTGCACTATTCAGTGTCCCCTCGACGATCACCAGTGGTGTACGGCCAGTGTAGGAGATCGCTCCCCACACCATGATGCCGGGTGTTGGCCCTGTGTGCCTCGGTCGTATGCAGTCCTGATTGTGGCGCTCACCTGCACGGCGCCAAACACGCATACGACCATCATTGGCACCAAGGCAGAAGCGACTCTCATCGCTGAAGACGACACGTCTCCATTCGTCCCTCCATTCACGCCTGTCGCGACACCACTAGAGGCGGGCTGCACAATGTTGGGGCGTGAGCGGAAGACGGCCTAACGGTGTGCGGGACCGTAGCCCAGCTTCATGGAGACGGTTGCGAATGGTCCTCGCCGATACCCCAGGAGCAACAGTGTCCCTAATTTGCTGGGAAGTGGCGGTGCGGTCCCCTACGGCACTGCGTAGGATCCTACGGTCTTGGCGTGCATCCGTGCGTCGCTGCGGTCCGGTCCCAGGTCGACGGGCACGTGCACCTTCCGCCGACCACTGGCGACATCGATGTACTGTGGAGACCTCACGCCCCACGTGTTGAGCAATTCGGCGGTACGTCCACCCGGCCCCCCGCATGCCCACTATACGCCCTCGCTCGAAGTCCGTCAACTGCACATACGGTTCACGTCCACGCTGTCGCGGCATGCTACCAGTGTTAAAGACTGCGATGGAGCTCCGTATGCCACGGCAAACTGGCTGACACTGACGGCGGCGGTGCACAAATGCTGCGCAGCTAGCGCCATTCGACGGCCAACACCGCGGTTCCTGGTGTGTCCGCTGTGCCGTGCGTGTGATCATTGCTTGTACAGCCCTCTCGCAGTGTCCGGAGCTAGTATGGTGGGTCTGACACACCGGTGTCAATGTCTTCTTTTTTCCATTTCCAGGAGTGTATATTGATGGGCATTATTTCAAGCAGGACTTACCGACGACGCACCCGTTATTAAAAAGATGGACATCTCCAATAGTCCGGAACCCCATTGAACTTAAATACCCGAGTGTTCATTGGTAGACAGTTTGGGACAACATAAGTTTAACCGTCCACACTGCTGAGGTGGCGTCCACATGGTATAAAGTGATATACGATGTTATACCCACTAATGACAGGTTGCGTAGAATCGGCTTATGTGACAGTGATAAATGCGTCCGCTGTGGTCTGGTCGACACGTTACGCCATCGCTTCGCTTGTGGCGGCCATCTCATTAACTGGAAATGGGTGCAGCAGAGGCTGGGCCTGATTACCCGCAGCAGCCCAGCCACCCACTGCACCGACATCCTGCTCTGGCCGGACACGAAACATTTTCCCGCTACCAAGAACAACATCGTGATGTGGCTGTTAGGACAGTTTGTGACATATATCATCATCCACAATAGTGAAGATAATCTCATAAGTTTCGAGGCTTACATGAGAACGACTCGTTGGAAGATGAAACGTTACCCAAATAGCAGGACGATGTTTGGTAACATGTTAGACATAATTTTTGAAAAACAAGGCGTAGGGAAATTCTCGACGCCGGTCAGGACACAAATCACGTGCAAGACTATGTAGCGAACAAAATACACAACGAATAAGGGGTTACACCTGTTCCTAGGACTGCTCCCGACTTCTCAACGGTGTTATTAACTTCATTTGACGTTTCCCTTAATTTATGTTACCTGTGCATGTCTTTGTTATTGGTTTGTATGCTCCAAATGACTTATATATATATATATACAATATATATATATTGTAATTCTCTTTAATATGTTTGCGTTTTGGTTCTATGTCTCTGTCTGGACTGAAGATGCTCTTGTCAGTTTAATATTTTTGTTCTGTTTTCTAAGCTTACAAACGGCACTATGTGGTACTATATTGAAATGTGTTCTTCAGTCTATTGCAGGATACAATTCGTGTTGGAACAGTTCCAGTGCTTCATTATTTTGTTTTTGTGCTTATGTGCTTATATGATTGTTTTAATAAAGAAAAGAAAGGGAAAAAAACGGTCTAAGACGCTGCAGTCATGCACTGTGCAGCTGATCCCGGCGGAGGTTCGAGTCCTCCCTCGGGCATGGGTGCGTGTGTGTGTTTCTGCTTAGGATAATTTAGGTTAAGTGGTGTGTAAGCTTAGTGACTGATGACCTTAGCAGTTAAGTCCCATAATATTTCACACACATTTGAACATTTTTGGAATAAGAGCCCCAGGCGTAGAGAAACAACTGAATGAGTTGAAAACAAATAAGTCACCAGGTCCAGATGGAATCTCAGTTCTCAAACAGTACTCTGCGGCCCTGGCCGCATACTTAGCTTGCGTTTATCGCGAATCTCTCGCCCAGCGCAACGCTCCTATCGACTGAGGAAAAAATCCTTGAACATATTCTCAATTCAAATGTAATAAATTTTCTTGAGACCTAGAAGCTTATATCCACGAATTAGCATGGTTTTAGAAAGCGTCGCTCGTGCGAAAATCAGTTTGCCCTTTTCTCACAAGATATGCCGCGAACTATGGATGAAGTGTAACAGGTAAGTTCCATATTTCTAGTTATACGGAAAGCGTTTGACTAGGTGCCCCACTGTAGGATGTTAAAGAAGGTACGAGCACATGGAATAGGTTCTGACATAGGGACATCTTTACTCAATATGAAATTAATTTACAGGTTAGGTTAGGTTAGTGTTTTTTAACGTCCCGTCGACAACGAGGTCATTAGAGACGGAGCACAAGCTCGGGTTTGGGAAGGATGGGGAAGGAAATCGGCCGTGCCCTTTCAAAGGAACCATCCCGGCATTTGCCTGAAACGATTTAGGGTTAATTTACAGAAAATGAATACATAAACAAAATGTTTGGAATAACCAATCCTCACGATGCGACCAAAAAAAAAAAACTTGAAGCATCACACCCACATGTATCATACTTTGCTGACATCCCATACATCACTACTTTAGGAATGAAAGCAATCACATGTCCATGTTTCAGTATGCACTAAAAAGGTCAAAATAAATGAGACATGAGTACGTTCTTTTATACAGACTTTCCACCTCTTAATTAACATAAGTATGTCGTAGCAAATGTTCAAGCTCAGCACCGTTTCCAGGCTGGCATAGCGCACTGAATATTCAACTACGACATGTAGTAGTTCCTATACTCAAATCCCTTCGTTTGATGGACTGCACAGTGCAACATTTTCTTTCTCGCTGGCAGCTTTAGCACGTACTTATACGTTTGTGATTACTAAAGCGCCATGTATCACAAAGCGAAAAAAGTGGTCCAACTAAAACATTCATATTTCTTTACGTACTACACGAATATGTAATAAAAAATGGTGGCTCCTATTTAAAAAATCGCAGTTGATATCCGTTTGATCTATGGCAGCGCCATCTAGCGGGCCAACCATAGCGCCAACTGGTTTCCCCCTTCAAGCTACACAAATTTCGTTCTTGTAGTTTTTTCGTTTGACGCGTATTTCGTGAGATATTTGGCCCGCTCACTATCAATGGACCACCCTGTAAAGCCTATGGCTGGATGAATGTTTATAAGAATATCTTGTAAAAATTTTGAGTAAATAGTTCAAGAACTTTTCAAGATTTTTGATAACAAGGCTTTCCCTTTATATATATATATATATATATATATATATATATATATATATATATATATATATATATATATATATATATATATATATATTCAAAAATGTGTAGCCTACGTCTGTTCGAAAGTATGATGTAAAAATCTGAACTAAGCTAGTCAAGTACTTTTCGAAATTTTTGCCAACAACGTTTCCTTATATGATATACAGGGTGTTATGGGTACAAGTGTAGATACGTTTACTGGTGTCTGAGGACAGTGTACTCAGCAACTTTACACAAGTATTTACTTCATCTGTAGACAAATAACCTAGCTTTTAGAACAACAGTATGGAAATTGCGAATCCGCCTTAATGCAAAACACTTTGTTATTTGTTTACTTATTTATTCCCCAAACTAGTTTCAGCGACAGATATGGCCATGATCAGTGGGTTCTTTAAATCTTGTTTATTGTATGTTATGGCATGTTTTTAAGAATTGTTGTCGCTGTTTGCGCCATATTTTCTGTACTTTTTCTGTTACCGTTTTTCTCAGCCTTCACCATTTCATCCGCAAGTTCGTTGGACGGCATGTAGCTGATTCTATACACAGAAAAATAATACTTTCGCACTTTGTTTGTGATTCTGAACATTACGGCATCTTGCTGTTCGCCAAATGGAAATGTTCCAAGCTAAAGTTATTGTAGCTTTTAGAAGTATCATTTTTTTCAGAATGGTTAGCTCCTCCAAATACATGTGGCCAGAGCCTGCCATTAATGTTTATTTTCCACTATGCGGTAGGTTGAGGGTTGAGGTGTGGACGTAAAACGATTATTTTATACTGACAGGCACAGTCCACTTGGTGGTGCAGTTACGACCGTGCAGAAAACACCAGGCAGTAAATTATGTAGTGTGTCTACTGTAAGACTGTTAGACACAGATAAAGAACAAGTAACACACTGGAGTGGGTACATATTAAGGTACCAATAAGACAATATCTGTTCTTACACCCCTACGTTTATGTATTGAATATATTAAAAACTATAGACTATATCACTCTAAATGTTTATTAGAACATCACGTAAAAAGGCGAAGCAAATCGGTCAAGAACTTTTCAGGATTTTTGCTATCAACGTTTCCACTTTACCTATTACATATTTATGTACCACATATATTTAAAAATATGTTGCCTATGACTGTACAAACGTTTATTAGAATATGATGCAAAAATTACATCATAAAGGTTGTGATGCAGATTATCCGACACAGAAAAAACGGCCAACACATTGATGTGTGTACATAGTTAGGTACCGCTTATGAAAGTATCTGCGCTTACATCCGTTACACTATTAAAACATTATGTAGCCTCCATCCGTCCATTCGTTTATTAGAGTATCATGTAAAAATTTGAAGTATATTGGTCAAAAACTTTTCAGTTTTTTTGGAAATAGCATTTCCAGTTTATATACGACAAATATTTAAAAAAAATTATAGCCCATATCTTTCCCAATGTTTATCAGACGATCATGTAAAAATTTTAAGTAAATTGGTCAAGAGCTTGTCAAGATTTTTTGTAAAGTGTTAAATATTATATCTTATTCTGATGATGCTGTACTGATAGCAAATAATGTGGGTAATTTACAAATGTTACTTTGCCAATTTAATGAAACAGCTAAGCAATATAAAATGGAAATCTCATCTAAAATCTGCAAGAGTATGGCATTAACGTAAACGCTTGAAAGATGAAAATCAGAAGTAAATGGTATGGTGGCTGAACTAGTAATTAGCTTTAATTATCTACGAACCGTTACCACCAGCTATAAAGACTTAAGCATGGAAGTGAAAAACGAGTTGACGAAGTAAGTAAGGATAGCCGGGCGCTTGGAAAATACTATGTGGAGAAACGAATTTATGACAACTTAAGGGTTCAAAAATGGCTCTGAGCACTATGGGACTTAACATCTGTGGTCATGAGACCCCTAGAATTTAGAACTACTTAAACCTAACTAACCTAAGGACATCACACCCATCCATTCCCGAGGCAGGATTCGAACCTGCGACCGTTGCGGTCACGCGGTTCCAGACTGATGCGCCTAGAACCGCACGGCCACACCGGCCGGCCAACTTAAGGGAAAATGAAAAGTTGTGACATATGCAGTAGAAACTAGAGCACAAACGAAAAACATAAAACAAAAGTTAAGGCAATGAAAATGAAGATACTTACAAGGAACAGGTTGACTGGAAGTCGCAAAAGGCCAATGATGTTTACGCATTCGACGCCGCACAAATTCTCTGCACGGCACCCACAAAAAAAGCGGCTCTGAGCACTATGCGGCTTAAGTTCTGAGGTCATGAGCCGCCTAGAACTTAGAACTAATTAAACCTAACTAACCTAAGGACATCACACACATCCATGCCCGAGGCAGGATTCGAACCTGCGATCGTAGCGGTCGCTCGGTTCCAGACTGTAGCGCGGAGAACCCCAGGCCACTCCGGCCGGCTGCACTCACAATAATGGCTGCTAATGGCAATAAGGGGTGGAAATGGAGGTATCCAGTGATGATCACAGCATGAAGCTACGGACCGTAGTGTAAGTGCTTAGTCGAACGAGTAACTCACAACAGTGATACAGTGCTGGTGGTGTTGATACAAAGCAGAGTAATGATAAAGATAAACAGTTGCCGCAGTTGACATTTCGTCGGAAAGGAAGCCAAGGTATTTGTGGGGGAGAGAAAGAAGAAGCGCTTCACATATTAGCGTTTCTGCGAGGTGAGTCAGTGCGGTGTCGTATACCCTAGGCTGTGCGGACAACGAATATAAAGAGTACAATGACGACGATACGTGCTTAACAAAGGAAAGTGATACTGAAACAGGTATCGAGCCATGTAGTTCATCATCCTTATCGGACAGGGAGACGCAAGACACGTCTACAGTAAAACATCTACATCTACATCTATACTCCGCGAGCCACCTTACGGTGTGTGGCGGAGGGTACTTATTGTACCACTATCTGATCCCCCCTTCCCTGTTCCATTCACGAATTGTGCGTGGGAAGAACGACTGCTTGTAAGTCTCCGTATTTGCTCTAATTTCTCGGATCTTTTCGTTGTGATCATTAGGCGAGATATATGTAGGCGGTAGTAATATGTTGCCCATCTCTTCCCGGAATGTGCTCTCTCGTAATTTCGATAATAAACCTCTCCGTATTGCGTAACGCCTTTCTTGAAGTGTCCGCCACTGGAGCTTGTTCAGCATCTCCGTAACGCTCTCGCGCTGACTAAATGTCCCCATGACGAATCGCGCTGCTTTTCGCTGGATCATGTCTATCTCTTCTATTAATCCAACCTGGTAAGGGTCCCATACTGATGAGCAATACTCAAGAATCGGACGAACAAGCGTTTTGTAAGCTACTTCTTTCGTCGATGAGTCACATTTTCTTAGAATTCTTCCTATGAATCTCAACCTGGCGCCTGCTTTTCCCACTATTTGTTTTATGTGATCATTCCACTTCAGATCGCTCCGGATAGTAACTCCTAAGTATTTTACGGTCGTTACCGCTTCCAATGATTTACCACCTATGGCATAATCGTACTGGAATGGATTTCTGCCCCTATGTATGCGCATTATATTACATTTATCTACGTTTAGGGAAAGCTGCCAGCTGTCGCACCATTCATTAATCCTCTGCAGGTCTTCCTGGAGTACGTACGAGTCTTCTGATGTTGCTACTTTCTTGTAGACAACCGTGTCATCTGCAAATAGCCTCACGGAGCTACCGATGTTGTCAACTAAGTCATTTATGTATATTGTAAACAATAAAGGTCCTATCACGCTTCCTTGCGGTACTCCCGAAATTACCTCTACATCTGCAGATTTTGAACCGTTAAGAATGACATGTTGTGTTCTTTCTTCTAGGAAATCCTGAATCCAATCACAAACCTGGTCCAATATTCCGTAAGCTCGTATTTTTTTCACTAAACGTAAGTGCGGAACCGTATCAAATGCCTTCCTGAAGTCCAGGAATACGGCATCAATCTGCTCGCCAGTGTCTACGGCACTGTGAATTTCTTGGACAAATAGGGCGAGCTGAGTTTCACATGATCTCTGTTTGCGGAATCCATGTTGGTTATGATGAAGGAGATTTGTATTATCTAAGAACGTCATAATACGAGAACATAAAACATGTTCCATTATTCTACAACAGATTGACGTAAGCGAAATAGGCCTATAATTATTCGCATCTGATTTATGACCCTTCTTGAAAATGGGAACGACCTGCGCTTTCTTCCAGTCGCTAGGTACTTTACGTTCTTCCAGAGATCTACGATAAATTGCTGATAGAAAGGGGGCAAGTTCTTTAGCATAATCACTGTAGAATCTTACGGGTATCTCGTCTGGTCCGGATGCTTTTCCGCTACTAAGTGATAGCAGTTGTTTTTCAATTCCGATATCGTTTATTTCAATATTTTCCATTTTGGCGTCCGTGCGACGGCTGAAGTCAGGGACCGTGTTACGATTTTCCGCAGTGAAACAGTTTCGGAACACTGAATTCAGTATTTCTGCCTTTCTTCGGTCGTCCTCTGTTTCGGTGCCATCGTGGTCAACGAGTGACTGAATAGGGGATTTAGATCCGCTTACCGATTTTACATATGACCAAAACTTTTTAGGGTTCTTGTTTAGATTGTTTGCCAATGTTTTATGTTCGAATTCGTTGAATGCTTCTCTCATTGCTCTCTTTACGCTCTTTTTCGCTTCGTTCAGCTTTTCCTTATCAGCTATGATTCGACTACTCTTAAACCTATGATGAAGCTTTCTTTGTTTCCGTAGTACCTTTCGTACATGATTGTTATACCACGGTGGATCTTTCCCCTCGTAGTAAGAAACAATCTTTCTCCAAGGAGCGGGCACCAAACATAATTAACGTACATAGAAGACCATCCACGGCATAGTAAAAAACCAATTATGAACAGGTTTCGAATGTAACCGCAGCAATATGACCGCGTAGTGCAAAAGAAAAACTACGGATATTCAAGGGAAGACAAGGAGCACTTGTTACATAAACTGGAGTTTGAGCGTTTCAAGGATGCAGGATGTGCATGGTAGTAACTACTACGTTATGTACATCAAACTGCGCGCGACGTTGTTTACAGTGATTTCAAGAGAAGTAATGGATGGTTGCACAACTCCAAACGTTGCTACAAAATTGGAAGACGTAAGATAATGAAATTTCAATCAAAGTGTCAACTTGACGATCCACAGCAAACTGTGGAATCGTCCAGAAAATTGTAGATGAGATAAACAAACTTATCCCATTGTTCAGTAAGGAATTTGTTTTCAACTGTGACCGATCGGGCTTTGGAGAGGAAAACCCATACGAAAGAAACCCTGGTGCCAAGAGAGTTTTATCAAGATCAACTACCGTTCAATGCCTTAACGCATTGGTATCCAATTATGTCGACTGTTAATTTGGATGGTAAATTGAATAGAGAGTTATTTATTGGGTTGCGAGAATTTGGAGGTTCTATGCGCCCTGCGATTCTTTCTCGCGTGCGTGATTTTCCAAGGGCAGTAGGAAATATTTACATTATAGCAAGCATAGTGGGAACATAGACGTAAGAGAACTACAACTTTGGTAGTGGCACTGCTTTTGGCCAATAACTGGTCACAATAAATTGTCTTTGCTTCATTTCTGGTCTGGTTATAAAAATCATACTTCTTAGAGCAAACTATCCCTCCTGAAAAGTGTGCGAAATTACAGTTCGTACCACCCGGAACCATTGCTTCAGGTAAACAGCGATGGGTCAGCCTGGTCTCTCAGATCGACCGGGATACTGTGGCGAATCGCGACCGGCACAGAACTTGGAGCATCGTTCCACGACGGCAGAGGACATCCAACAGATCTATCAATGAATCTCACGCCAAGTTTCCATAAGGGCCACAGTTTTTGGACAAGCGGTTCTATGGTGACTGTAACCTCGGCACAGGTGTGTAGGCATAATAAATGCAAAGTTCTGTGAATAATACAACCAGTGATTGTAAGGATAGTTATAACAGGAAGAACGCGGAAAAATGGGATCGAACACCAGAGAGCACGCCAAACCTCATATCGAGAGACAATTAGCTGGCTGCGAAGTATTAAAATGGAATAATTGGCTCCTGAAAGGAGTGAACTAATATTGCGTCCCTACTGAAACGCCGACTGCAATGCCGATGCACCTTAGCGTAATGTGGAATGCTGTGATGGTGGCGGCAGGACACTTAGAAAACAGATTTTGATGTTGATGAGCAACAGTCATACAATAATTTGACTGTCGTCGCCTTGCCCGAAGTGTTCTCTTCCTGGTAACTGTGTAACGTGGCTGCTTTTCACCAGAGCAGGAACTCAACGACCGATAGTGGCAGACATTGCGAGTTCCATCGAGTAAAACTCAAGTAAAGATGTTAAACAATCTCCTACTCCTGCATATATTTACTATTTTCAACCAATAGTGTTCTGAGGAGGAGAGGAACGCACAAAATCTCTCCCTCTACATGGTATAATTTTGAAACTGGCCTATGAGATGGCTGACGCGTAGGCGCGATTGAGAGATTGCATGATCTTTGGAAAATAACAGTAAAAGCCAACAAAAATGCTGTGTTCAGAGAATGTAACCCGAGCTTTGTTTCGTGGTGTGGCTCATGAGGTAACGAAGATTCACCCAAGAACCTCTGGGAAGCGATACCTGGCTAAAGATCTATTTTGTCAAAAGGCTTCTACGAACAATACTGTGTTTTTTGTCAGAAGATGAACATTCCATGTCCTTCCCAGAGAGCGGGGGTGAAGGAACTGAATGCCTGTTTCTCTACCTGAGACTGCGACTTCGCCTCCGACTCTGAACATTTTTGTGATAGCTAGCTCCTCTTAAAAGGATGTGCACTCCCTCCACGGTAGAGGAAGTGGTACAAATACGGAATACCATTTTGTTTCTCGTTCATAAATTTCTAAGTTTTTCACTTTAAGCAAACAAAATATCTGTAGCACATACTTTAGGATACATTTTAATGCCCTATTTTCGAATAAACTCTACGTTAGGAACATTTCTAAATTAGGCTTAACACAAAGTCTGACACTGTTGGCACTTCAGATGTACAAGTATGGAATAGTCCATTCGTTTCAAATTTGTTAAATTAAAACAAATAACCGAAAATCTGATAACTTACTGTCAAAGCAAACATTATAAAACACAATACCAAAACAGAAAAACGCGGGAACTATACCATTTCCAGTTATTAAATTACTTCCTGTAAGGAATTTCACTAGCAGAAGTCATATACATGTCGCCATTTACCGTAACCCGCACATTCAGTGTGCGCCCACATTTCGCACATTAGACATGTTACCCAGTCTTCCCCTGCCTCGTCCTGCGCAAAATTTACGTGACCAAAGGAGACAATTAGTATCTGCATTAATGGATGCACTATTGTCTAGAAAGCTACTGAGGGTGGACTAATCATCTCTCACACTAAAAACTTCACCCTCAGAATCCGATGATTCTTGGTTCCTAGGTTTTGGTGACCTCTGCGTCTTTTATCTCCAGTTTATTTGTTGCTGTCGTCGATACTTCAAGGGATCTCTTATACGGAGACGAGGTTTATTTGTGTAATGGATGAGACTTGCCAACGTGTATTTTCAGATGCGACGGTAGATGTTCCGTCCTTGACTTCAGTATTAGTCTATACATTTTTAGAACCCATAGCTCCTGCAGAAGATTCATTGACTGGATCATTGGGTAAACCCTCAATTATTTCTTCATTAGTGGCTATGAAATCTGCATCAGTGAAAATATGAGAGTTTAATAAGTATATTCCCGTCTCCCTAAGCCCATTGACTGCTATCTCCCCTGTCTGGTACTTGATGTAGGCCTTCCCATTCAGTTCATCGATGTCCATGTTCGTAACTGGAGTGCATTTTTCCTCATCCATACGCGTACTTGCTCAGAGTAATAGACTTTCAAAGGACTTAAGAAAGTTCCACCCAGCGGTTGCATATTGTGGGGGGCATGAGGTGGCAGACACAAGACGCTGACATGGTTCCGCGTGCGAGATTTATAACATCCAGAGAAGATGGCTTTCCATTTCTTGCAAGGATTTGGGGAACTTGGCTCTGCACGATACTTAGACCAATTTCGTCAACATTGTCTATTCTGTCCGGTGGAAAGCTGGTTTTCTTCATCTCTTGCGAAAACAGGGAGAAACATATTGCGACATTTTCTCTTGTGAAACCTAGAAATCTATTAAATCAGGTTTCTGTGGGTTTTAGGATCTAAATATGGTTTTTGTGCTGCTTCAGGAAAAGGCATAACCACTCTCTTCCAAACTGTTCACCCAAAAATGAATTCTGGGTGTTATTGGCTTTGGCAAACTGAAACGACATCTGCAGCAGATCCTTTCGGGTAAGTCCAAAGAATTTACTTTCCATAATCATGCTACATTGAATCAGCTATTGTTCTTGTTCGTAGGATAGAACAGATTTCCTTCCAATTTTGGTCTTCGTGGCTAAATCAGTTGGGAAATCTGATTTAACTAGCCCAAACAGATTGTCACTTGGAACCTGGTAAGTTTCTGCCTCCTTCAAGGAGCCCATTTTCTTTACTCTAACTTTTTAATTGCTATTTGCTTAGCAAACTCATCCCACTGCTTTCCAATTCGTGAAGTCGTTTCTGAAGCAATATCTGTAAGTAAAACAGGTAATGAAAGCACAGTACAAATATGAAGAGTAATAATATGGAATAGCAGTATTCCAAATATAAGCGAAAATTACATTTAAATAGTCAACAAACACTCCATGTTACAGCTTAATGTATTAGCTAAATGTCTGTTTACAAAATACACTAGTAATTTATGTATTATGACAAGAACGAAAGTGGAAATCATCTATCTGCAACAATTATTCCTCCTAGTGAATTCGTTAAAACAGCTTCACTCACTCGCAATGGCTGTCAACTATAATATGAATGCATCCCAAAGCAGTCTGCAGTTGCCGAACGTAGTTTTCAAGCAGCTCACAAAAGTACGACGCTTACAAGACGAGAAACCACATATTTCACATTACTACCCCTATTCCACATTTTTACCTCTTCCTCTACTAAAAATAGAAGTAAATATGAAGGAATAACAGTAACTGGATGTACTCAATCACGAGTGTAATTATTATACAATGTTAGTGAACGACTACTTGATCAAGGAAATATCCTGAAATAAGTTGGATGATATTTTCAGAGAAAATTGGCCATCTAACAGAATGACTCTGTGCTCCCAACACTGTTTCTTGTCAAAACCATTGTGGAAAACTTCGCCCTGCAGCCGAAAATTTGTCAGAGCCAGCGGAACGAACAGTTTCTGCAGCGTTCGAAGATGTAACAAAGTACAGTGACGAGGAAAGTGTAATAATTCTGCCAGTGACTTGCCATCACTTGCAAGGATCGGTAAGAGGAAAGACAATTCTTTAAAGCTCGCTCCGATTTGTGGGAGGAACTTTTGAACATTCGAACGAACCGTTCAGTTTCGCCGTTAAACTGAGCCGCGCGGGATTAGCCGAGCGGTCTCAAGCGCTGCAGTCATGGACTGTGCGGCTAGTCCCGGCGGAGGTTCGAGTCCTCCTTCGGGCATGGGTGTGTGTGTTTGTCCTTAGGATAATTTAGGTTAAGTAGTGTGTAAGCTTAGGGACTGATGACCTTAGCAGTTAAATCCCATAAGATTACACACACATTCGAACATTTTGTTAAACTGAGAGTGAAAACGACCAATAGTTAAGTGGTGTTTGCTGTTGGCAGTGCAAAAGTACTGAAAATCGGCTGACGTAATTGTCGTCCATTGTCCAAGACAATGCCCTCGGAAGGCCATTGACCCAAAAAACAGAGAAAAAAGTAAATCCTACTTTGGTGAGCTGCTCGAAAACTATGTTCGGCAACTGTAGACTGCTTGGGATGCATTCATATTGCAGTTGACAGCCAATGCGAGTAAATGAGGCTGTTTTAACGAATTCACTAGGAGGAATAACTGTTGCAGACTGATGATAGATGTGGATTTCATGAGGGCTTCAAAAGGAAATGTGTTGTACGCCAACGACCATTGCGTGTTCCAGAGTGGTCCTGCGAAATCAATGTGTGCGTGTCGCCACAGTCACTGGGAAAAAGCAAGCATTCTAGTGGAGCGGACTGATGCTCCACACAACACTGCAACGGAAGGTCATTTGCTGAAACAGGGCGTTTATGCCCTGCCATGTGCAACGACACCGAACGAGTTGCTTTGTGTGAACTACGACCCAGAGGCCTTGGTGTAATAAAAACAAGAGTGAGAAATCACAACCAATGCATCGATATTCTCCGTAAGGAACAGCAGCACCGCTGACCACATGGACAGCGTGTGACGATATAAAAAGCAGAGATGCGCCATTGGATGAGTAATTTCTTTCAGGTTATGTGCCCACCCACGTTGCATGTATTGCAAAACTACCCGAAAAGCTTCGTCGGAGGCAATTGCTCCAGCAATACATCGAAAATCGAGAGGAAAATTTGGTGACATGATTCTCTGACAAATCAATCACTGTTTCAGTATCGACTGGTAACAGAGTCAACAAGTCAGCTTTCGAATGTTGTACGCTGGGCCTGTACAACAAATTGCATCAATAAATAGACAATAACAGAGTCCAATGTTGTAATTTTTTAGCTGTCCATTGCGGGACAGGCTTGGAACGATTAAAGAAAGCTATTCCAGTGGTCTGTAATCAAATAGAATGTCTGACCGTAAAGATATTGGTGGAACTTGGTAACACCATATCCAGGCTGTTCGGAAGTTCCCGTTAAAAACTTCTAGGACTTGTAGAGGGAAATGAGTACGTACACTACTGGCCATTAAAATTGCTAAAAACGAAGATGACGTGCTACAGACACCAAATTTAACCGACAGGAAGAAGATGCTGCGCTATGCAAATGATTAGCTTTTCAGAGCATTCACACAACGTTGGCGCCGGTGGCGACATCTACAACGTGCTGACTTGAGGTAAGTTTCCAACCGATTTCTCATACACAAACAGCAGTTGACCGGCGTTGCCTGGTGAAACGTTGTTGTGATGCCTCGTGTAAGGAGCCGAAATGCGTACCATCACGTTTCCGACTTTGATAAAGGTCGGATTGTAGCCTATCCCGATTGCGGTTTATCGTATCGCGACATTGCTGCTCGCGTTGCTCGAGATGCAATGACTGATAGCAGAATATGGAATCGGTGGGTTCAGGAGGGTAATACGGAACGCCGTGCTGGATCCCCACGGCCTCGTATCACTAGCAGTCGAGATGACAGGCATTTTATCCGCAAGGCTGTAACGGATCGTGCAGCCACGTCTCGATACTTGAATCAACAGATGGGGACGTTTGCAAGGCAACAACCATCGGCACGAACAGTTCAACGACGTTTGCAGCAGCATGGGCTGCTGGGTGCACGAATGGCAAAACGTCATTTTTTCGGATGAATCCATGTTCTGTTTACAGCATCATGATGGTCGCATTCGTGTTTGGCGACATCGCGGTGGACGCACATTGGAAGCGTGTATTCGTCATCGCCATACTGGCGTATCACCCGGCGTGATGGTATGGGGTGCCATTGGTTACACGTCTCGGTCACCTCTCGTTCACATTGACGGCACTTCGAACAGTGGAAGTTACATTTCACATGTGTTACGACCCGTGGCTCTACCCTTCATTCGATCCCTGCGAAACCCTACATTTCAGCAGGATAATGCACGACCGCATGTTGCAGGTCCTGTACGGGCCTTTCTGGATACAGAAAATGTTCGACTGCTGCCCTGGCCAGCACATTCTCCAGATCTGTCACCAATTGACAACGTCTGCTCAATGGCGGCCGAGCAACTGGCTCGTCACGATACGCCAGTCACTACCCTTGATGAACTGTGGTATCGTATTGAAGCTGCATGGGCAGCTGTACCTGTATACGCCATCCAAGCTCTGTTTGACTCAATGCCCAGACGTATCAAGGCCGTTATTACGGCCAGAGGTGGTTGTTCTGGGTACTGATTTCTCAGGATCTATGCACCCAAATAGGGTTAAAATGTAATCACATGTCAGTTCAGGGATAATATATTTGTCCAATGAATACCCGTTTATATCTGCATTTCTACTTGGTGTAGCAATTTTAATGGCCAGTAGTGTAAAATTTTAAATAGGAAACCATGTGCGGTGACGTACCGTTTCCGTTCTACGCCTGTCTCAGTTCAGATGTTTAACTCATCCAGTTCTGCTTTGAGCAATTGAATTAGGCGTGACGCATTGCAAGTATTTGGTAATAATTCGAAAGGAAACATAACGAAATATCTGTTTACCACTTACGCACTTTTGTTTGTATTTACATTACGTGTTTACATTATTCCAGAACAAGAAAGAACCTAGCGTACTATAGACACATAACAGTGCTGACGCATTACGACAGCGGCTCTATGTGGCGACATTGTACACGTCATCCCGTCTACCCTGCTGCACAGCAGGACAAGACTTTTCTCTGTCTCTCAACAGACGTGGAGGCGTTACACTTCTGAACTGAAACTGTCGTAGAACTGAAACGAGACATTTCTAGACATGGGTTCCTATTCAAAATATTATGTACTCACTCCCCTCTACAAGTCCCACAAGTTTGTAACGGGAATTTTCGAACATGCCATAATGGCGAGCACCTGTTTGTCAAGTTGACCATAATTGTAGAGCACTTTGTTGAGTTTTCAAGGCAAATGCTCTACGGAAGAGCACAACTGCAACCCCTTAAAAATATGCATCGAAAGCTAACACAACAGTCTCAGTTCGATCAAAATGAACCAGACTACGACAACATAACAATGCGTCCTTTAACTGTTAAAATTTTTTCATGACATTCTTGGTATCTCACAGAGGAAACACCCTTCTGGTGCATACGGTTCTGTGTGTTGTGGCTGTGCCCTCCTGTAATGTTTTGTGGCTCCTGGCTGGATGAGGAGAGGATGATGGTGGTTGGGCGGCAGGTTTCCTCTCACTACAACACAAAATTCACACGTGCTTAAAATACACTGTATTGCAAGAATCAGTTAAGTACTTAACTTCAGTGATGTTTAGCTATCAAATAACATGTACTAATTCTTGAACCTTGTCTATGTCCATATCTCATTTACACGGTTGGAAGGGTTGGAACTTTTATAGTGGCAACTATTTATTTACAGCTCGTACAAAATAGATACGTGCTTCAAAGTTTTACTGACCGTCAAAGTAGTCACCAGCATTGTGTATAACCCATTGCCAGCGATGTGGCAGTCATAGGATACTCTTAGCAGTGCCAGTTGTGTAGACAGTTCGAGCGGCGCGGTCTAATGCCCGACGAATTTGTAGCAGTTCTGAAGCGAATGCCGTGAACTCACGAGGGCTTAAGTCAGGGGAATGCAGTAGGTGGTATATCACTTAGCAGCCCCATCAGTCAAACAAATCAGTAACAGCTTACACTGTACGTGCTTGAGCATTGTCCCGCAAAATGATGGTCAGCTCCTGCAGAAAGTGTCCTCACTTCTATCTCTAAGCTGGTCATAGGTTGTGTTCCAAAATGAACAGCATAGAGACAGACGTGACAATACTTTCTGCAGGACCTGGCCATCATTTTTCATGACAATGCTCAAACACGCACAGTGCAAGTTGTTACTGATTTGTTTGAGCCGCGCGGGATTAGCCGAGCGGTCTAGGCGCTGCAGTCAGGGACTGTGCGGCTGGTCCCGGAGGAGGTTCGAGTCCTCCCTCTGGCATGGGTATGTGTGTTTGTCCTTAGGATAATTTAGGTTAAGTAGTGTGTAAGCTTAGGGACTGATGACCTTAGCAGTTAAGTCCCATAAGATTTTACACACATTTGAACATTTTTTGATTTGTTTGACTGATGGGGCTGCACTCCCCTGACTTAAGCCCTCGTGAGTTCAGCTCGATATCTAAACTGAAGGAAACGCTTCACGGCATTCGCTTCAGAACTGCTACAAATTCGTCGGGCAATAGACCGCTCCGCTCGGACTTTAAGCACAACTGGCACTGCTAAGAGTATCCTACGACTTCCACATCGCTGGCAACGGGTTATACACAATGCTGGTGACTACTTTGAAGGTCAATAAAACTTTGAAACGCGTATCTATTTTGTACGAGCTGTAAAGAAATAGTTGCCACTTTTAAAGTTCCAACCCTCGTATATACAATGACTAACGTTCCCTCAAAGCTATGTAAGGTGAGAGAGGACGACTATCAGTGTGGAAGACTACAGTGCGACGTATTCAAGTGCAATGCAAACTGAGTCTCGATGCGACGTACTGAGGTTAAAGGACTGAGCGACTGAGACAGCTCGGTCGTCCAGGGGGCGTTATTGGAGCGTAGCCTGGGGGCGTGTCTTGGTCTTTTCTTGTCACGGACGCGCCTTGTTCAGCGCCTGCTATACAATGTTTCTTAATGCCGACCGGTGTGTTAAAGAAGGGGTACGCTAGCATACAGTGAAGCAGCAATTTGGGCATTGTTTGCAATGGACTTAACGTATTATGTCCGTCTTTCCATGATGGCCTCTAACTCCTTGATATTACGGGGCGCCAGCAAATTATTAATAACAGACAATAACGCATTTACAGTACATCCTAATGAAGTTCTGTGTGGAAGAAGGAGCACTTTTCCTAGTTAAGCTGTGAGCCAGCGACAGCGAGCATGTTAAAGAAAAGGCTCTTCAGTTTGCTAAATTTTCAGCAGGCATACGACCTGCAATAACAATATCATCTAGATCGTTTGTACATAAAGGGACTGTTAATTGTTCTAAGAAACACTGAAAAATAGCGGGAGCTGAAGCGCTTCCAGACTGTAGTTTTTGAAACTTGAACAATCGCGGGAGAGTATTGATCACAAAATGTTGCTTGGACTGCTCGTCTGAAGGTAATTGTAAGTATGCCTCACGTAAACCAGTCATGGAACAGAACCTGCCGCCGGCCGAAGTGGCCGTGCGGTTAAAGGCGCTGCAGTCTGGAACCGCAAGACCGCTACGGTCGCAGGTTCGAATCCTGCCTCGGGCATGGATGTTTGTGATGTCCTTAGGTTAGTTAGGTTTAACTAGTTCTAAGTTCTAGGGGACTAATGACCTCAGCAGTTGAGTCCCATAGTGCTCAGAGCCAGAGCCTGCCGTGTCCCAACCTGTTCAGTTATGGGGAGGAAATGAATCCATGGCAATTTGTACGCTTATCATGATTCTGAAATCAGGACACAGAGGTAAATCTCCTGATGGCTTTTTAAGTGTCACCAGAGGGAATGTCTGAAACCTCCCCTTAGAAAAATTGTGAATGACTGTTCTGGTAAACCTCTTACGTTATTTGCTTTTCAAACAGCTGAGCAAAACTGAACGTACTCAGAAATTTCTCTCTTTACTTATTTTGATCAACACTAAACTGACACACAATATTTTTTAGCGCAACGCAATCTGACTTTCAACAATCCCTACAAAAGAATGGCCCTGACTATCATTAACCTATACCTTTCATGAATCACTTACCTCACAAAAATCTTCGTTACTGATAGGCATAGTTATCAAATGCAAGATTTTGATAGATAACAAACAATGTATTTACCTTCCATCAGAAAGAGTACATTTGTAAGACTGGATGTCATGAACTGATTTATATATATATATATATATATATATATATATATATATATAATCAGTTCATGACATCCAGTCTTACAAATGTACTCTTTCTGATGGACACACGTCCAGATCGTCCGCTCTCAAAATTCTCCCATCTCTCTCCCCACACATATATATATATATATATATATATATATATATATATATATATATATATATATATATATATATAAAATCAGTTCATGACATCCAGTCTTACAAATGTACTCTTTCTGATGGACACACGTCCAGATCGTCCGCTCTCAAAATTCTCCCATCTCTCTCCCCACATCCACCACTGCTGGCGGCTCACCTCCAACTGCGCAACGCTTCGCGCTGTTCACATGCAACTGCCCAACACTACAATAGCGAGTATTCCAACAATGCCACCCAGCCACAGACTGCACACAGCACAGCCAGTGATTTTCATACAGAGCGCTACGTGACGTTACCAACGTAACAACCTAAACAGCCTACCTACATGTCCACTGGCTTGCAGAAGTACGTTGTATTATCCCACTGTCTTTGGATCGTCGCAGTTCTGAGCGGCCTGCTCACATATAGTTGGTGTACAAGCCCAGCATGATAAAATAGTGGTTGCGCATTGCCTTTAACAGTAACGTGTGTCTCAAAATCTTCAGCCTTTCCCAATCCTGGTTCAAATTATTCACTGTACTTATTGCAGAAGTCAGAAACATTAGTTTGAGGCACTGAAGTAATGATTCGTAACCAATTCCCATATATGCACAGGTTGAATAAATCAAGCAAGCCCAAACCAAAAATGTTAGCATAGTTTCTAGAATACAGAGGTTGCAGAGAAACATAATGTGTAATGTCACGAAAAGTTGATGCATAAATTCGTAGCGTTTTTCCATAGCTTTAATAAACACAACAGATACACATAACAGAGACTACAGTCATCAGTAATATATTTTCTTCACTATTTACAACTATCTGCCAACGCTGGAGTACCTTTTCGATTCCGCGACTATAGAAATCACGTGTTTTTGAGGCGAAGAACTAGTCGAACCACGTGCGGAGCGCATTTTCATCCGGAAAGAAAGTTTCTTCAAGGCTGTTCGAAAGAGAGAGGAAAAGGTGAAACCTGAGGGCGCAAGATCAGGTGAATAAGGCGGGTGCTGAATGATCTCTAAAACAGCTATTGTATAGAGTTCTTTGTCAGTCTAGAAAAATGCAGCTGGGCGTTATCGTTGAGTAGCAGCACTCAACGCAGTCTTCCTGGTCGTTGTTCTCGGACCGCGTCTGCAAGACGTCACAATTGTTGAAAACAAATTTAGCAGTGAGGGTTACATCTCGGGTAAGACATCCGTAGGACATCGTACCGTCTCTCTTCCACCAAATGCATAACATTATCTTTTTTGGATGCGCGGATGTTTTTATACGGGGAGTTTCTGCTTTGTTTGGGCTCAACCATTGCTGTCCTTTCCTTATGTTAGCATAAAGACACCATTTCCTGTCACCAGTTACGATACAGGATAGAAATGATCTGTGTCGTTCACGAGCCAGTTGATGACGAGCAAGCAGAGATGCACAATAACCCATCCCCTAAACTTTGTGATTTTACACTACTGGCCATTAAAATTGCTACACCACGAACATGACGTGCTACAGACGCGAAATTTAACGGATAGGAAGAAGAAGCTGTGATATGCAAATGATTAGCTTTTCAGAGCATTCACACAAGGTTGGCGCCAGTGGCGACACCTACAACGTGCTGACATGAGGAAAGTTTCCAACCGATTTCTCATACACAAACAGCAGTTGACCGGCGTTGACTGGTGAAACGTTGTTGTGATGCCTCGTGTAAGGAGAAGAAATGATAAAGGTCGGATTGTAGCCTATCGCGATTGCGGTTTATCGTATCGCGACATTGCTGCTCGCGTTGGTCGAGATCCAATGATTGTTAGCAGAATATGGAATCGGTGGGTTCAGGAGGGTAATACGGAACGCCGTGCAGGATCCCAACGGCCTCGTATCACTACCAGTCGAGATGACAGTCATCTTATCCGCATGGCTGTAACGGATCTTGCAGTCACGTTTCGATCCCTGAGTCAACAGGTAGGGACGCTTGCAAGACAACAACCACCTGCACGACCAGTTCGACGACTTTTCCAGCAGCATGGACTATCAGCTCGGAGACCGTGGCTGCGGTTACCCTTGACGCTGCATTACAGACAGGAGCGCCTGGGATGGTGTACTCAACGACGAACTTGGGTGCACGAATGACAAAACGTCATTTTTTCGGATGAACCCAGGTTATGTTTACAGCATCATGATGGTCGCATCCGTGTTTGGCGACATCGCGGTCAACGCACATTGGAAGCGTGTATTCGTTATCTCCGTACTGGCGTATCACCCGGCGTGATGGAATGGGATGCCATTGGTTACACGTCTCTGTCACCTCTTGTTCACACTGAAGGCACTTTGAACAGTGGAAGTTACATTTCACATGTGTTACGACCCGTGGCTCTACCCTTCACTCGATCCCTGCGTAACCATAAATTTCAGCAGGATAATGCACGACCGCATGTTGCAGGTCCTGTACGGGCCTTTCTGGATACAGGAAATGTTCGACTGCTGCCCTGGTCAGCACATTCTGCAGATCTCTCACCAATTGAAGACGTCTGGTCAATGGTGGCCGAGCAACTGGCTCGTCACAATACGCCAGTCACTACTCTTGATGAACTATGGTATCGTGTTGAAGCTGCATGGGCAGCTGTACCTGTACACGCAAGCAAGCTCTGTTTGACTCAATGCCCAGGCGTATCAAGGCCGTTATTACGGCCAGAGGTGGTTGTTCTGGGTACTGATTTCTCAGGATGTGTGCACCCAAATTGCGTGAAAATGTAATCACATGTCAGTTCTAGTATTATATATTTGTCCAATGAATTCTCGTTTATCATCTGCATTTCGTCTTGGTGTAGCAATTTTAATGGCCAGTAGTGTACCTTAGAGAATGCAGTACCCACACACTCGATTTTTGAACCTTCCCCATTGCTTGCGGAAGTCTCACGATGGCGGAATGGTCACACTTCATCACGTTTGCCAGTTCCCGTGTACACTGGCGTGGATCATTGAGGATTAATGCGTTGAAACGATCTTCTTCAAACCCGACCGTCTTCCTGAACGTGGATAGTAACTAATGCCAAAACGATCCTCCTAGCTCTGTCTCTGGCATTATCCCCATGCACGGTACAAATTTTTATGGTTGCAGTGCTGCTGTCACCCCAAGATGTTTAAATCTGTGTGTGAATTCCTAAGGTGCCAAACTGCTGAGGTCACCGGTCCCTAGACTTACACACTACTGAAACTAACTTAAACTCTCTTATTCTAAGAACAACACACACACCCATGCCCGAGGGAGGACTCGAACCTCAGGGGGGAAGAAGCATGCAATCCGTGACATAGCTTCTCAAACCGCGCGGCCATTCCGCGCAGCACTGTCACCCCTCTGTTGAATTCAAACAGAAAATATGTCGGAAATATTCCGGTTTATCCACTTGGCTCTCCATTTTCTAACGTCCACGGCTCCACTCACTATCTCCAAATGACAACACTTAAATTCAAATAGTAACAGTGTATTACAAATAAAAAATGACAATCGATAATTAAATCCATAGCAATCGTAATAACAACATGCAAAACAAAAACTATCTTCTTACGCACCAGCCTAATATAATGAGTGCCGTGCACTGACCACTCGTCTAATATAGGACGCCTAGGAAGCTGTTTTCTCTGCTGGCTAGATAACAATGCCAGCAAATCTTATTAATAGAGTTTATTGCATAAAATTAAGTTGACAGTATTTCACTTTGCGTATTTACAAAGATGAAAATAATCAGTGTCCTTCCATAATATACAGGCTGGTCCATTGATAGTCACCAGGCCAAATATCTCACGAAAAAAGCATCAAACGAAAAAACTACAAAGAACGAAACTCGTCTAGCTTGAAGGGGGAAACCAGATGGCGTTATGGTTGGCCCGCTAGATGGCGCTGCCATAGGTCAAACGGATATCAACTTCGTTTTTTTAGACATACGAACCCCCATTTTTTATTGCATATTCGTGTAGTACGTAAAGAAATATGGATGTTTTAGTTGGACCACTTTTTTCGCTTTGTGATAGATGGCGCTGTAATAGTCACAAACTTATAAGTACGTGGTATCACGTGCGGACGGTATTTGCTTCGTGATACACGAACCTGTGTTAAAATGGACCGTTTACCAATCACGGAAAAGGTCGATATCGTGTTGATGTACGGCTATTGTGATCAAAATGCCGAACGGGCGTGTGCTATCTACGCTGTTCGGTATCCTGGACGACATCATCCAAGTGTCCGGACCGTTCGCCGGATAGTTGCGTTATTTAAGGAAACAGGAATTGTTCAGCCACATGTGAAACGTCAACAACGACCTGCAACAAATGATGATGCCCAAGTAGGTGTTTTAGCTGCTGTCGCGGCTAATCCGCACATCAGTAGCAGACAAATTGCGCGAGAATCGGGAATCTCAAAAACGTCGGTGTTGAGAATGCTACATCGTCATTCACCAACAGCAGTAACGTAAGCCGGCATAATATGCACAATTTGGGCAACGGAAAATCCACGATGGCTGCGACAAGTGGAACATGAGCGACGTTGGCGGGCTAATGTATGGTGCTGCATTATGGGAGGAAGGATAACTGACCCCCATTTTATCGATGGCAATCTAAATGGTACAATGTATGCTAATTTCCTTCGTAATGTTCTATCGATGTTACCACAAGATGTTTCACTGCATGACAGAAAGGCGATATACTTGCAACATGATGGATATCCGGCACATAGCTTGCGTACGGTTGAAGCGGTATTGAATAGCATATTTCATGACAGGTGGATTGGTCGTCGAAGCACCGTACCATGGCCCGCACGTTCACCGGATCTGACGTCCCCGGATTTCTTTCTGTGGGGAAAGCTGAAGGACATTTGCTGTCGTGATCCATCGACAACACCTGACAAAATGCGTCAGCGCGTTGTCAATGCATGTGCTAAGAGTACGGAAGGCGAACTACTCGCTATTGAGAGGAATGTCGTTACACGTATTGCCAAGTTCATCGAGGTTGTGCATTTATTGCATTAATGTGGTATTTACAGGTAAT
Organism: Schistocerca nitens; assembly: GCF_023898315.1. Classification (NCBI taxonomy): domain Eukaryota; kingdom Metazoa; phylum Arthropoda; class Insecta; order Orthoptera; family Acrididae; genus Schistocerca; species Schistocerca nitens. The sequence goes on from NC_064621.1 coordinate 58,667,192, forward strand.
CACGCAGTAACAGCATGCGTTCTCAGTTATGATATTTCACAAAGGTACATGTATCACATTGGAACAACCGAAATAAAATGTTCAAACGTACCTACGTTCTGTATTTTAATTTAAAAAAACCTACCTGTTACCGACTGTTCGTCTAAAATTGTGAGCCATGCTCGTCTTTTTTTTTTAATTTTATTTTGTTCGTTTTCGTACGTTGCATCTGATCAGGTCGGACGTCGTAAGACACCCTTTTTAGTTCGTTGTTCATCTATTAACTCAGCTTTTTTTTCTTTTTTTTTTTTTTTTTTTACGCGCTGAGCCACCGTGCCGGCGACCCCGCGGCTGGGCGGCGTGGCGCTTTTATTCTCTTGGTACAGACGCCGCTCCTGCCTTGGTGTCGTCCTGGTCAGCGTACCTTTGGCTGACGTCGTCTCACAGGCCTCTCTGCTGTAACGTTCCAGGCCGACGAGCCGGCACTTGATGTTACGCCGGAACAATGAGGGTGAAAGAAAGGACCCACAAACTCGTAGACCAATATTCTTAGCGTCAGTTTCCTATACATGCATTGAGCGCATTCTAAGCTCAAATGTAACAAATTCTTTCGGAGAGAAAAGCTTGTATCCACAACTAAACACCGATTTAGAAATAATAGCTCGTTCGAAGCTTGTAACCTCCCCGCAGAAATTTTCAAGAAAAATGACAATATTTAAATGTTAATCGGAATACAGCCAAGTGTAACCTTCCCGCAAAATTTGTAAATGTCAATATTTTCCTCGCAAAATTTTGTAAAGACAATAATTAAATGTAAATGGGAATAGAGCTAAACGTAACCTCCCAGCAAAAATAAAAGAAAACTCAATGATAATGAAAACGAGCCAAATCTTTGGTCCCCACAAAAATTATAGAATAATAATGACCCAAATGTAAACTCGACACAAAAATTAAGAAATGAAGATTAATCCTTAAACCCACAATAATAGGGCAGCATCGCTGACCTTAGGCCCTGTGCAATAATTAATCTGATAAATTGATTCTGGGAGGAAAGCTATAGGAAATATTGTTTCAATTGGAGTGATTCTTTTCTTAAAAACGATTGGTTTGAAAACAAAATTATTATTGGGGCATTTCTTGAACAAATTAATTACAATTAACATACATTACATTATCAGATGTGCGCAATGCTGCTTCATTACCTTATTTAACAATATACCTCGTCCCGAACCTTGACCAGAGACCCATGTCGTCGCCCGCCGACTCCTCACACACAACTTCCGACTGAGTACAACTCGCAACTGCGTCCAACTCGCAACACGCAACAGAACTCTCGCGCGGTCAAGCGCAGACTAGCAACGATAAACAACTCTCTGGTCAGATATTCTGTCATGCCTCGCCATCGCTGTACTGAATACACTGAACACATACGTGTTTCAAGCTCAACTTTCATTTTTCTCGCGCGCGACAACATGTGAACTATGTATGAAGGGCAGCAGGCAAATTTCATAGGCATATGCAAAGGGAAGAGCACTGGTTGCCATGTACATCTGATGAAAACATCGAGTGCGTCCGAGCGCGTTCACGTGGAGCCCTCGGAAGTCCACAAGATGTGCAGGAACTTCTACTGCCTCGGGCAACGGTGTGGTGTGTGCTGAAACGACGCCTGCATATGAAGCTTTGCGGTTAATGCAGTCACAGAAACCTGGCGATCATAATAGGAGGCACGAATTTTGCATTTCAGTTCTCCAAGAAATATCAGAGGACACTTTTTTTCCGAACGACTCGTCTTTTCGGACGAATAGTTTCAACTATTGGGTTAAGTAAACCGCCACAACGTAACAATTTGTGGGTCGCAAAACCCTGGCGTCGTCGTCGAACACGAAACTCATCGAAACTGAATGTGTTTAGTGCTGTTCACAAAATTTCTGGACCTTTCTTTCTTGCGAAGGAAACTGTGACAGAAATGTCATATCTGAACATGCTGCAAAATTTGTTGTTTCCTCAACTTCGCGAAGATTCCTATGATTTCAGTTTTATGTGTGACGGCGCCCCGTTTCACTTTGACCTCGAAGTGCGCCTTTGTCTTATCAACAGCGCTTCACAGCGTTGGATCGGAAGAGGATAAAAAATGATCTGGTTCATATCTTTTCGTCTCCCAGGTCACAACTTACATAAAAGACAAACTCTTTGTTCCACATATGGCAGGTACTCTTCACGAGCTGAGAATGCGAATTATTCAAACTGTCGATTCAGTTAGGAGGGATGTGTTGATTCTTGCGGGGAATAAGGAGTTACTGTTACGATGTTTCTCGAGCAACGCATAGTGCTCATGTTGACTGCCTTGTGTAGTGTCTGTACAAACGTAAAACTTTGAATCTTCCACTGCCCAGTGCCATGCGCAATGTGTTCCTATCTTTCATACACTGAAGTGCCTAAGAAACTGGTATAGGCATGTATATTCAGACATATGGAAATTGGCAGAATACGGCGCTGCGGTCGGCAACGCCCATATCAGATAACAAATCTCTGGCGTAGTTGTTCGATCGGCTACTGCAGCTACAGTGGCAAGTTACCAGGAAAAAAATGTTCAAATGTGTGTGAAATCTTATGGGACTTAACTGCTAAGGTCATCAGTCCCTAAGCTTACACACTACCTAAGGACAAATATACACACCCATGCCCGAGGGAGGACTCGAACCTCCGCCGGGACGAGCCACACAGTCCATGACTGCAGCGTCTCAGACCGCTCGGCTAATCCCGCGCGGCTAGTTACCAAGATTTAAGTCAGTTGGAACGTGGTGTTATAGTCGGCGCACGAGCGATGTAACACAGTATCTCCGAAATAGCAATGAAATGGGGATTTTCCCCTACGACTATTTCACGAGTGTACCGTGAATATCAGGACTCCGGTAAAACATCAAATCTCCAACATCACCGCGGCAGGAAAAAGATCCTGCAAGAACGGGACCAGCGACGACTGAAGAAATCGTTCAACGTGACAGAAGTGCAACCCTTCCGCAAATTGTTGCAGCTTTTAATGCTGGACTATCAACAAGTGTCAGCGTGCGAACCGTTCAACTGAAACATCATCGATATGGGCTTTCGGAGCCGAAGACCCACTCGTGTACCCTTGATGACTCCATTACACAAAGCTTTACGCCTCGCCTGTGCCCGTCAACACCGACATTGGTCGGTTGATGATTGGAAACATGTTGCCTGGTCGGACGAGTCTCGTTTCAAGCCGGCCTCTGATGGCCGAGCGGTTCTAGGCGCTTCAGTCTGGAACCTCGCGACCGATACGGTCGCAGGTTCGAATCCTGCCTCGGGCATGGATGTGTGTGATGTCCTTAGGTTAGGTAGTTCTAAGTTCTAGGGGACTGATGCCCTGAGATGTTAAGTCCCATAGTGCTCAGAGCCATTTGAACCATTTTTTTCTCGTTTCAAATTGTATCGAGCGGATTTGTGTGTACGGGAATGGAGACAGCCTCATAAATCCGTGGGCCATGCATGTCAGCAGGGGACTGTTGAAGCTGGTGGAGGCTCTGTAATGGTGTGGGGCATGTGCAGGTGGAGTGATATGGGTCCCCTGGTACGTCTAGATACGACTTTGACAGGCAACATGCACGTAAGCATCTTATCTGATCTCCTGTTTCGATTCATATCCATTGTGCATTCCGACAGACTTCGGTAATTCCAGCAGGACAATGCGACACCCCACACGTCCAGAAGTGCTACAGGGTGACTCGAGGAACACTCTTCTGAGTTTAAACTCTTCCTCTGGCCATCAAACTCCCGAGACATGAACATTATTCAGCATGTCTCGGATGCCTTGCAACGTGCTGTTCAGAAGAGATCTCCACCTCTCGTACTCTTACGGATTTATGGACAGCCCTGCAGGATTCATGGTGTCAGTTCCCTCCAGCACTATTTCAGATAGAAGTCGAGTCCATGCCACGTCGTGTTGCGGCACTTCTGCGTGCTCGCGGGGGCCATTCACGATATTAGACAGGTGTACCGGTTTCTTTGGCTCTTCAATGTTGTTTGTAATAAACAACTGAAATCTGTTCCTTTATTTATTTATTTATTTATTTATTTATTTTGGAATCACCCTGTGTATTAAGAATAGATTCGAATGCGGGAAACTCGTCGATAAACGCGCATAACAGTGATGACGTCCGTGGGGAAGGTGCTCTGGAGAAGCCTTACGAGCGACTAATCCTATTTTGAGGGGAAGCCATCGCTCGGCGACTTTTATTCCTGTGGCAGTCTTCAAGCTGCAGCCAACACGCACGCTGCTCGTTGCTCGCGACGCCCCATGGATGCATGGTTCCCGGCAGCGAATTCTGTGGGGCGGTAACTGTTGACAGCGGCCAGCGCAGAGGCGGAGGCAGCTGACTTACTCCGGCTGCTGCATTCACCCGCGGTATCTGGCTGGTCTCTGAATTAACTGCGACACGAACTTCAACGTAGTAGCTTCAAAGCGAAACCACAGTGACATGCAGATACTTTTTGTAAAAGACAAGGCTCGGCAGAAAAGAATTGTACAAAGCTTACTCCGAGAATGTGACAGTACTTTCCCGTGCAAATGAGACAGCGCGAATGTTATTTGAAGATGAAATACTGGTTTACAAGTATACAGTATTGCACTCTTTACTTGCTTACAGATCAAAAATTTTAGTTGAATTTGTGCTACCACTTGGTTTGTAAAGACAGTTCATATTTGATGCCAGTTTCTTAGCTTTTTGCGAATTTATCATCGACAGACTTTGTATTAATTAAAAATATGTCTTCTAGCTCCGTCATCCCACCAGTTCTTTTTGAAACCTTCTTCTGTTCACATAGCGACGCCTTCCTGTTTCACGGTTAAGTAACATTCGTTTAAATTCAGTCGTATTGTTGATTCGGTTTTTTCCGATATAAGGGTCATAGATATTTTTGATACCTTCGAAAACATATTCAGATTTTTTTCTTTTGTCTTGTGAAATCCCAGCTTTCCATAGGTCAGTCAGTTCCCCTTTATTATGAAAATGTATCCGTAGAACCGTATCTATTTCTTTCTGATTGTCTATGCTCTGTTTATATATCGATTAGATGTCAGATATATCTACCCATTAACATACCTGTTTTCCAAAATCTTTTTCAGAATTTTATACTCTCTGTTTACTAAATTAATAAGTGACAACCGATCTCTTGTCTGAGTAGGATTCAACACAAATAATAGATCACTGGTAGTTTTTTTGGTAGAGTTATCGCTCACACCATAAGCTTCCCGAAATTAGTGTCTTTTCTGTTTACTCACTGATTTCGCTTGGTCTAGTCAGAATCAAAGTGTCTGACGTATTGCGTCCTTATGATATTACTAACACTCCAGACAAATAGGACAACATTCTTCCATCTTTCTGTGAATTTCTCTGTTACTCAAATTATTTCTAAAAAGTTTTTATTGTCTCTTTTTAGCTAGTTTGACCACATCTATTCAAAGTTTGTGGTGCATACAGTATTGTCGTGAACGTTTTTGATAGTTAATATAACATTATTTCTCGTTTCTTTAAACCTTCCAGTGTCCTAAAAAGGTTTTCAGAATTCTCTCTTCAATAAGTGACTGAAATTTTCTGACAGCTACAGTTTTTCATATTAGACTAGCATATTAGACAAAGAAAGATAACAGGTATTCTTCTATTTTCCATCATTATACCACGTCGCCTCCGCCCCCCCCCCCCCCACACACACACACACACACTCCGAAAAAATTTGCAAAATTCTGTATTATGATTTTACAGTTTCATTTGAAATGACTTTCCTTTTCCACAGTCAAAGTTTTCGTAGATCTACCCATATTTCTGGATGACCCACACTGTTAGATAAATAACACCATATTACTCTTCTTTCCATTGATTTCCCGTTTTTCGCAGTTCTTTCAGGAAATTCTGTGTCTTGTTTGTGCTGACTCATTCAAAGTTTCTTGAATCTATATATACTTCTTCCAGGTCAGCTATCGTGTGAGATACATAATACAATATTGTTTGCCCTTTCTGTTTTGATCTATAATGAAACAACACTCTCCATTTGAAGTTGTCTGTCGTCTATGCTGGCTGCCATGTAAATGCTAAAAATTCTATCGAAACGTACTCTCCTCCACTGGAGGACAGGTACACCTAATACGAGAGGAGAGGTGAAGTTTTGTTTTCGTAATTAACTAGCTTAGGATCCAGTTTACTTCCGACAATTCGTCAAAACAGAGACAGAAAGCAGCTGTGTAGTGAAAAACAAGTTTCTCGAAGTGGTTGCTGAGCCTCTAGCAAGCTGTGTGTGCTGTGGGAGAGTGGAGATGAATTTTATTTCGTACTTAGCAGCTTAGGTTTGTGTTGACCTCCGACAACTCGTAAAAACAGAGGGTAGGAAGCTGTGCGCTGGAAACGGCGTTTGTCGAAAGGATTTTTACGCTTCATGGAAGACGTGTTTGTTACTAAAGAGAGCAGTGTTTCAAACAATATGTTTGCGTTCAGTTCTGAAAATTTGTAATCATGAGTGCTGTGTAGCAAGGTTATCGGAAAGGTTTCCAAGTCTCTGGAAACATTGGGTGTTCCTTAAGAGCACAGGTGAACTCTTTTTAGCAGTTTACGTGTCCGCTCGCTTCCTAGAGTTCAAGAGACAGAGGAGGAGAGAATGTGTACTTGAAATCGAGTTTATCGATAAGGCTTCTAAGACTGCACAGGTAGTGTGTATTGTTAAATAGGTCACATTGGATGCTAAGGTTACTGTTGACTTCCGACAGCTCGTCAAAATGGACTGAGAAAAAGAGAATCTGTGAGTTGAAAATCACGTTTGTCAATGGGTTACTAAGGCAGAGTGTGCTACTGCAGAGGGCAGGAGAACTTCTTTTAGTACTTCGCGACTTAGGTTCCCGTTCATTTGAAAATGACCGGAACAGAACAGAGAATGTGAACTGGGTATAACGTTTGTGGAAAAGGTTTCTAAGCCTGTGGGAAATAGCGTGTGTTGCTAGAGAGGGCGGGAGAATTGTTTTTCTTGCTTGGCACCGTTCAGGTCCAGTTCACCAACACAGTGAGACCGAAGGCTCAAGGCGAGGCATGGAGGCGGTGCTGGACGCGTACTTCGACGAGGTGTTCCCGCGCGTGGCGCGCGACTACCTGCTGGCGCGCCACCGGCGCAAGCAGCTGGCGGACTACTTCGGTCACGTGGTGGCCGGCTGGTGCCGCGCCGGCGTGGGCGACGGTGAGGGCGGCGCCGGGCCCGTGTCGCCGCAGCTGGGGGCGGCGCGCGCCGTGCGGGCGGCCGTGCGCTTCCACCGCCGCACCAAGGCCGACAACGGCGGCTCCGTCTGCCGCATGGGCAAGTTCCACAACATCCTCTATGTGGCGGCCCGCATGTGCGTCGACTGGCGCGTGCAGGTGAGTCCGGCACCGCGAACCGCCCTCTGGCTTTCTTCACACTGCTGGCAGTCAAATTGTAGCACCACGAGGGCTACATGCAGGAAACGTCAAATTGCCAACACATGTTGGCGAAAGTAGGGTACGATATAACAGAAAGCTATTTCCTTAAATTTTGAGGACACTGTAAGACGAAAAATTTACGCACCACGAAGGAATTACCCGAATGGGACGGTAATCGGTAGATCCGATGTACGTGTACAGACACACGAATCTACATTTACATCTACATCTACATGGATATTCTGTAAATCACTTTTAAGTGCCTGGCAAAGGGTTCATCGAACCACCTTCACAATCCTCTATTATTCCAATCTCGTATATCTCTGATTTCCCTTATTTTATCGTGGAGGTCGTTTCTTCCTATGTAGCTCGGCGTCAACAAAATATTTTCGTGTTCAGAAGAGAAACTTGGTGAATGGAATGTAGTGAGAAGATTCCTCCGCAACGATAAACGCCTTTCTTTTAGTGATGTCCATCCTGTATCATTTGCCGGCCGATGTTGCCGAGCGGTTCTAGGCGCTACAGTCCGGAACCGCGCGACCACTACGGTCGCAGGTTCGAATCCTGCCTCGGCTCTGAGGCTCTGAGCACTATGGGACTCAACTGCTGAGGTCATTAGTCCCCTAGAACTTAGAACTAGTTAAACCTAACTAACCTAAGGACATCACAAACATCCATGCCCGGGGCAGGATTCGAACCTGCGACCGTAGCGGTCTTGCGGTTCTAGACTGCAGCGCCTTTAACCGTACGGCCACTTCGGCCGAATCCTGCCTCGGGCATGGGTGTGTGTGTGATGTCCTTAGGTTAGTTAGGTTTAAGTAGTTCTAAGTTCTAGGCGGCTGATGACCTCAGAAGTTAGGTCCCATAGTGCTCAGAGCCATTTGAAACTGTATCATTTCAGTGACACTCTCTCCACCATTTCGCGATAATACAAAACGTGCTTCCCTTCTTTGAACTTTTTCGATGTACTCCGTCACACCTATCTGGTGAGGATCCCACACCACGCAGCAGTATTCTAAAACAGGACGGACAAGCGTAGTGTAGGCAGTCTCCTTAGTAGTCCAGTTACATTTTCTAAGTGTTCAAAAATGGTTCACATGGCTATGAGCACTATGGGACTTAACTTCTAAGGTCATCAGTCCCCTAGAACTTAGAGCTACTTAAACCTAACTAAGGACATCACACACATCCATGCCCGAGGTAGGATTCGAACCTGCGACCGCAGCGGTCACGCGGTTCCAGACTGTAGCGCCTAGAACCGCTCTGCCACTCCGGCCGGCCAAAATCGACGCACCACGAAGGAACTACCCGAATGGGACGGAAACCGGTAGAACCGATATACATGTATCTACATTTACATCTACATCTACCGGTGATCAAAAAGTCAATATAAATTTGAAAACTTAATAAAACACGGAATAATGTAGATAGATAGGTAAAAATTGATACACATGCTTGGAATGACATGGGGTTTTATTAGAACCAAAAAAAATCAAAGTTCACAAAATGTCCGACAGATGGCGCTGGATATCAAAACGTCAGTAACTGCTACCGTGACGGGTGAGAGGTACGCCGATATGTTACAGAATCGCATCATCCTCAGCCTGGCTGATAAACACCTGCTGGAACGTACGATGTTTATGCAGGATGGCGCTCCCCCCCCCCCCCCCCCCCCCCCCCATATTACTAGACGCGTGAATCTCTTGCGCGCGTCGTTTGGTGATGATCGTGTGCTCAGTCGCCACTTTCGTCATTCTTGGCCTCCCAGGTCCCCAGACCTCACGCCGTGCTATTATTGGCTTTGGGGTTACCTGAAGTCGCAAGTGTATCGTGATCTACCGATATCTCTAGGGATGCTGAAAGACAACATCAGACGCCAATGCCTCACCATAACTCCGGGCTTGCTTTACAGTGCTGTTCACAACATTATTCCTCGACTACAGCTATTGTTGAGGAATGATGGACATATTGAGTATTTCCTGTAAAGAACATCATCTTGGCTTTGTCTTACTTTGTTATGCTAATTATTGCTATTCTGATCAGATGAAACACCATCTGTCGGACATTTTTTAACTTTGTATTTTTTTGGTTCTAATAAAACCCCATGTCATTCCAAGCATGTGTGCCAATTTGTACGTCTCTATCTACATTATTCCGTGATTTATTCAGTTTTCAAATTTATACTGACTTCTTGATCACCCGGTACTCTGTAAATTACATTTAAGTGCCTGGCAGAGGGTTCATCGAAACACCTTCACAGTTCTCTGTTATTCCAATCTCGTATATCGCGCGGAAACAACGGACACCTATACCTTTTAGCCGGCCGGGGTGGCCGAGCGGTTCTAGTCGCTACAGTCCGGAACCGCGCGACCGCTACGGTCGCAGGTTCGAATCTTGCCTCAGGCATGGATGTGTGTGATGTCCTTAGGTTAGTTAGGTTTAAGTAGTTCTAAGTTCTAGGGGACTGATGACCTCAGAAGTTAAGTCCCATAGTGCTCAGAGGCATTTGAACAATTTGAACCTATACCTTTCCAAGCGAGCTCTGATTTCCCTTATTTTATCGTGGAGGTCGTTTCTTCCTATGTAGCTCGGCGTCAACAAAATATTTTCGTGTTCAGAGGAGAAACTTGGTGACTGGAATGTCGTGAGAAGATTCCTCCGCAACGAAAAACGCCTTTCTTTTAGTGTTGTCCATCCCAAACCCACTATCATTTCAGTGACACTCTCTCCCCTATTTCACGATAATACAAAACGTGCTGCCCTTCTTTGAACTTTTTCGATGTATCCGTCAATCCTATCTGGTGAGGATCACACACCAGGCAGCAGTATTCTAAAAGCGGACGGACAAGCTTAGTTTAGGCAATCTCCTTAGTAGGTCTGTTACATTTTCTAAGTGTCCTGCCAGTAAAACGCAGTCTTTGGTTAGCCTTCCCGAGAACATTTCCTATGTGTTCCTTCCAATTTCAGTTGTTCTAATTGTAATTCCTAGGTATTTGGTTGAATTTACGGCCTTTAGATTTGACTGATTTATCGTGTAACCAAAGTTTAACGAGTTCCTTTTAGCTCTCATGTGGATGACTACACACTTTTCGTTATTTAGGGTCAACTGCCACTTTTCTCACCATTCAGATATTTTTTTCTAAATAGTTTTGCGGTTTGTTTTGATCTTCTAATGACTTTATTAGGCGATAAACGACAGCATCATGTGCAAACAACCTCAGAGGCTGCTCAAATTCTCTCCCAAATCGTATATATAGGTAAGAAACAGCAAAGGGCCTATAACCTTGGGGAACGCCAGATATCACTTCTGTTTTTTCGATGACTTTCTGTCAGTTACTATGAACTGTGACCTCCCTGACAGGAAATTACGAATTTAGTCACATAGCTGAAACGATATTCAATAAGCAAGCAATTTCACTACACGCCGCTTGTGTGGTACACTGATACAAGCTGCAACTAATTTTCATAAGGAAGTCTTCGATACCACAAGACGGCTTTTGAGTTATCAATGGACCTACAGTCTGCTTCAAGCAGATACTACGACATTTTACCGTTTGTGGGTGTGCGGGGTGGTCAGCTTGGTACTGTGTTTGGTCTCACTGAGTTTACTTCCACACAACTTCCCGCAACAGTGACATTATTGCAACGATCCAACGAAAGTTTGATCGTTTCTGACAAGGACACTCCACTACCTACTTTTCTCTTGCAAATTACTACTGCCGTGTAAGTGACTGTGCTTCATAAATAGAGACCTTATGTGATATAACCACTCGGACCTACTTCCTGTGTGCTACAAAAACAGTGAAGTCACCATTACTACTTCAGTACAAAATATGACATGATTACAATTTTACAAAAATTTGATGATTTATTCCAGGGAAACAGATTCACAAATTGAGCACTTAAATAACACATTGATCCACCTGTGGCCCTAATGGAAATTTGGCGTGGGATTAATTGATAAGAGATGTTGCATGTCCTCCGCCGTTGTGGAACGGTGCGCCAAGTTCTGTGCCGGTCGCGATTCGCCACTGTACGCCGGTCGATCTGAGAGACCAGGCTGACTCATCGCTGTTTACCTGAAGCACCTGATGTGTTTTATTGTTAAGCGCATTGTTGCAGGCGACGAAAATTTTTATGACAATGGTTGTCGCTGTTTCGTGATAACGCGCCTCCCCATACCGCAAATGTCATAATGTAGAAATTACGCCAACTCAAGTGGGGGGCAGTCGACCACCCGCCCTATACTGCCGATCTCACCCCATGCGATTATCACGCCTCCGGTCAGTTAAAAAGGCCTTGAATGGTCGGCGGTTTCTGTCGGACGAGGATGTTCAGCAGGAAGATACGGATGTCTTCGCACAGCAGGACACTCCGTTTTACCAGACGGGTATCTTCAAGCTACTGCGTCTGTGAGATGTCTGCCTCAGTGCTCAAGGCGATTTTGCCTGATTGGCATACCGATTCTGGACTGCACCTACGAATGGAAACGTTTTGATCATCCCTTATAAAATCGACATATAAATTTCTAAGACAATTTTTATAGACTCTCAGGTGTGGTTACAATCGAAACAAAAGCAAGGAAGCGAATCAGCTTACAGGGCGTCTTATAACGTACTATGGCTGAGAGAAGACAGAATATGGAAAACGATAGATGAAAGCAGCACCGAACGTCTCAATGACTCAGTATCCGATTCAACATAGATCGTACAAAAACACATGTTTATATTTGTTTGTCATTAACTAAACATTAGTTATCTGTCGTTATCATAGCAGATGTTAATCTATAGTCCGTGAGACGAGTGATTGGTACTGACAGTTCCGGCGCTGTTGCCGAACGTGGCTCACAGCACGCGGCGCCCTGTCTGCTACACGCATTCTCTAGCAGCAGAAATAAAAGCGAGACAAAATACAAGTCGTATTGGTACGCGTGAATTTATTTAAAGTTGATGCTTGAAATATATTAACTCGAAAACTGATAAGAGCTATTTAGTACAAGTATCTAAGATGCTCAAACATAATAAAGTTATTTGTTAAACTTCACAACTGAAATGAAAACTATTTTCGCAAGTTGTTGAACATTAGCAGTTTTGGTTTCCATTGTTAAGTATTAGCATTATTAATTTGTTCTACTACAAGCTACAGAATAATTGGTCAGTGTATTAAGAGTTATAATCTGAAGAAAGTACTCACAATATGATGATCTGGTTGTAGATCGATAGCAAACTCCCTCCTTACATTCCTGAATAAGTTGTAGTTACTGTAATGGAAAAACACCACTCACATCACTGTCAGAATCTGATTTGACATTGTCTTCCTCAGCACTACTCGAACTATCACTGCTCTCTCCCAGATGTATAATTAAATTTTCGATGCATTCTTCCACAACCCCTTCGGTTTTGGTCGCCTCTCTGATGGCACTTGCAGTGCTGTTTACAATTTTAGCCCACGTCTCGCTTGTCACTTTATTGATAGCTGCTGGAAGGAGAGTTTCCACTTCAGAGATCGTGAATTTTTTATTGTTTGCAGCAATGTAATTTTTTATCTGCGCCCACACTCCTTCAATTGCATTGAAGTGACAGTGGTATGGAGGAAGCCGAACGATTTCATGCCCGTACCTTTTAGCAATCTCGTCAATTACATACGTTGGAAATTGGGGTTTCTTTTGTGCCACAATTTCGAGCAGTTCCGCCTTCCTTAAATCTTCTCTGAAATCTACTTTTCACCGTTTCAACCACTGAATGATATCGTCTTTTTTTGTTGCCAAGGTTGGTGCCTTATCGTGAACAACGGAATGATAAGGCGCATTGTCCATAACAATCAATGATGGACTTGTCAGATTCGTCATAAGCCATGTCTCGAACCATTCTTGAAATACTACACTGTTCATTTCTTCATGGTAATCTCCCGTCTTTTTTGACCGAAACATTTTCAAGCAGTTTGGCACAAAACCTTTCGATGTTCCTGCATGTAAGACAATAATACGCCCTCCTTTGCCAACAGGCACTGCCATTGTCCCCTCTGGCGTTCCATCATTCCAGCCTCTACGTAAAGAATGGCTGGCATTGACCAAAGTTTCATCTAACCACACTATACTTTCGAATTCCACACCCATGATCCTGCGCAGAAATCTGCACCGCCATGCAACTACATCTGTCCTTTCCATTAATATTTTGCGTCCGTTAAACAGTGAATATCTGAAGCCTACGTCTTTCAACACTGTACGCAATGAAAATTTGCTCCCTTTAAAAAGATCGTCTTTCTGAAGCGATACCTGTAATTTAGATAGAGTGGGATGTTCCCTTCTCTTATAATAGCTGTATATATGACGACGAATAGCGTCTTTCTGAAAATCGTCCAAAGCTGTCACCTGCTTATTTCTCGGTCGCTTCTTTCCTGGTGTGTGCAGCTTTGTTGTGCCACTCTCGTCACAATCTACACTATACTGTTCTTTCCCTATCTTTACAACAGTGTTCTTACTTATTTTCAATTCTGCTGCAGTTCTCTTCACAACCTGAACAACAGGAATTAAGGGCCCACCTTTGTCCTTTTCTTTCTCAAAGTAATCCCTCACAGAGCACACCAATTCACGGGCCTGGGTGTGTAGCACACTTTTCTTCCTCCGTTTCACTTCTTGTGTTGGGCTGGTACTACCCGCCGCACTAGACATTGTTTACAACGAAACATAAACAAAGAAACACTAAAAACAACAAAAACGAAATAAACTGCGAATTCAATTTCAAACAAACGACGAAGACTCGTCTCCCAGACTACAGACGTAAAGAAAGCTTCAGATATGAATCTTTCATTGGCTTGATGCCCGCTCCGATAGCTGAGTGGTCAGCGTGAAAGATTGCCGTCCTACGGGCCCGGGTTCGATTCCCGGCTGGGTTAGGGATTTTCTCCGCTGAGGGACTGGGTGTTGTGTTGTCTTCATCATCATTTCATCTCCATTTGGCGAGCAGGTCGCCCAATGTGGCGTCGAATGTAATAAGACCTGCACCAAGGCGGCCGGACCTGCCCCGTAAGGAGCCTCTCGGCTAATGACACCTATTTTCATTGACTTGATGACATGTAGATGCACTGTATTATTAGCAAAACTGCCATTTTCAGATCTACAAAGTAACAAAAATTACAAAAATATTGCACTGCTTTAGTTGTAACCGTAAATTAACAATTTTACGTACTCCTTTTTGACATATCCACAGTGGATAGATTATGAAATCATGCTGTGCGGCCGGCCGGTGTGGCTAAGCGGTTCTAGCCGCTACAGCCTGGAACCGCGCGACCGCTACGGTCGCAGGTTCGAATCCTGCCTCGGGCATGGATGTGTGTGATGTCCTTAGGTTAGTTAGGTTTACATAGTTCTAAGTTCTAGGGGACTGATGACCTCAGATGTTGGGTCCCATAGTGCTCAGAGCCATTTGGACCATGCTGTGCGACAAACAACACGTTTGTTTTTGTACCGTTGCAATGGACTGTGGATCTGAAATAAAAATAAAATTACTTTAACATAAGTTAGTACAGAAACTGTGCAGATTCCAATATATGCCTAAGATAACACTGCCTCAGGACGAAAAGAAAGCAAACACTGGATGACAATATAGGTAACAGTATGAGAATCGTCCACTTTATAGGCCTTGACGTGGTTCATTCAACCTTTATAAATGTTTAATGTTAACTGCCTTATTACAAATAATTTTTCCGATCTTAAAAATTGACGAAATATATTGTATTTTCCATTTTGTATGACTGACATTGCACTACTTTCCGTTTTAAATGATTCACATTGTATGCTCTCACATGCTGTTACATGTACGCATATAATGTTAAAAAAACGTAAAAAATATTTATTGTTATTCATGAAACTATTGGCGTCTTCTGGTACTCCTCTGTATTACTCTATTAGGCCGGCCGGTGTGGCCACGCGGTTAAAGGCGCTACAGTCTGGAACCGCGCGACCGCTACGGTCGCAGGTTCGAATCCTGCCTCGGGCATGGATGTGTGTGATGTCCTTAGGTTAGTTAGGTTTAAGTAGTTCTAAGTTCTAGGGGACTGATGACCTGAGATGTTAAGTCCCATAGTGCTCAGAGCCATTTGAACCATTACTCTATTAGCCAAGCTGGTATCCGGCAGTATGTAATCGACAGTCAACTTGGACACATGCGACACTTCATGTGCCACGCCTATATGACTCTGTGTCGCCATGCGGATAGACTTCTATTTCGTAACGTTTCTCTCTCTTTTCACCATGAGGTAATGTCATCTTAGGCATAAAATGGATAATAACTATACACAATAACTTACATAAAGGGACTTTTATTTTTTATTTCAAATTCACAGTCAATTACGACGGTACAAAAGAAAAAGCGCGGTTTGGCTGGCTCTGAGCACTATGGGACTCAACATCTTAGGTCATAAGTCCCCTAGAACTTAGAACTACTTAAACCGAACTAACCTAAGGACATCACACACACCCATGCCCGAGGCAGGATTCGAACCTGCGACCGTAGCAGTCCCGCGGTTCCGGATTGCAGCGCCAGAACCGCTAGACCACCGCGGCCGGCGCAAAAGCGCGGTTTCTCACATCATTTCGTAACCAGTCCGATGCGAATATGTCAAAAAGAAGTTATGTAAAATCGTTAATTTACTATTACAGCTACAACACTGTAATATTTTTGTAATTTTTGTAACCTAGCAGATGGCACCTTATCCCTGCTGAAACTAGTGGCGCAGGGCACCTACATGTGATCAAGGTAATAAACATTTCATATCTGAAGCTTTATTTACACTGAACTCATGATCACTCTCCAGATGGCATTATGAAGTACTTATGTTTATGTTACATAGTGAATTTGGTTATCTGATGTCTTGGGTGACACCTAATCTCTCAGCAGTAATTGCCTCAGAAAGGTCGAGAATCACTGTGTTATACGCTACCGTGGTGCTCGCAATCAGGCATCCTGTGTACTGTTAAGAGTCACAGTGGACCACTGCCAAGTTATGGCTTCGGGTGTTACTGATACTACACACAATTATGCTGCACACTGACAAGGGAACCTCCCCATCGCACCCCCCTCAGATTTAGTAGTAAGTTGGCACAGTGGATAGGCCTTGAAAAACTGAACACAGATCAATTGAGAAAACAGGAAGAAGTTGTGTGGGACTGTGAAAAAATAAGCAAAATATACAAACTGAGTAGTTCATCGGAAGATAGGCAACATCAAGGAGACTGGGCAGGCAGGAGCGCCGTGGTCTCGTGGTAACGTGAGCAGCTGCGGAACGAAGGGTCCTACGTTCAAATCTTCCATAGAGTAAAAAGTTTTAATTTTTTATTTTCAGTTTATGTGACAAACTCTTATGTTTTCATCACTTTTTTGGGAGTGATTATCACATCCACAAGAAAACCTAAATCGGGCAAGGTAGAAGAATCTTTTTACCCATTCGCCAAGTGTACAAGTTAGGTGGGTCGACAACATATTCCTGTCATGTGACGCACATGCCGTCACCAGTGTCGTGTAGAATATATCAGATGTGTTTTCCTGTGGAGAAATCGGTTGACCTATGACCTTGCGGTCAAATGTTTTCGGTTCCCATTGGAGAGGCACGTCCTTTCGTTTACTAATCGCACGGTTTTGCGATGCGGTCGCAAAACACAGACACTAAACTTATTACAGTGAACAGAGACGTCAATGAACGAACGGACAGATAATAACTATGCAAAAATAAAGAAAGTAAAATTTTCACTCGAGGGAAGACTTGAACCAAGGACCTCTCATTCTGCAGCTGCTCACGCTACCACGGGACCACGGCGCTCCTGAGCTCACATTCTTCAGGATGTTGCCTATGTGGCCCATGGACTACTCAGTTTGTTTATTTTGCTTATTTTTTCACAGTTCCACACAACTTCTTCCTGTTTTCTCAATTGATCTGTGTTCAGTTTATCAAGGCCTATCCACTGTGCCAACTTATAACTAAATCTGAGGGGGGTGCGATGGGGAGGTTCCCTTGTGAGAACAGTGTAAACAGTAACCGCTAACTAGAGAAGTCTTAGGCCTGAGAAACTGCCCCCTGTCAGGCATTTCCACATGCCGCGGATCAGGTTAGCAACGGCAGGCCAGGAAAAGAATAGGGAATCCCTTTTCGAAGAACGACTGGTACCGCTGCTCCCCTCCATGTATGCACGTTCATTTTGTGGGGCCTTTCCCACTCGTCTTTTATAGAGTGCCTGAAGGATGCTTCTGTCTCGGATCGCTAGACAACAGCTCAAGTAAGTGACATTAATGGTTTTTATTACAATAAAGTAGATTCAAATATTTAGGTGAAACAATCTCAGAGACTGGTCTAGAAAAAATTGGAAATGAAATTCGTTGTCAAGAGATGGAGACAGCTTTTAGACTTACAAAAGACATCTACAACAAAAAATGTCTCTCGAGGTACTCTAAATTGAGACATTACAACACGGTCATAAAACCAGAGTGCCTTTATGGGGCTGAAACGCTAATTTTAAACAGAAAAAAGGACATTCAAGAAATCCAAAAAAGAGAAAGAAAAGTAATCAGAAAAATTCTAGGTCCAAAATATACTGAAGAAGGAACATACAGGCTAAGAGCAAATAGTGAAATTCAACAATACACCAGCATATATTCAGATATGAAAAAACGCAGATTAAAATTTTATGGGCATATTAAAAGAATGGATGCTACCAGACTAACTAAACAAGTAGTGGAATTCTACGAAAATCGAAGTAAAGCTAAATTTGAGACAATAAAATGGATTGCCGCTATAAAAGAGGACATGAAAGAGGCAGATATAAAACAAGATGAAATTCAAGACAGAAAATTATTTAGGCAAAAAATTCATGACTGGGTAGTTGGTCAAGCTGAAAAACCAAAGAAAACTGGAATCACATGGTCTGATGAAAGGAAAAGAGCTCATTCCGAGAGAATGAAAACAATTTGGGCAGAGAGAAAGTCTAAAAGAAAATAACTGAATGCCCCGTGATTGTACTTCGCGTGGTCCAGTAGGGCCCAAACGTGAATAATAATAATAATAATAAAGTAGATTGACAATACTTAGGTTTACAAGAACGTGTCGCAAGCGATAGGCGACATGCTAACAGTCAGTGTCCTTCACTATACACTCGTACAATGTTCATGTAAGCAACTGATATAAGGCACAAGTCTCGATATAACAGTTAGGATGGCGGCTTTTCTAGTCTGGGTCTGCTCTGCTAGTGCTGGTCTACTACTGTCCGCTCAAGGCTGGCAGGAGCGGCGCTTTAGTCTCTTCTTGTAGAGGCCACTCCTGTCGTGGTGCCGTCCCAGTCTGCGGGCTATTGCCTGACGTCCTCTCACACAGCCTTCTCTGCTCTTGCGTTCTTCATCTTTGTGCCAGCGTTAGTCGTCACACTGGAACACATTTCACTTCTTGCCTATCGATCTTGTCTGAGATCTTATTCGTCACGTCAGGCGGCATCCACTTGCAAACAGACAACGTGGAGAAAGTAGCCCAAGGACATTATTTTATAAGTGGCAGTGGAATGGAAACGAGACAGATGGAAAAAAAGTAAGTAAACGTTTTACTGTCTCAAATGTAATCACCGTAATTGTTAATACCTTTATCGCACTGTGAGACTAGGCAGTCAGTGTCTTCTTGGAAAGATGTTAGCAGTTGCCTACGAAAACATGATTGTTGCCAGGCCTGCACCTCTTAGTGCGAACTGAATAGTCGGCCACGAGTGTCTTTCTTCAGGGCCCCATAAACTTAATCGCATGAGGAGGGACTGGACTGTATGGAGAATGTGTGAGGGCTTCAAATGGTTGAAATGGCTCTAAGCACTATGGGCCTTAACATCTGAGGGCATCAGTCCCCTAGACTTAGAACTACTTAAACCTAACTAACCTAAGCACATCACACAACCATCCCCGTGGCGGGTTTCGAACCTGCGACCGTAGCAGCAGCGCGGTTCCGGACTGAAGCGCCTAGAACCGCTCGGCCACAGCGGCCGGCTGTGAGGGCTTCCCAGGCAAACTTCTGCAGCGTAGTCTAAACAGCAGGCCCGCCATCTCCGGGAAAGTCATGATGGCATTTTTCTCTGACTTATTGGAACGTAGCGTCACAGTTAAAGCTCAACGGCACGTGGGCCATCATGTCCAAACGCCTATGAACGTTGAAGGATAGCATCATTCTGCTGCAGGATAATGCCCGCCAGCATGTTGCCAAGATTGTCTCGGCTACGCTGTAAGAGTTTCGCTGGGAAGCTCTAACACATCCTGCATACCTCCCCGACCCATGCCATTCGCGCATTTTTGGAGCCCTGAGAAAGACATTCGTGGCCATCAATTTGCTTCAGACAAAGAGGCAAAGTCATGTTTCCGTAGGTAACCGCTACACTGTTCCATGAAGACACTCGGTGTCTTGTCTCACAGTGGAATAAAAGTTTTAAAAGTTACGGCATTTACTTTTGAAATAATAAGCAGTTTACTTCCTATTTTGCACTTGTCTAATTTTGCTATACATTGTAACCTCCCCGCAAAAATAAAAGTCAATGTTAATGTAAATGAGCCAAGCGTAACCTCCTTGCAAAATTAATGTAAACTCCCCACAAAATTACGGAATGATGATTGATCATTAACCCACAATAATATTAATTAAATAATGGACCATGAACTGGATGTAACATCTCAACAGAAATAATTAAACCTGATAAATTTTATAAGGACAGCAGCGCTGACCTTCGGCCCTGTGAAATAATTAAACCTGAAAGATTTTATAAGGGCAGCAGCGCTAACCTTCGGCCCTGTATTCTGAATAAAAAAAAGCAAAAATTCTTACCTTAGTAAAAACTGCATCAATAAAAAAACTGCATCTATATCTGCTCTTATTTATCGACACTGCTTCGTGCAATGCTGGCGTATATTTTTTTTTTTATTATTGAAAGGAGTGATGATCCATTGGAAATGTTCTTTAAATTGAAATGATTGTTTTTCTTTAAATGAGTTACTTTATAAAAGAAATTATTATTGGGGCATTTTTGAACAAATTAATTACAATTAACATACATTGCTATATGTGCGCAATGCTGCTTCATTACCTTCTATAACAATACTCATCGTCCACCACAATCGTGACCAGAGTCGCAAGAAGAGCACGCCGCCGACGCATGCCGACGTCTGCTACCGTATCCGACTGACTACTACTGTCGACTGACTACTACTGCCGACTCGCTACACACAACTGTTCCTGCCGACTCGCTACGCGCAACTGACTAGCACTGTCGTCTCTCGCGGTCAAGCGCAGACTAGCCACGATAAATAACTCTCTGGTCAGAGATTCTGTCATGCCTCGCCATCGCTGGTAATGAATACATACGTGTTTCAACATACTACGAATTTTATTGGAGGACATAGACAGGATGTTAAAGAAGTCTCAAATATTTTGAGATGTAGTAGTGCTCAACAAAAAAAGGAAATGGTTCAAATGGCTCTGAGCACTATGGGACTCAACATCTTAGGTCATAAGTCCCCTACAACTTAGAACTACTTAAACCTAACTAACCTAAGGACATTACACACATCCATGCCCGAGGCAGGATTCGAACCTGCGACCGTAGCAGTCGCGCGGTTCCAGACTGTAACGCCTTTAACCGCTTGGCCACTCCGGCCGGCTGGAAGCGAGAGGTCCAAGGTGTGGGGCCTCCTCTATCATCCTGTATTATCGGCGTCAAACGTTCATGCACACTGCATTGAAATTGTGCTGATGTCCCGTCTGTGCCTCTGCTGACATGGCACGTTCTTCAACATGGCAGACAACAAATGTCTGAGGTATCATGTGTGAAATTAATCTCTCCGCCAAGAACGCCTGCCCAAAAGTTAATTGAGATATGGTTCTGGTGATCTCTTTCTGCTATTCCTTGGAGATTTTAATCGCCCTCTGAACACAGGTGCACTAACTGAGATGAAAACAATCATATTTTGTGATATTAGTGATATTTTAATTCACTCAACATACTCTGAAGGTGGCTCGTTCGCTCACTCACAGAGAAGACAAAATTCTTTAATATCACCAAAGGACACACTCAGGAGATTCTAAATATACTTATCACACCGTCCACAGTGATCTGATCTAAATTTGCGAATCTGTAATTCAAGGAGCGGTTGTAAAAGACGTCATTGTAAATTAATTATTTTCATTTTGGGCAGTTAAGGCTGGTGACATTAATGCCGAAGAGAAAATTCATGCACGTTATAAAAATGGACTATGTATGTATGTGTGTGTGTGTGTGTGTGTGTGTGTGTGTGTGTGGTGGGGGGGAGGGGGAGGGGGTATTCCGCATCTCTTTCTAAGCCACTTAACCGATTTCAACCAAACTTGGTACACATATCCCTTACTATCGGGCAACAATCGCTGGGAGGTCAGAACAACCTACCTACCACAGGTCAGGAGCTGACGTCGTAAACACCGAGACGCATAAAAAACTGCCGTATTATGCTTGATATTCAAACTTTTCACTTCTGTGCTACTCTATTTGCAGGAGGAGATTAGTGTTCAACATCCCGTCGACAACGCCCCCATTAGAGATGGAGAGCAAGGTAAGAACAGGGAAGGATGGGGATGAAAATCCGCCGTGCCCTTTCAAAGGAACCATTCCGATGTTTGCCCGAAGCGATTTAGGGAAATCTCGGAAAACCTAAATCTGGATAGCCGCACGGGGGATTGAACCGTCGTCCTCCCGAACTCGAGTTCAGTGCGCTAGCTACTGCGTCACTTCGCTCGGTAACTCTGTGAACAATAAATTTCGTAGACAGCGTCCACATACACCGCTAAATGCACCTACAACATTATATCGTGTTGCCAAACTAAGTTCAGGCGATGTGACGTCATAACACTGAGATCCGTGAAAAACTGCCGCGTTGTGCATGAACGTTTAATACCAGAATGAAACTTTCACTCTACAGCGGAGTGTGCGCTGAATTGAAACTTCCTGGCAGATTAAAACTGTGTGCCGCACCGAGACTCGAACTCGGGAACTTTGCCTCTCGCGGGCAAGTGCTCTACCAACTGAGCTACCCAAGCACGACTCACGCCCCGGCCTCACAACTTTAATTCCGCCGGTACCT
This sequence comes from Schistocerca nitens, assembly GCF_023898315.1. NCBI lineage: Eukaryota > Metazoa > Arthropoda > Insecta > Orthoptera > Acrididae > Schistocerca > Schistocerca nitens. The sequence goes on from NC_064621.1 coordinate 58,689,750, forward strand.
CGTCTCCTACCTTCCAAACTTCACGGAAAGCTCTCCTGCGAACCTTGCAGAACTAGCACTCCTGGAAGAAAGGATATTGCGGAGACATGGCTCAGCCACAGCCCAGGGGATGTCTCCAGAATGAAATTTTCACTCTACAGCGGAGTGTGCGCTGAATTGAAACTTCCTGGCAGATTAAAACTGTGTTGCTCAGTTGGTAGAGCACTTGCTCGCGAAAGACAAAGGTCCCGAGTTCGAGTCTTGGTCCGGCACAGAATTTTAATCTGCCAGGAAGTTTCAACTTTTAATACATTTATTCTTTACTACTAAGACACTTTTGCAGTCGAGTCAACTTAAGGAAATCCCTGACACCTGTAGGCGAAACGCGTAGCCGAGTTATGAGGAGGCGTTGCCACAGAGAGCTTTACAAAATCGCGCTGCGGGCAAATGAAGCAGCTGTGCTTATACATTTGTACATTATGCATATATCTTTATATGACTGTTTACTAATTTGTAAGGTGTATTCAAAAAAACATGGAAATGAAATTTTTTCGCTATCACAGTACAGACACAGTTCACTTTTTGTTTTGGTTTCCAGTAGAAAATTGGCAAAACGAATACCTGGGCAATGCCAGATTTGTCAGCTAGTATTAAACAAGTGGTGTTGTCGGTACAGCGAAAAGAGAATAGTTTTTGTCGACGTTCGTAAGTTAGATACAAAAGTATTACAGAAGCTCTAAGTAGTCCTTTTACTAACTACGAGACAAAGCAAGAAACATGTTCACAGTAGTTTTCCAATTAGATTCTGCAAAATTGTCTGTAAAATTCAACGTCTGCCACAAAACTATATCAACGTATTCTCCATATGTGGAGCCATTTGTGAATAAATTGCTGTCTGTATATTTTGACTTGATTTCTGTGCAGTATCTTGTAAAGAAAGTCGAATCACAAGATGAACTTACTGAGATTTTGGTTGCAGTAAAAAATAAATGTTATCTTCTGGAAACTGGCAGCAACATACGCAGAAATTCTGCATGACAGTCTTATAACTTGAACATTCCTGTGAGTTCTCAACATAATTACTATAAAGTAGTCCATTGTATTCCCTAATTGTGCTCCCTGGTTCTGGCACTCGAATCAGAATTTAAATAAAACAACAAGATGTCTTTGAAAGCATTTTTAAATCATTCCAATGCTCTGTAAAATAGAAATGAAGCCGTTCCCGTCGAAGCTATAAAGAAACTGTCCGAGTTTCACGACTCAGCAATTCTAAAGCTGAATGCAGAAGCTGATGTGCTTACAGAGAAACGAGGACTGTGACGAAAGACACAAGTGATCTCTTTTCGGAAATAAAACATTTGCTGTGCGTTAAAAAGATTTTCCTGAACTATGTAACAATTCCATCAGCATTGTTCACTGCAAAAAGATCATTTAATACCTTCAGGCGAGTGATGAAGTAGCTGGATAGTGCAACTGGTGAAGATTGCCTTTATGATAATTGAAAGTTCAGAGAGGATGGGCAGGAGGGGGTGGGGATTCAAAGAGACCAATTTGGAAGGTTTAGCCATAGATAAGTTCTCTAAAACCAGACGAAACCTTCAGTTTCTTACGGGTAATTATCGTTTCCCATCACAAAAGCACTCCGTCTTCAGGCCACGAGTAGCCTACCGGGACCATCCGACCGCCGTGTCATCCTCAGTGGAGGATGTGGATAGGAGGGGCGTGGGGTCTGCACACCGCTCTCCCGGTCGTTGTGATGGTATTCTTGACCGAAGCCGCTACTATTCGGTCGAGTAGCTCCTCAATTGGCATCACGAGGCTGAGTGCACCCCGAAAAATGGCAACAGCGCATGCCGGCCTGGGTGGTCACCCATCCAAGTGCCGACCACACCCGACAGCACTTAACTGCGGCAAGGCCGTTGCCATCGTTTCCCATCAGAACACTCTAAAAAGTTAACTACATACTTAATTTTATTGTTGAGTTGTAGCTTCTACCAAAGAAAATCGGCACAACATTCTAATTACTTCCACATTTATAAGAGGCAGTCAAATGGAAACGAGACAGACTAAAAAATGTAGGTAAACTGTTCGCTACTTCAAAAGTAATCGAAATATCTGTTAATACATTTATCCTACTGTGAGACAAGGTGGTCAATGCCTCGATGGAAACTACGGAACTATGACTGTACCCCACCTCTTCGTCCGAAGCAAATCGCCGACCACGACTGTGTTGCTTCGGGACGCCACACCCGACAGCACTTAACTGCGGCAAGGCCGTTGCCATCGTTTCCCATCAGAACACTCTAAAAAGTTAACTACATACTTAATTTTATTGTTGAGTTGTAGCTTCTACCAAAGAAAATCGGCACAACATTCTAATTACTTCCACATTTATAAGAGGCAGTCAAATGGAAACGAGACAGACTAAAAAATGTAGGTAAACTGTTCGCTACTTCAAAAGTAATCGAAATATCTGTTAATACATTTATCCTACTGTGAGACAAGGTGGTCAATGCCTCGATGGAAACTACGGAACTATGACTGTACCCCACCTCTTCGTCCGAAGCAAATCGCCGACCACGACTGTGTTGCTTCGGGACGCCAAAAATATGCAGTTCGCTTGGGGAGGGATCGGGGCGGTATGGAGGATGTATAAGGGCTTCCCAGCGATACATATGCGGCGTAGTCGAGGCAACTTTGGCAACATAAGGATGGGCATTATCATACAACAGAATAATGCCATTTGTCAGCATCCCTGAGTGTTTCGACGACTTAACAATCGCCAATTTCTCTGATTGCGCGCCGAGTAGACTTTCGCGTACTCCGTTCAAATTTTTGCCGAGTTCTTTCCACCATGTCATCAGAAATTCGAGGTCGAACTGGACTCTCTTACCTTTCCACAAGCATCGTGTCTCTTCAAATTGGCGATATGAACGACGAATGTTTTTGGGTGCAGGTGGATCAATGCTAAAACGCTGACGAAAGTACGCTGGACCGAAATCGTTGACTAACTCTTTGCAAACTGCATCACACGAAACTCCTTCTGTTGAGCAGATTTCGTCTTACTTCTGATTGGCTGCAAACTTAGTAGACGCAGTAACATCTAAAGGGGATTTTCTGATACTCTAGGCCACGCCCATTCAAACCATATACATTTCCTTGCCGGCATGTAACGTGTTTCATAATTATTACCGTCCAGAATCAAGTCACTCTTTTTGAAAGATCCTGTACGATCCCTTACTCATTCTGCCGGCCGGTGTGGCCGAGCGGTTCTCGGCGCTTCAGTCTGGAACCGCGCGACCACTACGGTCGCAGGTTCGAATCCTACCTCGGGCATGGATGTGTGTGATGTCCTTAGGTTAGTTAGGTTTAAGTAGTTGTAAGTTCTAGGGGACTGAAGACCTCAGATGTTAAGTCCCATAGTGCTCAGAGCCATTTGAACCTCACTCATTCTTTCATTTTTAACAAAATCTGCTTGTGAAACTTCCTGGCAGATTAAAACTGTGTGCCCGACCGAGACTCGAACTCGAGACCTTTGCCTTTCGCGGGCAAGTGCTGTACCATCTGAGCTACCGAAGCACGACTCACGCCCGGTCATCACAGCTTTACTTCTGCCAATATCTCGTCTCCTACCTTCCAAACTTTACAGAAGCTCTCCTGCGATCCTGCAGATCTAGCGCTCCTGAAAGAAAGGATACTGCGGAGACATGGCTTAGCCACAGCCTGGGGGATGTTTCCAGAATGAGATTTTCAGTCTGCAGCGGAGTGTGCGCTGATATGAAACTTCCTGGCAGATTAAAACTGTGTGCCCGACCGAGACTCGAACTCGAGACCTTTGCCTTTCGCGGGCAAGTGCTGTACCATCTGAGCTACCGAAGCACGACTCACGCCCGGTCATCACAGCTTTACTTCTGCCAATATCTCGTCTCCTACCTTCCAAACTTTACAGAAGCTCTCGGTCGGGCACACGGTTTTAATCTGCCAGGAAGTTTCATATCAGCGCACACTCCGCTGAAGAGTGAAAATCTCATTCTGAAAATCTGCTTGTGTCAACACATATACTGTCTAATGAAATCTTTTAAGTCACTGTAGCAAAGACAACGAGAGTCCTTCTTGTTAACTATCACAAAACATACTATGCAATGTAGATAGAAATCTGCGTCTAATATCTCAAGAAATATTTTGTATCACTTTTTCACATTCCTTCACGCACATTTTCTGTGGTCCAAACAAGACTCTCAAAAGAATAAAGCCGGTTTCACATATTCCTTCACTCCTTACAATACTTTTAAACTTATACCTACTTCATTCCATCCCTAATTGTTAATCAATTTCTCTTCTCTCCTTTGATATAATAACTCTACATAATTATTTCGTTAAACGTCTCATGTTCCTAATATTCCTCTTACCACCTAATATTCCTCTTACCACTGTTCGCCTTTCATTGCTATCACACTCGCCAATGGAAGATTTTTAAAATGATTTTTCTTTCGCACATTATTGCTTTTGTGGAGTGTCCTTTCTTGACAATGAACTGCACTATCTACAAGGTAAGTTTGACACAGTGTCCCACGCAGACTGTTAACAAAGTTCCGAGCATACGGAGAAGGTTCTCAGATATGTGAGTGGCTCGAAAACTTCTTAAGTATTAGAGACCAGTACGTTTTCCTCGACGGCGAGAGTTCATCAAAGACAAAGTTATCGTCAAGAATATCCGAGGGAAGTGTTAAAGAATAGCTCTTATTATCTACACACACAAATTGTGTGACAGGCAACAGTCTGTGTCTGCTGATGACGCTGTAGAGTACGTGAAGATGACGTCGTTGAGTGACTGTAGGAGGGTACATCATTTCTTAGACAAAATTTCTAGCTGGTGTGATAAATGATAGTCTTTCAAAATGTAGAAAAATGTAAATTAATGCAAATGAAATGGGGTATCAACCCTTGATACAGTACTCTGCTGCTTGACAGCCATGTCGGTTAAATGTCTAGATGTAACGTTGAAAAACGATATGAAAGGCAACGAGCCGCTAAGGACGGTAATGGGGAAGGCGAATGGTGTAATGATTGGCAGAACTTTAGGGATGTTAGCATATACAGGGTGATTCACAAATATATGAAACATTTTAATACCGGTATGTTATTCTACAAGTAAAACTAAAGAAAAAGTTCATATAAACATAGGTCCGTAAATGTTTGGTTACGGAGTTACGGCTAATAAAAGACTTTATCTTCTGGTGAACCTTCCGGGATGTAAGGTCGTGGTCCATGAAACTCTTCAGCTCCTAACGTTTCGTCCAGAGCTGCGCTGGACATCTTCAGAGGGGTGTTTCTCCTTCGGTGAGTCTTGCTGACTGACGGGTCGGACGTATGAGAGCGACTTATATATCGTAGAAAGCTCTCAGACGTCCGACCCGTCAGTCAGCAAGACTCACTGAAGGAGAAACACCCCTCTGAAGATGTCCAGCGCAGCTCTGGAAGAAACGTTAGGAGCTGAAGAGTTTCATGGACCACGACCTTACATCCCGGAAGGTTCACCAGAAGATATGTCATCCGGTCGTGAAAGCCTTCATACAATAAAAGACTTTGCCTGAAATTTAGCAACTTCGCTAATATGAAGCCGTCACAAACTGTACGAGCTTAAATTAAAACACGATTTCCACTTATTTAATTGTTACTGATCTGTTGATTCTAATATAACATGTCCAAGACGTGTATCTACGGTAGTTTTCGAGAACATCCAGAGAAGCAAAGAAGTAATTTCGCAAAATTTTTAATTTATTAACTACTTGGCCCAATTTGCTTTTTATATTCCAGACAATTGCACAAAGCTTTCAAGTATTTCTCCTCCGTAAATTTGAAAGACATCCCTATATCATAAATAATCTACAAACTACAACAGTTACTATGTGGCTTCACTTAAATATTCTGTTGTTACTATATTCTTTCACTGAACAATACAGAAAACTAACTTGTTTCAAGGTTAGGAAGCGACTGAATCAATTCACTAACGGTGGCCAACAATCACATAACTGTTTCTACATTCGTAATGGAAAGTAAAGAAATTTACTTGTATAATAATTCTTGCTTCTCTGGATGTTCTGGAAAACTACTGCAGATACACGTCTGGGACACGTTTTATTAGATTCACCAGATCAATAGCAACAAAATAAATGGAAATCGTGCTTTACTTTAACCTCGTACAGTTTTGCGATGGCTTCATATTAGCGAAGTTACTAAATTTCAGGTACAATCTTTCATTAGCCGTACGTCTAACTAAAGATTTGCGGACCTACGTTTATAGGAACTTTTTTCTTTAATTTTACTTGTGGAATAACATATTAAAATATTTGCGTATCTTCGTGAATCACCCTGTACATAAAAGATACCACATATATAGGTCGCTGGAGTGATTGATTGTTTAGTACTGTTAGAGTGTTTGGAATGCATACTAGATCATATTAAAGGACGATATCGATGCAATTCAGAGGCGGGTTGCTAGACTTCTTACTGGCAGATTCGATTAACACGCAAGTATTGCCAAAATTCTTCGTGAAATCGAACGGGTATTCCTGGACGGAAGCGACGTCCTTTTCGCTGAACACTATTGAGAAAATTTAGAGAAGCAGCATTTGAAACTAACTGCAGGACGATTCTACTGTCGGAAAAATACATTTCGCGTAAGGACAAAGAAGATAAGACAAAGTAGAGCTCGTATGGAAGCGAGTGGGACAGGATACGAAATGGCTAGCAGTGGTACAAGGTATCCACCGCCATGCACCATACGGCGATTTGCGGATTACGTATGCCGTGCAGATGTAGAAACCTACTTTGCATGTCAAGGCCTCGGTGTCCCAACAAAACGGCCAAAACCGCGGCACGTGGACCCCGGTTGACTCACTCGAAGGTCGTCCACCGATCAGTAAACAAAGTGTCTTATTTCTTCGCCAGGCAGCATCTCTAACTACGGGCCATTAAATTCCACAAAATTTTCCTGGGTTATATACAGCGCCGTATTGTAATGGCTTGGGCCAACATTCACGACACTAGTACGTAATAGCCTTTATCAGAGTATATAAATACTAACGAGACAATGCAAATTATCTGTTGTACACTGTCTTCTCTTCTGCCCGTACAATTACTTGAAAGCAATGTTATTAAAATCTCCCCCTCCCCCCCCCCCAAAAAAACACACTATGGTTGATGCTGCATGTCTGTACGATCCAGAGAGCCATACCGTAGGTGCAACGACATCGAAGGGGTGTCCGTGGAGACGCCAGATAAACAAATTATTACTGAAGAGGGACAGCAGACTTCACAGTATCCGCAGGGGCAAGGGTCTCAATGGTTGACTGACCTGGCCTTCTAAAAATATCTAATATGTCCTTGCTATGCTGTTAAACCAAAGGACTGAAAGCAAGGGAAAACTTCAGCTGTTAAATTTCACGAGGGGAAGCGACTCTACTGTAGCGTCTCATGATGACGACATCCTCTTTGGTAAAATATTACGGAGATAACACAGCCCCCCACTCATCTCGATCTTCAGGAAACGTACAGCTCGTGTTCTACAGCTCAGAGAGTAGAATGTTAGCTACCTTAATCGGGAAGGTATGTTAGAGACCTTGCAAAGGGAACGGGTGCGTTGTAGTTACGCATAGTGCGAATTAGTAAAATACAATGGTGGGAAGAACATGATTTCTGGTCATGTGAGTACGGAGTTGCCAAACAATCAAATTGAGGTAAACCATGTGTCTAATAATGTATAAGAAAATGTGAATGCAGACAAGCTACTCTGAACAGCACGGTGAACGCATCACCGTCGTTAAGGTAGACACAAATGCAAGACCCAACGCAGTAGTACAAGTGTATATGTTTACAAGTTCCGCTTATGATGAGGTGTCTGAAGGGTTGTGTGATCAGATAAAAGTAATTATTCAGTTCATTAACGGAGACGAAAATCTAGTTTTCGCGTGAGCATAAAATTCCATATGGACTGGAGGAAAGGGATGAAAGAGGAAATCGCCAAGTAGAAATTTACACTGAGCACAAATAAGTTACTGAAAACGCTTGTTTTAAGAATCAAGCAAGAAGAATGAATAGATGGAAGAGCTGTGCGTAGACAGGAAGGATTCAAATAGAACATACAATCATTTTTTTCATATAGGGTACCCCAGCCGTGAATTTTTTGGAGGTCAGTGTCATGGTTCCACCTCGGCTGTTGGTTAACTAACAAGTACTTACTTTATTACGTTTCGCACGATTGTAAGGCCGATATTGGCCAAAAGTGCGAAAAGTATTAAAGTAAATACTTATCAGTTAAGCAACAACCGAAGTGGAATCATGATACCGTCCATTTAGGTTAGACAGAGTGCTTCAGAAAGACGTTTTAAAAATTTGGGGACATATTCATTACACTAAAATAAGAAGTCCAGCGAACATATTCTCTAAAACGCTTACCTTCACCAAGAGTTATGAGCACTTTTTCATACTCGATAATGTGAACCACGTTTCTTCTACTTTCCATACATATAAAGTAGGTATTATGGACCGAAACAAGGAAAAAATATCCAGTAAACATGGGCTCTAAAATGCATAACTTGAAGAGCTATTTGCACTTGTTCAATGGAGGAGATGTGTTTTACTGTAGCGAAGATGAAAAAGTGCTAGCAACTCTTAACGTATGGGTTTTAGAGTCAATGTACTTTTTTCCTTGTTTTAGTGCAAGGAAACTATCCGCAAAATTTTTAAACGTCATTCTAAAACACCTTCTATAATGTCAAGGCAGAGATTTTGAATTGCAAAACAATGCAGGGGAGATAGAGACCCTGGCTGTAATGTATTGGTTATAAACTGCAGATATATATCTGAAGAAATTGAAGAAAGGTAGGAAATTAAGGAGTTGGGACCTGGATAAACTGAAAGAATCATGGGTTATTGAGAGTCTCATTACGTAACGATTGATAGAAACATATAATGTGAGTACAAAAGAGGACGAACCGATAGCTTTGAGAGATGTAATAATGAAGGTAGCAGAGCGTCGATAAACAAAACATAAGGCTCAGTAGAAATCCTTGGACAACACTTGAGATATTGAATTTAATCGACTTGAAGCAGGTAAAAGGGAATACAGACGTTCAACAAGTAAGAGTAACAGGAAGTCCTCAATGGCCAGGTAGAAAGAGATGACATGCAAATCAAGTATGACTATGGGAAAGGTAGATGTCAGCTATTGGAAAATTGAAGAGCTTTTGGAGAAAAGGGAAGCAGCTGTACGAATACCAAGAGCTCATATGGTAGGCAAGTGCTAAACAGAGGAAGAAAAGCTGGAAAGTGGAATATACAGAAGGGTTACATAAAGGAATGAAACTTGAATATAATAGTATCGAAATGGAAGATGAGTTGATCAAGACGAGAAGAATTTGTCAAAGCCCTGAAAGACTTTTCTTTGTAAAACGTCATTCTAAAACATCTTCTAAACTGTAGTCCCTGGAGTAAATGACATTCTGTTAGAATTAATGAGACTCTTGAAGAGCCAACCATAACAAAATTATTTCATCTGGCGTGCAGGGTATGTGGGACAAGCGAAATACACTCAGACTTCAAAAAGAATGTAATAATTGGAATTCCAGAACAAGCTGTTACTGACAAGTGTAAATATTGGCGAAGCACCAATTTAGTAAGACATTGTTGCAAAATACTGACACAAAGTATTTACAGAAGAATGGAAAGACTAGTAGAAGACGACCTCAGGGAAAATCAGTTTGGATTCCAGTTAAGTGTAGGAATATGTGAGTCAGCCTGCTGAGCTAAGTTAGAATGACCAAAGACAAACTTGCAATTAAAACATTTCTACGTTTAGAGCTAACTTTTTGCAATGATCACTGGAAGACATTCTTTGAAATTCTGAAGATACCAAGGATAAAATGCAGAGCGAAAAAGGTTTATTTAACTTGCACAAAGACTAGACTGCAGATATAACAGTTGATTCACATGAATGTACGAGGGCAGTTCAATAAGTAATGCAACACATTTTTTTTCTCGGCCAATTTTGGTTGAAAAAACCGGAAATTTCTTGTGGAATATTTTCAAACATTCCCGCTTCGTCTCGTATAGTTTCATTGACTTCCGACAGGTGGCAGCGCTGTACGGAGCTGTTAAAATGGCGTCTGTAACGGATGTGCGTTGCAAACAACGGGCAGTGATCGAGTTTCTTTTGGCGGAAAACCAGGGCATCTCAGATATTCATAGGCGCTTGCAGAATGTCTACGGTGATCTGGCAGTGGACAAAAGCACGGTGAGTCGTTGGGCAAAGCGTGTGTCATCATCGCCGCAAGGTCAAGCAAGACTGTCTGATCTCCCGCGTGCGGGCCGGCCGTGCACAGCTGTGACTCCTGCAATGGCGGAGCGTGCGAACACACTCGTTCGAGATGATCGATGGATCACCATCAAACAACTCAGTGCTCAACTTGACATCTCTGTTGGTAGTGCTGTCACAATTGTTCACCAGTTGGGATATTCAAAGGCTTGTTCTCGCTGGGTCCCTCGTTGTCTAACCGAACACCATAAAGAGCAAAGGAGAACCATCTGTGCGGAATTGCTTGCTCGTCATGTGGCTGAGGGTGACAATTTCTTGTCAAAGATTGTTACAGGCGATGAAACATGGGTTCATCACTTCGAACCTGAAACAAAACGGCAATCAATGGAGTGGCGCCACACCCACTCCCCTACCAAGAAAAAGTTTAAAGCCATACCCTCAGCCGGTAAAGTCATGGTTACAGTCTTCTGGGACGCTGAAGGGGTTATTCTGTTCGATATCCTTCCCCATGGTCAAACGATCAACTCTGAAGTGTATTGTGCTACTCTTCAGAAATTGAAGAAACGACTTCAGCGTGTTCGTAGGCACAAAAATCTGAACGAACTTCTCCTTCTTCATGACAACGCAAGACCTCACACAAGTCTTCGCACCCGAGAGGAGCTCACAAAACTTCAGTGGACTGTTCTTCCTCATGCAACCTACAGCCCCGATCTCGCACCGTCGGATTTCCATATGTTTGGCCCAATGAAGGACGCAATCCGTGGGAGGCACTACGCGGATGATGAAGAAGTTATTGATGCAGTACGACGTTGGCTCCGACATCGACCAGTGGAATGGTACCGTGCAGGCATACAGGCCCTCATTTCAAGGTGGCGTAAGGCCGTAGCATTGAATGGAGATTACGTTGAAAAATAGTGTTGTGTAGCTAAAAGATTGGGGAATACCCTGGTGTATTTCAATGCTGAATAAAACAACCCCTGTTTCAGAAAAAAAATGTGTTGCATTACTTATTGAACTGCCCTCGTACATTGAGCAAGCTGCGAAGGACACCAAGGAGAAAGTTTATAGGCTTCAGACAAAGTACTTGGAAGATCAGTTGAACTGAATACATAGTGTCTTGAAAATAGATTATATGACAAATATCAACGAAAGTAAAACAAGGATAATTAATTAATTAAATCAGGTGATGCTTAAGGACTTGGATAAGGAAACGAGACAGTAAAAGTAGTCGATAAATTTTGATATTTGGAAGCAAAGTAATTGATGATGTCTGAAGCAGAGATAATACAAAATGCTGATTGCCAACAGCAGGTAAACCACTTCCGAAAAAATTAAATTTATTAACATCTAATACTGAAACGTGGACGATAAGCACTTCAGCCAAGAATTGGATAAAAGTTTTTGAAATGTACTGCTACAGAAGAATACTCAGACGGGTAGCTCTAGTAACTAATGAAGAGGTATTGAATCTCATCAGGGAACAAAGAACTGTGACAAAAAGGATTTTGCGGTACAACCTGACTAATTAAGGGGTGATGTGACAAATTTTGAAGCGTAAAGGAATCGTCAATTAGGCAGTGGAGGGATGTGTGGAAAGAAATTGAAGAGGTGGATCAATGCTTAAGTGTAGTAGGCAGGTTCAGGTGGATGTGCACTGTAATTCTGATGCAGAGATGAAGAGGCTTGCACATTAAAGACTAGTGACAGGAGCAGCATCAAACCAGTCCTCAGACTAATTATTATGACAACAAGTTTACTCCATTACTTTAGTGTTCTTCCAGGGAGAATCTATGACGATATCTGAAATGTACTTGACGCTCGTGCTCTTTTTGCCGTGTTCTGTTGGGTCGCCTCGCCTCTCCGATGTAACCTACCCGACACTCGCAACTCATCCCTGCCGGCCGAGGTGGCCGAGCGGTTCTAGGCGCTACAGTCTGGAACCGCGCGACCGCTACGGTCGCAGGTTTGAATCCTGCCTCGGGCATGGATGTGTGACATGTCCTCAGGTTAGTTAGGTTTAAGTAGTTCTAAGTTCTAGGGGACTGATGACCTCAGAAGTTAAGTCCCATAGTGCTCAGAGCCATTTTGAACAACTCATCCCGTAAATTGTCGGCGAGTGCAGCGTGTTGACGAGAACCTTCGCAGGTTACAACAGCTCTCTAATTTTGCTGCTGACCCCACAAATTGGTTCAATGCCCACTCGACAATGAATTCTCCTCACATCTGTGCTAACCGCCATCGAATATCGCGAGAGCAGGATTACGTCACGAAAGCAGCTCCCTCCAGATACGCCAATTTGCATGAGTAAAATGCAGTCTTCGTTATTATTATTATTATTATTATTATTATTATTATTATTATCATTAATGAACATCAGACCCCATAGATGTAACTTCTAACATCACTTCACTCCTAACATCGTACCTTACGCCGAATTTTAGGTACACTCTTTTTAAAGAATATCGCACAGGGGTGAAGACAGTATATAAGAGTTATGTTACATTGCCCCAGTTGTGTTCACATCTCGGAGAAAGTCACTTCCAGTAATATCAGAAACATTGATTCAGTATTTTATAATGTGACTAGCTGGGTACCCACCGTTGCCCAGGTTTGTCTTTATTCCAGTCTTCTATTACTTTATCTCGTCCTTCCCCTTCTCTCTGGCCTAGTCCTCCTTCAGCCTCTCTCTACATCTCCTCCATCCCTCTGTCCTCCCTCTCGACCCCTCACCCCACTCAATATTCTCCTGCCCCTCTCTCTGTCCATGTGTTCCTCCCTCCCTCTGTCCTGTTCCTTTTCCGTCTATGCGGAACTACCTGGGGATCTTCAAAAAAATGGCTCTGAGCACTATGAGACTCAACTGCGGAGGTCATTAGTCCCCTAGAACTTAGAACTAGTTAAACCTAACTAACCTAAGGACATCACACACATCCATGCCCGAGGCAGGATTCGAACCTGCGACCGTAGCGGTCTCGCGGCTCCAGACTGCAGCGCCAGAACCGCGCGGCCACTTCGGCCGGCCGGGGATCTTCAGCAACCACCCTGCGATCTTCAACTCTGGACTTGGTGTACTCAAGTGCTGAGTATTGTGCATCTGTTTGGACGAACAGTCATCATACAAGGCTTGTTGATACCCAGCTGAATACGACAATGCCCATTAATACCTGGAGTAATCAGATATACTCCAGTTTATTGGCTTCCACTGTTAACCGGTATAATGCCTCCTGATCTACGCAAATGCACTGCCCTTATGAGAGAATTCCATAAGATCTCCAGGAATTCTAACCTACCCGCGCATAGCGACCTGCTACTTTTAAATCTTTTTTTTTTTTTTTTTTTTTTTTTTTTTTTTTTTTTTTTTTTTTTTTTTTGTCGTCAGTCTACTGACTGGTTTGATGCGGCCCGCCACGAATTCCTTTCCTGTGCTAACCTCTTCATCTCAGAGTAGCACTTGCAACCTACGTCCTCAGTTATTTGCTTGACGTATTCCAATCTTTGTCTTCCTCTACAGTTTTTGCCCTCTACAGCTCCCTCTAGTACCATGGAAGTTATTCCCTCATGTCTTAGCAGATGTCCTATCGTCCTGTCCCTTCTCCTTATCAGTGTTTTCCACATATTCCTTTCCTCTCCGATTCTGCATAGAATCTCCTCATTCCTTACCTTATCAGTCCACCTAATTTTCAACATTCGTCTATAGCACCACATCTCAAATGCTTCGATTCTCTTCTGTTCCGGTTTTCCCACAGTCCATGTTTCACTACCATACAATGCTGTACTCCAGACGTACATCCTCAGAAATTTCTTCCTCAAATTAGGGCCGGTATTTGATATTAGTAGACTTCTCTTGGCCAGAAATGCCTTTTTAGCCATAGCGAGTCTGCTTTTGGTGTCCTCCTTGCTCCGTCCGTCATTGGTTATTTTACTGCCTAGGTAGCAGAATTCCTTAACTTCATTGACTTCGTGACCATCAATCCTGATGTTCAGTTTCTCGCTGTTCTCATTTCTACTACTTCTCATTACCTTCGTCTTTCTCAAACCATACTGTGTACTCATTAGACTGTTCATTCCGTTCAGCAGATCATTTAATTCTTCTTCACTTTCACTCAGGATAGCAATGTCATCAGCGAATCGTATCATTGATATCCTTTCACCTTGTATTTTAATTCCACTCCTGAACCTTTCTTTTATTTCCATCATTGCTTCCTCGATGTACAGATTGAAGAGTAGGGGCGAAAGGCTAGAGCCTTGTCTTACACCCTTCTTAATACGAGCACTTCGTTCTTGATCGTCCACTCGTATTATTCCCTCGTGGTTGTTGTACATGTTGTATTTGACCCGTCTCTCCCTATAGCTTACCCCTACTTTTTTCAGAATATCGAACAGCTTGCACCATTTTATATTGTCGAACGCTTTTCCAAGGTCTACAAATCCTATGAAAGTGTCTTGATTTTTCTTTAGCTTTGCTTCCATTATTAGCCGTAACGTCAGAATTGCCTCTCTCGTCCCTTTACTTTCCCTAAAGCCAAACTGATCGTCACCTAGCGCATTCTCAATTTTCTTTCCATTCTTCTGTATATTATTCTTGTAAGCAGCTTCGATGCATGAGCTGTTAAGCTGATTGTGCGGTGATTCTCGCACTTGTCAGCTCTTGCCGTCTTCGGAATTGTGTGGATGATGCTTTTCCGAAAGTCAGATGGTATATCGTCAGACTCATATATTCTACACACCAACGTGAACAGTCGTTTTGTTGCCACTTCCCCCAATGATTTTAGAAATTCTGATGGAATGTTATCTATCACTTCTGCCTTATTTGACCGTAAGTCCTCCAAAGCTCTTTTAAATTCCGATTCTAATACTGGATCCCCTATCTCTTCTAAATCGACTCCTGTTTCTTCTTCTATCACATCCGCCAAATCTTCACCCTCATAGAGGATTTCAATGTATTCTTTCCACCTATCTGCTCTCTCCTCTGCACTCTTAATGTTACCACCGTTGCTTTTAATGTCACCAAAGGTTGTTTTGACTTTCCTGTATGCTGCGTCTGTCCTTCTGACAATCATATCTTTTTCGATGTCTTCACATTTTTCCTGCAGCCATTTCGTTTTAGCTTCCCTGCACTTCCTATTTATTTCATTCCTCAGCGACTTGTATTTCTGTATTCCTGATTTTCCCGGAACATGTTTGTACTTCCTCCTTTCATCAATCAACTGAAGTATTTCTTCTGTTACCCATGGTTTCTTCGCAGCTACCTTCTTTGTACCTACGTTTTCCTTCCCAACTTCTGTGATGGCCCTTTTTAGAGGTGTCCATTCCTCTTCAACTGTGCTGCTTACTGCGCTATTCCTTATTGCTGCTGTATTTACAGCGTTAGAGAACTTCAAACGTATCTCGTCATTCCTTAGTACTTCCATATCCCACTTCTTTGCGTATTGATTCTTCCTGACTAATGTCTTGAACTTCAGCCTACTCTTCATCACTACTATATTGTGATCTGAGTCTATATCTGCTCCTGGGTACGCCTTACAGTATCTGATTTCGGAATCTCTGTCTGACCATGATGTAATCTAATTGAAATCTTTCCGTATCTCCCGGCCTTTTCCAAGTATACCTCCTCCTCTTGTGATTCTTGAACAGGGTATTCGCTATTACTAGCTGAAACTTGTTACAGAACTCAATTAGTCTTTCTCCTCTTTCATTCCTAGTCCCAAGCCCATATTCTCCTGTAACCTTTTCTTCTACTCCTTCCCCTACAACTGCATTACAGTCGCCCATGACTATTACATTTTCGTCCCCCTTTACATACTGCAATACCCTTTCAATATCCTCATACACTTTCTCTATCTGTTCATCTTCAGCTTTGCGACGTCGGCATGTATACCTGAACTATCGTTGTCGGTGTTGGTCTGCTGTCGATTCTGATTAGAACAATCCGGTCACTGAACTGTTCACAGTAACACACCCTCTGCCCTACCTTCCTATGCATTTCCCTTTTCAGATTTTCTAGTTTCCCTACCAAGTTCAAGCTTCTGACATTCCACACCCCGACTTGTAGAACGTTATCCTTTCGCTGGTTATTCAATCTTTTGCTGATGGTAACCTCCCCCTTGGCAGTCCTCTCCCGGAGATCCGAATGGGGGACTATTCCGGAATCTTTTGCCAATGGAGAGATCATCATGACACTTCTTCAATTACAGGCCACATGTCCTGTGGATACACGTTACGTGTCTTTAATGCAGTGGTTTCAATTGCCTTCTGCATCCTCATGTCGTTGATCATTGCTGATTCTTCCGCCTTTAGGGGCAATTTCCCACCCCTAGGACAAGAGAGTGCCCTGAACCTCTATCCGCTCCTCCGCCCTCTTTGACAAGGCCGTTGGCAGAATGTGGCTGACTTCTTATGCCGGAAGTATTCGGCCACCAATGCTGATTATTTATCAAACTTTAGGCAGTGGCGGGTATCGAACCCGGGACCGAAGGCGTTTTGATTATAAATCAAAGACGCTACCCATAGACCACGGATAACTATTACCTTTTTAAATCGTAAGAGACTGAAATCACGCCATGCAACTCTGTGCGATGTTGCTGACATGGTTGCTAAGGATTTCAAAACTCTTGAAGAATGGAAAGGTCGGTGGGAAGCAGTGACAGATGTGCGCCTGCATAACATCTTCTCAGGTGCTAAACTTCCAAGTGGATTCGACCTACCACTCAAGACCTGGACTACTCTCAACAGAATCCGTACCGGCCATGGCCGATGCATGGATGCTCCCTTTAAGTGGGAGAAGCTGCCTAATGCAGCCTGTGACTGCGGGACTCCATACCAGACTGTTCACCACAATGTCAGTGAATGCAGGATTCGAGCCTATCACGGCGCCAAAGAGGACTTCCTAACAGCAACTCCAGATGCGGTGCGCTGGATTGAAGGATTGGATATTCAGTTGTAAAGACAAACTTAAGTTTCTTGTGTGTCAATATGTAGATATGCATATGTAATTTTATTTCATGATATGTCTGTATTAGCCATACGCTAAATAATAACTTTCCCCTCTATTCATCTCCTCCTCCCCTCTCATTTCCCATCTCCTCCTTCCCCTCTGAACATCTCCTCCTCTCCTCCCCTGTTCATCCTCTCCCATTTCCTTTCTCTGTCCATCTCGTCCTCTCCTCTCTGTCCACTCATCTCTGCCTCTTCTCTTTCACTTCCCACTTCCTCCTCCTCCTTTGTCTGTCGATCTCCTCCCCTTTCTTTTCCCATTTCCTCTTCCCCTCTCCCTGTTCATCTCCTCCTCTCCCTCTCTCAGCCTTTCTCTTCCCTTCCTCCTACTGCCTCTGTCCCTTTCTTTGCCCATGTCCTCTTCCCCTCTGTTTATCTCCTCCTCCCCCTCTTCCTCCTACTGCCTCTATCCATCACCCTCCTCTCTGCTGTCTCTGTCCTCCTCCTCTGCCCCTTCTCTGTCCCTTTCCACCCCCCTTCTCTCTATCCATCACTTCATCCCCTTGTCTGTGTCCATCTCCACCCTCCTACTCACTGTCTGTCCATGTCCCCCCCCCCGCCACCCCTCTTTTCTCTCTCTTCATGTTATCGCCACCACCGCGATAGGAGGCTTGTGGTTTTTACTCCCACGCTATTTCTTTCCAGATTGTAGCTAAAAGTATGTCAAATTGGGTTGAAATCGTTCCAAGGGTTCAGGGTGGTCCTTTTACCCGTGATTTGACCCGAGTACGCAATTGCTGAATATTTTTCACATACGTTTAACGTGTTTCATAGGTATTTGTATATATATTTCACCTCTATCTAGCGAATTTCGCCCTGCAGTCCCGTTTACACGTAATTCTATGTTTATGACGTCGTATCTCCTCAACTGTGCGCTGTACAATGATGTAATGTTGCGTATACATTCAATGGTGTACGAGACTACTGTCTGCGAGATGAGTTGTGAATAGAGTTAGCAGTAAAGGAGTAATAGATTGAAATGTCTTGCATGCCGCCACAGTTTGTCAGCCGTCTCAAAGCTTATGACGTCATACCTCCTGAACTATGGGGTGTACAGTGACTTTATTTATTTATATACTAAGATGGTATCTGTTCTTTCGGACACTGTTTGTGCATTCGCACAGAAGAAGAAGATGGTCAAGTGGCCGGTGATCCTTAACTATATAAATACACTAAGATGGTATCTGTCCGAAAGAACAGATACCATCGGTTATCATGCAGCTCGTTAGAATGAAATTACAATGAAATGAACACCCTTAGCTGCCTACAGGCGTTAACAACAGTGCCCGAACTCTTACGGGAATCGGCTACGCGCCGCGAGTAATGAGTATAATGGGCGGGGGCACGGCGAATGTAGTGCGGGACAATACGTTGAGAATGTGGGTTTCGCGGGAGGCGTGCCAGAGATAAATCCCTGCAGTCGCGCTATCCTCTGTGTCCTTGGTGGCTCAGATGGATAGAGCGTCTGCCATGTAAGCAGGAGATCCCGGGTTCCAGTCCCGGTCGGGGTACACATTTTCATCTGTCCCCGTTGACGTATGTTAACGCCTGTAGGCAGCTAAGGGTGTTCATTTCATTGCAATTTTATTAATTTATTGTAAATTCAGTGGCACATGTAGGCACGGTCAGTGAAATGTGTTGCGCACAGAGTCAGTAGTTAAGATGTAATACGTCAAAACGCCATACGAGATGCAGCAGTATCTCAGAATTTGGCGTCATACTTCCTCAACTAGGAGCTGTAAAATGGTATATTTTTGTAGGCACAGTAAGAAATCAACGTGGATACTGTCTGCGAAATGTGTCGCGAATAGAGTTAGCAGCAAAGAACTTATAAATTAAAACGTCATGCACAATGCGGCAGTTTTTCACGCATTTCCGTATTTGAAGTCGTGAATTATATGTTCAAATGGCTCTGAGCACTATGGGACTTAACTGCTGCGGTCATCAGTCCCCTAGAACTTAGAACTACTTAAACCTAACTAACCTAAGGACATCACACACATCCATACCCGAGGCAGGATTCGAACCTGCGACCGTAGCGGTCGCGCGGTTCCAGACTGTAGCGTCTAGAACCGCTCGGCCACTCCGTCCGGCCGAATTATATGTACAATGATATGTTTTCGTAGATACATTTAGTGCCATATGTGGATACTGTATGCGAAAAGTATTGCGAATAGTATTAGTAGCAATGAGGTAAGAAATTTAAACCTTTTGTATGATGCGGCAGCTTTCCACGCATCTCAATGTTTATGAGGTCGTAGCTCCTGAACAATGTATTTTGCTGGTACATTCAGTGGTATGTGTGAATACTGTCTGCAAATTTGCCACGAGTGCAGTTAGTAGTAAGGAAGTAATAATTAAAACGCCATGTTTCATTTGGCAAATTTACTGTATGAACAGCGAGAATGTGGCAAGCAATAAGCTTTTTTCCTTTCATGAATCTGTTGGGATAAGCAGCGAGAAAAAGTTTTGTAAAGCTTGTTGAAAGTCACTAAGCGCTCTAATTCTCAATCACTGGACTCCTGAAGTATGCATGTTCACTCATCGTAGGCTACACTACTTTTTCACCCCCACCCACTTGATAAGTAGGTGGTTGTTACCCCACACCGATTATTGCCAGACAGTAAGTGATATGTTTACAAGTTTCATTGCTATTGGTTGGTTGGTTGGTTTGGGGAAGGAGACCAGACAGCGAGGTCATCGGTCTCATCGGATTAGGGAAGGATGGGGAAGGAAGTCGGCTGTGCCCTTCGAAAGGAACCATCCCGGCATTTGCCCATTGCTATTAGTCCTATGGTTTAAGAGAAGACGGGGAACATACACATATATATACTTATACTTAACTGAAGGCATTGAATATCTCGAAGACTACGTAGTGTATCCAAAAAAGCTATAATTCCAAATTGTTTATCTCGGAGGGGAACATCCATACTCGACACGCTATCCCACCCGGTGCGTGGATGGTGGGCGGCAACTTTGAAATCTTCAATGGTAACCCCAGTTTCTTACCGAGATCACGATTCTGCGGAAAAATCTGCAAACGAACTTTCTTCGTTTCGCCACAGATGGCGCTGCAATCGGAGGAATAGAATTGCGTACACCATCGTAATTTACGACCTGCTATTCAATTGCCCTTGGATATCCAATCGCACATGGGACTCCTCCTCCATACTGCGAGGATAAAACTGGTCCGTATTTCATAGCTTCTAACTGGAAACTCTATTCTCAACGTTGTATTCCTCCGATGTATCGAACGAGGACTACTCGATGTGCCGCCGTGGCTGTGTAGAGAACTACGACGTATTATAACACGCGGTACACTGCGACCAGAGCCCGTGTATCGTGCAGACGTAGAGCAGACAGCGGCTCTAAACATTACAGTACCTGCGCAGTCTTTATTGCTTGTACACCTACCTATCATTTGGAGTACAGACGTGCAAGTGGACGATGAATGTTGCAACTACAGGAGAAAAAATTGAAATGATCTTGATTTACTGACAACGTAGGAGAAATGTTGAGCCTTGTATGCCGAGCGTTTTCCAGAGAAAGCTAGCTGGTTCAAATGGCTCTGAGCACTATGGGACTTAACATCTGTGGTCAGCAGTCCCCTAGAACTTAGAACTACTTAAACCTAACTAACCTAAGGACATCACACACATCCATGCCCGAGGCAGGATTCGAACCTGCGACCGTAGCAGTCGCGCGGTTCCGGACTGAGCGCCTAGAACCGCGAGACCACCGCGGCCGGCAGAAAGCTAGCTCTCGTCCGTTCTTTTACAAGGTTGTGAGCACCTTTGTGTCTCAAGACACCTTACGTATGGGCAAAAGCAAATGTGGAAAACGTGTTACAGGAGAAGTTAATGTGAAATGGCTGTACTAGCGGCAGTGCACCACAACCCACGGATAAGCGCACGGCAATTAGGCTACACCGCGATTCCGGTGTGTCCGCAGGTAGTATTGTCACTATGCTGCCTCATCAAAGGTATCATCCACACCACGTGTCACTGCAACAAGACCTTCATGGCGCCGATTTCTACATTCAGGTAGTGTATTGTGAATAGGTACGCCAACTAATGCGAGCGTCCCCCACGTTCTTTGCCAGGGTATTATTTTTAGATGCGTCTATTTTCACAAACCATGGTAGCGTTATTAACCGGCATAACATGTATTACTGGAGTGTAGACAATGCCCACAGGTTACAGCGAGTTGACCATCTACGTCCTTGGTCGATTAATGTAGGGTGTAACATCATAGGGAACGAAGTTATAGGTCCGTATTTTATCGACTGCCCGTTGAATGGACGGAAATACAAAACGTTTGTGGAACAGGAACTAGCGGCACTACTGCAGGATGTTTCCCTGGACGTTCGACAACGTATGTGGTTTAAGCATGATGGTTGGCCAGCGCATTACGCTGACGAAGCATGGGAGGTATTAGACCGTGTTATCAGTGGTCGGAGGATCGGCAGAGATGGTCCTATTAACTGGTCCTCTAGGTCACCGGATTTGAAGTCACCGGATTTCTTTCTTGGGGATATTTGAGAGATAAGGTGTTCCAGCAGGTGTCAAAGGCTGTAAAGATATGGACAACCATGCCAGAAACTCCTGTGCTGATATTCCCGCAGATAAGTTTCTGGCCTGTGTACGGTCATTTGAAAAGCGGATCACTTCGTGTATTGAAGTTGGCGGTACTGCGTTTGAACACTTACTCTAATTGGAAAAGTAGAGTAGCTATCGTCTCGAGCCACGGCCACAGTGGCGCTTTGAGTAGTCTCCTGTTCGATATGTTGGAGGAGTACAATGTTGCTAATGGGGTGTCCAATTAGAAGTTATGAAATGTTGGCCTGTTCTGATCTCGCAGCATGATAAGTGAGTTCCGATGTGCCACTTCACATTCATGGATCATTTAGTAGCACGTCGTAAATTACGATTGTCTACCCTTTTCTACTCCTCCGATTACAGTGGCATCTGTGGCTAAATGAATGAAATGCTTCACCCAATAGTAATCCGAAATAAGAAATTGGGGGTTCCCATTGAAGATTTCAAAGTTGCTCCTGCCACCCACGCACGGAGTGGAGTGGGGGGTCGAGCGTGGTATCATTGGTTGTCCCAGTCCGAGACAAACAAATTGGAATTATAATTTTCTCATCCGATGCGTAGTTTCCGAGAAATTTCAATGTCTTCAGTATCTGGGAGTATGCGTGCGGAACGATTTGAAGTGGAATGATCATATAAAATTAATTGTTGGTAAGGCGGGTACCAGGTTGAGATTCATTGGGAGAGTGCTTAGAAAATGTAGTCCAGCAACAAAGGAGGTGGCTTACAAAACACTCGTTCGACCTATACTTGAGTATTGCTCATCAGTGTGGGATCCGTACCAGATCGGGTTGACGGAGGAGATAGAGAAGATCCAAAGAAGAGCGGCGCGTTTCGTCACAGGGTTATTTGGTAACCGTGATAGCGTTACGGAGATGTTTAATAAACTCAAGTGGCAGACTCTGCAAGAGAGGCGCTCTGCATCGCGGTGTAGCTTGCTCGCCAGGTTTCGAGAGGGTGCGTTTCTGGATGAGGTATCGAGTATATTGCTTCCCCCTACTTATACCTCCCGAGGAGATCACGAATGTAAAATTAGAGAGATTAGAGCGCGCACGGAGGCTTTCAGACAGTCGTTCTTCCCGCGAACCATACGCGACTGGAACAGGAAAGGGAGGTAATGACAGTGGCACGTAAAGTGCCCTCCGCCACACACCGTTGGGTGGCTTGCGGAGTATGAATGTAGATGTAGATGTAGATGTAAAATGAACAGCCTGTATATGTACATCCACTTTTACAGTATGTGTTGATGTGATCTACAAGCCGGAAGAATGTGGGTGCCTTATGCTTGGGATATCCCAAGGTAGTATAATCTTCTTTCCATTGTTACTTATTTATCATTACAATAACATACTTTAAATAGCAAACTTGAGCGGTACTATTGCTTTAAATATATGCAGCCTTGATGTTCTTGCAGTCTGTACATTTCTAATCGCATAATTAAACTTCCAACTAAAGGATATTTTTTGTACATTCCCTGCTTCACCGTGTCCGATCATCCACACCTCATTCCTTCTGGTTCTCAGGTAGCAGCCTTCCTGGGACCATAGGTTTTCTATCTGGCTCACTCCAAATCCACTGACATCACTAACCTTGCCAACACCGCAATGTCTTCTACGATGTAGGGGTCATACACTCCACAAACACTTCTACAGTGTCCAGTGAATGTTACGTGGAAGCAACATCAACCACGATGAGAGAAATTTGGCTGTCTGTGTGACTCCTCAAGCTCTATACTCACTCTTATCTATTTCTTACGATTGAT
This sequence comes from Schistocerca nitens, assembly GCF_023898315.1. NCBI lineage: Eukaryota > Metazoa > Arthropoda > Insecta > Orthoptera > Acrididae > Schistocerca > Schistocerca nitens. The sequence goes on from NC_064621.1 coordinate 58,713,394, forward strand.
ACGCAAAATATGCCATTGAGGCAGCAGCGTTATTACACAGTTAAAAAAATTCTCTAATTTTATCCAGTAGGGTAACCGAGAATAACCTCACCTCATGCGCAAAGATTCCCGTTTAAATTTCCTGAGCATCACTGTCAGACTATCGTATCGGCTTTATCGATCTGTTACGATCCTAACAGTGAATTCTCTGAATTCTTTCGACATTCTCAGTCAGCTGTCTTGATAATGTCATCAAACAGTACGGTAATGGAACGGTGAATTTACTTCGAAAAGTTTTTTTCTTAAAGATTTCACTTTATTTACTAGCGATTCATCAAGAACATTAACACATTTAATCACACTAGGTCAGCGTGGAAGTAGTTGCCAGGGAGTAACTGATGAAAATGAAATTACCTTTAACAAATGGGAAAGTTATTCATAAAAGCCTTTTCAAAACCAGATTTAAAATTTATAAGCAGAAAAGCACCCTCGAAATATCAACTTACAATTTTATTTAGAGGCAGAAATAATGCGAGGTGCCAGGGCTAGTAGTGTATTTAACACTAAATTCTTCGAGAATATTCACATATAAACTATGCTCTAACCCCCCCCCCCTATTCTAACTCAGACTTTTGCTGTTGCGCATGGATTTAAAAAGAAACGCGACCTGACTGTAATCGACCCTGCAAGTGGGGTAGAAAAGAGTTTGGCACCTGCAATAATTTAATTTGATAGACATTAATTAAATAAAGGAAAGTTTCAGTAACGTAGTGAGAAATGAAAGGGTTGCTCTACCGATTAACAGAATGAAAGTTCTGTCCAAAATAACAATTTCATTTATTATGACTAAACTCAAAATCATAAACAAAACACATGAAACATTTACAATACATCAAAATGGATCAAATTGGATACTCAGATAAATGCTGTGAAGGTGAAGTCGTCCATAAACTCGATTGTGACATTTATGACGAAGTGGTATGTGGAGCTAATCCCTTGCAACTCAAATCTTAAGAGAAAACACACAAACAACCCAACATTAATTGCTGCTACAGTAGTGAGAACTCAGACAATGAACACCCAAGACAGAACAAAGTTAGAAAAAGACGAACAGGCACGCTCTGCTGAGCTCTGATTATCACACTGCAAATTCCCTAATCTGCCGGTGCTGCGGACATACATTACCAAGCTGTCTTCTTAACTGCAAGGACACTATCTGGCGTGCCGGAAGCGATGGCTGGTTGCTTCGACGTCCCGTCATGGTGATGATAATGTCACGAGTATAGCCCGAAATAAATTGTCCTGGTCTGGTTGTTCCAACTAAAGACTTCCTATCACTACAAATGCGCCTCTGAGGGAGACGAAGAAGGCTCGCCACACAATCACTGACGGTACAGTGATTGATTTTAACAAGCGAAGTCACACAGTAACTCCGATACAGTCAACTTTAGCCAAAACTGCCCAAGACAGACAACATAGGCCACTTGTACGCAGAACGCTCAATTGCCAACTGTACTCGGAATGTTACATTGAAGTCGAAACTTCAGCAACTTCGTAAAACAGTTACAATCAAATAAAATTATATTAGACAGCCAACGGAAGGCAGGCTGTCCAGAGCAGCGACAGCTCAGTCTTGTAACCTACTCCGACCGAAAGGCGAGAGCCGACTCCCACCAGAGCACCCGTAGAAACCGAACACAGAACATTCCCGCCCCCACGACAGTGGCCGTGGTTAAACGTTCCAATCAGCAACTCGGAAACCGGCGGAAATTTCCACTCTATTGCCGAAGCACTACCATTCCACCAATGGAGATTCTTGGCGCCAATTTCTGCGCCGATTTTGCTACGTCACGGAGCTATGCCCTGAGCAAGCCAATGACAGTTACGACTTGGCAGAAAACGCGGGAATTTGCCCGCCAAGACTGCTTGGGGACACAAGTCATTCCCACGCCTCGCTGGTAGCCCGCCAGAAAGTGTTTTCGCTAAGTTTCTGCGAAGTAACGGAATCTCTAGCCCAGCCGCTCCTTCAGGACCCTGCGGGCGTGTCTCCGCCGCTATTCTGACAATGTCGGCGTCTGGAAAGCATCCACTCGACTCCCTCACACCCGTCGGCTGAAACCTTTTCAAGATCAGCAGAGCCCGCCTGTCACCAGACCACCCGGGTGACGAGAGATGCTGCGTGGGAAGTCCGCGTGTGAAGGAATAGCAACTTTTCACCGCATGCAATTAGAGAGGAAAATCGAATTACTCAGAGTAAGATAGAAATATGAGAGGGGGCTTCTGCCACTTCTCATATCCCCTATATCATTTTAGATTGTAATTGGTGAGCGGTTGACTCACATTGGAGCAAGGTAGTGAGTCAATCGCCCAGGAACAATCTTGCAAACTGACTCCACATGCCGCACTCTATAAAAAAAGTCACTGCAACTGAAAAATGCAGCTCATAGAGGGAGGATTATTTATGATGTAGCCAACTTCACCTTCTTAAATGGAACTCTAACACTCACATCGCACATCCATATCCAGGGAGCCCCTTCCAAACACCGATTCACACAGACATTCAAGCTCTAAATATGGCCCGGGCACGTGAGCCAAATATGGAGCAGTTTATTCTTTACAATCAGAGTTGGAGTGTTCTGCAATTAAATGCCCAAGATGTTACAACAATTTCAATCATTAAACTTACCTGAAATCAATCACACATGATAATATTTAAGTTAACAATCTCTTCGTGAGCTTTCTAATTACAACCTCTGATTCATTCTGTCTCACTGCAGCAAGAATAACCTTTACAAAATGTTCCCTGAACTGATGGTCCATTCACAATGACAGTGGTGGTATCTGCTTCAGTTTATGGGGACTTCAGGCACACTGTTTGCATACACACAACAAAAAAATTCAGAATACAAGAAAAACATTGTGTAGAGAACAATACAGTAATTTGTAATTTGTGCACTCTACTCTATCACTTACAAAAGAATTACAGTGCAAATTCACAAACACATACAAGGTATAACATACATTACAAAAACAACACTAGAGAAAGAAATTTAAGAAAAAAAAAACAAGGTTCATGGGGTGTCAAGTTGTGCTTGCACATTGCACAATGTTCACGATTGTGCTGAGAATGAGGCACTAAATCACATTGTTGGAAATATTCGAAGCACTTCACAAATTCGTTAGTTTCTCTGAGGGAGTTGGTATGCTGAGTCATATGCATCGATGCACGTGGTTCCATGTCTTGAGCATCGGAGGGGGGCTTTTGGGATGGGGCCACAGTACTGACATCACATAGGGCTAAACGTCAGCTGTTGTTGCTACGTTGTTGCAACAGCAATAGGGTGTGCTGGAGCATCTGCAGTACTCTGTTGAGGTTGCAGCAAGACTCACGCATATGATCACGGCAGTACGGTAGGAAGACATAGTGATAGGCTCTCCTCACGTCGATTAATTGTCTCTGAGGTCTACTAGTTGGGATACATCACTAGTCCAGGTCTCTTCTCTCCCTGGACAGTACTTTACGTTTCCCAATATTGCAGTTCGATGAGGGATGATGGCACGTAGAGTGACTCCGCAAGTGTGTGAGGTCATCCAGACAGGATCGAACTAGGAGCAACGATTGCTACAACTGCTCTCTAAGTGAGAGGAAAGTTAAAAATGAGACAATTCATTTGTCAGAGTTTGTGGCACGATACTGCTTTGTGTATGCAGATCAGCCAATGCTAGTGAGTTGCAAAAACTCAAATAGGTGATTATATAGCGTCCCTTTCTGTCCTGAGACACATGAGGCGCAGGTTCTGACACCTTATGTGATCTTCGTGTACTCACAAGGTGGTCTGCCGCAGGGAATCTCTCCAAACGGCTGCCGCGTCTGGAGAGCTAGCTGGCTGTTGCGTGCTGGTCGCGTGTCAGTGTCAACGGCCAGCCACACTTTCGCTTGTGGTCCGGCGAGGGCTGTCTGCCGCCTAATCCCTCAGGTATACGGCCCGGTGACTGTCAGCTTGTAGGACTGGACGCTGCCGCACCCTTCTCGTCAGGTGGTGCGCTGACGCTCCTCTTCTTGCAGATAGCCGCTGACCTCTTGGTTTTTGCTCCGGCCAGCCTCTGCATTGCCACAATTCCCATCATCTGCACAGTTCTGACAAAAATCTTATGCCTAACTTTTTCCCATGGCCTTCTATGTTATAATAAATTTACATAACGATACATTGATGGTCTGTCATTTCAGACACTCTTATTTTAATTTTATAGTTATCAATCTATGGCTATCATTATAACAAAATCTTGGTATATCTATTCTAGACATGGAAATAATCTATCTTGATATTTGTGTAGAGACCGATCTCACTACTGTACATGGTGTGTGACGCTATATTGGATGAACAACTAAATGTGCGGGCCCTCACTAATATTACTATTATATAGATCGACAGTAGACATGCTCAAGAATTAACTACCATTTGCCAACGATCTACATTCTATGTCTTTTGAATAAATTATGTTATTATGCAGGTCGAAGTTTTACTGTGCTATAAAGAACATGCAACTATTCTACTTTCGTCCCTCCATCTCGGGTCTGTGGTTTGGTGACCTGAAAAAATAGCATCCCAACAGGCGCGCGCCAAACACTTGTGGTAGAAAACCCCCACAATATAAAGGATCTAGTTATTGTTAAATCCTAAAGTTTAACTTATCCTAGTATATGGTACTCTCTCTCTCTCTCTCTTTTTTTGATGCAACACTCTTACATAATTCCTGTTACGCTGAGATGTCTCGCTGCTCGCCGCTATTGACGACAGTGATGTGCGCGCCGTACGACATGGCCTCCGAGTTCTCACTACGCCTCACTGAAACTCCAGAGACTGGGTTAGCCATGGCTATACAAGACAATAAATTTATAGTTGCAAGTTCTTTTTCTGTGTGATGCGGTTTTCGCGATCAAAGCACACCTTTCCAGAGGCAATGTAATATGACCAAGCCAGGACTGGTTCCTGTTGAGGATTCCGTCGCCCACCACACACCAGCTACACAGCATGTCACGAATCTTCATCTGAGACAGTCACGAGCAGCACGCTAGGCTTTATCCCCGCATTTCTACCGCCTAGGGCACCATTGGAGTAAAACGCTCAATGGTTCACCCCGACTTGCAAGACAACGATGCTGGCGCACCACTGTAAAAACAATACTGCCCATATTCATCCTCGAAATCACGCAATATACCACAATCTCGCAGTGCACTGACGCGTGCTTGCAAGCATTGTTATGAACGTCTCGCGAACTGGTTGTGGCCGCTATGGAGCGTATCACGATTTCCCAGAACGCTTCTAGGAGCACGTTCTTGTATGCACCCGTTTGTGCGACATCTCCTCACTCATCATTATCCCTCAACATGGACACCAGACAGGAAAGGACAAAAACATTGCTCGTGGAATGGTAGTGCCTCCTACTCCGTCAACATTGTAAGTCGCAAACATAAACCAAAAAGGAAAGCAGGGGTAAATTCTTATGTGAGACAACGCAGCGTGTTAATAGTTTAACAATCTTAATCTGTTAATGCAACGATTATTGTTCCCCGAAGAAAGGTTCATATATTTGCCTATTCTACTATGTGCACCACTTAAACTACTATTATTCCACGAACTTCTTTGTGTGAGAGATGTGGTGGAGTCCTATGGACTAGCGCCAATCCCTTGTTAGACTCCCCCTGCTCTGACGTGCATTAGGATTTGCAGTTCTAATTTCAATCTCCTGGTTCTCCTGTTGTCCTTGGTTTCGCTCTCTCCAATTACGGTCGCTTAGCCGTTCGTTATTCCTCCTATCCCAGATTCCTTGTCTAGATTGACCCTGTTCCCTGACGTTCTGGTTTCCGTGTCTCTGGTTTCGATAACCTTGAAGAGCGCAACCTTGACTTCTGTAACCCTGGTTTCCTAACTGACCAGTGCGATTATGCGATCTGTTGTCGTCTTCCCTTGCTGGCCCGTGGTATTTGTTATTTTGCGCCTTCTTCCTGTCCTTTGCGTCTTGTTTATGGAAGACCGAGTTCACGCAATAGACTCTTGAATGCTTCTATGTCAAATCCACACTTCCCAACAAGTGTCTGTTGATACCTAACTGGCAATTTGGAAAAGCAAAATTTAATGGTTTCTCCGTTGCTATATGGACTATCTAAAAACTGATTCTTCTTGAGTAAATCATCAAAAAATTTGGTTGCGCTCCTATGCCCGGACACTTCCAGTTCAGGACAAAATATTATTTCCTCTTTAATCCTGTCTTGCGTTTCCTTTGACCAGTAGGTCCGCAGGAATGCACCAACAAATTCCTGATAAGTCCGACACGTCGCTGCCACAAACCGCATCTTTTCCGCGGCTTGGCCCTCGATGTGTCCACACATGAATTCTAATTTTGATGGGTTGGCCATGACGACGGTAATGAATTTGTAAACTGCATCACCCAGCTCTTCGGATGCATCGACCCTCCATTATCTTTGAATTTCTGGAATTTTAGTATCGACAGGAAGTGATTCTGATCAAAATCCTGTCCGATCCTCGCACTGGTGTTGTCACTCGTTTCCGATACTTGCACGTCTGCTGAGTGTCCTGTTCTATCTTGCTGATGACTGTGATGTGCTACCTCTGTATCACAGTGGAAGTGGCACTCCGAATTCACTCTTCTAAGTGAGCTGCAATTATTGGAGCTATTACTCGCTGTTTCTGCGTGTGCATTGTTAGTTCCGCACTCTGTCACCGGGCTAGAGCACGGCGGGCTTTTCCTCGGAGACACAATTCTGTGTACTCCATCATTGGTATCCGAACGCGCAGTGCTCGTGTGCCCGTTTCGCTCTAGTTTTGCTATCTGACTCTCTACTTCTTTCATTCGTTTCGTGATGTTCGTAACCGCAACATTACCTTGAGTCTTTAAGACCGCTAGGGATTTTGAGTGGGCTTGTGTCGCACGTCGCAAGCGCCCTGCGATTTTCATTGCCCCTGTTGCTGCCGTTTTGGCTAGGCCTGCTACTTTTTGTGCTACCATTGACATTTCTTTTGCTTCTCCACATTCTTTCTTTATTGTTAGTAATTCCCCACGAATTTCCCCTATATGCGAAATTATTTCCTCAATGTCCTTCTTACGCTGTTCGTCAGCTTATTCCTTCTCCTTCTTACGTTGTTTCTCAGCTTTTTCCTTCTCCTTCTTACGCTGTTTCCCATCTTCTTCCTTCTCCTTCTTACGTTGTTTCTCATCTTCTTCCTTCTCCTTCTTACGTTGTTTCTCATCTTCTTCCTTCTCCTTCTTACGCCGTTCGTCAGCTTCTTCTTTCATTGATCGTAGGAAGCTCAGTATTGGGTTAATGTCATCTTTTGGATCCTCGTCACACATGGGCGATGTAACTCTGGACACCTGGGCGCTAGAGCTCTGACGTAATCGAGTTGGCCTCTGTCTGCTCTCGTTCGTTTGACTATAAACTTCTGCTACCGTCTCGACCTATGTGCCTGTCTCTGTTTCATCCTCTAGCTCACTATCATAATCACGGCCGCGAAGTTGCTCTAAGATCGCGTCCAAATCACCTTCCTCATCAGTGAACCTGTCGTCCTGTCCTGCTAAAAATGTGCCCATCTCAACTCCGAACCTATCCCCGTCAGTAAACTGCCCCTTATCCATTATGCTATCCTGTTTTGTTTTAGCTTCGCTCGATAATAGTCGTGCCTTACTTCTCGTGATCATTCATGATAAACAAATTTATCTAAAATGCACAATAAAAATAATCTACTCCATATATTTTTCCACATAGAATAAAATTTTAACAACGTCGTTCCAACGCTGTAATTACATGCACGATTTGTTGTGGTTCAGAAACCGCACACAAACCCGACAAAGTGTGATGTGGTATGAACACGACATAAAAGAAACACAAAAAAAAACAATGAACAAACAAAATTACATACACTAGAAACAAAAACTGTAATCCTGCGCCGCTACTTAAAAACTAATCGCGGAACTACAAGAAAAAGAACTAGGGTATTAATCATTAAAAAAAAGTAGAGAAAAAAATTGAATATTCCTCCTAGGAATACTGTTTGCTTATCAGTGATTCACAGGAAAGATCAGAGGCTAAGGGTAGACATTTTATGCGAGGTGCCGGGGCTAGTAGTGTATTTAACACTAAACTCTTCGAGAATCTTCATATATACAGGCTGTTTCAAAAATGACCGGTATATTTGAAACGGCAATAAAAACTAAACGAGCAGCGATAGAAATACACCGTGTGTTGCAATATGCTTGGGACAACAGTACATTTTCAGGCAGACAAACTTTCGAAATTACAGTAGTTACAATTTTCAACAACAGATGGCGCTGCGGTCTGGGAAACTCTATAGTACGATATTTTCCACATATCCACCATGCGTAGCAATAATATGGCGTAGTCTCTGAATCAAATTACCCGAAACCTTTGACAACGTGTCTGGCGGAATGGCTTCACATGCAGATAAGATGTACTGCTTCAGCTGTTCAATTGTTTCTGGATTCTGGCGGTACACCTGGTCTTTCAAGTGTCCCCACAGAAAGAAGTCACAGGGGTTCATGTCTGGCGAATAGGGAGGCCAATCCACGCCGCCTCCTGTATGTTTCGGATAGCCCAAAGCAATCACACGATCATCGAAATATTCATTCAGGAAATTAAAGACGTCGGCCGTGCGATGTGGCCGGGCACCATCTTGCATAAACCACGAGGTGTTCGCAGTGTCGTCTAAGGCAGTTTGTACCGCCACAAATTCACGAAGAATGTTCAGATAGCGTGATGCAGTAATCGTTTCGGATCTGAAAAATGGGCCAATCATTCCTTTGGAAGAAATGGCGGCCCAGACCAGTACTTTTTCAGGATGCAGGGACGATGGGACTGCAACATGGGGCTTTTCGGTTCCCCATATGCGCCAGTTCTGTTTATTGACGAAGCCGTCCAGGTAAAAATAAGCTTCGTCAGTAAACCAAATGCTGCCCACATGCATATCGCCATCATCAATCCTGTGCACTATATCGTTAGCGAATGTCTCTCGTGCAGCAATGGTAGCGGCGCTGAGGGGTTGCCGCGTTTGAATTTTGTATGGATAGAGGTGTAAACTCTGGCGCATGAGACGATACGTGGACGTTGGCGTCATTTGGACCGCAGCTGCAACACGGCGAACGGAAACCCGAGGCCGCTGTTGGATCACCTGCTGCACTAGCTGCGCTTTGCCCTCTGTGGTTGCCGTACGCGGTCGCCCTACCTTTCCAGCACGTTCATCCGTCACGTTCCCAGTCTGTTGAAATTTTTCAAACAGATCTTTTTTTGTATCGCTTTTCGGTCCTTTGGTTACATTAAACCTCCGTTGAAAACATCGTCTTGTTGCAACAACACTGTGTTCTAGGCGGTGGAATTCCAACACCAGAAAAATCCTCTGTTCTAAGGAATAAACCATGTTGTCTACAGCACACTTGCACGTTGTGAACAGCACACGCTTACAGCAGAAAGACGACGTACAGAATGGCGCACCCACAGACTGCGTTGTCTTCTATATCTTTCACATCACTTGCAGCGCCATCTGTTGTTGAAAATTGTAACTACTGTAATTTCGAAAGTTTGTCCGCCTGAAAATGTACTGTTGTCCCAAGCATATTGCAACAAACGGTGTATTTCTATCGCTGCTCGTTTAGTTTTTATTGCCGTTTCAAATATACCGGTCATTTTTGAAACACCCTGTAAATGATGCTCTAAGCCCCCCCCTATTCTAACTCAGACTTTTGCTGTTGCGCATGGATTAAAAAGAAATGTGAACTGACTGTAATCGACCCTGCAAGTGGGGTAGAAAAGAGTTTGGCACCTGCAATAATTTAATTTGATAGACTTTAATTAAATAAAGGAAAGTTTCAGTAACGTAGTGAGAAATGAAAAGGTTGCTCTACCGATTAACAGAATGAAAGTTCTGTCCAAAATAACAATTTCATTTATTATGACTAAACTCAAAATCATAAACAAAACACATGAAACATTTTCAACACATCAAAATGGATCAAATTGGATACTCAAATAAATGCTGTGAAGGTGAAGTCGTCCATAAACTCGATTGTGACATTTATGACGAAGTGGTATGTGGAGCTAATCCCTTGCAACTCAAATCTTAAGAGAAAACACACAAACAACCCAACATTAATTGCTGCTACAGTAGTGAGAACTCAGACAATGAACACCCAAGACAGAACAAAGTTAGAAAAAGACGAACAGGCACGCTCTGCTGAGCTCTGATTATCACAGTGCAAATTCCATAATCTGCCGGTGCTGCGGACATACATTACCAAGCTGTCTTCTTAACTGCAAGGACACTATCTGGCGTACCGGAAGCGATGGCTGGTTGCTTCGACGTCCCGTCATGGTGATGATAATGTCGCGAGTATAGCCCGAAACAAATTGTCCTGGTCTGGTTGTTCCAGACTAAAGACTTGCTATCAATACAAATGCGCCTCTGAGGGAGACGAAGAAGGCTCGCCACACAATCACTGACGGTACAGTGATTGATTTTAACAAGCGAAGTCACACAGTAACTCTGATACAGTCAACTTTAGCCAAAACTGCCCAAGACAGACAACATAGGCCGCTTGTACGCAGAACGCTCAATTGCCAACTGTACTCGGAATGTTACATTGAAGTCGAAACTTCAGCAACTTCGTAAAACAGTTACAATCAAATAAAAGTATATTAGACAGCCAACGGAAGGCAGGCTGTCCAGAGCAAAGACAGCTCAGTCTTGTAACCTACTCCGACAGAAAGGCGAGAGCCGACTCCCACCAGAGCACCCGTAGAAACCGAATACAGAACATTCCCGCCCCCACGACAGTGGCTGTGGTTAAACGTTCCAATCAGCAACTCGGAAACCGGCGGAAAATTCCACTCTATTGCCGAAGCACTACCATTCCACCAATGGAGATTCTTGGCGCCAATTTCTGGGCCGATTTTGCTACGTTACGGAGCTATGCCCTGAGCAAGCCAATGACAGTTACGATTTGGCAGAAAACGCGGGAATTTGCCCGCCAAGACTGCCTGGGGACACAAGTCATTCCCACGCCTCGCTGGTAGCCCGCCAGAAAGTGTTTTCGCTAAGTTTCTGCGAAGTAACGGAATCTCTAGCCCAGCTGCTCCTTCAGGACCCTGCGGGCGTGTCTCCGCTGCTATTCTGACAATGTCGGCGTCTGGAAAGCATCAACTCGACTCCCTCACACCCGTCGGCTGAAACCTTTTCAAGATCAGCAGAGCCCGCCTGTCACCGGACCACCCGGGTGACGAGAGACGCTGCGTGGGAAGTCTGCGTGTGAAGGAATAGCAACTTTTCACCGCATGCAATTAGAGAGGAAAATCGAATTACTCAGAGTAAGATAGAAATGTGAGAGGGGGCTTCTGCCACCTCTCAAGAACAACATTTTCAGTATGAGCCTTCGCGCTGAGAAGCTTGCCGCTCCCTTTCAACACGGCCGTAGTCACGACTGCTCACAACAACCTCTGAAAGACTACACCGGTGCAAATCTGCAACACACCAGATTACTTTAAACTAAAAATTTTAACAACTCACACAAACACATAAACTATGCACCTCGTAAGAGGGATGGAAATGGTACAAACACTCACATTAAGAAATTATTTGCCACCGAAAGTGAAATTTGTTTTTAAAAGGACTCTTACGATGGAAGGGTGGCAACCTTATACCCTTAAAAGACTATTTAAATAAAACATAACATGCTCTACATTACACATCCACCCCTCGCACGATGATAGGCAAGATAAAAACATATTATAAGAATTCGATCTTTAAGCAATAAATTCGTTAACACCGAATCCAACAAACATGACAGAGGCAGCTATTAACGTATGGCAGACCGACAGACAGACAGACATTAACTGCCTGACAAATGTGGACGGGAGACAGACGAGCAATCTGGGGACGAGAGTCTGACCAAGAAAACAAGTATTATTTAACAAGTAAATGAAACAACATATCACAAATCACTTAACTTCTATAAACTGCGATGCCTGGCGAAGACCTGGCGCAGGACCCCCAAAACGCTCTCCCGAACTGTCCGCTGCCAGCCACTTCAACGGACGCAGGAAGGCGCACCGAACTCCCTCCTCACGGCGTCGCAGCTCGCACCGGCCAGACCGATGTCGTGGGTTGGCTCCTGTTGCTCTCGTGTCGGCCGCGAAGCCACTACCCCTCGCTATTGGTCTATCAACCAATGATTTTATGGCGTAACTGAGCAACCTCACGAGCAGTGTCAGGAGGAGCTTATCGTGCATCAAAACAATTGAGCCCAAAGCTACTCTTTCCCGCAGAGCAGGGATGCCATGTTGACGAGGCAGATATCAACAAAGTGTGCCGTTCACGAAGTCCTTGGTCCTTGGGGTCCGATCTCTTCAAAGAAAAATGGACCAATTATGAACTGTGCCATGGAGCCACACCACTAAATGAAGCGTCTGCTATTTAGGGGAACTTCATGAAAGTTCGGTGGCGGTGACGATCCCCAAATGCGACGATTGTGAGTGTTCACTGTCCCAGTGAGTGCAAAGCGTGCTTCATCACTCCACAAAATATTCTAAGGTTACATGCTGTCAACTTCAACCCCTGCAAGAAACGTAAAAGCGAAGTCTACTCGGACGTCTGCGTCAGAGGGCAGAAGTTAGTGAGTAATGTGAAGTTTGTATGGATGTTGTTGCTGTTGTGGTCTCCAGTCCTGAGCCTGGTTTGATGCAGCTCCCCATGCTACCCTACCCTATGCAAGTTTCTTCATCTCCCTGAACTTACTACAACCTACATCCTTTCGAATCCGCTTAGTGTATTCATCTCTTGGTCTCCCTCTACGATTTTTACCCTCCACGCTGCCCTCCAATGCTAAATTTGTGATCCCTTGATGCCTCAGAACCTGTCCTACCAACCAGTCTCTTCTTCTTGTCAAGTTGTGCCACAAACTCCTCTTCTCCCCAATTCTATTCAATACTTCCTCATTAGTTATGTGATCTACCCATCTAATCTTCAGCATTATTCTGTAGCACCACATTTCAAAAGCTTCTATTCTCTTCTTGTCCAAACTATTTGTCGTCCATGTTTCACTTCCATACAAGGCTACACTCCATACAAATACTTTCAGAAACGAATTCCTGACACTTAAATTTAAACTCGATGTTAACAAATTTCTCTTCTTCAGAAACGCTTTCCTTGCCATTGCCAGTCTACATTTTATATCTTCTCTACTTCGACCACCATAAGTTATTTTGCTCCCCAAATAGCAAAACTCCTTTACTACTTTAAGTGTCTCATTTCCTAATATAATTCCCTCAGCATCACCCGACTTAATTCGACTATATTCCATTATCCTCGTTTCGCTTTTGTTGATGTTCATCTTATATCCTCCTTTCAAGACACTATCCATTCCGTTCAACTGCTCTTCCAAGTCCTTTGCTGTCTCTGACAGAATTACAATGTCATCGACGAACCTCAAAGTTTTTATTTCTTCTCCATGGATTTTAATACCTACACGGAATTTTTCTTTTGTTTCCTTCACTGCTTGCTTAATATACAGATTGAATAACATCGGGGAGAGGCTACAACCCTGTCTCATTCCCTTCCCAACCACTGCTTCCCTTTCATGCCCCTCGACTCTTATAACTGCCATCTGGTTTCTGTACAAATTGTAAATAGCCTTTCGCTCCCTGTATTTTACCCCTGCCACCTTTAGAATTTGAAAGAGAGTATTCCAATCAACATTGTCAAAAGCCTTTTCCAAGTCTACAAATGCCAGAAACGTAGGTTTGCCTTTCCTTAATCTTTCTTGTAAGGTGAGTCGTAAGGTCAGTATTGCCTCACGTGTTCCAACATTTCTACGGAATCCAAACTGATGCTCCCCGATGTCGGCTTCCACCAGTTTTTCCATTCGTCTGTAAAGAATTCGTGTTAATATTTTGCAGCTGTGACTTATTAAACTGATAGTTCGGTAATTTTCACATCTGTCAACACCTGCTTTCTTTGGAATTGGAATTATTATATTCTTCTTGAACTCTGATAGTATTTCGCCTGTCTCATACATCTTCCTCACCAGATGGTAGAGTTTTGTCAGGACTGGCTCTCCCAAGGCCGTCAGTAGTCCTAATGGAATGTTGTCTACTCCCGGGGCCTTGTTTCGACTCAGGTCTTTCAGTGCTCTGTCAAACTCTTCACGCAGTATCGCATCTCCCATTTCATCTTCTCCTACATTCTCTTCCATCTCCATGATATTCTCCTCAAGTACATCGCCCCTGTATAGACCCTCTATATACTCCTTCCACCTTTCTGCTTTCCCTTCTTTGCTTAGAACTGGATTTTCATCTGAGCTCTTGATATTCGTACAAGTTGTTCTCTTTTCTCCAAAGGTCTCTTTAATTTTCCTGTAGGCAGTATCTATCTTACCCCTAGTGAGATAAGCCTCTACATCCTTACATTTGTCCTCTAGCCATCCCTGCTTAGTCATTTTGCACTTCCTGCCGATCTCATTTTTGAGTCGTATGTATTGCTTTTTGCCTGCTTCATTTACTGCATTTTTATATTTTCTCCTTTCATCAATTAGATTCAACATTTCTTCTCTTACCCAAGGATTTCTACTAGCCCTCGTCTTTTTACCTACTTGATCCTCTGCTGCCTTCACTATTTCATCCCTCAGAGTTACCCATTCTTCTTCTACTATATTTCTTTCCCCCATTCCTGTCAATTGTTCCCTTATCCTCTCCCTGAAACTCTCTACATCCTCTGGTTTAGTCAGCTTATCCAGGTCCCATATCCTTAAATTGACCCCTTTTTGCAGTTTCTTCAGTTTTAATCTACAGTTCATAACCAATAGACTGTGGTCAGAGTCCACATCTTCCCCTGGAAATGTCTTACAATTTAAAACCTGGTACCTAAATCTCTGTCTTACCATTATATAATCTATCCGATACCTTCTAGTATCTCCAGGATTCTTCCTTTTTTTATGATTCTTGAACCAAGTGTTAGCTATGATTAAGTTATGCTCTGTGCAAAATTCTGCCAGACGGCTTCCTCTTTCATCTCCTACCCCCAATCCATATTCACCTACTATGTTTCCTTCTCTCCCTTTTCCTACTCTCCAATTCCAGTCGCCCATGACTATTAAATTTTCGTCTCCCTTCACCAACTGAATAATTTCCTCTATCTCATCATACATTTCATCGATTTCTTCATCATGTGCAGAGCTAGGTGGCATATAAACTTGTACTACTGTAGTAGGCATGGGCTTCGTGTCTCTCTTAGCCACAATAATGCATTCACTACGCTGTTTGTAGTAGCTTGCCCGCACTCCTATTTTTTTATTCATTATTAAACCTGCTCCTGCATTACCCCTATTTGATTTTGTATTTATAACCCTGTATTCACCTGACCAAATGTCTTGTTCCTCCTGCCACCGAACTTCACTAATTCCCACTATATCTAACTTTAACCTATCCATTTACCTTTTTAAATTTTCTAACCTACCTGCCCGATTAAGGGATCTGACATTCCACACACCGATCCGTAGAATGCCAGTTTTCTTTCTCCTGATAACGACGCCTTCTCGAGTAGTCCCCGCCCAGAGATCTAAATGGGGGACTGTTTTACCTCTGGAAAATTTTACCCAAGAGGACGGCATCATCATTTAACCATACAGTAAAGCTGCATGCCAACTGTGCACCTGGACAATAACACAGTTTGGAGGTTGAAGATAAGCGTAGTGAGGGAGGCAGTCAACATTCCACTTGACATGTTTCAGACAGTAGTTGAGCAATATCGATTCCGGACTGTAGTGGATGGAGACGGTCGTCGCATTCAGCAATGTTTGTAAGCTGGAACGTAAAAATAGTACACAATTAAGAAATGTTATCTTCTCATGTTGAAATTAAAATTTTTTTCAGTGGTTTATTCGTTATTTCTCTTCCGTGTGCCATTGCAATTGTTTCCACGAGGTTTCAACGTCCTACGATCACTCGTTTTTCATAGGGTCCTTCTCAAGAAGCGAAATTTTAATCATAAACACGCTGTACTCTGTAGTCAGATCAGCAACAGATGACCATCTCTCCTAGTTTATAGAGCAGGCAAGTCTTGCGACCGCCTCGGTCTGTCAAATGGCATGGACGTCCAACACCTACTCGCCAACTCTTGGTTTCAACATCCTCCAGCGACTTACCATCGATGCTCAAGACAGAAGCACGAGAACAGGTGATCAGTTTCACCATTTCCGAGATGTTCGTTCGCAAGTGCAGGGCAATAACAATCTGTCCTTTGTCAAAGTCACTAATGTCAGTGGATTTCTCCCATTTCAGCGCGTATCGTCGCTCGAACGGTCCTCCGTTCGTTTCTGCATTGATTCTGTGCTTCCCTTGCCACATCACTCTCCCGCATTGCTACCAGGCGTCATTCAATCTCTCTGTGGGCAGTGCTCATAAGGGTTTGCCTCATCAGTGTTTCTACCCAGAAAGGTGCTTTCGCGATGTGTAAACTGAGAGCTTTGAAAAAACAATGTCCGGACATCGACTCTGTTCACGAGGTTTTACCTACTCGATGTTAGGGGTATAACTTCAGATATTGTGATTGTTGGTTCCTTAATATGTACCCATTTTAGCGTGTTAGTTGCTTTTCTCTGTGTCTTCCCAGAAACATGTCACGCACTTTACTACCTGATATTTTCTGCACGACTGTAACTGCACCATTAAGCGGACTACACTTGTCGGTGTAGACTAACCGCCTTGCGTTCACGCAGAAACACTTCAACACCTGACCTACTACTCAGCGGAAAATAAGCATTAATGGCTTACTCTTGCCACACATACTTGGAGGTACTAACCAACATAAAAATATGAAGCAAATACTGCATAATGATCCTCATTACACTGTCCTCAGTCACCACTTGGCACTTACATCCCTAACGTCCTTCATATTAACTTCTACTTATTCTAATATCTAAAGATTTTGTGGAATTACAAGAGTTTTGTGTCCAAAAAAGAGATCATGAAGATATAGACGGATTATTTTTCGCACTTTCCACAATCAAAATTGCATGATATAAACTGTACCTCCAAAAAAGAATAGATAGAATGCATAGCCCTAAACGAAGACTACTTTTAAAATTAAGTACACTTTTGACAAAACCGCGCCTGGCCTTGCAATGGCAGGTCACGAAATGTTTATCTTTTTGCTGTTGTCAAATACTATAATGTCCTTTATTTTGGATATTGGCATCATGGAGGAATTGGGTCTGATATGATTCATTGTTCAGGGTTGACTGAAACGTTCCTGGCTTTCCACAGAAAAATTATAATCATAGTTGTGAAGTACAAAGTTATTCAACGTTCCTACATATCCCATCCCCCTCATCCCCTGAGCCACTTGTTGCATCTTTTTTATGTTTACCTATATCATTCAATGAGAAATCGTGGAATAAGTAATCAAACCAGTTCTCAGCAGCATGTCTGACATCTTCAGTGTCATCGAAATGATGACGCTCCAGGATTTTCATCAGGTTATGGAACACCCGATTCTCGACAGGGGTCAGGTCAGATGAATAGGGATATGATCGACTAATTGTAAACGCAAGACATTCAGCTTGGCAGTCACAACTTTGGGGTGTGCAAAAGTACGTAGTCCTACAGAAAAAGGATCCCTCTGGTTAACTTTTCCGGGATTTCGTCTAAACTGGTCTTTTGGGTGATTAAAGAGTATTTTGTAATACTACCTAATTGTTCTACAGCCACGTAATCCACCAACAGAATTCCGTATTTGTTCCAGGGGACGGACGCTTTTACTTTTTGGATGATTACTTGGTGCAGAACTTTTTCATTCGCGGAGACCCTCCGTGTCGCGACTCCTTTGGCTGTTCCTTGGTTCCAGAACCATAAAAGTGGAGCCAGGTTCCATCCTCGGCCACTCGCTCAGCCAGCGTATCCTTTGCAGCTACAAAATATACCGAAACTGTTCTGTAAGTGTCAACTCGTCTCACATTTTGTTTTCTGTTCAGACATTTCGGTTCTCACATCGTTGAAAGCTTTCTCCAATTTAGGACATTGTTAATAACAAAACAGCACGCTCCTAGGAAATGTCCACTCTCTCGGCTGTCTCTGTGCTAGGTATTCGCTGTACTCAAAGATCAGTTTGTGGGGCAGCGACCCTTGTTGCCAAGAGTGTTCACATTAGATTGTAAGGCATACTCGCGGCAGATATAGACTCAGATCACAATTTAGTCATGATGAAGAGCAGGTTGAAGTTTATGAGACTAGTCAGGAAGGGTCAATGAGCAAACAAGTGTGATACAGAAATACTTAGGGATTCATTTTCATTGGTGAAATGTCCATTCTTGAAACAAGACACCCAGTTTACAACAGTGCTGTATTAAGAACAAATGCCTCCTGGTGTACGTAACTTCGCACTGTGAATGTCTTTTGTAGAACTTTCCTTAAGGAGTGATATGTCATCTTACGCTCTACTGAAAAGGAAAACTAGTTACACAGGCCATGTCATTGGAAGAATGCAAGTCATTTTAATGCAGAGTGACTGTACGTCGTTGTGCCTTCTGACCGTTTGTGCTGTCACGACGCGCGATGGAGCAAGCGATCGAACAGTACTCAAATTTTAGCCCAAATTCAGCAAAAGTTATACCCATACCAATCATTTGATCTAGCAATCTTACGTGGACCCAATTCTATCGTCTTGAAGGTTTCAAGGTGGTTGAGAATGTTTAAGTGGGACCAGGAAGAGATGGCCGACGAAGATGTGACTAATGACTGTGATTTTTTGAACTCAAATGAGTGTTAAATGAGTCCAGCGAGTGCTAGGATGATTGCACAGACACTGAACCGCCAAAGAGTTACTGTAAACATCACATGACAGGCGATCTCAGTGTGTGAAAGGCCTGCGCCAAGTTGGTCCCCAAAATGACGACGAACGATCAAAAGGTCAGTCGAGTAGAACAGTGAACGAACTTTTGGAATGTGTTCACGTTCACCCTAATTTTTACACAGTGTTTGTACTCTGGAGAGAACGTGGATATTTGAGTACAACTCAGAGATAAAACTCAAGAGTGAGAATGGCATGCCCCACTGGCTTCCAAACAACAGAAGGCAGGACTGGTTAAGTGAAAAGTGAAAAATACGTTGTCGTCGTTTTCGTCGCTAAGGGTGTGGTCCACAAGAAGCATGTACTGGTCGACAAAAAGCATGCACCTCCAGGACAGACTTTCAACACTCCTTCTACGTCAATATTTTCGAAGAATTGAGAAAAAAGGGTCCTACGCATACGAAAGGACATCGACGCTTCCTGAGTGCTCTATCATCACATTGCCCCCAGGCACACAGTTCTGCACATCTGCGAGTTCCTTCCGAAGTCCAACTTGGCTCCCGCAGATATCTTTTCGTTTACGAGGATCGCCCTCAAAGGACACCGTTTTTATGGCATTAAGATGATCAAGCCTCTCTGAACGAGGCTCTCATCGATGTCTACGGGGATGAGTATAATGCATGCGAAAATTACTGGAAAAAATGTGTAAATGCACAAATGTGTATGAATTCCTAAGGGACCAAACTACTGAGGTCACCGGTCCCTAGACTTACACACTGCTTAAACTAACTTACGCTAAGAGCAATACACGTACCCATCCCCGAAGGATGACTCGAACCTCCGGCGGGAGGGGCCGCGTAATTCGTGACATGGCGCCTCAAATGCACGAAGAGACTACTTCAAAGATTGTAAGTAGGCTGTTTCTGTTTTCTTATTGGTAACGCCACGTAGCGCTATGTATGACAATCACTGGCTGTGCTGTGTGCAGTCTGTGGCTAGTTTGCATTGTTGTCTGCCATTGTAGTGTTGGGCAGCGGCAGCTGGATGTGAACAGCGCGTAGCGTTGCGCAGTTGGAGGTGAGCCGCCAGCAGTGATGGATGTGGGGAGAGAGATGGCGGAGTCTTGAAATTTGTAAGACTGTCATGAACTGCTATATATAATATGACTATTAAGGTAAATACAGTGTTTGTTCTCTATTAAAATCTTTCATTTGCTAACTATGCCTATCAGTAGTTAGTGCCTTCCTTAGTTTGAATCTTTTATTTAGCTGGCAGTAGTGGCGCTCGCTGTATTGCAGTAGTTCGAGTAACGAAGATTTTTGTGAGGTAAGTGATTTGTGAAACGTATAGATTAATATTAGACAGGGCCATTCTTTTGTAGGGATTATTGGATGTCAGATTGCGTTGCGCTAAAAATATTGTGTGTCAGTTTAAGCACAGTCTTGTATAATTGTTCAAAAAGGGGACGTTTCATATGTCGACCCTGCCAGGGATACCTCACTGAAATCTTCTGATTTTTTCCTTGTAGTTTGTGTAATTAGCGTAAATTTTGTTTATTGCTAGCGCGTAATTGTAGAGAGAATCTCCTTTGTAGCTGCAGTCTTTCATTGTTGTACAGTAAAACAGTTGTGACATGCATGTAGATTTGCACCAAGCATTTAAGTAGACATTATTTCCATTCCTATGTTAATGTGTTATCTTATTTTGCTCTTCAAATTGTGCTTTTCTGTGTTATCGTGTGAAATATTGTGACAATAATGGCGTATGAAAAACGTAACACTAGGCTCCAAAGTAAACTGAGAAATAATAGTGACGACGAGCGTAGCTTATTAGCGCCGCCGAGTAATGAATTTACTAATGTTCAAAGTAGTAATTTGGTAACTGTGCATAGGGAAATGGAGCGGGCGTCAAATAATGGTGCAGACAGTGAAACAGGTAGTGAACAGGGAAGCATTATCGATCGATCGGTCGGCAACAGCTCGCCTCAGGGATCGGGAATGACAGAACACAATATTGCAAATACTGTAGACTCAGGTTTTGGGTTCTCACCGTTTTCTCAAATGAGTCAAGACACATTTTCCGCTTGTCAAAATGTGAATGTTGCCGGTGCAAATTCACTGCCGAAAAGCACTGAGGAACATGTTTCAGACACCAATGCATTGTTATTACAATTAATACAACAAATGGGACAAACACAGCAAAAGCTTCAAAAGTTAGACACAATGGAACAAAATCTTCAAAGGTTAGACACGGTGGAACAAAATCAGAGACAAACACAGCAACAGCTTCAAAAGTTAGACACATTGGAACAAACTCTTGAACAAACACGTGAAGATTTAACTACTGAGTTACATAACATTGAATCGAAATGTCAAAAGTCTGTAATGACGTAAAAACACAGATTTGTGAGCATTTACAACCTATTTTTTCGCGTCATGAAAATGCATTACAGAATCACGAAGCAGCCATAAAAGAACTGCAGACTATTGTTCATGAAAATCACGACACCTTGCAAGCTAAAATTGACTCAGTTGCATCTACCGATTCGGTTACGCAACTTGCAAAAACCCAGGAAAACTTAAAGGACACGGTAGATACTCTGAAACTTGGTTCAGAAAAACACACTGAGGAAATAAGTACACTATCGGAGAAAGTAGCCGAACTTTCGGATCAGTTCACTAATTTATCTACGAAGGTAGATGATAATCTGAATGACACAAAACCGGTAGTCTTTAATGACACAGAAGAGTGCGAACAAATTAGGAACTTCAATCAAAATGAAATCAATATACGGTACAAAAGAGAAATCCGGGAAGTACAAGATCAGTTGGCACAAGTAATACAAAAATTACAAATTTCAGAGGACACCCGCGCTCCAACACGGGAAGAGGGACTTAGAAATACGGAAAAGCCGCAAAATAATAACACACGGCATTTCGGAAGTTATGAAAGAAATTGGCAATGTGCACCGAAGTTTGAGATGGAACGGCCGACACGACCTAACAATGACTGGTATGCGACTCGCCGACATGATGATTTTGACTATAAGCTGTTCATTACTACACGTAAATTCAAAATATTTAAGAATTCTGGCAACGACATTCATCCACAAGCATGGCTCCATCAATTCTCTCATTGTTTTCCTCCCAACTGGTCATTAGAGCATAGATTAGAATTTATGTGTGGCTACTTAGAGAATGAACCAGCTGTAAGAATGCGATCGGTCATTCACGATTGTCACAGTGAAGGAGAATTTTACCATGCCTTCCTCTCAGCGTATTGGTCTCAAGCTACACAAGACCGAGTAAAACATAGCATCATGCTGATGAAACACTTTGAAGAATCTGAATTTTCCAGTCTTGTCAAATATTTTGAAGACATGTTGCATAAGAATCAGTATCTTTCAAACCCATACAGCCCCTCAGAACTCATCCGCATTTGCTTAATCAAATTGCCTGAACATTTACGACATATTATTTTAGCAGGACGTTGCAAAGACGACATTGAAGCTTTTCAGGGACTGTTACAGGAATTAGAAATTGACACAGACAGTCGCGGGATGCGAAAACAGGAACACAACAATTGCAGGTCACATCCGTCGCAATTCCGCGATGAAAGAAATAATAACTGGACACGACGAGGCTATTCTTACAACGAAAATGGTGACCAAAACAGACACCACCCATATGACAACCACTGGCAGAATAATAGTTACAGAGAAAGATCGCATTTCCATAGTAATGAATATGACAGAGATTACCGTAGAAACAGACAATATGGCAACCAGAACTATTATTATCACGGGAGACAGAATAACTTCAGACGCAACGGTCCACCGTGCAGTGATAATTCAGGGAGAAATTCTCCACCACTTAACCGACAAGAAAGAAACTACAGGAACTACGGACATGACGACAGACGATATGATCGTAACGACAGACCTGAATTGCATCAGAACTGGCGGGATTCAAACAGAGCAGTGCACTTTCGACAACGTGAATTTGTAGAAGCTAGGTCTCCTATTCCCAATAACGACGCGCGCCAACAAAGGGACAGACAATGACTCGCACCGCAGGCAGCCACCTGCGCCAGCTGGCTCAGAGAAAAATAACACAGACGCCAACCTTGAGAAAAGATTTAGCATTCCTTACCGACGTATAAAACATGACAATTGCTTTTCAGTTGAAACTCTGCATACTAGGAAGAGTAAAGGTTTACACCACATTTCACATGTAAAACCATTTATTGAGAGATAATCTGCTTTTTAACTTTGTCTTTGCCATAAAACTTTTCATTTCACATTTCTAGTATGCTTTGTCAGACTTAAGAAACTGTTAACATGCAACAATGTTTGAAGTTAAATATCCAGTCTACAACCTAGGGAACATTTTTAAACAGAAATTACAAATGCATTGTTATAGTGAACAGACGACACAGTGTTGTCATTTGTACATTCTTGCTTGTTAGTTACACGATTACGTAATGACTATCAGGCTCACATACTTAGAACATATACCGGCACTGCTAATGAGATTTTCATGCAACATTTTGGTTTACTTGAAAAGACATTCTCTATTTTAAGTACTTTCTGTGGGGTAAAGATGACTTAGCACTTGGTTTCTTTGACAGCTACACAATTATATCACGACGCTACTAATATGTGACACAATTTACATTGTTGCTTTTGTGCTGTATCTGCTTTATATCTGCACAGTTTTTCTGAATTCTTCGGGAAAGTAAAACATGTTTAATAGTGACTTTGTGGTATAGCTACAATAAGACAGCCTTTTTTTTATTAGCACAACAATACGTTACAGTGTAGTACTTTCTTGATCACGGTACTGTACGTAATAACTACGATATCTATACGCAAAGCATTTCACTTTTGTTTATCATGAGGTAAGTACATTGGCTTTTGCAGAACTTAGCTTTCGGAGGAAAATAACTATGACACTTCCACAGAGATTATCTTACAGCAAGACGAACATTTAGCGCTACAGTACACGTATTTGAGTGATTAATTTTGTATTTAAATCATTTATTTTTAAAGATATTTTAAGTACAATGATACAAAGATTTTCCGTGATACATTTCATTCCATTGCTGTAATCTGTAACACCTGAGGGTATAATTACATTAATCCTCAGGGTGGTACACGCTTACTTTGTGTATCATGTGTTTGGCTAGCACAAGGAGCCCTAGCTAATATGGTATTTGCTTATACAACTTTACACATCGGTACCTTACTTCTCTAACACAGAATTTCACAGCTATCTGATCATTTAACTGAGTGAGACAAACTTTTTTACTACGGCAGTGCCAGATGTTTACGTAATTACACAGTTGGATAACTTCACACTTACGAAATTGTATTTTGTCTGTACTTTGTGAACTGTTCATATTTTTTTGGAACCATTGTGATACTATGAGAGCTTTGAATGACGTATTTGGTAAGGGAGCATGATTTTAAAGTACGTTTGAGGTAGATGACACTATTGAAATCAGCAGAGAATTTTTTTTAGGTTTTTAAATTATTGGAGGAAGCTACGACGATTTTGAGAGTTGACTGAGGTGTTATGATGTTATTATTACGATGACTATGTGTATTATGCTGTTGCGGTATGTTTATGATCAAAAAGCTGATGCTATATGAGTTATTTGATTATGCTACGTATGTTATGATGAAATATTGAAGAAGTGTCGACGAATAAGGTAAGGAATGATGCGTAGTGGTTAGGGACTCTGGTTTGTGAAAAAGGTTGTTGGAAACCAAGAATCGTACTTTAAGAGTTATGAAATGTGTGTAAATGCGTGAATGTATCACAATGACAGCGAAAACTTTTTGGACACTGTTATATTCATAGGATTTTGTTTCTACACATTCGTAACACAAATTCTCGACCTCTGAAATTTTTTTATATGAGACTGTCACTGTAGCAGAAACTGCTGTCGTAAATATTTCGGTAAGAAACCTAAGTGACCTTGATGTAATGCGTTGTGGCGCCCAGCTGGGCCAGCTGCCTGGAGAAAAAACCATTAAGAAAAGAAAAAAAAAAAAGGAGGCCATTAACCTCACTTCTGACATTCCTTTGTAGAAAGCATCGCAAATACGACACGCTCATTACCTGGAAACATGTCGTACTTTCTGATATTTACTGAAATGCCTAATGAAATGACACGAAATAGTTTGTCTACACACCTGATTATGACTACTGTCTTTCTAGATGAGAGACTTTTTTACTACTTATGAAATGCCACATGGCTATTGAACGATGTTCTTATGCTTTGTTTTGTACATAGTTGCTTATTTCATTTGATATCTAGTTTCTAGCTGCACTGCAGCATTGGTTCAAATAAAATTTTATAGATGTACTAATATAAATATTTTCTGTCTACAGATCCAGTAAATAATAGTTTTGTGATATATTTCCAAAAAAATGAGGGAGCACAAATAGACATTTCCCTTCACAGGAATTGCATAAATAATTTCTTTACGATATGGTAACTCATCTGCTAGTGTAAGTTCTCGTGATGCATCACTCTAGTGTTAAGATGTGACATAGGTATTAGACATGGCCATTTTTAGTGCAATATTTTTTCTGCTTGAGCTATGTCATGTTTAGATATAAGTTTTTTTTATTTGCTGCTGGTGTTTGCCAGGCATAATGTTACTGAATTTGACTTTGTATTACGCTGTTAAGCCAGTTTACTACGCATTTATTTTTCTTGTTTGCTGCACAGTGCCTTAATTAGTTGTAATATTGCAATTGCTTTGCCTATTTAAATTTTTTGTCATTGCTGTTTGTGTTAATTGTTTTGTGCTGCTGCAATGCCTCGTCCCTTAGTTTAGCATCTGAGCTCAGTAGATTTAAGTTAGCTTAAGAGGGGGTAGACTACATAAGAGAATGAGTTGCGATGAATTGGAAGAAATGCATTGAGAAGTAATACGAAAAAAGTACAGAAAGCAGGTATAGATAGGACCTTTTGGAAATAATGAGGAACGAAGGGAGATCTCCGAGAAGTAAAGAAAGTTTTGTTTGCCAAATACTGCAGTAAAAGAAACCCTGTCCTTTCCTTGTGTTATCCCACTATGTGTTTGTGTTCCCTTGTGTATTTGTGTTTTTCCTGTCTTTATGTGTTTAGCTGATGAGAGCTATGTTGTAGAATTTTTCTAATACTATGTTATTTACTTTGTAAAGATGTTGAGACATTATTTATTCTGTTTTGTTGCTCATATGTGAAGGTGATCTTCAAAAGTTATTCTGATCTTTATATATGTACTTATGTCATTATTTTTGTAACACTGATGTTTTTGTTTATTTCTATTCTTTTGTAAAGCCTGTGTTACTACAAATGTTATCTGTACTATTATGTTCTTTAATGATGTATTTTGTACCTTTGTAATTGTATTTTCATGTTGTAAATTTATAATTGTATAGACACCAGTTCTTCAAATTAAGTTACATTTCACTGCACACGTGGTCATAGTATATGAACAATATGTGAGAAGTAGGGACTGTTAGTGTTTACACGTGTGTTAATAATTCAGCAAGGGACTGGATAACAGCATTGGTGGTTCTAAGGACGATTCCAAAAACTTTGTGAGTGCACAAGTGGTGGTTTATGGACTTGCTATATTGTCGGCAAGACTCTTCGATGGTGATTGTGCACCTGCACAGTCGCAACAGATGGCTGCTGGCCGTCTCTACATGGACTACAGTGGGTCTGCATATTTGATGACCCACCAATACCATTATTTCTACAAGGACTACAGTGGGTCTACACCTTTGCTGACTCACCAGTGCCATTATTTCTACAAGGACTGCAGTGAGTCTGCACATCTGGTGGCCCACCAATGCCACAATCTCTACCAGGACTACAGTGGGTCTGCGCCTCTGGTGGCCCACCAATACTGTAATCTCTACCAGGACTACAGTGGGTCTACTCTGTGATGACCTACCTACCAATATTCTTCAAAACTTCGACTGACTCTGCTGTGGGTTTGCTCTGTTGTGGCCCATTACCTGTCTGCATGTCAAGAGTCAGCACTGTCTTTTCGTTGGAAGGACAACACTACTTCTTCAAGACTGCATGGAAATCCACTACTTCTGTGTGCATTTTCTTTTACTGCTCAGACTTTGAGAAAAACCCTGCAGTTTTACTGTGATGAATGATCAGGACTATCTTTATGGACTGTGAGAAAATTTTAGCATTTGACCAACATTGTATCAATAAGTGTGTGCATTTGATTTCTCTGTTACTGTAATTGTGAAAAAATTTTTAACAAATATGTATTGGCCAGTGCCCAAAACAATTTGTAAAATTTTTTGTGCGGAACATGGGGGCTATGTAAGTAGGCTGTTTCTGTTTTCTTATTGGTAACGCCACGTAGCGCTATGTATGACAATCACTGGCTGTGCTGTGTGCAGTCTGTGGCTAGTTTGCATTGTTGTCTGCCATTGTAGTGTTGGGCAGCGGCAGCTGGATGTGAACAGCGCGTAGCGTTGCGCAGTTGGAGGTGAGCCGCCAGCAGTGATGGATGTGGGGAGAGGGATGGCGGAGTCTTGAAATTTGTAAGACTGTCATGAACTGCTATATATAATATGACTATTAAGGTAAATACAGTGTTTGTTCTCTATTAAAATCTTTCATTTGCTAACTATGCCTATCAGTAGTTAGTGCCTTCCTTAGTTTGAATCTTTTATTTAGCTGGCAGTAGTGGCGCTCGCTGTATTGCAGTAGTTCGAGTAACGAAGATTTTTGTGAGGTAAGTGATTTTTGAAACGTATAGGTTAATATTAGACAGGGCCATTCTTTTGTAGGGATTATTGGATGTCAGATTGCGTTGCGCTAAAAATATTGTGTGTCAGTTTAAGCACAGTCTTGTATGATTGTTCAAAAAGGGGACGTTTCAAGATTTCTAAATATTTGTAACTAAAGGGTAATCAAAATAATATTGATCCAAAAAATACACTCTAAGGCAGAAAAAACGACGCACCATGAGCGAATTATCTGAATGGGACAGAAATCGGTAGATGTGGTGTATCCTGAGCCAACATTTTCATCTTAGAGTAGCACTTGCAACCTATGTCCTCAATTATTTGCTGGAGTATCTCAATCCCTACCCTCCTCTGCAGTTTTTACCCTCTACAGCTACCTCTAGTATCATGTAAGTTATTTCCTGATGTCTTAATGGATGTCCTATCATCTTGTACCTTCTTCATGTAAGTGTTTTCCATGTATTCCTTCCCTCGCCGATTCTGCAGAGACCTCCTCAATCTTTACCTTAACAGCCCACCAAATTTTGAACATTCTTCTATAGCACCACGTTTCAAATGCTTCTGTTCCAGTTTTGCCACAGCCCATGTCCCACTGCCATAAATGTTGTGCTACAAACGTGCATTCTCAGAAATTTCATCCTCAAATTAAGACCCATGTTTCATACTAGTATATTTATATCACCAAGGAATGCCCTTTTCTCCAATGCTAGCCTGCTTTTTGTGTCTTCCTTGCTCCATCCGTCTTGGGCTATTTTGCTGCCTAAGTAGCAGTATTCCTTTACTTCATCTACTTCGTGATCACCAACTGCAATGTTAAGTTTCACGTCTTCCCATTTCTGCGACTTCTCGTTACTTGCGTGTTTCTTCGATTTACTCTGAGTCCATTCACCAGGACCTGTAATTCTCCTTCACTTTCACCGAGAATAGCAATATCCTAAGCGAATTTTCTCCTTGAATTCTCATCTCTTAAAACTTTCTTTTACTGGTGTCGTTGCTTTTCCGATGTATAGACTGAACATGAACCATGGACCTTGCCGTTGGTGGGGAGGCTTGCGTGCCTGAGCGATACAGATAGCCGTACCATAGGTGCAACCACAATGGAGGGGTATCTGTTGAGAGGCCAGACAAACGTGTGATTCCTGAAGAAGGGCAGCAGCCTTTACAGTAGTTGCAAGGGCAACAGTCTGGATGATTGACTGATCTGGCCTTGTAACAATACCCAAAACAGCCTTGCTGTGCTGGTACTGCGAACGGCTGAAAGCAAGGGGAAACTACGGCCGTAATTTTTCCCGAGGGCATGCAGCTTTACTGTATGATTAAATGATGATGGCGTCCTCTTGGGTAAAATATTCCGGAGGTAAAATAGTCCCCCATTCGGATCTCCAGGCGGGGACTACTCAAGAGGACGTCGTTATCAGGAGAAAGAAAACTGGCGTTCTACGGATTGGAGCGTGGAATGTCAGATCACTTAATCGGGCAGGTAGGTTAGAAAATTTAAAAAGGGAAATGGATAGGTTAAAGTTAGATATAGTGGGAATTAGTGAAGTTCGGTGGCAGGAGGAACAAGACTTCTGGTCAGGTGACTACAGGGTTATAAACACAAAATCAATTAGGGGTAATGCAGAAGTAGGATTAATAATGAATAGGAATGCGGGCAAGCTACTACAAACAGCATAGTGAACGCATTATTGTGGCCAAGATAGATACGAAGCCCACACCTACTACAGTAGTACAAGTTTATATGCCAACTAGCTCTGCGGATGACGAAGAAATTGAAGAAATGTATGATGAAATAAAAGAAATTATTCAGATAGTCATGAGTGACTGGAATTCGGTAGTAGGAAAAGGGAGAGAAGGAAATGTAGTAGGCGAATATGGATTGGGGCTAAGAAATTAAAGAGGAAGCCGCCTGGTAGAATTTTTCACAGAGCACAATTTAATCATAGCTAACACTTGGTTTAAGAATCACGAAAGAAGGTTGTATACATGGAAGAACCCTGGAGATAATAAAAGGTATCAGATAGATTATATAATGGTAAGACAGAGATTTAGGAACCAGGTTTTAAATTGTAAGACATTTCCAGGGGCAGATGTGGACTCTGACCACAATCTATTGGTTATGACCTGTAGATTAAAACTGAAGAAACTGCAAAAAGGTGGGAACTTAAGGAGATGGGACCTGGATAAACTGAAAGAACCAGAGGTTGTACAGAGTTTCAGGGAGAGCATAAGGGAACAATTGACAGGAATGGGGGAAAGAAATACAGTAGAAGAAGAATGGGTAGCTTTGAGGGATGAAGTAGTGAAGGCAGCAGAGGATCAAGTAG
This sequence comes from Schistocerca nitens, assembly GCF_023898315.1. Classification (NCBI taxonomy): domain Eukaryota; kingdom Metazoa; phylum Arthropoda; class Insecta; order Orthoptera; family Acrididae; genus Schistocerca; species Schistocerca nitens. Next base: position 58,743,346 of record NC_064621.1, read on the forward strand.
GTAAAAAGACGAGGGCTAGTAGAAATCCTTGGGTAACAGAAGAAATATTGAATTTAACTGATGAAACGAGAAAATATAAAAATGAAGCAGGCAAAAAGGAATACAAGCGTCTCAGAAATGAGATCGACAGGAAGTGCAAAATGGCTAAGCAGGGATGGCTAGAGGACAAACGTAAGGATGTAGAGGCTTGTCTCACTAGGGGTAAGATAGATACTGCCTACAGGAAAATTAAAGAGACCTTTGGAGATAACAGAACCACTTGTATGAATATCAAGAGTTCAGGTGGAAACTCAGTTCTAACCAAAGAAGGGAAAGCAGAAAGCTTTAAGGAGTATATAGAGAGTCTATACAAGGGCGATGTACTTGAGGACAATATTATGGAAATGGAAGAGGATGTAGGTGAAGATGAAATGGGAGATACGATACTGCGTGAAGAGTTTGACAGAGCACTGAAAGACCTGAGTCGAAACAAGGCCCCCGGAGTAGACAACATTCCATTGGAACTACTGACGGCCTTGGGAGAGCCAGTCCTGACAAAACTCTACCATCTGGTGAGCAAGATGTATGAGACAGGTGAAATACCCTCAGACTTCAAGAAGAATATAATAATGCCAATCCCAAAGAAAGCTGGTCTTGACAGATGTGAAAATTACCGAACAATCAGTTTAATAAGCCACAGCTGCAAAATACTAACACGAATTCTTTACAGACGAATGGAAAAACTAGTAGAAGCTGACCTCGAAGAAGATCAGTTTGGATTCCGTAGAAATACTGGAACACGTGAGGCAATACTGACCTTACGACTTATCTTAGAAGAAAGATTAAGGAAAGGCAAACCTACGTTTCTAGCATTTGTAGACTTAGAGAAAGCTTTTGACAATGTTGACTGGAATACTCTCTTTCAAATTCTGAAGGTGGCAGGGGTAAAATACAGGGAGCGAAAGGCTATTTACAATTTGTACAGAAACCAGATGGCAGTTATAAGAGTCGAGGGACGCGAAAGGGAAGCAGTGGTTGGGAAGGGAGTAAGACAGGGTTGTAGCCTCTCCCCGATGTTATTCAATCTGTATATTGAGCAAGCAGTAAAGGAAAGAAAAGAAAAATTCGGAGTAGGTATTAAAATCCATGGAGAAGAAATAAAAACTTTGAGGTTCGCCGATGACATTGCAATTCTGTCAGAGACAGCAAAGGACTTGGAAGAGCAGTTGAATGGAATGGATAGTGTCTTGAAAGGAGGATATAAGATGAACATCAACAAAAGCAAAACGAGGATAATGGAATGTAGTCGAATGAAGTCGGGTGATGCCGAGGGAATTAGATTAGGAAATGAGACACTTAAAGTAGTAAAGGAGTTTTTCCATTTGGGGAGCAAAATAACTGATGATGGTCGAAGTAGAGAGGATAAAAATGTAGACTGGCAATGGCAAGGAAAGCGTTTCTGAAGAAGAGAAATTTGTTAAAATCGAGTATAAAGTGTCAGGTAGTCATTTGTGAAAGTATTTGTGTGGAGTGTAGCCATGTGTGGAAGTGAAACATGGACGATAAATAGTTTGGACAAGAAGAGAATAGAAGCTTTTGAAATGTGGTGCTACAGAAGAATGCTGACGATTAGATGGGTAGATCACATAACTAGTGAGGAAGTATTGAATACGATTGGGGAGAAGAGAAGTTTGTGGCACAACTTGACCAGAAGAAGGGATCGGTTGGTAGGACATGTTCTGAGGCATCAAGGGATCACCAATTTAGTATTGGAGGGCAGTGTGGAGGGTAAAAATCGTAGAGGGAGACCAAGAGATGAATACATTATGCAGATTCAGAAGGATGTAGGTTGCAGTAGGTACTGGGAGATGAAGAAGGTTGCACAGGATAGAGTAACATGGAGAGCTGCATCAAACCAGTCTCAGGACTGAGGACCACAACAACAACAACAACACAGACTGAACAGCAAGGATAAAAGCCTGTATCCCTGCCCTACACACTTCTTAATCCGAGCACTTCATTCTTTGTATTCCAGTGTCATTGCCTCCTCTTGGTTCCTGTACAAATCGTATATTAGCAACCTTTCTCTATAGCTTACCCCTTATTCTTCTCAGTATTTCGAACATCCTACGCCAGTTTATACTACTGAACACTTTTTCAGGATTGATGAACACTTTGATCATGTCTTTTTTTTTTTTTCAGCCTTGCTTCCATCATGAAGCTCAACATGAGAACTGCTTGTCTGGTGCCTTTCCTTTCCTCAAGCCAAACGGATCATTATCTAACAGATCCTCAATCTTCTATTTCCTTAAAATTGAAACAAATGAGCCCTCGGTCACAATTTTTTAGTCTTATTAACCAGGTTTCAACACTTCTAAGAGTGCCTTCATCAGAATTTAGACATTTAAAGTGGTCTACAACATAATTAAAAATTTGTAAGAAGAAAAAAAATTTTGATATAAAAAAGTGGTAGTACTGACTAACGATACAAGACAGAGACAGTACTTACATGTCACGTATAAAATAGATAACAGGCCAGAAGGGCTTTAGTCACAAAATATTTAAAATGAATGTGCGAAGGCGAGCCTCTAAGGGCTGCTCATACTTTTTAATGGTGACCTCCATGCCACTAATATAGGATTGTCTTCCAGAGCACTGTGCGTCGTCAGCAGCGGAATATCGGTGTGTGACCAACTTACAGTACGCCTAGCACGGCGAAGTGTCAAGTGGCGGCTGTTTCGTCATGGGGGGGGGGGGGGGGGGGCTGGGGGTTAGTGATGGGATGACGTCGGCCCGCGAAGTCCTGCAGCCTTCAACTCTACATATCATTCTCCAAAGTGCACTCTTTGACGTCGAAGATTTCGACTCAGGAGCTATGCCTCAAGTGCACGTGAAGCACTCGCTGGCTCACAGCCCCGGTTTAGGAAACAGGAGCCAGCTGCATCGGTGTCTGCCACAGGAGCAGGATGAGCTGCATCGGTGCTCACCCACGCGAAGGTGGATGATGGACTGCGTCCAGGTCACGCAGTAAAGCCTCCAGCGGACCTACAGGGTGATGGTGGTCTCCGTGCTTCATCACTGAGCCGTGGTGAAAATTGTTGTTTTGAAGAGCGCGCCGCAGGGCGTAGTGTAACGCACTCGCTTTCCATTTCTGGCGGTGGCGCTGCTGTGGCAATAGCAACTTTGGTGTCTCCCTGCTCTGCAGTCGGGCAGGAAGTCTGAGTCAGTCAGCCGGAGGCAGTTGGTCAGCCATGGCAATCTGTCAGTCTAGGCGAGTCTGGTCAGTTGGTCAGCCAGGTTAGTCTGGGTCTGTCTCTCGTCCGCATTGGTGAGGCGGTTAGTGTCTGTCTGTCGTCCGGAGTGCTAGTATGTGTTAGGCCGCCAGTCTGCTCCAATTTGCTCAGGCAATGGGCATTGGCGGTTGGATCGATCGGTTGGTCGGTCGCGCACTGAGACACAAGACGACTTGTCCGCCTGGAGCGTCGGCGCATGTGAGGTCGCCACGTGAGTCCAGTGGGCCGCGGCGTATGGCGAGGGGTAGTGGCTTCGCGGCCGACACGAGAGCAACAGGAGTCAACCCACGACATCGGTCTGGCCGGTGCGAGCTGCGACGCCGTGAGACGGGAGATCGGCGTGCCTTCCTGCATCCGTTGAAGCGGCTGGCAGCGGACGGTTCGGGAGAGGGTTTTTTTGGGGGGGGAGGGGGGCGGGGGGGGGGGTGCTGCGCCAGAAATCACAGTTTATTAGAAGTTAAGTGACGAGAGATATGCTGTTTATTTACTTATTAAATTCTACTTGTTTCTTCGTCAGCCTCTCGTCCCCAGCTTGCTCGTTTGTCTCTCGTCCGCATTTGTTAGGCAGTGTCTGTCTGTCGGTCTGCCGTACGTTAATAGCTGCCTCTGTCATGTTTGTCGGATTCGGTGTTAGCGAATTTATAGAATTAAGGTAAAGGCCGAATTCCTGAAACATGTTTTTATCTTGCCTATCATCTTGCGAAGCGGGGTTATGTGTAATGTAGAGCGTTTTGTACACTTTATGTAAGTCTGAATTTCATGGGTTTTATTTAAATAGTCATTTTTATAAAGTTGCCACCCCTCCACCGTAAGAGCCCTTTTAAAAACAAATTGCACTTTTGGTGGCAAATAATTTCTTAGTGTGAGTGTTTGTACTATTTCCATCCCTATTACGGGGTGCATAGTTAATGTGTTTGTGTGAGTTCTTAAATTTTTTTTTTGTTTAAAGCAATCTGGGGTGTTGCAGATTTGCACCAGTGTAGTTTTTCAGAGGACGTTCTGAGCGGTCGTGACTACGGCCGTGTTGAAAGGGGGCGGAAGCTTCTTAGCCCGAAGGCTCCTATTGTAAAAAAAAAATAAATAAAAGAAAAATTGTTATTCTGCCTCTGAATAATTGTAACTTGATATTTAGAAGTTGCTTTCTGATTGTAATTTTAAATCTGTTTTAAAATGGCTTTTGGAATAAAATTCACATTTGTTAAAGCTAATTTTATTTTCCATCAGTTACTTCCTGGCAACTACTTCCACGCTCACCTAGTGTGATTAAATGTGTTAATGTTCTTGGTGAATCGCTAGCAAATAAAGTAAATGGTTTAAGAAAAGATTTTGAAAGTAAATTTACAGTTCAATCACCTTATCAGTGTGGCCTCTGCTGGCAAGGCAGCCGGCAGCAGCAGCGTCCTTCCAGCCGGACTCGTGGTTCCACGAACGATCAGAGACAGCTAGGCATGCCGAGGATCTACCTCCACGACCGCTCCTCTCATTGGAGAGGTGCAACTGACGCAAGGGCTGAGGCCACGCTCTGCGGCGATGGGGATGGCAATGATATCGTGTGTCCTAATTTTACTTCGTAGTCAGCTCGCCTAACGATTTCAACTTTCGGAACTTCGCCTTTCAGAACTTCACCTTTGAGAGGCTCCTTCCTGCTATCTCAGTGCCTGAATACCTAAAGTTGCGTTGTACCTAGCCTTCGTTACGAAACTCGGCTTTGTCACCAGTATGACGATGCCTCTCATTATGCTGCTTCGACTTCCGTGTTGGCCACAACATGCTCAGCATTTTTTCCCTAACAGTCTTCTGGTCACTGACACAGGCGATCCGCATTCCGCGAGCTGCCAAGGTAGATATTGGACGAATTTTTAGCGTCCGCCAGGGATACTATTCTGGGGCGTAACAGTATGTCGAGTCAGCCCTCCGACATTCATCTCTTTCTCGATTTCTTCATATTTTTCATGTAGTCATTTCACCTTAGCTTCCCTGCACTTCCTGTTTATTTCTTTCCTAAGTGACCTGTATTTCTGTGTTCCTCAATTTCCCTGAACATTTTTGTACTTTTTTCTTTCGTCGATCGAGTGTTACCCATGATTCCCTTCCACTTACCTTCCTCGTACCTACCTTTTCCTCTCTAACTTCTGTGATTGGCCTTTTTAGAGATTTCCATTCCTCTTCAGCTGAACTGCCTGCTGAGCTTTCATTACCGCAGTATCTATAGCCTCAGAGAACTTCAAGTGTATCTCTTCATTCCTTAGTACTTCCGTACTTCTTTGTGCACTGATTCTTCCTGTTTAGTCTCTTAAAGTTCAGCTTAGCTTTCATCATTAAAAATTGTGATCTGAGAATATATCTGCCCCTAGGTACACCTTACAATCCAGAATCTGATTTCGGAATCTCAGCCTGACCATGATGTAATCTAACTCAAATGTTCCTGTATATCCCGGCCTTTCCCTAGTATACCTCGAGCTGTTGTCATTCTACAACAGAGTATTCGCTAGCACCATCTGAAATTTATTGCGGAACTCAATCAGGCTTTCTCCTCTCTCATTCCTACTATCAAGCCCATGTTCTCTGGTAACCGTTTCTTCTACTCCTTCTCTGTAACCGCGTACCAATCGCCTGTAACTATTAGATTTTCATCTTTCTTTACGTATTGAATTACCCGTTCAGTATCCTCATATACATTCTCTAGCTCTTCATGTGCTGCTTGTGACGTAGGCTTGTAGACCAGAATTATTGTTATTGATGTTGCCTTTTCCCGATTCTGATGAGAACAGTCCTAACACTGAACTGTTCGCAGTAACTCACTCTCTGTCCTACCTTCCCATTCATAATGAATCTTGCTCCAGTTATATCATTTTCTGCTGCTCACTGATTCTACCCTGTACTCGTCTCATCAGAAATCCTTCTCTTGTGTCCGTTGCACTTCATTGACGCCCACTGTGCCTAGATCGAGCTGTAGCATTTCTCTTCGCAGAACGTTATCTTTTCGTTAGTTATTCAATATTTTTCACATCGGCACTTGGCGGTCCCTTTCCAGAGATCCGAATGGGGGACTAATCTGGAATCTTCTGCCAATAGAGAGATCATCATGACACTTTTTCTGTTACAGGCCACATGTCCTGTAGACACAAGTTACTTATCTTCAATGCAGCGGTTTCCACTACCTTCGGCATTCTCATGCCGTTGATCATTGCTGATATTTCCGCCTTTTAAGCGCTGTCCCCTGCTCCAAGGGCAAGAAATTGTACTGAACCTCTTCCTGCTCCACCATCCTATTTGACAAGGCTGTTGGCAGAATGAGGGTGACTTCTTATGCCAGAAGTCTTCGGCCGCCAATGCTGATGATATTTGTTCAAAAGTTAAGCAGTGCCGGGATCCGAACCAGGGAACAAGGACGTTTTGTACATGTACAGAGGAACAAATGATTACAATTTCAGAAAATCTGGATGGCTGATTCAAGTGAAAGAGTTTCACATATTGAACACATCGGTAGTGCGTTGGTCCACCCCTGAGTCTTATGTAAGCAGCGGCTCGGGTTGGTAGTAATTGATACAGTTTTTGGATGTACCCCTGACGGATATCTTGCCAAATTCTGTCCAACTGGGGTTTGGGTCGTTAAACTCCCGAGCTGGTTGGAGAGATCCTGCGACTTTGCTGGCCAAGGCAGGGTTTGGAAAGCACGAAGACTAGGAGTAGGAAGTCTTGCCGCGTGCAAGCGGGCATTATCTTGATGAAATGCAACCCCAGGAGGGCTTACCATAAAGGGCAACAAGACGGGGCGCAGAATATCGTCGACGTACTTTTGTGCTGCAAGGGTGCGACGGATGACAACCTAAGGGGTCCTGCCTTGAAAAGAAAGACCACCCAAGACCATAACTCCTGGTTGTCGGGCTGTATGGCGGGCGATAGTCAGATTGGTGTACCGCCACCGTCTGGAGCGTCTGTAACACGTCTTCGTTTGTCGTCCGGGATCAGTTCGCTGCAGCACTCGTCAGTGAAGTCTGATCTACTCCAGTGAAGGAGATTCCAGACCGAAGACGTGTGTGGAGACGCACTGGGCAGCAATTGGATAGCAGCCTCAAGTCGCCCGCCACACGGTCCGGCAACTAGGGGAGATGGTGTGATGCGCCATTTCTTTCCATAGCAGCGCCCCTTGGGTTGTCATCTGCGGCACCTTTAAAACACAGCGGTATGTCGACGATTTTCTATGCCTCTTTCCGTTGTCCTTCATGGCAAGTCATTCTCGCGCGATTCATGATCGTATAAAATATTTTTCTCTTTCTTCCTGTATGAATGTCGTTATTACGTGGTGGGCTTTACTCAAAATTAATTGCTAATTTGGTTATTAGTTTAATTTTTATTTTTTTCTTGATTTGAATTAAATTGTTTTTTGTAAGACGGTTTGTTCAATGAAAGCTAATCCTTAGCAAAATCATTAATCACGTTAATAATTGTAAGACACACACATCTTGTAACACGTTACAAAAAATGGCTCTGAGCACTATGGGACTTAACTACTGTGGTCATCAGTCCCCTAGACCTGAAAAAAATGGTTCAAATGGCTCTGAGCACTATGGGACTCAACTGCTGTGGTTATCAGTCCCCTAGAACTTAGAACTACTTAAACCTAACTAACCTAAGGACATCACACACATCCATGCCCGAGGCAGGATTCGAACCTGCGACCGTAGCAGTCCCACGGTTCCGGACTGCGCGCCTAGAACCGCGAGACCACCGCGGCCGGCCCCTAGACCTGAGAACTACTTAAACCTAACTAACCTAAGGACAGCGCACACATCCATGCCCGAGGCAGGATTCGAACCTGCGACCGTAGCGGTCACGCTGTTCCAGACTGTAGCGCCTATAACCGCACGGCCACGCCGGCCGGCCAAACACGTTACATTTAAGTTGAAAAATGAAATAAACTTTTTTGGGTTCTTGCCTCGACTAAACGGTTCTGCTCAAACATGAGATCTCTGATTATTATTTGCATTTGCCTACACACGCGCGGCAGAATAATATCTTACCATTTTCTTTAGAAATGCGTTGTAGTCCGAGTCGTGGCTCTGGATCTCGGCTGTTAAACTGAAAATAGAAATCTTAAACCTATGTCTTCCGTTGCAGCGGCTAGCTGCTGCGAAAAAAATGTGTATTATAACTGAAGCGGGCGACTAATTCGCTTCCGCTAATTTCATAAATTAAAACTGCCATGTAATGGTGGCTCTGGCTGCAACGTCGGCTGCAATCGTTGCGCTGAAAATAACTTGAATTACTGAATGAGAGTTTCACTCTGCAGCAGAGTGTGCGCTGATATGAAACTTCCTGGCAGATTAAAACTGTGTGCCGGACCGAGACTCGAACTCGGGACCTTTGCCTTTCGCGGGCAAGTGCTCTACCAACTGAGCTACCCAAGCACGACTCACGCCCCAACTTCACTTCTGCCAGTACCTCGTCTCCAGTGGGTAGAGCACTCGCCCGCGAAAGGCAAAGGTCCCGAGTTCGAGTCTCGGTCCGGCACACAGTTTTAATCTGCCAGGAAGTTTCAACTTGAATTACTGATATTCAAAGGAAGCGGACATGAGATAGGGCTCACCTCTTACCATTAAAAGTGAATAATAGCATGAAACTTGTGGTGTCACCGCCAGACACCACACTTGCTAGGTGGTAGCCTTTAAATCGGCCGCGGTCCGTTAGTATACGTCGGACCCGCGTGTCGCCACTGTCAGTGATTGCAGACCGAGCGCCGCCACATGGCAGGTCTAGAGAGACTTCCTAGCACTCGCCCCAGTTGTACAGCAGACTTTGCCAGAGATGGATCAATGACAAATACGCTCTCATTTGCCGAGACGATAGTTAGCATAGCCTTCAGCTACGTCATTTGCTACGACCTAGCAAGGCGCCATTACCAGTTTATATTGAGATTGTAATTAATGTATCAACAAGATCGATGTTCTCCAATTATGGATTAAAGTTAAGTATTCCAGAAGCTATGTACTATTTTTGGCTACTATAACTCCTTTAATAGTTCCAGACCTCACGCCAGTCTGCGTGAGCTTAAACGCTTGCATTTCGGCCTCCTCTAGCAACACGGTGTTGGCTCTTCTGCCAACACATCAAAACTAATATATTATCTCATTACAAGTACAATAATGCTTATATTGAACAGCACTCGCCAAGATGTCCGACTACTCGTATCGAAGACAAGAGCGACACTGATAACGGATAAAAGATGACAAAAGCTGGTTCGTTTTCGATTTAGGTGGTGCATTATTGTCAATCTTTTTTTATTCTTTGCACTCGAAAATGACGCACATATTTTTATATGTTAATAATAATAATACGCACGAGAGAAAATTACATATCGCCTAAGCGGTTAATGTCCACGTATAATCCAATATGAAATGTTTTTTTCAAATACCTCTTTCAAGTTTTTGTAATATTTCTACTGCGGACAGTACATCATCCTCGGCTTGCATTTCATCAAGATATTGCCCGCCCACACACAGCAACAGTTCCTGTCGCTTGTCGCCGTGCTGGGCGAACCCTGTCGTGGCCAGCAAGGTCGTGGGGATCCCTCCTGAATTGAGAACGTTTGGAGCATTATGGTCAGTCTCGTCCACCCAGGTGAGAAGCTGACGATCTAACGCGCCAGTTGGATAGAATTTGCACGATGTCCCTCAGCAGGACATCCAACTACTCTGTCAGTCAATGCCAAGCCTAATAATTGTTTTCGTAAGGGTCAGAGGTGGACCTGCGCGTTATTGACTTGCTCAATTCGTGAACCTCTATCTCTTGCATAAATCAAACAATTTTTCTGATACTCTAATCATTTGTCTCAGGTACAGTGGTGAGTTTCGTGTCTCGAGGTGCATGAGATATTTTGTGTACTAGTTTTATTTTGCTTTCGGTGTACATCTTCAATATTTTATTGTATAACAACACTTGCACTACTTTATGAACACTCCCTGTAGGAGTACGAAACGTGATATTTGCAGAGTTACATAATAATATATCACGCTTTCATAAGGTACCAAATTAAGTTTTCTATTTCAACTGGAAGCGAAAGAACCAGAAACAGTTATAGCCCGCACTCTTAAGGCCGGTATTTCTTTGACAAAGGTTTGATCAAATATGTGGTCAAATATTCGTCAAACTTTTTTGACAAAGATATTTGACGTGGCGCTAAAATAGGGTATTGTACTGTCATTAAAATTTTGGTCAAATTTCAAGATGGCTGATAACAGTAACTTGTTATTATGCGCAGCAGTTGCATGTGCCACAACTGCACTGTTCAAGTGGCTCTGAGCACTATGGGACTCAACATCTTAGGTCATAAGTCCCCTAGAACTTAGAACTACTTAAACCTAACTAACCTAAGGACATCACACACACCCATGCCCGAGGCAGGATTCGAACCTGCGACCGTAGCAGTCCCGCGGTTCCGGACTGCAGCGCCAGAACCGCTAGACCACCGCGGCCGGCCAACTGCACTGTGTGCTCATTTGGAAGAGAAGCGGGGTTAAAAAAAAGAAACGTACCTGGGTGAACCCGTGGGTTTTACGATGAGACGATAGCAGCATTCAACAAAATTTGTTACGTGAGCTTCTAATAGAGGGCGTCAAGTCGTACATAAATCACTTGAGAATGGATAACATTTCAGTATTTGCTCAGTGCAGTGTCTCGTCATATCAGAAACCACAATACTCACTTAAGAATTGCTGTATCTGCAGAAGAAAGGCTCACAGTAACACTCCGATTTCTCGATACAGGAGAGAGTTTACTCTAGCTTACAGTACAGCACTCGAATACCACAGTGCACATTAACTAAAGTAATACCTGAAACGTGTGAAGCAATTTATAAAGCACTAAGGTACCAATATGTGAAAGCAAATAAATTTTCAATACACTTTATGTGAATTAAGAACTATTTTTACTGTAGATCAAAGTAATAATTACATTTTGTGTCCCCCAACTACAAAATTAATAGAAATGTATGAAGCTGATGAGACGCTTTACAATGTGAGGCATCCTGAGTAAAAAATAGGTTAAGAAGACTGGAGAGCTCAGAATATGTATAATGAAATACGTATGTCGTAACGAACTTATGCTTTCTCGTGAGAGTAGCTTGAGCGGAGGCCATTAATTTTCTTTTTCTTGTTCGTCAGCAGTGCACCCGGTCCATATCTCACTGCTCTCTCCAGTCTTCTTAATCTGCTTTTGTACTCAGGGTGCCTCACATTGTAAACCGCCTCATCAGCTTCATACATTTCTATTAATTTTGTAGTTGACGGCACAGACGAATTAAACTTCGCAGCCATGTTTACAAACACAGTACTGGTGACAGAACGCAACAGCGTTGCTAGCGCTCCAAGTAGTAACATTTCACATTGCAGAGAACAGAAGACAATCGACTTTTGTGATTAAATCTACAGCGAAGCCCTACATTTGATGATATTTATGTGATGACAGGCGAGATTTGACCATGTTCCCTATTACACAATCACATTTGTTTGACATAAATATTTGACATATCAACTTAGACAAGGAGACTTGATAGTGTAATACCGACCAAGACGGCCCCCAACACCGGGCAACACGTTGCTTTGTGTGGTGTCCGGCAGGACACGGAGGCGGTGTCGGAGCTGCTGGCGGAGATCTACGCCTGCGAGCGCACCCTGGAGAGGCTGTTCGCGGGTGCGGTGTTCGGCCCCCGGGCGACGCACTTCATCGCCGGCTGGAAGAGCGACTTCGGCGACGGAGCTGAGGGTCTGGCGTGCACGCAGTACTTCCTGCAACACGCCGCCGCCGCCCGAATGCAATTCCCGGACGGTAAGTAATCGCGGCATATACTTCCTGCACCAACTGCGTGGAGATGTTGAAAAGTAATGACTCCGAATATTTTATGCGAAAACTCTTAAAGCTTTCTAAATAAAACAAGCGTTATTAACATTCTACTCTTTTGGTTCTTCGTGTCCACATATTTAAAGCCCTCTGCCGCTAGAGGAATACGAACTTTAGCGCGTAATATGGTGGTGTGTGACGTAACTACGTCGGTGCCTGAGAAACAGCGTGCTATAATCCAGTTTCGAATTCGAAGAGGTCGTTCACACACGAAGCGCCCTCTCCTTCGACGTGACAAATGCCTGACCACACACGAGCTATGCGACATCTGCAACACTCCGACAGCTTGGGTTCACTGTCATCGATCATCCTTCATATGGTCCTGACTGGGCAGCATCTGATTTTCACCTGTTCCCAAAATTTAAAGAACACCTTCGAGGACTTCACTTTGACAGTAATCAAGCTGTGTAAGCAGAGGTGACGGTTTCATTAAAATGATCTCTCGTTGGGAGAAAACGGTGAGGATTCTGAGAAATAAATATGTAGACATAACGTTTGTTTTACTTAATAAACTTTAAGAGTTTTCACATAAACAATTAGGCATCACATTTCAGCACGCCCTCGTACATCTACATCGGTAAGGTATTTCAAAACCGTGTGATTCCTACAGGAGACAATGTTCGTCAAAATTAGACCAAAAGTCTACGTAATGATATGCCTGGAAACCTGTTGAGACATGTGCCAATCTGCTCTGTCATTCCCATCTGTCTGCTATGCAGAAGTATACACTACAGCCAGTGTTGTACGGGGTACCACGTATCGTGACACATCCTTCAGTGCGTCTCTGCGGTGACTCGCGAACTCTTTTGAAACATCTGCCTCCATCCGGATTGCGTCACACGCATCGGTCATGCGCCCCTGTAACGCCTCGACATTGTCGGGCACACATCAAATCCTTTAATTGACCCCTCAATCAGAAACCCAACGGATTGAGGCCCAGTGAGCGAGGGTGTCCTATCAGAGCTCCTCGACCCATCCAGTGCCCACGGAACGTAACAGAGAGGTACCGTCGCACGGTCAGTAGAAAAAGGGCTGGTGCCCCGTCGTGAGTAAGCTAGAGCCGTTGTCTTCCTGCAAGTGTAACGACCTCCAGTAGTGCTGGTAATTCATCGAGCAGAGATCGATGACACGGAGCACCCGTCAACTGTTCGGTCTGAATCTGTCCTCGACAACTGCTGCTCATACATTAGTACTGAAGCGACCCTGAAGCCTCACCTCCATGATTGCTCGATGATTTCCATCTGCCCATGTGTGCGTATTACGGTAATTAACCGTGTCATCTCTTGTAAATCCTGAATACTACATATTTTAATCGTCAAAAGTAAAATAGGCCATATCTCATCAGGTATTCCTTTCCCAGCATACGGGCTGATTCCGTGATGGTGTTACGCAAACTGTCAGGGATGATGGAGAAGGGTAAATGGGTCACTTTGAGGTAAGGGACCCTGGTCCAGAAACGACCCAGTCGTAAGCTATAAGCGAAAATCATACATGTACCAGTGTACATAGTGTTTATTAGAACGTAGAAGCCAAATTTCTGGAACGTACCCTACATGTTATCCGTCGGCGCGTGTGGTTCCAACATGATGGAGCCCCACATCACTTTGAACTGAGGGTTCGTGAACACCTAAATCAGACATCCCTGGAAAGCTGGCAGACAGAGGAGGTCCAGTTTCGTGCTTAGCACGTTCACCTCATCTCATCCCACTTGATTTCTTCTTGTGAGGCCGTGTGAAAAGTCTTGTGTACGAGATACCTGTCGAGAATTAAGAAGATCTAGCAAGAAATCTCGCTGCCTGCGACACTGTTCAAACGACACTCGGGATATTGGAACAGACACGACAGAACTTTGTCCGAGGACATCTTGGATGCTTTGACACTTAGAAATGCCATGTAGCATGTTGTGAAACTTGTGCTGGTAAATGGAATTCATTACGAGTATACTGGAGACAAGATTTTCAGTCTCCTTGACAGCAAGTCACGTGTGGCGTTACTAGTCCATCGGCAGGTGAAATTATCTGCGGGTATTGGGGAGTATTCAGCGGGAACTCTGTTTGTCATGTTGACGGTACGTAAGTTGGAGATCATAGTTTGAGCGCCGCCTGAGGCTAACGTGAAACTTGAGTTGATTTTCGCTTACGCATTTCAAATAGGTCAAGGTCTCTTACGTCAAATTAATATATTTACCCTTCCCTATCGTCCCTGAATGTTTGTAACCTCGTCACGGAATGACCCTGTGCGGTTATAAGGACTTTCCTTCTAGTTTTGACAAATACTACCCCCTGCAGGAGTACGTGACACTTCTTTTTAAACCTCCTGTATATTGTAAAACCCACTTCACGGTATATAGCTGAGGTACTTCTGGTACCTTTGTCACTTTCCCCCCTTCCCTCCTCCATTCGCGACTGGCAATGGAAGAGAGACTGTCGATAAATTTCTCTATGAGCTAATTTTCTTGTCCTAGTCATTTCGCGAGATTTGTGTGGAAGAAAGTAATATGTTTACCGATTATTCATCGAAGTTATGCTATCGGAATCTGAAAATGGCCGCTTTTGTAGCGATTGCCACCGGAGTTCGTTGGTCATCTCCGTAACGCTCTCGTTCTTAGTAAATGATCCCTTGACTACACACGCCCTCTTCATTGGATTTTCTCTAAATTTTTTGTTCATTCTGCTTGGTAATGATTCCAGACTGATGAACAGTACTCGAGAGTAGGTCGAGCAAGTGTTTTGTGAACCACTCCTTTCGCAGATGGATTACATTTCCTTGGATTCTTCCAACACATTTCAGGCTCGCATCCGTCTCTCCTGTAATTAGCGGTTATATCACTTTATGGAGTTCTGGATGGTTGCTCTTAGGTATGTTAGGTTGTTACTGTTTTCTGCGATTTTCACGAATAGCGTAATGGATTCCTTTGCGTATTTACGACCGCTATGTTACATTTATTTACGTTTAGGATCAATCGCTAGTCATTGCAACAATCATCGATTTTTCGCACGACTTCCAGCATTTGTCTACAGACTTCAGGCGATGCAACCTTCCTATATACAACATCTTGCACCAACTTGTCGGACGCTTTATCTAAGGCGACAGATCCTATGAACGCGTCACGATTTTCATCAAGTTTTCCTTTCATTATAAGGCCCAACCCCTAGAACTGCCGCTCTTTCGAAAGTCAAAATAATCCTCATCTAACAGATCCTAAGTTTAACTTTCATTATGTGCCACTAATTACTATTTATTTATTTATTTTATGTGTTATTTATTTTTGTGCCTTCAAAACAATTATATATATATATATATATATATATATATATATATATATATATATATGTTTATAACGGCTTGAGTTTACATCTCTTTTCAAATTTGCTACATATTATAGTTGATAATAAAGTCCTGTTTCAGCACAATAATAATTACAATAATCAAATTATTAATAATAATAATAATAAGCATAAATACATGGATAAGCATAAATACATGGATGATCTAAAACTACTGGCAGCAACAAATCAACAACTCAACCAATTACTAAAGATAACAGAAGTATTCAGCAACGATATAAATATGGCTTTTGGAACAGACAAATATAACAAAAATAGCATAGTCAAGGGAAAACACACTAAACAAGAAGATTACATATTGGATAACCACAGCGACTGCATAGAAGCGATGGAAAAAACAGATGCCTATAAATATCTAGGATACAGACAAAAAATAGGAATAGAAATACAAATATTAAAGAAGAACTAAAAGAAAAATATAGACAAAGACTAACAAAAATACTGAAAACAGAATTGACAGCAAGAAACAAGACAAAAGGTATAAATACTTATGCTATACCAATACTGACCTACTCATTTGGAGTAGTGAAATCTAGTAACACACAACTAGAAGCACGCAATACACTTACACGATCACAATGCCACAAATATAGAATACATCACATACATTCAGCAACAGAAAGATTCACATTAAGCAGAAAAGCCGGCTGATGTGGCCGAGCGGTTCTAGGCGCTTCAGTCTGGATCCGCGCGACCGCTACGGTCGCAGGTTCGAATCCTGCCTCGGGCATGGATGTGTGTGCTGTCCTTAGGTTAGTTAGGTTTAAGTAGTTCTAAGTTCTAGGGGACTGATGACCTCAGCAGTTAAGTCCCATAGTGCTCAGAGCCATTTGAACCACTTACTTTAAAACATAAGAATGGCACCGTCATAGATTCTCACTGCATGCTACGTTAGCTTGTAATGAGCTGTGGAGATGTTGGAAATATCGTGCATAATGTTGTTTGTTTTGTGTGTGACTTTCTGAATGTGGTATGAGATTATGCCTTTTGTCTCGCTGAACTCCAAATGTTTTTCTGATGATGGGGATGATTTGTAATTAATCTGTAGTATTCCCCTGAAATGAAAATTGATCTTTCTAGAGTTTTGACGTTTTTTGTAGGACTATGATTAATTTGTTGTTTTTGCACCATGCCTGGATCTGGTAAAGGACACCGTTTCCCATTCTCTCCAGTTCAGTTCTTGAGTTCCTCAACACCACAGCCTGGACATCACCGGCGTACGTTGCCGCCTCACCCACTTAGTCATTCTATTCCAACTGATACAAGAGAGGTTCAGTCGCCAGAGTCAAAATATTCTCCTGCAAATAAACTTCTGTGTCACCCTTTAGTAATCCCTTCGCGTCTCAAAAGTAGATCTTTTGGGGATTGTGTGACAGACAGGGTTCGAGAAGAGGTGAATAGTCGGTTGGCTAAAGAGAAAGGAAATATTGACTGCGTTGTTAAAATGCCGTTACTACAAAAAGTAAGGCTTAGAATAACTACAGGTATTGAAATGTCGAACACTGTGGGTGTTGTACAACTTCTGACTTCATTCAGAAAACAGTATCAACTCCAGCCATATTTCATCTAAAGGAACTGAACCCACAAAAAGACCAAGTCTCTACATACAGACGGTAACTGACTAGCACCGTACCGTCCACTTACAAGTGAAACTGGCAGCACTAACTGAGCCCACACCCACGACCCGACATGCAGAAGTCCCTAGCTAAACGACTAGGGTTCCATCACGTGCACTGCAAGCACTGCAGCAGGTAACAAAGTCCTGCCTCGCCACTCCCTTCGGCTGACCCTGCTGATACTACTATCTACTCTGACTGCAGCTGACTACTCAGAGCGTCCGGCTTCAGAGTTTCAATCAGCTTTTCCCTTCGCTTCCGCCAGTCCCTAACAAGGCGTGTTGTTGAAAGGCCCTCACCATCTCATTGGCTCTAATTGTGCACTATTCTTCGAAGGCTGAATGAGTGGACCTGTTATAGGCTCTCCATGGCCTGTAGGTGCCCCTTTCCAAGGACTCTCCCCCTTTATCCTCTCTTACACTTGCTTCTTGCCTGCAAGTAAACCACTCTTGGTTTTACAGCTTTGAGTGATATCGCTATACACAACTGTAGCCACTCCCGATGCGTTTAGGAGCCTCTGGCATTTTATGTAAACCCCTCCAAGATCTGGCTGTTGTCGCGCCCAGCGGCCAGTATTTGCTGTCTCATAATATTCCCTTCGTTATGTTTCGAACTCACAAAACTTGGCGGTTTCCCTTGGGTGCTACAGTCCTTTTGGTTCTTCATCTCAGAGTATCAGTTACACTCAAAGTCTTCAATTATTTGTTGGATATATCTCAGTCTCGTTCTTCCCCTACAATTTTCATCCCCTATGTCTCCCTCTAGACAATGGAAGTTATTCCCTGACGTCTTAACGGATCTCCTATCACAGTGTCCCCTTTGTTTTATCAATGTTTCCCTAAATTCCTATCGCCCCCCCCCCCCCGATTCTTCAGTAAACCTCTTCATTTCAGACCCTACCAATCCCTCTAAGTTTCAGCATCCTTCTATAGCACCACATCTCAAACGCTTCGAGTTTCTTCTTCTCCGTTCCCCCTACACCATGATTCACTCCCGTACAATGCTGTGCTCTAGACATACAATCATAGTAACTTCTTCCTCAAAGCCGATTTTTGGTACTAGCAGACCTCTTTTGGTCAGGAATGCCCTCTTTGCCTGGGCTAGTCTGTTTTTTTGTCCTCCTTACTTCGTCCTTCATATATTCTTTTGCTGCCAAGATAGCAGAATTCCATCACTTCGTCTGCTTCGTGGTCCCCAATTATGATGTTACTTTTATCATTACTCACATTTCTGCTACTCTTTATCCGTTTCGTCTTCCTTTGGTGTACTCTCTGTCCTTATTCTGTGCTCAGTAAACTGTCCATTTCGTTCAGTAAGTGCTCTGATTCTTTCTAGCTTTCTGAAATTATGGCTGAAACTTCGCATACGCCTGTGATTTCAGAAAGACCTGCACCGGATAACCTTTCCAATAAATAGATCACTCCCTATAGCATCATGTGAATTAAGCAACTGTAGAATTTAATTAATTTGTGAAAAAGTGAAACAGGTGTTACATTTTAAAGTTCATGTTTAGATAAAAGTCAAATTTCATAGTTAATTAGCTCAATTTTACCTCAGTTTTTAATAGATTTGGAAAATTCTAGAGTTTCATACACCTGTAAATATGGTTTGTATGCTGTGCAAAATTCATCGAAGAATCTCTCATACTTATGAAGAAAAATGTACCTATAGCAACAAATGGAGCCAATAATAAGTGAAAAATGATGAAATTTCACATGTAAAACAAATTTATTTTGTTATGTTTTTGAACTTCCACTGCTCTGAGTGTGAATCCTGAATCCTTTTTGGTCATGTTGACAATGTTTTACGAATTTATTTGTAAAACTGTAGACAGTGGAAATTAAAATGTCGTATTATGCCTCTCCTGGTCCAAGTCGGCCCGTTTGACGCCCTACAGCCCTTAATGAATTGTATTTATTAAACAGGAATGGCCCTAGCATACGTGAAACATGGGTGATGTAACTGAAAAATGATAAAAATAGGGAGTAACTGAAACTTCTGAAAGAAGCACTGGTCTCTATAAAACACTGTTCATTAAGACTCCATGCAGGCTTGAAATTTAGCACAAAGACGAGGAACCGCTATGTTCACTGAATATTAACGCTTGTTTCAATAGAATTAAAATATCAACACCTTGGCAAATATCGGATAATGAGTATGAGATCAGTACGTTAGAGAAGACACAGCATTTGGGGGAACAAGTAACTTTACAGAACCTCACAGTGATTTCCAAATATTAATCAAAGAGGAAACGGAGAAAAAAATGTTAAAATGTGTGTGAAATCTTATGGGACTTAATTGCTAAGGTCATCAGTCCCTAAGCTTACACACTACTTAACCTAAATTATTCTAAAGACAAACACAGAAACCCATGCCCGAGGGAGGACTCGAAACTCCGCCGGGAGCAGCCGCACAGTCCATGACTGCAGCGCCCCAGACCGCTCGGCTAATCCCGCGCGGCGGAAAGGTAGAACTACAGAAAAATCACACATGCATGTACAATCTTGACTGAGTGCAAACTGAGCTCAAGATTGTTAATAAACGTACTTCAATAAAAAAAAAAAATACGGAAGCCCTAACATCAATCATAAAAATTCACGCTTACATCCTATAACACGGTTTGCGAATGCTGTCGCTGAGCACCTACTTGCAGTTACCAGTGGCAGTGAACAGCCACGATGTCGGCTGCAAAATTAAGTTATTTTGTCTCTATCGGAGCTTGGAATCAAAGTTCCTCTCTCACATCCAAGCATCAAAGGCGTTCCGTCCAGAGCATTCTCACAAGGTGAAGGAAAAAACCAAGAGTTTTTTTCTGTCTCTTTGAGAGAGTGACTTGTGCGTGGCTTTGATGGCCAATGACAGTGATTCTTCCTAGTGCTGGCCGGTCAGATCTGCCCTAGTAAGGCAGCCGTGTTCCTTCCATACTCAACTTTAATATAAGAGGGTCGTTCAATAACTAATGCAGCACATACTTTTTTCCTCGGCCAATTTGCCGTGGGCCATCATCACTTCAGCTCATATACTTCGTGAAGTTCCGGTAGACAGCGTAGTCTTAAAAATGGGTCTGTAACGGAGATGTGATCCAATCAAGGAGCTCTCACTGAGTTTCTTTTGGCGGGAAACCAGAGCATCGCAGATACGCACAGGCCTTTGCAGAAGGCCCACAGAGACCTGGGAGTGAGGTCAGTGATGCAGCAGGGCGCTGGCTCCGACGTCGACCAGTAGAGTGGTACCATGCGGGCGTGCTGGTCCTCCCACAAAGGTAGCTGAAGGCCGTCGCACTGAACGGAGATTATGTTGGAAAACAGGATTTTGTAACCAAACAGTAAGGAATAATATGGTGCATTGGAATCCTGTATAAAACCCATCTACTTGCACAAAAAAATGTGTTGCATTACTTATTGAACGCCCTTCGTAATTAACTCATAGTGAGGATTTTTAAGCCGGCCAGAGTGTCCGAGTGGTTCTAGGCGCTTCAGTCTGGAACCGTGCGTCCGCTACATTCGAAGGTTCGAATTCTGCCTCGGGCATGGATGTGTGTGATGTCCTTAGGTTAGTTAGGTTTAAGTAGTTCTAGGGAACTGATGACCTCAGATGTTAAGTCCCATAGTGCTCAGAGCCATTTTGAGGATTTTGAGTACTGGAGCTCTGAAACAGGCAACCAATGGTTCCCACTACCTGTCATATTTCGTGTACTGGACTGTTAAGGCAGCCAGTCCACAGTGAAGTAGCCGAAGGGGCACGCGTCAACTCACGCCGACTGGCGCGAGTCTGGAACAGGATTCGTAATGAATGTGATAAAGAAAAGAACGTAGCTACTAGAACACTTAACTTTTATATCGTCCTTTGGTATACAGCATTCTGGATGATACAAGTGAGTATCTTGAGGTACATGCAGTGGTACAAATGGCGCCTTGCTAGGTCGTAGCCATTAACTTAGCTGAAGGCTATTCTAACTGTCTCTCGGCAAATGAGAGAAAGGCTTCGTCAGTGTAGTCGCTAGCAACGTCGTCGTACAACTGGGGCGAGTGCTAGTACGTCTCTCGAGACCTGCCTTGTGGTGGCGCTCGGTCTGCGATCCTGACAGTGGCGACACGCGGGTCCGACATGTACTAATGGACC
The DNA here is from genome assembly GCF_023898315.1 of Schistocerca nitens. NCBI lineage: Eukaryota > Metazoa > Arthropoda > Insecta > Orthoptera > Acrididae > Schistocerca > Schistocerca nitens. The sequence goes on from NC_064621.1 coordinate 58,764,601, forward strand.
GCGGCCGATTTAAGCTACCACCTAGCAAGTGTGGTGTCTGGCGGTGACACCACATTTCGTGTCTCAGCTAATGAGGCCTTCTCCACGTGCACTCAAGTGCGTTCTGTTCTTCCTCTACAGAATGAATTTACATTATGCTGTGGTAACTGCTCTTACCTTTTCTTACCAGAATCAACGCCAGTTTATTTAGCTTGGCGCCAAACTGACGGCTGCGAGTGCCTTGCTCCAAGCGCAAAAGGGCCATATGCTCTGATCTCACTCCGCGTTACAGATTGCGGTGTGCGTACTGTAAGACCCTCGGTACACACACCATCAGATTATTTGACTCGTCGCTCTAACGAAGTAGGCGAATGTCAGCAATACGTCTCGTGGTCTTATCTTGGCGTGTTTATCTTCTGCCGTTTGGTCAGACGATAGAAATGCCACTTGCACGCTTAGAGTAGCAGATTGACGGTGACCAAAATTGACAATCTGAAGTTCCTTTGGTCTTGGTACGTTAATCTTATTCTCACATCTCTGATACTTGACAAAGTGCCTATACATTTATCTTCATGGCTATGTACAGGAATATGGTAATCTTATTAGGTGCAGACTGAAACTTGACTATAGACTGGTACAGACTAATGCAGACTGGCTAATCGGAGGTCTGTACACTCGTTATAATACCTCGCGCATTCAAGTATCACTGCGCAAGTGTGATCCGCTAGAAGAAAAGGTTCTACGTTAGCAGCAATCTCATTGGCTGCGTTACATATTAATATGCGGATCGGCGGAAGCAGAATTTGGTCCATCTCTAAGGCAGTGCCATCTCGTAGTGCGGAGACGGACGAGCGCTGCGCCTGCGCTGTTGTGCTTAGCAGGGCGCGCTCTAGTGGAAAAGTTGTGTACGCGCTGACTACGCGGGACTGTGTACACAACACAGATCTAACCTCTCAAGTGTCCCATGCCCAGCAGTTCTCAGATACAGGCTTACTCCAGGGCACATTGCATTACGATATTGCGCCTCCCTGGCACCGGTGGACACGCCACGTTAAAAACAGTCTGTCACTACTCAGCAGTTTCCCGCCACTTAGGAGGCAAACTCAATTGGTGACTACCCGCTTGACCTTGGCACACATACACTCCTGGAAATTGAAATAAGAACACCGTGAATTCACTGTCCCAGGAAGGGGAAACTTTATTGACACATTCCTGGGGTCAGATACATCACATGATCACACTGACAGAACCACAGGCACATAGACACAGGCAACAGAGCATGCACAATGTCGGCACTAGTACAGTGTATATCCACCTTTCGCAGCAATGCAGGCTGCTATTCTCCCATGGAGACGATCGTAGAGATGCTGGATGTAGTCCTGTGGAACGGCTTGCCATGCCACCTGGCGCCTCAGTTGGACCAGCGTTCGTGCTGGACGTGCAGACCGCGTGAGACGACGCTTCATCCAGTCCCAAACATGCTCAATGGGGGACAGATCCGGAGATCTTGCTGGCCAGGGTAGTTGACTTACACCTTCTAGAGCACGTTGGGTGGCACGGGATACATGCGGACGTGCATTGTCCTGTTGGAACAGCAAGTTCCCTTGCCGGTCTAGGAATGGTAGAACGATGGGTTCGATGACGGTTTGGATGTACCGTGCACTATTCAGTGTCCCCTCGACGATTAGTGGTGTACGGCCAGTGTAGGAGATCGCTCCCCACACCATGATGCCGGGTGTTGGCCCTGTGTGCCTCGGTCGTATGCAGTCCTGATTGTGGCGCTCACCTGCACGGCGCCAAACACGCATACGACCATCATTGGCACCAAGGCAGAAGCGACTCTCATCGCTGAAGACGACACGTCTCCATTCGTCCCTCCATTCACGCCTGTCGCGACACCACTGGAGGCGGGCTGCACGATATTGGGGCGTGAGCGGAAGACGGCCTAACGGTGTGCGGGACCGTAGCCCAGCTTCATGGAGACGGTTGCGAATGGTCCTCGCTGATACCCCAGGAGCAACAGTGTCCCTAATTTGCTGGGAAGTGGCGGTGCGGTCCCCTACGGCGCTGCGTAGGATCCTACGGTCTTGGCGTGCATCCGTGCGTCGCTGCGGTCCGGTCCCAGGTCGACGGGCACGTGCACCTTCCGCCGACCACTGGCGACAACATCGATGTACTGTGGAGACCTCACGCCCCACGTGTTGAGCAATTCGGCGGTACGTCCACCCGGCCTCCCGCATGCCCACTATACGCCCTCGCTCAAAGTCCGTCAACTGCACATACGGTTCACGTCCACGCTGTCGCGGCATGCTACCAGTGTTAAAGACTGCGATGGAGCTCCGTATGCCACGGCAAACTGGCTGACACTGACGGCGGCGGTGCACAAATGCTGCGCAGCTAGCGCCATTCGACGGCCAACACCGCGGTTCCTGGTGTGTCCGCTGTGCCGTGCGTGTGATCATTGCTTGTACAGCCCTCTCGCAGTGTCCGGAGCAAGTATGGTGGGTCTGACACACCGGTGTCAATGTGTTCTTTTTTCCATTTCCAGGAGTGTATGTAGACAAGTTGTCGTTTAACATGTAACCAAATATCTCAAACTGTTCTTGAGCAATTTACGTGACATTTTTACACGATACTCTGATGAATATTTGGCTGCACATAGGGTATACACTTTTTAAATATATGTACTATAGAAATATATGTATAATATATAAAGTGGATGCGATGTCACCAAGAATCTATAAATGTTGTCGACTAGTTTACTTCAAATTTTTCAGAAATATTCTAATGAACATTCAGAAGGACATACACAACATGCTTTAAGTGTATTACATAAATATAATTTAATACAGTACAGGGAAATTATAGTTAGTCACCAATTTTTTTAAACAAAAATGTACACATTTCTGTTAAAACGGACCGCGAGAAAGAAAATTTCTGAGCAATTCTCTGCTGTGAAACATTTCGGTTTTGTTTTATTTTTATCTTTGACAGTCAGAGTACGATAGGTAAAACCATTACGCAAATAGTTTTTCCCATATATACACTGAAGAGCCAAAGAAACTGGTATTGACATGCGTATTCAAATACAGAGATATGTAAATAGGCAGAACACGGCGCTGCGATCGGCAACACCTGTACAAGACAACAAGTGTCTGGCGCAGTTGTTAGATCGGTTACTGCTGCTACAATGGCAGGTTATCAAGATTTAAGCGAGTTTGAACGTGGTGTTATAATCGGCGCACGAGCGATGGGACACAGCATTTCCGAGGTAGCGATGAAGTGGGGATTTTCCCGTACAACCATTTCACGAGTCTACCGTGAATCCGGTAAAACATCAAATCTCCGACATGGTCGCGGCCGGATACAGAGCCTGCAAGAACGGAACCAACGACGAGTGAAAAGAATCAAATGGTTCAAATGGCTCAGAGCACTATCGGACTTAACATCTGAGGTCATCAGTCGCCTAGAACTTAGAACTACTTAAACCTAACTAACCTAAGGACAAGACACACATCCATGCCCGACGCAGGATTCGAACCTGCGACCGTAGCAGCAGCGCGGTTCCGGACTGAAGCGCCTAGAACCGCTCGGCCACACCGTCCGGCTGAAAAGAATCGTTCAACGTGACAAAAGTGCAACCCTTCCGCACTCTGCTACAGCTTTCAATGCTGGTCCATCAACAAGTGTGCGAAACAATCGACGAAACATCATCGATATGGGCTTTCGGAGTGGAAAGCCGATTGGTGCAACCTTCATGGCCGCACGACATAAAGCTTTACGCCTCGCCTGAGCCCTTCAACACCGACATTGGACTGTTATGACTGGAAACATTTTGCCTTGTCGGACGAGTGTCGTTTCCAATTGCATCGAGCGGATGGACGTCTACGGGTATGGAGACAACCTCATGAATGCATGGATCCTGCATGTCAGCAGGGGACTGCTCAAGCTGGTAGAGACTCTGTAATGGTGTGGGGCGTATGCTGTTGGAGTGATATGGGACCCCTGATACTTCTAGATACGACTCTGAGAGGTGATACGATCGTAAGCATCCTGTCTGATCACCTGCATCCATTCATGTTGATTGTGCTTTCCGACGGACTTGGGCAATTCCAACAGGACAGCGCGATATCCCACACTTGCAGAATTGCTACATAGTGGCTTCAGTCAGGAACACTCTTTTGAGTTTAAATACACTACTGGCCATTAAAATTGCTACACCACGAAGATGACGTGCTACATACGCGAAATTTAACCGACAGGAAGAAGATGCTCTGATATACAAATGATTAGCTTTTCATAGCATTCACACAAGGTTGGCGCCGGTGGCGACATTTACAACGTGCTGACATGAGGGAAGTTTGCAACCGATTTCTCATACACAAACAGCAGTTGACAAGCGTTGCCTGGTGAAACGTTGTTGTGATGCCTCGTGTAAGGAGGAGAAATGCGTACCATCACGTTTCCGACTTTGATAAAGGTCGGATTGTAGCCTATCACGATTGCGGCTTATCGTATCGCGACATTGCTGCACAGATCCAGTGACTGTTAGCAGAATACGGAATCGGTCGGTTCAGGAGGGTAATACGGAGCGCCGTGCTGGATCCCAACGGCCTCGTATCACCAGCAGTCGAGATGACAGGCATCTTATCCGCACGGCTGTAACGGATCGTGCAGCCACGTCTCGATCCCTGAGTCAACAGATGGGGACGTTTGCAAGACAACAACCATCTGTACGAACAGTTCGACGACGTTTGCAGCAGCATGGAGTATGAGCTCGGAGACAATGGCTGCCGTTGCCCTTGACGCTGCATCACAGACAGGAGCGCGTGCGATGGTGTACCTAACGAGGAACCTGGGTGCACGAATGGCAAAACGTCATTTTTTCGGATGAATCCAGGTTCTGCTAACAGCATCATGATGGTCGCATCCGTGTATGGCGGCATCGCGGTGAACGCACATTGGAAGCGTGTATTCGTCATCGCCATACTGGCGTATCACCCGGCGTGATGGTATGGGGTGCCATTGGTTACACGTCTCGGTTACCTCTTGTTCGCATTGACGGCACTTTGAACACTGGACGTTACATTTCAAATGTGTTACGACCCGTGGCTCTACCCTTCATTCGATCCCTGCGAAACCCTACATTTCAGCAGGGTAATGCACGACCGCATGTTGCAGGTCCTGTACGGGCCTTTCTGGATACAGGAAATGTTCGACTGCTGCCCTGGTCAGCACATTCTCCAGATCTCTCACCAATTCAAAACGTCTGGTCAATAGTGGCCGAGCAAGTGGCTCGTCACAATACGCCAGTCACTATTCTTGATGAACTGTGGTATCGTGTTGAAGCTGCATGGGCAGCTGTACGTGTTCACGTCATTCAAGCTCTGTTTGACTCAATGCCCAGGCGTATCACGGAAGTTATTACAGCCAGAGGTGGTTGTTCTGGGTACTGATTTCTCAGGACCTTTGCACTCAAATTGCGTGAAAATGTAATCACATGTTAGTTATAGTATAATATATTTGTCCAATGAATACCCCTTTATCATCTGCATTTCTTCTCGGTGTAGCAATTTTAATGGCCAGTAGTGTACTTCTGCCGGTAACCAAGCCCCTCCGACATGAACATTATTGAGCAATTTTGGACGCCTTGCAACGTACTGTTCAGAAGAGATCTCCACCCCGTCGTACTCTTTACGCATTTATAGAGAGCCCTGCAGATTCATGGTGTCCGTTCCCTCCAGCACTACTTCAGACGTTAGTCGCTTCCATGCCACTTCTCCGAGCTCGCGGAGACCCTACAAGATATTAGGTAGGTGTTAGAGATGGGCAAACTCGTTCATCCTTGGGAACTAGTTCACTGCTGATCGTTCTTTTTTGGAAACCGTTCATTTTTACTCGTTCACCGTTCATTTGTGTTTGGTATATGGTTCTTATGAAAAACTGAAAACTAGTAGTGTAGGTGACTGAAGGATGGAGGGTACCAAGTGGGATGGAGGGTACCAAGAGGGGGCACTTGTCTCCCCCCTGGAGTATAGAGTTTTTATTCATTACAGAATTCTTACACACTTTTAGAAGTAATCTCTGTGATTCTGCAGAACCTTTCGTTTAGCCAACTGTAGCGTTGTGTGGCTGATCGCAGGGAAATAATATAGGGTGGTGCACGGAAAACCGGTCCCGAGTACAGACTGGTGGCCAATCACGGACGATATGTTGCCCGTTACGAGCAGATACAACAAACAGACAAACATGTAATAATTAGGCAGTGAAGAAATAACAAGCTAATGCAAGCAACAATTGCGAAACAATCGATGACCATGGATAGAGAGCTGGAGAAGAGAACATGAAAATCTCACGCGACGCGCATGGGCTATAGCTCATGTAGTCTTGTAAACCTATTGGTGGCTGATCCCAACTTAATAGACCACAAGTGTCTTGTATAAGATTCTTCGTTTCGACTTCCACTACATAGCTATGCTATGTTGTAAACAATAATCGTTTACACCCTATACCGCATATACTTCACGTTGTCTCTGAGTTCGTAGGCGAAGTAGAGATTTTATGGAGGCATAAAATAAAATGTGGTTTTGTCATCATACTTGCGTCGCACGCTTAGTAAAAATTAGGTTTTTATGTTGCATTATTAAAGTTAATGCAGCAATAATAATAATAATTAAGTTCGCAGTAATAAAGTTTTTGGTTTGAAAGCTCCTTCTGAACAAATGTTTTTGAGATAATAAGTAAATACGGTTTTATAGCAATCTATATCTTTTCAAATGGAGAGGCACCGCTTTTCCTATTGAGCCAAAATGACCCACAACCCACTTTTTTTTTTTCAAAGATACCAAACTAGCAAGAAATGCAAATTGGAAACAACCAAGATTAAAAATAATTAGAGCCTTCCTAAATCTAAATGTAATGTTTTGTATAAGAAAGATACACGAAAATCGTTTTATATGAATTTTCTTACACTAAAAATTAAGCAAATTATTGAAAGTTAGTTGCTAAATCAAGTCGATGAAACCAAAAAATATATGAATAACAAAACAAAACTTGCCTTGTATGTCTTCTGCTGTTCATCGATATAATGAAGTGACCTGATATGCCCTTTTGTTACCTGAAAAGACGTACCTGTGCAAAAACAGTTTGGAAGACATGTAAAATGGGGGCAAGCGCAGTGAACGAAACGAACAACTGGATACTGAACTAACTAGGAGCAGTCGGCAGTGGAACTGAGACAGGTGGTCATGCGAAGAACGACGAGTGCGGTCGAAGGAGACCGAGGCTGGAACGAGAATTGCCGAAGTGACCGCCGCGACAGAAGTGAACTAGTGAACTATGAACCGATCGTTCCTCGTTCCCGGGAACTATAAGTAGACCGCCGCGACCGAAGTGAACTATGAACCGATCGTTCCTTGGAATTCGTTCCTCGGTCCTTTAGTTCATCTTGCTGAACCGTTCCTTTGCACCCGTTCGTTCGCGAACTACCCAGCTCTAGTAGATGTAAGAGTTTCTTTGGCTCTTCAGTGTATTGTAGGCGCCACGGTGGTCCCGGTCGCCTACGGTGGACTCGATGGCCGAGCGGTGACCTCTCCAGTTGTCAGGATGCTAGGAAATGGCTGTAGAAGCGTCAGAAACGCCAAAGAAACATTATTCATTGACAACAACTTTATTCCTGCCGAGTACAATGTGGCCTGGTGATATCAACGACCTTCCCCGAGTCCTCGCTGACTCGTAGCGATGACACCAGATCCGGGCCGCGCAGTCTTGCTAGCGCATCGCCGAGTGCCGTGACGTAGCGGAGGAGTACTTCGGCCGCGCGTGGCTGGCGGCGCTCGGCTGTCCGGCCGCTCGGCGGCGGACAGGAGGCCGTCGCGCGTAGATGGCTCCGGGTTGGGGTCCCGGTGCTGTCGGCACGAGAGGCGTTCTCTTGGTGCGGAGTGTACTCTATGCCACCCCGTCTTCTTCCCTGCTCCTCCTGATGGCACGTCCGCGGTGGACGGGCGGAATGGGCTGCAATCCCCCAGCGTCGTCGGCCCACCCGGTTGTGACGGCGGATGCACAGGCCCTAGGCCCCGCACAATCTCGACGACGGCTCACCGATGTGGTCAGCATTGGCGGCGAGCGAGTCTGCCGCGATGTCTGCTAATCCTGTGTTGATGATTGACAGCGGCAGCAGAGAGGACCAGAGCTGGTACTGTCCCCTAACGTCTGCTGCTGGATGGGCCGCCCTTACTGCAACATCTCCTTAATAAAGATTTACATGTAGATCACCGAGCTGAGCGCTACGCAGCGACCCAGTACACGTCTAACTGCAAGCCTAACTGTGAGTGCCTTGTTGCTATCAAAGCTGGCACGTCCGCGGTGGACGGGCGGAATGGGCTGCAATCCCCCAGCGTCGTCGGCTCACCCGGTTGTGACGGCGGATGCACAGGGCCTAGGCCCCACACGATCTCGACGACGGCTCACCGATGTGGTCAGTATTGGCGGCGAGCGAGTCTGCCGCGATGTCTGCTAATCCTGGGTCGATGATTGACAGCGGCAGCAGAGAGGACCAGAGCTGGTACTGTCCCCTAACGTCTGCTGCTGGATGGGCCGCCCTTACTGCAACATCTCCTTAATAAAGATTAACATGTCGATCACCGAGCTGTGCACTACGCAGCGACCCAGTACACATCTAACTGCAAGCCTAACTGTGAGTGCCTTGTTGCTATCAAAGCTGGCGTATTTAAAGTAAGCACGAGCGACGTCCTGACGTCATACTCGTTTGTAATGACTGCATTCGTTCCACTTATACTGCTGATTCATCTGTCGTACTCGCCCCTTAGGTGTTCTTGCGACAGAGTTACGTGTTGTTACGGCAGACTTACGAGAAGTTGTGAAATGCAGTACAGCTGACGCTATACCTCTGCCTTACACTCTACGAAAGTCTCCGTCTAACACAAACCCGCGTGCTAAGCAATTCTCTCTAGCCTGTTGTGTGTAACCAGGCCATTGCCCCTGCGTGACGACACTTTCCGATACATGTGCAATCCTCTTACCTCTTGGCTAACTTACTACCTCTGGCTCTCGGCGTAGGCAACGAAACTTTGACAATATTCTGCGTTTCCAACTCTTTACTATTCCGCGACACTACAGTACATTATCCGTCCTTGCCTGCAGCTTACAGATATCTTTCTGAAATTTGGGACGCCTCTCCTGACTGCCTTTTGGGTGACTGAAGGGTGCGGCGGCGGGCGACGAGCGGCCGACGTCCCGATGGCGGAGTACCGGCGCTCCACGGCGCTGGCTGCGGCGATGCAGGTCTGCAAGCCGGACGTGGCGCTGCTGCTGCTAAGGCACGGGGCGCGCTTCGCCGCCAACCTGGCCGAGGAGGACCGGCCCGTCCGAGGCGGGTGAGTAGAATAGCCGGGCCCGGCCCCGCTCGCGACCTTCTGTGGCGGCGTAAACAGCGTAAGGCAGGGCAGGGGGGGGGGGGGTTGCTTCCTGAAACACACTCCATTTCAGAGGTGCACCTAAACCACAATTTACTGCCCTCCAGGAAGCGTGTGGCGCGCAAATTATTCTCGGAACTGAGACCTGGCTGAACCCTGAGATAGGAAGTTCTGAAATATTTAGTGAGGGTTTGAACGTGTATCGGAAAGACAGATTAGACACTGTAGCAGGTGGTGTCTTCGTTGCAGTTGACAAAAATATTGTGTCTACTGAGGTCGCCGTTTAACAATCAGAGCAGTGTCTGAGTTAACAGGAGTTGACAAGGAATGTGTCGAACAAGTTTACCGATTTTTTCAATGTTTGCATCAGTTTTTGCTGACAATGGTCTGCTAGTGCGAGTGTCATCACTGGTGTCTTCGCGGCCATCTTTAAATCGTTTAAACCACTCAAACACTTGTGTTCGCGATAAACAATCATCGCCGTACACTTGTAACATTACAAACGTTTCACTTGCAGATTTTCCTAGTTTGAAACAAAATTTGATGTTAACACGCTGTTCTTTCTGTACACTCAACATTTTCCGACGCACAGACAAAACGTCAACTACTTAAAGCAGACGCCACGGGCAGACTGAGTGCAGGAGGCAGATGAAACTCGAGCAGTAGGCGGAGTGAGAGTCACGTGACAGGCCACGCGACTTTCAGCCTTATTGCATTCGTTTTATTGTTTCACCAGTACTAGTCGGGTTTTTTTCTAGCCACACCTCGTAAACCACAATTTACTGCCCTCCAGGAAGCGTGTGGCGCGCAAATTATTCTCCGAACTGAGACCCGGCTGATCCCTGAGATAGGAAGTTCTGAAATATTTAGTGAGGGTTGGAACGTGTATCGGAAAGACAGATTAGACACTGTAGCAGGTGGTGTCTTTGGTGCAGTTGACAAAAATATTGTGTCTACTGAGGTCGAAGTAGAGTGTTCAAAAATGACTCTGAGCACTATGGGACTTAACATCTGTGGTCATCAGTCCCCTAGAACTTTACTTAATCCTAACTAACCTAAGGACATCACACACATCAATGCTCGAGGCAGGGTTCGAACTTGCGACCGTAGCGGTCTCGCGGTTCCAGACTGTAGCGCCTAGAACCGCTCGGCCACCACGGCCAGAAGTAGAGTGTGATTGTGAAGTTATCTGGACACGTTTAACAGGGCTAGGGGAAATAAAGGTAATTGTGGGTTGTTATTACCGACCGCCAGGTCCCACCGTGACAGTTCTAGAATCATTCAAAGGCAGTCTACATTCTGTATCGCAGAAGTACCCGGATCATGCTATATTAGTCGGAGGCGACTTCAACCTACCTAGTATAGACTGGGATGTCTATGGATTCATTACAGGTGGTACAGACAAGCCGTCGTGTGAATTACTTTTGAACACATTATCCGAAAACTGTCATGAGCAGCTAAATCGACAGCCAACGCGTAATGTAAATATTTTAGATCTGGTAGCCACGAACAGACCAGACCTCATCGACGGTGTCAGTGTTGAGACAGGGATTAGTGATCATGATGTTGGCATTACGACTATGATTACGAATGTTAAAAAGTCGGTCAAGAAGGCTAGGAGAGTATTCTTACTAGAAAGAGCAGATAAGCAGTTGTTAGCATCCCACTTAGTAAATGAATCGACTTCATTTACTTCCAGTACAATGGACGTGGAAGAATTATGGGCAAATTTTAAACACATTGTAAATCAAGCATTGGACAAGTATGTGCCGAAAAAGTGGGTTACGGACGGAAAAGATCCACCGTGGTTTAACAGCGCAATTCGGAGAATACTCAGGAAGCAAAGGCAGGGCACTCGGGGTACAAGAATGATCGGGAGAATGAGGACAGGCAAAAGGTAGTAGAGATCCGTGCTGCCGTAAAAAGAGCGATGCGCGAAGCATACAACCACTACCACCGTCATACCTTAGGAAAAGACCTTGCTGAAAACCCAAGGAAATTCTGGTCTTACGTAAAATCGGTAAGCGGGTCGAAGGCTTCCATCCAGTCATTTACTGATCAGTCTGGTCTGGCAACGGAAGACAGCAAAACGAAAGCTGAAATTTTAAATTTAGCATTTAAGAAATCTTTCACGCAGGAGGATCGTACAAACATACCGCCGTTTGAGTCTCGTACAGTTTCCCGTATGGAGGACATAGTGATAGACATCCCTGGGGTTGTGAAGCAGCTGAATGGCTTGAAAATAAATAAATCGCCAGGTCCTGATGGGATTCCAATTCGGTTTTACAGAGAGTACTCCACTGCATTGGCTTCTTTCTTAGCTTGCATGTATCGCGAATCTCTTGCCCAACGTAAAGTCCCAAGCGACTGGAAATAAGCGCAGGTGACGCCTGTATATATGAAGGGTAGAAGTACGGATCCTCAAAATTACAGACCAATATCCTTAACATCGGTTTGTTGCAGGATTCTCGAACATATTCTCAGTTCGAATATAATGAATTTCCTTGAGACAGAGAAGTTGCTGTCCACGCATCAGCACGGCTTTAGAAAGCATCGCTCCTGCGAAACGCAACTCGCCCTTTGTTCACATGATATCTTGCGAACCATGGATGAAGGGTATCAGACGGATGCCATATTCCTTGACTTCCGGAAAGCGTTTGACTCGGTGCCCCAGTGCAGAACCTAATTAAGGTACGAGCATATGGGATTGGTTCCCAAATGTGTGACTGGCTCGAAGACTTCTTAAGTAATAGAACCCAGTACGTTGTCCTCGATGGTGAGTGTTCATCGGAGGTGAGGGTATCATCTGGAGTGCCCCAGGGAAGTGTGCTAGGTCCACTGTTGTTTTCTATCTACATAAATGATCTTTGGGATAGGGTGGATAGCAATGTGCGGCTGTTTGCTGATGATGCTGTGGTGTACGGGAAGGTGTCGTCGTTGAGTGACTGTAGGAGGATACAAGATGACTTGGACAGGATTTGTAATTGGTGTAAAGAATGGCAGCTAAATCGAAATATAGATAAATGTAAATTAATGCAGATGAATAGGAAAATGAATCCCGTAATGTTTGAATACTCCATTAGTAGTGTAGCGCTTGACACAGTCAGGCCGGGGCCACACGAGCGGATTGTTTACGCAACGGTCGACGGCCTGCGGCTAGACGCAGAGTCCTGTAGCCATGCGGCTAGCTGCGGAATGTTCGTGCGGAGAGCAAAATATGTAGTCATCTATTTTGTCTCGAAAAAAATTGTTTCGTGTAAACGAAGGAAAGCTACATCCGTCCATGTAGTTAGTTTCTCATTACAACTTATACTTTTCGTAAAAAAAATTAAAAAAACACTATTTTGGAATTCGTCTGTGTTCTGCGTTACGCAATCTCTCTCATTCGATTGTGAGGAAACTATTCTTCGAAAAAAATTTATTTTTGCGCTTGTTATAGCCTGATATCACACCTTGATAATGAACTGGTTTTCTTTTCGCTGCTGCCCATGGTTATCGTGATACTTCACAATTAAGTAAAATACAGTGCATATTTTGAAAAGTTTGCAGTAAAAAATGTCGTCGCTGGCTACTTTGCGTTTGGTGCATTTGAGGCCGTATAATGCTGCGTACGAATTGTAGCTAAGATATCGAAATTGTTTTTAACACTGGATGGAGAGCCATATCTCTTTCCAGTCTCGAGTAATCGAGTGATATATATTGGCGCTTGGTCGCAGCTGCCTACGGTGCGCCACGCTCGAGGCTATTCTCGCTCACAATGAAGGGTTGTGCCGTGTTTTATTTTCCGCATGTCGTCTATGAAGGCATATACAGTCACACTTTATGTTAACGTTACATCTTTAAGAGGTTCATCATTTTAAAAGTAGAAAAAGACATTTGCAGATTCAGGTGCAGAGTTAGCTATTTTCTGTATGTGTCATTTTTTCTTGTCTACACTGTTTCATTCACGAAACATTAAATAACTATTATCAACACAATCTTTAAGAAAGTAAATAAAGTCCACCTGGTAACTGTTTACCTTGCGATTAAATGACAATAGAGACGAGAAAAAAATTACACTTTTCATTCTAGTACAGCGCGAAATGTTCTTAGAATGAAGATAGCCGCGAGGAGACCAAGCAAATAGATTGAATTGTTCTCTCCTTCTTTTTTTTAAGCTGGTAGTCGCGATGGATGCTCGACACTGTGCAGTAGTGGCATACGTAGGGTTAACAATACTGAAAAAGAGAAAAATACACCGAAAGTAATGGGTGCATCCAGTAGTGAGTAGTCGGTTGTTGCAAGGAGCGTTTTACGTTATATTTAACGAGCTACGAGATGATGAAATGAAATTTTTCAGCTATTTCCGAATGTCTTTCTCAAGCTTCGATGAATTACATCACACGCTTAGAAACGCTTTACAGAAGCAAGACACGAACATGAGACTCGCTATACCTTCAGTGGAAATGCTGGCTATAACTTTAAGGTAAGTGAATTCTAATGTGTAAGTATCCTGTCTCAGCCAAAAATTATCTCAGCTAAAATTAAAGAAACCCAGTAATGTCTATCACTAGTTTTAACAACACTCATTTCCATTTAAAAAAGAAAGATAATAATTAGGTCAAAAAACGAACAAGTTTCATTCTCTTTTCTTCATTGATATTGAATGAAATGTTACATGTAAATCTGTCTTTTGAGGATAAGAAACATCAATTAACTGTAAATGAAATTAACAGAATGGACATGCAAAAAGGGAAAGTAACTCCTTTTAATCCACTTTTCTGCAAAAACCCTCTACTCAAGAGTCAGAATCAATAAACTCTGGTGAAATAGAAGGCGACGTCAGAATTCTTTCAGTTCGATACTGTTGAGACTGCATCTGCACTAATTGAGGAGCTGCACGCTGGTTGTACATATTTCCTTGTGTATGTAATGTTTGGAAATGTCCTGGGCTTACTGCATGCGTTGGTGCATGTTGCATAGGTTGCTGACACGCTGCATAACAGCCATGAAATGGTTGCGATTTTGCGTTTCGGATGTGCTGAAGTAGGCGTAAAACTTGCATACGGAATTCTAGTTTTTGATCTAAATCAAACTTGCGCAGCGTGGGCAACAAGGAATCAAAAAACGATTTGTCTTCGTCCTCAGCGGACGGAGAACGAATTGGAGGACTATCCAGAAATGTGCATAATTTGGCTTCAAGATCTGTTTTCACGCTTCTCACTTTCGTTTTCTTTTGTGGAACTGATGAGCCTACTAAAATCTGCTCAGGTGTTGAGGCGTCAACTGATGTTACTGGATTGCCGGTGTCGTCTTCTGCCAGGGAAAATTCCAAAGGATGTTCCAAGTGCTGAATTTCGTCTTCCTGTATACTTGAAACTGAATCTCTTGTTTCTAAAACAGGTGCCAAGAACCCCAGCTGGTCAGCTTACACGTATTTTAATATTCTTAATGCTTCTGAACCAGATTTCTTCACTTTCCTTACATATTTCCGATAATAGTCCTTAATGTCACGCCACTTTTGTTGTGCCTTCTGGCCTACAAAGGAGAAAAAAAGAAACGAAAATTTAACGTAACTTTAAAATCTTGAACATCATTAAATAATGACTAAATATTGAACGTAATTTTTATACATTTATATCTTTGGTTTTAGGTATTTGGCTACTGGTTGTCACTTAGTTGATCTGCACTATACATACAGAATAGGCAAGTCAACAGCCAGTGACATAGTGAGGAAAGTGTGCTGTGCGATTTGGGGCTACCTGCGTGACAAGTGTCTGCCTCAGCCGACAGAGGAGGAGTGGGAGAGTATTGCCAATGGATTCCAAATCCGTGCAAATTTCCCAAATTGCATAGGGGCAATCGATGGTAAACACATTCGGTTGGTCAAACCTAAGACGAGTGGTTCACTGTTGTTCTTTTAGCAGTGGCAGGCTCATATTATAGATTCGTTTATGTTGGCATTGGCTCGTTTGGAAAAGATTCAGACAGCACAATTTTTAAAAAATCCACCCTGTGGAAACGTCTGAACGGAAATACATCGTGTATAACAGAGCCCTCTGGCTTACCAAATGCCACTGGGATAGTTACACCGTATGTGTTTGTTGGTGACGAAGCATTTGGACTCTCAGAACACGTACTACGACCATCTGGTGGTAAAATGTTGACACGCGAGAAGAGAATTTTCAACTACCGTTTGTCACGGGCTCGTAGGTACGTTGAATGTTCCTTCGGCATATTGTCGAACAAATGGCGCGTGTTCCAGCGAGCCATGGATGTGAAATTGGATTTTACTGTTGACATAACAGAAGCATGTTGTGTTCTGCATAATTATGTGCGCGATAGAGATGGGCACCAAATTGAAGACAAATTTATTGTGAATGGATTTGAGACTGCAACAAACTTGGATGAAAGAAGAAGTGTGTCAGCAATAAGAAACAGAGATGTAATGGCAAATTATTTTGTAAGTGAGGCTGGTAAAGTGCCTTGGCAGGACAGCAAAATCTGAGGTGAAGAGCAGAATATGAACTTTTTTATGCATTTTCCTTAATATTTACAGTTTTATTAATTTTATTGTTCTAGCTTGTTATTATCGGTAATTACACCTGTAATTTCACCTGAGACTTAATAAAACTAACTAATCAGCTATTGTTGACTCTTTCATACACTATCCAGAAACTCGTTTGAGAGCATTGCTTACTGAACCTGGTTTGTTTAATGTTCTATTTTTAGTGATTTATCACTCTATCCAATATTGTAATTGTCCAAGGCGATCATGTGGCTTAGTTCATGCGATGCAAAAGAATCGATACCATTATTGCCAATTCTTACATATTATTGTCCAAATATGCTGTTCTTTTCTATTGTTATATTTGTGCATTGTTGTTACATTATCAATGTGTAACATGTCAGCAATAATAGAAATGCAGGACTTTCTCAACACTTATCATTGTTCAGCAATCTCTAAACAAAAATACTTAACGAGTTCCAGAAAATTAATTCGCTAACTATGTTGCAATTCAGAGTGATCTTTTAACCAATTGTATTATTCTAATAGTGGACGAAAAACTTACCAACGGATTTTTTCTCTGTGCTTGAACGATGTGCTAAATCACCGAATAATGCACAGCAGATTTCATGCCGTGCTTCATCCTTCTTATTTCTGTCCTTGTATTCCTCGGTCCTTACATCACTTCCATTATCCACTTCCATTATCAGAATCTCCATATCTATTTTCTCACTGTCTAGTGGGCACATCGTGGAAGTCACTTTGTAGTCACACGGAACGGAGCACACGACTGCCTGCTGCAAATGGCCACTCTACTCCGCTCCCAGCACTGACTGCTGTCAGCTAGCCCTTCTCCGCACACCTGCCGCACCGCCCGTGTGAAATGCCCAATTGATTCTCATGACCCATAGCGCTGCGTGTTCCTCAGCGGATTTTCCGCCTCGTTATGGACGATGCGGCTGGCAAGCGGCAAAATTCCGCAGCCGCAGACGTTCCGCCCCGTGTGGACTGCTGCATCTGCCCCATGCGCCATAGCGGTGCGGTCATTTACCGCGCGTCTGACTTTCCGCAGCTATTCCGCTCGTGTGGCCTCGGCCTGACGTCAATTAAATATTTGGGCGTAACATTGCAGAGCGATATGAAGTGGGACAAGCATGTAATGGCAGTTGTGGGGAAGGCGGATAGTCGTCTTCGGTTCATTGGTAGAATTTTGGGAAGATGTGGTTCATCTGTAAAGGAGACCGCTTACAAAACACTAATACGTCCTATTCTTGAGTACTGCTCGAGCGTTTGGGATCCCTATCAGGTCGGATTGAGGGAGGACATAGAAGCAATTCAGAGACGGGCTGCTAGATTTGTTACTGGTATGTTTGATCATCACACGAGTGTTACGGAAATGCTTCAGGAACTCGGGTGGGAGTCTCTAGAGAAAAGGAGGCGTTCATTTCATGAATCGCTACTGAGGAAATTTAGAGAACCAGCATTTGAGGCTGACTGCAGTACAATTTTACTGCCGCCAACTTACATTTCGCGGAAAGACCACAAAGATAAGATAAGGGAGATTAGGGCTCGTACAGGGGCATATAGGCAGTCATTTTTCCTTCGTGCTGTTTGGGAGTGGAACAGGGAGAGAAGATGCTAGTTGTGGTACGAGGTACCCTCCGCCACGCACCGTATGGTGGATTGCGGAGTATGTATGTAGATGTAGATGGTCAATAATGCACACAATGGAAAGTACAAGCCAAAAGCAGCTAAAAAGCTCCGACAAACATGGATCCCCAAACCAACCGCTGCCGAGGTATCGCATTAATTCGAGTTGGAAACCAATTTAAATGTCCCTGGATACGGCGTATTTACGTTGGTATCTCAAGGTTTGGGATCGACTATCTGTTTTTTTACGCATGCGTAACTACTTCCCATTCCTCCTCCGTGCTCTGTGCCGTACAGGCCTCAAAATGAGTTACGAGCGTGAGGGCACCATGGACAGAGGTCATACCAATGAAGAGTACGCTGACATGCACTTCGTGTATGGCAAAGCGAATGGCAGTGCCCTTGAGACTGCACGATTGTATGAAGAATTTTTTCCTCTCCACAGTCAGCCCGACAGACATACATCTACCAGGTTACATCAGTTCCTTAGATAAATCGGGAGTTTCGCACACCATGTACGAGAAGGCCAACCCAGATTCATAAGACCCGATGTTGAGGAAAGGGCGTTATACTTTGTACACGAACGTCCGAGTATTTCAACAAGGAGGATTGCTACCCAAGAGTATGTGCTGACTCATAGCAGTATGTGGCAGATTTTATGTCGGCAAGTCCTCCATCCATATCATCTCCAGCGAGTGCAAGCCCTCAACAATGTACACTTCCCTACTAGAAAGAATTTCTGCCGATGGGTGCAATAACAGTGAACCCCGAATCCCCTGTTTGTAAGCAGTATTCTGTTCATGGATGAGGCTGGATTTATCAGTGGCGGTATTTTCAGTACCACAACTGTCACATATGGCCCGATGTCTATCCTAATCCAACACACGTTTCACGATATCAGCAGCGTTATTCGTTGAACGTCTGGGCAGGACCGCTCGGAGACCGCATAATTGAACTACACTTCCTACCACAGAGACCAACCGGACAACAGTACATGCTGTTTCTAAGGAATGTACCTCCAGATGTACACGATGATGTCCTACTAAACCAACGCCTGAACGTGTGGTTCATGCATGACGGCCGGCCGGAGTGGCCGAGCGTTTCTAGGCGCTACAGTCTGGAACCGCGAAACTGCTACGGTCGCAGGTTCGAATCCTGCCTCGGGCATGGATGTGTGTGATGTTCTTAGGTTAGTTAGGTTTCAG
Source organism: Schistocerca nitens (assembly GCF_023898315.1). Lineage (NCBI taxonomy): Eukaryota > Metazoa > Arthropoda > Insecta > Orthoptera > Acrididae > Schistocerca > Schistocerca nitens. The sequence continues at coordinate 58,783,356 of NC_064621.1, forward strand.
TAGTTCTACGTTCTAGGGGACTGATGACCTCAGCAGTTAAGTCCCATAGTGCTCAGAGCCATTTGAACCATGCATGACGATGCTCCAGCACATTTTCATTTTCGAGCGCGATGGCTTCTAACTCGGGCGTATGGCCAACTTTGGATGGGCAGAGGAGGGCCTGTACCATGGTGCCTAACGTTGCCAAATTTAAATCCCATGGATTTGTGTGTGTGGGGTCAAGTCAAAAGCCTGGTCGATGCTACCGAGGTCAACTCTCTTGAGGAATCAAGCTTGCAGATCGAAGCAGCCTTCCAGCGTTTTCAGAATTCCTCAGGACTGTCTGAGAGGATTCGCTACTCATTTCAGAGATGAGTTCATTGTTGCATTCAGGCGCACTGATGAACGTAACAGAAAATATGTCGTATCTCTACAACGGTTGACATGTGTACCCATGATTATTGGAGCTTTTTAGCTACTTTTGGCCTGTACTTTCCATGTGCGAATTATTGATCATCACTTCTGAAACACCCTTTATATATTTAACCTTTTCATGAAATTTAAAAATTTTATTTTCAAAAAGCAATATACGTATCTACTTTTCAGAAACTATTCACGAGATTCCACAAAATTTTCTCCGTTTAATCTCTTTGAATATATACTAAGCTTCTTTCATGAGGTTTTATGAATATATAGAGTAGGAGAATTTCAATAATTTTTTTACTGAAACTGTCTAAGTACAATATAAAATTCACGCAAAATTCCAAGCAATTTGCCCTATATCTCGGCTTACACTCAGAATTTAAAAATTTACTCTTGACATTTATTGGTTTTGTAGAAAGAAATGTACAAAATTTCGTAAGTCTAGCCCCAGGAAATGCGATTTTAAGTTGTAAAGTATGCATCTAGAACTGTAAACGGATCCCAGCCAAGGCTCGACATACATTACGTATGAAGAATAATGGAGATGTAACCCTTGTGCGCAATTTCTGGTTAAGCCACCTCACAAGGACAGTTATAAATTTAAAAATTACAGGGTCGCCACCAACCGAGCGAGGTGACGCAGTGGTTAGCACACTGGACTCGCATTCGGGAGGACGACGGTTCAATCCCGTCTCCAGCCATCCTGATTTAGGTTTTCCGTGATTTCCCTAAATCGTTTCAGGCAAATGCCGGGATGGTTCCTTTGAAAGGGCACGGCCGATTTCCTTCCCTAATCCGAGCTTGTGCTCCGTCTCTAATGACCTCGTTGTCGACGGGACGTTAAAAAAAAAAAAAAAAAAAAAAAAAGAGACCGAACTGGAAATTGTCAGTTTAATTAAATTAAGAATTTAATTATAAGATTGCAAATTTTTCAAAGAAACTAACAAGATGAAAAGCACTGTATGTCGTACATCTGTCAGCTTGTTTAATTAAATGTGAATTCCTTAATTTTAGACAGTACACCCGCTCACTTTGTTTTTTCCTCCCATTTTGCTTCATCACAAGCAAGCATATTAACTTTTAAAAAATCAGGGAATGGAATATTACTTTGAAAAGTGGCATCAATGAGAAAGATAAAGAAAGCAAAATTTATCTTTCTCGTAGGACATTTATTTCATGACTGAATCTGATTCACATGCTATGAATACACATGACTGGTGCCTGAAGAAAAAAATTAACCAAATAATTCGCCAAAAAATGGTAGGGTAGCGCAATTAAAAGGGAAAAAACACACAAAAGGGAAGTGGAACACAATAATTCAATCATTCCATCTTCATACGACAGAAATAGTTCAGAGAGATACCTATCACCATTATGCTCATGCGCTAGTTTGGAAAGAGGTTTATCCGATTACGCAAGATTTTGTAGAGCAGATATACGACATGGAAACCGCGCCTGCCGCTTACGAATGGTCGAACTTCAGCAAGTGGTAAACTTGATTACGAGTTAACTGTTCAGAAATTAGACATTCAACCAAGCACAAATGTAAGAGATGTTAATGGTGCAATACCAGGATGATTGTGCCACCGCGAAATAAAATTAACTCGCAAGGCAGAACCCCTCCCCTACTGTTTCAACTTACACGTGTTCCGTTCAGAAACTAACCGCTACAAACATTTCCTCTATGCGCACGAAAAACTGATATTTTACTGAAATTATAACAATGAAACTGGTAATATGAAAACCTATTGCAGTGCAGTAGTAGACCAGAAGGATCATCGGTTACCAAACACGACTTACTAGAGGAGCACAAAGAGACAATAGCATCTTCTACGAAAACATAGAAAATAAGAACAATATAAATCACACTCGCTCGAAAACACTATTATTCTCACGTTCAGATTTTTATACTGTTTATAAGTTATACTGACCAGCTTTTCCTAAACAGATTCACTGCTAGAAATTCCACACCATTATGTCCGAAAGGAACAAAGCAACTTCCGCACTTTTAATTTCAACCACCACCCTCACCGATTTTTTTAACAAAATAATTATGCCACATTCCGAAAACACTTAACTACACACGCTTCAGTTAAGCTGAAGTACTTAAATATTCCATGAGTTTAACATAGGGAAGTTCTAATTCGACCTACTTCTTATCAGCGGAAACCTTCTCTAGGAGCTACGAACTGTACTCACCAACCGCTAGCTGCAGAGTGTCCTTTCTCCACCGGGCTTCTCCTAACTACCGGTACAACGGCAGCTTCCAGAGGGGTAGGCTTCCGCCACCAACCTGACAGACAACCAACCTCAGACTAAAAGGGGTAAACCTCTCTGCCCAGGTACTGGGATCCTAAGCTGGTCATCCTGTGCTACCCTCCAAACAAGAAGCAAACTTCACCTGTTCCTAGCAGACGACAACTAACTCAGCGTCCCCCACAAAAGAAACCCGAAACCACACGAAAAACACTCATTCAGTCACATTCACACACACACATAGGGTATGGTGAATGGAAAACGTAATAAGTACAGGTCATGATTTCCTATGGAACATAAAATAATCAAACATAATATCATGTAATAAGCTTTAGATTGATTGCTCAGTCTTTCTAGGAGAGTTAATAAATTAAAGCGCAACAGGCGTTGGACAGAACAGGATGCACAGAATCGAGTGAGACAAGCGTCTTATGATACGACTCCACAGAGACGTTTCAAAGTTCAATTTAACGATTTCTCATGTGTCACATATTCAGAAGGCCCCACATTTATCGTCATGGTTCTCTTTCCCTTCAAGGCTTCTGGTTTCTTGTTTTCTGCCTTTTTTCCGTTACCAGATCTTCAGCTGACTTTTCAAGTGCCGACAGCCGCTGTAAATCTATTTTTCTCAAGATGGTTCAAATGGTTCAAATGGCTCTGAGCACTATGGGACTTAACAGCTGTGGTCATCAGTCCCCTAGAACTTAGAACTACTTAAACCTAACTAACCTAAGGACATCACACACATCCATGCCCGAGGCAGGATTCGAACCTGCGACCGTAGCAGTCGCGCGGTTCCGGACTGCGCGCCTAGAACCGCGAGACCACCGCGGCCGGCTTCTCAAGATGTCTTGAGTGAAATTTCCTATCTTAAACCTGATTATCTCTGATACTTTCATCTTCCCTACATCAAAATTAAACTAATCTCCATCCGAATAGGCCTTGGAATGCCCAACGGTACCGACCGGCCTCCGTGTCATCCTCAGCCCACAGGCGTCACTGGATGCGGATACGGAGGGGCATGTGGTCAGCACACCGCTCTCCCGGCCGTATGTCAGTTTACGAGGCCGGAGCCGCTACTTCTCAATCGAGTAGCTCCTCAGTTTGCCTCACGAGGGCTGAGTGCACCCCGCTAGCCAACAGCGCTCGGCAGACCGCATGGTCACCCATCCAAGTGCTAGCCCAGCCCGACAGCGCTTAACATCGGTGTTACCACTGCGGCAAGGCCGTTGATCATCCCTCATTCCCATCATTAAACACAAGAACTCCATCGTAAGCTGCGCTTCTGACGACTGTAGTTTTGGACATCGTTTCCATGTGAGTGTATTTAGAGACTCATTTTTATTCTGCATTTTGCCATGAACACGCTTTTTTATAAGTTCAGGATTCACCAGAAACCTGTCAGAGGGCCTGAAAACATCCAGCATACAATTTGGAAGCCTCTCCTTGTGGATGTAGGGGTTATTATCAATCCGAGACTGTAGATATTTATACTGTTTAATACGGTGAGATGATGAATGGAATCACCTGTTGATATCAGGTTGAAATATGTACCCCATACTACACTTTTGAGGTCACACTGGGTATGTTGTGTCTGGCAGCCTTGGCATAGTACACTTGCGTAAATCTCCGTCATTAGCTCAACGCAAAACAAGAACTAGTTCATGATAAATCGGTGCTGACTCCCACAATAGCCGGCACCGCTACAATATTAGCTCTGTGAGCAAAGATTCCGTGGATTACTTTGAAGCAAACTTGCACGGAATACATGTATAAGGCTGTGATATGTACTCTTTGGTTTTTATAGCTCATCTGTGAGTGTTTTCCCTTTCTTAGAAACAATAACAGTGATGGATGCTTCTCAAGATAAATGTTCCGGATTAATAGCCTCCCATTCGGATCTCCGGGGGAGGCGTTTTGCGAAGGATCCAAAGGTGTCCAAGATCAGATAGGGAACTCTAAACGTGGGAACGATGACGGGAAAGGGAAGAGAGATAGTAGACATGATGCAGAGGAGGAAGATAAAGGCTTTGTGTGTGCAAGAGACAAGGTGGAAGGGCAATAAGGCAAAGGTCTTAGCTGAAGGCTATAAGCTCTTTATAGTAGTGCAAGCACGGAATCAAGAAATGGAGTTATTTTGCACAGAGAGCTTCAAGAAGAGTATGTGAAGTCAGCAGAGTAAATGATAGGATCATGTATGTTAAAATGATGTTTGGCGGAGCAATGGTAACAGTGCTGACAGCCTGTGCACCCCAAGCGGGATGTTCGGAGGATGAGAAGGAAAAATTTTGGAGAGATTTCGATGGAGTAATGGTCAGAATACCAGAGAATGAAACAGTGATAGTCGGAGGGGATCTAAATGGTCATGTTGGCGGAAGGAAAGGTGGGGAAGAGAGGTGGCATGGAGGATGGGGGTATGGCGAGAGAAATGAGGAAGGAAAAAAGATAGTGGAGTTTGCAGTGGCTTTTGATGTAGTGATTACAAATACCTACTTCCAAAGAAAAAGAGAAAAACTAATAACATACAGGAGTGGCGAAAATAAAAGCCAAATTGATTACATATTATGTAGAAGGAAAAATAGTGGGGAGGTGCGAAATGCTAAGGTCATATACGGTGATGGAATAGCAACACAACATAAGTTGATTGTAGCGGATTGTGAGCTGAAAGTATGAAAAAGACAGAGGCACATAAATCAACGTGAAAGGAAAATTAAGTTGTGGAGATTACAGTATAAAAATTTGAGAGAGGATTTTAGTGAAAAAGTACTGGGAAAGGTAAAATTGGCAAAGAGTGTGCAGGAGTGGTGGAAAATAAATAGTGCTGTTATAAGGAAGACCGGGGAGGAAGTGTTTCGGTTAACATCTGGGAGAGGGGTGCCAAAAGATAAGGAAGCATGGTGGTGGAACGAAGAGGTGCAGAAGGTTGTGAAAGAAAAGAAAGATGCTAAGAGGAAGTGGGATATGTCCGGAAGTGCTGAGGATGGGCAAGAATACAAAAGTGCAAAGAAGGAGGCAAAACGAGCCGTGGCTAAAGCTAAAGCTGAATCAGTTAGAGAGGCATACGAACAACCACAGAAAAGTCAGGATATGAGACAACTGATACGGATAGGCAAATCAAGAGATAAAGCTTCTAAGAATCTAACAGCAATAAAACGAAAGATGAAACAGGAATGATTCTGCATGACCATAGAAAAATAATCCAAAGGTAGTTGAATTATTTTGAGAAATTGCTGAATGAAAAAAATGTAAGAGTGAAAACTGAGGAAGGAGGGGCAAACGAAGGATTAACGACGGATATAAGTAGAGATGAAGTCGAATGGGCAGTTGAAAAGATGAAAAATGGGAAGGCAGTTGGCCCAGACCAGATCCCCGTTGAGGTATGGAAGTGTCTCGGTAAAAAGAGAATTGAGGTCTTTTGGGATTTAATGATTTGGCGACAGGAGGAGATGCCAGACGAGTGGAGAACTAGTGTACTGATCCCAGTATTTGAGGGGAAAGGTGATGTGCAGGACCGCAGTAACAATAGAGGTATTAAACAGATGGCACACACAATGAAAATTTGGGAAAGAGTTATAGAAGCAAGATTACGCAAGGAGACTGTGGTGTGTGAAGAACAGTTTGGGTTCATGCCTGGAAGAGGAACGATTGATGCAATACATGCTTTAAGGCGGATAGTGGAGAGACACGGGGAGCTACAAGCCGATCTACATATGGCTTTCACTGATTTGGAGAAAGCATATGACAGAGTCCCAAGGGACGAAATATGGAGAAGCATGAGAGAGCAGTGCGTGCCAGAGAAGTATGCGAGGTTAGTGAAGGAAATGTACAGAAAAGCAATGACACAGGTGAGAAGTGGTGTGGGCATGACAAAGGAGTTTCCAGTAAAAGTAGGGTTACATCAAGGGTCTGCGCTTAGTCCCTACCTCTTTGACCTGATTATGGATGTGCTGGTGAAAGATGTGAAGAAGGAAGCGCCTTGGAATATGTTGTTTGCGGATGATGTGATTCTTTGTGAGCAGAGCATCGACAGACTTGAGGAAAAGCTGGAGGATTGGAGGAACGCACTAGAAGAAATAGAGATGAAAATTAGCAGGACAAAGTTAGAATATTTAGCACTGAAGGATGTGCAGAAGAGGTCTTGCAAGATCCGGGATGATGAGCTGAAATCGGTCTGCAAATTTAAATACCTGGGGTCGTACATACAGAGGGACGGAGGACTGGAGAGCAAGATACAACACCGAATAAATTGCGGTTGGAACAACTGAAGGAAGATGAGTGGAGTGTTGTGCGAGAAGAAGGTGAGCATTGGGTTGAAAGGGAAAGTGTACAAGTCGGTGATAAAGCCTGCTGTGATATACGGGGCAGGGACATGGCCAATCACAGTAGCCCAGGAAAGGAAGATGGAAGTGGCGGAAATGAGGATGCTGAGGTGGATGTGTGGGGTAACAAGGAAGGACAGGACTAGAAATTAATTTGTTAGAGGAGCTGTGAAAGTGGGACCCATGGGGAATAAGATACAAGAGAGCAGACTAAGGTGGTACGGACACTTACAGAGAAAAGGGGAAGAGTATATCGGAAACAGAGTTGAAGATATAAAGATTGAAGGAGCGAGAAGGAGAGGAAGGCCGAAGATGAGGTGGAAGGATAAGATACACAGGGACCTAAGGGAGAAAGGACGGAAGAAGGAAGAGGCAATGGATAGAGTACTATGGAGGAGAAGGATCCAGAAGATCAACGCCGACCCTACATGACGTGGGATAAGGCGACGATAAAGAAGAAGAAGAAGAAGAAGAAAGATTAAGCGGGGCCCCTCCACTCCCGCACACTTGCATGGTGACCATTCAAAAAGACCTGTCACCTCTGCTTTGGTTAGTGTCTAAAAAGAATTCCGCCGAAAATGCAGCGATTTATTTTCGGATGGCTTGTTAACCATTTGTAACTTTCAGAGAAGTGTCACGAGTGGCGAATTTTGAGTAAGACCTACATATTTCTCTTGTTGCCATGTGAAAATTTGCTCCTTTTGCCAAAACACAGCGGAGTTAACAAAGACTCATTTCACTAACATGTTGTGCAGATGCAGTTGCGAGGAAATTCTCAGACACTAGTTTATTACGTTTATTAAGTTTATTAAGAGAGGAACTGAGGAAAAGTAAGTTCAACATCTTATGAAAAGCGCACATCCTCAACAGAAAATAAACGTGTAATGTCTTCACTTACGTTGTTCCAAAACCCAAAGCATTACTCGTTTCTAGAAATTATATTTTCTCATCAAAAAAGTCTATAGTTATTGGAATAACACGATACATAATGAAGTTTTGTATAATAGCCCTACAGAAAAGTACTCTCCTATGCTATAATTTTCTGGAATCTCATTTAGATATCTAAAACCGTTTATGACATATGAGAAATGTTGTTTACTCTGGCTTTATCGCTGGCGTGGCGCGATCTCAAATGATTGTGCTACATCAGATCAATTTTCTCGAGATTGGTGACAGGTAGAGACCCAAATCTAAAGATAAATTCAATATGTTAGCTAAATTTCATACACTGCAACATATTATGTAATATGCATCAAACACAAAATTACAGCGACCACTATTTTTCGTTGCAAACTTTTTCCAATTTCGCGTCATACTTCCACGTAAATATCGTGATAACTACGACTATTAACGAAAATATTATCCTAATGAACCTGACATATAAAGTTGAAAGCAAAGCAAAAATGAGATTTTTTGTCCAATAATCTCCCTAAAATCGTTTGAGAAAGACTGCAGGGCGTCCGCCTCGATTTGGTCATCGTGGAACGGCCGGTAGCTGTCAGACTGTGTCGGCCCCCCCTTCTAAACAAACGAATGAACTCGCCCAGTGCTTTCGACGGAAACTGCTCACTGCCCATCGGCCACCTTACCCTGCGCGGACTCTACCCTCAGACGCCATCCTGATAAGAATGCTTTTCGTCGCCTGGAGCAAAGCCTTCACTAGACTGGCAGTCTTCGTTCACAAGTAACGGACAGAGGTCGTCCAAGGACTAGACGTACTCCACAAACAGAGGACGCGATTCTTGAAACCATTCGCCAGTCACCTCGGCGAAGTATCTGTGATGTTTCTAGGCAGTTCCAGATATATCAGAGACTGGTTCTTGAAGTATGCATGATGAAGAACGGCATCCATATCATTATACGTTAACCAAACACACATTCGACAAGTACATTTTTGTGAGCGACTTTGGCACCAAGTGGAAGATAACGAACATTTTATAAATAACGTGATATGGATGACGAACCTAGCTTCACACGTGAAGGTATTTTTAATCTCCACAGCAGCCATTATTGTTCGGAACAAACCATATGTGACCCGTGAACGTGGCTTTCAGGCAGGCTTTGGCATAAACCTATGGGAGGAGTGCTTTTGGGGCCTTATATTTTGCCAGAAAAGTTTATTGCGCCCCGTATCGTATGCTTCTTTGCAATACATTGCCTCATACATTACAAACGCTCCACTTGGTGTTCGGCGACAGCTATCGTTTCAACTTGATGGTGCACCACCACACTTCGGAATAAATATGCGTAACTATTTAAATGTAGCGCTTCCTGGGAAAAGGGTTGGTCGCGGAAGTCCAATGTTGTAGCCCCCTCCCCCTCCGGGCCTTAGGACTACATTTTTATTTGTGGGGACACTTAAAGGACTAGGTTTATAAAATTCCACCAACGAATGTACACGATCTAACAGCTCGCGTGTATGACTCTTCGACGATGGTGGATGCAGGTGCGTTGCGTAGGGTCCAGCAAAGCATGATCCAGCGAGAGGCGAAGTGTTTGCAAATGAAAGATAGTTACTTTGGACATTTTATCTAAAATAATTAACTTTGCTCATACATGTATGTACCGGCTCTGTGAAGATAAGCCGGGACTTCAAATGTACAGAATGGAATTATTGTGCGCAGCATAATGTGCAATCTATTGTAGCCTTCCTATAGTGTTTTTGTACCTCATGGATACAGACGATGTTACTGTATCCTCTATCATTTTCTGTTGGCTTAGTTTGTGTCACGAACGAAATGAAGTGGTCGTTTACGTCTGCAATAGGTTCATGTTATCTCTTAATGTTTAAATGAAGGTAACAGCAACAGAAAGTAATACACAAGGTACCAAACTTTGGAGGTATAAATTGGGTGTAACTCGTAAGCGCGAAAGCTTCTCGAATATCGTCGAATCTGCATATCCATTTCCCCCGCTGAGCTGATGGGACAGCTGTGGCACAGTGCAGGGTTCATGCTACCTGTTCTTGGCCACGCTGCACGCAGTTACAGCGTAGCTAGAGCCTCGTGTTTTAAATCGCATTTCTGTTAAACCTATTGGCAGGACTATGTTCTCTTACAGGCACTTTTGCCTTGAATGGGGGTGAGGAATCGCATGCCGACCTCCAAGTGCGGAATTTTTCTTCACACTGTATCTTGTGGAACGGAAGACTTCTTCATCTGTCTTCGATGACTCACCTGATGATGACTTTCAGGTACCCAGTCGAAATTACGTGGGGCGTAATTGACGACAACAAGCTGCAAGCTCAAAATTTCTTCGGACACTAAATTCTAGGGGAAAATTTTAAAATCCATAACTGAAAAGCGCTTTGTTAGCTTTTGCTAGACTGGCATATATTGCTATATTCGTTCTGTTGTTTTTACTGAAAACTCCTTAGATATTTGAACCGGTCAACTTTCTTAAAAGTGAATCCATCTACTCAAAGGTGCATCACTTCCGATTTTCTCACTTATGATCAGGTATTAATAACAAGTTTGCATCATCCTCATTAATTCTGTTTTGGAACAACTTATTGACTCTACTACATCTGCTAGGAAAATCTAGTAACATTCACCCCGTGCAGTTGGATCTCTTGTGGGTTAATTTGAGTAAATTCTCTGTCGATCTTCGCTAAGCAGAGGTTAAATAAAATAGGTGAAATGTCGTACTCTGTTTTCAGTTCAACCTTCATATTAAAACTTTCAGTTTCCTAGATATGCCTTTATACGACACAAAGTTTTGTCCATACGCATTTTAACTAATCTGGTTAACTCTGGAGATATTTTAAGTTCCATCATATTTAGGAGTGTCTGTCAGTGTAGGCTATCATGGGCCTTTTTAAAATTAGAAACAATGTGTGGACGTCTATGTCTTCTCAGTTATTTGTGTTAGATTGAATGAATGATCTAATGTGGATCTGTTTCTGCGGAAACCACATAGGTAGTCCCCAATTAGTTGCTCAGTTACGGGTATCAGCCTGTTTAATAGGCAAATCGACATGATATGGTAAGCGCTATCCAGCAAAGCAATTCCTTTATTTTTATATCACACAAGGGAATCATTCTTTTTAAATATGTGACGTATAATTTCGTTTTTCCAGTCTGCAGATATTGTTTCTGTCTTCCAAACTGTTTCAGCCATTAAAATAGTAGCATCGAGAACGATAGCGAATAAAGAAATTTACTTGTTGTGGTTGTACCAGTAGAATAAGAATACGTTATTGAATTTGTAGGTCATTTGCAGGTTTGCAGGGTGCTGTAGTACAGAGGGCTGTCACTTCTGGCATCAACATTGGCTCTGCCCCAACTGGGCACCGAGTTCAACTGAGACCAATGGAAAAATGCTCAAAAAAGGCGAATATGCTCCTGTTAATTAGAATACCTTAAATGAAAATTGCTTCCTTCTGACTTCCTCAGCACATTAAAAATTTGCCAAAATTCTTGGCATGTAAACTAACATATTCGTGCTCTTTTTAACATGCAACTCACCTCTCACTCTCGCAAGCTCCTCTAACTGTAACTCGCTGACGCCCATTAGTCCGTCGCTCATATCCATTCACTCCCAGTTTTCTTCCAGTATTGTCACTATCTTTCTCTTCCTCGTTCTCATTGTCGTAGGCTGACTCTCAATATCACTGGCTCACACCCACTTCCATTTTCTCCTTCCCGTCATTTCTCTCACTCGCACTGCCTCCTCCACTGTTTTCCTAGCACTGTTCTATCACTGTCGCTTATGTTCAACTGCCTCTGTGTCCCTCTCTTCCTCTCACGCTGCCATTGTCTCCATTGCTATTTGTACACCACATCCACTGTCTACTGTCTTCCAGTATTTATTACTTTTCCGTCTGTTTTCCAATGCCACTGTCTCCTTCTCCGTCAGAATAGAAAGCGCAATTATTTTCGTATGCTAAAATTTTTGGGAAGGTTTTTAAAGGTACTCAGGAAGGTGGTATGAGGCAGCTGGTGCCCATTTTCAGTCAGAGTCTTTTAAACAGAAGCATATTGGCCGTTTTAGTGCTCCGACTGGAGCATCTTTCCGCTGGTTCCTTTCTTTTCCCTGCCTCAAAATGGCATTTCCTCATGTGGGTCACTAATTTGATAATTTACTTACGTGAAATTGAAATAACCCATAACTAATTTTACACAGACCGTATTTTATGTGCACAGAAATTTTGCATGTGCTTCAGTACTTCAGCACTGGGTTCCCAGAACCGTATGATGATAACAGCGACACTTTGCAGCACATTTCTCCATGCTACGTCACTTTATAAATACGTTTTCCCCTCACACAGGATTTTGTGTGTGTATTGCCCGTGTACAAGTACGGTAACTTTAAACCTCTGTAATTCGGAAACAGAACAAAGTTTTGGATCTTATGAACATATCGTAGAGATTTCAGGTATTTGCTGCTCATAGCCATCATAGAAACCGCGGCTTGGTTTCCAAAAAAAATGGTAAATACAGCCTTTTGTGGGATTTCCTAAGAAACCGCCCGTAAAATAAGGCTGCTTGCATAAGCCCCTTGAGGCTCGCCGCAGATTACGTCAAATGCAAAAAGAACCAAACGATTTGCTCCATTTGCCTAAGCAAGAGGAAGTGTGTAATATTCATACTTTGACCCCGTGCTGCAGGATAGTTACAGTAAGACGGTCCTTCTACTGGCCATACAAAAGGTCCCCGACCGAACGACTATCCAAACATTTCACCCCACCTTCCTAACAGAACCCAGTTACCTGCCCCAGAAGTATCCTGTTTTTATGCTCGGCGTTTTGAAACACGCGTACTGATATATCCAGTGAGTGAGAGATCTGGCGAACCTTCTGGCCAGTGCAACAGCCGAGCACCCTTTGTATGGAGGTAGGTGAGGACAGCGCGGGTAACAAGTGGTCTTGTGTTGTCTTGCTGGGCCGGCCGCGGTGGTCTCGCGGTTCTAGGCGCGCAGTCCGGAACCGTGGGACTGCTACGGTCGCAGGTTCGAATCGTGCCTCGGGCATGGATGTGTGTGATGTCCTTAGGTTAGTTAGGTTTAAGTAGTTCTAAGTTCTAGGGGACTGATGACCACAGCAGTTGAGTCCCATAGTGCTCAGAGCCATTTGAACCATTTTTGTTGTCTTGTTGAAAGATAATTTCACACACACATCGAAGACCGGGCACAGCTACCAGCCTTAGCCTGTCGTAAATGTAACGTCTGCTGTTCAGATCACCCCCCCCCCTCCCCCTCCCCGCCAAGCGAATCAGGAGCGATCGTCTAGTGTTTCCAAAGGCATCCCGTAGCATCACTCACAGTATTGGGCCCATTTGATAATGACGAAGGCAATCTATGGAAAGTTCGTTTTGCTCAGTGCCCCCCCCCACCCCCCACCCCACGTGGGCTCGCTGAGAAGACGACGCGCTGCCACTCGCAGCTCCACTGTCGTCGATGAGCTCTCCACTGTCAACGCCCCTCTCTCAACTGCCACAGCAAATATCGCGGTGCTGAGATTACATGTAGCTCCGGACGTGATTGCACTCTCCGTGTTGTAGCGGCTGTGGCTGTCCGCAGATCCTGAATCCGCCGCTCGGTCGATCGCTTGAAGAAAGTCCGTAACGTGCCCCGTGCTGGGAATGATCGACACGATTAGCCCTACATTGGAGCAGCGTGTAGACCAGTAGACAGCGGTGGCTGTTGTGTAAGAGCTGAAGAGCACGTGAACACCCTAATTTTTGACACCATTTTTCTATGAATGCTGTTAAACGTAATGTAGATGCAGTAATCTGAAATATACGACGCTCAATCTACCGTACTGTACTTCATTCCTACTCTTCTAGACTCTGTGAAACTTGACATCAAGGTCGCGAGCACACTTCCTGTTGAGTACGTTTTAAGGAGCTTTTGCACGTGCGCAGTTGGCTTGACGGGCCAAATACGTATGGATTTGATTACAACGTGTACAGTTCACGGCGTGCGCTACTGCCCCTTGCCGCTCAAATACAAAATTACGTCAATGCCACCAGGTGGCAGCACACGGCAGCAGACTTTCATCCTCGTTCGCTTCGCATAAATCCCGCTATACGGTAGCACACTTCTCAGATATAACAATTCACCAGCTATGTAGTAAAAGTAGATCTGAAGTCAATACATGTTATAGTTTACTGAAAGAAAAATCTATTTTCCGATATTATGAATGAGATATAATACATTAAGCTTTGTATTTTATTATACAGTAATCCGTTTGAGGCACAGTGAATCATGAAGTACACCATCATCGATTGTGAGACTGAGAGGATGACAGACTAAAGGCTGAAATTCTAAATGTCTTTTTCCAAAGCTGTTTCACAGAGGAAGACTGCACTGTAGTTCCTTCTCTAGATTGTCGCACAGATCACAAAATGGCAGATATCGAAATAGATGACAGATGGATAGAGAAACAATTAAAATCGCTCAAAAGAGGAAAGGCCGCTGGACCTGATGGGATACCAGTTCGATTTTACACAGACTACGCGAAGAAACTTGCCCCCCTTCTTGCAGCGGTGTACCGTAGGTCTCTAGAAGAGCGTAGCGTTCCAAAGGGTTGGAAAAGGGCACAGGTCATCCCCGTTTTCAAGAAGAGACGTCGAACGGATGTGCAGAACTATAGACCTATATCTCTAACGTCGATCAGCTGTAGAATTTTGGAACACGTATTATGTTCGAGTATAATGACTTTTCTGGAGACCAGAGATCTACTCTGTAGGAATCAGCAACGATTTCGAAAAAGACGATCGTGAGAAACCCAGCTCGCGCTATTCGTCCACGAGACTCAGAGGGTCACAGACACGAATTCCCAGGTAGATGCCGTGTTTCTCGACTTCCGCAAGGCGTTTGATAAAGTTCCCCACAGTCGTTTAATGAACAAAGTAAGAGCATATGGACTATCGGACCAATTGCGTGATTCGATTGAAGAGTTCCTAGATAACAGAACGCAGCATTTCATTCTCAATGGAGAGAAGTATTCCAAAGTAAGAGTGATTTCAGGTGTGCCGCAGGGGAGTGTCGTAGGACAGTTGCTATTCACAATATACATAAATGACCTTGCGGATGACAGCGGAAGTTCACTGAGGCTTTCGCGGATGATGCTGTGGTATATCGAGAGGTTGTAGCAATGGTAAATTGTACTGAAATGCAGGAGGATTTGCAGCGAATTGACGCATGGTGCAGGGAATGGCAATTGAATCTCAATGTAGACAAGTGTAATGTGCTGCGAATGCATAGAAAGAAAGATCCCTTATAATTTAGCTACAATATAGCAGGTCAGCAACTTGAAGCAGTTAATTCCATAAATTGTCTGGGAGTAGGCATTAGGAGCGATTTAAAATGGAATGACCATAAAAAGTTGATCGTCGGTAAAGCAGATGCCAGACTGAGATTCATTGGAAGAATCCTAAGGAAATGCAGTCCGAAAACAAGGGAAGTAGGTTACAGTACATTTGTTCGCCCACTGCTTGAATACTGCTCACCGGTGTGGGATCCATACCAGGTAGGGTTGATAGAATAGATAGAGAAGATCCAACGGAGAGGAGCGTGCTTCGTTACAGGATCATTTAGTAATCGCGAAAGCGTTACGGAGATGATAGATAAACTCCAGTGGAAGACTCTGCAAGAGAGACCCTCAGTACCTCGGTACGGGCTTTTCTTGAAGTTTCCGGAACATACCTTCACCGAGGAGCCAAGCAATATATTGCTCCCTCCTACGTATATCTCGCGAAGAGACCATGAGGATAAAATCAGAGAGATTAGAGCCCACACAGAGGCATACCGACAATCTTTCTTTCCACGAACAATACGAGACTGGAATAGAAGGGAGAACCTATAGGGGAACTCAAGGTACCCTCCGCCACACACCGTCAGGTGGCTTGCGGAGTACGCATTCAGATGTAGATGTAGCATTTATTCATACTTCTGACATCTGTTGATCTTATGGCGGGTCAATTTTATCTGTGTCAGAGGCCCACATTCAATATACGAACATTTACGATAAACCTATCTCACTGGTTCCTTTGATATTCAGTTAAACGTGTGATCGATGGCACTGTGCTTTTCGCCCTTACGGTTCTCAGCGCCTCATTTGTATTCTAGTCAAGTGATCATGTTGGTAGACAGTACTACATGAATTTAATCATTTCCCCAAACGGCGGTTAGTGTTTGGAAGTGGCCGTTTACCCTTCTGGAATCGCTTTCGTAAGTAGTGTCAACATGAACTGTGTTGAATCTCTTTTAAGTGCTAACAGAAAAGAAAATTTGCAGGAAAAGTTATCCACAAAAGAGTTAGGGCCTCCCAGAACAGCTCGAGAAAGTGACGAAATCAAGCAAGCGTGACTGCAAACGCATAAATGAGTGTATAATAAGCGTAAGTTGTTGTGTGGGTGCAACGTAAGAATGTCTGACTTTCAGTCCGCAAGTTAATTCTGTAACTAATTCAAGTGTTAGAAATCTTATACATTTGTCCGAAAAAATAAAAAAGCACGAAAACACCCACTTACAGAAAACAGCGGGACGGAGAATAACGAAAGTTTACACGTTATTTCGTTCTTGCCCTAAACTGTACTTAATTAAGTACAAAATCACAAAATTACTCAAAAACAATTTTTATTTTTCAGACGGGTTATTCATATTATTATTACTATTATTATTATCTTCTTTCCTTTCTCAGACGTTATGTCTGGTTAAAAATGGAAAGTGACGCGGACCTTGATAAAGCATCACTTCCTTTTAACTGTACGCTATATGTTACATTGCACTTAGGAACTTTTGGGTAATTGAACATTTATCAATAATTACAGATTTCTGTAGTTGTATATATACGTTTGGATGTAGCTGTATTGCGTTGATGTACTGGTGGATATTGTGTGGTATGACTCCTGTAGTTGATAGTATAATTGGTGTAATGTCACTTTATCCTGATGCCACATGTCCTCGACTTCCTCAGCCAGCTGGATGTATTTTTCAATTTTTTCTCCTCTTTTCTTCTGTATATTTGTTGCATTGGGTATGGATATTTCGATTAGTTGTGTTAATTTCTTCTTCTTATTGGTGAGTATGATACCAGGTTTGTAATGTGGTGTTGTTTTATCTGTTATAATGGTTCTGTTCCCGTATAATTTGTATTCATCATTCTCCAGTACATTTTGTGGTGCATACTTGTATGTGGGAACGTGTTGTTTTATTAGTTTATGTTTTATGGCAAGTTGTTGATGTATTATTTTTGCTACATTGTCATGTCTTCTGGGGTATTATGTATTTGCTAGTATTGTAAATCCACTTGTGATGTGATCTACTGTTTCTATTTGTTGTTTGCAAAGTCTGCATTTATCTGTTGTGGTATTGGGATCTTTAATACTATGCTTGCTGTAATATCTGGTGTTTATTGTTTGATCCTGTATCGCAATCAAGAATCCTTCCGTCTCACTGTATATATTGCCGTTTCTTAGCCATGTGTTGGGTGCGCCTTGATCGATGTGTGGCTGTGTTAGATGATACGGGTGCTTGCCATGTAGTGTTTTCTTTTTCCAATTTACTTTCTTCGTATCTGTTGATGTTATGTAATCTAAAGGGTTGTAGAAGTGGTTATGAAATTGCAGTGGTGTAGCCGATGTATTTATATGAGTGATTGCTTTGTGTATTTTGCTAGTTTCTGCTCGTTCTATAAAGAATTTTCTTGAATTGTCTAAATAATGTATGTTTTTTATGTCGATGAATCCCCTTCCTCGTTCCTTTCTGCTTAATGTGAATCTTTCTGTTGCTGAATGTATGTGATGTATTCTATATTTGTGGTATTGTGATCGTGTAAGTGTACTGAGTGCTTCTAGGTCTGTGTTACTCCATTTCACTACTCCAAATGAGTAGGTCAATATTGGTATAGCTTAAGTATAGCTTTTGTCTTGTTTCTTGCTGTCAATTCTGTTTTCAGTATTTTTGTTAGTCTTTGCCTATATTTTTCTTTTAGTTCTCCTTTAATATTTGTATTATCTATTCCTATTTTTTGTCTGTATCCTAGATATTTATAGGCATCTGTTTTTTCCATCGCTTCTATGGAGTCACTGTGGTTAACCAATATGTAATCTTCTTGTTTAGCGTGTTTTCCCTTGACTATGCTATTTTTCTTACATTTGTCTGTTCCAAAAGCCATATTTATATCATTGCTGAATACTTCTGTTATCTTTAGTAATTGGTTGAGTTGTTGATTCGTTGCTGCCAGTAGTTTTAGGTCATCCATGTATAGCAAATGTGTGATTTTGTGTGGGTATGTTCCAGTAATATTATATCCATAATTTGTATTATTTAGCATGTTGGATAGTGGGTTCAGAGCAAACAGAACCAGAAAGGACTTAATGAGTCTCCTTGGTATATTCCACGCTTAATCTGTATTGGCTGTGATGTGATATTATTTGAATTTGTTTGGATATTAAGTGTGGTTTTCCAATTTTTCATTACTATGTTTAGGAACTGTATCAATTTAGGATCTACTTTGTATATTTCCAATATTTGTAGTAACCATGAGTGGGGTACACTATCAAAAGCTTTTTGGTAATCAATGTATGCGTAGTGTAGCGACCTTTGTTTAGTTTTAGCTTGATATGTCACCTCTGTATCTATTATCAGTTGCTCTTTACATCCTTGTGATCCTTTGCAGCAGCCTTTTTGTTCTTCATTTATAATTTTGTTTTGTGTTGTATGTGTCATTAATTTCTGTCTAATGACTGAAGTTAATATTTTGTATATTGTTGGTAGGCATGTTATGGGGCGATATTTTGCTGGGTTTGCTGTGTCAGCTTGATCTTTAGGTTTCAGATAAGTTATTCCTTGTGTAAGTGTATCAGGGACTGTGTATGGGTCTGCAATGTAATTGTTAAATAATTTAGTTAGATGTGAATGTGTTGAAGTGTACTTCTTTAGCCAGAAATTTGCTGTTTTATCATTTCCAGGGGCTTTCCAATTGTGCGTAGAATTAATTGCTCGGATGACTTTATGTTGCAAGATTATCACTTCAGGCATTTGTGGTATCATCTTGTACGTGTCTGTTTCTGCTTGTATCCACCGTGCATGTCTATTATGTTGTACTGTGTTTGACCATATGTTGCTCCAAAAGTGTTCCATGTCTGCTATGTTTGGTGGATTGTCTATTTTAATGTGTGTGTTATCTATTGTCTGGTAAAATTTCTTTTGGTTTGTGGTGAATGTTTGGTTTTGTTTCCTTCTATTTTCAGTTTTTTTGTATCTTGTAAGTCGTTTGGCCAACGCTTGTAATTTCTGCTTCTTTTCATCTAATTGCTCTATCGCTTCTTGTTGTGAGATTTTACCTAACCTTTTTCGTTTTTTGTCCGATATTTCATTTCTTTGTGTTAGCTGTCCGATATCTTTTCTCAGTTTTTCTATTCTGATCTGTAGCCTGTGTTGCCATGCTGGTTTTGTGGGTTTCTTCTGTGTGTTGGTTGGTTCTGATCTCCACCTAGTGTGTATATTTAGTGTAGTGAGTGCTCCTACATAAACCAGTAGTTGTAACTCTTCCATAGTTATATTTTCATTTATTTTGTTGTGTATGATTGTGTTGATAGTTGTTATTGTTGTTTCAACGTGTGGGCTGTTTGGTGGTCTATGCAAGAATGGTCTAATGTCTGTATTTGTGTCTTTGTATTCTATATATGACAGCTGAAATTTTTCTTCTATATGTAACATGTGTGTCACTTCGTGTTCTATTTGTGCTTGTTCTGGTGGCTGTCTTAAGATTTTGTTTTCCTCTTATGCGTGTTGTTCTTTGTTTGTTTGCTCTGGGATGTTTGAGTCCGTTACTGTATTTTCTTCTTCTTCTGACTCCACATTATTTTGTTCCAGTATTTGTTGTACTTGTTGTTTGATGCGTTCTAATTCTGACTGGGATATCCTGTTATTTTTTATTATTACACGGATCTGATCAGCTAGTCGTTGTTCTGTTGAAAATTTTAATTCTGGGTATCTGGTAATAAATGTTGTGTATACTTGTGATCTGTATCCAGCTGTGTTGGTTCCTAGGTTTGTTGCTTGGTAATAACAGAACATGAGGTGTCGGTTAACTTCATCTGACCATCTCATCCTCTCTGTCTTTGTTTTCCTTATAGGGTGGTTGCAGGAAGCATATCCTGCAAAACACCTCTATTTGGATTTAAATCATTTTCCAGTTGGCAAGCAGTGTCGTTGTTGTTGTGGTCTTCAGTCCTGAGACTGGTTTGATGCAGCTCTCCATGCTACTCTATCCTGTGCAAGCTTCTTCATCTCCCAGTACCTACTACAACCTACATCCTTCTGAATCTGCTTAGTGTATTGATCTCTTGGTCTCCCTCTACGATTTTTACCCTCCACGCTGCCCTCCAATGCTAAATTTGTGATCCCTTGATGCCTCAAAACATGTCCTACCAACCGATCCCTTCTTCTAGTCAAGTCGTGCCACAAACTTCTCTTCTCCCCAATCCTATTCAATACCTCCTCATTAGTTACGTGATCTACCCACCTTATCTTCAGCATTCTTCTGTAGCACCACATTTCGAAAGCTTCTTTCTCTTCTTGTCCAAACTGGTTATCGTCCATGTTTCACTTCCATACATGGCTACACTCCATACAAATACTTTCAGAAACGACTTCCTGACACTTAAATCTATACTCGATGTTAACAAATTTCTCTTCTTCAAAAACGATTTCCTTGCCATTGCCAGTCTACATTTTATATCCTCTCTACTTCAACCATCATCAGTTATTTTACTCCCTAAATAGCAAAACTCCTTTACTACTTTAAGTGTCTCATTTCCTAATCTAATCCCCTCAGCATCACCCGATTTAATCTGACTACATTCCATTATCCTCGTTTTGCTTTTGTTGGTGTTCATCTTATATCCTCCTTTCAAGACACTGTCCATTCCGTTCAACTGCTCTTCCAAGTCCTTTGCAGTCTCTGACAGAATTACAATGTCATCGGCGAACCTCAAAGTTTTTACTTCTTTTCCATGAATTTTAATACCTACTCCGAATTTTTCTTTTGTTTCCTTTACTGCTTGCTCAATATACAGATTGAATAACATCGGGGAGAGGCTACAACCCTGTCTCACTCCTTTCCCAACCACTGCTTCCCTTTCATGCCCCTCGACTCTTATAACTGCCATCTGGTTTCTGTACAAATTGTAAATAGCCTTTCGCTCCCTGTATTTTACCCCTGCCACCTTCAGAATTTGAAAGAGAGTATTCCAGTTAACGTTGTCAAAAGCTTTCTCTAAGTCTACAAATGCTAGAAACGTAGGTTTGCCTTTTCTTAATCTTTCTTCTAAGATAAGTCGTAAGGTTAGTATTGCCTCACGTGTTCCAACATTTCTACGGAATCCAAACTGATCTTCCCCGAGGTCCACTTCTACCAGTTTTTCCATTCGTCTGTAAACAATTCGCGTTAGTATTTTGCAGCTGTGACTTATTAAACTGATAGTTGGGTAATTTTCACATCTGTCAACACCTGCTTTCTTTGGTATTGGAATTATTATATTCTTCTTGAAGTCTGTGGGTATTTCGCCTGTCTCATACATCTTGCTCACCAGATGGTAGAGTTTTGTCATGACTGGCTCTCCCAAGGCCATCAGTAGTTCTAATGGAATGTTGTCTACTCCCGGGGCCTTGTTTCGACTCAGGTCTTTCAGTGCTCTGTCAAACTCTTCACGCAGTATCTTATCTCCCATTTCATCTTCATCTACATCCTCTTCCATTTCCATAATACTGTCCTCAAGTACATCGCCCTTGTATAAACCCTCTATATACTCCTTCCACCTTTCTACCTTCCCTTCTTTGCTTAGAACTGGGTTGCCATCTGAGGTCTTGATATTCATACAAATGGTTCTCTTCTCTCCAAAGGTCTCTTTAATTTTCCTGTAGGCAGTATCTATCTTACCCCTAGTGAGACAAGCCTCTACATCCTTACATTTGTCCTCTAGCCATCCCTGCTTAGCCATTTTGCACTTCCTGTCGATCTCATTTTTGAGACGTTTGTATTCCCTTTTGCCTGCTTCATTTACTGCATTTTTATATTTTCTCCTTTGATCAATTAAATTCAATATTTCTTCTGTTACCCAAGGATTTCTATTAGCCCTCGTCTTTTTACCTACTTGATCCTCTGCTGCCTTCACTACTTCATCCCTCAGAGCTACCCATTCTTCTTCTACAGTATTTCTTTCCCCCATTCTTGTCAATTGTTCCCTTATGCTCTCCCTGAAACTCTCTACAACCTCTGGTTCTTTCAGTTTATCCAGGTCCCATCTCCTTAAATTCCCACCTTTTTGCAGTTTCTTCAGTTTCAATCTGCAGTTCATAACCAATAGATTGTGGTCAGAATCCACATCTGCCCCTGGAAATGTCTTACAATTGAAAACCTGGTTCCTAAATCTCTGTCTTACCATTATATAATCTATCTGATACCTATTAGTATCTCCAGGATTCTTCCAGGTATAGAACCTTCTTTTATGATTCTTGAACCAAGTGTTAGCTATGATTAAGTTATGCTCTGTGCAAAATTCTACAAGGCGGCTTCCTCTTTCATTTCTTCCCCCCACTCCATATTCACCTACTATGTTTCCTTCTCTCCCTTTTCCTACTGACGAATTCCAGTCACCCATGACTATTAAATTTTCGTCTCCCTTCACTACCTGAATAATTTCTTTTATCTCGTCATACATTTCATCAATTTCTTCATCATCTGCAGAGCTAGTTGGCATATAAACTTGTACTACTGTAGTAGGCATGGGCTTTGTGTCTATCTTGGCCACAATAATGCGTTCACTATGCTGTTTGTAGTAGCTAACCCACACTCCTATTTTTTTATTCATTATTAAACCTACTCCTGCATTACCCCTATTTGATTTTGTATTTATAACCCTGTAATCACCTGACCAAAAGTCTTGTTCCTCCTGCCACCGAACTTCACTAATTCCCACTATATCTAACTTTAACCTATCCATTTCCCTTTTTAAATTTTCTAACCTACCTGCCCGATTAAGGGATCTGACATTCCACGCTCCGATCCGTAGAATACCAGTTTTCTTTCTCCTGATAACGACGTCCTCTTGAGTAGTCCCCGCCCGGAGATCCGAATGGGGGACTATTTTACCTCCGGAATATTTTACCCAAGAGGACGCCATCATCATTTAATCATACAGTAAAGCTGCATGTCCTCGGGGAAAATTACGGCTGTAGTTTCCCCTTGCTTTCAGCCGTTCGCAGTACCAGCACAGCAAGGCCGTTTTGGTTAATGTTACAAGGCCAGATCAGTCAATCATCCAGACTGTTGCCCCTGCAACTACTGAAAAGGCTGCTGCCCCTCTTCAGGAACCACACGTTTGTCTGGCCTCTCAACAGATACCCCTCCGTTGTGGTTGCACCTACGGTACGGCCATCTGTATCGCTAAGGCACAGCAAGCCTCCCCACCAACGGCAAGGTCCATGGTTCATGGGGGAAGTTACCATTATTATTATTATTATTATTATTATTATTATTATTACCGTTTTATTATTATTATTGACAGTGCCTGGAGTTGTGTAAGTACACTGAGAGCCAAAGGAACTCGTCATTCCTAATATCGCGTAGGGCCCCCGCGAGCAAGTGCCACAACACGGCGTGGCATGGACTCAACTAATGTCTGAACTAGTGCTGGAGGGAAGTGACAACATGAATCCCGCTGGGTTGTTCACAAATCCGTAAGAGTACGAGGGGGTGGAGATTTCTTATGAGCAGCACGCTGCAAGACATCCCAGATATGCTCAATATTGTTCATGGCTGCGAAGTCTGGTGGCCAGCGGAAGTGTTTAAACTCAGAAGACTGTTCCTGGAGCCACTCTGTAGCAATTCTGGACGGGTGGGATGTCGAATTGTTCTGGTGGAATTGCCCAAGTCCGTCGGAATGGATGCAGGTTATCAGACAGGATCCTTACGTACGTGTCGCCCGTCAGAGTCGTATCTAGACGTATCAGAGGTCTCATATCACTCCAACTGCACACGCCCGATACCATTACAGAGCCTCCACCACTTGAACAATCCGCTGCTGACATGCAGAGTCCATCGATTCGTGAAGTCGTCTCCATACCCGTACACGTCCATCCGCTCGATACAATCTGAGATTCGTCCGACGAGGCAAGATGTTTCCAATCATCAACTGTCCAATGTCTGTGCTGACGGGCCCAGGCGTAAAACTTTGTGTCGTGGGGTCATCAAGAGTACACGAGTGGGCCTTCACCTCCGAAATCCCATACGGATGATGTTTTGTTGAATGATTCGCACACTGACACTTGTTGATGGCCCAGCAATGAAAGCTGCAGCAGATTGCGGAAAGGTTGCAGTTACGTCACGTTCAACGATTCTCTTCAGTCGTCGTTACTTCCGTTCTGGCAGGCTCTTTATCCGGCCGCGGCGATGTCGGAGATTTGATGTTTTACCGGTTTCCTGATGTTCACGGTACACTAGTGAAATTCTTGTACGGGAAAATCCCCACTTCATCGCTATCTCGAAAATACTATCCCCCATCGCTCGTGCGCCGACTATATAACACCACGTTCAGACTCGCTTAAATCTTGATAACCTGCCATTGTAGCAGCAGTAACCGATCTAACAACTGCGCCAGACACTTGTTGTCTTGTACAGGTGTTGCCGATCGCAGCGCCGTGTTCTGCCTTTTTACATATCTCTGTATTTCAATACGCATGCCTGTGTCAGTTTCTTTGGCGCTTCAGTGTGTATTGACAAACATAAGTGTTACACAGGAGACGTTATTAATTTCACAGTCTCATATTTATCTCAGTCTAAACATCTGCGAACACCCAACACCCAGAATGTATGCTCACGAGCATTGTGTCGAACGAGTCTTGGAAATGGCGCGCGCGGAGAGAGCGGTTGAGCGGTTGTAGCTGGTGGAGAAGAGACACTTGCTTTGCAAACCACTAGCCGATGCCGTTGGACGGTGCGGCTTGAAGCTCTCCTGTGACGAATTTTGTGCCGAGAGCATCAGAGTAGACAGTACGGATTTTGGCGGTTATCTGAGAAATGTGGGTAACATTGTGTCTTCAGCAGCAGTGAATTATAAGGTACTTTATTGTAACGTTAGCTGTGATCTTGTCTGTCTACCCTACCACCTGCAATTTGGAGTTTCCGTATCGCCGCTTTTGGAATATACAGTGGGTCGCAAGAGTGTTCTACGCATTATGGTGAACTGCCGGCATGTTATTTGAATTCAGCTAGTGCAGTCTTCCTTTAAACGATTTGTGATATGGATATGTTATTCGGTGGATTGATTGGGTATGAGAGAGCTGTTTATTTGACAAATAAAGGAAAGCCCCTGCAGCTAGTTCTAGCATACCTGCTGTATGTTTAATTTAGTAAGTTATTAGCTTAAGTTGGTTTTATTAATGAGTCAGTGTGTAAGACATATCAGCTGCGCGCCTCCCAAGGTGCTTCCAGCATGGGCAAAAATGATTATTGTCTGATATTAACATGAGTTTTTTTGCAGATCCCATCTCACGTTAATATGTCTTGCCTTGTTGAGAGACACAGTATTCACGCGAACGACCGTGACAGGACAAATTGTTGGGCGAAACGTAACAATTTGTCCTGTCACGGTGGCCATTTGTAACGCGTCCTCCTATATTATTAAGTTTTGCTATTGTTATTGTTAGAAAAATCTTTATTCAGTCGGTCGTCGAAATTTTGAAATAAAAGTTATTGTGGATGTCGTGTAATAAATATTTCACGTGAAGCGCTGTTGCGACACATGCGAAGATCGATTGTGGAAACTAAGCCACTGAATATTACAAATAACGTTATTAAAGAATATGGCCGACTGACTACATCAAATAAGAAGGCACGTACATTCGCGAATGAGTGGTCAAAAAAAAAAGCGTTAATACTGTGTAGGAAATGAGTCTTAAATATAGTTACGCTTGTACACACTCAAATGTATGCGAACATAAGAACGGGATAGAGGCAAGTACATTTTGAATGCAATCATCCCCCGTGGCCTGGATAAAAAGAACTACAGTTAAATGCATTTATTCATCTTAGAACGTAAATGCGTGGACTTCGAAATTAAATGAAAAGAAAGAATGCAGGTTCTGAATGTCGGGCAAATATATTGAACTTGACGGTAGCGGCGACGAAAGGAAAAAGATGAACAGATCCACGTATTTCTATTGTTGAGCAGCGTCGCCATGAAGGTCGTCGCTTCCATCTAAATTCTCTGCATAAAATTACGATAATAGTAATAATTTTCCAGAATTTCAGGAGCTGGGACCCACGGTATCACAAAAGACGAAATCGCTCTGCTTCAAAATCACTTTCATTATTTAACCCAATTTTATCAGCAAGAAATGCCACAACACCTATTAACACTAGCACAGGATAACAGCGAAAGGTAACTTATTCTAAAACTAATAAACGAAGAACATAATGCTTCTTTTGTTCAGCAAATGCTTTACGCATTAATCTCTGGTAGATGAACTAGTGTCTACATATTCATAAAAACAATTTTATATAATTCCTTTACAGTTTGTTGGGCCACGCCTCGGGCAATGTTTTGAATTTGTTCAAAGGGGTTAATGTTGAGCCCACTTTTGAGGTACAGAGACATGTCAAAATTCAGACTTGTTGTGGGAGATTCTGTAACTGTTAAGATTTAGTAAAATATCATATTAATAAAAGTTTTAAACTTTTCTTAAAAAGACTAAGATAACAATTTTAAGAGAATCACTTTTGTTGCCATTTGGTTACGCTGTCTTTATCGATAGGCTGTTCAAAAAACATGTAGGGTTTAGCAAAGAATTTTAACCCATCTACATTAAGATATTGTGACGTCCCTGAAAATAAATGTGTGTTATAACTGCATCCTTTGTGTGAACTGGGATAGCTCGCCACGCAGTTCCTCGCGGTGGTATTGTTATACCGTTTTGAGGCTGGCATAGTTTTGTGGTTGATTGTTTGGTTGATTTGGGGGAGGGGACCAAACAGCGAGATCATCGGTCCGATCGGATTACGGAAGGATGGAAAGGAAGTCGGCTGCGCGCTTTCAAAGGAACCATCCCAGTTTTCGCTGAAGCGATTTAGGGAATTCACGGAAAACGTAGATCAGAATGGTCGGACTCGTGTTTGATCCGTCTTCCTCCGGAAAGTGAGTACAGTGTGATAACCACTGCGCCACACCGCTCAGTTTAGTTTCGTGATGAAGTAACAGTGTGGACATGTATCTTGCCCATCTCACGGCCCGGCGCTGTACGGTCGTGTACAGTCTGTCCTGGCGGGCGCCATTCGCACTGGGCTACTGAAATCTTGCGTGGCGTTGACTGCGTCCGCCCTCAACCCGTCCATTTCATACTCGAACCACGGCCGTGGGACCCGACCAACGCGAGCGGCACTAACACGGAACCATAAACTGCTCTCTCGATAGGCCTTACTGATATACTCTTCTCTTTCTATTTATTTATTTCCACGACGCGTTTCAAAGGTTTAAAACTCCATCATACTTTGCGATTGTGTCTTCTCTTCTGCTATACGAACCGTGCACACAGCAGGTTCCTGAAGCCATATTTGTTTACTGTAGTGTCGGCAGACTTGCCAACACTACGCACACTAATTGAAAGAGGCGGCCAAGATGCACGCGCTAACTCACGAAGGATGGAGTGAGGTCTGAAACAGGATACGTAATGAATGCTATAAAGAAAAGTACGTAGTTTCTGGACTACTTAACTTTAATCCATCCTTTGTATACATCGTTCTTGATGAGACATCTGGAGATTGTGGCGATACAAGTGAGACTCTTTAGATACAAGCTATCTAAGGCTAATGGCGCCTTGCTAGGTCGTAGCCATGGACTTAGCTGAAGGCTATTCTAACTGTCTCTCGGCAACTGAGAGAAAGGCTTCGTCGGTGTAGTCGCTAGCAAAGTCGTCTACAACTGGGGCGAGTGCTAGTCAGTCTCTCGAGACCTGCCGTGTGGGGGCGCTCGGTCTGCGATCACTGTCAGTGGCGACACGCGGGTCCGACGTATACTAATGGACCGCGGCCGACTTAAAGCTACCACCTAGCAAGTGTGGTGTCTGGCGGTGACACCACATGTACTAATGTGACTGTATACATGTGATGTGTTACGACAGCGAAAGGAACCTGTGGCCACTGGAGGTAGTCTATTTTACTTATTTTATGTTTACCAGTAGCTATCAGTTTAATTTTTTGTCAGAAGAAATCCAAAACCGTGTTCTGAAATAGGGTCTTGTTTCTCCACTATGCAGTGTCACAAGTTCCTCCAAAACAATCGTAACACAACACACACACAAATGTCATACTAACTAATGTAGATCCACCCTATGATGGAGGTTTAAACTTTTGAAACGCGCCGTGGACATAAATAAAACGGTGACTGGTAACAGTAAACTTGTTGTTCCATCTAATGTCAATAACAGTCACGGTAAAGGCTAACCTAAAATGTTCGCATGTAAAGTCTTCTCTTTCTTTTGCTACCTTAACAACGAACATTCAAATGCAATTTCTGATTCAGAAACCCGCAGTGTAATGTTTCCTTGCCGCTACAGATTGCAGATGGCGCTACTCTCACCTGCTTTGAGCAGCGCCGCTCAAGTGCTAATGGTCTGCATACTCAGTCGTGTAGTACACTTCATGTCCGCCCCCGGTAGCTGGGTGTTGCCGGCACGGTAGCTCAGCGTGTTCGATCAGAGGGTTTAGCTACCCTCTGTAATAAAAAACTGAGTGAACGGATCAACGAACAACCTGAACGGGTGTCATCGGACGTCCGCCACGAACAAATTCACCGAACAGTGTAGAACACAATGATGAATCAAGCACACTTCTCCGCTCAGGGACTTGGTGTGTTGTTCTAATCATCATCATTTCATCCCCATCGACGCGCAAGTCGCCGAAGTGGTGTCAAATCGAAAGACTTGCACCCGGCCTACCCGACATTTTTATTTAGTACACTTCATGCCAATTTGACGTTTGTTACATGAAGCCTTCATGCTTTTTTAATTTCAAAGGCCAGCACTGTATTAGGATGGAAACACCCGTGACTACAATAGTCCGTATGAACTGATGCAGGCATACCGCCTTCTGACACAAAATAGCTTCACTTACAGAATTCACTTCCTCTTTGCAAACTTCACGAGCTTCTTGAATATCCTCTTAACTAAAAGTATTCCAATTTTTTTTCTAACAGTTAATGGCTACATTTAAAGGTTATTTAGCACTTTTGCAGACACCAGGCTGTATTTTTAAGAACCGAAGGGTAGAAAGGTTGGTTGGTTGGTTTGGGGGATCAAAGGGACCAGACTGCTACGGTCATCGGTCCCGGGTAGAAAGGGAGGTAGTAGTTGAGAAGGACGTGAGGCATTGGTGTAACCTATCATTGATGTTATTCTGTATGTACACTGAGCAAGTAGCAAAGGAAACCAAGGGGAAATTTATAAACTAAATTCAAGTTCAGGGAAAAGGAATAAAAATTTTTCAGTTTTGTAATAACTTGAAATATTAGTTGAAAAGACGTTATAAGATGAACGTTAACAAAAGTAAAACAAGGGCAATGGAATGTAGCTGAATTAAATCAGGCAGTACTGCTAGAACTACATAAGGAAACGAAACACTAAAAGAAATATACAGGTTTCATTATTTCGGCAACAAAATAACTGACGGTGTCTGAAGTAAAGAAGAAATAATATGCAGACTGGAATGAGGAAGGTAGGAGACGAGGTACTGGCAGAAGTAAAGCTGTGAGGACGTGGCGTGAGTCGTGCTTGGGTAGCTCAGATGGTAGAGCAGTTGCCCGCGAAAGGCAAAGGTCCCGAGTTCGAGTCTCGGTTCGGCACACAGTTTTAATCTGCTAGAAAGTTTAATATGCAGACTGATTATTGTAAGAAAAGCGTGTCTGAAAATGTAGGGACTAAATATAAATTTAAGTTCTAGGGAGCGTCTCTTGTAGTATTTACTTCGAGTGTATCCTTCTGCGGCCAACAGAAGCGCCGCAGTGGTAACACCTGTTCCCGCCACATCAACAAAGTTAAGCGCTGCCGGGCTGCCTTACCTGTAGAACTGGTCTACGTGGCTATCCGGTCTAGCGAGCGCAGTTGGCAAGCGGGGTCCACTCAGCCCTTGTGAGGAGCTACTTGATTGAGAAGTAGCGGATCCGGTCTTGTTCACTGACCTACGGCCGGGAGAACGGTGTCCTGACCACAAGCTCCTCCTTATTTGCGTCCAGTGACGCCTGTGCGCTGAGGACGACACAGGGAGCAACCGGTACCGTTGGGCCTTCGTGGTCTGTTTGGGCACAGTTTAGATTTTTAGTAGCCTTCTGCGGAAGTGAAACGTAGACGATAAACAGTTCAAACAACAAGGTAATAGGAGTTTTTGAAACACGGTGCTACAAAAGAGTGCGGTAGATGGGTAGATTGGATAATTCGTGGTAAGGCACGATTCGAATTCGGGAGAAAATAAATTTATGCCATTATTTGATTGAAATAATGGATCAGTCCACAGGACGCAATTTGAGGCATCGAAAAATAATTACTTTGGTAGTGGAGTTAGTATCAGGAGTGACAACTGTACAGGGAGAGCATGGCTTAACTAAAGTGAGAAGATTCAAATGAATGTAGGCTGTATTAATTATGCAGAGAAGAGGAGACTCGCACATGACGGCAAGCCAGGAGAGCTGCAGCATACCAGTTTTTGGAATGAAGACCGCAGCAAAAACTTGTCAGTGTCCTTATGTGTTGCGATGTTATCATGTTACATTGCACCGTCGTCTATGTTTCTCGAGAAACGTTGCCGGAAAGAAATCGCAAGACCAAAAAATAATTAATGCAGAGTAATGAAATTTCTGATCTACCCATCATGAGTAGATCACATAACTAATGAGGAGGTATTGAATAGAATTGGGGAGAAGAGGAGTTTGTGGCACAACTTGACAAGAAGAAGGGACCGGTTGGTAGGACATGTTCTGAGGCATCAAGGGATCACAAATTTAGCATTGGAGGGAAGCGTGGAGGGTAAAAATCGTCGAGGGACACCAAGAGATGAATATACTAAGCAGATTCAGAAGGATGTAGGTTGCAGTAAGTACTGGGAGATGAAGAAGCTGGCACAGGATAGAGTAGCATGGAGAGCTGCATCAAACCAGTCTCAGGACTGAAGACAACAACAACAACAATGAAATTTCGCGAATACCTTTGTCTAGGTAACATACACTACTCGCCATTAAAATTGCTACACCACGAAGATAACGTGCCACAGACGCGAAATTTAACCGACAGGAAGAAGATGCTGTGATAGGCAAATGATTAGCTTTTCAGAGCGTTCACACAAGTTTGCGCCGGTGGCGACACCTACAACGCGCTGACATGAGGAAAGTTTCCAGCCGATTTCTCATACACAAACAGCAGTTGACTGGCGTTGCCTGGAGAAACGTTGTTATGATGCCTCGTGTAAGGAGGAGAAATGCGTACCATCACGTTTCCGACTTTGATAAAGGTCGGATTGTAGCCTATCGCGATTGCGGTTTATTGTATCACGACATTGCTGCTCGCGTTGGTCGAGATCCAATGACTGTTTGCAGAATATGGAATCGGTGGGTTCAGGAGGGTCATACCGAACGCCGTGCTGGATCCCAACGACATCGTATCACTAGCAGTCGAGATGAGATGACAAGCATCTTATCCGTATGGCTGTAACGGATCGTGCAGCCACGTCTCGATCCCTGAGTCAATAGATGGGGACGTTAGCAAGACAACAACCATCTGCACTAAAAGTTCGACACGTTTGCTGCAGCATGGACTATCAGCTCGGAGACCATGGCTGCGGTTACCCTTGACGCTGCATCACAGACAGGAGTGCCTGCGATGCCTGGGTGCACGAATGGCAAAACGTCATTTTTTCGGATGAATCCAGGTTATGTTTACAGCATCATGATGGTCGCATCCGTGTTTGGCGACATCGCGGTGAACGCACATTGGAAGCGTGTATTCGTCATCGCCATACTGGCGTATCACCCGGCGTGGTGGTATGGGGTGCCATTGGTTACACGTCTCGGTCACCTGTTGTTCGCATTGACGGCACTTTGAACAGTGGACGTTACATTTCAGATGTGTTACGACCCGTGACTCTACCCTTAATTCGATCCCTGCGAAACCCTACATTTCAGCAGGATAATGCACGACCTCATGTTGCAGGTCCTGTACGGGTCTTTCTGGATACAGAAAATGTTCGACTGCTGCCCTGGCCAGCACATTCTCCAGATCTCTCACCAATTCAAAACGTCTGGTCAATGGTGGCCGAGCAACTGGCTCGTCACAACACGCAAGTCACTACTCTTGATGAACTGTTGTATCGTGTTGAAGCTGCATGGGCAGCTGTACGTGTACACGCCGTCCAAGCCCTGTTTGACTCAATGCCCAGGCGTATCAAGGCCGTTATTACGGCCAGAGGTGGTTCTTCGAGGTACTGATTTCTCAGGATCTATGCACCCAAATTGCGTGAAAATGTAATCACATGTCAGTTCTAGTATAATATATTTGTCCAATGAAAACCCGTTTATGCCGGCCGGTGTGGCCGTGCGGTTCTAGGCGCGTCTGTCTAGAACCGCGTGTCCGCTACGGTCGCAGGTTCGAATCCTACCTCGGGCATGGATGTGTGTGATGTCCTTAGGTTACATAGGTTTAAGTAGTTCTAAGTTCTAGGGGACTGATGACCACAGATGTTGAGTCCCATAGTGCTCAGAGCCATTTGCACCATTTTGAATACCCGTTTATCATCTGCATTTCTTCTTGGTGTAGCTATTTTAATGGCCAGAAGTGTACTTCCCTTATCGCGTCCGTGTCAAGTGCCCACAAAGATGGCAGGTGGCGTTCATTCTCGCAGTAGGCAGTAGTCTTATTGCTTTGGCCCATCAGTGCATGTCTACCTCTATCATTACGTGTTTCCTCCATCGATAGCCATTTTTTATGTCGTTTTGTAACAAAACAGCTACAAGTCGGGATCTGCATCGTGAGGTAATCTGTAGAACTTCGATCTCCCAGCCAGTGTTTCCGTGGACTTGAGAGTAGTGTATTGGTGTATTTCAGGCCAACGTTTACACATGAAAGTTTCCTGTTATAACTGGTCCTTGATATCCTGGATACTGCCAATGGTACAGAAATGACGTCCGAGCTGATCTTACATAAGTTCTATTGGAAACAGGTCTAGGGTATCTTGTTGACCGCAGGTGTACCTCAGAATAGCATAGGCGGTTCAAAACGACACATGCCAGGTGTGTATGATCATTATTCTATTGATAAATGGCCCACGATTCTGTTGCATGAGAGGTAACACATAAGAACCTAGGGCGTCCGTTTGGTACTGTAGTGCTGTCAGACTACCCTCAATCACAACCAGCCGCGGCCCGAAGTCGCGCCCGATAGCTCCCCTCAGCGTAACGCCAAGAGCGTGACAGCGCTGTGGCTCTCTAAAACACTGGAGAATGGAACCTCTCCCGAGGTCGCAGCAATAGTCGTCGACGATTGGCTCGGGAGAGGATACTACGGTTTTATGACATCTTTCTCAAACAAATCTGTGCGCGCTACCAGACCAGATGGGCCACCGTCAATAGGTGGAGCCCCTCCACACCCACACTGGCATGATAGCCAACACACAAGGTCTATTGCCATCTCTGCATAAGGGTTAGTTTTCACTAAAGTGAGGTGTCGCAGGATGTGGGTACTGAGATGTTTGCGTTCGGCTGGTTAAGGTAAACCATTAATACGCGCTGATCTGGAGACAGATTGAGTCGAAAGTTGAACGAAGGGTAGCAGTTAGAGGGACAGAGGAGAAAAAAGTGCCAAGGCCAGAGCCAAGGGAAAAAAACCTCTGCGATAGTTGGTTCGGGTTGTAAGAGCAGTAGCGAATTTCTTGCTGCCTGCAACAGGTCATGCAAGGGCAGGGTATGTTAGTAGTGGGTATCGTGCAGGTCGATACCTTTGACGTTGCGAAGTGGTGTTACTCGGCGGCTGCTGCTGGGTGTCGGTGTTGGTTTCTCGGTCAGCGTCGGCGTACCTGTAACAGGTTCATCATCGTTTTGTGTCCGATAGGTCATATATCGGATTCACAGTGTAGGGTAGTGCTGGCGGTTTGTTTGTGTGAGTTACTGTCCGAGTTTTTCGGTTTCCCTCCTGTAGCTTGTTGGTCGGCTTTAATACACTCCTGGAAATGGAAAAAAGAACACATTGACACCGGTGTGTCAGACCCACCATACTTGCTCCGGACACTGCGAGAGGGCTGTACAAGCAATGATCACACGCACGGCACAGCGGACACACCAGGAACCGCGGTGTTGGCCGTCGAATGGCGCTAGCTGCGCAGCATTTGTGCACCGCCGCCGTCAGTGTCAGCCAGTTTGCCGTGGCATACGGAGCTCCATCGCAGTCTTTAACACTGGTAGCATGCCGCGACAGCGTGGACGTGAACCGTATGTGCAGTTGACGGACTTTGATCGAGGGCGTATAGTGGGCATGCGGGAGGCCGGGTGGACGTACCGCCGAATTGCTCAACACGTGGGGCGTGAGGTCTCCACAGTACATCGATGTTGTCGCCGGTGGTCGGCGGAAGGTGCACGTGCCCGTCGACCTGGGACCGGACCGCAGCGACGCACGGATGCACGCCAAGACCGTAGGATCCTACGCAGTGCCGTAGGGGACCGCACCGCCACTTCCCAGCAAATTAGGGACACTGTTGCTCCTGGGGTATCGGCGAGGACCATTCGCAACCGTCTCCATGAAGCTGGGCTACGGTCCCGCACACCGTTAGGCCGTCTTCCGCTCACGCCCCAACATCGTGCAGCCCGCCTCCAGCGGTGTCGCGACAGGCGTGAATGGAGGGACGAATGGAGACGTGTCGTCTTCAGCGATGAGAGTCGCTTCTGCCTTGGTGCCAATGATGGTCGTATGCGTGTTTGGCGTCGTGCAGGTGAGCGCCACAATCAGGACTGCATACGACCGAGGCACACAGGGCCAACACCCGGCATCATGGTGTGGGGAGCGATCTCCTACACTGGCCGTACACCACTGGTGATCGTCGAGGGGACACTGAATAGTCCACGGTACATCCAAACCGTCATCGAACCCATCGTTCTACCATTCCTAGACCGGCAAGGGAACTTGCTGTTCCAACAGGACAATGCACGTCCGCATGTATCCCGTGCCACCCAACGTGCTCTAGAAGGTGTAAGTCAACTACCCTGGCCAGCAAGATCTCCGGATCTGTCCCTCATTGAGCATGTTTGGGACTGGATGAAGCGGTCTGCACGTCCAGCACGAACGCTGGTCCAACTGAGGCGCCAGGTGGAAATGGCATGGCAAGCCGTTCCACAGGACTACATCCAGCATCTCTACGATCGTCTCCATGGGAGAATAGCAGCCTGCATTGCTGCGAAAGGTGGATATACACTGTACTAGTGCCGACATTGTGCATGCTCTGTTGCCTGTGTCTATGTGCCTGTGGTTCTGTCAGTGTGATCATGTGATGTATCTGACCCCACGAATGTGTCAATAAAGTTTCCCCTTCCTGGGACAATGAATTCATGGTGTTCTTATTTCAATTTCCAGGAGTGTAGCAGCTGGCATATCCAGTCAATGTTGTTGATTAAGTATGGGCTTGCCGATGTTGTCGCTTGTGGGTATATGTTAGCTTGCCATAGGTGGTTATGTCCTAGCTAGCAGAATCTCTGACCGCTTATGCTGGGGTGACAGGGTGCAACACCATGCTTATAAGTGGGCTCATACTACCACGTTTACAAAGAACTTTTTGATTCGATTTTGTAATCACTGAAATAACATCACATACGCTCTCAACGTTTAAAATTTCATTTCGTTTCTTCCTCCCCCATTGGGTGCTTCACTTTTTTTGTCAGGATGTGTAAATTAATGGTGGGTAGTTTAAAGTCACAGCTCGTTAATTGGGATTTAATTATTTTACTTGCAATTAATATGGAACGCAATTTCGGGTTGTGAATTATTTTTTATATTAAAATGAAAAATAATGGCAGCAACGTTAAAAGAAACTTGGGCATTTATCATTAAGTAACTGACTTAATTCTGGGAAAGTTAATGCAGTTTCTTCTGAAAGCAGCAACAGCCCACAATTTTGGCTTGGAGAGCAAATCTTTTGGAAAAATTTGATACTGAACACGAATTTAAATATATTTTCTTAAGGAAATTTGTATGAAATTGATCACCGGACATCGTAATATTAAAATGATTGCAGGTTCTATCGCGTTTCATAAACAAAAGATTACAGAGCATGAAATGGCGCACGTAAACTCTAATAACAAAAGAAATGCCTCCTTATTTAAGAAAACACAAAATTAAGAATCTGTAAACGAAGGAGAGGTTTGCAAACGAAATATGGTTAAACTTTAACAGCATATTTTAAAGAAACAACACTACTCAACACAGCAAACATTTGATGCCCAATATTTGAAACAAAAGATCATCTACATGAAACGTGCGATATATATATACATGCGATATATGCACGCACTTGACATTCTGACTACTAGTAGAAGTTCCAGTTGCAAATAATTAAGTAACAGTCCAAGAAAGATCTCCTATGACCATTTCATCAAATCCGCAGATTACTGCGTACTATTAATCAAGCTAACCAAGACAAACAACCACAATGGCAAAATAGTAAAGAACAAGAAGAAAAGAGCAAAAGAGAGATATACCCTTGTTTCACTGTTATTTATACTAATTACACTTTATGACCTTTGTATGATTATCGATATATTATCTAGAGGTGTCTGTTACATTAGTCTGGGTAAATTTCGCATAAAAGTTGGGGAAGTTATAGTTACTTGGCGTTTAAGAAAGCAAGTTGAATCTCTGTAAATAGTCTTACTTATTATACAATTAGTCCCATTCAGTGAGTATGCTCGTCCACAAAAGCCTTTGACCTTTACAAACGTGTACTTGCATTTATTTTCACAACCTTCATACATCGCTAACTAATATTCATCATCATTGAGAAAAGTCCTTGACTGAATCATTGCACG
Source organism: Schistocerca nitens (assembly GCF_023898315.1). Lineage (NCBI taxonomy): Eukaryota > Metazoa > Arthropoda > Insecta > Orthoptera > Acrididae > Schistocerca > Schistocerca nitens. Next base: position 58,820,389 of record NC_064621.1, read on the forward strand.
TAATGGGTGGGGGGGGGGGGGGTGAGTCACGAGGGAAGGTACGTGCTTCTTCATTACTGATTCTGAACAAATAACTTGATGTGGACATATGCTCTATTGCGAATGGTTTCCGAGATAGAACACTTTTAATATACATTTCTATTTACTTCCTGTATTATTTATTGTCCTCGTTTACAACGTACCACAATAGAATAGTGGAAGTTGAGGCGAACATTTTGATACAGGACGCGTGAGGTCTATCAAGGCGGAAAACTACCTCAAACTGGCCTACAAAAACTACCTAAGCTATAGAGCACGCGCGTAGCGCGGGCTTTTCAATGTTCTCGCGATCTCTTCGCGAAAACTGTTACTCCTAGACAAAAGATAAGTACGACCTTTTTTCGTAGCAAATTTCATTTAGTTTAATTGTGTACTGAGACACGTTTTCGATGGTGGATGCGGTTTTCCAGTTATTCAAGAAAAACGTAAAAAAGTGATATTAAACGTGTTCTATTTCGCAAATCATTCGCAATAGTGCATATTTCCATATGAAGTTTTTTTTTCAGAATCACTACTACTAACACTACTCAAAGCATGTACCTTTCCTCCTGACTCACCCTGTCTTTAATCGTTCTAAAATTTTCCTTAGTCGGTTCTGACAGTATTCGGCTTCTTGGAGTCTCGTGGAGATTTCGACTCTGTCTGGCTTACAAATCTGGTCCCATTTGATTGTAATGTGTTACGTTTTAACTTACAAAGAATCGTAGCTGCGTCATAGCGCATAAAAACTGCTGCGCTTTCGTTGTGTATTGTCTGATGAACATCAGTGGCCGCAGGAGAATGGAGACATCCCGGACGACTACAGTCTGATTTAAATTAGTTTGTGTCTAACGTTAAAGATCCTAAGTCGCTACGTTGTCGCGACAGGGGTACCGTTTACAGGCAGCTGTCGCCAAAGCGCTCCTCCCTCTTGAAGTCTACAGAGTCACGTAAATAAACCTGATATTCACGTAAGATATAGATCTCTATTCTGTGCTCAAATACATCAAAGTTTCTTAATTTGCATTAGGGCCAGAGCTACGTAGTCTGTTTCTTTTCTTCTTCTTCTTCTTCCTCATGTTGCTGGGGTGTTACGTTGTTTCCGGATCCCGCATCTCCGTCGCCAAAGGCCGTTCTTTTCTAATCGTCTTCTCTCTATCGCTTCTTGGATACCACTTAGCCAGACTTTCGGTCGTCTTCTTCTTCTTCCAGGAGATCGCCAAGAAAGTACTCTCTTGGGCCATCCGTGTTCTTCGATTCTTTTGACGTGCCATAACCATCCTAGTTGTTTTTCTTCTATTCTATCCGTAATACTATAACGAGTCTGCATCCTTTCTCGTATTTCCTTATTTCTTACGTGGCCAGGTCGGGAAATTCTATATCCTCTTCTCAAGTGGTCCACCTGTAAAACTCCAAGTCTCTTTTTATTTCTTTCTGTGGGTTCCCAGCACACTCCCATAGCTTGTTATTGGTTTGTATAAACGCATTTTTGAGGACCAAAGTGCAGGACTTAGTTTTTGCATTGACGCCCTTCTCTGCCTGATCCGTTGTTGCATATCTCTGTCACATTTTCCTTCACGTGAGCCTGTACGGTACTACCCAGGTACATAAACTCTACCGACTCTGATGTCTGCCAATGTCTAAGTTACTTCCTTCTCTCCGCTACATATATATTCCGTCTTCTCAAAATTAATTTTTAAATCCCACTTTTCATGTTCTTTTAACAGCTTCCTATGCATGAAATATATGTTCTCTTCATCGTTTGCTGCAATGACCTGATCGTCAGCGTAGGAAAGTGTGTACATACGTTGCTTCCCTACTTCAGTCCCCAAGTACATGCACTTTCTACACCACAGATAAGGTGATCCTGCACATACATATTAAAATATATAGGAGGCTGGCAGCATCTTTGTTTGTCCTTTAATTATCCTGAAGGTCTCTCTATAAATTTCTTGCCCCACTTTAATTACACATTCAACCGACATGTAGAGGTTTATGTTACTTCTTACTTCTTTTTTTTTTGGCAACTCCCCTAACCACAGGACCTCGACCAATAGATTGAGTGGCACAGTGTCATAGGTTTTCTCAAGATCTATGACGACCAAATGACTGCTTAGATTCGTTTCCAATCTCTTGTCCATGATATTTTGTCTCAGAGTAAAGATGTTACCTACACATAACTTGCCCCTTCTAAAGCTAAATTATTCTTCCAATTCATTTACAATCTTTCCAATTCTTTACATTAAAACGATCCTCTAGAGCCTGTTAGTTGAACTTGTAATACTTATGCACGACAACTGCGACCTACTTCCTTGATTCCTTCTTTATGTATGGGAGCTGGATACGCGAAGTTCCACTTCGATGTTTTTGTAAACAGATGAAACTTTCCCGCCTAGGAACCAGCTTCAAACTTCCCACGTAACAGCTCGAGAGATCTTGAACTCGATGAAATACTTTACCACAACACCTCATTTGGCAGCGGACCTTTCTAAAGTTGGCTTGAAAACTTCGTAAAGATTCTGAAACGCACATGGTATAGATCTGTGTAGTGTCTTCTCCATGCCCCTCTTTCGACTACTTTCATCAGACATGGTATAGATCTATCTCTGTAGTGTCTTGTCCATGCCCCTCTTTCGACTACTTTCATCAGACATGGTAAGGCACGTGAAAGTAACCGTTACACGAATCTGCTACTGCAGCTGCTCAGTGATATATATCAGGCACAGTGCTTTGTGCGGGGGAAGTGACAAAAAAACATCAGCAGATAGTACCAGCACAGCTCCCATTGATGTATGGTTGGTGGGAGTAGTGCATCCCGCTAGCCTTAACGAAGGAAAATTAAGGAAAAAAATTCATGTAGTCACAAATTTTTGTAAAGTAGTGGCAGGGAGTGTCATAAATAACATACTAGAAATCCGACACGTGCAGTGTGGGTGTGGGGGTTCAGGGAGGGAGAGGGGGAGGGGCGTCTAAAGGTCACTGTTTTATGTTTTTCTAGGATAATTCGAAAACCGTGGCTTCTAACTAAACTTTTTCCCTGTACAAAATTAAAATCCGTTAAATTTCCTACAAAAAAGATCTTATATATTTTTTTCTCTGGGTCTTATAGTATCCATGTCCCAGGAGATAGAAAAATCGCAGTTATTAAAAATAATGTTTTAATAGTCTAAAATTAAAGTTCGTTCTTAAATGAAGTGGTTTAAGAGCAAACATTAAATGTGTTTATCACGTGCAAATGCATCAGAGCCGTATTAAGGTATAAAATGTGTTCTGTAGTTGTAGCAGGTGGAGAGGATGACGTGGAAGGGGTGGAAATTGGATGGGAGGGTAGAGCTGCGAGGAAAGGCAGGTCGCCAGATTGTGGTGGTGCACTTACCTCCTTTGTAGGTCTGCAAACTGAAGAGTGATCAGGTGATTCCCAAGTCTATCTACCCCACTACATCACAAGAAGTAACTACTGGGGGTTTCGTGAAGTTACACAGAAACTCCACAGCACCTTATGAATCACTGCTTACACAGTGCCCAGACATGCCTGGTGGGAGAAATACAGACATGAGTTACTGATACTACTAATGCAAGAGACACACAGGGCAGAATCTATGTATATCTCTGTACACTGTTCCCCAGCATTTCCTGACAAGTTCTCTTATGTGAGTAGACAAAATAACATCACTACGATATGTGTTTATATAGTCAAGTTATTGTTGATTTATTAAATGATAACTTATTTAAAGTTATTAAGTGAACTTTTATGTAAAATATCCTCCTATGATCAATGACTTAAAAGTGTTTAGTTGGTACGTATAATGTTGTCAGTGACCTATGTAGTGTTGGCGGAAAAAGTGTTGGATTGATAAATGTGGCACATTAAAAGTGAGCTTCACCTTTTACAACCAAGTTCACTTTGCCTTGTAATAAGGACTTTGGGTAACTGAGCACGAACTGTAGAGAAGACAGCATACAGAACACTAAAGCGACCTATTCTTGAGTATTGCGCATGTGTTTGGGATCCCCACCGGATCAGATTAAAGGAAGACATTAAAGCAATTTACAGGGGGGCTGCTATGTTTCTGAGTAGTAGGGTCGATCAACTTTTATAGCATTACTTCAGGAACTCAAATAGGAATGCCTGGAGAGGAAGCGACATTCTTTTTGAGGAACATATTGAGAAAATTTAGAGAAATGGCATTCGAAGCTGACTGCAGAAGAATTGGACTGCCAGCAATGTATATGTCACATTAGAATCACAAATAAGGGAAATCAGGGCTCTTACAGCAGCATCTAGACAGGCATTTTTCGCTCGCTCTGTTTGTGAGTGGGCCGGCCGGTGTGGCCGAGCGGTTCTAGGCGCTTCAGTCTGGAACTGCGGTTCTCCTAGCACCGAGCGAGGTGGCGCAGTGGTTAGCACACTGGACTCGCATTCGGGAGGCCGACGGTTCAATCCCGTCCCCGGCCATCCTGATTTAGGTTTTCCGTGATTTCCCTAAATCGCTTCAGGTAAATGCCGGGATGGATCCTTTGAAAGGGCACGGCCGATTTCCTTCCCCATCCTTCCCTAACCCGAGCTTGCGCTCCGTCTCTAATGACCTCGTTGTCGACTGGAAGATAAACAATCTCCTCCTCCTCCTCCTCCTCCTCCTCCTCCTACGGTCGCAGGTTCGAATCCTGCCTCAGGAATGGGTATGTGTGATGTCCTTAGGTTAGTTAGGTTTAAGTAGTTCTAAGTTCTAGGGGACTGATGACCTCAGATGTTAAAACCCATAGTGCTCAGATGTTAAAACCCATAGTGCTCAGAGCCATTTGTTTGTGAGTGGCTCAGGAAAGGAAACGACTAGCAGTGGTGCAACATACCCTCCGCCACACGCCATAAGGTGGTTTGCGGAGTGCGTGTGCATCAGTAGATTCAACTGTGTACAAACACCATGGTTAGCGTTATATATTCGGCTCTAACTGCCAGTCTGAATTTTCATGAATTTTAATTAATTATTAGCCCTAGTCTCTATCCTAAAGAGAAAACTGCACAACAGAATTTTAATTAGTGAACTCCAGAGAGGAATCAAGAATTAGGATCACACTTTGTTAAACGAATTAGGTATTTTTCTCTCACAGGGTACAGGATATTAAAGATTACAGGACATGGGAAAATGTGCTGGCATGTGTTATGTAGAAGTTTATCCCCAAGCTGTCATGCAACATATTTCATAATATAACGTGCACATCCTATTAGTCAATATAATCGTTCCTATAACGCTGCATCGTAACTACAGGCAATATTCTACACTGCCAATGATTGCACAGTAAGTTACTTCTGCTCTTCTTTTCCATTTGTTATAGTGAGGGAGGATTTGTTATTTTTTGCAGCCTTGATGGGCTCTTTCCATCTAGCTCACTAAACATACAAGTTTACTTAAAGGGACCAGGAGAGGTCATAAACATGTTTGAAGCTGAAAGCTGTCCACCTGAACAGGAAGGAAATGTTGTATTCACCATGTCCCACCTGAGCACAGCAGGTGATTTGGGGTGGCCTATCTGCTATAAAACTCTGTTTTATGAGATGCATCAAGAAATGCTTCTGGGAAGATAACATGTGAAGCCAGATGTAGCTGTCAGAACAGTTAAGCGAGGGACCAGCGGTTCCTCTGTAGTTATGCCAAAAAGACTGTTTTTCTGGAATCCTAGTAAAAAGCACCCTGATTAAAAAATAAAGTCCATCCAAACAGGCCATGAAGGCCTACCAGGATTCTGATTGCCTCACAATAATTATGTCTGTAGAAGGCACGCTTTCCCATGTGTGTCTTCAGCTGCCTTCCCAGGCTACTAATACAAAGAGCTCATGCAAGAACTTCCTTCTGAATTTGCCTAGTTTTGTGCATTTGTCATTACATTCACATTCAATCAAAATTACCGATCATCCATGTTTGGGACAGGTGGTAATAGGTACATGTACTGACTGTGAGTTATAATTAAAGTGAGAATAAAGGCTTACAAATTCATGTTCCCTGCATGTTCTTCCTACCTGGCATGGAAAATATGAGCATGGAAAAGATAAGCATTCACGCAGGGAAAGAATACTCTGCCGAACTTGATAACAGAAGACCACTGAAGTTATATGAGAGGCAGACTGACTGACGCCTTTCAACGTTGCTGCTGTCTGCCGTTAACAGCTCATTGTAAAGGCGTGTAACTGAATTAAATTAATTAATGACCAAAAAGTTACTGCACTTCTCTCACCATTTATGGATGCACTGGTAAATTGCACAAATCTCTCTCCATTCAGGAATTACTAGCACTTGTAGAGTGGGCAGAACTGAGTGGAGTCATTTATCACACGTCCAAAGTACATTATGCAAGATTGATGTGAATATATCTGATAGAATAGGACTGATCATGTTGAAGTCTAGAACAGTAATCTACTGTAATGCTTGACTTGTGCAGAGGCATCTGACATTCCATAACACCTACGCAGGGCTGTAACTAGGACTTTTGCCAATGGGGCCAAGCTTAAATTTGCCACCCCATCTTTCACTCCCCCCCCCCCCCATCAACACTTTTGTACATGGAATTAAGGTAATACGTTTCTAAATAACATTAAGATTTCTCTTGCTGAGGGTTTCTTGGAGCAAAAATTTTTATAATCTCAACATATTTATGGAAGCAGCTCATTTGCGCACTCTAAAGATTATACTCAGATCTGAAACCTCTGTTGAACAGTCATGCTCCTCAAATAATTTGTAATTATTTTCAGCCTACTGAAGCTCCTTTCTCTAGAGAAAATAGAAACTGCTATGGTAAGGAATATTTTGAACTCTGTCATAAGGTTGTGATACCCATCTATCAATTTATTTTTAGAAATTAAACTTCATGTGCACCACACAGATAAATTCTTCCTTGTTAAGATCTTCTACAAACATATCTGCCAATACCAGTGCTTTGGAATTTATGTTCTCTGCTTATATTTCTTTAATTTGTACACCACACAACTTCGCACTAACTTTCTCCAATGCCTTAAAGCTGGTACTCAGCTCCATCACCACTTTGTCAATTATTTCTTGTGAAGGCTTCCTGAACAAACCTTCCTGTGAATGTTTGGAACATCATCCTCACAAAGCTCACTGACAATTTTTTTCGTCCCTCAATTCCCATTTCCTAAGGATTCCGTAGATATTTCAATATTTTCTGCTAATACTTTGATGTCAGAACTAGCTTCAAAGATAGAGGAGTCTCTAAAAGCTTTAAGAAAGCTCAAAAGGCCTTGAGTATTTTGAGCAGCTTTATCAGTCATGAGGTCTTTGCTTTGCAGAAACTGCTTGACATGCTCTATTTAAATCTTGCACATCAGAAACGAGATGAAGCAATGAATTTGAGTTTTATCATATTTTTTAAAATATTTTTTGCCTCAGATTATCTTTCTGTAATTGACAAGTAATAAGTTTCAGTTTCTCCCAGAGACTTTATAACTTTATCAAAATGCTTTTAAATAGCTTTGACTGCCTCTATTTTTGCAGACCACCTACTCTTTCTCTGCTGCTTCAGTGTTATGTTTACAAGTAGTAAGTGGGAACACTGAGCACAGTTGGCATGTTGCTATTGTAAACACTTTTTCTCAAATTAATTAAATTAATTATATTATATCATACACATTACACATTATAATATGTATAATGTAATATAAGTAATTTAATTAATTTATAAAAAAGTGTGTGCAATAAAAACATGCCAACTATGCTCAGTGTACCCACTTACTACTATCTTGGTCCAAACCAATTTTGAGTACACTAAAAAATTATGGGATATTCCTAATAATATCATCCTAAAATCTATATAGAAATACCATTACTAAAATTAAATTAAATTTCAGTTAAAGTATGTGATTTTGTGTACACTGGAATCAATATTTAAAAATTCGTTTTGATGCATCAAATTCAGTGTTGGATGGCCATCTCCCACATGATTAGTGTGATATAAAGAGAGATTTTGAAAGAAAATCATATAGGTAGAAAAATCACATCACTATGCTTTCAGCTACCCAGATTCAGCTACTTATTGAAAACAATTAAATTTTTTGAATTTTTATATTTTTAATTATAATTTTGCATTTCTAATTCTACCTACTTTTACACAAATCTAATAAAAAGTTTTTTGTATAAATAGAAGCAAAAATAAAATGAGTGATACAGATAAAATGTGTCCTACAAATAAAAATTTCTATAACAGAACTTCTTGGAAATAAAACAACACCACCAAATAAAAGGTTTGGTTTATGATTACTTAAAATCCAAATAATAATAATCTTATTATAAATATTAGAGATATCATCTACACAAAAGGAGTAAAAAGTTAGAAGAATTTATGCCAATTACTGAAACCTCCTGCAACAACATTACAATCTTTAAAATAACAGATTTTATAGCTTGCAAATGTGGTGAGAAAAACGGAAAATTTCTTGCAAAAAAAGAAGCTTATGGAAATTTTAACAAGTTTTTAAGATCTAGATTTTTCGAAATTTAATTTGGCTGGACATGCAGTTAAAGCAAAAATTCCGTATTTATTAGATTCCAATGCAGAAACGATTAAAGCTGTTGACCAAATTATTAGCAAAGATATAGAAATTATGAAACAAAAATTAAGAGTACTGTTGCTATTCCTTACAAGATAGAATTAATTGATGTTCAGTTAGAAACACTTTTAAGAGAGTTACCAGAAATTTTAGAACATGAGAATGGACACTATTATTTATCGGATTTATGTATATAACAAGATTTTGCAGATATTTTAATAAAGAAGAAAAATGCGAAGACTTAACAAAATATTTTAAGTTTTGTATGCAAGGAGAGCATAACAAGAATGTATTGTAACAGTTAACAACAAAGATACTCTGGGAAGAGATTGCTTAATATGGATGAATTCTAATTACATAGTGAAGCTCCGCAATAAATTTGGTCGTTATCAAGTCCAGGAGTTAACAAATAACATGGTAACAATATTATAAGCTTTTTAAATTGTCGAGACAAATGATTAAAGGAAACATTTGATTCTAAATCAGCTAAAGAAAGTGGACTTACAAAACTGGAATCAACAATTTATAATTATATTAAGCCAGATTTCCAAAAAGAACAAGAATTTGATCCATTACCAGATTGTTTTGGATAAATAACAAATTTCGAGAAACGTCCACTTTATTCTTTTCTGTTACCTAAAATGCAGCTACAATTAACAGATACTCTACAAAATAGTTGTCCTATTTATAGCAATCTCTTGTAACATGTTTATTGAGGCAACAGAAACACAAAAAATAACTTGAACACATTAAAAATTAAAACAGATAATAAAGAAGGAAGAGAAAAATTAGTTAAATATGTTTTATCTCCACTGAATTTTAATTGCTTGCCCATTAATTTCATAGAAATCTTCAAAGAGACAGAGAATGTAATTTCTGTAAAACATGCATTATAAAATCTGGAGATACATATTTTTCTGAATCTAAGAGTATGGTTTCTACAGTACCAAGAGATATAAATATAGAAAAATTGTGATTAATGAAAACAAATAATATTATTCTATTAGTGCCAATAAAACGAATAAATCTATCCCATAAACTACCTCCTCATCCTATTACAAAAATTAAACCATTTAGTATGGTATATTTAGAATCTACTAAAATACAAGAACAATAATTAGGAAACTTAAGCATACAAGAAAGAAAAGTAGAATATCAGGATAAAACACAATCTTTAAAGGAAGAACACTAAAATATTTTGGAGGAAAAACAAAAAATAAGAGAAAAGGAAGAAGAAATAAAAAATATTTTAAGTGATAGTTGATAGAGTTTACAATGAGTGGAATTTATAAAAGTTATACTTTTGTGGTAAATGTTAAAAACAAGTTTAGATATGTCGGCGTTTTGGGAGAAAATGCGGGCAAAAATCTGTATATATTGTTAAAGCTCCCAATAAAACTAAATTTATGGAACTGAAGAAAAATAAAAATGTTCTTAAACATTAAAGATTTATTTGTATTCCATATATCAGTCTTCAACAGGAATTAGAAATTTTTTTATTATCCTACAGAAGAACCATTTTCAGAAAAACAAGATGGTGTTTCTTCTTTTAATAAACACACATATTCTGGAATAATTGATTTAGAAACACAAGCATTTTTCGAAAACAAAGAGAGTTTAGTGTATAAAGAAGAAGATAAATTAACAATCTAAAATATAAAAATGGGAGAAATACTGGGAAATATAAATATAAAATCTGTAAATGACTAGAAGGTATACATGAACGGTTAGATCTAATTATTTCCAATGTAGCCATTGAAAATTGTCAACGATGTGACAGACACATTTTTAAATTCGAAAATATACAGGATTGTTTCTGTTCCAATAATTGGCCGGAAAAAAATTCAGTCAAGTTCCCATACACAAACATTTTCCTTTTTACTGCAAATAAGTGGAAATAGCGCTCAAAATATTGCATTCCTTGATATTTTCACGAAAGTCATAAACAAGATAAGATAAAGTAAAATTTGGGATTACAAACAGATTTCTAAGATACGATTCCCCTCAAATCCACTCCAGTAGTGCAGCTCTGCAAAGTCTTTTTTTGTTCGTTAGGTAAAGAATTTTATTAAAAAACTTGAAAACTGCTCTTATCTTATTGAGGTGGGAAAAAGAAATTGCATATCAAGAAGACTGCGTCAAAATATACCCAGCTGATGTGTTAAGCATGATTTATTGCCAAGCTATGCAGTGACAGAGAACCTTTTGTGAATGTAAACTAATTTGCTTTTTCTATATAATGTTTAAAGCAGGGGTGGCCAAGGTTTTAGCTCACGCGTCATGCCTAGCCACGAATGCCAAAGTGCTCAGCCGCGCTTTTCATTTCCCCCACCTCCACGCCTTGGTGTCTGAGCTCGAGGAAGGGGAAGAGTGAAACACTACGAACGCGCCACATTTAAATGGCAGTGCAGTCGCACTGCGTAATTCTTGGTTTTATGTTTCACATTTCTCTAGAACAAGAGCCACCAAGACAACAAATTTTCAGTATTATTTAATTATTTTTGGCGCGCTGAAGATATAATTTTTATCTGGTGCAAACTGTCGCCATACGGACAGACGCAGACAGCTTCACAGAGTTCCGGACTCAAGTTGTCACGTACTGGTGATTTATTTAGTTTCATAATACAAGAAAATTTCTTTCACACAAACTTGCCGATCGAAATATTGCTCCACTTTTGCAACCTCATTATGGATTGATTGTGGGGTTTGGTCGTTACGTAGGGGGAAACAATGGATGATCCAAGTATGGCCAATGCATAAACGGCATAAAACAGTGGACTCCCTCCGAGAGGGCCGCGCGGGATTAGCCGAGCGGTCTGGGGCGCTGCAGTCATGGACTATGCGGCTGATCCCAGCGGAGGTTCGAGTCCTCCCTCGGGCATGAGTGTGTGTGTTTGTCCTTAGGATAATTTATGTTAAGTAGTGTGTAAGCTTAGGGACTAATGACCTTAGCAGTTAAATCCCATAAGATTTCACACACATTTGAACATTTCGAACGTTTTTTCCCTCCGAGAGGGGCGGAAAGAAGTGCCCCAAACTGCAGTAGACTCCTTGATTATGCAGAGTTTATAACTATGAGCAGTAGCGCTCCACTGTTGGGCAAAGAGAGATTTGACGTAGATCCGCATATCCGCAGCTGTAATCGTGAAAGAAAAGGGGGTAGGTATCCGCATCTCTACCAAACGGTCAACCAGTTCATTCCCAGGGATTCCCACATGACTCGGGACCCAGAGAAATACGACTGAATAGGCGGCACGCTCAAGGGCACAGAGAAGGTCACGGATGGCAGAGACTAAGGGGTGACGAGAGTAGCATAGATTGATAGCCTGGAGGCTGCTCATGGAGTCGAAACAACTTAAAACACTATAGAGAGAGGCCTGAGAAACAAAGAGGAGGGCCCTGTAAATGGCTAGACGCTAGAAGCTCTGCTGTAAATACACTACATGATCCTGGCAACAAATGGTGCTCGAAGCTTGTAGGAAATATGAAAGCGTATCCCACCATATCATTAGTGTTAGAACAATCAGTGTAAAGGACGGTGGCACCCTGGAACTCTGCAAGGATGGCACATACAAGACGCTGGTAAACCATAGGAGCAACCGAGACCTTAGGACCCTGGAAGAGAGCGGTCCTAATCCATGGTCTAGGCACCCTCCAAAGAGGGGGGGGGGGGGGTTACAGGAGGTATGACACAAGGTGCAGTCCAGTGAGTGCAGATGGAGATCCCACCAGATGGTAGTGAGACACATGTCAACCGGCAAGCCCACCCGTGGCTTATCCCTCATTGGTGAAGAACACAGTGTTTACAGAATTGTCAGGAATTGGCGAAAGGTGACTGCATAAGAAACAAGGAGTTGGCTCTGTCGGATGTGTAGAGGGGGAATCGTTGCTTCAGTGAGAGACTATCAACAAGACGTGCGAAAGGCACCAATAGCTAGACACACCCCACAATGATGGACAGGGTCAAGGAGTTTCAAAATGGAAGGAGCTGCTGAGCCATAAAACTGACTACAATAATCGAGTCTGAACAAAACCAGAGCATGGTAAAGATGGAGAAGAATGGAACGGTCTGCACCCCAAGATGTGTGGGCCAGGAGGCACAGAGCGTTAAGCTTCCACATGCATGTGGGGCAGCCATGTCAGCTCATTATCAAAAATAAGGCCCACGAAACGGGACTGTGTAACAAACATCAAGGAGCTGGTTGTCTAAATAAAGTTCTGGATCAGGGTGTACTGTGGGTCGACGACAAAATTGCATAACCCGCGTTTTGGAAGAGGAAAACTGGAAGCCATGGGCGGTGGCCCACGTAGAGGTCCGTCAGATGGCGCCTTGGAGCTGGCACTCAGCAGACACCATCAAGTGGGAGCTGCACCACATGCAAAAATCATCAAAATACAACGCTGGGCTAACCAGACGCCCCACAAGCCCATTTATGGCAATGAGGAAGAGCATGACACTTAGTACAGAATCCTGTGAGATACCATTCTCCTGAATCTGACGGGTGCCGAGTGAAGTTCTAACTCAAACCCGTAAGAGTCAGTAAGATAAAAACTCTCCGTAAAAATCGGAAGTGGACCACGGAAGCCCCAGTCATGGAGGGTAACTAAAATGTGATGGGGCCTAGGCATGTTATACGCCTTATGTAGGTCAAAGGACACTGCGACAAGATTCCAACGGTGAGTAAAAGCCTGGCGGATGGCAGATTCCAATCAGAGTAAATGGTCAGAAGACACATTGATATGGTGACAAAAGGCCCCGCGTTCGAGTACCCAACATAATCTGGAGTTGATCATACTTTTAAGCAGTTTACAAAGCACATTTGTAAGGCTAATGGGGCGGTAGCTGTCGAGGGACGTTGGGATTTTCCTGGGATTAAGCACAGGGATAACTATATTGTCTCGCAATTGTGACAGAAAAGCACCCGTGAGCCGGATGTGATTGAAGACCCTGAGGAGCTGTTGCCTCTGGGGAAGGTCCAAGTGTTGAATCATCTGATTATGAATGGAGTCTGACCCTGTGGCTGTGTCTCATGAAGAGCTAAGAGCTTTCACCAATTCCCATTCAGTGAAAGGAACATTGTAGGGCTCAACATGCTGTGGGATGAAATGGAGGGGGTCTGTTTGTGTTTCTGCTGGAGAAAGGCAGGAGGAGTGTATCATGATGCCATCACAAACTGTGTCGCAAGGTGTTCTGTGAGGACCAATGGATCAGTGCACAGAGCTCCTTGGATGTTCAGGCCCTGGACAGTTGACTGTTGCTTGCAGCACAGAACGCTATGGACCCTCGACCAAACCTGCAATAAAGAGACATATGTCCCCAGGGAGGAAACATAGCGCTTCCAGCATTCCTTTTTATTCCACTTAGTAATGTAATGAGTCTTAGCACGAAGATGCTTAAAAGTGAGGAGGTTGGTCTGGGATGAGTGTTGCTTAAATTGCTGCAGCGCCCGTCGGCGGTTCTGGACAGCGATTGCGACGTCCATGGTCCACCACGGTACCAGCGGATGACGAGGGGGCCCTGTGCATAGGGGGACAGCAGTGCCAGCAGCATGAAGAAGAGCGGCAGAGATGCCTTGCACGACTATATCAATGGAATTCGAGAGGAAGGTGTCAAAGCGGACAGCAGACATGTATAAAGGTCAATTGGCCCTGCAGAATGCCCAACGTGAGGATCTGTCTGCCTGGCGGCAGCAGGGGAACGATAGTGTGACTGGGAAGTGCTCTCTGTCACAAAAGTCATCATGGGATGCCCAATGTACGGAAGCCACGAGGGCAGGGAAGGAGATCGCGAGATCGATAGCAGAGAAGGTGCCATGAGCGGCACTGAAGTGGGTAGGGGAACCATCATTGAGGAGACACAAATCGAAGTCCATGATAAGTTGGTCGATTAGGATACCCCGAGCCGTTGATGAAACACTCCCCCACAGTGGATGGTGGGCACTGAAATCCCAAGGAGGAGAAACAGGGGCGGGAGTTGCTGAAAGTGCATTATAAGCAAGTGGCCTAACTGGAGGGAGGTAGACATTGCAAATGGTGATTGCCGAAGTCGTTTGCACTCTAACTGCTATCACTTCCAAGGTGGTATGTAGGGGGATCCAGTCACTAAGGACATCGGAGCGAACCAAAGTGCAGGCCCCACCAGATGCGGACAGAACGCCCGATAACCACGTAAAGAGGGAGAGTGGTCGTCATGGAAATGCGTTGGAGAACAAGACAGAACGCAGAGTAAGAGGAGACAAGACGTTGCATTTCCGGTAGGTGACGATAGTAGACGTTGCAGTTCCACTGGATGATCGTGCGGCGCGAGTCCAAGGTAGGCATGAAGGAGCCGAGGAGCAGGTCAGGTCACTTGGTCAGTAGTAGTCACCGACAAGGATGGGGTGACAGCCTTCAGTAAGATGTCAGACTCAGGTTGTGAGAGGGGAGTTGGAACCTCCAGGGGCACTCTTGGGATTTATGTTTCTTCTTCTCTTTCTGAGGTGGCGGAGGACAGGTACAGGGGAGTACAGGCGTCTGCAAGATCGGGAACCGAAAGAGAGTGGGCGATGTTGGGGCCCACAGGTGGTGCACCGAGTGGCCGAGTGGTGATAACAGTCTTCTGGCCTCAGAGCCACTAGGGAGAGGGTTCCCGAGATGGAACCCGATCACTGGCAGCTGCCATAGAAGGGGGGCACTTCTTCGGCCGTGCTGGGGGGGGGGGGGGCGACTCCCTGATGGGAGGTCGCAGGAATGGCAGGGGAGGTGGAGGGTAGAGTGGGGTGGGGCTAGGGTAAGGGCGAGGGAATAGGAGGAGGAGGAGGAAAGGAAGTAACACAGGCAAATATTGAAGATAGTGACACCGGATGGAGTCTCTCATACTTTTGGCGAGTCTCAGTGTAAGACAGGCGATCCAGGGACTTATATTGTTGTATCTTCTTTTCTCTCTTGTAAGCCAGGCAATCTGGTGAGTGAGGGGAGTAGCAGTCACCACAATTAACACACACAGGAGGCGGAACACAAGGGGTTCCCTCATGGACAGTTACCACACAAATGGTCTGCTGTAAAGCAGGAAGACATATGCCCAAAACGCAAGCACCGAAAGGACTGCATAGGTGGAAGGATGTACAGCTTCACATCACATCTGTAGCACATAACCTTGACCTTCTCTGGGAAGGTATCCCCTCTTGAAAGCCAGGATGAAGGCGCCACTATCGGTGAGGTTGTCTTTGCAACCCTTCTGCACACATTGAACAAAATGAACGCCACACTGCTCCAGGTTATCCCGGAGTTTCTCATCAGTTTTCAGGGTGAAGTCCCTATGAAAAATGACTCCCTGGACCATATTAAGAGATTGGTGAGGTGTGATAGACACTGGGACATTGCCAAGACGATCACAGGCACGAAGAGCTGCAGGTTGGGTGGCAGAAGAAGCTTTGATCAACAGGGAGCCCGACCACATCTTACTAATAGACTCCACTTCACCAACCTTGTCCTCGATAGTTTCCACAAAAAAAAAAACAATGGCTTTGTGGTGGTGAATATGTCCCCATCCATCCTAGTACAGATCCTCATCTGGGGAAAAGGTTTCAGCTGAAGACGGCGAGCCTGGCCCTCCTCCCATGGGGTAGCCCGAGAAGGGAAGGCTGCTGGGTCATACGAGACAGCATTTAAGGATCCTTCACCATTCGAAGAGATGGCCATGTGAGAACAGCCAGATTTTTGTAGCCTGATACGCCTCATGCGCCAAGCATCCGCCCTGATACCATCCAGTCCGACCAGGGGCTCTCCACATGGGCGCCACCCAGCCACAGCAAGGGCTTCCAGGCACGGCGGCCATTTCGGGGAGTTCCGATACTCCAAGAAGACAAGCAACCAATCCTTTGCATCCACAGGGAGGGAAGAGCTCAGGTATCAGTAGTGTGATCCCTGTGTTGTCAGGGGGCTCAGCCATATGAGTACATAACACCCTCACCACATGGACTGGCTACACATGCTGGTGACCTAGCAGGGTGAAAGGGGGCAACCATGGGGGATGGAAGGGAGAGGAATCCACATTGTAGATGCTAGAGAGGGAGTTCTTACACATATGGCTCACACTAAAAACAGGAAATTTTGAAGTGGAGGTCAAACCTCAAGTGGGGACCAAAACGCCAAAATGGCGAAAGAGCCGGCAAAAGGAACAAAATTGCAACCAATACAGGACACCAGGGGAATAGTCAGGTCGACATAAAAGCAGAACACCGAGAGATGGGAAGGAGGTGGCAACGGGGAAGGAGCGGGGTAGGGAGGGAAGGGGCAGGAAGAAGGAAATGCAGCTAGGGAATGAAGAATGAGCGGCAGAAGATCGGGGCCCCATGTGCGCCGCGCACCGTGAGCCTCCTGGGGGCCTCATTATGGAGACTCAGGTAGAGTTCTACCTGAGGAAATCAATGTAGACGTCCTGGAAATTTTAAAGTAAAAAGTGTTGTCGTTAAAACTTGAAATTACCTTGTAGGTCAATCAATTACTTCTGCACATTCACCAGGACGCTTTCAGCGCAAACGACAAACGGTCTTGAAATCGCAACTGCTCTGATTATCTCGGCACGCCGCAAGGCTGATCCACATTCCCACTGATCGCCGCCTCCTAGATTTGGCCCTCACCCGGGTGACCTACTGCTGTTGCACATGGGGACAACTTAGCCTATGGACCTCTTCAGATATTGTGAGAGCTGAGCTGAGGTTATGTATACAATACTCCCAATGCTGAGCAAAGTATTCCTGCCAGTGACTGCAGACAGTGAAATTGACATTTTCGAAGACAAATTGACATCATGTTAGACTTGGGAGAGTCTCTTCAGTGTGACAACAGTCGACAGCTCCAACTGTTGAGTTTTTTTTACATAATTGCTCACTTCATAACTGCAAGTAAGTACTTACTTAATCAAATGCAAAGACCTCCACCATATAAACACGAGATTGATGACGTTTCTTTTGTCTACTCAATTAAGGAAATTGGACAGGAAATGATGGGGAAGTACAGTCCACCTGTAAACCGAAAAGCAAGAAACGCTTGTGGCGGAGGAAGTTAACTTTTCCGGCAGAACGCTACAGCTGACATACACGATCAGTGTGAAACATTATTCGAAAATTGAAGGGGATCACTGCTGTCAGCTGCAGCGGGACACTATGCGGAATCAGCGGCAGTGAGTGAAAATGTGTACTGGACCATGATTCGAGCCCAGGATCTCCTACTTACAAGGTAGGATCATTAATCACTATGCCATCTGCGACACAGTGTTATCACAACTGCTCGGACTATCTCGGCACGCCTCACAGTCGATCCACATTCCCACCAAGTGCCACTTATCCACAGTCCCTGTCCGTTGTACTCCCGTTCGCTACTCTGACGTGATATTCCCACAGGAAGACAGTCGTATTTGCGCACCCTCACCGAATAAGGTGGATCCATTGACTAGCTAGGTGTATCAATTATGTGAATGTACAGAATCCACTGCTGTGAAACATTATATGTAAACAGTAGGGATCACTGCTGTCAACTGTAGTGGGACACTATGAGGAATCAGTGGCGATGAGTGAAAATAGTACCGGACCTAGATTCGAGTCTGGGATTTCCTGCTTAGTAGGCAGGAGTGTTAACCAATGTGCCATCTGGGACACAGTTTTATCACAACTATATGGACCATCTCGGCGTGCCTCACATCCGATCCACATTCCCAACGAGTGCCACCTATCCACAGTCCCTGTCCAATGTATTCCCATTCGCTACTCTGATGTGAGATTCCCACAGAAGGTGAGATGTGTTTGTGCATCCACACTGAAGAAGGTGCATCCATTACCCATCAATTATATGAATGCATGGGGTCTGTTCTTTCAGACATGTCCAAAAGAACAGACACTATTCATTGGTAAATAGGGTGAGTCACTAACTATTTCCACTGATAATAACTCCAAAAGTATGATAGGAGCTGAAAAGTTTGATGGACAAAAGTTGCATGGGACAACAGGGGCCATAATATGACGCTGGTTTTTGTTGTTAGGTGGGGTCACGTCAGAGATATGAAGGTCAACATTGTTGTTTTAATGGGATGCTATAGTTTTGTACTTATTTTCTGATAGCGGCTATTGAGACGAATCCAGTGATGTGTAACAGTAACGTCTTTGATGGTCAATGAAGGTCAAAAAAATGGCAGAACGTCCATTTACAGAAGATGTTCAAAGTGATGACCATTGGTGTCAATGCAGTGCTGCAAGCTTCTTATCACATCGGCACTTATCGAAGCACATGCTCTGACAATTCTCTCTCGCATATCCCCAGCTGTAGTTGGAACGTCTTTATAAGCAATGTCTTTTACGAATCCCCACAAGAAAAAATCCAGAGGCGTCAAGTGTGGGGACCGAGCCGCCCACGACACATCTCCTCTGCGTCCAATCCAACGATTTGGGAATTGTCTCTGCAACTCACTTCTAGCCATCAGCGAAAAATGTGCCGGACACCCATCATGTTGCTACAACATTCTGTTCCTTGTTCCTAAAGCTATTTCTTCCAATAACAGACCTAATGTTTCTTGCAGGAATGTCGTTTACTTTCTACCATTAAGATTTACTTTGCTGAAATAGGGGCCTATAATACTGACCTCCAGAATCCCACACCATACATTCACCGACCACGGTTTTTGGTGTGCAACTTGCTATGGCCAACATGGATTTTCAGTTGCCGAATAATGCATGTTATGCAAATCACGTTTCTATGGTTCGTGAATATAGCCTCAGCAGTAAATAAAATCAATTAATAAATGTGTCATCCCTCTGAATCTGAAGTTGAGACCATCGGCAAAACTTAATGCGACGCATACATTCCGTACCAGATAATTCTTGGTGGAGACCGATATGGTAAGAATGATGTTTATGGCGATGCCGAACACGAACAACACTACTCTGGCTCATGCCAGATTCCCTTGCGATTTGACGTGAACTAACACATGGATCTCGATCCCCAGAGGCAGGAGTACCAATTTCCGTTTCCTCTTCAGTAACTTTCATTTGCCGGATATGTATCCGATGTGTTAAATATCCAGTTGTTCTCATTTTACCATACACATATTTAAATGTAAGACGTGTAGGGTGAGTATATTGAGGATATCTTTCAGCGTGTAAGTCTCTAACTCTCACTGAATTTCGTTGCCATTCTCCGTAAATGAGAAGCATATCGAATTGTTCTTCGAAGGAATAAATCATTCTTATTCGCTTGATTCAACGATATTAGTCTTATCGTTCCTGTTAGTGCTGTATAGCGAAACCGTCGAGTGGTGTTTACATGTCAATGGCACGTTACATGGATACGCCGTATTCCGCGATTATTTACTATTTGCACGATATACGAGAGAGAATTGTCAGAGCATGTGCTTTGAAAAGTGGCGAAGTGATAAGGAATACCACTCAATCCCTGAAAATGATTGCAACACCTCATTGATTCCAATGGTCATCACTTCGAACACCTTCTGTAAATGGACGTTCTCCCATCTTTTTGACCTTCATTGACCATCAAAGACCTTACTGTTACACATCACTGGATTCGTCTCGATAGCCACTATCAGAAAATAAGTACCAAACTGTAGCATCCCATTTAAAAAAACAAAGTTAACCTTCATATCTCTGAAGCGACCCCACCTAGCAACAAAAAACCAACGTCATATTATGGTCCCTGTTGTCACAGGCAACTTTTGTCCCACAAACTTTTCAGCTCCTATCATACTTTCGGAGTTATTCTAGGTGGCAATAGTTAGTGACTCAACCCTGTGTATGACTATGAATTGATTTCCTCTCTAGCGCCGGAAAATAATGTACAGAGGTTTTCATGGATTCTACCCATATGAGTTTTTTTACCGTAGTATTATTAGTAACTCATATCTGTGTCTCATTTAGTGTTAACATACTTTGTGGAAGATAACACCCCCGCCCCCCACTCGGTCACACCTGTGCGCTGTGTTGCCAGTGCTTTAAACAGTGTACAGTGTGACAGGGAGGATCAGTATTACAATGTGAAACACCATATAGTAGCTTCTTTTGATATAGTAAGGTAGATAGAGTGGGGGATCACTTGCTTGCTCTTCAATTACAGACCTGTAAGTGCATCGCCCCAATATGGTGAATTACCTTCCCTCGCAATTCTACCCTCCCTTCCAACTCTGACCCTTCGTCTCTCTGTTACACCCCCAGAACACAATTTATTTCTTGATACGGCTCTACCGCACTTACATGTAGTACACATGTCTAATACTTGTTTTTAACCCTCTTCATTTAAGAAAAAATTTTATTTCGTACCATTACAACACTATTTTTAATAGTCTGTGATTTTTCCATCCCCTGCAATGCGGATGCTATTAGACCCAGAGAAAAAATGAATAGGTTCTTTTTGTAGAAAATGTAATGTAGTTTAATTTTGAACTAGCAACCATAATCGCGAGTTATTCAATAAAACAACTAAAGAGACCTTTAAACATCAGCCCACACCGACCCCCCGCTCACACCCCAAAAGTATGGATTATTAGTATATTGTTTGTGGCACTCTATCCCGCCATTGTACAAAAATTTGCAACTGCACAAATTTTTCCCCTATTCGAAACTTTTTAGTCTTTGTATGCTGGGTTCAATTGCCAATTCATTTATATCCGAATATACACAAACGTACTGTTATTGCTGAGAAACAGAGCTACAGTCACAGACCTACTGTATGTGTAGTCCAGTAAGAAAACAGTCTGTGTTCAAGAGCAATGTACCAGATGTTGGGATTCGCCTGTTAACGGAGTGTAGTCTGATGTATTAGTAACTTTTCAAGCTTGAAATATCTCGAAAAATCATCTCCTGGATTTATAAGCTGCCCCTTTTCTGCCTGGACTTCGACATCAAATTTTGATACTGCGGATTATTGCAATCATCAGAATTGACCATATGAAGAGAGAAGTTTATTGCATCTTTTACCTCAGAATACGTTTCATTAAAGACACAAGTTTCCATACACAAGCCCTCTTCTCTCTGATGATGCAGTTTTTTCTCTGAGTTCAGGTGTCAATGTCGTCTATAAATCGACCAGTTCTCTTCATTTCCCAACATTAACTTTCATAGATAATGTTCTCCAATACCTTCCTCTTCCAAATTCCTTACCCATTCATTGTACGCTTATCTCTTCTACTGATTGTGGCAAACACTTTTTTTGTGCTGCCCATCTAGTTTCTGTGATAACTTGCCATCGTCAGTGCCGTTTCTCTAAATTCTATAAACGTAAAATGTAGAATTTCACTTAATGGAACAAGCCAATTTTTAAACAGTATGTTGAATTGGTTTTTGCTGTCCATAGCTTGTGATTTAGTGCTTACTGTCACTGCTTCTTGAGTGCAGAGTACTGTGTTCGTTTCCCGACCAGATGAGAAATTTGCTAGGGGACTGAATGTTTATGTTGTCCTAATCATTACATTTGATGCTCATCACAAAGACGCCAAGGTCGTCGAAGCAGCGTCAAACAGAAAGACTTGCAAAAAGCAGCCAAACAACCACAGATGAAGTCTCCCATCCCATAATGCCATACAGTCATTTCATTTTTAGTATTTGCTTATATTTAATACAATAACTTTTAGATTTTATATATCTCACATGTCACTACTTTTGTAATGTATTGTTCGACTACTTTTAAAACATTTTTGTGCATACAAAGTGGAATCGAACGCAGGCCATGCGCATTGGGACTAAACATGGTATCGTCAACAATTACCACTGAGAGAAAAAGAGAGAGAGAGAAAGAGGGGCAGGAATTAATTTAACATTTTAAATACGAGATTTCATTAGTTTCATGACTTTATATAAAGGGAATTTTATGGAATTTTTTTTTACCGATCATGTGATAAATGCTCACTTCTTGGGCCACATTGATACTTGTGTTCAGCTATATGGGCCTGCAAGCTGCAGGTTGGATACCCCTGCTTCAGCGTATTAAACATGCTCGAAAAACTTCAAAGTCGATTTTTCTCGAGAATTTCGGAGAGCTGCATTGAACTACCTTGCTGAATTGATAATTGAATACTAGACTTTACGTACCTCAAATATGAAAAAATAAAAAAATCCGATTGCAATGTGATCTCCTTGTAAATGCTCAAAAACAACGAAAATTATTTTTCTCATTAAGTAAATCCAACTCCTTCACTTTTAAAACAATTTTCATTAAAAATCGTTTACCTATATGTCTTCTGATTTATGCACTGTGTAGGGATTTCATTTGTCCAGGCAGTGTAGAACGTAAACAGCTTCTTGCTTTCAGGTAATTCGCATGTCTTGTGGGAGGACACTAGTAGCGAACTATCTATCATTCCCTCGTGCAACCTTTGCAATGTATCAGGAAAAGAAAGCAAACAACATGAAAATTAAGAAGACACAAAAGCACAAAATAAATTACTGTAATAGAAGTGTGCTCAGCGAGAATCGGTTAACTTCCATTGTAAGCAGACAGCGCCACAGTCTCCTGCTTACGCTCATGCACAGTCTACAGCATATTCAAGAAGCCAGAAGTTCATTTGCAGACGGGATGGGTATGCTGCTTCCATCCTGAAGGGGGGCGGGGGTGAATAGGAGACTGATGACCTTCGCAGTTTGGCCTCAACTACTCGATCAGTTCAGCACAGTAATCCCCACTTCAGCACACTCGATCAATAATTGACACCCCTGAACCACTCACGACTTGGTTGGTGGATCACTTACACATAAACAAGGGACATGTACTCACAGATGAGTAGTCGATTTTGAGCAGAAAATGGCTCGTGTAGAATGAACTTAAGGATATTTACTTTCTGGATGACCATTGTACGTTTCTTAAGCGGTAAAGGCATCATATTTCAATTAGGAGGGGGTTGTACACTATTAAGGTAACTCCTGTGAATGTTTGGAAAAATGATAATTTTCATAAGGTTTACATGGCTCTAACAGAAACGTTGACTGCTACTAGGATGAAAAGTGTAAGAAAATATAAATGTTTCTTGCTGAACATATTGATATACAATTAATTACATTAGTTCTCATGTTGAGTTTTTGCAGTTTTTTTTGTGAAGATCAGTGAATTGTTTTTCGTTATGGTGGTCCATACCTAGAATGTATGCATTGTCTAACTATCTTGCTTAAATCTTTGAAACTTTAACTACACATTAAGAACACATCTCTTTGAGAAGTAGGCTACAATCATGTCATTTTAGCCACAAGTTTTTATTCTGGAAATGTTTACACCTGATAATCAAAATTAAGGTTACTTTTTTGTAGTTAATTAGTATGTATTTTTCTTTTTCTTAATATTTTTTCTTCCTGTTAGTGTCTGTAGTCTACTTTCCCACAAATAGTACATTGAAACAACCCCCAAAAATTTCGGACCTCTAGCTCAAATACATTTTTTGTGTGTAAAACAAAAATGTCAGAAAAGCCAGTTCTCAGGAAATTCAATTGAAGGTTATGTTTGATCTGTGACTCATCTCTGTTGTTCCTAACACACTCCAGTTGCATAATCTTCTAGGTTTACGTGTTTCTCATCTTCTCTCTTCCTTTTCTTGCTTCTTTAGTTATACCAAGAACTGAATTTCAGCATCTGCCACTCTCTTGGGATCAGTTGCCAACGGTGATTGTCTCATATTAAACCCAGAATATATTCCTAGCAACACTAGAACTTCACACCTTCTAAATGCCCCACATTAAAGCAAATTACATGCTAATAACTTTCGAGAATGACAAAATAGCAACAGCTCTGACTACAGAAAAGATTATAGTCGAAACAACGCTCGAAAACCAAAGAAATACAAGGGAAACATAGAGCACCATAAAGTGTATCTGTTATGCTCGGTTTACACGAGCAAGTTATTGCAGCAATTTACTTGCGCGGAGGAACTTGCCGCGCGATTTTCGAGTGTAAACATATCGCCAAGTCGACTTGTGACCGTAGTAATTTATTGCGGAAGTGACTTGCTGCACGTTTTCCGCTACCAGTGTGAACACCACGCAAGAAGTATCTGCAAGTAACTTGCAGCTTTTAGGATGTATTTCTATTTCCTGCAAGTAGGAAGCGCAAGTTATAAGAAGTATGTCGTCTGCATAACACTCATATTTAACATTTTACTTAATGTGGTGACTTAATTTTATGCAAACATCATACGTATTATATGCAAACAAATTTCAGAAACGGAGGAGAAACTGGAATGGATGAAGCAGGATGCAGAACATTTTATTGAAGCTGTGGAGAGCTACGCCGAAATACGGAACGTGCATAACCGGGACTTTAAGAATAGAGTGAAGAAGATGAGCACATTAAATGAAATCTCGTCGATATTCGACACATCTGTGAAAGAAGTACAGAGAAAGTAGCATAACTTGAAGACACAACCCCTTTCCCACCTGTATCCACTCGCTTGTTGTTTTAGGGGTCTAGAAAAAGATGATGTGTAATTATTACGTGTCCTATTTAATTAGCTTGTCACTTTCCATTTTATGAGCATTAGAAAAAACATTTTTATGAGCATATCATTCTGCAAAATGCAGTTTATTTAAATAAAAATTTAATTTCATTGTTGTGTTTTCACATACCTTCAAATAATTTTCCCTTTTCAAGAAGTCAAAAAAAAGTGGCTCTACATATCGTGCTGACGCGAATATGAAACAAGTACATTAGGGACTTGTATGAGTCTCCTACAAAGAAAAGATTTCAAAATTCAAACTTTTTTCGGTTGTATGTTTCACATAAATACATGAAATGCCTATTTTATTCGTAGCTCACCTGTAGCTATAAATCGTAGAATGACTAATAAACGTTCCTTTGCTGAAATAGCAGTACAGAAGTTTGTGTCTCGTTTTGAGATGATGGGCGCTATTAACGTCAACTAATACTCCAGATCATTTGAGGATATTCTGCAAAAGTTTTCAAAAGTATCCATGCTCTCGACACTAAGTTCTTGCAAAAGGTTATTATAGGCACCATTATGCAATCTTCTTATTATCCGGTCTCTAACCCAAATACTTCTCTTTTCCTATTTCACGTTTTTCATTACAATTACAAGAGCTGCAGCATATATCACCCGCCTACCTGTCATTTAATACTTCGGCTGACACTCGTAGTGGTACTGAAAGCATATGTAAACAGTATCAGCAAGTTGTTGACGCAAGTTTCTTGCCAAAGAACTTGCGGAAGAATCTTGCTTAATTCTTGCGCTGCTGTGTAAACACAGTTGCAAGCGGCTCGCTGTAACTTGCAGCAATAACTTCTGCAAGCGACTTGCTAGGGTAAACCCAGCTTAAGAAGCCAGTGAGTTCGACAGACAGTTGTATAGTGTATGTTGGTCTTATGTCAAAGCGGTAGGTGGATCAAAACAAAATGTCCAGACACTCTGACCAAAATGGTACTGAATCGGAGGATGACAGACTACAGGCCGAAATACTAAATGTCTTTTTCCAAAGCTGTTTCACAGAGGAAGACTGCACTGTAGTTCCTTTTCTAGATTGTCACAGAGATGACAAAATGGTAGATATCGAAACAGACGACAGAGGGATAGAGAAACAATTAAAATCGCTCAAAAGAGGAAAGGCCGCTGGACCTGATGGGATATCAGTTCGATTTTACACAGAGTACGCGAAGGAACTTGCCCCCCTTCTTGCAGCGGTGTACCGTAGGTCTCTAGAAGAACGTAGCGTTCCAAAGGATTGGAAAAGGGCACAGGTCATCCCCGTTTTCAAAAAGGGCCCGTCGAACAGGTGTAGAACTATAGACTTATATCTCTAACGTCGATCAGTTGTAGAATTTTGGAACACGTATTATGTTAGAGTATAATGACTTTTCTGGAGACTAGAAATCTACTCTGTAGGAATCAGCATGGGTTTCGAAAAAGACGGTCGTGTGAAACCCAGCTCGCGCTATTCGTCCACGAGACTCAGAGGGCCATAGACACCGGTCCCCAGGTAGATGCCGTGTTTCTCGACTTCCGCAAGGCGTTTGATACAGTTCCCCACAGTCGTTTAATGAACAAAGTAAGAGCATATGGACTATCTGACCAATTGTGTGATTGGATTGAAGAGTTCCTAGGTAACAGAACGCAGCATGTCATTCTCAATGGAAAGAAGTCTTCCGAAGTAAGAGTGATTTCAGGTGTGCCGCAGGGGAGTCTCATGGGACCGTTGCTATTCACAATATACATAAATGAGCTTGAGGATGACATCGGAAGTTTACTGAGGCTTTTTGCAGATGATGCTGTGGTGTATCGAGAGGTTGTTACAATGGAAAATTGTACTGAAATGCAGGAGGATCTGCAGCGAATTGACGCATGGTGCAGGGAATGGCAATTGAATCTCAATGTAGACAAGTTTAATGTGCTGCGAATACATAGAAAGAAAAACCCCTTATCATTTAGCTACAATATAGCAAGTCAGCAACTGGAAGCAGTTAATTCCATAAATTATCTGGGAATACGCATTAGGAGTGATTTAAAATGGATTGATCATATAAAGTTGATCGTCGGTAAAGCAGATGCCAGACTGAGATTCATTGGAAGAATCCTAAGGAACTGCATTCCGAAAACAAAGGAAATAGGTTACAGTACGCTTGTTCGCCCACTGCTTGAATACTGCTCAGCAGTGTGGGATCCGTACCAGATAGGGTTGATAGAAGAGACAGAGAAGATCCAACGGAGAGCAGCGCGCTTCGTTACAGGATCATTTAGTAATCGCGAAAGCGTTACGGAGATGATAGATAAACTCCAGTGGAAGACTCTGCAGGAGAGACGCTCAGTAGCTCGGTATAGGCTTTTGTTAAAGTTTCGAGAACATACCTTCACCGAAGAGTCAAGCAGTATATTACTCCCTCCTACGTATATCTCGCGAAGAGACCATGAGGATAAAATCAGAGAGATTAGAGCCCTCACCGAGGCATACCGACAATCCTTCTTTCCACGAACAATACGAGACTGGAATAGAAGGGAGAACCGATAGAGGTACTCAAGGTACCCTCCGCCACACACCGTCAGGTGGCTTGCGGACTATGAATGTAGATGTAGATGTAGAACAGGAGTCTAATAATCATATTGGCATGTGAATGTGTTGAGAACCGAGACATCTTCTTAGATTTTTGAACAACTTCCCGATGTCCAATTCAGTTCTTTTAATCAATATTTTGTTCAAGAAATTCTAAATATCGATTTAAAATAAAAACAAAGAAATATATTTTTTGAAGCGGATTGCGGGGAAGGTACCTTACGTGCGTGACTTTGTTGTAGCGAGATGCCGCCGCGGCCACTGGTGGTGATACCGCAGTGGGGGCGGGACGGCGGCGACGCGGCGCTGTGCTTCCGGTACGCGCTACGTGCGGCGCCACTGGCGCTCCCCTACCCGGGCGTGGCGCGCGCGCACCCCGCGTGGTCGGACCACGTGTACATCACGTGCGAGGGCGGCGACGCGGCCGCGCTGCTGGCCGTGCCGCCGACGCTCAAGCACCTCAGCCGCTGCGCCATCCGGCTCGCGCTGTGGCGCCAGCACCGCCTGCCAGACGGCGTCTTCCAGCTGCCGCTGCCCGCCTGCCTGCTCAAGTACCTCGACCTCGCCGAGGACTAGCCAGGCGGCACATCACGAGTCCTCACCGCGTCACGAGTTCATCTACAGATCTGAAACTAAGTACATAACGTCAAGCGAAACAAACTTCACTAGGGCCCCTGTCGTGAATTCATTGTCACTCATCAGCGGCAACTTCACGGCCGATATAACCGCGCGATGTCATCCTGCCCTTTCCTAACCTACTGATTATTCAACAGTGAATATTTTGAACAAATTGGCGGAATTGCCACGGGTAGTCCTCTGTCCCCTCTGGTAGCAACCTCTTTTATGGAAGACTTTGAGGAGAGGGCTCTTGATCTAGCAGAATTTAAGCCATAGGTTCTGGCGATGTTGTTGTTGTTGTGGTCTTCAGTCCTGAGACTGGTTTGATGCAGCTCTCCATGCTACTCTATCCTGTGCAAGCTTCTTCATCTCCCAGTACCCACTACAACCTACATCCTTCTGAATCTGCTTGCTGTATTCATATCTTGGTCTCTCTCTACGATTTTTACCCTCCACGCTGCCCTCCAATACTAAATTGGTGATCCCTTGATGCCTCAGAACATGTCCTACCAACCGGTCCCTTCTTCTTGTCAAGTTGTGCCACGAACTCCCCCCAATTCTATTCAATACCTCCTCATTAGTTATGTGATCTATCCATCTAATCTTCAGCATTCTTCTGTAGCACCACATTTCGAAAGCTTCTATTCTCTTCTTGTCCAAACTATTTATCGTCCATGTTTCACTTCCATACGTGGCTACACTCCATACAAATACTTTCAGAAATGACTTCCTGACACTTAAATCTATACTCGATGTTAACAAATTTCCCTTCTTCAGAAACGCTTTCCTTGCCATTGCCAGTCTACATTTTATATCCTCTCTACTTCGACCATCATCAGTTATTTTGCTCCCCAAATAGCAAAACTCCTTTGCTACTTTAAGTGTCTCATTTCCTAATCTAATACCCTCAACATCACTCGACTTAATACGACTACATTCCATTATCCTCGTTTTGCTTTTGTTGATTTTCATCTTATATCCTCTCTTCAAGACACTATCCATTCCGTTCAACTGCTCTTTCAAGTCCTTTGCTGTCTCTGACAGAATTACGATGTCATCAGCGAACCTCAAATTTTTTATTTCTTCTTCATGGATTTTAATACCTACTCCGAACTTTTCTTCTGTTTGCTTCACTGCATGCTCAATATACAGATTGAATAACATCGGGGAAAGGCTACAACCCTGTCTCACTCCCTTCCTAACCACTGCTTCCCTTTCATGCCCCTCAACTCTTATAACTGCCATTCGGTTTCTATACAAATTGTAAATAGCCTTTCGCTCCCTATATTTTACCCCTGCCACCTTCTGGCGATATGTGGATGATACTATTGTAGTGTGGCCCCACGGTGAAGAACTGCCTTGCTTTTTACAACGTCTGAATTTAATCCGCGATAATACCATATTTTTGGATGGAACTGGAGAAGTGCCGCTGTAAGCCGTTTTTGGACGTCTTGGTCAGTAGACACGTGGGCGGATCATTAGGGCATTCCGTTTACCGTGAGCCCACACATACAGACCTGTATTTGCAGGCATCTAGCTGTTACCACTCATCAGAACTATGGGCGTCCTTCGAAAGCTGGTACACTGTGTGAAAAGGAACTAAAAAATGTTGTAATTTAATCTCAAAGATACAAGAAGAAAATTTGTTCGACTGTCATACCAGAGGAATACTCTAAAAAAATTTTTTTGTCATTGAGAGACAAAGGACTAATCTAGATTCTTTTATTACTTCTAGTATTAACTACCTTTTTGTTCTGATGTGCTGGCGTAAAGACGTACTGTATAGCTTCATGTCTATGTGTGTGTTAAATGAATGTGTTAAATGATGAAAAATGTGTTTTATAATTTCTGTCAATATCAAGCCTAAATCCCATACCAATGGAGCTCAGATTATTCTGTTAATTCGAGAAGGCGAATTTTAGATGGAGGCGACGATCTTTACGACGGCGCTGCTCGACAATAGAGGTACGTGATTGTGCTCACTGCTTTCCTTTGGTGGCCGCTAAGATTAATTTCGATGTGTTTTTGCCGAGACATTCAGAAGCTGCAATCTTCCTTTTCGTCTAAAAATAGGAGTCCGATTGAAAAAGAAATATTCTTAAATTTAATTAATTGCAATTCTTTTACCCAGGCCACGGGGAATGATAGAAAGTACGTGCCTCTACTCTGATTGTACGTTCGCAATTTCCGAGTGTGTTACGACGTAATTATTTTACACAAAGAAAATTAAGATAGATCATTCTCATCAGATCGCAATCACTCGTACGCGAATGTACGTACCCTCTGAATGTGTCTAGTCAGTCGTGCGCATTGTTCTAAAGCTTTTCTGTTAATATTCTGTGGATTGCATCTCCGCAATTAATTTTTGTTTATGCCGCAAATCGCACTTCACGCCAAGTATTTATTACGCAAGTTTCAGGCTCCATTTAATGTCAAAAAATTCCGAAGTACGGCTGACTAAGCAAACCGCTACAATAATTTCATATCTCTACAAAAACAATAACAAAAAAACAAAAACGCCGGCCGGAGTGGCCGTGCGGTTCTGGGCGCTACAGTCTGGAACCGAGCGACCGCTACGGTCGCAGGTTCGAATCCTGCCTCGGGCATGGATGTGTGTGATGTCCTTAGGTTAGTTAGGTTTAACTAGTTCTAAGTTCTAGGCGACTAATGACTTCAGAAGTTGAGTCGCATAGTGCTCAGAGCCATTTGATCCATTTTTGAAAAACAAAAACAATAACAGAGAGAGGGTACTCCCAACGCCGTGTCTGATGTAGACATCCCTGCAAAGGAGCTGGAATGCCAACAATCTGCGTTCCAAGATAATAGATATTCTCAACATATCAGCACAGCTTTGAGGAAGAAGAAACGTGGCCACCCACAAGATCAGGAGGAGAAGGAGCGGTTCAAGACGTTTGTCCCATATGTTGGCAATATTTCGTCGAAATTAGGCAGAATCTTAAGGAAACATTATTTCAAAGTAATGTTTCGCCCAGCCACAAATGATTTCGCTCAGCTCGGTTCGCCAAAGAACGATCTGGGATTACAGAGGGCTGGAATCCACAGAATACCTCGCCTCCGTGGCAAGGCCTACGTTGGCTAGATAGCACGCAACAGTGGATGAAAGGAGCGTTAAACAAAAGCGCCCAGTAAGTCAGCCATACCTGAGCATTATGCCTTCACAGGGATTATTCTTCCACGGAAATCTCGGCCTCGACGAGATCTTTCTGCGATTCACTTATTAAGGAATCGTGGAAATACGTTTGGCTGAAGATTTTATTACTCATTATGGCGGGTTTCAACTGCATCAGGCGGGGGACTCGGGGATTTCTGCAATTTCCACAAAAAGAAAAAATTGTAAGACTAATGATACGTCTAGCGAAAGTTAGTTTTATCAATTTGACTTCTTAATTTTAACTCCGCGAGTGCACATTCCGACAGAGAACGTGCGTGTATTATCACCATTACATTTTTTGCCGCCCAGCCGTATGAGATACATCAGGATGCTAACAATATAAGATGACACATGGGAAAAATAAATACTAATTCATTTTATTTTATAAGTGTAATGCAAAGCACATTTGCATTGTAAAGTGTTTAAGGCTGTTGAATTAAGTCTGTTAACTGTTTTCATTGATTTAAAACATATAAACATTCTAAAATGTAACTATTACATTAAAATAAAATCAAACAACAAAATGCATTTATTTTATGAAGTATGAAGTTTTTTAAAATAATTTGTCACATGTAACTCAAATGTCACACCAACCTTCATCTGTCAGGCTTGGACAACCCACTTCCCTGCAAATTGGCCTTTTCTTTCTGTCAATAGCCACTTCTGACATCTGTGAAGCACATTCGTACATTTTAGCCAGTGGTAATAATGGCAGAACTGCTTTTCTCTTTATTTTGTTTTCCTCTTCTCCTTCATCAAATCACTCTTTCGCAGATTCTCGGTTCCTTCTGACAGTGTTTCATTTTATTTATTGGTATTCTACATCAGATTTTCGGCAGTATCGATCTTCAATAAAGAACATCAGTTGTTCACCATGCCATTTTTCTTCACGTGCGGCTTCGTTATACCCAGCATATCGTTAGGAAAGATATATGCCTATTCCCTATTGTGACTTAGGAAGTCGGGATGAGGGGTACACATAGCATGGAAGATCAAGGCCCCTACTATGTCACTCGTTAACACAACGACTAGCAGATCGGTTATTAATAATTTATTCAAAATAAGCTTTTATAAAACAAATCAGAGACAATCAACACGTGGCTGTTCTTAAGGCAATATCAAAATGTACAATTGCAACTACTTACTGGAGATTTAAATACTTAAGGAACAAATTACAATCTGAAGGTGGTTTTGAAAGGTGTCACATATAATGTTCCCCTTTTTTTGAAGGCCATAATCAATAATATGAAAGTGATTTACAAGGCACACCAGTTCGTTACGAACCCAAATGTCACAAGGAGCACAACAAGTTAATGCAATTGATTCCCAAGCAATTACAAACCCCAATTTTTACATATATATAAAATAGTTTCAATAACTACCAAATGGGCAGTGACGCCAGGCTGCCCCGGGCAAAAGGTGACGTAACTTAAAATGCCGGAAGCAGCAGACCAGCCGTCCAAAACAACACCTAAACTAAGGGGCCCAACCAGGAGTCACTTTCCATTAGACGGCACGTCACAGCTTCTGTGTACCGAAGCGGCACGTGACGCCGCACCCACACACCCCAACTCGCAGAAAACTGGAACACAAACAGACCTCAGAAAACACGGCAAACACCAAGCAAACATCAATTAATATAAGTTAAGAAACAATAAATAATAATATAATTTATAGAAAAGGCAATAAGTGCTTTCAATATATGACTTAAATTTTGCAGCAATATCAATGGTGTAAAACATTTAAACTAAGACTTGTACATAAATGCAGTGTTATAAAATAGTGTCAGACTTTAGGCCGACAATGTGTACAAAGATGAAATGGAAATAATTTCAGGATAATATTACTTTATTCAAACGTACAACATCACTACAAACTAGGTTTTGTGCACTTTAATTTCCTTGCATAGGTCTGCAATGCAACTGCCAATTGTGTACGCTTAGTATGCAGAAAATTACAACCAGACTATGACCTAATATCTTCAGTACCTTACAGTTACTACATCTTTTGGGGACGCTGATTTCCTTAAAGAAAATTGCTGGTCTCCATGCGATCACACCTCTTGCCGGCTGCTCTTACTTCAACAACACATACATTAGGGCAACCAGCCAACCAACAAGTGACAGTCGATACAACGCAAATGGTTCCACGAAACGAAGGCACCAAAATCACTTATAGCTCCGATGGAGAGCGTTGTTCGAGGTGGTCTCGAGGGCATGGTTTGTACGAGAAAACGGGCACCCAAGCACGGAGTTGACATCAGGCAGGTGCACCACAAACTCGCGGCCGTCTTGCAAGGTAGACCGGCCGCGCCGCTGCTGGCCGAACCCGCGTGTTTTGCTCCTTCGTCCCCTCAAGCACGTTGTAACCTCCCCACAAAAATTAAAATAAATAATATGAATATGATTCTAATTAAGTGTAACTTCCACACAAAATTCTTTCTCATTTGTAACCTCCCTACAAAATTCTTTCTCATTAACCTCCACACAAAATTCTTTCTGATTTAATCTAAGCTCAAAATTCATTCACATTTAGCGTAACTTCAAAACAGGAAAATTCCTAAACCTCTCAACAGTAAAAATTATAATTATGTCGTTCACATTCAGTATAACATCCCAATAAAAAAATAAATAAAAAATAATAAATAATATAAATAAAATAAAAAAATAATAAAACAATGTAACTAACCTCTCACTTAAATTGTCGCTCACTTATGACTTTTCAATAATTCACTGTCAATTTAACCTGGTAAATTTTGGACGACAGCAGTGCTGCGTCATGGCCCTGAAAGATCATTTGAATAAAAAAGGAAAAATTCTTACCTCAATGAAGTCGCCGGATATATCTGCTCTTACAATAATTTTTTCCGGTACAGCTCTGTGCAATGCTGGCCGACCTATCTGTCATTTATGAAAGGAAGCAAATTATTTTTCTATTGCAATAATCGGGATGAACATGGATGGGAGAAATTAGTAAATTCTTTAAATTGAAATGAATGGTTGTTAAAAGTTACTTTTTATGAGGAAGATTATTATTACGAGAGTTTTAAAACATTTACATGCGACTTGAGATAACATTACTACATATGCGCGAGGCTGCTTTTTACCTTATACAATAATACTCAGGCTCCAGCATCGCTGCACTGCGACCGGGCCAGCCAACACGATACACCAGACCAAACCAGAGCAGACTCCAGACTAGCAACAACTTACTGCTACAGCTACACAGTTCCTACTGCAGTCAACACTGCTCTCTGGTCACAGACCTTGCATATAGCAGGCAGTGCATGAGCAATACATCGAAATTACATCTGCTCGGACCTCTTACATAACGCTCCACTGGGAGGGGGCAAAAATTTGGCAGCGATGGTGAGTCAATTGGACTTACCATGAGCAACAAATTTTTCTAAAATCTACTTAATTAACTAAGTTTACAGACACAGAGTACATACATATATATAAGTGCAGAACATGAAATGAAAGAGAGTGCACATGCACTGAGTACAGAACATATCAAGAAATGACAAAATGTATATGCAATGATTACAAAACATATTAACAAATGACATAAAGTGCACACGCACTGTATATGTCTCTACCATTTTACAAGAACTAGGATACGCAATGAGTACAAAACATATAAAACATATTAATAAATAACATAAAGTGCACACGCACTATATATATATATATATATATATATATATATATATATATATATATATATTACCAGTTTATAAGAACTAGGAAAGGGAAGGATAGCATCATGGTTGTAGCACAGTAGGTTGCACGTAGCTGCACTGAAAGTCAATATCTTTCTACAGAAGCACAACACCAAGTTAGACAATCTGAAGTTCTCTTCCCCGAAGTATTAATCAGTGTAGCCAAGACACTGAAATGTCGTATTAATATTCAATGTTATCATTTTGGTAGTACATTAGGTACACCAAACAATGGGACCATAATAACATCTCCATCGTTCAAGGTGGTGGACAGCATGATGTGTCAACACCACACTCTTGCAGAATCCATACTCTTTCACCAACGTAGAATTAGTGCAAAAACCAAATATAGTGCTCCATGATCATGAGGATAGACAGCACAAACAGATATTGCAGTAATTTCTGGTAATTAGGTCAGAAGGTGAAGGACATTAAGTCTTATGCTAGTCATCATACAGAATTACACTAGTTTATTAACAGATTTGTTGGCACTCATTGCCTAGTTACTAAACATTTCTGTACTATGTATGGAGTATTACAGAACATCATTCATAAGTCATCTGATTACACTAAATATTGGCACTCATTGGCCAGTTACAAACCATATTTATGCATTGCTCAGAAGTCATCATTCAAAGCAAGAGTTAATGAGTGTAGCATCAAGCTACTGGTATTTATATATAATAGCATGTAAGTGACATAAGACAAATTTAAAATATAAGAAACAGTGGCATTCATTGGCCAGTTACAAAGTATTCATATAGTTTTGTAAAACATTATTCAGTATTATTCAGAAGTCATCATTCAGAATGAGAGTTAATTATTGGCATAGCATTTATAGAGTATAACAAAAATATTATTTACAGAAATTATTGGCATAGCATTTATGCATTATTACAAAACATCATTCAGTATTACTCAGAACTCATCATTCAAGTGACATAAGACATATTTAAAATGTAACACACTATAACTATTACTCAAGGTCTGTGGTCCAATAATACATAGATATAATGGATTTAATACATCTGAGAAATTTGCATTATATTTAGTACTAGAAATATCTCTTAAACTAGTAGCATTATTTGGGACTGGTAATACTTTTTTTTTTTGTGCTAGCAATGCATTGCGTTGGGATCGATAATTAATTGCTGGGGCATGAAAATATTTGCTTTTGACTTGTTGCTGCAAATAACGATTAATAACGTCATTCGTCATGAGTCAGCTGTAGCAAGGTTATGAACAAGTAGAGTATATGTGATCACATTCATGAATGACACACACAAATGGGTAAAAAATAAAATGCAAGTACTAGAATAGGTTTAATGACTAACTGCTTATAGCACATTAATTTCATGAATAGCTTCTTCTGGAAAAAATACAAAATGGATTATTCAGTTGAAAGAAGAAACGCATATTATGCTGAAAAGTAGTGAACTTCGAATTAACAGGTAATGAAACGTGTACTCAATATGTATGTACTCTAGCTGTCCTTTCCAAAACATTCAGTCATTATACCATGCGACATAAGACATACTGTCAAAACGAACTGCAACAAATACTTAAATAACTACATAGCATCTCTTAACTAACAGTAAATACAAAAACGTCATCATTATCCTCATCTGCAAAGAAAAACTTCATTATTCATATTACCATAACTTCATTACTATCATCACCTGCAAAGAAAAACTTCATTATTCATATTAGCATATTCTTCATATAACTATTCATCATCATTCATTATCATCTGCGAAAAAGACACTTCATTATTCATATTACCATTTACTCATACAACTATTCATAGTATAGAGTTTCTTATTTCTAGCATATTTCATCACTAAAACTAAGATGTGTAGTTCTGTCTGACAGCCTGCATCAATCGCCTCGTATTCTGAAAGAAAAATAATTAGTTAAGACTGCTATCAGACGATGTGTATAGTATATTCTTGTTAATGCTTGTTAATTCTGATCCATTTACTCTTCATGACGAGGTATTGCATTTTATTTCGTTCATTCCGAAGGTGAAATTCCCATTTCATAGTAATCCACTGTGGTTTGTTTAAGTTATTTCTTTTACACGTTATTGCTTTCTGAAAATGATGAATAAGGATTAATATCTTGCATTTAAATCATATACCCATTAAACAAAAACTTGTTTCTAGTGATATAATTAAGCATACAGCATAGCATGACAGAAAACGTATTATGACAAAAACATAGAGAGTGTTCAGGTTCAAAAATGTACACACAGTCTCATAATGCAGTAGCCAAAAGTGTAGAATAGTCAAGATATTGAGATATCAAAAGGAAAAATGTTAAAGTCAACTGGTGTTTGTTATATCTTAAATATTTCATAGGGCATACAAACAAAACAGGAAAGCAATCACACATACACGAAAAATGGAAAATGTGCACGGTCTGATATATAACGACAAGAAAAGCGACCTGCTAACCCTACCTTGCCGGGCACTTGCCATGAAAAAATTTGATAATCATCAGTAAGTAGTCACATAGATAGAATTGCATAATTGGTCATAAAATATGTAAATTTATCTGGAAAAATGTGCACGGTCTGATGTGTAACGACAAGAAAAGCGACCTGCTAACCTTACCTTGCCGGGCACTTGCCAAGAAAAAATATGATAATCATCAGTAATTGTTGATATAAATATAATTGCATAAGTGGTCATATAAAAATCAGAAAATGGCATTACAGTGTGATAAATCATAAAGTATGTTCATTCAATAAAGGGTTTAATATTGGAGACATGGTGATTGCCTTTGCTTTTTCTGGTTCTCAGTGTTTCGACGTGTACTACATTGGGGTGAGGAATGCTGCGAATTCGATATGACCTGCGTATAAAAGCTCAAATTTACTGCATCTACTCTTTCCTCTGTCGGATAAATAGTGTGTGCGTACTAATATCTTCTGTCCAACGTGAAAGTCACGGCGTATACAGGCCGCGGTGGCCATGCGGTTCTAGGCGCTGTAGTCCGGAACCGCGCGACTGCTACGGTCGCAGGTTCGAATCCTGCCTCGGGCATGGATGTGTGTGATGTCCTTAGGTTAGTTAGGTTCTAAGTTCTAGGGGACTGTTGACCTCAGATGTTAAGTCCCATAGTGCTCAGAGCCATTTGAACCATTTTTCACGGCGTACACAAACCTGTTTTTGCTGTCTTCTCCGGCGCCCTGCGGCACGTTTGATGTTGTTCAGCGCAATGTCAATTATTTCATGGTGTAGTCGACGAGATGTAGGAAAGGATACTAATTCTTAAATTTTATTAGGTGGTTCAACATTTTTCAGTATAACAATCGGAGATAGCATAGTAGATTCATTTGGTATCGAGTTAATTACATCCTGGAATGACAGTATGTGTGTATCCCAATCAATATGTTTTTTATGGCAGTATATTCTACATAGTTTACCAATTTCTTTCATTAGTCGTTCACAAGGGTTCGAAGAAGCGTGACACCTGGATATATAGATCGGAGAATGTTTCTTGCTCGTAACATACGTGTCCATTTATCAGATCGAAACTGTAGTCCATTGTCGGAAATTACTTTCAATACATCCCCTACATGAAATAGAAAATGTTTTACAAATGCTTTCGAAACAGATTTAGCAGTAGCTTTGCGTAACGGAGTGAAGGCAACAAATTTCGAAGTGAGTTCAACAGCGACAAAGATGTAACAAAAACCTCTATTAGTTCTGGGAATCGGACCAAAAATGTCTACAGCGGCCATGTGTCTCAATTTAACAGGTACAATGGGATGTAACGGAGAAATATGTGAAGTCGTGTCTGACTTAGCTTTCTGGCAGATTTTACATGACGCTAAAACTCGTCGAATACGTTTCTCCATGTTGGCAAAATAACAGTTCTGTCTCAGTATAAGAAAACATTTTCTGGCTCCGTAATGTGCGTAACTTAAATGAATATACCAAATTAATTTGTTAACCAGTTCGTCAGGAATGCATAGTAACCAGTTGTTGCTGTCAGGGTGAGAGCGGCGAAACAGAATGTTATTGCGTACAGTGTAATGGTTTCTAATGGTAACATTATTCCTTGCCAAAGGTGTTTAATTTCTTTCCATACGTTGTCTTTATTCTGCTCTTGTGCTATATCTCGTAATGATGACGAAATAAAATTTTCAAATGCAACTTGTTGAATATACATGACGCTAAAATTTGCTTGGCAGAAGTTGGTTGCGATGTCTTGCTGATTGTTGCTGAGAGAACAGGATAGTGCGTCTGCTACAACATTTTGTGTACCGGGAATGTGAACAATTGTAAAATTAAATTCCTGTAAATAGAGGTTCCATCTGCTTAACCTGTCGTGTGTAAATTTTGCTGAAAGTATAAACTGTATAGCTCTATGATCTGTGTAAACGGTAGTGTGTCTTCCATAAAGAAAATGCCTAAATCTTGTAAATGCTCATACAACACACAATGTTTCAAGTTCTGTAACAGAATAATTGCGTTCAGCAGGTGACAGAATGTGACTCGCAAAGGAGATGTTTTTAATTACTGTAGAACCACCTTCTTCAATTTCCTGAAAAATGTGTACGCCTAAAGCGGTGTTAGAACTGTCGGTGGCAATGGAAAAATTTCTAGTAAGATCTGGATGTGATAAAAGTGGTGCATTCAACAAAGCTTGTTTCAGATTGACAAATTCAGACTGTGCTTGGCTATCCCAGGACGAAATAGTGTTTTTACCTGTCAATCGACATAATCTAGGGGTGTCTAAAGCAGAGTAATGAATAAATTTACGAAAAAAGTTAATTAATCCCAGAAAGCTGCGTAGTTGTTTCTTCGTCGCAGGTACAGTAATGTCACGTAAAGCTTGACGTTTTTCCGTGTCAGGCGCAATGCCTTCTGCTGAAATTACATGACCAAGAAATTTTATAGAAGTTTTGCAAAAGTGCGATTTGCTAAGATTAACTGTGAGTTCTTGTGCACGAAAAGTTTGCAGCAGCTGTTCAAGAATCAGATTGTGTTCAGACCAGTTGGCTTCTGCAATAAGAATGTCGTCTACATACTTTGTGATTCTGTCTTTAAGTTCTGTCGGAAGTATAGTATTTAAACCGCGAATAAATGCTGCTGAAGAAATAGTTAAACCGAACGGTAATTTGCAAAACTGGTAACAGTCACCAAAACAGAGAAAGGCTCTGTACTTTCTGCAGTTCGGATGGAGTTGAATTTACCAAAATCCCGATTTCAAATCTAATGTGGAATAAATAGCAGTACCATGAAATTTCTGTAGAAGTTCTTCTAGTGTTTGAGGACGATCTGTTTCATTAATAATAATGTCATTGATGTGACGCGAATCAAGTACGAGGCGAAGTGAACCATCCTTTTTCTTAACAATATGGAGCGGGTTTATGTACGGACTAACTGCCGGTTCAATAATTCCTTGGTCAAGCATAGCTTGCAATTCTTTCTTGACTTGTTCTCTGTGAATGTATGGAATAGGATAATGTTTGGCTTTAAATGTATCATGCTGTTTAACTTGAAATTCATACATAAATCCGGACATAGTACCAGGGACGTTGTCAAAAACTGGAGCTTGCTGTAAAAGAATTTTGCGTAGCTCTGAACGTTCGTCGTCTGTATTTGCACTGCTCTGTTTAATTTTATCAGAAATCATCTGTATAACGTCATAGTCGGCTTCATCTGGAGAATTATAGTTGTGTACGTACGTATCTGTGAACAATGTCACATGACAGTCTACGTTACGTGATGCAGAAATGACCTCTGTCCGATTGATTGTTTGTTCTTCTGCAGATAAAGAGTACATTTTCATCCTTTAACATTAAATAGGAATTTTGAAAGTCAATAATTGCATCGTGTTGTACCAGAAAATTCGTACCTAAAATAACGTCTGTTGTCAATAACGGAACAATCCAAAAATTTGAGTGAAACGTATGACCTGCAATACAAAATGATAAGTGTGTCTGTAATTTTACATCTACTCCTTTACCAGATACTGCTCCTTACACTTTAGTTTTGCCTAATGGTAACGTAGGATAGGTATTCTCTTTGTTACATTCGTTGAAAGTTTCATTTATAACTGACATAGGTGACCAGAATCGATTACTGCTGAAAATTTGGATGATCCAATCTTTACTTGAATGACAGGGTGTGAAATGGTTTTTTGAATAACTGGTTTTTCCTGCAAAAGAGTGTCTCGGATGTCGTCAAAGGTAATAACATTTTCGTCAACAAGATTCTGTGTGTCAAAAGTATTGCTTGCGTTGCTGGAATATGCAACCTGTACTGTATCTAGTCAAATTCTATCTGACGTGCTATTATTTGTAGGAGGATGCTGTGGCATTTCGACTATTTGTACTGTTCTGTTATTTCTTCCTGACGTATTATGTTCGGGATGATACCGACTGTCTGGTTCATTCATGATAATCTGTTGTTGCGGATGATTTTGCTGCTGGTAAGACCGACTGTTATTAAACGTACGCTGAAAATTGTGCTCATTACTTTTACGTCTGTCATGATAGTCATTGCTATACGGTGCATTGCGATATGAGTTGAAATGGTGTGTTTTCTGTACGTATTGATTTCCTTGTTGCTGTACGTTACTATTTGGCGGAGCCAACGCTATACGTGTAGGCGGCGAAACATTAAAGCTTGGTTGACCTTGCACATTACATTGTTGGTTAGGTATGCTAACCGGCTGGTTTTGTTGCTGTTGTTGGGAAAAACCTCTATTGTTACCAAAATGTGGTTCCTGTTGCTGATAATTTTGACGATACTGATGATTAAAATTTTCTCGGGTATTAACGTTCTCGTGGTTGTCATTTCTGGAGCGTATAATGATAACTGTCACTTTCAAATATTACGTGTCTTATCAGATTTCTTTACACACTTCTAATCCTAGATAGATCGATAGTTGAAGAGCTGTTTTGATAGATATAAAGGATAGTAAAAGAGAAGGCAGCAGTGCAGACAACTAAAGATGAAATAGCACTACTACGGCTCGGGGCCCTGTGCGCGCTACCGCACATATTCATCAAAGTGTAATGAATTCCCTGAGGTCTATTACGCGCTACAAATAAATTTTAGTTTCTGCATTACAGGCAATGCCGGTGAAAATTCAAAAGCAAATTGTCGTATACAGTCCAAAGCGTGACTCTGTGTTCTGTCATTATTAAGTACCTTAAATTTTCTTACGGTTAGAAAGTGCTTGTAATCAAAATTATCGTCTCTGAATGTCTGAACAGGTTCAGGGTTGTATGCTAGTCTGTTTGTCTGTGACTGTTCGGAATCTAAGTCACGTACTCTCTGTAAATTACCTAAATTATACTGGCTGTGTGAGTGTGAGAAATGTTCCGAATGTGGCGTATGCTGTGCCGTGTTAGAGGCTGAAATATTTTTCATCTCCGTCAATTTGTGCTGTGAAGTTGACAATTTTCTACGTAATGTATTATTGGACGAACCTATCTCACTGATCGTCTGCTGTAAATTTTGGAATTCAGGAATTTGATTAAGCGAAACTGGTGACGTATCGTCTGATTTGGTGGCATTATTATTTTCGATAACATCAATACGACTGACCAATTCATCATATTTTTCAGTCAGTGCTTTTACCTGATCATCGTTTTTAGTATCACAAGCATTAATTTGTTTTTGTATTTTACGTGTGGTTTTGTTCAGTTTCTTAACGTCTGCTTTGATGGCATCGGGATCCTGTATTAGTTCCAACTTTTCAAGTCTGTTGGTCACTGTCTGAAAGTCTAATGTGTGTGTGTCTGTTTTTGTTTTAAGATCGGAGA
Organism: Schistocerca nitens; assembly: GCF_023898315.1. Lineage (NCBI taxonomy): Eukaryota > Metazoa > Arthropoda > Insecta > Orthoptera > Acrididae > Schistocerca > Schistocerca nitens. Next base: position 58,863,283 of record NC_064621.1, read on the forward strand.
TTTCATCATGCAATTCGGTGTTCAACTGTTAGAATTCGTCTGATACTGTAGCAATATTGTTGTCTACGTATGTTTTTGCATTCGTAAACAATTAACGCTTATCTTCCTGTCTCTGTGCAGTAATTGTTTCCATGACTTGTTGCTTTACTTTATTCTGTTCCTGCATAAATTTACGGTAACACGTTTCACTGTTTTGCAGGTGGTGATTAAAACGTTCGTCAATTTGGTTGTTCTGTTGGTCAAATTTCGCGTCTATTTTCTCATCCAGCGTGCGTGAAAGTTCTGCTGACATTAATTTAAACTCGTCGCGTAACTCTGTTGCGTTTTCAGAGCATTGTTTAGGACAACACTAATTTCATCTCTAAGTAATTTGGATGAGCCTGCATGTGTATTACTTAATTCTTGTGCCACAGATCTAATTTCTTCACTACTGTTCCTAGCACAAGCCTTAATTTCCTCACGTAATTGTTCTTTAGTATCATGACATTGCGCGGCAACAGCTGTAATCTGTTCACTAAGTTGTTTGAAATTTTTGTCTTGTTCTTTCTTCGACTGTTTGGAATTGTTGTCTATTTTTTCATTAAGTTGCAGCAATAATGCCATAACTTGATCCATGCTAAAAGTAGTGACTCTATTTTCTATGCTGTGTGTTGGTGTATCTGCATTTGTCACTTTTTGTGTAACCATTTGGTCATTCTCTGATTCTTGAGAAGGTTCGCCAATTGGATATGCACTGTTGGTCACTACACCGGAATCAAATAAATCTGACGTATTCTGACTACATTGTTCATCTTCGTGAGAAAAATTTATCTGTTCACTATTCAAATTTTGCAAACCGGGTGTGTCAAACTGCGCAGCGTTCATTGTATCGGAACGTGCCACGTCATCAATTGTTAAATTTACTGTGGACATAATTGAATTTGTTTGCCCATCATTAGGATTTAACTCAATACTACTGATCGGCAGGCACTGATTATCTGTAATTTGGGGATTATCATTATTACACTGAGTGTCGCAAGTATTATCGGTCAAATTATTCAAGTCGGCTATTTCACTCATTGTACATCGCGATGTACTGTTAACAGTTTTTCGCGGCATTTTTCACAAATCAAAATTAAGCGCAAAATGAAACAAAGTCAAAGCAAAAATGGAACAAATACAATTACAACCAAGAGCAATAAATTGCTGATGATCTGTGAAAGAAAGAGTGACAAATTAGTAAATGCGTTGCGCCAGATGCAAACTACATTTAAGTAAATAAGAGCAGATATATGACTACTTCTCAGAGATTCACAAAGAAATACGATCTTGGCAGGGTCGCCAAGTGTAACCTCCCCACAAAAATTAAGATAAATAATATGAATATGATTCTAATTAAGTGTAACTTCCACACAAAATTCTTTCTCATTTGTAACCTCCCTACAAAATTCTTTCTCATTAACCTCCACACAAAATTCTTTCTGATTTAATCTAAGCTCAAAATTCATTCACATTTAGCGTAACCTCCAAACAGAAAAATTCCTAAACCTCTCAACAGTAAAAATTATAATTATGTCGTTCACATTCAGTATAACATCCCAATAAAAAAAAAAAATTCAGTAACCTGGTAATAAAACAATGTAACTAACCTCTCACTTAAATTGTCGCTCACTTATGACTTTTCAATAATTCACTGTCAATTTAACCTGGTAAATTTTGGACGACAGCAGTGCTGCGTCATGGCCCTGAAAGATCATTCTGAATAAAAAAGGAAAAATTCTTACCTCAATGAAGTCGCCGGATATATCTGCTCTTACAATAAATTTTTCCGGCACAGCTCTGTGCAATGCTGGCCGACCTATCTGTCATTTATGAAAGGAAGCAACTGATTTTTCTATTGCAATAATCGGGATGGTCATGGATGGGAGAAATTAGTAAATTCTTTAAATTGAAATGAATGGTTGTTAAAAGTTACTTTTTATGAGGAAGATTATTATTACGAGAGTTTTAAAACATTTACATGCGACTTGAGATAACATTACTACATATGCGCGAGGCTGCTTTTTACCTTATACAATAATACTCAGGCTCCGGCATCGCTGCTCTGCGACCGGGCCAGCCAACACGATACACCATACCAGACCAGAGCAGACTCCAGACTAGCAACAACTTACTGCTACAGCTACACAGTTCCTATTGCAGTCAACACTGCTCTCTGGTCAAAGACCTTGCATATCGCAGGCAGCGCATAAGCAATACATCGAAATTACATCTGCTCGGACCTCTTACAACGTCCTAGCGCCTCGTAGCGAGTCCCACGACCAACTCCCCGACCGCAAATACCCGCCACCATATCACAACAGGGGCAAAGATCGTAGTACAGCCGGGTAATCGATAGTTTTCCAAAGGGCTGGTGTGCCAGAAAAGGCTCACCGCAGCTCACCTATACAGCTTGGGACAACCGGGAAATGATATAACAATTCTGAAAGACATACATATTCTAAGAACAATAAAATGTTGAAGAAACTACCACCAAGGAGAGTGAAACAATGTCAACCGAAAGTTGCTAATAGGTGGATGAAATTCAGCATCAGAAATCCAGAGTATTGAATACGACACATCTAAAAAAATTCAGGAAGTAATACACTGAAGAGCCATAGAAAGTAGTACACCTGCCTAATATCGTGTAGGGCCCCCGGAAGCACGCACAAGTGCCGGCACAGAACGTGGCATAGACTCGTCTGAAGAAGTGCTGGAGGGAATTGACACCATGAATCCTGCAGGGCTGTTCATAAATGCCTAAGAGTAGGACGGGGTGAAGATCTCTTCTGAACAGCACGTAGCAAGGCATCCTAGATATGCTCAGTAATGAATGGTGGGCTCCATGTGGTTCCCAAGTCGTGCAGCGACCGTAAACCATAAAATTTCCAAATATGCAGCAACCAGTCGCAAAATCATGTTTCATTCATTCACTTTTGCAAATCGATTTCAACTGATTAACAGCTATCATCGGTGCTTTCAACCAATATGTTCCCTGAGTAGTAATACTGTCTTAAGCAGAGGTCAAACATAAGCTTTATGTTTGACCTCTGGTTAAGACAGTATTCGAGTTGCAAAAGTCAATAAATAAAACATGATTTCGCGACTGGTTGCTGCATATTTGGTAATTTTATGCTCAATAATGTTCATGTCTGCGGAGTCTGGTGGCCAGCGGAAGTATTTAAACTCAGAAGACAGTTCCTGGAGATACTCTGTAGCAATTCTGGACGTTTGGGGTGCCGCATTGTCCTGTTGGAATTGGCCATGCACAATGGACATGAATGTATGCAGGTTTATCAGACAGGATGCTTACGAACGTGTCACCTGTCAGAGTCGTATGTAGACGTATCGGGGGTGCCGTATTAGTCCAACTGCACGTACCCCCAAACAATTACAGAGTTCCCACCAGCTTCGACAGTCCTCTGCCGACATGCACGGTCCATGGATTCATGAGGTTGTCTCCATACCCGTACACGTCCATCCGCTCGATGCAATTGGAAACGAGACTCATCCGAACATGCCAGATGTTTCCAGTCATCAACAGTCCAATGTCGGTGTTGACGGGCCCAGGCGAGGCGTAAAGCTTTGTGTCGTGCATTCATCGAAGGTACACGAGTGGGCCTTCGGCTCCGAAAGCCCATGTCGATGATGTTACGTTGATACTTGTTGATGGCCCAGCATTGAAATCTGCAGCCATTTGTGGAAGGGTTGCATTTCTGTCACGTTGAACGATTCTCTTCAGTCGCCGTTGGTCCCGTTCTTGCAGGATCTTTTTTCCGGTAGCAGCAATGTCGGAGATTTGATATTTTACCGGATTCCTGATATTCAAGGTACACTTGTGAAATGATCGCACGGGAAACTCCCCACTTCATCGTTACGTCGCGGAGATGCTGTGTCTCATCGCTCCAGCGCCGACTATAACACCATGTTCAAACTCGCTTAATCTAGATAATCTGCCATTGTAGCAACAGTAAGCGATCTAACAACTGCGCCAGACACTTGTTCTCTTATATAGGCGTTACCGACCGCAGCGCCGTATTCTGCGTGTTTACATATCTCTGTATTTGAATATGCATGCCTATACGAGTTTCTTCGGCGTTCCAGTGTAAAAATATTTTCCTTTGGTAGAATTGGAATTAGTTCACCGTTAACAACTTTTTAGCATTCTTATAGAAGGAAATAAAGCTAAACGAACATCCTAGGATTCACTTCGTGCAGCCATCCTTGTCTGGTCGGCAACGATTTATTAATAGCTGCTTCTGATGCACAGCTATTACTCTGAGAACGAAAAATAGCGGATGTGATCGTTCTGCAGAGTGTATCGACTAAGATGAAGTAACGGTCATACGAAATGCAGAGCAGTTTATAAGCAAACATAATCTGGACAGATGCACCATGTATGAAATAAGGATTACCGAGAAGTTAATATGGTTGGCTCTGTGGTGCGAATGTCTTCTGCAGTTGGGGTCCTGATAGTTCAGACAATTGCCCTGGTCTCACAGAAGGCTGATATTCACAGCCGATATATGTGGCTTCGTGGCCCCTCGTATATGTGTTCCCAGCATCTCGTGTACTTATCATATGAAATTTCATCGCTATGGTTGACACAGTAGATTCATTGAATTTTTTTCATCTACATAACGGAATCGCAGGATGCAGTGTGTGTGTGTGTGTGTGTGTGTGTGTGTGTGTGTGTTGTGGGCTGGTGGACCATCGGAAACAGTGTTGACAGGTAATAATTACTTTTACTGAATTCAATACATTACGCAGTGAAGCAACTACGACTATCTTTGTTATCCCTGGCCAATGCAGGATTCCACCCCGGTTGCTGAGCCAGCACCCTGCGTTGCTGATCAGGTGCTTGGTAGGCCAGCAACCTTTAGAGGCATGGCCGTTGATGTCAGCAGCGAAGTACACTCCTGGAAATTGAAATAAGAACACCGTGAATTCATTGTCCCAGGAAGGGGAAACTTTATTGACACATTCCTGGGGTCAGATACATCACATGATCACACTGACAGAACCACAGGCACATAGACACAGGCAACAGAGCATGCACAATGTCGGCACTAGTACAGTATATATCCACCTTTCGCAGCAATGCAGGCTGCTATTCTCCCATGGAGACGATCGTAGAGATGCTGGATGTAGTCCTGTGGAACGGCTTGCCATGCCATTTCCACCTGGCGCCTCAGTTGGACCAGCGTTCGTGCTGGACGTGCAGACCGCGTGAGACGACGCTTCATCCAGTCCCAAACATGCTCAATGGGGGACAGATCCGGAGATCTTGCTGGCCAGGGTAGTTGACTTACACCTTCTAGAGCACGTTGGGTGGCACGGGATACATGCGGACGTGCATTGTCCTGTTGCAACAGCAAGTTCCCTTGCCGGTCTAGGAATGGTAGAACGATGGGTTCGATGACGGTTTGGATGTACCGTGCACTATTCAGTGTCCCCTCGACGATCACCAGTGGTGTACGGCCAGTGTAGGAGATCGCTCCCCACACCATGATGCCGGGTGTTGGCCCTGTGTGCCTCGGTCGTATGCAGTCCTGATTGTGGCGCTCACCTGCACGGCGCCAAACACGCATACGACCATCATTGGCACCAAGGCAGAAGCGACTCTCATCGCTGAAGACGACACGTCTCCATTCGTCCCTCCATTCACGCCTGTCGCGACACCACTGGAGGCGGGCTGCACGATGTTGGGGCGTGAGCGGAAGACGGCCTAACGGTGTGCGGGACCGTAGCCCAGCTTCATGGAGACGGTTGCGAATGGTCCTCGCCGATACCCCAGGAGCAACAGTGTCCCTAATTTGCTGGGAAGTGGCGGTGCGGTCCCCTACGGCACTGCGTAGGATCCTACGGTCTTGGCGTGCATCGGTGCGTCGCTGCGGTCCGGTCCCAGGTCGACGGGCACGTGCACCTTCCGCCGACCACTGGCGACAACATCGATGTACTGTGGAGACCTCACGCCCCACGTGTTGAGCAATTCGGCGGTACATCCACCCGGCCTCCCGCATGCCCACTATACGCCCTCGCTCAAAGTCCGTCAACTGCACATACGGTTCACGTCCACGCTGTCGCGGCATGCTACCAGTGTTAAAGACTGCGATGGAGCTCCGTATGCAACGGCAAACTGGCTGACACTGACGGCGGCGGTGCACAAATACTGCGCAGCTAGCGCCATTCGACGGCCAACACCGCGGTTCCTGGTGTGTCCGCTGTGCCGTGCGTGTGATCATTGCTTGTACAGCCCTCTCGCAGTGTCCGGAGAAAGTATGGTGGGTCTGACACACCGGTGTCAATGTGTTCTTTTTTCCATTTCCAGGAGTGTATTTTCCTCCACACTGTGGAGGCCGCACTACTCCTCGCTCCGCTCACACCACCACGGCGGTACACGAAGATGGCTGTGCATGGGGAACGACTCGTTGCCCTGTGGCAAGAGTCGGACGACAGCTGGTGCGGCGGCGCCTAATCCCACTAGGAATTCATCGTTGGTGGCTGGAATCACGGACGACAAATTGACAGTCCCTGAAGGGCTTAGTGCCGGTAGCAGCCGTAGCCCGGGTCTCGAACCCGTGGCTCCCGCTGGCAATACCTAGTCGTCCCGCTGTCTGGCATAGCCCTGGTGTCGTAGTGGTGCTTCTGCTCTCTGACGAAGAGGATTGATTAAAAGCTGAACTCCTGCCGAACAGGCCATGAAGGCCCAACGCTACCGACCGGCCGCCGTGTCATCCTCAGCCCATAGGGGTCACTGGATGCGGATATGGAGGGGCACGTGGTCAGCACACCGCTCTCCCGGCCGTATCTCACTTTCCGAGACAAGAGCCGCTACTTCTCAATCAAGTAGCTCCTCAGTTTGCCTCAAAGTGCTGAGTGCACCCCGCTGGCCAACAGCGCTTGGCAGATCGGATGGTCGCCCATCCAAGTGCTAGCCCAGCCCGACAGCGCTTAACTTCGGTGATATGACGGGAACCGGTGTTACCACTGTGGGAAGGCCGTTGGAAAGAGGATTCCTTGCCTGAAAATTCAGTCTTATTTATATCGCTCTGGCATGCAATTGTTTCACTAAAACCCAGCACCTAGTCGCATCGCTCGCAGTTGCTGCTGTGCGGTACAATTTACTGTTGCGCTCGGCTATCCTGCTTTCGCGATACCTTTGAGTGTCTATTTTGTGACACAGTCACCAAACAGGTGGCTACCGACTCACGGCTGTTAATCACACGGTTCCTTCCACACTACTTATTGCTTTTGCTAAATACTTGTAATTTTTGCTCAAAGACTGGTTAGCGGCACTACACTGCCCCTCCAAGAAGAAGACCCTATGTTCTGAGTATTGCTCCAGCCCAATTCTGTATTCTAATTACTTCTATCCTTCATCTGTGAAACAATTACATGGTACTAAATTGGTTACTCCTAATAACTATATAAATTACTATATTAATTTCCAACTCGGTAAATCTATCTTTCACAATTTGCGACATGGTTCCGATTTGAACAGTGATCCAGAAAGTGTAGAAATGTTCAAATGCGTGTGAAATCTTATGGGACTTAACAGCTAAGGTTATCAGTCCCTAAGCTTACACACTATTTAACTTAAATTATCCCTCGAACCTCCACCGGCACCAGCCGCACAGTCCATGACTGCAACGCCCAGACCGCGCGGCTAATCCCGCGCGGCCAGAAAGAGTAGAATAGATTTCTTTATTTCCGTATGTGATCACAAAATGTTATGTCCTCGGACTACCGGTTTCGATCAACAATGACCATCTTCAGATTTGCAGCAAAACATGGAAAAATACAGATAGAACTAGCGGATTGTCTACAGCTTAAAACAATAAAATAGGCCATAATCACAAGTATTACTGACATAAATGTGAAAATTATATGCTTTAGATACGACGAGGCATGCCTGTTTTAAAAAGATGTCCTTATATAATGGAGCCATGTTGGAATCGTCGCTAGATAAACACAAAATCAGCTCAGCATCGTCATACACAAATGAACTATCGAATCTACTAGAGTTATTTTGTTAACAGCACTACGAAGTGCCGCACAGCAGCCAGAAAATGCTTCTGTCGCTCGCCAGATGTCGCTACTGTAGGCTACACATATTCTACAATCATATAATTGTGCGATATACAATAAAAAAATACACACTGGGTAAAATTCTGCCGTAGACTTGCCAGGTGTATAAGTCATTACAGTAACAAAACTCAATAAATTAAAACACTGCCAAAGTTAGATTGTTAAAATCAAATAGTTAAGCCACAATAATTCTGATACGCTGTTGTGGCGAATTTGAGATAAAAATATAACGACATATTTGAAGACAAGAGCGCGGAGTCCACAGAACAATATAAAAATGATAAGACAAGTACGGAAAGAAGCCAATGAGTGAAAAGAAACTGAAGCAAGTAATGAGCGCTCTCGCTTGGCGTAACCGCCAAACTGCAGCATAGGCGAGAAGTGGTCAGATAAATTTAACCTCCTGAGGGCCCCTGGTACCCTGCGACACGCCGTTCCAAGAAAAGAATGATAAAACACGGTACCAGTCAAGCAACAGTATCTAGTAATGAAATAAATTACATAAACACAGAGAGGACAAGAAAACACGAAAGTAATACGTTCAGTGTTAGAAAACGAATTAAATATGTATACTAGGTAAAGACAAAGGATATATATATATATATATATATATATATATATATATATATATATATATTACGTTTTCGTTTGTGTCCGTTAGGGGCAGGGCTAGCGCGGCCATCTTGGTGTCATGGCATTCCGCCGCTCAGTCGGCATCCTGCCGTGCTAGTGAGAGGTTCGTGCTGTACTCCGTTGAGTTACTGTGGCAGTTTGAAATGTCAGCGTTCATTGAAAATGCCGCGAAGTGTGAAGTGCGTGCTGTAATAAGGTTTCTGACTGCAAAAAACTGTACACCGATAGAATCTATCGGCAGCTTTGTGAAGTGTATGGGGACAACATAATCACTGAAGGTGGAGTGCGTCAATGGGTCATAAAATTTAAAAATGGCCGAACTAACGTTCACGACGAAGTGGAAGACCCAGCATAGTGACTGCCGAACTTGTCGAAAAAGTCTATGCCGCGGTCCGTGAAAACCGTAATTTCACAATAACGGAACTCTCTATGAGTTTTCCACAAATTTCACGGAGTTTGTTGCACGAAATCATTAGCGAAAAGCTTGGTTACCGCAAGTTTTGTGCAAGATGGATACCAAAAATCTTGACAGAGATTCACAAAAATCAGCGAATGGCTGCAGCGTTAACTTTTTTGGACGCTTACGAGGAAGATGGCGGCTCACTACTCGATCGCATCGTTACTGGTGACGAAACAAGGGTTAAGCATGTAAACTGCAAGACAAAATTGCAGTCAATGCAGTGGGGGCAAACAAATTCCCCCCCAAAAACCCAAGAAATGCATGCAGACACTGTCGGCAAGGAAGGTGATGGCGACTGTCTTTTGGGACAGAAAAGGTGTGATTTTTGTGGCTTTCCTGGAAAGAGGCACTACAATAAACTCTCAAAGGTATTGCCAAACTCTGCACAACCTCAGAAGAGCAATACAAAACAAGCGCAGGGGAAAGTTGGGCTCAAAGATCTTGCTGATTCACGACAACGCCCGGGCCCACACGGCAAATGCCACTCGTGAAGTACTCGAATCTTTTAAGTGGGAGTTGTTTCCTCATCCGCCGTACAGTCCCGACCTGGCACCGAGCGACTTCCACTTATTCCCAGCAATGAAAAAGTGGTTGGCTATGCAGCGTTTTGATGACGACGCACAGCTTCAAGAAGAAGTAACCTCGTGGTTGAAGGCGCAGGCGGCCGAATTTTACGACGATGGAATTTCCAAGCTCGTCCATCGCTACAATAAGTGCCTTAATTTAAATGGTAACTATGTAGAAAAGTAGTATTTAACTGTGGCTTCCATCTGTATATATGAAAAAAAATTCCAATACTTTATTTATTTTTAATTCCAAAACGTAATGTACTTTGTGCATAGCCCTCGTACTTGTAACTTTTGCTCAAAGACTGGTTAGCGGTACTAAACTGTCCCTCCAAGAAGACGACCCAGTGTCCTGAGTATTGCTACAGCCCAATACTGCATTCTAATTACTTCCATCCTTAATCTGTAAAACAATTAAATGGCACTAAATTGGTTCCTCCTAATCATTATATAAATTACTGTATTAATTTCTGACTCCGTAAACCTATCTTTCACAATTTGCGACATGGTTCCGAATTGAACAGTGATACAGAAAGTGTAGAATAGATTTCTTTATTTCCGTATGTGATCACAAAATGTTACGTCCTCAGGGTACCGGTTTCGGTCAACAATGACCATCTTCAGATTTGCAGCAAAACATGGAAAAAATACAGATACAACTAGTGGATTGTCTACAGCTTAAAACAATAAAATAGGCCATAATCACAAGTATTAGTGACATAAATGTGAAAATTATATGCTTTAGAAACGACGAGGCATACCTGTTTTAAAAAGATGTCCTTAGATAATGGAGCCATAGTGGAATCGTCTCAACATGAACTCAAAATCAGCTCAGCATCGTCACACACAAATGAAGTATCGTATGTACTAATTTTGTTAACAGCACTACTGTTCAATACGAAGTGTCATACAGCAGCCAGAAAATACTTGTGTCGCAAGCTCGCCAGATGTCGCTACTGTGGGCTATAAATATTCTACAATCAAATAATTGTGCGATATACAGTAAAAAAAGTATACACTCGGTAAATTCTGCAGTAGGCTTGCCAGGTGTATAAGTCATTACAGCAATAAATCTCAATACATTAAAACACTGCAAAAGTTTTTGTCTCCCATAAGTCCAACCCCTCGTCCAAGTCGTGGGAGATGGGCAACGGCACAAAGTAGGGGACTGCCTATAGGGGCGATGTACAGCGGGGACTTCGTGTGCCCCAGGACCGCTACGGTAGCTGGGAAGGCCCTATGGGAACCCTGAAACGTGACGGCTAACGGGGCTCTGGTGAAGCTGCAATAGGCCTAGCAAGCCAGTAGTGGATAAATCAACTGCTTTTAAAAAGGGAACATGCCTCGGATCACGGAACGGATATAAAGGAAACCGACCAAGCAATGGAAAAGGATTACGAGATGGTTTTCGACTGGGCACCTTAAACGTAAGGACTATAACTGGGAAGTTAGAAGAAATTGTAGAAATGATGGAAAGGAGGAAATTGGACATCTTGGGACTTGCTGAGACTAGGTGGAGAGGAGTTGGTGAAAAACCACTAAGTAAAGGATGTAAACTGTACTGGATAGGGAATGAGAGGGGAAGAAATGGAGTGGCAATAGTGGTCAGAGAGGGTCTGCAGGAGGAGGTGGAAGGTATCAATGATCGAATGATAAAAGCCAGAGTACGAGTGAAAGGAAAAAGCATTGAAATCATCCAAGCATATGCCCCACAGGTGGGGTGTACAAAAAAGGAGAAGGAGGAATTTGAAGATGACATGCAAAAGCAGCTAAATGGAGGTAATCAGATAATAATAGGGGACCTCAATGCACATGTTGGCACAGACAGGAAAGGATTCGAGGAGATAATGGGACCAGAGGGCTGGGGGAACCGAAATAGAGAAGGAAAATTGTTGCTGGAATTCTGCAAGAGGAATGGGCTGGCGATCGCAAATTCCTGGTACAAGAAGAGAAGTAGCCACAAAATAACTTGGTACAGTGGAGACTGGTCCCAAACTTCAGTAGTAGACTATGTACTAGTGGATAGGTTGATGATGAGCAGCCTCGCAGATGTTAAGGTCATTCCATCTGAGGCCTTAGACAGTGACCATCGGCTGTTGGTAGCCACCCTGAGAGAGAAAAAAGATAGGAGGGCAACAGATATACAGGAGAAAAGGTTGAAGACATGGATGCTGAAAGAGGATGAACGGAGGACCCAGTACCAGACACTGATCAGGAAGAAGCTGCCAAAGGAAGATCAGAGAACAGTGGAAGAAGAACGGGGAGATTTTAAGAGGGCTCTAGTTGAGGCAGCTGAGACTGTGTGCGGAAGAACTAGCACAAAGAGGAGAAGTAAGGAAACCCCATGGTGGAACAACATATGTAAAGAGGCAGTACTTCGAAAGAACAAAGCCTTCAGAGAATGGTTCCAGACCCGAACAGAGGAAGCAAGAAAGCGGCACAGGCCATAGTAAGGGCGGAGAAGAAGAAGTGGATGGAAAAATGGACAAGAATGTTAGAAGAGGACAGTGAAGGGAACAAAAAAGTACTTTACACCATGGTAAGAAATAAGAGGAACGACAGAAGCGAGTGCCTGAGGATCATGGATAATAATGGAAGAGTTGTGGAGGAAATGCATGAGCTCAAAAAGATTTGGAAGGAGTACTTTGAAGATCTGTTGAATGCCGCCAAGCGGGTAACTAACAGCGATGGAGAGCCTAAGGCAGCAGACGATTATAATAGTGGGGAAATTGATGATCTAACTTGGAATGAAGTGGAAGAAGCCATAAAGAGGATGAAAGGGGGCAAGGCACCAGGTTGGGACGAAGTAACAGTGGATATGATACGAGCAGCAGGAGAAGTAGGAACCCAGTGGCTATACAGAGTGCTGAGGGTGGTGTGGAAGGAGAACAGAATTCCTGAGGATTGGAAGAAAGGAATTATAGCCCCGATCTTCAAGAAAGGGGATAAAAGGAGATGTGAGAACTACAGAGGAATCACCCTGCTATGCCACTGTGGAAAAATCTATGAAAAGATCCTGGAGAAGAGAATAAGAAGCAGTATTGAAAGTAGACTGCAAGAGGAGCAGTATGGTTTCAGACCGGGAAGATCAACAACGGACCTCATATTTGCGGTAAGGCAACTGCAGGAAAGGCACTATGAGTACGGGAAGGACTTAATCATGGCCTTTTTAGATATTGAGAAGGCGTATGACAGTATCTGTAGGGACAAGCTCTGGGATGTGCTGAACGCAAAAGGGATGGATGAAGAGATAACACGAAAAGTCAGAAAAATGTATGAGGGAAGTGAGAGTTGTGTGAAAGTGGGGAGGGAACGTACTGCATGGTTCAAGCTGGAAAATGGGCTGCGACAGGGAAGTGCACTTTCGCCTTTATTGTTTATTATTGTTATGGATGAAATCCTACAGCAAGTATCAGATGCAATTGGAGATCATAAAATGAAAGCAGTGCTTTTTGCCGATGACCTGATGTTATGGGGAAATTGCGAGAAGGAGGTGCAAGAGCAGTTAGATGTATGGGAGGCAACGGCAGCACAATATGGAATGCATTTCTCTGCAAAGAAAAGTGAAATAATTGTCACAACAAGGAAGAAGAATAGGCCAAATGTGGATATAACTTGTGGAGGGGAAAAACTACAAGTGGTAGAGAACTTCAAGTACCTGGGAAGCATGATTGAAAGTAAGGGGGGAAACGCAATGGAAATAAATGAAAGGTGCAGAAAAGCAGGGCAGTTCTACAAATGCATTAGGGGGCTTATTTGGAGCAAGGAGGTGCCACAGAAATCCAAGGGAATTATATACCGAACCTACTTTGTCCCCATATTGGCATACGGAAGTGAGACATGGGTAATGCACAAAAGCGACAAAAGTAGAATACAGGCTAGTGAAATGAAGTTCCAGAGGAGCAGGTTGAGTGTAACAAGACGAGACAGATTGCGAAATGTGTATGTGAGGGAAAGACTAAAGGAGGAACCAGTACAGGATAGGATAGAAAAATCAAGACTGCAGTGGTATGGACACATGAAGAGAATGGATGAGGGAAGAATTCCAAAGAGGATGTTTGATCTGCAACTGGAGGGGAAGAGGCCCAGAGGAAGACCAAGAGATAGATGGGTGAAGGGAGTGAAGGAATGTGTGACGAGAAGAGGAGAGAACTGGACGAAGGTGGAAGAGGGGGAATGGTGGAAAGACAGAACACGATGGAGAGGCTTGTGTTCCCGACAGACCCAGCCAGTGGCTGGAAACTGTCCAAGATGATGATGATGAAAAGTTAGATTGTTAAAATAGTTAAGCCACAATATACTTGAATTTCCCTCGGATGGGTTTCTTACGTGGCTCATCGTTTCAAACACATAACGGCTAGGCAGCGCAAAATCAGTCATCAAGGCGCAAAGAACAGCAGCACTCATAGCCACCATCACCTGATGCTTACCACTCCAGTAGTGTTCCAAATACTGCAATAATTGCTCTGCAGTGATTCGCCCCTCCTGTGGTAATATCACCTGACTTAATGAACGGTCCAGTTTCGGTTCCCAGTCGTCGTTAAGGAGGGTAAGGTTTTGTTTTGGCATCATCTGAAGAGTTTCTCTGGCCATTACAGATGAGGCTGAGTTATACTGAACACAGAAACTCCTGCCATAGTAGCTGGTAAGTGAAATGTGGTTCCCATAATTTCACACATAGTCCCATAGATTAACAGTCCACTACCTCACAATTATAAATGCCTTGATCCCATGAGTTTCCCTTGCTCCAAGGATGTAGTCAGGATATTGTCAAAGGGGAGGGGGGAGGGGGGAGGAGGGAAGGGCTCCAATTTCTCAAAGAGGACATTGTAAAGGCTCACACGTTTCACTTATTCTGAAAACACACTTCTTTCTTTTTAATTTTATGTAGATAATTTGCTTTTGGTAGGCCTTTATATCAATAGTATTTGGCCTATAAAAGTCAGCATGAAAAGCTTTTCTTAAAAAAAGTGTAATATATATTCTCAACTACAATTAACTAAATACTCAGTTAAATATCGCTTTATTTGACAGAGTAATAACTCACTTTATTGCCAAACGAATTGAAATTCTAATATAAGGTATTCCCTCTTTTCTAACAAAACATAGCTCAGTCCTTTAACATAAGGTTCACTATCACAGAGCACAAGATTTTTAACATTGGATTGTACAACTTATAAATTTAAAAGAACCCTCTTGTATAACTTATAAATTTAAAAGTAAGAGGGTTCTTTTAAATTTATAAGTTATACAATCCAATGTTAAAAATCTTGTGCTCTGTGATACTGAACCTTATATTAAAGCAAATTATATATATATATATATATATATATATATATATATATATATATATATCCTCTAACTTAAATACCCACACCTCAACATCTGTGCTTTTCCCTGCAAAAATTAAATATTATTTTAAAATTGGGAATAGTTGCTGTACACTTTAGAGAGATTTGTAACCAATGTTCATTGACACAAATAACAGATATTTGGCATAGACTGCCACTTATCAAGACTTCTTGTTCACCCAGCGTATTACATAAACCATGTGCATTTTGTTATAAGACTGTTAATTGTTGATAAGTGGACACGTTAGATAAGTTATTACATACCATAGAAATGTTTTCCTGACGCTGTTTGGCAGTAAAAAATCTTTGAGGTAATTTTATTGCCTCACACTTCTGATTGGTAGTGCTGATATTTTTATTAACATTGATTCACACACTGATTTCAATTAAACTTCTAATGAACCTCATAAATGAGTTTGTATTTATCCATGAAAATACGGTTATGTAGCCTTTGGTGCTAACAAACTCCTCTAGGGTGTAGAACATACGCTGTCATTTATATGAGATTTATTTACAAATACGTTAGTGTGTGGACGGCTGGAGTCACTGTTCCAAGGCTATTACGAATAAAACATTTCACAGTATAAAATCGTTCTTTTAGTAAAACTTCAAGATATATATCGCCTTTCCACAAATGAGCAGTGTTTATGCACAGATACATAATATCCGTCTTCCAATGTAAATATCCCTGAACCACGCATGTTCTCGAAATCATACGCAAACCAACAATAAAAATAAATGCCCGAGAAATAAATAACTATTCGTCAAATCAAGATCAGTACTGTTACAAAAGCAACGAAACAAATATTGTTTGTACCACTACTTCTATATCTTAAAAACATTATAGTTTGAAGATAAGCGCAGATCATGTGAAAAAGCTTCAGTTATTATGGTCTGACAAGAGCGTAAATATATTCTGGACGAAAGGGCAGGTGATTCAGTAGGGATGCAGGGCGCAGTCAGCTTGGGTGATTTCCAGCAATACGCTGGAGAAATCTTTTAGAAACAAACGAACTGTAGAATCTGCTGTCATCACATACTCTTGCGCTCTCCACAAACCCCTCCCCAACATTCCGTATTGGAACTCGTTTTCATAACTGAGTATTACCCAGGTGAGCAGATTGGCCGATATTTTGTCATTTGGCCTACAAATGATAGAACTTTGAGCACGGTTTTAAGGAAATGGAACGATCGCCGTTAGGGCTATATTTTTGTTCTCCAACACGATTTTAGGCGACACAGGTAAATCCAAGTATATCTTCATGCATTGATTTTAGTTTTTTCTGTATTTGTAATTATGTTTACCGCTCTGCTGCCTTGTGAAATACTGAAACATTGCAACCTCTAACTACTACCAGTCTCCAAATAACGACTCCAGTGCTAACATTAAAGTGCCGTAGGTAGGTCATTAGGCAACTATAATAGCGATACATAATTTTAACGCTATTGCAGGAATCAAAAGCAATTTTCATCTTCTTTCTTGTTACAAACTTATCCATACTTAGAAACTGTCACAACAGCACACAGCACAAAAGCTATAAACGACATCCCTTACATTAAATTCAACAGCAAGTGAGAATGGAAGTGATTAACAAACCAACAACTGAGCTCAAAGAAGGCCAAGAATGTAGAGTAGCTGGTCTTGAATAGTTTAAATCTATCGAAGGCTTTGATAACTTCCGCTAGTGTATAACCCTTTTTCGTCGTCTGATTGTAAATCAAAATATTTTTCAGTCTCACTGAATGGCGACTAGGTTGTGTGTAATTTCATTTAGGTGATGACAGTTGGTCCAGACTGAAGTTTCGGCAGAAGTGCCAACACCGTGTTGTTTGAGGAAGCCGAAATGCACGCTATAAACTCACGCAGGATGGCGTGAGGTCTGAAACAGGATACTTAATGAATGCTATAAAGAAAAGTACGTAGCTGCTGGAATACTTAACTTTAATCAACAATTGGTGAACACTGGTCTTGTTACTGTAAATGCTTCATTAGATACATAGCAAAGGATAAATGGCGCCTTGCTAGGTCGTAGCAATTGACTAAGCTGAAGGCTATGCTAACTATCGTCTCGGCTAATGAGAGCGTAATTCTCAGTGAACCTTTCCTAGCAACGTCGGCTGTACAACTGGGGCGAGTGCTAGTAAGTCTCTCTAGACCTGCCGTGTGGCGGCGCTCGGTCTGCAATTACTGACAGTGGCGACACGCGGGTCCGACGTATACTAATGGACCGCGGCCGATTTAAAAGCTACCACCTAGCAAGTGTGGTGTCTGGCGGTGACACCACACAGACAACCCCCTCCCCCCGATCATCCCCCCCTCCTTTGGCTGTGTCCTTGCTTGCTTATAGTACCTAGCGACCACCACCTCGCCGTTGTACACTGAGTATATCCCATGTACACCCACTCCCTGAAAGTATGGTTCTGTTTCATCACTTCCTTCTGGCAAGGCCGTCACTCCATTTTATCCTTGAGCAGTGTCATGATGCAAGTGCTTCTACTCGCAGTAATCTTGCAAGTCAGGCTTATGGTGACTATTCCACTCTGATATTGCTGGAGCTCATCCTCGATCATCACCACATGTCAATCCTCGTCTTCCACTAATAGTAGCACCCCTTCCTCTCTCAGCCTCACAAACTTCCCAACCGTTGCTACTTCCAGATGTGAGTTCAGAGTGCTAGCTGAGGCCCTGACATGATCATGACTCTTTAGTCAATTGTTGATGCATGTGAGTGTTCTTTAACATCCTCCAGGTTCGCAATCTGTGTAGGATGCCACCCCATAGCTACTTTATTTGCCTCCGCTAACCCTCTTGTGACTTCTGCCCTTTCATTCATTTGCTTACATTGGTTGCACCTGCTGTCTATGGTTTTCAAGCTTCTGCCCTCAGCGTCTGCCCACCCCCTCTTCACTCACCTGGATCTGTCCGATACCAGCCCGATCTCTTACTGCATCTAC
The DNA here is from genome assembly GCF_023898315.1 of Schistocerca nitens. Taxonomy (NCBI): domain Eukaryota; kingdom Metazoa; phylum Arthropoda; class Insecta; order Orthoptera; family Acrididae; genus Schistocerca; species Schistocerca nitens. The sequence goes on from NC_064621.1 coordinate 58,881,357, forward strand.
TCCTTTAGACGTGAATATGCACCAAGCAATTTCCTGGCTCCTTTGAGACCTCTCCCAGCCTCCCACTACTAACTGTTAACTGTTGTATCCCTGGAACCACATCCTACAGTCTCCTAATATCGTTCTCCAACTCCCACACATTAAACACTAAACTCAGTGACCACCTGTGACTGGATAACACCAAGTGATGATCTTCCAGCACCCCCAATCCACTCCCAGTGAAGAGGTACAGCACAGCATAAACCCTTCTCCTGTACAGCAACCTGAGGACAGGGATCAAGGTCACCTCCCTTCCCCTCAGAGGCTTGCTCTCCCCTAATAGCTTATCTCAAAATACTAATGATAAAACCTACAGCAAAACAAACATATAACTTTACATAATAATCTCTCATGCATGCTAAAACCCCTGTTGCTTGCTATACTGTCTACACTCTTCTTCGGCGCTCTGTGCTCCTTGCCATTTTTCAAGCTCCTGACCCAGTGCTTGTACTACTGCTACCTTCCTATTCAACCCGACCACATTACTGTGTCTTTCCACTGGTATGTAGATTACTTGACATTCAAATTCACTGAGCTTCAGTGCCCACGTCGTCAATCTATGGGATGTGTCCTTCAAACTGAGTAACCACTTCACAGTAACATTGTCTGGCACTACTTTGAATTTTCTGCCATTCAGGTAACACTAGGAGTATGTTAACCTGTATATGAAGTTAAAAATCACTTTCTCCATTGTGGAGTAATTCTTCTTTGATCTGTTCAGATGTCTTGACGTAAAGGCAGCAGCTGTTCCTGACCACCTACTTCCTGACTTAAAACATATGCAATGGCATGATTTGAAGTATCACATGATAATATGAACTCCTTTTCACACACGAAACTTAACATTAACACCTTTTTTTTTTAATTCAACACATGTTCCCCGATATTTCTCTGACAGTACAAAGTTAACTCACTTTTGCAACATTTGCGCAAGTGGCTTTGCAGTAATTGCAGACCCCATCACGAACTTCTTGTAATTTGTGAGGCCCAGAAAAGATTGCAATTTCTTGGTTGTGCCCGGTATCAAAAAACCTTGCACTGCTTGGACTAACCTAGAATCAGTTCTTACACCATCTTTACTACTGATATGGCTGTAATGCTTAAGTTTCTCCAGTACAAAGCGGCATTTTCTGTGACCAGTTTTAAGTGGACTGCTCGTAACCACTTAAATAATTCCCTCACACGTTGAAAAGACGATTATGTCATCAAGATATACTAGAGCCACTTCTAACTGATGGTACCCACTCCTTAAATCCCCCCCGGGGGGGGGGGGGGTGTATTCCCTCTTCTGTTATTCCATCATCTAAATGTTGATTTATGAAGTCCTCCAGAACTGGTTGCAGCGCCTGTGGTATTCTGTGCAGGCTCTGATCCACCTTGCGTTACTGGTGGAGCAGGCAACGGCTCTTGCAGAAAGCATTGATCCTAAAATTCTAGGAACAGATCCTCCACTTGTGTCTTTTCTGTCCTCTTTGAATGCTGCAATTTCTCATTGAATGCCGTCCTAGCAGCATCCTATGCCCCGTTACAGCCTACACTGTATGTGTGGCAATCTTTCTCATCTGGACTCTCCAGTGCAGTCAGTAATGTTCCATTCAACAACTTAACCCCCTCAGCGCCAAAATAATCAACGTTGATAGGTACTACTTTCACTGTATCTCTCTCTTGTATGCAAACAATACTGCGCTTCATCAAGCAACACTCTGCATCCGATACTTCATTACCTTCCAGTGGTTCTACTACCCATAATATATCGACTGGTAAGCCAGGCTCTATATTCATCCATAGCAATTTCCCTGTGCCTCCCGACACAAAGTGTTGCGGATCAAACTTTAATGTCATTGCTCGGAATTTAACTGGATCATCTCGTATACTAGACACTCCTCATAGCAGATAACAGCTTCCCCTAGCTGGAATGCCTTCCCACTTTCACTATACGTCATCAAAGTTCAAACCAACAACTGAGCTCAAAAAGGCCAAGACTGTACAGTAGTTGGTCTTGAAGAGTTTAAATTATCGAAGGCCTTCATAACTGTCGCTAGTGTGTAACCCTTTTTGGTCGTCTGATTGTAAATCAAAATATTTTTCAGTCTCACTAAACAGCGACGAGGTAGTGTGTAATTTGAATTAGGTGATAGCAGGTGGTCAGACACCCATTTCCCCCGACCCCCCCCCTCCCCCTTTGGCTGTGTCCTTGCTTGCTTATAGCAACTAGCAACCACCACCTCGGCGTTGTACACTGAGTATATACCACGTACACCCACTCCCTGAAATTTTGGCTCTGTTTCATCACCTCCTTCTGGCAAGGTCTTCCCTCTATCTTATCCTTGAAGAGTTTCATTATGCATGGGCCTCTACTCGCCTAATCTTGGACGTCACTCTTATGTTATGGGGAAAGTCGCACCCTAGGATCATGCTACAGCAATCGCTTGCAAGAGATACTATCTCTACAAGTTGGTTCTCTCAAACGAAAAATTCATTACCACTGACCCCAATGATTATATATCACTACCCCTACTCCACACAAATTATGGCTCTCTTGAGCCCACTGACAGCGTGGAGTGCATAACGAAAATTGTTGAGTGTGACCCCATTCACTGAGATTCATCCTTCCACGTCAAGTAAGGCTTCTTTGAATATGTGTTCTGAATACAGGTTAAACATTATCGCTGATATTATACAGCCCCCCTGACGCCACGTCGTATTCTCACTTGTTCTGATTTGTCTTAATCTATTCTCATGACTGCAGACTGGTTCCAGTATAAATTGGCTATTATTCTTAGATCTTTCCCATCAATTCTTGTTTATGCTGTATTTAATACTTCTATCATTTGTTCATGCTCCACACAATCAAATGCCTTTCGATAATCAATGAGGCAAGCAAATACATCACAACTGATGTCCCTATATCTTTGGAACAATACTTGTACACTAAATACTACTTCTCTTGTGCCATTTGCATGTAGAAACCCGAAGTGGTTGGGCGCTATTTTGTCTTCACAAATCTTGTATATCCGCTTGCGGCTCACTTTAAGAAACAGTTTTAGCAGTTGGCTCATTAAACTGATCCCCACACACTTTGTCATTCGGTTCCTTAGATAGAGCAATGAACTCTGATGTAAGCCTGTTTGGAGGGATTTTGCTTGATGAGTAAATGTGGTTGAGTATTTCTGTGATCATTTTTACTTTTTCTTTATTGAGTAGCTTGAGGAATTCTGCTCGTATGCCATCTGGCCCAGCTGCTTTCCCTTCCTTCATTTGATGTATGGCCGCTTCCACTTCACTTACTAGGATATCTGGTCCCTCTGTGTCTAATATCTCTGGTTCTTGCCTCCTATGGTCATCTTTGAATAACTGTTCTAGATATTTCTCCCACTCTCTCTCTTGTTTTCTTCCTTATTGATTATGAGGTTGCCACTGTCATCTACTACCTTCCCACTGTTTGATTTGCGATATTTTCCTGTTGCCTCTCTGAGCTACCGATGCACATTAAAATCATCATATCTACTCTGATAAAGCTCAATTCCTGCACATAATTCAGTTTTTTTCCTTCTCTGTGAATTCTCTGATTTTCTTTCTGATTGTATTCTGTATCGCTTTGTATTCCACCAAATTACCTTTTTTCTTCCTCTGCTCTTCCATAAGGTCCAGAATCTCATTCGTCATCCAAGTTTTCTTCTTTCTAAGGTCGGGTCTCAAATAATCTTCTTTGACTTTTTGTACTGCTTCTTGTAAGTGTGGGAGATTTTCATTGATGTCAACCCCACTGTCTCTCCATTTCTTGTTTAGGGCTGTCTTCACCGTCTGCTGTAAGGTAGCATCTTTCAACTTTCTCAGGTCGTATTTTCGTGATTTTTGGAGACAACATGTTTCATTCGGATTTTGAAATTTCCTATTATTTACATTAAACCATCTGTAGTCGACGCTGTCTCTTTTACCCCTCTGTGGCTGGTAGCATTGTCCTTGCATGTGACCTGTGCGACAGCTCTGCTGGTTCTGCTTAAGAGTCCACGGAATTCGAAGTCAGCCCAGGCCTACCATCTCGCTGCAAGGCTGACCCTCCCCCCATTGTGGGCTCTCCACCCCGGCAGAAAGACAAAGTGAAGGAACAACCCCTACGATAAACGGCTCCCGTGCTACGGTGGAACATGAATGTGTTCAGGAGTCATGTGCCTGTGTTTACAGGATATACATTTCAAAGACACTGATGCCCCTGTGCTACCAGGGTGTATCTTTCACCACAAGGATGACCTGACTGTGGAAAAAGCCAAGGGAGGTGTTGCTGTGTTTGTCAATAATACACACCACTCTTCTGGCCTCCCCTTGTTTACTGACCTACAAGCGGTAGCCGTTGTAGCTCACACAAGTCAGAAGATCACTATCTGCTGCTTGTACTTACCTCCATAGATGCAATAGACTCTGAGACTCTCGCAGGCCTTATTGAATGACTTCCCTGCCTGTTTCTCTTACTAGCTGATTTCAATGCACGTAATGTTCTATGGGATGCAGACTATTCTTGCCCCTGGGATAGAGTGTTGGAAAACTTCATTATGTCTCAGGAGCTGTGACTCCTCAACATAGGCAGTCCCTCTCATTTCTTGGCTTCTACTGGGTCATCATTGACCTCTCTTTCTTCTCTCCAGCCCTTGCAGACTCAGCACAGTGGGAAGCAACTGATGACCTTCATTCCTGTGACCACTTCCCACAGTGGATCCACTTTCTGGAAGGAGAATTGCTTGAACAGGAGCCACCGAAATAGGTGATCGGTAGGGCTAACTGGGCGCTGTTCAGCCATTTGGTTGTGTTTGAACACCATGACAGTGTCCAGCCACGTGTGGACCACAACACATATGTCATCTATCATGCCGGTGACTTATCCATTCCAACATCTTCAGATCGTCTTAGGAGGCGACCTGTACCTTAGTGAACAGTTCAATGCCTTTCAGCAATGAAGGACAGGCGTGCGGCTCTTCGACAGTTTAAATACCACCAGACAGCAGACATCCTCACAGCCTTTCGAGTCGGTGCGCTGAACCGGCGATCCTGTCGCAGCAACTCAGCAACGATGTCTGCGGCAGGGGAAAGAAAGGCAATCTGCAAACCAACAGGCTTCACAACAGCCTAACCGTGTACCCAATATCGACGGTCCGCCGCAGATCAAATTATAAGTTCTTTTACCAGTTACTTGAAAAATCCATAAAGAAAAACATTAAGCTGTAGCAGATTCAACCAAGAAGATAAGGATAGACGCAGCAAAATTCGCCAGTCCCTGTTGTAGAAAAGTTTTATCGTAAAATTTTTTTGACAGTTCGACAAAGTCACAGAGATTCCATATGTTCGTAGTGCGGTCTGACACTCCTTGATATCTTTGCCAGGATAAATTAAAATTTTCCTAATTTTTCCTTAAATAATTAATTAATGTCATTAAAGAATGAATCTTGTTCTCACTTAACGAAATATTCCACTTTCAAACAGATCTTCTTGACCACAATCGCCGATAAAGTTTTAAAACAGAATTTTAATACACTTCACAGTATCGATTATTTTCAAAATGTCAATACGTGTCGACTTCTCATTAATAAAACTTTAAACTAGTTAATTATTGAAGATCGTCGACACTCCTGATAAAATTGTGCCAGAATCTCTTCAAGAAGTCTGAATTTTAATAAAATTTGCAAATTTCACACATAAGTAATATTTACGATGTATGTAGTAACAAGAGAGTCAACTGACTGTTTTAACTTCCAACTCGAGTTTATTTAACAGTTGATAACCAATTGACATCCAATTACAAACCTTATCTTTCCACATTCAACATTTAAAAAAAAAAAGAAATATAAAACATATTTTAATAATGAAACTTCCTGGCAGATTAAAACTGTGTGCCCAACCGAGACTCGAACTCGGGACCTTTGCCTTTCGCGGGCAAGTGCTCTACCATCTGAGCTACCGAAGCACGACTCACGCCTGGTCCTCACAGCTTTAGTTCTGCCAGTATCTTGTCTCCTACCTTCCAAACTTTACAGAAGCTCTCCTGCAAGGTTCGCAGGAGAGCTTCTGTAAAGTTTGGAAGGTTTTTACCATCCTCGCGATCCGGCAGTCAAGCCAAAATCCCCATTCTCTGTGACACACAGTGGCATATAGTGGTCGCTGAAGCGTGTCCAGAGCTTACGCTGACAGGGAACTGGCGGTAGATACCAGTCCCCAGCTCGGGAACCCTGGGGTCGCCACACCCGTAGGCCCGCCGCACTCTTATTGGCGGACCCGCGTCACGGTTCACACAGTCGGGCGGATGCGCGCGGTTCTGTGCAGTCGAGTGAACGCGGTCTTCCCTGCACTGTGCTGGATCCCATCTGTGCTGTAACACGTCGTTCTGTTTGATCGGATGTATACAGATGAGCTCGCTGCAAGTAAAAGTCATTTCAGCCTCTATGACATACAAAAAGAGAAATTCCACGCCCGAGAGACGGTTTTGGGTGCATCCTATGGTGGAACAAAGATGTACGAAAGGAGCGTTCGTCACATTGTATTCCGAATTGCGCAAAGACGAAGACAAATTTAATACATATTTTCGTATGTCTATTCGTTGCTTTGACGAGCTTGTCGGCAAAATACGAGACAACCTGACACTTGAAAGTCTCAGAAGGATACCTATTACTCCGACAGAACGAGTAGCAGTAACCTTAAGGTAAGAATATGAATACGTATACGGATGACGATTACTTTAATAATATATTTAATCATTCAAAGCTTTGCTACAGCTATGTATTACATTCGTTTGGCAATAGACAATTTTACGTTTGTATTGTATTACTACTGAATTCCAATAATTTTTATAATATCTCCCAAGATGATGATGACGTTGATTGGGCTGGAGAGGGATGGGGAGTCGCAACTTGTGTCTGTACGGACGGATCCTCGCGGTACTGCATTAATTGCTTAGGATGCTGTTGGGATATTGAAGGTGGGGCGTAGGTAAAAGAGGTCGGTGGATAGTGGAAAGAGCTGATGGGAGCTGGGGGCTGTGTATTTAAATTAGCCTTATTTGTGTGCTTAATCGACATAAGCAGTTGAAGTACCTGAGTACGAAATAATAGCTTCTGATCAACATTTAATGTCTTCACAGAGGGCAACAGCGAAACAAAGAATGCTCGGTCGTCGTCTTCCTCCTTTTCCTTACCATCTTTTAATAATGTAAGTAAATTATCTTCAAATGTTGTGTTCTTGATAGGCCTCTTCCTCTTGAAGGATTGTTTTTCGGTTTTGACATTCAGTCGGACATCATCGGTTTGTTGTTCAGAGGCTTCGTCTCGACTTTTCTGCAAGTGCATTGTTGTTATACAGATTATCTTGCACGACCGATACTGAGTCAAAGTTACTCTCTGTTGGTGCATCTCGGAGACGGTCAAGAAAGTGTAACTGCTCATCGTAGATGTATTTTGGTCTCTTAGTTGCTGCTGATCCGGACCTCGTCTGCTTTATTCTAGTGAAGCTTTTAAAATAGGCATCCCGTGCAGTTTTCCATCTCGTCTGTACCTTGTCAACTGAAATAACAAGGTCGAAAAGTCTTTTATTACTGAGGATGCGTACATATATTATTTTAAGAAGGAATACATCCAAGGTTTTATGTCAGCGTAGCCGGCGTAATACCTAGAATTAATTCTACTTTCCTCTGTGAATGTACGTAAGTATCAAATATATGCTTTACACGATACAGGTATCTTGGAAGCGGAAACACATTTACAGATCTGCATTACTTACTTATTTAATGGGTGCATCAACAATTCGACAGATTACAAGGCAGGTGAGCGCCACTATTTGGACTATGTTAAGAGAAGAATGCATGCCTGAGCCCTCAACAGACAAATGGAACGAAATTAGTCATGGTTTCCAGAGTGTCGCTAATTTTCCTCATTGCATCGGAGCCCTGGATGGAAAACATATTCGTCTAGTAAAACCTATCAAAAGTGGATCACTTTTCTTCAATTACAAGAATTATTTCTCCATTATTCTTATGGCCATCTGTGACACTAACTATTGTTTCACGTTCATTGATGTCGGAAGATACGGAAGGAACTGTGATTCAAATATTTTTAAAAACAGCGTCTTTTGGAGGAAAATGGAAAAAGTAACATTAGCGTTACCCTCACCAAAGCCACTGCCAGGTACACACGACTCTCCAGTGCCATATGTTCTTGTGGCAGACGAAGGCTTCGCTTTAACACAACATGTGGTAAGGCCGTATGCGCGAAAAAACATGACTCACAAAAAGAAGATTTTCAATTACCGACTTACCCGAGCCCGAAGGTTTATTGAATGTACTTTCTGAATATTAAGCCATAAGTGGAGGGTTTTTCACCGGCCCCTGAATGTCAGTCTTGACCTAGCAGTATCTATTGTCAAAACGAGCTGCATTTTGCACAATTTTGTTCGAGTAAGAGACGGATACAACTTTGAAGATACCCTGTATGTTACCGGCTTCGAAGATGTGGCAGAAACTACACCTGTCAGTAAATCGGGTGATACTGTACGAGATAAATTTGCGGAATATTTTGTCGGTAGAGGAGTTGGGCCCTGGCAGTAATCAAAAATTCACTGAACACAGGCCACTTGTCTCAGTGACAGACATTTGCGCTTGTGTACAGTGTTTCTACGTAATCAATGTTTGTATTGTGCACAAACTGAACTTGTGAATGTCTATAATTCTATAATTCAAATGGCTCTGAGCACTATGGGACTCAACTGCTGTGGTCATAAGTCCCCTAGAACTTAGAACTACTTAAACCTAACTAACCTAAGGACATCACTCACATCCATGCCCGAGGCAGGATTCGAACCTGCGACCGTAGCGGTTGTGCGGTTCCAGACTGTAGCGCCTTTAACCGCTCGGCCACTCCGGCCGGCAATTCTATAATTGTAAATCATTGTATTTTGTATAGAACTACAATAAAAACACAAGGAAAATATGCGTCTACTTACCACACTTTTGCTGATCTGCCTCGTTCAGACCTTCAAAGGCGAGTATTATATTTGCACAGACGTCTAGCCACGCCTTCAATCGCATTTCACGGTTCTTGTAGTCCCCATGCGATGGATCCCATATGTGAGGCCTTCCTTCAACTTCGGCAATTAACATGTCTGTATCGATTTCACAAGACATTCTGGAAACTTCTTAAATCACACCCGTATTTACCACACTAGTCGAATGCTACGGCTGAAATGAGGTACTCTGCTTCTTCTGCGCGCGCCGTGTCCGCAGGGCTGTGCTCGCACCAACTTGTGTCTGTGTATTCAACTGACGCGGACGGTCCGCGGCGCGCAAGGGCTGCGCGGACGGCTCCGCCGCGTGCGGACCGTCCGCGTGACTGTGTGGTGCCTCATTGGAATACGTGACTACCAACCGTGCGCGGAACGTGGAGCGCGGACCATCCGCGTAAGTGTGCAACGGGCCGTACTCAGCAAACGAATGTTGAGCCTATGAGGGTGCATGCCATTCTAGACGTCTCTGATGCCTGAAAATTATCAAACTCACGTTGCTCAGCCTCTTGTAACAATACTTTCTTCACCTCCTTGCTCTGCATTAACTCATAAGGCTGCACATTTAGTTTCCTAAACCTATCTGTGAAACATTCAACCGCTCATTATGCCTCTTTGAAACAATACTCAACTGCTCACAGAAAAACTGTGTACTGTTCTACTTCCTATACCTTTGTTCTAGCCCTTGTCTAAGTCGGTAAAAGTCTGACGATGAGAATAACTCCTCTGTTCATCTCACAAACGACTTTGCTTCTCCTGTTATCTATAATCTTGTTATCTGTAACAATGTACATCAGACAAACCCCCTACGTTAGCCAATGACATGATATCCTTCGTAAATGACAAAACATCGTCAGAGAAGGGAGAAATAAAGTTAGCAACCGCTCAGTCCACTCCTACAGTCTGTGACCTTAACACCTCTTTATCCTGATCCTGTATTTTACGAAGTATAAGACGCTACGGGCTACAAAATGCACCTTAATATTTAACCATCTTTTTAAAAAGTAACGTTTTCGCCATTTTTATTATTAGATTGCAAAGCCAGACTAAAAGCAGTTTTTAGTTTACAAAACCGAAGTGACCTTTAAAATCCCTGAAAATCGTCATCCGAGCTTCCTTCTTCTTCTTCTTTTTCTTCTTCTTCAACTTCGTCGTCATCAGTGTGCTGATATATACGATGGGCTTCACTGCAATCGAGAGCGTTGCTTATGCCGCACTTCTTGAAACATTTAGCAATAATTTCTTCTTTCATTCTAGACCACGACTGTTTTATCCGCTGACGCACTTGTTTGATTGTAGGTCGTTTTAAATCTCCCTTCTGTGTGAATTCAAGTTGGGTTTCATCCAACATCCATTTCTTCCATTATTCTCCCATACACACTTTAAATGGTTTATTTGTCGAGACATTAAGAGGGTGCAATTCTGAAGTAACTGATCTAGCACAAGAATCAACTGTTGGTCAATAAAGCACCTTTTCTTCTCTTCCACGCTCTGTAGTCCATAATTTCATACAAGCCTCGTCCATCCAACCCTTGTCATGTACGTGAACAACAACACCTGGCGGTATTTCAGAAGGTTTTGGCATTGTTTTGCGCTTGAAAATGATCATTGGATTAAGTTTAGTACCTCCAGCACAACATGAAAGGACAACAATGTAGCGCATTTTTTCACGTCCACTTGTTTTTTGCAGTTACTGTTTTAGCACCTTTCATGGCAACAGTTCTGTTACCGGCACATCAAATGTCAGAGGAGTTTCGTCTATATTCGCTGTTTGGCTTAGTTCCACACTTGTTTTCTTTCGATGGTGAATTATAAAGCGATGGAAAGATAATATTTTCTCTTCATACTCTTGTGGCATTTTCTGAGATATTTTAGTTTTGGTTCGCATGGTAAGTCAATGACGCTTCATAAACATGTAGCACCGACCAACTCCGCCCTCAAAATCCACAATAGCGCTACCTTATGAGAATGTATTTCAATCATTAATTTTGTACTAATTCCAGTGCCATTTTGACGGTGCCCTTCAATCCCTTTCAAATCGTCATTTTCTACCTTTGGCCATTTTGCAGTCAATCTTCTATTTGTACTTTTAATCTTCCTCATTTTTCTCGTTTCTTCTTTACTAGACCGCTAATCACGAATAGTTTTCTTTATGTTTTTGTGGAGGGCTGAAATGCCTTTCAGATGCTCTGTTTCCATGTTCTTTTGCGGATGCTGTTACTTTCAATTTATAGCGCGGACCATATGAATACCTTTTATTTTTTCCATTACTAAACTAGCTACTAACAGAAATACCGTACTGTTACCGACAACACAAATCACTTTCAATTCAACCTCATTAGCAGCGTAGACTGCAGTGACGCATCATAATCTAGACAGTGTTCTGGGATTGTAATGCAAGGGCGGGAGCGATACAGTGTGAATCCCCACAGCTCGAGTTCGTCGCATCGGTGCACTGCTGCTGCCAGTTGACTCCAATGTTGCGAAATACAAACAGGTTTCGCGCAGCATCGAATTTGGCCATTTTTCAGACTTGTGGATATTTTACATCAGTGGATCTTTCTCTATTATGTTCGATTATAAGACGTAACTGAATTTTGGAGACAGTTTTTCGAATGAAAAACAGCGTCGTACAGCCCGTTAATTACGGTAGTTCACCGCCAGTTTATTGTCTGCGACCATTTTATCCACCCTTAAATGAGTCACCTCATTGACCAACTGCTACACTACTGGCCATTAAAATTGCTACAACAAGAAGAAATGCATATGAGAAACGGGTATTCACTGGACAAATATATTATACTAGAACTGACATATGATTACATTTTCACGCAATCAGTACCCAGAACAACCACCTCTGGCGGTAATAACGGCCTTGATACGCCTGGCAATTGAGTCAAGCTTGGATGGCGTGTACAGGTACAGCTGCCCATGCAGCTTCAACACTATACCACAGTTCATCAAGAGTAGTGACTGGCGTATTGTGACGAGCCAGTTGCTCGGCTACCATTGACGAGACGTTTTCAATTGGTGAGAGATCTGAATAATGTGTTGGCCAGGGCAGCAGTCGAATATTTTCTGTATCCAGAAAGGCCCGTACAGGACCTGCAACACGCGGTCGTGCATTATCCTCCTCAAATGTAGGGTTTCACAGGGATCGAATGAAGGGTAGAGCCACGGGTCGTAACACATCTGAAATGCAACGTCCACTGTTCAAAGTGCCGTCAATGCGAACAAGAGGTGACCGAGACGTGTAACTAATGGCACCCCATACCATCAGCCGGGGAATACGCCATTATGGCGAAGACGAATGCACGCTTCCAATGTGTGTTCACTGCGATGTCGCCAAACACGGATGCGACCATCATGATGCTATAAACGGAACCTGCAGTCATCCGAAAAAATGACGTTTTGCCATTCGTGCACCCAGGTTCGTCGTTGAGTATACCATCGAAGGCGCTCCTGTCTGTGATGCAGCGTCAACGGTAACCGCAGACACGGTCTCCGAGCTGATAGTCCGTGCTGCTGCAAACCTCGTCGAACTGTTCGTGCAGATGGTTGTTGTCTTGCAAACGTCCCCATCTGTTGACTCGGGGATCGAGACGTGGCTGCACGATCCGTTACAGCCATGCGGATAAGATGCCTGTCATCTCGACTGCTAGTGATACGATGCCATTGGGATCCAGCACGGCGTTCCGTATTACCCTCCTGAGCCCACCTATTCCATATTCTGCTAACAGTTATTGGATCTCGACCAACGCGAGCAGCAATGTCGCGATACGATAAACCGCAATCGCGATAGGCTACAATCCGACCTTTATCAAAGTCGGAAACGTGATGGCACGTATTTCTCCTCCTTACACGAGGCATCACAACAACGTTTCACCAGGCAACGCCGGCCAACTGCCGTTTGTGTATGAGAAATCGCTTGGAAACTGTCCTCAAGTCAGCACGTTGTAGGTGTCGCCACCGGCGCCAACGTTGTGTGAATGCTCTGAAAAGCTATCACAGCCTCTTCTTCCTGTCGGTTAAATTTCGCGTCTGAAGCACGTCATCTTCGTGGTGTAGCAATTTTAATGGCCAGTAGTGTATATAACATCCTCACTGGTGACACTATGTATCTCTGATTTTGCCACTGCCTCCTCCCAACTTATTTTTACGACTGAGAGTCAATAGTTCAAAACAGCGTACTAATAACGCAGATAGAACAGGTATTCACGGAGCGCTCTACCAACCTACTTCTTCTGCCTTAATCTTGAGCCATCTGGATTCTCTACATTGCTTGGCCATATGCCAAGAACCATTACACGTAAAGTGAACAACTGGTACAGACTCAGCGCAAGGGGCAGAATGCCGAAGGGAATTGCCTCTGTACAACGCACAGGAACTAACCACTCCCCTTAGTATGAGATAAGCCCACAGTTTCCTCAGGTTTCATAAACATAACCCTCATGCAATCACGCCCCCTAAACGTCGACCCCCTGACTACCACCGTGCAAGAACAAAAATAGTCGCACTCAGTCCAAATGGTGGCACTGTAGTCTGCGACTGAGACTTCAGAGGTAGCACACCCTCCGCTGGTGATCGTGGCGGTACTGGCACGGCTGCGGTGGTGAGTGGTGTGGGCTGGTGGCCCCGGTGAAGACACTGTTGACGGTTGAGGATGACTTTCATTGACTTCGATACATGAAGTAGTGAGAGAACCACACTTCTCTCTGTTGTCAATTATTCAAAAACAGTCTTAATCGCATTTAGTATTATTACACCGCCAACCTGTTTCAACCCGACGTAGGGGTCATCTTCTAGGCGTTTACACCATTGGTCGACTGCTGGTGGTGTCACTCCTGTCTACATAACGACGGGAAACTACTACGTCGGGTTGAAATAATAAATGCGATGAAGACTGTTTTTGAATAATTGATTAATCATACTAATCGCTGCTTCATCTCCACAACCATGTTGTCCAAAAATCTCTCTGTTGTTCCTGGCCGCCGCTGACGTGTGGGCGGCAGCTTCCGCCCTGGCTGGTGAGCTGGTGCCCTGCATTGCCGAGAGCAGGCCCGTGGTAGGCCGGCAGCCGTCAGAGGCCTCAGCCATTAATGTCAGCAGCGCTCTACTTTCCTCGGCGACATGGAGCCCGCACAGCCCCTCGTTCCACCCGCATTACTGTGGCGGCACGTGAAAGTGGATGCGAGCTGGGTATGAGACGCTGCCCTGTGGCAGGAGTCAGGCGGCGGAATGTGCAGTGGCGCCAAGTCCCACTACCAATTCAGCGTTGGTGGTAGAAGGCTCGGACGGCAGGTCGAGAGGGCTGTGGCACTGAGTCCTGTCAAGGACCTAGTGCTACCGGCAGCCACAGTCCGGTCTTGAGTTCACGGCTGCTTCCACACAGATTCTCACTGCTTTTCCTAAAGACATACACTTTGCTCAAAGCCTGGGTACCAGCAGTGCAGAAGCTGTGTGTGTCAGTTTCACATAGCTGCAGACACTTTGAATGTAAAGCAGTCAGACAAAGTGTGCCACAAGGTTCTATGTTCCGTCCTTTGTTGTTTCCAATATACATTAAAGGCCTCCATTTTGCAGTGTCGCCATTGTGCAGGTGATTCAGTGGTAGGAATAACTAATACTGAGAAACTACTCCGTCTTCAGGCCACGAGTGGCCTACCGGGACCATCCGACCGCCGTGTCATCCTCGCTGGAGGATGCGGATAGGAGGGGCGTTTGGGGTCTGCACACCGCTCTCCCGGTCGTGGTGATGGTATTCTTGACCGAAGCCGCTACTATTCGGTCGAGTAGCTCCTCAATTGGCATCACGAGGCTGAGTGCACCCCGAAAAATGGCAACAGCGCATGGCGGCCTGGATGGGGTCACCCATCCAAGTGCCGACCACGCCCGACAGCGCTTAACTTCGGTGATCTCACGGGAACCGGTGTATCCACTGCGGCAAGGCCGTTGCCTTACTGATATAAAACTATAAGAACATCTATGGCAGGCGACGACAACTCAGGCGCTTCGCGAGCACCCGCCGGCATCAGCAAAAGAACCGGTGCTCTGCCTTAACGCCGGTGGGGAGGAGGGAGGCGAGGGAGGCAGAGGCAGCACTGTTGTGGCAGCGCTAGGAGAGGAACGTGCTGTGGTAGCGCTTAGGGAGGCGAGAGTCGTCTCGTTGTTTGGTGAATGTGGCATCGCAAATCAGTGCACGTCTGGCAGAGTACAGGTATTAAAACGAATAATAATAATAACAATAATACTAATGCCAATTTTTTGTAAAGACAAACAGAATAGTTTTATTGCGCTCCTTATCTTGCACTAATTTACAGCATTCTTTGTTTATCTTTGGCTTCGCACTGAAGCCTTAATTTTCCGATATTTGGAACAAGCGTTTTGGCAGTTGCAATTCGAAGTATAGCTTCCAACGAAGCATCAGACAAACTTGACCCTGTTTCTTATTCATAGTTGAGGACGTCTGTTCACAAGCGAAGGTTGTTCCAAACATATTTCAGGACAAGGGCATGAATCCTCGCCAATTCTTGTTGATCAACACCTTTACAAAATGAAATCAAATCACCATTGTAATGGTAACAGCGGTCTGTCAAAATTGAATCGCACTGAAGTTTTATCAACTCAACTTTCAGACTTGATGGGGCATTCTCTGGGTGCACCGAAAGAGGTGTCACAAAAACTTTGAGTGCAGCTTTTACTCGTTTTATTTCTTCAAACATATCTTCAAATTCTTTATGCAATGGCTGCAACACATTTGTGTACTCACTGATGTGTTCATAAGTACCTGAATTCAAGGATTTCAGAGAGGAAAAATTGTCTAAATTTCCTCCTTGAAGCTGACTTCTAAAAAACAAAATCTGCTATTTGAAACTTTCGGGGCAGTCACACAGATTATTTTTTTCTTACGCCCTACATCACCGACCTCTTCCGACAACATTGCAGGGGTCCCATCAGTTGCAATGCTGTACAAGCGCTCGAGTAACAATTGTACATGTTTAAAACCCTCCTCTATAGACATGAAAATACACTATGTGATCAAAAGTAACCGGACACCCCCAAAAACATACGTTTTTCATATTAGGTGCACTGTGCTGTTACCTACTGCCAGGTACTCCATATCAGTGACCTCAGCAGTCATTAAACGTCGTGAGGGAGCAGAATGCGACGCTGCGCGGAACTCACGCACCTCGAACGTGGTCAGGTGTTCGGTGTCACTTGTATCATACGCCTGTACACGAGATTTCCACACTCCTAAACATCCCTAGGTCCACTGTTTCCGATGTGATAGTCAAGTGGAAACGTGAAGGGATACGTACAGCACAAAAGCGTTCAGGCCGACCTCGTCTGTTGACTGACAGAGACCGCCAACAGTTGAAGAGGGTCGTAATGTGTAATAGGCAGACATCTATCAAGATGGAATTCCAAACTGCATCAGGATCCACTGCAAGTACTATGACAGTTGGGCAGGAGGTGAGAAAACTTGGATTGCATGCTCATAAAAATGAAATGATCGTATGGCATTGTTGGCTGGGAGGCCCCATATGGGGAAGTTCGGCCGCCGTATTGCAAGTCCTTTTTAGTTGACGCCACTTCGGCGACTTGCGAGTCAATGAAGATGAAATGATGATGAAAGACACACAACACCCAGTCATCACGAGGCGGAGAAAATCCCCGATCCCGGCGGGAATCGAACCCTGGACCCCGTGCGTGGGTAGCGAGAACGCTACCGCAAGACGACGAGCTGCGGCCGGCTGCTCATAAGCCACACATCACGCCGGTAAATTCCAAACGCTTGGTGTAAGGAGCGTAAACGCTGGACGATTGAATAGCGAAAAAGTGTTGCGTGGAGTGGCGAATCACGGTACACAGTGTGGCGATCCGATGGCAGGGTGTGGGTATGCCGAATGCCGGGTGAACGTCATCTACGAGCGTGTGTAGTGCCAACAGTAAAATTCGGAGGCGTGTCGTGTTTTTCATGGGGGGGGGGGGGGGGCGGGGGGGAGCGCTGCACTTGCATCCCTTGTTGTTTTGTGTTTCACTATCACAGCACAGGCCTACGTTGATGTTTTAAGCACCTACTAGCTCCACAATGTTGAAGAGCAGTTCGGAGATGGCGATTGCATCTTTCAAGACGATCGAGCACCTGTTCATAATGCACGGCCTGAGGCGGAGTGGCTGCACGACAATAACATCCCTGTAATGAACTGGCCTGCACAGAACCCTGACCTGAATCTTATAGAACACGTTTGGGATGTTTTGGAACGCCGACTTCGTGCCAGGTCTCACCGACCGATATCGATACCTTGTAACGCCGGAAATGCATATCCTCCTATTTCCATCTATTGTACCATAATTTTTTCCTTATTTTGTTACCTGAAGATTTAACATTTCTGTGTCTTTATATATTGTAATTGTTTTAATATATATATATATATATATATATATATATATATATATATATATATATATATATACACTCCTGGAAATGGAAAAAAGAACACATTGACACCGGTGTATCAGACGCACCATACTTGCTCCGGACACTGCGAGAGGGCTGTACAAGCAATGATCACACGCACGGCACAGCGGACACACCAGGAACCGCGGTGTTGGCCGTCGAATGGCGCTACCTGCGCAGCATTTGTGCACCGCCGCCGTCAGTGTCAGCCAGTTTGCCGTGGCATACGGAGCTCCATCGCAGTCTTTAACACTGGTAGCATCCCGCGACAGCGTGGACGTGAACCGTATGTGCAGTTGACGGACTTTGAGCGAGGGCGTATAGTGGGCATGCGGGAGGCCGGGTGGACGTACCGCCGAATTGCTCAACACGTGGGGCGTGAGGTCTCCACAGTACATCGATGTTGTCGCCAGTGGTCGGCGGAAGGTGCACGTGCCCGTCGACCTGGGACCGGACCGCAGCGACGCACGGATGCACGCCAAGACCGTAGGATCCTACGCAGTGCCGTAGGGGACCGCACCGCCACTTCCCAGCAAATTAGGGACACTGTTGCTCCTGGGGTATCGGCGAGGACCATTCGCAACCGACTCCATGAAGCTGGGCTACGGTGCCGCACACCGTTAGGCCGTCTTCCGCTCACGCCCCAACATCGTGCAGCCCGCCTCCAGTGGTGTCGCGACAGGCGTGAATGGAGGGACGAATGGAGACGTGTCGTCTTCAGCGATGAGAGTCGCTTCTGCCTTGGTGCCAATGATGGTCGTATGCGTGTTTGGCGCCGTGCAGGTGAGCGCCACAATCAGGACTGCATACGACCGAGGCACACAGGGCCAACACCCGGCATCATGGTGTGGGGAGCGATCTCCTACACTGGCCGTACACCACTGGTGATCGTCGAGGGGACACTGAATAGTGCACGGTACATCCAAACCGTCATCGAACCCATCGTTCTACCATTCCTAGACCGGCAAGGGAACTTGCTGTTGCAACAGGACAATGCACGTCCGCATGTATCCCGTGCCACCCAACGTGCTCTAGAAGGTGTAAGTCAACTACCCTGGCCAGCAAGATCTCCGGATCTGTCCCCCATTGAGCATGTTTGGGACTGGATGAAGCGTCGTCTCACGCGGTCTGCACGTCCAGCACGAACGCTGGTCCAACTGAGGCGCCAGGTGGAAATGGCATGGCAAGCCGTTCCACAGGACTACATCCAGCATCTCTACGATCGTCTCCATGGGAGAATAGCAGCCTGCATTGCTGCGAAAGGTGGATATACACTGTACTAGTGCCGACATTGTGCATGCTCTGTTGCCTGTGTCTATGTGCCTGTGGTTCTGTCAGTGTGATCATGTGATGTATCTGACCCCAGGAATGTGTCAATAAAGTTTCCCCTTCCTGGGACAATGAATTCACGGTGTTCTTATTTCAATTTCCAGGAGTGTATATATGCATTTATGTCGATGTATAATTGGTTTGTTTTGTAAATATTATTTGTATTTTACGCTGGGTCTTGCCTAGGGAAAACTATGCTATCGCACGAATACATCGATAGGTCGTGTGGAGAACGAAAGTGTTTAGGACCTTTGGTATAGTGTTAACTCTGCCTCGTGGAGCGCGGGCAGCGAGGGAGGGTCTGGTTGGAGTAGTGCGATTGAGCAGGTGTGTTGTGCGACGCTCCCGCGAGTTGCCGCGCTTTCGGGGTTTGGCAGCGTGTAATTGCGCTCGACTTGCTATGATAGTTTCGGACATGGTGTCGCAGACGGGAAGCGTTAGCTGGCACACATCAAGAGTCCGTTTCGGCTGGAGACCGTGTCGAGAAGAAGGCGCGCCAACATCCAGCTTCTGCAACAGCGACGGCCGACAATGAGTGACTGTCGCCACCTCCTCGATCGACGGCTTCAAACCTTCAATCAACCAACAAGGAAGACTGGAAGCACGTAAAGTTTCAGAACTGGATGGCAGACCTCAGCTTTTAAAATTGTTGCATCACAAAATTACAGCAACTTAGCATGAACCTTTGTTGCTCATTGTCCCAATTGCATTGCCAAGCAGGGTCCCTTCCTTTTCCGAAATGAACCCGAGTGTCGTTGAAATTCAAACGCCAGCATTAAAATAATATAATTCAATTTCACTGCCTTAATTTCAAAGTTCAGTTAAATTATTCATAGCTGGCTACAATATTTAGATTACACGAGCACAAATTAAGAGTGCGAGTTTTGTTAGCATATTTTAGCTTACCTGTGACTGCAGCTCAGCTTGGTACGTACTAAATTTTACTATTGTTAATTGTTCAGAATCATTTAATTCAAGTTCGAAGTTAAATCTCTTATTTCTAAATTGCGTAGATTCAAGTAGCTTTTGAAATGATTGATGAGGTAGCCCAAGACTAACTGTATTTTACTGAATTTCAATATGCTTCAGAAACAAAGTTCACTATTAATTTCAGTCACTAAATTAACTTTCAATTTTCTGGTTTTATTAATTCTTTTGCTAAATTAAGTCAGAGTGTAGCGAAATTTATTACTTCTGACAAACTTTCAGTTTTCACACTACACGTGTCAACCTTCAGTTGCCACGCTTCTAGTGCTAATTATATGTGTAATAACCTTTCTTTTTCAGTTACTATAGTAATTGTCCTTAGGACTGGCGACCGTAATTTCCCCCCAATCTCAAATATCTAATTACCGCTGGTTAATTGTTGACGTAACGGCCGCACATTTACTTTCTTTATTAACTTTACCCCTTTTCAAAATTAATTTCCACCAGTTTCATTTGCATTTTTCCTTTCATTTAGATGTAACCCTTTCCCCCCTCTTTACCGACAAATTAACTTCGGTGACGATTGCTTTTCCCAAGTTTCCATTAGGTACACGCGGTTTAATTTTTCACTGTCATTAAGGTCGATAAGTGAGGGGGAGGTTACACGTGGCGACCTGGTGACAGGACAATCTTCGAATTTGAGGTTGTTCTGGACACGAATTTTGCATTGTGCAAATCTCGTAACAAAGTATTGGTTACGAAATGGTCGATACGTCAGCGAGAATATTAGTGTGAGGAATCCTAATTAGATTTGAGATTTGGCATTTATATTGAATATTATTAAAATGAGTGAAGGCAACAATTGCGAAAATTTGGTAGACTTGGATACGGAACAATCGGTCGAACAGTGGGAAACGCGCACCGCGGTACCCATTGTTCAGGGGCAGGCGGCGAGCATGAAAGACGCGACCGCCGAAACGCAACAAAGAGCAGAAATGGAATTCCAAACTTTAGAAAATGTTTCGGAATCGGAAGTGAAAATCAAATCTGAATCCCTTGATGACGAATACGGGGGGACAATTAGAGAGGAAGCCGCTACGGAAGTAAAACCGGTAGTTTCCGGGAATTTATCTGATTTATTGAATGTTTTGATTAACAAAATCAAGAGTCAGTCGGCCAAGCAAGAAGATCAGGCTGCCAAGCAAGAAGCTCAGGCTGCCAAGCAAGAAGCTCAGTCTGAAAAAATTGAACGGATGCTAGACAATCAGAACAAAGCTATTAACGTTGTTAACAACAATGTTGGAGTTGTTAACACAAAAGTTGATAAAATCAAAGAAGATATTGTTGTAATTAATACCGAAATCGGTAATCTTAAACAGGAAATGATAGGCGTTCAGGCGGAAATTGCGAGCATAAATACTCGTTTTTATTCCGAAATTAGCAGAATCGAGAAAATTGTAGGAGAATCAGTTGCTCCGATCATCGAGAATAAGGTGACGGAACAAATTCAATTAGTGAAAAAGGAGGATCAAAAGAAGGTGGAAACTTTAAAGGCTTTAGTATCCGAAGTAGATACAAAAGTGACGAAGCAGGCTAATACCTGCGAAGAGAAAAAAAGGGAAGTAGAAACGCTTACGACAACCACTTGCCAAGTAATTACGAGAGTGTCGGAATTAGAAAAGAAACTTGACGAAAAACAGAGCTATGTGCCAATCTATGCACATAGTTCGGAATTGTTTACGAAAGAGGAGCGGTTCGACCCCTTGAAAAAAGGCGGTATACACGCGACGGATTTCATTAAGAATTGTGAAAGAGTTTTACCCAGATCATGGACTAATGAGAGAAAAATTAATGCGATTATTGATGTGTTGGCTGGTGATGCCAAGCGTTGGGGCTTAAACCTCAACATTACGAACCTGACTTTTGACGAATTTAAAAATTTGTTTCTGGCTGAATACTGGTCAGAGCAAAACCAGCAAAGTGTCTGGCGCGAATTTGTCGTATCGAGGCCTTTCGATGCGAATTCGCGCGGTTCGATGAAGGAGTTTTGTGAGGGCTGGATCCGCAAGTTGGAATATTTGCGTGATCGCCGCACGGAATCCGAAATAGTCTGGGAACTCTACAAAAAGCTTCCAGATGATACAAAACGCTACGTAGGAAGCAATTGCAGGACAATAAATGATTTCCTGGAAAGAGTGGAGGACGAGGACAATTGGCGCAATAATCGCGACAGTGGTAGAGGCCGTGGTAACAACAACGGGTACCACAGCAACCACGACAACGATAACCATGGGAATAATGCATACCGCAACCATGGCAGCAATAACAATAATGGTTCGGACCGTAATAACAATCGGTACAATGCAAATAATAACAGGAATGACAGAAACCAGTATCATACTAACGTGATACGGGCTTCACAGAATAGTAATAACGCCAGCCTCAGCAGCATCCGGAGAGCGTATCTGCTGGGACGAGACAGGGAAACCATTAGCCGCGCCGGTGAGGGGCCGACCGAGCGTGGAGAAATTTTGGAGGCCCAATAACAAGAGAAAACCCAGGTGTCGTCGTTATGAAAATTCCGTATGGAATAATCAACGGCGGGAGAGTGTGCCAGTAATAAGAGAAAGGAGTGCGCCCACAAGTAGTAGATCAGCTGTATACACGGCAGTAGAAGGTACATTCACTGTCAGTGAGAACAATTTAAGTAGTGTTCCGGAATTCGATTATAAGGTGCCAGCTGTAATACCCACAGCGGAACTGGAGATTGAGTTTAAGAATGATTCGCAAGTGTTGAGAGAAGATCAGATGTCGGATAAAACGTCCGTCATCGAGCGAGGGGATGCAGAGAGGGATGAGGTCTGGTTAAGGCAGTTCGGTCGCTTATACGACGAACTAAGAGATTATAGGGGCATGTACGGGAGAAGTGTTTATGGGGAGCGCGGGCAGGATTTGCCGCCTCTCGTCCCGCAGGAAGATAGTGTTTGTGAAGTGATAGAAAGTTCTGGCCCTAACCGGCAGACTTAATCAGAAATAGTTGATGTTAATGGGGAGCACGAGCAAGATTCGTCGTGTTTCGTCCCGCAGGAGTTGGATGTTGAAGTAGTAACGGAAAGTTCTGGCCCTGACCGGCAGACTTTACCGAAAGTTATAGTGTTAGAAGTGGCCGACCCATCCGACGCAAAGCTCCAGTTTAAACATTGTGAAAGTATTAAGGAGAAAGATTACGAAAATTTTAGTGATAGCCGGACACGATTGGTAGAAAAGCACATAGATTACAGCGTGTATGAGGTTAGAGCTGACGTTATACGGTCGGACGGTAGCAGTGTGGGTTGCGCAGATCCAGAGGAAGTAATTGCAGATACTACTGGGCACATTCCTCCAGGTAGATTGGCAGATGAGATCAATCTGACCAAAGAGGAATCAACGAAGGTGACAATTTATGAATTGATAGCAAAGCAACACTCGCTAGTTGACTAGTTACAGGAAAAGGTTTCGGTATTGGAGGCGAAGCTACAGGCTAAGCCTCAGGACAAACGTGTTGAAATTAAAACTATATGTGAACAGAGGCTGAAAAAGCCGCCAGATAAGCAGGATTTTGGATCAAAGCCGGATGGTTTTTTCTGGAATGACCTGGATATAGACGAGGATTTACTGTGGGAAAATAAAGAAACAGTCGAGGACAAGTGTAGCCAGATAGTAGTGTCTGTTAATATGCACGACCTACAACTAAACGTGTTGATTGACACCGGTGCAGAATTGAGTGCTGTATCTGGGAAAATATTTGAGTTACTGAAAGACAGACCTGGTATCGTAGTTATGCCAGTAACAGGAGCAAAAATTATCGGTGCTACTGGGAAGGCCAGTAAACCGGTCACAAAACAGATTTTTGTCCACTTCGAGATATGTGGGGCACGATTTGAACAAGAGTTTGTCGTCGTGCCAGACTTAACTACGGAAGTAATTATCGGGTTAGATTGGCCATTAAAGTACCGTGCAGTGATTAATTGCGAAAGCAAAACTTTGACATGTACGTCACAAGATAAAGCAGTAGTAGTTAGTTTTGACGAGGCAGGAGACGGTGTGCATAGGCAATACCAGCCTATACGCATTGTTAACTGGCCGGATGCCATTGACAGTATTGGTGTGAAAAAAATAATGAAGCTAAAAGCCGATGCTCGCATACGTCGTCATGACGCTAAAGCGCGTTTTGCTAAGTTTGCAATCGGAGACTTAGTACTTGTAAAAGCTCATGAGAAATCGAGCGAGATAGACAATGAAATCTCTAAATTTAAGTTTGTTTATAATGGACCATATAAAGTCATTGGTATACCTCACACAAATGCTTATTGCTTAGAGTATCCAAGCTCTGGAAAACTGTTAGGTATACGGAACATTGTAGACTTGAAATTGTACCAACCTGGGATTGATTAATACCACAGAATGGGTAATTTGTACAGTATGTAAATATAGCGTGTAAGATTTAGGGATTTGCTATGTGCCATGCTTATGCCTGACCAAGAGGTCATTAAAGAAGTTGTAATTAATAAGTAATTAATTTTGACTGAATGATTTAAGAGGAATTGATTAATAATCATTTGAAAAATCCAAGCTGCTAGTTTAAGTTTTCAGCTGAGTCACAGTAGATTAAGGAATGTAAATATGCTTTTGTAACTAGCTGTCAGATTTCATGAATGTGTGTTTTACTAGTCATTGCCGATGTACTTAGACGCTGTTTTAAGTTTCAGGCTAGTACATGCGTGTGATGATGGACAGTGTTGAGTTATCCATTGTGATAGTGTTAATGGACTCCTTGAGATTACTCGGGAGTGAGGTTTCCGAAAGAATTCAGTGAAACGGACGTTCTGCAAATGCCGTTACACAGGCGAGTGAGATCAAGCGTGCCGCACAGGCGAGCGCAACAATACTGGCGAGGCGGAGCCGCTGTCGGCTCTTTTGCCGCTCTCGGCATTCTTTGTACTTGCGGGTACGAAAGGCGGAATAGTTTTTCTTCCCGGACAGCTGATGTGAAAGAATTCTGTTCTCAATATTTGTGTTTTTGTCGATCTGCTGAATATTATTTTCTTGTTTAGCTTTAATTGGACTCTCATGACGAGAATATTAATTATGAAAAGGTTATATAAAAATGTGTATAATATGTAATTAATAATTAATTTGCGTATTTTGATCTACCTGTTTTTATGGCCATGTACTCTGATTAATTTTGTAAATAATATTCCATTTCTTGATAGTGTTACGAATTTTGACGATTTTAGAATAGCTAAACCATTTTCTATGTTTTCTATGAATTTTAATAGGTTGTCAACCTGTTTTATTTTGTGCAAGATGACAGAGTGGAATAAGATTAGGAGTGTCTCCACTCAATTATTATGGTCAAAAAATTGATTTATGCTTCATTAGACGAATGCTAAATTTTGATGATGTTTTGACCATATGCATTTCCGCTGTTTCTTTTTTGGGACATTTTCTGAGTCTGTTTAGGTTACACGGACATCCTCAGACAATGTGGGGCACGTGTAACGCCGGAAATGCATATCCTCCTATTTCCATCTATTGTACCATAATTTTTTCCTTATTTTGTTACCTGAAGATATAACATTTCTCTGTCTTTATATATTGTAATTGTTTTAATATTTGTATATATATATATATATATATATATATATATATATATATATATATTTATGCATTTATGTCGATGTATAATTGGTTTGTTTTGTAAATATTATTTGTATTTTACGCTGGGTCTTGCCTAGGGAAAACTATGCTATCAAACGAATACATCGATAGGTCGTGTGGAGAACGAAAGTGTTTAGGGTCTTTGGTATAGTGTTAACTCTGCCGCGTGGAGCGCGGGCAGCGAGGGAGGGTCTGGTTGGAGTAGTGCGATTGAGCAGGTGTGTTGTGCGACGCTCCCGCGAGTTGCCGCGCTTTCAGGGTTTGGCAGCGTGTAATTGCGCTCGACTTGCTATGATAGTTTCGGACATGGTGTCGCAGACGGGAAGCGTTAGCTGGCACACATCAAGAGCCCGATTCGGCTGGAGACCGTGTCGAGAAGAAGGCGCGCCAACATCCAGCTTCTGCAACAGCGACGGCCGACAATGAGTGACTGTCACCACCTCCTCGATCGACGGCTTCAAACCTTCAATCAACCAACAAGGAAGACTGGAAGCACGTAAAGTTTCAGAACTGGATGGCAGACCTCAGCTTTTAAAATTGTTGCATCACAAAATTACAGCAACTTAGCATGAACCTTTGTTGCTCATTGTCCCAATTGCATTGCCAAGCAGGGTCCCTTCCTTTTCCGAAATGAACCCGAGTGTCGTTGAAATTCAAACGCCAGCATTAAAATAATATAATTCAATTTCACTGCCTTAATTTCAAAGTTCAGTTAAATTATTCATAGCTGGCTACAATATTTAGATTACACGAGCACAAATTAAGAGTGCGAGTTTTGTTAGCATATTTTAGCTTACCTGTGACTGCAGCTCAGCTTGGTACGTACTAAATTTTACTATTGTTAATTGTTCAGAATCATTTAATTCAAGTTCGAAGTTAAATCTCTTATTTCTAAATTGCGTAGATTCAAGTAGCTTTTGAAATGATTGTTGGGGTAGCCCAAGACTAACTGTATTTTACTGAATTTCAATATGCTTCAGAAACAAAGTTCACTATTAATTTCAGTCACTAAATTAACTTTCAATTTTCTGGTTTTATTAATTCTTTTGCTAAATTAAGTCAGAGTGTAGCGAAATTTATTACTTCTGACAAACTTTCAGTTTTCACACTACATGTGTCAACCTTCAGTTGCCACGCTTCTAGTGCTAATTATATGTGTAATAACCTTTCTTTTTCAGTTACTATAGTAATTGTCCTTAGGACTGGCGACCGTAATTTCCCCCCAATCTCAAATATCTAATTACCGCTGGTTAATTGTTGACGTAACGGCCGCACATTTACTTTCTTTATTAACTTTACCCCTTTTCAAAATTAATTTCCACCAGTTTCATTTGCATTTTTCCTTTCATTTAGATGTAACCCTTTCCTCCCTCTTTACCGACAAATTAACTTCGGTGACGATTGTTTTTCCCAAGTTTCCATTAGGTACACGCGGTTTAATTTTTCACTGTCATTAAGGTCGATAAGTGAGGGGGAGGTTACAACTTCTCCTCAGTACAGCACTCCGTAAAGAATGGGCTGTCATTACCCAAGAAACCTTCCAGCACCTGTTGCAACATATGCCTGCGAGAGTGGAAGCTGTCATCAAGGCTAAGGGTGGGGCAACACCATATTGAATTCCAGCATTACCGATGGAGGGCTACACGAACTTGTAAGTCATTTTCAGCCAGGTGTCCGGATACTTTTGATAACGTAGTGTATCTTCCCCAGCTGTCGTACTTCTCAAAGAAATAACATCCAACAGTTCCTCGGTAACACTGAAATCTTTTTCGACACCCTTTACCAAATTGCAAGTTGAGCTATGCTGCGATTGTCATTGCTCCCATTGAGAGCAATCGAGTACTCTACGAATTTATGTCATTTATTTCGGATCTCCTCCTTCATTTCCACACCAATTTCATGCACTCTTCAAGAAATTGTATGTTCAGACAACGCCTGAAACTGGGCCACTACAGACGGGCATGTTACCTCCGAACACTCCACAAAACGCTCTTTTACAAACTGTCCCTCTGTAAAAGGTCTTCCAGTTTTTGCAGTTTTCAGTGCAACAATGTAACTTGCTGGAACTGCGCTTTCCGATGTGCAGTTGAGCTCAGATGTCTATGGGACAACAACAGCAATAATTAACTTTAAAATCTCACCACACAA
The DNA here is from genome assembly GCF_023898315.1 of Schistocerca nitens. Classification (NCBI taxonomy): domain Eukaryota; kingdom Metazoa; phylum Arthropoda; class Insecta; order Orthoptera; family Acrididae; genus Schistocerca; species Schistocerca nitens. The sequence goes on from NC_064621.1 coordinate 58,908,997, forward strand.
AACAATCTCATAATTTAGTTTAACAACGATATCCAAAAAGAAATTAGCGCAGGATTCTATAGATATGAGTTCAATTACAAAAGGATATATTTTTGTTTTTCTTTTAGAATGAACAGTATAAACAAGTTTTACCTGTTCAGAATGTTGCAATTCTGAGTTTAATTTAGTAATCAGTTCGCTTCTGCCCGATTCATTAATACCCTTGTGTGTTGGCGAATGTTTATTTTCGTAGTGACGGCGCACTGTCGATGCTTTGATACTTAAAATAGAGTGGCGTATTAAGCACAGTGCTTTCCCATCAGACTTTACCAACAAATACGAATCTTCCCATTGAGCCTTTTCTGCTCGTGCTGAAAACTCGCAAGACAGATTAACAGTGTCCCATTTCATAAGATTCTGAACGGATACTTCAGCGTCACACACGTGCTGCTACAGCCACTACAATGGTGGAAAGGGGGGAGGGGGGGAGGGGAAAAGCAGCGCTGCTGTTCGGAGCCGCAAGCACTACATGCTCCAATTGGCCGTGGCCTGATCTATGGAGTGAACATTCAGATGTACAGAACAATTACTGTGCCGAAAATTCATTGCCTCTAAAGTTTCGTAACTTCGTGGTACTTCCATATGAAAAGTAGCTTTTCCTCCTTTCGCGAATTTCTGTTTGTATCCGTAGTGAGGGCCAAGCCGAGGTGGTGGCGAGATACACTCAGTCGCAAAAGTATTCGGACAGTGGGAAGTTTCACAATGAGTACTCGAGAAACACTATGAAACCCAAACATATTTATCAGCAATATATATGCGTAACAACATTAATTACAAAAGAATTATTGTATTATTTCGTTTCCAAAATTTAAATAACAGAAAAATTAACAACAAAAATGAAACATCCTGCACACCCTGCTGCTACAAAAGTATTCGGACACTGTCCAATAAATGTTCATAAGTTGTACGACGAAAATGTCAATACCTTGTGGGTCCACCTTTCATTTTCAATACCTCCTCCAATCTACTAGGCACACTTTCCACGAGTTTTTTCATGAAATCTGGGCCTATATTTGCCCATTCTTGGCGCAGTTTCTCTTTCAAGGTCTCCTTCGTGTAGATGTTGTCCGCGCGGAGGGTCCGTTACAATTTATCCCACAAATGTTCGATTGGGTTAAGGTCTGGTGATTGGGGAGGGGGGTGCAATACTTTAGAGCAATTGAAGAGCAACCACACTTGTACAATATGCGCGGTATGGTTGGGATCATTATCCTGATAAAAATGAAAGTTCTTCGCAATACCTAGATGTCGTGCACTCTGCTTCAAATGTCCTCGCAGTATATTCAAATACGCTTCCTTGTTCATCGTATCCTCAATGAACACTAAATCACCCACACCATTGCCGGACGTGCATCCCCACACCATGATGCTCCCACCTCGTCGCAAAATATCACCCGATTCCACCAAGCCTGATCGTATTCGGCGTATTCCCTCGCAAACTGCATACGTTTCTTCTGGTTCACTGGATTTATGAATGGCTTTCGCCGTGCCACTCGACCATGGTACTGCGATCGTCGTAGTACTCTCCGCACGGTTTCTGGATGAACTTTTATACCAAGGTCTCCCTCCACCTCACTTGCAATTCGTGTGGCAGATATTTTCGGATTCTGTTGTACCTTTCGCACAATCACACGTTCATCTCTCTGTGAAAATGTCCGTGGCCGTCCTGTACTGCAACGGAATTCCAATCGGTCTTCTTTCTCGAACCGTTTAATAATGTCGTGAACTGTGCTTTTCTTCATGTTCACTATTGCGGCAATTTCCGTGCAGGTTTTCCCCTTCGCGTGATGATAAACGAAAAGTTGCCTTTGCTCGAACGTAGAACACTTCCCTCTGCGTCCCATCGTCGACCTGCACAGGCTCGCGATACGTGTTTACTAATCATCGCTATCGTCTCGCGGAAATGTCGGACACACTGCAGTCGCTTCACCCTCTGTGCGTCTCGGAATGAACTAATCTCTCACGTTGTCCGCCTTTGTCCTAATACTTTTGTTGCACCTTCCCATGCCGTTTTCAGGAAATATTACGTAACAGACACATGTCCAACAACAATTCTTCGTATTTGACGCGTGTTTCACGTTGCGACATCGTACCCAGAGTCCCAAATACATTAAAAAGGTGCAATTTCTGTATTTGTTCATCGGCAAACTGCAAAATTATGCGCAGTTACGTGATGTCCGAATACTTTTGCGACTGAGTGTAGGCCTCTGCCGAGAGAGCAGGCACAGGTGGGGCACTGAAACAGACCGGAAAAAATCTAAGTAGTAGGCGCTTAAACAGCTACCTCATCTTACTCAGTGGAGTTGTTGCTGTTCCTTCGATATTGCTGGAACTTTAGGCTGTCTACGATTACTGAGAGGGTTCCCAAGCAAGTATGGTTCTGGTTTTTACCGGTATCTGCCACCTGAGAACTCTATCGAGAAGCAACGGTGGAGATATCAAGCCAAAAAAGGTGGTAAGTTTGGAGGGGAGGGTAACTTAAGTTCTACCTGTCCCTTCAGCTACTTCTTTTGCTGCTCCCAAGTTCTGTTAGTACGAATTCTGTGTAAACTAAAAAGAATTCAAGAAGAAATGTCCTATTGCTGATTAATAATATACGATTAGCGTCAAGTCCTTCCCTGATTGCAATAATTTGTGTCTAATAAACTATCATACCTACAGCTATGAGGTTTGATGCAAATGGTAGCTTAACTGATAAAACTTTTTATAGATACATTTCCACATGTGCGCCGTTAGTTGCCGATAGAACGTCCTTACCGACATGTCTTCCATCACCACATCTACAGCATCTCGTATTCGTGCCATAAGTGTTTGTACGTCATGAATTAGTGAACTGAACACCTTATCCTTAGCGTAACTCCACAAAAAAGTCAAGCAGCATTACGTGTGGTGAATGTTTGAACGTCTCTGTCGGAACCTTGAAACGACGAAATAAATTCCGCTTTCTACTGCGTAGACGCCATCGTGATTTCAGTACTCTTAATTGCTCTGTAACAAGGAAGAGAGAGAAGAGTCAGATGCTGTCAGAGAGCAAGTAGAAGTGCATCCATAAAACTTCAGAAGTTAAGGTACCATTTGCAGAAAACGGTATAGACGTGTGAAAGTGTTTCCATAAAAAATTCATGAGTAAAGCTACCATTTGCAAATAAAACCGCATAGCTGAATCCACACCGCGGAACACAATTAAAGTTCACTTATTCGAAACGCCGTAATTATCTCCCAGCCTCACGAAGAAGTTTGAAATTTGCCTCAAAGGTGATTACAGACATACACTGTAACTGTGCAAAGGCGTGGATCCCTGCCAGGTCAGTTTCAGACTTGGTGATGCTTCAAACAGGAAGGTGTCGACACACGTGAAAAAAAGGCCAGATCTCAAAATTTCATGTGAGGTGTAATGTAGGTTAATGACGTCACATGGGCACAAAATTTCACCGCCATTCTGCCCAACGCCACCGTGGATACGTCACACGATGGGAAGGTCGGCACACCCCCTGTTACCCACAATTAACCCCTTCTTTTCACTTCTCTGCTATGGATTTCAGAACCACGATGCCTAGCATAAAAATCACGCGGTTTCGTTGTGGGTGGCCGAGGAAAACATTTCAGACCCACAGCCGCTACAGTCGACGCGGAAAGGCCTCGGTGAATGGCATAATGGGCGTCAATGGAACCACTTCTGTAATTGGGGCATCTATTCCCACTCATTTCGCGGTCAAACACGGCAGTCCGCAGTGCGATGAGCCTCAGGACGACGTCCTAGACAGCCTATGGCACTGACGACTCCCCACGGACGATTCAATGATTCTCTAAAGACGTCGTGGGCCAGCCAACCCTTTGGAGTGCTGTGCGACCACAGTTTCTCCGTGATAAGCACGGTGCATCCAATAGGGACAGTTCAAAACGGTTCTACGAAATCTGAACGTGATCTGAAGCAGTGAAGAAGGGTGCTTATGCTTATTCAGCGCTCCTGTTTCACACCCTCCTGTCACGTGATCAGAGAGGGGCGCCATATTCAAACATCCGTGAGTATAACAACAAAGGGCCCCTCTAAGACCTCCCAGCTGGCAACGCCCGCGATGCCATCCACTCACTTTGGTTGAGTACTTTGAAAATGTGCCTGTACAGAGGCAAAGTGTAACAAGAGTCCTGCTGCTCTGGCGCCCACTAGTAGGCACGCAGAATCGGAGGGGTGTCAAAGAGTTGCCTGTCTGAAAGCACCTACCACTCCATTGCAGTCTCTCTCTGTGTAGGTACTTTTTAAGGTGCTTGAACCGTGAATTTACTTTCAAAATCTTCTCTTAACCCTTTCGTGGGCAAAATTATTGAGCAGTTTTTTTTAATGAATGGAGAGCAGATAGTAGTTAACAGATAGGTATATTTATCATACAGAATATCAAATTTGCTCCAACTGTGAAAGTGAGGTCACACAATAAGGTGGGAAGTATTCTTCCCACTGCCCTTCCTTGGAGTTAAATGACAAAAACAACCGTTTCAATATATGTCACATTTATTTGATAAATTTACTTCTCTTGTTACAATGATTGTTCACATTTACTTGCCATGAAATTTTCTGAAACATGCAGAGTGGTATTTGACAATATGTACAAACACAGAGAGTGCTCTTTTCCGCAGCATTGGTACCACAATGACGGCACGTCCAGTAGGGTTCTCCTAAAATGGGTTGATGCTCCCCTACAGCCACATGACGAAAATCTTCAGGTACTTTACCCCTTTTTGCCAGAAAGACCGGTTTTTGTCCACGCCTTTTTTGGGATGAGAAGCCGGCGGTCAATTGTCTGGCTAGATGGATCGTGCATGTGAGCTGATCGTGCTGTTCACTTTCTTTTTTACTTATTTTCCACAGGATAAAACTGTTCACTGCAGCAACGTCCACCAGGAAATGAAATATTCTGTGCCACCATTTTACAGAACGTCTGCCAATAGCATACCTTTCTCGTAATTGATCAAACTTATCGACACCACCCATTATTTTGTTGTATTCTGCCACAACTTCAGGACAAGAAATCTCTGTACTAGTACCATCCTTATTTTTCCTTTTCACTGTTTCTCATGGGTCATGAATTGAGGACAGGAAAGTGACTGGACGGTTATCCATCCATTTTACTGCAGAAATGGCTTCTTTTGTTTCAAACTGGAATTCTCCTCGTTCCAATTTTACTTTTTCCTTCATAAATTTGGGTAGGTCAAAAGTATTTACCTTATACTATAGCTTTGAGGAAACAATCACAAAATGTCACGCAAACAGCACTGAAAGGCTCGTCTACAGAGCAACACTCACAAGTCAGCTATACAATGCCTCTGCGCGAAGTTACAGCAAAAACGGCGGGAACTTCCAATTGGAAGTAGTACCCTATACTGTTCACTAGGTGTTAGCACCGTACAGAAGTGGGAACTGTGAATCCCACGGGACTAGGAGCGAGTTCATTGTAGTGGGAAGCATGTTTCCCACGGCTCACGAAAGGGTTAAAGAATTTACTTTCTTTACTAGCGATTCATCAAGAACAATAACACATTTAATCACACTATGTGAGCGTGGAAGTAGTTGCCAAGGAGTAACTGATGGACACAAATTAAATTTCAACAAATGGAAATTTTATTAATAAAAAGCCTTTCTACTTTTTAAAACAGGTTTAAAAATTGTAATCAGAAAGCATCCTTTAAATATCAAGTTACAATTATTTATTCAGAGGCAGAAATAATAATTTTCCTTTTTTGACAATATGAGCTTTCGGGCTGAGAACCTTGCCGCTCCCTTTTAACAAGGCCGTAGTCACGTCCGCTCACAACAACCTCTGAAAGAGTACACTGGTGCAAATCTGCAACACAGCAGATTACTTTAAACCAAACATTTTAACAACTCACACAAACAGATAAACTTTGCACCCCGTAGGAGGGATGGAAATGGTACAAAACATCACATTAAAAATTATTTGCCTCCGACAGGGCAACTTGTTTTTAAAAGAAAACTCTTACGCTGGAAGGGTAGCAACTTTATATACTAAAATGACCATTTAAATAAGAACCCATGAAATGCAGTCTTACATAAAATGTACAAACATGCTCTACATTACACATATGCCACCTCTCAAGATGATAGGCGAGATAAAAAGATATTTCAGAAATTTGACCTGTACACTTTAAGCAATAAATTCGTTAACACCGAATCCGACAGACTATTAACGTACGGCAGACCGACAGACAGACAGACAGTCAGACACTAACTGCCTAACAAATGCGGATGGGAGACAGACGAGCAAGCCGGGGGCCGAGAGACTGACCAAGAAAACAAGTAGAATTTAACAAGTAAATAAAACAACATATCACGAATCACTTCTAATAATCTGCGATGCCTGGCGAAGACCTGGCGCAGCACCCCCAAAACGCTCTCCCGAACCGTCCGTTGCCAGCCGCTTCAACGGACGCAGGAAGGCGCGCCGATCTCCCGTCTGACGGCGTCGCAGCTCGCGCCGGCCAGACCGATGTCGTGGGTTGACTCCTGTTGCTCTCGTGTCGGCCGCGAAGCCACTACCCCTCGCTATACGGCGCGGCCCACTGGACTGACGTGGCGACCTCACATGCGCCGACACTCAAGGTGGACAAGTCATCTTGTGTCCCACTGTGCGACCGACCGACCGATCGATCCAAGCGACAATGACCATTGCCTGAACAACTCGAGCAGCCTGGCGGCTTAACAGATACTAGCACTCCGGACGACAGACATACACTCTGCCCCACACTGACCCGGATGACCAACAGACTCGCCGCCTGACAGACTGACCCCCTGCCGAGCTCATAGCGCCCCTAAAATGCACGTGAACAGGCAACCTTCCCCCTTTCCCACCAGAGGGAGACACCAAAGCTGCGACTGCCACAGCGGGGCCACCGCCAAATACTGAGGACGACTGCTTCACACTACGCGCTGCGGCGCGCTCTTCAAAACAGCAAATTTTACCACAGCTCAGTGCTCAACAAACGCGGGTGGGTGGCATCAAGGGTGTTGCCGAACTGTGGGGGTGGGGCTTGGGGTGGGGGTGGGGAGGAACGGGAGCCTTAGAGGGACCCTTTGTCGTTTTATTCTACCATGTATCAATTCGCAGCTCTCCGTGATCACGACACAGGAGGGCGCGAACCAGGAGGGTATAAAAACACGGGCACCCTTCGCTGTCCCAGACCGCGTCCAAGTTTCGTCGAATACTTTTGAACGGTCCCTATTGGTTCCACCCTGAACACCAGATCAAAAATCTGCAGTTACACTGCATTCAGTGGGGTTTCTGGCCCACAATGTCCTTAGAGAAGGACTGAATCGTCCTACGGGTGTTAGCAGCGCCAAATGTTGTCAAGAACGTCGTCCTGTTGCTCATGTTGCTGTCGTGTTCCACAGCGAAATATGTGGGAATCAACGTCCCAAGGAAAGGGGTCGTACCCCAATGTCCTTCATGCCGCGCCTAAGACCTTTTGCTGTCGACTGTGAGCGGCGCTGAGTGTGAAATGTTTTACTCGACGACCCATAAGAAAACCGTGTGATTTCCACGCTGGGCATCGTGATTCTGACTTCCACCGCAAAGGCGTCAAAAGAAGGAGTGATGTATGGGGATGCGATGGCCTGTCCATAATGCGAAACGTCCATGATGGAGTTGGGCAGAATTCTTGTGGATTTAGTTTCAAAGTGATATTTATTTATTGCCAAATTATAGACCTGGTGTTTTAAAACGGGTCGTAAATCTTACAATTTTCGTTTTTCATCTTTTTGCAGTTTTCTTCTCTTCTGTTTTATCTACAACGCTTACAAAGAATAATACTTTTCAAAATATCAATAACTTAAGGTTGAAATATAAATATACTTCCTTCTCTTTTAAGAAGAATATAAAAAGATGATAGGATAGAGGAGAGATTTGTTGGTACCTTCAACGAATGTGACTGACGGTGAATACCTCGGAATGGTTTCTTCGAGCCGTTGACCGCCAGTCACACACACACACACACACACACACACACACACACACACACACACACACACACATACACACACACACACACAAACACACACACACAGAAATGGTTGTTAGTAGAGAAACAGTATTGCTAATCCTATTTATTACTAATCCTATGTATTAACTTTAGGTGCCCATCTGTGTACAGCATTTGGTGTTTTCTTGGTTTGATCTCCAGCACCTTATGCTTATTTACTGTCACATCTCGTCTCCCTCCTCCTGTTCCTCCTCACTGTCACTGTTTTCGCTTTCACAGTGTGTATCGCTATCCACCCTCTTCAGATTATTGAAACGTTGCACATAGGCATCTCTGTTATGTCGTGTCCGCATGCACTCTTCATGTGTTGTTTTTCAAATACCGTTTGTCAATACGTTTAATTGTGGCCATTGTTCTTCGTCTCTTATTGCTGTGTATACATCTATGTCTGTTTCTGTGTAGTCTAAGTGTAGTGTATGTCTATTGTTGGCGCGCTGCCTGCAGAAAAAGACAGTGTGTTCTGGGGAACCTTCTTCCCCCTATGCGCATGTAGGTGTCTGCCTCAGACTCACGCGGTTTAAGTGCGCGGGATAAGGTCCGTGTCCGGTTAAGAAATGTACCTTACCGCGGCTGGGATCGGTATCTTTCATTCTCAGCCGCTCCCTTATGTCAGGGAGGAAGTCGTGCAGTCTAGATCCCTTATCACTTACATCCCACTCACCTTGCCATGTATCCAAACGCCAAGTTCTAAGGTGACGTGTCGTCTCTATCGGCACAACAGTTATTGTGAGTACCCTATCTAGTCGCCCCATCTTCAACCAGTACCTCGCAGCTCTGTATTTAATGGTGATATCTACGGGGCATACTCCAAGCACCACACACAGTGCACCCACTGAGGTGGTGCCGCAGGCTCCAGATAGCCTGAGTAGGACACTTCTCTGCCCTCGCCTGACCGATGCTTTGTTGATGACCAGGTTCAGGCTTTTTGCCCACGCGCTAGCTGCGAAGCTCAGTACTGATTCGAAGAGCGCACAGTGGTATGTCCGTATGACTGGTAGAAGTCATCTGTACTCTTTCGAATTTAGCCTCAGCAGTTTGTGTAGTATTTCTTCTGCTTTGTCTGTTGTTAGCCTTATGTGTTCGTGGAAATTCAATTTTTCATCTTTGTGTACCGGAAGATAGCGCGTAACGTGTGCTTGTTTGATATTTGTGTCCCCAATTTTAACAAAAGGATTCCTTTGGAGTAATCCTTTCAGTAATGTGTATGTTGTTTTGTTTTCGGCTATCCTGAGTTTATTGTGTAATTGTTTGTAGTATTCCACTGGCTTTCTCTGCTAACTGGGCTCTGTTGTTTGCAGTGACTACAACTAATAGGTCATCTGCATAGGTGTCAATTCCGTCTGACCTGTCATCCTCATCCACAAGTTGTAGGAGGGGCTCGATTGTAATGTCCCAGAAGATGGGGCCGCAGATCGACCATTGAGGACAGCCTCTGGTAATTCTTTTAATTACTTTCCGGCTGTCCATCTGACTATCGACTACTCGGTCTTTACAATAGTCTAGGAAACTGTAGTACAGTACCTGCGGTATCTCCAGATGTCTTAACCTCTGAAACATTGCGGGCCACCAGAGATTATCGAATGTCCCGGCGATGTCAAATCATTATTGCCATGGCGTATTTCTGTGTTGTAGTATTAACTATGTATAAATGTTGATGGCATCATCTATCGATCATACAGTTCTGAAGCCGAATTGATGCTGGCTCATACCACTCATTAACTTACCTTATACCTACACGAGCCAGTGAAATCTTACTCTTTTTTGCATGCGACGACGCGAAGGCTGTAGTCATCTTTGAGCGAAATTTCAAACTTCTACATAATAATGGGAGACAATTATGACGTTTCGAAAAAATTATCCTTTGTGTTTTTCAGTGAAGCATAGTTTCTTAGAAATAAATATTTGCAATCGGGGAAAGTTCTTATGCTCAAGTCTCTGGAAGAATATCTTTATACAGAACGGTTGCGGGACCTCGGCTGTTCACTAAAAAATGTCAAATCCCTTCAGCCATTTAAAATTCCAGTTGTATTTTATATTGCTACCGGTTTCAACGTTACACTACGCCATCTTCTGGCTTCTTGATTGACGTGTCATTTGAGATGACTGCATAGCAACGTTTTAAACTGAGGTGGTCTGCATTGGGTCAGTCGTAGGTTGTGAAGAGTTTGCAACTGATGTTGGAAGGGTTAGTTTTGTTAAAAACAAGTCTACGATACTGTATGCCAGCCCGTATTTCGATTGCACAAGAGGTGGGATCTTCCCATACGTCGGTCAAGGGACCTGGAGATGGCGCAGTGTAATGCTGAAATTGGTAGCAAAATAAAACTGGAACTTACACGGTTGCAGGTGTTTTGATTTGACATTTTTCTTTATGCTCAGTCTGTATACCTATCATTATTGAGCTTCTGCACTAATAGTTATTTTTATCCCAGTGTGCTTTATGTTCAACCTGTATTACGGGAGTTGTTAGTTGTTGTGCCTAATAAGTTCATCTCACTTGAATCTACGTGTAAAAAACGTATGTCTGACAGTTCATATGATGTGTCATATGAACTATCAGCATTCCTTACTTGTATGCCAGCCCGTATTTCGATTGCACAAGAGGTGGGATCTTCCCATACGTCGGTCAAGGGACCTGGAGATGGCGCAGTGTAATGCTGAAATTGGTAGCAAAATAAAACTGGAACTTACACGGTTGCAGGTGTTTTGATTTGACATTTTTCTTTATGCTCAGTCTGTATACCTATCATTATTGAGCTTCTGCACTAATAGTTATTTTTATCCCAGTGTGCTTTATGTTCAACCTGTATTACGGGAGTTGTTAGTTGTTGTGCCTAATAAGTTCATCTCACTTGAATCTACGTGTAAAAAACGTATGTCTGACAGTTCATATGATGTGTCATATGAACTATCAGCATTCCTTACTTGTAAACGGGTTACGTCCACGCCTATGTCGCCTCAGCAAAGCGTGTGTACTCACCTCTCATTGTCCGTTACGTCTGTGCGTACACGGAGACATTCGTTATAGGCTTGCGGACAGCACCTAGAGACGAGGTTGTAGTTCTTCCGCTCTCCAAGCTCTGATATTTCGAGTGTTAAGTTGGCTGATTGCTGAAAATGATCGCTGACTCGGGATCCCTTGAAACCACTTTTAAACACTTTCAGCAAACAGCTGACGGCAGCTATTGCTGCGACTCACACATTACGAGTCCCGAATTCGTTTCACTAGGGGAGCAAGAGGGGGCACTTACCCCCTCCTGGAATACAGACTCTTTATTTGTTATAGCAGTTCCATCTTATTCTAGAAATGGTTGTCTCTGAACCCTAGAACCCTAGATTTAGCAATACCGAGTGAAACGAAAGCATTGTTTTAGCAAGCACTACGTAACTTGAGTCTCCTGAGTTGTCTGCGCGTCTCCTAGGCGCGGCGTCGATTTCGGCGTTGTTTTTCAGTCACGGCGGAAGCGGACCTATAGAGGACGTTGCCGAGATACTGTATAGTCCCCAATCTCTTCAACACAGACCAACATGTAGTCACCGTGTTACCAACTGTGCAGTCCATCTGAGATGACTGCACGATAACGTTTGTATTAAACTGGGTAGTCGAGGATTGCATTGCTTCAGGCCTCGGTTGTTAAGTTGGCTCTACTAGTCAATTTGAGAGTTATTTTCGAAGATTTGTCATGTCCGTCTTCTCGAATTCTGGCTCTGGGTTACATTTCATCCAAATAACCCAAAAATATGTAGCTTTCAAAACACATCCTGTTCAACTTTTATTGTGGCAAACGAAATAAAAAATACAAGTCATGGAAACAACGAAATAAATTCATCTGCATGGTCAGATGGAAGTTTTGTCAGGAAGAAATTATGATATCCAAGTTCAATCGTTCAATCAGTGTTCTTTTGTGTTTATTTCCTGTCTTTCCACTTACAAGGGAAAGGCCTCACACACGGCCAACCGATTCGATTCATATTTTGGGAAGTCGCTTGACCACAACTTACAATAAAAGACTTTAAGATATTTTGGCTCAAAACCCCCCGTTTTTGAGAAAACTACCACTAAAGTTTATGACGCGCAGTCGATAGATAATTGAAAATGGAGCATTTCCCATCAACATAAATGGAGTCCGCAAACGCATATTTTCCGGGAAATCGAGGAAAGAAACTTTTTCAACTTCTAAGGCATGCGCTGTTCAACAAAAGCGTCGCTGGCGTAGCGACCAAGGCATGTGGCTGTGAAGCAGAGAAACTGACTTAGATACCCTGTTGCATTCTGCAGTTGGTTTTAGTTTCAAAAGTATTTTTTTCCGCTTCGAAGCTGGTGGGACTACGAGGGTTAATAACGTAATTAAATCAATAAGGGATTATAACAAAACAGGCAAGTAAATTTCTTACACGACTTGGATTAACAAAGAATTTAAATTTTAAGCCTCGTGTTATGAAGACAATTAAGAATAAGATTATTGTGAAGACGAGCATTCGGCAAACGTTATCTTATAGGGGAGCAAAATTAATCCTTGTCACAGTTAGTAGTGTACATGAAAAACGCATTAGTACACGGCGCAATGTTACACCACAGCGTCTGGAAAAGTTTTGCTTATATATTTCTGTGCTTATAAGAAACTAACGATTAGTTTGAGAAACTTTTAAAACTATACGTTGCCGATAACAAGTTTTGTCTGATATTGGATTCCTGGGATGGACAAACTGAGATCGTCACGTATGGTATCGTAATTATCGATGATGACGAGGGTAAATCGATTTGCACGGTAGAAGAAATTCCACTAAACTGCGCACATTTATGCCAGGCAATTATTAGTTTTGTCGTCAAGTTAAAAACTTTATTTCCAGGCTTCAAAATTACAGTCTATTTCTGGAAACGAAGCCGGAATCGCACAACTGAGCGGACGCAATAACGATTCATAGCCCTGTTCGTTATTAACTTACAGCAACGATTTTTCAGACAATCTCGACGTATGCTTGACATGCATCAAAAGTAATCTCCGAAAGGAATTCTAATGGCACAGGGTACCCTCCGCCACGCATCGTACGGTGGCTTGCGAAATATCTGGGCAGATGTAGATGTAGTTTTAAACGTAAACAAAGAACAATGTAATTGCGCGAAGACGGCATTCTTTAGAAGTTATTGGTAAAAAAAATGGCTCTGAGCACTATGGAACTTAACTGCTGAGGTCATCAGTCCCCTAGAACTCAGAACTACTTAAACCTAACTAACCTAAGGACGTCACACACATCCATGCCCGAGGCAGAATTCGAACCTGCGACCGTAGCGGTCGCGCGGTTCCAAATTGTAGCGCCTAGAACCGCTTGGCCACCCCGGCCGGCTTATTGGTGCAGCGAGTATACATATTTACTTCAATTGTTTATATGACAAGTATCATCCAATTAGCTGTTCAAAGGAAACTGAGGACATGTAACAAGAGTGAGTGAAAGAGTCATTGTAAAGCAACATGGACAATCGTTTGAGAAATTTATCGGCATACCTAGTTACTACTCGCTGTTGCTTTACTTACTTTATTAACCCTCCCATGCCTACCAATTTCGAAACGGGAAAAAACAGAAATTTTAAAATATCTGCAGAACGCAAGTTCTCCGCTTGGCAGCCGAATGCCTGGGTCGCTACATCAGCGACGCTTTCGTTGAACAACTCATCTTACGGGCACATTAGGTTAGCGATTCTGGTAGCTCAAGTCCAAGGTGTTCGTTAATCATGCATTTTGTGTTCTTGTGGCGATATGTCCGTAGAAACTTCCATCCCCTAACATATATTTCTTTATATCTAACCGAGAAGTGAAGTACTAATTTTCATAGATTTAGCTTTGAAAATTTTTTTAATAAAACATTTTTTTTCTTAAAAGTTCTCACCCTCTGTTTCACCCTCATAGGTGCTGAATTTCCAAAAACAGTGAAACACATTTTTTTATTACTAACAGAGAAACCAAATAAAAATTTTCATTGATTTAGATTTGAAAATGCTTTCTTAATTAAATAATTTCATACAACTTTTAATCGCCTATTTCACTCCCTTAGGAAGTTGGATTTCCAAAAACATTGAAACACGTATTGTTTTTCATTTCTAACCAAGAAGTCCTACACCAATTTTCATGGATGTAACTTTAAAAATGCTTCAGTAGTTACTTTTCAAAAAACCTTTCCTTTCCTGTTCATCACGTTACGAGCGGTATTTCGAACAACTCCTTTTTAAACGATATCTACAGTATAAGATCTACGTCTTTCCAAATTTCAAGTTTGTATCCTTGGCAATTTGGGATGGACCATGATGAGTCAGTGAATGAGATCGGCCCTATTTCAGGGGTAGAATTTTTAAAAACAGTGAAACAGATTTTTTTCATCTCCAACCGAGAAGCCGAAGACGAATTTTCAACGATTTAGCTTTAAAAATGCTTTCATAGTGAGAAATTTTCACAAAACATTTCACCTCCTATTTCTCCGACTTAGGGGTTGAATTCCCGAAAACAGTGAAATGCATTTTTTTTTATTTCTAACAGAGAAGCCAAATACAAATTTTCGTAGATTTAGTTTCAAAAATGCTTACATAATGAAATATTTTCATAAAAAAATCATCCACTGTTTCACCCCCACAGGAATTCAATTACCAAAAATAGTGGAAAAAGTGTCTATTTGTAACCGAGAACTCAAACACCAGTTTTCATAGATGTAGCTTTAAAAATAACTTGGTAGTCCTTTAATGATGATTTATTTTCAAAAAGACTTTCACCCACTATTTCAGCCCATTGGGCTTAAATTTCTTAAAAATGCTGAAACAAGTATTTCTTTGAAACTTCCTGGCAGATTAAAACTGTGTGCCCGACCGAAACTCAAACTCGGGACCTTTGCCTTTCGCTGGCAAGTGCCGGCGAAAGGCAAAGATCCCGAGTTCGAGTCTCGGTCTGGCACACAGTTTTAATCTGCCAGGAAGTTTCATATCAGCGCACACTCCGCTGCAGAGTGAAAATCTCATTCTGGAAACATCCCCCAGGCTGTGGCTAAGCCATGTCTCCGCAATATCCTTTCTTTCAGGAGTGCTAGTTCTGCAAGGTTCGCAGGAGAGCTTCTGTAAAGTTTGGAAGGTAGGAGACGAGATACTGGCAGAAGTAAAGCTGTGAGGCCGGGCGTGAGACGTGCTTCGGTAGCTCAGTTGGTAGAGCACTTGCCCGCGAAAGGCAAAGGTCCCGAGTTCGAGTCTCGGTCGGGCACACAGTTTTAATCTGCCAGGAAGTTTCAGATCAGCGCACACTCCGCTGCAGAGTGAAAATCTCATTCTGGAAGTATTTCTTTATTTCTGCCCGAAAAACCAAATACCAATTTTCGTAGGTGTAGCTTCAAAATTGACAATGCAGCGACATATTTTCAAACAACCTTTCACCCTCTCTTTCTAAAAATCTCTTCTTAAACGACACCTACAGTATAAGATCAACATCTCTCCAAATTTCAAGTTTCTATCCTTAGCGGTTTCGGCTGTGATGATGAGTTAGTTAGGACATTGCCTGTTAAATACAAATATATACATGTGTGGCAGTCGACAAAGTTTGTTTTCTGATTTCTAGAAAAATGTGCGTTTGCGGACCCCCTATAAGCTGATGATAAATACTCAATGAAAAATGCTATCCGTCCCCTCAATTCTTGGTTGAAGGCGGTAGTTTTCTCAAAGAAGCGGGGCTCTTGAGCAAAAATATCTTAGAATCAACCGTTTTAGGTTGTACACAAGAAGTCTGTCACATATGAGCCGAATCGCTTGGCCGCGCCTGAAACCCTCCCCTTGTCAAAGAAGTATCAGAAGGTGCTATTTCTGTTGCTTATTTTTGTTAATGTCCAATGAGATTTCTTCAACGGATCTCACGTTGTTATATATTTCTGATTTTTAATTTTCAGTGTCAGTCTACCGCTACTCACGTATGAATACAAATATTTTGCAAATATTTTCGAGCTTTATTTTGTATCTCGTTGGCTTCAATCACATGTTTGCCTTTTAGGTATAAAAGTAACCTTCAAAAACATATTGAGTCAGCTGCCAGGCGCTTGAGATACAATACGTTTTATGTACATCCTGTCAAATTAAGCTCTTAGGACACAACACAGTCGCAAATTACACGAATCAGTTACTTAAAAAGTGTAATTTTTGAATTCTGTCGGCTTTTGGATAAATTTCTGCGGACGCCAATGTGAGCTGCCATTTCGCAAGGTCATTGCTACGCATTTCTCCATGCACGAGGTGCATGCCTAACAACCGTGCACATTTTTTCTGGTATTGTTCCATCGTTCTGCCTGGCCCTGTGAATCAAAGCAACAAAATACCGCTGTCGCTCGTTATACGAGCGTTGCCTGGCGCCGTAGGAATGCAAAGGACGACAGGCAAAATACGCATTAAATCACCGATCACCTTGATGTTTATAACCGTGTCTCCTTTCACTGGCCTCGTACAGCACATGTTCCGTTTCTCAAATTTTTAATTTCGCACGCTTTCATTGCATCGTATCATACAATATCTATTTAATGTCCCTATCACAGTGCTCATCAAACCAAATCGGTCCTTCATTGTGCTTTTATGGCAGTATATTTCTAGAAAATATTAAGTAGTCTTCCTTATGTAGTGTCGATAACTCTTTAACGTAAACACTGAAATAAGTCATGTGCGATTATCACGATGAGCGAAATGTTGGTGGCTGTCACTCTTTATTGGCACCGTGATGAAACTGTTGGCTCTGAATCCGATTTAGTCCACGTCGCAGTCTGTCAGTTTGAGGAGTGGCGGCTTCAGATAGGATGAAGTGGGAAGCTGGTTAGCTTCCCCACCGAGTCCGCTGCGCCGGCGTACAAGCTCCTCACATTTCTGGTCAGAGCGGTTGAGCATTCCGTTGTTCTTCCCAGCCCCTGCAAACTGGGCGCTGGACATCTGATCCGTGGAGGTTGCAGACAGCTTTCTCCGTGCGTTCAACGAAATCCGAGCCGACGTGTTTGCGTGAGTGTGTCCAGCCCCCTTATGTCCTTCCCGGTGGATGACATACACATTACGTACAAAAGCCTGGCATTTTCATTCATCTTTCGGTTAGTTACTGGTCATCTGTACGTTTTACGGCTCATTTTGTATTGGTCATCTCATAACACAGGTTTTAGTTTCATTATCGCATAAATGTGCTGAATCGAAAAGCATGTCACTTCAAAGTTGTCTCTGTTCTCACGGTGCCATTAAGTCAAGCAAGCCTCATCTCTTATTAAAAAAAAATTATTTACTGTTCACGAAAGATTGTACAAAGTTTTTGATTGATAATATTATTGCTGTTTGTAATGACATATCAGCCATGACAGCAGCGCCACATCTGTACGTTTTATGGCTCAATTCGTATTTTTTATCTGATGATACAGGTTTTAGTCTGACGTTTTACGTAAACATGAGTAATGAAAAAGCATGTCACGTTAAAGTTTTCTATGCTCTCATGCTGTCATTAATTCACGCTGGCCTTAACTCTAAAAAATAAAATAAAAATAAATTGCTTACTATTTCACAAAAATGTGTAAATTTTGTAACTGATAATATTATTGCTTTTCACTTAAAACTTCCGGGCTGATAGGCCGTGGTCGAAGTATAAAACTGTCTCCTAACGTTTCGTCTCCGACTGCGGGAGACATCTTCGGAGGTATAGCGGCGAACTGCGAAGAGGACTCGAGGAGGCGCTGATTATATAGGCAGTACAGAGGGCGCCACTGTCGATCACGTGGCGTCGGCTATGAGATTGCCTCTGGTAATGCCAACATCCTCGATTATGCATAGCGGATATTTTTCCCACCGATATTGTGGCATTATTCCGACACTGCCTAACCACAACCTACTTTCAATACAATGGTGACTTTTATGAACAGATTGACGGGGTGGCTATGGGCAGTCCTCTCAGTCCTGCTGTGGCTAACTTATTTATGGAGACTTTTGAACAACGGGCGTTGCAGACGGCCAGTAAGAGACCAGCCAGATGGTATCGCTATGTCGATGACACGTTCGTAGTATGGACACACGGAGCAGAGGATTGGGATGCCTTCCTGACACATTTAAACAGCATTAATCCGAAAATCCAGTTCACTATGGAGACAGAAAGGAATGGGCAATTGAACTTCCTGGATGTGTCTGTGATTAAACGACCGGACGGAACGTTGGGCCATAAGGTGTATAGAAAGCCCACACATACTGATCGTTATCTACACAAAGATTCAAACCACCACCCTAGACAAAAAAGAGGTGTAATGAAAACATTGGTAGACAGGGCGCACAAACTTTGTGAACCTGTTTATTTAAAAGATGAGATTGAACATCTACGGTCAGCTTTCGTGAAGAATGGCTTTTCTATCAAGGATATAGATCGAGCACTTCGCTCTAGGCAGAGAATCAGGAGTAACGACGAACAACAGTCGTCCATGGGCAAAGTTTTTCTTCCGTTCATTAGCAAGGTCACAGATCGCATTGGGAAAGTTTTAGGCAAGTATGGAGTGGAAACTATTTTCAGACCTACTAGGAAAATAAAAGAATTTTTAAGGTCGGCAAAAGATGCACGGCACCCTTTGGCTACACCGGGGGTATATAAAATTCCTTGTAGTTGTGGACAGGTTTACATCGGTACTACAAAGAGAAGTGTGAACACCCGTCTTGTCGAACATAAGAGGAATTGCCGCCTAGGTCACACGGATAAATCGGCCGTAGCGGAACATGTTTACCAGGAAGGTGATCATGAAATAAAATTCAGCGAGACGAGCGTCATATCAAAAACCTCGTATTATTATGCACGCTTGTATAGAGAGGCTATCGAGATTGATAAACATCGTAATAATTTTAACAGGAAAGACGAAGGTGTTAAACTGGATAAAATTTGGATGTCAGCGTTGCACCGTAAGCGTGACGATCGATTACTTTCAATCGAGAATGTTGGCATTGCCAGAGACAATCTCATAGCCGACGCCACGTGATCGACAGTGGCGCCCTCTGTACTGCCTATATAATCAGCGCCTCCTCGAGTCCTCTTCGCAGTTCGCCGCTTTACCTCCGAAGATGTCTCCCGCAGTCGGAGACGAAACGTTAGGAGACAGTTTTATACTTCGACCACGGCCTATCAGCCCGGAAGTTTTAAGTGAAGACAATACCGGCCGTGAAAGTTTACATTGTATGATCAATATTATTGCTGTTTGTAATGACGTAGCAGCCATGATGGCAGCGACACAGTTGTACGCTTTATGGTTCATTCCGTACTTTTTATATCATGACAGTTTTTTTTTCTTTTGTGGAAGTTTACTATTACACAGCGTCACCGGTTCATATCCGTTCCAACTGTCTCGGTGGAAAAGTGAGGGGAGACCCAAAGCAACGGCTGAATAACAGCCGAGCATAGCATTTTGAAGGTGTGGCGGTGGAACTTTAAGTTCCGTACCATCCTCCGACGGTGGAAGTACAGAGGAGGGATGCAGTAATGCGCCAACTCTATGGTCAGAGAAAAAAGTGGGTGGACGAGAACAGGCCACTGCTAGTGACTGTACGAAAACGGACAGAAAAACGTGGTCCTATTGGGCCTATCGTCAGCCACAGCCCGAACCCGAGTCCTCCAGGATGGTGAGCGAAACGGGGTGTCGGTGCCAGCGCCGTGGAACTGTGCTGCCGATGGTCTGTAGTCCAGCGACCGTCTCAAGGAGGGCGTCCACTTTGCTGTATAGTTGGCGAGCCTTACGGCGAATGGTCGCCTTGAGAAGGGCCGTATGTGTCTCCTCATGCAGAGTGTCTATCCTGGTGAGCGGAGGGGCGTGAAGACTCCACCTGAGAACTTTATTCTGTAGGCGCTGGAGCTTCAGCATCCGGGACTTACTGATCGTGGCCCACGCAGAGGAACCATATGTTAGTGAGGGTAGGACAAAGGAGTGATACAGCCGGAGCTCGGTATCTAAATTCAGCTCTCGGCTGGAGAAGTCATGACAGGTTTTAGTTTCACGTTTTAGATAAATATGCTTAATGAAAAAGCATGTTACCTCAAAGTTGTCTCTGTTCCCATTGTGACTTTTATTCAAGCGGCCTTGAGTCTTCAAAAAAAATTTACTGTTTTCAGAAAAATGTATAAATTCTGTAATTGATAATATTATTGCTATTTGCAATGACGTACCAGTCATGACGGCAGCGCCACGAAGCGTACACTACCTAGCGCCAACTAGTTCTCTTAAGTGAGAACGGCCGCCAGCCACTTCAGTCAGCCCCTTAGTAGTGTTGTGTTGGCAGAAGAGCCAACACCGTGTTACTAGAGGAGGCCGAAATGCACACGTTTTAGCTCACGCAGGCTGGCGTGAGGAGAGAAGGACTCTACTGACGTGAGGTCTGGAACATGACAAGGAATTAGAATTCAGAAAGCGGACGTAATTTGTTTGATACTTAACTTTAATCCATTAATGATGAACGTTGCTCTTGACGATACATGATTCACAATATTATCTGTTCAGAATACATTCATAGTAACTGAATATGGCGCCTTGCTAGGTCGTAGCAAATGACGTAGCTGAAGGCTGTGCTAAACTGTCGTCTCTGCAAATGAGAGCGTATGTAGTCAGTGAACCATCGCTAGCAAAGTCGGCTGTACAACTGGGGCGAGTGCTATGCAGTCACTTTAGACTAGACCTGCCGTGTGGCGGCGCTCGGTCTGCACTCACTGATAGTGGCGACACGCGGGTCCGACGTATACTAACGGACCGCGGCCGATTTAAAGGCTACCACCTAGCAAGTGTGGTGTCTGGCGGTGACACCACAAGTAGCACACATGTTTAGGTGAAAGCTTATTTTGCTGTGCGGAATTATAAAACCTATGTCCTTATGACGTTACTTGACAACCTTGTCAAAATTGTATGTTCGTCTTGTATCAAGGGGTATCTATTACGTCTTAAAGGTTTTGTTGTCATATGGTGGTTTAGTATAGGGGCTTCATTTATACACTGTGTAATTCTGCAAGATATCCCGCCCTCTCTCCATATCCACATCCTCCACCTCCTTTCGCAGCGCAACTTCCAGCACCCACCCCTCCCGGATGATGATGATGAACTTCTCCCTGACGTCTACCCCCCCCCCTACCAACTCTAACCCCACCTTCCTCCTCCCTCCTCCTCAGGGCTCCCCCTCCCTCCTCCTGAGCGGCTTCCCCCCTCCTACACCCCCTCCATTCTCCTCTTCAGTGTCTGCCCTCCCTCCTGCCTTGTCTTCCCTCTTCATCTCCTGCCCTGCCCGTCTCCTGCCTCTTGGTGTGCCTCCTGCCCACATTTTCTCCTCTTCCTCCCGCCCCCTCCTTCCCAGCCCCCCACTGCACCTTCCTCCTTTCTTTTTCCCTCCTCTCCAGCCTCCAGTCCCTCCGCAGGTCCATGCCAGCGGTTTTTATTCTTCATGAGTGCTCCCTCGTTTCCAGTGGTTTCTTTTAAATGTGGTGATCTGTGTGATTTTTATCCTGTGGCTGACTTTTAACTTGTGTTTCCCTCCAGTGTTTTTTAAGTGCACTTTGATTTGCCAGCTGTTATCTTTTAACTTTATGTCGACTTTTTAACTATCCCCCAGTGCATGACCCTATCTTACAAGGGAACCTTCCCATCGCACCCCCCTCAGATTTAGTTATAAGTTGGCACAGTGCTGAGTAGTCCATGTGCAAGATAGGCAACATCAAGGATAGTGTGAACTCAGGAGCGCCGTGGTCCCATGGTTAGCGTGAGCAGCTTCGGAACTAGAGGTCCTTGGTTCAGGTCTTCCCTCGACTGAAAAGTCTACTTTCTTTATTTTCGCAAAGTTATGATCTGTCCGTTCGTTGTTGTCTCTGTTCATTGTAATAAGTTTAGTGTCTGTGTTTTGCGACCACACCGCTAAACCGTGCGATTAGTAGACGAAAGGACGTGCCTCTCCAATGGGAACCGAAAACATTTGATCGCAAGGTCATAGGTCAACCGATTCCACCACAGGAAAACACGTCTGACATATTCTATGCGACACTGGTGACGGCATGTGCGTCACATGACAGGAATATGTTGTTGAGCCACCTAACTTGTACACTTGGCGAATGGGTAAAAAGATTCTTCTACCTTGCCCGATTTAGGTTTTGTTGTGGATGTGATAATCACTCCCAAAAAATTGATGGAAACATAAGAGTTTGGCACATAAACTGCAACAAATGAATGCAACAGTCTCACAGTCGCACAGTTTTCTCTGTGCTCTGTCAAAACATATGTTTTTAACGTTTCCAAATTTTTCCGTGTGTAGACCGTCAAATCCTGCATATGTCCAAGCAAATCTGAACATGTCCTGGAATTTTGGAGAGCGAAGTTGATTATGTGTGAGTGCCTGAACTTTGATCATTGACACACGATCACGTAAACAATACTGCTCTGTGTACCTGTGCAGCTTCGCAAAATAATTGTCTGAAAACAAAAAATTTAACTTTTCACTCGAGGGAAGACTTGAACCAAGGGCCTCTCGTTCTACAACTGCTCACGCTAACCACAGGACCACAGTGCTGCTGAGATTACAGTGTTCTTGATGTTGCATTTCTTGCGCATGGACTACTCAGTTTGTATATTTTGCTTTTTTTTTCATAGTTCCACACAACTTCTTCCTGTTTTCTCGAGTGATCTGTGTTCAGTTTTTTAAGGCCTATCCACTGTGCCAACTTATAACTAAATCTGAGGGTGGTGCGATGGGGAGGTTCCCTTGTTAGTGTAAATTACCGTGTTTTTATGTGCCTCTTTTTATCCCCCTTTTTATGTAACCACCCTTCTGTATTTTTGTAAAGCCAATTGGCTGAAGTGCGGTGGACTGTGCCACAGGGGAATGAAATTACAATAAAGAAAAAAAATTGGAAGATACCCTCCCAGATGATGCCCTCTCTCCCTCCATTTATCCCTCCTATCAACTCTGACCCTCACCTCCCCCTCCCTCCCCTAGTCCTTTTCCCTGGCTCCCTCTCCCCCCTTCCATCCTGTTTTTGCCCCATCTACCTTCTCTTTGACTCCATTCTCTCCCCCAAATCCTTTTGCTTTCCCCTCCTCTGCCTTCCCCACACCTTCCTGTGTCTGGCCTGCCCCCCCCCCCCTTTTATGTGTCCTCTCCCTACATCGACTCCCCCCTTTTTTATTTTGCTCTCTTCCCCCCTTTTCCCTCCTCATCAGTCCAGATCCTCACCCCCTCCCCCGCCCCATCTGCCGTCATGCCTCCTCTATAGCGCAGTTTTAAGTGAGTACTCAGTGTTGTGTGTCCCATACTGTCACTAGGTGTGTTTTTTAACTCTTGCCGAAACCAGACTGTCGCCATGATTTTTAATTGTGCCTATCTACTTACTGTGTGTCTTCATTCACATCGTCAGCCCCGTGTTTTTACATTTTAACTCCCACAACTTTCCGCCATTTTACAGTTTCTTTTTTAAAGTTACCGTTTTATCGCGTGTTTTTATTGTATGTTATATTCTCATTCTGTTTTTCTAACTATTCTGTAGGCTGTAGAGCGGCCTATTATGCTGCTGCCCCCTCTGTGGAACCAGCCTTTTTAAAGCCATTTTTATTCTTGTAATTATATTGCTCCACGCTGGGTGTCAAACTCGTACGTAATCCTTGCTAAATCCTGTGATATGACACAGTACGCTAATTCCTAATGAGATTACGCCACGTTGGGAGCCAATAATTTACATCAATAAAGGCTCTGAGCACTATGGGACTTAACATCTGAGGTCATCAGTCCCCTAGAACTTAGAACTACTTAAACCTAACTAACCTAAGGACATCACACACATCCATGCCCGAGACAGGATTCGAACCTGCGGCCGTAGCAGTCTCGTGGTTCCAGACTGAAGCGCCTAGAACCGCAAGGCCACCGCGGCCGGTCATCAATAAAGAAGTTAAATCATGCAGCAGGAGGTTATGAGATTAAGAGATTGACAGGCGAATGGAACAGATTGCTTAGATGATTAAGATATGAAATGTTAGCTTTTATTACAGTATTTTTTCTACACAAAATCACAAATCTCAATGCCGATTGGACTGGGCATGGATGCGACTCGATTATTAATGGGAAGGGGGAATGAGTCACCACACCATCCTTCGAGTCGTTCGTCGTGTGCTGATGTCGACGGCCAGCGCCGGGTCTGCGCGATGCGGCACCCTCCGGCGGCTGGGTAGCGAGGGTCCGCACCGCTCTCCAAGTTGTCAGGTCGCCTTGGGTTTCATGGTCGCAGCAGCTTTATCGCCGTCTCGGGAGTCGGATGTCGGGCAAGGAAATTCTGTTTCATCTACTTAATATGGAACTCGAAAAGAGTCACGAAGTTCAAAATGGCTCTGAGCACTATGCGACTTAACTTCTGAGGTCATCAGTCTCCTAGAACTTAGAACTACTTAAACCTAACTAACCTAAGGACAGCACACATATCCATGCCCGAGGCAGGATTTGAACCTGCGACCGTAGTGGTCGCTCGGTTCCAGACTGTAATGCCAAACACCGCAGTAAGTAACGACGAACATTAGGGTGGGAGTAAGAATCAGATTCAAAGTAGCTGATGGGTGCAAGAGTCTTGCATGTCTTGCTTCTGCACTGTCTCAACGACTGTCACCTCATTTCCATTACTCTGCTAAGAATTTTTTTGCTTCCCGGCCATGTCATTGGCGGACTAAACTTTCAATGCCGCCCAATGACTTGCATTTTCATGACTGCGCCACCTAGTGCAGGGTGGAACTCTTATTTCTTGCTTGCGTTGGTGTGTCGCTCGAGAATTTGCGTCTTTCTCACGTTTCCACTGTCACTAGGTTCCAGCACTGGTCGCACATTGTTCCGATGGTTTTCTGCATTCCTTAGTGGCTGAGAAAGCAGCCAAACAACACTTCTTCGTAACGGCTATCTCTGTGTGAGGCCTGGACAGCCTCATATTTGTGCTTCATCTAAAAATATGCTGGCGCTCCAGACTTATAAACAACCTCCTTACTGTCCACAACACTTTATTAAAAAAAAAAAAAAAATAACAGCCTGACCTCTTCCACATTTCTTTAGTTTCACACGCCTGCCTGTGTGATGCTTTGAGCTTTGTGTCTGCTCTCCAGCGCAGAGCCTCTAGAGCGTGCATGAAGTTTTGACCCGTTCTCGATTTTTAAGGCAGATCGAAACGGCTTTTTGCCCGCCAGAGGTTTCACACACTTCCACATGTGTAATACTCGCACTTTTGTGTCTACGCTTTATTTTAGTGCCTGCAGGTGTTCACGGTTATCTGCACATGTTTCATTATGCGCCAGGCTCTTTGCAAGGTTTCCAGTCGTAAGCGAGGCAAGGATACTCGCCAGCCTACTCCCAGCATTGCTGCAGAAAGCCACCATGTCGGCGTCTCTCCCGGCCACTCAATGGGGTCCGACTGTTCCCTCGTCCTCGGCTGCAGGTGTTGGAAGTTGGCGAAAGTGACCACCGGCGGAAGTATCACTATGGATATTGAAAGTATCATTGATGAGATTGTTCTAAATTAATTATTCAGCAAACCTGCATCTGACTGCGTCTGTGAACTTGTTTCATGCACTCCTCCATTTTGCCAGAAATGCAACATGTATTTGACTCAGCAATAAAATTTAAGAGAATAATGCCATTTGTGCAATGGCATTAAGCTGGTACTGAAAAATTAACTTTTGGCCCTGATGTTTACTTGATTCTTTCATTGGCGGGTAACTTTACTCCACTACTCATTTTCATATTCAGTTTAAGCAAAGGATTTGGATTATGATTCAGGCTGTTAGATTTAAACAAAATGTTTGTCTCAATATATATTGTTAAAATTTTAAGTCATACACAAAACCTACCGTAGCACGAAACACTCTTACAAAAAATTTTACCAAACGCTTACTGTGTCAAACCTTGGACATACAAATCCTCACTCTGAACATTATCTAACAAAAACCAATTTGAAATGATTATATATCTTCTCTCATTTACGTGCTAAAGTTTGGTCAGGGCAGCAACCTACCTTAATGCTGTCACCACACGTCTGCTTCCTCCGGGCACCTAGCTGCGACTCCTCGGTTTTTTACTGCACGCGCCCAGCTCTCATAATAACCATCAAAGAGCCTCCTACTCAAAGATATTATACTCGTTCCACCTTGCAGTTGACAAATACCGACTATTTTCTGGAGCTACCCTGATCAGACCTTAGCTCATACCTTTCATAACCCCCTGGTCCACTGGACCAGAATTTTGTGGGGGGATCTGTGCAGTTAGAACAGATTTCCCCACGAAATTCGTAAAATAAAATACAATGTAAGATACAATACAAAACATACATAGAATTCCAATTAAAAGAGTATTACACAGCAATAAAATTCACCAATAGAAACACATAATGAGAAGTAAAATGCATAATATCATTAGATTGTCAAACTGCAGTGAATGAAAGAACATCAAAATGTACAAAACAGAAACACATAAATGTAGGGCAAAGACATCAGACATTACGTTATTAAGAGAAGTGTATCAAATACCATCAAAATTGAGGAAAACAATGTGAGATAAAATTGATAAGGTATTTAGACTTTGAATTGTCTCAAATAACATCAAAAGTTATAGTACAAAAATGTAGAATGTGGGGTAAAATGCAGAATATACTTAAATTTCTAAAGAGAAGTGTATCAAATAGTATTAAAAGTTACAAAATAGTGTAAAAGACATAAAGACTCTATATAGAAGCATAGTAATGTGGGGTGAAATACCTCAAATACCATCAACTTTATCAAACAGAAATGCAGAACGTGAGATAAAATAAATAAAATAGTTAAATATCCACTAGAAGTTAACAGCAAATATACATAAATGTCTCATAGAGAACTCTTAATGCCAGTAAAATAATGCAATAAGATACTTTAAGTAATAGTAGCTTTAATTATAAAATATGTGTCACATCAGGTGACAGCAGATATTGACTTTCAGTTACAATCATTATCTTGTAGTAGACCTAGAGTACATGGCAAGTTTCATTGACAATAGTAAATGAAGAAGACATGTCACGTTAGGTGACAGTTTACATTGAGTCTAATTGTAAACTGTAGTAAAATGTGGGGCCTCAGGTGAAGAAACACACTGAGCCACAACTAGTGTCAATTGTACAACCCATGTCATGTCAGGTGACAGCTTACACAGATTCTACTTGTAAACCATAGTAAAATATGGGGCCTCAGGTAATGAAATACACTGAGCCACAAATAATGTCAATTGTACAATAGATGTCATATCAGGTGATAGGACACACTGACTTTAATAGTGATCAGTAGTACAATAAGACTGAAGAAGAATGGGCGTCAGGTGATGGGACACACTGAGCCATGGTGGAATCAATTGTAAAGTATATGTCAAGGCAGGTGACAACACACACTGACATTGAGTTACAATTATGATACTCTATCAGTCATAGAACACATATTATGTCAGGTGGTAGCTCACACTGACGTACCCTTAAAGTCATTATATTCAATTTGTTATAGAACACATTTTACGTGAGAAGGTAGCTCAACTGACTTTTGTTATATTCTCATAGACTCAGACCAGTTATTATGTCAGGTGACAGTTCAGTCTGAGTTTCACTTATATTTATGTAGTCTCAGGCTACTCGTTATGTTAGGTGGTAGTCCGCTCTGACTCTTAAACACAATCATGAGATTCTCGCAGATGCAGAACATATGTCCTGTCAGGCGACAGCTTAGTCTGATGCTAAGTTAAAAACATTTACAAAATCATTTGTGATAGTGACAGAAACGTAATCTTAGTTACATTGATATTATCATTGTGCAAGAAATTAATATGAAAAATAATATACAATAACTGTATGCAGTGGACATTTGTTGCAAAATGTTTATATATCTTGACGGTAACAATAACGTCACACACTCTGTAGTAATAACAGTAATTAGTTTTATAGAATCTATGTACAAAAAAATTCCTACTAAAGGTATTATACCATAATAATAACACTATTCAGTGGACATTTGTTACAAAATAAATGTTTCTATGTATTTAAGGTGAATAGAACCTCATGTGGTCAGTAACAATGCTGTATTGAAATCGTCATTAAGACTCTATTTAGAAATGATTCAATATATATAATGTTAATGATTACAATAACCTGCACAATTACAGTAGTCATTTTAGAATTTCACATACTCAGTAAAAACACTGTATTGAAATCGTCATAAAGACTCTATTTACAAGTGATTCATAGACGTATATATAATATTAATGATTACAATAACCTGCACAATTGCAGTAGTTGTTTTAGTGTTAGCTTTACATTAAGTATTGACAGGTAATGCCATAACAAATTTTATACAACCTTCTTAAATAAGAGTTTTGATAAAGTCTGAATAAGTATTTTAACTTCATAGTAAAAATCTTATTTCTTTTCAGTATAATTATTAAAAAAAGTTGTTTACCTATCAGAGGACAGTTACACAGATATCTTAGAAAAATAAGAAAAATATTTAGAATAGAAAGAAGAGTAGACTGAGAACTCAGAAAGGAAGAATGAGTTCTACAGAGCTCAAGGATACGGGACACCAATGCCACATGGTGTGTCAGTTAAAGAATAACCAACCCTCTACCCTACTAGGTTTTTTGTGTAGACCACAAGGATAATCTGTTATCAAGTATTGAAATAATGTCAATAATGGAAATTATTTGTGAGAAAAAGAGTAAACAAATTTACTTAAATAAATGATAGGCGGAGACAATAAAGAGGATAGTAATTGCTGTCACTGAAAATGATGGTAGTTATGGTGCAACAAAAACATAATTGTCATGGAAACAAAACACAATAATGTTATTTTAATGTACAATGAAAATACTATCACACTTAAGGAACAGGCATTAGGAATGGACAAAACGCTGATCTCAGCCAAGGAGAGGTATTATCATGTCTCGGAAAATAATAATGTGACAAATCTAAAGTGTGTATAAATAGAACAATATACATATAGTAAGTGGCAACATAATTAGCGTCACAAAGTACAAAGGCAAAAACATTGTTTAAAAGATCCGTAATCAGTGTAGCATAAACAAAAAATAATAAGGACTCAGAGAAAGTCTGGAAGTAACGTCTGCTTCCTCCGGGCACGGGCACCTAAGTGCGACTTCTCAGTTTTTTACTGCACGCGCCCAGCTCTCTTAACCATCAAAGAGCCTCCTACTCAAAGATATTACACTCGTTCCACCTTGCGGGTGGCAACTACCGACTATTTTCTGGAGCTACCCTGATCAGACCTTATCACATACCTTTCAATATGGCTCCAGAAGTGCTTTATTTCCATGTTGTAGCTAAGTTTCTACAACACTTCAATACATTAACCACGGGAAACACACAGGAAAAAAACACATCAGCACCGTGTGAAATGTTCAAAATGCACTCCGTTAGCAAGTATACATGCATCAACCCGACATCGCATTGCATACCTGATGTACTGATGTTTCCTTGGAGAATTTTATATTGTTTCACAGTCTTCCACAATCACCACAAAGACTCTGTACGTCTTGTACTGGTATTCTGTACACAAGAACTTTAAAATTACCCCACAAATAAAAGTCTCAGTGAGCTTTGTGGGTTTTTGGTCCACTGCTACCTACACATGTGTCACGGAATCCATTATCTAGAAGCCTACGAACACTAACACTGAAATGAGGAGGAACTCCATCGTGTATACAGCCATCATGGTATACAGGGTGATTCAAAATTCCTATTGCTAGTTTCTATGGCTTGTTGTAAGATTAATGGTCAGGGACCAGGATGATTGGAGAGTTTTGTTGTGTTTTATGGCACTTTACTACACCGGTATTTCGCATTTTGCTGTTGTAAAGACACATGGCCTCAGTGGCACACTTGTAAACTTATACTTGAGCTTACTTGTTTGTTGAGAAATGCATTTGCATACAAACGTTTCACTTTTGTTGCATTTTGAGAGGTTTTTAATTGCAAACCTTATGTGACTTATGGGAGATCACAGAGCTGTTGAAATGCAAGTCTGCTAATGAGACATGATGAGTACACTTTGCACATGTTATGTCAAAGGAGTATTTGTATTGAAGACACAATGAATGCTATTTACACAGTACATTTATGGAATTTGAGAGGAGCATTAGTTTGGTAAATGATAGTTGTTGAGCTACTGTAACATAACATTCTTAGATCAGAAAAGGAATTGACTGAAAAGAATTTGCATATAAGCTATCGCTTCTAGAGACACATCTGAATGGATTAATAACTGTCAGTTACATAATTTGCACACAGAACATATTGATTTTTCATTATATGAAGTTTTATCACATATCAGTGTAGCGAATATTTGCATGAAGGCATGTGTCTGTGCAGTATTCCATACCTTAGGTGATCATAGTTGTACAGTACTGAGAAGCTGAAGGAAGGAATTTATTAATTGTTAATTCATTACTTTATGTAAATACACTTGCTGATATGAGAGGGACACTAGCACAAAAGCATATTCTTGCACTGCATTTCCTCCTTCTGAACAAATAAATTTTATTACTTAATTTTTGATGTTATGTGAGTTACGGACTGCTTAGCAGAGATAGCTAGTGTTATGTCAAAATGAATATGCAAACATGAAAAGAAACTGAAAATTGCTTATGTCAATGAAAGCACAAACTATCGTGCCATCTACATACTATTATAACTTTCATTCTGTCTTGGAGGTGACATTTGAGGATGTACATGTAACCACACATGCTCCTGTATTGTTAAAATTGACCAAAACTTATCTAGCTAGAAAGCTACCATCTACGAAACTATATTTGTGTAATAATAATCAAATTTGAGACTATTGAATGTAATCACTATACACTATGTAATCAAAAGTATCTGGACACCCTCCAAAACAAAAGTTTTTCATATTAGGTGTGTGCTGCGACCTCAGTAGTCATTAGACATTGTGAGAGAGCAGATGGGGCACTCTGCAGAACTCACAGTGAAGTGGAAACATGGGAGGACATGTACAGCACAAAAGCGTACAGGCCGACCTCGTCTGTTGACTGACAGAGACCACTGACAGCTGAAGAGGGTCATAATGTGTATAGGCAGACATCTATCCAGACCATCACACAGGAATTCCAAACTGCTTCAGGATCCACTGCAAGTACTATGACAGTTAGGCAGGAGGTGAGAAAATTTGGATTTCATGGTCAAGCAGCTGCTCGTAAGCCATACACCACGTCGGTAAATGCCAAACAATGCCTCGCATGGTGTAAAGAGTGTAAACATTGGACGATTGAACAGTGGAAAAAAGTTTTGTGGAGTGACAAGTCACGATACACAATGTGGTGATCCGATGACAGGGTGTGGGTATGGCAAATGCCCAGTGAACATCATCTGTCAACAGTAAAATTTGGAGGCGGTGCTGTCATTGTGTGGTCGTATTTTCATGGAGGGGTTTGCACCCCATGTTGTTTTGCATGGCATTATCACAGCACAGGCCTACAATGAAGTTTTAAGCACATTCTTGCTTCCCATGTTGAAGAGCAATTAAGGGATGGCGATTGCATCTTTCAGCATGATCGATCACTTGTTCATAATGCACGGCCTGTGGCAGATTGGTTACATGACAATAACATCCCTGTAATGGACTGGCCTGCACAGAGTCCTGACCTGAATCCTAGAACACCTTTAGGTTTTTTTGGAATGCCAACTTCGTACCAGGCCTCATTGACTGACATCGATACCTCTCCTCAGTACAGCACTCCATGAAGAATGAGCTCCAGTTCCTCAAGAAACCTTCCAGCACCTGATTGAATGTATGCCTGTGGGTGTGGAAGCTGTTATCAACACCCATAATGAATTCCAGCATTATCGATGGAGGGCACCACAAATTTGTAAGTCATTTTCAGCCAGGTGTCTGGATACTTTTGATCACATTGTGTATCTAGGTATTCGAGCATCAACTGTATGTAACTGTTTCCTGTTCTGGTTCCTAGTACACTATATTGTGTATGTCAGGTGGTAAATAGTGACTAAAAGTCAACTGTATGTTTTTGCAGAAATAACTGAACAACAGACTGTGTGCTGGGAGCAACAGAGTAATATAAAGAACCTGGAAGACAGTAGTACCACAAGTGGACTGGTATCTTCTCAAGCAGTGAACTAGTATATAACACAGAGGAATGTATTTTTTTATAATTTTGTGTAATTGATTTATTTACTTCTTGTTCAAATTATGTGGAAATGGACAAGGTTTAAATTTGAATCTTTGTGCTAAGCTATGCTTGAGCATGTGTTCATAGTTTCTGCATATCTGAGAAGGTACACTCACTGTAACATCTGATAATGTACACTCACTGTAACATCTGATGGTTGATGATCACTGAAGTTTTGCTGATTGGTAGTTTTTGGAGACCTGCGTACTTTGTTTCTGGCAATTTATTGAAGTGTAATTTTTGACAGAGTATCATATCCGATACTCATCTACAATAGTCTGGGGAGGGGGAGTGGTGTTGAAACATAGCAATATATCATCATTATGGTAAGTATAACATGAAGTGTTGACCTCAGGTATCAGGCTGCCAATTATAAGCTTATATAAGTTTTGTAACTATCTTATTTCATTTATCTGGTCTTTTAGAACTCGATTTTGCTATACTAAACCACATAGTATCATTAACTTCATTTGAACATTAGCACGCATACATATATCTTTGCTCAAGTTTGACTTTTTAACCAGTACTCGAATATAAAACATAAACAATTCTGATTTTGTAATTCTAGAATACCTTTTAGGAGAAGTGAAACTAGCTTTTCATTAGTATTTATGGAATAAACTCAAGCAAATGTTAGGAACATTTTCCAACTTATAATCTTCATAATATAAACAACTTAATAAAAGATGATGTGACTTACCGAACGAAAGCGCTGGCAGGTCGATAGACACACAAACAAACACAAACACACACACAGAATTCAAGCTTTCACAACAAACTGTTGCCTCATCAGGAAAGAGGGGAAGGAGAGGGAAAGACGAAAGGATGTGGGTTTTAAGGGAGAGGGTGAGGAGTCATTCCAATCCCGGGAGCGGAAAGACTTACCTTAGGGGGAAAAAGGACAGGTATACACTCGCACACACACACATATCCATCCACACATATACAGACACAAGCAGACATATTTAAAGACAAAGAGTTTGGGCAGAGATGTCAGTCGAGGCGGAAGTGAAGAGGCAAAGATGATGTTGAATGACAGGTGTATGAGTGGCGGCAACTTGAAATTAGCAGAGATTGAGGCCTGGTGGGTAACGGGAAGAGAGGATATATTGAACAGAAAGTTCCCATCTCCGGAGTTTGGATAGGTTGGTGTTGGTGGGAAGTATCCAGATAACCCGGACAGTGTAACACTGTGCCAAGATTTGCTGGCCGTGCACCAAGGCATGTTTAGCCACAGGGTGATCCTCATTACCAACAAACACTGTCTGCCTGTGTCCATTCATGCAAATGGACAGTTTGTTGCTGGTCATTCCCACATAGAATGCATCACAGTGTAGGCAGGTCAGTTGGTAAATCATGTGGGTGCTTTCACATGTGGCTCTGCCATTGATCGTGTACACCTTCCGGGTTACAGGACTGGAGTAGGTGGTGGTGGGAGGGTGCATGGGACAGGTTTTACACCGGGGGCGGTTACAAGGATAGGAGCCAGAGGGTAGGGAAGGTGGTTTGGGGATTTCATAGGGATGAACTAAGAGGTTACGAAGGTTAGGTGGACGGCGGAAAGACACTCTTGGTGGAGTGGGGAGGATTTCATGAAGGATGGATCTCATTTCAGGGCAGGATTTGAGGAAGTTGTATCCCTGCTGGAGAGCCACATTCAGAGTCTGGTCCAGTCCCGGAAAGTATCCTGTCACAAGTGGGGCACTTTTGTGGTTCTTCTGTGGGGGATTCTGGGTTCGAGGGGATGAGGAAGTGGCTCTGGTTATTTGCTTCTGTACCAGGTCGGGAGGGTAGTTGCGAGATGCGAAAGCTGTTGTCAGGTTGTTGGTGTAATGCTTCAGGGATTCCGGACTGGAGCAGATTCGTTTGCCACGAAGACCTAGGCTGTAGGGAAGGGACTGTTTGATGTGGAATGGGTGGCAGCTGTCATAATGCAGGTACTGTTGCTTGTTGGTTGGTTTGATGTGGACGGACGTGTGAAGTTGGCCATTGGACAGGTGGAGGTCAACGTCAAGGAAAGTGGCATGGAATCTGGAGTAGGACCAGGTGAATCTGATGGAACCAAAGGAGTTGAGGTTGGAGAGGAAATTCTGAAGTTCTTCTTCACTGTCAGTCCAGATCATGAAGATGTCATCAATAAATCTGTACCAAACTTTGGGTTGACAGGCCTGGGTAACCAAGAAGGCTTCCTCTAAGCGACCCATGAATAGGTTGGCGTATGAGGGGGCCATCCTGGTACCCATGGCTGTTCCCTTTAATTGTTGGTATGTCTGGCCTTCAAAAGTGAAGAAGTTGTGGGTCAGGATGAAGCTGGCTAAGGTGATGAGGAAAGAGGTTTTAGGTAGGGTGGCAGGTGATTGGCGTGAAAGGAAGTGCTCCATCGCAGCGAGGCCCTGGACGTGCGGAATATTTGTGTATAAGGAAGTGGCATCAATGGTTACAAGGATGGTTTCCGGGGGTAACAGATTGGGTAAGGATTCCAGGCGTTCGAGAAAGTGGTTGATGTCTTTGATGAAGGATGGGAGACTGCATGTAATGGGTTGAAGCTGTTGATCTACGTAGGCAGAGATCCGTTCTGTGGGGGCTTGGTAACCAGCTACAATGGGGCGGCCGGGATGATTGGGTTTGTGGATTTTAGGAAGGAGGTAGAAGGTAGGGGTGCGGGGTGTTGGTGGGGTCAGGAGGTTGATGGAGTCAGGTGAAAGGTTTTGCAGGGGGCCTAAGGTTCTGAGGATTCCTTGATTCCCTCTATTATATTGATATCAGCAACTTAATAAAAGCATTGTTATTGAACATGTTTTATGAATTTCAAACCAAAAAGTAAAAACCCATGCAAAACTTCATGTTGCTGTGTGAGAGGAACAAATTAATGCGTAACTGGATGTGGTCAGTTGGTATATACCAGCAAGTTTTTGACTGTAATCCACAAATTTTCTGTTTCAAATAATGGATAGTGTAAGCAGTGGTTTTTAGAAATATATACAAGCAGTGGCAAATGAGTTGTCAGGGTCTCAGTTTTCCAACGGATTTTTCTGAGCCAGCTTTGTTAGTTTTACTCAATAAAAGTGTAATTCTGAAAAAGAGACATCATATCAACCTGAATTTCTTGGAATTTCTTCTGGCACTACCAAATCATTAGCTACACTGCCAAGAACTCAGCAAGTTTTGGTGGAGCAAATACTCATAAATTCTTTTATAACTACTGCAGCACCAGAGATCACAGAGAATTGTAGATGAGTAGTTGCTAATTAACTGTTATGCTATATTTCATAACTGCATGGGGAGAGGTCAAGACTATGGGGCAGGTGCTTGATTGTCTCCCACTTGAGTTGGTGTAACCTCTGTGTTATGACATTTATGATATGGGGACGTGCATGTTGAATCACAACCAATGCGGAACTTAGCACACCGTACCAAAACTATGGTTTTTGACAGACCTGCTGTCCCCCACACATTCTTTTCATGTGATGAGGATCATGGCAAGAACTCTCACATCCACACCAACACCATGGCCATGAGTACTCACTAATATTGCCCTTCCAAATCTCCTTAGTAACACATGAATGAGTGAAAACACCCAGAGACTTACCAATTCATGAAACATTGAACAACTTACCAAATACTTGATTGTAATCTAGAAAACCAATATGGGTAAACACTGGCCAACTTGTCCCAGAAAGATATAGTCTAAGAGATGAATGGAGAACCCAGTGACATCCTTCCAAGGTCATAAGAAGTTAGATACTATAGATACAATGACCCAACTCCAGGGTGTGAGCTAAACAAGAAAAATATGGAGCTTCCTCAGCCGTATGAAGACTGGTCATGCCATGACCAAAGCAATGCTACACAAATGGGGAATTACCAATGATGAACACTGCAGCTGTGGAACCTTGAAACCAACACTGGAGCACATTTTCAACAACTGTCAAAAAGAAAATTTATGGGTATCTGGAAAGACTTCATAGATGCAACACTTGCAGCAATTAACTGGTTGGGGTCTTTGGGTATCCAACTATGGAGGAAAAGGAATATCATAACTTCTTTTATCTTCTGCCAGTTTTCCAGCTATAGACAGAGAGAGCTCTTCTTGTACTGATTCATATCATTTTATCCAACTATCTAAGAGGAGTTCAGTATTCTTATCAATGACCAGTGAACATTGAGGCTCACTAAAGTTTCTTTCGTGTGAAATCCCTGTGACCATTATACAGAAGTGACAAAACTTTCTTGCAGAGGCTATGTAGTGGGTATATTGTTCTGTAGCTAGCACTAGAACTCCAGGAGCACAGATGTCACAATGGAGATATCCTTGATATATGGATGGCACAGTACCACATGTGATTAAACACCTCTGAGAGTGTATCTGGCAGTCAAGGCCATAGTGATTTACAGTGTAACTTAGTGAGTATGGTTTGCCACAAGTTAGTAAGAGACTGTGAATCTCCAACATTTCTACTCCCTCTGGATCAGTGTGCCTCCAGTGAATGCTGTTTCTTTCAGTGATGCAACTCTGGAAGGAAGTTGATCAGAAATGCATAAAATTATTTCAGTTGGAAATAGCACCTAGCCAAGAGAGGAGCTAGTGTTTTGTGCAGTAATGGTTCATTGTAGTAACAGTTATTCTTCTTCTAATGTCTGCCATTTTCTGCATTTCAGATCAGGTTTAAACAACCTATGGGCATAAGTTGAAAAGAGATGCCAGCTTTCACAAAAAAGTTGCTAGAAAAACTGTTTTTTGATTTGTTAGATCATCAATAAAGTCTTCTGTCTACAAGCCACACCACTTCAAATAAAACGCTTGAGCTTTCAATAACATTCTTCACCACCACCACCACCACCACCACCATCATCATCATCTTGAGTTAAAATCACTGACTGCCAGGGCTGGCACAGCATTCTGATTATGAAATAGCATCATCTGGAACCTCCCAGAGAGGGTCAAAGTGATGCATGTGTGAAAGGAAAGTTATGTAGTTCATAGCAGCTCCATCTGCTGTGGGACCAAGCGATATCAGGTGGCATGAGGTGCCTGCACCACATTTGAAACTGCTGCTTCCACTGCCATTTGCTTTTTCTCAATGTCCGAAGCCCACCCCCATGACCTGCTAAGTGTGTTCCCCTGTCTCTGTTAAAGTTATTGCTGTTTATTCTACTTTCAGCTGCTTCTTTTGTAAGATAATGCCAATATGATGATTTTTTAGTCAAAACTCCCATATTTTCAAATTGTAGTTTACATTCATGGTAATGTTCAGCAATGGTCAACTTCTCAAGTTCCCTTTATTTAATATCACTGCTTGGCAACAGTGTGAATAGTTTGTCTTTGTAAATGCTACCATACTCATACGGGACACCATACATACCATGATCTGAAACACCTTGTTGTCTTTAATGGGGCATAACATATCTTTATGTCTTGGAGGCAGACCAGCACACTGGTCTAAGTCCATGTCCTTTCAGCATGCATCCCATATTGCCAACCATTGCCCCACAGTATGGAAGGAGTGCAGCCAGCTCTGCCTCTCCTGCTGAATCACAGGGCTACTTTTGTGGCACCCAATAGCTTTTTCAGTTTCTCCCTTGCTGTGACCATTTTCACTGGCCACATGCTTCAGATGCTGAAATTCAGACTCTAAGTGGTCATCATAAGAAATAATCTTTACCTTGGATACTAAAGTGTTCAGGACCACTTTATGCATACAGAGTGGTAAAACTATTGGCATTAAGGTACCAATCAGTGTGCTTAGATTTCATGTACACTGAATGACCAAACCAGCCTCAATTTAGACGTCCAAGAATGGATGCTTGCCATCCCTCCCCATCTCAGCAGTAAATTTAATGTTGGGATGGGCACCATTCACGTGTCTGATGAACTGCTGCAGTTCATTTTCACCATGAGGACATGACAATAAGGTTTGTAAAGTACCATATGAATCAAAGTGGACACAACTTCACAGAGGTGAGAGCTTGCTCTTCAAAGCACTCCATGAAGACATTCATGACAGCTGGAGACAGTGCAGATCTCATGGCTGTGTCATCTGTCATCTCATACCATTTGTTGTAGTACAGAAAACTGAGCAAAAGTGAAGATGCAGGGAGATGGGAGAAGCATTTCAGATATGATGCCGGCCCTTTGTGCTACCTGATGTCACTGGGTCCACAGCGAACAGAGCTTTCCTTCTGTACATGCATTACTTCTGCCATCTCTGGAAAGTTCAAGACACTACTATTTCATCTATATAAGCAGAACAACATGCAAGCCCCAGCAGTTTGTGATTTTAACTCCTAGAGATGATGGTGGAGGTAGTTATTGAAAGCTCAAGTGCTCTATTTGACGTGACATGGCTTGTAAACTGAGAAGGTTTTATTGAAGTATGCCATTGCAAAAGACTCTGAGGACAATGTTAGACCACCATCAGATTTGTCTGTCTAATTAATAAGTAAACTTAACTTTAAAAACTTGTACCCAGAATGGGCACCATCAAATGATACAAAAACAGTCTGGTTTGCTGATAGTGACATATACTACAGGTCATTACTGTCATGTTTTTTTCTGTCTTTTGATTGTGCTTATCTTGCCTATGAGCTTTGTGTGTTTTGTTTACTAGTTTAAGAAGGTAGGTGTATCTGATGCTGATCTAACAGATTGAAAAATATCATAAAATAAAGAAAAAGTTTCCCAGTCAAAGACCGTTTTGGATTCCCCAAGTTCCTAATCACTGGATGAGGATGGGCATTTCCAATCTGAGCTGCACGGGGTAGCCATGCAGTCTGAGGCATCTTGTCTCAGTCCGGGCGGCTCCCCCCGTCAGAGGTTCGAGTCCTCCCTTGG
This sequence comes from Schistocerca nitens, assembly GCF_023898315.1. Lineage (NCBI taxonomy): Eukaryota > Metazoa > Arthropoda > Insecta > Orthoptera > Acrididae > Schistocerca > Schistocerca nitens. The sequence continues at coordinate 58,948,146 of NC_064621.1, forward strand.
GCATGGGTGTGTGTTGTCCTTAGTGTAAGTTAGTTTAAGTTAGATTAAGTAGTGTGTAAGCTTAGGGACTGATGACCTCAGCAGTTTGGTCCCAAAAGACCTTACCACAATTTTTTTCCAATATGAGCAATATCTGAAAAACTATTAAGAGTCGAAAGATTTATAAAACTACCAGCAAATGAGGAGTGACAATTTACAGATAGCACACTTTAGGTCACAGGCCCTGCACATTAATGATACTGTAGTGAAAAAGCTTTTGGCATACTGTAGGGTCTGTTAAAAGATGCCTGTACTTCAGACTGCAGTTTCTTACCTTCAATCCCTTTGGAATCTGCAGACTTTGTGTTTCACCAAGGCAGTTAGTACCCTATCTGAGTCTTCCACCAATCATATGACATCCTTGGACAACTATCCCAACCCCAAAGTTCCTACCTCTGTAATCATTCCCACAGTAAAACCTGCACCCACCTGCTCTTGCCTTACCTTGGTAAATCCAACTATCTCAAATGCAGATGAGCATGTGAAAAAGCAAACATTCTTTACCAATTAAAATGTATTCACTGCACTGTGTATTATGCAGGAAAAGTCACCACTAAACTGTTTGAGCACATGAATGAATACAGAAGAAATGTTCACGTTGGGGACAGTCAGTACCAGTTGCTGAAGATGTTCTACGGAATTAATCAAGGTATCTGACTGCCTGCTACACCACATGGGCAATTTGATCTTCCACTCAACACTATTTTCCCTGAACTCCAGAGGTGAGAACCTTCTCTCCAACACTTCCTTGCATCTTACCACCCTCTGGGATTTAACCTCAATTGACATGCAATACCCTCTTCTCTTTCTTTCACCTTTATTATTATTTTTTATAAATTTTTATTTTTTCTTCTTATTTACTTGGTTTCCCTTTATTACTTTTTTATATTAGTGCTACCCTTCTCTCCCCCTGCCCCTGACCATGTTTGAGTTTCACCAACTACATTTTCAATTTCCTTATAGTTTTCAATTTCACTATTCATTTCACTTCTCATTTCCCTTCTTCTTAATCCAACTTTACTTCTCACTCTGTCTTTCCGTCATCTTTGCACTGCAGCTACCTTAGGGTTTATTCATGTACTTCTCTTTAACTTCTTTTCTATCTCTGCTGCCTTTCCCTTCATCTTTACTTTCCCTCATCATCACAACAGATCTGTCTCTTTCATTCTAGGGTCTAGACAACCTACTGCTTATTTCTAACCTCTCCCAGGAAAGGAACTAATAGTTCAGAATGCTACAAGTTTCTTTCACTTTATAGAATACTATCAGCGGTACTTGGAATGTTAACTCATGAGGGTAAGTACTTGCCAGTCATTCTGTCTCTTTGAAATTTAGTTTTAAATTTAATGTATAGACATAGTTAATCATTAATTATACATAATGAACCTATATACACCATATCAACTGTAACATTCATTTATTGTCGTCATCATCATCATCATAACATTTACACCAATTAGCCATTGTGACATTCATAACTAGGTGAAGGACTCTCCAGTTTTATATGCATTATTCTTTTCAGCTAAATGGAACTATGTAGCTTCTGATTTTTTTCTAGCCACTTACTATTAATCTTTGTCTCATTTTTTCTTATCCAGCAAAGGGCTACCTTAGTCTGTGAACATTTGATTTACATTTTCATTACAAATTATGTCTTCCATTTCAGTCTGTTACATGATCTGTTTGTTTCCCTACTTCTCGTAGTACCAGTAACCCCTGACATACATCTCTCCATATCATGCTGTGTTTTTGAATGGGATTCACATCGTATGTTCAGATCTCACTGCCGTAGATCAAAACTGATTCTAAATTTTCATTTTCAAATACACTGAAAGTGTAGATTTTGAAACCGTATTTAGTTTGCCAAAGCACTTCCAACAATTTTTACTCTTTTTTCCAGCCATTGCCTTAAATTACTCTAACCAAAAAGTACATCACCTGGTTCTATGACTTCATTCTTAGTTTGTAAATTTTCTTTTTATGCATTGATACACATTATTTTAGTTTTATTATAATTGATTTTCAAGGCTATTTGCAAACTTGCTCTCTTAAGGTCTCTCATTGTTGAAGCCATAGAGAGTGAGGTACAGGATAGAAATTGTAGGAGAAGACAAAGATTGGAATAAATACAACAAATAATCGAGGACGATTTGTGTAAGTGCTGCTTGAGAAGAAGTGATTGATACAAGAGAGGAAATTATGACAAGCTCAGCAGAACATTCAGAAAGCCTATAAGAGGAACAGAAGGGTCAATCATAGCAGGAATGGAATACACTGAGTCTGTGTAATGACTAGAAGTGATTTTGTTAATATATACTACAAAATGTTCCCTATTCTCTCAAAGTGTAGTTGCACTCCTCAACATTGTTAACAGATCTTTAAAGCAAACTCTGTTATTGTATTTGTTCATCATTAATAGTCTTTTTCCATATTACTATAAGTGCATTTATGTTCACAAAATGATTATTAAGTTCATTCTTTCTTTTTATCCATTTATTCATTGTGTTGCGTCGATCCCATCGTGAAGTGAGGCCTGAAGGATATAGAACAAGCTAAAGTACACATTAACAAAGTGTAGCAGTTGTACAAAAGAAATTTTATTTCTTGATCGGTTTCAGGCTCCTACTACCCTTCTTCACACAATTAGAATGTACTGTTATCCATGAGACTACAGTACCATGTTGCATACAACAGCTTATTTTTGATGCTCACTACTAACGCAATTGTCCTAACCTTATGAAGAAGTGCTCTAGGTGTCTGAGACTGCTAAAGTCATAAAATTTCTTCTGTGCAAGTGGTTGCTGACTGTTTGAACAAATGTACTTACAGTTGGTGAAGATAGATTAAGCACTAAATTGAAGCAGTTATTATAACTTATGTTAATCACTAACTCTTTCTTTTACATTTGCTCATTCATTTATTAATTTCTTCACTCATTGCATTCCACAAATATCGCCAAGAAGGAGAAATTCAAGGTCATGGAACAGATAGTCATATATTTACAACACAAAAGCAAAAAGAGAATCTTAATGTGTACATTGCATTAATAATAAACTGTCACAACAGTGATTAATGTTATTTTATGTGTGACAGCTGAATATAATCTAATCAACTAAAATGAAAGCTCCTACTATGAAAAAATTCCGCTGTTTCCTCAGTTGTATTAAATAAAATAGTTGCTGTTTAGCTCCTATTTGTAAATTCATATATGCTTCACTATTCTTGTATTACTCAAACAAAATAACTGCCTTAACGGACAAGCCAAAATGTTATGACTGCTGTCCACCACAAGACTGAATGCACCGTGATGTCACTACAGGCACATGGTGTGGTAAGGAAAGTATGTTAGCAGAGCAGGGGCAAATTGGAAATCATGCAAATGATGATACATGCTGTAAGTGGGTTGGTTGGAAGTTACATATGATCACCTTCTCAAGAATTAAAATTATTTTTATTTGGTATGATATGAAACTCATAACACTTGTTAATTTGTTGACACGTACTACAGTATTGGAGTTTCCTAGCAACCAACTAACTCTGACTAGATATGTTATATTATTGACAAAACTAAGGTTCAAATGGCTCTGAGCACTATGGGACTCAACTGCTGTGGTCATAAGTCCCCTAGAACTTAGAAATACTTAAACCTAACTAACCTAAGGACATCACACACATCCATGCCCAAGGCAGGATTCGAACCTGCGACCGTAGCAGTCGTGCGGTTCCAGACTGTAGCGCCTTTAACCGCTCGGCCAGACAAAACTAAGGAAAGTTGCCTATCCTCTCAGGTGAATCCATGAGTAGGCAGCAAGATGATGTGTTATAATGCAACAGATTTAGTTTTAGTACTGGAGTATGCAATAACACCTTCTAATACACTTCTCAATACATTATATTGAATATTATGTTATATTCACCTATGACTGCATTTATTCCACACACATTTTTTATTCAGTATTTAACATTCTTTTGAATGCTTGAATGTTGTCTGAGTATCAAAGCTGAATATACTATTTTAGTAACAAAACCATGAATCGGGATAAACAGAAATAGTGTATTTATGCATCTCCATTCTCAACTATATATGACGGTAGTATCTGTTCCCGAAAGAATAGTTACCGTGGATGACCATGCAGCTTTGCTAGAAATGAAATGATAATTAAATGAACACCCTCGCTGCAAGCAGGCGTTGATACACTTCATTGGGGACATGTTGAAAATGTGTGCCCCGACCGGGACTCGAACCCGGGATCTCCTGCTTACATGGCAGACGCTCTATCCATCTGAGCCACCGCAGGCACAGAGGATAGTGCGTCTGCAGGAACTTATGCCTTGCACGCTCCCCGTGAGATCCACATTCCCAACATGTCTACAACACTACATTCGTAGTGCGCCTAATAGATGTTTGCCCATCATACTCATTCCTCGTGGCAGATTAATCTACCAAGTCCCGCACGAGTTCGGGCATAGCGTGTGCGTTCGCACAAGAAGGTCAAAGGCCGGGAACCCAAATTTTTAACTATATATCACGGTAGTATCTGTTCCCGAAAGAACAGTTACCGTGGATGACCATGCAGCTTTGCTAGAAATGAAATGATAATTAAATGAACACCCTCGCTGCAAGCAGTCGTTGATACACTTCATTGGGGACATGTTGAAAATGTGTGCCCTGACTGGGACTCGAACCCGGGATCTCCTGCTTACATGGCAGACGCTCTATCCATCTGAGCCACCGCGGGCACAGAGGATAGTGCGTCTGCCACGAGTAATGAGTATGATGAGCAAACATCTATTAGGCGCACTACAAATGTAGTGTTGTGGACATGTTGGGAATGTGGATCTCACGGGGAGCGTGCAAGGGATAAGTCCCTGCAGACGCACTATCCTCTGTGCCCGCGGTGGCTCAGATGGATAGAGCGTCTGCCATGTAAGCAGGAGATCCCGGGTTCGAGTCCCAGTCGGGGCACACATTTTCAACATGTCCCCAATGAAGTGTATCAACGCCTGCTTGCAGCGAGGGTGTTCATTTAATTATCATTTCATTTCTAGCAAAGCTGCATGGTCATCCACGGTAACTGTTCTTTCGGGAACAGATACTACCGTCATATATAGTTAAAAATATGGGTTCCCGGCCTTTGACCTTCTTGTGCAAACGCACACGCTATGCCCGAACTCGTGCGGGACTTGGTAGATTAATCTGCCACGAGTAATGAGTATGATGGGCAAACATCTATTAGGCACACTACGAATGTAGTGTTGTGGACATGTTGGGAATGTGGATCTCACGGGGAGTGTGCAAGGGATAAGTCCCTGCAGACGCACTATCCTCTGTGCCCGCGGTGGCTCAGATGGATAGAGCGTCTGCCATGTAAGCAGGAGATCCCAGGTTCGAGTCCCGGTCGGGGCACACATTTTCAACATGTCCCCAATGAAGTTGTTCATTTAATTATCATTTCATCTCCATTCTTTTAAAACAATAAAGTTGAGTTAAAAAAAATAGTAATTCAATTGTGTAACACAATTTCTGCATAAAATATAGAATGTTATCATATAGCAAGTTCAGAAAAACATTATCAAAAAACAAAACTGGTTACCGAAATTGTAAACATACCTACAGTTATTAATGTATAACATAATGTACAAAGCAACTAATTGTATTGGAAGATGTATAAATGTTATAATTATGTAATTTAATAGAAATTTGTATAGTATAATAGTAACTGTTATACATTAATGTTTTGAACAATTTTGTATAAAAAAGAAATTGTCTTAGGAAACAAATAACTTCAAATGTTTATATCTTTAATGTAAAACTTACTGACACAGTCAAGTTTTTGTGAACATATAATTTCTCATAACAAAGCATGAGGTCTAATAATGAATTTAACATTATGCATCTTAAATTTTTATATAAGAATGGCGTAAGGTCAAGTTAATCAGTCGTCATTAAGTTATTCATGACAGTTGTTGTTAGCCATTCACAATTACATAAAGTTATGAGAGTGTTTGCCATGGAATATTAGTTGAGCAAATATGCAGTTGAAATGAAACAAATTATATTAATGGATGTAAACATGACTTTGGAAATTTTTGATAATACAAGTCTACTAGTGCTTCAAGTCATTGTCTCATTCTGTAGTTTTAAAAATATGATCTGTAATTCTTGAAAAACTTCTTGACAATAATCATATTCAGTCAGATAAGTAGGTAAATTTTTGTAATCAAATGCCATACATATATCTCTTATTGAAATATTACATGCTTAATATGTTTACTTTAGATAAACTGCAGCACCATTGCAGTCATGTACATGGTAGTATACTTTGATTAAAATAAATTTATGGTTGACATTTTGACAAATCAAGTGATGGGTTCCAGCCACTAGCCAATCAGTTCTTTCTTGAATGCCACATGATCGCTGTGTTGCCTTATTTATAGGTACGTGTAGAGCTTTGTCAAGCATGTCTGGCTGCAAGCCTACAATGCTATGCTCATCTCTGCAATCTGTCAATTACAAATTAATTTTATTTGAGGAATTGCATTATTTGATGTGCATTCATGGTGAAAGTGGTTGCCAATACATTATCTGATCAGAAGGCAATCTTCCTACCAAAATACTAAGATAGAAAGGGACTATACATAGACAAGCAAAAAATTTAGCCATCGGCCACATTATACAAATTGAATCAATCATACAACTTAAGAAAGATCATGGTTGACAAAAGATGTACAATAAAGACAGCTGATGATAAGAAATTCCTGCAAACATCTTATGACATGCATTTTCACAGAATAGACACAACACAAATGTAGAAGTAACAGGCAGTCATTGTGTATAAGGTATATTCTTTTTTTACAAAAAGTATGTTTAAGAAAAATTACAAAATATTTTTGATACACTTGTAGATTAGTTTTTCACATAATCATCATCCCATTTAATGTGCATGGTGAGCCATAGCACAAGCTTCTTTATGGCCTCCTCGAAGAACTCTCCTACCAGCTCCTTTCTCCACTTCATAACCTCTTTGTGCACCAACTCATGAGTTGAAAATTTAATTACATTCATGTCTACCTTTGGAAGGTGAAAATATGATAATCCGAAGGCACCAAGTTGGGGTATATGGGGTTTGGTTCAAAACATCCCAATCAAATGAGTTGTAACCAAGCAGGGTTTCCCACTGCTATCCTGTTTTGGTTTTACACTCCTTCAATAACTTAGTTGAGCAACGAACTTTTATTTTTCCATTTTCGCTACTCAGATTCTGATTACAGATACTGCAGCCTTCAGCCTCATAATACAGAATTCAGAAATAGTTTAAATAAAATTCCCCTAGTAAAATCTATTATTTCAGTACATTCTAACGTCTATTCTGAAAGTAATGAGCTAATTAGTTTTATTGGAAATGCATCCTATTAAAAGTTATGAACAATGACGTATATTGTGCAATACATATTAAGTAAAATTCGAGTGAGCTAATAGATCGAATCCCCCAAGAACCATAGACCTTGTCATTGGTGGGGAGGCTTGCGTGCCTCAGTGACACAGATAGCCGTACCGTAGGTGCAACCACAACGGAGGGGTTTCTGTTGAGAGGCCAGACAAACGTATGGTTCCTGAAGAGGGGCAGCAGCCTTTTCAGTAGTTGCAGGGGCAACGGTCTGGATGATTGACTGATCTGGCCTTGTAACATTAACCAAAACGGCCTTGCTGTGCTGGTACTGCGAACGGCTGAAAGCAAGGGGAAACTACGGCCGTAATTTTTCCCGAGGGCATACAGCTTTACTGTATGGATAAATAATGGATAAATGATTATGGCGTCCTTGTGGGTAAAATATTCCGGAGGTAAAATAGTCCCCCATTCGGATCTCCGGGCGGGGACTACTCAGGAGGACGTTGTTATCAGGAGAAAGAAAACTGGCGTTCTACGGATCGGAGCGTGGAATGTCAGAACCCTTAATCGGGCACGTAGGTTAGAAAATTTAAAAAGGGAAATGGATAGGTTAAAGTTAGATATAGTGGGAATTAGTGAAGTTCGGTGGCAGGAGGAACAAGATTTTTGGTCAGGCGAATACAGGATCATAAATACAAAATCAAATAGGGGTAATGCAGGAGTAGGTTTAATAATGAATAAAAAAATAGGATTTCGGGTAAGCTACTACAAACAACATAGTGAACGCATTATTGTGGCCAAGATAGACATGAAGCCCATGCCTACAACAGTAGTACAAGTTTATATGCCAACTAGCTCTGCAGATGAAGAAGAAATTGATGAAATGTACGATGAGACAAAAGAAATTATTCGGGTAGTGAAGGGAGACGAAAATTTAATAGTCATGGGTGATTGGAATTCGAGAGTAGGAAAAGGGAGAGAAGGAAACATAGAAGGTGAATAAGGATTGGGGCTAAGAAATGAAAGAGGAAGCTGCCTGGTAGAATTTTGCACAGAGCATAACTTAATCATAGCTAACACTTGGTTCAAGAATCATGAAAGAAGGTTGTATACATGGAAGAACCCTGGAGATACTAGAAGATATCAGATAGATTATATAATGGTAAGACAGAGATTTAGGAACCAGGTTTTAAATTGTAAGACATTTCCAGGGGCAGATGTGGACTCTCACCACAATCTATTGGTTATGAACTGTAGATTAAAACTGAAGATACTGCAAAAAGGTGGGAATTTGAGGAGATGGGACCTAAATAAACTGAAGGAACCAGAGGTTGTAGAGAGTTTCAGGAAGAGCATAAAGGAACAATTGACAAGAATGGGGGAAAGAAATACAGTAGAAGAAGAATGGATAGCTTTGAGGGATGAAGTGGTGAAGGCAGCAGAGGATCAAGTAGGTAAAAAGACAAGGGCTAGTAGAAATTCTTGGGTGACAGAATAAATACTGAATTTAATTGATGAAAGGAGAAAATATAAAAATTCAGTAAATGAAGCAGGCAAAAAGGAATACAAACGTCTCAAAAATGAGATCGATAGGAAGTGCAAAATGGCTAAGCAGGGATGGCTAGAGGACAAATGTAAGGATGTAGATGCTTACCTCACTAGGGGTAAGATAGATACTGCCTACAGGAAAATTAAAGAGACCTTTCGAGAAAAGAGAACCACTTGTATGAACGTCAAGGGCTCAGATGGAAACCCAGTTCTAAGCAAAGTAGGGAAAGCAGAAAGGTGGAAGGAGTATACAGAGGGACTATACAAGGGCGATGTTCTTGAGGACAATATTATGGAAATGGAAGAGGATGTAGATGAAGATGAAATGGGAGATATGATACTGCGTGAAGAATTTGATAGAGCACTGAAAGACCTAAGTCGAAACAAGGCCCCAGGAGTAGACAACATTCCATTAGAACTACTGACAGCCTTGGGAGAGCCAGTCCTGACAAAACTCTACCATCTGGTGAGCAAAATGTATGAGACAGGCGAAATACCCTCAGACTTCAAGAAGAATATAATAATTCCAATCCCAAAGAAAGCAGGCGTTGACAAATGTGAAAATTACCGAACTGTCAGTTTAATAAGCCACGGCTGCAAAATACTAATGCAAGTTCTGTACAGATGAATGGAAAAACTGGTAGAAGCCGACCTTGGGGAAGATCAGTTTGGATTCTGTAGAACTATGGGAACACGTGAGGCAATACTGACCCTACGACTTATCTTAGAAGCTAGATTAAGAAAAGGCAAACCTACATTTCTAGCATTTGTAGACATGGAGAAAGCTTTTGACAATGTTGACTGGAATAATCTCTTTCAAATTCTGAAGGTGGCAGGGTAAAATACAGGGAGCGAAAGGCTATTTACAATTTGTACAGAAACCAGATGGCAGTTACAAGAGTCGAGGGACATGAAAGGGAAGCAGTGGTTGGGAAGGAAGTGAGACAGGGTTGTAGCCTCTCGCCGATGTTATTCAATCTGTATATTGAGCAAGCAGTAAAGGAAACAAAAGAAAAATTCGGAATAGGTATTAAAATCCATGGAGAAGAAATAAAAACTTTAAGGTTCACCGAGACAGCAAAGGACTTGGAAGAGCAGTTGAACGGAATGGACAGTGTCTTGAAGGGAGGATATAAGATGAACATCAACAAAAGCAAAATAAGAATAATGGAATGTAGTCGAATTAAGTCAGGTGATGCTGAGGGAATTAGATTAGGAAATGAGACACTTAAAGTAGTAAATGAGTTTTACTATTTGGGGAGCAAAGTAACTGATGATGGTCAAAGTAGAGAGTATATAAAATGTAGACTGGCAATGGCAAGGAAAGCATTTCTGAAGAAGAGAAATTTGTTAACATCGAGTATAGATTTAAATGTCAGGAAGTCGTTTCTGAAAGTATTTGTATGGAGTGTAGCCATGTATGGAAGTGAAACATGGACGATAAATAGTTTGGACAAGAAGAGAATAGAAGCCTTTGAAATGTGGTGCTACAGAAGAATGCTGAAGATTAGATGGGTAGATCACGTAACTAATGATGAAGTATTGAATAGGGTTGGGGAGGAGAGGAGTTTGTGGCACAACTTGACTAGAAGAAGCGATTGGTGGGTAGGACATGTTCTGAGGCATCAAGGGATCACCAATTTAGTATTGGAGGGCAGCATGGATGGTAAAAATCGTAGAGGGAGACCAAGAGATGAATACACTAAACAGATTCAGAAGGATGTAGGTTGCAGTACATATTGGGAGATGAAGAAGCTTGCACAGGATAGAGTAGCATGGAGAGCTGCATCATACCAGTCTCAGGACTGAAGACCACAACAACAACAATAGATCGAATTCAGCTATAAGACTGCGTCCAAAAGAAAGCCTAAATTTTACTGATTCCAGCAAAGCGTTTAAATTAACCTAAAGTCTATTAGTTAAATAGATATTAAGACTTGAAATCTGTAGCCTGTACGACTTTCAGTTCCAATTGTGACGAAACTACTAAATAATTCCAAGATCTGTTTTGATGCTTTTGCTACCTTTATTTTTATACATAAAATTAATCCAGTCTCAACTTTGTAAGTGCATTAATTATGAATTAAGTAAATTTGGATAAGTAAAAACATTGTTCAAGAGGGCTGCCATGATTATAAGTCAGGAATTCCCACTGCAGATGCATAAATTAGTTCTGCGTATTTAAATTGATACAGCTCACTCATGTTATTTAAGTAATAAAACCCAATAGTTAACTTCAGACCCAATTAGAAAGGATCATTTTAACCCTGGGAAATTATAAACTATAATATATTAACAGAAATAGTCAAATATTCAAGCACTCGTCTATATAAGGTCCGAGCTGGTGCAGTTCTCAGTTAGTTCTCGGTCAGATGGAGCAAAAGTGCAGCAAGTCGGTTAATTTTTCCAGTCGGCACCAAAAATGTGTAATTGTGAACATTGTTAAAGACTGGAAGTTTTTGACCTACCTAATGTGACGATTAAGCGTAAGAGCCCTGGTCACATGAATATTGTGTGTGTGAGTGATTACAAATAAATCACACTGTGGTTGTCATAAATATTCAACAATGAATACGGTCTTGACTTTTGATTTTGGAAAACTTAATCTAGGATCCTGGCTTCTTAATTTCATTGTGATCTAAGGGAGACGGACGCAGCTACCAGGAAGACAATATTGAATAAGCAAAGCAACGTAGGTCAGGAACACTGCGCACTATCTACTGGGTGAGGAAATGTTTCAGTACATCCGGTTGTGACGTGAACTTTAAGTGGCACTAATACAAGGATACAGCCTGACAAGTTACAGAGTCCAAGAGTGCCTTAGTGGCTAAGGCTGTGTGGGGGACAGGTGTTACCATGCAACAAGTACACACTTCTCATCAGCATTCCCCTCCTTTCGTTTGAATGCTCCTTTTGAGTTTCTTTAGGGTCTTACAACATCATTTTGCATTGATGCTCTCCACCTGAGGGAGAAATTGCCCCGAGGCAGAAATTGGGCCAAAATCGTGCCTTTTCGGTCCCAAGACACTGAGGTTATGATTTTTTTGAATTTTTTGGTAGATGGGGAATTGGTGTGATGCCACTGTGATAACTGTCTTTTTCTCTCAGGCATGTAATGTTCCAACCAGGTTTCATTTACAGTCACAGTAGAGCTCATAAAATACTCACCTTCCAATTCAAGTTGCTCAAGAAATTGAAGGACACTGTTAACACTTATTGTTCTTGTGTTGCTCTATCAGCTGTTTTGGGACCCATCTTGTGCTTATTTTCTGGTATCCCAGTGTTTTTGTGAGTGTCTCACATAAGAGAGTACTGGAGAGTGGTAGAAACATTGCAGAAATTTCATCCACTGCCAATCAGTGATCTTCATAAACAGTTCCCTCTATCTTTTGAATCACCTCATCAGTCAAAATGAAAGGTCTTCCAACTCCCTAGTTCATCATGAACATTTGTTCTGCCTCCACCAAACTCCCTATACCACTTAAACACACTCATTATATTCCTAACACCTTTGCTGTAAACTGTTTTGACTTCCAAAAAAATTGTGGAAGATGTTATTCCTTCCGCAAGTAGGAAGTGGATCATAGCACATGGCTCACACATGACAGGATTTTTTACCAACATCTTCCACATAACTTGCCTCTAAAATGTGAGAGTACATACTACTATTTTCCTGCAGTGGTTGCTCTGATCAGGGAATCCCCCTCTACTAGTCAGTGTTGCCATCTCACAAAAAAAACTCATTCTGTAATGGTCACAGTACACTTACTTGTTGAATTATGCCTCATATTATGAAAGCTCCTAAAGTTTCCAAAATGAGAAAGTGGAAAAGCTGCCAGAGTTAACAGAAGATTAAAGAGCCATCTTATTGTAGATAACACTCTATGGTGCAGAAATTAAGAAATAGAGAGCTGTACTTAATCCATAGGACAAACTTTACTCAAAGGTGAAACTCCATAACTGCCAGAACTGTACAATTTCGATTTGCAAAAAAATTTTGGCAGATGTTATTCCTTCCGCAAGTAGGAAGTGGATCATAGCACATGGCTCACATATGACAGGATTTTTTTACCAACATCTTCCACACAACTTGCCTCTACAATTTGAGAGTACATACTAGTATTTTCCTGCAATGGTTGCTCTGATTGGGGGATCCCCCTCTACTAGTCAGTGTTGCCATTCCACAAGAAATCTCATTCTGTAATGGTCACAGTACACTTATTTGCTGAATATGCCTCATATTATAAAAGCTCTTATTGAAAAATGAAAATATTTGTATTATTCACAAACAATAGAACACTCCAAGAATAAAGCAATAGGAATTTGAAATATAATTAAACAAGAAATAAAGATAGGCAGATACCTGAATGAAATTCACAGCCTTGAAAATAACTGCAGTGAAAATGATAACAGATTGAAATCAGTGTCCAGCAGATTCAGTGAATACTTCGTCACAGAGACAGCAAAAATTGCATCCAGTTATAAAGCTAATGATACAGATGTATTAGACATTTCATCAGATACTGGGTACACACCAACATACATTAGTTTTAAAAAATGCAACATCTAAGAAGACTACAAAACTAGACTGGTCATTGAGGAGTGATAATTCCATTTGCTATGATGTTTCTAGTAAAGAATGGAAATTTTGTGCTGACTTAATAGGCCACCCCTTATACTATTTTTATAACCAGTCAATGACTAAATGCATTTTTTCTGATAAATATGCTGCAGTAGCATCCCTCTACAAAACAAAAAATAAATGCATTATGTCTGGTTAAATCTCATTTGGCTCCATTCAGTCTTTTCAAAAGTTTTTGGGGTGTGATAGAATACTGACATATTTTTCTGGTTGACTGCTTCTCAGTTTGGCTTAAATACAGGATTCTCCATGTTGTCCATAGGAAGATAGAAAAACTCCACTTGCCATGGTACTCGGACCGAGTTTAAGGTTGTCTGTCTAATTGTTTCCAGAGGTAACAAGTGTTTCATATCATTATCAAACAAATTAAAATGCTGTCACAATCTACTTATTAAGACATATAATCTTTCATTAAAAATTTAACACAATAAATCAAGTATTACAGTTAGAAACTGTGTATATGTCTTGAGGCAGCATAACTCGCCATGAGCGAATTATCCAGAGTACGTTCATTCAGTACTTGAGAATGAGAGCACTGACTGACTTCCAACAAATTTTACACATAATTTCAAATCTTTACAAAACTTTTTCTCACTGACACCTCCAATAAAAGGAAAAAAGTTTATTGCTTACAACAATTTTGCTTTTCATGCAATAAAACTGGCACATTAGGCATGATGATTTGATTTATTATTTATTTAGTGCTAACTCTGTTTGCTGCTAATTTTGCAGAAAGTATACACATGCACTACTGAAGCCACCCACAAGAATATTTCATTGTAAATACATAGTTTAGGAGAAAACTACCTCTTCAGAAAAATGTAAATAGTTCTTAATAGCCAAACCTAATGAAACCAACATAATTAGGATTTTGTACCATCAACCATAAATGTTTCACATACTTTATGTGAAATATTTAAAATGTTACTGCAGAAAGAAGTGCTACAGTGTACTGCAGAATGTAAAGAAACATGCAGTGAGATGAACAGAAATGACGTGTTTATTCAAAACAATAATCACACTAATTCATTATGGTTCCCTAGACATTACAGAAGGTGGGACATTGTTCATAATAGAAAAGAACAGCAATGCGTGCTCTGCAACATGCTCCCCAGCTGACCATGAGGTTGGTAAGGAGTTCTTGTGGCAGGGCTTTTCATTCCTCCATCAGCACTGTTGACAACAGCTAGATGGTAGTTAGTGCATGCAGTGCACCTCTTCAGTGCATCCTACACATTCTCAATGGGATTTTAGTCAGGGGAATGAGCATGCCAGTCAATTTGGCAAATATACTCTCATGCCAAGAACTGCCCCTCCTCCTATGTTGTTCAATGCAGTTGAGCATTGTCATCCATAAAAATGAAGTCAGGACTGAATGCATCCCTGAAAGACTCACATGGAGAAGAAGTATAGTGTTACATTAACATTGGGGGTTAGTACCCTCATGCCTCCCCACAACATAACACTTGGACCACCAAAATGATAATGTTCAGCAATGATGGATGTGCCCTCACAAGATGAGAGTTGGGAATACCCCCAGGTACATTGTCAAACATTATCATTTTAATGGCCCAGGTGTTATGGTTTTGGGAGGCATAATGCTACATAGACTTATTGACCTCCAAATCTTTGAACATGGTACATTCACCGGTCACTGTTATTCTGACACTGTACTCCTTCCCTAGGTGTGACTTTTCAGGGGTAAATTTGGTCTTGACTTCGTTTTTATGGATGACAATGTGTGACAGCATTGAGCAGTGCCACAGATGGGAGTATCTCTTGGAATGAGAGGTCATTTAGCAAATGGGCTGGCATGTCCAACCCCCAAACTAAATCCCATTGAGTAGGTGTGGGATTCATTGACAAGACATATCACAGCGCATCGACATGAACCAACTACCTTCCAGCAGATGTCAACAGCACTGGTGGAGGAATGGAATGCCCTACCACAAGAACTCCTTACCAATCTTGTGCATAGAATAAGAGTGCATTGCAGAATATGCATTGCCATCCATTGTGATCATGCACCCTATTAAGAACCATGTTCCACTTTTTGTAATGTCCAGGAGACCATCTTGAATCACAGTGGCTTCAATGTAATTATGGTCTTTGAACAAAAGTGTCATTTCTGTTCATCTCATGGCATATTTCCTTCAGTTACCTTACATACTATATTGTAGCCATTCTTTCTATGTATTGTTCAAGTTTCATGGAGCTACGTTACTTGGCAGAGACATATTGTGTGAAAGTTACTTTGTCCTCAAGTTTCCGAGAAGCAACCATGTTGTCATCACCAGGTGTTTTCATAAATTTTTTGTGTAGGAGACCTGACCTGGTTCTCAGAGTGTGGTCCACACTTAGTTGCCAGCATGTGTCCTGCATTTTCTCTCCGCTACTCCCGCCAATACATTGCTCCTTCTGAGATTCATGACCAGGAATGGCTATTGGCAGTATCTCTGCTGTTGCTTTGTCTACCCCAAAGTCAGTTCATTGTGGCCTATCTCCTTCCTCTTCTTACTCAGACTAAGTGCACGTTCCCAGGCCCTGCTACAGATGTAGCCACTATCATTTTCGATCAGGAGCTTCCATACTTTAATATATATTGATTCTTACATCACATAACTCCAGAAGTTCAACATCTGTATCAGACCATTGTTATAGTCGCAATCCATTCCATACAGTTCTAATAGGGAGTTGTCCTATGATTGCCAACTTATGAAACTGCTGCAGTCTGGTGTGCCATTGGTGTTCAAAGCTGTGATTTTCAGCGGTGTGCACCATCTCTCCATTTGACCTATGTACATTATACCACATTGGCAGGGAATCTGGTAAACCCCAGACTTGCATGGCCCGATGCCATCCTTGACACTACCAAGCAGCGTACATGTTTTAGCTGGTGGCCAGAGGACTGTCTTCAGTTTGTGTTTCCAGAGTATTCATCCTGTCTTTCCAGATAATAAACCACAAAATGGATTAAATGCAATGGCTGCATCCATTGACATTCCTCTTCCATTTCCACCAGCTATACAGTCAGTGCAGGACATAGCATCCTCAGAATTTGTGGCTCTGTGTAGTCCTTCCAGAATACTGTCCTCAGGTGTTGAAGTTCTTGGTTGAGACTCTTATTGTAAGAGAGAGTGCAAGTCTTATGTTTGAATGTTTGGAGCACCCTCTTCCTCTGCACTGGATGGAGGCAGCTGTCCACATGTAAGTATAGGTTGGTGTGCATCTTCTTACAGTACACACAGTAGCACAACCTGTCGTCTGCTATTTGTTCTAACTTGGCATCCAGAAATGGGAGCATTCCATCTACTTTGACTTCTACAGTATAATGGATGCTCTAGTGTATGGAATTGAAATCTATGATGAGATCAATTAGCTTGTCACTCCCATGTGGCCATATAATGAAGGTGTCATGAACATATGGTGAAAACAGGTAGGTTTCTGTTGGGATGATTTTAGGGCTTTCTGCTTGAACTGTTCCCAAGACATGTTGATGACCAGGTGAAAGAGGACTCCCCTTGGGTACTACAACCCTCTACTCATAGTAACCACCTTCATAAAGAAAGTATGTCAACGTCAAAACATGCCTTGTGTCAAATACCTGGCCAATAAGTTAGAAGGATTCTTGTAAAACCAGTCTGGTGAAAGGAGAGACAATGTCAACACTTAAAAGAATGTCAGAACCCTTAGACTGAAAGTTGTTAAGGCACTCAACAAGATCCACAGATTTGCCAATATGATGTTGACATTTTTTGATGGATTGCATTTATTCTATTTTGTAGCACATTAGCTGAAAAAAAAATGATGAATGCTCCGGAAACACCAACTGAAGACTGTTTCCACCCACCAAATAAAATATGGGCACTGTTTGGTTGTGACAAGGATGACCTTGGACTAGGGAAGTCTAGAGTCTTACCAGATTCCCTGCCAATTTCGTATGACATACACAAATTAGATGGTGCTCACTTTTGCAGATTGTTGCGATAAACGTCAATGGCACATCGGAATGCAGCAGCCTAACAAGGCACACTGCCTATCAGAATTACACAGAGTGGATTATGACCATACTAAGGTTCTGATACAGACATTTAACTTCTGGAAGTGTGTCATTAAAGAACCTATTGAGATTTGAGAAATGAATCGCCGATCTGTCATGATAGTTGCTACATCCTTAGTAAGGTCTTTGAAAGCGCACTTTGTGTTATTGAGATTGAGGCTGGAAACTATTAGCTTTGAGCCAATTTTAGATCTGTTCAGATATCATAGGACCTATGTCTGCCAAAACTGAGTTGAGATCTTTCCTTGCGTCATCAGCAGACATTAAAGTTTTTCAGCTGCCCAATAAAGTCATTTGAAGATCATTTATGTAGGTTAAGAACAAGAGTGGCCCCAGTACTGATCCTGTTATGATTCCTTATTCTGAGGTTAGTTTCATGCCTGTAAACAATCAGTCAGTGAGACCCTCTGCTTTCTGTTATGAAAATAAAACTCCATTCACATAAGAGAGATGCCATTTACACTGTAACATTTTAGTTTGCCAAAAAGAATTTTGTGATCCACATAATAAAAGACTTTGGCAAAACCATAAAATGTACCAGCAGGATAAAATATTTCTTGTTTAGTTCTGCTAGCAGTTCATTTATGAGGTCTTATATTGCTTTCACTATGAATGATCCTTAATTAGTGGCAAACTGTTGACAGGTTAAAAGAGCCAGTATAGTACCATAGGTCATTTCCTCAAATAGGTCCATAATTAGAGGGGACTAGCATAACCCTAGATTTATAGATGGTCATTACTACAACATATTTATTTAAATCTGCCAGTAAGTAAGCCCTGATTTATTGATTGATTATGAAGATTGTTCAAAGCTAATCGTATCAACTCAGCATGACATTTTAGTATTTTGCTGCAAACACTATCACAGCCAGCAGAATTTTAGTGACTTTCGAAACTAATATCTGTTAGTGGTGCATGCAGAGTCTGCAGAAGTAAATTTATGTTTGGTTATTTATCAATAGGTGAAACGTCTGCTGCTGTTGTGAGGAAATACAAATTGGATTTGATGGCTAATCATTTGAAAGGTCACTATTCTGCCAGAACTATTTTCTGGGGCTCAGTTCTATTTGGGTAACTATTTTTATTTGTTTCTTGTGTAATAATGTTCTAAATTGCTTTTGCTTTATTCTTGAAATGTGTTATGTCTTCGACAAGTACAAGAGTTCTGCTATTTAATGTCAGACTAGAGGATATTACAATACTTGAAATAATAGAGTTTCTTCTGTATGGCGACAGTCATGGAAAAGATCTATCCAAATGTTTTCATGAAAGTATGCCTTCAAAGCATTCAGTTTTCGTGAAAATCAAGCCTGATGCAATGTTAAATGCAGTGTTGGAGAATATTACAACACAAACAAGTCAATTGGACAAAGATGCTCACTTTGTGATTATTGGCGGCAGCAACGACGTATACAAAAACGAAAGCAAGACAGCCCTGTGAGGCTTCCGTAACATATTACCAAAACTATTTCAAACGAACATTGTCATCACAAATGTGCCAGTGCGACATGATTTACCACTGTGGTCATGTGTAAACAAAGAGATTCGACACAACAATTCCGAGCTAAAGAAACTGTGTGATAAATTTAGCCATGTACGTTTGATAGACTTAAGTAAGATGAGTCGTGATGAACATACCAAACACGGATTCCACTTAAACAGGAAAGGGAAGGCCAAGCTAGTTTCCCACATAAGCAAACTGTGTGAGAAAGACAGTGTGGAGGAAGCTCCAATTGCTCTGGCCTACAACAGCAAGACTTTTTTAGAATAAAGGACCATAATAATAGTTTTCAGGGATGTATTTCAGATATGACTGAGTCCCATGCGCACAAAGAAAAGCCAGGCTGTGAAGTTAGTGCTCAGTCATTGCAGGTCAGTTCCAAAAAACCAGTGTATGCAAAATGTCATAAAAAGTGTAACTCAAACAATTTTTATTCGTGCAAAATGGTAAATAAACAAGAAGGGATAACACCCTTAAAGTTAATGCACTTAAATGTGCAATATCTCAGAAACAAACTAGACATTCTACAAATATTCATAGAGGAACACTTGCCACATGTACTAGTAATAATGGAACATGGGCTAAAATGCAGTGAAATAATATACTAGAAGGTTACTTACTAACAAGTAGTTATTGTAGGCAAAACCATAAAGGTGGTGGTGTGGCAATTTATGATAATAAGGATGTGGAAGCTAAAAAAATTTCCTTTCTTGAACACCACACCAAAGAAGGATCAATTGAGATGACAGATATTGTACTCCACAGTAATGATCTTAAGTTACCAAGGCATAAAGTGATTGGAGTGTATAGGCCACCAAATGCTGATGTAATGCTGTTTATGGATAAACTTAGTAGTGTTGCTGGTCAGGCTGGTTCTAATGACCTTTAGTTCAAAAAGGGATCCACTACTCAGGAACACTCATCTTCAATAATTTGCCAGCAAACATAAAAAATTAATTTACAAATAAAGATCAGTTTAAAAGGAGCCTGAAAGACTTACTAGTGGCCAACTCCTTCTACTCCATTGATGAATTTTTTAATAGAAACAAATGGTGCATTGTATATATTCATACTAGTAGTATAGTAAAAAAAAATGACATGTTCCACATCCACAAGGATCTCCTCAGCACGGATCTATGGAGCAAAAAACTAATCTAATCTAATCTAAACCTTACTATATTAGGTGACTTTAATATAAATGCAAACTCAAATAGTATAGTAAACTTGAAACTCAGTGATGTACTGACCTCATACAACCTTGTAAATATAGTGAACTCTGACACCAGAGTGACAGACACATGTTCCACTAGAATAGATTATGCTATAATCAACAAAGATGTTATAGATAAGGTAAATTAGAGTAACTTAGATTTTCTTTTTCTGACTACTTCTGTCAGGTGACAGAATACAAAAATTCAGTTGTGCCTAAAATAACAAAAATTGTGCTACAGAAACGAATGCGGAATATCTCAAATATTAATGCTCTTAAAGACAAACTAGCAAATGAGAAATGGGGTTCTGTGTACCAGGTAAAAGGGTCGGATGAGAAATGGAATGAATTCTATTCAACCCTATTGCATCATTATGAATATAGTTGTCCAGTCAGAGAAATACAGAAGGTAGTTAAACACTGTCAAACTGGAAGTAATCCTAGACTAAAACTCCCAACAAATCTGATTAGGCTCAGGCAGCAAGTACATGATCTAAACCACCTTTATAAAGCTACTACTATGCAGGTTTTCAACAAAAAATACAATAGGGCCATGCAAACTTTTAAAACTGAAATTGTCAATCTAAGGAAGCAGATTAACAGCAAAACAATAGAACAGTCTGACAACATAAGCAAAGCGTCTTGGAAGCTGATTGACAAATACCAAAAAGATCCTGACAAGATGAACATGGAACCACTCAGCATAAGACATGATGGTAACATTATAAAAAAAACCAGATACTATATGTAATATTTTTAATAACTCCTACATTTCTGGTGAACAGTCAATGCATGTTACAGATTCACAGATAGAGATCAGATGCCATCTCACCCAGCATACCGAATTTGAATTTGTGGAAGTGAATGAGCAGGAGGTTTGCAGGGCAATATACACGCTATAGAAAAAATTTTCATCTGGATGGGATGGTGTATCCAGTGCTATTACTAAAGGATGCTTAAAAGAAATCTCTAAACCTCTTACTCACCTGATTAATTGCAGCATTAGAGAAAACATGTATCCAACAGTTCTAAAAATGAGTGTAGTGAAACCAGTGTATAAAAAGGGAAGTAAGGAAGAAGTCTCCAAATATAGACCAATATCATTAATTCCCAGTTTTAGTAAGATATTCAAAAGCATTATCCTTTCTCAGCTAAGTGCCTTTTTCACAAAACATAAACTGCTTGTAGATTCGCAGCATGGCTTCAGAAAAGAGCTAAGTACAAACACAGCAGTAACACAGTTCATCCATGAAGTTTACTGTCTGTTGGACCAGAAGATGCAGACTGCAGGTATATTTTTGGACCTGACAAGAGCATTTGATACGGTAAACCATAGGGTACTTCTTAAAAAGCTAAAATCTTATAGTATTGGGGATCAAGCCATGAATCTTCTAACCAAGTACCTGTTGAATCATAAGCAAAGCACTAAATTGTCATACAAACTAGATAATAAAATCATGAACTCCCAGTCCACCAGTGAACCTGTATTACAAGGTGTACCACAGGGCTCAATCCTTGGACCCTTTCTCTTCCTTATATATATTAACGACGTTGCACAACTCATTAACTCCCATATTGTAAGCTATGCAGATGACACGCCAATCTTATTCTATGGGAGCAAATCTAAAGAGCTAGAATCTCTTGCTACTAGTGGTGTAACAGAAGTAACAAAATACTTCAATGATCAGGGACTCAAGGTGAATGTCACCAAATCTCAACTATTGACATTTAAAACAGGCAGTTCTCATCACAACAATATGAATAGTGTGTGTAATATCTCTGCAACAGAAAATGGTAACTGTAAATTCCTGGGTGTATATATTGATGAAAATTTGCGGTGGACATACCACATTAATTTCGTATGTGGAAAAGTCAGTAGTGCCATGTATCTCCTCAGCCAGCTTGCAAAGATAGTTCCTAGCCAAGCATTGAAATTAGTATATTATGGAACACTTTACCCATTTCTCAATTACGGAATTGAACTACGGGGCTGTGCAGCTGATGTACATTTACTACTACTACAAAAAAGAGCAATAAGACCTACACATGGGACATAGAGATTCATGTCGTGAAGTGTTTGTGCAGCACAAATATCTGACAATACATTCTGTGTACATCTTCAAAATAGTTGTATTTTTTATAAGCCAGCCAACAGAAGCTATAAAGGGCAGTGATGTACACGATCACAACACCAGAACAAAGTGTAACTATTTCCGTAATAGAACAACATTAAAAATGACTGATAGAAGTCCATATATCAGTGGTTTGATTTGGTATAACAAGCTACCAAACTCTCTAAGAATGTAGATGGGAAATGTTTTTAAAACAAAACTATAATCTTTTCTAATAAAAAAATGTTTATATTCTTTCAATGAATTTTAAGTTAGTGATTGTAAAAAATAGACATAAGAAGCGACAGCTACAGAATATAGTGTATTTTATAAGTATAAATATAACCATAGTATTGAGTCTGATGTTTGCAAAAGCCATCATTACGATGGCTCCACACAAAGAAAATGTAAATAAATAATTAATAAAAAAAAACTTTTGACTACAGCTTGTCAACATGTTAAATTCTTAGGAAATCAATTTAGCAGAAAACTATCATGGTCCTCACATACTGACTACCCGTAAAATAAATCAAACAGCCTGTTATTTGCTATGTCAGTCTTAGCCAATGTAACCAGTACAGACACAAAAAATAGAGTACAATAGCTACTTTGAGGCGGTCATGAGATATGGAATTGTCTTTTGTGGAAATGCTAGCAACTTCACAAGAATATTAACCTTGTAGAAAAAAAATCGTCAGACACATCAACATCAATACTCCGCAAGCCACCTGACAGTGTGTAACACCACTGATCTATCTCCTCCCTTCCCTGTTCCACTCTTGAATGGCACAAGGTAAGAAAGAGTGTCAGTAAGTCTCATTATTAGCCCTTAATTTCTCATCGGGGTCATTTCCCAAGACGTGTGGGAGGAAGTAATATGTCCCAAAAAATAATGAAATTTATAAAATGTGCTTGGTACCCTACAATTGTCAATAGGAAATTTATGCAGTCATGACAGAGCTACAAAGAAAAATCTGCTGTGTTTATGTGCCATCAGTCACACATTTTCAGTAAGTGCAATGGATTCCAGCAAGCTCCAGTAAGCAAGTACAAGAACATTTTAAAGCGTAACAGCTTATCTTTTGTTACAAAAGCTGCTGCAGGGTTTCCAATTGTAAATTGAGTGCCAGTCTGCGCTGATGTTCAGTAGATTCAAAGCATTACAGTGAAAGACTGCCAAAACAACATGGATCCTAAATTCAGAGCCTCACATGATCGATGAGGTAAGTTGAGTTTCTGCACACTGAAGGACAGCCCAAGATAATAGTATTTTGTATCATATTTCAAGGGAACAGGGCAGTGTGTTCCTGAGAAAAGCAGCCACTCTTTTGCAAGAAAAGTACTGTTGTTCTGTGCAAGCTGGTTCATAAATAAATGATTTCAGAGTGACTGTGACAAACCTGTTTTTTCCAAAGATAACTGTTAGTAGAACAAAAGATTGAGTGCAGTACATAGAACAATGTCAAGTTAACTGATCCAGAGTTCTACTTTCCTGGAAGGAATTATGTTCTGTTAAGTGTAGAATTTTATCTTTATATTCAGTGATTACAGTTGCTCTGTAGAAAATCTCATTCTCAAAGAGACAGAGCTGGGTTGGTTTGTGTCATTCCAATAACAATCTACTTTATGTGCATGTTTGTCACTAGCTGGTAGTCTCAAGCTTTGCTAAAACCAACACTGATGGTAAAATTATCTTGAAAAGTTTTGGAACCTAGAAGCACTGATTCACTTATAGAACTAAGGATGAAGACAGGTTTGAGGCACATTTGTGAAACACATGACAAGGGATTTCTCAGGAGGGTTTGTTGTGTGTCTACCATTTTGTGATGATACAGGTTACCTTTTACATAGCAGCAAGATATTTTTCTTGGCTACAACAAAGGTTCACCAGGCATCCTAAACACAAAGATGGTTACACAAATTTTATGATTAGTACAAAGTGTTGGGTGACATGGAACCAAAGAACCCTCAATGACAGCCAGCCCTTACTGCATGCTTCACCATATTATTATCAAGTAATTTGGATCCATGTCCTTGACAACAAACTTGTCTGAACGTTCCACCAAGTCCAATAATGACATTTTACTGACCAGCTTGTTAATGGTTAGACCTGTAATTCTGCAGTTTTGCACCAGTGTATTTTACTTGCATCTAGTGTAGATAACATGTATAGACAAGTTCTTCGAGTCAATGAATATCAAGTCTGCCAATGTATATTGTAGAGAAGCATCTCTTCAGTAGTATCAGCCAAAAACAATTATATGTGAGACAGCAGCAAAGATTCTTGCCAATGATTTTTAAAATGATGACTCTACGTCTGGTTGTGGAATGATAATGGAATCAATGTACAATGTAAGACCAAGAAAACCTTGTTGTCCCTGCTAAGAGATGTAAATATAACTGTTCCCTCTTTCTACTTACATGACATAAATCTGTTCACAAATATTAATGCTGACACACAATATTAGTTAACCTGAAGGGCTTGGAACTAATTCCAATTTTTGCATGTAGAGCCATCCCTTTTTCTTCTTATTAGTTCTACACCAGTATGCTATTAGCTGGTATCCGTCAAGATGAATACGCTCAATTTATGATTTGCAGGTGATACTCTCATATGCAGAGCAAGTCTGGTTAAATTCCATTAAATCTCTCATTTTCCTGCAGAACAAGTCTGGTCAAATTCCATCAATTCTTTCTTTTCCTGTGTGAGCATGAAAAGTTTGTGCTTTTTATTTGTAATGCTTCTAATTTGTTGAGAGAGGTTAATAAATACATATTCTATAATATCTTTGGCTTTGTCCAAGCTGTAGTATGCTGTAATATTTTGTTTTACTAAGACCTGAATAAATTGTAATTATATCTATTCTGCAGTTCTGTCTAACAATGGAAAATTCAGGATGGAATAATTATAACATTATGAAAAGGGTAGTTGCTACCCACTACATAGTGGAGATGCAGAGTCACAGATCAGCACAACAAAAAGACTGTCAAACAAAGCTTTTGGTCAAACAGGCCTTCATCAGAATTAGACAACACACACACTCGTGCAAGCACAGCTCACATGCACATGATGAATTTCTCTGGTTGCCAAGGCCAGATCTGTCTTGTGGATGAATTTATCCTAAAAAACAAAGACCCAGTGAACACAATGGAAATCAGTGGGATAGAATGAATATTGCTTTGGTCAGAGTGGGTCCTTCTGGCGACTAGTAGTGCAAGCAATCTCATATCAGAGGCATTCAGAAGGACTATGTATGATGCAATTGAATGAGAAGAGCTCCCCTGTGAGTTTTCCCAGTAACATTGTACTTAGCTTTTGGGGTAGAATTAATAGTTGCCTGGATACATAATTAATACCATAATGAGGCAGCTGAATGTGTTTTATCTTCTGTTTATTAATTGAAGTAGCACCAAATTGTAACAACACTTCATTTTCACATTCCAATAACTTTTCATAATTTCACAAATTAAACAATGCATGATCCTGAATTACCTAAAAATAAACACACAACTCCAAGAACCATCCACTGCCACTGCTGCTGCCACTGTGGGCACATCTGTTCAAACATGTATATGAATATAGCAATAAAAATCTTATGAGACAATATTAGAATGATAACGTAATTGAATCTATAATTTTTAAAAGAAGATTGATAGAGCATAATACTTCATAAAATAGAGGACATAATTTTGGTACTGGTCAGTGAATATTTTCAATCTGAAAATTAACAAAACATGTTCTGCAAACAGTCAGACCAGAATAGCTCTTAATTATGTTTTAACTGCAGAATTATTAATTGTACTATAATGTACATGAATTTTGTTTTATCTTTTAACAATATTCATCTGTTGTTTCTAGGATATACAAATAAAAGAAGCAATTTCAGAAACTGATGACTTGTCAGTGTTTTCAGACTTTTCTATAAAAGTAAATTTATGTAAAATAATGAACTGCAAGTCAAAAACATGTCTACCTGACCACAAAGTACTTATGTACTCACATCCAAGTGGAAACAAGGTTGAACATGTTAGCAGTTATCTACAGAAATATGTGTTTCATACGCGACCAGTGTATCGGAATGATCACCATCCCTGGGATCCATAATTTTTTAGCGTTATCTTCTCATCTGTCATGTTACAAGCTTATCATACCACTCAAAGAATAACACAATCTTCATGCTAATGTGAGGAGTATTCTAAGCAACATGCATGTGGCATCCTCCTACTTAACCTGTATCATCACAAAATGGTAGAGACACAACAAACCTTCCTGAGGGGTCCCTTGTCATGTGTTTCATAAATGTGCCTCAAACCTGTCTTCCTCCCTAGTCCTATAAGTGAGTCAGTAGCATCCCAAAATGTTACATGCAGCATGAACTGTAACTGTCTTAGACAATGCATTACAAGTTATCGGTCACAATCTTTGATGAAAACCTTGATATTGTCATGTAGAAGAAGGTGTACTTAGATGAATGACGAACACTAACTTCACTTAAGAAAGGTTTATTCAGCACTTGCACATACAAGAGCACGGAGCGAACTGTCTCCGGCCAGAACACATACAATATATATACAGCTACAAAACATTCCAGTACAATGATTCTTAACATTTCTGGATACTTCTAGAATGTACCCGAACTGAATATAGAAATTAAAATGGTACAGTCCAGGTGAGTTTTGAACTCATGCCCCTTAACAGTTTAGTATCATAACCACTACACCATGGTACTACTCAGCTTCTTCTCCGACATTGCTCCCTCCTTAAGAAAACAGCATCTTGGTGTTACGTCCTCATAGTCCAGGAACAAGTCATCAGTCCTGCATACTCTGACTCCTGATGACTGATTCTCGCCCTGGTGGTAATCTTCTTAGAACTTCTTTTGTCATTCAAAGGACGTGGACCGTATCCCCGATCTGTCGTCATCTTGTGTCAGGGTCGAATCTTCAGCTTCATAAGAAACATCAGACAACTGTCTTACAATCTTATAAGGTCAAAAGTAGTACCTGAGGAGCTACTCAGAGATACCAACTGTCCAAACAGGAGTGAAGATCCAGACCAGGTCACCAGGCTGGTAGACAACAGGGCCGTGGCTCGCATCATACCTTCAGTGATCATTTTCTTAAGCCTGCAGTGTGCAGAGTTGAGCTAACTGCTGAGCTTCCTCAGGTCTGGTTAACACCTGGCCAATGTAGTTGTCATCCACATTATCAGGATGTAACGGAAACACAGTGTCCATCATCGTAGTCACCTCATACCCATGCACCAGGAAAAATGGTGTAAATCCTGTGGTGTCTTGTTTGGCGGTGTTGTAGGCAAACATCACGAAAGGTAGCACCTCATCCTAGTTGCTCTGCTCAACATTGACAAACATTGATAGCATATCAGCCAAGTTCTTATTAAGGTGTTTAGTAAGCCTGTTAGTTTGCGGATGGTAGGCAGTTGTCGTGTGATGACTAATGTTGCACCGACAGTTTGTCTCTGTCACGAGATTCGATTGAAAAGCTTTCCCTCGATCTGTAATTAATTACATTAGGGCACCGTGTTTTAATACAGTATCTTCCATGATGAATTTGACTACCTCGGATGCTTTGGCTGTTTTCACGGTTTTTGTAATGGCACAGCTTGTCAGATAACCAGTGCAAACAATAATCCATCTCTCACCACTAGCAGGCATTGGAAATCGTCCGAGGAGGTCAATCCCAACACGCTGGAAAGGCGGTTTGGCTAGTGGAATTGGCCAGGTGGTTTCTGAGGAACTGCCTTCCCCCTCTGGCACTCCCGACAGTGTGACACATAGTAACGGACACTCCTAAATAAACCTGGCCAGAAAAATATCTTGCAGATTGTATTGTAGGTCTTAACAAATCCTAAATATCTGGCCTCAGGTGTGTCATGAAATTTCTGTAGAACATATAAGCGCATGTGTTTAGGAATCACTGGTAGCCACCCCTTTCAAAATGGATCAAAGTTTTTCTTACAAAGTAATCCATTAACTGCCTTAAATTGTCCTTTCACATCCTCTGACCAATTTAAGGCAAGCATAATTTGAGATATCTTGCCATCCTTCTTCTGCTCAGCAGAGAGATCAAGGAGTGCAGCAAAACAGTCACTATCTTCATCAAAGTCTTGGTCTTGCACAGTGTTTCTTGAGAGACAGTCAGCATCTTGGTCTTTTGTTCCACTTTTGTACACTATGGTGTAAATGTGTGACTACGGCCTCCTGTCAGGTAAACTGTTTGCCTGGTGCAAGTCTTTTGATTTGAAGCCACTTCGGCAACTTGCGCATCATTGGGGATGAAATGATGATGATTAGGATATCACAACACCCAGTCCCCGAGCGGAGAAAATCTCTCACCCAACTGGGAATCAAACCCGGGCCCTTAGGATTGACATTCTGTCGCACTGACCACTCAGATACTGGGGGGGTGGGGGACTACACTATGGTAATGTCATACTTTTGAAGACATAGTGCCCACCTGGTGAGTTGTCCTGTTGGATTCTTAAGACCTGTCAACCAACAACTGTGAATGGCCTTCCAGAGAGATACTGTCGAAATTTGCACATAGCCCAGATCACAGCAAGACATTCTCTATCCGTAATTGAGTAGTTTCTCTCAGCTTTTGTAAGTGTCCTAGAAGCATAGGTTATAACCTTCTCTTTTCCATCTGAAATTTGCACCAGAACAGCACCGAGCCCATACCCACTGGCATCTGTGTGTAGTTCTGTATGTGCTCTCTCATCACACAGACCAAATACGGGGTCAGTCATCAGAGCTTTTCACAGCACATCAAAAGAATCTTGTTTAGCAGCACCCCAGATAAATTTAGCATCAGCTTTTAACAACTCTTGGGGTGGCCTGGCTTTGATACAAAAGTCTTTGTTAAAATGATGGTAATAAGAACATAATCCAAGGAAGCTCCTCACATCTCTAATACTTTTAGGAATAGGAAATTCCATTATAGATCTCACCTTTTCTAGATCCGGCCACACACCTTCATTTGACACAAGGTGTCCAAGTATTTTGATTTCTTTTGCTCCAAAGAGACACTTTCTTGGATTAAGTTTCAGTCCGCCTTTTTATATGTTCATCAAATGTCTCTGAGAACACTATAATGTCATCTAAATAACAAAGACACATTGTCCACTTCAGGCGGCGTAGAAGACTATCCATCATCTGTTCAAAAGTTGCTGGTGCATTACACAAACTGAACGGCGTTACCTTAAACTCATACAGGCCCTCAGGGGTGATGAATGCAGTTTTCTCACGATCAGCCTCATCTACTTCGATTTTCCAGTATCCCGAGTACACGTCCATGGTCGAGAAAAACTCACCCCCTTCAGACAACCTCGTGTATCATCAATTTGTGGAAGAGGGTAAATGTCCTTTTTAGTTATCTTATTAAGCTTCCTGTAATCAACACAAAAGTGCCAACTGCCATCCTTCTTCCTGTCAAGGACCACTGGTGATGATCATGGGCTCTGAGAAGGCTGAATGATGTCATTCTTCATCATTTTCTCTACCTCGTCGCAAATTATTTGATGTTCCATTGCTGACACACAGTATGCTCTTTGGCTTATTGGTTGATGGTCTCCAGTGCTAATCCAGTGCTTCACCATCGATTTGTCTAATTTGCTCTTCACCTGTGGATTGAAGCATTCAGAGAACTCTTGAAGAATGGCAAGTAGCTTCTTCTGTTGTTCCTTCATGAGATCTGGTGATAGTTGAGCTAGAAGATCTTGTCTCGTAGTGGTAGCACTAATTTTGCCCACAGACTTGGCATGAGAGGTTTCTATGACGCTCAGCTGTTCTTCAATTAATGGCTCAGTGTTTGCTATGCACATGTGTCTTGGAAGGATCTGCAGTTCTTGGTAACAGTTAACTAACCACAATTCACCGAATCTGTTGAATTGAATTGAATTGAATTTTATTTGATCCTGTAAGATTACAATGTGTACAGTAAATGTACGTGTAATATAGGACATGTCAAAGTATTAAAATTAAATGAGACGATAGAGGCTGGGATGACCAAGTTATTCTTCAGTGATATGCTTTTCTTACATTCCACTACAAGATCCATGGGTTGATGCATGGCATGACATGTAACAGTTACCTTTCTAGCACTGACTACAGGGATGATCACTTCATCCAGCACACATAGTCTCCACACACTCAGATACGCATCTTCCTGTCCACAGTATCTCATCGCATCTAGCATAATCTTCAAGTGACCACAATCTATAATGGCCTGAGAAGCTTTCAAAAAGTCCCATCCGAGAATTATGTAAGATGACGAATATTAAGGGCCACACGAATGGTACATCTTCCGGTAGGTTTTACACATTTCCCATTAGCCACATTCAGCAGAGATGTTTTGTTGTCGACGAATACTGTTTTCTGTGACTGGTGATGGTACTTCTCCGAAATGACTGAATATGATGCTCCAGATGCCACAAGAGCTTAGGCTGGTCAGCCATCAATGAGGATATCGACATAGTTTCCTATCATTTCAGTAGTTATCGACGGCGGAGGATTTTTCTCTCCAGCAGCCTCACCTCCAAGGAAGGTCCACCCTTCAGTTTTCCAGGTTGTGGTGGCTAGGTGATCGGCTGGAGCTTCTAAACAGCGATGGAGACCTTGATTGGCGTGTTGGAGAGCATCCTCTCCAGTGACTAGCTTGCGGCGATGGTGACCTATGTTGTCCTGCACCTACATCTTGTTGTTCATCTTCATCGTCCCGGAGTTGGCGTCAGCAAAGATCCGTCTGCTGTGTTCTGGCGCAGGCATCATCAAATGTCCGCTGCCTTTCTTGACAATAGTGCACCACATGTCCCGGTCGTTCGCAGTGGAAACATACTGATTGGTTATCCTGGGTCCTCCAGATGTCAGTCTTCCTTCTGCCCAAACAAGTTCCTCATGCAGAATTGTAGGAACGTAACTCTGCCTGTGTCTCGACTTTTTCACTGTTTTAAAGGGAAATGAAAGATGAGAGATTGGGTTCAATGTCTGTTCCACTTCCTCCCTTATGACCTCTTGAAGTGTCTCGGTTTTTTGCTCACCGTGTAATCCAAGTGCCTTCTGAACTTCCTCTCTCACTATCTGATGAAGAACACTTGTGAAATCAGTTGCTTCCTACATCACAGACATCAATGCAATGTTTGGAAGCTGTTCAAACTCCTTGTGTGTAATTCTTTTTTTTCATGCATTATCTCGATATACTGGCATCATTTTATGAAGTCGTCTGCTGTCGAAACCTCCTTCAGGATACATGCCCTCAGCAACACCCTTCATGAGATGTGCAACTTTATCATCCTCCTTCATTCTAGGATCCACTATTTTACAAAGCTGCAAGACATCTTGAATATGGATGCTGTAATTTCTCGTGGACGTTGTGCCCTGCACTTTAATTTATCTTCAGCCTTGCACTTCTGTCATTGTGTGTCGCCAAAATATTTGTGCAGTTCTGCCTGGAATACTTCCCAGCTTGTGAACTTCTCCTCATTGTTCTCATATCATTGCTTGGTAGTGCCCTCCAAGTAGAAAAATACGTTAGCCAAACACACGGCGTCATCCCATATTTGGCTATACGCTGATATACCTTCAGCCACTTGTTTGGATCTTGGCCATCATCACCAGAGAACCCAGTGGCACACAGTTGCTGTCATCATAACGTCCTCTTCTTCTTCTGTCTCCAGTAGATTGCGATCTGTTGAATATGGCTTGAACTCGGGTTTCTCACCATGTAACCTGCGGCTCTGCCGTGGCCTGATGGGAGCCACTGTGTCATTGATAATGTGTGCTATCACAAGTTCCAGTACCCAGTGCCTCCACCAGAATAAAGTCACGTAGAAGAAGGTGTACTTAGATGAATGATGAACACTAACTTCACTTAACTATGGTTTATTCAGCACTTGCACATACAAGAGTGCGGAGCTAACTGCCACCGGCCAGAACACATACAGTATATATACATATAATAGAGGGAAACATTCCATATGGGAAAAATATATCTAAAAACAAAGATGATGAGACTTACCAAACAAAAGCGCTGGCAGGTCAATAGACACACAAATAAACACAAACATACACACAAAATTCAAGCTTTCGCAACAAACGGTTGCTTCATCAGGAAAGGGGGAAGGAGAGGGAAAGACGAAAGGATGTGGGTTTTAAGGGAGAGGGTAAGGAGTCATTCCAATCCCGGGAGCTGAAAGACTTACCTTAGGGGGAAAAAAGGACGGGTATACACTCCCACACACACACATAACCATCCGCACATACACAGACACAAGCAGACATTTGTAAAGGCAAATATACGGCCACAGAACATTCCAGTACAATGATTCTTGATATTTGTGGATACTTCTAGAATGTACTTGAACCAAATATAGAAATTAAAATGGTACAGTCCAGGTGAGTTTTAAACTCATGACCCTCCAATCAACAGTTTAGTACATAACCGCTACACCACGGTACTACTCAGCTTCTCCTGCGACAATATATTTGCTTTTATAAATATTGTAATTTCTCATTTCATGGCATTGATATATAATTGTGAATAGAAAATAGACACTTTTGGTTGGTAATTTGAGCATTTTGTTTAGGTCTGTAATTAATAACCATAATAGGTAAAACTAATAATGTCTGATAAAAATATGAATGAAAGGGGCAACAAATTGTTCGCATCATGTTAACTGTGAAACTTTCTATAAATTATTATTTCCTTTGTAGACTAGTGACTGGAAAGGAATTTTACATGATGTTAAGTTGTTGTGTACCTAATATCAAAAAAGGCTCTTGGTCTTGATAACATCACTCTGGAATGGATACAAAATGGAGGTATATCCTTGAAGACTAGCCTTTTTACACTCATCCTCATAGTTTGGGAAACTTGAGAAGTACCTGAAATGCTGCCACCATCACTATCCTTAAGAAAGGTGATCATGATGAATTTGGGAACTACCATGGTATATCGCTATTTCCAGCTGCAGATAAAGTTCTTACAAGAATTCTATTAAATCAACTCCAAATCATTTCAGAGAGAATTTTACTTGAATCTCATTGTGGTTTCTGAACCTTCAGAGGCCCAACAGATATGATGTTTCTGTGCTAGACGATTCCAGGAAAAATGCAGAGAGCAACAGAGTCTCTACATTTAGTGTTCTATGACTTGGAAAAAGCCTTTGATTCAGTGCCTAGCTCTGGGGTGGAAGTATTGAAACACTTTATGTCCTGAATGCTATGTGGAATTTGTTCAAGCTTTTCATTATGGCATATCTGGGTGGGCCCTTCATGTTAACTCTGCATCAGTTTTGTTCTCAATCACTCAGGGTTTGAAACAAATCTATGTGCCCGCTTCAATGCTCTTTGCAGTGTACATGGTTGCCAGGTTGTATGAATCATCTGCAGACAAGCAAGGCATGAAGATGAAGTTTTGTTTTGATAGAGGTCTCTTCAGTTTGGTAAGACTTTATTAACAAAAAAGGACACAGGTTACCTGATGACACCACATTTCTGCTCCAAAACCTGCAAAGTTACAATAGTCAGTTGACTGCTTTAATACTGCATGTGATCACTTTAGTCCTATCAACAATGTGAAAAAAATGAAGGTACTCACACAATACTTACACAAACTGCCCCAGGAATAACACTCCATGAGTTCAATATCTTCATCTTAGAAACAATCCTTGAACATGTTGATCGCTTTTCATATCTTGAAAGCATCTTGTCTGAATGGTGTCCCTGTGAACAGGGCGTCAATAAAAGAATTGGGGTTGCTCATGTAGCATTCAGATGTTTAATGCACAGAGTCTTCATGAATAAAGACCTAAAGCTGCATATTGAAATCATTTTGTGCAGAGCTATTGTCATTTCTATGCTACTATATGGCTGTGAAACTTGACACTCTATCGCTGTGATGTAAAAACCTAGAGCACTTCCACTAACTGAAAATGAGATACATCTTGAGCATTAAGTTGCAGGGCTATGTGACCACTACTGTAGTTCTGGAAAAAAGCACAGCATTGGGGCAACCACCATCCCTCATCAGGTGAGATGATTAGGCTATGTTCACTGCATGTGTGATACCAGGCTTCCCCTTTAAACTCTTTACGGAGTACTCTGCTTTGGCCGTAGACCTCATGCAGTCCCTCTTAAGTGTTTTGATGACCAGCAGAAACACATCATGAAGATGACTGGTTTAAACATACAACCATGGGAAGAATGTGCCTTGGACTGTTTACTGTGGAGGAAAACTATATGCACACTATACACTGCAGGTATGAAGAGGCCAAGCAACAAGTAAGAAAGCTCCATCAATTAAAACCCCACCCTCCTACAACCATTCAGTGTAATTCATATGAGTGCATGTTTTATGGCAGGATTGGTCTGCTCAGTCATTGGAAACACATCCATAAGCTGAGTCGGAATCCTTCTCTATGCAGTAAGAAGTTACGCATACTCAGAATGAAGCTGCAGCCAACAACGACCTATGAAAGTGTTGATACTGAATATTAACAAATAATTTGTACTTTTCCACAATATGAAAGCAAATGTAATTCAAATAAAAACATCACAGATTTGTAACTAAAAGCTCATATTTGTAAAAAACTGTGATGCAAAGACATTTAAGTGAGATTATTAAAGCAGTTGTGGCATCAAGACTTAAAATATTGTAAACTAGTAACAAAATTAACTACACCTTAATACATAACAAAGATATGAATTTTAAAAACTTATAAATATTTTTGTGACCAGATGCTTTGGTATTATTTCCGTTTGTTTACTTTGTTTGGCAAACTAATTTGGCTCCATTGTCATTTCTTTGCAATTGTAAAATAAACCCCAGAGATGACATATTTGATTTAATAATATTAAAACCTGAGGACCATCCAACTTCATTTTCACTTCACAGAAGATAAACTGAAATTAGACTTCACAGCAGTTAACATAAAAGGGAAATGTTCATTCCCAACTTTGCATGTCATGTATCTAACTTATAGAAATTACAGTGAAATATAAACACCAAGCAGAATAAAGGAAAGTTATTGTTGATTAAATATTTCATAGTTTAACAATGGTAGAAAAATTAAGGAAGCAGCATGTCAACCCCTCACTATTACACTCCTGGAAATGGAAAAAAGAACACATTGACACCGGTGTGTCAGACCCACCATACTTGCTCCGGACACTGCGAGTGGGCTGTGCAAGCAATGATCACACGCACGGCACAGCGGACACACCAGGAACCGTGGTGTTGGCCGTCGAATGGCGCTAGCTGCGCAGCATTTGTGCACCGCCGCCGTCAGTGTCAGCCAGTTTGCCGTGGCATACGGAGCTCCATCGCAGTCTTTAACACTGGTAGCATGCCGCAACAGTGTGGACGTGAACCGTATGTGCAGTTGACGGACTTTGAGCGAGGGCGTATAGTGGGCATGCGGGAGGCCGGGTGGACGTACCGCCGAATTGCTCAACACGTGGGGCGTGAGGTCTCCACAGTACATCGATGTTGTCGCCAGTGGTCGGCGGAAGGTGCACGTGCCCGTCGACCTGGGACCGGACCGCAGCGACGCACGGATGCACGCCAAGACCGTAGGATCCTACGCAGTGCCGTAGGGGACCGCACCGCCACTTCCCAGCAAATTAGGGACACTGTTGCTCCTGGGGTATCGGCGAGGACCATTCGCAACCGTCTCCATGAAGCTGGGCTACGGTCCCGCACACCGTTAGGCCGTCTTCCGCTCACGCCCCAACATCGTGCAGCCCGCCTCCAGTGGTGTCGCGACAGGCGTGAATGGAGGGACGAATGGAGACGTGTCGTCTTCAGCGATGAGATTCGCTTCTGCCTTGGGGCCAATGATGGTCGTATGCGTGTTTGGCGCCGTGCAGGTGAGCACCACAATCAGGACTGCATACGACTGAGGCCCACAGGGCCAACACCCGGCATCATGGTGTGGGAAGCGATCTCCTACACTGGCCGTACACCACTGGTGATCGTCGAGGGGACACTGAATAGTGCACGGTACATCCAAACCGTCATCGAATCCATCGTTCTACCATTCCTAGACCGGCAAGGGAACTTGCTGTTCCAACAGGACAATGCACATCCGCATGTATCCCGTGCCACCCAACGTGCTCTAGAAGGTGTAAGTCAACTACCCTGGCCAGCAAGATCTCTGGATCTGTCCCCCATTGAGCATGTTTGGGACTGGATGAAGCGTCGTCTCACGCGGTCTGCACGTCCAGCACGAACGCTGGTCCAACTGAGGCGCCAGGTGGAAATGGCATGGCAAGCCGTTCCACAGGACTACATCCAGCATCTCTACGATCGTCTCCATGGGAGAATAGCAGCCTGCATTGCTGCGAAAGGTGGATATACACTGTACTAGTGCTGACATTGTGCATGCTCTGTTGCCTGTGTCTATGTGCCTGTGGTTCTGTCAGTGTGATCATGTGATGTATCTGACGCCAGGAATGTGTCAATAAAGTTTTCCCTTCCTGGGACAATGAATTCACGGTGTTCTTATTTCAATTTCCAGGAGTGTATTACGTGATCTTTTTCAAGATCATTTCCCAAAGAGCCTAATTCACATGTGACATGTCTAAGCCCTGCTCTTAACTTAAAAATACTAGTTACCTGGTAATCACTTCATGTCTGACATTTCCCCCTTCTGACTTCTACCCAGCAGTATGACTTTCTTGTTCTTCTTAAAAAATTTATACTTGCACTTAGCTCTCAGCTTATGCCCCTATATTGTCAGACTATTTCTGAACTTCTTGCATTGCATGAATGCTTTTGTCCTCAGTCCCCAAAGTGCTGTAGCAATTGGACACAGCTAGATTAAAAATATCAGATTAAGTACATCTCCTCGAGCTTTTCACTGATCTGAAAGACTTGCCTACAATCCAGTCATCTGATCTAGCTGCAGCATTACTGCTGCAGACTGTGCTAGCATAACTGCCAGTTCTTCTAGTTCCTGTATAAACATTTTCTTTAAGGAAAATGTTCAAAGTTTATAGTTCAGGAATACCATATTCATTTAAAAATCTTACCCTGCAATTAATTATTTGTTTTGGGACTACTATAACGTGCATGAACAACTTTATATCCTTATTGCACTGAAATATAAGTAACTGAGAAAATATCTTTATTCAAAATAATTCTTATTGTAAGTGCCTGGAGACAACAGTGCCCATACATGTGCGTGATGTGTGTGCTACTCGATCTGACGAAGAACTTTGTCTGATAGTTTATCCAACAGTCTACTTTTTAATGTATCTGTACACTGCTCTAGGGCTCCTCTACTTTGTGAATAGAGCAGTCTATCCTGATTCATATTGTACAGGGTTTATTCAGTAAAAGTGAGCAGTAATAATATTGTATAAAGTAGATAATTGTATACCTTGCAGAAGCCATTTTAAGGACTTTGGAATTCTTACAGTCACATCCCAAAATATTTACTCCTTGATGGTTTTGTTGCCCATGATAAAAATCATTTTCAGCTGAACTTTGGTTTACACAGCCACAATACAAGACATAAAAATAATTTTCATGTGGGCTTTGCCTACTCGTCTAGTACTGATAATGGAGTTTTCATGGGAAACATCAGCAACATCAGCAAGAAACTGGGAATCTCTACCAGTTCAAAAGAAAATTAAAATATATCTAGTTAGTCATCCTTTCCACAAACTATCTTAATATCAAGATTTGAGGATCCAAAAGTTCTGTTAACTACATGGCAGTTAGTAGTGTTTGTTATAAAGCTGCGTGACAAGTAAAGTACTGTACATAGGACTCAGTATTTACAGATGTTAGAAAATTTTTTGTTTGAAAAATATCATTGTATTCTAGTAAATGATAAGCTATTAATAGCAGATAAACAGAAGCTATATTGCAAAACTAAGAAAGCAGAAGCTTTTCTCAGACTAACAACTTTCTTACTGATTTACTCAGTTCAGTTTAGATAGTGTAAATTAAGATAATGCCAAGCAGCACAGTAAAACTTATTGTTTATATAGTCTACAGACTAAGTTTCTATTATGTTCTTGTATTGTGCTGATGTATACCTTGACTCATTCCACATCCCTGACTGTTCTCATTCTTGATGGGATCTACAATACACAGTCAATGAATGGCATGTGACAAATGTTAATTCCAAATTTAATGAATTAACAACTGGGTTTCTATAAATTTTTAGAGCTGCTTACCCAAGAAAACAATAAAGTATGGCACTAGAAAGCCATCGAAAAAGCCCTGGATTCTGAAGCAAACCAAAATATTATGTCCAAAGAATAGGAAATTGTTTGAAATGGTTAGGACAAACAGAAGAGCAGAACTAATTACATATTATAAGTAATGCTGCGCTCAGTTAAAGAAAGTGATTAAGAAATCAAAAAAACTCTTTATAATGGGTGAAAACAATAATTCAAATAATAAAATTAAATCTGAATGGCAACAGTTAAATTTGATTTAGAAATGTGAAGACTATATTTTTAAAGAAAACACCCAAATAAAAAATATAGCTAACGTGTTTAATAATCACTTCCTTGAAGCAGCTCAGAAGATTGGCATGGGCTGTTCAAGGGATAAAGTGATATATGCAAGGGGAAATTCCTCATTCATTCAGCAAATTATGATTATTCCATGCCCTGCCAAAGAAATTAAGAACATAATAAACTTTCTCAAAATTCAAAACTTCCATGGAGTTGACAATATCTCAAG
This sequence comes from Schistocerca nitens, assembly GCF_023898315.1. NCBI lineage: Eukaryota > Metazoa > Arthropoda > Insecta > Orthoptera > Acrididae > Schistocerca > Schistocerca nitens. Next base: position 58,987,367 of record NC_064621.1, read on the forward strand.
TAAAGTACTGGTGCTAAAATACACAATGTATTCAGTCACATTTACAACACATCATTACCACAGAGGATATTTCCAGACATACTGAAATATACTATTATCAGGCCTCTTACAAGAAAGGTTGTAAGTCAGATGTTAATAACTAACCAGTCTCACTACTTATCTCCTTCTTGAAGGTACTGGAGAACATTATGCATGCAAGAACCATAACACATCTCTCTCAAAATAAGATATTTAATTGGTCTCAATTTGGATTTCGAAGTTGACTCTGTGCAGAATACCTCACAAATCAGATTACACATAATTTATATGACAAAATATTGCCAACAGGTATTTTTTGTGACTTGTCAAAAGCATTTCATTGTGCAATATGCTCTATTTTCCTAGAGAAGTTCAAACATTGTGGTATTATGAAAAGGATAGTTGTTGCTCACCATATAGCAGAGATGCTGACTAGCAGATAGACACAACAAAAAGACTGTACCAAAACGAGCTTTCGGCCACCAAGACCCTTCTGACTTTAGCTGCTAGAGACTGTGGTCATGTGAGTGTGAGTTGCATCATGAGAGAGAGAGTGATATTGAGTGTGTGTGTGTGTGTGTGTGTGTGTGTGTGGTTTTTTTTTGTTTTTTTGTTTTTTGTTGTTTTTTGCGAAACGCCTTGGTGGCCAAAAACTCATACAAGAGATAACTTGTTTTCTGTCTGTATAACAAAAAGGATGCAAAGAGCTGCAGGAAGTGCAATCAATAAAACCACATCTTCTGAGTAAGAAATAATGACTACAGGTGTACCAAAGGGATGAATATTGGGCCTACTCTTGATCTCGTTGTATGCAAATGATCTTCCATCATAGATTCAAGACTCAAAAATAGTTCTCTTTGTTGGCTATGCGAGTATTATAATTAAGCCTATTTGAGTAGCTTCAACACTTGAAAATGTAAATAACATTTTCTCGAAAATTAATAGCTCTCTGTAAATGGACAATTACTGAACTTAGATAAAATGTAATAAGTGAAATGTGAACAATAGACATCAGTTCAAACAAGAAGAGAATAGAAGCTTTTGATATGTGGTGTTACAAAAAATTATCTAATTGGTGTAGGTTGTAGTAATTATGCAAAGATGAAGAGTCTTGCACAGGATGGACTAGTATGGAGAACTGCATCAAAGCAACAACTCAACAACCTGTCATAGACATTCACCCTTGCTTGTAAAATTCTGTTCTCAACCACAGTAGAGATGCATATGCTATACAGAAATTCTTTTTACTTGTAATATTATGGTTGTGAAATTTACAGATAATCCTGACTTTATTCTTACTGTTAGCCACAAATACCATTATGGAATATTGGCATGTAAGTGTCAGAATATCAGGATCCCTGGACCCCCAAAGACACTTCTGCATGATGTTCATTTATTAACTGTTAAAAAAATTCTTATTGTACACTACTCTAGAATAAAACTTTATTGACCTTAGCTGCATTGCTTCAGAAGATTGTATCCTAGGACAGTACTGAGTGAAAGAATGCAAAGTACATCAGAAATCCTGTCTGAAGGTCAACAGTACGAATATAAAATGGATTGATCTTACAAGCTCGGTCACAGTTCTCTGATAGTGCACTGGGAAAGTGCAGTGAGTCTACAAAAGATACAGCTTAGAAATCACTTTGCATCCCTTCTTAGATTATTGCTCAGGTGTGTAGGAATCATACAAGATGGTATAAATAGAGGATACTGAACATATACAAAGAAGTGCAGCACAAATGGGCCCAGGGTTGTTTGACTCATGATACAGTTTTATAGGAATGTTTGAAAACCTAAACTGGCAGTCTCTTTAAGACAGGCAGCAACTATCGAAAGAAATCCTACTTAAAAAAAACTTTCAGATCTAATATACAACAAAGAATCTAGAGATACTCATCACTGCCTGTGAATTGTTCCCATAGGAATGGCAAGACTATATGAAACTCACTATGACTAATTACAATACAGACAGTGGCATTTAAGCAGTCTTTTCGCCCGCGCAACTGGGATTGGAAATCTTAACTTGTGATACCTTGGTAAGTGCTCTCTACCATACACTTCGTAGTAATTCGCATAGTAGTATGTACAGACAGATTTACTGTTCGCCTTTTAGTCAAGTTCTGTCATAAATTTCTATTCTCTGTAATAAAATTAAACACCTCTTAGTTATCTGGTCTCCCCTTCCAACGATCAGCGATTCTCTGTTGCACCAAATTTCAAAAGTTTCTGTTGTAGTCTTATTTGAACTGTTTATTGTCCGCTTTTCACTTCTTTACAAAGCTACACTATAGGTAAATACCTTCAGAAAAGGCTTTCTAATACTTAAATTTATATTCGATATCAACGAATTTCTCTTTTTCTGAAGGACATTCTTGGAATTAGAGATGAAACTTTGGACTTGAGATATCCTACAGCATTTCGGAAAACATAAAAACATGTAATTGACGTGTTATTTTATATCTTTCACTACAATTTCAAAATCGATATAATTAATATTGTACGTCTCAAAGTTCTACTTCTCAGTATTCCTCCAAGTTTCAGACATCCTTTTGAGTTGGATTCTATCGTCTTCTACTTTTTGAAATAATTAAAATACTGGCTACTTGTATGTACGGTTCATAGTGAGTTTCATATATACCGCGTACCATTCTTCGAATTATGTCGATGCTTGGTTTCTAAGATCGATTAGCTGCAACAGTGACGCCAACCATAGACCACGAATTAATGTAACAACTGCGCTGCAGTTACATACTAACTGTAGAAGTAGAAATATTTTAGCTGTTGCTTTATGACATGCAAGTGCTGGTAGAGGAAAGCATTTTCAGCAGTTGTAAATGTGCTGGCTTTGATTAACACCAGCACATGGAAGATCTGATTTCCATGTGTCCGAAATTAGGGACTACAGTTTTATCGACATAATTACATAACCTTTAAACTGACAGTAATATTCGATTCTCAGAATTTGTTAATTTTGCAAACAATTCTCATGCTGTGTTGGTAGTTGTTGTTTGTCGCAAAAAAGAAGTGTTAAGCTGTAGTCGCATGTAAGGTTTGAAGCAGCTATATGATATTCATTTAATGTATGAGCGATTTAGCCCATCTGTTAAGAATTTTAGAATTTCTATTACCGTGAAAATGAATTATTGTATGGGATGCCTACATGCAGGTTAGCCGTACATGGTTTGAATTTAAGACACCCTCTTTCGCTACTAACATCTAGCTGCCACTCGAGAAAATTATCAAGTTCATCAGATTACACTATAGGGCTAGTTGCATTATGTAGGTTTGTTCTAACGTGCTTCCATAGTATATTCGTACAGCTGTCCGTGAGTACCAACGTCATTTAGTTTTTCACACACCCTGCTGCTAGCTTAAAGAAATGCAAAATTAACCTAAAACCAATTTCATTGCACTTGTTAGTTTTCCGTTTTAAATGTGCTCGACGTGTAGGCCGACTGATTCTCAGCAGTGATTATCGTGTTTTACTAGGAGTAAATTATATCTCATTCCGTTTTGATGCCAGAGGGGGTCAACGCAAGAAAGTGGCGGTCCACAATAGCGTATTTTGAGATATTGCATGTTATATGCGAAGTTAGATTTGTAGTAATCACGTTAGTGGAATGCATACTTGCTAAGAAAAAACTACGGTTGAAAAGTACTATAATGGAATTTAATCTTTCTGGTCTTACACTCTTGGCTTCAGAACTATGCTGTCGCAATCCATAAATTAGGACAATGATGGTAGACTTGGTTTTCCTGACTTGCTGTAGCATATTTTACTATCACTGCTGACACACAAAAATTTATAGTTGGTTATCAGTATTGTTGACTATATGAACCCTTGTCCCATGATTGGTCAAAGTACCACTGATACATTAGCACCAGCTATATTTTTGTTTTTATCTAGTGTTATAATGTAACTTTAATGTACATATACTTAGTAAACAATATTAAATTTCATTATTTCTCTATATATGTGGACAATACTAGTGCATCTTCAACACATATTAATCCCCATGCCATGTTATTGAATAGAAAACTGACATTGTTACTAAAGTTGGACAAGAAGCGTCTGTTTGATTAACTATCTGTTCATCTGTTGGTGCGATGTCTGAGAATAGTTTCATGAAATAAAATAAGTGTGTGCACTCACAGGTGCCTTTCAGAAAAAATGTTTGGTCAGATACTTGTTCTCAACACACTCACTGTAGGCCTACTGCCCTATGAAACATGACATTAATAACAAGAAGTTACAGTTCAAAAATAATAACTCATAAATGTGTCATTCTGTGTAAAAATATCCCTGGCACAGAATTGAAAATTGTGGAACAATTAGGGGCCTATAACATCAAATGGGAATCTTTGCCAACTGACAACTGATATTTATTAGAATTTTCTAAAAGATATTAGTTGGTCAATGTAAATAGAACAGTTACACACATACAGATGAAGTTTGCCTTTTGAAAATAAGATTTTATGTCTGTGGATGCATAGAATTTGCTACCAAATTACTTACTTGGAAAATTTTTCCATTTGTGTATATGGGCATTGAATTAATTACCAGTACCTAAAGAAATTTAGTGTAATTATAAATTGTGCAGATATTTTTAATTTTTAGATGCTCTTATTTTGTAATTATCAAACTTTTCTGTAGAATGAACAATATGCGTGATACATACTTCATTGGAAACTTTTTATATTATGTTATATATAATTCTTCCATAACTTCTTGGCAAGGGTGCCCATATGATAGTTTTTAGAGTGTGGCGGGGGAGGAGGGGGGGGGGGCTCTACCTGGTGGTAGTATTAATAATTTTGTAAGATGAATGGCTTCTCATAGGTAGACATAAGAAAAACTGAAAGTTACAGCTCAGTTAAAGACATACCTAATACCAACTTCTAAATCATTTTCTTGAAAAACACTTTACCCACCACACATCCTTCAGTTACCAAGGTGGCCATTCTTTGATGCCTCGATTAGTCGGTTTGTGCCATAAATTTCTTTTTTTCTCCCAGTTTCATTCAGAACCATCTCTTTAGTTGTTCAATCTGCCCATCTATTCTTCAGCATTTGCAGCACCACATTTCAAAAGCTTATATTCTCTTGTTTGAACAGCATACTGTCCATGTTTGTCATGTACAAGGCTACATTCCACAGAAATACTTTCAGAAAGGACTTCCTAACACTTTATATTGAATGTTAACAAATTTTTCTTTTTTAGAAATGCTTTTGTAGCTTTTTCCTGGCTGTAATTTACATCCTCTTTACTTTGGCCCACATCACTTATGTTGGGGCCCAAATAGCAACCCTCTACTACTGTGTGTGTCTAATTCCCTCAACAACACCTAATTTAACTTGGATATGTTTCATTACTCTTGTTTAACATTTGTTGGTGTTCATCTTATATTCTCTTTCCATTCTATTCAACTGCTCTTCCAATTCCTTTGCCATCTCTGACAATTAGAATGTCATCAGCAAACATCAAAGTTTTTATTTCTTCCTCCTGAATTTCAATTCCCTTTCTAAATTTCTCCATGGTTTCCTTTACTGCTTGTTAAATATTCAGCTTGAATAACATTTAGGATACAATACTGTCCCACTCCTTTCTCAGTTACTTCTTTCCTTTCATGTCGATCGACTTTTGTAACAGCAGTCTGTGTGCTGTACAAGATGTAAATAAATATTTACTCCCTGTGTTTTATCTGTGCTACCTTAAAAATTTCAGAGTGTAGTCCAGTCAGTATTGTCAAAAATGTTCCCTAAATCTACAAATGCTACAAAGGTTTACCTTTCTTGTACCTATTTTCTCAGATAAGACATTAGATCAGTATTGTCTCATGGTTTTCTACATATCTTGGGAGCCCAAACTGATCTTCCCCAAGGTCTGCTTCTACCAGTTTTTCTATTCTTCTTTAAATAATTTGTATCAGTATTTTGCAGCCATGATTTAAGTTGATGGTTCAATAGTATTCAAACCTGGCAGCAAATACCTTCTTTGGAACTGGAATTTTTACATTCGTGAAGTCTGAAGGTATGTCCCCTGTCTCTATATCATGCACACCAGGTGGAATAGTGCTGTTATGACTGGCTCTCCCAAGGATCTCAATAATTCAAAAGGAATGTCATCTACTACAAGGTCCTTTTTTCCACCTAAGTCTTTCAATGTTCTCTTAGATTTTCACAGTATCACATTCGCAATCTCATCTTCATGTTTATCCTCCTCTCTTTTTTATAATATTGTCCCAAATATATTTCCCCTATACAGACACACTATATATTTCTTCCACCTTTCAGCTTTTTTATCTTCCTTGCTTAGTACTGGTATGCCACCTGAACTGTTGATATTCATACAGCTGCTTCTAGTTAAGTTTTTATATACTGTAACCCCACTTCCTTCCACATTAGCACAACATACCATATCCAAAATTATGCATTTTTGAGAGATCTTTAATGCAGTACACTGGAACTGCATAATTTCATAACTCACTAGTATAAATTTGACAGTCACCAGGTTCAACATATTAACTTTGTAAGGATTGAAATCGGGATGGTTGCTGTTAGATTTGTTTCTGTCAGCTATTCGCAGTGAGTACAGGTGACACGGTCTAGTCAGCCAGTCACAAATGACCAAAGGACCCATGATCTAGTCATCCAACTACAACATGATTTTTCTGTCACACGACGTGAATATATACAGTGTAAGAACAAGCATAGCTATGCATTCACATACAGGGTGATCCATTGATCATGACCGGGCCAAATATCTCACGAAGTAAGCGTCAAATGAAAAAACTACAAAGATAGTAACTTGTCTAGCTTGAACGGGGAAACAAGATGGCGCTGCCATAGGTCAAACGGATATCAACTGCGTTTTTTAAAATAGGAACCCCCATTTTTTATTACATATTCGTGTAGTATGTAAAGAAATATTAATGTTTTAGTTGCACCATTTTTTTAGCTTTGTGATAGATGGCGCTGTAATAGTCCCTAACATATGGCTCACAATTTTAGACGGACAGTTGGTAACAGATAGGTTTTTTAAATTAAAATACAGAACGTAGGTTCATTTGAACATTGTATTTCGGTTGTTCCAATGTAATACATGTACCTTTGTGAACTTATCATTTCTGAGAACGCATGCTGTTACAGTGTGATTAACTGTAAATACCACATTAATGCAATAAATGCTCAAAATGATGTCCGTCAACCTCAATGCATTTGGCAATAAGCGTAACGACATTCCTCTCAACAGCAAGTAGTTCGCCTTCAGTAATGTTCGCACATGCACTGACAATGCGCTGACGCATGTTGTCAGGCATTGTTGGTGGATCACGATAGCAAATATCCTTCAACTTTCCCCACAGAAAGAAATCAGGGGATGTTAGATACGGTGAACGTGCGGGCCATGGTATGGTGCTTCAACGACCAATCCTCCTGTCATGAAATATGCTTTTCAATACCACTTCAACTGCATGTGAGCTATGTGCCGGACATCCATCATGTTGGAAGTACATTGCCATTCTGTCATGCAGTGAAACATCTTGTAGTAACATCGGTAGAACATTACGTAGGAAATCAGCATACATTGCACCATTTAGATTGCCATCGATAAAATGGGGGCCAATTATCCTTCCTCCCGTAATGCCGCACCATACATTAACCTGCCAAGGTTGCTGATGTTCCACTTGTCGCAGCCATCGTGGATTTTCCGTTGCCCAGTAGTGCATATTATGCCAGTTTACATTAACGCTGTTGGTTAATGACTCTTCGTCGTTAAATAGAATGCATACAAAAAATATGTCATCGTTCCGTAATTTCTCTTTTGCCCAGTGGCAGAACTGTACACGACATGCAAAGTCGTCACCATGCAATTTCTAATGCATAGAAATATGGTACGGGTGCAATTGATGTTGATGTAGCATTCTCAACACCGACATTTTGGAGATTCCCGATTCTCGTGCAACTTGTCTGCTACTGATGTGCGGATTAGTTGCAACAGCATATAAAACACCTACTTGGGCATCATCATTTGTTGCAGGTCATGGTTGATGTTTCACATGTGGCTGAACACTTTCTGTTTCCTTAAATAACGTAAGTATCCAGCGGCCCAGACACGTGGGTGATGTCATCCAGGATACCGAGCAGCATACATAGCACATGCCCGTTCTGCATTTTGATCACAGTAGCCATACATCAACATGGTATCGACCTTTTCCGCAATTGGTAAACAGTCCATTTTAACACGGATAATGTATCACGAAGCAAATACCATCCGCACTGGCGGAATGTTACATGATACCACGTACTTATATGTTTGTGACTATTACAGCGCCATCTATCACAGAGCGAAAAAAGTGGTCCAACTAAAACATTAATATTTCTTTACGTACTCCATGACTATGTAATTAAAAAAATGGGGGTGTCTATTTAAAAAAAATGCAGCTGATATCCGTTTGACCTATGGCAGCACCATCTAGCGGGCTAACCATAGCGCCATCTGGTTTCCCCCTTCAAGCTAGACGAGTTTCATTCTTTGTAGTTTTTTCGTTTGTTGCTTATTTCGTGAGATATTTGGCCCGGTCTGTCAATGGACCACCCTGTATATTATGTATACAAAGAATCCCAAAAAGACGACAACACACAGTATATTGTGCAGGAAGGCACACTAATCGGTTTTCAAGAAGGAATCCATATCTGGAAACACACGGCTTGGGCACTGGAGAGCATCAAAGTCTCAGATGGGTATGTTGCACATTATGTAAATAAACCCGACATGAGTAGAACATCGAACTGTTTACATTAAAAATAGGCTTCGAACTGTGTATCTCCTACCTCAATGTAGAGCCTACATCAGCAGTGCTGAGCCTCTGTCTTTGGTGTATTTCAGTTGCTTTGTGGACCCTAGCAATAAGGTCTTCTGGGTCATTCCATGGTAACTCATGTTACTAAGTGATGTTTATATTAAAGTTTTGGACAATTAACAGAAGGAAATGTTTCTATTAAATATTTTTTATACCTCAAAACATTCTTTATACAGAATGCTCTATAAACCTATATCACAATAATTGTTACATTACTATATGATAAAGAAAATACAAAAGTCTGCTCGGTTTTATGTGAACATTTCTTGTAAGTTTTACACACAATACCAGAAGATCTTATAAGTATGTTAATAAAGTTCCAAACATTTAATCCTTTATAAAATAAATGTTAAGACGTAATGAACACACAACTCGCATTACAACATACAGTAACTCATTACATTGTCACAAATCAGTCAAACTTGAAAAAACCATGGGAATTTACACTTGGAGGGTTCACTTTTCTGACAAGTTTGTCTTTAATGTAGTATATCTCATTGTTAATTTCAGGCCACTTCCAAAACTTCCCATTTTTCATCATAACATCAACTTTAAACTCACCATTTTCAGTTTTAGTAACATTACCTGGAAAATATGAATTGTCATATTTTGCCACCACCCAGTCATCTACTTGTATATCTAATGATTTTTCTATTCTGTTATTGTTTTCCTCTGCAGCTGATAAAGTGGTGTGTCCTACAACTTCATTATTATAGAGTTCCAAGTGATGAATTTTAGAAATGTTCAAGAAAGGCTTGCAGTTCTCAATTAAGGCTGAGAGATATAGTTTTTGCTTCTTTGGCTAAAGTCTTCTTCACCCATAAGAACTGCTGCCATATTAGAAGAAGAATTTAACAATGCTTTTACAAAATCTGTACATTGTTTAGAACACATTTCCTGCTTTTCGCACGAGACCCAACTTTGTGTTTGACAGCCCCACCAATTCCATCCACTGGCCCCTTCCCACGAGAAGCTGCAAAATACTTCCATGTAATTCTTTTGGCATGACTCTTACTTAGAACTTTTATAGTCTCTGCAATATATCTGTTTTTAAACTGGGAAGCAGGACCATCTGACCACATTGTAACTTACCTAATATGTTTTGGTAGTTCTTCAAGAAGTCTATCAACATAGGGAATGACAGTGTTTTTCGTGTGATCCAGATTATCAGTTACCAACACATAGGGTTGAGAAGCACCTGAATGCCAAATCATGGCAGTAAAAATACTAATTTTATTCTGCTGCCAATGTGCATTTTGAATGTCATCTTCACATGCACATGTAAAATTTTCAGAAATATCGATTTGCATCATGGCATTTAGCATCGCAGAAGGCAGTGATTCCTTATCACTCTGATAGTTCTTTGATTGTTCTCTCTTAAAGTAACAGTGCTCTAAAAATTTAGGTCCCATGGTAAGAATATGGTCAATAAGATTCAGTAATTTACTTTCTTCCTCTACTTTCAAAATTCTGCCATCACTCTCCTGCCACACATATCACTTCAGGCCGTACTCTTGTACACCAGTACATAAATCAAGAAGTTTAGCTGCCAATAAATCTTTACATTTCAGGCACTTTCCCAACCAACAATCGGCTGTAGGCTTTGCACACACACAAAATTCTGGTCAGTTACAGGTGTACTTAGGTATTTGAGGTACTATGCTATGAAGAGAGTTAATAGCACAGATGAAATTCTCGTGATATCTGCGGAGACACACATTGTGTGGAAGTTTATTGGTAAGCATGACACGTTTGGGTCTTAATTCTGCAAATGTACTTTTACCAATCACTTTGCCATTTTTCTTCACAAAACATTGCATGGGTTTCTTTCAAAGGAAACATCAAGTGTCGTACTTGCAAATTACTCTTACCTTTCTCATCTTTTACAGTCACAACGTCTTTGTGTCCAGGGGCCTGTCTGCTAATGTCATCCCTTTCATAGGATTTGCTCACTGAACTTGGTATTTCATCACTTATTTTTTGTTTAGAGATTCCTTCTACTTCTAAAAATGTATGATACAACCTTCTAATAACACATTTTTGTTTTGTGGGTGATGCTGGAAGTACAAGTTTCTCTTTTGATACAGCTTTTCTCAATGAAGACCATATTTTTATATGGTAGAGAGGCAGAACTACTTGGTGTAGCTGAAGATGCTTCCTTTAGCCGCTTCCTGTACTTGGCAACTCTTTCTCTAACATTCCGTTTCCTGTCTGCAGCAATCCTTTCTTGTTCTCTTTAACTCAAACATTTTTCCTGTTCCTGCTTCTTTTTCCTGAATTTTTTCATAGTTTGTGTTTGATTTTATACTCTTCATATCTGTCCATCTTTCAATTTCTGCCTTCTTCTTCTTCTTCTTCTTCTTCTTCTTCTTCTTCTTCTTCTTCTCATCTTTTCAGCTGCACTTACAGGCATTCTGCAAAAATTGAAAATTGTTGTAAAGTAGAAGTACCTGTTTCCTATGGGATTTTATGTGGCATACGGAGATAAATATACATTAAATATGTTGAGATATATTGTTAGTTGTGTTGTATGTAATTCATAACCAATCTGACTGCTCAAAATTATAATTAATCCTACGAAAATTATGGTAACTCATGTTAGATAAATAAAGGTAACTCACATTATGTGAATTAAATATCCTATACCAGGAGAAGGCTTCCAGGAGGAAATTTATTTGAGACACCAAATTATCAGGTACACTTATGTGAAGGACAGCATGGCATATAAGTTTCTACAGTTTAATGTGTTTTGTCAAAATCGTAAAAAAAAAAAATGGCATTTGGTAACTCGTGTTACACTTTTGGGTTAGGTTATATAAATTTTTTTGTATTTATCATGCGTAAATTGTTTGCTTTTAAAAATATACCAAAAAGAAGAAAAAGTTGTGCACTTTAAAGTGATATATAAACAATAAAGAATTATTACAAATTTCATGATTTTTTTTCTTTCCTTGAAATTGATCAAATCTTCTGCGTGAACAAACTCAACAATTTAGTCTTCAAAACAATGGCTCCCACAAGTAAACAATAGGTTTTGGATGGAAAAATCAATCTTGCCAACAAAATTCAGTCCCCAACCTACACATGTAACAGGGGAAAATATTCCCACAGAAAAAGTAATTTTTTGATAATGATTCCTCATTTACATGGAATGACCCTTCTGCTGATGTTATATGTGTGCCATACTCCATACTCCTCATACTACACCACAGAAAATAAGGAGTGTCAGAACAGGCAACCATGGTGGCTGTGGAACTGGTTCTATCAGTTCTGATCTGACGCTTCTTATTTGGTATATCCATTGAAAAGAGCTAGAGTTCGGAAAAGTTACCCAGAATCCCGGGCCAGAAGAGACTTACGGACAGTAAGTCCCCCCCTGACCTAGGGTTCTTTGTGACTTTTCTGAACTCTACACCTTCTCCTTTCACATAATCTTTGTAGAATCTTAAAAGTATCTTATCTGACCCTGACACCTTTCCACTGCTAAGCAGTTGTAGTTGTTTTTCTATTCTGCAATCAGCTATCTCAATATCTGCCCTTTCGACATTCGTACCACTATTGAGTGGAGCGACAGTGTTACGATCTCCTGTGGTGAAACAGTTTTGAAAGACCAAATTCAGTATTTTGGCCTCCTGTCTCCGATCTTCCATTTTGGGCCAGTATGCTCACTGTAAGACCCTGTGGTCTAGGGATAGTGTCTTTCATTCATAATCAAAACATCTTCAGTCCTGGGTTCGAATCCTGCCACTGCTTAAAGTTTGATTAATAATCAGCATTTGCGGCTGAAGACTTCTGGCATAAGATCAAATCTTCTGCATGAACCCTCAATTCTGGCAGCAGCCTTGTCAAAGAAGGCGGAGGAGCGGACAGAGGTTCAGGGCACTCTCTTGTCGTGGGGTGGGAAACTGCATTGGTGACCGAATACTTCCGGCATAAGAAGTCACCCTCAATCTGGTAGCGGCCTTGTCAAAGAGGGTGGAGGAGTGGACAGAGGTTCAGGGCACTCCCTTAACCTTGGGGTGGGAAACTGCCCCTCAAGACGAAGAATCAGCAATGATCAACAGCATGAGGGTGCAGAAGGCAATGGAACCAGTGCATTAAGGACATATAACATGTATCCACAGGACATGTAGCCTGTAATTGAAGTGTCATGATGATCTCTCCATTGGCAAAAGATTCCGGAGTAGTCCCCCATTCGGATCACTGGGAGGGGACTGCCAAGGGGGAGGTTATCATCAGAAAAAGATTGAATAACCAGCAAAAGGATAACGTTCTACAAGTCGGGGTGTGGAATGTCAGAAGCTTGAACGTGGTAGGGAAACTAGAAAATCTGAAAAGGGAAATGCAAAGGCTCAGTCTAGATATAGCAGGGGTCAGTGAAGTGAAATGGAAAGAAGACAAGGATTTCTGGTCAGGTGAGTATAGGGTAATATCAACAGAAGCAGAAAATGGTATAACGGGAGTAGGATTAGTTATGAACAGGAAGGCAGGGCAGAAAGTGTGCTACTGTGAACAGTTCAGTGACAGGGTTGTTTTTATCAGAATCGACAGCAAACCAACACTGACAACGATAGTTCAAGTATACATGCCGACATCACAAGCTGAAGAGTTAGAGAAAGTGTATGAGAATATTGAAAGGGTAATACAGTATGTAAAGGGGGATGAAAATCTAATAGTCATGGGGGACTGGAATGCAGTTGTAGGGGAAGGAGTAGAAGAAAATATTACAAGAAAATATGGGTTTGGGACAAGGAATGAAAGAGGAGAAAGACTAATTGAGTTCTGTAACAAGTTTCAGCCTAGTAATAGCGAATACTCTTTTTCAGGAATCACAAGAAGAGGAGGTATACGTGGAAAAGACCGGGTGATACGGGAAGATTTCAGATTAAATCATGTTTATTTATTAGCTGTTCAGCATGTTTACCACACAATTGGCTGCGTCAAAATTCAATTCACGTATTTTATAAAAGTATAGTTGTTGCTAATTGTTTCATTATACATTATGCATACATATACATACATCTTTTTAGTAGGTAGTAATTTGTACATTTACTCACATCATCATTTTACATATACATAAATACTTATAAATACATAAACTTCTACTAATCAGACAATTTCAGCAATAATCATTATACAGTTTGTGTTCAAGAATTAATTATACCGTTTTACACATTTAGTTAATGGCAGTTACATTATTTTTTTGTTTATACATTCCTTCCAAATTACTTCCAAGATATTCTTCAGTTGAGTAGTATGCTTTATTTTTGAGCCATGTGTGTAATATGAATAAAACGTTCTCGGTTTTCCAGCCACGTCACTTCGAATAAAATTCTCGATCTTTTGATAGCCATCTCCGCCATCGTCGTCAGGAATTCACTGACTGCCGGGGCTGTTATGGTCTCTCGCTTATATAGGCATGAGACATCATCAGCAGCCAATCAGATCAATCCAATGTGGCGCGCTCTCGTATGTCGACCCGAGCAGCTAGCGGAGCTATTGCCCGTGACAATACTGGTGACATCAGGTGGCTCCAGGGGCAGGCGCCACATTTGAAACTGCCGCTCCCTCGTGCATATGTCTCTGCTTTCTTTCGATGTCCAACGCCCGTCCCCATGCCCTGCTGAGTGTGTATCCCTGGTCTCTGTTGAAATTGTTGTTGCTTAAGCGAATCTCAGCCGCTTCCTTTATAACGGAGTGCCAATATGTAGATGCATGAGCCAACACTTTTGTATTTTCGAACTGTATTTTATGTCCGATTTCTAGGCAATGCTCCGCTATGGCCGACTTGTCAAGCTCCCTTTGTTTTATATGGAGCTTGTGCTCAGTACAACGCTCCGCAACCACGCGAATTGTCTGTTGAATGTACATGCTGCCACATTCACAGGGTACACCATACACACCGGACACTCAAAGTGCAATGTCGTCTTTAACAGGGCGCAACATATCTCGTATCTTGGGGGCGGTCCGGAACACTGGTCTTAGCCCACGTTTGTGCAGCAGACGTCCTAACTTACTGCTAGTTGCTCCACAGTATGGAAGGAATACAGTCCGTTTGGCCTCTTCTACTGATTCACCAGGTGTCCTTCGTCGCAATTTGCAGAGCCTGCTCCTCAAGCGCTTTGAGAAGCAGGCTCTGCAAACTGTGACATTACAGCCATCTTGCTTTCTACGATACATTGATGACACGTTCCTGATATGGCCTCATGGTGAAGATACACTACAGTTCGTCGATCATACGAATGGTGTCCATCCCAACATTAAATTTACTGTCAAGATGGAGAAGCATGGCAAGCTACCATTCTTGGATGTTTTGGTTGGGCAGAAGGCAGGAGGCCAGCTTGGTCATTCAGTGTACCGGAAACCAACACACACTGATCGGTACTTGAAAGCCAATAGTTTCCACCACCCTGTACACAAGAAAGCTGTCCTGAACACATTTGTTCATAGAGCCAAGATTATCTCTGACGACGACCACCTACAATCTGAATTGCAGAACTTAAAACGTGTTTTCAGGGAAAATGGATACAGCAAAAGAGACATCGCAAATGCTTTCAAGGGCCACGCAAACACTTTCAAGGGCCGCCGACGGACACCTGGTGAATCAGTAGAAGAGGCCAAATGGACTGTATTCCTTCCATACTGTGGAGCAACTAGCAGTAAGTTAGGACGTCTGCTGCAGAAACATGGGCTAAGGCCAGTGTTCCGGCCCGCCCCCCAAGATACGAGATATGTTGCACCCTGTTAAAGATGACATTGCTCTTCGAGTGTCCGGTGTGTATGGTGTACCCTGTGAATGTGGCAGCATGTACATTCGACATACAATTCGCATGGTTGCGGAGCGTTGTACTGAGCACAAGCTCCATATAAAACAAAGGGAGCTTGACAAGTCGGCCATAGCGAAGCATTGCCTAGAAAACGGACATAAAATACAGTTCGAAAATACAAAAGTGTTGGCTCATGCATCTACATATTGGCACTCCGTTATAAAGGAAGCGGCTGAGATTCGCTTAAGCAACAACAATTTCAATAGAGACCAGGGATACACACTCAGCAGGGCATGGGACGGGTGTTGGACATCGAAAGAAAGCAGAGACAGATGCACGAGGGAGCGGCAGTTTCAAACGTGGCGCCTGCCCCTGGAGCCACCTGATGTCACTGGTGCTGCCACGGGCAATAGCTCCGCTAGCTGCCCGGGTCGACATACGGGAGCGCACCACATTGGATCGATCTGATTGGCTGCTGATGATGTCATCATGCCTATATAAGCGAGAGACCGTAACAGCCCCGGCAGTCAGTGAACTGACGATGATGGCGGATATGGTCATTGAAAGCTTGAGGATTTTATTCCAATTGACGTGGCTGGAAAACCGAGAACGTTTTATTCATATATGCTGTCGCGAGAGACTCTGAGGACCCATGTGTGTAATACCTCCTTAAATTTTAAAGAGGGTGAGGGTTTCGACGGATTGTGGCAGTTTATTATATAACTTTAGACTTAGGTGTTTGTGACTGTTGTGTGTCAATGACAGCCTAGAATACTGTATATCAAGCATGCAATTGTTTCGATTGCTGTGCAAATGTAAATTCATTCTCTGTGTAAATTGCTGTACATTTTCTTTTACGTGTATTATGCAGTTATACATATAGAGACTTGGGAGTGTCATTATGTTTAATATACTGAAGTGCTCCTTACACATTTCTCTTGGACCCAATCCTTGTATACATCCAATTGCTTGTTTTTGCGATTTGAATACACAGTTAGTGCCTGGTAATTACCCCATAACAGAATCCCGTATTGTAGCTGTGACTGAAAGTAGTAGCAAATCATCAATAAACTTTTACTGACAGAATATATTAGTTTATATAGCAGGGATATTATGTGTGCAGCTTTGCCTGTCAGATAGCTTATATGGTCATCCCATGAGAGAGTTTGATCTATACTTAGTCGCAGTAGTTTGACACAGTGAGTCTCTGTTTTCTGTACCTTCAGGTTAAAATAAATTTCTTCTGTTTTTGTGTTGTTTATACATAACTGGTTAGCAATACACCACACCCTACATTTTTCAAAAAGATCATTATTTTTGTTTACCACCTCTTGCATACTCTCGCCTTTGGAGATCATGGTCATATCATCAGCATATAAAACATTTTTGCAGGCTGTGTAGTTTGAGAAATTATTAACATAGATAATAAAGAGGAAGGGTCCAAGAACGGAGCCCCGTGGAATTCCTCTTTTAATTTTCATTAGGTCTGACATTTCATTGTTCACATACACTGTTGCCTGTTATTTAGGTATGACATACTCAAATTAAGTGGTTTGTCAGCAATACCATAATATTCTAATTTTTTTTAAAAGAATTTATGTCATGTGACACTGAATCAAATGCTTTGCTTATGTCTGTGAGTATAGCACAAGTGGTCAGTTCCCTTTCAGAAGCGTTGTGGATTTCAGTTATCAGGCTTTCAATAGCTTTTATGTTTGACGGATTAGTTCTAAATCCAAACTGGCTGTCATTAAGTAAGTTATTGCTCTTAAAATACATGTAAATCTGTGTTTGTGAGCAGCTCTATGATTTTGGCCAGTATAGGGACAATTGATATTGGTCTATAGTTATCTGGCATTTCTCTGTCACTCTTTTTGTGTATGGGGAGTGTAACCGTAATTTTAAGGCAATTGGGGAAAATGCCATCATCAAGGATTTTATTTACAAGGTAGAGTAGAGGAGTTCTAATTTCCTGTCTTACAAAGTTACTGAATCCATTGTAGTCTTCTGTTCTGGAGTTGTTCAACTTGTTTACAGAGTTATTTATACCTGTAGCAGTTATTCTACTCCAGTTAAAACTTTTATCGCTTTTATTCTCTGATTGTGAAATAAAAACTTCTGCATCAGTTAAATCATCACTTTTTGGTACATGGGCATTTACTGAATTTATGAAGTGTTTGTTGAGAGTGTTGCAAGTAATTGGGTTACTGATTTCTTCTTTCCCCATGTTTATCTCACTTTTGACTATGTTCCAGGCAGCTTTACATTTATTTTTAGGTCAGACAGAGATTCCAAAATCAGATACTGGACTGTAAGGTGTACCCAGGAGCAGATGTAGACTCAGATCACAATGTAATAGTGATGAAGAGTAGGCTGAAATTTAAGACAATAGTCAGGAAGAATCAATACGCAAAGAAGTGGGGTATGGAAGTACTAAGGAATGACGAGATACAGTTTAAGTTCTCTAAGGCTATAGATAACAGCAATAAGGAATAGCTCAGTAGGCAGTACAGTTGAAGAGGAGTGGACATCTCTAAAAAGGGCCATCACAGAAGATGGCAAGGAAAACATAGGTACAAAGAAGGAAACTTTGAAGAAACCATGGATAACAGAAGAAATACTTCAAGTGATTGGTGAAAGGAGGAAGTACAAAAATGTTCCAGGAAACTCAGGAATACAGAAATATTAGTCGCTGAGAAATGAAATAAATATAAAGTGCATGGAAGCTAAGATGAAATGGCTGCAGGAAAAATGTGAAGACATCGGAAAAGAAATGATTGTCGGAAGGATAAATTCACCACACAGGAAAGTCAAAACAACCTTTGGTGACATTAAAAGCAGGTGTGATAACATTAAGAGTACAACGAGAACTCCACTGTTAAATGCAGAGGAGAGAGTGGATAGATGGAAAGAATACACTGAAAACCTATGTGAGGGGGAAAATTTGTCTGATGTGATAGAAGAAGAAACAGGAGTCGATTTAGAAGAGATAAGGGATCCAGTATTAGAATCAGAATTTAAGAGATGAAAAGCACCAGTTTGCTTTTTCATTTATTATTATAATATTGTTCTACCAAGAACCGACGGAAGATTCTGTTAATAGAATTTAAGAGCTTTGGAGGACTTACGGTCAAATAAGGCAGAAGGGATAGATAACATCCCATCAGAATTTCTAAAATCACTGGGGGAAGTGGCAACAAAACGACTATTCATGTTGGTGTGTAGAATGTATGAGTCTGGTGACATACCATGTGACTTTTGGAAAAGCATCATCCACACAATTCTGAAGACAGAAAGAGCTGACAAGTGCGAGAATTATCACGCAATCAGCTTAACAGCTCATGCATCCAAGTTGCTTGCAAGAATAATATACAGAAGAATGGAAAAGAAAATTGAGGATGCGCTACATGACGATTAGGTTGGCTTTAGGAAAGGTAAAGGCATGAGAGAGGCAATTCTTATGCTGCAGTTAATAATGGAAGCAAGACTAAAGAAAAACCAAGACACATTCATAGGATTTGTCGATCTGGAAAAAGTGTTGACAATGTAAAATGGTGCAAGATGTTCAAAATTCTGAAAAAAGTAGGGGTAAGCTATACGGAGAGACAGATGGGTCATATACAATATGTACAACAGACAAGAGGGAATAATAAGAGTGAACGATCAAGAATGAAGTGCTCATATTAAAAAGGGTGTAAGACAAGGATGTAGCCTATTGCCCCTACTGTTCAATTTGTACATTGAGGAAGCAATGATGGAAATAAAAGAAAGGTCCTGGAGTGGAATTAAAATTCAAGGTGAAAGGACATCAGTGATAAGATTCGCTGATGACATTGCTGTCTTGAGTGAAAGTGAAGAAGAATTACATGATCTGCTGAACGGAATGAACAGTCTAATGAGTACAGAGTAAGGATTGAGAGTAAATCGAAGAGAGACAAAGGTAATGAGAAGTAGTAGAAATGAGAACAGCGAGAAACTTAACATCAAGATTGATGGTCACAAAGTAGATAAAGTTAAGTAATTCTACTACCTAAGCAGTTAAATAACCAATGACAGAAAGAGCAAGGAGAACATCAAAAGCAGACTAGCAATGGCAAAAAGGGCATTCGTGGCAAAGAGAAGTCTACTAATAACAAATCTCGGCCTTCATTTGAGGAAGAAATTTCTGAGAATGTACATCTGGAGTACAGCATTGTATGGTAGTGAAACATGGACTGTGGGAAAACTGGAACAGAAGAGAATCGGAGCATTTGAGATGTGGAGCTACAGACGAATGTTGAAAATTAGGTAGACTGATTAGGTAAGGAATGAGGAGGTTCTGCGCAGAATCTGAGAGGAAAAGAATATGTGGAAAACAATGATAAGGAGAAGGGACAGGATGATAGGACTTCCTATTGAGACATGAGGAAATGGCTTCCATGGTACTAGAGGGAACTGTAGAGGAAGACAGAAATTGGAATACATCCGGTAAATAATTGAAGACGTAGGTTGCAAGTGCTACTCTGAGATGAAGAGGTTAGCACAGGAGAGGAATTCGTGGTGGGCTCCATCAAACCAGTCAATAGGCTGATAAAAAAAAAGGAGGGGAGGGGGCCACTGCATGAATTAATAGGTGATTTTGACCGACATACTGATTTTACATACAACCAGAACGTCTTACGGTTGTTGTTCAGATTGGTTGACAAAGTTTTACTTTCAAAGTCATTGAACACGTCTCTCATTGCTCTTCTTACACTCATTTCCACATTATTCAGCTTTTGTTTGTCAGCTGGCTTTTTACTTTTCTTGAATCTGAGATGTTAAGTTCTCTTTGTTTACATAGTAGTTTCCTAACACAGTTATTAAACCACAGTGGGTCTTTCCGATACCTTAATATCTTACTTGAAACACACTTGCCAAGAGTATATTTCACAATGCCTTTGAATTTTTTCCATTTGTTCTCCACTTCTTCATCCTCATCACAAATATTTGATGCTGACTGCTCAGATACTCTGAAATTTGTACCCTGTCATAGATGCTATCACAGCCTTGGATCACTGATACCTTCCTCTATGTTAACTGATTCAATAATTTCAGCTCTGTTTGTTGCCAGGAGGTCTAAGATTTTACCCTCACGAGTTGGTTCTCTATCTACTCAAAGTAATTTTCAGACAAGACATCCAGAACAATGTCACATGAATTCTTGTCTGTGGCACTAGTTGTGATAGCATGATGCTCCTAATCTATACCTCACAAGTTGAAGTCACCCCCTATTACAACTGCATGAGCAGGAAATTTGTTTACAATATTCTCCAAGTTCTGTCTGAAGCGGTCAACCGCTAGAGCTCCGGACCCAGGTGGTCTATAAAAGCATCCGATTACCATTTTTAACTGATCTTTGATACTTCATCCAGATTAATTCACAATTGGAATCCATGATACTTCACTAGATTTTATCGAACTCTTTACTGCAACAAACACACTGCTACAATTGGTGACTAAACTATCCTTACGATAAATATTCCAGTCCGAATATAGGGTTCCATTGTCTTTAACGTCTGGTTTCAACCAACTTTCTGTTCCTGATACTACCTGTGCAGTAATTTGGGACCTTTCCTTGGATGCTCCTGCAGTCTACTAAAATCATATTAACCTTTTCTGCCTCTGATCTGTGTGGACAAACATTCTCTGAGAACATTGGGGGCTGATGTATCAGGCAAATAATCTGTGATCCCAAGGGAGGGTTTCTCTTACCTAAAAAAGCCCCATGTGCATGTCACGCCACATGTACTCTGCTACTGTTATTGAA
This sequence comes from Schistocerca nitens, assembly GCF_023898315.1. NCBI lineage: Eukaryota > Metazoa > Arthropoda > Insecta > Orthoptera > Acrididae > Schistocerca > Schistocerca nitens. The sequence goes on from NC_064621.1 coordinate 59,008,805, forward strand.
GCTTCCCGGGTGTTGATAACCCTGTACTGAGCTGACAAGAAATCCTGTTCTTCCTGCCATTGCCCTTCACTAATTCGAACTATATCTAACTTCAGACTATACATATACCGTTTTAAATTCTTTAATCCGTATACCCATTTAAGAGATCTAACATTTGATTTGCTCCAAACCATAGAATGCCAGTTTTGTTTTTCCTGATGACAACATCCTCCTATATAGTTCCTTCCCATATATCTGAATGGGGCAATTTTTTACCTCCAGAATAGTTTACCTAAGAAGTTGTTGTTATAATTTAACCATAAAGTAGAGCTACATGCCCTTGAAAAAAGTAGCAATTGTAGTGTCCCCTCGCTTTGTCATTCACAGTATCCGCACAGCAAGGCCATGTTGGCTAATGTTACAAGTCCAGATCAGTCAGTCTTCTAGACTGTTGCCTCTGCAACTATGGAATAGGCCACAATCCCTCATCAAGAAACACGTTTGTGTGGCCTCTCTACAGATACCGCTCCGATGTCGTTGCACCTATGGTATGTCTGTCTGTATCATTGAGGCACATAAGCTACCTTCACCGCAGCAGGATACACAGTTGATAAGAGAGGAAAAACATCCAGTAACAAAGATTAAGCATATCCATTACAAACAAGTTTTAATGAATTCTTATCGGGTTGAAGAGTGATAAATTTGGCCATACTAGTGTAAAATTCCTTGAAATTAATCAAAAGTAAATTAAATATGTTGTAATACAAGACAATATTGATAAGTGTCTCAAAAAAAAAATCCTGGTGATTTATCCAGTTTAGTTTTAATCTTGTAATTTCACCAAGCTAAGAGTACTTAGTTTTGCTTCTATTGTATGTATCTTTTAGGGAACTCAGAGTTTATAATGTAACATATTGTCATTTGTAGATGGCAACAAAGTGGGGAATTGCAAGTGCAGGCAGAATCAGCCATGATTTTGTTGTTGCCTTGAACACTCTGTCTCATGATGAGCACAAAGTAGTAGCTGTAGCTGCCAGGGAGTTTGAAAGAGCACAGATATTTGGAAATCATCACAAAATACCTTCTGTGTATGGATCCTATGAAGAGCTTGCAAAAGACCCAAATGTTGGTGAGTGTGTGCATGTCTATTTCAATATTGTTACAAAGTGCCATCTCTACCATTTATAACCCAAGTTCCTATAAATGTAAATACATTGTGTTCTGTACATTCATTCTTAGAGGAAGACTTTTTTGCAATATTGAATGCTTCAAAGTATACATGAAGAGAAATTTGCTATTGGGAATTACTCTGTATGCTTGTTAATAATCAATAATTAACTGTAACTTGCTTCTTACAAAAACAGCAAATGTGGCTGCAAATATTTGCTGCACCAAGTAGCTTGTAACTTGTTAGTTACATGTTCCATAGATCATTTGAATGATTCTTTTATCAAGAATCATGCTGCGGAACATGTAACTAACAAGTTAGAAGCTACTTGGTGCAGCAAATATTGGCAGCCACATTTGTGATGTGCAGCAAATCAGTTTACAGGATGTCTACCCTAACATTAATGAACATATTATTTTTTAGTTCTGATCATGCAACTACACCTGGAAACTATTTTTTTTTTTCTTTCCCCCTCCACAGGCTGCCGGTATTTAAATAAAAATTCATCCATGGAATAGGAGGAAATGTCCAAGAGAAATGATTTTAGGTTGCATTTAACGTTCTTTGTTACCTGTTAGACATTTAATGTTCTTGGGAAAATAATCAAAAAATTTTGTTGTTGCTCATTGAATTCCTTTCTGAGCCAACAGCTTTAATAATGGTTCATAAAATACATTTGTTTCTCTGGTATCGTAGATATGGTCATTACAGTTCTCAAATTCTGATGGATTATTTATGACAAATTTTGTTAGTGAATATAAATATTGTGATGGCACAGTTAGAACGCCCAGCTCCTTGAAAAGGTACCTATATGATGTCGGTGGGTGAATACCACATATTATTCTTACTGGTCACTTTCATACAATCAGTACTTTCTTTACAAGTGATGAGCTATCCCAGAAAATTATTCCATAAGATATTATTGGGTGGAAATACATAAAATATGTCAGGAAATTGATTTGTTTGGTTCCAAGACTAGTAATCATATGTGGAGCAAAAGTAGCTGAAGATAATTGTTTGAGGAGCTCAGTAATTTGCTTCTTCCAGTTCAAGTTTACATCAATATGTAAATTGAAGCATTCTACCGATTTCACTAATTGTTGGTATGACTGTTGTGCAGAAAAGTATATAGTGTGTTTTCTCAAAAGTAAGGGAGAGTCCATTTTCAGAGAACCATTTAATAATTCTTTGAAAAACATTATTAGCGCAAAATCTATTATTCCTGATTGAATGGAGTACTATAGCTTCTTTATGTTCTGAAAACCAAAATTGTCACAATTTATAATTACAAATTAAAACTGCCTCTCCTGCAGTTAAAGCCAAAATAAAACCCGGGAATTTTTTCATCCAGGAGAAAACGAGGAAAAACCCAGGAATTTTTCATTTCTCTAGTTTTCAGTAAAATTTTTGTAATTTTGATTGGTAAGAATTGTTACTATAGCAAAGAACATTACTGTATCCTGCTACTGGAGAATAATACTGCAGCAATAAAACATAAACAAAAGAAAAAGATAAAACTTCATTTGCAAAGGAAATGCCCCATTTACGGTAACAAAACACCGTGCATGCACAAGCGTCTGCAAACAGCAAAAACGTGTCAAAGGCCTTAGGGCAAAGACTACATAATACTTTGTAACAGTAAACTTCTTTCTATGTGTGTGACATCACAACTGTTTACATTAGTTCCCTGTGAGTAGTTCCAGCGGTCTCACGCACGTGCGCAGTTGACTCACGTATGAGCAGTACCTCCTCCCGTTTCTGGCTACTTGAAGTGTGGCTGTTAGCTGTATCGGCAGTGGCAGAAGCAGCCAGATGCTAACGATAAAAATTTCTCTCATGCACCCTGGCTGCCAGATTCGTGCATGTGCAGAGTTGTCTCAGTTGTAGTGGGGAGGGGGGTAGTCACCACGTGACCCGTGTTTGCGTTAAGTGATTTCACTGTTTCCTCTTCGTTTACAGCTCCCACGTCAAATGAAAACAAAACGGATTTCTGCGGCTGGGAGCTATCAAGTGAATTAAAATTCATTCACATAATTACGGAGGGAAAAAATATCTTATTAGTTTCAGTTTTCTGATTTTATTTTATTTCCAAGTTTTTGGCAGTCGAGCATTAATCACACTGCAGAACAGTGAAGTCATTTTTGTCAGTTTGCTAAAGAAATTTGGCTTTATTAATCTTTTCCACTGAGGCAATCAATTTATTTGAAACGAAATGTTTCATTCCACAATATTGGCTAGTCCCAATTGTTTGCTAAATTTCAAGTGCACGCTTTCATCTTCTGCCATGTATGGCATTATGGCATAATGAAGAACCAAACATGAGATAGTACACTACTAGTACTCCAAGAAAATGTATATCCCAAAAACCACCCTGAAAAGCATAATACCAGATGGGACCTACTTAATTGTGAATCAGAAAAAACCAATGTATACTTAAAGCTGGATTATGCATTTTAGTATGGTTTACGAAATTCCAATGCTCTCATTGACGGGAACTGTCTGCAGTGGTCCCTGGGTTTCCATTAATACCTATTCTCCCGAAAGAGACATGCTGGCCCCTAGTACCTTGTGAGCGGATGTAGGCATGATCTTTCGATGTGACCAGGACCTCTGGCTGTTGCCTGGTGAGGTACCTGATGGTCTGTAGCTATTGGTATGTCCTGTTTCGTTTATGGTGTAATGTAAGATCTCCTAATGCTTTATACATACAAACATGTGGACTTCCTACACACTGCAGCTGCACATTCGCAATAATGCCTATTTTCTGGCGCTCTGTGGCAACTACTAAAATGAACCTATTTGTAACAGTCTCGGGAAAAGTATTGAGAATGTTGGTTTGAAAAGCATTATTTTCAAAGTAAGTTTCCTTTTACGCAAGATCTATTATGTTACATGTGAGAATGTGGGATGAATTTCTTAAATCACAGAGCATTTGACTATTGTTTGAAACTTAACACTATGAGGAACCAGCCCCTTAGAAGAATTTAGAGTCCAGAAGATCAGATATTTGTGTCATTATTTTAAATTTGACTGGCACATTTGTGTTATGCGTCTTAAAGTGTAACACATGCAAAAAAAGACCAATATTACATGTGAAAGCTTAGCTTCTCTTGTAGCTTATTAATCTTCAAGAGCAATATTATATGTGAAAGCTTAGTTTTTCTTGTAGCTACACTATCTGTATTAATGTACACCATTAACTTTTCCTCTTTGTGTGTTCATGCTACTTAACAATGATCTTGCTATTGGCTGACCACAATTCACGACATATGCTCTGAATATCTGCTGTCATTGGCTGGCGAGATCAGGTGGCATGAGATGTGATTGGCTTACAAAAGGGAATCACAATCTTGATTTCAATGCTCTGGAAAGTAATGTACTGTGTTTGGTGCAATTCAAATACGAAAATATGGAGCATATATGTTGCTGCACATCAAAGGTCTTTCCAAAATTTCTCTCCTCCCCCCTCCCTTTTTTTATTTTATTTATTTATTTTTATTGTCTCTCCCCCTAAAGTGCTGCGAATTTCTACGCCAATGTATAAAATGTTAACCGTTCAAAGGATTGATAAGTTTTACAGTTCCGACGGAAAACCTACTGTCACTTGGCACAGAAAAAGTGTATTTCTGCCCAGGAAATGCATATTTTTTAACTGGTATACCTGGGAAAAATCTGGTAATTTTTTTTTCTTGTCCACGTATACACCCTGGGCCTCAGCTAACTCTGTGGAGTCAGAACTAAACACTGAAATGACCATCACTCAAAGAGCTGTTTTCCAACACAGAAGCTTACTTCTCAGTGTTACATTGTTGTCATTGATTGCATGTCAAAGAGAGCTTAATTGAGGGAACTGCAAGCAGTTGATGCATGAATCTGCCAGCTCTCATTGATGGGAACTGTCCGCAGTGGTCCCTGGGTTTCCCTTAATACCTATTCTCCCGAAAAAGACATTCTGCCCCCTAGTAAATGGTGACCAGATGTAGGCACTTAGATATCGATATGCCTCCTGGTGATGTACTTGAAAATTCTGTGTGGCTGCTACGGACCATGTGAACAATGCTTTCTGCGACACGCATGTGCATCACAGCTGTCTTGCATGTTGTGGTTGGTGCCCCTTGGCACCATACAGTCCTCTTGCCCATTGGTGTGTCTAGGCAACGGTAGGCCCCAGAGGTCTTCACAGTGTTGGAGTCTTCGCCGTCTTTGGGGTGGGAGGTCAGAACCGGATCTACCTCTGTTAGCGTAGGATGAGTGTCACAATGAACTGCATCTAGCCTTGGGAGGTCTTAAGCCAGGGCAGTGGCAGATGGTGCAAACAGTGCCTCATTGTGGGAATCTGGAACTGAAGGAGTTAGTGTGTCCATTGTTACATTGGATCCATGACAGGCCTGGACTTGACTGATATGCCGGCAACAGTGGCGTTCTTGCAGCAGCTGGACTTTGACCATCACATGTGCAGTCAAATGGAGAATGAAGGCAGGCTGCCACTGCTGATGATCTTGTTCGTATATCTGCACCTGCACCTACACCGGATCCTACAGAGGAATGGACCAGCGAAATCCAAATGGAGATAGGACCAAGGAGGCATCATGGCACCATGGGTGGGTAATTGAAAACACCAACCGGGGTGGGAGGGGAGGCGCCGCTTGCTTGCTTGGAATTGTGCTACACTCCTTCACTGTTCTGGCAACATTCTGCATTGATACCCCTCCAGTAGACGTATTGCAAGGTGAGGCACTTTGTCAGAATGGTTCACCAATGGCCGTCATGGAGAAGCCAAAGAACATTATACCAGTGTGTCCTGGGAGTGAGCACCTGAGCACGGCCCAAGGCACCCTTGTCAACATAACACAACCCCCCCCCCCCCCCCAGGGGGTCCACAACTCTTTCGTGGATACATGTGTAGTGAGCACGGGACCCCAAGCTAATGTGGCCTTCCTTCCTTTCCGGGCTGCATACCTTCCCTTTCCGCATCCTTCCCCATCCCCCCCCCCCTCCCTCACCTCTGGCTCTTTCCTTCCCTTTCTCCCCCTCTGGGAGTATGGTTTGTGCCTACGTCCAGAGACGGACGCTCGAAACTGTAACAAATTCTTTGCTTTCTCCGCTTGCAAGTCTTCGTCCTTCCTCTGTCCTTCTCTTTTCCTTACCTCTTCTCTTTGCCCTTTTCTCCGCTGCGGCGTTTGAGACCTCTCTTCTTTCCTTTCCCTTTCTCTTTTTTCCTCCCTCTGCATGTCTGAAGGCCGACCCACGCATTTCCATGTGTAGCCGGTGACGGGATAATGCGAAATTCCCCGCCCCGGGTAGACAAGTAGGACACGTACGTACCCCCTGGTAACGGCCAGGCCCAGGGAGGGATGATTACCCGAGCTGATACCTTCCGAAAGTGCCGATTGGTCCCTCTGTCTGTTTGTCGGGAGGTGTGACCTGAGGTGTGAACAATCACCTAAGGCAGGAGTGCTCTCAGAGAGGGCCCCCACAAGGAAGGAGCGTGCCATCGGAGACGCCAGTAATCATGGGGGATACTTTCGCAATGGTTTCCTCATCTTCTACTATGTCAGCTCACAAGCGTAAGTTCAATGAGTCTCAGCCACAGGCAGTCCTTCCATCATTGCCACAGTTCCTTGTTGTTTCTCGGTCTGACGACGGTCACGACTTCTCCACGGTCAACCCTTTCATTATTCAGAAAGGTGTCGACGCAATTGCAGGTCCTGTAAAGTCTTGTTCCAGATTACAAAATGGCACCTTGTTGTTAGAAACAGTCAGTGCCCTCCAGGTACAAAAATTGCTGTGTACTTCACTGCTACACACCTTCCCTGTCCGGGTGGAACCGCACCATACTTCAAATTCATCACGTGGGGTCGTTTATACTCGCTCCCTCGACGGATTGTCCGACGAGGAAATTCAACACTACCTGTCTGACCAGGGCGTAACGGCAGTTCATAGAGTCATGAAAAGGGTTGACACGAACATCATTCCAACCCGTACTTTCTTCTTGACATTTGACAAAGTTCAACTCCCATCGAAAATCAAAGCAGGCTATGAGATAATTTCCATTCGCCCTTACATCCCAAACCCTACGCGTTGCTATCGGTGTCAGCAGTTCAATCACGCCAGCCAGTCCTGTTCCAATCCGGCCATATGTGTTACGTGTGGCAAGGATGCCCATGAGGGTGCTTGTCCACCTCCATCCCCTCGTTGCATCAACTGTATGGATGACCACGCTGCTTCCTCTCGAGATTGCCCCATTTTTAAAGACGAAAAGCTCATCCAGGAAATCAGAGTGAAGGAAAAGGTGTCGACCTTTGCTGCTCGAAAATTATTTGCCAGTCGACAGCCCACCGTGCCTCAGACAGGAAAATACAGCACTCTCCTTGCCTCTCCTCGGCCAACAAAGGAGGCGGCCACACAGACTTGTGACCTCACCTTTAGTGCCACGGTCGTCAGATCGGCCAGCACAAAGATCGCCTGTTCAACCTCCTCACTTTTGCCTGCCCACTCTATGGCTCACCCTTCATCGGGTTCTGCTAAATCTCAAGCCCAAAAGTCAGACACCAAGACTTCGAAAAAAGAGCATACTCGTGAAGATTTTTTACGTACCCCAACTTCACAACCATCGGTTCCTCCTTCATCTAAACATCATGTTTCCAAGAAAGCTAGTAAGAAACCCAGTTCATCTCCTTCTCCGCCAAGGCGTGTCTTATCTACAACACCACCTGGCGGAAGTCGCCCTCGGCCGTCTTCTGTGTCGCCGAGGCGCACTGCTGGCGGCCGATCAACCGGCCGGTCGCTGGTGGCAGGAGCTGCTCCTGACCAACCTATGGATCAGGATCTTCTGCCTTCGGCTGAATGCCATTCCGTGCTGTCAGTCGCAAGCTCTAAGCAGTCGCTGAGTTGACGGCAACCTTGGTCACATTCCTCCATTTTCTGTCACGCTATGTCCATTATCCACTGGAATATCCGTGGCCTTCGAGCCAATTGGGATGAATTGTCGATCCTCTTACGATCCTACTCGCCGGTCATCTTCTGTCTTCAGGAAACAAAGCTGCGTCCCCGTGACCGCTTTGTTCTCCCCCATTTTCAGTCTGTCAGATTTGATCTCCCCTCTGTTGAAGGCACTCCAGCACATGGAGGACTCATGATTCTTCTCCATGATACTCTCCATTGTCACCCAATCCCCTTAAACACTTCCTTCCAAGCTGTCTCTGACCGTCTTTCCCTTTCTGGATATAACTTTTCTCTTTGTACTGTATACATTCCATCGTCCACACCAATGGCACGAGCTGATCTCCTTCATCTTCTTGGTCAGCTTCCACCCCCCTATTTGCTGGTTGGGGACTTCAATGCCCACCATCCGCTTTGGGGATCTCCACATCCTTGTCCACGTGGCTCACTATTGCTAGACGTCTTCCACCAAGCGGATCTAGTTTGCCTCAACACTGGGGTCCCTACATTTTTGTCTGCCTCCACGACGAATTTATCTCATTTGGACCTCTCGGTCGGTACTGTTTCGCTAGCTCGGCGCTTCGAATGGTTCGCCCTTGATGATACACACTCGAGTGACCACTTTCCATGTGGTCTTAAACTGCAGCCTCAACTGCCATATATGCGCCCGCGACGCTGGAAGTTTGCCCAAGCCGATTGGACACTTTTTTCGTCTCTAGCGACATTTGATGACCATCACTTTCCCAGCATCGACGATGAGGTCACACATATTACCGACGTTATTCTTACAGCTGTGGAACGTTCAATACCACGCACCTCCGCATTGCCCCAGCGCCCCCCAGTTCCTTGGTGGAACGAGGCATGCCGTGACGCAATACGTGAGCGGCGACGTGCTCTTCGCATTTTCCGCCACCATCTTACTTTGGCCAACTGTATCCGCTATAAGCAGTTCCATGCGCGATGCCGTCGCGTCATCCGCGATAGCAAAAAGGCAAGCTGGAAATTCTTTACTAGCTCATTTAACAACTTCACTCCCTCCTCGGAAGTTTGGAGTCGGATTCGACGGTTATCTGGCGCACCTAGTTTCTCCCCGGTCTCTGGGCTCGCTGTCGTGCATGATACGTTAGTGGACCCCGTCGCAATTTCTAACTCGTTGGGTCAACACTTTGCTGAGATTTCGAGCTCTTCAAATTACCCGCCAGCGTTTCTCCCGAAGAAACGTGCAGCGGAAGTGCAACCTCTTGCTTTCTCCTCTCAAAATCGCGAAAGCTACAATACTGTTTTCTCCGTGCGGGAACTCCAACATGCACTCTCTTCTTCTCGCTCCTCCGCCCCAGGACTGGATGGTATCCACATCCAAATGTTGCTGCATTTATCAACCCATAGTCTGCATTACCTCCTTCACCTTTATAATCGAATTTGGACCGACAGTACTTTTCCCAGACGATGAAACCTGGAAAGGACAAACATCTCCCCTCTAGCTATCGCCCCATTTCTCTCACGAGTAGTGTATGTAAGGTTTTGGAGTATATGGTGAATTGCCGTTTAGCTTGGTGGCTGGAGTCCCGCAGTCTTTTAACATCTGCCCAATGCGGTTTCCGAAAGCATCGTTCTGCAGTTGACCATCTTGTTGCTCTCTCCACTTATATCATGAACAATTTTCTCCGGAAACGCCAAACAGTAGCAATATTTTTTGATCTGGAGAGAGCATACGATACCTGTTGGAGGACAGGCATCCTCCGCACACTGTTCTCTTGGGGCTTTCGAGGTCGGCTGCCCCTTTTTCTTCGCGAGTTTATGGCAGAGTGCACATTTAGAGTGTGGGTGAACACTACTCTCTCCCATACTTTCTCCCAAGAAAACGGGGTACCCCAGGGCTCCGTGCTTAGTGTTGTACTGTTTGCCATTGCCATAAATCCAATTATGGATTGTCTCCTTCCTGATGTCTCGGGCTCCCTCTTTGTGGACGATTTTGCGATCTACTACAGCTCTCAACGGACCAGCCTTCTTGAACGACGTCTTCAAGGATGTCTCGATCGCCTCCACTCTTGGAGCATCGAAACCGGCTTTCGTTTTTCTCCCAGTAAGACCGTTTGTGTTAATTTTTGGCGATGTAAGGAGTTTCTTCCACCCTCCTTACATCTAGGACCTGTCAACCTTCCGTTTTCAGACGTCGCTAAATTCTTGGGTCTTACGTTTGACAGAAAACTGTGCTGGTCCTCCCACATTTCCTATCTTTCGGCTCGCTGTCTGCGATCCCTCAACACCCTCCGTGTCCTGAATGGTGCCTTCTGGGGAGCGGACCGAGTGGTCCTTCTTTGCCTCTATCGCGCCTTAGTGCACTTGAAATTGGATTATGGAAGCATAGTCTACTCCTCTGCTCGGCCGTCTATTCATCGGCGTCTCGACTCTATCCACTACCGTGGATTACGTTTAGTGTCTGGCGCTTTTTATACCAGCCCTGTGGAAAGCCTTTATGCTGAGACTGCTGAACCTCCGCTGTCCAATCGGCGAGCAGTCCTTCTGAGTCGTTATGCTAGCCATCTGTCTTCCATGCCTGCTAATCCAGCCCATGACATTTTTTTCGACGCCTCCTTGGATGTAGGGTATGCAGGCCGCCCTTCCTCCCTACTACCACCGGGAGTCCGCTTCCGTCAACTGCTCCGTTCTCTTTCCTTCCACTTTCCTAAAACCTTCTTGACAACTTGGGGTACAGCACCGCCTTGGCTCCGTCCCCGGATCTGCTTGCTCCGTGACCTTTGTCAATTTCCCAAGGATGGTACCCCTTCACTTGTTTATCGTCGGGCATTTGCTGCTCTATGTGCACAAATGAAGGAAGCCACATTTATTTACACCGATGGCTCGAAAACATCATTAGGTGTAGGCTCCCGGGACACGTTGGTATCTGTGGAAATGAGGCTGCCGATATAGCGGCCAAGGCTGCAGTCTCTCTTTTTCGGCCAGCTATTCGATCGATTCCCTTCGCCGATCTACGGAGCGTTTTATGTCGTCGTGTTGTTCTTTTATGGTACACACATTGGTCGACACTTCACCATAATAAATTGCGGGACGTGAAAGCTCTTCCCTGTGCTTGGACCTCTTCCTCCCGAACGCGTCGTCAGGAGGAGGTAAGCGGCGATCCTCCGCCACTCTGTCCCCACTGCTCTCAGCTGTGGACGTAAAACACCTTTTAATTGAGTGCCCCTATTTTACTCCGTTACGCGCCTGTGTACAGCTGTCGCCTGATATATCGTCCATTTTAGCAGATAACACGCGCTTGGCCGATCGCGTTCTCGAATTTATTAGTGCCAGTGATATGACGTCAGTCATTTGAAGCTTTTTGGGGACAACAACCTCTTTCTGTAGTGGATTTTTAAGCTTTCCTTCTGCTTTTAGTTTCTCCAATTTTTTGAGTTTCGTTCCAATTGTTGTTGGTTTCCATTTTCGTTTTTTACTGTTTCCTAAGTCACGGACCGGGCGCTAATGACCATAGCAGTTTTGTGCCCTAAAAAGAAAAAAAAAAGACACACACACACACACACACACACACACACACACACACACACACACACAAAACACAACGTAAGGATGAAGCCTCATGCAGCTTGGTCCAGAAGGCTTGGAGTCCAATGTGTGAGATGTTTAATGTCGGTGGGCCATCCTTGTGTTGTATAACACAAAACCTCCTGGAGGACAGGATCATTCACCATGTATTGTCCCACAAGATGTGTGTCAATCAGGTGATGGGCTATGACATCTGCAGCCTCACTGTACACATGAAAACATACTTCTGGCGTCTCATTGAATTTCGGATTGTGACCAACAGGTATTATGATAGGAAGTTGGCATTGGCATGGACAGCATTAGGGCAATATTGAATATCATTGGTAAATCCTGAGTGAACCAGAGCACCCGTTCCAGCCACTGTGCTATGTGGGTCGGTATTGTTGCTGAAGATTAGAAGAGGTGCAGTATAGATTTATGATCTGTCACAAGTGTGAACAGCAGTCATAGATGTAATCATGGAAGCGTTTGATGCCAAAGATGGTGGCCAAAGCTTCCTTTCCTATTTGGCTGTGGTTCCTCTGTGCTGCCATGAGAGTTTTGGATGCAAATACGATGGATCGCTCCATGCCATTCTCAGTGTGGGACGAAACTGTGCAGATACTGTAGTCAGAAGCATCAGCCGCTAACACCAGTGGTTTCATTTGATTGTATGCCATTAGGCAAGTAGGCTGGAAGAGGACCTGCTTTAGCTCATGAAAAATATCATATTGGGAAGGCTACATCCATGGCACATTCTTATGGAGCAAGTGGTGTAGTAGCTCCACAATGGTCACGGCATGGGAAGTGAACCATATATAGTAGTTCAGACTCTAGCTGGTAAGCATCTGTGGAAGCCAGTAATTGTTGGTTGACAGACACATGCTGCAGCATATGCCATATGAGGTGAAGATATGTCATAAATACTCAACCTGGCGGTCGAAAAAAGAATATTTGTCAAGGATCGCCGCTGTGAATGTGGAGAAGAGCTTGTCGAGATTCCGGACGAGATCTGCTGTATTCTTTCCAGTGACCAGAATATCACAGAGGTAGCTTATTGTCTCTGGGACATCCTTTACAAGCTGCTTCAAGTACCTCTAGAAGATCGCTGGGGCATTGGCAATGCCGAATGGAAGCTGCGTATATTGGAACAATCCCAAAGGAATGTTTATGACTGCAATCTTGTGGGAGTTGGTGTCCAATGGGAGCTGGGGATAAGCATCCTGAAGATCGATTTTAATGAGCACCATAACCTTCCCCGTCATGCTCTCCCCAGCAAGACAGGAAGCAATGTCCTCAAGCTTGAGAATGGGATATGCAGCATCTAAGGACTGGGTGTTCACAGTGTCTGTGAAGTTACCACAAATTTGGACAGCACCCAACAGTTTTTCCACAATCATGATGAGGGAAGCCCATTGGCTATGCGTGACTGAAATGAAGACGCCCTTGTCCTGGAGGCATTGAAATTCCAGTTGAATCTTATCCCAAAAAACAAACTTGACACAGCATGCCTTAATTTTTTTTTACCATAGTGGGTAATGGAGTATTTGCCTGGAACCTCGAAACCCCCACCGATGACTTCTGGAACAGTGGCCCAAATTTCGCCAGGAGGTGTCAGTGGTATAGGGTCAGAGGCCCAGGGTGTGGACGGTTTCGGAGGTGTCGCAGATCTCAAAGCCCAAGATATGGAATAAGTCTTGGCGAAGCAACTTACATGCCACAGGGAACACAACTTCCATAATCCACGCTGTGGTTACTGTGGGGCAAAGATGGAGTCTAATCCGAAAGCATCTTGTCATGAAAATGAGGTCATTACTAAAACTACATAACTTTGTTGTGAAGTGGCGCAGTGGAGGGGATCTGTTGATTATTGTAGCCAATGACCCTGTATAAGTTCGGAAAGTGACTGGTTTGCTTACTAGCTCAATCTGTTTTGACAGCAGCTGATTGGAATGTGGGAGTACAACATGTACCAGTGGCACATCTGGAAAATTTGGATGGGAAGGATCACCCTGGTGTCATCCTGTGCCCAGTCCATGGACATAGAAGTGGACGAGTGACAAACTTCATCTTTTTGGTCGGACTTATCGCAGGCTGTACATGTTGCCTTATGGAAACAGCATTGGTGTTGCGGATGGGTAACAAAACATCATTTACAAGATGGAAATTGTTTGAAACGGCATGTCCTGGACGGTCTTTTTCAGACTTTGACACCAACTGCTGCTGCTATGCTTCCAGTTCATGATGGAAGACAAATACCAGAGCTGGGTCTTGGATGGAAGCTGCTGCTGTGACAGAATGATGTGAAGGCATGAGTCGAGTGACAGATCTTTGATCTTCAGGAGATCCTGCCAGAGACTTCGTCAGGTGTGTTAACTAAAATCATGTTGTGGACCAGAGCTGATGCATAAGGGAGCTTGCATTGTTCGTTAACCCATCGTAACCAGCATTCATGGGAGAGACGCTAGTTAAAAATCGTGTGTTGTGCTGCAGTAATGTGTATCTGAGTGTCAAAGTAATCAGCTAAGCTTTTCTTCTCTAAGTGTGGTTGCTGGGAGATGTAACTGTTGTAGCAACTGGTAGGTTGCGGGTCCCACATTGGCCATTAGAAAGTGCACTGCTGCTGATCGCCACAGACGTTGTACGCTGCAAAATTATGTTCTAATCGTGCTTTGTAGCAGGCCCAAGGCTCAATTTTCCTGTCAAAGGGTTGAAAGGGCAGTGGTGCTGATGCACCTGAACATAGCTGGGCAGCGAGCTGGACCCCAAGCTCCGCAGTATCTGTAGGGGGCACCTTCAAAGCAAGAACTTCTGGATGCGTAATGTCTCCGTTCAGTGGCAAGGACATTACTTGTTCCTGATCTACCTGGAACGTGGCACACATACTGTAATCAGTTCAATAAAATCCTGATCACCACTGCTAAATCTGTTTATAGTTCCTAATTGAAAGAAAATCCCTGTAGGAGTGCAATAGCTTTTTTTTACCTTCCAAAAACCAAAGAAACTGCTTGTCGCAATTTATAATTGCAAATTAACACCACCTCTCCTGCAAATGCAACCAAAATGCAATTCTGTGGATTTGACTTCAACTAACTCCCTGGAGCCGGAACTAAACACTGAAATGACCAACACCTGAAGGTCTGTTTTCCAGTGGAGAAGCCTATTTCTTAGTGTTAACTTGTCTTTATCGATGGCATGTCACCAAGGGCTTAATTGAGAGACTGCAAACAGTTGGTGCATGGATCAGCCAGTTCTCATCGATGGGAACTGCTTGTGGTGGTCCTTGGATTTCCTTCAATAACTGTTCTCCAGAAGAGATGTGCTGCCCCCATAATAACTCGTGAACGGATGTAGGCATGGTCTTGCGATGAGACCAGGACCTCTTGCTGCTATGTATGAGGTACCTGTTGGTCCACAGCTCTGAGTGCGCCTCCTGGTGGTATACTTGAAAATCCCACATGGCTGCTATGGACCGAGTGAGCATTGCTTTCTGTAACACCAGCATTATAATCGTTTTGCGTTTTGTGGCTGGTGCCCCTGGGCACCACAGCAATTAGCAATCTCTTCTGTTGCTTTCTCTATAATTGTGTTTGTTATAATACTAGTATTGTGTGAAAAAAGTATCAGCTGTGCTAGCTGAATGTTAAGGGGACATCATTTACATATCTAGGGAACAGGGGTGGACCAAAAATTGAACGTTGTGATTTCTTCCCAGTCACAAAAATTTTCTCTACTTTCAACATTGTTTGAATTATTCAGCACGATTTTTTGTGTTCTGTTTGTCAAGTGTGATTCAAACCAATTGTGTGTAAAGCCATCAGTTCCGCAAAGCTTAAGTTTTTCCAAGAGAGTAATATGATCTTTGCAATCATCTTCAATTGGAAAGATCACAAAAACTGCCAACTGGTGATATTTTATTATTTAAGGCTTAGCATATTTGATTAATGAATGTAGAATTGTATTCTCAGTTGAGCAGCTCTTCTGGAATCCAAGTAAATTAATTCTACTCAAATGAGAGACTACTCTAGAGCTCATCACTTTTTGAATATTTTGGAAAGACATTAGTAAGGAAATCAGATGATAATTATTTATTCAGTAGCCACCAGAAAGATCGCGGGAGGCGCACATCAGCACAGCGCGTCACGGACGGTAGTTGCCGCAAGTAGAGTCCCGTCCACCAGAGGGCACGCGAGAATTCGGACGCGACCTCTGCCGGCGTAACAACAACAACAACAACAACTCAGGCAGCTCGGGCCATGACCAGTCAGTTAACATCGAGCATGCCTAGGGCACAGTCCCGATCTACGCCAAGTGAAGTGCGACGTAAACGTGAACAGTGTTATTACAATTTACTTATTTCTTGTCATCTTTCTTGTAAAGAAGGTTAACAATTGCATATTTTAAACTGGAAAAATTCCCTGAGCTAGTGATGCATTGCATTTATCATTAAGGACATTACTTATTAAATTAGAACAGCTTTTCAGAATTCTGTTTGAAAATCTATCAACAGCATATGAGATTTTGTTTTTAAAAGTTTTGTAATTCTATTAGTTTCTGTGAAGGATGTTGGTGCTATTTAAAGTTGCTTAAATTTTTGTAGATTGGTGATTTTAATGTTATTTTCTCTTGCATCTTCAATTGACCTGTTTATCCTCTTCCTGTTACTGCAGTTAGAAAGTGAGTGTTAAAAATACTTGCCAGTTGTGAATTATTAGTCACAACATTGTCATTTAGTTTAATTTTTGTGGTTGTCCTGTCTCCCCTTCTTGATATCCCGTATAGTTTTAATTATACTGTCTGCATTATTAATTTTTGTTAGGGCGTGCATATTTCTGGAAAGCTTAAGGACTTTACTTAAAATATTACAGCACTTTTTGTAGAAGGCAAGTAACATCAGATCTGAACTTATTCTGACCTCTATCTAAATTTCCCTTTTCTCCTTATATTAAATTTTAATCCTTTTATTTATCTGTGGCTTACTAGTCTTTTAGTGAACTTTCTGGACAACTTCTGTGGATTGTACAACTACTAAAAGTGGCACAAGAACTTTGGTTTCTCTGACTTAGCTGTTAGGTATTACCCATTGTGTTAACCATCATATTAAAATGATGACAGTGATTCTAATTGTCAAATGACTGAAGATAAATTTTCTGAAAGACAGAAACATTTGCCTCACCTGCTCGCCTGAAAAGGTGGAAGTAAGCAAGTAGACACAAAAGTAGACACACATTACAATTTCTGGAGAGAGGGAGGGAGAGAGAATAAAGGCTTATGTTATAGGGTCACCATGGCAGTAACTTGCTAACTGATTCTGAGTTTTGCCATGACTAATGTTGTTCTACAGAATGATTTGATTTCACTAAGTAAGTGAAGGCAGCAGAGGATCAAGTAGGTAAAAAGACGGGGGCTAGTAGAAATCCTTGGGTAACAGAAGAAATATTGAATTTAATTGATGAAAGGAGAAAATATAAAAATGCAGTAAATGAAGCAGGCAAAAAGGAATACAAGCATCTCAAAAATGAGATCGACAGGAAGTGCAAAATGACTAAGCAGGGATGGCTAGAGGACAAATGTAAGGATGTAGAGGCTTGTCTCACTAGGGGTAAGATAGATACTGCCTACAGGAAAATTAAAGAGACCTTTGGAGAAAAGAGAGCCACTTGTATGAATATCAAGAGCTCATATGGAAACCCAGTTCTAAGCAAAGAAAGGAAATCAGTAAGGTGGAAGGAGTATATAGAGGGTCTATACAAGGGCGACGTACTTGAGGACAATATTATGGAAATGGAAGAGGATGTAGATGAAGATGAAATGGGAGATACGATACTGCGTGAAGAGTTTGACAGAGCACTGGAAGACCTGAGTCGAATCAAGGCCCCAGGAGTAGACAACATTCCATTAGGACTACTGACTGCCTTGGGAGAGGCAGTCCTGACAAAACTCTACCATCTGGTGAGCAAGATGTATGAAACAGGCGAAATACCCTCAGACTTCAAGAAGAATGTAATAATTCCAATCCCAAAGAAAGCAGGTGTTGACAGACGTGAAAATTACCGAACTATCAGTTTAATAAGTCACAGCTGCAAAATACTAACGCGAATTCTTTACAGACGAATGGAAAAACTGGTAGAAGCCGACCTCGGCAAAGATCAGTTTGGATTCCGCAGAAATGTTGGAACACGTGAGGCAATACTGACCCTACGACTTATCTTAGAAAATAGATTAAGTAAAGGCAAACCTACATTTCTAGCATTTGTAGACTTAGGGAAAGCTTTTGACAATGTTGACTGGAATACTCTCTTTCAAATTATGAAGGTGGCAAGGGTAAAATACAGGGAGCAAAAGGCTATTTACAATTTGTACAGAAACCAGATGGCAGTTATAAGAGTCGAGGGGCATGAAAGGGAAGCAGCGGTTGGGAAGGGAGTGAGACAGGGTTGTAGCCTATCCCCGATGTTATTCAATCTGTATATTGAGCAAGCAGTAAAGGAAACAAAAGAAAAATTCAGAGTAGGTATTAAAGTCCATGGAGAAGAAATAAAAACGTTGAGGTTCGCCGATGACATTGTAATTCTGTCAGAGACACCAAAGGACTTGGAAGAGCAGTTGAACGGAATGGACAGTGTCTTGAAAGGAGGATATAAGATGAACATCAACAAAAGCAAAACGAGGATAATGGAATGTAGTCAAATTAAATCAGGTGATGCCGAGGGAATTAGATTAGGAAATGAGACACTTAAAGTAGTAAAGGAGTTTTGCTATTTGGGGAGCAAAATAACTCATGATGGTCGAAATAGACAGGATATAAAATGTAGACTGGCAATGGCAAGGAAAGCGTTTCTGAAGAAGAGAAATTTGTTAACATCGAGTATAGATTTAAGTGTCAGGTAGTCGTTTCTGAAAGTATTTGTATGGAGTGTAGCCATGTATGGAAGTGAAACATGGACGATAAATTGTTTGGACAAGAAGAGAATAGAAGCTTTCGAAATGTGGTGCTACAGAAGAATGCTGAAGATTAGGTGGGTAGATCACATAACTAATGAGGAGGTATTGGATAGAATTGGGGAGAAGAGGAGTTTGAGGCACAACTTGACTAGAAGAAGGGATCGGTTGGTAGGACATGTTTTGAGGCATCAAGGGATCACAAATTTAGTACTGGAGGGCAGCGTGGAGGGTAAAAATCGTAGAGGGAGACCAAGAGATGAATACACTAAGCAGATTCAGATGGATGTAGGTTGCAGTAGGTACTGGGAGATGAAGAAGCTTGCACAGGATAGAGTAGCATGGAGAGCTGCATCAAACCAGTCTCAGGACTGAAGACAACAACAACAAGTAAGACTGACAAATAATTAAAAAAAAACTGTTGACATTTCTTGCAAAGATCCAAGATTGTGTGCGTGAAACAATTTTGTTAGACATGACATGGTAGGACTTTGTATTCCATGGCTAGAGTCTTATTGCCATAGAAAGCAATGAATCATATTACACAATCCATAAATGAAACAAAACTCAGGCTGAGATAACAATGATACTGTGTTTACTGAGTCAGTACTTGTTTCCTCGTGCACGAAGATGCGGAATAGATGAAAACTTTTTTAGGGACTGCAACATTTGATCATATCACACACACACTAATTGGGGGCTTGAAGATAATCGGTATGTAGCAAACAGTTTAACAATAGATGCTATAGAATCCCATGTAATATAGATTCCCAAATAAATTTAAATGATTTATTGAGTTAATCTTAAAAGTAACATATTAACCTTCAAAAACAGCAAGGAAATGTATGTTTCACAGAACACCAGTTCAGACATTAGAAATAAATGCACGTAATCTACTTTAAAAGGAATGCTAAATGCTAGAAGTCAGTCTCAGGGGTAAAAAGCCATATGACGCAAACAATACTGTCTGACTGGAATCTGGGCAGTGGACGTACACAAGACAGTTGGTTGCAGCACCTGTCTTAAAACACTCACTTGGAGTATGCCTGAAGTTACTTTTATGTCCAAAGATTTCTCTTTGTTAGTAATGGCAACCTATGCTCCATTTGCTAGGAACTCTTCAGTCACAAAGCTGGTATAACTTTCTATAGGCTAATATTTTATTCATTAGGAGACAATTTGGAAATGAGAGTGCCTTCTGGATTTCAAGGAACACACCATGAACCCAGGTGCTGGTATATGCCTTCTGAGTCTCATGAATGAACGGAACAAGCTGAGTTTCGTATGACTGTTTTTTTCAGAATCCACGTTGCTCTCTAGAAAGGTCACAGTGTGGGAGCATGAAAAGTTTTCCAAAATTCTAAAACACACTGACATTAGCAATGTGGGCCTATAGTTTAGTGTGTCTGTTCAATAACTCTTCCTGTAAACAGGAATGACCTGCACATCTCTCCAGTCACTGGCTATGCTTTGCTACATCAGCAACTAAGGGTACATTGCTGCTAGAAGAGGAGCAAGGTTTCGTCACCTTACCTCTCTGGAGTGATTTCAATTAATTTTGTATTATGTAGTTACAATTTTCATTATCTGTCATTTTGACATTCATGCAATGATTTAAGGGAGGAATTGTGGTGCTATCTTCCTCAATGAAACAGTTGTGGAAAAAGGACTGTGGTGGTTGGGATCTTCTCTCTGTCACTCTCCATTTCAGTGTCATTATGGCCAACGTGTATCTGGACAGATGACTTTGATCCATTTAATAATTTAACATAAGACCAAAATTTCTTAGGATTTAACGGTTAAATTGGTAAGTAGAACCCTACTTTTACATTCGTTGAATGCCTCACACATAGCTCTCCTTATGCTAAATTTGCCCTCATTCAGTTTTCTTTTCTTCCTCCCTCTCTGTGAGGCTTTGACTACATTTAAAATTCCATTGAATCTCTCTTTGCTTTCAGAGTAGCTTTCTGACATGACCGTCAAACCACAGCTGGGCTTCCCCATCCCTCACAACTCTGTTCAGCACTTTTCAGTCCAAGCATATTGTACATTATTGCTTTAAACGTCGTTCATTTATACTCAATCTTTTTAATATGAGAAATGAATGTTTTGTGTTGACCACTGTGGTAATCTGCTTCTTGTCACACTTGCTAAGCCAAAACAGCTTCCTACCTTTCCTTGTATTCATACTTACAGCCATATTCAGTGATGATGTAACTGTTTTTTCAATACTAATTCCCTGTTCTGTGTTAACCAAGTCAGAAAGTTCAAACCTGTTAGTGACAAGGAGATCTAATATGTAACTTTCACAAGCTGGTTCTCTAATTAATGCTCAAGATCATTTTTGGCTAATGCATTAAGTCACCTGTAGTAACACTGTTCACGTTACGTCGCACTTCACTTAGCGTAGACCAGGACTGTGTCCTAGGCATGCCCGATGTTAACTGACTGGGCACGGCCCGTGCTGCCGGAGTTGTTGTTGTTGTTGTTCTTGTTGTTACGCCGGCAGAGGTCGCGTCCGAATTCTCGCGTGCCCTCTGGTGGACGAGACTCTACTTGCGGCAACTACCGCCCGTGATGCGCCGTGCCAATGTGCGCCTCCCGCGATCTTTCTGGTGGCTACTACACTCCTCCTCCTTCGGGGGGTGAAGCCACTGTGATCCACTGCGTCGGAAGGTGGAGCGTCGGGCAGGAGCGATGACCTCCACATCCGTTGGATGGCCGGAGTCGAGGGGATCTGCCAACCCTCGAGCCGGAACCTTCGAATACGGCTGGAAGTGACCCACACGAAGAGGCCCCCGTCGTCCCACAACCAGAGCTCGGGACAGAACGGGTGACAAGCTGTCGAACTCCGGATCCTGTTCCACCTCGGGAGGGGCAAGACCCAGTGGCGGGGACGAAGGGAAAGGGACGACCACAGGTGAACTAGTCCCCTGAGAATCCGGGCCTGCTAGGGGGGCCGGCTCTCGCTGGGGCATCTCAAATGATGGCGATGCCGGTGCTGGAGCTACTGGAGGTTGCCAAGGCTGAGAACCATCGCAGAGCGGCAGAGTCACAGCGGGGAGAGGAGGTAACGTCCCCTGTGAAACCAATACCGGTGCCGGCAATGGGGAAGCCGGTGTCTGAGAGGTCGGAGGGTGGGTGCCCGAACGTGGACGCAGCTGATTTTGGTGACGACGTACCACCCGATCCCCCGCCTGCAAGGTATAGAGCCGGCGGCCATTTTGGCGCAGGACCACCGCTGGTATCCAACAAGGATTGCGACCAAACCCACGGGCTCAGACCGACATGCCCAGTGGAAAGCCAGGTACTCCATTTTGGGAAGACTGGCGAGGACCAGGCCGGAGGAGGTGCAGCAGAGTCCTAGGTTGACGCCCATGGAGGAGCTCTGCGGGGCTGCGTTCGCCCATTGGTGTGGTCCGGTACGCCGTCAAGAAAAACGTCAAGGCTTCCTCTGCAGGAAATTCGTGCACATACTTTTTCATCTGCATCTTAAATGTGCGCACCATGCACTCAGCTTCCCCATTCGACTGTGGATGGAAGGGGTGAGAGCAAACGTGCCGAATACTGAAGCGCCTACAAAAATCCTGGAAGGTCTGCGAAATAAACTGCAGTCCATTGTCTGAGACCAGGGTGATTGGCAGACCTTCACAGAAAAGATTTTTGCTAGTGCCTGGATTGCAACTTCTGAAGTGGTTGAGGAGCAGCGAACCACATATGGGAATCGGGAATAAGCATCAATGACAATGAGCCAAAAGCCATTGAGAAACGGGCCCGCAAAATCGATGTGAACACGTTCCCATGCTTGGGTTGCCAGCGGCCATGAAGAGAACGCTGCCCTGGGAGATGCTTGTTGGCTCGCACACTGGGAACAGGCGGCCACCAAGTGCTCAATTTCTCTGTCAATACCGGGCCAGTACACATGTCTGCGAGCCAAGGTTTTAGTACGGGAAACACCCCAGTGCCCCGCATGTAATAACGTGAGGACCTCCCTTCGTAAACCTGCAGGAACAACCACGCGAGGAGCTGTATCATCGGTAGCCAGAAGGAGAACTCCTTCCAAGACCGAGAGGCGGTCTCGTAGAAGAAAATAATTACGAAGAGGGTCCGAGGCCCGGCCCGGAGGGCGGGAGGACCACCCCTGCTGAATGAGGCGAACTACTTTCAGCCGCCATTTCCCTGGCGACTCGAGAACTAGTGATCGGGAAGCCATCAACTGCTTGGCGGGACGCCACATCCAAATGAAAACACATAATCTCCTCTCGATCGAACATAGGATCCGGGCCCACTGGAAGACGGGAAAGAGCGTCAGCGTTGGCATGCTGTCCTGTAGGGCGAAAATGAATGTCATAATGGTACTTAGAGAGGAACAAGGCCCAGCGCTGTAGTCTGTGGGCCGCCCTATCCGGAATCTGAGAGGCGGGGCCAAATAACGATATTAACGGCTTATGGTCAGTGATTAACTGAAACTTCGTGCCATACAAGAAAGGGTGAAACTTGGTAACAGCGTAGACAATGGCCAAAGCCTCTTTTTCCACCTGGGAGTAATGGGCCTGCGCGGGACTAAGTGTTTTAGACGCAAACGCTAGTGGTTGCTCGGAACCATCTGCGTTGTGATGGGCCAGGACCGCCCCCACCCCATACTGCGAAGCATCTGTAGCCAGGACCAACGGCTTATGGGGATCAAAAGTAGCCAAACAAGGGGCTGAAGTGAGGAGGCCCTTCAACGAGGTGAACGCTCGCTCGCATGCAGGCGACCAATCAAAAGGAACACCCTTGTGCAGAAGGCAGTACAGGGGGTGGGCCATAGTGGAAGCCCTGGG
Source organism: Schistocerca nitens (assembly GCF_023898315.1). NCBI lineage: Eukaryota > Metazoa > Arthropoda > Insecta > Orthoptera > Acrididae > Schistocerca > Schistocerca nitens. The sequence goes on from NC_064621.1 coordinate 59,032,202, forward strand.
AATGAACCGGTGGTAATAGGCTATCTTGCCTAAAAAAGCTTGTAACTCTTTCAGCGAAGTGGGCCGAGGAAGGTTGACGATACCTTGGACCAAACTTCCTAGTGGCTGGATGCCATGCCGAGATATGGTGTAGCCCACATACTCAATGGACGGTTGGAAGAAGGTTGACTTATGCAGGTTGCAACGCAAGCCCACAGACCTGAATTTTAGAAAGAGGGTGCAAAGGTTGTGCAAGTGTTCCTTCGTGCTGCGGCCTGTGACAATTATGTCATCCAGGTAATTAATGCAATGAGGGATTGTCGACATGACATGCTCAAGATAATGCTGGAATATCGCTGGGGAACTGGATATTCCAAAAGCCAACCACTGGTATTGGTAAAGGCCAAACGGGGTGTTGACGACCGCAGCCGTTTGGAGTCCTCATCAAGTGGGATCTGATGATAAGCTTCCGACAGATCGATTTTCGAAAAATATTGGCCTCCTGCCACGGCGGAGAACAATTCATCAGCACGAGGCAAAGGATAGGTGTCCACCACCAATTGAGAATTAATGGTGGCCTTGAAATCGCCACAAAGACGTAAGTTTTCCGAGGGCTTCTTGACAATAACGAGGGGCGAAGCCCACTCACTGGAAGAAACGGGAAGAACGACCCCTAGGGCTGTCAGCCGGTCTAGCTCTTCCTTTACCTGAGGGCGGAGAGCCAAGGGGATCTGTCTCGCGCGTAGAAAACGCGGGCGAGCCGACGCCTTCAACGTTAAGTGAGCTTCAAAATCGGAAACACGCCCCAGGCCCTCCTCAAAAATATCTGGAAAGTCTGAGATCAAAGATTCCAATGAGTGATAGGGAACGTCTTCGGAGACCAACTGTATGGTGTCAGCAATAGAAAAACCGAAAGCTTGAAAGGCATCCAGGCCAAAAAGGTTAGCGGAGCTCGCATCACTGACAACAATAAAAGTAATAGGCCGAGTGACTGATTTGTAAGTCACGTCGGTAGTGAATTGACCCAGTAGGGGAATGAACTGTTTACCATAACCGCGTAGACGCCGGTAAACTGGCGCCAATGGGGGCGATCCAAGGTCGGAATAAGTTTGTGCATTCAACAACGAAACTGCCGCGCCCGTATCTACTTGCAGTTGTAACCGGCGCGACCGAACCGACACCTCGATAAAGAGTTTGCGTGCCGATGCGTCGGGAGCCTGGCCCGATGAAACTTCCTGAATGTCAACGTCCATGTCCTCTGTACTTGCTTCCTTCGATTCTTTCGAGGCTGAGCGGCAAACTTTAGCAATGTGACCTTGTTCATTACATTTGCGACAAACGGCCCAACGCCGGGGGCACTCTGACCGATCATGATGTATATAGCACGACGCACAGGACGGCAACAAGGGCCGGCGGCCGGAATTCTGTTTACGCACCGTGCGGGAGCGGCCGTAACGGCCGGATTGTACCGCTCGTCCACCCCGGACACAGTGGACGCGGCCGCGCCGCCCTGAACCTCCGCGACATCGCACCACGCTTCCAGCTGTTGACCTGCTGCGTGAGAGACTTCATACGATTGAGCAATGGACAGGACTTCCTCGAGGGAAGGGTCTTCTAACTGCAGGGCCCGTTGCCGGACCTCCCTATCAGGGGCCGAACGAACAATGACGTCGCGTACCATAATGTGGGCATACGACTCTCGCGACTGCTCCATGACAAAATGACACTTGCGACTAAGACCGTGCAGGGTAGCGGCCCACGCCCGGTAAGACTGATGGGGCTGTTTCTTGCATTGATAGAACTCAACCCTAGCCGCCACAACATGCGTGCAGCGGCGATAATAGGAAGACAGCAATGAACACAATGCGTCAAAAGACAAGGACGAGGGTTCCTGCAACAGCGCTAGCTGCCGCAAAACTTGATACAGCGAGGGAGATATCCAAGACAAGAAGAGAGCACGACATACCTCCGCATCGGCAACATGAAACGCCTGGAAATGCTGCCGAAGGCGATGTTCATATGCGTCCCAATCCTCCGCCGTCTCGTCATACGGGGGAAAGGGAGGAGGGAACTGCGCCGGAGCAGACGGCGTGGAGAGCAATGCCGGAAGCACTTGTTTCATGCTGGCCATGAGCTCCGTCTGCTGCGCCACCAAAACCCGCACCAAATCCTCCATGCCGTGGAGAAGCTGCGAAACCGGAACAACGACGCAACACGCGAAAGAACGACCCTACTCGTCGCCAATTGTGTAGTAACACTGTTCACATTACGTCGCACTTCACTTAGCGTAGACCGGGACTGTGTCCTAGGCATGCCCGATGTTAACTGACTGGGCACGGCCCGTGCTGCCGGAGTTGTTGTTGTTGTTGTTGTTCTTGTTGTTACGCCGGCAGAGGTCGCGTCCGAATTCTCGCGTGCCCTCTGGTGGATGGGACTCTACTTGCGGCAACTACCGCCCGTGACGCGCCGTGCCAATGTGCGCCTCCCGCGATCTTTCTGGTGGCTACTACATCACCCTCTTCAAAGTTTTCTCTGAAATGTTTTCCCACTACTGCTCCCAGGAGGGGCACAAAGTATAAAAGCACCTGATTACCGTGTTTCAGCCACTTTGTAATGTTTATCTTCACCCAAATTATTTTGCATTCAAAATGTTATTGTATTATTTATGGCTACAATTCCCTCAACAACCAGTGTTCACCTATCTTTTCAATATACACTCCAATCAGAATTTAGAATGTTATTGCTATAACATGTGGTTTCAGCCAGATTTTTGCCCCTAGTACTATGAGAACATTAGTGCCATTTATAAGTAAGGCTAGTTCTAGAAACTTTCCATAGATGTTCTTAAGTTAACTGATACTTATGTCAAGTTTCCTTTCTCTGATGTCCTTTCTCCTTTCTTTAATTAATGGGATTGATAGTCTTCTGTGTCTGAAATCAGAATATAACTCATTGTGCAATGATGTATTTATATTGAAAAACCACATGTGCATGTCCTACATACTTTGCTACTCCAGTAGCTCCTTCCTGCATATAGTGCACACCTCTTCTAATAAGAGGGATCTTACAATACCCCATGCAATAGCACAATAGCAGAGGTCAAGAAATGTGCATCCAAGACATCATAGCAATGTCAGAACCTTTTGTTTAAGCTTTCTACTCATACCCAAACCAGAGGACTGTAAACGGTTCTGACAGTGCTAATCCTGTTTCCACCCTGCATGCGTGGCTAGCTCTTTTCACCCAAGCAGCCAGCCACAAATTTAGGAACCAAGGGTGACCTCTGAACCTAGTTACCAGCATTCATTTGTGCAGACATGAACCATGATTTGCAGTCAGGTACACCCAGTGCACTCAGTCACTGCTCCATATCTTGGACTAACCTTCTGCCATGCTAACAGAGTGGACACTGTTCTTCCTTCCTGACATGCTAACTATTGCCATAAGGGGACCTTTCAGTTTGATTGGCTCCAATTCCAACATGGCATCCCTTGCTGGCCTAGATGTATTTCAGCAGTGGCCAATACCTCAAATCTGTTTTTAAGGTGTACTGGAGCAACTGTGTAGCCAACAACAACTTTCACCTTCTGCCCAAAGATTTGCAAACCCACCACTGTTCACCATTCATCATCAGGTTAGTGTCGACAGGCCAGGATGAGAGAATCATAAACTGCTGCAATATCAGGGATTCCGGGTGCTCCATAGGCACTGGAGGTGTCAGTACATTCATCTCGGCTTCCTCTGCACCACCATGGTCCAGAGCAACAGCTATGGGCAACACAACTTCAGATTGTTTCCAGCTAGTGGCCCAGGAAATGACTTGGGGGGGTCTCTGCAGACATCATGAGACTCTGGCATAAAATGGGGATGATATGCGATTACAAGAACTCAGCAAGAGAGTTCTCACAGCCTCTGTCACCTCAATTCTCCAACTTCCTGCCTACACGTGGTGCCCCTGTTAAGCCGAGAAACTCAGCGGAAGGTTGGGTAACCAACCCCAGCGGGAAACTGAGTCGGTGAGCAGATAGGAGTTGGAGGACAGTGGACAATGGGAAACCACCACTGAACTATACCAAGAAAACCCCATGGCTTCGCTCAGCTCAAAATGTTCCGGAGTTTCAAGTTCCCCGATCGGATCTCTGGGGGGAACCAAGTTGAGAGGAGCTTCACGAAGAGTAAGATGGTGCAAAGAGAAGCACTGCATAGGAACATGGAATGTAAGATCCATGTATCAAGGAAAACTAGACATAGTGAAAAGAGAAATGGAGAAAATTAACATCGACGTATTGGGAATAAGTGAAATGAGGTGGACTGGCATGGGAGAATTTGCTTTGGATGGCCATATGGTGTATTATTCTGGGCACGATAACAACAGAAGTAATGGAGTAGCCTTCATAGTTAGTGATAAAGTGATAAAAGCTGTGATGGCATGCAAATCTAAAAATGATAGAATGATGTCCATCAGACTTCAAGGTCAGCCCCTCAACATCACAGTAATTCAAGTTTATGCACCAACAACCGATGCTGAAAAGGAAATTATTGACCAGTTCTATGGAGATTTACAAGAATTACTACTGTCAACACCAAAAAAGGATATCGTCTTCATAGTTGGAGATTGGAATGCAAAAGTGGGAAATGAAGCTGTAGAAGGTATAACAGGGAAATATGGTCTTGGTACAACAAATGAAGCTGGACAGAGACTCCTAGAATTCTGCCAAGAAAATTCATTGATAATTACTAATACACTGTTTCAACTACCAAAACGACGCCTATATACCTGGACTTCGCCAGATGGCCAACACTAGAACCAAATTGATTACATACTTTGTAATCAGAGGTGGAAGAGCGCAGTTCAGTCAGCTACAACAAGACCTGGGGCTGACTGCGGATCAGATCATGAGCTCCTGATTGCAAAATTTCGGCTGAAACTTCAGAATGTAGCAAAAAGTATCCCAACTTGCAGATACGACCTTAACTCTATACCCTCCGACTATGCTGTAGAGGTACAAAACAGATTTAATGTATTACAGCTGGAGGACAAAAGCTCGCAAGAGATGTGGACAGAAGTAGCTAATACTGTCAAGGAGGCCGCAGAGAAACACATTCCCAAGAAAAGGAACAGTAAGAAGGCTAGATGGCTATCAGTTGAGGCACTGCAAGTTGCAGAAGAACGAAGGAAAGCAAAAATCAAGGGAGATAGATCAGCTATGTTTGAATTAAATAAAGATTTTCAGCAATTAGCTAGAAGAGATAAAAATATATTCTTTAATGAACAGTGCAAGGAAGTTGAAGATAGTAACGTAATGGGGAAGACAAGAGATCTTTGTAAGAAAATTAGAGAAATTAAAGGAAAATTCCAGGCAAAAATTGGAATGATAAAAGATAGAAACGGGAAAGATCTGAGTGAAGCAGAGGATGTTAAGGAAAGATGGGCAGAATATGTAGAAGACCTATACAAGAAAGAACTGCATCATGACAGGGCTCCTATTGCTGATGTTAATGTTTATTTAGAACTAGAGCCAGATATTTTGGAGAGCGAAATCCAGTGGGCCCTTGAAAATATGGCTGATAACAAAACTAGTGGACATGATGAAATACCAGCAGAATTGTTCAAAGTCACTGGAAAGGATGCAGTGAAAGTGCTGCACTCAATATGTCAAAAAATATGGATCGCGCAGCAGTGGCCAGAAGACTGGAAAAGATCAGTAGTCATCCCCATTCCAAAGAAGAAAAGTTCTAAAGAATGCTCAGATTACTGAACAATCGCACTTATTTCACATGCTAGCAAAGTTATGTTGAAAATCTTACAAAATAGACTTCGCCAATATCTAGATCAAGAGCTACCAAAAGAACAAGCTGGATTTAGGAAAGGAAGAGGAACTAGAGATCAAATTGCTAACATTCGGTGGATTATGGAAAAAGCTAGAGAATTCCAGAAAGATGTGTACCTCTGCTTTATTGACTACGCCAAAGCCTTTGACTGCGTCGATCACAACAAATTATGGAACGTTCTGAAAAACATGGGTGTACCAGATCACCTCATTCATCTGATACGGAGTTTATACCTTGACCAAGAAGTCACGGTGAGAACTATGTATGGAACAACGAAATGGATAGATTCAGAAAGGGGTCCGGCAAGGCTGCATACTGTCACCGTACTTATTCAATCTGTATGCAGAATATGTCATGAGGAATGCGAGGCTAGATGAAGGAGAAACAGGAATTAAAATAGCTGGAATAAATTCTACATTTGAGAGAGATTCAGTAGTTGGTTTCAGATCTGACCCACTGCTGAGGTAGTTTGTGTATTTTAAGATATTTGTGCAGAAATATTTGACAACCCATCAGACTGACTCATTTTGTGTAGTTAAATGCATCTAATTGTTCTGTCATTTTTTTTAGATGTTGTGTACATCGGAGCCATACATCCACAACATTACCATGTTGGAAAATTGATGTTGGAGAATGGAAAACCTATACTTTGTGAAAAACCGCTCACTATTAACTCTAAACAAACAAAAGAACTCATTGCATTGGCAAGAGAGAAGAAGCTATTTTTAATGGAGGCAGTTTGGTCCCGTTGTTTTCCTGCTTATGCCATGCTTAGGAGGGAAATGAATGCAGGTACATTGGGTGACATTGTCCAGGTCATAGCGAATTTTGGTGTTCCTTTGGAGAAGGAAGACCGCCCAAGGTAAAAATATAGTTATCCTTACTGCTGGTACCTTTTATTATTGTTAAGTATTAATTGCATAGTTACATAAACGGTTTTAGCAGTTGTTTTGAACATTGTGCATTGTCTTTCCCACCACCCACCCCACCTCTCCTACAGGTCCTCCCAGAAAGCTGCATGTGAAAGCCTCAGCCTAAAATTTAAAAGTCTTAGGTTTATTGTGTACACTATAGCCAACATATTTGTCACAAGAGAACAACTTTAAAACAATTCTCATTTATTATCTATGTAGTTGTGTCAGGAATTTACTGAGTCTGGGTCAGAACCTCATTTTGGTGTACAGTACTCAGATACAATGTTCTGACACAGATTCGACATGTTTCTGGTGCAACTAAATAGATCTGAAAATGATTCAGAGAGGATCAAAACATGTCTTGTATCAAAAAATGTGCTACTGAGATTAAAAAATAAATTAGAATTGTTATAAATTCATTGCTTACATGTTAAATTTGTTTTGAAAGCTTTTTCAAAATTGACTCAAGAGAATAGTGTACATTAGTTAATCGAAGTTCAGTTCAACTCACTCAGTCACCTTTCCAAATCAGATGTAGCATTTTGTTTTGAATTAGCTTTCATTATTAAAATCTGATCCTGTTAGGAAATATATGTTGTAGTGGTGTGTCAATATTGCTACTCTTACACCCTGTGACAATAGCCAGTACCAAATTCATGAGCTAACATGTCAGATCACTCTGGTGGCATTTTAAAGGTTAAAAATATCCTTTGGCTAACCCTTGATGAAATACCATAGGACCTAATAGGATAAAAATTGGCAAATAAATCTTGGGTGCACAAGTATCTCGGAGAGTATTCTTATACAGAAGCCAGCAGAACTCTGTTTCTATGAAATTTCCATCACTCCAGTACTTTAAAGTGTTTGATTTCCCTGCTTATTAGATGTAGCTTATGCTCAACCTCCATGTCAGAAATTGTCTACTTTTATAAATGTTGTGTACTTGCATGTACCAATGCTGATACAGCATATTACACTGGGAAATTGATGTAAGATTTGGATAGAACATGTTGTGTCTGTGTTTGCCATTCAGTGAAACTCAACACAGAAACTTAGCAACTTTATGAAGTATTATTAACTTTGTTTGAGAAGATACAGTCTTTCTAAAGACAGACACATCATTACAAAATGTGATTGTTGGATTATTAAATTAAATGTTATAGTACAATGGTTACCAGTCTGGGGTTATATACCCCCTTGAATAGATTATGAAATTTTTTAAGGGATAAAAACAAAAAGCGTTTATGATCGAGAATGTGAAATTCAAGTCAAAATACAATGCCTTGGTCTCTGCAAGGACAACATACCAAAAATATATTGACAAGTGGTAACAAATTTCATGAAAGGTTTTTGGTGAAAATCTATTAAACCTTCAAGTATATGGATTCTATATGCCACAACTAAAATATGTGTTAGTAGATTTTCAAGTGATGTACATTGGCTGAGATCAAACTGATAATACAGAAAAAGGAGAAATGGACATTACCAAATGTCCCAAGTGATCGCTATTTCTTTGCTAATTAAAAAAGCTGCAAAAGCGTAGGAGTTATATTTGTTTGAACATTAACTAAATTTTAGTTGTATTTCATAGCTTCAGAATTAGTAGTGTTAATTTTTTTTCCTTTGATCTAGCAGTTAGTTGTGTACTAAGCTTTGTTAGGATATCAGCTGACATGCTGTCTTGTTCAGGGGTAATGGATCTGAGAAAGGTTGAGAAACATTGTTCTAGAATGTTGTCCAATGTGTGATAGAAACATTAACCCATTTTGAACATTATATTTAAATATAAAGAATTTGAACTTCATGTCAGTGTACATTATTTGAAAGACCGTGTCATACCAGCAGTAGTCACAGCTTTGTAAACTGCTAATATTTAAGCACTGTTATTGAAAGCAGATTTTATCCGCCTTGGCAGATGTGTTGGTTTTCAACCCACCTCTGCTTCCTGTAACCAATGCATTTGGAGCATTGGATGTATGCACATCATGCTTTTTCAATTGAAACATCTTTCAAACGTGATAATAGTTTCATAATAATACAGAATTTGTTTTGTGGACACTCTGACATCAGGTGGACGGGACCAGTTTTGTAGTAGAAGGCACTTACAAGTTGAGCCTAGCAGGTCAGGTAAACAGCTTCTGCTTAAAACATCGGTTTTCTTGGTACTCCTTGTATAGTTCACAGTCCAGATAACTTTGCAGCAGTGAGAGCTACTTTCAAGTGAACTCCAGCAAGATCACTTTGTTGGTGAGGTCTTTAACTCTTCCAGCAAGACTGGAGGACAGATGTTGCGTGTGGATACTAAATGGAGCCCACAAAAGATAAGTTGCAAGTGACTCAACAGGTTTTGCCTGGAGATCTGGGGGTACATTGCATTTTATGTACGTAGCTTCTAAAGATAGCAAACGCCTAACCTGATTCTCTCAAAAAATTTCATGATATGCGAGGAGACCACTTTTCATTTTTGGGCTACGCAGACAATCAACCTTAAGGTATTGCCCCTGTATATCCTTATCAATTTCAAGAATCATCACTTCATAATGCCAAAGTTACTGTGTGGTGTGGCATGTCTGAGCAGGATATTTTTTACACTATTGTTTTAAGAATGGAGCAGGCGATGCTCTGTCTTATCAGACTGCTGTGTTGCAACAATTTGTAGTGCTGTAAGTGAGCCACATGATGATCCATTTGCAGTTTTGGTTCCAACAGGATGGAACAATTGCTAACATGGCCAGAACACCCACGGCACCTTATGCTGAATGTCTCCAGAGCACCGTGTTTCTTAATGTCATAATGTTAAATGGCCACCCCATTTTCCCACTTTATCAACGTGGGATTTTGTTCTCTCAAATCTACATTTACATCCATATCCAGCAGATGACTATGAAGTGCTTGGCAGAAAGTACTTCCTTTCATAACAAGTAGTACAGCTTGTTCCTGTTCCATTCAATTATAAATAGTATAATCTTGTTTTGCGGTTCCTGAGGAAGCAGTAGTATATTCGAAGAGTCATCACTTAAAAATGGTTCTTGACACTTTGTGACTAGGCTCTCATGGGATAGTTTGCATCTGTCATGAAGAGTCTGCCAGTTAACTTACTTCAACATCGCTGTGACACTCTCCCACAGATCAAACGAACCTGCAACCATTCATTGCCCTTCTGTGTATATGTTCAATATCCCCTGTTAGTCCTTTTTGGTATGTGTCCCATCAGTTGAGCAAAATACTAGGATGTGTCACACAAATTATTTGTAAACAATCTTCTTTGTAGACTGATTGCATTTCCATACAATTCTACCAATAAACCAAATTGTGCTATTTGCTTTTTGTATGGCTGAGCCTGTGTGATCATTCAATTTCATTTTAAAACAAGTTGCCAATCTTTGCACCACTGACAAATCTTATCAAGGCTGAATATTTGTAAGGATTTTTTTTTCAGACAGTATTTTGTTATAAATAACCAATACACAATCATTTAAAGATCTGGGGTTACTATTAATGTTATCTGCAAGGTTGTCAGTATGCGACATGAACAGCAAGGGTCCCAATACAGTCTTGTGGTGCATGCCTAAATTTACTTCTGTTTCTGCCGATGACTGTCCGTGCAAAAAAACGTGTTGCATCCTCCTTTAAGAAATCCTCAATTCAGTCCCAAATTTTGTTCTATATCCCATATAATGATAGTTAATTAACAAACTGTGGTGTATTACTGTCAGATTCTTTTTGAATGTCAAGAAATACAGCCCACAACTGATTGCCTTGGCATATGGCCTTCATGATGATGTGTGAGGAAAGTTAAAGTTGGGTTTTGCACGGTCGATGTTTCAGAATTCATGCTGGTTCGCATGGAGGTCATTCTGTTACAGATAACTCATTGTATGTTGTAGGATTCTACAACAGATGGACATCAATGATGTTGGGCAGTAGTTTAAAAGATCATTTCTGCTGCCGTCTGCAGCTCGTGGTCGCGTTCTCGCTTCCCGAGCAGGGGGTCCCAGGTTCAGTTCCCGGCAGGGTCAGGGATTTTCACCTGTCTCGATGACTGGGCTTTTGTGTTGTCCTCATCATTCATCAGAGTGGCGAGTTTGGACTGAGCAGAGGTTGGGAATTTGTAGAGGCGCTGATAACCATGCAGTTGAGCACCCCACAAACCAATCATCACCACTTCTGCTGCCCTTCTTGTAGATAGGTGTCACCTGAGCTTTCTTTAAACTTCCAAGAATAGTTTTTTGTTTGTGGGATCTACAGTATATTACGGTTTAAAAAGAATCTAAGTCAGCCACAAATTCAGCGTGGAATCTGATAGAGGTTCCATCAGACCCTGGAGCTTTACTTGGTTTTAATAATTTCAGCTGTTTTGCAACAATATTGATACTAATGTCTGTGTCTGTCTCTCGTCTTTGCTGCTGCAGTGTGAGAATGAAGATGGACACGGGATTTTCCTCTGTAAAGAAGCATTTGAAAACTACTGAGTTGAGTATTTTTGCTTGACATCAGGAAATTGTTGTGAAAACTGGGTTAGAGGTTTGTTATTTCTGGAAGCTGTGCACAGAAAATTCAATGTAACACCTGATCTTTGGGCAAACACTGTTCCGTCTTTTGCATTTCCCTATTTATAGCCACATGCTGTATTTTACACCTATTGTGTAGTAGTCTGTTATTTTTGAAGTTTCTTTATAGTGACTGTATATCGTAGAATGTCCCTCCCATTCATACGTATCTGAACAGTGCATAGTCCACTTTTCATTTAAACTTGAGCAACAGCTCTTGTACTTGCTCTTGTCCAGAGCTAAATGAAGACTCTACATGATGTGTTGGCAGAAGAGCCAACACCGTGTTGCTAGAGGAGGCCGAAATGCACGCGTTTAAGCTCACGCAGACTGGCGTGAGGTCTGGAACAAGGTAAAGTAATTATAGTAGCCAAAAATAGTACATAGCTTCTGGAATACTTAACTTTAATCCATAATTGGAGAACATCGCTCTTGATGATACATAATTACAATCTCAATATAAACTGGTAATGGCGCCTTGCTAGGTCGTAGCAAATGACGTAGCTGAAGGCTATGCTAACTGTCGTCTCGGCAAATGAGAGCGTAGTTTGTCAGTATAGCATCGCTAGCAAAGTCGTCTGTACAACTGGGGCGAGTGCTAGGACGTCTCTCTATACCTGCCGTGTGGCGGCACTCGGTCTGCAATCACTGACAGTGGCGACACGCGGGTCCGACGTATACTACCGGACCGCGGCCGATTTAAAGGCTACCACCTAGCAAGCGTGGTGTCTGGCGGTGACACCACATTCCTCCCCCGCAAATCAGCGTACGGGTGTATTATAAGGCTTCCACCCGCCGTGGGGAGGAGACCATGTTGACGTATGCGACGAGGTGGGGAGCCTAACAACAGGCGAGGCTGTGCCACCCGCACCCTGCCATTCGGCCCGAGGGGAGCTAGGAAACGCCTGAAAACCTAGTCCAGGGTGCACGCCAACATGCGGTGTATGCGCCCGGAGAGAGACAGGAGGGGCCGAAGATTCGACCTCCATCGGGGCGGGGCAGCCGACGGGCGAAGGCGACATCTAGTCCGGAGCAGGCAAGAGTTCCATGTCGGAGGACAGCTGGTCACGGGAAGCGATCGGCGGCGCGTGACCCAGGGAGGCGCGGTTGCAGCGACACGTCCACTGCGGGCGGCGCCGGCAGGAGAAACAGGCGTCGGCGGCGTGTCGCCATGGGGCAAAATGGAAGGCAGCATCGGTAACACCTGGGGATGAGACGAGCCAGTAGATGGGTACCCAGGGTGCTGACCGGACGGCACCGTCGCTGAAAGCAGACGGGGAGCGGCAGATCCCGTGCGACGACAGAGGCACAGCTGATTGAGATGCCGACGCACCTACCTCCCCAGTGGCCCCCAAAACCAGATACATAGCGCGGCCGAGGCAGCGAAGAATGCGCCCTGCGAGCCAACGCCGTGAACCTCGATAGTTGCGATAGTATACAACGTCGCCTGGGGCAAAAGCAGATGTCTGCCGCTGCACAGGAACCTGATGCAGCAAAGACATCAAGGTTCTATGAGGACGACCGTGGAGCAACTCAGCCGGCGACTGACCATCTTGGGGCTGAGAGCGATACGAGGACAAAAAGAGCAATAACACGTCCTCCCGAGAATGCGACTCTTTGAACATCAACATCTGTGACTTGAAAGTCCGGACCAATCGTTCAGCGACACCGTTTGACTGCGGCAAAAATGGCACGGATGTCAGATGTTGAATACCATTGGCCTTGCAGAATGACTGAAATTCTGCGGACATGAATTGTGGGCCATTGTCGGAAACAATAGTCTGTGGAAGACCTTCAATGCAAAAGATAGCCGATAACACTTGGATGGCGGCAGATGATGTCGTGGAAGACATCCGCACAACAAAAGGAAAATTACTGAAGGAATCTACCACAACCAACCATCGAGCATTCCAGAATGGACCAGCAAAATCGATGTGTAAGCGTTGCCAAGGGGTAGTGGCTTTCGGCCATGCAAAGAATTTCCGCGGCGGTGCGGATTGTTGTTCGGCACACGCCATGCAAGAAGAGCACATATTCGTAATCGCAGCATCGATTCCGAACCAAGTACAGTGCTGACGAGCAAGTTGTTTCGTTCGCACTATACCCCAATGTCCTTGGTGGAGAAGTCGTAAGACAGAGGACTGTAACGAACGTGGGACCACGACCCTGGACTGATCATTATCAGAACGCTACAACAAAACACCACGTCGAACAAAAAGTCTCTCCTTGTGAGCAAAAAATCGGTGAACCAGCGGATCCTCGATCCGTGACTTTGACAAGGGCCACTGCGTAGCAACAAAATGCAAAACGGTAGCAAGGACAGGGTCAGCAGCTGTTGCTGTAGCTATATGATGAAAATCAATCGGAAACTATTCGACCACGTCATCGGTTTCCGCATCAATGAACATGCAAGCAAGTTCGGAGGAATCGAATGCTCTATCGTCAGCAACAGGCAAACGGGACAACGCATCGGCGTTTCCGTGCTTAGCAGTGGACCGATACAAGATATCGTAGCGGTACTGCGAGAGGAAAATAGACCAGCGAATGAATTTCTGCACTGTACGTGGAGGTACAGGCTTGTTCGGATGAAAAAGCGATGTCAAAGGTTTGTGGTCTGTGATGATGGTAAAGTGACGACCATACAAGAAATCATGAAACTTAGTAACACCAAATACGAGAGCCAATGCTTCTTTCTCGATCTGTGAATAATTTCTTTGCGCAGACGAGAGCAATTTGGACGCAAAGGCAATAGGGCGATCATGCAATCCATCTTTGTGCGCAAGCACAGCACCGATCCCGCAATCCGATGCATCCACCATCAACAAAAGGGGTTTTTGGGGATCGAATGGCGTAAGGCAAGTAGTGGAAAGCAACGCCGATTTCAACTGGCGAAAGGTGCATTCGCATTCCGTTGTCCAGACGAACGGAACACCTTTACGGCGTAAACGATGAAGCGGAGTTGAAATGGAAGAGGCGTGGCGCACATATTTATGGTAATAATTTATTTTTCCCAGCACACTCTGTAGCCGCTTCAAATTCTGCGGCGAAGGCAAGTCTTGTATGGCACGGAGGTGCTCTGGACTGGGATGTATGCCTTGGGCATTGATTACATGTCCCAAATAGGGTAAGTCACGAGCAAAAAACACACATTTGTCCTTCCGCAAGCGAAGACCATTTTGTCGCAAGACCTGAAATAATGTTCTGAGATTGGCTAAATGTTCTTCTTCCAACTTTCCGGAAATCACAATATCGTCCAGATAGTTTGCTGCAGTAGGGACCGAGGCACAAACAGTTTGCAGATATTGCTGAAACAATGCAGGGTCGGATGCACACCCGAATGGCAGTCTTTTGAAGCGATACAAACTAAGATGCGTGTTAACCACCAAGACGCGCTGGGATTCGTCGTCCACTGGTATTTGCAAGTACGCATCTGCTAGGTCCAACTTCGAAAAATATTCACCCGGGCACAGTTTGTCAAAAAGATCTTCCGGGCGGGTAAAGGATAAGTTGCAATCACTAATTGTGGATTCACTGTAGGTTTGAAGTCCACACAAAGTCTCAATTTTCCGGAAGGTTTTGGCAAAATTACTAAGGGTGAGGCCCAAAGAGAAGCCTGCACACGTTCAATGACACCTTGTGATTCCAAATTGTGTAATGTTCTTGCGACCGCATCACGCAATGCGTGGGGAACATTGTGGGCTCTGAAAAATTTCGGTTGCGCGTTTACTTTAAGTTCCAAATGTGCTTTATTGTTCTTAGCGCAACCAAGGCCCAGTGCAAAAATGTCTGCAAATGTCTGTGCTGAAGGCACAGTCTGGTTCACTGAGAGGACCTGATTTACTATAGACAAGTTAAACAACTGAAATAAATCTAAACCTAACAAGTTCACTGCAGAAGAAGAACGAAGAACGTAAAATGACACAAGTTTTGTTTGACCCTTGTATGTTGTAAGAAGGCTGCACTGTCCTAACACAGGGATAGCTTGTCCTGAATAACTATTTAACTTAACATTTGCGGCACGCAACGGAGGTGTGCCCAGTTGTTTTTACGTGTCTTTATTGATCAATAAAACTGCAGCTCCGGTATCGAGCTGGAATGGTACCACTTTTCCGTTAATGTCCAAATCTACAAAAAGTTTATTGTCCTTCTGACGACAAGAGCGACTGTCTCGTGCAACGTGAACTGACACTGGTACAGAATCACTTGCAACTTGATGGGATTTCCGTCGACATCGACGCACACTATTTGTGGGACGAACACAGTCACTGTTAGAGAAAGTGACACTGGGCGGAGTGGAATTAACTACATGAATTTCCATGGGCGAAGGTTCACGAGCCTGAGTATTCTTGGTGCGATTCAGATTCCGGCATGAAGCAAAGGGCCTGGAATGGATGCGAGTGTCCGATCTGAGCTTTTTCTGGAAAACACTCTGAACATGTCCTTTTTTATTACAGAAAAAGCAAATAGCCTGGCGTGACGGGCAATTCTCACGCGAATGTCTAGTTGCACACCGCGGGCATGATTTTAGCACTGCATTTGCTTGCTTGCGTGGCACACGTAGCAGAGAGCTTGGCGGCAGCTGCGCAGACGGGCGCGAGGGCTGTTTACAGTTCCGTGCAGCTCGCCCGGCGGGCCGGTTAATGTGACACACGGCTGGCGAAGTTTCAAATGATTCCTGAGCAAAGTCAAGTGTGTCCTGCCTATCCAAGATGTCCATCACTTGTTGAAGGGAGGGATTGACTAGTTTCAAAATCTGTTCCCTTATACGAACAACAGAAACGTTCTGTGCAATTGCATCACGTACCATAGTATCTGAATAAGGGAGTCCACATTCACACTCAAAAGCACAATCCCTAGTAAGGCCTTGCAAAGTTGCAACCCACTCCCTATTAGTTTGACCGGCCGTACGTTTTGTACGAAAGAAAGCATACCTTTTTGCAACTACATTGACTGATACTTTGAAATATGCATCTAATGTAGACAAAATTTCTTCGTAGGACAGAGTTGCTACGTCGCATCGGGGAAACAATTCCACTATCACACGGTAGGTGGACACTCCTACACAAGAAAGCAAAAAAGGCTGCTGCTCAATACCTTGAATTCTGTAGGCAGCGAGATGGAATCCAAATTGACGTGACCACTCCGTCCAGCTTTCCAGTGCCACATCAAAAGGACAAAAAGGTGGTGCAACAGCGTGTTGTGGCTGCGGTAGCGGTGGAGCGGCGGCGGCCGCATCGTTTTGCATTGCACGTTGACCCTGGACGAGCTGTCCAAGGGCATCCAATAAGGCTTGCGTCTGCTGATTCTGCAAGCGATAAAATTCGGACAGTACATCTGGAGATTGTGGCGAAGCCATGACACAAGTAATTTAAGCAAGGATAAAGAAGAAGACCGTTTTTACACTCGTCACCATGTGATGTGTTGGCAGAAGAGCCAACACCATGTTGCTAGAGGAGGCCGAAATGCACGCGTTTAAGCTCACGCAGGCTGGCGTGTGGTCTGGAACAGTTAAAGGAGTTATAGTAGCCAAAAATAGTACATAGCTTCTGGAATACTTAACTTTAATCCATAATTGGAGAACATCGCTCTTGATGATACATAATTACAATCTCTATATAAACTGGTAATGGCGCCTTGCTAGGTCGTAGCAAATGACGTAGCTGAAGGCTATGCTAACTATCGTCTCGGCAAATGAGAGCGTAGTTTGTCAGTATAGCATCGCTAGCAAAGTCGTCTGTACAACTGGGGCGAGTGCTAGGACATCTCTCTAGACCTGCCGTGTGGCGGCGCTCGGTCTGCAATCACTGACAGTGGCGACACGCGGGTCCGACGTATACTACCGGACCACGGCCGATTTAAAGGCTACCACCTAACAAGTGTGGTGTCTGGCGGTGACACCACACTACAACCTCTTTATCTAGTTAGCAAAACATTTAAATCTTTTTACTTGTTTTAGCTCCCCTTTACACTTTGGTAATCATTGTTGCTATAACTGTCTCATGGTTACTTATTTCAGTTTGTGTGGATCCGCCCAAAGAGGTTGGGTCTCTTGTTGCCATCATGGAGTAGGCTTCTGAACTATCCATTCTAGGTAGTTTTCAGAGAAGGCATTTAGTAATGTTTCATAGGATTTTTGTCATCCTCACTACTCACAAAACTGTAATTGTCCCAGTTGAGTGTTGAATGATTAAAGTATCATCCAATGAAGATACTATAATTAGGGAAAATTGATAATAGCAAAACTAAGGTTTTCTCTAAAGTTTTGAGTACATCTGCGGCAAGTCTGGTGATCAGTAGAAAGAGCCAGTTAAGTTTTTAATGTATGCTACAGTAACAGTAACTCACATACACTGACTTCTTTTGAACTATGTTATGTGCAGCACTCACTTCTTTCAAAAATTTGCAATAATATGTGATTATACTGATGATACATGTAGATATACACTAAAATTTTGGTTAAACCCTTTTTCTTTATTAGCTTACTACTACTAAAATTATATGTAGCACATATACAGATTTCAACTGATAGTATGTTATGAAATATGTTTTCTGTAACACACAGTGGTCAAAATACTTAATATATCATGACATTTATGAGCTTTGATACAATTAACACAAAAACAAGTTTGAATTTGAGTTGAAATTACTTAGGGTTTTGAAATCAAACAATGGAAAATACAAGATGGAGTGTAACAATATTACTAAAAGGAAAGTTGCTACTCACCATATAGCGGAGATGCTGAGTCGCAGATAGGTGCAACAAAAAGCAGTTTTTGTTATGACTATCTGCGACTCAGCATCTTCTCGCTATATGGTGAATAGCAACTTTACTTTTCGTAATATTGTTAGGTTTTTGAAACCAATTTATGTCACACATGTGACTTTACTACCAGAGCTCAGTTAATAAACATAATAAGTAAACACACCGGCAAAATGCTTGCATTGAGCACTTAGCTGCTTTCAGGACATCTTGTACACTAACATGCCAAAGGTGAACTCTGTACTAGCAAACAAAATCTAAAGCATATGCTAACAAGCCAACAACCATTCAGAACATGTCAAACATCATTTACACCAAAGTGGAGACCATAAATAGAAATACTCTCTCATACAATGTTCACTAATTCTTCATCTTAATGGTTGAAGTTCTTGTAAGAGTGCAGATTACCTTTGTTTATTTATATGATTCTGAAATACATCTAACACATTGCCAGTGTGGTACAAATTAATAACGCATTTAATTATTTTTCATTGTAGATCAAAGGAGCTTGGTCGTGGTACCGTACTTGATTTGGCAGTTTATTGCCTACAGCTCGCTATATTCGTATTTGGTCCTGTACACCCAAAAAATATTGTTGCTCTCGGACACTTGAATGAATTTGGATGTGATGATAGCATGGCCTGTGTATTAACATATGAAGGTGGTAAAACAGCAGTGCTGAGTACAAATGCTCGAACGTATCTCCCTAATGAAGGATTTATAGTTGGGACCAAAGGCAGTTTAAAGGTATGTAATTTCATTGCATTCTACAGTAGCATGAAGTAGTATTGAAAGACAGGTGTGTTTTATATCTTGCAGGATCTTATCATCTAAAAGTAGCATCCAGTTAGAGCATATCTGATCTAGTTTTATGAAGTAGCTGAACATCAGAGTTCACAGTACCAGCAGCTCAACTGAAAACAAAGTATCAAAGGATATCTAGAAAGAATGACTAGGTATATCTAGAAAGAATGACTAGGTCTGTTTAAATAATTGTCGTAAAAGGCACTGTGCATACAAAGAAAGAGAACATTCAGCAGCAAGCAGCATGCACTAAGGACTCGCTTTTTAATGTGTCCCCTTATGTGTCTTCAAACAAAATAGGCCCCACCCACTGGACAGTGCTGCATGTACAGTGGTGCCATGTAAGCAAGTGTGGCACCCTCAATACATGTTTCATTGTCATCAGTGCCTGGCTGGGACATGAGAACTCACAAACCCATAGGTGACATGTGAAACTGAAATATTCCACCTTTGTCCTAGCTGTGCCAAGGGAAATCATGTCAGGGGCAGACTAGATGGCTTGGGATGTTGGTTCGTAGCCTCTGTCAACCACATTGCTGCTTAGTTGTTACGCAGCAGTGGTGGAGATGGCAGCAGTAACTCCTATGTTGGAACCAGTGATTACCATCCAGTTATTGCTGGTAGCAATCCCTATGACCTTGTCATATGCTGCTAATCATCATTATCCATTAGTGGCTTACACAGCTAATTGGGATGGCAGAGGTGACTCTGGCAACTCTCCAGAGTTTCCCTACCAGTACACTATAGTGACCAGCATCCACCCTAGGTGCCCACCCCTGCAGGCCCTGGGGTTAGAATACGCCTGAGGTATTCCTGTCTGTCGTAAGAGGCGACACCTTTCGGTCTTTATGTGATGGTCCCCTGTATGGTTTGACCTCCATTTTTCAGAATTTTCCCAAAGAGCGAGCCAGTTGGGGAAGGGCGTCTTACATGGTGCATTGTGTCAATCGTGCATTGAAATTTTTAGCCCACTTTCTCGTCGTGGCATTGCAGTCCTGCTCATCCTCCATCTCTTGAGCAAGAGCACCTTCCTGGTTGTGTTTTCCTCCACCCACTATGCAGTGTCGTCTTGTGCGCCAATGAGGACTATGGAATTCTTTGCATCTCATATCCAGCACGGTAGCCAGTCCGTTGTGGCAGGGCCGCCTTGTACCCTGTTGGTTGTAGCCTCCTGACTACATAGGGATCGCTCTGCTGATGCCTGCACCGTTAACTCCCGACATATGCCACAGAGTAGATGCCTGTCACCCTGGGGCAACGGGACACCCGGCAATGGCCATCCTGCCAGGTGGCCTTTGCTGCAGGTGGGTGTGCCCGTGAGGAGGGGCCCTGCTCTGAGTAGGTGGCATCAGGGTGGATGACATGCGATGGAGCGTACCACGTCATCACTTGCTGGTGATCAAACGCCAGCAGTCTCTAAGTATTCCAAGTCTCAGTACAATGCATGGAAGTATGATCCTAAATAGTTTCCCTCCCTGGCCACTCCATGGGACGAACACCAGGCTAAGGATGGCAGTGAACCTTCTTCGCCCCAGTACCTCGTATGTACGAGAGCTGATTGGGACTCCTTTGTCTCAACGAAGCCTCAGTTTTTTGTAGAGCATTTAGAGGACAAGTTTGGGGAGATGGAGGGCTTGTCCAAAATGCGGTCAGGGTCAGTCTTGATAAAAACGGCATCCTCTGCCCAGTCATGGGCATTACTTACTTGTGACAAGCTACGGGATGTTTCCGTTACCATCATGCCTCATAAGGGCTTAAATCGACTGACCTACAATGAGACCAAGAGGAAATTTGAGCACCTACATCCAGTGGCTATGACCTCCTCTTTTATGCCACTGCTACGAGAACAGTTGTAGCCCCATCAGTTCCGCGAGTTCCAGTCGGCTCTCAGAGCCGGAAGCCTGCACCTGCCCCCTTGATGGTGGGGGCACTTCCCTCCCTTTTGCTCCCATACCACCTACCTCAGGAGCACTGTCCCCCAAACCATCGGGGACACCAGTCCCAATTTCTCAGCTGGAGCAGCTTAAGTCTTCTTCAGCTCCTCTCGCTATGAAGGGGTTCCTTGGGTTACTCCCTTCCCACATTTCTGCTAGTGGGAAAGATAACACCCGCCAGTGGTTGAAGTGCCCAAAAGCAGCTGGTCATAGGGCTACACGATCATGCTCAGTCCTGGAGACTGAAACAGTGAAACCATCCCAGCCAGAGAAACCCAAGGATCAGCGAGAGAAATCCAGAAAGAAGATCCCAAAGACCAAGGGAAGCTTTACACCTGGGTCATTCCATGTGAAGTGTCTTAGGGCTCCCAGCTCGACCATCTTCAATTTTGATGAAATTTGTACAGGATGTACCTGAGGGCCCTACATGAACTTATGCAAAGTTTCAGGCTCACCTGTAACTTGGTTGAGGTGCTAGAGCCATTTTCGTGAGGACCACTTTTACAGAGACCAAAAAGTCGTTGTGAAATCGTCAAGTTTGGCATTACACTGTTCCTAATGTAAAAGAGCTAGACTCTTGCTTCTGGGTGTAGTGGTACAACTTTGTGTGCTCTACTTATAAATGTTGCAAGTAGAGTTCAGAAAGCAATGCATTTGGCATAATCTCATTTCAAAGTGGGCAACAAATCATGTCACGAGAAATTTTCACCATAGTTTAACGAGGCATAAGTAGTGGTGAAAGTGCACTATGGACTTGGTCTTTTGCCAAACTACTGTCTGTCTGGGTGTTTAGTATATCACAAATTTTGCCCTGGCTTGTGTGTTTAATTACTGTGCTACCATCCTGTAAATTTGCTGAAAAACATGAATGTATCAAAATATACCCATGTTCAGTCATGTATCTCAAAATGGACACCTAGCACATTACATTCATTAACACCATTCAACAGAGCGCATTTCATTCTATTAGAAAAACTTATTTTCATTTTGGTTTCTCTTTGGGTAAGGTGCAAAAATGTTGCCTAAAATTTGGAATTTTGTTGCTTATGTCTTCATTGTTTAAATATTCATTTTGCTGTTTATTCAGTGTTTTTAAACGTGTTTGTGACAGGTTCACTGCTAAATTTAACCATTTAACTTTACTAGAGACTGCTACATAATTTTTGGGAAGCTGAATGCTTATTAATTTTATTTCTTTTCTTTATTTAGGACTCAACAATTAGATTTTAGTGTCTGAAGCATATCAAGTTGTTGCTAAAATGGAAGAACAAGATCAAGTTAATGTATACAGTTTTGGAAATCCTGATTCCCCATGCCATTTAACAACATATAGTGCCTTGAAAGGACTGAAAGCTGTAAAGCAACTTTCCTTAGAACAACAAGAATTACTTACTAGACGGAGTGGTTTACACTCTACTGAAAATACTCAACTATACTTCCATTATAATGAAGCATTACTCCTAAAAAGATTTGAATTTTTGCAAAGATCATGCTGCAACCCATTTGGCAAGAAAAATCACACTGCACGAAAAAGCTTGTGCTCAATCAACATAGTAGCACCTGACCTACTAAAAAGGATAACCATGTCATATTAAACCAGGCTAAAAATGTGCCCTTCCTGTAGAAAAGAATTAGATACACTGAAATAGTCACAAATGGACGATACATATTAGTCAGATGAAGATGA
This sequence comes from Schistocerca nitens, assembly GCF_023898315.1. Lineage (NCBI taxonomy): Eukaryota > Metazoa > Arthropoda > Insecta > Orthoptera > Acrididae > Schistocerca > Schistocerca nitens. The sequence continues at coordinate 59,054,662 of NC_064621.1, forward strand.
TGAGACTAATGTTGGTCACAATTTTAATACAAGCTTAACATCTTTTGGAATATCACCATTAAAATTTCAATGAATTGGTGCAAGGGATACAAAAGGATATGCAAAGGGCAAAATACATGAAGTTGAAGGTGCAAGTATTAAGAAAATTGCAGAAGTGCGAGGACTTGATCCCAGTGAATTGGAGCAACCATCCACAAGCAATCAATGCTTGACTTGTTTAGATTACATTGAGCCGATCCAAGAATTGAAGGAAAAATTACATATATCAAATAATAACGAGAAAATTCAAATTTTTACCTTAGTTCCCCAAAGCTGGTCTATCAAAAAGACTATGGAAGAATTTTGTGTTTCAGAAAGAATGGTAAGGAAGGCTAGAAAGTTAAAAGCTGAACAGGAAATATTGGCACAGCTCAAAGGTAAATGTGGGAAAAAGCTTTCTGAGGATGTGAAGGCAAGAGTGATAGAGCATTTTTATGATGAAGAGTTTAGTTCAATTTGTCCAGGAAAAAAGGACTGTATTACTGTTCGTATAGATGGAGAAAAGGTTAAAAAACAGAAATAATTATCACTTAGCCGCTTAAAAGAAATGTTTGTTGTGTACCGCAAAAAAAAAAAAAAATTGTGAATTAAGGTCAAAGTGGTGTGTGACTGTAGGCACAGCTGGTTGACATTCAGTTTGTGTCTGCACAATACATCACAATGTGAAACTAATGTTGGCACATATCCCAATAAAAGAAGATTATAATAGCCAAATAAAAGAAGATTACAAAATTTTACTGAGCAAAATTGTCTGTAATTTGGAAACAAAGGATTGCATGCTTCATCGCTGTGAAGTATGTCCAGGAACAGGAACTCTAAATGAATATTTGGAAAGCACTTTTGCAGATATTGATCCTGACAATACAATTCAGTTCAAACAATGGACTCACACTGATAGATACACACTTGAAACCAGAGAAATGACAGTTGAAGAATTCATTAACTATTAGTTGCAAAACTGTTGGCCCTTTCTACTCACCACTACATTGCAAAGCATCAGAGCAAGCATTTGCAGTTCACTAAAGAAGGTCTCAAACCAGGAGAATTGATTATATTAATGGATTTCGCAGAAAATTACTCCTTTAATGTCCAAGACGCAGTGCAGGGATTCCACTGGGAAAATAGTCAAGCTACAATACATACATTTGTCATTTACTACAAAGGTAATGAAGACCTAAAGCGTGTCTGCTACTGCGCAATCAGTGATTGCCTCCGACATGACACAGTTGCAATGCATGTGTTTTTAACATACTTGATCAAATCCCTTAAGTGCATTTTTAAAGAAATTAATCATATTCGTTATTTTAGTGATGGTTCTGCAACACAGTACAAAAATTTTAAGAGCTTCCTAAATCTTTGCCATTATCAAAAAGATTTTGGCATTACTGCAGAATGGAATTTTTTCAGAACAAGCCATGGGAAATCACCATGTGACGGAATTGGGGGCACAGTAAAGCGTTTAGTAGCAATAGCTAGCCTTCAACACCCAATTGACAACCAAATCTGAACACCAACTGATCTGTTTGAATATATTTTGTGTCAGTTGATGAAAAGCTACTTAAGATTCACAATCAAATGATACATTGTCCTTTATAGCAAATGTTAACCGACATGCTGAAGTTGCTACTAAACATGTTGCCATTAGGAACTACAGCCTGGCCGTATATTACATATGTTTATGATGGAAAATGGTGTATAGGAAATATCTGTGAAGGTTTCATGTGAAGAAAAAGATGCCTTGATTAATTTCATGCATCCTCATGGAGCTGCCTCAATCATTTCATTGGCCTACTAGAAGACACACATGCTGGATCCCAGAACAACAGATAATTGCAGTCATCCAGTCCCAGCTGCTTCAATGATGGGGCGACAATACAGTTTCCTGGAAGCAATAGTTTTGGACATCAGCAAAAAATTTAGAACATCTAACAATTGAAGAATTGGGAACCACAGAGAGGCCCAAAAAAGGCTTGGGAACGTGCTACATATCCACATTCAGACTTGGGAACCTGCTAGATATTCGCATTCCAGCTTGGGAACCTGCTAGACACCCACTTTCAGGCTTGGGAACCTGCAGTAAGGAAATCCACCCATTGCTGACCTTGCATGGATATCGGGCGTGGCCCCTTGGTGATGGCGTTACCAGTCGATTGGTAGTGACATAGCAACCAGGGACCAACGCAACGATTTTCCAAATTACCAAAAAAGTCAGTAGTTTAGGCGAATTTTTTGCACCTTATCCAAAGAGACATCAAGATGAAAATAAGTTTTTCTAATAGAATGAAATGTGCTCTGTTGAATGGTGTTAATGAATGTAATGTGCTAGGTGTCCATCTTGAGGTACATGACTTTGAACACGAGTATATTTTGATAAATTCATTTTTTTAGCAAATTTACAGGATGGTAGCACAGTAATTAAACACACAAGCCAGGGCAAAATTTTTTATATCAAACACCCAGACAGACAGTAGTTTGGCAAAAGACCAGGTCCATAGCACACTTTCTCCACTACTTATGTCTCGTTAAACTATGGTGAAAATTTCTCGCAACATGATTTGTTGCCCATTTTGAACTGAGATTATGCCAATGCATTGCTTTGTGAACTCTACTTGCAACATTTGTGTGTAGAGCACACAAAGTTGTACCATTATACCCAGAAGCAAGAGTCTAGCTCTTTTACATTAGGAACAGTGGAATGCCAAACTTGACGATTTCTTCACGACTTTTCAGTCTCTGTAAAAAGTAGTCTTCACGAAAATGGCTCTAGCACCTCAACCAAGTTACAGGTGAGCCTGAAACTTTCCATAAGTTCATTTAGGGCCCTCAGGTACATACTGTACAAATTTCATCAAAATTAAAGATGATCGAGCTGGGATCATCTTATAAACTGGGACACTTGACATGGAATGACCCACCTGCTTTCTGCATTGCCCTCTAGGAAACCTGGTTCCCGGCAATGTGGACCCCTGTCCTTCGTGGCTACAGGGAATATTACAAGAACCGTATAATAGTGTGTCAGGTGGAGTTTGCGTTTACGTCCTGAACTCGGTACGTAGTGAACCTGTGCCCCTTCAAACTCCTCTTGAAGCTGTGGCTGTCAGGATACGGACAATGCAGGAAATAACTGTCTGCAATGTATATCTCCCCCCAGATTGTATGGTACCCCCGAGCGTATTGGCTGCACTGACTGATCAACTCCCTAAACCTTTCCTACTTTTGGGAGATTTTATCACCCATAACCCCTTACGGGGTAGCACCATGCTTACTTGCCGTGGCAGAGATGTTGAAAATTTACTGTCCCAAATCGACCTCTGCCTCTTAAAATACTTGGGCCACCACACATCTCAGTGTTGGTAACAGTAGTTACTCGGCCATTGATTTATCAATTTGCAGCCCAGGACTCCTCCCATCTATCCACTGGAGAGCACATGATGACCTGTGTGGTAGTGACCACTTTCCCATCTTCCTGTCACCCCCCACCCCCCCGCATCATGCCCACGGACACCTACCCAGGTGGGCTTTAAACAACCATTGAGTCTCCCCCACGTGGTGCCATTGATGTCGTGATTGAGCAGGTCACTACAACAAAAAATTTCCGCAGCAGAAAACACGATCCCTCATTCTCTAGGGTGCCCCCGGCGAAAGACAGACCCTTGGTGGTAACTGGAAGTCGCTGAGGCAATTAAAGAGCATCGGCAAGCTCTACAGCGACATAAGTGGCATCTTTCCCTAGAACACTTAATAGCCTTTAAGCGGCTCTGTGCCCACGTTCGCGTGCTTATAAAACGACAGAAACAGGAGTGTTGGGAGAGGTACGTGTCGACCATTGGATGCCATACGTCACCTTCCCAGTTCTGGACGAAGATCAGACGTCTTTTTGGGTACCAGACCCCAACAGGTGTCCCTGACGTTAACATCAATGGCATGCTCTCTACTGACGCAAACGTGATTGCCGATCACTTTGCTGAGCACTATGCTCAAGCCTCTGTGTCGGAGAACTAGCCCCCAGCCTTTCGCACCCTCATACGGTGCATGGAAAGGAAAGTCCTCTCGTTCACTACATCCCACAGTGAACCTTATAACACCCCATTTACGGAGTGGGAGTTCCTCAGTGCCCTTGCACATTGTCCCGACACAGCTCCCGGGCCGGATTGGATCCACAGTCAGATGATTAAACATCTCTCGTCGGACTACAAGCAATATCTCCACATCATCTTCAACCCGATCTGGAGCGATGGCGTCTTTCCGTTACAATGGCGGGAGAGCACCATCATTCCGGTGCTAAAACCCGGTAAAAATGCGCTTGATGTGGATAGCTATCGGCCCATCAGCCTCACCAATATTCGTTGTTAGCTGCTGGAACATATGGTGTGTCAGCAGTCAGATTGGATCCTGGAGTCACGTGGCCTACTGGCTCCATCTCAGGGCGGCTTCCGCCAGAGTCGCTTTACCACTGATAATCTTGTGTCCCTCGAGTCTGCCATCCAAATAGCCTTTTCCAGACTTCAACATCTGGTTGCTGTCTTTTTTGACTTACATAAAGCATACGACACAACCTGGTGACATCATATCCTTGCCACATTGTATGCATAGGGTCTCCGGGCCTCGCTCCTGATTTTTATCCAAAACTTACTGTTGCTCTGTACTTTCTGTGTCCAAGTTGGTGCCTCCCATAGTTCCCCCCGTATTCAGGAGAATAGCGTTCCGCAGGGCTCCATATTGATTGTGTCTGTATTTTTAGTGGCTATTAACAGTCTAGCAGCAGCTGTAGGGCTGTCGGTCTCCCCTTCTCTGTATGCGGATGAGTTCTGCATTTCGTATTACTCCTCCAGTACTGGTGTTGCTTAGTACTACCATTGACCTGGAACCTGAACTTTATCTTAATGACGGTCTACTCACTGTAGTGGAGACGTATTGATTCTGAGGACTGGTTTTTGATGCCCGATTGGCTTAGCTACCTCACCTTTGTCAGCTTAAGCAGGAGTGCTGGCACCACCTCAATGCTCTCCGCTGCCTGAGCAACACCAACTGGGGTGCAGACTGCTCTACGCTGCTGCAGCTCTACAGAGCCCTTGCTCAATCCTGCCTTGACAAAGGGAGTCTGGTTTATGGTTCGGCGGCAGCCTCAGTGTTGTATTTACTCGACCCAGTGCACCACTGTAGCGTTCGCCTAGTGACGGGAGCTTTTAGAACGAGTCCAGTGATCAGTGTCCTGGTGGAGGCAGGAGACCCTCCACTGCAGACCCAACATGCACAACTTCCAACTATGTTGCTCACATTTGTAGTTCTCCTGAGCGTCTGAATTACCATCTCCTTTTCCCCACCCGTGGCAGTTAATCTCCCGCATCGGCGGCCCAAGTCAGGGCTCACGACTGTGGTTCGTGTGCGATCCCTTCTCTCTGAATTGGAGTCCTTCCCTTTACCACCTCTACTTGAGATCCATTCACTTACACCTCCATGGTGTATGGTGTACACTTCGGCCGAAGCTTCGTCTGAACCTTTTGCATGGTCCTAAGGATTCCATTGACCCCACCGCTCTCCACTGTCACTTCCTGTTGATTCTTGATGTGTTCCAGGGTTCTGAAGTTGTTTACGCAGATGGCTTGATGGCTGATGGTAATGTTGGCTTCACCTAAGTCCACAGAGGCCATATTGAACAGCATTCCTTGCCTGCTGACTGCAGTCTATTCACTGCAGAGCTTGTGGCCATATTTTGTGCACATCAGTACACTGTTCCTGTTCTGGTGAGTCGTTTCTTCTCTGTTCTGATTCCCTGAGCAGCTTACAAGCTGTCGACCAGTGCTACCCTCGCCATCCTTGGGTAGCGAACATCTAGAGGTCCATCTCTGCCCTGGAACGGTCCAGTCATTCAGTGGTGTTTGTCATGCAGGGTAGTTGGGCAGTCTGAGATGCCTTGTCACGGTTCATGCGTCTGCCCCTGTCAGAGGTTTGAGTCCTCCTTCGGGTCTGCAGCCCGTGGTCTCGCGGTCGCGTTCTCACTTCCCGAGCACGGGGTCCCAGGTTCGATTCCCACTGGGGTCAGGGATTTTCGCCCGCCTCGAGATGACTGGGTGTTTGTGTTGTCCTCATCATTTCATCATCATTCGTGAAAGTGGCGAGATTGGGCTGAGCAAAGGTACAGAATTTTTACAGGTGCTGATAACCGTGTAGTTGAGTGCCCCACAAACCAATCATCATCTCATCCTCCCTCGGGCATGGATGTGTGTGTGCTGTCTTTAGCATAAGTTAGTTTAAGTTAGATTAGGTAGTGTGTAAGCTAAGGGACCGATGACCTCAGCAGTTTGGTCCCATAGGACTTACCAAAAATTTCCAAATTTTCCAGTGGTGTTTGTGTGGACCCCAGGTCACATCGGAATCCCAGGCAACAAACTTGCTGACAGGCTGGCCAAACAGGCCACGTGGAAATCACTCCTGGAGATGAGCATCTCTGAAACTGATCTGCGTTCTGTCTTATGCCGCAAGGTGTTTCGGCTTTGGGAGACGGAGTGACATAACAGTATGCACAACAAACTTGGTGTCATTAAGTAGACTGCAAATGTCTGGAAGTCCTGCTTGCTTCTCGCAGTGAATCTGTTGTCCTTCGTCGACTCCGCATTGGCCATATGTGGCTCACACATGGCTACCTCCTCCATCGCAAGGACCCACATCAGTGTTGCTGTAGCTCCAAATGACAGTTGTCCACCTCTTGCTGGATTGCCCACTTTTAGCCATTCTGCGGCAGACTTTTAACTTTCCCAGCACCCTACCTTTGGTGTTGGGCAACAGTGCCTCAACAGCAGCTTTAGTTTTACCTTTTATCATTTGATCTGAGTGTTAGCATGTGTCCTTCGTCCCTCTGTGTCCTCCATCCTAGGGTTTTTAGGGCGGAGGTTTTAATGTGTTGCAGAGAGGCTGGCTTCTCCTTTTCTATTCTTATGGTCAGCCAGCCATGGTAATCTGCTTTCTTGTTTTTAATCTCTTCTCCTTGTTTCTTCCGTCTCTCTGTGGTTTTCTTGTCCTGTTTTGTCCATTGTAGTGTTTGTTGTCCTTCTGTCTTCTTCTGGTTCTTGCTTTCACCTTTCACAGTGCCATATGTTGTCTTTGTTTTCTTCTTTCCCTTGGCTAATTGTCTACTGGGAACAAGGGACCAATGACCCTTTCCCCCCTTTTAAACCAACCAACCAGACAGGTGCTCTTTGCTGGAAGTGTGGTTGCTGTGATTCAGTTGTGATCTGCTGTGTTTGTCACAGTGTCAGCTTTGCATGTTTTTCTCTTGAATGACTTTCCACCTTGTCATTTGATTTGCCATATATTCATGAAATGAAAAACCTCTTTACAAAGTACTTCTTTATCTTGGGTGTCAAATTTATACATGCAACTAATGCCTCTTGCTTAATCTTTATTTAGATATGAGTAGTTAATAGCTGTCTCTTTCGTGAGCAGAAGGGCAGATTCTGAATCTTTCTTTCATGGCTGTACATATTTTGTTTGCCTTGGACATTAGTATGGAGCTAAAATAACGTCAAAGCATGTTCCTTCCATCGTCTTGGGAGGGTACACCTGATGGATCTATGGTGTCCAGACTATGTAGTATATTGCAGTTAATATTTATTATAGTTCCTGTATATTCACTTTCTTCAGTGTAAACTACCAGCATTTTTCAAAGTAACTACTTTTCTTTGTGTTGTGTAATATTTTTCTTTACAAATAAAGATTAGGTAAAATGTGTTTTGTTGTCAGTGTACCACACAAGCAGTTTTACTTGCTTCACTGAAAGCGCCAAACTCTGATTGTGTGTAATATTAACTACTGTTGTCTCTTTGTATTCTGTGATGCTTTCCATCTGTTTTTATTTGTTAATATATTAAGTTCTCGTAAGGTGGTTCCCAACCTGGGGGTAATTGTCCCTAAGGGCTAAAATTAAATTGTCTGGAGGGTAAAAACAAATAGTACGAAACCAAATTACTTTTAAAAGATCATTACTATTATCACTGTTTTGTAAGATTGTAGTACTGATTACATACCAGTGATCATACCTTTAATACCTCCCCCGCATAGTACACTTACTGCATACATAATTTGTACCTCATACCACGCATCTGTAACAGTAAAACTGAGACTTATACAACACATATGCTTAAAGTATGTCATGAAAATGCGTTCTCCAAATCTTAGGTAGTTCTGCAATGGACCAGAAATTTGTTCAGTATTCACTTCGCAACTGCTAATCAAACTAATTGACAGCACAAGACAAGAGTAACAATGCAATGGCTACTACATTTCTGTAAGCCCTACACATTGTTGTTGTTATGATCATCATTCATTAGTGGCATTAGTCAGACATAAAGTATTGGCAGCCTGGAGTATTTCAATTTGTGCCAGTTCAGAAGTAATGGGTCCAGCAATCATGTGATTTACAAAGAATAAGTGAAGTCTTCAGTTGAAATTTCCGGGCTGAGAGGCTGTGGTCGATGTATAAAATTTCCACCTAACGTTTCATCTCCATCTGTGGGAGACATCATCTGAAGTCATCCAGACAACCTCAGATGATGTCTCCCGCAGATGGAGACGAAATGTTAGGTGGAAATTTTATACATCAACTACGGCCTCTCAGCCCCGAAGTTTCAGCTGAAGACAACACCGGCCGTGAAAGCCTACATTGTATGAATAAGTGAAGTGCACACGTTTTAACCTGGTTGATTTCAAATGGGGGTGCAGAGGAGGAATGTTTTGTAACAAATGGCTACCATTACTGTGACAGTTAGTTTTCTTTTCTGAGAAGAAATTGAAGATAGCACTTGTAATATACTGAGAATTACTTCATTATTCTTAAAGAAATGGGTTGGAAATAAGCAGTACCAGTTGTCTCATTGACTTAATAGTTCGTGGTTTCATAAAATATCTACAAACCTAAACGTCATTTCCGTTTCTTCATTTTAAAAATAAGTGTTCAAAGAAAATTCGTTTTCATTCTAAATTTTAGTGAGGCACTAATGTAATGGTGGGAGAATTGGAGGGGGTTGGGGAGACTTGCTAATATCTGATTGAACTTAAGGGTAATGGTATCAGAAAGGTGGAGAACCACTGGCTGGGTAGATTCATATTACGTATGAGCTGGTTGCTTGGGTGTGGAATGAACAATACATAGAATATAAATATCAATGTATAGAGTATAGGAAGTAATGAACACAATGATAATAACTGAGTCAGTAGAGCACTTGCCTGCAAAAGACCAAGGACCCAGTTTCAAGTCCAAGTCTAATCTGGAACACAGTTTTAATCTGCCAGGAAGTTTCAGATCCAGGCACACTACACTGCAGAATTAACTTAAAGGAGTACTAGTGCCTCAAGTTTTTCAGGTGAACTTCTTTGAGCTTTGGAAGGTAGGAGATACAGTACTGGCAGAAGTAAAGCTTTGAGGACAGATTGTGAGTCATGCGTGGCTAGCTCAGTTGGTAGAGCACTTTCCTGAGAAAAGCAGCATTCCCTGGTTAACACACAGGTTTAATCTGACAGGAAGTTTCAACAATAACTATGCACTAGTAGTAATAAAATTAAAAAGGAGTGCCAAGTTAAACACTCCTTTGCTCTGCCACCTTAGATTAAATGCATATTTTCACAGAAATGATGCAATAATAGATTAAAAATTATATACAATAAGGAAATTATTATAAGGTATTTCCAGTTCTCTGTATAATGAGAGAGCTTCACATAAAAGATTTTATTTGTCACTGCAAAAATAAAAAAAAAAGCCTCTAGAGTAAAAATGGGGTGTCAGGCACATACCTCTTCCATCCATTCTGAGAAAGAAATATAACTTCTTGTGTCTTTGATATTATTAGGCAGTGAATTGAATATTTTAACACTGTCATAGTTAACTAGGACAATGCCTTGACTGTGAATATTTTATGGAGTGTTTTAATGATATGTAGAATTGCCTCACAGGCTACTCTTATGTTGTTAGTAAGCCACAGTTTTTAACAACCATGTAAGTTGGACTTTGTATGACTTTTTAGGAAATACACTGTCACTGCACCCCTTATGTTAAAATGTTTACATCACTATGCTTTAACTCAGATTACTTAATTTGTTTGATGTTATTTGTACAGATACCAAATTTCTGGTGTCCTACAAGAGTGGCAGCACCAGACAAGACATCTGATTTTATTCTTCCAACAGCATCAAAGGCATTTAATTTCATAAACAGTGCAGGGCTGCGCTATGAGGCTATGGAAGTTAGGCGATGCCTGAGAGAAGGTATGATATATTTTAAGCACTTCACATGAAAGAAAGTTTCCGTAAGTTTTATGATTGTTTTGACATTTTTTATGAAACCACAGATAAGCAGGCTAATATATATGTAACTGTGTTTAGCTTCTGAGAAACGAGATTTTGAAGTTGGTAACTGCTTCATTTTATCAAAGTTGTGTGTGCAACTAGAATATAAAAGGCTCATTTTAGGTGTACTTGCCTTTTGATTTTTGAAGCCAATTTCTGACATTGTAAATGGAGTGGTAGTTATTTTTTTGTTAATGTCATCCACTTAAATGTCTGTTCATGGTCTTTACCTGTACCACAAATTATTTATTAGATAAGTGCATAAGTTTATAGCATGTATGTTCATTAGTGTGGCAATATTTTGCTAAGACAATTTATCAGCTATCATTGTTTATTTGGTATGTTGCACTTGTAAATGTGTTTTAAAGCTCTACATTCAAAGAGGTTTTTTTTTTTATGCTGTATCGAGTATAGAATAACTAACACTTCCATTATATTTGCTTTTTGAGGCTTGTGGTAGTGTCTTCAAACAATTGTTCTGTTTACTGTGAGATTGCCATGTCAAAGAGGGCCGCTGTTATGTGAGTGATTAAACACAATGCAGAAAGGTCACCCATAGGATGTTTAAGAATACATTCTGATCTATGATTATACACTTTGGTCATCCCCAGAGTTGAAATATGTAAGGAATAGTGACCAATCAACTATTGTACTAGATCTGAATGGAATAAGCAAAGCTTGGAACTACAGTGTGTGCTATGTAAGTGAAAATAGCAAAAATTTCGAGTGACTATATGTGCATCTCAGTTTGCTTGTTGTCTCAGGAGCACCAGTGACTATTCTTATCCAAATATTTTACTGATTTTGAAATATGGCACCTCCATATTGTCATTGAAACATGAAAGGACTGCATTGGTATTAACAGAAAAGTAAACTCTTCTTACACAAATGTTCACCCATCCATGAAATGTATTTTCATGTGTATAAGGGGCTAAAGAATGCATTGTGCACTACATTCTGTTTCCCACTTCTGTAACCATAATTACTGACATTTATTGTCAACTGTTGCCTGATGGCCTCAATCAAAGACAATGAGTTGGAAAACTCCATTGAATGCTACTGCAACATGATCGATAATTGCACAAGCCACCATTGTGATTAAAGCAGATTCCCAGTGATTTTGTTGGGAGGCAATTGTTCATTTCTGATTTATTACTATCTTTGTCCCTGATAGCATGTGAAACCTTAAGGGTGTTGAAGGGGTTGTATGCCCTCAGGCACTATAACAGCAGCAGAGTGCCTCTCAGCTGAACGTGTACAGGTACATCTTTGAAGTGCTCAATGAAGGTGCTCAGGTAGCACTGAGAGTGTTGCCAAAATGGGAGATCTTCGAGGGACTCTTTGCTGTTTTATTCATACACATGTCATTGTTGCAATGCCACCCTCCCCCCCCCCTTTTTCATGATCATGCGACAGGAAGGATAAACACCCTTTTGCTGCTTCGGATCACATTCAGATTCTGTCAAATGGTTTGAACAGTCCCTACTGGTTCCACACTGTACACCAGAGTGAAAATTATGGCCACATTACACTTCAAAGGGGTCTGATCACTTTTAAAGGGGTCGGAGACCCACAATGTCCTTACAGAAGGGTTGAATCTTTCTGTGGGTATCAGCAGTGTCAAATGTTGTCAAGAATAACATCCTGTTACTCATCCTGCTGCAAAATCTGTGGGAGTCTATGCCCCATGGGAAGTGGTGGTTTAATTGATGCCCTTTATGCCACCTCCTGAGGCCTTTTCATGTTGGTTGTGAGTGAGTGGAAGATTGTCTAAAATGTTTTCCTTGGCCACCCATAAGAAAACCGTGTGAAATCAATGCTGGGCATCACCGTTTTGCCCTCCGTCACAAGGGCATCAAAAGAAGGGGTGAAGTGTAGATTAGAGGGGTGTGTTATGTCCATGGTGACACTGTACAGAACTGAGGTGAAATTTGGAGCCAATGTGACATCATTAGACCACCTTACACCTCACAGGAACTTGTAAGCTATGGCATTTTTTTCGCATGTGTTGTCACCATGCTGTTTGAACTGTTGCTGAGTCCAAAATTGACGTTACAGGGTGCCATGCTTTTGCACCACACAGAGCAAGGCTGTAGGCACCTTTGAGCCAAATTTCAAACATCTGCATCACAATGAGAGACAATTATGGGTTCAAAAAAGTGACCCTTTAATCGTGTGACACAGTGTACTTAAAAGCTGTAAGTCATAGTATCTTAAAATAAATTGTTTGATGACTTGTTCAATACCAGATCAGTAAATTTACTCAGATTTGGAATTTCATTTGATGGCTGTAACCAGATGTCCATTTTGAACTTCATTGTACTACAAATAAGGTATAATTTCCACTCATAATATGACAATGGATTTATAAATTTTAATCAATAGATAAAGCTACTTACAAGGTGTTTCAGCAGAAAGGACTGTGGTTCTCAAAATAAACCATATGGTTTCAGAGACCTTTCCAAGTCCCAGACATCTGTGATGTATGTACGCAGACTGAAGTGACAAATGGAAATTTGTTCAAGGAACAAACCTGGATCCCTTGCTCTGTAGGCATATGCACTAATCACTGTGCCACCCCAGCACAGTGACATTGCACAACTGCACAGACTACCCTAGCACACCTTCCTCCTCAGTCCAATTTCCCATTCGTGCCTGAACCCACTTGGCATTCTGCCCAAATTTGAACAGCTGCAAAGCAACTGTGTCAGGGTGGCATAGTAGTTAGCACATCTGCCTCACGAGCAGGGGACCGAGGTTCGAATCACAGCCTGTGTACAAATTTTTGTTCATTGCTTCATTCTGCATATATAATTCTGAGTTTTGTTATGAAAATATACTTTCACCAATAAATGGTTCCTACACAAACCAACAACACACATAGTCCAGAGGTTGTACAGGTGCAGAAATACTGTGCCTCATAAGTCAAAGAGCAATACCAGCTGACATTGCAAATCAGAGATTCAGGTAACATTTACAAGGTTCATCACAGAATGCATTTCATCAGTATCGGTGTGTTTTTGTATTGGATAGTATGTCCGAGGTATTGTCCTGAGAGAGCTTGTGGAATGGCCTCAATTTGTCCATTAGAGTGGGAAGTCTAGTTCTCATGATGTCATTGAATGTGCAGTATTGTATGCTCATACTCCAGTGATTTTTAATAAACAGCGACTTTGTGATGCAGGTGCATTCTGTTTTAATAGCCCAATCTGCCAATATGTTCCAGGTTGCAACACTTTTCTGATATGTGTTCAAAGCTCTCCATAATGAACAGGAAACCACAAGATCCTGTCAACACAGCCAGTATGCCCAAAAAAATCACGCAAGTTAGGGCATCTGCAATACAGAGCCCTAAATGGTCAGATCTTGGGTGTGCTGTGAGTTTAGGGATTAACAAGGCAACAATGTGAAGGATTCTGCACAATGATCATTAACACCCATACAAAATTGGGGTATATCAGCAACTTAGTGAATGTGATTATGAGCAGCAAGATGGTGAATGAAGATTGCCTTATCTAGAGATAAGGTGACCTGGGGAAACTGATCACGCATATGGCTACGGCCACACAGGATGCACGTGGCTTGGTGCCTAGCTACCTCAGGTCTCACCAGGCGACTCATCTTTATAAACAAACAGCTGTGAGCCTATGAGACTGGCCGCACTGATTGCTAGGTGACAACGTCAGTTGCTTGACATGTCGCTAGATGAATGGTCATGTTTGTTCTTCCTGGTGTGTTGCCTGTTGGTTTAAGAGAGAATACTACCTTATAAATGTTGCTGACTATGTAATTTCACTTGCTTCATCTCTACCATGGATAACGAAGCATTAATATGGGCTGTTTTCAAAAGGGAATGTTTGTGGGATCCAGTGCATGATCTTCATAAAAACATAATTGTTTTAAAGAAAGTGTGGGAAGGTGTTGCAGAGGAAAACAGGCAGCTCTGTTAAGTTTTGGTTTTATTTTTATTTGTGAAAGCAGCTACAGATTAATTAACATTTGTAATTAAGATAGTAATCATAGTGATTTACAGTATTTTTAATTTTGTAATAAATTCAACGCTGAATGAATTCATCTAATGACCATCATGTTAAATAATGTTTTGAGGCAGACAGTTCATTTGCCAGGGCACCGAGCCACCCCTGTTGACTTAATCAACCAAGATACTCCTCATATTTACTGCACTTTTTGTATATCTTCACTGGGGTTCTTCTGAACTGAATTTTAGCGAAAAATGTGTGTCATTGTCGTCTTGAGTTATGGAGGATTGTCCATCTTCCATCACAAAGTTATGGAGAACACACTGCTTTTGTAATTATTATGGGAATACTTCCATCAGTGTCAATAGCTTTTTGTGATACTCTCCACTTTCAGTCAACCAGTTGTTGAACCTTGAGTGAAAAAAAAAAAAATTGAAAATTAACACTCCTCCTTATATATACGCAAAAACTTAAAGTGCCAAGTACAATTCAAAATTTAATTGTTGCAGAACTTCGGTTGGTTCAAGATGGCAGTTACCAGCCATCTTTGGATACTCATGTATACATTGTTGTTGTAGTCTCATTATTTCCCAAACAAGTGCATCATCATGCCAGATTTCTTTATCCTGTCTTCAATTTCTTGGAAATGTAAATAAAGTTTTAGAAAGTTTCTTCTTACTAACTCATTTTGTAATATGCATTCATCTGAACAACTTCTGTAAGAAGTAAAATGAATGTACTGAAAATATGTTTCTTGATCCTAATGTTACCACTAGATGTGCCTCAGGAGATATACTAGCTCTATAATTAGTATTTTGTTTCTGTAGTTTTTCTGTAATAGCTGTGAGAGGGATGTCCAATGATGTTACAGTTATTTGTAGTAAGCAAAAGTTTGTCTGGGAACTGCTATAGTTCTTTGTAAAACATGAATTCAGCACAGGCACATCCCTCACAACTAATACTATGTACACAGTTCATAGTTTCCGTAACAATTCATATTTCAAAGAAATATTTTCTGCCAGAAGCATTTTCTGACTCAACACTGGAAGATACATTTCAGTGGTACAAGTGAGCAACACACCTGTAGTGACTGGCATCAATGCTCTGGTGTGGCCTCAGAGCATCCAAGCACTTAGCAAGTCACAAGGTACCTAGGAGACAAGCGAGTGCATATGCTATGATTGTAGTCCAAGACAGCCATTGAATTATAAGCTGTGTATGCAGTTGTACCAATCTGTTGAAACCATACTTTCCTCGTTGCACACCTGTGTCATCAAAGTTCTGGGATGAACAAGGTTTTGAGCATTGTAATGTAGGATTCTAAATAGAAAACCACAGTAACTCGCCTGAGGTATAGTTTATCTCATTAAATCTAACAACTGCACCATTGTCAAAAAAATCACACACTATCCGCCGGCCGCGGTGGTCTAGCGGTTCTAGGCGCTGCAGTTCGGAACCGCGGGACTGCTACGGTCGCAGGTTCGAATCCTGCCCCGGGCATGGATGTGTGTGATGTCCTTAGGTTAGTTAGGTTTAAGTAGTTCTAAGTTCTAGGGGACTGATGACCTAAGATGTTAAGTCCCATAGTGCTCAGAGCCATTTGAATCACACACTATCCCATTTGTGTGTGCGTTTGTTTTTGTTGATCTGTTAGCTCTGAGGAAAATTGTCTGAAACCTTAGCATCAATTTCAGTCTTGTTATGTGTATATCAACTGTTCAGTGCCCCGACTGTACAGTGTTTGGTTACCTTCTCTCCTTTCACTGCTTCTCCCTGTACTGTCAGGGTTGAGATTTTAGTGTACTTTAGGATGGCTAACATACACATTTATTTGGTAAATGATGAGTTAGCCACAAGCTATTGAATTAGCTTTTTATCATTAGTTTTATTGTCCTGAACTGAATATTTTAAGCAAGACTGTATTAATAATTTTAGATTTTTTATCTTCCCATGTGACTGTGAATGGATGTTTTGAGGAATGTGCATACAATTGAGTGAGCAAGTGAAATTTTATCTTTCTCATGTATGAATTTTAGATTTTTTAATGTCTATCATCTCCCAATGATTTAATAAGCACTCCCAGTATGCACTGCTCACCAAATGGCATTCCAGCCACTCTGAGATACTTATCATCAGATTTGAAAAAAGTTATTCACTGAAAAAATTTGATTTTTGCACATCTTAGTGTCTGATATCTTCACTCAATAAATAACTAAATTTCTTTTCATTATATGTCATGGTTACTCTGCTGCATCAAATGAAGTAAAATATTGCATGAAATTTTAAATAGTTTGCAGAGGTAAGTATGCAGTGCATAAACTGTGTATGGCTGATTTTAGCTCATACATTGCAGTATACAAAATGTAGATAAGATACTGAAATTTTATTTAATATTGGGAGCAGAATCATATCTCATTTTGTTCTCAAATTATTGATTTTCAGACCCAACAAACTGTTGCGCATGACACACCCATTTCTGTCTCTGCAAATCTTTAATAAAGTGGTTATAACAGCAGCCAGAGACTGTGGTTTTGTGTGTGTGTGTGTGTGTGTGTGTGTGTGTGTGTGTGTGTGTGTGTGTGTGTGTGTGTGTTTTATCTATTTTTGATGAAGGCCTTGTTGGCCAAAAGTTTACTTTGACAGTCTTTTTGTTATGCCTATCTGCAAGTCAACATCCCCACTATAAGGTGAGTAGGAGCCATCCTTTTAACAATATTGGTCACAACAATAGTCATATTTCATAAATAGTTCAAGATATAGAAACTAGGTTTTTTTGAAAATTATAGTGCACAAAGAGAGACACATTTTGTATGGTCAATACTCAGAACTTATTTTGTTTACTGAGATACGGAAGTAACTTGTCCGCAGCAATGAGAGTTTGCCAGCTCAGTACGCACACAGATGTCAATAGCACAGTAGGAAAACCCTAGCTGCGTGCTTATCCATGTCCACAGCACCTGGGAACATTGGAACAGGACATGCATACACATCTACAGCAACGAAAGAGTTAATCTGTTCTTATAATTTCATAGTCCAGTTCTCATTTGCAGTTTTCTCTCATCATCATCATCATCTCACAGTTGTCTCCATTCTTTCCCGATATTAGTGGCAGGTTGCCCATATTAGTTCTGTGCACTACACTTGCATATCTGCCCGTCTTGGTCAGGTAGAGCTCAGATTCATGCTTAGCGAAATTCTTCCCTCCCCCTCTTCTTTTTTGAGTCTAGAATTCATTTGTTAACATGCCCTGTGGCTTGCTTATGGCATGGGTGACACTCTGCATCTTAGTTCTCAGCTTCTTGTCCATGTATAAGTGGACTGTAGACAAAATACATCCTTTGTTCTTGCTAGAGTCTCATCAGTTTTATAAACATGTATTTACAAACTTAATTACATTCCTTTGTTTAATGGAAGTGGATATGACAGAGGTTTGAAAGGAGTGATATGATCGTATGAGATAGAAGTAGTTCATTTTTAGTCAGTGTCAATTACATAAGGTCACAGAAACAACATAACTTTTTTGAAAGAAGATATCACAATTATAGTTTCACCATACACAGAAGCATTTAAACACTCTTTCTTCCTGTGCTCCTTATGTGAACAGAAATGGAAATCCCTGACAACATGTACAATGGGAAGCATCCTTTGCCAAGCACTTCATAATAGTTTGTATGTAGATAAAGATAGTAACACAATGAACTATGAAATTCCAAGACAAAATTAACAGCTACAACACTGCCATCAATAGTATAGTGTAATAATTTGCTTCATTTTGCATATCTTTATAATAGGTAAGGAAAGTGGAAGCTGTTGACCATAGCAGGTTAGTAAGTACAGTCATTTGCTTGGACTGGTTTGGGAAGACCCAAATGAGGATGGCTAGGTGAGATAAACAAGATTGAAGTCTCTATATGTGAACAGTTTTTGCCACTTGTCAGTTGATTTTAGTAAGTTACAATTAGCATGACACGCTCGAGCATATCTGAAAGTACTCATTTACGAACATATAGGAATGGAAAATCCTTGGTGGACTATAAATAATTGAGGAATAAAGGCAACAGATCACCAGATGGTGGAGACACTAAGCCTTCACTAGACACACAGGCAAGACAGAACTTCACCATAAATATAACAGTTCTGGATACTCCATTGTAGCTGGTTATTTTCAATGCTCAGCCCAAAAGGATCTGGGCTCTTGTTAACCAATACCTCCAACCCATTGCCCACAGCCTAGATTCCAATATCAAACGCATGCCACACTTCCTTCGCCAACTCTCAACTTCCCCATCTCATTTTTGATATCTAAAACAGTACTTGTCACTGTTAACACCATCTCTGTATACATCATCAACCTCCTCCATGTGGATGGCCTTGCATTTTGAACACTACCTCCCCTCAGTGTTATTACAACCTCAAACCAATCACCTCATTCTTTACACACCTAACTAATTAATCCTCACATGTAACAACTTCTCCTTTGAGGAGAAAATAACAAACAAATATACAGCATGCTCATGCACACCTGCTTGGCATCCTCCTATGCCAACCTGCCTATGGGCCACCTACAGAAAATATTTCCAGTCAAGTTCATTCATGATCTGGACTCAGGGCCAAGATGTTCTATCGTCATTCCTCCACAGCCTCAACACCTCTCCCATCCACTTCACCAGGCCAGTATCTCTCATTCCTGGATGTTGACCTCCATCACTCAGATATCTCCATCCAAACCATTGTCCATATCAAGCCTATTAACTATCAACAATATCTGAATTTTGACAGATGCTATCCCTTCCACACCAAAATATCATTGCCTATAGTTTGGCCACACACACAGATGGCACATCTGCAGTGCCAAGCAATCCATTGTCCATGATGAGGAAGGTCTTAGTAAGGCTTTCACTGACAGGCACCACCCCCCCCCCCCCCCGCCTTCCCACTCCAAACAACCCCAGGAGCAAGCTGCAAAGAAGTACTAGATCATCTCCCAGTATCATCACGGACAGGAACAACTGAACAATATCCTTCACACAGCTCAACTACTTATCATTGTGCTCAGAAATGAGAAACACTCACTTACAATCCTCCCCACTCCTCCCAGAGTGGTATTCCACACCCCACTCAATCTACATAACATCCTAGGCCGTCCTTACACATACTTGCTCCCACCCCTTGCTACATGGGCCATACAACTTTGGAAGACCAATATGTAAAACTTGTCCAATACACGCACACCGGTCCCATCTCAGGCTTATCCTATTCTGTCAAGAGACAGGGCCGCTTGTGGAAGCATTCATGTCATGTATCTGTTTTGCTGTAATTTCTGGACAGCATTTTATGTGGGCATGACTACCAGCTAGTTGTCCAATTGAATGTATGACCACCGTCAACCAGAGTTGACAATCCAGGGATTTAACATGCTGCTGAGCACAACATGCTCAATTTCAAAGCCCATTTCATAGCATGTGTCATCCAGACCATTCCTTGCAATACCAGCTTCTCTGAATTATGTGGCTGGGAGTTTTCTCTTCAAAACATTCTTTGGTCTTGTAGTTGTCCTGACCCCCTGCTGCCCTCACATGCAGCACCTCCCCTGCCCCATATCTATAAGTTAACTCATACTGCATCCACATCTTCTTCCTCACAGCCTACCTCTTTCCTCTATTCTATCCCTCCCTGCCAAGCCACCTATCCATACCACCATATGTTGCATACCATTTTCCCATCTGTGACCAGAATGAACTCATAGATGTCAGATTCCTATCTTGTGCACCTGCTGCCTCTCTCTCCCAGCTATCAGCCATCTTTACACTGATTAAAACTGTCTGTCAGACTGGGATTCAAACCTGGGACCTTTGCCTGCAAAAAGACAGGGAGAGACATACTTAAAGAATCATTATTCCTGATAATGTTCAGTTTGACAGTAAAGTAATAATGAAAGGGGCAAATTATTAATCAACACTTCTATTTGATTGTATGCTTATATAACATTAAAATTCTAATGGCAGTTGTAGAGGAATCTGTTCAGTGAGTTAAAACAAAAGCAGATACATAAAGACACTATCGGTCTGCATGTTTGTGGGAAATGCCTGGTGGCAGAACAATATTGCTGTAGCTGTTTCAGATCCATATAGATTGCAGTGTGTCTGTTTTTATATCATTTTTATATCATTAATGCAACAGATTGCAACAAATTCTATTGTACTGACATCAAGCTTTCCTTCCATTGTTCTTCACTGATTCACATGTCCCTCATCTTATTTTCGTAGTACCAAACCTCACATTATGTAGTGTTCTCATTGCCTCCTGCTTTCCACTTCTTGCTTTCTTTGTGTTGTTAATCAATGTTCATTTACTTTTAAAGCCTTCATTTAATGCAGTTTTTTTTTCCAATTTTAAGTCATCTTTCTTCTGCCCTTTTTTGTTTTCACCATCTTTCTTCTGCACTTTTTGTTTCATCTTATTCCTTTTTTGTGTTTTTATTTTATAATATATGTAAATTTTGCTTTGATGTGTCTTTTACACGCTCGGTATTGGTGTTAATAACTGTAAATGCTTCAAAATTATTGACTCTAGCTGTTAAATTTCAACTCAGGGCATGGAGTGTTGTTGCTGTCTCTTTCTTGCTGTATTTTATTTCTGTTGCACAAGTTCCAATATTGAAATGATTCTGACATTGTGCTTTCCTGTAATAAAATCCTCTGTAACTTTTATATAAATTGTTGGGTTCGTAGAGATATTGCAAGGCAAATGGAGATTACTTTTTAAATATTTAAGAGGATTGTCTCTGTATAATGTTGCATTTCTTGTACTTTCATTATTTGTCTGAATTGTGAGTGAAACTGAGATGACTTTCTGCACAAATATTCATCCTTTTACCTGTGTTTTAAGTAGTTGGAGCAACAGTTAAGATGCTGCAATTTGGAACAGAGGCTTTGTTCTTAACATTTTGGATTTGATACTGAACGCCATAACGCTTCTTATATTTTGAATGCAGTTTATGCATTATCAAACAACTTGTTGTACATGTAGAAATAATAACCATGTCATTTGATATGTTACAGGACTGTTGGAGAGTCCTAAAATAACACACGATGAGAGCATACTGTTGGCAGAATTGGAAGATGAACTGAGGAAAATATTGGGAGTGAAATATGAGTTGTATGAGTAGAAAGTTTTATCACTTAATGTATCAGACAAACCTTTTGTTTTGAACATCTGAGGAAAACACTAAATGTTGAATTCATGGGTCAGTCAAAGATATAGGCACATGTCTTCTTCTGTAATCATGAACACTTTTCATCTCTCACACTTTGTGTAATGTGATCATTTCATCAATCACACTGGAAAAATAGAACAGTATGTGACATTTTCTCAGTCTTTGTTGTCTTCATAAATTTATTGACTGTCCAGTTTATTTATTGGTTTGTTTTTTGTGTACCTTTAAGAGGAACTGTGATCTGTCCTTCATGGAACCGTGTGTCATTTACAGTATTTGTACAGTGTTATTCTCATGGCCTCTGCATTTATGAGGAGTATGAACTGCTGACTGTCACTAAATATAATAACTGCTCAGAAGTATTTTGTACTAGTATGAATGATAACTTATATAAGAGAAACATATTTAAACAGATTTCCTTGGTGTATATAAACATTACTATTTTACATTTTTGCTAATAAATTGTATTGTTGCAATAAATGTACGTCACAAAATATCAACAATAAGTATGTAAAAAAGTAATTATTTTAATCCATCAGTATTATGAAAACTTAAATTAGAAGTAAAATGTAACTATGCCTTATTTTCTTGAAAATACCAGTTATTGTTCTAGTAAGGATTTTTTGTGGCATGTGAAGGTAGTGGAGAAATGTTGACGTTCTTTCTCGGATTATCAGTTTATGTAAGAATAGGATCTCTGAAATGTTCATTTTAGTCAACCACAACAGAAAAATCAATTACCTTACACTGTGCTTCCTGGGCATAGCTCATAACTTGAAGTTTCCAGATACAAGCATGTGTTTCAAACTGCCTTTGCAAGACTGCACAGTATGTCTAAGAATGAGACCCTAAAACAAACTTCCAAAAGCTTGCCAATTACAACAGTATCTTTATTTTTGTGTTCTGCTGCCACTTGAGTAGATTTTTTATCTATCTAATTAAATAATGTTGTCAAATACCTTTATTGTTACAACAAGAGATGTTGTGTCGGACAGGCACAATGAGAAGACTACTTATGGGAGTAGCAAAGGTTGAGGCCAGGGGAATTATGGGAGCAAACTATATGTTGTAGGGAGAGTTCCCTACAGTTGAGAAAAGCTGATGCTGGTAGGTAGAATCCAGATGATGCAGTCTGTGAAGTAATCGTTGAAGTGAAGCACATCATGATAGGCAGCGTGTTCAGCAACTGGATGCTCCAGCTCTCTCTTGACCTCAGTTTGGAAGTAGCCATTCATGCGCACAGAAAGTGTGTTTGTTGTCAGGCCCATGTAGAAAGTGGTACAGTGGTTGCAGCTTACTTTGTAGATCACATATTTGCTTTCGCAGGTAGCCCACCTTTGATGGAGTAGGAGATGTCTGGGACATGACTGGAGTAGGTGGCATTGGGAGGATGTATGGGACAGCTTTTGCATCTATGTCTGTTGCAGGAAAAAAAGACTGAGGCAAAAGGTTGGGAGCAGGGGTAGAGTTGGGAGGGACTAGGATGTTGCATAGATTTGGTGGACAGCAGATATACCACTGTGGGAGAGGTGGAGAGGGTAGTGGGGAGCATATTTCTCATTTCAGGGCACAACAACAGGTAGTTGAAACACCAGCAGAGAGTGGCATTCAGTTGCTCCAGTCCTGGGTGGTACTGAGCCAGGAGAGGAGTGCTCCTTTGTGGCGGACTGGAAAGAGGAGGCACAAGAGATCTGTTTCTGAACAGCATTTTTTTCATTGCATTCTGGACTTTCCATTGTTTGACTCTTCTCTATTTGCAGAAATACACTTTGGTAATGTGTATAAGGCTTCTATGAACTACCATTGAATGTAGGGACCAGGGGGGGGGGGGGGGGTGTTTGCCACACATACACACCCTTCAAGAGGTAAAACTAAATTAAAATCAAATGGTAATTTTTCTTGTAATCTGCATTAAAGTTAAGCATTTAAATTTATATCTCAGGTAAGTAGTTTTTAATTTACCTCTGTATTCCCCAAATCACCACACTTCTTGTGTCTGGGAGAATGTCCAAAATTTACCAGTGTCATATACGCCCACCCACCTCTCCTGTTTGATTCTCGAATTTTGCTCACCAGATATTAGCAGGGTTTCCTTGTCTGCAGCAGGAGCTTCACGTTGTCCATTTGACATTTAACTGTTTCACCCACATTATTGCCGTTGGTATTGTTGTTAGACTGCTTGCCCAGAATTCATTATCCTATTCAAACAGTTCATCTTGACAGTGTTCAGGGTGGTGGTCTTCTGGAAAACAGGGAATACTCAGGAAATTACATTCTAAGTAGAAAAATCTGGAAAATCCCGGGGAATTTCAGGAACTTCATAAAACCTCATGTAATTCTGTGTTTCTAACTGAGCACTGACTTAGTTTTATAAGTTATAAATCACGGATTTTAAGATACTTAATATTACGAAGTGTGGTAATTACATGAATATTATTGCCTATAAAATATCTATGTTTAAAACCTGTGTTTAAACTGTTGTTTACGAGTAGTATATATCAGCTGTGAGGAAAGAAAGAAAGTTGTTACTGTATTTCTAACCCCCCCCCCTCCCCTCCTCAGCATCAGGAGCTTCTTGACACCATCTCCCTCCTCACATCTGGAAGCCCCAAGTGTGAGTAGTCACCCTGGTGTCGAGTTTTTCAGTTTTATACATCTTATAAAGAGCTTCAAAACTAACATTTTTCTTCTATAAAAAACCTGTTGACAAGGTGTAAGTGGCTCCTTACATATTACGTGAGCCAGTGCTTTTTTGTTCCTGTATTGCACAATTTCAGAATTTAGATTATTAAATATATTATTTGAAATTATTCACCAATTTTTACACATTCTCATCCAAAATGAACTATTTTGACGTAGCTGCTGTAAAGTCAAATTAGAAAGTAGAGATATTTCTGCATCAGTCATTTTACTTGATAAGTACAAAGTATTTTGATGGTTACTCTTCATCTTCAGGTGGTAAACTGATCAGAGTAAAGTAATTTTATTTGCTTACACAGCAGAAAGTGAGCTTTCATGGGCAGCCACACTTGTTGTAATGAGTCCTTTTGACTCCATAATAGCATATCTTTCATTGCATTTTTCTGAACATCAGTATGATGGTGCATCATTTGGTGACACGTGTGTGATTTTGTTTACATAACCATCCTAAATACAGCTGCATGTACTAGTTTAAAACTGAGGCATCTTCCTCAAATGTTTCCCTTTTTCTGATAATTCTCATCTCCATATCTGCGTGGAATTTTTCTGGCACACCTGTGACTGGTTACCTGTATTAACATGTGACATGTAGATACACTATGTGATCAAAAGTATCCAGACACCTGGCTGAAAATTACTTAAAAGTTCTTGGCACCCTCCATCGGTAATGCTGGAATTTAGTATGATGTTGGCCCACCTTTAGCCTTGATGACAGCTTCCATTCTCGCAGGCATAAGGTCAGTCACGTGCTGGAAGGTTTCTTGGGGAATGGCAGCCCATTCTTCATGGAGTGCTGCTCCGAGGAGAGGTATAGATGTCAGTTGGTGGGGCCTGGCACGAAGTCGGCATTCCAAAACATCCCAAAGGTGTTCTGTAGGACTCAGGTCAGGACTCTGTACGGGTCAGTCCATTACAGGGATGTTATTGTCGTGTAACCACTCCACCACAGGCCGTGCATTATGAACAAGTGCTTGATCGTGTTGAAAGATACAATCGCCATCCCTGAACTGCTCTTCAACAGTGGGAAGCAAGAAGGTGCTTAAAACATCAATGTAGGCCTGTGCTGTGATAGTGCCACACAAAACAACAAGGGGGTGCAAGCCCCCTCCATGAAAAAGACGACCACACCATAACACCAACTGCCTCTGAATTTTACTGTTGGCACTACACACGCTGGCAGATGACGTTTACGGGGCATTCACCATACCCACACCCTGCCATCAGATCGCCACATTGTGTACCATGATTCGTCACTCCACACAACATTTTTCCACTATTCAATCATCCAATGTTTATGTGCCGTACACCAAGCGAGGCGTCATTTGGCATTTACTGGCATGATGTGTGGCTTATGATCAGCTGCTCGACCATGAAATCAAAGTTTTCTCACCTTCCACATAACTTTCATAGTTACTATGGGCAGAGGTCATTGTTGGCAACTGGAATAAAATAATAATTGGATCCTTTTACTGGCCTCCCAATTCAGATGATACAGTTGCTGGAAGGTTCAAAGAAAACTTGAGTTTGATTTCAAACACATACCCGACTCATACGATAATAGTTGGTGGTGACTTTAATTTATCCTCGATATGTTGGCAAAAATACATGTTTAATTCTGGAGGTACACATAAAATATCATCCGAAATTGTGCTAAACGCATTCTCTGAAAATTATGTCGAGCAGTTAGTTCATGAGCCCACGCGAATAGTAAACGGTTGTGATAACACACTTGACCTCTTAGCAACAAATAATCCCGAGTTAATAACGAGCATCAAAGCCGATTCAGGTATTAATGAACACCGGGTTGTCATAGTGAGATTGTATATTGTAATCCCCAAATCCTCAAAAAAAAAAAAAAAAGCGAAAAATATACCTAGTCAAAACAGCAGATAAAAATTTGCTTGACACCTTCCTAAGAGACAATCTCCACTCATTCCAAATTAATAATATAAGTGTAGACCAGATGTGGCTTAAATTCAAAGAAATAGTATTGGCAGCAATTGAGAGATTTATACCAAATAAATTAACAAACTACGGAGCTGATCCTCCTTGGTACACAAAACGGATTAGAACACTGTTGCAGAAACCACGAAACAAACATGCCAAATTTAAACAGACGCAAAATCCCCAAGATTGGCAATCTTTTACAGAAGCTCGAAATTTAGCACGGACTTGAATGTGAGATGCCTATAACAGTTTCCACAATAAAACTTTGTCTCTAAACCTGGCAGAAAATCCAAAGAGATTCTGGTCATATGTGAAGTATGTTAGTGGCAAGAAACAAGCAATGCCTTCTCTGTGTGATAGCAATGAAGGCACTATCGACAGTGCTGCCAAAGCAGAGATACTAAGCCTTCCGAAATGCCTTCACAAATGAAGACGAAGTAAATATTCCAGAATTCGAATCGAGAACAGATGCCAACATGAGTAACGTAGAAGTAAATATCTTCGGAGTAGTGAAGCAACTTAAATCACTTAATAAAAGCATGTCTCCTGGTCCAGACTGTATACCGGTTAGGTTCCTTTTGGAGTATGCTGATGCATTAGCTCCATACGTAACAATCATATACAACCGTTCGCTCGACAAAAGATCTGTACCCAAAGACTGGAAAGTTGCACAGGTAACACCAATATTCAGGAAAGGTAGTAGGAGTAATCCACTAAATTACAGGCCCATACTGTTAACATTGATATGCAGCAGGATATTAGAACATATATTGTGTTCGAACATTATGAATTACCTCGAAGAAAACGGTCTATTGACACACAGTCAACATGGGTTTAGAAAACATTGTTCCTGTGAAACACAACTAGCTCTTTATTCACATGAAGTGTTGAGTGCTATTGACAAGGGATTTCAGATCGATTCCATATTTCTGGATTTCCGGAAGGCTTTCGACACTGTTACCACACAAGCGGCTCATAGTGAAATTGCGTGCTTATGGAATATCATCTCAGTTATGTGACTGGATTTGTGATTTCCTGTCAGAAGGGTCACAGTTCATAGTAATTGATGGAAAGTCATTGAGCAAAACGGAAGTGATATCTGGTGTTCCCCAAGGTAGTGTTATAGGCCCTTTGCTGTTTCTTATCTATATAAACGATTTTGGAGACAATCTGAGAAGCCGTCTTCGGTTGTTTGCAGATGACGCTGTCGTTTATCAACTAATAGTCATCAGAAGATCAAAACAAACTGCAAAACGATTTAGAAAATATATCTGAATGGTGCGAAAAATGGCAGTTGACCCTAAATAACAAAAAGTGAGAGGTCATCCACATGAGTGGTAAAAGGAACTCGTTAAACTTCGGTTACACGATAAATCAGTCTAATCTAAAAGCCGTAAATTCAACTAAATACCTAGGTATTAGAATTATGAATAACTTAAATTGGAAGGAACACGCAGAAAATGTTGTGGGGAAGGCTGCGTTTTATTGGCAGGACACTTAGGAAATGTAACAGACCTGCTAAGGAGACTGCCTACACTACACTTGTCCGTCCTCTTTTAGAATACTGCTGCACAGTGTGGGACCCTTACCAGATAGGACTGATGGAGTTACACCGAAAAAGTTCAAAGAAAGGCAGCACGTTTTATATTATCGCGAAATATGGGAGAGAGTGTCACAGAAATGATACAGGATTTGGGCTGGAAATCACTGAAAGAAAGGCATTTTTCGTTGTGATGGAATCTTCTCACGAAATTCCAATCACCAGCTTTCTCCTCTGAATGCAAAAATATCTTGTTGACACTGGCCTACATAGGGAGGAATGATCACCATGATAAAATAAGGGAAATCAGAGCTCATATGGAAAGATATAGGTGTTCATTCTTTCCGCGCGTTATACGAGGTTGGAATAATAGAGAATTGTGAAGGTGGTTTGATGAACCCTCTGCCAGGCACTTGAAAGTGATTTGCAGAGTATCCATGTAGATGTAGATGTACTTGCAGTGGATCCTGATGCAGTTTGGAATTCCTGTGTGATGGTTTGGATAGATGTTTGCCTATTACTCGTTACGAGGCAGTCTCTGTTAGTCAACAGAGAGGTCGGCCTATACACTTTTGTGCAGTACGTGTCCCTTCATGTTTCCACCTTGCTATCATATTGGAAACAGTGGACGTAGGGATGCTTAGGAGTGTGGAAATCTCTCGTACAGACGTATGGCACAAGGGACACCCAATCACCTGACCACATTCGAAGTCCATGAGTTCCGCGGAGTGCCCCATTCTGCTCTCTCAAGATGTCTAATGACTACTGAGGTCACTGATATGGAGTACCTTGCAGTAGATGGCAGCAGAATGCATCCAATATGAAAAACCCACGTTTTTGGAGGTGTCCAGATACTGTTGATCACGTAGTGTATGTTATGCCAATGTCACTGTATAACAGAGCAAGTCTCATTTACATTTACATTAGTATTTTACCTGTAAACACCAGTTCTTTAAACAAGTGAAGTTCCATGTATAAAACAGCTTCAAACATCTGATTACTTTACAAATGAGTTACTGTTTTGTGCAATGGAAACTCCAGGTGGGAATATGACAATGTAGAAAAATGTAGGTTGCTACGTACCGTAGAGATGACGCACTAAGTTGCAGACAGGCACAGTCAAGACATTTACACACAACCTTTTGGCTACAGCCTTCATCGAGACGAGAAACACACACTATTCAGTCGCACAAGCAAGCACACCTCACGCATATGTGACTGGCAGCTCGGGCCATGTTGAATATTCAAATGTATTTATATGTTAAGTATTTGACATTAAGCATCTAAGTGAGGAAAAGTTTAGAAAAGGTTTGAAATTATGTGTAAAGTCCCTTGGAACCCATTAAGTGCTCTCATCCTCAAATAATGGATAAAGTCAGAGTATTCGTATGCCATCAGTTATGCACCTCAAGACAAACACACTGTTTCTACCTGTAATACTTGTTGTATTGTGTTAAACTTTTAACATGAGGTTACACCTTGTGATGCTACATAGAGTTTAAGCCCCGTACTATGAAAATAATCCGTCAATCTACATATTTTTCTTGTAAGCTTAAGGTTCCTAATTACCGTTCTGCAGATAATCTATGTGATAAGCGTTGTATGAAAGTAATAATTTGAATACTAATATCAACTTCTTATACTGAGAAAATTGATCCGAAACACAAGAGAACATAAATTACTGTGGTGCCTTCAGTATTAACCACCAATCATATCACCAACATAGTAAGCCTTGCAAAAACCACAAAATTCCCTGTAGATAAAAATATAATTAAACAATTCTTAGGGAACACTGAAGAGATTATGGATAACAATTATGTAGTTTTTCTTTATTACTGCTTATTTCTTTTCAATGTTCTGTATAGTTTCTAGAAAGGTTATTCATATTTTTACTAGAGAATTCACACACTTATGACTTCTTTCTTTAATATCATGTTTAAATACTTTCTTAAAAAACTTTGCTATTATTTCTGCCTGTTCAGCACTTTGCTTAATACTCTGCTCAGTGTTTTGAAGAAAAAAAAATTAACTTTTTCCCTCTTCTCTCACTATGATTTTCCAAGACAAGCATCATGAGTCTATTACTTAATTTAGCCACTTCCTCATCTCCTCAAACCCAGAACCTCGCACAGAAGAACCCCAAAAGTGCCCCACTTGTGACAGGATACTTTCCGGGACTGGATCAGACTCTGAATGTGGCTCTCCAGCAGGGATACGACTTCCTCAAATCCTGTCCTGAAATGAGATCCATCCTTCATGAAATCCTCCCCACTCCACCAAGAGTGTCTTTCCGCCGTCCATCTAACCTGCGTAACCTCTTAGTTCATCCATATGAAATCCCCAAACCACCTTCCCTACCCTCTGGCTCCTACCCTTGTAACCGCCCCCGATGTAAAACCTGTCCCATGCACCCTCCCACCACACCTGTAACCCGGAAGGTGTACACGATCAAAGGCAGAGCCACGTGTGAAAGCACCCACGTGATTTACCACCTGACCTGCCTACACTGTGAAGCTTTCTATGTGGGAATGACCAGCAACAAACTGTCCATTCGCATGAATGGACACAGGCAGACAGTGTTTGTTGGTAATGAGGATCACCCTGTGGCTAAACATGCCTTGGTGCACGGCCAGCATATCTTGGCACAGTGTTACACTGTCCAGGTTATCTGGATACTTCCCACTAAAACCAACCTGTCAGAACTCCGGAGATGGGAACTTGCCCTTCAGTATATCCTCTCTTCTCGTTATCCGCCAGGCCTCAACCTCCGCTAATTTCAAGTTGCCGCCGCTCATACCTCGCCTGTCTTTCAACAACATCTTTGCCCCTGACTGACATCTCTGCCCAAACTCTTGCCCTTTACAAATGTCTGCTTGTGTCTGTGTATGTGCGGATGGATATGTGTGTGTGTG
Source organism: Schistocerca nitens (assembly GCF_023898315.1). Classification (NCBI taxonomy): domain Eukaryota; kingdom Metazoa; phylum Arthropoda; class Insecta; order Orthoptera; family Acrididae; genus Schistocerca; species Schistocerca nitens. The sequence goes on from NC_064621.1 coordinate 59,085,334, forward strand.
CGAGTGTATACCTGTCCTTTTTTCCCCCTAAGGTAAGTCTTTCCGCTCCTGGGATTGGAATGACTCCTTACCCTCTCCCTTAAAAACCCACATCCTTTCGTCTTTCCCTCTGCCCCCAGGGGCTCAGCATTCAATTGCTGAGTACGGGCTTGGCGACCCCGGGGTCCTGAGCTGGGGACTGGTCAGCGCCGCCAGTCTCCTGTCTCCGTAACCCCCGGACATGCTTCAGCGACCACCGTATGGCGCGGCGGTGGAATGTTGTGTGCTGCGGGGAATGGTAATCTTGGCTTGACCGCCTGGATTGCGAGGAAGGACAACCTCTATAAAAACCCCTCAATCTTCCGGTGTGCTCCGCGCCTATGAGATGCATGGCTGTTGGGGTGGAACAGTCGCAAGCGGGCAACCTCTGGGGCACCTGCCGCACCCCAGTTGTATAAGGCTTACTCAGGCACGCGGGGCTCTGTCTGAGCGGACCTTTCGTTCCCTAGCTGCTCGTGGGACCACAATGGACCCTTCGCCCTCTACGTTTCCCCCTACCAGTGGATTGGGTGGGCCACTGGTAGGAAAACACACCCAATCGAAAAAGCGACTTCGTGCTGGGAGTCCTCCAGCGCCTGGTGTTACTAGAGATTTATCAGACTGTCGTAACAGAGCACATGCTGATATCCAGAATGTGTTTTTGATTGTTAAACGGAAGGAAGGTAGCTTTGAGAGAGTTTCACCCTTTTACATCCACAAGGGTCTTGAGGGAATTGCAGGAACACTGAAATCTGTGAAGCGTCTGCGCAATGGGACTCTGTTAGTTGAAACTTCTAGTTCCCGTCAAGTCACTTCTCTTAGGAAAGCAACCTGTCTCGGAGAGTACGCTATCGAGACCGAGCTCCACTCCACTTTGAACTATAGTAAGGGTGTTGTGACATGTAGGGACTTGGTGGATATCCCCAAGGACGAGTTGAAATCTGAGTGGGCTGACGAAGGTATTGTCGATGTGCAGCATATTATGAAACGAGTCGATGGTGACCTAGTCAAATCCGACTCGTTTATTCTCACGTTCAATTGCCCGAGACTCCCGGAGCATGTTCAAGCGGGTTTCTTACGTTTGCCAGTACGGCCATATTTCCCCAACCCAATGCGCTGTTTTAAATGTCAGCGCTTTGGGCATACTACGTTGGGGTGCAATGGGATAGCCACTTGTGGTAAATGTGGTCAGCCTGCCCATGAAGGAGCCGATTGTTCATCGCCTGTGAAGTGCGTGAATTGCTCTGGGAGTCACCCTGTCTGGAGCCGGGTCTGCCCCATCTACCTCGACGAACGTAAGATCCAGGAGATCAAAACATCTAAGCGCATCCCCTATGGTGAGGCTAAGAAGCTCTTTAAGGCCATGCAACCTCCTGTGTTTACGACATCTTTCGCTTCCGCTCTGACAAAACCGGTACAAATGGCCACTGTTGCTACGCAAACGGAGGTTGCTAGTGTTAGCACTAATACTTGCGTTTGCCAGTGCACTTGTGCTGCTGCGGTTGTTTTGCAACCTGCGGCTCTCCCCGCAACGTCGGACAAGGCTGTGGTTGCTGACATCGGAGTACTTCCTGCCTCTTCCCATATGGCGCCTTCTGCCAAGGCGGTTACAGCTCCACCTGCTGCCAAAGCTCTGCCTTCTCAGCCCCCCAAGACAAAGACGCCGAAGGTGAAGGTTTTGCCACCTGCGGAGACTGGTCAGGGTCGGTCCGATGACGAGGCCATCGTACTGTCTGACATTTCCCGTGGGTCGTCATCGGAGCTGATGGACATTGATGTCGACCGGGGGCGATCTTCTCGCCCCAGGAATAAATCTCCGGCCAGTACGGGCTCTCCTCCAAAACACAGAGGCAGGGTGAAAGTTCAACCACCCTGATCACTGGCTCCCATATTACAGTGGAACCTGAATGGGTTCAGGACGCATGTGGCCGAATTACTACTCCTTGTACGAGAGTGCCCTTTGTGCTTATGTCTCCAAGAGACACATTTTCGGGCCACTGATGCTCCTTCTTTACGGGGCTATACCGTATATCGGAAAGATGATCTGACGGGGGAAAGGGCGAAAGGTGGTGTTGCGGTTTTTGTCCGTGACATGCACCCCTCATCTGAGCTCCCTTTCGTTACAGACTTGCAAGCAGTTGCAGTTGACCTTCTCGTGGGTCGGAGGCTCACGGTCTGTTCCCTTTATTTACCACCTCAGGTTGCGATAGACTCTGAGGCTCTCACAGACCTTATTAGCCAACTCCCCCGCCCATTTCTTCTTCTGGGGGACTTCAATGCTCATAATGTCTTATGGGGCTCTTCGACTACTTGCCCCAGGGGTCGCCTTCTGGAAAACCTCATGATGTCTGAAGAACTGTGCCTCCTGAACTCTGGTGCTCCCACTCATTTCTGTACTGCTTCTGGGTCGTCATCAGCTATTGACCTTTCCTTTTGCTCTCCAGCACTCGCCGATTCTGCTCTGTGGGAGGTTGCTGCAGACCTCCATTCTAGTGACCACTTCCCCCTTTGGATTCGCCTCCTGGATGAGGCTGTGGTGTTACCAGTGCTGCCCAGGTGGCACCTCTGCAGAGCTGATTGGACACTTTTCGGCCGACTGGCTGTTTTGGAACACCGTGCCAGCATCCACGAATGGGTAGACCATGTTACAGCCGTGATCTCCCATGCTGCTGACTTATCAATCCCACGGTCATCCGGTCATCCCAAGAGGCGTCCTGTCCCTTGGTGGACCACTGAGTGCCGCTCAGCTATCCGAGCCCGCCGTGCAGCTTTGCGCCGCTTCAAGTGCCGTCCCTCCGCTGACAATCTTGCGGCCTTTCGGGTGGCAAGGGCCAAGGCGCGGCGAGTGATTAAAGAGAGCAAACGACGGTCATGGCAATCGTTCCTGAACTCCATCTCCCGCTCCACTAGTTCTACAAAAGTATGGGAAGCCATCAAGAGGATTTCCGGGAAACGCAGCCAACTACCTGTCACGGCATTGCTGCATCAGGGAAGTCTTCTCACGGCGCCGAGAGACATTGCCCAGACACTGGCCATGCATTTTGCGGCATCTACCGCCACTATTCACTGTGATCCAGATTTCTGCCGCTACCGCACTGCCATCGAGAGGGCTCACTTGGACTTCCGGTCTCCAAATTCTGAGCCCTACAACTGCCCCTTCACAATGTGGGAACTGGATTCGGCGCTGTCTGAGGCTCATGATACAGCGCCTGGCCATGATCAAATCCGGTACAGCATGCTGAAGCACTTGTTACTGCCTTCCAAGGAAGTTCTCCTGAATTTTTTTAATATGGTTTGGTTATCTGGCACGTACCCTGACTCGTGGAGAGAGGCGATTTTGATCCCCCTCCTGAAACCGGGGAAGGACCGAACGCATCCCAGTAGTTATCGCAGTATTGCTTTGACGAGCTGTGTCGGGAAGACGTTAGAACGCATGGTCAACCGTCGCCTGGTTTGGCTGCTCGAAACCAGGCAGCTCCTTAGCCCCTCGCAGTGTGGCTTTCGGAGATATCGTTCAACTATAGACAACTTGACCCTGCTTGAGGCGGCCATCCAGCAGGCCTTCCTACGTAACCAGCATTGTCTCGGTGTCTTCTTTGACATTCATAAGGCGTATGACACTACTTGGCGCCGCCATATCCTCAATCAACTCCACGAGTGGGGTTTTCGTGGCCGTCTCCCGATCTTCATTCGGTCCTTTCTTTCCCACCGCCTCTTTCGATATAGGGTTGGTAATGTGCTATCTGATTTGTATGTGCAGGAGAATGGTGTTCCTCAGGGAAGCGTTTTAAGTGTCACCCTCTTTGCCGTCGCCATTAACAGTATCACGTCCACTATCCGGAGTCCTGCCCAATGCTCCTTGTTTGTGGACGATTTTGCTGTTTTCTGTTCTTCCTCCAGTCTTGTCACTGCTAGTCGGCAGTTGCAGCTTACGATACAGCGATTAGAGGCATGGACTGCGAAGACGGGTTTTACCTTTTCTGCAGACAAATGTGTGTGTGTTCATTTTAATCGTTCTCGACGTCTTTTTACCTCCCCTGCACTGCGTCTGAGGGACACCATTCTTCCTTTTAGCGACACTGTGCGGTTCCTGGGCCTCATTTTTGATTCCAAGTTGTCGTGGTTGCCTCACCTTAAAGACCTCAAGGTGCGGGCCCTGAAGGCACTGAATATTTTGAAGTGCCTGAGCCATCGGTCCTGGGGAGCAGATCGGGCGCGTCTGCTGCAGTTTTATAGGGCTTTCGTCCGATCGCGTCTTGACTATGGTTGCACCGTGTATGGGTCAGCAAGGCCTTCGTATCTGAAGATTCTTGACGCAGTACACCATGAGGGTATCAGGCTGGCCACTGGTGCCTTCCGTACCAGTCCCATCCCCAGCCTGTGTGCTGAGGCAGGGGAACCGCCGCTCGCCATCCGGCGGAAACTCCTCATGGTGCGACGGGTGTGTCAATTCCTTGCCTGTCCTACCTCCCCTGCGTACCCTACCGTTGCCCGACCGCCTCTGGAACGTCTCTTTTCCTGTCGTCCCAGGGCAACGAGACCATTTGGGATTCGTGCCAAACATTTGCTTGAGTCCCTTGGTGTGGAGCGTGTGCCCCCCCAACGACTAGGTTTTACTCGCCTGCCTCCCTGGTTGCTCCAGAGGCCCAGCGTCCTTTTAGACTTGTCAGAGTACCGGAGGAGCTGCACTCCTGCGTTTGTTTTTACCTCCTTATTTTATGATATTTTAAACCAGCATCCCGACCATGTACCAGTCTTTACGGATGGCTCTAAACAGGGGGACTTTGTTGGTTGTGCTGTTGTTTTCCCTGATCGAGTCGTCAAGTTACGGCTTCCTGCGGCGTTTACCATCTTTGATGCCGAATTGTTTGCGATCTTGCGGGCATTGGAGCAGATGCGATGTGTTCGCAGTCTTAAGTTCCTCATCTGTTCCGACTCCCTGAGTGCCCTTCAGACCGTGCAACACTTGTACCCAGCGGATACGGTCGTCCAGAACATCCATGATGCCCTACTCCACCTGCAACGGCAGGGGAAGGAGGTTTCCTTCTGCTGGGTGCCGGGGCACGTGGGTATTAGGGGCAACGAACTGGCGGATGTGGCTGCCAAAGATGCGTGTTCCCTCCCTCACGTTGTTGCATGTGCCGTCCCCCTACATGCTGTTACCTCCCTCCTGCGTTTTCGCGTTATGCGTCAGTGGGAAGAGGAGTGGCTGGCAATCGGTGAAAATAAGCTGCGTCTGGTCAAGGCCACCACGCGGCCATGGCGTACGTCCTACCAGTCACGCAGGCGGGATGAGGTTCTCCTCACTCGCCTCCGCATCGGGCACAGTCCCTTCACCCATGGTTTTTTACTTCGGCGGGAGGATCCCCCCCTCTGCACTGCTTGTGGCGTCCAGATTACTGTCCGCCACATTTTACTTGACTGTCTTTTATTCTCTGACCAGCGGGCGGTGGTTTCTTTGCCACCGGATTTGCCCTCTATTTTGAAAGACGACGCAACGTCTGTTGTTAAGGTTTTACGGTTTTGTGTGCTGTCCAATTTGTTGCCACGGATTTTAGGGAGAGGGTTTTAATGTGCTGCTGGATGACTGGCTCACCCAGATTTTAGGTAAGAGGTCCGCCAGTCACGAATACCTCCTTGTTTCCCTTCGGTTTCTGTCCTCCCTTCCTTGTGTTTCCTTTCCTTTTTTAGTGCACTCCTTCTCCTCTTGTTTTGCCTCTATATGTTAGGATTTGGAACTGCGGCAGGTCTGTGTCTTTTAGCTGTTCCCCTTGTTCGTTGTTCGTCTTCGTCCCTTCCCTGCATGTGTTCCTGTTTTTATGCGTTTGGGCGCTGATGACCCCGCTGTTTAGCGCCCGTAAACCACAAACACACACACACACACACACACACACACACTCTTTCCCTCTACTTCCCTCTTTCCTGATGAGGCAACAGTTTGTTGTGAAAGCTTGAATTTTGTGTGTATGTTTGTGTTTGTTTGTGTGTCTATCGACCTGCCAGCACTTTCGTTCGGTAAGTCACATCAGCTGTGTTTTTAGATATATTTACTTAATTTTCAGTTACATATCAAGCTGTGCTTGAGGCCCGGTGTACCCCAGGTCCTATTAACAATCTTGCCGAACAAACAGAAGCAGTTAGTGTCACCGTCACTTTGACCCTATATTCAACACGAGGAAGGACAGCTAATCCTGTTCAGATATTGGCATCTGGATACAACTCAATCCCTGTAATATTACTGAAGTTTGGCCACTTGACAGTGAATTCTCAGAAGAGAATAAAGATGCTGTTCATGGTTCCAAGTTAATGATCCCCGTTATAAATACCCCTGTTGTCATTTCGGGTCTCAATTGTGTTCTCTTTTGGGCAAAAAAATTTGCACCACCACTGTTACATAGCATAACCAAATTTGGATAGAGACTACAAATTGATGATGATACACTTTAGCTGACTTAAGGTACTCAGTGCTCTTTTCAGACTCATACTACCCTTTTCACATACAAACGAAAACCGGTCTTCCACTTGAGAGGCTTGTGTACAGTACTACCATTCTTCAAATATGACTGACCGAGGTGCTCAGTGGTTAGCACACTGGACTCGCATCGGGAGGATGATGGTTCAAACCCATGACTGGCGATCCTGCTTTAGGTTTTCCATTATTTCCCTAAATCACTTCAGGCAAATGCCAGAATGGTTCCTTTGAACGGGCACAGTTAACGTCCTTCTCTAATCTGATGGGACCGATGACCTTGCTGTTTGGTCCCCTCCCCCAGATCAACGAACCTCAAATACGGAACAAAATTCGAACTAAAGCCAATACCATTCAAATGTTCAACCGAATACCATAAGCAGTCTACCGCCTTATTAACATACACAGGGTATGAGTCTAAATTACACAAGACCACCAAATAACTACAGGGTGGCGCACAAAATGTGTTACCATTTTGTTTTTGAATATAAACTTTATTGTCAATACAATCTGAAAGGAACATATACTACAACGAAGAGAGATTAAATTCCACAGCTTCTTGCTACTGCCTTGCTCTTCAACACGCAGTGGTTCATGCAAGATGGAGCAAAGCCACATACTGCAAACACTGTGTTGGGGTTTTTACACGAGCATTTCGACATTTGGATCATTTCAATCAGGTTTCCAGGTCGCTTCAGTGACAGACAAAATTGGCCCCCCAATAGTCCAGACCTCAATCCATGTGACTTTTTTCTTTGGGGGTACCTAAAGGAAAAACTTTTTCCGAAATGTCCACGTGATTTAATGGAGCTCAGAAGACTTATTATTCAAGCTTGCAGTGAAATTACAGAAGACATGTGCCATGGGGTAATCACTAACTTCAGTGTTCGTTTGAAGGAAGTTAGGAAACGAAATGGTGGACATATTGAGCATGTGCTGAGTTAGAACAAATCTCCATGGATGGCTCTTCGTTGTAGTATATGTTCCTTTCAGATTGTATTGACAATAAAGTTTATATTCAAAAACAAAATGGTAACACATTTCGTGTGCCACCCTGTATTTAATGCTCCAAGTACAATACTGCGCTGAACAAGATCTCAAAGTTCCGCAGAAGATTCTAATTAGAGAATCCCAACCGAATCAAATTATTGGGTGGAACCTGGGCTAATTTTATCCAAGAAAATTTGCCCTGACTATTTGTGTCACCTCAAGACTGCACTTAAGCGAAATTAAGCAGTTGACTAATCATACTTTGCAATGTCGAACCCATCTATACATGGAGTAACAAGTTTCCTTGGCCAGATTACCAAACTAGTACAGTGTCTAAACTGGTGCTCTGCCAAAGTGGTACTGCTCATTAAGATCATGTAAAACCATTCAGAATGAACAATTGAACTATGCAACCATTTTCTTTTAACAGTTGACCCTTTGTGATTTCCTGCCATCGTTTTCAGTCATAGCAGCCAGCAGCAGCGTGGTGCAAACTCCATGCTGCACATACCAATGTGAGGCAGGAAACACTAGTCATTGAATGAATGGTAGCTCCATTCACTCACCAGCTCTCTACAACGATGTTTTATACACAAAAAATTATAAAATAATAAAACACATCATAATAATTTTTTATCCATCTATAACCGTTCAGGTGATTAGTAATGAGTTGAGGTGATAATATGACCTGTAACGTTCAACACAACAGATTTCGGTAGGTGATAACCTGTTACTGAGTAGATTATGGCAGCATTTAAAAATTTTAAAATCAGTTAATAATCACCTCAAATAAAATAAAATGTTTGTTGCATATGGAGGCTGTTTACATAGGCAACCTGCACCTGTCACTGGGTTCCAGGCTAGTCACTTTGATTAACTCTGTTGTTGTTTTGCTGAATTACCATTCTTACAGTAGGCTTTGAATAACCAGATTATCCACAATTTTAATTAGAATTCAAAATAAAATTACGTCCTGGAAACAGTGGTCATGTTGCAATACCCTTTGGTGTGAGAAACTGTGAAATCTATCAGAGTAATGGACTTACCCAGACTGTCACACTCACCTCAAGATTCCATGTTAACTATACATTATGCAACGGAATCACTATCTTGAAATGCCCTAACATAGAATCATAAGGTGTGAAATTGCAATTTGCCTACTATATAAATATCCATCCAATCAACAGAAAAAATCAGTGGTTTGGAAGAAACTACATACTCTTTCAAATAAAAATGCAAATGAAACATAAACTGATTATTATATTAATGAATTACAAAGTACTGATATCAACATTCTACAGAAAAAAAGTTAATTGTGGACGACAACTAACAAAATAGGCAAGTTGGCTCTGAGCACTATGGGACTTAACATCTGAGGTCATCAGTACCCTAGAACTACTTAAAACTAACTAACCTAAGGACATCACACACCTCCATGCCCAAGGCAGGATTCGAACCTGTGACCATAGTGGTCGTGCGGTTCCAGACTGAAGCGCCTAAAACCACTCGGCCACACTGGCCGGCAAATACTGGGTTGGGTATTGCATTCTACCTGCACATTAAATCATTAATCCAATACAACCCAATGATTAAGTTTGAAACCCTAGTGATCGATTGAATACCGCGTCAAACGATACTAAAGCACGAATTGGATTTAGCAGAGCTGTGGCAACAGTATGCTTCCTATATAAACATTAACCTCCACCTAGTCAGCTGTGCTGCTGTATACTCTCACCAATCTGCTGTGGCAGTAAGCCAGAGGACTGTGGTCATAGTGGAGAATCAGAATATTACTCAGCAAGAATTGGATGCATACAAGTGCCATCAAGTCTTAAACCAGCAGCCCGCTATACACCATCAAATCGTGAGTGTCCTCTTCCACCAACTCCCAATTTGGCAGTTTGTGCCAAACTGGCTGTGAACACCAACCAGGAAAAATGTTACTCTTTTCTGCCAATAATGTGTCAGTGTCACCTTTAACAAATCCCCACCCCGGAATGTCATGAATCATGGGCCAATCAAAGCACATCTTCCATGCTAGTTTGTCCTAAAAACTCCTGTCTGACATCAGGCGATGGTGGGTGAAGCAGACTGTACTTTAACACTTCTGAATTTCTGGAGGTCAAACCACATTCCCAGACTTGCATTTTTCTGCAATAAATTATGGTGTCTCAGCAAGCACTTCAAACTGTTGCCCTCGGCCATCTCAAGAAGTGAGTTGTGCCACAGGCCGCTAATCCTGACTTCGCGAAAAGGACTGGTAGGTTCCATGAGTTTCTGATGGTGGCCACTTGAGACGCACACGTCAGCACACAGCTTTGAGTGCCCACAACACACCTGCTGCATGCAGAGCAATGTGCAGGCTGTGCATTTATCATATATTCACAGACTGGAACTATTAGCCCCTTTACTGAAGACCACTGAAATCTTATAAAATACATTTCCAGGTAATAAATCAATGTAATGAGACTTTTAAATAGATGCAACTAAAATGTCCAACCTTTCGCCAGTGGTGATGATGGGTGGGGGAGGGGGGTGGAGGAGGTTATGTACTAAAGTTATCGTTTATGTACATAACCTCACAATAGAATTTCACACAGGAGTTGCCCTACTGAAGCATGGTAGTGGGGCAGATGAGGAAATGTTCAGGACAAAGAGCAAATGCAAAAAATGCCGTTTTCTTCCTACTTGCAGGATGCAACTTCACTTGCCAAAAACTCAAGCAGAGGTCAGTGGAGGAGAATACTTTCACCCCTTGAAATTTTTGCAGCAACTCTTTGAGTTCCACTGGTCGATATGTCTCTGGCGCAATGATCCTATTGATTGATTGTGAATCGAGTACCAGTTGTATCAACCAGTCTTTCTTCTCAACCACGTGGAGAGGGCTGTTATGCGTGAACACAGCCTGTTCAGCTACTCCATCATTGACCATCCGTTGTATTTCAATTTCTACTTTCTTCTTTTACGCCAGTGGTATTGGATATGGATTGATAAACAACTTGTTGTGGTCTTTAACCATAAATACATACTGTAAATCATTAATGACTCTCACTTTCATTGCAGATACCTCCATGTTGGAGTGAAGTATGTCGCACAGCTCATCCTTATCATGCCATTGGACATGGTTTGTGCTCAATCCTTTTGTCAGTTTTACTTGTGATCTCTTGTATACTCTCGTCTTTCTATGCTTATTGGTGACGGTAATCATGCAGGTCCTCCCCAGTTTTTGCAGAGCGTTCCTGCATGTAGCCAAGCTTCAGACAGTTTGCAAAGATTTGGGCATGAATAGCTTGTTCTTTGAAAGGCAACTGGATCTCCTTGCCCTTTTTGTAATGTCACAATACCTCTCCTGAAATAGAGTATGGCTTGTTGATCTTCTAAGAAATCTACTCTTATGCGAGGTTAGTTGCCAATTTTGGCACCACCATAAAATTCACTGTTAACATGTGTCCCTGACACTTGAAGCCTAACCTCATCTGTCTTTTGTTACATTGCCTACAGTGGCTGCTTTCACTTTTGCTCTCTTCACTGAGGGGACCGGCCAATTGTATTTGAAAGTACACTTTTCAAAGACCGTGTCAGTGATAACTGAAATTTCACTCCCACTGTCCAAAATCCATTTCAGTTGTGTGTTGCCTATGTATACTTCAATGGTTAGGTGCAGTTCCTGCAATTCTGCCATGCTCTTTCCTCTAACAGAAAACCCCATATGTCCTCATACTGCAGGGCACTGATGTGGCTTTTTCCAATTGACTTTGTGGGCATTTGTATTGCCTGTCCCACTGATACCAATAGTCATTGCTGCCCAGACTTCCCTGTTGATTATTCCTGTTAGGGTTTGGTGGGCGCCATTCAATGACCTGTCTTTGTATTCAATATTGTTTCGAAATAAACTTATGTTGTCCAAACTGTTTCCCATTATCATGAGAGCTGTAGTACTGGTTATTCCAGCATCCTGCTATGCCAGGGATGGTTGCGGTTGTGTCCACTGTCACCTGCAGTTTTTATCACCGTTTGCATGCTTTCTTCATAATAGTTACCTTACTGCCAGTTGTTGTCTCTGGAATCAGGCCCAAATCTGCATTCCCTTGTGCTCTGTTCATCCAGTGTGAATTCCAGGCTTCGTAGAGTGCCTTTGAATGATTCTCAATTGTTCCCACATTTGGAGGGTTGGTGGGAGCTTCATATGGCAAAAGCAGATTATTTCAGCATTGCTACAAATCTAATTGACAAAACAGTTCTATTTGATTAGGGGCTCCGAAAATTTCATAGCGCTCTTAAATCCTGAGGCAACCAGAACATTATTAAAAATAATCTCATGTTTTACACGTTCCTGCAGTTGGTTAATCAATAGTTTGCCTTGAACGCACCCATAAATTCCTTATATGATGAGCATGTTTTCATGATCACGTGCATTCTTTCTGTGACACTTCACTCAAGGTGCCCTCATACAAAATCTAACTTGCTCTTGAGTGGCTACTGTGGACGTAGTGAGACGTCAGACTGAGAACTGAAGGTCTTTGGGTGTAGGGTATTCCTATTTTCTCTGTAGTTCTGAAATTTTCTGACTGACACAGCTGAATGTGTCATCTACGTCTGTGTAATGTTTTTCCAGACAAACTGTCTGGTGCTGACTCCGAACTCATAATGCCTTAGTTGCTAAAGGATTCACCACATTGCTGAGGTGCTCGTCAGTTCTGGGTGGTGGTGTGCTGTTGTTTATACCACTTGTCGTTCTGTTGTCTCATTATATTTGTTCCACATGCTCCCGTAATTTTGTAAAATTATTCGCAATTTTGTCATAATGTGTGGTGCATTTCATATTTACCTTATCTGTTTCTTGCTTAATCTTGTGACTGTGCTCTCTTAACGTCTCAATCACCATGTGAGCCTTCTTCATCTCTCTGACCGCTATTGCTGCTAAGTATTTAGTTTCTTGTGCCAACTTCAAGGCATGTGGAGCTAGTGTTCAGGTCTTTCTGCCTTCTTCTTTCACTTCTGATTTAATCTTCTCGATCACTACTTGTTCCCACTGTTGTTCTCTCTTCACTGTCCTGTTTTCCGCTTCTTTTTCCCCTCAGTTTTGCCCATATCACCACAGTGGTGGATTTTGGTCTCAGCTTGTATTTGATGCCATTCAGTCGCATGATCGACTACCTCATGTGAGACTGCCTGTACGACAGGAATGACTATCTGATTTTCCCCCATTTTGGCGACACTGTCAGACTGACTGTCATCTGTATTTCCATTGTGTCAGCTTCTATTATAGTAATTTGTTCCCATGCCTTACTGTGTGTAATTGTGAATGCAGAGTACTAATGTACTCATTTACCAAATATGCAGGATAATGCATTAGAACTGCCTAATAACTGATGTCCTAAAAGATACCTCATAACAATAATATGATGATCTCGGTAGCCTTCTCTCTCTCTCTCTCTCTCTCTCTCTCTCTCTCTCTCTCTCACACACACATTTATGATACCCACAACACATGGGAAAAGTCAGAGTGCCTGCAGAATATCCCAAAGAACGAAGGCTGAGCAGGGTACGCCACATTATGCCATATCCCAATGTGTGTGAAACTGTGAAACCTATCCGACTAACGAAGTTACCCAAACTGCAACATACTCCCCTTAAGACTCCACGTTAACTGTGCATTACACAACAGAATCACTATCTTTCAATGCCATAACATAGAATTATGAGGTGGGAAATTGCAATAATCCTCCTATATAATTATGAATTCAATCAGTTGAATAAATCAGTCGATTGAAGGGAACTACATGCCCCTTGAGATAAAAATGCAAATGAAACATAAACTGATTATTTATTGTATTAACTAATGACAAACTATTGATATCAACATTCTACAAAAAATCAAAGTTAATTGCTGACAACAACTAACAAGATAGGCAAGCGAAGGAATGGCTACCATATCCTACTTTCATATTAAATCATTAATGTAATACAGTCCAATGATTAAGTTGGAAACTCCAGTTGTCAACTGAATACCACATCAAACAATACTATGGTATGAATCAGATTTTGCAGAGCTGTGACAAAAACATTAACCTCCATCTAGTCAGCCATGCTGTTGTATAGTCTCACCAATTTGCTTTGGTGGTAAGTCAGAGGAATGTGGTCATGATGGAGAACCAGAATCTCGCTCTTCAGGAGTCAGACGCCTCCAAGCACTATGACATCTCTAACCAGCAACCTATCTCCATCCACCATCAAACCAAAAGTATCCCTTCCTCTTTCACCAACTCCCAACTCACCAGTTTGTGCCAATCTGGCCATAAACACCAAATAGGAAAAACATTACTCTTTTTTGACAATAGCATGTCAGTGCCATGTTTAACAAATCCCCACCCCAGAATGTCGTCAGTCGTGGGTGGGCCAATCAGATCACATCTTCCTCACTAGTTTGTCCTAGAAATTTCTGACATGTCAGGCAGCAATGGGTGAGTCAGAGTGTAGTTTAACACTGCTGAATTTCTGGAGGCCAAACCACATTCCCAGACTTTTGGCCTTTTCCACCATATATTATGGTATCATAGCATCTCAAGTGGCAAGTCTTGCAGCAGGCCGCCAACTCTGACGTCATATGTTCAAGCCAGCATGCAACTTTGAGTGTCCACAACATACATGCCGCGTTCAGAGCAGTGTGCAGGCTGTGCATTTGTCACATATTCACAGATTAGACCCATTACTGACGAGAGCACTGAAATTTTATAAAATATGTTTCCTGGTAATAAACCAATGTAACGAGACTTTTAAGTAGATGCAACAAAAATGTCCCACCTATCACCAGTCGTGATGAGGGGGAGTTAAATTTAGTATAAATGGAATTAGGCAAGCCAGACAGCTTATAACCTTCCATAACTTACACCCCCCCCCCTCCCCCAACACACACACACCTCTCCCTCCCACCCTCCCCACCACTTACAATAGAATTTTGATTGGTAGTTATCCTACTTAAGAAAGGTAAAAAAAAAAGTCCCTATCAAAAATGTTCATGGCACTCGTGTAAAACACTAAAATGTGCAGCATGGAATGGTATAAAAGGGATGGATGCAGAACAGTCACTCCGTGTTCAACTGTAGGATAACACTCACCTGCGGACCACTGGAATAAATACGAACTGACCTAATGTTGATGTTATGCAGTATCTGTGCCAGCAGACTTAACAAGTACAACAAGACCAACATAATGAGGAATGGCTGCTAGTGCAGTTACTAATTGCTTAGAGTTAGAGTTTAATACTAAGTTATCAGCTAGGCTTCTAGCCTCATTGTGTATTTACTCTCTTGCAAGTATGTGCATACTATATAAAGGTGGCAGAAGATCTGTTCATATGGCTTTACAATCCAAGCCATTCCTCTTTAATTATGTTACAATTTCTTCCTGTTTCAAGTAGAAGAGCGACCAAAAACATTTCTGGTAAGCTGTAAGATGTATTGCTTACTGAAAGATGTCATACGTATAATGCCGTATCACTGAAATGACAGGCATAAAAAAATGAACAATAAGCCTTGAAAACTGAAGTTAGAGGTGAACCAAATGGGTTTGCATTAAGTGCATTACTGACAATGGAAACTCCCCAGTGCACACCCCTCAGATTTAGTGGTAAAATGGCCCACTGGATATCCCGCCAAAAACTGAACGCAGATCAAGCATGAAAACAGGAAGGAGGTGTACTGAATTGTGAAAAACGAAGCAAGATAGAAACAGTGAATGGTCCAAGCTCAAGACATGCAACATTGAGTGAACTGCAAGAATGTTTGTGCCATCATGGTGTTCGACTAGAAAATTGATGAGATCTGTGTTTAAACCTCCCTTGTGCCCAAATTTTTTATCTACAAAATTATTTACTTCCTGTCCAGTCAGTGATGTATTCGTTCTCCTTCCGTAGTCTTACTTATAGAATAAGAGACATGTGGTGAGAATATATTACCATCACAAGTAAATGTGATGAATAGCGAGAGCAGGCAAGATGCCACATAGACCTTTCACAGAAATGAAAACAACAAATAAATGGGTGTGAACTGTTACAACAAAAGAATTTAAAAGTCAAAACTTCCAAAATGGAATGCAAGGATCATAACATGTGGTACTTGTGTAGAACAAATAGGGTGTACATACATCTTCCTTTACCTCCCTGTTGCAAATGGACATTACACTATTACACAGACACAAATTTGAATACAGCCAACAGACACGTCAGTTACCAGATGGACAGTTCATAACTTTGTGAAAAAAAAAAGCGACACTAGGGACATTTTAACATGGATCTCCCGCTTCGTAGTTGTGGCTGTTCAAATTCACTTGATGTTGCACATCGTAAGCTAGGACCATTCACTGTTTCTATTTTCCTCCTTTTTTCACAGTTCAGTACACCCTCATCCTATTTTCATGCTTGATCTGTGTTCAGTTTTTGACAGGTTATCAACGGGGCCACCTTACCACTAAATCTGAGAGGGATGCGATAAAGAGATTCCCATGTGAGAAAAATGTGATACAGGTTACTTTAAGTTGTGGGCATACAAATGACATTATGCAAATTATATAGCATGTAACAGTTAAATATTGCAAGTGTGACAGTTGATGTTGACTGAAATTATGATTTAAGTCAATAAGACATTATTAAACTAGTATTGAAAGACATCTTAGGTTACATTGAAACATACAGAGAACATCACCATGTTGTTGTTGTTGTGGTCTTCAGTCCAGAGACTGGTTTGCTGCAGCTCTCAATGCTACTCTATCCTGTGCAAGCTTCTTCATCTCCAAGAACCTACTGCAACCTACATCCTTCTGAATCTGCTTAGTGTATTCATTTCTTTGTCTCCCTCTACAATTTTTACCCTCCACACTGCCCTCCAATACTAAATTGATAATCCCTTGATGCCTCAGAACATGTCCTACCAAACGATCCCTTCTTCTTGTCAAGTTGTGCCACAAATTTCTCTTCTCCCCAATTCTATTCAATACCTTCTCATTAGTTATGTGATCTACCCATCTAATCTTCAGCATTCTTCTGTAGCACCACATTTCCAAAGCTTCCATTCTCTTCTTGTCTAACTATTTATCATCCACATTTCACTTCCATACCTGGCTACACTCCATACAAATACTTTCAAAAAAAAATTCCTGACACTTAAATCTATACTCAAAGTTAACAAATTTCTCTTCTTCAGAACCAATTTTGTTGCCACTCCTAGTCTACATTTTATGTTCTCCCTACTTCGACCATCAGCAGTTATTGTGCTGCCCAAATAGCGAAACTCTTTTCCTGTTTTAAGTGTCTTGTTTCCTAATTTAATTCCCTCAACATCACATGATTTAATTCGACTCCATTGGATTATGCTTGTTTTGCTTTTGTTGGTGTTCATCTTTTATCCTCTTTTCAAGACACTGTCCATTCTGTTCAACTGCTGTTCCAAGTCCTTAGCTGTCTCTGCCAGAATTACAATGTCATCAGCAACTTCAAAGTTTTTATTTCTTCTCCCTGGACTTTAATTCCTGTTCCAATTTTTTTCTTTTGTTTCCTTTACTGCTTGCTCAATACACAGATTGAATAACTTCGGGGATAGGCTACAACCCTGTCTCACTCCCTTGTCAACCACTGCTTCCTTTTCGCGCCCCTCAATTCTTATAACTACCATCTGGTTTCTGTACAAATTGTAAATAGCCTTTCGCTTGATGTATTTTACCCCTGCCACCTTCAGAATTTTAAAGAGTACATTCCAGTCAACATTGACAAAAGCTTTCTCTAAGTCTACAAATGCTAGAAACGTAGGTTTGCCTTCTCTTGACCTACCTTCTTTGAGAAGGCGTAGGGTCAGTATTGCTTCTCATGTTCCTACATTTTTCCTGAATCCAAACTGATTTTCTCGCAGGTCAGCTTCTATCAGTTTTTCGATTTTTCTGTAATGGACTCGTGTTAGTATTTTGCAATGGTGACTTATTAAACTGATAGTCTGGTAATTTTCACATCTGTCAGCACCTGCTTTCTTAGGAATTGGAATTATTACATTATTCTCAAAGTCTGAGGGTGTTTCGCCTGTCTCATACATCTTTCTCACCAGACGGAAGAGTTTTGTCACGGCTGGCTCTCCTAAGGTTATCTGTAGCTCTAATGGAATGTTGCCTACTACCGGGGCCTTGTTTCGATTAAGTCATTCTTCATGCAGTATCATTTCTCCCTTCTCATCTTCATCTATATCCTCTTTCATTTCCATAATAATGCCTTCAAGTACATCTTCCTTGTATAGACCCTCTATATACTCCTTCCACCTTTCTGCTTTCCCTTCTTTGCTTAAGATACAAATACTTTCAGAAATGACTTCCTGACACTTAAATCTATACTCGATGTTAACAAATTTATCTTCTTCAGAAACACTTTCCTTGCCATTGCCAGTCTACATTTTATATCCTCTCTAGTTCAACCATCATCATCAGTTATTTAGCTCAACAATAACAAAACTCATTTACTACTTTAAGTGTCTCATTTCCTAATCTAATTCTCTCAGCATCGCCCGATTTAATTTGACTACATTCCATTATTGGCATTTTGCCTTTGTTGATGTCCATCTTATATCCTCCTTTCAAGACACTGTCCATTCTGTTCAACTGCTCTTCCAGGTCCTTCGCTGTCTCCGAGAGAATTACAATGTCATCGGTGAACCTCAAAGTTTTTATTTCTTCTCCATGGATTTTAATTCCTACTCCGAATTTTTCTTTTGTTTCCTTTACTGTTTGCTCAATATACAGATTGAATAACATCGCGGATAGGCTACAACTCTGTCTCACTCTCTACCTAACCACTGCTTCCCATTCATTCCCCTTGACTCTTAAAACTACCATCTGGTTTCTGTACAAATTGTAAATAGCCTTTCACTCCCTGTATTTTACCCCTGCCACCTTCAGAATTTGAAAGAGTGTATTCCAGTCAACGTTGTCAAAAGCTTTCTCTAACTCTACAAATGCTAGAAATGTAGGTTTGCCTTTCCTTAATCTATCTTCTAAGATAAGTTGTAGGGTCAGTATTGCCTCACATGTTCCAACATTTCTATGGAATCCAAACCGATCTTCCCCGAGGTCGGCTTCTACCAGTTTTTCCATTCGTCTGTAAAGAATTCGCGTTAGTATTTTGCAGCCATGACTTATTAAACTGATAGTTCGGTAATTTTCACCTCTGTCAACACCTGCTTTCTTTGGGATTTGAATTATTATATTCTTCTTGAAGTCTGAGGGTATTTCGCCTGTCTCATACATCTTGCTCACCAGATGATAGAGTTTTGTCAGGGCTGACTCTCCCAAAGCTATCAGTAGTTCTACTGGAATGTTGTCTACTCTCGGGGCCTTGTTTCGACTTAGGTCCTTCAGTGCTCTGTCAAACTCTTCACGCAGTATCATATCTCCCATTTCATCTTCATCTACATCCTCTTCCATTTCCGTAATATTGTCCTCAAGTACATCACTCTTGTGTAGACCCTCTGTATACTCCTTCCACCTTTCTGCTTTCCTTTCTTTGCTTACAACTGGGTTTCCAACTGCACTTTTGATATTCATAAAAGTGGTTCTCTTTTCTCTAAATGTGTCTGTAATTTTCCTGTAGGCAGTATCTAAATTACCCAAAGTGATATATGCCTCTACATCCTTACATTTGCCCTCTAGCCATCTTTGCTTAGCCATTTTGCACTTCCCGTCGATCTCATTTTTGAGACGTTTGTATTCCTTTTGCCTGCTTCTACATCTACATCTACATGATTACTCTGCAATTCACATTTAAGTGCTTGGCAGAGGGTTCATCGAACTACAATCATACTATCTCTCTACCATTCCACTCCCGAACAGCGCACGGGAAAAACGAACACCTAAACCTTTCTGTTCGAGCTCTGATTTCTCTTATTTTATTTTGATGATCATTCCTACCTATGTAGGTTGGGCTCAATAAAATATTTTCGCATTCGGAAGAGAAAGTTGGTGACTGAAATTTCGTAAATAGATATCGCCGCGACGAAAAACGTCTTTGCTGCAATGACTTCCATCCCAATTCGCGTATCATATATGCCGCACTCTCTCCCCTATTACGTGATAATACAAAACGAGCTGCCCTTTTTTGCACCCTTTCGATGTCCTCTGTCAATCCCACCTGGTAAGGATCCCACACCGCGCAGCAATATTCTAACAGAGGACGAACGAGTGTAGTGTAAGCTGTCTCTTTAGTGGACTTGTTGCATCTTCTAAGTGTCCTGCCAATGAAACGCAACCTTTGGCTCGCCTTCCTCACAATATTATCTATGTGGTCTTTCCAACTGAAGTTGTTCGTAATTTTAACACCCAGGTACTTAGTTGAATTAACAGCCTTGAGAATTGTACTATTTATCGAGTATTCGAATTCCAACGGATTTCTTTTGGAACTAATGCGGATCACCTCACACTTTCGTTATTTAGAGTCAACTGCCACCTGCCACACCATACAGCAATCTTTTCTAAATCGCTTTGCAACTGATACCGGTCTTCGGATGACCCTACTAGACGGTAAATTACAGCATCATCAGCGAACAACCTAAGAGAACTGCTCAGATTGTCACCCAGGTCATTTATATAGATCAGGAACAGCAGAGGTCCCAGGACGCTTCCCTGGGGAACACCTGATATCACTTCAGTTTTACTCGATGATTTGCCGTTTATTACTACGAACTGCGACCTTCCTGACAGGAAATCACGAATCCAGTCGCACAACTGAGACGATAACCCATAGGCCTGCAGCTTGATTAGAAGTCGCTTGTGAGGGACGGTGTCAAAAGCTTTCCGGAAATCTAGAAAAACTGAATCAACTTGAGATCCCCTGTCGATAGCGGCCATTACTTCGTGCGAATAAAGAGCTAGCTGCGTTGCACAAGAACGATGTTTTCTGAAACTATGCTGATTACGTATCAATAGATCGTTCCCTTCTTGGTGATTCATAATGTTTGAATACAGTATATGCTCCAAAACCCTACTGCAAACCGACGTCAATGATATAGGTCTGTAGTTAGATGGATTACTCCTACTACCCTTCTTAAACACTGGTGCGACCTGCGCAATTTTCCAATCTGTAGGTACAGATCTATCGGTGAGCGAGTGGTTGTATATGATTGCTAAGTAGGGAGCTATTGTATCAGCGTAATCTGAAAGGAACCTAATCGGTATACAATCTGGACCTGAAGACTTGCCCGTATCAAGCGATTTGAGTTGCTTTGCAACCCCTAACGTATCTACTTCTAAGAAACTCATGCTAGCAGCTGTTCGTGTTTCAAATTCTGGAATATTCCATTCGTCTTCCCTGGTGAAGGAATTTCGGAAAACTGCGTTCAATAACTCCGCTTTAGCGGCACAGTCGTCGGTAACAGTACGATCGGCACTGCGCAGCCAAGGTATTGACTGCGTCTTGCCGCTTGTGTACTTTACATACGACCAGAATTTCTTCGGATTTTCTACCAAATTTCGGGACAATGTTTCGTTGTGGAACCTATGAAAGGCAACTCGCATTGAAGTCCGTGCCAAATTTCGCGCGTCTGTAAATTTTAGCCAATCTTCGGGATTTCGCGTTCTTCTGAACTTCGCATGCTTTTTCCGTTGCCTCTCCAACAGCGTTCGGACCTGTTTTGTGTACCACGGGGGATCAGTTCCATCTCCTACCAACTTATAAGGTATGAATATCTCAATTGCTGTTGCTACTGTATCTTTGAATTTGAGCCACATCTCGTCTACATTTGCATAGTCAGTTCGGAAGGAATGGAGATTGTCTCTTAGGAAGGCTTCTAGTGACACTTTATCCGCTTTTTTAAATAAAATTATTTTGCGTTTGTTTCTGGTGGATTTGGAAGAAACGGTATTGAGCCTAGCTACAACGACCTTGTGATCACTAATCGCTGTATCAGTCATGATGCTCTCTATCAGCTCTGGATTGTTTGTGGCTAAGAGGTCAAGTGTGTTTTCGCAACCATTGACAATTCGCGTGGGTTCTGCTCGAAATAATTTTCGGAGAAAGCATTTAGGACAATCTCTGAAGATGTTTTCTGCCTATCACCGGTTTTGAACAAGTATTTTTGCCAACATATCGAGGGAAGGTTGAAGTCCCCACCAACTATAACCGTATGAGTGGGATATTTATTTGTTACGAGACTCAAATTTTCTCTGAACTGTTCAGCAACTATATCATCGGAGTCTGGGGGTCGTTAGAAGGAGCCAATTATTAACTTAGTTCGGCTGTTAAGTATAACCTCCACCCATACCAATTCGCACGGAGTATCTACTTCGACTTCACTACAAGATAAACCACTACTGGCAGACACAAACACTCCACCACCAATTCTGCCTAATCTATCTTTCCTGAACACCGTCTGAGACTTCGTAAAAATTTCTGCAGAACTTATTTCAGGCTTTAGCCAGCTTTCTGTACCTATAACGATTTCAGCTTCTGTGCTTTCTATTAGCGCTTGAAGCTCAGGGACTTTCCCAGCACAACTACAACAATTTACAGCATTTTTGTATTTTCTCCATTCATCAATTAAATTCAATATCTCTTCTGTTACCCAAGGATTTCTATTATCCCTCGTCTTTTTACCTACTTCAGCTTCTGCTGCCTTCACTATTTCATCTCTCAAAGCTACCCATTCTTCTACTGTATTTGTTTCCCCCATTCTTGTCAATCGTTCCCTAATGTTCTCCCTGAAACTCTCTAGAACCTCTGGTTCTGTCAGTTTATCTAGGTCTCATCTCCTTAAATTCCTACCTTTTTGCAGTAGCTTCAGTTTTAATCTACAGTTCATGACCACTAGATTGTGGTCAGAGTCCATATCTGCCCCTGGAAATGTCTTACAATTTAAAACTTGGTTCCTAAATCTCTGTCTTACCATTATATAATCTATCTGAAATCTTCCATTGTCTCCAAGCCTCTTCCACGTGTACAACATTCTTTCATGATTCTTAAAACAAGTGTTAGCTATGATTAAGTTATGCTCTGTTTCCTTTTTCATTCCTTACCCCATATTCACCTTCTACTTTCCTTCTCTTCCTTTCCCAACTATTGAATTCCCGTCCCCCCATGACTATTAAATTTTCGTCCCACTATCTGAATAATTTCCTTTAATCTCATCATAGATCTCTTTGTCATCTGCGGAGCTAGTTGCTATATAAACTTGTATTACTGTGATAGGCGTGGGCTTCGTTTTTATCTTTAAAGAAATAAAAAAGTGCTGATGCTGTTAGAACATACTAGCGGGCTACTGTTGGCAGACATCCCTCCCATACTTCCGGTATAGGACAGGCTGTCCTGTATTTCAACATTGTTCAATTGCTATCGCAAAATCTTTCGCGCTACAGCTAGCAAGTGCCTACTATTTACGCACGTACCCCACGAAAATACAAGCTCGGCTGTCAGTCTATAACAGTGCCGGACGGACCCATACTACCGATTCCCAGCATCTCGCGCATCGCCTCTGTCTGTTTTACATTCTTCTATTTGTTTATTATGCATCTTTCTTTCTACAGTTTTGCGGTTACAACTTTCGTTCGTTTGCTACGTCATTTAAATGCTATGTCAACGCGTGTTTCTGGAAGGATTTTTTAATTCCAGTCTTGATTGTCATTCTAGTTTAAAACTTCGTTCACTGTTTTGCGAGAACTGCTGACTATTGAACCAGTTGTGCTTGTGAATTTTTTGTAAAACTAGAGAGAAAATGAATGATTTTAAGTTGCAGTGACACAGATAATTCGTCTGGAAGTGGTAGAATACCTTCTCAGAAAGCCAAAGGCTTAACTAAGTGTGATCCGAACTGAGAAAATAGTTCGCTACGGTCGCAGGTTCGAATCCTGCCTTGGTCATGGATGTGTGTGATGTCCTTAGGTTAGTTAGGTTTAATTAGTTCTAAGTTCTAGGCGGCTGATGACCTCAGAAGTTAAGTCGCATAGTGCTCAGAGCCATTCGAACCATTTTTGAGAAAATAGTTATTCCTGGTTAAGACAAGTAGAAGAAAACTTTAACAAGGCGTACTGTTACCTGTGAAATAAAGATTTCTCTTGTGCTCACGGAAGCGTTGCTGATCTAAAACAACATGTATCTACTAAATCTCACAAATATTTCTCGAATCCTGAACCATCTGCCTCGGAGAAGACTAGATTACTGCTGGATAACTTGCATATGTTTATCACACGGTAAAGCATTCTCTTAGTTACAATGGTATGGATTGTTCACACAATTTGTTATCATATATCTCCAGTGATTCAAAAATCGCACAGTTTTAGCTGCAGAAGAACAAAAGCAAAAGCTACTGTATGCAAAGTATTGGCTAGAGAATGTGTTAAAGATACAGGTTGTCTCTCTCGAACGTCCCCGATTTCAAAGACCCAGGAAAAAAAACCACAGTAGATATGACAATGAAAAATGCACCACAGTGTAGAACATCTCAAAGAATTTATTTATTTATCATCAATAAAGCTCCACATGTGAACCATTTGTAGCACGAAGAATATAGAGTCTATATTCAATTTCTTGCCAAGTTCTGTGTAACATTTCCTCTGTTATTGTTGCAATCGCATTAGTGATGCAATGTCGCATCGCAGGAATGTCATCCACTGTGGTCGCGCGCACGCGGTCTTTCACGAATTCATACATGAAGAAATCAAGCGGCGTAGTGTCAGGTAAACATGGTGGCCAGGCAATGGGTCCTCATGTCCGACCCAACAATTGAGAAATTTCGTATCCAGGAACTTGCAAACAGCCGTTGGCCAATGCGGCGGAACTCAGTCTCGTTGAAAAAATTATGTTGGGTTGCAAGTCTTGTATCTGAGGGTACACAAACTGCTCCAACATGTCCAGATACACTGACCCATTCACTGTTTTTTTTTCCGGAAAGAAGAACGGTCCAACAACCCTGTCATTCTATATCCCACACTAGATGTTTAGAGCTATCATTCCTATACCATCCATTAACTGTTTTCACATCAGGTGGATCACATTCATACACACGACGATAATTTCTTTGCACAGTAATCGGCGATTTTGTTTCTGAAAACCACACTACTGCTTGTGCGGGCTACTGTGGAGTCGCTATTTTCACTTCATGCGACCATGCTGCACTCTGACGATGATACTTGGCACTTCTTATGCGGGAATATAAATTCTTTGAAATGCTCTACAATGTGGTGCATTTTTCATTGTCGTATCTACTGTGGTTTTTCCCTCCTGGGTCCTTGAAATCAGGGAGGTTTGAGTGGGACACCCTGTATTTTAAGACCATGCAAGAAAACATCTATACTTTTCCATAGCGGCAGATACAAGTAATAAAAAAAAGAAAAATGTTTCCAATCTGCATACGTTTCTTTGTTATGATAGCCGGGTTGTAAACCGTCTACTGGAATTTGTAAAATGTAACAATGAATGAGCATATCAAGTTTCGAAGTTATTAATATACACGTTGGAGAAGAAGGGATTCTCTTTAAAGAAAGTTTCAGCATTCGCCGCTAACAACACACATAAACTTCAGCAGAAACCATTACATTTATACACCTTTTTAGCTGAAAATAATGAAACTGTGAATGCCGGTTGCCCGTCCATATTCTCCACAATTCTGCAAAATAAAGTACTGATAAACTCGAAGTGTATGTAGAAACTCTGATACTGAAAATATCGAATCACTTAAGTAGATCTGCGAAACGAAGAGTGGATTTGCAGCTCCAATTTGACGCGAATGAGATGTAATGGGAAGAAATAATAAAACATGTTGTCACGAGATTTTTATCTCTTGTTCCTGCTGTCGAAAGAGTATTAAAAATATGGCGTGCACTAAAATCTCATTTTCTGGAATTCCACAATGAATGTCCTCGTCTATTAGAAAAGATAATAACACGTGAAGAAGAAGAGAAAAAAATGTCGATTCTTAATAACGTAATGTTTTCCGCAGAAACAACCATGAAGAAAACTGAATCAGATTATCTGTCAGTTGTTGAGACGCATGCTGAAATGCACAGGACTCGCGAAAAGATTGAGCAAAGAATAAAAGACAACATTTTCTGAAGTAAGATAGCCGAAATAATGGGTGAATTAAGCACTTACGCAAAAGAATCTATTTGGAATGCTTTTCCACAGCTCTACACAAATTTTGCAGAACACTTGTTACCACGATATGATTTCTCAGAAAACATCATCCTTTCCAAGATGCTGTTTCTAAACATAAAATCACCAATAAATTACGGCCATTTTCAAAAACTTGTGGAACTTTTAAGAATCGATCAACTGACCATGGAGTCCTTATACGAATGATTTCAGATAATTAAAGGAAGCGTGGACATGGCACAATCTTTTGATGACAAAAAAAGAGTCTGATTGATAAATAGAAGAAAATCATGGATGGGTTTTCCAAGAAAGACATCCCTGACTTTTTCACGTCATATTGTTCATCTTTAGTATTCCTAGTTCGAATTGCTTCGTAGTAACGGTTTTTTCACAGATGGCATTAAAATGGACTGATGTACGAAATAAATGTACACCGAATTTGATAAAAAGTGAATTAATGACCATTTTCAATTAACTCTGATTTTTTGAAATACGTGAAATCAAACAAAAGTACATGGATCAATCAAGCCACCGCGACTCTGCACACTCAGATGTAAACACCAAATTACTGTAACACTGTACTTATTTACACATACAATGTATGAAATCAAGGCTGCACTAGAATCCTCTCTAAATGTTCGTTCATGAAAGTGCTATGTGATGGAACTTTTATTCACTGTCCAACTATACTATACATCATACCTACAACTACTTATCGGACTCAAGAGTACATTGGTATGAAAAGTAGCAAAGTTCCATACTTAAAAAGAATAAAATTTCAGTTTACTTGATGTATTAATTACTAGGTGGGTCTTTATTAAAACACAAATGAATGCACATCATGTAACATTTATTACTGACTAAAATTTATGGCGTTTCAAATTTCCCATGTAAATAAATATAGTAAACCTAGGAAACAATGTTCACGTTTTATATCACATTATCAGCTATATTTCTCTTTCCGTAACATCTTTCCAGTTTTTTCAACTGTACATTTATGCTTCTAAAGTCTGTTTTTCTAGAAGAAACCAACACCACTCTTTTATAAAAAAAAAATTTCGTGTGCTCATCACTGTTACGTGTGTGCAGGTCGAAAAATCACTTCAAAATTTTCTCTGGTTCCACTGCTGCTCCCTACTGGCAATTATTATTAACTCCTCAACTGTGAGGTTTCGTTGCATTGTTCGTAGAGCGTGACTCTGTCGTCTAACGAAAGAAACATTTGGCGATACAGTAACTTCTCAGAGAAAACAATAATTTTATAAACTTATAACGTTTTAGCAGATTCATTAGTAACTCATCCCTGTTAAATTACAAAATACGATGGAGGAAAGAAAAAGAAGAAATTACGTTGTGTTTAAGTTTGTCACTGTCATAAAAAAATGCCTTGACAGTATGAAATAACAATATTTACCGTGGTGATCAGCAAACACCCTATAGACTTCCAATGGTTAAGTGTGTCTCAGTGCATCTTTCGCGCAAGACCACTGACGAAATGTCCGCCCCCGTTAGCTGAGTGGTTGTCGGCACGGTAGTTCAGCGTATTCGGTCAGAGGGCTGCTCGCCCTCTGTATTACAAAACTGAGTAAAAAGGGATCAACTATCAACTTGAACGGATGTCTTGTGACGTCCGCCCAACCAACCGCAACGAACAATACCGAACAAAATGGAAGAAAAAAAAGTAGTCAGCGCGACCTAATGTCAATCTAAGGTCTCGGGTTCGATTCCCGGCTGGGTCGGAGATTTTCTCTGCTCAGGGACTGGGTGCCGTGTTGTCCTAATCATCATTTCATCCCCATCGACGCGCAAGTCGCCGAAGTGGTGTCAAATAGCAAGACTTGCAGCCGGCGAACGGTCTACCTGACTGGTGGCCCTAGTCGCACGACATTTACATTTACATTTAATGACGAAATAAGTAGGATATATCTCCAGTGGCCTTACAACACCAGATGGATGTACACTACTGATGAGGACCAATCGCTAACGAGAATAACTCGGCAAATGCTATATCCAGATTTCCCAGAAACTTCGCTCAGTGGAAGAGGAGTCAAAATAAGCGAATAGTTGTCTTGGCTTATCCGTAGATGCTGGATATTTTCTGAGAAAACAACGCTCACAGTTTTCGAGGTACCTTAGATGAATTTGGCAAACGATAATTTCAGTGGCTGGCGTCGTGGCCAGTCAATTTTGCGCCTGATGTAGGAAACTCGTTAATTGTTTTTATTTGTTTTAGTTTGTTTTATTTATTTGTTTTTTTTCTTTTATCTACCAATGTCAGTAGAAGATTATTGCACGAATCTTTCTTTTCAAGTTAGGAACTACAAGGGTGTTATATTAATTGTCAAATTACAACTGGGTTTCACGATAATTGTCATATACTTATTATATAGTAAATGTGTGTATGGTATTTTCATGGGCTACAATCTCCCTGAATTCTCATATTCTTATGTTTCTTTCTTATATCAATTCTTATATTAAGTAGCATATTTTATTCTGTTTATTCTTCAGGAAGATTTGGCATTCCCTTGGATGATACTGTTTGAAGAAACATTCGAAATATATAAATTCTGAACTCCGCTAACATCGTGCGACGGCAGGTTTGCCACATTGACATTTCGTCGTATGAATCTCTCTCGGGAAATAAGCATCGTTAACACTACTAAAAATCTCATGCATTGGCAATAATTTCGTGGCAAACCACTCACAACGGATCAATTTACCGAAAACTGGCGCGTGAAACTGATTAAGATTCAAGAGACACTACAGGAACTTCTCCGGAAACAATTTCAAACAATTTTCTCGTTCATTTATTTTTTTTCTTTTTAATTTATTCACTAGACATGGAATTAGTAGACAAATAAAGACACATTGGAAAACATTCGTGTGGTAATCTTCTACAGGCATGCCTAGATGAATGAAAAATAAAAATAAAAACAATAATCGGGTTTCGAACGCATGGCGCAAAAGTTAGCGAGCCACTGTGCCACCGCTACGGCTGAACTAATTACTCAATAAAAGGCACATAAAGTACCTCAAAAGCTTTGGCGTCGTATTCTCAGAAACAGTCGAGAATTTCCGGATAAGCCGACACATATATTTGCTTATTTTTATCCCAAACGTGTTGCCGTATATGGAACCACATCTCTAACCGTGGACCTGGTTTTAGAAGACATGTTCCTATGGCAGTTTTTCATCACCAACATCAAGGAACCCATACTAGTGGATGATTTCCTCAAACATTTACACCTCCCCCCCTCCTCCCACCGCCACCCCCCTCCTTCTGGCACGTGGAACTCTTTTTGTATCACAGCAGCGGATGTTTCTTAACCAGAATCATCGGCGCTCCATTGCCATCCACGCAGCCGCCCCCCGAACACCAGCTCACAAACTATTCGTTCAGGCAAGACATACAATCACGGCCAACAGAACCACCAAGACTGTCTGTCATCAGTGTTGGAATTACAGCAACTCACCCAACTCTTTATAGACATAAAACAACAAACACTTCGTCTATGCGAAGAGAACTACTCTGGGTGTGTTCAAGTTCACGACCTTACTGCCGCATGTTCAGTACTTCATACATCTCGCTCGAGAATAGCATTGTTTCGACAGTATTATCACAAATGAGACAGCGGGCGTGGGGCAGCTGGCTAGAGATGCACACACACACACATCTCATTGGAGAAGCCTGCAACATCTGTACCATCGTACCGCAGCTTAGTACGGTGTACCCTTCTCCCGGTGCCCATAATCCTACTGTGTGTGTTTTCCCCACCCCTCTAGATTTATATATGCTGTTCAGGCAGAGTGCTATCCGCAGTGAAACTGTTCATAAAACGAACATCACACTAGGCCCTCCAGTTCGTCACAAGGCACGCAGATTAGCGCTGAATAAAGTGCGTGTGGCCAAGTTGTTTACACATGAGATACTACAAGCCGATATCGGCAGACGGTCCTATAGTTCTTGGGCCTCGCCCATTTATCTGATATCCAGAAAGGATGGTTCACACAGTTTGAGTGGCGAATATTGGGTCTTAATGCCCATACAATCCCAGACATTTATCCAATCCTGAATTTTCAGAACTTTACTCATAATTTAACTAGCGTCTTGGCCTATAGGAAGACTTATTTTCAGATTCCCATGAATCCAGAAGATATACCAAAGATAGCCACTATCACCCCTTTTGGAGTTCATCAATTCTTTTACACGCCATATGGACACAAAAATGGAGCAGAGACTTGGCAGATGTCCATAGACGTTTTTTATTTTCCTTTTGCTACGATTATTTGATGATATATCAGTCTTCTCAACATGAACATGAAGAACGTTCTGACTCAAATTTCGATGCCCTAAACGAGCTGATGAATGTGTTAGCGAGCAAGCACACAACGGACAAGTGAGATACTAAATGGACCCCTCAAATCCAGCAGGCATTTGAGCAAATTAAAGACTGCGTTTCTCAGCCTACAAAGTTGGTACACCCACTACCATCGCACACCTATCGTTCTCCGACAACGGGAATTGTTGACAGTGTATAGAGTAGAATGTCAGTTCAGAGACGATGTTGAGGGCACACTTCTGACCATCTAAACAGATCATCAGCCTCTGGTAGATTCTATCCAGAATCCACCAATGATTGCTGACCACGGCGTTTACGCCATTGAAATTGATTTCCCACCATTGTCCAGAGTGTCTCCAGATACGTCTTCGGCCTGTAATCTTATTGACTGGAGTAGAACTGATGAATCCTGCTTAGAAATGAGCCATGGTGGCCAACGAAGACATGTCTGGAGATGCCCCAAACAGCAGTGGGATACCAACCTGACTGTCAACCACCATACAATCCAACAGCCGGGAGTGATGGTCTGGGCTGCAATTTCTTTTCATAGCAGGAGCCCTTTGTTTGTCATCCATGTCACCCTTACATCACAGCGGTATATCGACGATATTCAACACCCCATTTTTTGCCCTTCGTGGAAGCCATCCTGGACTTACATTTCAGCAAGATAATGCCCGCACGCACACGGCGAGAGTTTCTATTGCTTGTCTTCGTGCTTGCCAAACCATACTTTGACCAGCAACGTCGCCGAATCTCTGTTCAGAACGTTTGGAGCATTATGAGCAGGGCCCTTTAACCATCTCGGGATTCTGACGATCTAACGCACCAGTTGGACAGGTTTGGTACGATATCCCTCAGGAGGCCGTCCAAGAACTCAGTCAATCAATGCCAAGCCAAGTAATCGCTTGCGTAAGGGCCAGAGGTGGACCAACGCGGTGTTGACTTGCTAAGTTTGTGGAGCTTTCCTCTTTAAACAAATCATCGAATTGTTCTGAAATTGTAATCATTTGATTGCCTGTGTATGTTCATCACATCTACCGATTTCCGTCCCATTGGGGTAACTCCTTCGTGGTACGTCGTTTTTTCTCCACCTTGAGTGTTTATCAGAAAGCCCTTTCAATGAAAAAACTATGACAAGCGGTACAGCACTTATGGAAATGCTAAGTGAAGCAATGCAAAATAGATGGGTTGGGACATTGCAGAGGATGGTCACGACACAAAGCAGTAAAATAGCCTGTAATCTTAGCAAAAAGCTCAATGGTGACCCAAGAGGCTCCAGTTAGTCTGCTGAGGCAACACCCAGCCAACTGGCCCATCAATTTCTCTTGAATGGAAATTCCAATACAAAACACCAAAAAGTAAAAATCAACAGGGTCCAACAGTCAGAAACCCATATGCTCCCAATGCCTTTCGCAATAAAAGGACTCAACCAGTGCCTCAATACTATGAAAAACGGTAAGTGTCTCGAGAGGGTGACAGGTGGATGGAGCAGATCAAACATTTTGACGCAGACGCCAAAATGTGGATTCTGTGGCTCTTCAGCCATGGCCACGAAGATCCTAAAGATGTGGATAAAGGCAAGGATAGTAGTGCTGCTGAAGCCTGAGAAGGAACCAGACTTGCGAAAGAAACTGCCGACCTATGTCACTTCTTTGTCACGTACACAAATTGTATGAGAGACTCATTTTGGACCATATGGCAGACTCTATCGATCTGAGACTTATCCGTCACTAAGCTCGTTTTAGACATGGCAAATCAACTACCAGTCAAATTCTGTACCTGACAGAAAGATAAACGGACTACACGGCTACAATTGATCGACCTCAGCTCTGCATACAGTACAGTCAGGCGCAGGTTGCTCTTTTGGAAACTCTATAACAAACTCAGAGTTTACCACGTGGTCAAGATCATTGGGTCAATTTTACGTCGTCCTCGATGGAAAAAAAAGAGCCGATGGAAAAACCGAAGAAATGTACTGGCCTGTGGAAGGAACCTAGCACCCCTCTCATTTTAACATATAAATTAACGACCAGCCAACACCTAATCAACCTAATATTTCCTATATGCAGACGACCTGATATTCACAGCTCAGGGGGAGGACTTTTGAAGACGTAGAGCAGAAACTGAAAAAGCACCCAGAGATTTGTCAGAATACTATCAAAATAAGTCCTGTAAATCGAATAGTTCAAAGGCTCAAATAAGCGCTACCCACTTTCGATCTCAGCAAGCAAAGTGAAAGTCAGTGTTTCATGGACTAATACGTCATTGGAATACACAGATAAACAGACCTAGTGGCCTCTAGAAATAATATTTTGTGAAAACTCGTAAATAGCAAATGTGGAGCAAAATTTATTATGCTGTGAACCACTACCCAAGCTCTATGCAGCTGAATGTGCCTGCTGGCTGTAGACCAGATCAACCTATGCAAAGAAAATCGACATAAGCCTTAATGAAACATGTCTCTGAAGAACATCTCACGAATTTCTGGAGAGGCTCAGACAAACCATCAGCGATTGAGATCCTCTCTTTGGTATTGAGTGCGAACCTTGATGACTGAGATCCTGTAAAATGTTCTTAAATACAGCCACTGAAGAACCACCACCTGACTATCCACCAGTACAGGTAGGGCCTGGCGGCTCCAGAACAAACTAGAAAACATGGAGGACCCTGAACTTTATAAGATCAAGGATGGCCTCAGTGAAAACAAGAGTGACCAGGAGGGGTCGTGGTAATGTGGATGAAGACAAATGCGATTAAAGTGCTTTGTAAGACATGGAACACCCTTGGGCTGTCCAGACTGTCCGTACTCGTGGAACCTCGAGGATCTGTGGCTGGATAAGAAAGAAGCCCTGGGCGTGGTCCAATACTGGGCTGAAAAAAGGCTGAGTCCACTGGATCGAATGATCACGATATTAGAAAACTACACATCACAGTTAACAGTCATGAGCGAGGAGAATAAAATACGGTTTGAAATAGTGGAAACTGAACTAAAACTTTGCAGTCAAAAACTTGATTGGCAGATCGCTGCGGTTAGGGACGAAAAGATACAGACGGAGATCACTAACAGCCTGGACAAGGTGAGGAAAGCGTGTGAAACGAAAGTTGACAACTTAGCGAAGATGACAGACATGTCTGTGCCCATATATCCCATAGAGAAGGGAAAGCATATCGTCCAAGAAAACACAAACACGAGTATCAGTCCTCGAGCAAGAAGTGTGTGCAATGTCTCTGTAATGCAGGTCATGCATTCCCGATGCACGGGGTGGACATACCACTGCCTAAGTTCGGCCGAACACGCAGTACCCACCAGAAGGCATATCTAAAGATGCATATCTGCGAGCGTAAAAAGTGGATGAATGTAATGCTTTATTGGTTGCACAGCAGACGCTCTCCCAGGAGGAAGGTGCCTAGTTTGACTTCACAATTCGCGATAACAGTAGTTACAAGGTTTTCTGCGCTGCGTTTCTGGCAACATGCTGGAACCTGGCTGCACAGACAAGTGCGAAGATGAGTAAATATCAGGGACAGTATGCGCCACAATTACGCCAGTCCATGACAACGTACGCTGCTCACTTTGTCGTTCCGGCGGGATACTTGGACGACGAAATGACGTGAGAAATCGTGTAGCGCGATGCGCTCACGTTTCCCTGTTCACGTACAACTTGCACTTGTCGGGGCACTGTCGAGAGAACGATTCCTCGCTATTTTAAGGTCCTTGGACGACATGGAAGAGCAGGAGAAACAAAGGACGGCACACGCCAACGCAATGAGAACACAAAATAGGGCGCCACAAGGGGTTGTGCACCGCAATGACAGGCAGAACTGGCGCAGTAACGGACGAAGGAAAGAAGAAGAGAGTAGGCGATAGCGAGAAAGACACCATGATTCACACCAGGGAGAGCAGGGCAGGAACGAAGTGCCAAACCACAGACGCCACGTGAACTGCGTGGAAGCATCGCATAATGAAAGAGAGACTGTGAGAATAATGGAGGTTCACCACCTCTGGCCTCTCATCAGGCAGAGGAGCGTGAATTACCACAGACAGTGAGATATCGCAGGGGACGGCACAGTAGCGAAGGGCCATCACCAGGGGCGCCGACTTATAAAAAATATTGGGGGGACCCATACCGGGGGTCTTGCCCCGGGAAATTTTCTAAATTTTAGATGAAAAATAGTGAGATTTAAAGTTTTTTAAAGCGTTTTAGAGTCATATGATTAAGATTAGAATCCCGAAAACTGGACTCTGGATAACTCGACACTCCGGGAAACTCGACATGCCTGACACAGTTTTTGGCTCTGAAAAAAGAAACAAAACAATCACGCACGGTATTTTCGTAAAAAGCTAATCTAATTTACAGCAATAATCATGCTTATAGACTTTTAAAGAGCAGTGAATAAATAGCTCTGAAAAGGCAGAAATTATATTTAAATAGATCCTAAACTATCATTAAAAGAATAAAACATAAAATATTGCTGTCGCGCAGTAATAGCACTTTGATTAATAAGTGAAATAACCAATTTAAGCTTACTTTGAATAAGGCCCAGGGTTAATTAAATAAAAGCAATATCTCAAAGTTAATGCTTTAATACAGTTAATAAAGTTAATACAGTGTGCCTAATACTTTCAGTCAAAAAGTATGTAAATAACGGTTTTTAATTGGGTCTTACACCATAAAAAAATTTAAGTATTTGAAAATAACTAATACAGTACTATTGTAATGAGTACTGAAGTACAACTAATATTTCGAAACTGAAAATTTAACATTATGTATGTATTCCCCCCAATGAACCATGGACTTTGCCGTTGGTGGGGAGGCTTGCGTGCCTCAGCGATACAGATGGCTGTACTGTAGGTGCTGCCACAACGGAGGGGTATGTGTTGAGAGGCCAGACAAACGTGTGGTTCCTGAAGAGGGGCAGCAGCCTTTTCAGTACTTGCAGGGGCTACAGTCTGGATGATTGACTGATCTGGCCTTGTAACACTAACCAAAACGGCCTTGCTGTGCTGGTACTGCAAACGGCTGAAAGCAAGGGGAAACTACAGCCGTAATTTTTCCCGAGGGCATACAGCTTTACTGTATGGTTAAATGATGATGGCATCCTCTTGGGTAAAATATTCCGGAGGTAAAATAATCCCCCATTCGGATCTCCGGGCGGGGACTACTCAAGAGGATGTCATTATCAGGAGAAAGAAAACTGGCGTTCTACGGATCGGAGCGTCGAATGTCAGATCCCTTAATCGGGCAGATAGGTTAGAAAATTTAGAAAGGGAAATGGATAGGTTAAAGTTAGTTATAGTGGGAATTAGTGAAGTTCGGTGGCAGGATGAACAAGACTTCTGGTCAGGTGACTACAGGGTTATAAACACAAAATCAAATAGGAGTAATGCAGGAGTAGGTTTAATAATGAATAGGAAAATAGGAATCCGGGTAAGCTACTACAAAAAGCATAGTGAACGCATTATTGTGGCCAAGATAGATACGAAGCCCACGCCTACCACAGTAGTACAAGTTTATATGCCAACTAGCTCTGCAGATGACGAAGAAATTGAAGAAATGTATGATGAAATAAAAGAAATTATTCAGATAGTGAAGGAAGACGAAAATTTAATAGTCATGGGTGATTGGAATTCGTCAGTAGGAAAAGGGAGAGAAGGGAACGTAGTAGGTGAATATGGATTGGGGGGTAAGAAACGAAAGAGGAAGCCGCCTGGTAGAATTTTGCACAGAGCATAACTTAATCATAGCTAACACTTGGTTCAAGAATCATAAAAGAAGGTTGTATACATGGAAGAATTATGGAGATACTCACAGGTTTCAGAGAGATTATATAATGGTAAGACAGAGATTTAGCAACCTGGTTTTAAATTGTAAGACATTTCCAGGGGCAGATGTTGACTCTCACCACAATCTATTGGTTATGGACTGTAGACTAAAACTGAAGAAACTGCAAAAAGGTGGGAATTTAAGGAGATGGTACCTGGATAAACTGAAAGAACCAGAGGTTGTAGAGTGTTTCAGGGAGAGCATAAGGGAACAACTGACAAGAATGGGGGAAAGAAATACAGTAGAAAAAGAATGGGTAGCTTTGAGGGATGAAGTAGTGAAGGCAGCAGAGGATCAAGTAGGTAAAACGACGAGGGCTAATAGAAATCCCTGGGTAACGGAAGAAATACAGAATTTAATTGATGAAAGGAGAAAATATAATAATGAAGTAAATGAAGCAGGCAAAAAGGAATACAAACGTCTCAAAAATGAGATCGACAGGAAGTGCAAAATGGCTAAGCAGGGATGGCTAGAGGACAAATGTAAGGATGTAGAGGCTTATCTCACTAGGAGTTAGATAGATACCGCCTACAGGAAAATTAAAGAGACGTTTGGAGAAAGGAGAACCACTTGTATGAATATCAAGAGCTCAGATGGAAACCCAGTTCTAAGCAAAGAAGGGAAAGCAGAAAGCTGGAAGGAGTATATAGAGGGTCTATACAAGGGCGATGTACTTGAGGACAATATTATGGAAATGGAAGAGCATGTAGATGAAGATGAAATGGGAGATATGACACTGCGTGAAGAGTTTGACAGAGCACTGAAAGACCTGACTCGAAACAAAGCCCCGGGAGTAGACAATATTCCATTAGAACTACTGACAGCCTTGGGAGAGCCAGTCCTGACAAAACTCTACCATCTGGTGAGCAAGATGTATGAGACAGGCGAAATACCCTCAGACTTCAAGAAGAATATAATAATTCCAATCCCAAAGAAAGCAGGTGTTGACAGATGTGAAAATTACCGAACTATCAGTTTAATAAGTCATAGCTGCAAAATACTAACGCGAATTCTTTAGAGACGAATGGAAAAACTGGTAGAAACTGACCTCGGGGAAGATCGGTTTGGATTCCATAGAAATGTTGGAACATGTGAGGCAATACTGACCCTACAACTTATCTTAGAAGATAGATTAAGGAAAGGCAAACCTACATTTCTAGCATTTGTAGAGTTAGAGAAAGCTTTTGACAACGTTGACTGGAATACACTCTTTCAAATTCTGAAGGTGGCAGGGGTAAAATACAGGGAGCGAAAAGCTATTTACAATTTGTACAGAAACCAGATGGCAGTTATAAGAGTCGAGGGACATGAAAGGGAAGCAGTGATTGGGAAGGGAGTGAGACAGTGTTGTAGCATCTCTCTGATGTTATTTAATCTGTATATTGAGCAAACAGTAAAGGAAACAAAAGAAAAATTCGGAGTAGGAATTAAAATCCATGGAGAAGAAATAAAAACTTTGAGGTTCGCCGATGACATTGTAATTCTGTCAGAGACAGGAAAGGACTTGGAAGAGCTGTTGAACAGAATGGACAATGTCTTGAAAGGAGGATATAAGATGAACATCAACAAAAGCAAAACGAGGATAATGGAATGTAGTCGAATTAAGTCTGGTGATGCTGAGGGAATTAGATTAGGAAATGAGACACTTAAAGTAGTAAAGGAGAATTTTGTTAACATCGAGTGTAGATTTAAGTGTCAGGACGTCGTTTCTGAAAGTATTTGTATGGTGTATAGCCATGTATGGAAGTGAAACATGGACGATAAATATTTTGGACAAGAAGAGAATAGAAGCTTTCGAAATGTGGTGCTACAGAAGAATGCTGAAGATTAGATGGGGTAGATCACATTACTAATGAGGAAGTATTGAATAGGATTGGTGAGAAGAGAAGTTTGTGGCACAACTTGACTAGAAGATGGGATCGGTTGATAGGACATGTTCTGAAGCATCAATGGATCACCAGTTTAGTATTGGAGGGCAGCGTGGAGGGTAAAACTCGTAGAGGGAGACCAAGAGACGAATACACTAAGCAGATTCAGAAGGATGTAGGTTGCAGTAGGTACTGGGAGATGAAGAAGCTTGCACAGGATTGAGTAGCTTGGAGAGCTGCATCAAACCAGTCTCTGGACTGAAGACCACAACAACAACAACTATGTATGTATTTAATTATCTATTTTATAAAGATTTTTAATATTGCTCTAAATGCCATTATTAGGGCTAGAGTGTCTTTATAAAGGTGCAAATGTCGACTGTCTGACTGGAGTACTGAATATGAAGTCGTTGATGACTGGTCGAATACCTAATTCACCCAAAACATCTCAGTGGGCATGAAGAACAGCCAAATTGTTCAATCACTTCTGTTCCATTGTTGATCGGAGACATGACTTCAGACGTCTAAGGGCGCTAAATGACCGTTCTGCTGTTGCTGTCGTGATTGGAACTACTTGGAGAAGCTTAATGCACTTCACTACTTCACATAACATTTCTCCAACTGCAGGCTCTTGTGTAATGTACTTTCTCACATCATGCATGTTTTTTAAGACCAGTTGTTTTTTATTAGCGATATCGGGTAACATATTCAAGTATAAGCGCAGTCTCTCAATGTCTAGGTCATTTTTGAAAAACTCAGTTTATTTTTTTCCAAATTTGTTTCACCTCTGTTTACTAAAAGCAAGCACTCTTGTTCAATTGCAATAACCTGTGTTAAGAGTCCAGCTGAAACAAACCGCTCAGTAATGCAAGACTGCACCGTTTCACAAACTTCAATGTAAATAGCTTTGTAGTATTCCTTTGGGGTTTTGTAAGTGTGTGGTGAGATGGCTTCGTTGTTTTCATACTTCTTTAGTACACTTCGATTCCGAGGAAGCGAAGGATCATTAACTTGTGAAGGTTTTTCTTTTAAACACAATTTCCAAAAGTGTTCGAAACCATCACGCTTTCCATTCAATATACAAATCAAGCCCTCATATATTTTATCCAGATCATCAACACTTAGATGAGGGCATTGAATTGCTCCTTGACTGACTTCATTGACATCCTCTACTGGGTTCATTGAATGGCAATAAAGACGTAAAAAGAAATAAGTCTTGAATAGTAACATTGGCTCAAGGTAGCCTGCACGTTTGTACCCTGCCTCTGTTTTGTCCCCTGCAGAAAATGTTTCATAAAACTCTAGAAGTTCTTCAATATTCTCAAGGCACTAGAAGCTCGCATAGTCCATCGAGTCCGGCAAAGGGGTCGTAGACCAGCTTGGTCGTTGGCGCCTTCACAGCATATGCTTCTGAAAAGTCCCATTCTTTTGTTGGATTCCCTTACGGTGTTTATTAAGTCCTTGGCTAAAGCCATAATATCCCTCATAGACGTAAGAAGGCAGAGACTGTCTACAACTGCCAAGTTTAAACTGTGAGCAATGCAGTGCACATAATGTCCTTTTGGTTGTATATCCAAAACTAACTTTTATAGTCCTCTGAACTTACCTCTCATATTCGAGGCACCATCATAGCACTGTTATCCATTGACAAATAAAGAGGAGCAAAATCGTCTTTTAAAATACCAAACAGAGTTTGTGATTCAGTGTTTGGGGTCTTGTATAAGCCAATAAAGTCTTAGTAGATGATTAAGGAATCATCGACAGTACGAATACAAAACGACACTTGTTCGTGAATCGAAGAATCACTTGTTTCGTCAACCATAATAGAAAAATGTTCAGTCTTCTTGATCGAAGCCAGTACCTTTCTCAACACAGACTTTACTAGTAGATCAATGATCTCGTTTTGAATATTCGTGGGACGTCCAGTTATACCCCGAACGCCCTAACCAATCTTTAAACTCAGGTATGTCATTCTTTCGGAGTTCGAACAACTGAAAAGAATTTCAGTTTACACCTCCGTGTCCTCTAATTGCTAGTCCTTGTTGCCACAGAAATTGCACGGTAGTAAAAACTGTCTCAAGAGCTAAACGGCCTTTCTTCATATCACTATCTAACTGTTCATTCAATTGGGAGGCCACAATTCGGTTAGTGATAGAACTTAATTTCAGAATACCTTCTTTATGCGTAAACGTATTTTCATTAAGACAGAAGTTTTCTAAAGCCTTTTTCCAGTTAGAAAACCCTACGGAAGTAAATGTATCTTCTTTTTTTTTAAGAAAATTCTAATAGATTTTTAGCATCTGCCTCTTTGCAAGTTTCGCAAAAAACTTTTTCGGTAGATGCTTCATATTCTAGCCATATATATTTGATCAACCAAGACTTCTGAAATGATCTTCCCTTACCAGATTGTCCAGGTTTCGGCTGTGAACGGTTCTAGCCTGAAGACGACGAAGCAGTTGACTTCACAATAATTTTTGGAGGTTGACTTGCAGTATCAACTTCCAAGCGCGCCTTTTTGGTAACAAATTCATCCATTGAAACACAATATACTAAGAAACTAAAGTAAACGAATAAAATACAGTCATATAAAACAGTCCACTAGACACTAAAGTCGGAACACTAAACACGTCTGCAGCATGCACTGAACGAAACTATCCACACTGAATGACTGCGACAGCAAGGTGGGCTTCGCATAGTAGCAGTGTCGCAATGTCTCGAAGCGTTAAGGCAACGCGAGGCGGAGGGTTCCAGGCGCTTCTGCTCTAGTCCTTTTGAAGCCGCAGCCGCAGCGCTGGCCCGCCGGCGCCAGACTTTACCTGAAGGTTCGCGCACCGGGACAAATTCTAAGTGTGCCCACAGCACCGTAACAGCACCGTAACACTATCATGATTCACACCACTCGTTTTCAGTTAACCTGCTTACTACCATAATAATTATTTCTTTTAACTCATTACTGAATGTGTATTAAAAGGTAACTATCGCGAAACAAAGAAAATAAAAAATTTCAACATAATTTTGTGATTTTACACAGCATAGTATAACTAATAATTTTCTTAAATTATTCGAAATAATCGAATTAAGACGAGAGCATCTCTGGATTATGGGTCGGAAGTGACAGCACTTTCGATGTCTTTTTATGCAAAACTGGTAGAAAGTGCTAGTAAATTATTTGAGATACCCCTAAGCAATAAAGGAAACAAAATTAGGTATTAAAATCCATGGAGAAGAAATAAAAACTTTGAGGTTTGCCGATGGCATTATAATTATGTCAGAGATAGCAAAGGACGTGGAAGAGCAGTTGAACGTAATGGACAGTGTCTTGAAAGGAGGAGATAAGATGAACATCAACAAAAGCAAAACGAGGATAATGGAATGTAGTTGAATTAAGTCTGGTGATGCTGAGGGAATTAGATTAGGAAATGAGATACTTAAAGTAGTAAAGGAGTTTTGCTATTTGGGTAGCAAAATAACTGATGATGGTCGAAGTAGAGAGGATATAAAATGTAGACTGGCAATGGCAAGGAAAGCGTTTCTGAAG
Source organism: Schistocerca nitens (assembly GCF_023898315.1). NCBI lineage: Eukaryota > Metazoa > Arthropoda > Insecta > Orthoptera > Acrididae > Schistocerca > Schistocerca nitens. Next base: position 59,126,491 of record NC_064621.1, read on the forward strand.
AAGCAAAATTTGTTAACATCGAGTATAGATTTAAGTGTCAGGAAGTCGTTTCTGAAAGTATTTGTATGGAGTGTAGCCATGTATGGAAGTGAAACGTGGACGATAAATAGTTTAGACAAGAAGAGAATAGAAGCTTTCGAAACGTGGTGCTACAGAAGAATGCTGAAGATTAGATGGGTAGATCACATAACTAATGAGGAGGTATTGAATAGAATTGGGGAGAAGAGGAGCTTGTGGCACAACTTGACTAGAAGAAGGGATCGGTTGGTAGGACATGTTCTGAGACATCAAGGGATCACCAATTCAGTATTGGAGGGCAGCGTGGAGGGTAAAAATCGTAGAGAGAGACCAAGAGATGAATACACTAAACAGATTCAGAAGGATGTAGGCTGCAGTAGGTACTGGGAGATGAAGAAGCTTGCACAGGATAGAGTAGCATGGAGAGCTGCATCAAACCAGTCTCAGGACTGAAGACCACAACAACAACCCCTAAAAGGAATCTCACTAATTCCGGCTTTTGGGGTGAAAAGGAAGGAGGTAGAGAAGCAGGTCTTGGAGTCGCTAAGCGACGAAAGAAGCGGCTTCCAGGTGAATGCAGCTCGATTTTGTAATCGGTAATGGCATACTCTCGAGCAGAGTAGTGATCACTGACTGAACCACTAAGACCTTAGTCAGTTTGTTCAATGATCCGGTCGCATGGGGAACAGTGCGCACGACGGGCGCAATTAATTTAGTAAAATATGAGGAGGACGAGGAAAATTTCATTGGTGGACCACAGGAGCTGAAAGGTGATTCATTAGAGGGAGCAGGGGTTCCAGATGAAGTTAGTTGGCCATCTGCAAGTCGTGATGACAATTCCACGCACACAGCCGACGAAAGAGAATCTGACGTACATGATGCGACTGGTCGTGGGTTAGAGCCCCCGCGCACATGTACTATTTAGAGGGCCAGAGGCCGTTAATGAGTACGCTCCCTTGACACCCCAAGCCGTCCATCCGAGTACGAAAGACACGCTCCAAAAGAAACATAATAATACGTAGAGAGAGACGACAGTCAAATGCCGTGACGACAAGGGCGCGGGAGAAAGTGAAAAGGTTGAAGGTGAAGCCCCCACGACTGATGACCACAGATGTTAAGTCCCATAGTGCTCAGAACCATTTGAAGCCCCCACAGCGACAGAGAAGCTAATGTGGAATGTAGAATGCGAAAGCGATTGCAGAGTGATAAAAGAGCTCTATAAAGCGCGGCAGAGGAGAACTGACGCCCACTCGCCAGCAGTGGAAAACAATGTTGTTCGGTCCACGGTAGTAAAATGTGCAAAGGTAAGACGGTTTTCGTAGGACTGCAGGTGTTTTCATGCATCGAAGTGGCGAGATAAATTGATCACGTCCCACTCAGAAACAAGGGCACGGTAGATGGCTCGCTGTCTACAGACGACCAGCCAGGGTGACCAGTATGGATAGCGCAGAGTTTGATCTGATGGGAGTGCTTAGAGCAGGGCTTCCCAACCTTTTCAGCTGGCGGACCCCTTCTTGAGTCGAAAATCCATGGCGGACCCCTAGTCAGTCAAGAGCACAGTAACTTCAAATTTCAGAGCGAAACCCATGGGAACTGAAAGCTTCTTAATGCAGGTGCCATGTTCCCAATGACCCCCCCCCCTCCCCCCGAAGTATCAAGTCTTTGGTTTAGAGATGAACGAAAACAACTTGAAATTAACGATCCAATTTGAAATCCCACTGTATCCGGACACTTACTAGTGGATTTACTCCCGTTGTTCAACACACTATGGCCTTATTAAAATTACTTGGCAATTGAAATTTCACACGATGGAGCTTTCTTCCTCCAAGAGCAATCGACGTTACGTCCAAACTGTTCGCTGTTGACAAGCTGTCGCTTATGGTCTGTTCACTTCCACTATTTGGCTACTGTTGTGTAAGGAGCATGCACATATTTCGTAACAGTCGTTTGTGTGTGTGTGTGGCTTTTCGTGAAATCCGAAGAAAAATGTTCAAATGTATGTAAAGTCTTCCTTTGGTCGTCCACCCTCCTCATTCATTTCAACTGGAAACTTCCCTTGTAGTGAAGGCGTTGGAGAAACTGCAGCCTTCTTCAATGATCCTGACTTCAGCCACCGATCCATGTTAGAAGTAATAAACTGGTCAAAAATCGACTTATAAAACAAGTAGTGCACTGACAAGGCAAGTTTAACATTTAATTATGCCTGGAGCCGCATACGTGCCAGCGAGCACTGTGATTGGTTGACAAAGCTCGCTCCGCACATGCGTAAAAGGTTTCAGCGCATCTAGCGCCGTGAGCCAGCGCACAAACGACCCCCGTATTGCTGCGAAACAGTCGATCAGAGAAGCCGCATTTTCAGGCACTAAACTGTGTATACGTTCTCACTTAGGAACCGCAAAGGCTACTTGGGGATACGACCTGAAGTAAAAGTACACATGTTTTTTACACGAAAAAAATAGTGATTAATTTGATTTTCACATTTTTATTCAATAATTTTACTAATTATTTTACACGATTTGGTGAAAGGTGGCCGCGGACCCTCTAGAAAGAGCCGGCGAAGCCCTGACTTAGAGTATTCACGATAACCCATGGTTGAGCCTGCAGCAGAGACAGGAGGTGGAGAAGACAATCATAGAATGCAGGAATACGTTCTCGTTCCTACCAGTAAGATTTCGGAGAGCGGTCCACAGGTTTAAAGTATGACCGGCCGCCGGCAAGGAAAGGGTACTCAGTGGCCTGCAAGCAACCAACAGGTACCAGAGAAGCAATATAGGCGACGCAGGCAACCGGAGTCTGTATAGCAGGCCGCGTCGGAATATGTGAATTCGTGGTATATCTCGGCGTCGAGATCTCACCAGAAGGTATCCGTCTGGATAAGTGCAAATTATTGGAAATCACGAAAATGAAACTGCCATCCCGCGTGCGAAAATTAAGACAGTTCTTTGGGCTGATTTCTTTTAGAGGGGGCACGTTGTCAACTTCTCGCAGATTTTGAGTCCTCAATAAGCGCTGTTGAAGAGGGGCAAGAAGTGGAGCAGGGAAAACGAGGAGGTTAAGATTGTGTTTCCTGGCAGTATTTGTTTGGCGCATGCTGACTTCTCGGCACCTTTCCAAGTCTTCACAGACGCAAGTGCAAAAAGCATTGGAGGATGTCTACAACAGGAAGACAAAGATGGGAACATGTTGTGGCCACATGTAGCCGGAAGCTGTTGGACGCACAGATATGGCGTTTTTCTGCAGAACTAGAAATGCTGGCCATTGTCTATGCGACAAAACAGTTTAGGAATTACCTGCTCGGCCGGAAAATTCGTTTATACACTCCTGGAAATGGAAAAAAGAACACATTGACACCGGTGTGTCAGACCCACCATACTTGCTCCGGACACTGCGAGAGGGCTGTACAAGCAATGATCACACGCACGGCACAGCGGACACACAAGGAACCGCGGTGTTGGCCGTCGAATGGCGCTAGCTGCGCAGCATTTGTGCACCGCCGCCGTCAGTGTCAGCCAGTTTGCCGTGGCATACGGAGCTCCATCGCAGTCTTTAACACTGGTAGCATGCCGCGACAGCGTGGACGTGAACCGTTTGTGCAGTTGACGGACTTTGAGCGAGGGCGTATAGTGGGCATGCGGGAGGCCGGGTGGACGTACCGCCGAATTGCTCAACACGTGGGGCGTGAGGTCTCCACAGTACATCGATGTTGTCGCCAGTGGTCGGCGGAAGGTGCACGTGCCCGTCGACCTGGGACCGGACCGCAGCGACGCACGGATGCACGCCAAGACCGTAGGATCCTACGCAGTGCCGTAGGGGACCGCACCGCCACTTCCCAGCAAATTAGGGACACTGTTGCTCCTGGGGTATCGGCGAGGACCATTCGCAACCGTCTCCATGAAGCTGGGCTACGGTCCCGCACACCGTTAGGCCGTCTTCCGCTCACGCCCCAACATCGTGCAGCCCGCCTCCAGTGGTGTCGCGACAGGCGTGAATGGAGGGACGAATGGAGACGTGTCGTCTTCAGCGATGAGAGTCGCTTCTGCCTTGGTGCCAATGATGGTCGTATGCGTGTTTGGCGCCGTGCAGGTGAGCGCCACAATCAGGACTGCATACGACCGAGGCACACAGGGCCAACACCCGGCATCATGGTGTGGGGAGCGATCTCCTACACTGGCCGTACACCACTGGTGATCGTCGAGGGGACACTGAATAGTGCACGGTACATCCAAACCGTCATCGAACCCATCGTTCTACCATTCCTAGACCGGCAAGGGAACTTGCTGTTCCAACAGGACAATGCACGTCCGCATGTATCCCGTGCCACCCAACGTGCTCTAGAAGGTGTAAGTCAACTACCCTGGCCAGCAAGATCTCCGGATCTGTCCCCCATTGAGCATGTTTGGGACTGGATGAAGCGTCGTCTCACGCGGTCTGCACGTCCAGCACGAACGCTGGTCCAACTGAGGCGCCAGGTGGAAATGGCATGGCAAGCCGTTCCACAGGACTACATCCAGCATCTCTACGATCGTCTCCATGGGAGAATAGCAGCCTGCATTGCTGCGAAAGGTGGATATACACTGTACTAGTGCCGACATTGTGCATGCTCTGTTGCCTGTGTCTATGTGCCTGTGGTTCTGTCAGTGTGATCATGTGATGTATCTGACCCCAGGAATGTGTCAATAAAGTTTCCCCTTCCTGGGACATTGAATTCACGGTGTTCTTATTTCAATTTCCAGGAGTGTATATAGGCCACCATACTCTAACGTTGCTAGGAAACGTCAGCTACATGAGTAACAGAGTGACGCATTGGGTCCTGGCGATTCAGGAATTCTATCTGGAAATCGCTTATTGCCGGACTAAGCCGGAAGCCTTCACGGGAGGACGGCGACGATATGTCGCGCGAGAAAATAATGAGATTTTAATGGCATGTTACAACAGTGGGACCAGGCGTGACCCAACAATACAGGAGAGAGTTAACCACAGCACAAGACCATCAGTCCAAACTACGGAGAGTAAAGGACTGTCTGATGTACGGCGTTGGTGGAGAGGATACGCAAATTACAAGTGCTGCTCTATTGTCCACGATCGAGCGGAGGGTATGTGAAAGAAAGCACGCAGGTGAAAAATTTGGCTCCCTGATGCACTTTTGGGACATTTAACCAAATAGCGTATAAAGATATAAGCGGAAACTCTAGCCGAGAGTGTGTAACAGCGATTGCAGCATATCTTGGTGGTTGGAAATGAATACCGGTTCTAACAGATTGGCGTATGTAAACAAACGTAGGACAGCTTTCTTAAACGATAGTTTTTGTCTCCACGTGTGCTGAAAATGGCTAGTAGGGGCGTTATTTGTGCCATATATGGTTGCAATAGTTACCAGCAACAAAGTGATCGAAAGTCTATCTACAGATTCCCGAGGAATATAGAGTAATGCAAGTATTAATCTAAATTTGTGGTTAGCGTCTTTCACTGAGTTAGTTGTAGTTCTTATAATTGAGAAAGTTATTATTCCTAACTTGGCTTTTGTTATTTTTAGATGTAAGCAATGGGTTATTCGTAGTAGGAAGGCAGATCTTGACGAAATATTTAGAAAAGAAGGGCCAGAGCATTTAAATAGGAGTCATGCAGTATGCTCTGATCATTTTGTAGAGAAGGACTTCAGGAACAAGTATTTGCTAAGCAAAGGGTAAGAATTGTTTTTAAAGCAATAAAATGGATATATTTCACGCCTGTCCAATGATTTCTTACTTTACTGATGTATAACATCTTTTCTCCTCGTTTCAGTATTTGGCCTGGTTCTGTTCCTTCAGTTTTACTCAATAGAAAGTATAGTAATTTCAGACGAAGCCCAAAGAAGAGAAAGCAAGAAGAGGAAGTGGAGGAGCAAGAATCAGTCGCTGACATTCAGGCTGAAGTGGACGATACTGTCACTTAATTTTAAAGTGTAGAATGTTACAGAAAAGAGTATCGAGACAGAAAGGAGTGACTCGTGCACCGAGATCCGAGTTGTGTATTTTAAAACGCAAAGTTATGAAGTGCAACACTGCTAAAGGCAATATTTCTCATGATGTGGCAGGCACTTTTACCAACCTACAGGAAATTATGAAAAACAGGAAACCTAAGGGAAGAAGGCATACAGAACTAGACAGGAGCTTTGCTTTGGCTCTTCATTTCTGTTCCTCAAAATCGTACAGGCTTTTGCAGAAATATTTTTGTTTACTTACTCCAAGAACATTGAGGAGCTGGTTGTGAAATTCAGAGGTTAAGGCACGTATTAGTAGCTTAGTGTTTGATTTGTTGTAACTAAAAGCTGAAAAAAATGAAACCAGAGGAAAAAAATGTGTCAATAGTATTTGATGAACTGTCACTTAAGTCACTGTTGACCTAATAGTGCACAAAATTACTTATTCGAAGGTTTTTAGGACACTGGCGTAGAAATTTGTAGTGATTCAAAGTTAACTGAGCGACAGTTATGTAACCAAGCTGTGGTAGTGATGGTCAAAGGTCTGTATTTAAATTTTAAGCAAATAATAGATTATTATTTGTCCTGAGAAGTCATGTCAGGGGAGATAATAAATGATATGTTGATTAACATTTTGGTTCAATTTCAGGATAGTGATCTAATACCTAAAACTGTAGTTTGTGATCAAGGTACAAATAATGTGAAAAATGAGAAAAATCTTAGGGATTAACTCATAAAAACCATTTTTTGAAGTGGACGGAGAAAAGTTTTTTTCAATTGAAGAATTTTATAAGAGACTCAGTAGTTGTACCTAGGCTTGCCCCAAGCCCCCAAAAATATGCCTCCCACTTTCTCCATTCTCACCAATGAGGGTGTGTTTAGCAGTGAGACTGTAAGTCACTCTGATGCTTATGGTATTCATGTACATTTGAGATTTTGTTCTTTTCCACCCTCAGCTGCTGTTACAGTTGATGTAATTGAAATGTGCGATAACCTATTTGACATTTTCAATTCATCAAAATATAGCAATCCTAGAGAGTGAAGAAAACCACTTTGCAGTGATTCTAAACATTTACAGGAAATGTTGGAAATTCAGGAAAATTTAAAGCAGCTATTTGTTCTTAATAATGGAAAAAATCCACATTGGATTCAAGGTTGGATTGATAATATCAACGCTCTAAAGTCCTTGTGGTCAGAATTAAATGAAAGGTTTCATTTTAAATTTCTTTTTACCAGAAGACTGACACAGGATTTTATTGAAAATGCATTTCCCATAGTGAGAGGTAAAGGGGGCAACAGTGTTACCTCAGATACATCAAAATTTCGCAGTGCTCTTAGAACAGTTATGATAAAACAGCTTGTTATCCGCAGCAGTAACTGTGAATTTGATATTGCAGCATTTCTTATTACACAGAAAGATCTGCATATGACGAACCTCACTGTTTGTGTCAATCTATCTTGAATGTAGCCACTGATGGAGTTAAAGATGCAGCAGACGCTGCACAAAGAAATGCAGATAATTGTTATTTGTTGGGCCATAAGCAGAATTGAGCACAATGAGTGTAAAATTGCTTTAATATAAACTGAACAAAATTATCATGACCCAGACTTTCATACATCTGCAAAAAAGTATGAAAAAAGCAATGAGCGTGCAAAATTCTTGTCTTCTACAATGTCTGACATTTTCAGGAATCATTTTAGTATTTTTTTTAATTTTATTGGAAAGCTCTTGTGAAGTTCGAAATTGGTCCATAGACTGATGAGTCAGTGTGCTGCTATAGAGGGTGTCTCTGATAATTGTTTACTCTTACTGGCTAAGAAATACTTTTCGGTGCTGATTGAAGCATATGTAAATAAAATAAACGTCTCTTCTGCATCTCTGCCATCGAAAAAGAATGTGAAACTGCAGAGACCTACACATATGTGATTAAGTAACTTTTGTAAGACTTCAATTGTAAGTAGCGATATAGTCTTACATTCAGTTCCCTGACGAGTTAAATTGTTAATTCCACAGAAAAAATACTTCCTTTATGCCAAGATTCCAAACCTATGATTCATTAAATGCCTTCTTGGGCCCAAGATACTTCTTTTCAAGCGTGTATTACGTGCTAGCAGGCGATCAAAATATAGTTATCATATCGAACCGCTAGATGTCACCGCTGTACGCCGTCTCCTCCGGAACTAATGCATTTTTACGTTGTTTCCACTATTATATTTATAGGCTATGTGATTTATCCCAGCGTTATCACCAGCAAGCAACTCGGTCACTGCGGAGCGACGAAGTTGTATGAGACAATCGCCAGCAGTGGGCAGCGCCTCCCGCCAACAGCACAACAGCACGACGAATGATCACGAAAAATGGTGAGACGGGCCGGCCTGAGTGACCGAGCGGTTCTAGGCGCTTCAGTCTGGAACCGCGCGACCGCTACGGTCGCAGGTTCGAATCTTGCCACGGGCATGGATGTGTGTGTCGTCCTTAGGTTAGTTAGGTTTAAGTAGTTCAAAGTTCTAGGGGACTGATGACCTCAGATGTTAAGTCCCATAGTGCTCAGAGCCATTTGAACCAATGGTGAGACGATCCGCCACCCGCCACCCCTCATTCCCCTTAATAACTGAGTCGTGTCCATGCCCAGTCAAATCGGACCTGAGGTTTGTAATTTTGTTTTTGTTTGTGTAAACGACACTGAAATAAATACAACTTCTTATTTCGGTTTTGTGTCTGACTCAAGGAACTTAGCGTTGAAAATGTTTTCCAACTGTTTGTATCCCACCTAAATCAATCACTGGCTATATACTAGGTTTTCCAAGTTCATAGTTTGTAGTTAGCAAAAGAAACATGAAAGTCTCATAATTATGTGTTGCAATGATCTAGACGTGCAGATCAGTCTTTGTGAACGGTGAAATTCATGCCTTGCTGCGTAATGGGTGAAGAGAGACTGTCATAGGTTTACAATCGAGGACGACATGCAACTTGGAAGCGTATATCGAACGATACGTATGTGCCTTACACTAGAGCAAGCAACGGTGCATAAGGCAAAGTCATCCCGTATGTGTGACACTGGTTGACGGAGACGTCTTATGTCGCTGGAAGGACTTAACCACACTATACACGCAAGAACGGTTGTCATAGATGCCGGCAGATTGGAATCTTTTTGGGTAAATCTACATAAGGCTGACAGAAATTTTTGGGTTTGATACGAAACATCCAAATGCTTTATGTGCAGTGCACGAACGGAGTCAGAGGCATTCTAAACTATCCTATTCGAAACATTCCACCATTTGTATGGTATACTAGCCATTACCCGATGCTTCACTCACGTATCTGTAGTTTTGTTATGATGAGTCGTGTGAGTAAGTAAGTAATTAATATTACGAGATGTCAGTGTACATATTGGTATGGAGAAGTATGTATGAAAAATGTATTCAGTGTCAGTATGTAGGTACATAATGAATGTGTTTCTGTTATTTTTTGTATGTCGAATCTGAAAACATGCATTATATTTTCTAATTATAATTGAAAGAATGCCTCGATTCATTACATTTGTACAGAAGGAGATTTTTTCTGGCTTTCTCTGCTTCACCTAGTACTGGAAGTGATACATTGCCACGAAAGCAACACATGTCGGGTCTAGTTTAGCAGGGGATACAACCCGTCGGCTTTGACCAATGACGTCAGAATTGGCCAGAGAGCATGTATTACAAAGATGAAAGAGCTGAGAAGAATATTTAGAAACAAAGGAATGCAAGAGAGAAAAAGTGTACTTCACATATGTAAGGGCCAGTAGTATTTTCACGTTAACGATATCGCATGTTTGTATCTTAGTATTTCTCCGCAAAACACAATGGAAAGAAATGAATGAAATATATTACTAGCAAAGAATACATCACGTTACATGAATGTCAGTTGTATCTCGAAACTCTTTCGAACTGTATTGCTTAAGTGCAGTACGGGATACAAGTTCAGCATACGTCGATTTCTTAGTTTCAACTTGCATTGCTGTCCTGTTGTTCACTTGAACTATGTATCCCCTGCTTCACTAAACCGTAAATGAAACACCGGATACAAATTAAAGGCTCATTCGAAGTGTGTTCCTTCAGTACAGTACGGAATACGAGTTTGTCGTAAGTAGATTTCTTCGTTTTCACTAGCATCACTGTCTTGTTCTTCACTTGAACGATGTATCCTTCGCTTCAGTAAACCCTAAATGGAACACAGGATACAAATTCTAGATGTGCTGTTTATTTCATCTCCGCTATTAGTAACAGTCTTTCCTTACGTACATATCACTACTATTGATGACAGAAGGACCTACGTATGTAATATATGTATACCAGACTTCCGTTGACCTCTATATTTGTACACTGGTAACGAAAAGGTGGAAATAGACGTACATTACATTTGCAACTTGTACTTCAACTGAACTACACGGAGACAAGAAGACGACACATGTACAATTTGTATCCCGTACTTCACTATGGGGTACAGTGTTCTTGTTGCCTTGGACGCTAATAGTATCCCATCCGTTACTTGAGCTATATAGCTGTACGCAACATTTGTATCTTGCTCGCCAATTGACTTATATAGTGTCAGTGTAAAGGCGAAGTGAAGGACGGGATACAAATTTTAGTTGTGTCGTCAGTGTAAAGGAGAAGTGAAGGACGGGATCAAATTTTAGTTGTGTCGGGGGTTTCGCCTGTAATATAGCAAGTACACATTCGAAAATGTCGTACTGATACTAGTGCTGGGGAACGAAAGAAGATCGACAGCTGAGAAATTTCTATTACGTACTTCACAACACGAAAATACACATATTGGTGGAATAAAACAGTGAAATATCAAAATAGTAAAATACCGTGAAAGAAGCAAATGGAAAAGTGAACTTACCACACGGAAATGTCGAGGAATAACCGAAGCGCTCCTAGGCAGACAGTAACGAAAATTACATACCCACAAACAGACAAATCCATTCCTATAAACGAAAATAAGACACTAAAAATTGTTCTACAATAACAAACTAATACTCCAAATTACCCCAATAGCATTACAAATAATTATTTTAATGTACAATGATAGCGCTTATCCGGAACACAGAACTGTTTTATTATCTATGCCTCGAAGTGAAGACATTACTATCTATGACTAATGTATGACGTCATTGGTCAAAGCCGACGGGTTGTATACCCTGCTTCACTAGACCCCACATGTCAACCGTTTCTTCCTTCCATTTTAATGCGTTATGGTGCCTACATTTTTGATCCATCACCCTATGATGACTAATATATAATTAACATAGTTAATAGATCATAATCAAATCCAGTCTCACCAAAAGCCTCCCACGTCCCATGTGTAGAAGTACGACTGTCTGTATGTCGTAGAGCCTTTAAATGACGCCGTCGTTGTTTGTCTTCAGTCGTCGAAAATGCAACGCGCTTGTGACTGCTCTAATGTCTCTGTAGCTCTCAAGGCGGCCAGACGTATTGCATCCAAGTTCCGGCGGACATTAAATTGCTCTGACGTTTCTTGTATTTGAGTAACTGTACGGTAAAACAGACACGTTTGTGAGGTTTATAGTAATAGTTTTAAATATGATGCTCGGACTTGCCATTCGATTTTCTTGTTGTATCTCAATCAAAACTCTCCAGCTATGCCAGGCGGTGTAGTAACTCAATACTGTAAACCACGACGACAATAACATTGGATTTGCGCTGTCACGGAATAATCTATAGACACTAAGAGTCAACGACCATCGCGTCACTCACGTATACCATATTTAAAAATGTTAATAATACTCAAAAACATACAACTTTCTAAAGTAGCCTAAGGTCCTCCTCAGGGACCATGCTATCTCCATACCAAATACCATCGGAATCGGTTCAGCGGTAGAGTCGCGAAAACATAACATAGTGAGTTACCTACTTATGCAAATAATAATATTGGTATTAGTATGGAAGTACGGATTCGACGTGTTGAGAATTCAATAAGCATTGTATTAATTACATTGAATCGTATTACGTGGAACATATCAAAAAACAAACGCATTTTCACAAATATGATAATGTTCAATAGCCGAATAGTCAATAGCTTTCCCAAAGACGAATTATTGTTCCTTATTTCGCGTTATATTCTTCAAATCAATAAACATGTTGTACTACGCACTTTCTAAAGTAGCGAATGTCCTTCCTCGGCGTTCAAGTTATCTCCATACCAAATTTTACCAAAATCGGTTCAACGGTTTAGTCGTCAAAGCGTAACAAACAGTGTTACTTTTGCATTTATAATATGAGTATGGATTCATGGATGTTTTTAGATGCTTTCTTGCTGATTTTACCCGGCGTTCCTCCTGCTACAACACTGTTTTGACGCTCTCACAGAGATAAACTTCAAGAATTTATCACGTAGTTAGTTGCTGAAGACACCATGCACATTTCAGAGCACTTGTTAGGTGGACTTCTTGTCCTAACAAGACGATGAAGCCTGTTAGACACTTTAGAGTTGAAGAAGCATATATGACGAATCACAATCATTTACAAATGGAATTACATGTATCGACTGATTTTTCATGTACGCTTAATCTGCTCTTAAGTGACTAACAGCCTTCAGTTTGGTAAGACGACGCATCCAACTGACATGTTCTTGGAAGATGGGTGGTATCTTTAACAGCTATATATGTGGTAAATTCTTCTTCAAAGTCATCTCTGTGAGAGACGGCCTCAGGGCTGCAAACCATTTCTCCGATATGGGGGTTACAGTGTGATAGCTGGAGGAATACTATGTAAAATCAGCAAGAAAGAGCATCTAATAGACCCTCAATCAGACTACATAAATTGGAGTTGGCTAATGTTAAAACTGATGTGCTGATGGAGGAACTGGCTGGAATATTGCAGTAGCTCTCAGTTCTTCTTCGCTGTACATGATCAACTACATGTTAATAGGACTTTAACCGTCTTACCCGTTGTCAATCCAACCATCTCGCTCTTGAACTTACATTCCAATATGTTCTTCTACATGTTGATTATTACAATTCTCTTCCTATAGCCTATGCTTATTTTTTTTTTACGATTTCAAACATCTATTAGTTACCTCGTTGGAAATATACCCTTTTGACAGTCGAAAGTGTTGCAGAGACTTCCCACCGCTGCAGGTATGTGATAGGAAGATATCCCGCAAAGTTCACATGATGTAAGAAACTACGGGAAGCGCTACCAGAAAATCTAGCTCTTAGACCTTTTGTTTCATGACAGTACGTATACTGTAACACTTCCAGGTATTATTATTTTTCAAAATACTTAAAGATTTGTTGTGTTGTATTACGAGGAACGCATGTAACTTCTGTTTATCTAACTTACATGTTAAAGAGTGCTTGTCAGTGACTGGTTCATGCTATCATTACAGTGGAAGCTATAAGACACTTCGATGAAACAGGTCCGTGCACGTCAGTACTTTTAGGGTAACGTCATAGAAATAGAAAGGGCGTTCAAAAAGTTTTGCACAGTCGTTTCTAATTTTTTTTATTTTTTGCAGGAGGAGAATGAAAAGTTTTTTGAACAAACTTGGAGCATTTAGCTATACATTGAGCCTACTCAATGTAGCTTCCATCAGCTGTGACGCATCTGGCCCAACGTTCTTTCCATGATGTAAATGTACTTTGGTAAAATTCTGGGGATTGACTTTTACACCATCTCTTGACACAGGAAATAAGGTCTTTCTCACTATCAAATGTTTTACCGCGCAGGTGGGCCTTCAGACGACCAAAGAGGTAAAAATCAGACGGAGCCAAGTCCGACTGTTGGGAGGATGAGGGACAATTTTCCAACCCATTTTCCTGATTTTCTCCTGCGTCATAATGGCTTTATGGGGTTTGGCATTGTCATGGTGTAATCTGATGATCTGACCCTGAAGCTGTGGTCTGTGGGTCTTTATGGCACGTCGCAGCTTATCCAATGACAAACAGTAATGGTCCCGGTTAATTGTGGAGCCAGGTTCCAAAAAGTCAATGAAAATGACACCACACTGATCCTAGAAGAAGGAGGCCATCACCTTTCGTCCTGCTGTTCGTGAAAGTCTTGGTTTCTTCTTCCGAGGGGGACACTGATGACGCCACTCCATGGACTGGGTTTTGCTCTCAGATTAGGACAAAAACAACCATGTTTCATTCTGGGTAACGACGCCGTCAAAACACTGTTTCCACTCTTCAGTAAAGGTCTTCATGAGGCCCTCGCACACATTCTTCCTTATCGTTTTCATTTCTCTTGTCAATAATTTCGGCACCCAAAGTGCACAGATTTTTCTGTAACCTACTGACTGTACCAGTGATACCACACTACCCAATGACAAATGAGTCTCCTTATTCACAACACTCACTGTCGTCAATGGTCTACCGCATCGTGGATTGTCCAGTAGAGAGAAATCACCTTAAACCTCTGCAAGCTCCGCTGGATACTGCTGCGATCCACTGTGTCTCACCATAAACAGGGAGCAACTTCCTGTGAATCGATGTGCCAGAGTCATCGCCGGTCTTGAAGAGGAACTCCATCACCGACCATTGTCGCAATCTGACACCTACTTCACGGTCCATTAGGGCTCACCTGTAAATAAAACAAAATACTTTTATACACCAACTTATAGCTAAATGTTCCAAGTATGTCCACAAAAAATTTCATTCTCCTCCTGCAACAAATAAAACAATTAGAGACGACTGTGCAAAACTCTTTGAACGCCCTTTGTACTATTTTCCTGCTAAGTGGTTTACTGTGATACGTTTCAGGCGAGTGAATATCTTGCATCGTAGTATTGGTGTGGAGGTAAGATGGCCACAAACAGCTGACGGAATATCCCTCTCGTTTAGACATGTCTATGCTGGTTCTACCTTTAGGGTAACGATATGGGGCTGTGTAGACCACAAATAACGTGCATCTTGAAAGTGGTTTACTGTGCTGGAATGTTGAAAAATGGTTGAAATGGCTCTGAGCACTATGGGACTCAACTTCTGAGGTCATCAGTCCCCTAGAACTTAGAATTACTTAAACCTAACAACTAACCTAAGGACATGACACACATCCCTGCCCGAGGCAGGATTCGAACCTGCGACCGTAGCGGTCTCCCGGTTCCAGACTGTAGCGCCTAGAACCGCACGGCCACTGCGGCCGACTGCTGGAATGTCACCTGCTAATAACATGGTGGAAATTCACAGCAAAAACTTCTTCTGAAGTCGGCTTTCCAAAATATCCCAAAGGTGTTCTATAAGATTCAGGTCAGGACTCTGTGCAGGCCAGTCCATTACAGGGATATTATTGTCGTGTAACCACTCCGCCACAGGCCATGCATTATGAACAGGTGCTCGATCATGTTGAATAATGCAATCGCCAACCCCGAATTGCTCTTCAATACTGGGAAGCAAGAAGGTGCTTAAAACATCAATTTAAGCCTGTGGTGTGATAGTGCCACCCAAAACAACAACGGGTACAAGCCCCTCCATGAAAAACACGACCACACCATAACACCACTACCTCCGAATTTTACTGTTGGCACTACACACGCTGGCAGATGACGTTCACCTGGCATTCGCCATACCCACATGCTGCCATCGGATGGCCACATTGTGTACCATTGTTCGTCACTCTACACAACATTTTGTTCAATCGTCCAATGTTTACGCTCCTTGCACCAAACGATCTGTCGTTTGGTATTTACAAGCGTGATGTGTGGCGTATGGCTCGAGCATGAAATCCAAGTTTTCTCACCTCCCACCTAACTGTCATAGTACTTGCAGTGGATCGTGATGAAAATGGTTCAAATGGCTCTGAGCACTATGGGACTTAACATCTGAGGTCATCAGTCCCCTAGAACTTAGAACTACTTAAACCTAACTAACCTAAGGACATCACACACATCCATTCCCGAAGCAGGATTCGAACCTGCGACTGTAGCGGTCGCGCGTTCCAGACTGAAGCGCCTAGAACCGCTCGGCCACACCGGCCGGCCTGATCGTGATGCAAAAGGTTCAAATGGCTCTGAGCACTATGCGACTTAACTTCTGAGGTCATCAGTCGCCTAGAACTTAGAACTAATTAAACCTAACTAACCTATGGACATCACACACATCCATGCCCGAGGCAGGATTCTAACCTGCGACCGGAGCGGTCGCTCGGTTCCAGACTGGAGCGCCTAGAACCACACGGCCACTCCGGCTGGCGATCGTGATGCAGTTTGGAATTAACGTGTGATGGTCTGGACAGATGTCTGCCTATTACACATTATGACCCTCTTCAACTGTCGGTGGTCTCTGTCAGTCAACAGACGAGGTCGGCCTGTACGCTTTTGTGCTGTACGTGCCCCTTCACATTTCCACTTCACTATCACATCAGAAACGGAGGAACTAGGGGTGTTTAGGAGTGTGGAAACCTCACGCACAGACGTATGACACAAGTGACACCCAATCACGTGGTTGCAAGACGTGTTGAGGAGACAGGAACCGAAACTTTGGCTGGTGCTGAGCTCCTGTCCGCACCCCAGCGTTCACCTTGAGACCCTGTATTAAAAATATGCAGTTGTCAAGCAACTTTGCGACGATGCCACAAAAACTTGGAAGAAACAGGGTCATTGATTTGATACTGTGCCCGAACGAGCGGGGTAGGCACCGGCCGCTACAGTGGATGCGACAGCTTAAGTAAGATGCGATGGCGCCGTCCATGGAGCAATTTCGCCGGCGATGCGCCGTTGCGAGGCTGGGAGCGGTAGGAAGACAAGACGAGCAGGAGAACTTGGTCCCGTGTGTGTTGGGTACATAGTTGATCCATCTGCCGCTTAAAAGTGCGAACGAAGCATTCTGCTTCTCCGTAGGATTGTGGACGAAAAGCTGCACTGGTCATGTAACGAATCCCGTTGGCTGTACAGAGGTCTTCGAATTCCACAGACACAAATTGACGTCAATTGCCAGTCACAAGCAACTCTGGCAGACTCTCAAGGGAAAACATGGACTTGAAAGGTAATCTATTTGGACCATTTAACTGATTGAGAATGTTGACAAAATTTTGTGTACTAACAACATTTATTTTACCAGACAAGACATAAATTATACTAAACAAGTTATAGATTGAATTCCCTGAACAACTAACAGATGATTAAATACCCAGCTGGGTGGCGCCTGGTTGGCAAAGACAGTTTAACTAGGTGATCAAGTACTCTGTCCCTAAAAGCGAAAGAAATACAAAATCTCACAGTCTAGCGATCAGGCAGATGGATCGCAATTTACTCTCTCCCAGAGCCCTGAAATCACCATGGATTTCAGTGTGTGGATTTCAGTGTGTGACACACTCGTTCACTGGTCGTACCAAGAACCAATTTGGCTCACTTATATGACAGAGTGCACAAGGATACCAAACGTCAAATCTTGTAACCCAAAAACGACTAAATGTGCCCTTGGAAAACGAGTAGTCCTGAGACGTTTGATGTCACACTGACGGTACAGTTAGAACTTCACCACAGGCTCCCCAGTCTAAACTACTTGCAAGTGAAGTCAGTCTCAGCACAGGTACCAAGCACCAACCACTCATGCCAGAGCTTCGGCCAGAAGTCCTCACCCACCCAAAGTCCCACATCCGAGTGCTTCCCACCTATCCAGAAAAAATTCCGTTTTCCTCTAAGTGCACAAACGACACCGCCTTCACACCGTCTTGGTGTGGCTCTCTAGAGGCGCTAAACCTCCCCTCCCACACGACAGCACAAACTCATGTCGAACCAGGGCAAGAGTTAAGAGACCTGCATCTCTAAAAAGAAAAAGAAACCGCCAGTTACTGGCCTCTTTAAGTCTTCATAGAGGGGGAAAAGATGACAATCTCTGAAGTCGTGTGTCTTCCCATGGCAACAAGCAAACAGATATAATCTCAAAGATCCTTATCTAAATTGCCTGTGCCTTGGAGTTTGTTAGTCCTAGCTATGAGATATAATAAAGATTCCATCCCTAAACGCTTCTCAGATGCCGGAGTTTTCTTATATGACAGGGGTGGGTGAGGGAAGTGGTTCACAGGCCTCCTTGAAATATCAGTGAACATAGAAACGTGTGAATTTTTATTACATGTGGCTCTCCACAAAATGCCTGGTTTACGACTCCGCTGTGTATATGTGTTCCTTTAGACCACTGCCCCTGCCCAGGCTTCTGCTGGCACCACAGCAGGTATCGTGGCATTGTTCTGCTGGAGCCCTGTCCTGACAAGGGGCTGCCCTGTATGTCTGTGGACCTGTTTCGCAAAATTTACTAAGGGATGGGCTAGCCGCCAATTGCTTACAACTCCCAACAAGCCATTTCTACGAGCTAAGAATCATAAAAATATGCTTTTAGCGCCCTACTAGGCTCCATCAACTTCTGCTCAGGCTGTTAACTTTCTGGAGTCTCACTCAAGGTGCATCAGGTTGTAATAAAATCCTTAATAATTTTCCGTATGTGAAAAATAACTTGTCCTCTGTCAGACTGCAAGGCTTGAAGACTGCAACATGTCGTCGTAGAGTGCTCGCGAATCGCAAAAGGAGACTTGCTATTGTGCCGACGACAGTCAGCCAATGAGTGTACTGGTAGGGTGCAACAAAATCCAAATACAAGTGCTGCCAAGGCGCTTCAGGCTTTGGCTAATCAAAAAATTGTTGAGGACAGGCTGCCTGGCGTTCTGCACAAGTGTGGCACTTAGCCGTCATCTGCTTTATTTGCAAGTCCGTGCCAAACGAAGTGCAATATTGGCCAGATAATTGTTTTGTGTGGACCCTGATGAAGAAAACTAGGAACGTATCTCTGGAGTATAGAATCATCACACACTATTGTTCAGATTCAGTAGTAGGACATCTTGTGGTACAGATGCCATGTAAAACATCAGCGAACAACCAGACTGACAATTTGTTTCACAGTGCGAGGCCAACCATTGTGGACGTAGGACAACAGCATCTGCAAGTCCTGAGCCGCTGTCGTGGTCTGGGCTATTTTCCAGTGATCTAATGGAAACTGGTCCAGCGTGTCTGAGTCCTGTGCATCAGTGTGGCAACAAGATGCTTCTGAAGCGTCAAAGTCAGCAACTGGTCCCAAAGGAAGATACTAAAGCGTATGTGTATTGGCATGCTTGTATGTGGGCCTGTGCATTGGTAGTGGGATAAGATGAGAGCCCAACGTTGCAATTTCTGCTCTGCGCCATTCGGAATGGGAATGGCTGGTTTCAAAAGTGACTGCAAAGTCTTGTGGCCAGTGACCAAGTAGAGCTTTCTTCCATACAAATATTGATGAAATTTAGTCACACCACAGATGATGGCAAGAGCCTCCTTCTTTGTTAGCAAATAGCTGCTCCGAGTGTTGTTGAGCTGTTTGCAGGCGAAGGCTATTGCTCTGTCAGCAGAACCACTCCTGTGCGAGAGCACAGCACCAATGCCGTACGAAGAGGCAGCCACTGCCAGTACTACAGGTTTGGAAGGATCAAAATGAACTAGGCAATAATCACGGCGTAAATCGTACTTGAGTCGAAAAGTAATGCCGCTTTCCTGGGATCACACAAAAGGTACACCCCTGTGGCGAAGGCGGTGCAACAGTGCTCAATCTGAGCTGCATTCGGATTGAAGCGACGTAATGCGTCAGCTTCCATAGCACTGATTGTAATTCAGTTACATTCCTTGGAGGTTTGAAGTCACGAATGGCCTGCATGTGCGTCTGCGTCGAATGAACGCCCCAGAATTAATTATGTTCCCCAAGCACTCTATCCCAGTTTGAAAGAACACACACTTGCTTTTAAGGCCTACCTCTGATAACGCCTGGAATAGGGTGCGCAAATTACTGAGGTGTTCGTCTGCTGTGAGACCTGATACCATCATATCATTTAAATAACTTGTACACGAAGGCACAGATGCAGTTAATAGTTCCAAATAGTGTTGGCTAATTGCAGGTGCGCCGGCCGGGGTGGCCGTGCGGTTCTAGGCGCTACAGTCTGGAACCGAGCGACTGCTACAGCCGCAGGTTCGAATCCTGCCTCGGGCATGGATGTGTGTGATGTCCTTAGGTTAGTTAGGTTTAATTAGTTCTAGGCGACTGATGACCTCAGAAGTTAAGTCGCATAGTGCTCAGGGCCATTTGAACCATTTAATTGCAGGTGCAGAAACACTAACGAAAGGCAAACGAAGAAAGATGAAGAGTCCCCTGTCTGTATTAATGACAAACATTTGCTTTGACTGTTCATGTAAAGGAATATGGAGGTAGGCATCGTATAAATCAATCTTAGGGAAGTAACGACTAACTCCCAAACGATCCATAAGTTCATCAGCTCGAAGCAAAGGAAATGAATCAATCGTTGTTTGAGGGTTCTGTTTGCCGAAAGACTTCTAGTCGAGTACTAAGGGAGACGTCCACTGACTGG
Organism: Schistocerca nitens; assembly: GCF_023898315.1. NCBI lineage: Eukaryota > Metazoa > Arthropoda > Insecta > Orthoptera > Acrididae > Schistocerca > Schistocerca nitens. The sequence goes on from NC_064621.1 coordinate 59,146,850, forward strand.
CCGTGATGGGTGCAGTAACGTCAATGTCCTGCCACTGTGGAAGCTTACGAGCAAGCTGTTCACGGAACATGTGCGGTACAGTGGGAACAGTGAAGAAGCGAGGTTGTGTATTATCTTTGATAGTGACATGTGCAACAAAATTACAGGCTTTGCCTCAGCCATCAGCAAATAAGTGCTTGAATTCCGCACACAACTGAGCAACACTGTCCTTCGTATGAGAGGGAGTAACAGTCTACCACATGCAACCCAAACGAATCAAACAAATTAATGCCAAATATATTTGCACTGTTCCTTAAACGCAAAACCTGAAATGACAGGGTCATTTGGAAATTCTGGTATATGGCAGGAAGGCTGCGAGAACCTACCACTAGAATGTCTTAGCCATTATATGCTGTAAGCGTAGTGTGCGATTTCTGCAGCTTGGGCTTGCCTATATCATATAAGTATTGCAACGAGCAAAGAAATCGATTGCAACTGAATGGTTTGGCCGCCTATCACAACGTCCACGGAGAGCGGCGTTGCACCGAAGAAGAGGCTACTGATTTCTTGAACTGAGAACTACCACATTTCTGTTCCACAGTAGAAGCTTTGTTTGGTTCAGAATGCACAGCACGTGCAGTACAGTTTGGCTTCTATGTGCATGTGTCAGGAGAGGGAGCCTTCCTTTTCTGTAAGCATACAGCTTGAACATGTCCATTCTTACCATGTGAAAAACAAGTTGCGTTTTGTGATGGGCGTAAGTGACGCTTAATGCGCTGAGTAGCCGCGCGGGCAACATTGACGCCGGTAACTTGCCGTCATGGCTGTTTTCGTGTCTGGCTATGCTGAGTCCGAGTGGGTCGCTGTGCGCTTGACTTAGGCCGATATTACACTGTCAAATTTGTCAAATATATTTTATGGTGTAATAGGGAACTTAGTCAAATGTCGTCCAATATTTGATCAAATCTAGGGCCTCGCTGTAGATTTGATCGAAGAAGTCGCTTGTCTTCTGTTCACTGCAATGTGACATCTTACCACATGTAGCGCTAGCATCGCTGCAGCGTTCTGTCGTCTGTAGTGTTTTTATAAACATTGCCGGTAAATACAATTAGTGTGTGCCGACAACTACAAAATTAATAGAGATGTATGAAGCTGATGAGGCGCTTTACAACGTGAGGTGCCCTGAATACAAACATAGATTAAGAAGATTGGAGACCTGACCTGACCTGACCTGACCTAACCTAACCTAACCCTCTCCTGTAGCAAGGAATCTGACTGTTACAAAATGGCTCTGAGCACTATGGGACTCAACTGCTGAGGTCATTAGTCCCCTAGAACTTAGAACTAGTTAAACCTAACTAACCTAAGGACATCACAAACATCCATGCCCGAGGCAGGATTCGAACCTGCGACCGTAGCGGTCTTGCGGTTCCAGACTGCAGCGCCTTTAACCGCACGGCCACTTCGGCCGGCTCTTAAGTAATTGATGTACGACTTGACGTCCTCCACTATAAGCTCACGTAACAAGTTTCGTTGAATGCTTTTATCGTGTCGTCGTAAAACCCACGGCTTCACCCGGGTATGTTTCCTTCTCTTCCGCATGTACACACAATGCAATTGTGGTACATGTAACTGCTTCGGTTAATAACAACGTGTTGTTGTCAGCCATCTTGAACTTTGACGAAAAAATATGATGACAGTGTAATACCCCTTCTAGCGCTACGTCAAAGATCTTTGTCAAATATATTTGACGGAATATTTGATCACATCTTTCATCAAATCTTTGAAAAAGAAATTTGATAGTGCAATACCGGCCTTAGAAACGGTCTGTTTACGTGGCCGCGCGATGCTATTTCTAGGCGCTACAGTACAAACGTGATGGACTGAAAACGCTACGGCATTGTCACAGGAGTCTTGACAGTCAATGATTTGGAAAATTGGTAGCAATGAAGGGTCAGGATACTTGTGATCTTTTCCCTTATTTTCGGCCACGATCTGACTAACGGCTTCACATATCATAACGTAACTATAATACTTTCCACACCTACATTTAAACTTACACTGTGTAAGTAAGACCTTGTAAATCTGTCACCCACTCTCTCTAAGTCTGTCCTGACTGCTTCTTTAGTCACAAAAATTTAAACTGGCAGCCACCATGCGTGCTTTCTGATCATAGTATCCATTCAAAGCGTGAATTAACTCTTCATAATTCAAAAATTCTGGCCGCGAAGTGGAGGAGGATTTTCAGCACGTCCTATATATTGACACAGTACCTGGCATCTGGCGTGCAGGTAGACGAACTTCAGACTGGGCCAAGTACTCAACCCAGTCTTCTTTAACCTCTTCAAAGGGCGCAGCGGAGGCGCAAATGATGGCTGCGTAAGTTGTCGCGCTGCCGTAGTTGGTGGCGACTGATTGTGGTTCTCACTGGCTGCAATGTGCATTTGAATGAAGCCTCTGACGATCGCCTCAGTAAGCTACGTCATTTGTTGCGTCTGTAACTGTAGAAGCTGTGTTAGATCGAACATAGATACCAAATGCGCTTGCAACTGTAGCGCCGCCAAGTGCGCGGCAGGCATGCGTGGAGTGGAGAAGCGATAGCAAAGCAAAAAATGCTGAAGCTAAATCACTATGTGGCAGCACAAACAAGTAAACTGAACAAAAATCGCAAGCACGGATCTGGAACAGAAACATCCACAACCACAAATGGTAAAAACTCAGCCGGCCGAAGTGGCCATGCGGTTAAAGGCGCTGCAGTCTGGAACCGCAAGACCGCTACGGTCGCAGGTTCGAATCCTGCCTCGGGCATGGATGTTTGTGATGTCCTTAGGTTAGTTAGGTTTAACTAGTTCTAAGTTCTAGGGGACTAATAACCTCAGCAGTTGAGTCCCATAGTGCTCAGAGCCATTTGAACCATTTTTTAAAAACTCAAACAAGAATGTCCACAAAGCCGTAGAAAACGGGCGACGAAGGTGGTAAAACGATGTGACTTCACAGATGCGACAACGTGACCTCTATGTTTCGAGAAGCCAAATGTTACGTCCTCGTTGCTGACAGGTGGAGGGTGACCAAAGGATCTGTCGCCGTAGAAATCTGGACAGGCAAGCAAAAGATTAGTTGACATGAGTGCTCTTTAAATAAATATAATTTTGTCAATTTGTGCAGAAGAACTGTTTCACTGTCGACAATTTGTGGCAGACGCGCCTACATACGAGCAGAGGCTCGGCAAGGGCGTGCTTCTAAGTACACTACTGGCCATTAAAATTGCTACACCAAGAAGAAACGAGAATGATAAACGGTTATTCATTGGACAAATATATTATACTAGAACTGACATGTGATTACATTTTCACGCAATTTGGGTGCATAGATCCTGAGAAATAAGTACCCAGAACAACCACTCCTGGCCGTAATATCGGCCTTGATACGCCTGGGCATTGAGTCAAATGTTGGATGGAATGTACAGGTACAGCTGGCCATGCAGCTTCAAACACGATACCACAGTTCATCAAGAGTACTGACTAGCGTATAGGGACAAGCCAGTTGCTCGGCCACCATTGACCAGACGTTTTCAATTGATGAGAGATCTGGAGAATGTGCTGTATCCAGAAAGGCCCGCAAGGGCCTGCAACATGTGGACGTACATTATCCTGCTGAAATGTAGGGTGTCACAGGGATCGAATGGAGGGTAGAGCCACGGATCGTAACACATCTGAAATGTAACGTCCACTGTTCAAAGTGCCGTCAATGCGAACAAGAGGTGACCGAGACGTGTAACCAATCGCACCCCATACCATCACGCAGGGTGATACGCCAGTATGGCGATGACGAATACACGCTTCCAATGTGCGTTCACCGCGATGTCGCCAAACACGGATGCGACCATCATGATGCTGTAAACAGAACCTGGCTTCATCCGAATGACGCTTTGCCATTCGTGCACCCAGGTTCGTCGTTGAGTACACCATCGCAGGCGCTCCTGTCTGTGACGCAGCGTCAAGGGTAACTGCATCCACGGTCTCCGAGCTAATAGTCCATGCTGCTGCAAACGTCGTCGAACTGTTCGTGCAGATGGTTGTTGTCTTGCAAACGTCCCCTTCTTTTGACTCAGGGATCGAGACGTGGCTGCACGATCCGCTACAGCCATGCGGATAAGATGCCTGTCATCTCGACTGCTAGTGATACGAGGCCGTTGGGATCCAGAACGGCGTTCCGTATTACCCTCCTGAACCCAACGATTCCATATTCTGCTAACAGTCATTGGATCTCGAGCAACACGAGCAGCAATGTCGCGATACGATAAACCGCAATCACGATAGGCTACAATCCGACCTTTATCAAAGTCGGAAAAGTGATGCTACGCATTTCTCCTCCTTACACGAGGCATCACAACAACGTTTCACCAGGCAACGCCGGTCAACTGCTGTTTGTGTATGCGAAATCGGTTGGAAACTTTCCTCATGTGAGCACGTTGTAGCTGTCGCCACGGCGCCAACCTTGTGTCAATGCTCTGAAAAGCTAATCATTTGTATATCACACCATCTTCTTCCTGTCGGTTAAATTTCGTGTATGTAGCACGTCATCTTCGTGGTGTAGCAATTTTAATGGCCAGTAGTGCATAATAACTTGGTGTTAACATTCGGCACCAAGTAACGTCGCAGAAGTCGACTAGAAGACTGGTACACAGGTGCCCGCCACTTATAATACCGTCCTGGAAGTCTTCATTGGTCGGCGACCTTGATGTCCTTCATTGATGGTGATGTTCAGAGTAACACTCACAGTGCCCGAAGGAATTTTCTAATCTCCGGCTCCGGCACCATCGATAAGCTAAGGTACTACCAACACCATCATAATTGACTATGGTGTAGGACTCAATCTTTCTATTGCAGACCAATGCTACTGACACTGGTATTAATCAGAAATGGTTTAGAAACGCCTTGGAACAGTCGTTTGTCGTTTATGTCCACTGAGATGAGGGATATTCGCAGTTCAGTGTAGCGAACTGTGCTCTGTCTTCCGGAAGGGTGAGCATCTGTGGTAAGAGGCTTGAAGTGCGCTACTTTCGTTTGAATGAGTATATAGTTCACTTTCATGTAGTCTACTACGTACAGTCATGGTACCTCCGCTATGTTAAATGCATGCTATTGGCTGCAGGGTGACGCAATTGTGCGCGAACAAATTGCAGGGAACGTCCAATTGTAAAACGCTATATCAAACTTCCAAAAGAAACTTCCCCGTCACATCTGGCTTACTTCGCAGCCTTGTCCAGCAAAAGGATTCCAACGCAAGCGTGTTGTTGAAGGAGGCACTGCGTTCGTGAGAAATGTTTGGGGAGTGCTGTGGAGACATGTACTGTATACGCCTGACAGTTAACTAACCGCACATTTTCTGCAGAATCTTTGAATGGATGTCCTGCACTATCATCTATCTTCGATTGCAAACCTGTGACATTTATCATCAAACTTCGACCTTAGAAATATTGAGTGACCGAAATCACAAACAGCACTTCTCCATCTCATGCTTTCACTGCCCTGAGAAAAACAACACCGCAGATCAACTCTCGCGACTGTGACATTGAACTCTTGCTGCTCACAGGTCCACATGATACCAAACCACAGAAAGTACCATAATAAATCCGCTGCAGATGTTGGATGTATTATCTACAACGTAATATACTTATGATTTATATGAGGAGTCGCTTACAATCGTCTGAATACTCGACTGACTTCTGTTTATATGAGGAATGACTGGAGTTTAACATACGGCTAAACAGGCGTATTATTCCAAGCTAAAAACGTTCACGCTGCTCCTGTTAAGCTACAGACGCTACAAAAGCGAATATTTGTACCCTGCAAGCCACGTACAACACGTTGTAGAGTACGTTTTATATCACTGCTACTCGTTCCGTTTCCTATTGTGCTAACATATGGAGCAATCGAGAAGCGACTGTGCGTCTTCCTGAATTAGAAGATCTCTGTCAAGTAACTTTAGAACATCCAAGTGCCGTGAACCTATGCGGCTTGCACGTTGCAACATGGAACGCTGGGAAGAATCAATAGCGGACATATCTCAAACCTCTCTCCTATGACGTAAAGTATCTGTTGAAACACAAAGTTCGTGTGTCTCGGTCGGCTTTCAGTACAGCTCCGAGATGTTACCATAAGAGCAAAGTTAGGAGTATCATGTCGGATTTATTGCTGGACTGAAGAGTTTCTGGAAAATAGCATGTTGTCCTTTACGGTGAGTACTAATTTCAGTGATTTCGGTACTATATTCGCTGTATCCAACGTCAAATTCAGTGCTGCCTGTGCAATATTCGTTTTAAAAAGCATAAAACCACACCTAGAGAACACAACATCGACATTGTAATGTATACCGGTACAGTAGTAATCCGCAGTTTTCAAGAAATGGTAGTAGATCATTTACGTTTCCGATATCTGTTGACACGACACCACTTTGCATGACTCCAGCGTGCTGGCTATTATGAAACAGCAACTCATTTTAGATCGTGATGCAAAAAGAGACAGTCAGAGTTGCAACTAAAACGGATGTTTATTTAGTCGCAGCCCGGTTTCGCACTAACGTTGGTTTGAGAAAGGGCATAGCACAAAACCGGTCACTGACTAAGTAAATGTCTAATTTAGCTGCAACTCTGGCTGTGTCTTTTTGCGTCACAGATACCACTTTGCTCGTGATATTTTGACGTCCGACTTAGAAATCCAGTGGAGGATTTGCGTGGTATTGTCCGGCTGATTCGACTGTAAAATATGGATTTACGGATTGTAAGATTGTTTTAAACAAGCCATTCGTTCACGCTATGAATTCTGCTGCTAGCAGACGGTTTCTTAGCTCGTATACCACCTGTTGTTGTAGTGATATTCAAAGACTGGTTTGATGCAGCTCTCCAAGCTACTATGTACAGTGCAAGCCTCTTCATCACCGAGTAACTATTGCAACCTGCATCCTTTTGAATTTGCTTAGTGTACTCATTTCTTGGTCTCCCTCTACAATTTTTACCCTCCACGCTTCCCTACAGTACTAAATTGGTGATCCCTTGATGCCTCAGAACATGTCCTACCAACCGATCCCTTCTTGTAGTCAAGTTGTGCACAAACTCCTCTTCTCCCCAATTCTATTCAGTACCTCCTCATTAGTTACGTGATCTACCCATCTAATCTTCAGCATTCACCTGTAGCACCTCAATTCGAAAGCTTCTATTCTCTTCTTGTCCAAACTATTTATGATCCATGTTTTAATTCCATACATAGCTACACTCCATGCAAATACTTTCAGAAAAGACATCCTGACACATCTATACTCGGTGTTAACAAATTTCTCTTCACTAATGCTTTTCTTTCCATTGCCAGTCTACATTTTGTATCCTCTCTACTTCAGCCATCATCAGTTATTTTGCTCCCCAAATAGCAAAACTCATCTACTACTTTAAGTGTCTCGTTTCCTAATTTAGTTCCCTCAACATCAACTGATTTAATTCGACTACATTGGATTATGCTCGTTTTGCTTTTGTTGATGTTCATCTGATATCCTCTTTTCAAGACACTGTCCATTCTGTTCAACTGCTGTTCCAAGTCCTTAGCTGTCTCTGGCAGAATTACAATGTCATCAGCAAACTTCAAAGTTTTTATTTCTTCTCCCTGGACTTTAATTCCTATTCCAATTTTTTTCTTTTGTTTCCTTTAGTGCTTGCTCAATACAGATTGAATAACATCGGGGATAGGCTACAACCCCGTCTCACTCCCTTCTCAACCACTGCTTCCTTTTCGTGTCCCTCGATTCTTATAACTACCATCTGGTTTCTGTACAAATTGTAATTAGCCTTTCGCTCGATGTATTTTACCCTTGCCACCTTCAGAATTTTAAAGAGTTCATTCCAGTCAACATTGTCAAAAGCTTTCTCTAAGTCTACAAATGCTAGAAACGTAGGTTTGCCTTCTCTTGACTTACCTTCTTTGAGAAGACGTAGGGTCAGTATTGCCTCTCATGTTCCTACATTTTTCCTGAATCCAAACTGATTTTCCCGCAGGTCAGCTTCTACCAGTTTTTTGATTTTTCTGTAAAGGACTTGTGTTAGCATTTTGCAACGGTTACTTATTAAACTGATAGTCTGGTAATTTTCACATCTGTCAGCACCTGCTTTCTTAGGAATTGGAATTATTATATTGTTCTTCAAGTATGAGGGTGTTTCGGCTGTCTCATTCATCTTTCTCACCAGACGGAAGAGTTTTGTCACGGCTGGCTCTCCTAAGGTTATCTGTAGCTCTAACGGAATGTTGCATACTACCGGGGCCTTGTTTCGATTAAGTCTTTCAGTGATTTGTCAAATTCTTCATGTGATATCATATCTCCCTTCTCATCTTCATCTATGTTCTGTTTCATTTCCACAATAGTGCCCTCAAGTACATCTTCCTTGTATAGACCCTCTATATACTCCTTCCATCTTTCTGCTTTTCCTTCTTTGCTTAAGACTGATTTTCCATCTGAGCTCTTGCTAGTCATACAGGTGGTTCTCTTTTCTCCAAAGGTCTCTTAATTTTCCTGTGTGTGCTTTTATATCCTTACATTTGTCCTCTAGGCATTCCTGCTTAGTCTTTTTGCACTTCCTATCGATCTAGTTTTTTAGACATTTGTATTCCCTTTCGCCTACTTCATTTATTGCATTTTTATATATTTTTTCTTTTATCGAGTAAATTCAATATTTCATGTGCTACCCAAGGATTTCTACTAGCCCTCGTCTTCTTATCTACTTGATCCTCTGCTGGCTTCACTATTTCATCTCTCAAAGCTATCCTTCTTCCATTGTACCCCTTTCCTGTGTTCTTATCAATCGTTCCCTAATGCTCCCTCTGAAACTCTCTACAACGCCTTGTTCTTTCAGTTCATCCAGGTCCTATCTCGGTGAATTCTTGCCTTTTTGCAGTTTCTTCAGTTTTAGTCTGCAGGTCACACCACCTAACTACGAATTCATCTCTTTGAGGTTAGCATGCTTTTCTTTCGGGATGACTGGAAATCAGAATTTCCAAAGTGTAATCGAACGTGAATTTCCTTAACACCTGACGCTATTTACCTTCGAAAACCTATCAAGTGCTTGTGTCATGCAGAATCATCACGGAACTATTTTAGTTAGACAACCTCAGAAGTTAAGTCCCATAGTGGCTCAAAATGGCTCTGAGCACTATGGGAATTAACTTCTGAGGTCATCAGTCCCCTAGAACTTAGAACTACTTAAACCTAACTAACCTAAGGACATAACACACATCCATGCCCGAGGCAGGATTCGAACCTGCGACCGCAGCGGTCGCGTGGTTCCAGACTGTAGCGCCTACAACCGCTCGGCCACTTCGGCTGGCAAGTCCCATAGTGCTCAGAGCCATTTTTTTATTTTAGTACAGTTCAATATACCTCAATGTTCCACAACCCAGCAGACGCGTAGAACCCCGGATGCTAGTACATACACCTGTTTATGTTGATAACATGTTCGATACAGTTTTCCGTTGTCGCCATATGAATGAAATGTGGAACATCAAACTAGTTTTATGATGGAGTCGGAGAGTTCCCAGCAAATAAAGTGTTCTTCTTAATGTGGGGGAAAATTCAGATTTGAAAGTGTTTTCATGCATTGCTTCAGGTAGTATTATTACAGCTTCTAACATCTGTGCTGTCTGGTTAATTGTGAATAACAGTGTTGCCTTCTGTCTAAGTGCACCAACAACAATAGTTCAGGTGTACATGCCCACGTCGTAAGCTGAAGATGAGATAGAGGAAGTATATGAGGACATTGAACGGGTAATTCAGTAAGGAGTTGCTGACAGAGGTGAAAATAATAAGTCATGGTTGCCGAATACTAACACGAATTCCCTACAGAAGAATGGAAAAACTGGTAAACGCCTACCTTTTTATATTTATAATCCAGAGATGTAGGAACACGCGAGGCAATACTGACCCGATGACTTACCTCAGAAGATAGGTTAAGGAAAGGCAAACCTACATTTATAGCATTTGTAGACTTAAAGAAAATTTTTGACAATGTTAACGAGAATACTCTCTTTCAAATTCTAAAGGTGGTGGGGTAGAATACAGGGAGCGAAAGGCTATTTACAATTTGTACACAAACCAGATGGCAGTTACAAGCGTCGATGGGCACGAAAGGGAAGCAGCATATTCCTGAGAACTGCTCGAGAGTTTGGGATCCGTACCAGATCGGACTAAAGGAAAGCATCGAATCAATTCAGAGGCGGGCTGCTGGTTTTGTTACCGGTAGGTTCGAACAACATGTAAAATGTTACGGAGGTGCTTCGGAACTGAAATGGGAATCCCTGAAGGAAATGCGACGTTCTTTTCGAGGAACACTACTGAGACAATTTGGAGAACCGACAACTGACGCTAAGTGCGGAACGATTCTACTGTCACCAACATACATTGCGCCTAAGGAACGCGAAGATAAGATACGAGAAATTAGGGCTCATACGGAGGTATACAGACAGTCGTATTTCCCTCGCTCTATTTGCGGGTGGAACAGAGGAGCGAATGGCTAGTAGTGGTACATGGTACCCTGCGCCACGCACCTCAAGGTGGTTTGCGGAGATTCTATTGCAGGGATACATCTCATTCCTCGAATGAGAGGTGTCACGTTCTTAAATAAATATGCCAGAGAAAACATGTTCGTGACAGAGTAGTCGACAAGTGGTGAGCACACCACTATTGGGAAGTATTTTAAATCGTAGGTGCTAATACCAGAGTAACGATCCAGAGACTGTACGGAAATAGATAGCAGTCGGAGGACCCTACCTGCTGAGTTGGAGATAGAGCGGGCGGTAAGGGGGAAAGAGCTCCATGAAATCTAAGAACGTAAAATGTCAAAGACAATAAGTGTGTTGTAATAGTTAACTATCAAGTTGAATATCAGATCTGTTATGTACGTAGTACAGAGAGGCAGTATATGAGTTGGTAGCTGTCATTTATCATGTATTGAGTTATAATTTTGAAGATAACATAAGAAGGTGAGTTGCATCCCATTTCTTATTTATGTGGTGGAATGAATGAGAAAGAGAAATTAATTTTCAGCAGCTTTATATGCAGCCGGTAAGGAGGTGAAGTCTGAGCCAAGTTGGAGGAAGAAGGCACACGGATTCAGGGCACCGACTAGCTGTACCCTGACTAATAATACATAACGGCGACCGAATATTCAGTAAGCAACATTCATTGTATAAAAAGTAAGTGTTCAGGTAGCAAATTATTTAGTTGTCTGGTGCATGAGGTGAAGTATAACAAACCACCACGCAGCCCAAGCCAACCTGAAACACTTCACTATGTAGATGTAGATATAGATGTAGAAGGGAGCGAGACAGGGTTGTAGCATCTCCCCGATGTTATTCAGTCTGTATACTGAACAAGCAGTAAGCGAAACAAAAGAAAAATTTGGAGTAGGAATTGAAGTTCAGGGAAAGAAATAAAAACTTCGAAGTTTGTCGATGGTATTGTAGTTCTGTCAGAGACAGCAAAATACTTGGAAGAGCAGTTGAAGGGAGTGGAAATTGTCTTGAAAACAGACTATAAGATGAACGTCAACAAAAGCAAAACGAGGATAATGGATATAGTCGATATAAATCATGTGATGCTAAGAGAATTAGATTAGGAAACGAGACACTTAAAGTAGTAGATAAGTTTTTGCTATTTGAGCAGCAAAATAAAATGTAGAGTGACAATGGCAAGAAAAGCGTTCCTGACTAAGGGAAATCTGTTAACATCGAATTTAGGTTTAAGAGTCAGGAAGTCTTTTTTGAAAGTATTTGTCTGGAGTGTATCCATGTATGGAAGTGAGACATGGACAACAAACAGTTTAGACAAAAAGAGAATAGAAGCTTTCGAAATGTGATGCTACAGAAGAATGTTGAAGATTAAATGGTTACATTAGGTAACTAATGAGGAGGTACTGAATAGAACCGGGAAGACAAGAAATTTGTGGCACAACTCGACCGAAAGAAGGGTTCCGTTGATAGGACAAATTCAGAGACATCAAGGGATCACCAGTCTAGTGTTGAAGGAAAGTGTGAGGGTATAAATCGTAGAGGGAGACCAAGAGATGAATACAGTAAGCAGCAAGGTTGCTGTAGTTAATCGTAGACGGAGAGGCTCCCAGAGGATAGAATAGCATAGAGAGTTTCATCAAACCAGTCTTCCGATTGAAGACCACAACAGCAATTCAGTACATAAAGGGAGATAAAAATCGTATAGTCATGGGGGACTTTAATGTGACTGTAGAGGAAGAAGTAGAAGAAATTGTTATGGGGCAATAAATTAGTCTAATAATGGCGAATACTCTGTTCAAGAATCACAAGAGGCGAAGGTATACTTGTAAAAGGCCGGTAGATACGGGAAGATTTCAGTTAGAGTACATTATGGTTAGGCAAAGATTCCGAAATCAGATACTGGATTGTAAGGCATACCCAGGACCAAATATAGACTCAGATAATAATTTTGTAATTTGTGAAGAGTAGGCTGAAGTTTAAGACACTAGTCAGGAAGGATCAATGCACAAAAAAGGTATACGGAAACACTAAGGATAAAAGAGATATGCTGGAAGTCCTCTGAGGCTGCAGATACTGCGATAACGAATAGCTCAGTCCATAGTTTATTTGAAGAGGAACTGAGACCTCTGAAAAGGGCAATCACAGAAGCTGGAAAGAAAAAGTAGACAGAAGGAAGGTAACTGCAAAGAATCTATGGGCAACAAAAGAAATACTTCAGTTGATCGACGAAAGAAGGAAGTACAAAAACGTTCATTGAAATTCATAAATACAAGTCACTTAGGAATAAAATAAACAGGAAGCGCAGCGAAGCTAAAGTGAAATGACTGCATGAAAAATGCGAATAAGTCGAAAAAGGAATGATTGACGGAAGGATTGACTCAGCAGACAGAAAAGTCAAAACAGTCTTTACTGAAATTAAAAGCAAGGGCTGTAATATTAAGAGTGTAATGGGAAATCAACTGTTAAACGCAGAGGAGAAAGCGAATAGAGGGGTACAGGCGAATAGAGGGGTACAGTGAAGGCCTTTATGAGGGGGAGGACTACTGATGACGTTGTAGAAGAAGAAACAGGAGTTGGCACGGAAGAGATGAGGAAAACCGAGACAGAATCAGAATTTAAAAGAGCTTTTGACGACTTAAGATCAAATAAGGCACAAAGGATAGATTACATTCCATCGGAATTTCTAAAATCACTGGGCAAATAGATAAAAAACGAATCTTTAACATAATGCAGCGCGTCAGATACCGTATATGTATAGAAAATAAACAATTTTTTTTCAATTTAGATACAAAACGGCTCTTCTATTCAATACCTCCTCATTAGTTATGTGATCTACCCATCTAATCTTCAGCATTCTTCTGTAGCACCACATTTCGAAAGCTTCTATTCTCTTCTTGTCCAAACTATTTATCGTCCATGTTTCACTTCCATACATGGCTACACTCCATACAAATACTTTCAGAAACGGCTTCCTGACACTTAAATCTAGACTCGATGTTAACAAATTTCTCTTCTTCAGAATAGCTTTCCTTGCCATTGCCAGTCTACATTTTATATCCTCTCTACTTCGACCATCATTAGTTATTTTGCTCCCCAAATAGCAAAACTCATTTACTACTTGAAGTGTCTCACTTCCTAATCTAATTTCCTCAGCATCACCAGACTTAATTCGACTACATTCCATTATCCTCGTTTTTCTTTTGTTGATGTTCATCTTATATTCTCCTTTCAAGACACTGTCCATTCCGTTCAAGTGCTCTTCCAAGTCCTTTGCTGTCTCTGACAGAATTACAATGTCATCGGCGAACCTCAAAGTTTTTATTTCTTCTAAATCGATTTTAATGCCTACTCCGAACTTTTCTTTTGTTTCCTTTACTGCTTGCTCAATATACACATTGAATAACATTGGGGATAGGCAACAACCCTGTCTCACTCCCTTCCCAACCACTGCTTCCCTTTCACATCCCTTAACTCTTATAACTGCCATCTGGTTTCTGTACAAATTGTAAATAGCCTTTCGCTCCCTGTATTTTACCCCTGCCACCTTTAGAATTTGAAAGAGAGTATTCCAGTCAACATTGTCAAAAGCTTTCTCTAAGTCTACAAATGCTAGAAACGTAGGTTTGCCTTTCCTTTATCTTTCTTCTAAGATAAGTCGTAAGGTCAGTATTGCCTCACGTGTTCCAATATTTCTACGGAATCCAAACTGATCTTCTCCGAGGTCGGCTTCTACCAGTTTTTCCATTCGTCTGTAAAGAATTCGCGTTAGTATTTTGCAGCTGTGACTTATTAAACTGATTGTTCGGTAATTTTCACATCTGTCAACACCTGGGATTGGAATTATTATATTCTTCTTGAAGTCTAAGGTTATTTCGCCTGCCTCATACATCTTGCTCACCAGATGGTAGAGTTTTGTCAGGACTGGCTCTCCCAAGGCCGTCAGTAAATGGAATGTTGTCTACTCCCGGGGCCTTGTTTCGACTCAGGTCTTTCAGTGCTCTGTCAAACTCTTCACGCAGTATCGTATCTCCCATTTCATCTTCATCTACATCCTCTTCCATTTCCATAATATTGTGCTCAAGTACATCGCCCTTCTATAGACCCTCTATATACTCCTTCCACCTTTCTGCTTTTCCTTCTTTGCTTAAAACTGAGTTTCCATCTGAGCTCTTAACATTCATACAAGTGGCTCTCTTTTCTCCAAAGATCTCTTTAATTTTCCTGTAGGCAGTATCTATCTTGCCCCTAGTGAGATAAGCCTCTACACTCTTACATTTGTCCTCTAGCCATCCCTGCTTAGCCATTTTGCACTTCCTGTCGATCTCATTTTTGAGACGTTTGTATTACTTTTTGCCTGTTTCATTTACTACATTTTTATATTTTCTCCTTTCATCAATTAAATTCAATATTTCTTCTGTTACCCAAGGATTTCTACTAGCCCTCGTCTTTTTACCTACTTGATCCTCTGCTGCCTTCATTACTTCATCCCTCAGAGATACCCATTCTTCTTCTATTGTATTTCTTTCCCCCATTCCTGTCAATTGTTCCCTTATGCTCTCCCTGAAACTCTGTACAACCTATGGTTTAGTCAGTTTTTCCAGGTCCCATCTCCTTAAATTCTCAACTTTTTGCAGTTTCTTCAGTTTTAATCTACAGTTCATAACTAACAGATTGTGGTCAGAGTCCACATGTGCCCCTGGAAATGTCTTACAATTTAAAACCTGGTTCCTAAATCTCTCTCTTACCATTACATATTCTATCTGATACCTACTAGTATCTCCAGGATTCTTCCATGTATACAACCTTCTTTTCTGATTCTTGAACCAAGTGTTAACTATGATTAAGTTATGCTCTGTGCAAAATTCTACCAGACGGCTTCCTCTTTCAATTCTTAACCTCAATCCATATTCACCTACTACGTTTCCTTCTCTCCCTTTTCCTACTCTCGAATTCCAGTCACCCATGACTGTTAAATTTTCGTCTCCATTCACCACCTGAATAATTTCTTTTATCTCATCATACATTTCATCAATTTCTTCGTCATCTGCAGAGCTAGTTGGCATATAAACTTGTACTACTGTAGTAGGCGTGGGCTTCGTTATCTATCTTAGCCACAATAATGCGCTCACTATGCTGTTTGTAGTAGCTTACCCGCACTCCTATTTTTTTATTCATTATTAAACCTACTCCTGCATTACGTCTATTTGATTTTGTATTTATAACCCGGTATTCACCTGACCAAAAGTCGTGTTCCTCCTGCCACCGAACTTTACTAATTCCCACTATATCTAACTTTAACCTATCCATTTCCCTTTTTAAATTTTCTAACCTACCTGCCCGATTAAGGGATCTGACATTCCACGCTCCGATCCGTAGAACGCCAGTTTTCTTTCTCCTGATAACGACGTCCTCTTGAGTAGTCCCCGCCCAGAGATCCGAATGGGAGGCTATTTTACCTCTGGAATATTTTACCCATGAGGACGCCATCATCATTTAACCATACATTAAAGCTGCATGCCCTCGGGAAAAATTACGGCTGTAGTTTCCCCTTGCTTTCAGCCGTTTGCAGTACCAGCACAGCAAGGCCGTTTTGGTTAGTGTTACAAGGCCAGATCAGTCAATCATCCAGACTGTAGCCCCTGCAACTACTGAAAAGGCTGCTGCCCCTCTTCAGGAACCAAATGTTTGTCTGGCCTCTCAACAGGTACCCTTTCATTGCGGTTGCACCTACGGTACGGCCATCCGTATCGCTGAGGCACGCAAGCCTCCCCACCAACTGCAAGGTCCATGGTTCATGGGGTGGGGGGGGGGGGGGGCGTGATGTAATAGCAGATGGTTAAGAAGAACAAGAAACGAATGATTTTTGTGATTGATGGAGGTCCAGACGGATGGAGTTCGACGCATTTTTACGTAAATCAACCAAGCTATCAACTCTAAAGTATTGTTCTAGAGTCTAGGATCGGTACCTGGAAGGTACTGGTAAGAGAGAACATAAACACACGCACTCCTAATGCTACAACTTTCCGCACTTAAAACGGGCTATAACGCCATATCACTTGTGTTTCCGATCTACCAGTCATATGGAATGGAGCGCTGTTAACATTCCAATGTAAGAAATATATTTCAAGCGGGTGACATAAATCCTTCTTCGCAGTTTCTCTACGATAAACTGTGTTATCGAACCATAAAACGAAAAAACTACTTCCTTAAGACATTGGCTCTGTGTGATGCGAGTAAAATATAGCTTTCCTGAGATGTGCAGCGCCCACTGTTCACATCCGATCACAGGTCGGAAATTATACTATGCCTACATCAGCCCTATATAAAATGATCGTTAGTAACGACGAATACCTCTTACAAGAAAACAGATAAACGCATAGCAGCTACGTCCAACATGTGTAAATTTCAAGTCATTCCGTCACTAATTCTGTAAACAGCACATCTGTAAGGCAAATGTATACATGGGGATTGCAGCGCCTCACAAGCACCTATTGCTAACTTAGTTATGAAGCTGAAGACTCGATTTTATACCCAAGATGCGACAGGGGGATGGAGAACATTGCATAAATCATAATTTGTTTAGAGGAATGTGCCATGTTTCATCACACATGAGATGGAAGTCCTCTGATGACCGACAGGTTTACCATTAACAATCGCAATTAGTGCTTTAAGCCACATACAATACACGTGGCTGTATACGAGTCGAACACATGCTATGTCACGCGAATGATGCACCTTAGCAGAACAGTGGAAAATCTGACCTGTAGCAACTTCCCACCTCACTAGATTGCACCATCAGTCTACCATTAAATAGTACTTCATTACAGCTCCATCTCATTCGATCACCCCATCCACTCTACATTATCCTTTAACACAGATACATGTAAGTTTAGAGGCAGATGGTTCTCGGTCTTCCTGAAAACCGTCAAATATAGTAGGCATCTCGCGTGTATCACTAGTACCTCAACAGACATACAGCATAATGCTGCCTCAACAGAGAAAAACTCGACTGCTTCCTCGATACCCTTCACTTCCATGTCGACGTTTTCTCGAATTTCTTGTGCTGCCACATACTCGTCCCCACATACAAATTGTTCTGCGCGAACAAGAAGATATACAAGTACTTCCTCAAGTTCCCCACATTTCGGTGTATATTCGGTCAATTTATAGCTATTCCCCCATAATTTCTCGCAATTCTGTCGATTTTTCTATGTCACTTCTATCCCTGTGATCATGACATAACCTCACGTTCTGCATTCTAAAATTGCTTGTAAATGAAGCACAGCTGCCAACACATAGCCCGAGTGCACTGATCGGGAGGTGTAGTGTAGCACTGTACTCGATTGTGTCCAGTCACCTCCACATTTGGAGAGCGTTTGCTCCGTTTTCTGTATGTCTATGTATATGCATGTGTCGTGGAAGGCTCCCTGGACACCGTCCCCTCAGCAGGTGGGCCAAACTTCGAACATAGTATGTGTGTTAAGCCGTAACAGGTGGTCGGTCCACCTGCGAGCCCTATCCCAGATTTGACATGTGGTGGATCCACCACCAAACATCGGTCCAGATATATATAGTGCAGGGCAGATCCACACTCGAACGCTATTTGGGATGTGGTATATTGCGATCTGCATCCCATCATCGGTTCATACAATGTATGTGGCGTATCCACCTTCAAACACTATCCCGTGCATGGTATATTGTGGATCCTTATCCCGACGTTACACCGGATATAACGCGCACCGGATCCACACTCAAACACTAACTCAGGTCTGCTACGGGTCCTGGGAGCCATCCGTGACACATGCATGTCTACAGACATATAGAAAACAGTGCAAACGCTCTCCGAAGGTGGAGGTGATTGGACACAATGGAATACAGTGCTACGCTACACTTCCCGATCAGTGCATTTGGGCTAGGTGTTAGCAGCTGTGCTTATGTCATGATCGCATGGATAGAACTGACATAGAAAATAGATAGAATTGCGAAAAATGATGGGGGAATAGCTATAAATTGACCGAATATACACCAAAATGCAGGGAACTTGAGGAAGTACTTGCGCAACTTCTGGTTCGAGAAGAACAATTTGTATGTGGAGATGAGTGTGTGGCAGCAAGAGGAATTCGAGAAAACGTCGCCATGGAAGTGAAGGGAATCGGGGAAGCAGTCGGTTTTTTCTCCGTCGAGGCAGCATTATGCTGTATGTCTATTTAGGTACCAGTGATACACGCAAGATGCCTACTGTATTTGACGCTTTTCAGGAAGACCGAGAACCATCTGCCTCTAAGCTTACATGCATCTGTGTTAAAGGATAATGTAGAGTGGATGGGGTGATCGAATGAGATGGAGCTGTAACGAAGTACTATTTAATGGTAGACTGATGATGCATTCTAAAGAGGTGGCAAGTTACTGCAGGTCAATTTTTCCACTGTTCTGTCAAGATGCATCAGTCGCGTGACATAGCATGTGTTCAGCTCATATACAGCCACATGTACTGTATGTGGTTTAAAGCACTGTATAATTGCGATCGTTAACGGTAAACCTGTCGGTCATCAGAGGACTTCCATCTCATGTGTGATGAAACGTGGCACATTCCTCTAAACGAACTATGATTTATACAATGTACTCCATGCCCCTGTCACATCTTGTGTGTAAAATCAAGACTTCAGCAACATAATTAAGTTAGCGATAGGTGTTTGTGAGGCACTACAATCACTGTGTATACATTTGCCTCACAGATTTGCGGTTTACAGAGTTAGTGACGGAATGACTTGCAATTTACACATGTTCGACGTTGCTGCTGTGAACAAAGTGAAAGACGGAATATTTCTCAACATTACATATGACACCTATGTGGTACTTAAATTAAATGAGATATTGTTATACAGTAAATTTTATATGAAATTTAGGTATCTTGTCCACATTTCATTCTCAACATTGTGGCAACTAAAATCGACCATACGGAAAGTATACTCTATGGACTTTTACCTCTGCAAACTCTTCAAAATTTCGACGGTTCACTCCCGTCTCCGGCCATCCGTGATTTCCCTAAATCGCTTCAGGCAAATGCCGGGATGGTTCCTTTGAAAGGGCACGGCCGATTTCCTTCCCCATCCTTCCCTCACCCGAGCTTGCGCTCCGTCTCTAATGACCTCGTTGTCGACGGGACGTTAAACACTAATCTCCTCCCTACTCCTCCTCTTCAAAATTTCGTGCAATGGTTTACTACATTTAATGCTGCGTAATAACTGCGTTGAACATCGAAACAAAATTAAGTCATTTATGGGGAGAAGGCATCAGTCAAGAAGATGTGTAAAAATCAAATATTTGGGCCAAATAGTTTTTGTGGAATCGAATGATAAGTGTGTCAAAGCAGTCGGAACACCATGTGTCTGCACAGGCGAGCAGTGCAGTGATGACAAAATCGCGCACAGCGCGGAATGCGGGGAGCACGTGTCTGTAGCAGCGAAAGGGTTAATGCGGCCGTGGTGGCTTTACTTCATAAACTGCGCGCTCCCCCCTAAACGTAAGCTTGCGAATTATATGCTATACTATGGCGCTGCTTCTCTTGGCGCGTGCGTCGTGTGCAATTGGCAACGCAGCAATGTCCCGTGTCTGGGCGGGCATGCGCGAGCCGCCAAGATACTGTAGTTGTTGCGATCGGGTTTTTTAACATCTGGCCAATTACGTCTCTCTTTCTAAGAAACAGTGGTAGCACATGCAAGGAAAACATGAGTCATGTCCACCCATCGCTGATTTTCTCTCAGTATTATTTTGTATCGTAGGCAATCAGTTATTAATGAGGTATTATACTTAGTAGTAGTAGGGAATGTGTGATAGGTTCACCTTGAGCATCAGGCTTATAAAGTATGTATTTGTGTTCCGACATGTGCAAAAGAGTTGACCGTAGAATACTGTGGTAGCAGAGGGAAGAGTATGTCAAATAAGAATGGTGCGGATATTTCTGTTTCCAGAGTGACAGCCGTCAGCAGGGTGTATTTCCAATACTTCGCTCATTGTCGAATGTCCTTCAATTGAGGCCGCGATCGTAACATTCAATTGTAAGTACAATGGTAAAACATATATGTGACTGGTTTTCTAGGATGATTCCGTGTATGTGTTGCCTGTGGTGGGAGTGATCACATTTCCCGTTAACGGCAGGAGCTGTCAGAATGGAGAGGCCTGTTGGAGTGTAGAAATGTAGATGAATTAAAGGTGTTGTCCTCTAGACGACCGAATAGCGAACTATTTCTTAGTATGTGTTGGATGGCATTCGAGATCAAGTGGAAATTTGAGAATATTGAATATGGACGTGTGTTCGCACTGGACTGTTATTCCCTCCCATGTAAATTGTTCAGTTGACTGCTTCTGCACTTGTCGTGCCTTTATTTAGTTGAGAGAAGATCGATTGTTGTGTGTGCATCTAGCATGTGGAAGACACGTTTGCCGGTTCTCTAGACATGAGAAACACCTTAAGCGACCTTGTAAATTATAGGGATGATTTGGAATCTGTTACATCAACGACATCGGTATTCGACAGTGGAAACATCAGTTTCCTCTATTTGTTTCGAGTTTTCACGTAAAGGTCCTCGCAGACGGGATAAGCGCTAGAGTTTCAGGTTTGTAGAGAAATAACGTCCAGCCTATATCTTCGGAATTATGTTGCGTGAGCGATCAGTAGGCTACTGGTGTGTGCTTGATTTCGAGAACAACTGCCTAAATGGCACAATATTATGGCAAACCATGCGAAAATACATGTGTTCTTGTAATTCCAGAGACTGGAGATTGGTGTAGAAAAGCAATCAAGTAAGTAGGTCCAGACCAGAAACACTAACGCGCTTGTTCCGATGGGAAGTGAGCCAGATTTTGTAGAAGGGTTTTGACAGCGACTTCGGTCCACTGAGGGCACTGTGGCCACCAGTTGGGTGTCGATGCCCGCCCAACCTCACGGTAAATATCTAGTGCCATGAGTACATGTACTGTGCTGTCTGTCTTCGAGGTTTATGTATAAGTGATGTAAAAGGGCTGACTTTGTATGGTGCAGGATGTGAATTGTATGTTTATTACATCGACATCATATGCAGTGATATATTGGTGGGTCAGAGATCGGTTACACATTCTAATATTCAGGCTCCTGTCCTTGGTGGGAGAGCAGTGTAATTGAGTACGAGTCTTTCTGTATTTGAATATATGTAGGGTACACGGTCATGTATTGAC
The DNA here is from genome assembly GCF_023898315.1 of Schistocerca nitens. Classification (NCBI taxonomy): domain Eukaryota; kingdom Metazoa; phylum Arthropoda; class Insecta; order Orthoptera; family Acrididae; genus Schistocerca; species Schistocerca nitens. The sequence goes on from NC_064621.1 coordinate 59,168,590, forward strand.
GGGTCGCACGTCAGATTCACGTTCTAATATTCAAGCTCCTGTCCTCGGTGGGATGGCAGAGTAATTGAGTAAGAGTCTTTTCGAATTTGACGATATGTAGGGTAGTTTGTAAGATCTAATTGCCAGTGCAATATGGCGGTCTGTGTAAAGTAATCGCTGAAAGTCTGGTCTGCAGAAAAAAAAAAGGTTGATTGTTCAAAATGGTTCAAATGGCTCTCAGCACTATGGGACTCAACATCTGTGGTCATAAGTCCCCTAGAACTTAGAACTAATTAAACCTAACTAACCTAAGGACATCACACACATCCATGCCCGAGGCAGGATTCGAACCTGCGACCGTAGCAGTCGCGCGGTTCCTGACTGAGCGCCTAGAACCGCTAGACCACCGCGGCCGGCTAGGTTGCTTGTGCTTCCACACCCATCGCATCAGTAATTCGTAGGGTAAATTCTATAAGAGCCAATCATAATGCTCTATTCATTCACATCCTTTGAGCTACATACCAGTGGGAACGTTTGTGTGTGTTCAAAGCAGGAAGGGTAATACGTGATGGTTGGGATACCACGTTAGGACTGCGAGGAAGACTGTATTCGTTGTTATCCTGCGCTATTTTCGTAAACAGTTTCTGTTAGGGAAAGAATTTCCGTGCATACAAGCTGAGACATCAAGAAAGCGAGCATTAACTATTTCTGGGACATATAATTTTCGAGAGGTAGACTCGGTTCTTATTTTTTACATAGCCATGTGACATCATTATAAGAATGAGAACCTTGTTAGATGCACTTGCAATGGTTTGTAGCTACGCGTGTGCACTTCACGGCGTGGAGTCAGTCACGCTGTTCAGTTAAGCACGGTTAGATGCATTTCGCATGTCACACTAGGAACAATGCGCCCTGTGCCATTCGGTGACGTCAGTATCCCCAGGTATCACATCAGCAATGGTAAAACACACGTGCTGCCATGAGGTGACTCGCATATGGGACCCGTGTGAACGTGCGTTGAAGTTTTGTGACATTAGTATAACACTCGGAGAACTCTAACTGGATGCTCGAAAACAGAAGCAACTTTCACCTGCTCACTGTAGGCAGCAGTGGTGTGAGAGCAATAGCTTGCACTGGCTTGCATCTGGTAGTGGATCGCAGTGGCGTTGGCGCACTCTGGAAATAGGTCTTCGCCCCCATCTGGTCACGTCAGCAACGGTGCGTAGGTGAACACGTATTTCGAGAGGAATTTCTCAGGTACAAAGTATGAAAGGCATATTACCGCCTCATGCTTGTCAGAACCGAATGGGCACCTGTGCGTGGTTTCTCATCTGACGGCTGTGTCACGTCGTGGGGCCTGCCGCTAGCCTCCTATGCAGTCCAGTGGACAGGGGGCGACGGACGGTGCTTGCATGCGTTGATTGCGTGTCTGATGCATTATTTTGTGAGCAGGTCTGTAGACTGTGCTATGCACTATTTGGACAGTTTACGAGTTGATTTCATGTCTGCACATCTGGGTACTGCATTATTTAGGAGGAGTCTGCATGTCTGTACTGAAAATATTTCCATAATTTAGGAGTTGTATGCATGTCTGCAGAGCGTTATTTAGGAGTAGTTTACAGGTTTGTGGGATGTGATACCTAAACAATTTGTTCCAAAGTAAATAAAGTACATTCCTTCCTTAGTCTCTCCAGTAGCCCAGCACAGGTTAAGTCATTTTCGCGCCATTTTCCCCTCCAGACTATCATCTTGGATTACATCACAGGAGGGATGACAGCCCCCTCTGGTGGCAGTACTGTTTTTTTAGGTCAGTTGGACGCTAGATCTCATGGTGGAGACACTGTCTGCAAAATAAAGACTTAAGTCTAGCACAGACAGAATCCTTTTCCCGCCATTTCCCCCATCTCGCATCGTCATGTCGGATTACGTAACAGAAAGGATGACAGTGCTCTCTGGTGGTGGTACTGTATACTAGATCCAGACCGCATGGCCAAACACTGTTTCCCGCCATCTTGGATAATGGTACTTGCGTCATCAGCTGACATAACGGTAGCAATCTTGGATTTCGTCACAGATGAGAACACCCTCTGGTGGTGGTGCTGTGTACTAGGTAAGTTGGAGTCTGGACCCCATGGCGACCACACTGTTTCCTGCCATTTCCCCCACCATCTTGGATTATATCACAGGAGGGATAACAAAACCCTCTGGTGGTGGTACTGTGTACTAGGTCAGTTGGAGACCAGACCCCTTGGTGACCAAACTGGATGGTGGTAGCGCCTCTAATTGTTTAAATAAAATAGTGCATGCAAAATAATAAAGACTTATATCCAACACAGGTCGAGTCCTATGCTCACCAAACCATAGGAGGAGGTTGCGATCGGGTAACTTAGGTTAGTGTAGGTGGCCAAAATGCCCTTTCTTGCCGCCATTTTCTTAGGTTAGTAGAGATAGCCCAATTGACCTATCTTCCCGCCAAATTTCACACTTGGCGCCATTTCCTAGGATGAAGTGGCAATCGGATGACTTAGGTTAATGGAGGTAGCCTAAGTGAGCTTTCTTGCGTGCCATTTTCTTAGGCTAGCAGATTAGCAGAGGTAACTGTGGTGTGATGCATTATCCTGTTTTAATTTGATCTTCCCACAATTTTTCTGGGGGAAGGGAGAGGAGGAGAGTTAGGTTAGTGGAGATAGCCCAATTGACCTATCTTCCCACCAAGATTCAAACTTACCGCCATAATCCGCCATCATGGATGACGTCACAGCCGTCATGTTGGATGACCTCATCGCCTCCATCTTGGATAATGGTACTTTGTGCCAGAGCCCACCTTGCTCCAATACTTCTGAGTATTTACGTATTTGGCAGGGTGTGGCCTCTCATGGTACTTCGAATGATCAAATATTAAATTGTTATTAAGAAAAGCACCCAAGTGAAATGACATAACGTAATTTGTTATTAATAAATAGACACAGCCTGATCCTCTCCCTTTGCTACTCAGCTCCAGAGTGAATCTCTCCCACTCAAGTCTTCCCAGGTATGAACAATAATATGAGGAGGGATGATTTCATTGATCCAGGGGGAGGTGGGGAGTCTCCTGCTATTTGATTGTGACCCCATTGGCAAGGAGAGACATGTTGGCGCTTCCCACCAATTTTATGTCATGTAACTACTATCACACACTTGCCTGGAGAGATTCGTCTGGGTGACTTTGATCAATTCCTGGCCCTTTCCCGGGAGGATGGGACCTTGCCTAAGAGTGTAACCTGATACCAGATGTGATAAGAATGGAATGTTTTAGAACCGGTAATAATAACCTACTGCAGGCTATCAAGATCCTGCAACTTTTCTCAGTGCCTCTCAAAGTGTTTCAGTGACCGGAAGTGATGCATTTCCTAATACTTACCTGCCCTTGTATTGACCCTTCATAACTACTTACAACTGGAGAAGGAACTTTGCCATTTTTTCCTCTTCTGTCACGAAACAAATGTTAGGATGAAGAGTTCTAAAGATGAATACAGTAGCATTCAGTTGATTCTTTGCTCTATTTTTCATGTCATGCATCCATAGATATGGTATGTTTCATAGATCATATCAAGATGGAGAATCATCAGTATACGGTCTGACCCAAAGTAGCCATTAGCAGAGAGATATATTCGTCAGAAACTCAACGTTAAATTCTAATTTCATTTCAGGTGCAGATCCAAGGGTGGGGAGGAGGGGGAGGGGGACATGTAATCGGAGTCATAATTTCGCCACCCCTATAAGCAAAATTACTACTAATCACTGATCTAAAAAAGTTATTATGATTAAATTAAAACATTTTGTTCTTTATTTTCGTTACTATTAAAATTCTAGGCATTTCTTCTGACGTACGTCACATGTGGAGATGATGGTATGTTATAAAGGAATGTGGCGGGAGGGGGAACAGTAGGGGGAACAGTAAGAAGTAGAGCGCATATATAGTAAAAAGCTGCAACGTATCGCCCCCCTTCTGCCCCCCAAACCGAACCCTGGATTCGCGCCTAACTCATTTCCATTACTATTGACTACAGCTTTCTCATAAATCCTCAGGTTCTGCCAATATTGTAGCTTGGGAACCAATTCTTGAGCATGTAGCCTGGTGCATAGTTCGTAGGCCTACAGTACATTGGAGGGACTGTCTGTATAATGCATGTAATAGTGTAGCTCTCTGTTTTTCTCACTGCACTGATTGAGGTGTACCCACCATAAGATACTATCCCAAATACCGCACACAACTGTTGTTAGATTACTGTTGCACATTCAATATCGTGCCTTGCTGTGGGCGGTTTTCGTGACGCACTATTGCGTAAGAATCACGGTACACTTGCCAGGGTCGATTTAAAGAAACGTGAGGCCCATAGTACTGATCAGTGAATCTCCACCATACAATCACATATAGGCTCTCTAACGCCTTTGCGCAATGCGTACTAATATTTTATTTTATTTCCACGTAGAACATGAAGATAACGTGTAATAAAATTTTGTTTTTTTTTTTTTTAATTTAAGTACAGGGTGACACACGGGAGACGGACGGTTTTGAACTGCGTAGAACTGAGGGCGCGGTGGTGAGAGGTGGTCGTGGTGGGGATAGTTCTGATCCACACAAGACGCCATTTCATTTACTCAGTCACTATGGAGCAGTTGGACTTGCAACGTCGAGTGTTTGTCTATTACAGTTTCGTGAAAAGTGGTGAGTCTATTATTGCTACGCAGCGATTGTTTCGTGCGCGGTTTAATGTCGGTCGACATGGAGCTGTTCCGAGCTGTAACACAATCCTCAGATGCGTGGAAAACTTCAGATCAACTTGAAACATACTGGATAAGAAGCATCCTGACCCGAGATGCAGAGTAACGACACCAGAAAATGTTGAAAGGGTAAGTCAAGCGGAAGTCAGAAGCCCAGGATGGTCATCTAGACTTAATGCTAGTGAGTTACGAATCAATCGTGAATCGGTTAGACGAATTTTGCACAAAGAATTAAAATTCCATCTCTACAAAATGATCAGTGTCCAACAACTTAAGGAAACTGATTTTGCTGTACGAGAAGACTTCGCTTACAGAATGCAAGTGAGCCGCGCGGGATTAGCCGAGCGGGCTGAAGCGCTGCAGTCATGGACTGTATGGCTGGTCCTGGCGGAGGTTCGAGTCCTCCCTCGGGCATGGGTATGTGTATTTGTCCTTAGGATAATTTAGGTTAAGTAGTGTATAAGCTTAGGAACTGATGGCCTTAGCAGTTAAGTCCCATAAGATTTCACACACATTTGAACATTTTTTTTTTTAATGCAAGTGATTTTGGGATCGAATGAAAATGAAATTTTATTGATGAGCAATGAAGCTCATTTTCATTTAAACGGGACCGTGAATAAGCAAAACCTACGTTACTGGGCTCCAGAGCATCCACACCTTATCCACCAGCGTCCTCTACACTCAGAAAAAGTAACAGTTTGGTGTGCTTTTAGCTCTGTTGGCATTATTGGACCTTTTTTTTTTAAGAGAGCGGGGCCACAGTTACCGTTAATTCGGTTCGTTACATTCGTATGCTTGAAACATTCTTGAAGCCAGAACTAAGAAGACGACGAATCCCTTTAAAATGCGTTTGGTTCCAGCAGGATGGGGCAACATCGCACACCACAAACACTTCAATGACAGTTCTTAGACGCGTGTTTCCTGGCCGGATTATCTCACATTTTGGCTATGTTCCTTGGCCTCCCAGGTCTCCCGACTTGTCAGTATGTGACTTCGTCACCTTGACGACATTATTTTTCACAAATAACTTTGTTAACTAAAATGGCAAATAATGAGCTTTGATATTGTGTAAATAAAAATGCATTAATTTTAAAGTTGGCTGAGTATTATTTCATTAAAAACCGTCCGTCTGCCGTGTGTCACCCTGTATTAGATTGTCTTGTATGGATATTAAGGCTGTTGACCATAAAACTGAAATAAGAAGTCTGTGACGACTACATACATAGGCATTTTATTCACTGAAACTAGCCGAATGAACAGGGTGTTCTTACTCTTGCTTTTACAAAGTGGTAAGGGTAAGGTAATTTCTATTCCAACCCATGGACGGAACAGAATGTCGTGACACGCGCTGTAGGACTCATAGCTTCACATGGATATGCCCACTCCATGCGCGTACTTAGCTACGGAGGCGGGTTCATTATACCTGATAATTCAGAAGTAATTGTGGAGAAACTAAACTGTTTTGTGTTTTTAAAAACACCCTGAGTGCGATTTTGAAAAAAAAATCGTTTAAAAACAGTCATTATACAATTAGAAAAATATAATATTTTTGTTTCTCGCAGTCAGTCCGCCCCAATAGGTGAACGGTCAGCGCATTGGATTGCCACGCACGGGGGCCCGGGTTCGATTCCCGGTTGGGGAGGGAGATTTTCCCCCTTCAGGGACTGGGTGTTGCGCTGTCCTCAGCATCACTTCATTGTCGACGCGCAAGTCGCCCAATGTGGCGTCGCACTCAATAAGACTTACACTTGGCGGTCGAACTTCCCTTCTGGGAACCCCGAGCCACTGACGCCGTACCCTCATTTCCATTTGTCGCAGTCAGATGTAACAGGAAACTAGTAAACAGCAACAGAACGAACCTAAATAGGAACTTCTTCCGGCCTCTACCGATCACAACCACGGATTGTTACCGTACATCGATCATGAAATTTACGAATTTCACACCTTCTGCTTGCTTACGCTGACATGAGGCAACAGATCTGCTGTTACTGCAAGATTCTAGTGGTGTTCGATGGAAGTCTTTACGTATCTTCGTAAATGTACGTATGCTCTTTTTTTAACTATTGAAAATGGTTCACGCTTTCACATATTTAGCAGAACACTGAGCGAACGCCAAAACTGTTATTCGATCGTTTCTTGGGAGTGGTCTCCAAGCTTGAAATCGAATTTTGATAATCGCCAATATCTCTCAGAAATCTGATGCTTCTCGCAGCGTTATTGCGTTACGGTCAAAAGATTGCTCTTTTAATCACAGATTGACACCCATTATGCCACCCCCTGAGGCCTTTTCTTTTCGATTCTGAACGGCGGTGTATCTGAAATGTTTTCCTCGGCCACGCATAAGAAAACTGCGTTATTTCAAAGCTGGTTGTCATGATGCTGACCTCAATCCTAGGAGAGAACACATTACCCGTTTACTCAGTAGTTGTGGTGTGTGTACTGTAAGACCTTCGGTACACACACCATCAGATTATTTGACTTGTCGCTCTAACGAAGTAGGCGAGTGTCAGCAATATGTCTCGTGGTCTTATCGTGGCGTGTTTATCTTCTGCCGTTAGGTCGGACGATAGAAATGCCACTTGCACGCTTAGAGTAGCAGATTGACGGTGACCAACTTTAAACAGAACTTGATTAATTTTCACACAGATTTATTGAAATAATAAAAAACATTCTGGATGCTGTTTACAATTGACAATCTGAAGTTCCTTTGGTCTTGGTACGTTAATCTTATTCTCACATATCTCTGATACTTGACAAAGTATCTATACATTTCTCTTCATGGCTATGTACAGGAATATGATAATCTTATTAGGCGCAGACTGAAACTTGAACTGCAGACTAATGCAGACAAATGCAGACAAATGCAGACTGACTCACCGCAGGTCTGTACACTCGTTATAATTCCTCGCACGTTCAGGTATCACTGCGCGAGTGTGATCCGCGAGGAGAAAAGGTTCTACGTTAGCAGCCATCTCATTGGCTGCGTTACATATTAATACGCGGATCGGCGGAAGCAGAATTTGGTCCATCTCTAAGGCAGCGCCATCTCGTAGTGCGGAGACGGACGAGCGCTGCGCCTGCGCTGTTGTGCTTAGCGGGGCGCGCTCTAGTGGGAAAGTTGTGTATGCGCTGACTACGCGGAACTATGTACACAACAGTAGTGCTGTATGAAAGAGAAAGGGCTGATTTGTGGATGTGAGGATGGCTTCTGCTTCGATCCAAAACAACGGGTGCTACTAAGTTTCAAGGTCTTTTTAGCGATTTTTCGGTCAAATGATTAAATCTTCCACCGAAGACAGCTTAACGCACAACCCCGTCATCCGTCATATCCGACCGACATCCTGACCAAGAAAAAGTCTTGTATCTACGTACTATTGATTGTTGAGCTGCTCAGATGTAACATGCGCATATTTGGACGCGGAAGCCAGTACAAAAACAAATGCATGCATGAGATAAGGGAATTATTTGGTGGTAAGATAGCGTCAAAAGATGACAAAGCTAAAATTCTTGCATAAAAGTAACTTTTACTGTTTCATGATTTTTTTTATAATCAGAGTTATTTCAGCGTTGCTAGACGTATCTTTATCGTTTTGCCCCATCCGGTAAGGATGTGAAGACGGAGGCGACGCCGAGATGTCCTGTTAGACGATTATATGCTTGAATCAATACATTTCTACATACTAGTATTGTCCGTGGTCGAAATTCGACCAATTGTGCACATACATATCAACAATCTACTGCAAAAATAATTTTTGTGACTGATGTAAAAGGCTGAAATCATCTCTAATTGAAAGGCAACAGCATGCATATTGCAGTATACTAACCTTATTTCCAGGCTGTCTCACAGTGGACATATTTTGTGTATTACGGAACAAATTAGAATGTCATCCAGTGTCTCCATTACGAAATGATAATGGATATGCTAATGGACCCAGTGAGGAATCTAAAACCAAGATGGTTCTGACTGTATCAGTATTTAAAAAACCACGCCTTATTTCTTTCGAATAGTGGCTCATCACCAGCTGTGGTAAAAATAGCGGACACATCAGTTTGAACTGCATCATTTCACGCTGAAGGTCTAATTTTTTCTTAATGATAACAATCATATAAAATCCCTCTGTTTTCATTTTCCACTCTCGCACAACAATCTTTCATCGCAGTGAAAGATCGCTCAAAAGGATTAGCGTGTTCTAATCCAATAGCTGTTTCATGCGTTTCATTGTAATCGGTAGTACACAATTGAGCTGATTGTTTATTCAGTCTATAGCGAACGGTAGTGTCGACATCACAAAAATATAATTGCGCGTAACATGGTAAACGACATGCGCAGAAGTCATTGGATCTGACCAATAATACAAAATGTGTTCTTAAAGTGCTGCACTTCACATAAAACTGTGACTCAGAAGTGACTGCAGCAAGTGCTGCATTGTAGTTACGAATATTAATAATTCTAATTCTTTGATTTATCGTGAATTTTAGGATCATTTGAAGTGCGTCAATGATAAATTGCGTTGAAAAAGACATTTTCTGTTAACGCTGACAAGTTAACTTTTCCCTATCACAATCAGTGCCGCTCTGCCACATACAGTAACCTCTGACGCGAAACACGTTACATTACGAAATCCGCACCGTAAATTCATCAAACCGCGATTGTAACTGCCAAAATTATGTGCAATTACCTTCAGTGCATATTTAAATGTATCGACCAGTAAAGCAGCTAGTCACGTATTGGAAATTTTAATGCGTGATGGAGATGGTGTCATCAGAGTTATGAAGATGAAAGCATCTACTTCCTTTTACCACTCTTAACAGCTACGTACACACATGATTTTTTTTTCTCTGTGGACGTCTATGGTATAGTATTTTTCGAATTAAATAAGTTTAATTGGACTCCTTGAATGGAAATGGAAATGCCGTGTGGCTAGGGCCTCCCGTCGGGTAGACCGTTCGCCTGGTGCAAGTCTTTCGAGTTGACGCCACTTCGGCGACTTGCATGTCGATGGGGATGAAATAATGATGATACGGACAACACAACGCCCAGTCCATGAGAAAATCTCCGACAAGTTAAATCTATGATCATTGAATAACAAATGACGTTACGTGTGCAAGTGTGCAGATAATTCGCAACTGAATTTAGGTTTTGTAATTGTTACGATTCTCGTCGTCAGTTGTTATGATGACAGATGGCCCATGCTAAATAGAAACATATTTTGTACTTAAATTGTGTTACAGGCTTCTTCATATGCTGCATACATATCCCTTAACTACTATCGACCGTCTCTCAGACCGCTACTAATTTTTGTGTCGAGATATTTCTCACACCACTGCAAAGCCAAATGGACTCTTCTTTGTACCTTCCTATTGGCTGTCAAGTTATACGTGTCAGCATGCTTGCATTGTTGCTGCTCTTTGTTTCGTAATTAGTAGCCTTGAGAGGTCTCACAGACGTACCATAGTGTTTGCGTGCCGCGGTTTTGTTGCATGCTACTATTTCTCCATGGCGGGGAAAGCTGGGCCTTATATGCAACGTGTGTTATGTGAGACAGATGTGGGTGTTCAAGATCGCCCCGTTGAATCTTCGGATGAAGACTTTGATGACAGCGATAATGACCCGGCTTTTGAGATATTTAGAGATCTCGACACTAATTCAGAGCAGGAAGCTTAAAGTGATGAAGATGTGACAGCTGATGACGATGGAGCTTACTTCTTTGCTAAGGATAGATGTTTTCGATGGAGAAAAAAGCAGCCACCAGCTAACGTAAGAACAAGGCAACACATCATCGTCTTGCAGCTTCCTGGACTCCGACAGATGGCGAAAAGTCTTGGAGAAAACCCTGCTGTTTTGGGGGTATGGAAACTGTTCTTTACACCAGACATTCTAGACGAAATCATTCGATGGACAAATCTGAAAATATCTGAGCTTAGAGCACAGTATGATAACGATTGCTTATCCAATCTACAAGATGTTGATGTCACTGAATTGAAGGCTCTAATTGGTATATTCGTGTATTCAGCCATTTTCAAGTCGGGGAACGAGTCTGCTTACAGCTTGTTTGCAATCGATGGAACAGGCGGAGACGTTTTCAGATGCACTGTTAGCAAAGAAAGATTTCTGTTTTTATTGTGTGCATTACGAGTTGACAATCCAGATGATCGGGTGGAAAGAAAGAAAATAGACAAATCAGCAGCAATTTCACAAATCCATTTGCGTTTCATCGAAAGCAGTCAACTTTGCTACACTGTAGGTGCATCAGTGTGTGCCGATGAAATGCTTGTTCCTTTTCGTGGAAGGTGTGGGTTTAGAATGTACATGCCAAACAAACCAGCAAAGAATGGCCTGAAAGTTCAGTATCTGACTCACGCTCGTACGAATTACCTGTACAATGTATACATTTATTCTGGAAAAGGCAGCGACGGTCACACCCTTCCCATCCATGAGAAAGGTCACAGTGTTCCCACACAGGCTGTTCTTCGATTGGTGAAACCCATCAAAAACACAAGGATAAATGTTACAGGTGACAACTGGTACTCATCAGCAGAACTAGTCAATGAACTTCCAAAAAACGGTCTCACATACGTTGGTACGCTGAAAAAGAACAAAAAGAAGATCCCACAGAACTTCTTACCTAATAAGAAACGTGGTGTGAATACATCTGGTTTCCTTCGTGTCCAAGAAGTCCAAAGATGCAATACTGATCTCTTCTATGCACCATTCAGTAAACAATGATCCTGAATCAGGAAAACCTGAGATCATCCTGTTTTATAACACAACAAAAGGTGGTGTGGACTGTCTCGACCAAAGGTGTGCAGCTTATTCGTCAAGTCACCGGACAAGAAGATGGCCTTTGGCCATTTTCTTCACATTAGTCGATGTGTTTCTGCGGTTTAAATTGTTATGTGAAACATCAAGCTTATCCAGAGGCAGAAGTAATGACGAGATTGCGCTTGATGAAGACTCTAGCAAGAGACCTAGTTGAACCTCATATGAAGTGTAGAATTTCTATTGGACGAGAGTTGAGTCACACCATCAGGAGAATACTTCACTTACAAGATGAGCCTCAGACGCCGAAAGAAGAATTCGAAAATCGAAAAACGTGTGCCTTTTGCCCTCTTCGTCTGAAGAGGAAAACGAGGTATCCATGTCAACAGTGTTGTGTTCCGATTTGTTTGGAGTTTTCTAGGAAGGTCTGCGTGAAGTGTTTGCAGGTGGAAATTGACTAAAGTATGATTCAGAGGCACATGAGAACAAGTACTTAGTTTTTACTTGTAATTTTAGAAGTAAAATGTGGCAAAGTTTCTCCATTCATAGACTTATGGACTGAAATATTCTCTCTACATTGCAATGATGAGTCGTAAACTGAAAGGTGACTTCGCACTCAATTGATCGAAAGTCAGGTTGGATTTTTCAAAAAACGGTTCAAATGGCTCTGAGCACTATGCGACTTAACTTCTGAGGTCATGAGTCGCCTAGAACTTAGAACTAATTAAACCTAACTAACCTAAGGACATCACACACATCCATGCCGGAGGCAGGATTCGAACCTGCGACCGGAGCGGTCGCTCGGCTCCAGACTGTAGCGCCTAGAACCGCACGGTCACTCCGGCCGGCTTTGGATTTTACCCCTAGTTATATTGCCAGTTTGTAATGTAATCCCACTGATGAAAATCTGTGTGTGAGTAGAGAGCTAACTATTTACTGATATTTTCGTAACTCATAAAATAAAAATATACTCCAGATTTCGCTTTGTTTTAACTGTCGAAGTGTTTAAAATACTGCATTGTTTTAAAAAAAATTCTACAAAGGCCATCTCTAAGAAGTGTAATGAATGACAGGAAGTCAAGAAACTATATATATTCTGCAAAATTCTGCTTTAATATATAAAATATAAAAATGCGGTCTGAGAGACCCCTCCATAATAATTGTGTTCCTGTGAATGACCATAGTAGTTAAGGGAATAATTACAAATATATCTAGAGAGGCATTACTTATGCCATGCTTGACTAAGCGCCTTATTAGAGGTTGCTTCCATCAGCTGAAGACTATGCTACATTCCTCCCGAGCAAGAGTGGACGAGAGCTCGCTAGATACTTGTCACAAGCCGCGGAGCGGCGCTAGTTGCGACTCGCGGGTCCAGCGATTTCTATTACGGACCCCGGTCGATATCTGCAACCCCTAACAAGTATGGTATCGAAAGTTGGTACCACAGTAATAAGATCAATTTTCTTCTTTTGATTGCGATGTAAAAGTCAGTAGGCTGAGTGGGGTTACTTGAAACAGCGGGGTGATTTAACACGATTTGCAGTTATCTTGTTTTTAATGTTGGCGTCATGATGTGTTTTGTATTGTAATTGTTGGTTTTGCTTGTGATTTGAACAATCAGACGATGAGCAGTAGTCCTAGCAAGAAATTTAAGTAAATGAACGAAGTTAGTGTCTTCTAGATATCGTTTGTGTTTTTGACTATTTTAGGCCCGAAAATATACCGTTGTAAACTTCTTTTCCACAAGCCAAACTATAAAATCCCTGGTAATTTTGACGAAAATATGAGCGTAGCCTAACCGGTTGCTGATGACGTCACAATAATTCATTGTTGTCTCACCAGCTTTGTTTAAAGTTCTTTTTTTATAATTCCATGTCTAAGGTGGAGTAATTCGGAATAGCTATCAATATTTTATATGTATTGAAAAACAGTTGAGGCCAGCAATGATGATGCTGGTCAACGTTGTGTTGATCACTCAGGAAAAAAGGTCAGAAAGTCTAATTTTTCAGAACTTTACAGTGTACTTGTGGATGATTTTACTCTAGTGTCCAGAAAATGCGATGGAGGCTCAAAAAAGGAAGCTCCAAAGAGGTTTGTTGCTCAAATTAAAAAAAAAAAAAAACTTTGGAGACTAATGGCTTTCTTTAGTCTTCAACGGTATGAAACTGTTTAAAGGACCATAGCTGACACTGCATGTGAAAGATTTACTTAAGTATCGAATAGCTACACTCCTGGAAATGGAAAAAAGAACACATTGACACCGGTGTGTCAGACCCACCATACTTGCTCCGGACACTGCGAGAGGGCTGTACAAGCAATGATCACACGCACGGCACAGCGGACACACCAGGAACCGCGGTGTTGGCCGTCGAATGGCGCTAGCTGCGCACCATTTGTGCACCGCCGCCGTCAGTGTCAGCCAGTTTGCCGTGGCATACGGAGCTCCATCGCAGTCTTTAACACTGGTAGCATGCCGCGACAGCGTGGACGTGAACCGTATGTGCAGTTGACGGACTTTGAGCGAGGGCGTATAGTGGGCATGCGGGAGGCCGGGTGGACGTACCGCCGAATTGCTCAACACGTGGGGCGTGAGGTCTCCACAGTACATCGATGTTGTCACCAGTGGTCGGCGGAAGGTGCACGTCCCCGTCGACCTGGGACCGGACCGCAGCGACGCACGGATGCACGCCAAGACCGTAGGATCCTACGCAGTGCCGTAGGGGACTGCACCGCCACTTCCCAGCAAATTAGGGACACTGTTGCTCCTGGGGTATCGGCGAGGACCATTCGCAACCGTCTCCATGAAGCTGGGCTACGGTCCCGCACACCGTTAGGCCGTCTTCCGCTCACGCCCCAACATCGTGCAGCCCGCCTCCAGTGGTGTCGCGACAGGCGTGAATGGAGGGACGAATGGAGACGTGTCGTCTTCAGCGATGAGAGTCGCTTCTGCCTTGGTGCCAATGATGGTCGTATGCGTGTTTGGCGCCGTGCAGGTGAGCGCCACAATCAGGACTGCATACGACCGAGGCACACAGGGCCAACACCCGGCATCATGGTGTGGGGAGCGATCTCCTACACTGGCCGTACACCACTGGTGATCGTCGAGGGGACACTGAATAGTGCACGGTACATCCAAACAGTCATCGAACCCATCGTTCTACCATTCCTAGACCGGCAAGGGAACTTGCTGTTCCAACAGGACAATGCACGTCCGCATGTATCCCGTGCCACCCAACGTGCTCTAGAAGGTGTAAGTCAACTACCCTGGCCAGCAAGATCTCCGGATCTGTCCCCCATTGAGCATGTTTGGGACTGGATGAAGCGTCGTCTCACGCGGTCTGCACGTCCAGCACGAACGCTGGTCCAACTGAGGCGCCAGGTGGAAATGGCATGGCAAGCCGTTCCACAGGACTACATCCAGCATCTCTACGATCGTCTCCATGGGAGAATAGCAGCCTGCATTGCTGCGAAAGGTGGATATACACTGTACTAGTGCCGACATTGTGCATGCTCTGTTGCCTGTGTCGATGTGCCTGTGGTTCTGTCAGTGTGATCATGTGATGTATCTGAGCCCAGGAATGTGTCAATAAAGTTTCCCCTTCCTGGGACAATGAATTCACGGTGTTCTTATTTCAATTTCCAGGAGTGTATATTCTTAGATTCCCCATAATTTCTTGTACAGTAATTAATAATTTCACAGCTAAATTATTTTTGTATGTTTTTAAAAACGTTTCTGACGTTTTTGGATATAGAGGAATGTTCTATACGAGTGGTCGTCTTTGACGAGTGACACAGTAAACATGCAACAAATGCCATATATAATATAGTGCCTATAACGTGGTAATTGGCGATTTATCAAACGGGCTAGGGTACAAATCAGTCTGTAACCACAACCAGGATTTCTTAGTATCGCATTCGTTGGCTTCACCAACTCACAACCAAGTTGTCACTTTCCAGTCTAACCTATGCCTCGGGCTAAACTAAAAATCAATGCGTCACCACATCTAGATTTATTTTTTTTTTTTTTGCTCTCAAATTCGTTGGCTTCGCCAACTATCAGCAAAACTGTCAATATATACGCGAAAAGGTGACGTGACAGCAGCTATTAACATTACGTCACTGGCCAAAGCTGACGACTTGCATCGGTCGAACATTCCTCTTGTCCCCATTTTTACCATGTAATTTAAATGTAATGTCGGAAACAGAAGTATTTCAGAAATCCGCTACTAAGGTGTACCTTGAAACACAAATATATTCCTTTTTTGTAGTAGTAGATATTAACCTATAATTTTATCACCTACTGGAAAAGTCACGTGTGAACATGCCTCAGAGTTTGGAATATATTTTGTTGTGTTGCCATTCATTGGTGTGATGCAGGATGACTTCAGATTTCGAAAATGTTTCAAGTAACTCCAAAAGATGTTAGCTTTTTTCTACATATGGTTAAATACGGGCCGAACCTACGATATGTATGGACGAACACACACAATCAAGGATGTGTGAGGAATATCCTACCATCATCACTTTTGAAATAACAGAGCTGAAGACAATTTTGGTCAAACAGCTTAAGCTTCCTGGCAATTCACACCTTTCTTTTCTTTTTTTAAAAAAGTGGCACTTTCTACAGTCCCTTGATCGTGCTAGTAATCATATGCTGCCGGCCGCGGTGGCCGAGCGGTTCTAGGCGCTTCAGTCCGGAACCGCGCGACTGCTACAGTCGCAGGTTCGAATCCTGCCTCGGGCATGGATGTGTGTGATGTCCTTAGGTTAGTTAGGTTTAAGTAGTTCTAAGTTCTAGGGGACTGATGACCTCAGACGTTGTCCCATAGTGCTCAGAGCCATTTGAACCATTTTACTCATGTGCTACAGCCTATTATGTATTTTATTTTTATGATGCAAGATATCAATATATCCATATTCTTCTCCGAGGAGTGGCGGTTCTGGTTCTGTGACCAGTAGCACGTGTTATTTCCATATATTACTTAGCCGGCCTTTGTGACCGGGCGGTTCTAGGCGCTTCAGTCTGGAACCGCGCGACGGCTACGGTCGCAGGTTCGAATCCTGCCTCGGGTATGGATGTGTGTGATGTCCTTAGGTTAGTTAGGTTTAAGTAGTTTTAAGTTCTAGGGGACTGATGACCTCAAAAGTGCCATAGCGGTAAAGAGCCATTTGAACCATTTATGTTAGGCCCTACTTCCCTTATGCTTATCAGTCGTAAATAATGAGGTGAAAAAACATCCATCGAACATCGCTAGAACCTTGCAGTAACAGGTTAGTGTCAGTAGGCAGAGGGTGTGAAATCTGTGAATTCATCCTGCTTTTGACCGGTAGATGTCGAAATAGGTCTCTAAATTGGTGCCATCGCCGTTTACAGGTTTTCTGTTTATATCTGGCCGTGTAAAACAAAATATCACATTTTTTAAATTTTGTATTATTATCATTTTTAAAAGATTTTATTTTTTTCAAAATCACGTTGTACATATAGCCTGTTTAATACAAAGTGTTTTTGAATACACAAAACGTTTTAGTTTCTCCATGAATATTTCTGAACTATTAAATACAACGAGGGCGAGTTCAGAGCGGGAATATCCGTGTGATGCTATTGCCACCCGAGTGTCAGTATTCACTGCTGCACACCAGCGTATCCGATTAGGTTAAAATGGCTCTGAGCACTATGGGACTTAACATCTATGGTCATCAGCCCCCTAGAACTTAGAACTACTTAAACCTAACTAACCTAAGGACATCACACAACACCCAGTCTCCGATTAGGTTAAACATTAAAAAACGCATGTAAACGTTACAGAAATGCTTTGAATTATGATTGACAACCATATAAAGGCTCACTAGCTGAAAAAGGAACGTATAGTGGAATCGCAGAAACAGCACTAAGAGAGCTAGAGTATCCCGAACCTTAAATCAAGAAATTCTTTTTACGAAATCGCGGTGCCTTTCTTGTCAAGAAGAACGATGTAATGTAGCTCCGGACATGCGTTAATGTCCGAAGGAACATAGCAACATTCTTTAACAACGCAGGCACTGCAGTATCGTTTATTATCATCCGATACCAGTCAGCAAATTTCGATTAAAATTGTCCTCCCCTTACGGGAACTAATGTTTGCTGGAATACAGGTTGTGAGGCTGGAACGACACCATACAGAAATCTGGGCCTGGCCCTGTGTCGTGCACGGATAGCGAATAGGTCGGGACACACACGTCCGGGCCGTGTCAGGGCCGAGCGTCGGACGAGTGACGGCCGTGCGCCGGTCCGTTCCTGCAGGGGCCACACATGACCGGGGCACGTCCGTGCCTTCGTTGTTCCTTGTAGTGACTCGGACGCGGTCATCTGTGTTTCTGTTTGTGAAAGCTGTAAAACATGTTCACTTATTTTCGTAATAGTTACTCAGGACTTATAGCACTTGCTTTAGACGAAGAGTAACAAGAACGAAGGCAAACAAGAAGAAGAAAATTATGGATCCACAATGCCTGGAAAACAAGATCAGTACAGGGAGAGCTTCGAACATTATTTTCTCATATCGTAGATGATGAGACTAAGTTTTATGAATATTTTAGGATGACGCAGTACACCTTCTGTGAACTTTTAAAGAAACTAGAACCAAGACGGAGAAAAAACGACACTTTCTGGAGAGTATGAGTTTCATCCAAAGAACGACTGGCTGTTTTTTTAAGGTAGGTTAAAGAAAAGTCATTGGAGAACAATACGCTTAGCGTCCCAAAGAGTAAAACTTGACCCAGAACTGATGTTGAACTTCCAATGGTAATTGTAGGCGATGAAGCTTTTCTTCTCAAAACATACTTGATGCGACCATATCCTGGCAGGATCTTAACAAATGACAAGGCTATATTTAATTATCGTTTGAGTCGGGCAAGAAGAATATCCGAAAATGCATTCGGTATATTGCAACAGAAATTTCGAATATTTAGAAGAATCCTTCAGGGAGATTCCAATAACCTTACAATGATTGTGACGGCTGCATGTGTACTGTACAACTTTATTCGAAAAATGGTTATAGGGTGCCCGAACAGAGGATGGATCAAAAGGAAACTGCTGAGGGATCCGGAAGATCATCACATCTTCGAAACCTACCTCGAAGTCGTGGGAGATCAACAGATGCTGCATTTGCTGTACGAGAACAACTCAAAAAATTCCTGCACTCTCCACAAGGGACTGTGGAATGGCAAGAACATGTCGCCTTGGCGATATAATGATGACATAAACCAGACATCTGTTTGTAAAATAAAAAGTAAATAAATATCTTTCGGGTATTAAAACTTGTGTAGTTTTTATCATACCTTTGCCTTGTAGATCTGTTGCAATTGTCTTCCAAACTCTGTCTTTGTACTCGATATGCCTGTAGTTGTCACTTCCCTGATCGTAAGGAACAGGAAACTTACGAACTTCTTCTATTAGTCGTTCCACATCCGTGTTTTGTACACAGAACAGTCTTGCGCAGTTGCACAGCTCACAAGACAATTCTACTGTCAGGCCGTGTCCGTCACGTGAGAAATTAAACACGGCGAATCCCGCCAGGCCCTGCCCCGGCCCGTTGACGTTCCCCGTGCACGGCCCGGTCAAGTGGGGCCCGCTACATTTGTTTTAATGATGTATTTTCAAAAAATGGTTCAAATGGCTCTGAGCACTATGGGACTTAACATCTGTGGTCACCAGTCCCCTAGAACTTAGAACTACTTAAAAATAACACACACATCCATGCCCGAGGCAGGATTCGAACCTGCGATCGTAGCAGCCGCGCGGTTCCGGACTGCGCGCCTAGAACCGCTAGACCACTGCGGCCGGCAATGATGTATTTCGTTGTCCGGGTGACGGCCGATACTCGGACGTTTCTCGGTACTGACTCGGTCCGGACATGTGTGTCCCGACCTTAAGGCGACCGCTCACGTAAAACGGGAAATCCGGGTTGGAGTCCCGGTTCGGTCAAATTTTCATTGTCGTCATTCCTTTATGCAAATGGTTGTTCGTATTTGCAACTACGAATACATTTCGCGAATTCTTTCGGTTCGCCTGATCCCTTAGCAATGTTAAAAAGTACCTATACCAACAAATAACTGTTTAGGCCATCTCTTTCAACAATATCTGAGGACGATATCGTGGTGGAAGTTGGTAATAATGTCAATAAAACTTTTCAATTTGTAATGTATAATGAGTGGTTTAAGGAACGAGAAATGGGCCCTGTGTAGTCTCCAAACCTACGAAAACACACACAGTTATATACCAATGGCCCATTACTTTCATTTTCATACAGAAATCTTGTCGAGAGCCGAGGACGCCTGAGCTCGTATAACTTTTATGTCACTTTATTACTAGATTCTCTAGAGCAAACAAAAACAATAACGAGCAGACTTTCGAATTTCCTGTCTTAAAGTTATGTTGCTAAGATTTTTTTTTTTATATAAGGATTAAAGATTACGAAGAAAGAAGTGTGGTTATGGGGAGTGGGCTGCAGCCTCGTATCCCCCCTGGGATTCGCCCCTCTTCCCTCTGTTCACATAATCTTGTGCAACATTACTGCTTTCTGCTATTGGATAACTTACGATCCGACAAAAAACAGAGCAGTGGGGCTGCTGGAGTCTTGCCAGCGCGGGGCCCGTCATGACTGTGTTAAAGATGGTTTGTGTATGTTACGCAACAGAACGACCTGTTGACATGGAGAGCGATGGGAATTGTTTCTTCACAAATAGAAGCTTTCTCCAGAGTCGACGTAACGTATCACAGGTCCCTTGGGCTTTCCCCTCACGCTTTTTATAGTATTTCCTGAATAGGTTATCAGTAGCTCGGGTGACCGAGTCCGGGTTCATCGTTCAACACGTTATTAATACATACTCTACAGAATGCACTACACATATACATCTACGTTTACACTCTGCAAGCCACGCGATGCACAGTTTGAAATGTCATTGAAGAACCATTTATTACTCCCTTCTCGCCTTAAAATATATATACCTCACTCTTCACTGTTGCTTTCAAATTGGCAGTGTATTGTCACGGACGGTCAACTGTAACCGGCATTAATGTTTATAAAGAAAAGCAAAGAACGGATTTACGTGCTGGTACTTTCATATTGTCGGTTTTTAGAAGACTGATGACAAAGTTGATAGATTCGAATGTTTATCGCCGCTGAAGTGGAAACCTAAATATTACTTTTATTGGTTTTGTTACTTTAATTGGTGTTAAGGGTGCAATGTTGAAGTACAACAGAGCCACCTACAGTTCCGTTGGCTAAATGACTATGGCACTTCACAGCGTTGACAGTCATTTGTGGTGTGTTGAAAAGTTTGAAGACTTGTTATTGAGCAAATGTGGCTTCCTGTGACTTGTGAATGCATGGATGTGGGTCCATTACAACTAAGATTTTTGTAAAATTATTGATTTGTCATTACATGGGGTTAATTGCAAATAATACCGTATCACATAATCTATTACCGTGAATACCATGCTCATAGGTACTGTCAAGAAGGACTCTTGAGGAATATGGAACAAGCCAGTGTATAAATTAACTAAAAGATAAGGAAATCATAGAATATTTGATCTACATGCATACCGGTACTGTTTTAACAGTATCATTATGCTATTAATACTCAGACCAGCTAAATTTAATCCAATCAATTAGAATGAAATAAACTACTCTAATGTTATAAGCTGCAACTGTGGTACAATGAAGCTGCTGGCGTAATATGGAATAACATTATTCATTAGAGAAGGTTCTTTGTTCGCGGCCGGGTATGAGCTTGGAATGAGAAATGAGTGCGTCGCAAATACACTATCGGTCCTGTATTTTAGACGAAGGGAAAACGTGAGTTTAATACCGGTATTTAATGGTGCAGTTCGCCAGCGTCTGCCGGAAATTGTACAGTCGGCTTGTGTTCATTAAGTCAGTCACAGTTTCTTCTACCGAAGGCAGATTGTTGCTCTTACAGTCCCAGAAATTTGCTTTCGTACTTGGATATAGAACTATTGGGTCAGAGTTTATCATCGTGGAATATTATACGCCTCCATTATATAACGAATGATACCAGCGTCTGCTACTGATTTAAATAGTTAGCTACAAGGCTAAAATTCTCTGTTGTAAACGCAGATTGCTCTCGCCCTGGAGTGGGACTAATTCCTTCTAACAAGTAAGAAATTATGTAGCAGAAAGTTTCTTTTCTCATATTAGAGATTGCGCACATACTTCACGAGCGCCTATTGTGGTATTGCACGGTAGTCGCAAATCTTTAGTTTGAATTATGTTTTCCATGGATAATGTTTGAATGGTCCTGTGTTTTAGAAGATACCAGGTAGGATGTATTTCAAATGAATCAAGTGTTACTCTGAATACACATTCAGCATGGAAGGATATATATATATATATATATATATATATATATATATATATATATAGAGAGAGAGAGAGAGAGAGAGAGAGAGAGAGAGAGAGAGAAATGGCGAAGAGTGTTAAGTGTACACATAGAAAACCAGAGTTGTTATATTTTGTCTAATATCACTCTATAATGTATGAAATAAACTCTGGGTAGATATCCTTTACATTACACAAAAATATAGCTACCATATAATTTGAAAATTGCGCTGAAGGCGCAATGAAACACCAGTATAATTATTTACTCTACATAAAGGGCCTATTACTTAATCTAGACGGGTATAAAACAGCAGTAAATAGCTACTTATTTATTCCACAGTAAAGTTGACTTTGCATGTATATAGGCTATAAATATTTTATAATCTGTTACTGTTGAGAAGGAATAATAATGACCCAATTATAAAAAACAGTAAAAAGGTGATCATATTCATCTTAAAGTTGTATGGGCGAAAATGAAGCGACAGAAGCAATTTTGTTACGTGCTCAATGATAGCTTATTCACTCAAAAGGATTCTTCTAACTTTAAAACCTACATTTTTCCTTCTTCATGAGCTCTTGTTCTACAGATGAATAATTTTTTAGGAAATTGTAGGAAGAAATAACAGCACAAATGTTAACATTTTTCATTATTTTGTATTAAGTATGTAGTGAGTATGGCCCATCCAGGTATGTGTAAGTTGAATCATGAAATATTAAGCTGTGCTATGCAAAATCTTTTGCATACCGGTAACACACAGTTCTCCAGCTGTTCACAACTGGAAACTTTGTGGATGTAACCTGTATTTGAGCACAAGAAAAGACCACAAATGTAAACACAATGCCACTAGCATCTTGGTGAATCCATCATTAATCACACTTCTAAACTTGGAACAAACCTGATTTAGTTGCGTCTATTGTTCAGGGCAGAGCCAAAACAATTTGTTTGTGTGTTTGAAGGAATGTGAATTTTTGTTGAGGTTTAACTGCAAAGACACTCGGAGATTTTGTGCTATCTATTTTCTATACAATGAATTTTAATGTACTGTTGACACCAAAAATGTTTCTACTGTTCGTGAAAACTTTTGCTTCAAAGGGTCAAGAGTTTTGTTTGATAAGAGTTTGGCTTTGGCCAATGACGTAATGTTAGTGGCTGCTGTCACATCACCTTTCGGTGCATATATTCACAGTTTTGTTGTTAGTTGCTGAAGCCAACAAATGTGGAAAAAGAACTGTTTGTGGCGACACATTGATCTATAGCTTAGCTCAAGGTATAAGTTAGGTTGACAGCTGATTGGTTGTAAGTTGGTGAAGGCAACTCTGATACAAACAGAAAACCTAGTTGTGATAGACAGATCTGTAGCTTTGCCCATTTGAAAAAAAATCAATAATATTTTGTTATAGTCACCATATTGTTTCCAGCATTTGTTGCATGTTTCCTATGTCACTGGTCAAAAGCCAATGACTCACATCAAACATCCCTCTAAATCCTGCTCCGTTTTCCATTTGCTTCTCTTAGCAAGATAGTGCAGTGGTAGGACACTGGAATATTATTCACAAGGATGGCAATTCAGATCCCCATCTGCTATCCAGTTTTAAGTTTCCTGTACTTTTCCTAAATCAATTAGGGTGAATGTCAGAATAATAGTTACATAGTGGCTCTCCCTTCACCAACTTTGTAGTTGGCATGTGTTGTATGTAGCTATGTGAAATTAATCATAATACTTAAGTTATTGGTCATTTGTCTGTTATAATATAAGATGATGTGACTTACCAAATGAAAGTGCTGGCAGGTCGACAGACACACAAACGAACACAAACATACACACAGAATTCAAGCTTTCGCAACAAACTGTTGCCTCATCAGGAAAGAGGGAAGGAGAGGGAAAGACGAAAGGATCTGGGTTTTAAGGGAGAAGGTAAGGAGTCATTCCAATCCCGGGAGCGGAAAGACCTACCTTAGGGGGAAAAAAGGACGGGTATACACTTGCGCGCACACACACACATATCCATCCACACATATACAGACACAAGCAGACATATATATATATATATATATATATATATATATATATATATATATATATATATATATATATATATATATAGGAAAGTGCATTAAATAGACCTTGGGCTATGCTGCCGGACTGTCTTGGAGCACAATCTTAATTTCTCCTTCACTAATTAGTAACCAGGTTGTCACCTTCCAATGTAGCATAGATCTCAGTCTTTGGTATAGATCAGTCATGAGTCTGTCACCACAGCCACGATTTAGAGGGGTGACTGACTTACTGGGACCAATGCTGAGAATGGTTCCCTTGAAACTGCACAGCCATTTTCCTTCACCATTGTCTCTCAACTGCAGCTTGTGCTTTGTCTATAGTGGCAACATCATCAACAGGGCATTTAACTCATCTTCCTCCTTTCCTTCAAATTTCTTCAAATACTAATTTAAATAGGCCTATTTTTGGTTGTGGTATAACATAATTCCAAATTCAGTAGTCTCTGATTCTAAGAGGGGATAGTAACAATTGAGAAGTTCCCCTAACCTTAATGAAGAACTATTAAGTGAGGGGGGAAAAATAAAGTTATACAATTATCTAAGAAGTGGAAAAATAATTTCTTGTGCTTTATATAGGTTGCACATGTTTATAGGGAGCTATCTGTCATCAGTGAATAGGAAAATCTTGTGCAGCCAAAACCATTTGGTATTTTTATTTCATGATGGCCAGTCTTAACAGAGTCTTGCTGTCTTCATCAGCTCTTCAGAATTTGTTGTTAAGATGCACACGTGTCACCAGTACAGCGAGTGGAAAGTGTTGTCCTTGTATTAGTGGCATACATGCATGTTAACAAGAAGTTCCACAGATCTGCTGATGACAGTAAGGTTCTGTCAAAACCGACCATTGTGAAATAAAATAAAAAGCGATCTTGGCTGCGGAAGATTTTCTTATCCATCTTTTTTAATGTGCTGACATTATAATTGAAACTTTTTTTTCTGTTGGACAAGTAATATTGACCTTATATATATCGAATACCAGATAATGCTACACTAATACTGAAAGTTTATGGGTAGAATGACAGCAAAAAAGAGTTTATCATTGTCAAGAATGTAAATAACTCTTTAAAATAAATTAAATCATTCTTTTTATTCTCATCATTATCTACCGAGCGGGGAAAAATAAAACTGCCTCAGAAAATATTTATAAGACTGACAAGGAAATGACTTTGACCAACAACAAAAAATTCTGGAAACTATCATTTTGACGCACCAGTCTGTTGCTGTCACATGACTGCACATCTCCCACATCCTCTGTCTCAAGTACTGCGCTATGTCATTATGTTTCAGTGAATGAGAGACTAGTTGAATACAACACAAAAAAAGCACATTCATTATCAAGTGTTATGCAGAGCACAACTCTTGGGAAACATATGTGGAACTGGTTGTATAAGGCTTAAACACTGGAAGTGTTTTGATAGACCATGCAGTGCAAAATGTGGTGGAAAAATGGCACGAAAAGGGCTCTGTAATGAATAAAAACCATGATGCTCATTAACAAGGGTCAATCCTGCACCAGTCATGTTGCAAAAATTTTCTGGGCCAGTTTTGTTGTGCCCATCCTGTTCATTTATGCTCTGTAAACCACTGTGAAGTGTGTGGCAGAGGATACCTTCCATTGTAGAGAAAATGTAGATTGCAACTTAGCTTAAAGATGACATGTTAAGTTGTAGACAGGCACAATTAAGACACACTTGCACATTGGCTTTCAGCCACAGTCTTCATCAGAAAAAGAAAGAGAAAGACACACACATTCATTCACAAAAGCAAGCACACCTCACTCACATGTGACCGTCATCTCTGGCAGCTCGGACCCGAATGCAGCTGTCTCGTATAATGGAAGTAGCAATTTGGAGGGGGCAGGAAAGGGTAAGGGATAGCAGTGTACATGTGTGGGGAGAGAACAGTGCTGTCCAGCAGAGTATGCAGGGACTAGACTGCCAAGAGGTTGAGCATCAGGAGGTCGTGGGGCAAGGAGGTGAGGAAAGGGAGGATGAACAGAATGAAAAAGGAGAGGAATGGGCAAAGGTGGGAGAGTGCATTGGCAAATGGTGGGACACAAAAAGGGTGGGAATTGAGAATGAGGAGGAGGTAATAGGACAGAAGGTGTGTAAACTGTTAGGTGGAGGGTGTTGGGGACAATATGTTTCTGTACGTTGAGGGTGGAATGATTTTGGGAGTGGAGAATGTGTTGTAAGGTTATCCATTATCTGGTCCCAGCCTCAGCCTACATTAACATCCTCTTCCCACACCCTTCACCTAATAGTTCCACCCACGCTGTTGTAACACCTCCTCCCTATTCTCATCTCCCACCCACTTTGTGTGTTCCCTCTGCCAACACTTCCATCATCTTTCCCAGCTCCTCTCCTTTTTCCACTCCCCACCTCCCTGCCCCATAGCCTCCCGATGCTGGACGCAACATCTTCTGGCAGTCTAGTTCCTGCAAAGTCGACTGGACAGCACTGCTCTCTCCCCCCACCCATACACTGCTATCTCTTCCCCTTCCTTGCTCCCTACAGATTGCTGCTTCCATTCCACATTACAGCTGCATTCTGGTCCAAGCTGTTGGAGGGCTTTTTTTTTTTTTTTTTTTTTTTTTTTGTGAAGGCTGTGGCCAAAAGCTAATGTGCCTGTCTTAATTGTGCCTCTCTGCAACTTAACGTGTCATCTTTATGGTAAGTAGCAAGCTATCTTTTTCTTGCAGTGTTGATATTCCAATGTGGAGTTTCCATTGTTTGATTGTACTTTCCATTGTAGCTCTTATTAGGGCTCTTTCCATTCTGTTCAAGTCAAAAGAATGATTGCTTCA
Organism: Schistocerca nitens; assembly: GCF_023898315.1. Lineage (NCBI taxonomy): Eukaryota > Metazoa > Arthropoda > Insecta > Orthoptera > Acrididae > Schistocerca > Schistocerca nitens. The sequence goes on from NC_064621.1 coordinate 59,195,334, forward strand.
ATGCCTGTATGCACACTGTAATAAGCCTAACCTTGCCTCTGCGATCTCTACAGGAGCGATATGTAAAGGTTTGTCCCTAGCTTAATAAAGCATGTAGGTTTCACTCACAATAAATTGCCTTACTGTCTCTTAAATTATGTGCATTGTAGTGAATAATTAACTTTACACAGAAATTAACCCACAATCAACATTTCCTTCTCTGTGCAAACTCTTATTCAGTCAGCTGTTGTAAGGAGTCTTTCATCGGTCACTGACAGTGTGTTCCAGATTTTAGTGATTTTTTTCCCTTGTGATATATGTGCCATTCAAATAATTGCAAATATTAACATTTACAGATGGCAACCAAATGGGGAATTGCCAGTGCTGGCAAAATCAGTCATGATTTTGTTACTGCACTGAGCACTCTCCCTCAGGAAGAGCATAAAGTAGTGGCTGTTGCTGCTAGGGAGCTGAAGAGAGCTCAAGATTTTGCAAAGTGCCATTCTATTCCAACTGCATATGGTTCATACGAAGAACTTGCGAAAGATCCCAATATTGGTAAGTGAAATTATCATTACAGTGGTTTCTCTCACACTGCAGTAAAGAACTGCTTTAGAAATCTATCTGTATTTCATTGTATTACTGCCACAATCATTCAGACTAATTTACTTGTGAATCCTGATAGTCATGTAATAAAAAATAGATGAATTTTTTTGTACAGCTATAGCTATGTCTCCCACTATTTTCACCTTTCAGTGTTATACTTGTTGGTTCCTTTTAAATTAAGAAACATCCTTAGTGTGCATGCATGTCACTGTTAAAAATTTTGTCACTGTGTTTTACTGCATGTACCTCTTCAGATTGAAAGAATGTCTTTTTGGGTAAATTTCATCAAATCGACATGTGATGAAATCGCCCAGATTTAAATAAAAAGATAATAATAATACATTTGGAATAGCTGACTGGTTGGAGAGTAACTATTATGAACAAAATCAGGTGATACTAGGCTACTGTGTTAAATGTTTTGCCTATGTGCTTATCCATTCCTCAACAATGTTTACATAGTTCTTTCTGCGAAAGACAGATCAGTAATAAATTACGAAACAAAATTGCTACTCAGTACTTACCTTCTGAAGGCAAAATTCCAGTAGACACACACAAAATACCCCCCAGGGGGTCCACAACTCTTTTGTGGATACGTGCGTAGCGAGCACGGGACCCCGAGCTAATGTGGCCCTCCTTCCCTTCTGGGCTGCATACCTTCCTTTTCCGCATCCTTCCCTCTTCCCCATCTTCGCCCCTCCTCCTCTCACCTCTGGCTCTTTCCTTCCCTTTCTTCCCCTCTGGGAGTATGGTTTGTGCCTACGGCCGGAGACGGACGCTCGTAAATGTACCGCATTCTTAGAGTTCTCTGCTTGTATGTCTTCATCCTTCCTTTGTCCTTCTCTTTTCCTTACCTCTTCTCTTTACCCTTTTCTCCGCTGCGGCGTTTGAGACCTCTCCTCATTCCTTTCCCCTTCTTTGTTTTTCCCTTTCTCTTTCTTCCTCCCTGTGCGTGTCTGAAGGCCGACCCACGCATTTTTGTGCGTAGCCGGTGACGGGGTAACGCGTAATTCCCCGCACCGGGTAGACAGGTAGGACATGCACGTACCCCCTGGTAACGGCCAGGCCCAGGGAGGGGTGATTACCCGAGCTGATACCTTCCGAAAGTGTCGATTGGTCCCTCCGTCCGTTTGTCGGGAGGTGTGACCTGAGGTGTGAACAATCACCTAAGGCGGGAGTGCCCTCAGAGAAGGCCCCCACAAGGGAGGAGCGCGCCATCGGAGACACCGGTAATCATGGGGGATTTTTCGCAATGGTTTCCTCATCTTCCACTATGTCTGCTCACAAGCGTAAGCTCACTGAGTCTCAGCCACAGACAGTTCTTCCATCGTTGCCACAGTTCCATGTTGTTTCTCGGTCTGACGAAGGTCACGACTTGTCCACGGTCAACCCTTTCATTATTCAGAAAGGTGTCGACGCAATTGCAGGTCCTGTAAAGTCTTGTTCCAGATTACGGAATGGCACCCTGTTGTTAGAAACAGTCAGTGCCCTCCAGGCACAAAAATTGCTGCGTACTTCACTGCTCCACACCTTCCCCGTCCGGGTTGAAGCGCACCGCACTTTAAATTCCTTGTGTGGAGTCGTTTATACACGCTCCCTCAATGGATTGTCTGACGAAGAAATTCAGCACTACCTGTCTGACCAGGGCTGTTCATAGAGCTATGAAAAGGGTTGACACGAACATCATTCCAACCCGCACTGTCTTCTTGACATTTGACAAAGTTCAACTCCCATCGAAAATCAAAGCAGGCTGTGAGATAATTTCCGTTCGCCCTTACGTCCCAAACCCTACGCATTGCTATTGGTGTCAGCGGTTCAATCACACTAGCCAGTCCTGTTCCAATCCGGCCAAATGTGTTAAGTGTGGCAAGGATGCTGATGAGGGTGCTTGTCCATCCCCTCGCTGCATCAACTGTATGGGTGACCATGCTGCTTCCTCTCGAGATTGCCCCGTTTTTAAGGACGAAAAGCTCATCCAGGAAATCAGAGTGAAGGAAAAGGTGTCTACCTTTGCTGCTCGAAAATTACTCGCCAGTCGACAGCCCACCGTGCCTCAGACAGGAAAATACAGCACTGTCCTTGCTTCTCCTCGGCCAACAAAGGAGGCGGCCACCTTTAGTGCCACGGTCGTCAGATCGGCCAGTGCAAAGATCGCCCGTTCAACCACACCACTTTCGCCTGCCCACTCTCTGGCTCGCCCTTCGTCGGGTTCTGCTAAATCTCGAGCCCAAAAGTCAGACACCAAGACTTCGAAAAAAGAGCATACTTGTGAAGATTTTTTACGTACCCCAACTTCACAACCATCGGTTCCTCCTTCATCTAAACATCATACTTCCAAGAAGGCTACAAAGAAACCCAGTTCATCTCCTTCTCCGCCAAGGCGTGTCCCATCTACAGCACCACCTGGCAGAAATCGCCCTCGGCCGTCTTCTGTGTCGCCGAGGCGCACTGCTGGCGGCCGATCAACCGGCCGATCGCTGGTGGCAGGAGCTGCTCCTGAACAACCTATGGATCAGGATCTTCTGCCTTCGGCTGAATGCCATTCCATGCTGTCGGTCACAAGCTCTGAGCAGTCGATGAGTTGACAGCAACCTTGGTCACATTCCTCCATTTCCTGTTCACCCTATGTCCATTATCCACTGGAATATCCGCGCCATTCGAACCAATCGGGATGACTTGTCGATCCTCTTACGATCCTACTCGCCGGTCATCTTCTGTCTTCAGGAAACAAAGCTGCGTCCCCATGACCGCTTTGTTCTCCATCATTTTCAGTCCGTCCGATATGATCTCCCCTCTGTTGAAGGCACTCCAGCCCATGGAGGACTCATGATTCTTCTCGATGATACTCTCCATTATCACCCAATCTACTTAAATACTTCCTTCCAAGCTGTCGCCGTCCGTCTTTCCCTTTCTGGATACACGTTCTCTCTTTGTACTGTATACATTCCATCGTCAACACCAGTGGCACGAGCTGATCTCCTTCATCTTCTTGGTCAGCTTCCACCCCCATATTTGCTGGTTGGAGACTTCAATGGCCACCACCCGCTTTGGGGATCTCCACATCCTTGTCCACGTGGCTCACTATTGCTAGACGTCTTCCACCAAGTGGATCTATTTTGCCTCAACACTGGGGTCCCTACATTTTTGTCTGCCTCCACGACAAATTTATCTCATTTGGACCTTGCGGTCGGTACTGTTCCGCTAGCTCGGCGCTTTGAATGGTTCGCCCTTGATGATACACACTCGAGTGACCACTTTCCATGTGTCCTTAGACTGCAGCCTCAACTGCCATATATGCGCCCGCGACGCTGGAAGTTTGCCCAAGCCGATTGGACACTTTTTTCGTCTCTAGCGACATTCGATGACCGTCACTTTCCCAGCGTCGACGATGAGGTCACACATATTACCGACGTCATTCTTACAGCTGCGGAATGTTCAATACCACGCACCTCCGAATTGCCCCGGCGCCCCCCAGTTCCTTGGTGGAACGAGGCATGCCGTGATGCACTATGTGAGCGGCGACGTGCTCTCCGCGTTTTCCGCCACCATCCTACTTTGGCAAACTGTATCCGCTATAAGCAACTCCGTGCGCGATGCCGTCGCGTCATCGGCGATAGCAAGAAGGCAAGCTGGCAATTCTTTATTAGCTCATTTAACACCTTCACTCCCTCCTCGGAAGTTTGGAGTCGGCTTCGACGGTTCTCAGGCGCGCCTAGTTTCTCCCCGGTCTCTGGGCTCACTGTCGCGCATGATACATTAGTGGACCCTGTCGCAATTTCTAACTCATTGGGTCAGCACTTTGCTGAAATTTGGAGCTCTTCAAATTACCCGCCCGCGTTTTTCCCAAAGAAACGTTCAGCGGAAGTGCGACCTCTTGCTTTCTCCTCTCAAAATCACGAAAGCTACAATACTGTTTTCTCCATGCGGGAACTCCAACATGCACTCTCTTCTTCTCGCTCCTCCGCCCCAGGACCGGATGGTATCCACGTCCAAATGTTGCTGCATTTATCAACCCATAGTCTGCGTTACCTCCTTCGCCTTTATAATCGAATTTGGACCGACAGTACTTTTCCCAGACGATGGCGGGAAGCTATCGTCATTCCTGTTCCGAAACCTGGAAAGGACAAACATCTCCCCTCTAACTATCATCCCATTTCTCTCACGAGTAGTGTCTGTAAGGTTTTGGAGCGTATGGTGAATTGCCGTTTAGCTTGGTGGCTGGAGTCCCGCAGTCTTTTAACACCTGCACAATGCGGATTCCGAAAGCATCATTCTACAGTTGAACATCTTGTTGCTCTCTCCACTTATATCATGAATAATTTTCTCCGGAAACGCCAGACAGTAGTAATATTTTTTGATCTGGAGAGGGCATACGATACCTGTTGAGGACAGGCATCCTCCGCACACTGTTCTCTTGGGGCTTTCGAGGTCAGCTGCCCCTTTTTCTTCGCGAATTTATGGCAGAGCGCACATTTAGGGTGTGGGTGAACACTGCTCTCTCCCTTACTTTCTCCCAAGAAAACGGGGTACCCCAGGGCTCCGTGCTGAGTGTTGTACTGTTTGCCATTGCCATAAATCCAATTATGGATTGTCTCCTTCCTGATGTCTTGGGCTCCCTCTTTGTGGACGATTTTGCGATCTACTACAGCTCTCAACGGACCAGCCTTCTTGAACGACGTCTTCAAGGATGTCTCGATCGCCTCCACTCTTGGAGCATCGAAACCGGCTTCCGTTTTTCCCCCAGTAAGACCGTTTGTGTTAATTTTTGGCGACGTAAGGAGTTTCTTCCGTCCTCCTTACATCTATGTCCTGTCAACCTTCTGTTTTCAGACATCCCTAAATTCTTGGGTCTTATGTTTGACAGAAAACTGTGCTGGTCCTCCCACGTTTCCTATCTTTCGGATCGCTGTCTGCGATCCCTCAACACCCTCCGTGTCCTGAATGGTACCTCGTGGGGAGCGGACCGAGTGGTCCTTCTCCGCCTCCATCGCGCCTTAGTGCGCTCGAAATTGGATTATGGAAGCATAGTCTACTCCTCTGCTCGGCCGTCTATTCTTCGGCGTCTCGACTCTATCCACCACCGTGGATTACGTTTAGTGTCTGGAGCTTTTTACACCAGCCCTGTGGAAAGCCTTTATGCTGAGACTGCTGAACCTCCGCTGTCCAATCGGCGAGCAGTCCTTCTGAGTCGTTATGCTAGCCATCTGTCTTCCATGCCTGCTAATCCAGCCCATGACATTTTTTTCGACGCCTCCTTTGATGTAGGGTATGCAGGCCGCTCCTCCTCCCTACTACCACCGGGAGTCCGCTTCCGTCAACTGCTCCATTCTCTTTCCTTCCGCTTTCCTAAAACCTTCTTGACAACTTGGGGTACAGTACCGCCTTGGCTCCGTCCCTGGATCTGCCTGCTCCGTGACCTTTGTCGATTTCCCAAGGATGGTACCCCCTTCACTTGTTTATCATCGGGCAGTTGCTGCTCTATGTGCACAAATGACGGACGCCACATTTATTTACACTGACGGCTCGAAAACATTGTTAGGTGTAGGGAGTGCCTATATTGTTGGCGATACCCCAAATCACTTTCGGCTTCCTGACCAGTGTTCGGTTTATACTGCGGAGCTTTACGCTGTTCTCCAGGCTGTCCACTACATCCGCCGCCATCAGCGGATACAGTACGTTATCTGCTCAGATTCTCTCAGCTCTCTCCTCAGTCTCCAAGCTCTTTACCCTGTGCACCCTCTGGTCCACCGGATTCAGGACTGTCTGCACTTGCTCCACCTGGGGGGCGTCTCGGTGGCGTTCCTCTGGCTCCCGGGACACGTTGGTATCTGTGGAAATGAGGCGGCCGATATTGCAGCCAAGGCTGCAGTCTCTCTTCTTCAGCCAGCTATTCAATCGATTCCCTTCGCCGATCTACGGAGCGTTTTATGTCATCGTGTTGTTCATTTATGGCACGCACATTGGTCGACACTTCCCCATAATAAATTGCGGGATGTGAAAGCTCTTCCTTGTGCTTGGACCTCTTCCTCCCGAACGCGTCGTCGGGAGGAGGTAATTTTAACTAGACTCCGGATAGGGCACTGTCTTTTTAGCCATAGACATCTTTTAAGCGGCGATCCTCCCCCACTCTGTCCCCACTGCTCTCGGCTGTGGGCGGTAAGACACCTTTTAATTGAGTGCCCCTATTTTAATCCGTTACGCTCCCGTCTACTGCTATCGCCTGATATATCGTCGATTTTAGCAGATGACACGCGCTCAGCTGATCACGTTCTCGAGTTTCTTAGTGCCAGTGAAATGACGTCAGTCATTTGAAGCTTTTTTTGGGGACAACCAACCCCTTTCTGTAGTGGATTTTTAAGCCTTCCTTCTGCTTTTAGTTTCTCCAATTTTATGACTTTCGTTCCCATTGCTGCTGGTTTCCATTTTCGATTTTTACTGTTTCCTAAGTCCCGGACCGGGCGCTAATTACCATAGCAGTTTTGCGCCCTAAAAAAAAAAAATAAGTAAATAAATAAAAAAAAAGTCTTGGCATTCTGAGTAATATAAGGAACTACAAAGTCTGTGAAAAAGTCATGTTAAACCACCAAGTCCAGGGTGAGATGATGATCATGATCATAATAATAATAAGCAAAGAATAGATTGCTACTCAGCACATAAAGTAGACATTGAGGCTTCAATAGCCAGAAACAGTGTTTGTGTTTGTGTTTGTGCTTGCGCGCGCGTGCGCATGTGTGTATTTTCCTATTTCACAAGGAGGACTCTTTTGTCCAGAAGCTTAAATGTTTAAAAGTCTTTCCATTGTGTCTGCAGCTCAGCGACTTCTCTGTGTTGTAGGTAACAATCTGTTCTTTTTATAAAATGTCACCTGATAATTTTATGAAAAATTAAAGTGTAATAAAAATGTGATGGACTGCAGATATGGATATAATGCATCCTAAAAATAATAGATTTGTTACTGCCTAAAACAACAGATTCAAATTAGGAAATGAAAATATTCTTGAAATCTCTAAATTTGAATACCGTAGGGCAGGTGTAGCGAAACATCAGTCTGGCCCCTGTTAAGAATTGCTGGGCCAAATGTTCAGTTCATCAAAATGCTGCAATGAATGTAATGACAGCAAAGATATCCAGTCTGCTTATGATGTTCTCCAGTGCAACATTGATCTACAAGACCAAAACGACTGGACACTCATCGTCAACTAGGAACCAAAATTAGAGATGATAGGTGACAAAGGCATTATTTCTGCTGTATGAAATGAGTGGTAAAGCAGATGATGGTGTCATGTATTTTGCAGTAAATGTTGTGTAACATAGTATTTTATTTATAATTTCTATAGTGTTATTGTTGGTAATCATTTGAGTGATGTTTATCTAGTTTCTGTATTTGGTAAGTTTTTAGATGTTTTATGTGTAATGTTCTTTCAATTTAAATACTGTACAATATATATAGTACAGTATAATGTTGTGTTATGTGCTTTTCCAAATTTTCCATGCATAGTCAGTCATTCCATATGAAGTGTTGGCAGAAGAGCCAACACCGTATTGCTAGAGGAGGCCGAAATGCGCGCGTTTAATTACACGCTGACTGGCGTGAGGTCTGGAACAGGACAATGTCTTGAGAATTGCAAATAAAGTACGTAGATGATGTAATACTTAACTTTAATCCATAATTGGTGTACATTGCTCTTGACGGTACAGGTTTTATAATAAGCTCAATATAACCGGTAATGGCGCCTTGCTAGGTCATAGCAAATGACGTAGCTGAAGGCTATGCTAACTATCATCTCGGCAAATGAGAGCGTATTTGTCAGTGAACCCTTCCTATGAACGTCGGCTGTACAACTGGGGCGAGTGCTAGTAAGTCTCTCTAGACCTGCCGTGTGGCGGCGCTCGGTCTGCGATCACTGACAGTGGCGACACGCGGGTCCGACGTATACTAATGGACCGCAGCCGATTTAAAGTCTACCACCTAGCAAGTGTGGTGTCTGGCGGTGACACCACACCATAGCTCTCTCTCTCTATTTACATGGATATATGGAGGGTAAAATATGTCCCCTGACAACTGTGTTACATCATATTGGAATGCAAATGGCCAAAAGCTTACTTGGATGAAATGTTACTTCAGACTTCAATTGTATGGGAGTGCAAATGGTGAGAAGCTCATCTGGGTGAAACGTGGATTAATGCTTATTAAACAGAGATAAATACCAAAGCATTACTGTTGAGGAGAGGGAAAGATTGGAGTGCAGCCAATATACCAAATGATACAAAAAGAAAAAAAGAACAGAATTCAATTATTTGTTACAGAAAAACTATAAAAGATAAAACACATTACACATATCACAGGATAAAGAAAGCTTCAAAGTTTTGACACAGCTGCACTGTTGTTTGCTTTTAGCAACATGGTGACTAAACGACAAAAGAAACCATTTCGTTATATTAGAATTTGCATGAAGTCAATCCATTATTCAAGTGCAACAAGCATTCTGTCATTGATTCAGAAAGAAGCCAACTCTGTCAAGCAGATTTATGACTGGCATTGAAAATTCTTGGAAGTTGGTAGCATATACAAAGGCAAGAGCACTGGTTGGCCATGCACGACTGACGAAAATGTCAAGCATATCCGAGATGCATTCACATGGAGCCCTCGGGTGTCTGCAAGCTGGGCAAGCCCAAGTACTTTAACTTCCTCACACAACAGTGCGGCATTTCTGAAAGGACGCCTGCATATGAAGCCTTACAAGTTACTGTTATTGTAGCAGTTGCGTCCCAGTGACCATAACAGAAGGTACAAATTTTGCATTTAGGTTCTCCAGGGTATGCCAGAGGACACTTTCTTTGGATGACTCATCTTTTTGGACAAGTCAATATTTCATCTATTAGGTAAAATAAATTGTCACAATGTAAGAATTTGTTGTTGTTGTTGTTGTGGTGGTCTTCAGTCCTGAGACTGGTTTGATGCAGCTCTCCATGCTACTCTATCCTGTGCAAGCTTCTTCATCTCCCAGTACCTACTGCAACCTACATCCTTCTGAATCTACTTAGTGTATTCATCTGTTGGTCTCCCTCTACGATTTTTACCCTCCACGCTGCCCTCCAATGCTAAATTTGTGATCCCTTGATGCCTCAAAACATGTCCTACCAACCGATCCCTTCTTCTAGTCAAGTTGTGCCACAAACTTCTCTTCTCCCCAATCCTATTCAATACCTCCTCATTAGTTACATGATCTACCCACCTTATCTTCAGCATTCTTCTGTAGCACCACATTTCGAAAGCTTCTATTCTCTTCTTGTCCAAACTGGTTATCGTCCATGTTTCACTTCCATACATGGCTACACTCCATACATATACTTTCAGAAACGACTTCCTGACACTTAAATCTATACTCGATGTTAACAAATTTCTCTTCTTCAGAAACGATTTCCTTGCCATTGCCAGTCTACATTTTATATCCTCTCTACTTCGACCATCATCAGTTATTTTACTCCCTAAATAGCAAAACTCCTATACTACTTTAAGTGTCTCATTTCCTAATCTAATCCCCTCAGCATCACCCGATTTAATTTGACTACATTCCATTATCCTCGTTTTGCTTTTGTTGATATTCATCTTATATCCTCCTTTCAAGACACTGTCCATCCTGGTCAACTGCTCTTCCAAGTCCTTTGGTGTCTCTGACAGAATTACAATGTCATCGGCGAACCTCAAAGTTTTTACTTCTTCTCCATGAATTTTAATACCTACTCCGAATTTTTCTTTTGTTTCCTTTACTGCTTGCTCAATATACAGGTTAAATAACATCGGGGAGAGGCTACAACCCTGTCTCACTCCTTTCCCAACCACTGCTTCCCTTTCACGCCCCTCGTCTCTTATAACTGCCATCTGGTTTCTGTACAAATTGTAAATAGCCTTTCGCTCCCTGTATTTTACCCCTGTCAACTTCAGAATTTGAAAGAGAGTATTCCAGTCAACATTGTCAAAAGCTTTCTCTAAGTCTACAAATGCTATAAACGTAGGTTTGCCTTTCCTTAATCTTTCTTCTAAGATAAGTCGTAAGGTTAGTATTGCCTCACGTGTTCCAGCATTTCTACGGAATCCAAACTGATCTTCCCCGAGGTCCGCTTCTACCATTTTTTCCATTCGTCTGTAAAGAATTCACGTTAGTATTTTGCAGCTGTGACTTATTAAACTGATAGTTCGGTAATTTTCACATCTGTCAACACCTGCTTTCTTTGGTATTGGAATTATTATATTCTTCTTGAAGTCTGTGGGTATTTCGCCTGTCTCTTACATCTTGCTCACCAGATGGTAGAGTTTTGTCAGGACTGGCTCTCCCAAAGCTGTCAGTAGTTCTAATGGAATGTTGTCTACTCCTGGGGCCTTGTTTCGACTCAGGTCTTTCAGTGCTCTGTCAAACTCTTCATGCAGTATCGTATCTCCCATTTCATCTTCATCTACATCATCTTCCATTTCCATAATATTGTCTTCAAGTAAATCGCCCTTGTATAAACCCTCTATATACTCCTTCCACCTTTCTGTCTTCCCTTCTTTGCTTAGAACTGGGTTGCCATCTGAGCTCTTGATATTCATACAAGTGGTTCTCTTCTCTCCAAAGGTCTCTTTAATTTTCCTGTAGGCAGTATCTATCTTACCCCTAGTGAGACAACCCTCTACATCCTTACATTTGTCCTCTAGCCATCCCTGCTTAGCCATTTTGCACTTCCTGTCGATCTCATTTTTGAGACGTTTGTATTCCTTTTTGCCTGCTTCATTTACTGCGTCTTTATATTTTCTCCTTTCATCAGTTAAATTCAATATTTCTTCTGTTACCCAAGGATTTCTATTAGCCCTCGTCTTTTTACCTACTTGATCATCTGCTGCCTTCACTACTTCATCCCTCAGAGCTACCCATTCTTCTACTGTATTTCTTTCCCCCATTCCTGTCAATTGTTCCCTTATGCTCTCCCTGAAACTCTCTACAACCTCTGGTTCTTTCAGTTTATCCAGGTCCCATCTCCTTAAATTCCCACCTTTTTGCAGTTTCTTCAGTTTCAATCTGCAGTTCATAACCAATAGATTGTGGTCAGAATCCACATCTGCCCCTGGAAATGTCTTACAATTTAAAACCTGGTTCCTAAATCTCTCTCTTACCATTATATAATCTATCTGATACCTTTTAGTATCTCCAGGATTCTTCCAGGTATACAACCTTCTTTTATGATTCTTGAACCAAGTGTTAGCTATGATTAAGTTATGCTCTGTGCAAAATTCTACAAGGCAGCTTCCTCTTTCATTTCTTACCCCCAATCCATATTCACCTACTATGTTTCCTTCTCTCCCTTTTCCTACTGACGAATTCCAGTCACCCATGACTATTAAATTGTCGTCTCTCTTCACTACCTGAATAATTTCTTTTATCTCGTCATACATTTCATCAATTTCTTCATCATCTGCAGAGCTAGTTGGCATATTAACTTGTACTACTGTAGTAGGCATGGGCTTTGTGTCTATCTTGGCCACAATAATGCGTTCACTATGCTGTTTGTAGTAGCTAACCCGCACTCCTATTTTTTTTATTCATTATTAAACCTACTCCTGCATTACCCCTATTTGAGTCTGTATTTATAACCCTGTAATCACCTGACCAAAAGTCTTGTTCCTCCTGCCACCGAACTTTACTAATTCCCACTATATCTAACTTTAACCTATCCATTTCCCTTTTTAAATTTTCTAATCTACCACCCAATTAAGGGATCTGACATTCCACGCTCCGATCCGTAGAACGCCAGTTTTCTTTCTCCTGATAACGACTTCCTCTTGAGTATTCCCCGCCTGGAGATCCGAATGGGGGACTATTTTACCTCCGGAATATTTTTACCCAAGAGGACGCCATCATCATTTAATCATACAGTAAAGCTGCATGTCCTCGGGAAAAATTACGGCTGTAGTTTCCCCTTGCTTTCAGCCGTTCCCAGTACCAGCACAGCAAGGCCGTTTTGGTTAGTTTTACAAGGCCAGATCAGTCAATCATCCAGACTGTTGCCCCTGCAACTACTGAAAAGGCTGCTTGCCCCTCTTTAGGAACCACATGTTTGTCTGGCCTCTCAACAGATACCCCTCCGTTGTGGTTGCACCTACGGTACGGCCATCTGTATCGCTGAGGCACGCAAGCCTCCCCACCAATGGCAAGGTCCATGGTTCATGGGGGGTTTAAGAATTTGGGGGACACAAAATTCTGGCATCGTCGTCGAACATGAGAGATTCACTGAACCTGAATGTGTTTTGTACCTTTTCTGTTCACAAAGTTTATAGACCTTTCTTTTTGCCAGAGGAAGTTGACAGGAATGTCATATCTGGACATGTTGCCCAATTGGTTGCTTTCTGAATGTCATGAACATTCCAATGATTCCATTTTTATGCATGATGGCACCATGTCTCACTTTCACCTTGAGATACAGTGTTATCTGAACACCACCATTCCAAAACTTTAGATTGAAGGAGGTTGACAACAAAATCTCGTTAATTGCTTTTGGCCACCCAAGTCACAAGCCCTCACACTTTGTAGATTTTTTTTCGGGGGGGGGGGGGGGGGGGGGGGGAAGGTACAAGGGTACGTAAGACAGTCTTTGTCCCACCAATTTCAACTACACATAAGAGCTGATTAGGGGACCGTATGAAGTTACCCTCACTGATTTGATTCATATTGACAAGATGTGCAGGGCATGACTATGACTGCAACATATAGAAAACAAAGTTTGAAAGATTTAAGTTTCTTTACGTATTCTTTATGGTCACTAGTGCTCAATAAGTCCGAAGTGGATGGAATATTCCTGCCTGCACTTTTTTTGACTGTGCAAACTGTCGTTATTCAATGATTCATTTATTATTTTCAGAATCTTTATCCTGAGAAAAAATGTTCATAATGAGATTGGAAAAAAATTGAATGTACAAGAACTTTCAATCAAGTAGTGTAGTCATTTTACTTGTATTATTTTATCTATGTGTGGGGCAAGTGTAAAGTGTGACCAATGGAGCGCTGTACAAATCAGGATGGTGCTGATCATAGAAACATGAGAAACAATAATTATTGCAGTGTACAGCACTTCTAATGAACACCGAATCTTTGCTTGTGTGTTGTTTTTTCAGTTTGTCTATTGCAAAATAAACTTGGGTTACTCATTCAATGTAGGCTTTCATGGCCAGCATCTTCTTCAGTTAAAACTTCCAGGCTGAGAGGCCGTGTTCAATGTATAAAACTGCTTCCTGACTTTTGTCTCCAACTTCAGAAGACTTCTTCTGACGTAAAACAGCTGCCTCCACTAAGCTTAATGGGCTTCACATTTATAAAAGGCACCACCATATGTCACATGACACTGACAGTGTGACTCTCTGTGGATAGCGTTGCTATTAAAAATAATATATTGTCATTCTGTTGGCACAAAGTCAACATCCATATTTTGTCCAACTTCAGACCTTCTTCTTTTCTGTTAAAATTATTATGTTGTTTATAAATTTCTATTGCCTTTCGAAACATGCACGCATGATAATGTATATAATTTCGTGGTTCCCATCTCAAAAAACATGTTCTGTTGTGGGATATTTTTCGATATGCCCCAGATGAAAGTTCTTTTTGTGTTCGCCTATGCATTTATTGACACTTCTTTTCATAGTTCCAGTATACAATTGTCTGCAATTGCACAGTATTTTATATATCCCAGGTATTGCTAGGGGTTGTCATGCATCTTCTGTTGTTCTTAAATATCCATTAATCTTCTTGGTATTCTAAAGGTTATTTTGACACCACATTTGACCGAAACTTTCCCTATGCAATCCATAATTTTATTAATGAACAGGGGAAAAACTTTTCCAGGTGGCAGCCCTTATTGCTCAGTACTTCTGGCTTCCTATCTTCTTTGATGGACTGCTCGATCAATCTCCTTACTAGCATACCCATATTTCTTGAAGGCTGACAATAAGTGATTTAATTCATCTTGCAAATATGGCTCACAGATTTTGTTGGCTCTATCCACCAATGTTTTAATGACAACTCGTTTTTGTCTAGGATGACTGTTTGATTCCTTGTGAATGTATCGATCAGTGTGTGTCCATTCTGTATACCCTATGGCCCAGAGTTCCATCCACCTGTTTGATTACCGATACATCCAGAAAATTAACTTGACCATTGCTCTATTTCTCCATCTTAAACTGTATATTTGGGTTAATATCGTTAAGATGCACGAAGAAGACGCCCAGATCCTCCTCATCATGAATCCATAATACAAATGTATTGTCCACATAGCAGTATGCCACTTAGCCAGTCTTTTACTGGTTATCTGCAGTGCCTGCTGTTCAAAGAACTTCATAAATAACTGGGCAACAGCTGCACTAAGAGGGCTATCCATAGCCACCCTATTAATTTGTCTGTAAAATTCATTGTTGTACTGGAAATAAGTTATGGTAAAGCAGTCGGAAAAAATCTGCTATGTATGAAGTAGCTTTGTTTACAGGAACCATAGTAAACTGGGATGCTACATCAAACCTGACAAGAATATTACTTGGGCTGACATTTTCCTTCAGTTTTTCAGTGAAATGCACAGTGTTTTTAATGTAATTGTCAATTCTACCAGTATACAGCTGCATCAAAGAGAAGAGATATCGAGCCACCTCATGATGGAAGATACTGTGGCACTCACAGTTAGTCTGAGAGGAACCTTTGGCTTATGCACCTTTGGCAGTTCATACAGTCTGTGTGGATAAGCTTCCATTCTGCAGAGTTGTTTTTTATCATCTGATGAAAAAGAAGACTGTTTTACCAGTTGATTGGTGGTTCTCAAAACTTTCATTGTAAGATCCTTCCAGAGTTTTTTATAAGCAGTGGGATCCAAAAGGTCACTAATCTTCTTGTGGTAATCTTTGCTATTCATCAAAACTATGGCATTACCCTTGGCACTGTAAGTACATTCATGCCCTTAGCCGAATTGACCTCCCTCACCACTTTCTTTTCCACTAGACACACATTACTGTTATGCCGCTTTGCTTTGCATAATATCCAGGCTGTCTCTGTCTTAATTTCACAGTGTATTGTAGTGATAAGATGGATTCCTGCCTCCACATTTGTTATAATGTCCTCTGTGGGAACCTTTAGTGGCATTGCTGCAAAATTACTGTTGGGATTGCGGGAGGACAGCGTAGGTTATCTTCAATCAGAAAGATTACCAACAATTAGTAATAAAATAATAATTATTAAGTATGAAGAAATACTAAACTTAAATGATACTTCTTCTTGTG
Organism: Schistocerca nitens; assembly: GCF_023898315.1. Classification (NCBI taxonomy): domain Eukaryota; kingdom Metazoa; phylum Arthropoda; class Insecta; order Orthoptera; family Acrididae; genus Schistocerca; species Schistocerca nitens. Next base: position 59,211,205 of record NC_064621.1, read on the forward strand.
AAATGCCGAGTACATTTAGGCATTTTAAGTTATTACCAGACCTTTCAAATATTAAAGTCCTGTCACTGTGGCTCTGAGTGATGCCGAAGCAGAGTCCAAAGCTGGCCTATGGAGCCTAAGTCTTGGAGATGACTGACAGACACTGCAACTTGTAGACTTGGCAGTAACTGGAGACTGTACATGACTTGGCGTACTGGAGAGAACTGTCCCCCATAGCTCAGTGCTTTAGTATTTAATGAGATATTGACCAGTCACTAACCACACATGTGATACCCACAGGTTGGCAACTGTGGCCCCTGGTGGACCTCAGTGTAGTTTGTACTGCCAACCCATACAGTCACTACACTACAAATGTTTTGAGCTCAGCTTACCAATTGTGGTGCAATACTACCTGGAGTCGCAAGAACTGTCACTGCAAGTACCTCCATTCCTCAGAACTGAACTTTCTTCTTCAGTTAATTCTCTCCCAGACAAGTTAATAACCATTCAAGAAGTCACAGCAACTGATGTTTCACATCTGCCTTTCTGCAAGCCATCAAACTTATTCTTCTGCCTATTAGTTGACAGTTCTGCTTTGAGTTCCACAGTCCTGAATGTTAGATCATCCACCTTGTTCTAGTCGCAACACTGCATTACACTGCTGATATACAGAATATGTAGATGGAGATACAAAAGCATACTGCTAGTTGCCACCAGTTCTCATCGCATCTGGTGGATCTGCTCCTATAGCATCACTAGTTCCATGCGGTTGTAAATACAGTTCACTTGTGCCAAGTGAAACATTCTCCTCACCTTCAGAAATTTCAGAACTGTTGCAGTTTTCCGGCAGCATAACAGGAAAATGAGGTACACAGTTGTTGAGCTTTTTTTCTTGTGCAGTCCCTCCAGCTGCAAACCCAAAATTGACATATCCACTCTGCAGAGGCTGTACTGAACATTGAGGGTTTAATGCATCTTATTAAATTTAACCACTGTTTAAAGCTATTTTTCCACACCAGGGATGCCAAGTGTAACAAATATTAGGGTCAATGGCAAAATGTAGTCTCACGGTGAACACAGATTTGACCTCTGTAAGCTACACAGTGGGTTACAGTAAATGAAACTTTCCACCTTAAAGGTGTGCCAGGATTATGGAACGTGGTGGATTTGAGCAAGAAACATCCACAATCACTTTCCATAGCACAGTTGGCAGCAACTTGCTTACCTCATATCTTCTAAATACAGCATCCTGCTTGGTTTCTTCTCCTTTGGTCACAAGCTCTAACACTTGTGCCATAAACAGTGCATAATAATGTGACAAGTGCATAGGTTTAGATGCAAAGCATAATAAGAATTGTAACATGTTAGGATGCCAACTAATTTTGTTTTATTTCATTAATTGCAATATTAGTAAAATGATTTCTATAGCCAGTCTGTCACTAATATTCATCACAAGACTCCCAGTCATTAATCATTATTTTCAGAGAACTGCAGATGTCACAAAAACGCTTCATACAATCTCAGAATCAACATGAGATTGCACAAATATGTTTTCCGGGGTAGCTTTAACAGTTAATTCTGTTTTTATACTGAGCTGCATTTCACACACCAGATCATGTGTTGCCACCTCAAAAACTGATTGTAGACTGCCTTGGATTAACATAACGTCGCACAAGTACATCATCCGAGGTAATTTTTTAACAAACTGTTCTGTCTTTACATGAGATCAGATTTTATACACAGATTCATGTATTACCTGCTCAGAAACTGATCATAGACCGGTAGTGAGCTATCTAAGCAGTAATTGGCCCATTCTTTCCATGAATAAGCACTGACAGTAACTAGAAATTGTAATTCTTATTTTCTCAGGAACTGAGTAATATTGAAAGTATTATTAACAAGTAGTCTGTGCAAGTAATGTATTGGCACAGTTGTAGCTGCATATTAACATTTAAACAATAAATATAAATAATAAAAGATTCACTACTTGTTGAGCGTTGCAGGTGAATTCACACTCTCTTTCTGTTACAGTACGATACGGCTCTTGCTTGCCCAGCCGTTCTTTCGCTATGTGACCACCTGGCAAGTTGTTTGATGAGTCAGCTTTGTGATCCTACGTACTTGCTAGCCTCCTGTAACAAAATATTCCTATACTGTGCATTAAAACAAAGCAACAAAAATGTAATAAACATGGGCAGGGATGTGGCATAAATGCCACAGGTTTTCATAGCCAGTGTTGTTTTCAGCTAAAGATTTCAGGCTGAGAGGCCATGGTAGATGTACAAAAGTGCTTGCTGACGTTTCATCTCCAACTGTGGAACCTCCCCAGGGGGGCTCACAGTTCTTTTGTGTGGCGCCCTGCCCTCCCTCACTATCCTCGCTCCTTCCCAGTTGCTCCCTCCTTCCCCTCTCTCTGTGTTCTGATTTATGTTGACCTGACTATCCACCTGGTCTCCTGTATTGGTTGCAGTTTTATTCCTTTTGCCTGTTCTTTCATCCTTTTTGGTGTTTAGGTGTCCCCCCTTGAGGTTTGACCTCCACTTCAAAATTTCCTGTTTTTAGTGTGAGCCATTTGGGGAAGAACTTCCTCCCTAGCATCTACAGTATGGATTTCTCCCCCTTCCCTTCTCCTCTCCCTTCCCTGCTGCAGCCCCCTTCCACCCTGCTAGGTCACCAGCACACGTAATCAGTCTGTGTGGTGGGACTGGGATCACACTACTGATACCTGAAATGTTCCCTCCCCACGTATGCCAAGGAGGGGTTGCAATCTTCCTGGAGTGTTGGAACTCCCAGCAATGGCCACCGTGCCAGACAGCCCTTACTGTGGCTGGGTGGCACCCATGGGCAGAGCCCCCGATTGAAGTGGGTGATATCAGGGCGGATATTTGGCACATGAAGCATATCAAGCTGCAAAAATCTGGCCATTCTCAAACAGCCGTCTCTTCGAATGGTGAAGCAGGGTTTATATGACCCGGGACAACCGGGAGATCTGGGAAAAACCCGGGAATTTTTTCATCCGGGAGAAAACCGGGAAAAACCCGGGAATTGTTTAGAATTCCGGGAATTTTTCATTGTTTTGGTTTTCAGTTAAATTTTTGTGATTTTGACTGGTAAGAACCAATAATCTAACAAAGGATATTACTGTATCCCACTACTGCAGAATAATACTGAAGCAACAAAACCTGAACAAGATAAAAAAAAAAACGAAAATAAAACTTAAGTTGCAAAGGAAATGCGCCGTATACAACAACAAAACACAGTTTTTTATTTATTTATTTATATACTTGTTCCATAGGTCTGTACATGTGAGCAAGTCACTCAGATGTGGAACGTGTCAATATACATAATAAAATACATAGAATAAAGACATTGTTATAGTATTAATAACAGTGCACAAAAGTCATACTTATTAGCTTAAAAACTAGTCAACATAAATGTGAAGATAGCAGTTTCATATTTAGGGCATTATTGTATTTATTTTAACCTTGAACAGTAATCAAAACTTCCCACTTTGGGTTTAAAAGTGACCCAAAAATGGAAATGAGAAAAACAGGAATTTTTACATTAGGGCATTATTACATTAGTTTAACAGTAAACAGTGTCAAAAAATTTAAAAACATCTGTCCAATCTGGGTTTTACTTATTTCTCTGAAAGAATTCCTCTAGTGAATAAAGTGAGGTCTCAAGTAAATAATTTTTCAAGCTACGTTTAAATACTGATGTACTACTCCTTATACTTTTGATGCTGTTGGGTAGGGAATTGAAAATTTTCGTTCCAGCGTACTTTACCCCTTTCTGAATAAGTGTCAAGTTCTTTAACTCACAGTGGAGATCCTCTTTTCTACTGGTGTTATGTTCATGATGTAGGCAATTCGTTTCATACAGAGTGGGGTTATTTATTATGAAGCACATCAGTGAATATATGTACTGAGATGTTGCTGTCAGTATTTCAAGTCATTTAAAAAGATTTCGACATGAGGTTCGTGGGGGTGCACCACAAATGATTCTTATTGCTCTTTTTTGTGCTGTGAGGATTTTCTTTGCGGCAGTGCTTATACAAGCATCTGCCAACAGAGCTTAGGAAGACTATGCAATGCTTCATAACAATGAATTGCCTCTGATGAGCTTGACATGACAACTGTTTAAATTAGAGGCGTTTGAGTTGTTGCAGGCGGGCTCTTGCGCATGCGCAGTTTAGTCGCATATGAGTAGTACTTTCTCCCGCTTCTGGTTACAGCAGTGTGGCTGTACCTAGTATGCCCCGGTTCAGAAATATAGTAAATCTGGGGCTGATGCACAGAGCAGTCCGAGTTGTGGTGGGGAGGTGGGTCGTCTCCACGTGACCCGTGTTTACATTGAGTGATTTTGTTGTTTCGTCTTGATTTATTGCTCTCACGTTAAATGATGATGAAATGGATTTTTGTGGCCGGGAGCTATCAAATGAATTAAAATATGTTCGCTTAGTAACGGAAGGCTAAAATATGTTATTAGTTTCAGATTTTATTTCCACTTTTCTAACAGTCAAGCATTAATCGCCTTGCAGAACAATGAAGTTATTTTTGTCGGTTTGCTAAAGAGATTTGGCTTTTATTAATCTTTTCTGCTGAGGCAGTCAATTTATTTGAAATGAAGTGTTTGAAATTAAACTCTTGGCTGGTTTCAACTGTTTGCTGCATTTCAAGTGCATGTATGGCATTATACCATAATAAAGAACCGAACATGAGATAATACTGCACTGGTACTCCAAGAAAATTTACATCCGAATATGGACATACGAATGTGCAGTTTAAGCCGAATTATGCATTTTAGTATGGTTCATGAAATTCCGATGCTCTTGAAGTATCCTCTGATGTCTTGTTTCTTTTATGACATAATATAAGATCTTTTAATGTTTTACACGTATGAACACATGGGTTTCCTGCATCATCGTAACTGGCAAGCGCGGTGACGTCTGTTATCTGGCGCTGTCTTGCAACTGCTGAAACTAACCTATTTCTAACAGGTTGTGGGAAAATATTGCGAATGGTGGTTTGAAAAGCGTTACATTCAAAGCAAATTTCCTTTTGCGCAAGACGAACTATGTGCGAGAATGTACGATGAATTTCTTAAATCACAAATCACTCTCATATAAAAATCAACTCTTTGTGGACGACCATTTAGAAGAATTTCGAGCCCAGATCAGACATTTGCATCATTATTAAAAATTTTACTGGCACATTTGTGTGATGTATCTTAATTTCAACCATGAACTTTTCTTATTTGTGTGTTCGCGCTACTTAAGAGTGATCTTGCTATTGGCTGACGTATGCTGTCAGCAGCGGGCAAGATCAAGTGACATGAGCTATGACAGGCTTACAAAAAATCGCAATCTCGATTTCAGTGCTTCAGAAAGTGACATGCGGTATTTGGTGGAATTCAAATTTATACCATCGTAATACGAAAATATGCAGCATACATGCCCACCTCCCCGGGAGTTTCGTTTTATAAAGTGCCAGGAAATTCTACGTCGGTATATAAAACCATAAACATTCAAAGGATTGATGAGTTTTACATTGCCGAGGAAGAGTATACTGTCACTTGACACAGAAAAAGTGTATTTTTAATTGGGAAATTCAGGAGAAATCTGGGAATTTTTTTTCTTTGTCCACGTATACACCCTGTGAAGGCTCATTGAATGCTGCTCTGCATGACCTGGCAACCTTCCCTTCCCTGGCTACACCATGGGAGGGGGGCCAGGCTTACTGTCTTGGGATGAATCCCCTTTCCCCATTACCTCGTCTGTACTAGGACAGAAGGGGACACATTCACCACCACAAAGCTATTGTTTTTCATGGAAAATGTCGAGGACAAGTTTGGTGAAGTGGAGTCTCCTGGTAAGATGCAGTCAGACTCGATGCTGATCAAAGCTCCTTCTGCTACCCAATCCACAGCCCTTCGTGCCTGTGATCATCTTGGCAATGTTCCACAGTCTATTACTCCTCACCGATCTCTGAATATGATCCAGGCAGTGATTTTTCGTAGGTACCTCATCCTGCAAACTGATGAGGAACTCCGGGCTAATCTGCAGTGGCGTGGTGTCATTTTGTTTGACGTGTGCAGAAGGGTCACAGAGACAACAGCTCTGATACTGGCGCCTTCATTCTGGCTTTTGAGAAGGATACCCTCCCAGAGAAGGTAAAGGTTATGTGCTACAGATGTGACGTGAAGCTGTACGTCCCTCCACCTATGCAGTATGAGAGACTCCATCCATTGTCACTATTTTCAACTTTTGTCTCTGTTACTTCATTTCCTCCTCCTACCTCTTCGTTACCCCATCCCTCCTCCCTCCCCTTCCCCCCTCCCTATCCCCCCCCCTCCCCTGCAGTTCCCATGACCTCCCATCCTGGAGCCGCTCCTCCTCCCTGGCCAAAGAAGTGGCCCCCTTCTTCGGCACCTGCTGGTGATCGGGGTCCCTCCTGGGAGTCCTCTCCCTGCCATCTGTCAGGCCAGCAGACTCCTACCACCACTCGGCCACGAGATGCACCGTCTGTGCACCCCAAGGTTGCCCGCTCTCTTTCGGTTCCAGGTCTTGCAGATGCCTGTACTCCCTCTGTGCCCTGCCCTCCTCCACCTCTGAAAGAGAAGAAAAAGAAACATCAATCCCTAGACAAGGCATCCCCAGTGCCCCCAGAGGTGCCATCTCCCCCCTCACAACTTGAGTCTGACATTTTATTTATGGATGTCACCCCATCCTTGTTGATGACTACTGACCAAGTGACATAACCTCCTCTCGGCTTCTTTACGGACTCTCGCAACATGATCATCCAGTGGAATTGCAACCGATACTATTGTCACCTACCAGAAATGCAACATTTTGTCTTGTCTTCTTCCGTGTTCTGTCTTGTTCTTCGAGAAACACATTTCCATTATGACCACTCCAACATTTTGTGGTTATCGAGTGTTCTGTTGGAACCGTGCCAGCCCCAGGGTAGAATCTGGTGGGGTCTGCACTTCGGTTTGCTCCATGTCGTTAGTGACTGGATACCCCTATGTAACAATTTGGAAGCAATAGTGGTTTGAGTGCAAACAACTCTGGCAATCACCATGTGCAATGTCTACCTCCCTCCAGGTAGACCACTTCCTTTCGCTGAACTGTTTATCTTAATCTAGCAACTCCTGCCCCGTTTCTCCTCCTTCGGGACTTCAATGCCTATCACCCACTGTGGGGGGCATGTCACTTCAATGGGTAGGGGTCTCCTAAATGACCAACTTATCACGTACTTCAATTTGTGTGTCCTCAATGATGGTTCCCCTACCCACTTAAGTGCCGCTTATGGCACCTACTCTGCTATCGATCTTACGATCTCATTCCCTGCCCTCGTGACTCCCTTACATTGGTCATCCCATGTTGACCTTTGCGACAAGTGACCACTTTCCTGAGCCTATGTTCCCCCCAATTTGTGTGTCCTCAATGATGGTTCCCCTACCCACTTCAGTGCCGCTTATGGCACCTACTCTGCTATCGATCTTACGATCTCCTTCCCTGCCCTCGTGACTCCCTTACATTGGTCATCCCATGTTGACCTTTGTGACAAGTGACCACTTTCCTGTGAGCCTATGTTCCCCTGCTGCCGCCAGGCGGGCAGGCCACCATGTTGGGTATTCTGCAGTGCCAGTTGGCCTTCATATACATCTACTGTGCACTATGACACCTCCCTCTCGAGTTACATTGATGTAGTCTTACAGTGCGTCTCTGCCAGTATCCTTCATGCTGCTGGCACTTCTGTTCCCTGATCCACAGGTCCCCCTCATCGTTGACCGGTACCATGGTGGACAAAGGATGACGCTGTCACTGTCCGGGACCACTGATGGGCACTACAGTGATTTCAGCGACACCCTTCACAGACCAACCTCCACGCTTTGAAGCATCTCCATGCTAAGGCTCGTTATCTTATTAAGCAGAGTAAAAAGGAATGCCGGGAGCACTATGTTTCCTCCCTGGGGATGTATGCCTCTTCATTGCAGGTTTGCTCCAAGCTCTGTGACAGTGAACTGTTCAGGGTCTTAACCTCCAAGGTGCTGTGTGCTCTGATCCATTGGTCCTCACAAAACACCTCATGACACACTTTGTGATGGCATCGGCGTCATCTTCCTATCCTGCTCCCTTTCTCCTGCAGAAATGCAGAGTTGAACAGACCTCACTCTGTTTAATCCTGCACCATGCTGAGCTCTATAATGCATCCTTCAATGAATGGTAATTGTTGCAGGCTCTCACCTCTTCCTGAGACACAGCCCCAGGCCCGGATTACATCCACAACCAGATGATCCAACACTTCGACATTCCCCAGAGGCAACATCTCCTCAGGGTCTTAAATCACATTTGGCTCGTGGGTTCTTTTCTGTCACAGTGGCGAGACAGTGTAGTTCACCAGAGGGAACATCTCCTCAGGGTCTTCAATTGCTTTTGGCTCCCGGATGCTTTTCCGTTACAATGGGGAAACAGTCTAGTTATCCCCATCCTTAAGCCCGGGAAGAACCCAATGTCTCTCGACAGCTATCGCTTAATTAGCCTGACGAATGTACTTTGTAAACTGCTCAAGAGGATGGTCAGCTTCAGATTATGTTGGATACTCAAACCTCAGGGCCTATTGTCCCCATATCGATGTGGCTTCTGGGGAGAACACTCTCCAACTAGTTGTTTACTCAGATTGGAATCAGCCATCTGACAGGCCTTTACTCTTCGCTGACACCTTGTCACTGTTTTCTTTGACCCACATAAGGCATACAACATGGCTTGGCACCTTCACATTTTAGTTACTCTCCATGTCTGGGGCTTCCATGGTCCCCTTCTGATTTTTATCTGCAAGTTTTTATCTCACCGGCTCTTCTGGATTCGAGTTGACACTTCACTCAGCACCCCTCAGATTCAGAACAGTATCTCACAGGGTTCTGTGCTAAGTGTCACACTCTTCCTCATTGCCATCAATGGGCTCATGACCTCTGTTGGGCTTCTGGTTATCCCAGCATGGTCGATGATTTTTGCATCTGGTGCAGCTCCCACTCAGTAGCATCTACTGAGAGCCAGCATCAAGGCGCCATCTGATGGGCAGCTGCATGGGCCATCTGCCATGGATTCCAGTTTTCTCCCTCCGAAATGCGGGTTATGCATTTTTGTCATTGGCCCGCAGTATACCCTGATGTAGAGCTTTATTTAGGTGACGAGTTTCTCAATGCTATAGCACAGTCCCGTTTCTTGGTACTTATTTTTGATAACAAGCTGACATGGTTGCCCCACATTCGCCACCTAAAGACTACATGTATGCGGAAGCTTAATTCTCTCCATCTCCTAGTCCACACATCTTGAGGTGCAGACCGTTCCACTCTTCTCCATCTTTACCGTGCTCTGGTCTTGTCCAGACTAGATTATAGTAGTCAGGTTTATGGCTCAGCAGCTCCGTCCACTTTGAAACTGCTTGACCCTGTCCGTCATTGCAGACTGCATCTGGCTATTGGTGCCTTTCGCACTAGTCCTGTTGATAGTCTCCTCAAAGAAGTGGGGATTCCCCCTCCACACATATGAAGGAGCCAACTCCTTGTTTCTTACGCAATCACAATTCGCCAATTCCCTGATGATTCTTTGTACCCTGTACTCTTTGCCAACGAGGGATGTCCCCCTCCTAACAGCCACCCATGGGTGGGATTGCTGGTTGGTATGCATCTCGCTTCCCTCTCTCAGGATCTCCATCTCCACTCACTGATCTGCACCCTGTATCTTTCCTCCCATACCTCCCCACGGATGGTGCCTAGACCATAGATTAGGTCCGATCTATTCCAGGGTCCTAAGATTTCTGTCGCTCCTATGGTTTTACAGTGTCTTGTATGTGTCATCCTTGCAGAGTTCCAGTGTGCCACCACATTTTACACTAACGGTTCTATGACAATCAATAAAGTGGGATACACTTTCATGCCTCCTACTGGCTTTCAACATCATTTATTGCCGGGATCATGTAGTGTGTTCACAGCAGAGCTCCTAGCCATTCACAGGGCCCTCCTCCTTGTTTCTCAGGCCTCCCTCTACAGTATTTTAATTTGTTCAGACTCCATGCACAGCGAGCAGGCTATCGGCCGATGCTACTCTCATCATCCTTCAGTCTCTTCTATCCATGACCTTCTCTCTGCCCTTGAGCGTTCCACCTGTTCAGTCATCTTTCTCTGGGTCCCAAGTCTTGTGGGCATCCCAGGGAATGAACTGGCTGACTGTTTGGCTAGAGAAGCAGATACTTACCTCCATTTCCTTTCATGATTCCAGCTGTGGATATGCAGATCTACACCAAATCTCTCTTTTCCTAAAAGTGGAATGACATCTGGAGCGCTACTGCTCATAGTAATAAACTCCGCACAATCAAGGAGTCTACTGCAGTTTGGTGCTTTTCCTTCCACTCCTCTCAGAAGGAGTCCACATTGGTCATACCCAGCTCACCCATTGTTTCCTCCTACGTTACGACCCACCCCCACAATGTGGAGCCGGAGTGATGATATCTCACATATTGGTGGAATGTCCCCCTCTTTCGACCCTTCATGTTAAGTATAGTCTTCCCGATTCCTTAAATTTAACATTAGCAGATGATCCACAGATGTTTGAACTGATCCTCAGTTTCCTCTGTGAAAGTGGTTTTTATTTCCAGATACTTTACTCTTGGAGCAGGGGCTGGTTAGTTGTGACCCCATGACTGCCCCCTTTTTTCCAGTTTTTAGATTTGGTCTCACCTTTTATGCCTTTACTGTGTGTGTTTAATGTTCATTATTTTATAATTTGACTCCTGTGACTGGATCCATTCACTTTTAGTGGACTCTCTTTCTTCTGTGACTAACTTTGGAATTGCGGGACTGATGACCTTGCCGCTTGGTCCCATAACCCCTCTCAATTAAGTAATTAATTAATCCAACTGTGGGAGACATCTTCAGAGGTACAACAGCTACTGCCACTAATAGAAGAGGAGGAGATTTAAGTTAGATAAAATATAGATGCTGACTTCGTGCCAACAGAATGACAGTTCATTATTTTCGTTCAAATATGGCATCACATGACATATGGTGGCGCCCTCAGTTTGCTCTATAAATGTGAGAGCCCCCCTCAAGCCTTAGTGGCAGGAGCTGTTTTACCTCAGTTGATGTCTCCCGCAATTGGAGACAAAACATCAGGAAGCTGTTTTATGCATTGACCATGGCCTCTCAGCCTGGAAATATTGACTGAAAAAACTTGAGTTTCATTCATAACTGGTGCTTAGACATCATGCAGTTTCAATTCATACGATTCATATCTGTTGTTGGAATAATGTGGGAATGAAATTTAAAAAAAAAAGAGTACCAGTAATGAGATTTGGTCCACAGACCTCATGTTTATGAAACTAAGTGCCTACTTGCTCAGCTGCAGAATCCTTGATTATTAGTGATCATACGAAACATGTGTAAAATGTTGAAATTCAGTTTTCTCCAAAATGGTTTAGAACTACATCCTGCTATTTACGTATTGCTGGTAGGCAATGAAAATCTCACACCTCGAGTTTTTAAATTTTTGCAGGAGGGGGTGGTGGCAGGAAGGGCACCCGGCCACCCTCTGCAACTAACACTGCCAAATCAATAGTAACATGGCCAACCACGTGTGACGTGGTACCAAGGCCCCAAGAAAGAAAGAAAAAGAAAAGTGATTTCTTAAAAAATAATATGAAGTGATACAGATAAGGTTGCTACTTGTGTAACTACTGTATGTAGTAGAATCCTAGTTGTTGACAGATTAGAGAAAGCCATGCACTTTCACATCTCTTTTTGATAGTTGTCCCCTACACAGCCTGTCAGTATGAAGCAAATCAGAGTGGGGGAAGTTCATACAGTCCCTTCATTAGAAACTGAATTGTTGAAGCTGTTGAAACAGTAAATAGAGACCTGTTGATTCACGTTTGCAATGGAATGGATTACCATTTTGATGTTCCTCAAGCTACATATGGTGCTCATGATGAGTGTATAGCATAGTGTCTGTGCAAACATAAAACTTTGAACCTTCTTCTATTCAGTGACATGCACAATATGTTTATCTTCCATAGTTTCTCTACAATAAACAACTGAAATCTGTTCTTACATTTGAATCACCCTGTATAAGTTAATTGTCCCCAGACTTTAGACGGTTTCTCTCATTTTCCCTTTCTTAGATCATGGTGGAAACTACTGTTACTAGTCGTGGTTCTCAGTCTTGTATGCTAAAACAAAATGCACGTTATTTGCAAGAATAAACTTGGACATTTGCCTTAAGTAATAAGAGTGGAATGGAATGTGCCAGTTGGCTGCAAAATTCATCAAATCAAGTCTTCAGGAGATGGAAACGAGAAATAATGGTTGCAAAGTGAAACTGGAATAATTATATGACTTTCTACTACTCAGCAACCTGATGTAAATGTCATGTATTGTAACTTACTTTGTATGTAGATTTTACTCTGAATAATACACTTTGACTGATCAGTGGGTACACAGTTTGACATTTATTGCATCTACATGTGAACTGTGGAATATCTCCCAGCATATAGACAGACCAAAGGCTGCAGGTGGTTAAGATGTACTTATTGTATGACCTGCCTGGTGTTGAAAACTGAAGACTAGTATTGTTTCCTTCAGTCAGTCAAAATTCTCAGTAACATCTAGCAAAATACTGGATCTACTAACTCATTACATTGCAGTCCAGATGTAGACAAAGGTTGCTCATTAGAAACTAAGCTTTAACCAATTCGCCTGACATTGTGTAGTAGTGTATTGCCCAAGAAAACAATTACAATAAACTGTTCCTTTGTACCTATTTAGAATAAGCAGTAAGTATTATGTTAGTATTGTGGCTCAGAAATAATTTAACAGTTAAATGGGAGTCTTAATTTCATATTTTGTGCACTGTTTGCGTGATGTTTATCAAAATGATGCTGCACTGGGACTAACATATGCTTAATAATGCTGTTGACCCCTAAACAATGCTGCCATTGTCCAAACTGGATAAAATGAGTGCTTTATAAAATTTTAACAAAACTTTTTGAAGCACACCTCAGGAACCTGTTACCAAGGAAATAGTGTACAGTGTTCCTTCTTGCAGGAAGTTGTTAGTTGCCTTATATATGGTAACCATGTAAGTTTATCATCAAAAAGAAGTCCTCCAAAATGGTACTGGTCCACTGCTTCCTGCATTTTGGAGAAATAGTTCTATACAGGGATGGGCAGACCATAATCTACAAAACTGCATGATGCTTGTTTTAGTTGGTGAGAAATTGTATCCATGGTTTTGCAGCCTTTTCTTATCTTCTATATAGCTGTCTGTAGTTGATGTTAGGCTGGACACTGAGTCACATCGACATTCCAGGTAATGAGTTGACTGACAAACTAGCCAAAGAAGCAATGGGAATTTAAATACTCAAAGTGATACTCAAACTGCTGTCTTAACGACACACGTTAGGTACCACATTCTGAAGAAATGTGAAGACAAATGGCAATATAGTACACAATTCAGTAAACTATAGTTGAGATGGCGTAAGAAGATCCTTGACAGCTTGCAGAAATCTTACCACTTTCAGCTGTGAAGTGCCAACAACTGCTGGCGAAATCAATAGCTGTCTATACTGCTGTGACAACACTGAGGCGTTGTCACAGAGACATTTACAAAATCACATTACTGTGCCTGATTGAAGTAGGTATGCATAGCTACCACACCCAGCCTCTGCGACTGTCAGGTATTAACTTATGCCGACTTGACTATAAAGATCATCAAACACTGTCTTGGACCACCTTGGCAGTGGACATACCAAAATAACTAATGAATTTCTACTAAGCCAAGAAGCAGCCCCACAATGCATCTGTATAGAAACACTGATTTACCATATCCTCAAAAATTATCCAGCTACCAAAGATCTGTCATGTCAAATAGACCTAGGACACCGTCTGTCAGATTACAGCAGATGATGAAACAGCTGTAAGCCGTGTGCTACACTTCCTAAAAAGTGTGGATATCACAGCAAAATTTCGAGGCAACATCATTGTATGTTGGCCTAATGGTGGAGGTGGGAGGGTGGACTTCTCCCTCCTGGTTTAGCCCCGAGGCGCCACCCAGTCTGTTCTTCTCATGAGAACCTACCACGGGTGACAAACCATCTCTATTTCTATTTCTGAATTACAATAGACTAGCTACATATACTTGGTTGCCATTTTAACTTTTACCATGAGATCTTAATTTTATTTTTGACAGCTGAATTTTAGTAGGGTAGTTACCCCTTCATGTACCTAGTGCAAAATATATGATACTCTTACTGCTGTTATTAAACAAAGAGAGGGAAAAGAAGGCTTGTACCTACATCTTCAGATGCCATGAGAGGATCAAGGGGCTAATAACCACATAGTTGAGTCCTTTTATATTTACAAACATCTCTTCCTCCTCCTCCATCTCCTCCCCCATACGGTTAATGCACTCTCTTCTGTACACAGTGTCATTGACTATAAACTAGTATACAGTATGTTTCAAAATTCCAGCTAGAGATTAAAAGCATTTGTATAGTGTTCTGGAGAGATAATCATTTTGTGTGTAAAGGTGTAATGTTTCCATACCATACGCCAGAAATCGGTAACTCCCACATGGGCGAAGGGGATACTGTAAGTTTTTGTAACTGGTAATTTTTAAATATGTAACCAATTAATGTGTTAACAATGCCCCGTGCTAACCACTGCGGTAGAACCAGAACAGAAAGCAGACTGCCTGTGGGGAAAACAACCCCCACCCCACCCCTCCCAACACGCGCATGCACACGCACACACATGAGACAGAGAGGGGGGGGGGGGGGGGGAGGTGAATACTGTGGATTGTGTTTGCCTTAGCACCTATTTATGCCTTACCACATTAATTAATTGATTACAAAATGTAATTACTGCTGCCCCCAACTGATGTGGAAGAGTTGAAAGCATTGTTTCACATTAATCATATCTGTGTAGTTAATACTGTGTGTTGTAAAGGGATACAAACCACGATCTCTTCCTTTTGTGGAAAATATGCTGGCAGTTGAAATATCACAACACACAAGGACCATCTCAAAGCTCATTCTTGCCTAGGCAATTTGCTGCTAAGTCTGGAAGGGGAATCAAGCAGCTGTTGACAGACTGAAGCTTCCAATTGGCCTGTGAGGCATGGCTGAATGGCATAATTGGTAGCTCACTGCCTGCTAAAGGTTCATCTTACAGTCTGGCAAATAGGTTTAATTTGTCACATATCACCCTCACACAATATATTCTACACTGTGTAAAAGGTTTTTTTCCCGTTATTTTAAATGTTTGTGCCAGAGGCTTGGAAGGTGTTTTTCTCCAGCATGGCTACCTATTTCAATCATTGCTTACATAGTTTCCTTGTACATATCCTTAGTATTTAGAAGGGGATTTTAGAAATATTGTGTATATTCTTTCATTGTATTGATTGTTCCAGTGTACTATGGTTTTAACTATTCATTTTGAGATTGACATTATCTTAAACATGAAAACTACTTCTTTACTTTAAATGGGAGAGATAATAGATTATTTATAATTTGTTTGACAAAAACTTTTTTCAATTTTGTGTCATTTGACCCATTTTAAATAGATATATCCAATAAAAATTCCTTTGTTGTTATTTTTGTAGATGTGATTTACATTGGAACCATCCAGTCACAGCATCTTGAAGTTGGAAAACTGATGTTGAATAATGGAAAGCCTATACTCTGTGAAAAGCCGTTGACTTTGAACTTAAAAGAAACAACTGAGTTGATATCATTAGCAAAGCGGAAAGGGTTATTTATGATGGAAGCAGTCTGGTCTCGTTTCTTCCCTGCATATAGCATGCTGAAGAAAGAAATAGAATCAGGTAGCATAGGTGAAGTCATTCAAGTGATGGCAAATTTTGGGTTTCCTATAGAAGACTTGGAGCGTATAAGGTAGACACAGAACTTTATTTTACCCGTTCTAATTAAATCATGTGCTTTAATTAGTATCTGATAATATCTTTTATTGTTTTTATAAGGCTTATGTTTCTAGGGATGGCAGCTTCTATGCTATCATTAGTTGCTTAGATTTGGGATAAAGCATGGAATGGCTAACATTCATGCAAGTTTCCTACCAGCTGTTTCTAATTTGGGTTGAAGACATTGTTGGCATTCAGCCATTCTGGATCAGACACTCCCATACCTTTTGATCTCTGTGAGGTATTTAATTTTTTCTTATTTCCCTTACTTGGAAGGCCTTCTCTATTTGTCATCCGAGTATAGCCTCTAAAGCAGATAGAGGCTTCCAAGAGAAAAACACACACGAGGGGAAAGTAAGTTTGCAAATGACCTGGAACCATCCAGCCCTAACTATAAATACATTAAATATGCCGATGATACAAATATACGTATCAAAGGAAAGACCCCAGAAGAGTTCCAAAATGTATGTATCAGAATGGTTCGCAATGAACAACTTAATAATAAACACACATAAAACAAACACTATGCATCTACACACGGTGCAGAATAAACAGCCTTTAACTGCAACCATAGAACTGTCAGGCAAAAGACTTGAAATTGTAAATAGCACCAAATTTTTGGGAGTTTGGATCCAAGATGACCTAAGATGGCAGAAACACATACAACACCTATGTAGTAAATTAAATGCTATTTGCTGTAGTATAAAAATTCTTGCTGGATGCACATCTATGCAAGCCATAAGAAATGTGTACTATGCCCAAGCAGAATCACTACTAAGATATGGTTTAATTTTCTGGGGAAATTCACCACCCAGCAAAAGCTGTTTTATTGCACAAAAAAGAATTATAAGAGCCATGGAAGGCTCAGCACCTCGATCTTCATGCAAACCCTCATTTAAAAAGCTTCATATTCTTCCATTACCATGCCTATATATCCTAGAAACAATAATGTTTATAAGGAAAATCGTAGATGAAAATAGCAAGAGTGCTCCAAAAAACCAAAATATCCATTCATACAACATAAGGAATAATCAAGATTTACATATGCAGTTTTCACATACAACACTAAAACAAAAAGGACCCTTGCAAACAGGAAAAAAACTGTATAACAAACTACCTAAAGAAATTAAGGCAATAACTGGCATGCATAAATTCAAAACTGCAGTGAGTGACTACTTGCTACAGAATTGCTACTATAGTGTTGATGAATTTTTATCTACAATTTAAATATGTGAAAAATTTAGTTTATACAATTAAGGCCAAAATGTGTACATGTAGATTTATCAGTGTATTATATGTGGTCTATTACATATATGTGTGTGTCTGTATAATCAAGGCCAAAGGTATGAAATGTGTGCGTGTAAAATTTATTTGTGTATTTGTGAAACGTTATTCCCATATGTTATATTGCTATATACTGAAAACCATACAACAGTTTTTCTGTTACACTTTATTGCAAATTATTTGACTTGTCCTATATCATTATGTACCCCTGTACAGTGTATGATTCGCAGGACCAATAAATATACAATACAATACATTACAACAGAAATAAACAAATATGATACAGAAAAATTGAGAAAATGAAGGTAAAAAGTATAAACAGGGGAGAAGAAACTACGTATTATAGAGGTATGTGGGGAAAACCCAGGTAATCACTACTTCAAAACTTCCTGTATGGGAACTTGGTTATTAGTACATACTTACTTCCCAATAACTACCTTGGTCTAGGTTAAATGAAGCTTTGCTATAGCCGTATGTCTTGGTGTCACAGCCTCAGTCCTTTCTGCCTTGTTCCTGTCATTATTTTCCCACTGTTTTGCATTTATGCATTTGATTCACCCATCCTCCATATGTTGAGTCTTCTAGTGTCATATATTGTCTTTTATTGAGAATCTCCTTCAGTGTCAATTTTTTGATTCTAGTGTGAAGTTTCTTTAGTTATCCATTCTTCTTTTCCATCTTGCAGTTCATTGTGTTTGACTTGTTAATTGCTCCCATTGCCCTTTTTTAGTTTAGAGTGGTGACATCCGTTGGTGTCTTACATTACTTACCATGTGACTTGAAGACCTACACAACTTACCTCAGTTGTCTGTGAACAATACCATTTATACATAAGGTCACAACTCAAATTGCCAGGGTGCCTTGAAACACATTCATAGCAATAATTTAAATTTTAGTGAGTTTGCAGCAATATAACTGTTATGTCAGGGCATTTAAATCCAGTCACCCTGCTGTCCATTGCTTGTGTTAATACCAACCTTTAACTTGACTCAGTACTCTTGTTTTGTTTATTACTGCACAACAGGCATAACATTTATTTTCATTGAAAAGTTCTCCACTTGTTCTAGGGCACAGGATACACAATGTTGAACTTTGGTAACATACTTTGTAACAGAACTAGTTCAAATTTACCTTTCATATTCAGTTTCACTTCTTCCTCTTCTCCCAACGATATAAACATACTATACTGACTGTGCCAAAGAGTTACAAGCTGCAAAGTTGTTTGATATAGATACAGAACTTTGAATATATATAAAATGTGTGTTTCCATTAGATGTGTCTCGATTGCATCAATTGCAAATTTATATTGTTTTAGAAAAATAAATGAATTAAGTGTTTAGCTAAAATACGTTTTATGGAAATACATGCAAGAGCTTCTGGAAAAAGAAAGTTAAGATGACTCACAATATACATGACATGGAATGCTCATGTGGCATGTGTTACTGATACTTGTGTACCAGGAAAAAGTTGCATACGGGTGAATAAAACTACCACTATTGCTCCTATTCCTGCTGCTGCTGCTGCTGCTGCTGCTGCTGCTGTAGTAAATGACAGTAAAATTCAACAATATGTGAAAAGTGAAGTTTGTTTTTTCTATTTTTAAAAAATATCAACCATTGTTTTAAGAAGCTTAATATGGGACAATATACCAGCTCCACATTTTGTCGTATGTCAAAAATGTGACATTTTAATGCAATGACATGACATAAGGTTTTTAAGAAAGAGCAAATTCAAAAGTTTTTTTTTTATTATTTTTTCTCCTGGCTTAAATTTTAAGGTAAATTATATATTTTCTATGTTGTTTAAAATTCAGTTTATAGATAGTTGTAGAAATGAACAAAAATGCTGTTGTAACAACAAAAGTCTAGGATAGAAACAGTAAACAAAATTTAGAAAGTCGGCTAGTCATCTGTAGCTGATTCACTGGCATGTAGGTGCATGTAACAGCACAGAGATTGCAGGTCTTCAAGCTACTCCCTTTTTCTAGTGTAATTGCAAACACGTACACACACGCGCACTCAGCAGCCCAGAACTGCCGTAACATTTACTATACTGAAAGCAATTATAATCGCAATACAGAAGTAAAAATACACTCCTGGAAATGGAAGAAAGAACACATTGACACCGGTGTGTCAGACCCACCATACTTGCTCCGGACACTGCGAGAGGGCTGTACAAGCAATGATCACACGCACGGCACAGCGGACACACCAGGAACCGCGGTGTTGGCCGTCGAATGGCGCTAGCTGCGCAGCATTTGTGCACCGCCGCCGTCAGTGTCAGCCAGTTTGCCGTGGCATACGGAGCTCCATCGCAGTCTTTAACACTGGTAGCATGCCGCGACAGCGTGGACGTGAACCGTATGTGCAGTTGACGGACTTTGAGCGAGGGCGTATAGTGGGCATGCGGGAGGCCGGGTGGACGTACTGCCGAATTGCTCAACACGTGCGGCGTGAGGTCTCCACAGTACATCGATGTTGTCGCCAGTGGTCGGCAGAAGGTGCACGTGCCCGTCGACCTGGGACCGGACCGCAGCGACGCACGGATGCACGCCAAGACCGTAGGATCCTACGCAGTGCCGTAGGGGACCGCACCGCCACTTCCCAGCAAATTAGGGACACCGTTGCTCCTGGGGTATCGGCGAGGACCATTCGCAACCGTCTCCTTGAAGCTGGGCTACGGTCCCGCACACCGTTAGGCCGTCTTCCGCTCACGCCCCAACATCGTGCAGCCCGCCTCCAGTGGTGTCGCGACAGGCGTGAATGGAGGGACGAATGGAGACGTGTCGTCTTCAGCGATGAGAGTCGCTTCTGCCTTGGTGCCAATGATGGTCGTATGCGTGTTTGGCGCCGTGCAGGTGAGCGCCACAATCAGGACTGCATATGACCGAGGCACACAGGACCAACACCCGGCATCATGGTGTGGGGAGCGATCTCCTACACTGGCCGTACACCACTGGTGATCGTCGAGGGGGCACTGAATAGTGCACGGTACATCCAAACCGTCATCGAACCCATCGTTCTACCATTCCTAGACCGGCAAGGGAACTTGCTGTTCCAACAGGACAATGCACGTCCGCATGTATCCCGTGCCACCCAACGTGCTCTAGAAGGTGTAAGTCAACTACCCTGGCCAGCAAGATCTCAGGATCTGTCCCCCATTGAGCATGTTTGGGACTGGATGAAGCGTCGTCTCACGCGGTCTGCACGTCCAGCACGAACGCTGGTCCAACTGAGGCGCCAGGTGGAAATGGCATGGCAAGCCGTTCCACAGGACTACATCCAGCATCTCTACGATTGTCTCCATGGGAGAATAGCAGCCTGCATTGCTGCGAAAGGTGGATATACACTGTACTAGTGCCGACATTGTGCATGCTCTGTTGCCTGTGTCTATGTGCCTGTGGTTCTGTCAGTGTGATCATGTGATGTATCTGACCCCAGGAATGTGTCAATAAAGTTTCCCCTTCCTGGGACAATGAATTCACAGTGTTCTTATTTCAATTTCCAGGAGTGTAATTTCCATATAGAGAAAAAACATCATCATTTAAGATGTGTTTAATGCGTGCTCTACTTAAAGTAAATGAACATTTTTACAAACAGAGAGCTCCTTAAAAGAAGGGGTGAGAAGAGAAGCCTGGGGAAGTCGGTTTTCAGACTTGCTATCTGATGAGGCATGAGGGACTCCTGAATACAACAATGCAATAATAGAGGGATTTGTTAGTGGAAAGAAATCTAAAGGAAGACCACAAGTAAGGCAGATAGGCCAAATTTTGAAATATGTGGGATGTAGGACCTATGGAGGAAACTGGAAAGATGTGTGGAGTGGAGATCTGGTGACATCAGTCCTCAAATTAATCACTACACAGAAAGATGATAGACTGTGCATCGTAGTCTAGGGTTTAGAGTGCAATTTTATATTTTTTTGCAACAGGTTAAAATAAGGTTATGTGCAGGCATGAGGTTGGAAATTGAATTCCCCAGGAATTCAGAAACTAAGTACAGGAATGTTTCAGTAGACACTCCTATACTCATCAGAGTATTTGGAATTGTGGATGTAAATTACACTTAACTCCAATCTTCATATTAAACAGATTTTTACTATGCATTTGTATAAATATATCACAATGTTCTGTTAATATTACATAATGCTTTGTTTGGAGTTCTGTTGTTTGTCGTCATCATCGTTGTCGTCATCATCTACGGTCTGAATGGTGGTTTTATGCAAGCTCTCTACCTCTCCCCACAAGGGGCTCACCACTCTTGGGGGAGTTCAGGCTTGGCTACCACAAGGTGCTAGCCTTTGCAGAACCTCTTCCCTTCCCATGCTGCCTGTCTCTACTCCTTGTATTCTTTTCCCCTCCCTTGGAGTTGGGGAAAATGTCTTGGATATTTTTGGGAATACATGTTACAGTTTCAATAGCCCAGCATTGGTATAGTCCCTCATCTGCTTTTCTTGCTTTCTTCGTTCTCCATCGCCTCCCCTTCAGTGTTTGACATTTCTCTTTGTTTCTTCTCCCTCCCTGTGCACACCTGAAGGCTGGCTCATGCATTTGACACCAGTCGCAGGTCAACAGGTATGGTTCGCACACACCCTTGGTACAGGCCAGACCCAGGGAAGGGTGACTGCTGGAGCTGTTACCTTCCCAATTGTCGATTGGCCCCTCTCTCAGGAGTTTGGGAGATGTGACCTGAGGTGTGAACAATCACCTAAGGTGGTTGAGCCCTCTTTGAGAGCGCCCCACCCCCTACCCCCGCCAGTTGGAATGAGTGCCCCGTCGGACACTGGCAATCGTGGGGGATTTTTTGACAATGAGCCAATCACCATCTCAGTCTATGTCTTGTAATGTAAACGGAATGAGGCTGAAGATTCAAAGACTCTCCTAGCTGCATTCCTAGCGGTATTATGTTCCAGAGGTGGTCAGTCCTTCACTACTGTTAATCTGTGTATTATTTATGAAGGTGGTGATGCAGTTGCAGGCCCTGTGAAATCCTGTTCTCGCTTCTGGAGACCAATTGCTTCTGGAGACCAAATGTGATTTTCAAGTCCAACATCTGTTGCAGCTTCACTCTTCCACGGCTGTCCTGTTAGTGTTGAGGCCCATTGAAAGCTGAATTCTTCGTGTGCTGTTATTTACACTAGGCTGCTCGATGGTCTGACCAAAGCGGAAATTTAAACTTACCTGTCTGATCAGGGCATCATTGCAATCCATTAGATGATGAATAAGGTAGATGCATCCTTAGTGCCGTCACTCACTCTTTTTCCCACATTTGATAGAGTAGTGCTTCCATCAAAGATCAAAGCAGGCTATGAAGTTATCACTGTCCGGACTTGACGTGCTGTCCAGCCTGCTCCAGAGATTGCCCATATATCTCAATGTGTGGGCCATCCGGGAGATCTGGGTGAAGGAAAAGTGCCTTACCCGGTCACTCGGAAGTTATTAGCTGGTCGGAAACCCTGTGTTTTACCATCCAGGACTTACAGTACTATTCTTGCTACATATCACTCCACGAAGGACATGACCATGCATTTAACACAATGGTTGAAAAGTTGCTCATTGTCGTGGTAGCATCCCCATCTCCTTCTCCTCCTCCAGCTGCGCAACAAGCCACCAAATTTTTGCCTCACAGCAAAATCACCTGCTACACAACTGGCAGGCCGGAAAGGACAGAAGAAATACTCCATCGAAGACTTTTTACGTCCCTCCAGCTAGCAAACAACTAAATCATTATCTGCCAGCCACAAAGGCTGCAAGAAATCAAACAAGGGCAAACTGTCTTCTCCTTCACCAACTCGAAGATCCTTTTCAACAATGTCGCCATGTGATACCCTCACCCAGTTGGCCTCTGTGTTGCCATTATGCACCAACAACCATTTCCTGCCCTGGACTCCGCAGACCAACCAAAGGAGAACTGTGATGCCTCTGTAGATCTCATGGAACAGGATCTTCCAGCCTCTGCTCCCTGTAGCAGAGAATCTTCGAAGGCAGGCACTTAGCACCTGTCAAGATGATACCCCTTCCTTTTCTCCCTCCTCCTCTTTCCTTGTTGTGACTCTTCTCCAATGGAACATTCGTGGCCTTCAGTACAATAAGGAGGAATTACAGCTGCTCTTGGAATCGCAAAATCCACTTGTTCTCTGCCTCCAAGAAACAAAATTGTATCCTCCCAACTGCTTTGATCTCTCACATTTCTTTCTGGTCCGCTTTGACCTTCCACCCGAGGATGGAATTCCATCTCATTTGGTATGACATTCATAGTCAAACATTCTCCCTGAACACCTGGCTGCAATCTCTTGCAGTCCACATTGTCCTTCCCACTTCACCAATTCCCTTTGTACCATTTAAATTTTTCTGTCATTTGGTGTTACCAGGGCAGACTTCTTCCAGCTTGTTGGGCAACTCCCTGACCCCTTCTTGGTGCTCAGTGACTTAAATGTGCACCTTCCCCCCTCTGGGGCTCTCCCAGAACCTGTCAGCGAGATGCCCTCTTGGCTGACCTTCTCAATCAACTCGACCTCATCTGCCTTAACACTGGAACACCCATGTTCCCGTTCAGACTCCTTGCACACCTATTTCTTTTTGGGCCTCTCCTTCTGCGCTGCCCAGCTTGCCCATCATCTTGAGAGGTCCATTCCCTCTGATACATACTCGAGAGATCTTTTCCTGTGTGCTATCAGTTTGCTGAATCCTACCCACTTATGTGCAAACCCAAATGGCAGCTTTTCAAGGCCAATTGGAGGCTTTGCTCCTCTCTGGCCACCTGCGACAAACAACTTTCCCCCATTTGTGATGATCAGTTAGAATACCTTACCAGCTAGAATACCTTACCTTACTGCCACAGAACATTCCATTCCCTGCACTTCACCTTTACCACACCATATCCCGTCTCTTGGTGGACTGAGGCATGCCGTGACACAGTTCGCACATGGAGACATGCTCTCTGCATTTTTAACCATTGTTCTATGATGGCGAACTGTATTTGTTGTAAACAGTTGTGTGTGCAGTGTTGTCATGTTTTTCAGGATAGCAAAAAAGCTAGCTGGATTTCATTTACTAGTTCGTTTAACAGTTCCACTTGTGTCATGTGGGTCAACCTCCAACGACTCACTGGGATCGAGATCCATTCCCCAATTGCCGACCTGACTGTAGTGGACGATGTGGACCCTACTGCTATTTCCAACACCTCGGGCCGCTATTTTGCAGAGATTTCGAGCTCCACCCACTATCACCCTGTCTTCCTCCATCGAAAATGAGCGGAGGCAGCTTGGGCGATACGCTTCTCTTCTCAGAATTGTGAGTGCTGCTACGACACTTTTACTATGAGGGAGCTAGATAATTTTCTTACTTCATGCCAATCCTCCACCCCAGTCTCGGATGATGCTCACGCTCACGTGTTGTAGCACCATTCTATTGCAGGCAAGCACTTTCTCCTTCATACGTACAGTCGCATCTGGGAAGAGGGCACGCTCCCCAGACTCTGGCATGAAGCCACTGTCATACCCATACGTAAGCCCGGTAAGAACAAACACCTTCCTTCTAGATGTCGCCCCATAGTCTCATCAGCTGTGTTCGCAAAGTGATGGAACATACGATTCATGCCCGGCTGATATGGTGGCTCAAGTCTTGCAGTTTACTAACCACTGCACAGTGTGGATTTTGAGAGTGCTGTTCTGAAGTTGACCATCACATCACTTCGTCAACCCATGTCATTAAAGGTTTTCTGCGGAAATACCAGACTGTGGCTGTGCGTTTTGATTTGCAGAAAGCCTGTGACACCTGCTGGAGGTGTGGTACCCTCCATACTCTGTACACGTGGGGCTTCCGAGGCCGCCTGCCCTGTTTCCATCAGGAATTTTTAAAAGACTGAGTTTTCAAGGTACGTGTGTGTTCTGCCTTGTTGGACTGCTTTATCTGTGGAAACAGTGTGCCTCAGGGTTCTGTCCCGAGCATCGTTGTCTTTGCTGTCACTATATTAACCCTATTATGGCCTGTCTCCCACCGGGCACCTCTCGCCCCCTTTCCCCTTGATGATTGTGCTGTCTATTGCAGTTCTCCATGGACTTGTCTTCAGTGTTGTCTTGATCGTCTTTACTTGTGAAGCATCGACAATGGCTTTTGCTTTTCCACTGACAAAATCATTTTGTATGAATTTCTGGTCGCACAAAGGATTTCTCTTCCACCGTCTTTATGTCTTGGGCTTATTACTCTTCTGTTCCTTGAAACTTTGAAATTCCAGGAGCTCATGCTTGATAGGAAACTTTCTTGGTCCTCTCTCATGTCTTACCTGGTCGCCTGCTGTACCAGTCCCTCCATGGTGTAGATGACCTCTGTGGTTCTTCCTGTGGAGCAGATTGGATCACCCTCCTCCGTTTCTACTGGTACCTTGTCCTTTCGAAACTAGATTATGGGTTTTTTGTTATGCATCTACATGTCCATCCATCTTCCACAGTCTCAGTACAATCTACCATCATGGTATCCATTTGCCACTGGCAACTTTTACACTATCCCAGTACAGAGCCTGTATCCAGAAGCCGCCAAACTATTGCCATCATACCAATGTGATGTTCTCCTCAGCAGTTATGCGTGCCATTTCTCTGCGATGCCTGGCCACTCATCCTGTGCCGCCTCCTTCAATGACTCCCTTGACTGCCAGTCTGGGGTGTGTCCATCTTCTCTGATACCTCCTGCAGTTCGCTTTCAGCTATTGCTCCGGCAACTTAACTTCACACTTCCTGCAATTCGCCTGATCGATGTGAACCCTTCACCACCTTGGCTTTCCCCCCAGCAGGTCCGGGGGTTAGGAAGGAATACCTCGGGCCAATTCTATCATACGAGGCTACTAAAAGGAGTTTCACATGTTTCGACCTTTATGTGATGGTCCCCTGTGGGGTTTGACCTACATTCTTCAAAATTTTCCCAAAGAGAGAGCCAATTGGGGAAGGGTGCCGTACAAGGTTCATTGTGTCCATCATGCATTGAGATCTTTAGCCCACTTTCTCATTGTTGCATTGCAGTCCTGCCCATTCTCCATCTCTTGGGTGAGGACACCTTCCTGGCTGCGTTTTCCACCATGCACCGTGCAGTGCCGATTTCTACGTCGACGATGACCGTGGACTTCTTTGCACCTGATATCCAGCACGGTAGCCAGTCCGTTGTGCTGGGGCTGCCATGTACCCTGTTGGTTGTAGCCCCCTGACCACACAGGGATCTCTGCTGATGCCTGAGCCGTTAACTCCCAACATATGCCAAGGGCTAGATGCCCATCCCCCTGGGGCATCAGGACTCCCCGCAATGGCCATCCTGCCAGGTGGCCTTTGCTGCAACTGGATGGTGCCCGTGGGGAGGGCCCCTGGTCGGAGTGGGTGGCATCATGGCGGATGACATGATAAAGCATAGTCCATCATCTCTTGCTGGTGGTGAAACACCAGCAGTCTCTAAATGATCACAAGCTCAATTCAACGCACAGAAGTACGACCCCAAATCGTTCCCCTTCCTGGCCACGCCATGGGAGGAACGTCAGGCTAAGAATGACAGCAGATGTTATTCGCCCCGGTAACTTGTATGTTTGAGAGCTGATGGGGAATCTTTCTTGATGATGAAGCCTCAGTTTTTTGTTGAGCAGTTAGAGAACAAGTTTGGGGAGGTGGAGGGCTTTTCCAGAATGAGATCTTGGTCAGTCTTGATCAAAACAGCATCCTCTGCCCAGTCACAGGAGTTACTCACTTGTGACAAGCTAGGGTATGTTTCTGTAACCATCACGCCCCAAAAGAGCTTAAATATTGTCTAGGGTATCATATTTCACAGAGACCTTCTTTTGCAGTCTGACGATGAGCTGCACACCAATTTAGAGCGGTGAGGTGTACATTTCGTCCGGCGTGACAACCAGAGTCTGAAGGATAATCAGGTTACCACCGGTACCTTCATCTTGTACTTTCAGGGTGATACATTGCCCGAGAAGGTCAATGTGATGGTCTACCGGTGTGATGTAAAGCCCTATATCCCTCCCCCGATGCGGTGCTTTAAGTGCTGGAAGTTCGGCCATATGTCTTCCCAGTGTACTTCCAGTGTCACGTGCCGAGATTCCGAACGCCCATCTCATCCCAATACTCCATGTGCCCCGCCTCCCATCTGTGTCAACTGCGCAGAGCACCATTCGCCTTGCTCGCCTGAGTCCAGGATTCTCCAGAAAGAAAGGAAAATGATGGAGTACAAGACCCTAGACAGACTGACCTGCACTGAGGCTAAGAGAAAATTTGAATGCCTGCATCCTGTGTCTGACATTGTCTTATGCTGCTGCCACAACAGTTCTGGCACCTTCAGCTCTGCCAACCCAGGTCACCTCTCAGAGTCAAAAGACTACATCTGCCCCCTTGATGGTGGGGGCATTTCTCTTCCTGTTGCTCCTGCACCACCTACTTTAGTAGCAATACCCCCCCACCCCACCAACCATCAGGGACATCCGTCCCCACTTCTAAGCCGGAAGAAGTGTAAGTCTTCTTCGGCTTCTCTCACTAGGAAGGGGTCCCTTGGGTCACTCCCTTTCCCAGGTTTCTTCTAGTGGAAAAGACGACACCCACCAGTGGCTGAAGAGTCCAAAAGCAGCCGGTCATATGGCTTCACACTCGTCCTCAGTCCTGGAGACTGAGCCAGTGAAGTCTTCCCAGCCAGGGAAACCCAAGGAGCAGTGAGAGAAATCCAAAAACAAAACTCCTAAGACCAAGGAAATTGCGGTGGCTCCTACACCACCGCTACCTACAAGCTCTGTGGCTGAGGATGGGATGGAGATTTTGGCATCTGCTGAGGATCTAGATCCCAGCAGAACCTCAGACACAATGGATATAGACTGCTCAGGAAATAAATCGGTGGAAGCAGGTGACTCTGAGGTGTAAACAGCCTCATTCAATGTTCCATGCCTTCCCAGCCTCACGATGTCATCCTCCAGTGGAATTGTGGCAGTTTTTCCACGGCAACTGTTAAGCTTGACACCTGCTATCTGATTTGCTCTCCAGGAAACCTGGTTCCCAGCAATGCGGACCCCTACCCTCGACGGCTATAAGGGATATTCCACGAACTGTAGCGACTATAATCGAGTGTCAGGTGGAGTTCGCGTTTTTGTCCTAAACTCAGTCTGTAATGGACATGTGCCCCTTCAAACCACTCTTGAAGCTGTGGCTGTCAGAATAAGGACGACGCAGGAAATAACTGTCTGCAATGTATATCTTCCTCCAGATGGTGCAGTACCCCTGAATGTATTAGCAGCACTGATTGATCAACTCGCTAAACCTTTCCTACTTTTGGGAGATTTTAATGCCCATAACCCCTTGTGGGGTGGTACCATGCTTACTGGCTGAGGCAGAGATGTCAAAACTTTACTGACGCAATTCAACCTATGCCTCTTAAATACTGGGGCCACCACACATTTCAGTGTCGCTCATGGTAGTTACTCGGCCATTGGTTTATCAATTTTCAGCCTAGGACTTCTCCCATCTATCTACTGGAGAGCACATGACGACCTGTGTGGTAGTGACCACTTCCCCATCTTCCTGCCACTGCCCCAGCATCAGGCACATGGAAGCCTGCTCAGATGGACTTTGAACAAGGCGGACTGGGGAACTTTCACCTCTGCTATCACCGCTGAATCTCCCCCACGCGGTAACATCGATGTGATGGTTGAGCGGGTGACTAGCACAATTGTTTCTGTGGCAGAAAATGTGATCCCTCACTCTTTAGGGTGCCTGAGGTGTAAGGCAATCCCTTGGTGATCGCCAGAAGTCACTGAAGCAATAAAGGAGCGTTGGCGAGCTCTACAGCAGCATAAGTGACACCCTTTCCTGGAGCACCTCATAGCTTTTAAACGGCTCCATGCCCGTGTTTGCTACCTTATCAAACAACGGAAGAAGGAGTGTTGGGAGAGATACGTCTCCACCATTGGGTGCCACACGTCACCTTCCCAAGTCTGGGCAAAGATCAAACATCTTTTCAGGTACCAGGTCCCAACATCTGTCCCCAGTGTTACCATAAATGGTGAGTTATGTACCGACGCAAACGCAATTGCCGAGCACTTTGCTCAAGCCTCTGTGTCGGAGAATTACCGCTCCCCCTCCCCCTCCCTCCCAGCATTTTTCACACTCAAACAGCAGCTGGAAAGGAACATCCTCTCATTCACTACACGCTACAGTGAATCCTTTAATGCCCCATTTACAGAGTGGGAGCTCCTCAGTGCCCTTGCACATTGCCCTGACACAGCTCCTGGGCCTGACTGCATCCACACTCAGATGATTAAACATCTCTCATCTGACTACAAGCGACATCTCCTCGTCATCTTCAACTGGATCTAGTGCGATGGTGTCTTTCCATTGCAATGGCATGAGAGCACCATCATTCTGGTGCTCAAACCCGGTAAAACTGCTTGACATGGATAGCTGTCAGCCCATCAGCCTCACCAACATTCTTTGTAAGCTGCTGGAACGTCTGGTATGTCGGCGGTTAGGTTGGGTCCTGGAATCCCATGGCTTGCTGGCTCCATGTCAGGGCTGCCGCCAGGGTTGCTCTACCACTGATAATCTTGTGTCCATAGAGTCTGCCATCCGAACAGCCTTTTCCAGATGGCAACATCTGATTGCGGTCTTTTTTTGCTTATGTAAAGCATACAACACGACTTTGTAACATCATATCCTTGCCACATTGTATGAGTGAGGTCTCCAGGGACCACTCCTGATTTTTATCCAAAACTTCCTGTTACTCCATACTTTCCATGTCAAGTTGGTGATTCCCATAGTTCCATCCATATCCAGGAGAATGGAGTCCTGGAGGGCTCTGTATTGAGTGTGTGTCTATTTTTAGTGGCCATTAACGGTCTAGCAGCTTCTGTTGGGCTCTCCGTCTCACATTCTCTGTATGCAGAGAACTTCTGCATTTCGTACTGCTACTCCAGGACTGTTGTTGCTGAGCGGCACCTCCAGGGAGCCATCCATAGGGCACAGTCATGGGCTCTAGCCCACGGCTTCCAGTTTTCAGCAGCAAAGTCGTGTCTCATGCACTTCTGTCAGCGTCGTACTGTTCATCCGGAACCCAGAATTTACCTTAATGATGATCCACTCACTGTAGTGGTGACATATCAATTCCTAGGACTGGTTTTCGACACTCAATTGTCTTGGCTCCCTCATCTTCATCAGCTTAAGCAGAAGTGCTGGCAGCACCTCAATGCCCTCTGTTGCTTGAGCAACACCAATTGGGATGCAGATCGCTGTACACTGCTGCAGCTCTACAGAGCCCTTGTCCAATCCCGAGTTGACTATGGGAGTGTGGTTTATGGATTGGCAGTGCCTTCAGCATTGCATTTACTCGGCCCTGTGCACCACTGTGGGGTTCGATTAGCGACAGGATGTTTTAGGACGAGTCTGGTGACCAGCATACTGATGGAGGCTGGTGTACATCCACTGCAAATCAGGCGTATGCAACTGCTCGCCAGTTATGCAGCACACATTCATAGTTCCCCTGAGCTTCCAAATTACTGTCTCCTTTTCCGCCCACGGCAGTCCATCTCCCGCATCGGCGGCCCAGATCAGGGCTAATGATTGATTGCGGTTCGCGTGCGGTCCCTTCTCTCCGAACTGGAGTCCTTCCCTTTACCGCCTCGACTTGCGGTCCATTCACGTATACTTCCATGGTGTACGCCTCAGCCGCAGCTTCGTCTGGACCTTTTGCATGGCCCTAAGGACTCGGTTAACCCCGCCGCTCTCTGCTGTTACTTCCTCTTCATTCTTGACATGTTCCGGGTCTCTGGAGTGGTTTACACCGAGGGCTCAATGGCTAATGGTCTTGTAGGGTTTGCATATGTTCATGGAGGACATGTTGAGCAGCACTCCTTGCCAGTTGGCCGCAGTGTTTTCACTACAGAGCTGGCGGCCATATCTCGTGCTCTTAAGTACATCCGCCCATGCCCTGGCGAGTCATTTCTCCTGTGTACTGAGCCATTGAGCAGCCTACAAGCTATCGACCAGTGCTACCCTTGCCACCCTCTGGTAGCGTCCATTCAGGAGTCCATCTATGACCTGGAATAGTCCCGCCATTCTGTGGTGTTTATGTGGACCCCAGGACACATCAGAATCTCTGGCAACGAACTTGCCGATAGGCTGCCCAAACAGGCGATGCGGAAACTGCTTCTGGAGATAGGCATCTCCGAAGCTGACCTGCGTTCTTTCTTACACCGCAGGGTTTTCTGGCTTTGGGAGACAGAATGGCATAACAGCACGCACAACACACTGTGATGAATGTGTGGAAGTCTTCCATGCAGGCCTCTCACAGGGAATCTGTTGTCCTCTGCTGGCTCCACATTGGCCATACGTGGCTAACGCATGGTTACCTACTCCGTCACGAGGACCCACCTCAGTGTCGCTGTGGCTCCCAAATGGCAGTCGTCCACCTCTTGTTGGACTGCCCACTTTTAGCCGCTCTGCGGCAGACTTTTAACTTTCCCAGCACCCTGCCTTCGGTGTTGGGAGACAATGCTTCCACAGCAGCTTTAGTTTTACGTTTTATCCATGATAGTGGGTTTTATATTTCTATGTAGGTTTTAGCGCATGTCCTTTTTCCCTCCGTTTCCTCCACCCTAGTGCTTTTAGGATGGAGGTTTTAATGTGTTGCAGAGTGGCTGGCTTTCCCTTTTTGTTCTCATGGTTGGCCAGCCACTGTAATCTGCTTTCATGTTTTACTCCCTTCTGTTTCTAGCATCTCTCTCTTGTTTTCTTATCATCTTTTGTTCCTTTTAGTATTCATTGCCTTTCCTTCATTCTTGTGGCTTTTCCTTTCTTTCAGTTTTGTGTTATATGTTTCATCCATTTTATTCTCACCCTTGTGGCATTGTTATATTAGGAACAAGGGACCAATGACCTCATGGTTTGGTCCCTTCTCTCTCTTTAAACCAACCAACCACCTTGGCTTCGTGCGGCAGCCCTTGTTCACCTCTGACTTCATTCGATTCCTAAGGACACTACTCTATCTCTGTAAGTTTCTTGAACCTAGTACGGAAATTAGTGAGAGTACCTTTGTGTATACTAATGGCTCTCAGATTGGCCATTGTGTCAGATGTGCCTTTGTCATTGGCATCAACGATTTTTGGTATTGGCTTCCAGAACACTGCTCAGTATTTACAGCAGAGCTCTTCGTCCTGTATCAGGCCACGCATTACATCTGGCAACACAGGCTTTCCAATTGTGTCATTTTCTCTGACTCTCTCTGTGTGCTTCAGAGTCTGTGTGTGCTATATACAGTCCATCCCTTTGTGCAGTGGGTCCAGACAAACTTTCACTTGCTCCCTCTTGATGGAGCCATTTTGATGTTTATGTGGGTCCCTGGTCACATTGGTCTGACACTGCTGCCAAGGCTGCAGTCCTTGTACCTCGGCCCGCTAGTTCTTCCATTCCCTTGGATGATCTCTGTGTTGCCATCTGTCAGTAGGTAGTGTCACTTTGGCATCATCTTCCCTTCAAGGGAACAAGCTCAGAGGCATTAAACCTCTGCCTGCAGCTTGGCCGACCTCCTCTCAGCCCTCTCGCTCATTTTAGCCAGGTTTGTATTGGGCACTGTCTTTTTAGCCATTGCCATTTGTTAAGTGGTTGTGCCCATTGTCATCAATCTTTGACAGTTTGCCATTTCCTGACAGAATGCACTTTTTTTAACCACTTATGTTCTAATGTATGTTTGCCATCTGAGTTATTGGCCATTTGAGTAAACAACGCATGGGCTGCCAACTGTGTCTTACTTTATACCTTTCGTAGCAATATGCGAAGGACATTTAATATTTAGTGCAGGATCTCCATTATCTCTATGGCATATTTTATGGCCATTTCCCTGTTTTTAATTGTCTTTCCTTCCATCGAGTGGGCTTAACATGTAGTAGCTCTTAACTTCTTTTTCATCTTCATGTTCTATAGTTCTGACATGGGCTCATGTGACCCTAGTTGTTTTTGCGCCCTAAAACAAACCAAAACCTTGTCGCTTGCAAGTTGTTAACTAGTCAAAAGTCTTGCATTTTACCATCCAGCACCTATAGTACCATTCTTGCTACATCTTTCTTCACAAAAGACATGGCCACACAGGTGTGTGACTTCCAATTCAGCACTGCAGTTGTAAAATTGCCCAGTGTCATGGAAGCATCCCCATCTCCTTGTTCTACAGCTGTGCAACAAGCTACCAAATCTTCACCCCCGGTGATGAAATCATCTGCTCGACAGCTGGCATGCCAGAACGGACAAAAGGAATACTCCTGTGAAGTCTTTTATGTCCCTCCAGCCAACAACTGTCTGAGTCTTCATCTGCCAACTGTAAAGGCTCTAAGAAATTGAATAAAGGCAAATAGCCTTCCTTGACTCGGAGATCCTCTTCGATGGTGTCATTGCATAATACCCTCACTCGGCTGACCTCCATCTCACAAGTGTGCAATGCCTACTGTTATTCTGCCCTGGAATCCACAGGCTGACCCAGGGAGAATGCCAATGCCTCTGTAGATCTTGTGAAACGGGATCATCCAGCCTCTGCACCCAACAGCAGTGAATCTTAAAGGCTGGTGTTCAGCAGCTGCTGAGGTGACTACCCTATATTTGTTCCCTCCTCCCCATTCCCACTTATGACTCGCCACCAATGAAATGTTCATGGCATTAGATCTAGCAAGAAGGAATTACAGCGGCTTTTGGTATCGAAGTGTCCTGTTGTGATGTCTCCAGGAAACAAAATTGCGTCCTCACGGCCACTTTGACCTCCTGCATTTCCTTCTAGTGTGCTTTGACCACCCTCCACCCCCACCCCCACTCCCAAGGACAGCATTCCATCTCTTGTGGGAATCACGCTGCTCATTCAAGATGATGTCCATAGCCAAACCATCTACATCTACATCTGTACTCTGCAAACCACCATAAAGGAGCTTGGCAGAGGGTACATCCCATTGTACCAGCTGTTAGGGTTTCTTCCTGTTCCATTCGTGTATGGAGTGCAGGAAGAATGATTGTCTGAATGCCTCTGAGCATGCAGTAATTATTCTAATCTTATGCTCATGATTCGTATGTCAGTGGTATGTAGGGTTTGTAGTATATTCCTAGAGCAATTATTTAAAGCCAGTTCTTGAAACTTTAACAGACTTTCTCAGGATAGTTTGCGTCTATCTTCAAAAGTCTTCCAGTTCAGCTCCTTCAATATCTCTGACACTCTCACATGGATTAAACAAACCTGTGACCATTCATGCTGCCCTTCCCTGTATATGTTCAGTATCCCCTGTTAGACTGTTAAAAGCCTTTGACTGTGTTTACCACAGCATTCTCTTAAGTAAATTACAATATTATTGTGTCACCGCCAATGCTGCAAAACGGTTTGAGTCTTCTAACAGTAAACAAAGGGTGTCGTTGCAAAATACCTGTGCAGTGAGTGGTCAGTCTTCATCTGATTGGGAATCAATTAAATGTGGTGTTCCTCAAGATTCCATCTTGGGTCCACTGCTTTTTCTTGTGTACGTTAATGACCTCTCGTCTGTTACATTATCAGATGCTAAGTTTGTTTTGTTTGCAAATGATACAAACATTGCAATAAGTAGCAAGTCAAGTACAGATTTATAAATAACTGGTAATCAAATTTTCACTGATGTTAATAAATGGTTTAAAGCTAATTCACTGTCATTGAACTTTGAGAAAACCCACTATATGCAGTTCAGAACCTGTAAGAGATTTCCTTCCAGCATGTATATAACATATGAAGACTTGAAAATCAAAGAGGTTGACAGTGTTAAATTTCTGGTACTACAACTCAATAATAAATTCAGTTGGGAAGCGCATACCACAGAATTTGTTAAGCACGTAAGCAAGTCTGTATTTGCAGAGAGAATGATGTCAAATGCAGGAGATATAAATATAAAAATAACTTGCATACTTTGCTTACTTTCATTCTATTATGTCTTACGGGTCATATTCTGGGCTAACTCATCAAACTGAGCAAAAGTTTCTAAGGTGCAAATCGTGTGATAAGATTCATTTGTGGTATAAATTCAAAAATATCATGAAGAAACCTGTTCAAGGAACTTTGTATTATAACCATTGCTTCTCAGCGTATTTATTCCTTAAGGAAATTTGGTGCAACTAATAAATCTCTATTTCCAACCAATAGCTCAATACATAGTGTCAATACTAGGAATAATAACAATCTACATAAAGACCTAAAATCACTTACCTTGCTCCAAAAAGGGGTCCAATATTCAGAAACGCACATTTTCAGTAAATTGCCAACAACCATTAAAAGCATGGTTTCAGAGAAAGCATGGTTTAAACAGAGTTTTGAAAGACTTTTTGATAGGCAACTCCTTTGCTCTATAGATGAATATCTTAGCAGAGACTGTAAAAATATCTTTTAGATTTCAGTTTTGACAGCACTTGGCCACAACAGTCAAGATTAGGTATTTTGTGTATGATAAATTTATTAGTAGTGCATAACAATGTTTCATTCTCACAGTGTGTTAATTCTGTAAATATTAGCTGTACTAGTTTACCACATCGTAATCACCTACTTTGGCAATCTCCTGACAAATGATCAGGGTAGTAAGAATTATATTCAAATGTTTTATATTTTTATGTTATACTTTCTGAGATGTTCCACCCCCACTAGAATCATCTAATCTAATCTAGTCCTATGTGGTAAGGGCCCCGCACACTTGAGCTGTATTCGAAAACCGATTGCACGTAAATGATTTGTGAGAAATCTCCTTTGTGCAGTGATTGCACTTTCCCAGTATTCTATCAATAAACCCAAGTCTACCACTTGCTTTACCCACAACTGAACTATGTGATCATTCCATTTCATATCCCTACAAAGTCTTTCAACCAGATATTTGCCAACAGTGATTTATTGGTACATACTCGTAGTATCCTATGTTTTTTCATTTTGTGAAGTGCAAAATTTTAGATTTCTGAACTTTTAGAGCAGGTTGCCATTCCTGCACCACTTTGAAATGTTATCAAGCCTGACTGAATATTTATGCAGCTCGTTTTCAGATAATACTCCATTGTAGATAACTACATCATCTGCAATAACCTTGATTTTACTATTAATGTTGCCTGCAAGTTCATTAATATACAAAATGAACATCACACTTCCCGGGGGCACACCCGAAGCCACTTCTACGTCTGACAATGACTCTCCACCCAAAATGTCTTCAACCTAGTCACAAATTTCAGTTGATGTCCCATATAATTGTACTTTTGACAATAAGCATAGGTGTGATACTGAGTCAAATGCTTTTGATAAATTGAGAAACCCTGCATCTACCCAAATGCCTTGACCCAAAGCCTTCAGTATGTCATGTGAGAAAAGAAGGAGTTGGCTTTCGAAATCTATGCTGGTTGGATTGAGAAGGTCATTCTGTTCTAGCTATCTCATTATGTTTGAGCTGAGAATGTGTTCTAAGATCCTACAACAAATTGATGTCAAGGATATTGAGCATTAGTTTTATGGGTCACTTCTACTATCCTTCTTGTAGACGGGTGAAACCTGTGCCTCTTTCCAAGAACTGGGCATGGTTTTTTGTTTGAGGGATCAATAATAGATTATAGTTAAAGAGGGGCTAACTCAGCCGCAAATGCAGTACGGAATGTGACAATGATTCTATCGGGGCCTGGAGCTGTGGTCAGTTTTAACAGTTTCAGCTATTTCTCAAAACCACTGATTCATTTTATTCATCTTTACAGTTGCACGAGGCTTAAGTTGGAGCAATTCTCCCAGGTTTTGCTTTGTAAAGAAACATTTGAAAAGTTAGTTAAGCACTTCAGCTATTGCTGTGCTACCATCAGTTTCAGTTCCTGTCTCATTCACTAGGCACTGGACGCTAACTTTGGTGCCACTAACAGCCTTTACATACGACCAGAATCTCTTTTGGCCCTTTGAAAGCTCTTCTGCCAGTATTCTGCTATGGTAGTTATTGAAGGCATCTTGCATTGCTCTTTTGGCAGCCAAATGCGTTTCATTCAGCATCTATCTATCTCTAGCCTATGCTTAATTTTACAACTATTATGCAGTAATCTCTGTTTTCTTTAGAAGTTTCTTTACAGTGACTTATACCATGAAGGTTCCCTCCCATTATGAACTGTTCTACTGGGTACATATCTATCCAGTGAATGGCTAACTATTCTTTTAAACATGAGCCATGGTTCCTCTACATCTTCCTGCCCTGCACTGAATGTTTCAAGTTTCTCATTGGGATATGAGACTACTGATTTTTTTATCTAGTTTACTGAACATATTTATCTTTCTGCTTGTTTTAGCTGTCCTTTGTACTTTGGTAATAATTGTTGCCACAGCTGTGTCATGGTCATTGAGACCAATTTCAACGTAGACATCCTCAAAGAGGTCATGCCTATTTGCTGCCATTAGATCCATTATATTTTCATCTTGAGTAGGGTTTCTGACTATTTGTTCTAGGTAGTTTTCAGAGAAGGCATTTAATAAAGTTTCACGGGATGTCTTGTCACGCCTATCACTAACAAAACTCTAATTTTCCCAATTAATTGTTGGATGATTAATGCCCCACTGATGATTACAATATGATTTGGGAAATTACATACAAGTTAACCGAGGGTTTCTCTAAATTTTTCGGTAACATCAGGAGGTTAGTCAGGTGGGTGATTGAAGGATCCAATTATCATTTTATGCTCAACCTTGTTGCTGAATCTTTGCCCAAACAATCTCACATGCAGCTCCAATTTCTATCTCTGTGGATTTGAGTTTCTTGTCTACTGCAACAAATACACTGAGTCCATTTCCCATTTGCCTATCCTTTTGATATACTCATAAATTTTCCCCAAATATGTCATTGCTATCAATTTCAGGTTTCAATCAGCTTTCTATGCCTAGTATTATGCGAGCTTCACTGCTTTTCGTTAGTACTTCAAACTCTGACGCTTTGTTGCAAATGCTTTGTCAGTTTACCATTAGGATTTTAATACTCTAACCTATGGTAGGCATTTCTTTCAGTCTTACACTGATAGGTCTGGATTCGATGCAGAGTTGCCTAATCTAAAAAAAAAAAAAGAAAAAAAAAAAAGAAAAAAGGAAAAGAAAAGAAAAACCTTTTGTGCACACCACACACAGTCAGTTACCTGAGTAGCAGCCTCTTAAGTGTAGTGCACACCAGACCCATTTAGGGGGACTCTACAGTTCTCAATCTTATGGCGCAAATCCAGGAAGTCTCAGCTTAGTGTGTCACAGAACCTTTGAAGTCTCTGGTTCAATCCTTCCACTCAACTTTGAACCAAAGGACCATCATCAGTTCTGGGGACAATGCTGCAGATTGTGAGCTTCGATGAAACTCCATGAACAAGGTTGGCCTTCTCAACTTTTTCTGCCAATCACTGGAATGACCCAAGAATGACCCAGTGCCCAGACGACTGCCTTGTTTGTTTCAGCATGTGGAATAATCTGCAGTTGGCTGCCCCCTTATCACTCAGTGGTTGCTTGAATAGCCTCTTTAGTATGCTGAATGAGGCCCCCAGGTGTACACTCTAAGTGCCCCTGGTCTCCTTTCCTGTCCCTTGCTGCCATTTCCCTAAGGGGTACTGTCATTCACCATTTGTTTGAACTGCCAATGATTAATAGACCCCTACCCATTGTGTTTGCCTTCTCCTGACACCCAACAGAACAGGTTTCCCCCAAACAGGTGAAATGAGTCCCACTAGTTCAGTTGCAGTGAAAGACAGCACTTCAACCTTGTTGGTTAGGGAGATAGGTACAACACCAGGAGTCTTTCCTGGTCCCCGTCCACTCTCTACAGGATGCCTAGATCTCTAATTCACATGCCACTTGCAGTCAAGTAATGATAGGTCCTGCACTTCCTGCAGAGGAGACAGGATCCATTGGAGGGGATAGTACTTCAGGTACCTCTGATACTGGTACTCAGGTGCTCCTCCAACACACCGATTTGCAGCAGCTGCCAGTCATTTGACAGTAGTCAGTGCAATTTCCAGCTGCTTACAAATGTCAATCAACTCGTCTCATGTTCCAGAACAGCATTCACAATGGGGCTGCATTTTAGGTGATGCAGCGTATTATGAGGCAATAACTTTAAATTAAGACTGCTGATTACTTCTTCATCTGTTGAGCTAAAAAGTTGCTAATTCCCTATTAGAATTGAACCAAATACACAAAACAAGATTTGCATTGAGACAACACAGAAGCCTGTGGTAAAAATTAGTTTCCTAAAACATTTTGATGTTAGTTATAATTGCTAGCAAACTCAAAAACAGAGAGAATTGCAGATAATATATAGAGCTACTCCTCTTTAAGGAAAACTAAATGTAACACAATATGTTAGCTAGAAAATCTGCTACAGTAACTAAATCACAAACGCCAATTTGCTACAAATTGCTTGTAAATTATGCAAAGGACAATGGTAGCTTCCGAAAATTCTCAAATGCACGTTTATTTGCATTGATATATGATTAAATTCAGGGGTGATGTATCGTCGGTGGAACTGTGAACCAGAAACGCTGAATTGCTACAAAATAAATTATGTATCCAAAACAATTGTACCAGTAAATTATGAAATTATAGTTTTGTAAGTGCATGAAAATTCTCAAAATAATCTGTTTCTCAAGTAATTGTACAATGAAATTAGAGAATAATTGTTTTGAATGAGGATAGACCTATTGTTCTCAAAAATTTGAAAAGAGCACAATTAAGGTTAAGCCTACAAATGACTCACTGAACACCCGGCTGCAAGCTGTTGCAGTCCATATTTTCCTTCCTTGTTTCA
The DNA here is from genome assembly GCF_023898315.1 of Schistocerca nitens. Classification (NCBI taxonomy): domain Eukaryota; kingdom Metazoa; phylum Arthropoda; class Insecta; order Orthoptera; family Acrididae; genus Schistocerca; species Schistocerca nitens. The sequence goes on from NC_064621.1 coordinate 59,251,231, forward strand.
CCTTTTCTACTTGTAACGTCTGCATCCCTCAGTCATTCGCTGTCTCCAGGGCAGACTTCCTTCTTGTTATTGGTCATCTCCCTTGCCCATTTTTGCTGCTCGGTGACTTTAATGCACACCATCCCCTTTGGGGCTCTTCAAGAACCTGTCCGAGAGGTGGCCTCTTGGCTAACCTTTTCTCAATCAAGTCAGCGTCATTTGTCTTAACACTGGAGCACACATGTTCCTTTCAGACTCCACACACATCTGTTTCCGTTTGCACCTCTCATTCTGTGTTACTGAGCTTGCTCATCACCTAGAGCGATCCATTCTCTGTGACATACATTTGAGTGACCATTTCCCGTGAGCTATCCATTTGCTGACTCCTACCCCACCTATGTGTAAACCCAATTGGCAGCTTTCTAAGGCTGATGTGAGGCTTTACCTTTGACAAACAATGTTTCCCCAGTTGTCATGGCCAGATGGGTACCTTGAGAACGTTATCCTTATTGCAGCAGAACATTTCATACCTTGCACTTCATCTTTACTGTGCTGTGCCCCAGTCCCCAGGTTACCTGAGGCATGCCACAATGCACTTTGCACATGGAGACATGCTCCCCACATTGTTAACCGTCATTCTATGATGGCAAACTGTATCCACTCTAAACAGTTGTATGCATTCTCTGGGATAGCAAAAAGCTAGCTGGATACATTTACTAGTTCTTTTAACAGTTTCACTCCCTCTTCCATTGTGTGGGGCAATGTCCGTTGGCTCTCTGGGACCAAGGTCCATTCCCTGATTTCTGGCCTGCCTGTTGCAGATAATGTAATTGTGGACCCTATTGCTATCTCCAACACCTTAGGTTGCTATTTTGCGGAGATTTCCAGCTCCACCCACTATCTCACCCCACCCCCCACCCCCCGGCTTCCTCCCTCGGAAAGGTGTGGACAAGTCTCAAGCAATACCCTTCTCCTCTCGGAATCAGCACTACAATGCTGCCTGTACTGTGAGGGGCTAGAGCATGCTCTCACTTCATGCCGATCTTCTGCCCCAGATTTGTACAATGTTCACATTCAGACATTGCAACACCTCTCTTGTGGACAAGCACTTTCTCTTTCATACATACTTTCACATTTGGGCAGATGGCACTTTTCCCAGACACTGGCATGAAGCCACTGTCTTACCCATACCTAAGCCCAGTAAGGACAAACACTTTTATTCTAGCCACTGTCCCCTTTCTATCACCAGCTGAGTTTGCAAGATGATGGAATGTATGATTCGCGCCCGCTGGTATGGTGGCTCGACTCGCAATCTACTAACCAGTACACAATGTTGATTTCGAGCATGCCATTCTGCAGTTGACCATCTCATCACTTTGTCAACCCATGTCATGAATGTTTTCTGTGGAAATAATAAACTGAGGCCATGTGTTTTGATTTGGAGAAAGCCTATGATACCTGCTGGAGAACTGGTACCCTCTGTGCACATGGGGTTTCTGAGGCCACATGCCCCATTTTCTCCGGGAAATTTTAAAAGACAGTTTTCAAGGTACATGTGGGTTCATCCCTTTATCCAGGGGAACTGAGTGTATCAAGGCTCCATCCTGAGCATCGTCATCTTTGCTATAGCCATTAACCCTATTATGACCTGTCTCTCCAGGAATCTCTGGTTCTCTTTCTGTCAACGACTTTGCGATCAATTGCAGTTCTCCACGGACATGTCTCCTTGAGTGGTGTCTTCAGAGATGTCTTGATCATCTTCACTCGTGGAGCATCGACAGTGGCTTTCACTTTCCCACTGACAGAACCATTTGTATGAATTTCTGGCAATGCAATGGTTTTCTCCCACCATCTTTACATCTTGGGCCAGTTGCTCTTCCATTCGTTGAAACTATGAAATTCCTGGGGCTCATGCTTGATAGAAAACTTTCTTGGTCTTCCCATGTTTCTTACCTGGCCGCATGCTGTACCTGGACCCTCAGTGTCCTGCATGTCCTAAGTGGTACTTCCTGGATAGCAGATTGGACCACACTCTTCAATTTGTACTGGTCCTTTGTACATATGAAACTAGACTATGGGTGTTTCATTTATTAATCTGCATGTCTGTGCATCATATTACAATCCAACATCATGGAATATGTTTGGCAACTTTTACGCTAGCCCAGTTGAGAGTCCCCATGCAGGAGCTGCCGAATTAACACTGCCATATCAGTGTGATGTTCTCCTCAGTGTATATGCATTCTATTTGTCTGCCATGCATGGCCATCCATCCTATGCCATCTGTTTTTATGACTCCCTTGACCACCAGCATGGCTTTGTGTGACGGCCTGTGTTCATCTTGGACTTCATTTTCTTACCAAGGAAACTACTCTGGATTCAATCTGTTGCTGTAAGTGTCTTGATCTACGCACGCAACTTAGCAATAGCACCTTCATGTACACTGATGGCTCTAAGAGACTGATCGTGGTGTCAGGTGTGCTTTCTTTATTGGCGCCGACCGTTTTTGGCATCAGCTTCCAGAACAGTGCTCAATATTTACAGCAGAGAACTTCACTCTCTATCAGGCCACCCAGTACATCCGCCAACACAGGGTTTTTCTCATATTCTTCAATTCTCTCAATTGCCTTCAGAGCATCTGTGTACTGTACACAGTCCATCCCTTAGTGCAGTGGGTTGAAGAAAGCTTCTTCACTTTCTCGCTATTGAGGGAGCCATTGTGATGTTCTTGTGTGTTCCTGGTTACATCAGTTTGTTGGAAAATGAGGCTGCTTATGCTGCTGCCAAGGCTGCAGTCCTCACACCTTGGTCTAATAGCTCATCCATTCCTTTGGTTGTTTTCAGTGTTGTCACTTTGGTGTCACCACTGGTCTTCACTGCACAGGAACAAACTCCAGGAAATTAAACCTCTCCCAACAGCTGTGCTGACCTCCTTTTGGCCCTCTCATCTTGAGGAGAACATTTTAGCTAAGTTGTGTATTGGGCACTGTCTTTTTAGCCACTGCCATTTAAGTAGTGATCCCTAACCACTTCATAGTAATTATCGTTAACCTTTGACAGTTCGCCATTTCCTGACCGAATGCCCTTTTTTAACTGCTTATGTTCTAGTGTATGTTTGCCATCTGAGTTATTGGCTGTTTTAGTGAAGAATGTATTTTACTTTTAGTGTGTCATAGCAATATGACAAAGAACATTTACTCTTTGTTTTGGTACATCTGCTGTCTCTATGGTGTATATCGTGGACCTTTCTCCAAGAGGAAGTCCTTGTTTTCAGTTCTCCTTCCTTCTGTCAATTAGGCTTAACATGTAGTCATTTTTAACTTCTTTTTCTTGTTAGTGGCCTAAGGTTACGACATGTACACTTATGACCTCAAGTTATTTTTGCACCCTAAAAACCAACTGCATCTCTGTGTAACTATTTCACCCTGCATCCACCTGAACCTACTTAGTGTGTTCATCTCTTGGTCGGCCTGTACAATCTTTACACTTTACACTTCACACTCGCCTTCATTACCAAATTGATTACTTCTTGATACCTCAGGATGCATCTCTTCAACCCATCCCTTCTTTTAGTTGAGCAGTCATGAATTTAATTTTTCCTCAGTTTCATTCAGTTTCTCCTCACTAGCTACTTCATCTACCTATATAATCTTCAGCATTCTTCTCTGGCAACACCTTTCAAAAACTTCAAATTCTCTTCTTGTGTGAACTGCTTATTGTCCACATTTCACATCCGTGCACTGTTACTCAGAACAAATATGTTCTGAGAAAACTTCTTTGCACTTATATTTATAATACACATTAATAAATTCCTCTTTTTTAGAAATAGGATCTTTTTGGGAATAGAGGAGATGACTGTCTGAAAGACAGGAGTGCTGATTCATTGATAGGTGCACAAACAAAAGATACAGGGCATGGCTAGCTTTCAGAATGCATTTCCTTTTTCAAGCTTGCAGTACACACACACCTGTCTCCCTACATTGTGCTGAGTCAATTGTCAGCTCTTTCCTGGTCCACAGTTAGTGAATTAGGGTGAGGTCGTGATGTGTGGGATGGGGTGAGGGATGGAGAGAGGTGGGAGACAGGAAGTAAGTTGCGGGTAAGTTTATATCGGCTCGTGGGAGAGAGAACCAGGGGGGAGCTATCTGTGGGCTAGCTAGAGGTGGCAGATGGCTGGGCATGTGATTTTATAGACTAGGGTGTGAGATAACAGCACATAACTGGTTGATGTGGGGACACAAATTGGGTGGGGCTACTGGGGCAGGGGATTGTGTGTGTGTGTGTGTGTGTGTGTGTGTGTGTGTGTGTTACACACGTGTGGGTTGGAGGGCAGCAAGTTACTTTAGGTTTAGGCCAGGAAGCTTACGGGAGCAAAGGATATCTCCCATCTTCGCAGCTCAGAAAAGCTGATGATGGTGTTGGGAAGGATCCAGATGGCAAGGGTTGTGAAACAGCCATTGAAATACTGCATATTGTTCTCTGCTGCAGGATGTGCTACTGCGTGGTCCATCTTGTTTTTGGCAACAGTTTGACAGTGGCCATTCATTTTAGTTGACAGCTGGTTGGTTGTCATATCAATGTAAAATGCTGTGTATTGGTTGCAGCAGATCTGGTTATATAACATGGCAGCATTTACAGGTGGCCCAGGCTCTGATGGGGTAGGATAAGCCTGTGACAGGACTGGAGTAAGTGGTGCTGAGTGGGTGGATTGGGCAGATTTTGCATCTGGGTCTTCCACAGGGGTATGATCCCTGTGGCAGGAGATTAAGAGAGGGAGTGGCATAGGAATGACCTAGGATATTGTGGAGGTTGCACTCTGGTTTCTGTACAAATTGTAAATAATTTTTTTGCTTACTGTTTTATATCCCTGCTACCTTCTGTATTTCAAAACAGTTATTTCAGTCAACATTGTCAAAAGCATTTCTCTCATTCTACAAATGCTATAAACATAGATCTACCATTCTTTAACCCATTTTCCTAAGTAGGTCAACATGGCCTCAGGTGTTTCTACATTTCTCTGCAACTTAAACAGATTTTCCTGAAGTTGGCTTCTAGCAGTATTTTTATTCTTCTGTAAATCATTTGTGCCAGTATTTTGTGACCATACCTTTTTAAATTGATAGTTCAGAAATATTCACATGTCACCATGTGCCTTCTTTCTAATTACAATTACTTCATTGCTCTTGATGTCTGAAGGTATTTTGCCTCTTTCGTATGCTTTGCACACAATGTGAAATAGTTCGGTCATGGCCGGCTCTCTCAAGGATCTTAGTAGTTATAAGGGATGTCATCTACTTCAAGGGCCTTGTTCCAACTTAGGTCCTTCAGAGCTATGTCAGATTCTTCTCAGAGTACCATAATTATCTTCATCTTGTATTCATCTAATTCCTCTTCCCGTTCCGTAAAAAGTCTTTAATTTCATTTCCTTTGTATAGCCTTCTGTATGCTCCTTCAACCGTTCTCTTTCATCTACATGTAGATACACACTATGCGAACCACCATATGGTGCATGGTGGAGAGTACCTTGTCTACTAGTCATTTCCTTTCCTGTTCCACTTGCAAATAGAGTGAGGGAAGAACAACTGCCTATATGCCTCCTCTTGCTTAGTACCTGCTTGTCATCTGCAAACTTAATATTCATACAGCTGCTCCTTTTCCTCTGGAAATCTCTTTAATTTTCTTGTATGCGGCATCTCTCTTTCCCCTACTGATGCATCCCTCTACTGCCTTGCATTTGTCCTCTAGCTATTTTATGCTGCCTGTCATCTCATCTCAGGTCTTTTGTCTCTACAGCCCCCTTTTGGTGTGAGCTATCAGCCACCCTTCTCTGACCCTATCTCCTGCTCCCCACCTATTTTTCCCTCTCTCTCAACACACCCAACGCAACCCCTCTCAACAGTCTACCATAATTGTACTACTTCTTCTTCTGCTTTTAGTGCCACATTTCCTAATGTAATTCTTTCAGCATCACCTGATTTGAGTAAACTACAGTTGTTACTCTTCTTTTACTTTTGTTTTGTTCATAATACCTACACATACATACATACTCCACAAGCCATTGTGTGGTGTGTGGCAGAGGGTACTGTGTACCACGACTAGTCTTTTTCTTTCCTATTCCGTTTGCAAATGGAGCGAGTGAAAAACATATAAGCTCCGATTTCTCTTCTCATCTTAACAGTCCAATGGCAGCAGCAGACTCACTCTGCAGTCAGCTGTAAATGCCTGTTTTCAAATTTTCCCAGTGTTTCACGAAGAGAGTGCCACCTTCTCTCCATAGATTCCTATCTGAGTTCATGAAGCATCTTCATCACAATCGCGTGTTGATTGAACATAGTGTTAACAAATCTAGCAGCATGCCTACGAATTGCTCAAATGATCCCTGTAATCTAACCTGATGTGGATGCCAAACACTTAAGCTGTATTCAAGAAAGGGTTGCACAAGATGTCCTGTACACAGCCTCCAATGTAAAAGAGCTGCTCTCCTAAAACCATCCCAATAACCATAAGTCAACCATTCACTTTCTATCCTTACATGCTCATTCCATTTCATATCACTTTGCAGCATTACACATAGATATTTCATCAACATGACTGTATTGAGCACCATACCACTAATATTGTGTTTGAACATTAAAGCATTGTTTTTCCTACTCATCTGCATTAACTTAAATTTTTCTGTATTTAGAGCAAGCTGCTATTTATCATACCAAATAGAAATCCTGTCTGCCATTCTGCATCCTTCTACAATCGCTTTCCTGAATATTACTGAATCATCAGCAAACAGTAACAGATTGCTGCTCGCCCTGTCCATCAGATCGTTTATGTTTATTGAGAACAAGAGTAGTCCTATCACGCTTCCCTGTTTTTATTTCTTCTCCTATAACTTTAATTCCTTTTCTAAACTTATCCTTGGTTTCCTTTGCTGCTTGCTTTATGAACAGGTTGAATAACACTGGGATACAACTGCCATGATAACAGAATTTTGTAGTGTGTATTTCAGACAAGATTTTTTAAGGCTTCTGCTTCTCTGCCTCCCTCCACATAAAATGCTATAAATGTAGGTTTCTCTATCTCCTAAGATGTCATTAGGTTTGTTGTATTACCGTGGACGGCCCTACATTCCTCTAGAATCCAAATTTATCTTCGTCTAAGCTGGCTTGTGTGAGTCATGCTACTCTTCTGTTGGTTATTTCTCAGTGCAGTGGTAATACAGGAGCAGGTGTAATGATGAGTAAGAAAATATGAATGCGAGTAAGCTAACATGAACAGCACATTGAATGCATTATCATAGCCAAGATAGGAACAAAGCTAACACCCACCACAGTAGTAAGTTTTTTTATGAACTAGCACCACAGATGACAAAAAATTGAAAGAATGTGTGGGGCAATAAAAGAAGTAATTCAGATAGTTAAGGTAGTGGAAAATATAATTTCGATGCAGGGACTAGAATTCGATAGTGGGGAAAGGAAAATCTGTAGTTTGTGTAGCACCTCCCCCCCTCCCCTCCCCCACCCAAATAATGTCTTTAAAGCAGCTGTAACTTGCTCAGCTTTTAGTTCATTGTTAAGCATTTAAATTCTGGTTTACCTCTGTGGTACATTGTTTAAATTTTGTTTTTATAGACAGGCATTTCTTGTTATATTTTTTGTTGAATCATATGCTCTTTCCATTGTAGTAATTCGTAAATGTATTGCAAATTTTTGTAGTTCCATTCTGCTGTGTGGATTCTGTGCAAGATATTGAAAATTACTAACTTATTCTACTTTACCTATTTACCATCTTATTTTTGTGCATTACTAGTATTTGTTACGCTTTTTTTTCTGAAGTTCCTTATTCTTCCTAAAGATTTGAGTAAGTGCTTCTGTTACATTTCCTGGGAGTACTGCAAACATGTCTGCAAAGGTCAAGCCATACTCATCTTTAAAAGCCAGGCCATTAACCTTAATTTGGTTTGTGTTCTTCCCAGAATTATCGGTTCAGTTTCGTAATTTTTACATATGCTCTCTCCATGCCACTTCCATTGTCAACCTTTCACCATTTGGGTTATATGTACTATCCGATCAAAAGTATCTGGACATGCTTGTGTAAGGTAGATCTGGTAGTATGAAAGGAGACAAGGAGTATTATGTTGTTAGAAAAGAATGCTCAGTGACTTCCAATGTGGACTAGTCATCGGATGCCACCTAAGCAACTAATCCATCTGTGACATTTCAACTGTTCTCCTGCTACTCAAATCCACTGTTGGTGATGTGATTGTGAAGGGGAAATGCAAAGGAAAAACCACAGCCAATACAACACTAGGCAGACCTTGTGTACCGCATTGTTGAGCATTGCAGAGAATGGTTTTAAAAAAATCTCCAGTCTAAGGGTTTGTGTTGGCAAATGCCTGGGGAAAGTTACATGCTGTCCTGTGTGGTGAAGTAAGTGTTACATATGGGGGTATGTGTCCGCGGCATTTTTTAGTAAAATCTTCTCAGTTTTCAAGCTGCATCAGTTCGAATAAAATTCTTTATCATTTGATAGACATCTCCATCACCAGTGTCAGGAGTAAAACCACTGTCTGCTGGGGCTGGCATAGTTTTCTGCTTATATAGCCACAACAGTGGCCTGTGGCACCGAAACAGAGTCTGAAATGGTAAGTGTATGGAAGTTGGTTGAGTAGAGTGTAGCGGCTTTGGCCTGTCATGGAACCAAGTGATGTCAGGTGGTGCGAGAGGCAAGCGCCATGTTCGAAACTGCTACACCCACCCTGCTACAAGCATCAAACATTTGTTGTTGCTTCCTTTTGATACCTTCCTGATAGGACCTCATGGTGAAAATACATTGCAGCAGTTCGTCGATCACATGACCAGTGTCCATCCCAACATTAAACTTACAATTGAGATGGAGAAAGATAGCAGGCTACCGTTTAGTTGAGTGGAAGGCAGGAGGCCAGCTTGGTCACTCAGTGTTTGGGAAACCTATGCACACTGACCAATACTTGAACACCAGTAGTTTTCACCATGCTGAACACAAGAAATCATTCGTGAACATATTAATACACAGAGCAGTCTGAATTGCAACACATGAGAGACATGTTCAGAGAGAATGATTATAGCAAAAGAGACATTGGAAATGCTTTGCTGCCACCAGAGGAGGACTCCTTGTGAATCAGCAAAAGAGGCCAAGCCGGCTGCTTTTCTGCCATACTGTGCAAGGGGCAGGAAGTTTGTTTACTGCAAAGACATTGACTAAAACCAGTGTTTCAGCTCTCCACCAGGATAAGAGATATGCTGCACCCGATTAAAGATGACATAGCTCTTCATATGCCCAGTGTGTATGGTGTCCCTTGCGAATGCAGCAGCATTTATGTAGGTCAGACAGTTTGCACAGTTGAAGAGTGGTGTACTGAGCACAAGCGACATATTAAACGAAGGGAGCTTGACAAGTTGGCCATAGCTTGTAAAACAGACACAAAATATAGTTGGAAGCACAAGAGTCATGGCTCATGCATCAACATACTGGGATTCTGTTATAAAAGAGGCAGTGGAGATTAGAATGAACAGCTACAATTTTAGCAGAGACCAGGATACACACTCAGGGGGGGCAGGCTTTGGATGCTGAAAGGAAGCAACGATGATGAATGCTTGACACTTGTAGTAGGGAGAGAGAGCAGCAGTTTTAAATGGGGCACCGGCCCCTTGCATCACCTGAAGTCACTCAGTCCCATGGCAGGCCAGTGCTGCTACGAGCTGCACAATCAGCTTCCATGCACGACTCATTTTGGCCATCTCTAATTGGTGCCAGAGGCTCCCATTATTGCTATATAAGCGGAAAACTGTGCCAGCCCCAGCAATCACTGCATTTATTCCTGACAACAGCAGAGATGGCTATCAAAAGCTTGAGAATTTTATTCGAATTGATGTGGCTTGAAAACTGAGAAGATTTTATGCAATATGGGGGTGTTTTTCATGATTAAGGTCAAACCTTTATTGCACTTAAGAAACTGCTAAATGCAGAAGAATATGAACACATTTTACAGCATTATGTTCTGCTTTCAGTAGAGGAACAGTTCAGAGACAATGATTGTTTATATCGGTATGAGAATTCACGCTGACATAAAGCAGCATTTGTGAAGCAATGGTTTGTGGACAGTAACATTCCTCAAATGGACCAGCCTGCTCAGAGAGTGCTGACCTGAATCCAGTGGAGCATCTTTGGGATGAGTTAGAACATCAGCTTCACACCGGATCCCAGGCTTCGAGTCCCAACCTGTACCAAGAGGAATTGGGATAGGACATTGGCATCACTCAGACCCCCGCATCCTCTAACATCACTCTCTACTCTTGTTTGAGTACTTGAGGAAGAATGGGCTGTCATTATCCTCCAAAGACTTTGACACCTCGTTGAAAGTGTCCCCAGAACAGTTCAAGCTGTCATAAAGGTGAAGTGTGGACACACCCCAAATTAACACTTGCTGTTAGGTGTGTGAGTACTTTTGATCAAAGAGTGATGTGGATTTCATAAAGAATACTTATTGAAAAAGTTGCTTTCCATCCCTTCAATTAATTTTCATGAGCCAAATTGAAGCAATTCTTCATTGGATACTTATGTGTGTTTATCGGGGCTTATTTGCAAAAATTAGTAAATGTTTTACATATTGTATAACTTGCATCCTAATCACCCTTCTTCTTCCTAGCTTTGGGGCAAAGAGTCCCTTTGTCCAGCAACAAGAGAGGAGCTACTTGAAAGAACACAGCCCATGTCCTCCTCTTTTCAAACAAAATTTAAAAACTAAATCAGTTCAAAACCTATGAGATAAATAATCATGTGTTACAAGTCACCAATTTAATTTGAAATTATAAAACTTAGCTTAGTAAGATCCCTCTCACAATAACTTCACTAAATTCTCTCCATCATATGGCTACACTTACCACTTTCACTCAACCCGCCTCCCCTGTCCCCCTGCTGTATCCATACCATGTACAGCATTTTCAGGCAGTGTCGCCAGTGATTTTAGTGCACGGGTACACTTCTGTGAGCAGTTCATTCAACACGGAACATTTCCTTTAGGAAGGTGTTTCATAATGTGCTAATACATTCTTCTCTTGTGTGTTTCCCTTGAGTAATATGATGAGGCGTTATAGAAACTGAGCTCTAACATTGACATAAAGCATTTCCATACCCATGTTCATGTAACATATTTTTTACCTATGTATCAGAAATGTTTTATGGAAGTCTGACCATACCTTTTTGTTAGACCCTGTATTGTGCATTTCTCCTTTCTCCATTTTCAGGTTTTCATGGTTTGGTTTTAATATTGTGTGCAAATCTCTCTTTAAATTTAACTCTCTATTTTTATGGTTTTCACTGTGTTTTGGTTTCATTGCCAAAGTTAATTTTTGTCCTTTTGTTTATGACAACATATTTTGACCATCTTTTTCCAAAGTTGTTCGCCAGCACGCTATTGTCTTTTATGAGAACAGTAACTTATTGTGTTAAGAATGTTTTGTGAGCAACAAAACCAGTTGGCAAGACAAGTAAATACTACTGAATATCTGGTTTTTATTTGCAAATGCGAAATTGTTCTACCAAAGAGTCATGCACTAATGCATTACCAGAGAGGCTGATTATGGTTTTTACAGAAAAATCCCCCAGAACTGAATGTGATGATACCATGGGTAAGGTACTGAACACCTCTTGATAGATCTGGGTTAAAATTTGTATACAAAGAGCTAAATTTATTGTTCCCAAAGGTCACTTGAAGGAGAATGTTGGGATGATTTCTTTGGAAATAACACTGGCAGTGTCAGTACACTGCTGCTTTCATGTCCAATTCATGTTATGTTCCATCTCATGACATTGTTATTGATGCAGTATACTACGTCTTCCTTTCTCAGGTGAGGAGAGACATATGGGAACAAGATGGTGGGAAGATCAATGGTAAAACATTTGCATCAGATGACATTTGAAAACTAAATGCTCCCTCTGGCAGTTCTGAGTAAGAGGTGATGGAAGGAGTGAATGAGATTACAAATGGAGACAAGGCAAGACTCAAATCAGGAAAGGGAACATACTTACATAAATGTGAAAGATAGAAAACACAAGCTTTGATTATGGAAGAGGAGAGTCACAGCCCACATGGTTATGCATGGATGAGGAGGAAGAAGGAGGGGGAAAAAAAGAGTAGAAATAGACAACACTGTAAGGGTAAAAAATGTAAATAGCAGGAACCCCCCACAATTTACAGAAGTTATTCTCTCATATGCAAAATTCTGAAACAATGGTGCTAGAAGAAAGACAGCAAATTAACAGTGCAGTGTAACAGAGAACAATATCCTCATTTGTGTTGCAGAGCATGCATCTACCTTTAATATTCACAGGTTCATTGTATCATTCCTTTAATAATATCATCTCTCACTGCAATTATTTCTCGAGATGATAAGATTTTTGAGTGATTTTGCATACATATACACTGCCCATCAAAGAAAAGTGAAGCACCCAGAAGGGGAGGAGGCAATAAAACTTCATGGGTTGAGAGGATGTGTGAAAGAATAGTTGCCCCATCCTCTGTCCGGGACGCATGCTGTGATTCAGTTTGGAAGGGCTCATAAGGTCATATTCTTTCCTCAGGCAAGCTGGCCAACAATTGTTGTAAGTGATCCATGATATCTGGGATACTGGCACTGAGAGTTGACATCCATGCTGGTCTGACCCATGTTCTATCAGAGATAGATCTGTGAATCTTACTGGCCACTGGAGTACTTCAATGTCATGCAGACAGATTGTAGCAGCACACGTCATGAGTGGATGAGCATGGCACAACGATGCTGTCACAGGAGAGGCAACACACGAGGACACAGGATGCCTGTGACACTTTGTGCCATCAATGTTGTTTCAGTTACTACCAGCTGTGACAAGAAGTCATAGTAGATGGCTTCCCACACTGTGACACCGGGAGTATCACTGCTGTACCTCTGCAAAACATTGCAAGAATAGGATCTCTCTCCTGATTGCCACCATACTCATGATGATGGTCATCAAGGATATGCAAAACAGCGATTCATCCCTGAATGCAATGTGACACCATCAACCAGCAGTTCGTGCTTTCCAGTCACGGCACTATTCCATACTCAGCTGTTAAATGTAAATGTCATATGACTAGGACCTCCTGTCTGATAGACCGTTCACTGGGTGCAAGTCTTCCGATTTGACGCCACTTCGGCGACTTGCGCGTCGATGGGGATGAAATGTTGATGATTAGGACAACACTACACCCAGTCCCTGAGTGGAGAAAATCTCCGACCCAGCTGGGAATCAAACCCGGGCCCTTAGGATTGACATTCTGTCGCGCTGACCACTCAGCTACCGGGTGCAGACACTCAACTGTTTGTGTTGTGGGCTTAACGACAGCCTATGCATGTGATGGTAATGCGCTAGTCTGGCTGAGGCTAGTATGTGACCAGTGGTATAGGATGACACAAAATGTTGCAGAGAATCCACTACATGGTCTTGGATGGCAGGCACAGACGTGAAGCAATTAAGATGTTCTTGGTGCACAATATGATGAGCTTCCCTTGTAGGGTTTAGATGTGGTCAACCAGAACCTTGACAAGGAACAGACCTCCTTAATGTTCCCATGCAGATGAACATCAGGCCACAAATTTGGATATCACACAATTTTACCAGCCAGCCAACTGGAGACCGGCGGTGTGGACCATTTCCAACATTGTCAGGTGCTCATAACATTCTCACACGAGCACACAGCATATGTGTCCTTCACAGTGATCACTCAACATCTGATACTGTTTATGCCACTTATATGCCCGACCAGTCTGGTAACAACACTAATGCACTCCAGTGGCCATTCTACTTTTCATAGAGAACTGCAGCTCTTAATCATTTGCACAGCTGTCGATGATGTGTATATATACAAAGTCGCATTGATATATAACTGTGCCTTCTGAGAAATCACCTTTTTTTGGCAGGTAGTGTATATACTTCTTGTCTATTGCTCCTCGTGATTAAATGCTTGTAAAAGTCCAATAGTCATTGAATTTCTCCCTAGTGCTTTATGTGTGCACCTGACATCTGTGCTGTAACTGCTTCTGTTTTGGCTGTTGGTTAATGGATGCTAATCTCCTGCCTGATTTGAGTGTTAAATATCACTTTCAGCATTTGATCAGTAAATAAAACAATAGATGCATTAGAAACAGACATTTAAAATGTAGCTTATAAGTCTTTAAACATCAGCTGCAATAGTAATTTCCGCTCTTGGAGTTGTTTTTACTTACTATATTTTGAAATAATTTAAGTCACTTCTGTCACTAAGTATTTAACTGATTGATAATTAATTCTTGTTCTCAGACTGCGAGAATTTGGGGGTGGCAGCATCCTTGACCTGGGAGTTTATTGTCTGCAGTTTGCTTTATTCATATTTGGACCTGTGCATCCAAAAGAGATTGTAGCTGCAGGGGAGTTAAATGAAAATGGATGTGACAGGAACATGGCCTGTGTTTTAAAATATGAAGGTGGTAAAACTGCAGTTCTTAGTTCAAATGCTCGTGTAACTCTTCCAAATGAAGCTTACATAGTTGGGACCAAAGGCAGTATAAAAGTAAGTACTTTTATTATAGTGTAAAAAATAACTTTTTTTTTTAAGTGAAGCAGTTTCCATGGGTCAATCATTTGTATCACTACACACCTGAAGCTGTGAATCGCAAAGTATTGAACTACTTGTTATTGATAACCCTACTATACAACAATATTGTGAAAAGCAACTCTCTCTCTCTCTCTCTCTTTCTCTCTCTCTCTCTCTCTCTCTCTCTCTCTCTCTCTCTCTGTGTGTGTGTGTGTGTGTGTGTGTGTGTGTGTGTGTGTGTGTGTGTGTGTGTAGGGGGGGAGGGGGGGGGGGGGCAACTGAACAAAATGTAAAAATAATTGTTTACCTTCAAATGAAACTTAAATTTGTTATTTGATTCAATGTGTAATTCATGCAGCTACAGCATCAGATGTCTGAGTTATGAGCTACATTACCATACACTGCCTCTGTAATTATAGTCTGTAAATGAAAAGAGCAAAAGGAGAGAAATGTTAATTACAGAAAAGAATAATGAAGCATGGGACATGAGTGTTGGCAATAATAAATTTACTGGGAAAAGCAGTTTACTATTTTCCCCCTTATGTTCAGTATACAGATCTACAATTTTCCAATACCGAAGGAAACGTAATTTTACTACGAATGTTTTTCTATTCTTTTTTACATTGACTGCACTCACAAATATCCACCTTTTTATTTAAGTGTTCTACTTACTTAGCAATATAAATAATAATAATAATAATAATAAAATTTTTATTATTTATTATTATTATTTCTTTCTTGTCTCAGGCGTTATGTCTGGTTAAAAATGGAAGGTGATGCGGACCTTGATCAAGCGTGACTTCCTTTTAACTGTACGGTATATGTTACATTGCATTTAGGAACTTTTGGGTAATTGAACAAGTGTCAATAATTACAGATATCTGTAGTTGTATATATAAGTTTGGATGTAGCTGTATTGCATTGATGTACTGGTGGATATTGTGTGGTATGACTCCTGTAGTCGATAGTATAATTGGTATAATGTCAACTTTATCCTGATGCCACATGTCCTTGACTTCCTCAGCCAGTTGGATGTATTTTTCAATTTTTTCTCCTGTTTTCTTTTGTATATTTGTTGTATTGGGTATGGATGTTTCGATTAGTTGTGTTAATTTCTTCTTTTTATTGGTGAGTATGATGTCAGGTTTGTTATGTGGTGTTGTTTTATCTGTTATAATGGTTCTGTTCCAGTATAATTTGTATTCATCGTTCTCCAGTACATTTTGTGGTGCATACTTGTATGTGGGAACATGTTGTTTTATAAGTTTATGTTGTAAGGCAAGCTGTTGATGTATTATTTTTGCTACATTGTCATGTCTTCTGGGGTATTCTGTATTTGTTAGTATTGTACATCCGCTTGTTATGTGATCTACTGTTTCTATTTGTTGTTTGCAAAGTCTACATTTATCTGTTGTGGTATTGGGATCTTTAATAATATGCTTGCTGTAATATCTGGTGTTTATTGTTTGATCCTGTTTTGCAATCATGAATCCTTCCATCTCACTGTATATATTGCCTTTTCTTAGCCATGTGTTGGATGCGTCTTGATCGATGTGTGGCTGTGTTAGATGATACGGGTGCTTGCCATGTAGTGTTTTCTTTTTCCAATTTACTTTCTTCGTATCTGTTGATGTTATGTGGTCGAAAGGGTTGTAGAAGTGGTTATGAAATTGCAGTGGTGTAGTCGATGTATTTATATGAGTGATTGCTTTGTGTATTTTGCTAGTTTCTGCTCGTTCTAGAAAGAATTTTCTTAAATTGTCTACCTGTCCATAATGTAGGTTTTTTATGTCGATAAATCCCCTTCCTCCTTCCTTTCTGCTTAATGTGAATCCTTCAGTTGCTGAATGTATGTGATGTATTCTATATTTGTGGCATTGTGATCGTGTAAGTGTATTGAGTGCTTCTAGGTCTGTGTTACTCCATTTCACTACTCCAAATGAGTAGGTCAATATTGGTATAGCATAAGTATTTATAGCTTTTGTCTTGTTTCTTGCTGTCAATTCTGTTTTCAGTATTTTTGTTAGTCTTTGTCTATCCATCGCTTCTATGCAGTCGCTGTGGTTATCCAATATGTAATCTTCTTGTTTAGTGTGTTTTCCCTTGACTATGCTACATTTCTTACATTTGTCTGTTCCAAAAGCCATATTTATATCATTGCTGAATACTTCTGTTATCTTTAGTAATTGGTTGAGTTGTTGATTTGTTGCTGCCAGTAGTTTTAGATCATCCATGTATAGCAGATGTGTGATTTTGTGTGGGTATGTTCCAGTAATATTGTATCCATAATTTGTATTATTTAGCATGTTGGATAGTGGGTTCAGAGCAAGGCAGAACCAGAAAGGACTTAATGAGTCTCCTTGGTATATTCCACGCTTAATCTGTATTGGCTGTGATGTGATATTATTTGAATTTGTTTGGATATTAAGTGTGGTTTTACAATTTTTCATTACTATGTTTAGGAACTGTATCAATTTAGGATCTACTTTGTATATTTCCAATATTTGTAGTAACCATGAGTGGGGTACACTATCAAAAGCTTTTTGGTAATCAATGTATGCATAGTGTAGCGACCTTTGTTTAGTTTTAGCTTGATATGTCACCTCTGCATCTATTATCAGTTGCTCTTTACATCCTCGTGCTCCTTTGCAACAGCCTTTTTGTTCTTCATTTATAATTTTGTTCTGTGTTGTATGTGTCATTAATTTCTGTGTAATGACTGAAGTTAATATTTTGTATATTGTTGGTAGGCATGTTATGGGGCGATATTTAGCTGGGTTTGCTGTGTCTGCTTGATCTTTAGGTTTCAGATAAGTTATTCCATGTGTAAGTATATCAGGGAATGTGTATGGGTCTGCAATGTAACTGTTAAATAAATAAATATGTCTGCTTGTGTCTGTATATGTGTGGATGGATATGTGTGTGTGTGTGTGTGTGTGTGTGTGTGTGTGTGTGTGTGTGTGTGTGTGTGTGTGCGAGTGTATACCCGTCCTTTTTTCCCCCTAAGGTAAGTCTTTCCACTCCCGGGATTGGAATGACTCCTTACCCTCTCCCTTAAAACCCACATCCTTTCGTCTTTCCCTCTCCTTCCCTCTTTCCTGATGAGGCAACAGTTTGTTGCGAAAGCTTGAATTTTGTATGTATGTTTGTGTTTGTTTGTGTGTCTGTCGACCTGCCAGCACTTTGATTTGGTAAGTCACATCATCTTTGTTTTTAGATATATGTTAAATATGATAGATATATGTTAAATAATTTAGTTAGATGTGAATGTGTTGAGGTGAATTTCTTTAGCCAGAAATTTGCTATTTTATCTTTTCCAGGGGCTTTCCAATTGTGAGTAGAATTGATTGCTTGGGTGACTTCATGTTGCAAAATTATCACTTCAGGCATTTGTGGTATCATCTTGTATGTATCTGTTTCTGCTTGTATCCACCGCACATGCCTGTTATGTTGTACCGGGTTTGACCATATGTTGCTCCAGAAGTGTTCCATGTCTGTTATGTTTGGTGGATTGTCTATTTTAATGTGTGTGTTATCTATTGTCTGGTAAAATTTGGTTTGGTTTGTGTTGAATGTTTGGTTTTGTTTCCTTCTATTTTCACTTTTTTTTGTATCTTCTAAGTCGTTTGGCCAATGCTTCTAATTTCTGCTTCTTTTCATCTAATTGCTCTATCACTTCTTGTTGTGAGATTTTACCTAACCTTTTTCGTTTTTTTTTTCTGACATTTCATTTCTTATAAATTGTGTTAGCTGTCCGATGTCTTTTCTCAGTTTTTCTATTCTGATCTGTAGCCTGTGTTGCCATGCTGGTTTTGTGGGTTTCTTCTGTGTGTTGGTTGGTTCTGATCTCTGCCTAGTGCGTATATTTAGTGTAGTGAGTGCTCCTATATAAACCAGTAGTTGTAACTCTTCCATAGTTGTGTTTTCATTTATTTTGTTGTGTATGATTGTGTTGATAGTTTTTATTGTTGTTTCGACTTGTGGGTTATTTGGCGGTCTATGCAAGAATGGTCTAATGTCTGTATTTGTGTCTTTGTATTCTATATATGTGAGCTGAAATTTTTCTTCTATATCTAACATGTGTGTCACTTCGTGTTCTATTTGTGCTTGTTCTGGTGGCTGTCTTAAGATTTCGTTTTCCTCTGACTGTTTAATTGATGCGTGTTGTTCTTTGTTTGTTTGCTCTGGGATGTTTGAGTCCATTACTGCATTTTCTTCTTCTTCTGATTGCACATTATTTTGTTCCAGTATTTGTTGTTTGATGTTTTCTAGTTTTGACTGGGGTATCCTGTTATTTTTGATTATTACACGGATCTGATCAGCTAGTCGTTGTTCTGTTAAAAATTTTAAATCTGGGTATCTATTCCTATTTTTTTGTCTGTATCCTAGATATTTATAGGCAATTTATTATTATTATTATTATTATTAACTGCTTAGTGATGATACCCTTACAGAACACAGCTTTTTCTTTCCCTTGCTTTGTGCTTCTTGTCTGGCAAGTGTCATTAAGGTTAAGCTGTTCTTTCCTTTCTTCATATTTTACAAAACAATATACTTCATCATCAATCAGAAAAAAGCTAAGTGTACACAATGTTCATGTATTACTGTACAAAAGATAATACTACTGTTATGTGGTTGTAAACATATAGCCATCCTGTATATGTTTTGCAAATACTTAAGGTCTGAATTGCACACTCTTGCACTGGTACAGGCATTTGTGGAATCTGCAAAATTATTAAGTGAAAGTCTATAGTGTTTGCTCTGTATTTGGAATAACTAAGCAATTTTTTGCTCTTACATTTCCATCTTATACAAAGATGTGTTCAGCTCTCCTGCTGGCATTGAAGTTGCTTTTCATGTGTGTCCTTCTTTGCCTCTAAAAAAATTTGGTATCCCTCTGCTATATGTTAGAAAGAGCAGCTTTAGGAATCATAAAGCTGTAATAGCTCACATTCTCCAACTTTTTACAAGGGGTTAAAGAGTTGGAGAACATGAGCAACTACAGCCCATGACGACTTCCTTCGGGAGTTAATTCACACAGTCTTAAAGTTTATTGTCATTCTGTTAAGGAAATCATAGGTACCATTTAAAATTTGTCGCCTTCTACATTAGATTAATTTTTTGTCAGAGGCATTTTCCTGGAAGATTAATTTCCATTTCCCACATCCACACTCGACCAGTTTATGTATATTTCACAATAACGTACAGTGTCTTGCTGCTTGTTCCATTGTCACATTCTGCTAGTAAATTCAACTGCAATTAATGTGGTCCTGCATCTTTATTTCTCTCCGGCTACATTTTTTTTTTTTATTTGTATGTTTGCTCTGATGTCTCCTTCTATCCTTTTTTTCTACTGATAACCAGCACTGTTTGTTTAGAAGATCTAGGCCACATTCATATAAATTTATGGTTTGTTTAAGCTAACTTTTCTTTCCTTGTTCTCCAAGAGAGAGCTAGCTGAAACTGCTTTGGTATATTCTTTGGTTCTTAGGGCAGATAAAACTTATCATGAGATAACTGTTGCAATTTTGTGTGTGATGTTTAGAGCTGATTAACGAGACATTTTTTAATATTTGTAACAGTTTTCCCGTGGAATGTTAAACAGCTCTTGTGGCTATTTTATTTCCTAAACACACGCTATGCAGGGCTGTTGTGACATCCCACATGATTGTGGAATTCCCATCAAGCACTATTCTTGGATTCACCATATTCATTCTTTAACAGTGTTTCTAAGCTTATGGCCCTGAAAGATGGTCTGCATATAACACCATGCGCAAATTCCTCCATTATAAGTTTTTTATCACTTTTCCAAAATTCAAATTTGGACATAATACACTTACAGTCATCAGTCAGAGTGTCTTTTTTGATGCACTATTTGCCTCAGTCTTGACCATGAGGCAGGCTATTGGAGGCTGCCTGTACCATTACACCAATTTTATAACTCGTCCAATCAAATGTTGGCCAGTTTTAACAATTGAGGTACGGTATCCTTAGTTACGTTTATCTTCTCTAAATCCTAAGAGATTTTTGTACTCTTTCACATGCCATGCAATAGCTTGTATTATATTTTTCCTTATTCAGTTCAAAATCTTAATGACCTATAAGAGCTTGAGTCTTCCCTTTTCTTAAGAATATTTACCTGGGTTTGCTTCCTGTGGAAGAAATCCTGCACTACAGTGAGATGAGTACTGCAAATTGTGAATTATGTAATTGGTAGAGACTTGTAGTAAACTTAACATGAATTGCGTTTGGACCTATCACATTTTCTTTATTGTTGAAGATACTTTGTGAACAAATCAAAATTGCTCTTTATTGTTTCAGTAAGGATTTCCTAGTTGCAGTTCTGTCTCATCAGAATTGTCACTGGGAAGTAAAACTGCCATTAAGACATCCACTGAGGATTCCCAATAAGTTGTCGACCTTCAGTCTTCTTTCTGTAATGCAGAAAGAACAGTTGGTGATTTTACTTACTACAGTTTTATAGGATACTCCTCAGATCTCTGTGACATTAGTCTTCAGAATGAGCTTTCCAAAGCTCTGGTTTCATTCTTTTAAAAATCTTTATATTTCTGTAACTATGTGAGAATTTATTGGGTAATTTGTGTGCACAAACACAGTCATTGTATGGGATTTTGCTCCATAGCTTTCTAGTGCCTTTCCATTACTGGAAGGTGGTAATGGGAGTAGCACACAGTGACTTGGAGCTTAGATTCCTGTCACTATTTCAACCACTAGTGAATAAGCACTAGCTCTGTTGGCTGATAAATGAATTTCCTTTGGCCTTTTTCCTCGGACCATACCGACAATTATTCGAATTGTATGGAGTGATTTAGGAAAGTGAAACTTAAGAGGACTGTCAGTTTTATTGACAGATTGGATATGGTGTTCCTCAGATATCTTTCTAAAATTGCTCTTCAAAATAAGTTTCCCAAAGCACTGTATTAGGGGTATTAAAAATTTAAAGGAAGTGGTAAAATCCCATGAGCTTTTAATTGAGCTCTCCTCAGCCATTGTCAAGAGTTGAATGACTATCATTGACTTGCAGTTGTGATGGCCAAGTACCAGGCTGAGCTGAGATGGTGTTTTCAGATATTTTTATTTCTGTAGCTTCTTTTATGATGCTATCCCAGAATCTTTCTGTCCTCATGACGACAGAAGTTTTGTCGAAGATAATCCAGTTTCGATCTTCTAAAGTGTGTTCTGCCAAGGCTGATTTTTCCTGATAACATAGGCATAAGCGCCTCATGTTGCATCTGACTTCTTCTGCAGTCTGTAATGTTTGCTTGACATTGTAGCAGCCACACTGACATAGTATCTCCTATGGTGTTCTGAGCCCTAGGTCTCCTTCACAGGCCTCATTAACTGTCATGTTCTTGGTGGGGGTCTGAATACTAATAAACTGTTGTCTGTCTTCAGCTGTCTGCTGATCTTTCTCGACACTATGCAACAGAAAGACAAAAAAGCACATTTCATGCTCTCTTCTTTGGTGGAGTTTCCCTGTGCATATCGCCAGAAATGGGCTGTGATACATGGCAGTGACTGTAGCCATTTGCCCAGAAGACTTTTCAGATGTGACTTAGTTCTAGTGGCAGGTTTTCTGTGTCTTGGATGACTTTAGCATGATGTATGATGGTGTTTGTAATGCTACATATGTCAGATGGTGGTGGCTCAGAGTGCAGATACCAATCTCTGTGTATGGGTTTCCTGTAGACACTGTGGCTGAGGTGCCCATTGAGTTTTTGTTGAACAAGGATGTCAAGAAATGCATCTATCTCTACATAAACCTGATGTGGTTGTGAATGCCATCCAAGTGTTTTGAGAACTCTCCCTGTTCATGCCACCATATAAGAAATATGACAGTGTCAATGTGTGCTTAAACAATATCACAATCATACTATCAAACAAGTAGGAGAAGAGCTCTATACAGTCTCTGACAGGAATGCACATAAATAGAGAGACCACATCAAAGCTGACTGTTATTTCACTTTCCCCAAAACAAAGATGCATAATTCAACTGATAAACTCATTGGTGTTTTTGATGTGATGTACACAGTGACCCATATAAGGTGTAAGGAGGCTAGCCAAATATTTTTCCAGTCTATAAGTTGGGGACTTAGTGGTTTTTACAGTGGGACAAAGAGGTGAATTTAAAGACATCACCTTTGACACGGATCCAACTAAGCCAAGTTGCTTTTATTGTTACATCAATGACACATCATCTGCCAGTACCACTAGAACTAAACCATATCCGAAGATTCTTCCAGGAAAACGGCCACAGTAGTCGCCAAGCATCACATGCCATTTATGGTGATATGCACAGGGAAATACCACTAAAGAAGGTAGCAAGAAACGTGCATTTTTGCCTTTCTGCGACACTGTATCAAGAAAGATTAGCCAGCCCCTGAAGAGAGAGAGCAGTTCATCAGTGTTCAGGCCCACAGCAAAATATGACAGCTAATGAGGACTGTGAAGTATGATCTAGGGCTCAGAATGCCAGGAGTGTAAAAGATACCATGTCACTGTCATTTCTGTCAGGCAAACAGTACACACTGTAGAGCAAATCCAGGTGGAATATGAGGTGTTTACCCCTATGCTATCTTAAAAAGTCAGCCATGGCAGAACATGATTCAGAAAATCAGCCCAGGATTATCTTCGATGAAACTTCTGTCGTCATGAGGACAAACAGATCCTGAGATAGCATTATAAAAGACGTAGGAATAAAAATATCTGAAAACACCAACAGTAAGGGTCGTGGTTTGCGTCTCAGCATAGCTTGGAACCTGGCCATCATGTTGGTGAAGTGGGTGCAACGGACACGGGACAAAATCACTGCCATATTTGGTGAGGAAATGAGCACCAGTGACTTCACAGCCAGCACTGCAGCTGTATAGCAGCAAGGCTATGGCTGTCATTTACCACCTGACAGTGGCAGAGGTGAACTCTGTTGATAACACTTGATTATCGTTACAGCTACTTATTTGGAGGCTAGGCTGTAGAATTAAACATAAGTCTAATTAACTGCAGTTTAAGTGTAGGTTTTATGGAGGAGACATTTCTTCATTGCTGTTTTATTCTGCTTACAAAATAGGGCTACTAGAAATTATAAAAGGTATGAAATTGGATAGTCTGAATATCCTCTTCCTCCTCCTCATTTTTATTTCTGCATTTACTTCTTCAAAGACTACATGAAGGAGTAAAGGGATATTTTCACAGAACTACTTAAATACACAGAAAATACTCCCAGTGTTACAATCTAACTGCAGTGGTCAGAGATTGTTGTGAAAGTAGTGCCAGTGTGGACGACGACTTGCAGGTTGTGAATTATGAAGCAGTTGTTGAAGGCAGTTGTTGAAGTTAACTGTATATTACTGAACAACATGCTTGCATGAAACAGACATTGGCAATGGCTAATATATGACTGACTTGTGGTCATGAAAATGAAAGTTATGACACAGTTGCTTTTACAAGGGAACCTGCTTCTGAGTATAAGGAACAGGTCTCGCAGATGAGCTCTCTTGCCCACGATCTGTGAATGTGTGAAAAGGCAATTGCCAGTGGGAGTGACAAAGGATAGATAGAGACATTACATAGGAGAGTATTGTGAAGGAGAGGGGGCAGAGAGAGAATTGTAGTGTGATTATTTGTCATCTGATAGGAGAGCAAGCTATATGAAGAGAATACTGTTAATCTTTACATGTGTGTGAGATCTTCTGCATTCAAAAATGACTGCTCATTTTCATATATGTGGCCTGTGGGATGTGGGAATAAGCATCTTCTGATGTAAAAGGGTGGCAAGTGTGTATGAGAATTGAGAATTGTCAGTACTTGGTGTGTGCAGTTTTCTTAATTAGCCATACTGAACATACAAACCTGTTTTTAATAAATCGACCAAGTGACAAAGGATCACACTAGCACTGGAACAGTCTCAGAACTAACTACAACAGAATTATTATTGCTATTTATTAATTTATTCTGTGAAACTTTTTGGTTTGAGGGCAGACAGTTCTATATTTATTAATGAAGCAATATATTAAAAATTGTAGTCAGAGCTCCTGCCACCGAATAAATCAGGATGACCAAATGTAGCAGGAAGGGGTAGAAGGCACAATATTAAGGCTCGTCTGAGCTTACCAAATGATTTATTGTTTCCAACCACAGTGCCCTCACACACCTCGGTCTGCGTCACAGGGCCCCGCAAAGCTGAGGAAGCCCCCCAGCGGCCCGTGCAATGCAATACTGTGTTGAGCCGGCCTTGGCCGTGGAGTTCTGATGGCATCAGGATGCGCCATCTGCTGACTCTGCTATCCCCGTCCTCGTCACCTCAGCGCCACTCTGAGGAGCCACAGAGTGGCCCACTGACAACTGCAAGATGGCCCACGCTGTGTTCCCTCACCGACGTGGCTGAGATCACAGCAACAAGAAGTGCCTGTGATCTGGCATCTGAATCTGCGGTCCTCGCCTCGGGATGCCTCCGGCGTGTGTTGGAAGCCAGAACGACTGCCCGCAGTAGTGAGCCGTGGAGTGGCCTGCTGCTGGCTGGCTACAGACCCCTCGTTGGCCTCAAAGAGGCGAACCAGCGACCCACTGTGGACTGGAACATTGGTGCCCCATCTGCTGTTGCATGTAGCTGGCGGTGTGACACACCCCGCCATCCAGGAGAGCTGCCACACTTGAATGAATCTCGTTAGAAAACGGCACCTATTTATACACGGGTGTGCACCTCTGTTTTGCCATATGCACCACTTCGCGTCACGTACTCGTAACACAGTAGGTTGGCCAGTGGTCCCCTTCTGCCTGTGATTTGCAACATGCAAAACTGCTGTGTGTACTCTTTCAGAAATTTGACGGCCCTGTGGCCTCTATTCTACTTCGCAACTGTTGGTATGCGTAACTCACTGCAATCCGACACCTGGCTGTAACTTGTGCTCAGATTATTGCACAAAACTAACTTTCCCTATCTGAAACGGTGGTGCTGCTACATTATTCCCCTCTTCAGAAAGACCCGGTCCCTGGGTCGACCCCTAACTATCTCTCAACTTGTTTGGGTTGGCTCCTATGACATATTTTCTTACTATTAGAAAACTTAAATGTGGTCTAGTGCCCCTTAAAACCATGACATGAAACAAAACGTAAAAATTCCTTACTGGACAACCACTGCTCGATCAACCCCTTACCCACTTGTCTCGTGCCCTCAGTATCCAATCCACTGGGACTACCCTTGGTTCCCTCTTGGAATGAGCTCTCCACCTGATCAGAAAGAAAACAACACATAACAAAGTTAAGGCTGCAATGACACTTGGCACAGAGGTGCTCAAAATGATCGTTATTTGCCTTTATCTTTCCCTGCACTGAGCGACATGTTGCACAAGCTGTTTGGCTGATATGCGCCCCTCTTGCTCTAAACTGAACTGGTATACGGATCTCAACAGACCTGGCTCCAGAGTTTGGTTTAACAAGGTCAGATTCTGCCTTGTAAAAAACTCTAAAAGTGGCTTCTGGCCAGTACAACTGTGGCTGCCATAACATTCAATTGCATGACTCCTGAAACTGACACTGGCAGGTGGAAGGTTGGTCCTATTATGTCACATTTAGTTCCATTGATTAAAATTCTGCTCCCCTCAAGCTCTATATGTTTCACTTCTGCAAATACTCCCCGCTCAAAACAACTTGTTACTACTACCAAATTCTCGTAGGTGGAGAAGATTCAATGCATCCCAACCTGTTGCAAGCGCAACTTTGGCTCCACGATGTCCCCTGGACATTCTGTTCCTTTCCCCTCTGGCTAAAAATAACTGCACCGCGCACGTTTCCCGTATTTGTAGCTTCACAGATTTTCCTCCAACATTCACTATTTTTTATCCAAACTCAGCACCGATTGTGTGACTACTTTCATCCTTAAATTTACATTATATGAACTGGTGCAATAAACAAGACATTCCTGACCCAGCACTGTCGATAACTAAAAATTTAAACAGGGAATCGTATGACTCTGACATCGTTCAACACATATTTATTACAGCTTTGTCACAAAATTCACTCAGACGCATTTATTTCTCCAGAACTGTGTTTGATTTATCCTCCAATAACACTCCACATATGTCAGACGCTACACTTCCATTTTCAATGACCTGAGGACAGGGATTGCCATCACCCTTACTCCCTCTTCAAAAGGACTGCTGTCCGCAGCAAGCTATATTTGAAAATACATACAACATGTGAAACTACAATGTCTAATTACTTTACGCAAACCCAATGCTACACAACATGGGGAAAAGAAAGAAAACTACAAATACTCTACTACTTTCTGGATTGCAAAGCATATGGTACTTCATGCCGTACTCTATCTTCCTGGTTTTCTCTGTGCTTAGCACCTCTCTTCACTCTCTCTTTCTTCCTCTTTGCTTCCTGTGACACACCTGGAATCACAAACCGCCCAATTTGTACTATTGTTGTTCTAGTTAGCAGCTGAAGCTTAACATTAATGGGGGATGTGGTTTCAACAACTTGGTATGGCCCTTGGTACCTCGTGAGGAACTTCTTCGTTTTCCCTTTTTGCGTATAGGAGCTGGACAGCATTACCCATTGCCCCACTCTGTTTTGCGGTAAACTTCCTTTCTGCTTTACTGCGTCTTCCTGCCTTTCCAAAGCCTTTGTATTCGCCTTTTGTACCTGTTTCCAAACATCCTGAATTGTCCTTGCAAATTGAGGTACAGATCCCTGGTCCTTCCTTTCTGTAACTTCACCAAATCAAACACGAACGGCATTTTTCGCCCGTACACTACCTCATATGGAGACAAATCGGTATTTGTATGGAGTTTTACATTGTATGCTCATACAATATACTTCAAATACTCGTCCCACTGATGGTGATGAGAATCCACATAAAAACTCAACATCTTCCCGATTGTTCTGTGCACGCGTTCTGTCCTTGCGTTTGCCTGTGGATGCAATGCGCTCATCCTCAACTTCTTTACACTCAACAATTTACACAGTTCCATCATTAAGTCTGACCTGAAGTTGGTCCCTTCATCAGTAATTATTGTTTCCAGTACACCAAACCCTCAAAATCCACTTGTTTACTAACACATGTGCAACCACTGCTGCCTGTTGATTTGGCACAGCCACGATCTCCACATACATCGAAAAATGATCTATTATTTTCAGAACGAATCTGTTCCCTGATGGTGTTCGCATGATAGGTCGTAAGACATCAGTCCCCAGCAAGGAAAATGGACATGTCGCTTCTGGTAATCGTTGTAGCTGTACCTGTTTCCGGCTCAAATCTGCTCTCTACGCACATGGTGCACAATTCTTGACATACTAATCCACATCTACTTTCCTACCTCTCCACCAATACCTCTCCGCCACTCTCCTATTCATCGCTCTACACCTCCATAACCAGATAACACGTGATCATGTGCTTCCTTTAAAACATCTTCCCTCAACTTTGCTGGCACTGCTACCCTTGGCCCTAACTTCGTTTCCCTGCACAGAAGACCATCATACATATTAAATTGTGGCTGTGTCTGATACAATATAAAATTGTTGTCCGCGTCCTGTAATTCTTGCCATACCGCTAGGTCATAACCTATGACTTCTACTTTTGCCACCTACTTACTCAGTGCCTCTGCATTACCGTGCTTCTTCCGAGGCTTGTTCACCACGTCATAGTCAAATTCACTAAACCTTAAAGGCCATCTAGCGAGCCTGATGGACAGATCCTTCAACCCCAACAACCACTTCAATGCAGCATGATCCGTCACTACCCGAAATC
The DNA here is from genome assembly GCF_023898315.1 of Schistocerca nitens. Classification (NCBI taxonomy): domain Eukaryota; kingdom Metazoa; phylum Arthropoda; class Insecta; order Orthoptera; family Acrididae; genus Schistocerca; species Schistocerca nitens. Next base: position 59,279,601 of record NC_064621.1, read on the forward strand.
TTCTCACATATAAAGAACATTTAAACTATGTGATTTCATAGATTACACTAACCATGTCCCTCTCAGTTGTTGAGTAATTCCTCTCTGCTGCATTCAACTGCCTAGATGCATAGGCTACAGGATGTTCTTTCCCATCAATTTCCTGACTAAGAACACACCATAATGCTTGATTCAATGCATCACATGCTAATATAAACTCCTTTTGAAAATCTGGAAACACAAGAACCGGACTTGATGTTAGCACTTCTTTCAGTTTGTCAAATGCTTTCTGACACTCTTCTGTCCACTCAAATTTCATACCCCTCTGTAACAATCGTGTCAACGGCTGTGCTAAATCTGCAAAACCCTTCACAAAATGTCAATAGAAATTGCAAATTCTGATGAATGACTGCACATCCTTAACTGTTTTCAGTTCCCGAAAATCCCTTGCAGCCCGTACCAACCTCGGATCTGTTTGCACTCCGTCCTTACTGATAATATGATCCAAATATTTTACTTCTTCTAATGCAAAATGACACTTCTCCAGACTCAACGTCAAATGAGCTGCTCTAAACTCATAAAGACTTCCATTAACCACTGTCTATGTTGCTTCATACTACTTGAAAACACTATAATGTCATTCAAATAGACCAGACACTGTCATGGTTTCAAACCCCTCAAGACACTGTCTAGCAACCTCTGAAAAGTTGCCAGAGTGTTTTTCAAACCGAATGGCATTCTAATGTACTGGCAATGGCCTCCGGGAGTAGAGAAAACAGTTTTTGGATGATCCTCTGGAGCCACCTCTAACTGATGACAACCATTTGTCAAATCCATCGAAGAAAAGTACTGGCACTGTCCTAAATGATCCAAAGTCTCCGATATGTATGGAATGGGATATGTGTTTGTTACTGTCTTATTATTGAGGTATCAGTAGTCACAACAGAACGTGTATTTCTTAGTTCCATCCATAGATTTTTTAGGCACAATGACAATGCCCACTCCCCAGCAACTATTACTAAGCTCTATAATACCGTCCGCAACCTGCTGATCAATGAAATCCTCCACAATCGGCTGCAAATACCTCGGTATTCTTTATGGTTTACAGTAAACAGGTGCTTAATTCCCTGTCGGTATCCTGTGTTGAACTGATGAAGTTGCTGGTAACGGCCCTTGTGGAAAAAACAAATCCTTAAATTCCCACAATAATTCTTCCATTTGCTCTCTTTCTCCTCCTTTCAAATGCTTAATTTTGTCACGCAATGCAGTTCTATCAGCAGCTAGTGGTTGATCGCTTCACCCCCCTCTCGAACACCAGTCTTCGTCATCTGGCACATCCAGATTTGCTACTAAAATTCCTTTCCTCAAATTCTCATCTACAGCTCTAAAATTATCAACGTTCATGCGAACTACTCGCCCGTTGTACACGTACAATACTACATTTCACAAAACAACCCAATGGACCCAAAACTTCATTATCCTGTAATGGTTCAATAACACATACTGTACCCACAGGTAGATTTTACTCCACACCTACCCAAAGCAACTTCCCAGTGGCACTAGACAAACACTCATGCAAATTAAGCCTTAATGGTACACTGTTCAATTGGTTTGTTCATTATGTTGAATGCCCCTCGCAACAGCTCTGCATTGACAACAGTTTTCCCTAGCTGAAATAACATTCCTCCAAGTTCCACTGTTCATTGTCCAAGGTCAATTTTGGCATGATGTTGATGCAAGAAATCTACTGCTAGGATCATGTCATAGACCTCGCTTACCCATGGTACTACCTCCATGCATGCATTAAATCGGACTTTCTCTATTCGAAAGTCAGCTGTCACCGACCCCAAAGGTGTGACCTCCTTATCCCCTACTCCACGCAACCTATAACGTGGTGGGTCTAGCTTCCTTCATCCCATTATATTCCTAGTAGCCACTGACACTTGCACCCCTGTGTCCAACAAAATCTTAAACTTTTTAGTTCCTTTGGATCCTACCACTGAACATTCCACCTCTGCATACGTATTCGTAGCATTGAAATTAAACGAGAGCCACCTTAGGTGGGTCTTGGGGCCCCCTCTGCCGTTTAACGCTTGTCCACCTCTCCTATCTCCACTTCTCCATCCTCCCCGCTGCCGATTTCCACCCCTTCCTTTATTCCTCGGTGACTGGGTACATTGCCTTTGCACATGTCCCATACAACCACACTTAAAACATTTCACACCTGCTGCAAACACTGTTTACCTCTTGCGTACCCCTGTTGCCACATCTATTTCCTCACGTTGAATTGATAGCTGAATGACCGAATACAAAGCTTTCGAAATCCCTTCACGCAATTTCCATGGCATATGAGCCGGTAACCCTCTCAAAAATACATAAAGTGCCCTTTGCTCGGCCTCCTGCAACAGAACATCATTCGCTTCATTGCTCTGACCAAACTCGTTACTCATTAATTTCCCTTATTCTGTCTGTAAATTTCTCTATCGTCTCCCCCTGCCTCTTTGGCATTTTACTTAACCTCTCTCCAAAGTACCAAGTGCTATTCTGTTTTTTGTGCCTTTGTAAAAGCCCTTCCTTTAACTGCTTAAACTGTCCTGCATTCCTTAAGGCCTCAGAACACCATAATATGTATTTGTTTCACCCATTAATCTAATCTTGGCTATATGTAACAACTGCTCATGAAACCAACCATCCATCACCACTGAAGTCTCCAAGTCCTCCACAAATGAACGCACATCCTCAGGTACCTTGCCAGAAAATGGAATAATCAAACTCGCAGCAGCTGGATCAGTCCCCTGCACTCTAGGCAACAACGACTGATCAGATGCGGTTTCCCACTCACTTCTAGATGTTAATTCATTTCTCAACTATGTATTGTCTGCTGTCAATTGTGCTACTTTTTCCAAGAAAATCCGTACCACTTCTGGTTCCGACACACCTCGCGTCCCTGACCCTGCTATTGTGTTATTTTCATTCCCAGTTAGTTCCGAAACAAAACATTTAAGTACAAGAATAACCCAACTCCTTACTCCTCGTTATCATCATACTCTGTAACATCATACTCAAACCAATACAAAAGTAATTAAACGCCACGAAAAAAAAAATTATAATAATAAATCTTACTGCCCCAAATAACTATTCTCAAAAAACAACAACAACAACAACAACTACTACTACTACTACTACTAATACTACTACTACTACTAATAATAATAATAATAATAATAATATACCTACACAAAACATCTAAAATGTGGCTCCTGGCAGGCCATACTAAAAACACAAACAAGAAAGAAAATATCCAACACTCAAAAGAAAACTTGTCAAAACTCACAACAACTTGGGACTGGAATGCAGGCGGTGGGCTTGAACGTCGTACTGGACAGACGCTATTCTGACACCAAATGTAGCGGGAAGAGGTAGAAGTCACCGTATTAGACTCATCCGAGCTTTCCAAGTGACTTGCGTTTTCCAACCACAGTGCCCATGTATACCTCGATCTGTGTCACAGGGCCCCGCAATGCTGAGGAAGCACCCCAGTGGCCCGTGCAATGCAACGCTGTGTCAAGCTGGCCTTGGCCAGCCGCGGAGTTCCAATGGCATTATGATGCGCTGGCTGCCGACTCGGCTGTCCCCATCCTCATTGCCTCAGCACCACTACGAGGAGCCACCAAGTGGCCTGCTGACAACTGCTAGATGGTGCGCGCCATGTTCCCTCGCTGGCGTGGCTGCGATCCGGCATCCAAATCTGCGACCCTCACCTCGGGATGCCTCCGGCACGTGTTGAACTCAACACGACAGTCCAGGCTGGCTACGGACCCCACGCTGACCTCAGAGGGTCGAACCGGCGACCCACCGTGGTTTGGAACACTGGCGCCCCATCTGCTTCTGCGTGTAGTTGGTGGTGTGACACACCCTGCCATCCAGGAGAGCTGCCACACTTGAATGAATCTCGTTAGAAACCCGCACCTATTTATACGCGGCTGTGCACCTCTGTTTTGCCATACGCGCCACTTCGCGTCACGTACTCGTAACACATTAGGTTGCCCAGTGGGCCCCTTCTGCCTGTGATTTGCGACATGCAAAACCACTACGTATACTCTTTCAGCAATCTGATGGCCCTGTGGCCTCTTTTCTACTTCGCAACTGTTGGTATGAGTAACTCACTGCAATCCGGCCCACACCTGGCTCTAACTTGTGCTCAGAATATTGCACAAAACTAACTTTCCCTGTCTTAAACGATGGTGGCACTACAAAATGAAGATTGTTTTGTATGATAGGAAAGGATTGTTTGAAGCACTTGTTGTGTGCTGTTTTCTGCTTATGATGTAACTATGTTTTATATTTTTCTTAAGAGAATTGATGAAAGGAAAGCTTGCTCTTATAAAATTGTCTATCTTTAATGGAACCCAGAAAACTCAATCCAAATTATGTGAAGCAAAACAAGACAACACAGTGTTCAAAACTAAACTTATCTTGAAAAAATAATGAGTCAGTTGCAAGTTGACTCACACTGATTTATATTAGTTTTCTGATTTCCCAAAATTACTCATTGTATTTCCTTCCAGACACAACCAGTATGATAAATTTGTTTGTTTTAAACATTACTGTCTTTTTTTTTCTTCATTCACTCCCTGCCTGAGCATCCAAATTAGTCAGTGTCATATTTTATGTAGCTAAATGGTAAATATGTGTTACAAAACATTTATATAATTTCCAGTGATAATAATAGTTTTCCATTGTGTGTGCAGTTGCCGAGCTTCTGGTGTCCTACAAGTTTATCAACACCAGAAAAGAACTATGATTTCATTTTGCCAACAGCATCAAAACCTTTTAATTTCAACAACAGTGCAGGTTTACGTTATGAAGCTATGGAAGTTCGAAAGTGCCTGAAAGAAGGTAGGATAAATTTACAAATTTATTGGTGAAATTCTAAAACAGATCCTGACTCCATACTTTTCTTTCTATGGTTTTAGCTGTTAAATTTGGTACTGATTGTGATTTTGTTGTACAAGTAGTAGCATATGAAACTCTTTTCATATTTGTTAAGTATGCTCAATTAGCAGCCAGCAAAACAGGAATTATTGAATAAGTGTTGAAAAATACACTGACTGAGAACCATAAGTGAACTTCTAATTCTTTTAAATTAAAAATAATTTATTGAAAGTGAATTAAATAAAGTAAACTGATGCTGGATGGAAAGAAAAGTTGATCCAAACTCTAGTTTGGATAAACAAGGTGCATAGAGGTAGTGAGAAATAGTTACTAGCTGTGCCTTATTTTCTGTCTTATATGTCTAGGCATACAGGTTTTAAAACTGATTTTGATTCTGTCAAGGACTCTCCCTCTCCCCCTCTCCCTCCCTCCCCCTCTCCCTCCCTCCCCCTCTCCCTCCCTCCCCCTCTCCCTCCCTCCCCCTCTCCCTCCCTCCCCCTCTCCCTCCCTCCCCCTCTCCCTCCCTCCCCCTCTCCCTCCCTCCCCCTCTCCCTCCCTCCCCCTCTCCCTCCCTCCCCCTCTCCCTCCCTCCCCCTCTCCCTCCCTCCCCCTCTCCCTACCCACCCCCTCTCCCTCCCTCCCTCCCCCTCTCCCTCCCTCCCTCCCCCTCTCCCTCCCTCCCCCTCTCCCTCCCTCCCCCTCTCCCTCCCTCCCCCTCTCCCTCCCTCCCCCTCTCCCTCCCTCCCCCTCTCCCTCCCTCCCCCTCTCCCTCCCTCCCCCTCTCCCTCCCTCCCCCTCTCCCTCCCTCCCCCTCTCCCTCCCTCCCCCTCTCCCTCCCTCCCCCTCTCCCTCCCTCCCCCTCTCCCTCCCTCCCCCTCCCCCTCTCCCTCCCTCCCCCTCCCCCTCTCCCTCCCTCTCCCTCCCTCCCCCTCCCCCTCTCCCTCCCCCCTCTCCCTCCCCCCTCTCCCTCCCCCTCTCCCTCCCCCTCTCCCTCCCCCCTCTCCTTCCCTCCCCTCTCCTTCCCTCCCCCCTCCCTCTCTCCTTCCCTCCCCCCTCCCTCTCTCCTTCCCTCCCCCCTCCCTCTCTCCTTCCCTCCCCCCTCTCCTTCCCTCCCCCTCTCCCTCTCCCTCTCCTTCCCTCCCCCTCTCCCTCTCCTTCCCTCCCCCTCCCCCTCCCCCTCTCCCTCTCCTTCCCTCCCCCTCTCCCTCTCCTTCCCTCCCCCTCTCCCTCTCCTTCCCTCCCCCTCCCCCTCTCCCTCTCCCTCTCCTTCCCTCCTTCCCCCCTTCTCCCCCCCTTCTCTGCCCCTACCTCCTCCCTCCCCCTCTCACCCTCCTTTTTTCCCTACTATTGCCTTTCTTGTAACAGAAAAAATATTTAATTAACAATGCCTTTCTATTCAGCTCAAAGTACTCCTATTTTCCTATTATTTGCTTTCAGTGCAGTTATAATTACATATGATGTTCATTTTATCAGATTAGACCAAAATATCATTTTCATTATGTAGTGTTGGCAGAAGAGCCAACACTGTGTTTCTAGAGGAGGCCGAAATGCACGCGTTTAATTACACGCTGACTGGCGTTAGGTCTGGAACAGGTCAGAGAAATAAGACTAGCAAAACAGGAGGTAACTGGTAGAATACTTAACTTTAGTCCACAATTGTAGAACGTCTCTCTTGACGGTACATGTTATAGTCACAATATATATAGCAAAGGATTATGGCGCTTTGCTATGTCGTAGCAAATGTAGCTGAAGGCTATGCTAACTATCGTCTCGGCAAATGAGAGCGTAGTTGTCAGTGAACCTTTCCTTGCAAAGTCGGCTGTACAACTGGGGCGAGTGCTAGTAAGTCTCTCTAGACCTGCCGCGTGGTGGCGCTCGGTCTGCTATCACTGACAGTGGCGACAGGCGGGTCCGACGTATACTAATGGACCGCGGCCGATTTAAAGGCTACCACCTAGCAAGTGTGGTGTCTGGCGGTGACACCACACATTACAACCTAAAATGAAACCTAAAATGAAACATTTGCTTCCTAAAGACAGAACAGTACCTACATGAAAACATATTTTTCATGTCTTTGACTGTAAATAAGTGTAGTGTACATGTATGCTGCCCAAACAGCAAACACATTCAAAGAAAAAACATTAACAGTGCTTGTACTTTTGTGTTGTATGTAGAAACCAATACGAAAAGGACATGTTGCCAATTGCTCATATCTTGACTCTTCCACATCACATTGCAAAGAAACTGTGACACAGTCACAACAATATTCTGATTTTTTTTATTTCCTGCATTACTACTTTGAAAGAGATGTTTTATGCTACATTATTACTTTGAAAGAGAATGGCACACCATTTATGAGTCAATCATGCAACTTTCTTTTTAAAATCTGTACTTTGGTTTGCTATTTTAATCTTGAACTAGGTAGAATTAAACCCTTTTTTATCTTCATACCTGTTTATCTCTTAATACTTTCATATACGCTGCTGATATGTGGTTATTTTATGATATATATTGCCTGATGGAGAGAATACTTCGTATGCAGGTTTGTTTTATAATGTTAAGCATTTTAATACCTGTTTTACTACTACACACATGTGTTACTGGTAACTTACGTTTTATGTGTGTTAATATATTATTATATTACCTATCAGAGGGATCAATATAAGTGGACCAATAAAAATGGTTAAAGAATGATTGAAATGTGTAGAGTACGTAATCTTTTTCCTAAATTAAAATATTTTAAAAGGAAACTCCACAAATTAAAGACTTCAAAATATCGAAACCTTGTAAAGTGTGAATGGCAGCTGGACCAAGTCTGGATGGAGAAATTCCACCCCTGGTAAATTCACAGTGTAAGATTCTTGAGGGTAGTAGACTCAGGATCAGACCATTAAATTGTAAAAACAGAAAACTGACACCAACAAAAAGAGAAAGACCTTCCAATAAAAAGAGAGAAAATTTGGCTCAAATATGTTGATTAAAAGATGGAGCACTACATGAAATTATTAGGAAGATCCATCAACACTAAAAGAGTTGACTACTAAATTAATCGCAGCAGAAGAGTTAGCCCCAATAAATCCCAGAAAGAAATACAGATGGTGAAGTGAATAATGTGACCAAGACTGGATAAACCATCAAGACCTGAAGTCAAAAGAATCAAATTTAGAACTAAAAAACACAGATGAATACAGCAAACTTTGATCATAATTCAAAAAAATGTGCATATAGCATTATTGGCCAGGAGACCGTGTCTGGTGTTGTATAATTGCCTGGTCCAAGTCTTTATGTTTGATGCCACTTATGTGACTTGTGCATCGATGAAGATGAGCTGAAATGATGATCAAATAAACCCTCCACTTATCAGTGAGGCAGAAACCACAGTTAGAGTACTAGTGGAAAATGTAAAACCTGTGATTGTAAATTTCCATCAACATCTAATTCAAATGTGAGTCACAAAGAAATTTCTGCAGCCCTAGGCCTTGAAAATGATTCATACAATATTTAAAGAAGGAAATAAAAACTAGCCAAGATAATTATAGAGGAGTAACCTTTCTGAACAGTGTGTACAGAGCATTCTCAAACACAATTTACAACCAAATCAAAAGCAGTTTAGAATCTCAAATTGGAGAATACCATGGAGGATTACATCATGAAGATTTAACGAAAGTAAAATTGCAGCAAAACCCTCAGTAATAACAGATGCTGGTGATATACCTCATATATCCTTGGATGTGGAAACATTTCATGTCCAAATTACAGGTATCATTTGAGGAAACTGATATTATGCCCATGAAACCCCTGTGCGTAAACTGTCTCCTTAACTATAAATGAAATGCACAATATCATGTATGTCCTTCAGGATAAATTTAGTTAATCAGTTTTTAGCTTAAAAGACTATTGTCAGATTTTAACTGACTATTGTTGCCAAAGAAGTTACAATATTTGTAAACTATACTGGAAAAGTTATTACTCATCTAGATTGAAGCTTGAACATGCTGTAAATGTCATCTTTGACAGTGCAGTGGTAATGCAATGAAAAAATAAAAAAGTGAACAGAAAATAAATATAAAGGGAGAAAACTAGGAAAAACATTAATGCTAAACTTGAAAAACACTGCCTGCCTTTATAATCTATGGCTTTATTTGCAGTGGCAGATGTTCCTCTTGACTTCCTGGTGATGTACTTCAGGGTAATTTTCTGTTGTACATCTTTTTTGCTAAACAAAAGTGTCCTGTTGACTTAACTTTTTGTTTCAAAGACTACTGCAAAAGACTGATAATTGTGCTGTAGTGTCACATTTCATCTTGCCAACTGATGACATTTACTATGTTTCTGACTAATTCTGGATGAGTAACATCTTTTTCAATGTTGTTTATAAATATTGTAACTTCTTTGACATTTGATAGCCAGTTAATGTCTGATGATGGTGTTGCAAGCTGAAAATGGTTAACTAAATAGATTAATCTTGTAGAATTGGCATGGGCGACCTTTGGTGATCTACAGGCTTGTTTCGTATACTTAGTTAAGCTTGCAGGCCAACTATGCACATGTAGCAATAGCAGTGCTCCTAGTGCATAAAGGTAAAACTTTGGCATGTGCGATTTTAATTTTTTGGGGGTAACGCACTGATATGAATGACACCCTTTCATGACATGCCATACCAACAAGTTATGCCTTAGAACAGACTTTTTGAGTACATGCATTTTACGTTCACTCGATCTTCGGGTGTTCACATTAATTAACAAGTCATGTACAATGTATATTTATATAATAGAGGGAAACATTCCACGCAGGAAAAATATATCTATAAACAAAGATGATGTGACTTACCATATGAAAGCGCTGGCAGGTCGATAGACACACAAACAAACACAATCATACACACAAAATTCTAGCTTTCGCAACCAACGGTTGCTTCATCAGGAAAGAGGGAAGGAGAGGGAAAGACAAAAGGATGTGGGTTTTAAGGGAGAGGGTAAGGAGTCATTCCAATCCCGGGAGCGGAAAGACTTACCTTAGGGGGAAAAAAAGGACAGGTATACACTTGCGCACACACACCCATATCTAACCACACATACACAGACACAAGCAGACATTTGTAAAGGCAAAAGGATTCGGCAGAGATGTCAGTCGAGGCAGAAATACAGGGGCAAAGATGTTGTTGAAAGACAGGTGAGGTATGAGCGGCGGCAACTAGAAATTAGCGGAGGTTGAGGCCTGGCGGATAACGAGAAGAGAGGATATACTGAAGGGCAAGTTCCCATCTCGAGTTCTGACAGGTTGGTGTTAGTGGGAAGTATCCAGATAACCCGGACGGTGTAACACTGTGCCAAGATGTGCTGGCCATGCACCAAGGCATGTTTAGCCACAGGGTGATCCTCATTACCAACAAACACTGTCTGCCTGTGTCCATTCATGCGAATGGACAGTTTATTGCTGGTCATGCCCACATAGAAAGCTTCACAGTGTAGGCATGTCAGTTGGTAAATCACATGGGTGCTTTCACATGTGGCTCTGCCTTTGATCGTGTACACCTTCTGGGTTACAGGACTGGAGTAGGTGGTGGTGGGAGGTTGCATGGGACAGGTTTTACACCGGGGGTGGTTACAAGGGTAGGAGCCAGAGGGTAGGGAAGGTGGTTTGGGGATTTCATAGGGATGAACTAAGAGGTTATGAAGGTTAGGTGGACGGTGGAAAGACACTCTTGGTGGAGTGGGGAGGATTTCATGAAGGATGGATCTCATTTCAGGGCAGGATTTGAGGAAGTCGTATCCCTGCTGGAGGGCCACATTCAGAGTCTGATCCAGTCCCGGAAAGTATCCTGTCACAAGTGGGGCACTTTTGTGGTTCTTCTGTGGGAGGTTATGGGTTTGAGGGGATGAGGAAGTGGCTCTGGTTATTTGCTTCTGTACCAGGTCGGGATGGTAGTTGCGGGATGTGAAAGCTGTTTTCAGGTTGTTGGTGTAATGGTTCAGGGAGTCTGGACTGGAGCAGATTCGTTTGCCACGAAGGCCTATGCTGTAGGGAAGGGACCGTTTGATATGGAATGGGTGGCAGCTGTCATAAAGGAGGTACTGTTGCTTGTTGGTGGGTTTGATGTGGACGGACGTGTGAAGCTGGTTTCCCACCTCCAGAAAGGCAACTCACTCACCCTTCACAACCTTTCCAGCAAACCTCAACGTCCTCTCATTGCACACAAACCCAGTCTCTCCCATCTACTCAATCTCCCAATTCCAGCTCCACTCCCTCCAAAACCTCAAAATTCCAATCAACACAATCTGGAACCACAACACCCTAATTCAGTAGTTAACCTTTCCTCCAAACCTCTCTCCCAATCCGAAACCTCTGTCCTATCCAAAGGCCTCACCTTCAGCCCAACTCCCAGATTCAACCAAACAGCCCTCATCAAAGATTTACTGTCCTACACTCGTACTCTCTGCTGGAAATATCACTTTGCCACGAAGAAAAATGATCCTAATCCTACTCCTAATGATCCAACTCCCCAAGACACTATCCGGATTGAACCCTGGCTGGAACAGTTCCGTCCTCCGTCACAGCGGGACCCACCTCCTCTTCCTCAAAATCACCCTCTCCAAACCTTCCAGGAATTTCTGCCTTCCAGCCTTGCTTCTCAATCCTTCTTAAAAAACTTAATCCTACTCCCAACACTGCTGAAGCCCAAGCTATCCGTGATCTGAAGGCTGACTGATCCATCGTCATTCTTCCGGTGGACAAGGGTTCCACGACCATGGTACTTGATCGTCGGGAGTATGTGGCTGAGGGACTGCGTCAGCTTTCAGACAACACCACATACAAAGTTTGCCAAGGTAATCCTATTCCTGATCTCCAGGCGGAGCTTCAAGGAATCCTCAGAACCTTAGGCCCCCTACAAAACCTTTCACCTGACTCCATCAACTTCCTGACCCCACTGACACCCTGCACCCCTACCTTCTACCTTCTTCCTAAAATTCACAAACCCAATCATCCTGGCCTCCCCATTGTAGCTGGTTACCAAGCCCCCACAGAACATATCTCTGCCTACGTAGATCAACACCTTCAACCCATTACATGCAGTCTCCCATCCTTCAACAAAGACACCAACCACTTTCTCGAACACCTGGAATCCTTACCCAATCTGTTACCCCCAGAAACCATTTTTGTAACCATAGATGTCACTTCCTTATACACAAATATTCCGCACGTCCACGGTCTCGCTGCGATGGAGCACTTCCTTTCACGCCGATCACCTGCCACCCTACCTAAAACCTCTTTCCTCATTACCTTAGCCAGCTTCATCCTGACCCACAACTTCTTCACTTTTGAAGGCCAGACATACCAACAATTACAGGGAACAGCCATGGGTACCAGGATGGCCCCCTCGTATGCCAACCTATTCATGGGTCGCTTAGAGGAAGCCTTCTTGGTTACCCAGGCCTGCCAACCCAAAGTTTGGTACAGATTTATTGATGACATCTTCATGATCTGGGCTCACAGTGAAGAACAACTCCAGAATTTCCTCTCCAACCTCAACTCCTTTGGTTCCATCAGATTCACCTGGTCCTACTCCAAATCCCATGCCACTTTCCTTGATGTTGACCTCCATCTGTCCAATGGCCAGCTTCACACGTCCGTCCACATCAAACCCACCAACAAGCAACAGTACCTCCTTTATGACAGCTGCCAGCCATTCCACATCAAACGGTCCCTTCCCTACAGCCTAGGTCTTCGTGGCAAACAAATCTGCTCCAGTCCGGACTCCCTGAACCGTTACACCAACAACCTGAAAACGGCTTTCGCATCCCGCAACTACCCTCCCAACCTGGTACAGAAGCAAATAACCAGAGCCACTTCCTCATCCCCTCAAACCCATAACCTCCCACAGAAGAACCACAAAAGTGCCCCACTTGTGACAGGATACTTTCCGGGACTGGATCAGATTCTGAATGTGGCTCTCCAGCAGGGATACGACTTCCTCAAATCCTGCCCTGAAATGAGATCCATCCTTCATGAAATCCTCCCCACTCCACCAAGAGTGTCTTTCCACCGTCCACCTAACCTTTGTAACCTCTTAGTTCATCCCTATGAAATCCCCAAACCACCTTCCCTACCCTCTGGCTCCTACCCTTGTAACCACCCCCGGTGTAAAACCTGTCCCATGCACCCTCCCACCACCACCTACTCCAGTTCTGTAACCCGGAAGGTGTACACGATCAAAGGCAGAGCCACGTGTGAAAGCACCCATGTGATTTACCAACTGACCTGCCTACACTGTGAAGCTTTCTATGTGGGAATGACCAGCAACAAACTGTCCATTCGCATGAATGGACACAGGCAGACACCCTGTGGCTAAACATGCCTTGGTGCACGGCCAGCACATCTTGGCACAGTGTTACACTGTCCGGGTTATCTGGATACTTCCCACTAACACCAACCTGTCAGAACTCCGGAGATGGGAACTTGCCCTTCAGTATATCCTCTCTTCTCGTTATCTGCCAGGCCTCAACCTCCGCTAATTTCAAGTTGCCGCCGCTCATACCTCACCTGTCTTTCAACAACATCTTTGCCCCTGTACTTCTGCCTCGACTGACATCTCTGCCGAATCTCGTTGCCTTTACAAATGTCTGCTTGTGTCTGTGTATGTGTGGTTAGATATGGGTGTGTGTGCGAGTGTATACCTGTCCTTTTTTCCCCCTAAGGTAAGTCTTTCCGCTCCCGGGATTGGAATGACTCCTTACCCTCTCCCTTAAAACCCACATCCTTTCGTCTTTCCCTCTCCTTCCCTCTTTCCTGATGAAGCAACCGTTGGTTGCGAAAGCTAGAATTTTGTGTGTATGATTGTGTTTGTTTGTGTGTCTATCGACCTGCCAGCGCTTTCGTATGGTAAGTCACATCATCTTTGTTTATAGATATATTTTTCCTGCGTGGAATGTTTCCCTCTATTATATAAATATACATTGTACATGACTTGTTAATTAATGTGAACACCTGAAGATCAAGTGAACGTAAAATGCATGTACTCAAAAAGTCTGTTCTAAGGCATAACTTGTTGGCATGGCATATCATGAAAGGGTGTCATTCATATCAGTGCGTTACCCCCATAAAACTAAAATCGCACATGCCAAAGTTTTACCTTTATGCACTAGGAGCACTGCTATTGCTACATGTGCATAGTTGGCCTGCAAGCTTAACTAAGTATATGAAACAAGCCTGTAGATCACCAAAGGTCGCCCATGCCAATTCTACAAGATTAATCTATTTAGTTAACCATTTTCAGCTTGCAACACCATCATCAGACATTAACTGGCTATCAAATGTCAAAGAAGTTACAATATTTATAAACAACATTGAAAAAGATGTTACTCATCCAGAATTAGTCAGAAACATAGTAAATGTCATCAGTTGGCAAGATGAAATGTGACACTACAGCACAATTATCAGTCTTTTGCAGTAGTCTTTGAAACAAAAAGTTAAGTCAACAGGACGCTTTTGTTTAGCAAAAAAGGTGTACAACAGAAAATTACCCCGAAATGCGATTCTTCCTGATTGTACTCATTACCGGTTCTGTTTCCTTGTAGACTGTTTCATTTGTAGCTTACTTAAGACATTTTCCATTAGCTGCCTTAAAAATTCCCTCACAAAATTCTTCAACACTTTTAGTAAAGGAACTTTCTTGATGAAACATAAACAAATATAGACAACTGAAGATGAGTTCCCAGGAATCTGGAAATGTGATCATGGAAAAATTAACATCTATGAAAACAACTGGTTGCAGCTAATTCATTATAGATTACCTTCAGGTTCAACAATTATAGTTTCTTAATATGTCCACTGTGGACAATAACTATTTACTAATGTTAACAAGACAGAGACTAGGAAAACAAAATACGGCATTGACATAGGCAGTCCCAGTCCATTAATAATTAGGAATAGCTTTGTGAATTTCTTCCAGATTGAAACCAATCGCAGACTGGATCCAGTCCGTGGGCCACTGGTTGCCCAACCTTGCTGTAGAATATACACAATATTGTGCCTTTTCATTTATAATAATTATATTGCTTTACCAAGAAGCAACAAAAGGATTGCTTAACATCTCCATAAATCAGATAAGTAACATAGTGCTGTAATTTAAATACCTGGAAGAAATCATCATGCACAGCCTAAGCAAGACAGTAACATCAAAAATAGAATCAGTAAAATAAAGAATAAAGAAATTTTCGCCTTGTGAACATGGGATAAGAAATGATTGATAAGAGATATTGAAATCCAACAATAGAAAATGGTAACTATCTCAAAAGCAGCATCAGCTTGTGAGGCTGCTCCAAAATAAAAATGAAATAACTGATCAGGTCCTCAAAATTGAAAAAAGAATTATCAGACTTTGTGTAAATAGAAAATAGATGTTGAAGGAATTTGGCAAATATCCTTGGGAGAGGAATAACAATAGCCTGTACACTATTGCAGTGGCTCTAATCTCTTTAATTTTATTATTTCTTCATGTGTACACTGGATAGGTGAGCGTGCAATGGGTGGTGGTATGGGGTAACATTTTCTCAGTGTCCCCTGTGAAGTCAGTAAACCTGAAATTCATAGATTATGATTCATTGTACACATGTTGTGACAGTGTTCATGATCTCTAAAAACTATAAACACAGAAAATGAAAGTTTGCGTACTAAATAATGATAATGAACCACTTAAAAGAAAAGTTCTTAAAAAAAGAAAATAAGAAACTGAGGAGAGGAAAAAAAAGTTTGTGTGTGTGTGTGTGTGTGTGTGTGTGTGTGTGTGTGTGTGTGTGTGTGTGTGTGTGTGGAAGAAACAATGAAAAATAAATGGACTGCCATCAAATACAAGGAAACAATCTAACTTTAAAAAGCAGACATACAAGATATCAAAAATGACTTTAGTGATCAATGATTCAGTGCTCAGAAATACTGAAAAATCAAAACTGCAAATCTGATGTTCTCCCAGGAATAGAGATATTTCAGCTAAACAAACTTATTAAAAATGTGCTGCAGATAGGCACACACAAAAGCAGGAAAACTTGCTAGAGTACACAAATACACACCTGAATCCTCTCTCTCTCTCTCTCTCTCTCTCTCTCTCTCTCTCTCTCTCTCACACACACACACACACACACCTGTGTCCCTACATGGTGCCAGATAGACTGACAGTGCCAGTGCTGTTTCATGGTAGGTGGGTTGGTTGTGGTGGGCGTAATGTAGAGTGGGGTGGAGAGAGGGAGAGGGACTGTTAGTGAGAGACTAGCGTCTCAGAGGGAGGCTAGTTTGTCAATTAGGAATGTGGGAGGGATGGTTGGCAAGTAGTAGAGTTGTAGTGGCAAGTGGGAAGTGGCACACACTGAAAGCATCTTGGGGACATTAATTGGGAGAGGGCAGGACTAAAGAAGGGGAAACAGCTGGCTGTAGGCTGCAGCGAATAAATTCTTGAAACACATTTTGCTCAGCATGAATAAAATACGTAACCCATGCTGTGTTTAAACTAAAAACATTTTAGCATCGCAAAGTGAATGATGGTGTCAACTAGCGCTCCAAGTGGCCTTACACCGAAACACACTAAATATGGTTCGACAATGGTGTCATGATGATCACAACAATCACAAAACTGCATTTGCACAGTAGAGATAGTTTGGAAATGATTGTGATTGGTCATGATATCTTCATTCGAATGAACCTGGTTACTTCCATTATGTGCTACGCCAAGTAGAACTTGGCAGCTGCGGGAGACAAGGCACGAATTGTTCCAACTTTTACATGTTTACCGGTTCATATCTGCCGAGTAGAGTGCTGTGGTGTCAAGAAATTTAATCACGTAATATTTGTAAACACTATTGGATGGCCAACATCATGCCAGTGTCATTTTTTCTCCACAAACATTTTTTCGTAATGCATAAATCACAGGAAAATGATAAATATGTTGATGCAAAATTGAGTGCAAATTAACATTGTGGGCATAGTAAATTTGATGGGACTGATAAAAAAAGTTGTGAATGGTGGGAAAATGTTAATTCTGGGAACATAAAAGTGGTGTTATATGGTAGAACTTATCAGGAGAGTCTCAAAATGGCCAATAACAATTCACAAGTCATAACAAAATAACTCATCAAAAATTATAGAAAAGGTTACAGAAACCAACATATCCAGTTTACAAACAGTAATAGTTTTCCTTTTTTACAAGCAGTACAGGCTTGTTTTGAGTGTGCCGTCCCATTGTAGCAGGCTTCAAAGCCCCAATAGAACGTATCTCAGCTTTGGTAGACCAACACCTCCAACCTATCACCTGCAGACTCCCATCCTACATCAAAGACACAAACCACTTCCTAGAATGCCTCAAATCCATTTCCACTCCTCTCCCACCTGAAGCCTTTCTTGCCATCATAGATGCTACATCCCTTTACACAAACATCCCACATACCCATGGTCTCTCTGCCCTTGAGCACTACCTCTCCCAACACCCACCTGAAGATCTTCCAAAAACCTCGTTCCTTATCACAATTACCAACTTCATCCTCACCCATAATTACTTCACTTTCGAAGGCCAGACCTACAAACAAATCAGGGGAACGGCCATGGGAACCAGGATGGCTCCGTCCTATGCCAACCTCTTCATGGGCCGAATGGAGGAGGCTTTCCTGAAGACCCAACAGCTGCTTCCCCTGGCCTGGTATAGGTTTATTGATGACATCTTTGTGGTCTGGACTCATGGTGAAGAAACACTCCTTAATTTCCTCCATAACCTCAACTCCTTTTCGAATCTGAATTTCACCTGGTCCTTCTCCAAAACCCAAGCCACCTTCCTGGATGTAGACCTTCATCTTGCTGCAGCTCACATCCACACCTCTGTCCATATCAAACCCACAAACAAACAACAGTACCTTCACTTTGATAGCTGCCATCCATTCCACATCAAATGCTCCCTTCCCTACAGCCTAAGTATTCGTGGCAAACGTATCTGCTCCAGTGACGAATCCCTCAACAATTACACCAATAACCTGACCAGTGCTTTCCTCTCCCACAACTATCCTGCAGACCTTGTCCACAAACAGATCTCCCGAGCAATACATTCCTCCCCGTCCAACAACAATGTTCCTGCCCCCAGACCACACAGAAGCATCCCCCTTGTCACCCAGTATTATCCTGGCCTCGAATACATCAACAAATTACTTCGCCATGGATATGACTTTTTCAAGTCAAGCCCTGAAATGAGATCATCCCTTGACAAAATTCTCCCCACACCACCCAGAGTTGCCTTTCGTCCCCCCCCCCCCCCCCCATAACCTCCTTAAGTAACATCCTTGTCAAACCCTACAATATTCCCAGACTACCTTCTCTACCCAGTGGTTCCTACCCCTGTAACTGCCCCGCTGCAAAACCTGCTCCATGCATCCCCCCCCACAACCACTTACTCCAGCCCCACTACTGGTAAAACATACACATTTCAAGGCAGGGCCACATGTGAAACAATACATGTTATTTATCAGCTGACATTCCTGCACTGCACAGCCTTTTGCTTCGGTATGACAACAACTAAACTGGCTGAGCGCATGAACGGACACAGACGAACTGTCCACCTGGGAGATGTCCTATACCCAGTAGCAGAGCATGCCCTCCAGCATAATTCTAGGGACCTAGGAATCTGCTACACCGTACGTGCCATTTCTCTTCTCCCACCCAACACCTGTCCCTCGGAACTGCGGAGATGGGAACTTGCACTCCAACACATCCTTTCATCCCGCCATCCCCCTGGACTGAACCTACATTAACCAACCTCACTCCCATTTACTCTTCAGTCTTCTCTTTCCCCTTCCTCTTTAGCCATTCATGCATCTTTTCATCCTACATAGTTCTGTTTATCTTTATACTATATACCTATTTACTTCTGTATGCATCCTCTTTGGTTTGAAGCTGGCACAGTACTTACAGTAGAATATCTTTGGCTTCTCTCTGACAACCATGCCTCCATCCTTGCTACCCTCCCTGTTTACCTTTCCCTGTTGCTTCATAACCTGGGTTGTGAGTAACTGAATCCACTTTCCCTTCTTCCCTTTCTTTCCCCTCTCTCCTCCCTGACGAAGGAACAAAGTTCCGAAAGCTAGGAACGTAAATTTTCTGTTCTGTTTTGTGTATCTATCGGCTGTACTGAGCTGAGGTAAGTACTGGCCAGCCCCTCTATCTCTTTGTTAGTATTTGTTTCACATCTTTATATGAGATTTTCCATTAATCATTTATATATTTTCTAAGACTTTTTCTCTAGGACAGATTCCCTGTTTGCTCATTGTATGTTGATTATGGATTTTCTCACTTTGTTTCATAACTTTATACCACCTATGTTTGGTCCCTATATGTGTCTGACCTCCATGTTTCCAAAACGTTATAGAGAAGTGCTGGCCATATGGGCGAGGTCATCAAATAACCAGCATCGCAGCCAGTCCATGTGAAACCTCATCAGGTACCCGTGTGATGGTAGCATACTGACTACGCAGGGAACATAACCATTCATGCCCTAACTTTTACCTCGCTGTGCATGCTGAAGAGTAGGTGTTTGTCCATTTGGGGGCACCAAGACTCCACACATTGGCCATCAAGCCATTGTTCTGGCAACCGTGGGGAAAGCCTTCGTTTGGAGTAGGGGATTATATGGCACAGTGAAATGACCTAAGCTATTGGCGAGTGACTGAAAGGCTCTTGGCAATCTCCTCATGAAGACATTAATTCTTCAGTGTAGATCATTATGATTTTAGGGACATTTCCTTCCTTAGTCACATCATGGGAGGAAAGCAAAATAACTGGCTTCCAGAAACTTGTTCCTCTCATTTCCTGGTTTTCAGTTAGACATGTGGAGGATCCTTTCTCTCTATTAAGCCAATATTTTTGAGAGGGATATTGAAAACATATTTGGAGAACTCTCTTCTCCTAGTAAATAATGAAGTGTTTCCAGCTTAATTAAAACACTGAACATTACCCAGTCTTGGATGTTACTACCTTGCAAAAAGGTTGATGTACCTGTTACTGTAACATCCCATAAGAGTGTAATGGTATGGGTATAATTTTACACCAGGACTTAGCACTACTGACAGATGAAGAAACACAAAAACACTTGAAATGTAGAATCTGTTTAGCATGTTGAGACCTGCCATACAACAAGGTTGACACTTAGAGCATTCGTTCTCAGTTTTGAGGGAGATTTGCTTCATCATAAGATCCAAATCATGTTTACAGCTGTGATGTGAAGCTGTATTTCCCATCCCTGATGTGATGCTTCAAATCCCAACTCTTGAAGTTTTATGTCTTCCTGTTGTACATACAACCCAATTGGTAAAGACTGTGGTTGGCCACTTCATGAAAACTTACCTTGTGCACTGCTATCTGTATGCAGACAGTTGTGGAAATTATCACCATCCCCAAAGTATACTACCCTAATTAAAGAATGCAAACTCTGAGAACTGGAGGTCTTGATTGTCCCTCTTGGTTTGAAGCTCAGAAAAACGTGATTCTATCCTGTCTCAATGATACTGACTTTTGCCACTACTGTGGCCAGGTTGTTGACAGTACCTAACATATCTATTTCTTCAACATGGACTTTCAGTAGTCACACAATTAAATTACACCCTGGGAACAATAGGCTCTCCCCTCTCATGGTTCATCCAGCACCATCTGTAGGAACCTCGACTGCCAGCATCTGGTTGGAGAAGCATCATTTTCCAGTGGCTGAAGGTGGCATGGACTGTGGGTCTCATGGTTGCTCACTCCTCTTTGGTTCCTACAGCCACACAAAATAAGGTCTCACAAGACTCCATTCACCAAAAGTAGTGAAAGAGAGAGAGAACAACTCTCAGGAGAAGGCTACCCCAGTGACCCCGGAGGCTCCAGATCCTCCTTACTCCACCAGCCTCTGAATCAATGTTCATTGTTCTTCCACCTCCATTGGTTACATACAGTGATCCTGGTGTGTGACCTATCCTTTTGAGCCCATCACACGTAACGAGGACACCCATAATGTGATAATTCATTGGGGATGCAGTGGACATTACTGCCACCTGCCAGAACTACAACACTAATTTACTCCTGTTCTGTGATACCTGTAGGTCTCCAAGAACCACATTTCATTGAGCATTCCCCACCTCTTGGAGGTTACCTTGCATTCTGTCAGAACCATACTGGCACTGAAAGAGCCTCTGGAGAGGTCTGTACATTGGTACACACACGTGTTGTCAGTGAGTGGACTCTCCTCTGTACCACATCAGAAGGAATAGCAGTGAGAGTGTAAATGGCCTTAATGATCACCAATTGTAATGTTTATTTACCCCTATCCAGGGTGCTTACCTTTTCTAATACTTGAAAAATTCAGTAGACACTACCCCGTGTGGGGGAAGTACCTCATTGTCTTGTAGAGGCCTTCTGATTGTCCAGCTTCTTTCTGATCTTTATTTGTCCCCTTAGTGATGGTACTCCTATCCACTTCAGTACCACCCATGGCACCTTTTCAGCTATCACTCTTATGATCTCTTTGCCCAATCTCTTGGCTTTACTACAGCAGTTTCCATACAACAATTTTCATGACAGTGACCATGTTGCTGGTGATCCTGTAATTTCATTGTCATCACCCGACAGACCAGTTATCATGTCAGGCTCTTCGAAGGCCAAACTGGTAATTGCATACCTGTCAGATTACATCAGCGAGATTATGGGAGACATGTCCGACGTTATCACCTGCATCACTGAAATGCCATGGTGGACCAAAGACGTTGCAATATTCAGGACCATTGGAGGCCCCTCCAGCATCCTTCACAGGCCATTCTCATCACTTTTAAGTGGCTCCACACTAAGTATCTCTCAAATTAAACACAGTAAGAAGGAATACTGGCAGCACAATGTCTCATACTTAAGAATATATCTCTTTGTATCTCTCCATCCCAGGTGTGGACTAAACTGTGTAGTCTTTTCGGCTGCTGAAGATCAACAACTGTCTAGGTCTCTTCAATCATGGTGATATTTCTACTGATGTTTTGATCCTTGTTGAACACCTTCTGATCCACCTTGTGACAGTGTTGGCATTGTCTTCTTACCGAACTACCTTTCAAATGCATAAGACAAGTTGAAGTCATCTTACTATCCTCTACCCTGTGTCACACTGAGCTATGTAATGAACCTTTCACTGACTGGAAAGTGCTTCAGGCTCTTGACTATTCACACAATACTGCCCCAAGCTATGATTTAATTAATAATTAGCTGATCCAAAACCTGAGTGTTAACTCAACAGCTACTGACCACTTAACTTCCCAACCGTTCTTTTCAAACAGTCAGAGGATGATACCCAACCATTATACTGGGTTCACAAATCGTAGAGCTGTTAGTCTCCATAACATTGTAGTTTATGGTAGAGAAGATCCACAGTTGACAATCTGCTTATGTTTGAAATAGCAAGCTGGCTGTGTTTTTCTAAATGCCAACAACTCATTGCCCTCTGTTTTGACTTACATAAGGCAGAAGACACCACATGAGGCTCCCTCCTGTTTTTTGTTGGTACATCATTCAGTTCCCCATGAGTCCAAGAGAACAGCATCCCACAGGGCTCCTTGCCCAGTGTTACTCATCCTCATTGCCATCAATGGGTTAGTGGCGTCCATTGGGTCAGTGGTCAACCTGGTGCTATATGTGGATGACATTTGCATTTGATATAGTTCCTAATCTGGAGCCTTGGCTAAATGCCAGCTCCGGGGGCCATCCAAAAAGCCTTCATTCAGGCCTTTTCCCTTGGCTTCAGATTATCTCTGATGAAAAAGTGAGTCATGCGTTCTGTCATCTTCCCATACTCTATTCTGACCCAAACTTGTACTTGCATATCCAGTGCTTGGATGTTGTTGCACACTCCTGATTTCTGAGAACCTTCTTTCGTAAAAAAAAAAAAAAGCTGATGTGGCTGGCCCATGTTCATCAACTAAAGACCAGTTGCATGTGAAAATTCAAGTCTCTCTGCTTTCTTGCTCACATCTCTTAGGTTGGATACCATGTTACTCTCCTCCATATTTACTGTGCTCTGGTCTCATCTCCTTTGGATTATAGTTGCCTAATTTATTGCTCTGTGGACCATTTGTCTTTGATATTATTGGACCTAGTCCATCATTGTTGAATAAAATTCTGGACTAGTCCTGCCCTTGTCCTGTAGGCAGTCTCCTTGCCAAAGCAGGGATCTTCCCTTCTCAGTTCAGATGGTACCATCTCTTGCTCACTTATTTAGTCACCATTCCACACTTTTCTGATCATCCAATTTATGAAATTCTTTTTGCAGGCAAGGGCTATTGACCCCCTACAACTTACCCTTGGATGGTATTACTAGTTGGAAAGTGCCTCAAGGCCCTCCTCATAGCCCCTTTAGGATATGCTTCCAGTGTCCCTCCTCGCCCCCCCCCCCCCCCAAGTCAGTCAGTGATTAGTACCAAGGCCACAAATTAGGGTGATTAGTACCCAGGCCACAAATAATGGCCTATCTATTTAGAGTACCTAAAGTTGAAGTTACCTTTATGACCTGCTAGTGTTTATTCCTCTCATTTCTTCAGGACTGTCAGGGTGCAACTGTTACTTACACTGACAACTCTAAAATTGTAGCTAGAACAAGAAATGCTTTTACATCTTCCACTGGTGAAGAACATTTGTTGCCAGGAATGTGTAGTGTTTTTATGGCGGAGCTGATGATAGCCATTAACAGAGCCATACGTTTTATTCAAGAGACCTCCCTCAACCACAGTTTAGTATGTAGTGACTCAATGAGCAATCTCTATTGACCGATGTTACTCCTGTCATCCTGTGATATCTGCTGTCCATGACTTCCTCCATAACCTTAGTCATACTCCTTGCTCAATTATTATCTGGGTCCCAAGTCATGTGGGTGTCATAGGGAATGGACTGGCTGACAGTTTGGGTAGAAAAGTGAAGTCATTGCACACAAATTTTATCCAATTTGAGATATCATCTCAGAATATCACTCTAAACAACTTATTGGGAGTATATAGTTGTAAATATTTGCTCTCTCTTAGCACTTGTAGGTATGTACATGCTAAGTGACAAAAAATGGTTAGACATATTAGTTTTTAATATTTTAAAAAATATTCATATCTGACAGTCTGTAAGAAATGCTATTTACACATGAGAATTACTAATGAACTTCATGCCATGAGGATATGTCCTTACTGTACATAGGGAGTTTTGCAATAGCTAGCATTTATTATGAAACATTTGTAATTTCAATGTAATATGGAAAGTTATTGGTGGAATACAAAAACTGCAATGAGTAACAGTATTCTTTCACCATACAGTTGAACTGATAAGTAACTTAGTCATTTAAACAAGTCTGAAAATGTAGCCAAGCATTCTGACAATATTTTCCTTTGGAACTAAGTGACATAAAACACGTGCATTTCCTCAAATACACTGCCCTACAGATACTGCTGTGAGTGAGGTGGTGTCAGATGCAGCGGGGTGAGAGGAGATGATCTTCCAGTTTTAAATAGTAATGAGTAAGGTGTACAGAAACCAGATGGCAGTTACAAGAGTTGAGGGGCTGAGAAGGGAGTGAGACAAGGTTGTAGCCTATCTCTGATGTTATTCAATCTGTGTATTGAGCAGCCATTAAAGAAAACAGAAGAAAAATTTGGAGTAGGAATTAAAATCCACGGAGAAGAAATAAAAACTTTGAGGTCTGCCAATGACACGATCATTGTCAGAGAGAGCAAAGGACGTGTAAGAGCAGTTGAATGGAATGGTCAGTGTCTTGAAAGGAGGATATAAGATGAACATCAATAAAAGCAAAACGAGGATAATGGAATGTAGTCAAATTAAATCAGGTGATGCTAGGGAATTAGATTAGGAAATGAGACATTTAAAGTAGTAGATGAGTTTTGCTGTTCGGGGAGCAAAATAACTGACGATGGTCGAAGTAGAGAGGATATAAAATGTAGACTGGCAATGGCAAGGAAAGCATTTCTGATGAAGAGAAATTTGTTTATATCAAGTATACATTTAAGTGTCAGCAAGACTTTTCTGAAAGTATTTGTATGGAGTGTAGCCATGTACGGAAATGAAATGTGGACAATAAATAGTTTAGACAAGAAGAGAATAGAAGCTTTTGAAATGTGGTGCTACAGGAGAATGCTGAAGATTGGATGGGTAGATCATGTAACTAATGAGGAGGTACTGAATAGAATTGGGCAGAAGAGGAATTTGTGGGACTGCTTGACTAGAAGAAGGGATCGGTTGGTAGGACATGTTCTAAGGCATCAAGGGATCATCAGTTTAGTATTGGAGGGAAGTGCGGAGGGTGAAAATCGTAGAGGGAGACCAAGGCTTGAATACACTGAGCAGATTCAGAAGGATGTAGGTTGCAGTAGTTACTTGGAGATGAAGCAGCTTGCACAGATAGAGTAGCACAGATAGCTGCATCAAACCAGTCTCTAGACTGAAGACAATGACAATAATAACAACAACAACAACAACAATGAGTAAGGTGTAGTTCTTAGATTGTTGTTTTTTAATGTTAAATAGTAATATGTACATGTTAAAGTGGAACCTCCTTCCCACAATCCTCTATAAAAGGTTGGAAGAGGAGGCTACCCATCACCTCTGTCCTGAAAACTAAAATACATATGTCAAAAACGTCTCCCCATTCTTCACACACCTCTTGCTGTTCAGTTCTTCTATAAAATTGTCTTTTGCTAATTACTTGCATTTTAGTATGTGAATGTTACATTATATTTCAGGTCTCCAAATCCACATAAGTTAACCATTTTATTCTGATATATTATGTTTCAGGGTTGTTGGAGAGTCCCAAAATGACTCATGCAGAGAGTTTACTTCTGGCTGAATTAGAAGACAAACTGAGACACATAATAGGAGTGAAATTTGATCAAGATGATTAGAAAACCTTGTCGTTTGTGTAGTGATTGACTAATGATATTTCATATTGTATAATTGTGCTCCTTAGTGGAAAAAATATGAGTATGAAACAGTATATTGTATGTTTCATATAAAGTGATGTTTTGTATACATTTTTGCAGACAAGATAAGGCTTCAGAAAATCAAATAGAAATTTTTCTCCCTCCCCCCTCCCACGCCCACCCACCATCATCTCCACCCCACCCCCAACCCTCATCTGTGTATCCTGCATATTCTAGTGAGCAGTTGTGACAACAAATTTAATGTAACAAACAGTTTACTATAATGATTGATTGTTTTTCATATTAGGGTACCCAGAGTCATACCATTAGAGGCATTACAAAATTAAAATACACAGAATGAAGTCTTATGAATGTAACCATATGATTGCAGGATAGTATGCTGCAGCTGTGTTCTTGGCTTTGCTGTCCACAGCTTGTTTCTTGTCAGTTCCAAATACTCATCGTCCTGTTGCCACATCAGATCTGCTTGACAGTGCGAGTTCAACATGTAGGGGAATAGTGCAGCAAAGTACATGGTTTGAACTTAAAACTTCCTTGGTTGCAGTATTGCAAATCATTTGCACCCCAACACTCAAATAGCCTGATAATGTAGTGACCCAACTTTCCCCTGATTTTGACCTAAAGCATATTCTAGATGTTTTGGATTGGTTTACCTGCTGGATGCCTCAGCAGAATTGCCATCACAGTATTTTGGCAATAAAAATAGATCAGGAATTGTTGTACCTAGTCACATGTCATCTACTCCTGTGTCCTCAAGGTCGCAAAATATTTGGCAGCATCAGGAGATGCAAATTCTGAGCATACATTTGTGAAAATGATAAAGCAGCTAACTACATCCCTATCTTTTCCACATTGTTTTGCATCATCTTAAATTGTAATGCTTGCTTAGATATCATAAAAATTGTCTTTAGGTGCATAAACAGAAACACAAATCCTTAGGCACAATTCCCACATGGGATGCAGATGGGATGTGACAACTCACACTGAAGTGGTGCTGTCACAAAGCTGTGAGATGGTTGTGCTACAAATGGATCAGAATGTGTTGTTCATATGGATATATTGATTCAGTGGAACTTTTGTAACTCACAAATCTTGAGCAGCAAAGAAGATATTGGGTACATCTGTTATGGTCGGAAAAAAAAGGAAGAAAATGGCACATTCAACGTAATGAAAAAGCTGAACACATACCCACATGTCTCCAGCATTTTTACAGAATGTCTCAAAAGTGTTTGCTTATTGCAGTAAATAATGAGAAAGATAGCATTCAGAAAAAGGCAATAAAACTGGAACATTTTGAACCTATTTCTTATTTTCCATATGATATTCATTTGAACATAAGCCTAAATATTGCTGATTGTGCGAGAGATGCTCAAAATGTTGGAACACTTCTCCAAAATATGGTCATCTGTTTGTAGAACTTAAATTCCTTGTTACATGGCTTACCTTTACTACCATGTGACATAGATTTTGCCCTTATAGAGAGCAACAAAATATCCTTTCACCCAGAAAACTGGTTTCCAGTCATTTCCATTTCTGTGCTAGATGAAACCAGAGTATTTCAGAGATCTTAACACACTACTTCTCAGGTTGCACAGAGGCTCATTCTATATAACTGATATGTCTGGCTACACATTTCATCTGACTACCTTACAACACTAAGGGGAAGGAGAATGGTTAATTCTCAGCAACCATGGATTCGTCAAAGCATTGCAGACAAGCCAGGAGGTACTGGGAAAAGAAATCTTCCACTAGATAACATTAGTTTATGTATCTTGTGTGATAAAATTCTGCCAGTAAAAAGTGCCTAGGAAAAGTCCTTACTTGACATTTGTCAGTATATGCCAACCAAAAGATGGAATTTCTGTGAACAAGTACCAAGCGAATTGTGGATTTACATGTCTGTCTGGCAAAACCAATTGGTTGAGGACAGAGAATGTAATGCTTGACTGTACATGTTTAGTGTAATTGCAACAGGAATAATGTTAAATTTTTCTCTGCCTTCTGCTGCTACTGCTTGTGAAGATTTTTAATGTAGTAAACCTTGTAGGATAATGGAATGTAGTCGAATTAAGTCGGGTGATGTTGAGGGTATTAGATTAGGAAATGAGAAAGTAGTAAAGGAGTTTTGCTATTTGGGGAGCAAAATAACTGATGATGGTAGAAGTAGAGAGGATATAAAATGTAGACTGGCAATGGCAAGGAAATCATTTCTGAAGAAGAGAAATTTGTTAACATCGAATATAGATTTAAGTGTCAGGAAGTCATTTCTGAAAGTATTTGTATGGAGTGTAGCCATGTATGGAAGTGAAACATGGATGGTAAATAGTTTGGACAAGAAGAGAATAGAAGCTTTCGAAATGTGGTGCTACAGAAGAATGCTGAAGATTAGATGGGTAGATCACATAACTAATGAGGAGGTACTGAATAGGATTGGGGAGAAGAGGAGTTTGTGGCACAACTTGACCAGAAGAAGGGATCGGTTGGTAGGACATGTTCTGAGGCATCAAGGGATCACCAATTTAGTATTGGAGGGCAGCGTGGAGGGTAAAAATCGTAGGGGGAGACCAAGAGATGAATACACTAAGCAGATTCAGAAGGATGTAGGTTGCAGTAGGTACTGGGAGATGAAGCAGCTTGCACAGGATAGAGTAGCATGGAGAGCTGCATCAAACCAGTCTCAGGACTGAAGACCACAACAACAACAACAACAACAACAACAAACCTTGTGTTTTGACTTGGGTTGTTGTACTTTCTCAAAATAAAGTTTCTATTTCTGGAATAAATAACACAGAAAAACCAGTGTTTTAGCAGCACAATGTTGTAACTACACAGATTCAACATTGTTTGTCCATGAAAATAATAAAAGGTTGTGCTAGTTTCTGAAAAAGAACAAGTACTTATGTTATTTTTCAAAAAATATGCAAAAATAATGTTTTACCTAACAAATATGTAAACATAAAATAAGTAGGCATAAAATATCCAGAATACACAGTACTTTAGCTGCAGCAATAGGAAAATCCTATTTCTCATTCATTGCTCTCTGGGATACATGCCATTTGTTTGGCAATATGTAAAGAAAAGCGGTTATTGAATGTGCCATTAATGAACTTGTTAGCTGTATACTGTATACATAAGTTTTTCTTGTCTACACTAACTCTGCTGCTGGATTTGTGGTTATCTACCTATAGTTTTAAAATGAAAATAATTCCTAAAGTAATATTAAGTTAAAATATGACTGTAACTGACTTCATAAACCACGTATAAAAGAGAAGTTCAAACCAAAAATTTGTGTAGTGTGCGACCATAATATGTAAAGTGTTGCAGCGTTGCATGTCGTAGCTCCTCGCAACCAAACATCAATTTATATCGCTTATTTACTCGGGACTGAAAAGATGTATCACTCTCCTTCCATCATTAAAAACAATTTCAATATGTTTTATATATTTTCTATGCAACAATATACGTCCTAAAACCCACCAAATACAAACTTACCAGTGACTACAGACTTTTTAAAATATGCTCATTGGTTTACATATTTGGGAAATATCAAAATTATAAAAATAAAATCAGTTCACTATTGAGCTGTGGTTTTGGGCTATAAGACATGGAAGAATCATTTTTTACATACTGATTAGTTTCCTCAAACTCAAATGAGCGAGATTGTGTAGTAGAGAATGTGTGTGAATTCCAAGACAGTGTTTTTTAATTTTTTATGTGAAAAGTAAATGTTTCACTGAAAAACTATCTCCAGAGACAAATGTACCTTTGCTTCAACTATGCAAAACAAAATTTTTGAGGCACATCAGTTTGACTTCAAACTAATGAAAGGAGCAGCATGCTAGTCGTCACTTCGGTGCAGCACTCGTGGCTATAAACGGACATGGTACATGCCACGGAGTGACTTGTCTTCACCACAACAGTTCTGTGTGAATTGCTTCAATTGTTAATGCAGAAGTAGTGCGGAACAGAACCTCATTGTCATCAGACATCTGTGGCACACCATTCCTGTGTGAATTGAGCCTTAGAACCCCATCATACGCCAACTAATTCATCATGAAAGGAATGCAAGAAACGTGTTTTAAAAGGCCTCCTGTTGTGGAAATGCAACTTCCTGTGGCACAAAATGTGTGCAGAAGAAAGCTGAAAATATATAAATGACAAGTTTTGTGGCCGTCTCATAATTTTGAAGCTGAAGACAGCTGTAAATTTAAAAAAAAAGCCAACTCTACTTAACAGCAACATTGAAATCCTTAAGAAGGAACTTGCATTACTAAAAGAAGAAAATACTCAGTGTATAAGTGTATGCAACCAAGAATTCAGACATCAAAATGTTACACATATTGAGGTAAATATTCAGCTTAATCTGTTGCGATGAATAAATCTTCTCATGTTATTCTTGACAAACTCCTTGTTGTTGTTTGTTGTTTGTTTGTTGTGGTCTTCAGTCCTGAGACTGGTTTGATGCAGCTCTCCATGCTACTCTATCCTGTGCAAGCTTCTTCATCTCCCAGTACCTACTGCAACCTACATCCTTCTGAATCTGCTTAGTGTATTCATCTCTTGGTCTCCCTCTACGATTTTTACCCTCCATGCTGCCCTCCAATGCTAAATTTGTGATCCCTTGATGCCTCAAAACATGCCCTACCAACCGATCCCTTCTTCTAGTCAAGTTGTGCCACAAACTTCTCGTCTCCCCAATCCTATTCAATACCTCCTCATAAGTTACGTGATCTACCCACCTTATCTTCAGCATTCTTCTGTAGCACCACATTTCGAAAGCTTCTACTCTCTTCTTGTCCAAACTAGTTATCGTCCATGTTTCACTTCCATACATGGCTACACTCCATACAAATACTTTCAGAAACGACTTCCTGGCACTTAAATCTATACTCGATGTTAACAATTTCCTTGTCATTGACAGTCTACATTTTATATCCTCTCTACTTAGACCATCATCAGTTATTTTACTCCCTAAATAGCAAAACTCCTTTACTACTTTAAGTGTCTCATTTCCTAATCTAATTCCCTCAGCATCACCCGATTTAATTTGACTACATTCCATTATCCTCGTTTTGCTTTTGTTGATATTCATCTTATATCCTCCTTTCAAGACACTGTCCATTCCGTTCAACTGCTCTTCCAAGTCCTTTGCTGTCTCTGACAGAATTACAATGTCATCGGCGAACCTCAAAGTTTTTACTTCTTCTCCATGAATTTTAATACCTACACCGAATTTTTCTTTTGTTTCCTTTACTGCTTGCTCAATATACAGATTGAATAACATCAGGGAGAGGCTACAACCCTGTCTCACTCCTTTCCCAACCACTGCTTCCCTTTCATGCCCTTCGGCTCTTAAAACTGCCATCTGATTTCTGGACAAATTGTAAATAGCCTTTCGCTCCCTGTATTTTATACCTGCCACCTTCAGAATTTGAAAGAGAGTATTCCAGTTAACATTGTCAAAAGCTTTCTCTAAGTCTACAAATGCTAGAAACGTAGGTTTGCCTTTTCTTGATCTTTCTTCTAAGATAAGTCGTAAGGTTAGTATTGCCTCACGTGTTCCAACATTTCTACGGAATCCAAACTGATCTTCCCCGAGGTCCGCTTCTACCAGTTTTTCCATTCGTCTGTAAAGAATTCGCATTAGTATTTTGCAGCTGTGACTTATTAAACTGATAGTTCGGTAATTTTCACATCTGTCAACACCTGCTTTCTTTGGGATTGGAATTACTATATTCATCTTGAAGTCTCAGGGTATTTTGCCTGTCTCATACATCTTGCTCACCAGATGGTAGAGTTTTGTCAGGACTGGCTCTCCCAAGGCTGTCAGTAGTTCTAATGGAATGTTGTCTACTCCCAGGGCCTTGTTTCGACTTAGGTCTTTCAGTGCTCTGTCAAACTCTTCATGCAGTATCGTATCTCCCGTTTCGTCTTCATCTACATCCTCTTCCATTTCCATAATATTGTCCTCAAGTACATCGCACTTGTATAAACCCTCTATATACTCCTTCCACCTTCCTGCTTTCCCTTCTTTGCTTAGAACTGGGTTTCCATCTGAGCTCTTGATATTCATACAAGTGGTTCTCTTTTCTCCAAAGGTCTCTTTAATTATCCTGTAGGCAGTATCTATCTTACCCCTAGTGAGACAAGCCTCTACATCCTTACATTTGTCCTCCAGCCATCCCTGCTTAGCCATTTTGCACTTCCTGTCGATCTCATTTTTGAGACGTTTGTATTCCTTTTTGCCTGCTTCATTTACTGCGTCTTTATATTTTCTCCTTTCATCAATTAAATTCAATATTTCTTCTGTTACCCAAGGATTTCTACCAGCCCTCGTCTTTTTACCTATTTGA
Organism: Schistocerca nitens; assembly: GCF_023898315.1. Lineage (NCBI taxonomy): Eukaryota > Metazoa > Arthropoda > Insecta > Orthoptera > Acrididae > Schistocerca > Schistocerca nitens. Next base: position 59,311,837 of record NC_064621.1, read on the forward strand.
TCCTCTGCTGCCTTTACTATTTCATCCCTCAAAGCTACCCATTCTTCTTCTACTGTATTTCTTTCCCCCATTCCTGTCAATTGTTCCCTTATGCTCTCCCTGAAACTCTGTACAACCTCTGGTTCTTTCAGTTTATCCAGGTCCCATCTCCTTGGATTCCCACCTTTTTGCAGTTTCTTCAGTTTCAATCTGCAGTTCATAACCAATAGATTGTGGTCAGAATCCACATCTGCCCCTGGAAATTTCTTACAGTTTAAAACCTGATTCCTAAATCTCTGTCTTACCATTATATAATCTATCTGATACCTTTTAGTATCGCCAGGATTCTTCCAGGTATACAACTTTCTTTTATGATTCTTGAACCAAGTGTTAGCTATGATTAAGTTATGCTCTGTGCAAAATTCTACAATGCGGCTTCCTCTTTCATTTCTTCCCCCCAATCCATATTCACCTACTATGTTTCCTTCTCTCCCTTTTCCTACTGACGAATTCCAGTCACCCATGACTATTAAATTTTTGTCTCCCTTCACTACCTGAATAATTTCTTTTATCTCATCATACATTTCATCTATTTCTTCATCATCTGCAGAGCTAGTTGGCATATAAACTTGTACTATTGTAGTAGGCATGGGCTTTGTGTCTATCTTGGCCACAATAATGCGTTCACTATGCTGTTTGTAGTAGCTAACCCACACTCCTATTTTTTTATTCATTATTAAACCTACTCCTGCATTACCCCTATTTGATTTTGTATTTATAACCCTGTATTCACCTGACCAAAAGTCTTGTTCCTCCTGCCACCGAACTTCACTAATTCCCACTATATCTAACTTTAACTTATCCATTTCCCTTTTTAAATTTTCTAACCTACCTGCCCGATTAAGGGATCTGACATTCCACGCTCCGATCTGTAGAATGCCAGTTTTCTTTCTCCTGATAACGACGTCCTCTTGAGTAGTCCCCGCCCGGAGATCCGAATGGGGGACTATTTTACCTCCGGAATATTTTACCCAATAGGACGCCATCATCATTTAATCATACAGTAAAGCTGCGTGTCCTCGGGAAAAATTACGGCTGTAGTTTCCCCTTGCTTTCAGCCGTTCGCAGTACCAGCACAGCAAGGCCGTTTTGGTTAATGTTACAAGGCCAGATCAGTCAATCATCCAGACTGTTGCCCCCGCAACTACTGAAAAGGCTGCTGCCCCTCTTCAGGAACCACATGTTTGTCTGGCCTCTCAACAGATACCCCTCCGTTGTGGTTGCACCTACGGTACGGCCATCTGTATCGCTGAGGCACGCAAGCCTCCCCACCAACGGCAAGGTCCATGGTTCATGGGGGGAGGACAAACTCTTTATTTGGATAAAATCATGCACATGACCCAGGTTTCAGGCTGTAAATCCCATCTTCAGGTGCTTATAAAAAGGAAAACTAAGAGGGATTCTTCATAACATTAATTAATCTTAGAAGGGCTCATAGAAATGTGAACATCGGGTTATACCTTGATTGCATATGAGAAAGACGGACCTCTCATGAAAAAAATCCAGCAAATTTATCAAGTAGTGTGTGAGATCCTGTTCAAGTGGGGCATGGAAGGGTACTCTTGAGTCAGCCAGTACCAAAACCAGCAAATGGGACCTATTGAAAAAAACATGAATGTAAAACAGCAAACGAGCACACACTACCAGCCTATTTGGTATGAACCAAGTGCAAATTACAACACAAGGTGTGCACTTAAGAAATTAAAATGAAGCCCAGCAGGATTGGTCAGCAGACTGCCATGTGAACTGTGACGAGACTCTTGTGGACACACACATGTCAGAGAGTGGCTGCCCCTGGAACCACCAAAGAAATCATAACCAGAAACACAGATGCAAATCCACGTTTCCTCCGAAATGCCACCAACTACTAATAGCACTAAAACCACCTTACGCATGGCGTTAGCTAAGATATGCCTAGTACAGAGCAAACAATAAAAGCAAGGCTTGCAATATATAATGCAATTGTCAAGAAATAAAAATAATAATAAAAAGGTATAATGAAATTGACAAGAAATGAAATTAATAAAACCATAGAATAAAATATAAAAGGAGCCAAACCTGCATACCACAAATTAAACATAATAGTGGAACATGTCTATACAGAGTATGTCATACTGAGAATGCACAGCTATTGATGCAGATAGTGCAACATAACATGTCCAGATGAGTCAGACTCGTGAAACTGACAAACATATATAATTATACTAGTGAAAAGCAACAGTATACAGAAGCAGTTGGGTGTGCAAGTGAATGTACCTAGAAAACAGCCATCAAAATATTTTGCAGTGTGTGAGAAACACTCTAAAGGAAGCGAGGAAAAAAAAAAATAGGAACCATGTGAAATCAACAAACTTATATGAATGGACTAATGTATACACTGCTAACACAAACAGGAGAGGTAGCCACAAAGAAAGAACAAAGTGTCAAAAACAAGTTTCTGTTACTCGCCACTTGTCTTTTGAAAGCCATCATGGTGCCACGCAGTGAAATAGATGTATGTCCTGAGATAAGAACACATCAGATAAGCAGTCTTTTTGTGATACAGGCATTGTGACTCTAACCTCTCAGTATTGTTTTCAAAGTCTGCTATTAAACCGACTTTTGCCTTTAATTTTCTGATGTATTTTTAATACTGTTTTTTAAGTAATATGCGGCATTTGTATTGATATTCCAAAAATGTAATTAAGCTTTCCCTATTTAAATTTGTTCAGATATTCCTTTTGGGTGGGCTATAGAGCATGTTTATTAAAAGTTGCAATTAATTTATAGTTAGTGCTATAGTTCAGTACAGGGAAAACTTTGTGAGCCAATCAGTATAATTCTGTATACTGACCCGTATATAAACAGAAAACTGAGCATAACAACTGTCCTGTAAGGTTCTTTAAATTATTAGAAACTTATGAATTGATGAGATATTTAGCATTCAGACTCATAAGCAGCCCCATTTTCCATCTCGCATTTTGTCATAACCATTGTTATATTCCAAACCTTGACTACATATTTTTATTACTTTAATTTTTTCTATACCAGATGACAATAAAGCATCAATTAATTAATTCACTAATTAGTTATTTCTTGAAATTTACTATCGTCTGCAATATGGCACTCCTACATGTAAGCAAAGGGATTCGTGTTGTGTAAGAATAATAAATTCCAGGTATTTTTCTAAATTCTAACCAGCAACATTTTCTATAAGCCAGAATCACATTGGTTCTTGTAGGTCATCCAAATACAGGAAAATCCAGACTAGCCAATTTTTGGAGTCTAATGTAGTTTATGGAATAAGTTTATTCTTATGCCCAAAATTGTCAGTTCACAGTACACGAGTAAGATCTATGTTGGATGCACATTTGATGTTGGCCCCTGCCACGATCATGTGCATTCTTTACATGAAAATACATGCACTGACAACTGTGAAATTTAAGAATTTTACACATTAAAGACTGTCGAGTGATTTCAATAGCCCAAATTAATGAAAATATTTATTGAACTGTGTTTAGTAAGTGGGGAACGTTATGTCATCAAAACTAGTGATTCTTGGACATAATTTCATTATAGACAGTTTTCATTTAATTACCACAGAGCATTTTTTCTCTAGTAAGTTACTAAAGAACAGTGTCAAGTGAGAACTGTGACATTTTCATGTAAATATGAACTGTTTTGTGCCACAGTAGAACAATTAACTTTAATTGTAGGTGGTGGTCTGTTTCAATGTGCTTATAGATTTTCTTAGATGACAAACTGGTTACTATTACTAATAGTCTATCTTAGTGAAGAACAGATGTGTGTGTTAGTGCAAACTAAACTGAGTTGTCATGTACAACTTTGAGCAAACACCATCCCATCTTTTGTGGTGGTCAAGAGTGGTACTATTGAGGAGAGACTTTGAGAATCAAGTCATTATGGCTACAAGATGACAAGTCGTATAAATGCTAAACAAAGCTCAGCAGAGGATAATCCGATTCAGAGCAATGGAAGTTATAAAGGTGTCTTTGTATATGCAGGGGGGAGGGGGGGGGGGGGGGTGGCGCTCATCGACACAGCTACAGTGAAGGTGAGGTGATTAGTGAAATAGGATCATTATGGGAATAGCAAAAAAGGTTTTGCTAGGAACCAAGATTGTGATAAGTGGAATTGTACATAGAACAATAGTTAGTGGCAGCTATAAACTGATCAGCCAGAATACTACGAACAAGGACCTATTATCGGTATAAACCCATTCAGGCAATAGCAGTGTCACCTGACTAGGAATGACTGCTAGTCGGACAAACACAGGGTGCATGTAGTATCCATGAGTGTGCTGCCCATGCATAGAATGGGGAAGATGCTTGATTAATCTGAGTTTGACCCATAGCAGATTATGATGGCCTGGAGGCTTGGCATGAGCATTTTGGAAACTGCATGCCTTTTTGGGTTTTTGAGGAGTGCTGTGGTAAATGTGTTCAACACATGGCGAAATTAAGGTGAAACCTCGTCCAGACATCATTGGATTGGGCGGCCAACAGTCGTTACATATTTCGGATGTTGTAGGCTGGGCAGACGGGTAAAACAGGACAGGCGGCAAACTGTGGTGGAACTGATACCAGACTTTCATGCTGGGCAAAGTAAAAGTGTGTCTGAACCCACCGTGCACTGAACACTCCCAATGATAGGCCTCTGCAACCAATGATCCATGCATGTGCCAATGTTAACACCACAACATCTACGACTGAAATGAGCACATGACCATTGGCAGTGGACGTTGGCACAATCGCAGAGCATTGCATGGTCTGATGAATCCTGATACCTTACTTATCATACTGAGGGGAGGGCATGAACCCCTCATCTTCCATGGGAACAACTCCTTGGTGGCAGCTCCATTATGTTCTGGCAAACATTCACGTGGGCATCCATGGGTCCAGTGGAGCTTTTGCAAGGTACAATGATGGCCAAGGTGTTTCGCATACTGATTGCAGACCATGTACACCCCTTCATGACGATCATGTTTCCTGACAGCAGTGGCATTTTTCCACAAGATAATGCACCATTTCACAAGATCAGGAGTGTAATGGAGTGGTTCAAGGAACACGTTGGTGAGTTTCAGTTGATGTGCTGCACCCCAACTCACCATATCTGAACCCGATCAAACACATCTGGGATGTGACTGAACGTGACGTCAGAGCTCATCTCTGTCTTCCTGGAATTTATGGAAATTAGGTGCCAACTCCCTCCAGTGACCTACCAAGGCCTCATTGCTTCCGTACCACAATGGGTCACCTTTGTTATCCGTGACAATGGTGGACATACTAGCTATTGGGTAGGTTGTCATAATCTTCCGGCTGATCAGTGTATAGACAGGATAAATGACTTTTAAAAAATTTAATATATTGTTTGTTTCTCAGTCTCAGTTGCACAGTTTTTACTGAGTGATTAGTTTCAGTCTTCCTGAAAAATCTTCAGATTTGTGTAGTTGTGTCAGCAGTGTGTTGTGTCTGTATCAGAATTACACATCAGAATACTAAAGTTCTGGTACAGACATAATGTGTTGCTGATGCAACTACATAGATTTGATGATGATCCAAGAAGAGCGAAGCTAGTTATATGGCAAAAGTTGTGCAACTGGGACTGAAAAATAAAAAGTATACAAAAATTTTGTAAATATCAATACCATTACTGAATTATCCCGTAATGAATATGTCAGCTATAGTGACAAATGATTGTGTGCGAGATTAGCGTGACCCTTCAGGTGCAGTGTTGTTAGACCTAAGTAAGTTCATTAGTGATAATTGCCTGGCACACTGTGGCCTGCACTCGAATAGTTCATGCTGTAAAACTTGCAGTAAAATTTTTATGAATGCACATGGGGAAATAATGATTAGTGAAGGGGAAGGAAATTTGAACATGTGTTTGGAACCATGAGTAAAATTAGCATCAGAGTATAGGTCAAACAAGAGGGCACTGAGATGCCTCCCAGTAAACAGCAGGAGCATAATCAGGAAAGAAATAGAATTCAGTATATTAGTTGGAGGAATTGAACATGATGATGTGATAGGTGTAGAATCCTAGCTGATGGAGGATATTGATGACATAGAATTTTTGTAAGATAAACCATGTATTCAGGAGGAATAGAGGAACTGGGGGTGGGGAAATTAGAAAACCTGATATATCCAGTCAAAACTGAAGCAGATTACATCAGAATATGAAGCAAAGCAATTTTAGTGCAAGAAGCATATTCGAGGCAACAATGTCAGTCAAATGCAAGATGTATGGCTCAGCACTTACTGAGACAAAGAGTTAGGTGTAATAGATGTATAGAGTGGCGAATGGGATGACAGTATAGTTGATTGTTGAATTGTGGAAACTTGGCTGAAAAGAAGGGTAGAAATGTAATAACTGGCACACCTCAACAGGCGAGGAGTATATTGGGAAGAAAAGTGAACTCACTGGGCTGGGATCAAATTGTAGCAAAGAGACTGACCATGGAAGGGAGCTATGAGGAATTTGTTACAGAAAATACAAGTAGTAATAATTTACTAGACTTTTTGCAGATAAAGCCTGGTGATATAAGTCAGAAAATGAACATAATTGAGGTTGTAAGTGACCATAAGGCTGTAGTAGTTGAAGTTTATGTAGAGCAGAAGGCTGGCAAAAGTGTGAGCAATTTCACACACTTTCAGTCGGCGATTCTCCATGACCATTTTGTGCACTTTTGCAATGATTTCTGGAGTAGTGACACATCTTGGCTGACCACTGCGCAGATCATCATCTAAGCGCTCCCAACCAAATTTAAATTCATTTGTCCACTTGGCAACAGTTGAATATGAAGGAGCAGAGTTCCCCAGTGTATTCTGGAAATTGTCATGAATGTCCTTTGCTTTCATACCTTTCTTTATGAAGTACTAAATCACTGCTCGAATCTTGATTTTTTTCCATCTTCACAAAGCACTACATGGGAACAACAACAGAGCCACGTCACCACCACAGCTCTCTTCCAAGATCACTGACATGGCATGTGTTTACAGGCAACAGTCCAATGAATATCACGTGAACAACTCGTTGCACTATTGCTGACCTCTCGTGGTGATTCCGAGAACTTTTCAAACCACCCTTGTATAAGCATAAATGCGAACATCTGCTTAATGACATACTTTGTCACCATTGCTGTTATTCTTTAATGCTTTTCTTATGAGCCACACTTCATATGCTTACCACTATTAAAAGTGTTGTTTTAGGCTTGATAAGAGAAACAGAGAAGTGCAAAAATTAGTTTACTATACCAATTAACATTACAAGCTTATTAGAAGCCAGCTCATTGAATTTCTGTACACTGTGTAAAATGTAAATTTGAAAGAAAGCTCAGGTGCTACAGTTTCACTTCATGCCCTCTATCACTGCTGCCAGCCTATGTGATCCACTGTGTTTGGTGTGTGTATGGTGCGAAGTATGTACATGAGTACTGTACGTAGTTGTTGCAACTGCAGCACATCAGATACACGAAAGTCTTTAAAATGGGCTATTGCTAAACCTTTGTTATATTTCCACGTGAAATCTCTATCATAACACCTTATCTGCACAAAAAGTATATTTTCAGTATTTCATAACACACATCCAGTACGTGAGCTCATTTTCTTGTTTGGTGTGGTAGCTGCGCTGGCTATATTGGATGACTTAACAAGTTGCCAGCCAATAAGAGTTCACTAGCTGGAAATGGGCAACGCTTCCTCAATTATGACCAAACGTATTCTTTGAGACTCAGTGTTTGAGTTTAAAAGGTTGATGATTGATATTGTTGCTTTTCAGTAGTTGTATCATAATTGCACAGTGAAGCTAAATGTTGCAAGTTGTGTTGGCAACATCAATCATGGATTACATCAGCATTTCCTTTCTCATGTCTCCCCTCTCCACAACAGCTTAAAATATTCCCTCAACTCTGCCACCTCCTGTGGTATGAACCAGCTGTCTTTTGTGCCACTTATAACTAACTCACTCACTCACATCAAATATCAATAGGAAGAAAACGGGATGAAGTCAAGCAAGATGTTGAGTAAGAACTTAGAATCAAGGTAAACCTTACTAGGAATAAATGTAAAATCAGGCAAGTTTTAGCACTGATCTTATGGGCTTTTCACAGGGACTACAAATTTTTGGTGTAGAACCATGAAAAACGTAAAATCGGAGAATGTAAAATTGAAGTTCCACTGTATTTGGGAAATAGTGACAAGAAGAAGGGACAAGATGACAGGACATCTGTTAAAAAATCAGGGCATGACTACTGTGGTACAAGAGGGAGTTATAGAGGGCAAAAACTGTAGAGGGAGACAGAGATTGGAATACATCCAGCAAATAATTGAGGACATAGGTTGCAAGCACTACTCTGATATGAAGAGGTTGACACAGAAGAGGAATTTGTAGCAGCCCACATCAAACCAGTCAGGAGAACGATGACTCGGAAAAGGAAAAAAAAGCTGGCACTTGCCCTTACCAAGGGCAGAGACCATCCTGCCACCACTGCTGTTATTGAGCATAACATTTTTGCAATTTCTGTACAGTCGTTAAAGGATGGGATGTCATGGCACCACCTGAAGAAAGAGTAAGAAAATTGATTCCTTTCACTCCAAAATTTTTGGTGTATCCAATCGAATGATTTGCCCCCACCACCGCGCTCAGCGTGAAGAGATTGTCTAAGTCTTGAAAATTTCTCGGGTATTCAGCTGGATGGCACCGTACAATAGGTGTGATATTTCAGCAAGCTGACTTCTTGCCATGTTCAGGTTTTCCTGGAGTCTGATTGATCTCTGATGGATGCTGACTTTATATAATCTTTACCCCCACAGCCTCCTCCTTGGCACTTCCACGTGGTCCGCAGCTCCAGAACTCCAAACTGGCCCAAGAAGACCTAATGGTGAGCTTTGACATAGTATCCCTCTTTACTAGGGTACCTCTTAGAGACACTCTAAGACTCATAAGGGAAAAACTCAGACCAACTGTAACAAAAGTTTTCTAATTTACTTTCTGTTCGACGGGAATTACTACGAACAAACAGATGGAGCAGCAATGAGCTGTCCGCTATCACCAGTAGTGGCCAATATGTTTATGGAGGCTTTTGAAGAAGCAGCTCTCAAGTCAGCAGTCTACAAGCCCTCTTGCTTTTTACAATATGTAGACGATACATTTGTTATCTCGTCGCATGGACGACATCGCCTTCAAGACTTTCTGCAGCATCTGAACTCACTGCACCAGAATATCAAGTTCACAACAGAGGTAGAAGAAAACAACCAGCTTTCCAGATGTGCTCATCAAGGAAAGACCAGATGGCACTAGGACACAGTGTCTACATAAGCCAACACTCACGGATTTGTACCTGCATGCCTCCATCTGCCATGCTCCTTCACAGCGAGAGGGTGTCCTGAGCACACTGGTCCACAGAGCTCGCAAAATCTTGGAGTGTGACAGCCTAACAGCTGAATTACAGCACTTACAGGCCGTGTTCCACACGAACGGTTAGAACAACCACCAGATAAAATGCTCCTTTGGAGCGAAGAAGTCGAGATTGCAGCCTTCTGAGGATGAAGACAAACCATACGTCTCAAAAACTTCAACAAAGATCGACAGAATACTCCGTGTTTTGCCCTCCATCCAAAATGAAGATGTTACTAGGATCAGTCAAGGACTATGGAAACTGGGAGGGAGGAGATTAGTGTTTAATGTCCTGTCAACAATGAGGTCATTAGAGACAGAGCACAAGCTCGGATTAGGGAAGGAAATTGGCCGTGCCCTTTCAAAGAAACCATCCCGGCATTTGCCTGAAATGATCTAGGGAAATCACAGGAAACCTAAATCAGGATGGCCGGAGACGGGATGGAAATTGGGAGTTTACCGCATCCTTTGCCAGTGCAGGAAAATGTATATAGGCCAGACCATCTGGACAGTGCAGGAGAGATGCAGTGAACATAAACGCCACACAGACAACGTATAGCCAATCAAGTCTGCCATGGCAGAGCACTCCATTTCACATGGACATTACATGAACTATGATGGGAAAAGTGTAACAGCAATTGAACACCTTCTGGGACTGTATCCTCAAAAAAGAAGTGGAGATCTGGTTGCGTGACATGCTAATAAGTAAAGACAGCAATTTCCAGCTAAGCAAGGCCTGGGATCCAGCCTTGAGTATGATCAAAACACGATGACAGTCTGCTCCTGTCAGGACACCTGAAGCAGAAGACGCATTGTCACCAAGGCAGCAGAGTTCCACACATGGCCGTGGCCGTGGCCGGGGAAAGACTGCAACCTATGACCCGTTGCAGAGTACTGCGCTTCCCCCACATGGTGCTGCACTTCCCCTACCACCGGCTGCAGACATCACAGAAGAGCCAAGACGGAGGCTGCGGGAGGGGAGGGGGGGGGGGGGGAGATTATATAAAGTTGGTACCGTATTTACTCGAATCTAAGCCGCACTTTTTTTCCGGTTTTTGTAATCCAAAAAACCACCTGCGGCTTAGAATCGAGTGCAAAGTAAGCAGACGTTCTGAAAAATGTTAGTAGGTGTCGCCACAACTAACTTCTGCCGTCAAATATATGTAGCGCAACACAGGTATGCTTTGCAGGCACAAAGATAAATACTGGCGCCAAAACCTCTGCGTCAGTAAATAAATTAAAAGAACAGGTAGAAGAATGTAAACATTATGCCAGGTATTCTTTCGTGTTTGCTGCTACCTCATTTAAATCCTGTCTGCCTAATAAACTACGAAAGTAGACCGAGAAGACGCGGAAGAATATACATATCATGTCATGTTTATATTCGTATTATTCTTATGCTGTATAGTGATACAGTCAGAAATGAAGCACGGAAACTGCCTAAATTTTTAAATCTAAGATGACTCTAATTTCTGTGCAGACTGTAATGTACTAAAGAGGCGTCTGCAAAGATTTTCTAATGGAGAAAAATTTTCGCTAAACTCTCGTTCAGAACATCTTCTATTATACGCAGCTATTATTTGGTTCTTGTTGATCATTATCAAAGAAAGCGGCAGTGTAAGTAACAACAAAAAGCAGTCTCTTGCCATTGTTTCGCTAATGAGATAATTTCTCTCTTTTTTTAATTGTAAGCGGCGGTAGTGCGCACTAAGCAAGCCACGCCGCGAGCGGCGACAGGCCATAAACACTCGTTATCAGAATGCGACAAACAATGCACGACACAGTACAATAATGCATTTTCAGCTTAGGGTGACGTAAACAACTATAACAAAGAGAACGGCACTTATCAGATCAAAGCAAAATAAGCAATCGATTCAAACCAGATGAAGCACGTGAAAAAGGAAGGGTACCTGTATAAATACGGACGGAGCGCCTGCCACACAGCAATGGCTACTTGGTAAAGCTTAACTGTTGAGCTTACGACTCGAACCAAACTACTGTAGCTGTATCTTCATCCATTCGACCCCAATTGTGTTTCACATTACAATGGACCAACTTTGTTTCGATTTGGAGGGGCGGTCTAAAACTTTTCTCTCACCTTGAATTTCGAGTCTCAAATTTCAGGAGCAGCTTAGATTCGGGTAAATTTTTTTTCCTTGATTTAGAGTCTTATTTTTTAGGTGCGGCTTAGATTCGAGTGCGGCTTACATTCGAGTAAATACGGTATCCATCAGAGATCAATCAGACTCCAGCAATGCCTGAAGGTGGCAAGAAGTCGGGTTGCCGAAATATCACGCCTGTTGGACGATGCCACCTGGCTGCATACCCAAGAAATTTTCAAGATTTCTGTACGCTGGGGAAACCTCAGATCACACAGGCTAGCCAATTGTTGGAACACTGTTCCAGGCCAGTACCAACCTTTTATTTATTAATATGCATTTTGTGCACTAAGAGCTTAAGTTTCTGCTGCAATTTCCTGTTTTTTCACGAAATAAGCAATATTCTGTTTCATCACATAGACAATAGTACTGAGGCATCCTCTCCAAATGAAGAAAAAAAAAGTTGGAAGCTGAAGGTGAAGAAGAAAGTTTCAAGGATATTCATCTCCCACTTGTCATCTGGTGCTTATTGGGGCACCATTGCTTATTTTGGGGGAAATGTAAGTGTCGCAATTGCAGCAGTGAGAACTGTATTTTGAGCAGTTCACAACTTGCTTGTTGGGCTGCACAGCTTGTGTTTCGTATTTGATTATAATTGGTTTAATTTGTCTCGTTAACTCTGAATTTGTGAGCTGCCAAGATAAGGATATCTTGTGCATTCTCTCAATACAGTCTTACTTATAATTTGCTATAATCACTCCCCCGCCGGCCACAGTGGTCTAGCGGTTCTAGGCGCGCAGTCCGGAACCGCGTGACTGCTACGGTCGCAGGTTCGAATCCTGCCTCGGGCATGGATGTGTGTGATGTCCTTAGGTTAGTTAGGTTTAAGTAGTTCTAAGTTCTAGGGGACTGATGACCTCAGATGTTAAGTCCCATAGTGCTCAGAGCCATTTTTGAACCAATCACTCCCCCCCCCCCCTCCCCCACTCCCTAATATTGTTAGTGTATTTTGTGTAATTTCTTTTGAGATTTTAGGAAAGTTTGTCTGTTTTATGTGGATTGATCTCTCTATTTTTGTCTATGATCACAAATTGTTAGGTCCTCAGACTACTGGTTTCAGTCAGCAGTGACCATCTTCAGATCTGCAGCAAAACATGGAAAGGACACAAACACAACTAGTGGATTGTGTACAGCTTAAAACAATAAAATACGCAATAATGAAAAGTATTACTGACGTACATGGGAAAATCGTGCACTTTAAATATGATGAGGAATACCTGTTTTAAAAACCATGTTCTGGTATAATGGAGACATTGTGGTATCATCAAAAGATAACACAAAATCAGTTCAGCATTGTCACACACAAATTAAATCTCATATATACTAGAGTCATTTTTTTAACAGCGCTTCTGTTCAAAATGAACTGTGACCCAGTAGCCACAAAATGTTTGTGCCGCAAGCTCTTCAGATGTTGCTACTGCAGGCATATGCATATTCTGCAATCATATAATCATGCAATATGGAATAAAAACAAGAAGGTAATCATTAAAGTCTGTAATAGGCCCACCAGGTGAATAAGTCATAACAGGAATAAAAAGCAAAGACAGATTGTCAAGAAGGAAACAGCTGAGTGAAAATAATTCTGATATGCACTTGTGGCGAATTTTAGCAAAAAATATGCCATATTTAAGCAAGTGTATGGAATTCACAGAACAATATAAAAATGATAAAACAAATAGAGACAGAAGCCAAAGCAACAAAACCAGATTGTAATAAGTAATCGATGCGGTCTGCCCGCGTTGTGGGGCGGCGGGTTCAATTAGAGTAATAGTTCAAGGGTTTTGGAAATACTGTAAAATATTGTTTGCCACCTTTCTATGTGAGCCTGGCAACTATTTTTGTGTACAGCCATTCAGCGATGGAGAGCATACTGACCATAGTTTCCAGTCTGCACGTCCACATTCTTGTCCATCCCACTGTAAGAAATGTTGTTATTCTCTGTTTGCTTAGTGAGATCAGGACTATTATTATAAATGAAGATTTGGTGTTCTAATTGATACATATATTTAGTAAAGGTTCTCATGCACAACATGATGTATTCATTATGTTCGTATTGGCAGTAAATCTCTCTATCCTAAACAGCACAATAAGTAGGTCAGAGGTGACCTCTACGGTAAGTTCCTACCAAATTGTCTTTTGCCCTGACTCCTGATACTCAAAATAAATGCTTGCCACAAAAGTGGAAGATAATTGTCACCACTTGCCATGCGGATTTGTAAATATCACGGACAGCACACGAACAGTTACTTTAGTGAAAATCTAAGCTATGTGTGTACAGTCCTCATGAGTTCATTATCAATTATTACTAAAAATCCACATTTTGAAACAGCCTGTCTGTGACGTCATCCGAGGCAGCACCTACTCCGGCAGTTGACAGACACTGATCTTACAGTGGCTGGGAGCGAAGTGAAACATGATTTTGCCTCTCGGGCTGTATTTATATACATGGCACAGCAGACAGCCAAGGGAACGCTTGCTGTCATCCGCCTTATGCACATGGCAGAAGTCTCTAAATGGCCGCTTTCTTGTTCAAACAATATTTAATAACAAAGTTATGAATTAATTTAGAATCTTCTTAATTTTTGTGTGCATGTTGGTAAGTTGGTTGAAATCACAGAAAAAGTTTCACCTCGCTTGCACAAAAACTTTGCCTTCTAGAATTTTTAGAACAGAACTGACAGTAGATCATTACCTCTAAACTATAACTTTAGGAGGCCTTGTATGGTTGTTATTAACATTATGGTCCTATAACTTGTTATAGCTCTATTATTTAATTGGTTTTATCATGTGCTGTAACCAAAATTTTCTAGCATTAAAATTACAGATACTTAATCTACTTCAGTTAAGGACGTTTTAGTTCCAAATTTAGTTTTCCTTAAATTACTTGAAAACTGTTAGAGGTAGCTTAATGGGGTCACGTAGTTATTATTTTTAGGTTGAACTGAAGCCTCATACCAATTTCCACATTTCTAAGTTTCATATTTAGGGCCTTCAGTTTTTCTTAAAACGTGGATTCTGATTAGGGGAAACTGGGGGAGGTTTGACCCACTTTTTACAAAACATGTTGTAAGCATGTTTTTCTTTGATTTTTGTCTACTAATGGATTATAATTTCTGAATATTTACAGTATGTACCACTTTCATAAAAATGTTCTCCATCCTACACAAGTAACTTTAGATCAATTTTTATTCATGGCTAACATATGGGTCAAACCTCTCTGGTAGTATGAAAAGATATTTTTTAGCACTCTGGCTAGATTCCCCAAAACAAGTTTCAACAAAACATTTAGATGCAGGATCTACTGCTTGGTCCCTCAAACACATTAACTCAATTATATTACTCTCCACAGAAGTTGGTGCTACTGCAATGTCCTCTGTAGAAGTGGATGCAATTGGATGATTCTCCATAGAATTGGCTGCTGTCAGATGACCCACTGTTGGAACTGATGCATTTTCATGAACCCCCTTAGAAGTGGATGGCACTGCTACCTCTTCTATAGAAGGAATGTCTCCACTCACGTACGGTCTGCCTGAAACATATGACCCTAAAAAAACATCCTCTGTAAAAATATTGGTGTTAAATGGCCAAATACCAGTGCAAGCAAACACTTTTTGGATATTAACTGGGTTACATGCATGAGGAAACACTATTCCAGCCAAGCTAGGAATTGTACATATAGATACTGTCTCCCAAGGATGAATGCACATATAGTCATCAGCTGCTTTATTATAGAAGGTTTTAAAAGGACCAAATATGGTCCTGTCTAAGGGCTGCAGTCTATGGCTAGTATGAGGTGGCAGAGTTAGTAGTTTTTTGCAGTGAACACATGGTGTGTCGTGGGGCGATCACTCTGTTTTTAAAATAATTGAAAAGCCACAATCACTTAAATATCATTTACTAGATGAATGGTTTAGGCACTCTGAAGGTGCCATCATCGGATCTGTGAAGGTATAACATAACAGGTTTGAGGGAGGGCTTACATGAGTTAACTATATACATTACAATTTTTACAGAACCACATACCTGAAATGTGGATTAACATTTATAAAACCATATGGACATCATGGCACATGAGGCAGACCATCTGATAAATGCCATTGTCACAACCAATTAAAAATAATTAAAAAATTGCTGTCATGGTCATTCTTTCCATAAAATATAAAACTGAAGTCACCAGATGAAACTACCACTGCTCGCCTAACACCAGTCGGCATCATCACTGCCCTATTCGGTGCAGGCTTTCCTGCTGTGATTCTAGCGGTCCACAACCGGCCACCAGATAGTGCTTCAAGCAGCGCACACACAGTCCCACGGTATAACCACACATCACTACTAAAACAAAACTTTACTATAACAGCTTGTCACATACCCATGCAAAGCCCACATTTGAGCTTGCATTTCCTGTACGTACTATAATCACTACAAAGTACATCAATTACAAAGTAAAAGCATCTGAGGCACAGACATTACCCATTAGCACCTTACAAAACTACATATTGTAATTTACCTTTATTCATATAAGGACGTCAGGAATATGCACACAGAAAGCTGTTCATAACATGACTTAGGTACAATGTGACGAGCAATTAAATCCTGTATGCTGGGCTTTACCTGTCTAGGCACTATGGTCTTAGATATTGTAAGCGCTAAGAAAGAACGTATCGACTTGCTATAACATCTCTCACCATCTATACATTCGTTATGAGCAAGGTACAAATCAACTACGAAAACGTGCATAGGCACATGGAATTGGTTTTGACAGTGGCGTTTATCAGATGGTCTGCCTCATGTTCCATGATGTCCATATGGTTTTATAAATGTTAATCCACATTTCAGGTATGTGGTTCTGTAAAAATTGTGATTTATAAAGTTAACTCATGTAAGCCCTCCCTCAAACCTGCTATGTTATACCTTCACAGATCCGATGATGGCACCTTCTGAGTGCTGAAACCGGTCATGTAGTAAACGATATTGAAGCGATGGTGGCTTTTCAATTATTTTAAGAGTCAGTAGTGTTATTCCATTATACTTGACAATCATTAGACCTTTTGGAGTGATGTGTGAGTCATGATTATCAAGTATAATTAATGTTGGGTGATCAGTGGGTGTTTTAGAGAATCTGATGAAATGAAATGAAACAAAAATTTCTCTAAATTCTCACCAGTCATCCATCCACTGTCATGGCAGCAGAACTCTGATCCTGGAGGAGCACCAACTTTCATTAAATCACTCACTCTTTTTCTAGGGAGCACAAATAGGGGTGGCAAGGCTGTAACAATAGCACTAACAGCACAAGAAATTGTCACTAATGTTCCTCTTTCTGACGACGTGACCTTTGAAACTTGTTTCTCTCCCTTACTGGCAATTATCTTCCCTCATCGTTGGACTGTGCTGACTTCAGTCTCATCTACATTATAAATGTTTTCAGGACCAAAGGCATGTTTGTCAAAAATGTTACTTAAATTATCAAAAAATTCCTTCACTGTTGTTGTGTTAAAAGCTGTTGCTCTACCAAGGCTTGTAGCTTGTGGAGTTCGTAGGGATAATTTCTTGTCTTGTTCCTTAGCATGAAACCATGGAGCAAATCATAACTTGCTTCATTATGTTTCCAGTTGTTTGGATAGTTGAAACTGTGATTGGCTAAATTAAGGGCAGCAGCATATTTAAAAAAAATTCTAGCTTGAATTGGTGTTAAACCATAGTTTAACTTACTGGCCTGAATCAAGTAATTCATTAGATCAGCTTCCTGGTCCATTGTAAATATTTGATTAGACATATGGTTTGCTCGAAAGTTCATTTCCTGGCCAGATCTTACTTTCTCAACATATCTTCCCAATGTCTTTCTGTCCAAATTGAAATCTTTTGCAGCCTTTCTGATGCTTTCACCTCTTTCAATAACTTGCATAACAGCTCCTTTCATTCTTTCAGGGGAAACCTTCTGCCTGGTTTCCAAATAAAGGGCATCCTGAAGAAAAGAAACTGAATATCGTTAAAACTGCAGTAAATTGGATATAACTATTGGGTCAAACCTCCCTTAAAATTTTGGGTCAAACCTCCCTTGGCAAATCCTCTTCACAAAAGTGCAGTATAAGCAATAAAACATTTCAAAATATTTACGAAATTTTTACATGAAATGAAAGAGTAATAAACAGTGAATAAAATGCATTTAATCCCATTCTCATTAATATTCATTTGACTTACCTCCAGGCTTACGAGTGAAATGAGAAATATTCAGTTTGTTCACAGTAAACAAATAAACATTAGCTGTTGCTGCACTGTCTCACAAAATGGCTTTTCTTTGCGTATGTTTCTTTCTAAAGGTAACCTTAACACTCACCACCAGATGCCATCACATTTCTGTGTTCCAAAGATGATAAAACTAGGGTGGGTTGAACCTCCCATGTGGCCAAACCTCCCAAATTTCCCCTACAATTTTTATTTTATCATGTTGAGACTTGCGCCAGTTAATTTTGACATGCACCCACACATTATGACCAATATATGGCATTCTAGCTGTATTATTTAGTGCCACTTATCTTTTCATAAAACGATGTATTTAGGAAAACTGTTGATCTAATCACTCTAAGACTTGACATTTAAAACATTATTACATTAAAGTATATGTTGACAAAGTTTTAAAGAATGAAAATTGGCAACAAGTTACATCCAAGAAGAAGAAAAAAAACTGAGATGTTTTACTTCATAATTTAACCTGAATCACAAACTTTGCATTTATGTTTTCCTTTTTTTCATAATTCATAGCTTTTATGCATTCAGGTTGCATTTATGTTCTTAAATAGTGACTTTTTGGGCTAATTTGTGATTTATTGTATTACTTGAGATGCTGCTTTAACTTAGAGAAACCTTTGTAAGTTTTACCTCCATTTGGCTCAATTATTGTACAGAGTAGTGTGCTAAATAAGTCATTTGTTTGACAGCACTTACTTTGCTTTATTGTGCACATCATGCAAAAGCTGTTTTTTTTATAACATATCAATTCTTTGTTCTTACTAAACTTTATAGAAACAGTAGTAATGTCATCGTATGTGGTAACTTTAACATAAACTTACTCACAAAAAATAACAATCATAAACTGTTAGAATCACTACTGTCAACCTTCAATCTGCTCCCCATGATCTCATTCCCAACGAGAGTATATGGGCACAGAAAGACCCTGATTGATAATCTGTTCCTAGAGTCCACAAATTACAATGAAGTGATGACATGGGCAGTAACAAATGGTCTGTCTGATCACGATGGTCAAATGACAACCCTAAAACTTGCCAGCAAAAACAGCACATGGCCATTGTAGCCAAGTTAAACATGTTAGAACAATAAATGCTGAATCTACTTGCTTGTTCAGAAATAGTTTATGCCATGAACAATGGGAGGAAGTCTACCAGGCCGACACATTGAATGAGAAGTTCAACTCTTTCCTGAACTTATTCCTTAAACATTTGAAACTTCTTTCCCCCAAAAATAGATTAAAATCAAACCAACCTGTAGTAAAAGGAAAGAGTGACTAACTACTGGCATCATGTAACAAAAAGAGAAATTTGTATGTACAACAGAGGACTAGTACAGACCCAGCAGTAAAGTTGCATTACAAGAAATACTATAAAATTCTAACAAGTGTAATCAAGAAGGCACTATGCACAAAAAATTAGCAACTCAAACAATAAAATAAAAACCATATGGCACATCATAAAAAGTGAGACAAATAGGAACATAAAACCTGACAATAATAACTAGAAAGTTGCAGCCTGAGATTTCAACAATTTTTTTCTCACTATATCTGAAAAAACAGTGAACCATAAGAAACAGTCTCACACAGAAGCTATTGAACTACTTAATGACATGCAAACAACATCTAAAGTAGCACTTCATTTCGGAAGTACAACTCCTAAAGAAATTGAAAAAACCATAAAATTACTCAAAAACTCAGATTCCTGTGGATACGGTGGCATATCAGGTAGGATATTAAAATCATGTGCAGACTTAATCAGTGATATATTGTGCTATTTGTGCAACCAACTGGTTTGTTCCCAGATAGATTAAAACATGCAGTAGTGATGCCAATCCACAGAAGTGGAGCGAGGGATGAAATATCCAACCATCAGCATATCTCTCTGCTGCCAGTGTTCGCAAAGGTATTTAAGAGAATAATGTATGATAGGATTTAGAGTCACACTACACAAAATGGGTTCCTGGCTCCTACACAGTTCAGCTTTCGTAAGGGTTCCTCCACAGACAGAGCTATATTTAACCTAACAGATGAAATTTTAGGTGAACTAAATTACAAAGGTATCCAATGGGGATGTTTTGTGACCTTGCCAAGGCATTTTATTGTGTAGATCACAACACACTCTTAAAAAAGCTTCCACATTTTGGCATTAAAGACAAATTTTTGACTTGGATATAAGCATACTTACAGAACAGGAAGCAAAGGGTTGTCTTAAGGGGGACAGGTACAGCATTACAATCACACTGGGGAAATATAAAGTATGGATCCAGAATGAGATTTTCACTCTGCAGCAGAGTGTGCGCTGATATGAAACTTCCTGGCAGATTAAAACTGTGTGCCCGACCGAGACTCGAACTCGGGACCTTTGCCTTTCGCGGGCAAGTGCTCTACCAACTGAGCTACCGAAGCACGACTCACGCCCGGTACTCACAGCTTTACTTCTGCCAGTACCTCGTCTCCTACCTTCCAACTTTACAGAAGCTTCTGTAAAGTTTGGAAGGTAGGAGACGAGGTACTGGCAGAAGTAAAGCTGTGAGTACTGGGCATGAGTCGTGCTTCGGTAGCTCAGTTGGTAGAGCACTTGCCCGCGAAAGGCAAAGGTCCCGAGTTCGAGTCTCGGTCGGGCACACAGTTTTAATCTGCCAGGAAGTTTTATAAAGTATGGAGTCCTGCAGGGCTCTATTCTTGGGCCACTAATTTTCCTGATCTACATTAATGACCTACCAATCACAATTAATAACAGAGCAAAAGTAGTAATGTTTGCTGACGATAAAAGTATCCTCATAAAAGGACCCAACTCCACATTGCAGGATACAGCCATGACAGTCTCTGCTGAAGTATACAAATGGTCCACTGCGAATAGCCTAACCTTAAATCTTTCAAAAACCAATGTGATGCAGTTTCTGACAAAAAATAAAAAAATAAAGTTTCTGAAATACATGTCAACAATCACAAAATTAATGAAACCCCATATACAGAATTCTTAGGTATCCAGATGCACAGTCACCTAAGATGAAAAGAACAAATTGATCGGCTGGTCAAGAAACTTAGCTCATGGTTTTTTGCACTAAGAGTTCTCCACCAGTTAGTGGATAGAGAAATAATGTTGTTGTCATATTTTGCGTATTTCCATTCTGTTCTTTCCTATGGCATAATCTTCTGGGGAAATGCTGCAGCTGTTGACAAAGCCTTCAGAATACATAAACAAGCAGTGACACTTATATATAGGGGTCCCTAATGGAGCATCTTGCAGAGGTATCTTCAAATCTCTCAGGTTACTTACCATCACAGGTCAGTATATATACTCACTGATGTTATTTGTAGCCAAAAAAGGGAATTGTTTCAGAAAAATTGTGACATCCACAACCATGACACAAGACAGGTGTAAAATTTTCACCAAGGCTCTGCAGTTCTCACTACAGTACACAGGGGAGTTACTGAGTCAGGTATAAAGCCTTCAATAAGCTCTCTATCAATATAAAAAAGGAAATAAATAATGTACAGGTTTTCAAAAGGAAACTAAAATTATTCCTCATCGAACAAACTTTCTATAAAATGAATGAATACTTAGAGTTATAAGGTATAAGAGTGGGGGAAACTGCCTAAGAAACGCACTCCCTTAAAGAAAAAGTGTGATGCTGTTACTTGTAGTTTAACTAAAATTATGGTGATAAAATCTAAATTTATGTATGTCATTACGAGAAAATGTGAACTATGTATCCCACACCCTTGAGCATTTACTTAAACCTCTTCTTAAGGAATGCAGTTAAAATTTGTATTTAATCCAAATTATGACAATGAAGCAAATTTACCTGCTTATATATGTCAGTAGCATAAAAATATGCACTATCACTTATTCTACTATTTTAAACAGTCACTTAAACTGTTTTGGCATAATGCAGACTTTAATACTGCATGCAAGTAATTGTTCTTGGTAAATAAACAAATGCCTGTGCAATGTGATGTATAAATGTTCATGTACTACTGTATTGTATCAATTGACTTGTCCTATATTACTTGTACACTGGTTGTACGATATGTAACCAACAGGACCATATCAATAAATAAATCTGCATTTCTCAACATATTTGTAGGATTCTGTTGTCTATTTTCATCAATTAAATTTATCATCTGTCTTAAGCAAGATTAAGCGTTTCTCAGACCTCTTTTTATGAGACATGAGGGAAATTACTCATCAATTTTCTACTATTTAACCATATATGTTGTTTCTTTTATTTATAACTTATTTTGACACTTCTTTCTCCCTTTTCTCTTCATTAGCCTACTGACCTCATTGTTTATTTATACATTTGGTGTGATCCTCACACAACTTCCACACATCTCCTTTAATTAATATTAATAACATTACGGCTTGCTTCTAGGGGCACTACATTCTTACCCTTTCTTACCTTCAGACAACCTTATTCCCAATTCAAAATCATTACTTTATGCAGTGTCTGTTGGATCAGATTTTAGGAATTTCCATCTTCAATAACTTCTCTTAATGCAAAGTGTCTCTCTATTTTTGTAGTTACTAACCCATTTTATGGATCTGATTTTTATTTATTTATTTTAGCCATGCTTTTCCTATTATTGGTGCACAAAAATTACTGCTTGTTATTTTAAACCTTTTGAATTTACTCCTGCAAACTACCTGTCACATTCTTTTGTAAGTCATCATTCGAGTATAGTCATGTTTGGAAATCATTCTTATTCACTAGGAAGCCATTACAACCTAACAGCCTATATACAACATGAGGACATATATTCTTTACTTACTATGATAGGACAGAAGAAGGGAATGAAACTTCAAAAGGAAATAAAGTTTCATCCAGCTGGGATTGCACCATACACCAAACTGAGTATCCACCAAAGAGTGGCTGACTCCCTACAGCAACTAGTATACACAGAACAGAAGAGGAGAACGAAACTTGAAAAAGAAAAAAAAATTCATCCAGCTGGGACCACACAGTTCGCCAAACTGTGTGTCCGCCAAAGAGTGGCAGACACCCTACACAGTTACTGTTACTTTTAAATCACTTTGTTATCATCCTGAATGGTCCTTGATTCCCCTGCATAAACTTCTTGCTTTTAGGTATTTCTTTAGTTTTTACTGCTACTAGCTAATCAATGATAAAACTAGTAGGGAAAGCTTGTGCATCATGCCTTCTTTTTCTATCCAACGTTCTTTTACTAGAAATTTGATTTGCTGGCCATGCCTTTGCATCTACTTCTTTTGGGATACAGTTCTCTTCCACATAAGCATCTTACACCTTACTACTGAATTCAGTATCTTTCTGTGGGGATGGCGGGATGTCCCCCTGGACTGAACCTCCGTTAACCAACCTCACTCCCATTTACTCTTCAGTCTTCTCCTCTTTCCCTTTCCTCTTAGCCATTCACACATCTTTTCATCCTACATAGTTGTGTTTATTCTTATACTATATACCTATTTACTTCTGTATGCATCCTCTTTGGTTTGAAGCTGGCACAGTACTTACAGTAGAATATCTTTGGCTTCCCTCTGACAACCATGCCTCCATCCTTGCTACCCTCCCTGCTTACCTTTCCCTGTTGCTTCATAACCTGGGTTGTGAGTAACTGAATCCACTTTCCCTTCTTCCCTTTTTCTCCCCCTCTCCTCCCTGATGAAGGAACAAAGTTCCAAAAGCTAGGAACGTAAATTTTCTGTTCTGTTTTGTGTATCTATCGGCTGTACTGAGCTGAGGTAAGTACTGACCAGCCCCTCTATCTCTTTGTTAGTATTTGTTTCACATCTTTATATGAGATTTTCCATTAATCATTTAAACTATTCTCTACCTCTGAGCAGCTGCGTCCCTGCGCAGCATTGCTACCTATTATACTGTCGTCAGTTTTTACAGTTTGTGGCAAGTCAATACAGCTATCAGGTTCCTTGACCTCATTATTATTGCAACCTGCTTCAATCATCAGTACCTCCACTTTAAAACTTTGCAAAACTGACTCTACTTCCTCTACTGCAACTTTACTCTTCAGATTGCCATTATTGTCAATGATGTAAGCCTTTGTTTCATATTCATCCCTGTTAGATTCAAACCCGCTAATTTCTTCCTCCCTATTAACTATAATGTGTTCTTTCTCTTCCTTGACCTGTTTTTCTAGTGTCCAAAATGCTGTCAACTATATTATGAGAGCAGTTTAACAGGATATCACAGAAGCAAACGACGTGAAGTTCTTAGGCCTAAATCTTGACAAAAATTTAAATTGGAAGGTACACATAGATTACTTAGCAAATAAACTGAACAACTTAGCATTTGCATTGTGTATTTTGTCAGGTGCCACAAACATGGATACCAGAAAGATAGTTTATCACTGCTACTTTGAGTCAGTTATTCGTTATGGCATAATCTTCTGGGGAAATTCAGCAAATGTCACTAGGCTCCTAGTATTACAAAAGAAAGTAATTAGAAACATGTGTGTTGCAAAAAAATGGGAATCCTGTCGACCACTGTTAAAAAATTTAAAAGTACTATCTATCCCCTCACTTTACATATATGAGATGGTGGTGTTCCTATATAGAAATCAACATACACTAGACAATTTCCGTTTTGACCACAACTACAGCACTCGCCACAGAGATAACTTCAAACTTCCAACACATCGTTTAAAACTTTATGCCCAAACGCCAGAGTATATGGGGTTAAAAATTTTCAATAAAATAAAAGGCAGTAATATATTTAAAATGGAGATTGGTTCACTGAAAAGATTGCTCTTTACTCTCCTGGTGGAAAAGTGTTATTATTCTGTCGATGAATTCATTGAGGACAGCTTCACAATCTGAACACAGGGATTGTAATACATTTATTATATTATGTACATGTGTAGCTGTAACTTAGAAATGTAAAATATAATGTAAACTTTTGTATTTCTCTTAAAAAAAAGTGAAAAAAGTTTCTTTTGTAAACCTTGACATGTCTCCTGTACATCAAATCAAATGATTTGAAAATTGTATGTAATGAGATGAATAAACCACATAACATAACATAACATAACACATCACTGGTACTGTCTGTTCCTATTTCATTATCTGTGTTTTCTGTTTGCATGTGTTAACTGAGTGTGGTCTGCATTTTTGTTACTAGCTGTGTTACTGTTCCTGCCTTGTGAGTGCCAGTTTCCTCATAGACAAGATTTAGTTTCCCACACGTGGCCTGCTATGTTCATTTGATACACTATTAGATAGGGTAGCATTTTGCTCTCTGCCTTGTCTCAGCTGTACAGTATTTACATTTCTACTTTTGTCATAATAACTGTTGCAAAAGTATGGTGACTGTCTACCACCTCTTCCTCTACCACAGCCATGATTATGATAATTAGACTTCATATTGCGAACCTCCACACTTCTAACATTCACGTTCCTGCTGTCATTATTTCTGTTATTTACATGTTTGTTAGAAGACCTGTTATTATTTTGTATCTGGTCCTCAGCAGCAGCTACTCTTTATACTCACTCTAAATACTCAATGAACCTATCCACATTCTCCCTATGTGCGGAAATGATTCTTTTCTGCCAGTACCAAGGCAGCTTACCTTAGACCCATAACAATCATTTCTGGTTTCCTCTTTTCTGTCAGATGTGACAGTCTTAAAACTCATTTTCAAGAGAACTTTTTCACTGGCTCACGTCCTGGAGCCAACTTTTTACCACTCCAAAACTCTCTTAAGACACTATTTTGTTTGTTGTGTGACCAGTACTCCTTAAGACATGCAGATTTAAATTCAGAAAGAGTTTTGCATCTTATCATTATGTCAGTTGACCACCACAAAGCATTTCCTGACAAATTAGCCGCGAATGGTAGCCATGAGGTCTAAGGCGCCTTCCCACAGTTCATGCAGCTCCCCCCGTCAGAGGTTCGAGTCCTCCCTGGGGCATGGGTGTGTGTGTGTGTTGTCATTTGTGTAAGTTAGTTTAAGTTAGATTAAGTGGTGTCTAAGCCTAGGGACTGATGATCTTAGCAGTTTGGTCTCATATGAACATACCACAAATTTCTAAAAAAATATTTCCTGACAAATGACTTCTTATGAAAGAAATTAATTATGGTGCAATACTTGTGCACTACATGCAGATGCGTTATGGTGATGTGGCGCTACTAGTAGTGAACTGGGGTAAGTTCCGGCACACTCGCTTGTCTCTGTATCTCACAAACGATACAGCGCTTGTTTCACTATAGCATGACCACCAGAATACCGCATAGACAACAAGTGGTCAGAGGAACTTAACCAGCAGAGGGCCCCTCATACCCTGTGACACACTATTCCAAGGAAAGAATGATAAAAGATGGTACCAGTCCATTAAAAAGATTATCTAGTTAATAAAGTATATTATACGAACAGAGAAGGGACAAGAAAATGTGAGAGTTATAGCCTCAGTTTAAGAAAACAAAGTAAATATATAAAGCATTCTATACTAGGTAGAGAAAAATGCAAGATACATATGAGAGAGGCTTTCAGTGATTAAAGTAGAACATTGTCAAACAAAGCAAAGTAGGCACTGGTACAAAATTGCTCTGCCCATTGAGCTTTTCTGCTGGCTCTTATTTTTTTGCTTTATAAATTTCAAATCTTCTGAAAAGCATGGCCTTTTACATGAATTGCAAGCATCATAAAGAACAATTAAAATCTGTTATATTCAGACTTGACTTAGATTTCAAGATCCCTTAACTGCCCTTCAACTTTTACTTGCTTAAGTGACCCACAAGTATAACATGTTGTTTACAAGTTGTTGTTCTCACTCTGACAGTGTTCTCATTCTGTAGAGTGACCAAACACAACCGACTGCTGTCAGAACTTAAAAAAAAAAGAGACCCACATTGAGTTTCAAAGCCTTTTCATATGTTAATGAGGATTCTGAAAGGTGCAAGTGAGGATACAAAGGAATAGCCTTCATGTGCCTTGTAAGGCCACAGTTGGAATATGCTGCAGGGATAAGAGATCAAGAGCAAAGATACCTTTCAAAGAAGATAGAAGTGCAATGCAGGATAACCAGGTATGTTATACGAAATTGCAGGAGGACAAGTAGTGTCATGGAAATGATTAAAAAATTTGAAATGGGAAAGACTTGGGGGAATTTACCATGCATATGTGAATGAGGGTGCATGGGAAGACATAAGACATAGATTGGTCACTGAAGGGATATGTAAGAGAAAGGAAATTCCATTAACATAAAATAAGGTATGCTGGTAGAGTAGTAAAAGAGTGGAACAATTTACCAGGCAATGTCTTCAGTCAATTCCCAGAAAGCATCACTAAACTTGAATACCTGGTCCAATAGTTGTGAAACCGCAACAGGATAAATTTAGTTTTTATATTAAGTTATTGAATGATTAACACTGCTGATATATTATAATTAAGTGATGTTGGTCACCTTCATCACACTGGCAGCAGCTACATTTTGTAGTACTTCGAGAACTTCGGAGTAAATTCTAGAACCACTTGGCCTTCCACCATTTCGAACACCCAATATTTTAGAGGTGAGTGGGAGAAACAAATACACCCTACTGCACATCGCCTATTTGAGTGTGCAGGTCAAAAAACAGTTACGAGAAAAAGATGGACCCAGCGGCCGAACAGCGGCAGACAAGTACCTGCTGTACGGTCCACAGAGTTTCCGTGTGCGGGAGAGAAGAACAAGAAAAGTTTATGTAGTATTCTGTGCTCTTTAACGTCTGTGTTGATTGTAAAAAGACTAATGAACAATTGAATATAGATTTCTATGTACATTCACATATTGGACTCGCTTAAGACAAGAGACTTTTAACTTACTTCATGTCTTGGCTGTTAACGAAGCAAGACATGTATGATGTTCATAAATTATTTGGTTATCAAACCAATGATATTTGACTATGTGTAAATCAGTCTAAAGTTTAAGGACTAAGTTAGCTTGCAGAAGTTATTGTCTGTGGAAGTTGAAAATATAAAGTGATTGAACTGAAAAGTATTCTACAAGTACCCATATTATTTCAAGGATAGAGAAGTAGTTTAATAAATTCCTTTAATCTGCTATAGTCTTTGGAGAAGAAGATTTTGGGAGATTGATGTAGCTGATTACCCAGAGAAGAGGATCAGCTACACACAATGTGCAAGTTAACTGACTTAAGAGACGTGTGAGCCTTGGAACCCAATACCACACTGTCTCTTGTCATCTGAAGAATGTTAGAATTTGTGAACAAATAAAAATTATCTGATACCTAGACTCAGTCAGGGCTTTAGCACAACAGAACTGCATCAGGCAACACAGGAAAAACTAGAACTAGTAATGGATTGGTTTTCTTCTAATGAACTCCTGTGTAATCCTGATAAAACACAAGAACTAATACTGGGTTTAACTACAGCTGTTGAAAGCAAATTAATAAAATTGTTAGGATTCCACATTGACTCAAAATTAAACTGAGAGGAACACATTAGCCATACCTGCAAGAGAACAGCAAGAGGGTGTTATCTCATCTGGAGACTGACAGATGTAGTCACTGATGAGTATCTAAAGGTGGTATATTTTGGCCTCTTTCAGTCACACATTTCCTACGGCATATTGTTATGGGGACATTCTTGCTTTGTCAGTGAAATTCTGAAAATTCAAAAAAAAGACATCAGAATAATAAGCAAAGCTAAGCCCAAGGAACATTGCCGTCCCCTCTTTATCAAGCACATGATATTAACTGTGGTGAATCTATACATCTACACAGCACTGCTTTATGTCAAAAGCAACTTAAATGAGTTTGAGACCAGAGAGAACATACATCCCCACAACACCAGAGGCAAACTGGACTTTGACATACCAAGACACAGACCCACAAAGACTGCAAACTCACACAAAATAATGAGTTTAAAACTCTTCAATAAACTTCCAGCATCTGCTCGGTCACTGACCAATAATATTTTCAAACGTAAGGTTTATGACTGGCTTCTCAAACACCCATTTTATAAGATAACAGAATATTTTGAAATAAGCATTGACATTAGTATATAAGAATATTCCTAAAAGAAAAGGAATTAAATTGTAAAAACTTTACTGTAAAGTTATTGTTAATTGTATATTTAATGTTTAGACCTATTCCGCTGTAAGTAGTCAATGGTGAATAAACTGAATACTAAACTGAAACTGAATTAAGATATGACGCTGCTCATATATTGCCAGAAGAATCATAGTCATCAGATCCTGCTTTTATAGGACCCTAAATGGTCATATAGCTCATGAACAGTTTTTACAAACATGCACAAGAAATATTTGCAAAAACTGCTGACTGTACCTGTGATTGAAGTTTGCAAAATGAAATTTGTTTCTACCGGACGACAATGATACTTAATTCTGAGGTAATATATCTTGACCACTAGCCACCAATGGGGGGCAGCTGAGAGTTTATTGTGGTATGGTGCCTGTGACACATTTTGCACTATAGCTGAAATTTTGGGTTGGAAATGCACTGGTGATGTACAAATAGGGAGGGGGGCTATAAAAATGTGTGTGTAGAAAAAATTGAATGTATTTCACATCAGAATTTGTTTAAGAAAAACTTAGAACAGTGTCAGTCACTAAGAAGGGTGGCAACCACAAGACCAGGACCAAATCTTAGAGGGAAACATTCCACGTGGGAAAAACTCTTTGCCTTTACAAATGTCTGCTTGTGTCTGTGTATGTGCGGACAGATATGTGTGTGTGTGTGTGTGTGTGTGCAAGTGTATCCCTGTCCTTTTTTCCCCCCTAAGGTAAGTCTTTCCGCTCCCGGGATTGGATTGACTCCTTACCCTCTCCCTTAAAACCCACATCCTTTCGTCTTTCCCTCTCCTTCCCTCTTTCCTGATGAGGCAACAGTTTGTTGCGAAAGCTTGAATTTCGTGTGTATGTTTGTGTGTCTATCGACCTGCCAGCACTTTTGTTCGGTAAGTCACATCATATATATATATAACAGAGGGAAACATTCCACGTGGAAAATATATATATATATATATATATATATATATATATATATATATATATATATATATATATTAAAAAAACAAAGATGATGTGACTTACCAAATGAAAGTGCTGGCAGGTCGATAGACACACAAACAAACACAAACATACACACAAAATTCAAGCTTTCGCAACAAACTGTTGCCTCATCAGGAAAGACGGAAGGAGAGGGAAAGACGAAAGGATGTGGGTTTTAAGGGAGAGGGTAAGGAGTCATTCCAATCCCGGTAGCGGAAAGACTTACCTTAGGGGGAAAAAAGGACGGGTATACACTCGCACACACACACACATATCCATCCACACATATACAGACACAAGCAGACACATTTAAAGACAAAGAGTTTGGGCAGAGATGTCAGTCGAGGCAGAAGTGCAGAGGCAAAGATGTTGTTGAATGACGGGTGAGGTGTGAGTGGCGGCAACTTGAAATTAGCGGAGATTGAGGCCTGGTGGATAACGGGAAGAGAGGATATATTGAAGAGCAAGTTCCCATCTCCGGAGTTCGGATAGGTTGGTGTTAGTGGGAAGTATCCAGATAACCCGGACGGTGTAACACTGTGCCAAGATGTGCTGGCCGTGCACCAAGGCATGTTTAGCCACAGGGTGATCCTCATTACCAACAAACACTGTCTGCCTGTGTCCATTCATGCAAATGGACAGTTTGTTGCTGGTCATTCCCACATAGAATGCGTCACAGTGTAGGCAGGTCAGTTGGTAGATCACGTGGGTGCTTTCACACGTGGCTCTGCCTTTGATCGTGTACACCTTCCGGGTTACAGGACTGGTGTAGGTGGTGGTGGGAGGGTGCATGGGACAGGTTTTACACCGGGGGCGGTTACAAGGGTAGGAGCCAGAGGGTAGGGAAGATGGTTTGGGGATTTCATAGGGATGAACTAAGAGGTTACGAAGGTTAGGTGGACGGCGGAAAGACACTCTTGGTGGAGTGGGGAGGATTTCATGAAGGATGGATCTCATTTCAGGGCAGGATTTGAGGAAGTCGTATCCCTGCTGGAGGGCCACATTCAGAATCTGATCCAGTCCCGGAAAGTATCCTGTCACAAGTGGGGCACTTTTGTGGTTCTTCTGTGGGAGGTTCTGGGTTTGAGAGGATGAGGAAGTGGCTCTGGTTATTTGTTTCTCCTCCAGGTCAGGAGGGTAGTTGCGGGATGCGAAAGCTGTTGTCAGGTTGTTGGTGTAATGCTTCAGGGATTCCGGACTGGAGCAGATTCGTTTGCCACGAAGACCTAGGCTGTAGGGAAGGGACCGTTTGATGTGGAATGAATGGGTGGCAACTGTCGTAATGGAGGTACTGTTGCTTGTGGGTGGGTTTGATGTGGACGGACATGTGAAGCTGGCCGTTGGACAGGTGGAGGTCAACATCAAGGAAAGTGGCATGGGATTTGGAGTACGACCAGGTGAATCTGATGGAACCAAAGGAGTTGAGGTTGGAGAGGAAATTCTGGAGTTGTTCTTCACTGTGAGTTCAGATCATGAAGATGTCATCAATAAATCTGTACCAAACTTTGGGTTGGCAGGCCTGGGTAACCAAGAAGGCTTCCTCTAAGCGACCCATGAATAGGTTGGCATACGAAGGGGCCATCCTGGTACCCATGGCTGTTCCCTTTAATTGTTGGTATGTCTGGCCTTCAAAAGTGAAGAAGTTGTGGGTCAGGATGAAGCCGGCTAAGGTAATGAGGAAAGAGGTTTTAGGTAGGGTGGCAGGTGATCGGCGTGAAAGGAAGTGCTCCATCGCAGCAAGACCGTGGATGTGCGGAATATTTGTGTATAAGGAAGTGGCATCAATGGTTACAAAAATGGTTTCTGGGGGTAACAGATTGGGTAAGGATTCCAGGTGTTCGATAAAGTGGTTGGTGTCTTTGATGAAGGATGGGAGACTGCATGTAATGGGTTGATGGTGTTGATCTACGTAGGCAGAGATATGTTCTGTGGGGGCTTGGTAACCAGCTACAATGGGGCGGCCAGGATGATTGGGTTTGTGAATTTTAGGAAGAAGGTAGAAGGTAGGGGTGCGGGGTGTCAGTGGGGTCAGGAGGTTGATGGAGTCAGGTGAAAGGTTTTGTAGGGGGCCTAAGGTTCTGAGGATTCCTTGAAGCTCCACCTGGACATCAGGAATGGGATTACCTCGGCAAACTTTGTATGTGGTGTTGTTGAAAGCTGACGCAGTCCCTCAACCACATACTCCCGACGATCAAGTACCATGGTCGTGGAACCCTTGTCCGCCGGAAGAATGACGATGGACCGGTCAGCCTTCAGATCACGGATAGCCTGGGCTTCAGCAGTGGTGATGTTGGGAGTAGGATTAAGGTTTTTTAAGAAGGATTGAGAGGCAAGGCTGGAAGTCAGAAATTCCTGGAAGGTTTGGAGAGGGTGATTTTGAGGAAGAGGAGGTGGGTCCCGCTGTGACGGAGGACGGAACTGTTCCAGGCAGGGTTCAATTTGGATAGTGTCTTGGGGAGTTGGATCATTAGGGGTAGGATTAGGATCATTTTTCTTCATGGCAAAGTGATACTTCCAGCAGAGAGTATGAGTGTAGGACAGTAAATCTTTGACGAGGGCTGTTTGGTTGAATCTGGGAGTGGGGCTGAATGTGAGGCCTTTGGATAGGACAGAGGTTTCGGATTGGGAGAGAGGTTTGGAGGAAAGGTTAACTACTGAATTAGGGTGTTGTGGTGCCAGATTGTGTTGATTGGAATTTTGAGGTTTTGGAGGGAGTGGAGCTGGAAGTGGGAGACTGAGTAGATGGGAGAGACTGGGTTTGTGTGCAATGAGAGGTGGTTGAGGTTTGCTGGAAAGGTTGTGAAGGGTGAGTTAGTTGCCTTTCCGGAGGTGGGAAACCAGGAGATTGGATAGTTTTTTGAGGTGAAGGGTGGCATGCTGTTCTAATTTGCGGTTGGCCTGTAGGAGGATGCTCTGAATAGCCGGTGTGGATGTGGGAGAGGAAAGATTGAGGACTTTTATTAAGGATAGGAGTTGACGGGTGTGTTCATTGGCTGAGTTGATGTGTAGGTGAAGGATTAGGTGGGTGAGGGCAATGGATTGTTCAGTTTGGAACTGGTATAGGGACTGATGGAAAGAAGGGTTGCAGCCAGAGATGGGAACTTTAAGTGTGAGGCCGTTGGGGGTTATGCCAAATGTCAGACAAGCCTGAGAAAATAAAATATGCGAGCGTAATCTGGCTAGGGTGAAGGCATGTTTGCGGAGGGAATGTAAATAAAACTTAATGGGGTCGTTGTGGGGGTGTTGTGAGGGTGACATGGTATTAGAAGGTGGAAAGTGTAACATGAGGTTGAAATGAAAATGAAAGATAAAAATATATGGGGAGAGATAAGGGTGAAATAGAAAGTAACTGGAGATCTGGTATGAAAAAAGGCGAAAAAGTGTTGGTTAAGTTGATCCTGTGGTGAACTTGGGTTGGTAGACAGCGATGTGCATGAAGGTTAGGTGGTTGTGTTGCCGCTAAAACACGTTAAAGGACGGAGAAATTCGGGAAAATTTCGAAAAAACGTGTAAATGTATTAAAGAAGTGGTGTTGTGGTGAAAGATTACGAAAATGGGGCTAACAATTGTAATAATGACGTTAAAACCTGTGGGGAGCGGCTAAAAATGATCAGTAATGTGCGAAAAACGGAAGTGGAAATAAAGTGAAAGTTATTAGAACTGGTCGAAATGGTTGTTTAATACGTGAAAGCAGCTGTTATTGAACTAGAAACGGTGGATTTTATAGCAGCGGTAGTGTTGAAAGCGGAAAATAAAAATTTTTGGTTATGGTTTGGAAGTGGTAGGGCGACCGCGTACGGCAACCACAGAGGGCAACGCGCAGCTAATGCAGCAGGTGATCCAACAGCGGCCTCGGGTTTCCGTTCGCCGTGTGGCAGCTGCGGTCCAAATGACGCCAACATCCACGTATTGTCTCATGCGCCAGAGTTTACACCTCTATCCATACAAAATTCAAACGCGGCAACCCCTCAGCGCCACTACCATTGCTGCATGAGAGACATTCGCTAACGATATAGTGCACAGGATTGATGACGGCGATATGCATGTGGGCAGCATTTGGTTTACTGACGAAGCTTATTTTTACCTGGACGGCTTCGTCAATAAACAGAACTGGCGCATATGGGGAACCGAAAAGCCCCATGTTGCAGTCCCATCGTCCCTACATCCTCAAAAAGTACTGGTCTGGGCCGCCATTTCTTCCAAAGGAATCATTGGCGCATTTTTCAGATCTGATACGATTACTGCATCACGCTATCTGGACATTCTTCGTGAATTTGTGGCGGTACAAACTGCCTTAGATGACACTGCGAACACCTCGTGGTTTATGCAAGATGTTGCCCGGCCACATCGCACGGCCGACGTCTTTAATTTCCTGAATGGATATCTCGATGATCGTGTGATTGCTTTGGGCTATCCGAAACATACAGGAGGCGGCGTGGATTGGCCTCCCTGTTCGCCAGACATGAACCCCTGTGACTTCTTTCTGTGGGGACACTTGAAAGACCAGGTGTACCGCCAGAATCCAGAAACAACTGAACAGCTGAAGCAGTACATCTCATCTGCATGTGAAGCCATTCCGCCAGACACGTTGTCAAAGGTTTCGGGTAATTTCATTCAGAGACTACGCCATATTATTGCTACGCATGGTGGATATGTGGAAAATATCGTACTATAGAGTTTCCCAGACCGCAGCGCCATCTGTTGTTGAAAATTGTAACTACTGTAATTTCGAAAGTTTGTCTGCCTGAAAATGTACTGTTGTCCCAAGCATATTGCAACAAACGGTGTATTTCTATTGCTGCTCGTTTAGTTTTTATTGCCGTTTCAAATATACCGGTCATTTTTGAAACACCCTGTGCGTCTATATATATATATATATATATATATATATATATATATATATATATATATATATATATATATATAAAGAAAGATGATGAGACTTACCAAACAAAAGCGCTGGCAGGTCGATAGACACACAAACAAACACAAATATACACACAAAATTCAAGCTTTCGCAACAAACTGTTGCCTCATCAGGAAAGAGGGAAGGAGAGGGAAAGACGAAAGGATGTGGGTTTTAAGGGAGAGGGTAAGGAGTCATTCCAATCCCGGGAGCGGAAAGACTTACCTTAGGGGGAAAAAAGGACAGGTATACACTCGCACACACACACATATCCATCCACACATACAGACACAAGCAGACATATTTAAAGTTTGGGCAGAGATGTCAGTCGAGGTGGAAGAGTAGAGGCAAAGAAGTTGTTGAGAGACAGGTGAGGTATGAGTGGCGGCAACTTGAAATTAGCGGAGATTGAGGCCTGGCGGATAACGAGAAGAGAGGATTTACTGAAGGGCAAGTTCCCATCTCCGGATTTCGGATAGGTTGGTGTTGGTGGGAAGTATCCAGATAACCCGGACGGTGTAACACTGTGCCAAGATGTGCTGGCTGTGCACCAAGGCATGTTTAGCCACAGGGTGATCCTCATTACCAACAAACACTGTCTGCCTGTGTCCATTCATGCGAATGGACAGTTTGTTGCTGGTCATTCCCACATAGAATGCATCACAGTGTAGGCAGGTCAGTTGGTAAATCACGTGGGTGCTTTCACACGTGGCTCTGCCTTTGATCGTGTACACCTTCCGGGTTACAGGACTGGAGTAGGTGGTGGTGGGAGGGTGCATGGGACAGGTTTTGCACCGGGGGCGGTTACAAGGATAGGAGCCAGAGGGTAGGGAAGGTGGTTTGGGGATTTCATAGGGATGAACTAACAGGTTACGAAGGTTAGGTGGACGGCGGAAAGACACTCTTGGCGGAGTGGGGAGGATTTCATGAAGGATGGATCTCATTTCAGGGCAGGATTTGAGGAAGTCGTATCCCTGCTGGAGAGCCACATTCAGAGTCTGGTCCAGTCCCGGAAAGTATCCTGTCACAAGTGGGGCACTTTTGTGGTTCTTCTGTGGGGGATTCTGGGTTTGAGGGGATGAGGAAGTGGCTCTGGTTATTTGCTTCTGTACCAGGCCGGGAGGGTAGTTGCGGGATGCGAAAGCTGTTGTCAGGTTGTTGGTGTAATGTTTCAGGGATTCTGGACTGGAGCAGATTCGTTTGCCACGAAGACCTAGGCTGTAGGGAAGGGACCGTTTGATGTGGAATGGGTGGCAGCTGTCATAATGGAGGTACTGTTGCTTGTTGGTGGGTTTGATGTGGACGGACGTGTGAAGTTGGCCATTGGACAGGTGGAGGTCAACGTCAAGGAAAGTGGCATGGGATTTGGAGTAGGACCAGGTGAATCTGATGGAACCAAAGGAGTTGAGGTTGGAGAGGAAATTCTGGAGTTCTTCTTCACTGTGAGTCCAGATCATGAAGATGTCATCAATAAATCTGTACCAAACTTTGGGTTGGCAGACCTGGGTAACCAAGAAGGCTTCCTCTAAGCGACCCATGAATAGGTTGGCGTACGAGGGGGCCATCCTGGTACCCATGGCTGTTCCCTTTAATTGTTGGTATGTCTGGCCTTCAAAAGTGAAGAAGTTGTGGGTCAGGATGAAGCTGGCTAAGGTAATGAGGAAAGAGGTTTTAGGTAGGGTGGCAGGTGATCGGCGTGAAAGGAAATGCTCCATCGCAGCGAGGCCCTGGACGTGCGGAATATTTGTGTATAAGGAAGTGGCATCAATGGTTACAAGGATGGTTTCCGGGGGTAACAGATTGGGTAAGGATTCCAGGCGTTCAAGGAAGTGGTTGGTGTCTTTGATGAAGGATGGGAGACTGCATGTAATGGGTTGAAGGTGTTGATCTACGTAGGCAGAGATACGTTCTGTGGGGGCTTGGTAACCAGCTACAATGGGGCGGCCGGGATGATTGGGTTTGTGGATTTTAGGAAGAAGGTAGAAGGTTGGGGTGCGGGGTGTCGGTGGGGTCAGGAGGTTGATGGAGTCAGGTGAAAGGTTTTGCAGGGGGCCTAAGGTTCTGAGGATTCCTTGAAGCTCCGCCTGGACATCGGGAATGGGGTTACCTTGGCAAACTTTGTATGTGGTGTTGTCTGAAAGCTGACGCAGTCCCTCAGCCACATACTCCCGACGATCAAGTACCACGGTCGTGGAACCCTTGTCCGCCGGAAGAATGACAATGGATCGGTCAGCCTTCAGATCACGGATAGCCTGCACTTCAGCAGTGGTGATGTTGGGTGTAGGATTAAGGTTTTTTAAGAAGGATTGAGATGCAAGGCTGGAAGTCAGAAATTCCTGGAAGGTTTGGAGAGGGTGATTTTGAGGAAGAGGAGGTGGGTCCCGCTGTGACGGAGGACGGAACTGTTCCAGGCAGGGTTCAATTTGGATGGTGTCTTGGGGAGTTGGATCATTGGGAGTAGGATTAGGATCATTTTTCTTCGTGGCAAAGTGATATTTCCAGCAGAGAGTACGGGTGTAGGACAGTAAATCTTTGACGAGGGCTGTTTGGTTGAATCTGGGAGTGGGGCTGAAGGTGAGGCCTTTGGATAGGACAGAGGTTTCGGATTGGGAGAGAGGTTTGGAGGAAAGGTTAACTACTGAATTAGGGTGTTGTGGTTCCAGATTGTGTTGAAAGGAATTTTGAGGTTTTGGAGGGAGTGGAGCTGGAAGTGGGAGATTGAGTAGATGGGAGAGACTGGGTTTGTGTGCAATGAGAGGTGGTTGAGGTTTGCTGGAAAGGTTGTGAAGGGTGAGTGAGTTGCCTTTCCGGAGGTGGGAAACCAGGAGATTGGATAGTTTTTTGAGGTGGAGGGTGGCATGCTGTTCTAATTTACGGTTGGCCTGTAGGAGGATGCTCTGAACAGCCGGTGTGGATGTGGGAGAGGAAAGATTGAGGACTTTTATTAAGGATAGGAGTTGACGGGTGTGTTCATTGGCTGAGTTGCTTCCCTACAGCCTAGGTCTTCGTGGCAAACGAATCTGCTCCAGTCCGGAATCCCTGAAACATTACACCAACAACCTGACAACAGCTTTCGCATCCCGCAACTACCCTCCCGGCCTGGTACAGAAGCAAATAACCAGAGCCACTTCCTCATCCCCTCAAACCCAGAATCCCCCACAGAAGAACCACAAAAGTGCCCCACTTGTGACAGGATACTTCCCGGGTCTGGACCAGACTCTGAATGTGGCTCTCCAGCAGGGATACGACTTCCTCAAATCCTGCCCTGAAATGAGATCCATCCTTCATGAAATCCTCCCCACTCCGCCAAGAGTGTCTTTCCGCCGTCCACCTAACCTTCGTAACCTGTTAGTTCATCCCTATGAAATCCCCAAACCACCTTCCCTACCCTCTGGCTCCTATCCTTGTAACTGCCCCCGGTGCAAAACCTGTCCCATGCACCCTCCCACCACCACCTACTCCAGTCCTGTAACCCGGAAGGTGTACACGATCAAAGGCAGAGCCACGTGTGAAAGCACCCACGTGATTTACCAACTGACCTGCCTACACTGTGATGCATTCTATGTGGGAATGACCAGCAACAAACTGTCCATTCGCATGAATGGACACAGGCAGACAGTGTTTGTTGGTAATGAGGATCACCCTGTGGCTAAACATGCCTTGGTGCACAGCCAGCACATCTTGGCACAGTGTTACACCGTCCGGGTTATCTGGATACTTCCCACCAACACCAACCTATCCGAAATCCGGAGATGGGAACTTGCCCTTCAGTATATCCTCTCTTCTCGTTATCCGCCAGGCCTCAATCTCCGCTAATTTCAAGTTGCCGCCACTCATACCTCACCTGTCTCTCAACAACTTCTTTGCCTCTACTCTTCCACCTCGACTGACATCTCTGCCCAAACTTTAAATATGTCTGCTTGTGTCTGTATGTGTGGATGGATATGTGTGTGTGTGCGAGTGTATACCTGTCCTTTTTTCCCCCTAAGGTAAGTCTTTCCGCTCCCGGGATTGGAATGACTCCTTACCCTCTCCCTTAAAACCCACATCCTTTCGTCTTTCCCTCTCCTTCCCTCTTTCCTGATGAGGCAACAGTTTGTTGCGAAAGCTTGAATTTTGTGTGTATATTTGTGTTTGTTTGTGTGTCTATCGACCTGCCAGCGCTTTTGTTTGGTAAGTCTCATCATCTTTCTTTTTTTATATATATATATATATATATATATATATATATATATATATATCTGCTTGTGTCTGTATATGTGTGGATGGATATGTGTGTGTGTGCGAGTGTATACCCGTCCTTTTTTTCCCCCTAAGGTAAGTCTTTCTGCTCCCGGGATTGGAATGACTCCTTACCCTCTCCCTTAAAACCCACATCCTTTCGTCTTTCCCTCTTTCCTGATGAGGCAACAGTTTGTTGCGAAAGCTTGAATTTTGTGTGTATATTTGTGTTTGTTTGTGTGTCTATCGACCTGCCAGCGCTTTTGTTTGGTAAGTCTCATCATCTTTCTTTTTAGATATATTTTTTCCACGTGGAATGTTTCCCTCTGTTATATATATATATATATATATATATATATATATATATATATATATATATATATATATATATATATATATATATATATGATGTGACCTACCAAACGAAAGCGCTGGCAGGTTGATAGACACACAAACTTCAATCTTTCGCAACCAATGGTTGCTTCATCAGGAAAGAGGGAAGGAGAGGGAAAGACGAAAGGATTTGGGTTTTAAGGGAGAGGGTAAGGAGTCATTCTAATCCCGGGAGCGGAAAAACTTACCTTAGGGGGAAAAAAGGACAGGTATACACTCGCATACACACACATATCCATTCGCACATACACAGACACAAGCAGACATTAAAAAAAAAAAAAAATCTGCCTGAACAGGCCTGGAAGGCCCAATGGTACTGATTGATCACAATGTCATCTTCAGCCCACAGTGTAACCAGGTATGGGCATAGAGGGTTACATGGTTAGCACACTGGTCTCCCATCCATTGTCAGTTTTCATGAACGTCTTTGTATTTCAGCAAGCTGTATAGGGAAAGAATTTCACAAATATCTTTTTGTCACCAGCCAGTAACAAGTGTGGCACAGTAAGAAGTGAGCTTCCATGATTCTTAGGTGTACTGCCAGGACTGATCATTAAAAGTCAATAATATTTTGGTGGACAACCATTGCCCCATCATCAGTTGGGGCTGATGGAATAATGTGTCTGCTGTGGGCTCATGGTACTGATAGTCGCCAGTGCAGAATTCAGACCTCACTAGCCCCTTGCTGCTGGCCCTCCACTGTGTCGGTGGCAGGGTTGGGTGCAGCTGCAACAGTGGAAAGAGTCTCAGTTGCTTTCTGCCTGCATCCAGGTGTCACATTTTACTCTGATGGAGCTTAGTATTGGCTCCCATGCCTTGCACTGTGGGTAGCCATTACCTCTGTTGATTAACTTATCAGTCTCACAAATTTCAATTTCTTCTTTGAAAATGCAGTCCCAAAATTTATCAGTGGTAGCCAGGACTTTCATTTGCTGGTAATTCATTTTATGTCCATTTCCAGTGCACTGTTTTGCTATTGCAGATTTGTTGGACTGAAGTAAGTGGGCATGGTGCTCATTTACCGTACATTGATCTTCCATTGTGTAAAATGTTTGTCCAAAATGGGTGTATCAGAAAGGACTTTACAACTGAAATGTCAGGTATGACTCATTCAGTGCAATGTGGATTCTCTGGTAGAGAAGCTGGTAAGAGTGAAACAAAAAGAGTGTCCTTCATGAATCACCAAAAGAAAAAGTCAAGAAGTGTCAGGTCCGGCAAATAAGAGGGGGCCATGCAATTGATACACCTTGGCTCAACCCCTTACTTGGAAGCAGACAGTTAGGCAATCTGAGATATCAGAGACATAATACGGTGGTACACCATCTTGCATAAACTGTATGCTGTGTTCTTGGTCATCAACATCAATCTGGGGGATTAAAAAGTTTTCCAGAATATCGAAGTATACTATACCACAGATAATTTTCTCTTGGAAAAAGAAAAGTCTGAAACTTTGCTCTTGCTCAATGCAGTAAATACATTTAATTTTGCTCTATCATATTCATGTT
Source organism: Schistocerca nitens (assembly GCF_023898315.1). Taxonomy (NCBI): domain Eukaryota; kingdom Metazoa; phylum Arthropoda; class Insecta; order Orthoptera; family Acrididae; genus Schistocerca; species Schistocerca nitens. The sequence continues at coordinate 59,352,710 of NC_064621.1, forward strand.
CCAGGGTTCTTCATGGGTTTCCACTACTGCAAATCCTAGATTTCTGTTATTAATTTAACCACTTAATTGGTTGGTTGTTTTGTGGAAGGAGACCAGACAGCGAGGTCATCGGTCTCATCGGATTAGGGAAGGAAGTCGGCCGTGCCCTTTGAAAGGAACCATCCCGGCATTTGCCTGGAGCGATTTAGGGAAATCACGGAAAACCTAAATCAGGATGGCCGGACGCGGGATTGAACTGTCGTCCTCCCGAATGCGAGTCCAGTGTCTAACCACTGCGCCACCTCGCTCGGTTAACCACTTAATTGCCAAGTTGGTCATCGCTGAAGGTAATCTTTCCAATTAAATCTTCATCCAACTGATGTAAAAAAAAAAAAAAAAAAAAAAAAAACACCAAATGGTCATGTGTGGAATGCCCACCTCTCGAGAATCACTGTTCACAAAGTTTTTTCTCATTTACTCTTTGACATCATGAGGCATGTGGGGATAATGTAAGGATTTGTTCTGTCATACTGAACATCCAGTTTCACTAAAACACTTACACCACTCACAAATAGTAAGCTTAATGGGAGGATCTTTACGATACTCTGTATGAAGATTATTGCAGAGCTGTTGCAGACTTCAACTCTTTAAATCAGAACACATAGCAAGCACATTCATTGTTGTTAAAGGGAGCCATCCTTACTGACTCTGACGCTAGCATTTGCAGTGTCATGATTCTGTAATAGTGGACCATGTGAGTCAAAACATAATCTATCTTCCTTCAAGATGACACCAAGATTAAGTATGCAAGTTGTATGAATTAAGTTTTGTACAAATTTTCGAAGTTGTAAAGTCCTTTTTGATACACCCTGTATAAATTTTGCTGCATTCAAGTATAACTTAGCACACCTCCACTTTTGTTTAATCCCACATCATCTTTTACTCTCTGTGGTGTCACCGCCAGACACCACACTTGCTAGGTGGTAGTTTAAATCGGCCGCGGTCCATTAGTACATGTCGGACCTGCGTGTCGCCACTGTCAGGATTGCAGACCGAGCGCCACCACAAGGCAGGTCTCGAGAGATGTACTAGCACTCGCCCCAGTTGTACAACGACGTTGCTAGCGACTACACTGACGAAGCCTTTCTCTCATTTGCCGAGAGACAGTTAGAATAGCCTTCAGCTAAGTTAATGGCTACGACCTAGCAAGGCGCCATTTGTACCATTGCATGTATCTCAAGATAGTCTCACTTGTATCATCAAGAATGCTGTATACCAAAGGACGATATAAAAGTTAAGTGTTCTAGTAGCTACGTTCTTTTCTTTATCACATTCATCACGTATCCTGTTCCAGACTTTGCGCCAGTCGGCATGTGTGTACGTGTGCCCTTTCGGCTACCCGTCTCTGTGGACTGGCTGCCTTGTCAGTCCACTACACTCTCTGTAATAAAGCTCATGTTTGGCTGCTGGTCGAAACTGGCATTATGTGTCACTTATTGACAATACATTGCCACCAAATAGTATGAAAGCAGTTTTCTTAGCTTCTTCTTCTTCGTCAGATCACAAATTAAATTGGAGTCAGCCGTAGGCATTAGCAAACAATGCGCAAGATTTATATTTTGAAAGGGGACCCAATGGAGATTGATGACAGAATGGATGATCTGAGTTGCCCAGCAAACTTGAAACAAATGTTGGTTGCACATTGCAGACCTTAACAACAGCAATGTAAAAAGTTTGGACCCTACATAAATCCAGTTAATGGATCAAAGTTGTCTGTCCAAATTTCATTAATCCTGGTGGAAAATGATAACATGAAGACTAAAACATGAAACTGTTTTCAGCACTTATTCCATTTTCTAGCAATATTTAATATTTTACAAAGCAATTAGGAAATTATGATACAATATTAAATCAAATAGGCATTGGTCTTCACATTCCAATACATGATACATCAAAGCTAAACATGGAAATTTATTTTAATGGACTACATGGTTACTGTTTTCTTCATAGATAAATGTAAAGATAAAGAGTAAACAAATTACACTGCTGGTGTCCAAAAGGTATATATGCTGTAGAAACAATTCAACAAAAATAGTAAGCTCTTTTTCCTCATAGAACTGCAGATGCATTAATAAAACAGTGCTTTATAAGGAGAAATGAGAATTAATAATTGTGGGTGGGACATTGTAATGCTATAAAAAAAGCATTTCAAAAGTTCTGCCCTCTCTGGATCTGGAATGTTAATGTTAAGTGCTACTGCTCTCTAGAAATGTGGTATCAAGTTAAGCTACATATTGGCTGTTCGATCTCAAACACAGTTTTTGTGCATACAAAAAAAAAGTCAAATGGACAGTCAGTATAAGGCTTAATGACCTCATTTTTGGCATATTCATTAGAACATCTACTCTAAATTAATATGGAAATAGTCCTTTTTTCCGCCTAAGGTAAGTCTTTTCGCTCCCGGGATTGGAATAACTCCTTACCCTCTCCCTTAAAACCCACATCCTTTAGTCTTTCCCTCTCCTTCCCTCTTTCCTGATGAAGCAACCATTGGGGTGAAAGCTTGAATTTTGTGTGTATGTTTGTGTTTGTTTGTGTGTCTATCAACATGCCAGCTCTTTCATTTGGTAAGTCACAACATCTTTTTTTCTTTTTAATATGGAAATAATATTATTTACAAAATAAATGACATAGAACAAAATAATGTTTAAATAGTACTGATAAATGTATTTTTTATTGTTTTTCATTGAATAAATTTGTATTTGCTCTTTTGTTGAATTATTCTGATTGGTTTGTTCTAAACTCTGTAGTTGAGGGAAAAATGTATGGACAACCAGAACAGTTTGCTATATTTTCAGTAACATCAAATTAATAAATAATATATAAACATAGTTTATGCAGCCCTTAAGGAAACATACATTGTAAGATATGCACAAAAAATGGACACATCATGAAGGAATTACGTGACTGGGACAGAAATCGTTAGGTATAATGTACATGGTGTCCATAACTAAAGTTCCAGTTTCAGAACGCTGTAGAAAGAGAACCACTGCTCAGAATGACGTCAAATCTGAACAGCATGGAACAAAAAAAGAAAAAAAAATTGACCAATAGATAGCACTGTAAGTGTCTTAACATAATTGAGGTTAGCTAAAAATGACAGATGAATCACAAAGCAACAGCTATGGTTCAAGTTGCACATTACACCATTTGCACTGTTCAACATGCATGACTGGACAAGTTCAGCAGTCAACAGTTAGTTAGGTAAGCCCATCCACCATGGCAAGGCCATCCACATGGGATGGGAAAATTAGTTTTTAATTGTCCAGGGCCAAAAATCACATAAGAAACAAAATGACATCTGTTTTTAATTGTTGTGAGTCAGGCACAAGACATGTTCAGTATGTTGCCCATTGTTTTCTGCCACAGGGTGAAACTGCGAAAAAGCATGTTCAGCACAGATCAGAGTGTCTCAGAGGCCATATTCAGAATGCGTAGTGCAATGCGTGCCTTCAATTCAACTTTCTTCGTAATTGGAGCACTGAACACAACGTCTTTCAGATAACCCCACAGACAAAAGTCACACAGATTAAGATCAGATGATCTGGACAGGCACGCTGAAGGGAAATGATGGCTGATAATTCTAGCATTTCCAAAATACCTCTGCATCTGTCTCTTCACTGGCTGTACAATATGTGGAGGAGCACCATCTTGCGTATGAATGAGCCTACCCACACATCCACACTGTTGAAGGGTTGGAATGACACTGGTGCACAAAAGACTCTCACGGTATTTACCAGTGACAGTGCAGGTAACAGGACCCATCTCCTTGAAAAAATACAGCCTTACAATAAACCATGCCATCAACCCACACCACATAGTCATCATCACAAAGTGAAGTGGTATCTGTTGATGTGCAAGCAGATTTACCACCCATATTCTGCATATTGACATGTCCTTGGAGATGGAAATGGGCTTTGAATGTCTAGAGAATGTTCCATGGCCATTGAACATTGGATAGCAATGCGGGATGTTTTGTACAATTTTATGCGCTGTGCTTGCAGGCATGTCCAATATTGAGGTCATTTCCTGTGCACTGCAGGTTTGCACATCATCACTCGACTCTTCTTGCAATGCTATAGCCGCATCTGGGACAGACACTGGATCCATAGTTTGTTACCTATGCCACATTGCACTTAAAAGAACATGACTTTTTAAATTTTTTGACCCTTAGCAGACATTGAACCAATGCCTTTTTTTATATGCTTGAGTGACGTGAGCTTCTGCAAGACTATTGGCACACAGTCATTGTTCTTGTAAAATAACTTTATCAGCAGTGTGCAATCCTACATGGAGACAGTTATGTTGGGCATCTTGGATGCAAAGCGAGGAAAAGCTCTGTGTCATGTGTGGATTGGTTTGATTATTCAGATGCTTACAGCCCATCTATTGCTATTTTTTTTTTTTTTTTTTTTTTTTTGTATGTGTCATTTCCCCCTGTGTCACTAATATACTGTTCAAATTTGATATTATTCTGAGCAGTGGTTCCATTTCTACAATATTTAGAAACTGGAACTTTAAATATGGACAACCTGTACATGTACAGACAAATGATTACAGTTTTAGAGAAATTGGATTATTTATTCAAGAGAAAGAGCTTCACAAATTGAAAAAGTCAGTAATGTGTTGGTCCACTTCTGGCCCTCATGCACTTTGGGATTATTTGACAGCACTGTTGGGTGTCCTCCAGAGGGATATCGTGCCAAATTCAGCCAAACTGGCACATTAGATCATCAAAATCCCGAGCTTGTTGGAGGGCCTTCCCCCCATAATGCTCCAGACATTCTCAATTCGGTAGAGATCTGGTGACCTTCTAGCCAAGGAAGAGCAAGCACAAAGGAAAACAGCAGAAACTCGCCATTTGTGGACAGGCATTATCTTGATAAATGTAAGCCCAGGATGACTTGCCATAAAGGGCAGCAAAACAGTGCTTAAAATATCGTTGACATACCGCTGTGCTGTAAGGGGGTCACAGATGACAACCAGAGGGGTCCTGTTATGAAATGAAATGGCACCCCCAAACCATTACTTCTTGTTGTTGGGCCATATGGTGGACAAAAGTCAGTTTGGTAACTCACAGCTGTGTGGGACATCTCCAGACACTTCTTCAGACTGGAATCTCATTGACTCGAATAGAATTGTCTTCAGTGACGAGTCCTGTTTAAATTGAGCCCCAGTGACCAGCATAGACATGTGTGGAGATGCCCCAGACACTAGTAGGACACCAACCTGACCATCATCTGACAGTCAGGAGTCTGCCATTTATTTTCATAGCATGATCCCTTCGGTTGTCATCAGCAGGACCCTTATAGCACAGCGTTATGTCGACGATATTCTGTGCCCCATTTCGTTGCCCTTCCTGGCCAGCCATCCTGGTCTTACATTTTAGCAACATAATGCTCACTTCCACACGGTGAGAGTTCTTCTGCGTGTCTTTGTGCTTGCAAAGTGCTATCTCAGCCAGTAACATTGCTGAATCTCTATCTCCAACTGAGAACATTTGGACCCTTATGGGCAGGGCCCTCCAACCAGCTTGAGACTTTGATGATCTGACGCACCAATTGGACATGATTTGGCAGGATATCCCTCAGGAGGAAATCAGTGTCAAACCAAATAACTGCTTGCATAAGGGGCATAAGTGGACCAATGCATTGTGAAACTCTCTCTCTTCAATAAAACATCCAATTTTTCTGAAACTGTATTTTCTTCTTCTTCTTCTTCGCAGATGTATCACTTAGGACTAGGTGTAATCAACATTTGTTGGCTTTCCCTTTCAACCATTATTCCTTCATATGCAATGAATGGGGTAGTTTTTGTTGTGCGGACCACATATGTTGATTAGTTTTTCTCTTTTCTTCCTCAAAACCCTGGGTGTTTGTGATTTTTCTGATTTCATTTCTGTCATGCAGATTTGGAGAACCTAATTCTCTCAGGTCTTTTTCCATCTGTTTATACCAGTTTGGTCTTGTAGTTTTGTTCTTTAAAAATGTATGGATTTTGTGCATTAATCTGTTTGAGTCCATTCTTTCTAAATGCCCCATGAATTAGATTCTTCTCATGCGCACTGTGTCAGTTATTTCGGAGATATTTTTATATATTTCTGCATTGGGTTTTGGATAATGCACACCATCTTTAGTTGTTGGTCCTAGGATGTTCCTCATTATTTTATGTTCTCTCACTTAGGATTCCCCTTTTAGTGTTCTGTGTTGATGATTTAATGTCTCAGATGTGTAGAGAGCTTCGAGTTTAATTACTGTTGTGTAGTGTCGTATTTTGCAGTTCCGTGAGAGACTCTTTTTGTTGTAAAGGTTTCTTGTTATCTTAAATGCCGTCTCCATTTTCTGGACTCTTGATCTGACAGATTTCTTTTCATCACAATTTTCTGCAATCCATTCACCTAAATATTTTACTCCAGAGATGTAGTTATTACCAGTTTTGAGATCAGAAGGTGCATCTTTGATGTCAGTCATAAATTTTGTTTTTTCAAATGAAATTTCTAATCCTATTTTTGTTGCCTGCTCTTGTAATAATTCTAACTGTTCCTGTGCAACGGTAATGTCTTCGGCGATCAGTGCCGTGTCGTCAGCACAGTCTAATTATATGCCCTTATGTTTTGATCCCAGTCTGTGTGCTGGTGCACCTGTTTCTCTCCATTCTCGAACAACTTTTTCAAGAGCACAATTGAAGAGCCACTGGGGACAGTCCATCCCTTTGTCATACTTCTGTGTCTATTTCAAATTCTGTGCTCAATTCTCCCATAAATTTTAATTTGGATTTGGTCTCCGTGAGTGTTTCTTTTATGATGTTTGTTGTCTTTTGATCTAGTCCAAATTCTGCTAACACTTCAAAAAGGAATTCCCGGTCTATACTGTCATATGCTTTTTTAAAGTCAACAAACATGATGATATAACTTTTGTTTGAAGTACTATGCAAATATTTTATCAAGTTTTTCAAGTCAAGGATCTGTTCTATGCATGATCGACCTTTTCTGAATTCACCTCGATATTCGCCTAGTTTTGAATCCAGCTGAGGTCCTGCTCGGTTTAGTAGGGCTTTAGATAGAATTTAGTATGTTATTGACAATAAAGAGATTCCACGATAGTTGTTGGGGTCTTTTTACTTCCTTTTTGGTACAGAGGATGTATGATTGCTGTCTTCCAATCTGTGGGGATATTTTCATTTTTCCAGATTTCGTCTATAATTTCTTTGAGTTTTGCTATAAGATTTTCCCCTGCATTTTCCCATAATTCTGTAATGATTTGATCTTCTCCTGATGCTTTTTTTATTTTATTTTATTTTAAGGGTGTGTTTTTCCTGTATCAAACATATTTAATTAGCTGATTTCCCTTATATTTTTAAGTTAGTTCATACAGAACTGCAGCCCAAACAAGTAAAGTAATACCATCCATAAAGTACAGAGGTGAAGCAGTGTTTTCTTGTGAGTGCATAGTATGTTGTGTTGGAATGACATATTGATATATTGAAGTCAAACACATGCAAGTGTGGAAAAACTAGGTTTGGAGTAGGATCAGTGGTCCACCAGATGCCATAACTTAACTTACAGAATATAAATGTAGATTAAAACAATTTGAACTTCCAACAGGACAATAGTTTTAAGGATACTGCCAAAAAATACTGCAATGTTGTTTCTGTACAACACTCCAAAGTAGCTGAAGATACTCCAGTTTCCTAATTTGTAGATGTTGAAAATTTATTGAACACCTAAGAATCCTGCATTAAAAGACTTGCAAATAGAAGTCTATCAGAACTGGTAGAGTCAACTAATAAAATCTTCCAAAGAATACATATCTGTTTACAGTGACACCTAGCCTGACAAAAGTTTTAATTTTCAGCCCTCTCTCTCCATTGATACTGTCACAGTAATTCATATTCACACAACCTTCAATGTCAGGTTTCATTTGTTCCATAATGCTAAGTTTCCAGATATAATCAGTCCATGTTAGCACAATAATTTGATCACAGCATCTACTAAACAAAAACATGTTAGAATACTTGGGGCACATCTAAATTGCATGACTGACTAGAGGTTTATTTTATTTGATGTTATGTTTTCATTTTAACCTCTTTTTGCATACTTTACATGTAAAATAAATACAATAGTGTCTGCAATCAGTGGCACATGATCTTGTTAGAACAGTGATTCATCTCCTAAACAAGCTCCAAGACTGAAATATCTAGGTGCCCAAATATATTTTATACCTAGTAATATGAAACAGGGCAGAGATTGGTAGGTAAGGAAGTAGGTAACACTACTACATAAAACACTGATTTAATACATATCACACTTAGGGGCACATAGTCTATCATGGGCTTGATAATGACTGAGAACTCAAAATTGGCCAACATCAAATAGATCCTAAATTTTTCGAGCCGATAATGGACAAGGTTTTAATAAAAAAAGAAAAAAGTATGTTAAGACTTTGGATCCATGAGCAAGAAATATTATTAAACGAATTTATCCCACATATAAAAATACTTTCACACATGGAAAATGAGTAACATAATGTTGTTATAGTCCTACCCACACTAGTAATTTGCAAAGAAGAGTAATTAGTTGTTGATGCCTGACTGCCTCAAAATATTTCATGGTTCTTTAAATGGTGAATCATGTCCATTGTATGTTGGCTTTTGAACTATTATAAGGGAGCAAATATGATATTGCACTTTTCTGCGATATCAGTGAAATATTTCCTCTTTGTCCCATCAATATGTACTATAAGTATCACACTCAGTATAGCTCAAATGAAATGACAGGATTTTCTTTGTTTGCCATTGGAGGTGCACTAGATACCATGTGTGCTATTCACTGTGAACAGAAGGCCACACCTCCATTCATAACTCAGCCGATTGGCCCATTCTGCAAGGCTTATGAACCTATTGTTCTTAGACTCTCATTTTCCTGGTTTACATTGTCATGAGTCTCACGAGAAACATTTTTGAGAAGACATGCACACTCATATACCATCCTTCTTAAAAATAAAAACATGAAATTGCATAAACCTGTGACAGCTTCAGAATTAAGCACGTGGTTTAATATCTATTACTAGTAAATAATCATTTTGCAGTTAGTAGTATTTGGCTTTGCAGCCATTTCAGATTTCTATCAAGAAAGTTTACAAAAGCTTGCAACAAGCATACACTGTAGACATTTTCCCACAATTGCATACATTTTGAATAGGTCATTTGCAATATTTTGACAACTTCATTCAATAATTTGATTGATATGCAAAACTAAATAAAACTATTCAGAAATGTCTTCTAGAACAATGAATATGAATTACTATGGGTTCATAGATTCTCAGAAAGCTTTTGATTCAGTTTCAACCAAACAGCACTTGAGATACAACACATCAGTTCAGTTTATGTTATTGTGCCAAAGAAATTTATGTCAATTCTTCCTTCCTTTAGACATCGTTGCAACAGAGGAAAATATTGAATCAAAAGAGAAGTCAGACCAGGAGAATACATAAACTAAAACATTCATAGTAGCCTTAAGAGGATGTTTTGAGAACCCTGAACAAGGATAAAGTGGAAGGAACACATTTTCAAATGTTTTATTTTTTACAAATGTTTTATTTATTTATTTTGCATCTTTGAGCATATTCACATGCAATTGGTGTCACCAAATTTAACACAATAATAATAACAACAACAATAATAATAATAATACAAACATGGGCAAATGTCATTAACTATAAGAAAATAATCCAAGAGAGATACGCTACATACTTAAATAAATGCCAATAACAACAAAAAGTTTCCTAATAGAGCAGTTACGAGATATTTGAACTATGTAGTTAAATGAATGATAAACATACTAAGTAATCAAACAGATAATTAATAATAAGTATATGAAACAGTAATAAAATAGTTACACAATGTGACGTGTGAAGATCGTAGTTAATTTATTGTTTGTTCTCATAAGAAATATGGGTCATTTGACAAATACTCGAGGAACTCTTGAGCAGAGTATCATTTGACAAACACTCGAGGAACTCTTGAGCAGAGTAAATTACTTTACTTTTCATCCATTTCAAAAGACTGGTTTTAAATTCATTTACTGGCACTGTGTATACATTTTAAGGTAATATGTTGAAGTAGACAGGACTAAGATATTTGTAACTATTATGACTCTTTGCAAGCCTAGCATATGGCACATGGATTGTATGTCCACATCTTATGTTATGGTCATAAACTGTCCTCCTTGGGTCAAATTTACTTAGATTCTCTTTAAAAAAGACAAGGAAGATGTAAATATAAAGGCTGGGCATTGTCATTAAATTTAGTTTCTTAAAAAAACCTCAAATTCATATGAGATAAGTCCTGCAGTGCACCTTCTTTTGCCATTGAAACACTAATTTTGAGCCTATGGAATTGACCCGTAACAGCACCCCATAACTCAGATGGGAGTGGAAGAATTCAAAATATGCATGTGATTGAAGTTCTTTACTGACACTGCTCCTCAGCTTGTACAGCAGGCAGATGACAAATGCTAGTTTGCATTCAGGCTGAATACAATGTCTTCGTCTTGCTTAGGCGATGGTCAATAGCGTGTACCAATTTTATGACATGTCCTTTTGTCAATGTGCCATTATATTTTAATCTTGTCACAATTTTTTATTTTTATTGGCAATTATGGTTTTCAGTGGTAACTTATGGCAAAGTGTGTATGACATGTGATACATCTGTGGTAATTTTTCTGCTGTTGATGATGGTTTAGAGCTGAAACTGGTAGCATAATAAATAACACAATCACAAGCAGCATAGTGTTATGCATTTTGTAAAACAATGTCTTCAGTTTTACTATCATTCTTTTGCAGTTAATTTGCCTCAACACAAGTAGTTTACCTCTCCATTACCACTACCATGCTGTGTCTCACATTTTAAAGGTCGGTACCATTTGTGATGAGTGTTGCGTCATCTGCATATAACACTGCATTATATGGAATAACTGTTGGGAAATCATTTATATGGGGGGGGGGGGGGAATCCCAGGACAGATCTCTGAGTTACACCCTTTCAACTGGAAGACATTCTGACATTTGATTATTTACCTTAACTAACTGTTCTCTATGTCCAAATTAAGACAGCATTAGGCAAGAGCTTTGTCTTTCCTGAAGTCTGACAGTAATGCACAGATAAAATCTTTATTTTCAACACAACTGTATATTTTTGCTAGTATGCTCAGAACTGCATTGACTGTAGAAAGGCTGGATATGAAGCTATACTGTGAGGAGGCAAGTATATCGTATGTTCAAAATATTGACTCATTTGTTTATACATGCAGTATTCTATTATTTTTGATGTTATGGGTGTAAGTGATATAGGTCAATAGTTATCTACTGGTGTAAAAATAGATATTTTTAAACACTCTGAAAAAATACCTTCATTTAAAATTTCATTATTTTAGTCAGTGACATTACACATTGAGTTCTGATATATTTAATAACACAGTTTGAGAGGCCATAGTAATCCTTGCTCTAGCATTAATGAGCTATGATCAGCTCACTTACACACATCCAGTGAAAGCTGTATGCTTGCTAACTGTTCAATTCTGACAGCAGTGCCTCTGCTTTGCTCACATCCTCCATGATGCTGTCATCTGACTGAGGGCTGACAAAATGTGCATTTAGAATATCAGGTGGAGTTGGTACATGGTATACTTTATCATAACAGTTTATTTCTGTTTTAATAATTTCCCAAGCAGCTTTGCATTTTGGCACATGTCTGAACAAACTAAACATTGCAGATGATGATGATGATGATGATGGTGTAGTGTTGAACTTGGTGCAGCTGAATTTATGCAACAAATACAAAAACTTAACTGTCAGTTTCAAAGTAAAATGGAAATGCAATAAGACAAATGAAATTTGTAATGGAGAAATTGACAAGAAGATTGTCCAGATTAACAATGAAGCCCCAGAACTAATTGTCGACTTTTTGTGTTTAGGGCAGGTTCAGATAATGACAGGATTCATGGCATAAGACATAAGCATAAGAGTAAAAATGGCACTAAGCACTTTTGGTAAACTAAACAGTGTTTTAAATAATGAAGCTTATGATGTGCCGGGGAGGGGGAGGGGGGGGGGGTGAGAAATGGAGAAGTCTGGTGCAAGCCTATGTCAACATGTGGATGTCAGATGGTGGTAACTACAGCTGATTATGATGTATGGACAATGATGATGATGATGATGATGATGATGATGATGATGATGTTAATGTCAAGTCATACTGGAGGTTTGTTAAAATTCTTTAATTGGATGGATAAAAAAAATCTAAATGTGTAACAGTCTCTTCATTGTGCCTATCTGCAACTCAATGTGTCATTTTTATGGTGAGTAGCAATATCTAAACCATATAGCAGATTTAATCAAGTAGACTGCCATCAGGCCATATAGATATTTCACATTTCATTAATAATATTCTATTGACACTATCTTCCTAAAACATACTTGAAATGCTTCATGTGTGTCACTGCAGACATCAGAAACCTATTTGAGATACAGCAGCTATTGAAATACAAAACAACAAATAACGCACATGTCGCTAGTTCCTAACAACGAGATTGTAAATGCTCGCCTTTCTTCAGGTTATGTTGTTGGGAATTGGTGTTCTGCTTTTAAATTTCCTCTTCAGTTGTAATTATAAGTTAGCAGAAAAGAAAGCTAGAGCTGCAATTGTTGAGTGCACTCCCTCTACGCAGTTTTCACACTTCCATACAAACTCAGGATCTAAATGCTGCTTTTGCTTGCTTTAGCAGGAACTGCACTCACCATGCAAAATAAGCGCCTCTGGATAACAAAGTTTAGCATTATAGCTATAACTGTATAGTATCATATCGTGTGTTCCAATTATTAGTGCCAAAAACAACAATCCAGTATTCATAGGATATGTTCATTTTTTATGTTCTCATCCATTCACACAAATGGAAATGCTTGTTCACGTATACAAGCAAATGGTGGTAACATTGGCAAAATGTCTGCAACTGCTCTTTCAGTTTTGTTCAGTTCCATTCATTTCATCTTCATTATCTTTGCCCGTATCGATTTGAGAATGTTTGCACACCACCACAAATGTAGGTGCAATGTGTGCTGTGTGTCTTGTTGGGAAACAAACTTATTCCATTCACTCATGATACTTGTTAACAACAGTAATGTCAGCTTTGCTCTTCACCCTCAAGTATGTATTCAGTATAGTTCTTTTGTTTTGGTTTTGTTCTCTGGCAGTATTGGTTATATGTTAATTACTTGTTGGAGTACAAGTTGACTCATTACATATTAATGCAACTGCCATTGCAAAACAGTTGGAATTGCTAAAACTAAACAAGGTCTCATTGCCTGACAGAAACCCTTCCAGATTCTATACAGAATTTGCAGCTGATTGATACTCTCTTAATCGTAATATATTGCAGATTCCTCTAACAAAAACCTGTACCCAGTACCTGCCAAATAAGTGGATGCAGTGCTTTTTGACTTCTGGAAAGCTTTTAACTCAGTATCACACAAATACTCAGAAATAAAAATATAATCATATCAGGAAACCAACATTTGTAACAGAATTTAGGATTTCTTGGTAGGTAGGATGTAGCAGATCATCTCAGATGGAGTGTTGTCAACAAATGTAGAAGTAACTCCAGACATTCCCCAGGAAGTGTATTTGGATTGTTACTGTTAAATACTACCGAGCCAGCAGTCAATATTAGCAAAATGGTCAAGGTTAGCAAACAATGTAATTAACTAATTACCTATCATGAACTATCTGAAAAAAGCTACACAAAAAACCAGTTAGTCCTTGAGTAGATATCAAAATGCTGCAAAGATTGAAAATTCGCATCACGTGTTCACACCGTAAATTTGTTCACGTCACAAAATGTAAAACATAATACCCTACAAGTACAATATCAATGAGTCAAAACTGGAACCAGTCAACTCGTAAGATCACTTGGATGTCAATTTTAGGGCTCAATCATACGTAGACCAGCTGGCATACTTCAATTTGTTGGCATGATAATAGGAAAACGCGATCAGTCTACAAATGAAATCGATTACAAAACACTTGTGCAACCTATCATAGAATATTGCTCAAGAGTATGGAACCCATACCAAACAGGACTAACCAAGATATTGAATGTATATAAAGAAAAGTATGTTTGTTGGACTTGCAATACACAAATGTTGAAAAGCCTGAATTTGTAGACATTTCTATATTTTGCATATTTCCATTCAATAATGTCATATGGAATAATGCTCTGTGGTAATTCATCTTTAAGAAAGTAAGTCTTCATTACTCAAAAACGTGTTGTAAGAGCAATACGTGGTGCTCACCCATAATTATCTTGTAGACATCTGTTAAAGGAGTTAACTGCATAAGCAAACTGTGAAGATGACATGTTAAGCAGTAGACAAGCACAATAAAAAGACACTTACACATTAGCTTTCAGCCAAAGCCTTCGTCAGACAAGCACGCACACACACACACACACACACACACACACACACACACAAAACTGCCATCTCTAGTAGCTCAGACCAGAATGCCAATGCATTCCTGTCCGAGTTGCCGGAGATGGTGGTCATGTGTGTGAGGTGTGCTTGCTTGTGTGAATGAACACGTATTTATTTCCTTTCCTGACAAAGCCACAGGCTTTGGCCGAAAGCTAATGTGTAAGTGTCTTTTGATTGTGCCTGTCTGCAACTTAACATCTCATCTTTATCGTAAGTAGCAATCCAGAATATTGTGGCCACAATACTTCACAATCATTTCAGCAGCACTCACATTTCTCAAAAATATACCAAACTGCTGGAAGGACTTTTTCATCTTTGTAATTAGTGGCCTAACTTCGAACCATCTACCATGTTTCTTGTCTCGAGCTTGATCATTATCAATAAACTGAATTTAAAGACTATCTCCTGATACCTATTTCGAGACAGTCCTAGGTCATAATCTTCAGACCAGTAATGCGTTTCTGATGGAAGTCTGTGGTACCATGACAAAAGTAGTAAGCGTAGGAATATACTCAGTTCTTCTGTGTCAAAAGAGTAGTCATATTCATTTTTATAACAACTTGCATATCACTTTACACTGATTCTCTCATGATATAATCAAATGTGTTATTGAAATTCACGATATTTTCTCCAACTTCAAATGGCATGAGATACTTTATTTTGTTTTTCCATTTCTTCTAGAGCTACATCATTTGAAACATTAATTTTAGGAGTTGCAGTATATATTTTACTGAAGTCAGCAGTTGGCTGCGAAGTTTCTTACGTTTTGTTTAGTTTACTCTAATAGGGTTGTCACAAGTTTCCCCAAGCATATTCCCTGATTTCCAAACAAGTTTTAGCCTTTTTCTCTGACAAATTTTGTGATCTCAAGCGTGAGTTAAGATTTAAGTTGACAATCTGTCTTTGCAGTTACGGTACAAGAAACAATAGTGCAAATGAGAAAAAAAAAAAAAAATAAACACCAACTTGCAAGCAGATGGCATTTCCTGATGTGAGCAAAAGTCTCAAATACTAACATCAACATCTTTTGTAATGAACTGCTTTGGATGAAGAAAGCAAGTCAAATGGTATGTGTTTTTAAGCCAACAGCGTAGGCAACCGCCAAATAATGGTTCTACTATGTTTGTTATTGTCAGTTATTACCCACAGGGTTATTTGGTAAGCATGATAGCGTTACGGAGATGTTTAGCAAATTCAAGTGGCAGACTCTGCAAGAGAGGCGCTCTGCAAGAGAGGCGCTCTGCAAGAGAGGCGCTCTGCAAGAGAGGCGCTCTGCAAGAGAGGCGCTCTGCAAGAGAGGCGCTCTGCAAGAGAGGCGCTCTGCATCGCGGTGTAGCTTGCTGTCCAGGTTTCGAAAGGGTGCGTTTCTGGATGAGGTATGGAATATATTGCTTCCCCCTACTTATACCTCCCGAGGAGATCACGAATGTAAAATTAGAGAGATTCGAGCACGCACGGAGGCTTTCTGGCAGTCGTTCTTCCCGCAAACCATACACGATGAACAGGAAAGGGAGGTAATGACAGTGGCACATAAGGTGCCCTCCGCCACCCACCGTTGGGTGGCTTGCAGAGTATAAATGTAGATGTAGATCTATTACTTTACAGATATTGTGTGATTGATGAAATGAGACCACAGTGGTCAATCCATGCTACAGATAATTTGTTCAAATACTCTAAAAATCAATAATGCTGCTACCCTAGCGACAAGAAGTGGTGGCAGCATTGACTGTAAGCTGAGGGGACTGGTAGGAAGGGGAAAAGCGGTAAGAATGAGGGAGTAGGGAAGCGGCGAATGTCCTCAGCTGCACCGAGACAATGACGACGTATGACACCTCAGTAAACAAACCATTTCATCTACTGAGACAAAAACAAGATATCTCCAGTGTTTTCTCAAATTTCTCTGATATTTTCCTGATTCCCCTGACGTGTTAGAAATTCCTTGATATATCCTGATTTACAGAACCTGTGGCAGCCCTGTCTATCTTCAGCACCCATTACCTCATTGTCCACAGTTCTCAAACATGTATTTTCAGTTCTTTGAAAATGAACTTCCGCCGATCCACGAAAAATCTAGAACATTCACAGAACCTGTTGCACCATTATCTGCCTCACCTTCATCTGGCAAAGTATCAATCTCCAGAGGAGCAACCACCACATCAACATTTTCATTGTCTTCACAATCAGTCCTTCAACATTATCATTATTTATAATGTCTAACACTTCATCCATTGTAATGCCTCTGTACACTACGTCATAGTTTGCTTCCATTTTCTTTACTTTATTATGCTACACTGAATAAAGTAAACTTCACTCACCAACTCCATTACTAGAACATAATGCTACTATCACATTGCTTTTATTACTGATGTGTCAGCAAGCAGTTTCTTCCCAGTGATCTAAAAATAAATCATTTGTCTTTACACTTGCTAAACACCAATGGCAAATTATTTACTTGCAGTATTAGTCTATGAACCTTTTCCTGCACAATCAGAGTCAATAGATACTGTAAGCAAGTGATAAATATAGATTATATAAATAGAAAAATTACAACAATTACTTTTAGTAGTGTAGGTTTATAATATAATAATTGGAATTCAATGTAAGTTATCACATTATTAGTACCGGTAACTAAAACGATGGAGTCTAAAAATACATCACTGGGAGGTAATGGGTTAACATGAAATGAAGCAGCCATCTTTAAAAGAGTTAGTTATTTCTTCTGATATTTTGGTCAATAACTTACAGTACATTAAAAAATGTAAGTGCTCAAAATAACACCTCATTTATATATATACAATAAATATTGCAACATACAACAAACTCTGTTTTTATTTACATGACCATAAAAACAGGACAGAAATTCATGATTGTTCATGCAGGTTTCCTGCTAATTATACAAAATATTCACAATTTGGTATTTACATAAGAGACTCTGATGCAAAGTAGTATCCCATATAAAATACATTTTCCAGAATGGCAGCTGAATGCTCCATTTTGAAATTGAATTTGAGTGTCAAATCTACTTGAAGGTACCTCTCATTTTCAAAACACCAGCTTCTTTGCTTGGGGGCCTAAAGAAAGAAGTGAGAAATATATTAGTACATACTTGGAATGTATACAAAGGATACATTAGAATATTTATCAATATCAGATATGAATGCATGTTGCTTTAAATATCCAACTTTTCACAATAATTAAAACAGCAATGTAACTAATTCTGTGTTATTTATCTTCAGAAAATCAATAAAAATGGTTTGTTTTGAGAGTCATGCTTAACTGTGCTCTATGGCAAACATGTTGAAGAGAACTCATACTAGCTACTGAAGTGATCATAAATTCAAGCAAAAAATTTTATTTTCTGAACAGCTTTACTTGAGCAGCTTTGGATTTTTATGGCATTCTTAAAAAAGCTACAGCAAAAATGTCCAATATCAGTTATTTCAGACTTCACTAAAATAAAAGTATAGCTTGATAGGCTTCGTGGTGATGGTCTTGGTTGGTTGGTTGGTTGTTTGAGGTTTAAGGGACCAAACAGCAAGGTCATCAATCCCTTGTTTCAAATATACTCCATTCTGCTAACGGGACATCTCATAAAAGTCAGAACAATAAAACGGAAAAAGGGAAAAACGTAAAAGGGCAGTCACGTTGTCATTGGTAAAAAACAAATGAGGGAAGTCGGCAAGAGAACGAACCCAACACTATGCTGAAGCAGCATAGGCAAGACCACCTGTGACTTAAAAGGTACAACTGCTATAATGCAGAAAGTACGTATGGGAATAGAAAGACTAACCAAGCCTTAAAAAAAAAAGGGTAAAAACAGAGTAAAAGGGGAAGAAAAGAGGATTCCGGTCAGGGAGGTGAATCGGGAATCTCTGAACACTACCTACAGTGGGAGACACCCAAACACTCACCGCCCTGCCCCAACACCAGAGAGAGATTAAAAACCTTAAAACTGAGAATAAAAACCACTCTCCCGGAGGAAACCGAGAACCAGAGAGACCATCCGGGAATCGTCAGCCAACATCAAAGGTAAAGTGTGGGGGAGTCTGTACTTAGCACGCAGAGCCAAAAGAAGGGGGCATTTAACCAAAATGTGGGCCACTGACTGGAAGGCTCCACAACCACATAGCGGGGGTGGCTCATCACGCAAAAGAAAACCATGGGTCAGCCTGGTATGGCCAATACGGAGACGACACAGTGTGGTCGAGTCCTTTCGGGAGAGGCGAAAGGAAGAACGCCATGGGCCTGGTGTCACCTTAATTGCACGAAGTTTATTAGACAGTGGAGTAGCCTCCCAAGAATTGGCCCATGACTGTGCGAAGTGGGATTTGATGTGAAGCCGTAAATCTGCTGCAGGAGGGGTTACAGAAAACGGGGGGTAAGTAACTGCTCCCCCAGCCAAACGATCAGCGAGCTCATTACCCGAGATACCCACATGGCCAGGGACCCATAGGAAGGCAATGGAACAAGCAGCACGGTGAATATCAGCGAGATGGTCATGGATGGCAGAGACCAAGGGATGGCGCGAAAAACACCGGTCAATAGCAAGAAGGCCACTCATCGAGTCCGTACATAACAAAACGCGGTTGTGTGGGGATTGTTTAATAAAGGTAAGGGCCCGGGAAATTGCCATCAATTCCGCAGTAAACACCCCACATGTAGGTGGCAGCAGATGATTTTCCGTTCCAACAGAGGACGTGAAGGCATACCCAACATAATCAGCAGATTTAGAGCCATCAGTGTAAAAAACAACAGCATCCCGAAACTCCCATAAAATTTGGCGGAAAAAGGAACGGAACACCACCGGGGGGATGGAATCTTTCGGACCACGGTGGAGATCCATCCGAATTCGAGGCCGAGGAACTAACCAAGGAGGGGTGGAGGGGAGGGAGCGAGGAAGACAGGACAAAGAAGGAAGCTGAAAATCACGGTAAAGAGACGCAAGGCGCAGCCCAACCGGTAAACCCGCCCGAGGGCGGGAGTCGGGTGGGTGACGTCCATGGTCTGGGAACAGGATAGAATAGGAAGGATGAGTGGGAGAAGAACGGATAGTGAGGGCATAAGACACAAGAAGCTGGGACCGCCGAACAGAAAAGGGGGGGGGGGATCCCAGCTTCAACCAGGAGACTATCAACAGGGCTAGTAGGGAAGGCACCGGTGGCCAAACGGATACCACGATGGTGGACTGGATCCAGCACGTGCAGTGTGGAAGGAGCAGCTGAACCATAAACTTGACAACCATAGTCCAAGCGAGACAGAACTAGAGCACGATAAAGACGGAGGAGGAGGGAACGGTCCGCACCCCAAGAGGAGTGGGCAAGGAAGCGAAGGACATTGAGTTTACGGAAACATTCTACCTTCAGGAGTCTGATATGGGGCAGCCAAGTGAGCTTGTTGTCGAAAAGAAGACCCAGGAAACGAAACTGTGGAACCACAGGCAATCGTTGTGCAGCGAGATAGAGCTCTGGATCAGGGTGGATCGTAGTACGGCGACAGAAGTGGACCATCCGCGATTTTAAAGGAGAGAATTGAAACCCGTGTGAGAGGGTTCATGCAGAGGCACGCCGTATAGCCACCTGGAGCTGCCGTTCTGCAGATGCCATTGAGGAGGAACTAACCCAAATGCAGAAATCATCCACATACAGGGCAGGGGCGACCAAGGGACCGACAGAGGCCACAAGTCCATCGATAGCAATGAGGAAAAGAAGGACACTCAAGACAGAACCCTGTGGGATGCCCGTCTCCTGGGTCCGTGGAGAACTAAAAGCAGTACCAACTCTAACTCTGGATCAGGAACTGGCGGATAAAAATCGGGAGTGGGCCCCGAAGCCCCCATTGATGAAGGGTTAGTAAGATGTGATGGCGCCAGGCCGTGTCATAGGCCTTGCAAAGGTCAAAAACACAGCAACCAAATGGCGGTGCTGGGAAAAAGCCTGCCGAACTGCGGATTCCAAGCGAAGTAAATGATCGATTGGAGATCGTCCCTCTCGAAAGCCACACTGATAAGGGGACAATAGATCCCGAGATTTGAGGACCGAAGTGAGCCGACGGGCTACCATCCGTTCAAGTAACTTACAAACAACATTGGTCAAACTAATTGGCCGATAGCTGTCAACAGATAGGGGGTCCTTACCAGGCTTAAGGACAGGAACCACAATGCTATCCCTCCACTGAGAAGGGAAGTCACCCTGGAGCCAGATACGGTTAAACACCCGAAGAAGATGTTGCCGTTGTGGAGCACTGAGATGTTGAAGCAGTTGGTTATGAATGGAATCTGGGCCAGGGGCTGTATCATGAGAAGAAGATAGAGCAGAAAGAAATTCCCATTCAGTAAAAGGTTTGTTGTAAGATTCTGACTCACAAGTGGTGAAACATAAGGTGAGAGCTTCAGCCTGCTGTTTTTGATGAAGGAAAGCAGCTGGATAGGAGGCTGACGCTGATGCCACTGCAAAATGGGTCGCAAGATGTTCTGCGAGAACTAATGGGTCCGTACAAATGCCATCTGGGAGGTGAAGGCCTGGGAGGGTGGACTGCCGATGGCAACCTTGGAGAGAGCGAAGCGTAGCCCATACCCGTGACAGAGGGACAGTGGGACCAAGGGAAGAAACGAATCGTTCCCAACATATCCGCTTGCTCTGTTTGATTAAATAACGGGCTTTAGCGCGAAGGCGTTTAAAGGTAGTAAGGCTGGCTACGGATGGGTGCCTCTTAAAGTGTTGCAAAGCTCGACGGCGATCACGGATGGCAATGGCAATGGCCGTACTCCGCCACGGGACTTGCCGGCAATGAAATGGTCCAGATGAGCGCGGGACAGCAAGGTTAGCAGCGCGAACAATCGCGTCAGACACGTCACGTAGGACGTCATCAATACAACCCGACAAAGAGGGAGAAAACTCAACCTGTGCAGTGTATAGAGGCCAACCGGCGCAGTGGAAAGACCAACGAGGTAACCTGTCCATCGGGGAGCGGGAAGGGAGCGTGATAATCAACGGGAAATGGTCACTATCACAAAGGTCGTCGTGTGGCGACCAGTGTAATGAAGGGAGGAGAGAGCGAGAAGAAAGAGAAAGATCAATGGCAGAAAAGGTACCATGACCGGCACTGAAATGAGTAGGGGAGCCATCATTAAGAAGGCACAGGTCGTGGTCTGCAATAAATTGGTCTATAAGAAGACCTCGTCTAGATGGAAAGGCACTGCCCCACAAAGGATGATGAGCATTAAAATCCCCAAGGAGGAGGAAGGGAAGAGGAAGTTGCTGAAGAAGGGTGGTTAAGGCAGCAGGTGTAAGAGTCCTGTCAGGAGGGAGATAAAGATTGCAAACTGTGACTGCAGAGTCTAAGTGGACCCTAACAGCAACCGCTTCCAACGTAGTTTGGAGAAGAATCCACGTGCTAGCAATGTCTGTACGGACCAACGTACAAACGCCACCAGAAGCCCGCAAGGGTCCGACCTGATTTCGACAGAAAACACGGAACCCACGGAGGGTCGGTGAGTGAGCATCAGTAAAATGAGATTCCTGGAGAACCACACAAGCTGCAGAGTAGGACAAAAGAAGGGATTTCAATTCCGGAAGGTGACGATAGTATCCATTACAATTCCATTGGAGAACCACAGAATGATGGTTTAAATGAGGGCTGAACACGCTAAATCCAGTCATACCGCCGGGTCCCCACCCGTCACCGACAAGGAGGGGGCGACATCCATGAATGACAGGTCAGAATCTAGTTGTGAAGTCGGGGAAGGGACCTCCGGTGACACCAGAGGCTCTTTGTCCCGGGACTTATGTTTCTTCTTCTTTTCAGGCTGAGATCGAGGAGGGCTGTGTGGCATAAAGGAGCCAGCTGCAGCAAGATCAGGAACAGAAAGAGACCGGGCGACCTGAGAGCCAACAGACCGCGGCTCTCGCGGGCGCCACGCGGCAGCAGACCTTTGACCTGGAAGGTGCCGGGAAGGTGCATCCCGGGAGAGGCGCCCTTGACCGGCAGACGCCGAAGGAGTGGGACACTTCTCCGGCTGGGGATGGGGAGCAGCGCCCATAGGAGAAGGTGTGGGAGCCGCAGGGGAGGGGGGGAGGAGAGGGGTCCGGGATGGGGGTAAGGAAGGGGGAGGAAGGGGTGAAGATGTAACCAAGGCGTAACTAGATATCATGGACACAGGGTGCAGTCATGCATATTTCTTACGGGCCTCTGTGTAGCTTAAACAATCGAGGGACTTATACTCCTGTATCTTTTTTCTTTCTTATATACTGGGCAATCTTGTGAACGTGGAGAATGACTACCATGACAATTTACACATACAGGAGGGGGAACACAGGGACTCCCCTCATGGAGTGGACGTCCACAGTCACCACAGAGAGGGTCCTGGGAACAGCGAGAAGACATGTGGCCAAAACGCAAGCACTTAAAACACCTCATAGGAGGTGGGATGTACGGCTTCACATCACAGCGATAGACCATAATCTTAACTTTCTCAGGAAGGGTATCCCCTTCAAAGGCCAGGATAAAGGCACCAGTATAAATACGATTATCTTTAGGACCCTTCTGAACACGCCGAACAAAGTGAACACCCCGCCGTACGAGATTGTCCCGAAGTTCCTCATCAGTTTGAAGGATGAGGTCCCTGTGAAAAATCACACCTTGTACCATATTTAGAGACTGGTGAGGGGTAATGGACACAGGAATTGTGCCAAGATGGGTACAGGCACGAAGGGCCGCAGATTGGGCAGCTGAAGCAGTTTTTATCAGCAACGAACCCGACCGCATCTTGCTCAGGGAGTCCACTTCACCAAACTTGTCTTCAATGTGTTCCACAAAGAATAAAGGTTTGACACTGGTGAAAGTATCTCCATCAGTCCTAGTGCAAACTAGATAACGGGGGAAAGGTTTTGCCCCTAGACGACGGGCCTGACCCTCTTCCCAGGGGGTAACCATGGAAGGGAAGGCCGAAGGGGCAAGAGAAGCAGCACTTGAGGAATCAGTTCCACGCAGAGAGACGGCCGCAGAAGAACGGCCAGAGTTTTGGACCCGTATGCGTTTCATCTGCATAGCGTCCGCCCTGATACCACCCACTCCGATCAGGGGCTCTCCTCACGGGCGCCACCCAGCCACAGCAAGGGCCGTCTGGCACGGCGGCCATTGCTGGGAGTTCCGATGCTCCAGGATGACGAGCAACCACTCCAAGGCATGCATGAGGAGGTCACAGCTCAGGTATCAGAAGTGTGATCCCTGCGTGTTCAGGGTCTCAACCAAAAGGGTACATAGCGACCCCACCACACGGGCTGGCTACCGTGCTGGCTATGCACCCTAGCATCAGACAACGACGTGAAAGAAAAGGTGGAATGTACTAGGAGGGCGCATGTCGGAGACACTAGGTAAGGTGCTCTTCCCCAAATGGCTCACACTACGGAGGAGAAATTTTGTAATGGAGGTCAAACCCCAGAGGGGGACCAAGGAATGCCAAAAGGAGGAGATGATTACGCAACAAAGCCGGAGTGTAAAACCAACAGAACCAGGAGGATAGCGGGGGGCAACATAAGCAAGGACACCAATAGAGGGAGAGGAGAGGGCGAGGGGAAAGGAGCATGGAGGGGAAGGGAAAGCTCGGGGCCCACAAAAAGAGTTGTGGACCCCCTGGGGGGGATGGTCTTGGTGGGTGAGTCGGTTGCAGAGGGGAGGGGAGAGGAGTGAGAGAAGTAAAAAGACTGGAGGTGAAATAGTAGACTACAGGGCTGTGCAGTGCTGGCATGGGAACAGGAAAGGACTAGATAGGTAAGGACAATGACTAACGAAGGTTGAGACCACGAGGGTTACGGGAACGTAGAATATATTGCAGGGAGAGTTCCCATCTGGGCAGTTCAGAAAAGCTGGTGTTGCTGGGAAGGATCCAGATGGCACAGGCTGTGAAACAGTCACTAAAATGAAGAACTTCATGTTGGGTGGCGTTCTCAGCAATCGGGCAGTCCGGCGTTTTCTCGTCACCAGTTTGTTGGTGGCCATTCATGTAAACAGACAGCCTGCTGGTTGTCTAGCCCACGTAGAATGCAGCACAGTGGTTGCAGCTTAGCTTGTAGATCACATTACTGGTTTCACATGTTATCTACAAGATATGCTGCATTCTCTGTGGGCATGACAACCATCTAGCTGCCTGACTGCATGAATGGTCACAGAGAAACTGGTGCCAAGAAACAGCTGGACCACCCTGTTACTGAACATGCCACCCAACACAATGTTCTTCATTTCAATGACTGCTTCACAGCTTGTGCCATCTGAATCCTTCTCACCGACACCAGATTTTCTGAACTGCCCAGGTAGGAACTCCCCCTGCAATATATCCTACATTCTGTTAACCCTCCTGGCCTCAACCTTTATTAGTCACTGTCCTTACCATCTAGGCCCTCCCCTGTTCCCATTCCAGCACTATACAGCCCTCTCTTCCACCAACTGCACCCACAGTCTTTTTACTTTTCTCCTTTTCCATTGCTCACCTCCACCTGCCGCCCCGTCGCACCTCCCAATATCAACAGCTGCCCTGCCCTCTCTCCATCTCATCCCTGTAACTCAGCATCTCTGCTATATGGTAACAACTATCCTTTTCATAATATTGTTACATTCTGTGTGGATTTTCCATCGTTTTACATTATATGCCCTTGGGTTCGAATCACATTTATGATAGTTTTACTCTTTGGCAAGAGAATGAATGCTTCCACAACATTTAGATACTGGTAATGCTATTCTAAATAAAATAAATATTGCATAGAGAGACAACAGGATACATGACAATGATACGCAACATATTTGCAAAGGTACTGGAACAACAATCAGTCCTCCACAATGCATCTAATATCACAAAAATAAAGAAAATAAATATCCAGGGTACACACCACCTTGCATTCCATCAGTCAATTTTCTTTTCAGATTTTGTTTGCTTGAATCATTGGTGTCACTGCCTCTGACGGACGCTGGCAGAGGCAGCTGGTCACCTGGTGAAGGGTATGGTTTGTTCCTGTTAAAGAAAATGGAGAAACAATGAACATCAAACAAGGATGAGAAACCCCATCAAATATTAAATGAATCAGGTGGAGACATTGTGAAAAAATAGTTATAAATAAGAACAACAATGCACTCCCATGAAACTGTGAACCAATACAATATGTAACCAACTATACGCAATTGCTCCTGCTGCAAGACGTGTTATCAATAATGAAGTACACCAAGGATTTATTAACCAAAATTAGATCAATGATCAACTTTCAGATTAAGGACAGTAATGGAGTAATGTGATCTCATATTTTCTGATACACCTTCTCTGCAGTGGAGTTTGTTACTGTCCCAACTCTGATGAGATAGGGCACTGTAGACGCCTTATGCTTGCTCAAACAGTAATATCACATTAACCGAGGAAATGAAAAAAATTGAAGTAAGTGAAAGATTCAAAACTAACAAATGTGAGGATTTTCTCTCAAAGATGTAAGAGGTAGAAAGAAATGACTTAATACAGACACAGTTAATACCTAACAATGAAGTTTATTTAAAGGAGTAAATATCCGAAACACAAATTAATTTTGCTTTTCATTCATTTTATTACATTGCCTCACAGTATGAATTACATAGAGGTCCACAGACTGCACATGACTGCATTGTTAGCAGGAAGATATCCAATATTAATATTTTAGATGAACCAAGGATCTTGTCAATGTGGAGTGGTTTGCATGCCTCAGCAATGCAGACAGCCATACCATAATACAGCCACAATTACAGGTACCTGTAAGCCGTTATTTTTCCCAAGGTCATTTGGTTCTACTGCATGGTTAAATGAAGATAGCACCCTCTTGGGTAAAATATTCCAGAGGTAAAAAGAGTCCATCATTTGAATCCATGGGCAGGGACTCTTCCTGATAGGGAGATAACTTCAGGAAAAACAAAACTGGCATTCTAGGGTTGGAATGTGGAATGTGAGACCCCTTGATTACATAGGAATGTTAGGAAGAACAGAACATTTGGTCAGGTGAATACAGGGCTATAAATATCAAATCAAATAAAGGTGATGTACGAGTAGGTCTAATAATGAATAAAAAAATGAAAATGTGGATAAGCTACCATTAACAGCATAGTGAATCAATACCGTATCCAAGATAGGCATGAAGCTAACACTCACCCCAGGAGTAAGTGTATATGTGCCAACTAGATCTGCAGATGATAAGGAGATATTGAAAGAACGTATGACGAGATAAAAGAAATTATTCTGACAGTTAAGGTAGATGAAAATTTAATTGTGATGGGGGACTGGAATTTGGTAGTTGAAAAAGGAAGAGAAGGAAAAATACTTGGAGAACATGGGCTGGGGAAACGAATAAAAGAGGAAGCCACCCGGCAGACCTTCGCACAGAGCATAATTTAATCATCACCACCAACTCTTATGTTTAAAAATCATGATAAAAGGTTGTATAACTGGAAAAGACCAGTAGACACGTAAAGTTTCAGGTTGATTATATAATTGTAAGCCAGAGACTTCAAAACCAGATTTAAAAACTGTAAGCCATTTCCAGGGGCACATGGAGACTAACTATAACTTATTGGTTAATTAACAAAAGGAGAACATATAAAAACCCAGTAAATGAAGCAAGTTAAAGGGAATATAGTCTCACAAATGAGACTGATAGAAAATGCAAAATGGCTAAGCAGGAACGGCTGGGAGACAAATGCAAGACTGTACAAGCATGCGTAACTGGGAGAAAGACTGACATGGCCAACAGAAAAATTAGAGACCTTTGGAGAAAAAGAAGCAGTTGTATGAATATCAATAATTCACATGGGATCCTAGTACTAAGCAAAGAAGGTAAGGTTGAAAGAATATGTATACGGGACATACTGCAGTAACAATGGTGCCTTTGCTGACGTCCGGTTGAAACTTTATGAGCCTAGCACAATGCTAGTGCTACTACCACTGCTGGTGAATATTGTAAATCCCGTACCCATAGGGTGGGGGGGGGGGGGGGGGAGAGAGAGAGAGAGAGAGAGAGAGAGAGGGAGGGGGAGAGAGAGAGAGAGAGAGAGAGAGAGAGAGAGAGAGAGAGAGAGAGAGCAGGGGACTAGGGACTACAGGATATAAAATTGAGTGTGCTTTATATTGAATATATTGTAAATAAATACATTTATATTTTAATCCTTCTACAGTTTTGACATGTTCTTGAATGTTCATCCACCTGGACACAACATATACAAGGGAATTTGAAGGCAGTGTCATGAAAAGAGAAGATGTAGCAGATGGAGATATGATACAGTGAGAAGAGAAGAATTTGACAGAACAATGAAATATCTAAGTTGAAACAAGGTCCCTGAAGTAGACAGCATTTCCTAGCATTACTGAGATTCTTAAGAGAGCCAGCCACGAGAAAACTATTCCAGCTTGTATGCAAGATACATGAGACAGAGGAACATCCTTAACTTCTATGAAATAATTCCAATTTCAAAGCACGGAGTTGCTGGCAGGTGTGATATTATTGAACCATCAGTTTAATTAGCCATGCTCAGAAAATACTGACATAAGTTATTTACAGAAGAATGGAGAAATATAGCATCCGTAGATTTAGTGAAATTATGAAGGTAGCAGGGACTAAATATAGAGAACAAAAGGCTATAGACGACTTTTACAGAAACCAGACGGCCATTGTAAGAGACAAAGGACATGAAAGGTAAATTGTGGTTGCGAAGGGAGTGGCTAGAGGGTTGTAGCCTCTCCCTAATGTTATTTGATCTGAACAATGACCAAACAGTAAAAGCTGAAGGAGAAAAAATTACAACTTTGACATTTGCCAAGGACACAATTCTGTGGAAAGGACTTGGAAAGCAGTTGTATGGAATTGACAGCATTTTGAAAAGAGGTAAATGAAATGATACTGAGGGGATTGACCTAGGAAATGAGACAATACAAGTAATAAATCAGTTTGGCTATTTGGGCAAAAAAAATAACTGACGATGACCGAAATAGAGGGGATACACAAAACACACTGTTACAGCAAGAGAAGCAGTTTTGAAAAAGGGGAATTTTTTAACATCTAACATAAATTTACATGTTAGAAAGGCTTTTTAAAGGAATTTGTTTGCAGTGTAGCCTTGTACACAACTGAAACATGGACACTAAGCAATTCGGACAAGAAGAAAGCAGAAGCTTTTGAAATGTGGTGCTACAGAAGAATACTGAAAATTATACGAGTAGGTTGAATAACTCATGAGAAAGTACTGAATCAAATCAGGTGACAGAAG
Source organism: Schistocerca nitens (assembly GCF_023898315.1). Lineage (NCBI taxonomy): Eukaryota > Metazoa > Arthropoda > Insecta > Orthoptera > Acrididae > Schistocerca > Schistocerca nitens. Next base: position 59,381,535 of record NC_064621.1, read on the forward strand.
AAATTTATAGCACAACTTGGCTAAAAGAAGAGATGGGGGACGGTACAAGACATCTTACAGCATCAATGACTTGTTAGTTTGGTAATGGAAGAAACTGTGGGTGGTAAAAATTGCACCAGGAGGCCAAGAGATGAATACAGAAAGTATGTTGAAATGAATGTAGATTAGTAATTCAGAAATACAGAGGCCTGCACAGGACAGACAAACATGAGAGCTGCAGCAACCCAGTAGTTAGACTGAAGATGACGACGATGACAACAACAGTAGTAGTAGTAGTAGTAGTAGTAGTAGCAGCAGCAGCAACCATTTGCATGCCGTTACAGCGCAAGTATTCAACAATCAAGCAATGTTTCCCGAAACTGAAAAGTATAGTGGCTGCAACACAGAGTGGCTTTATTGAGGGTGGGCAAAGGTGTGTCAAAAAAAAACTGAATGTAACATAGCAATGAGGAGGAAAGTGCACTCCAGTTTCAAAGAAATGAAATAAAGATTAAGATTCTGTGGCACCTAAGGGTGCTGTTTTAAATTTGTGTTGTTTGACAAAGGTAAATGAATTACTGGAAGACAGCCACTATCCAGTAGCCAAGCATGCCACAAAACAAGGTGGTGCTCAACTTAATCAACTGCTTCACAGGCCATGACGTCTGGGTTCTTTCCACCAACACTAGCTTTCCTGAAATGGACTGTTGGGAACTCTCCCTGCAACATATCCTTCATTCATGTAACCCCCTAGCCTCAACCATTGCTAGTCCCTCTCCTCCACCTTCTTAAGCCCTTTCCTGCTCCCACTCCAGCCTAACACACACGTCTTCTGTCTCCCTCCCTCTCTCCAACCAAATAGTCCCCCTTTCCCCTTTTCTGCCTCTCCCCTCCTCCTGTTTCACACAACAGCCCCCTAGTGCTGCACCAAGCAGCTCACCATCCTGTCCCTGCCATCTCCTGCAAACTCCCAAAGGCGGCAATACTGCATCGTCCCCATCTCATCCAGTTTTCGTACCCCTCACCACTAATGACCTCAGTCAGGTCTCAGTACCCACAGACAACTCTGTGTTTTTCTAAATGTGAAGAAGTGCTTTGTCCCATATCTCGGTCTACTTCTATGTGCTTTAAAATGTGCCTGTCTTCTGTTGCTCAATACCTCCTCAATGTGGTGAGCATAATGTTAACAAATTACAGACTTTGTAATGCAACTTTATTGGTTATCCTGACCAAAAATACTTACATATGCACTTTTAAATTGGTTTAAACATTTGAATGTATGTGGAATAGCAGAAATGAATAATTATTTACATGCTAAACCAGGAGACTGGCCTTTATATGCATGATGCTCCTTACACTTACCCAAACCAACTGCAGTTTTTAGGGTTCCATACTTGAATCTGTAAAAACAGAAGTACTATATAATCACTTTGTTGTCTGTCTGACTGTTAACGACCCTTTTTCTACGGAATGGATAGAGGTGTCCCGTTAAAATTTTTGTCAAATACAACAGTCTACAGTCCCATGGCAGTGTAAACAATTTAAGCTTCAAAAGTCAATGTAATCAAAGGATATATGTCACATATTTTTATACTTGCGACCTCAGTAGTCATTAGACAACGTGAGAGAACAGAATGGGGCACTCTATGGAACTCACGGACTTTGAACGTTGTCAGGTGATTGGGTGCCACTTGAGTCATACGTCTGTACGCAAGATTTCCACACTCCTGAACATCCCTAGGTCCACTGTTTCCGACGTGACAGTGAAGTGGAAAGGACACGTACAGCACAAAAGCGTACAGTCCGACCTCGTCTGTTGACTGACAGAGACCGCCGACAGTTGAAGAGGGTGTAATAGGCAGACATCTATCCAGACCATCACTCAGGAATTGCAAACTGCATCAGGGTCCACTGCAAGTACTATGACAGTTAGGCAGGAGGTGAGAAAACTTGGATTTCATGGTCGAGCGGCTGCTCATAAGCTGCACATCACACCAGTAAATGCCAAATGATGCCTCGTTTGGTGTAAGGAGTGTAAACAATGGACGATTGAACAGTGGAAAAACGTTGTGTGGACTGACGAATCACGGTACACAATGAGGTAGGTATGGTGAATGCTTTGTGAACGTCATCTGCCAGCGTGCGTAGTGCCAATAGTAAAATTCGGAGGCAGTGTTGTTATGGTGTGGTCATGTTTTTCATGGAGGGGGCTTGCACCCCTCGTTGCTTTGCGTGGCACTATCACAGCACAGGCCCTCATTGATGTTTTAAGCACCTTCTTACTCCCCACTGTTAAAGAGCAATTCGGAGATGGTGGTCGCGTCTTTCAACACACCCAAGCACCTTTTCATAATGCTCGGCCTGTGGCAGAGTGGTAACGACAATAACATGGATTGGCCTGCACTGAGTCCTGAACTGACACCTTTGGGATGTTTTGGAATGCCGACTTCAAGCCAGGCCTCACAGACCAACATCGATACCTGTCCTCAGTGCAGCACTCCGTGAAGAATGGACTGCAATTCCACAAGAAACCTTCCAGCACCTGATTGAACATATGCCTGCGAGAGTGGAAGCTATCATCAAGGCTAAGGGTGGGCCAACACCATACTGAATTCCAGCATTACTGATCTAGGGCGCCACGAACTTTTAAGTCATTTTCAGCCGTGTCCAGATACTTTTGATCACATAGTGTACATGACACGCACGGTGATTTGGTGATAAAGCACACGCCCGGAAACCAAGACGTCATGAGATCGAATCTTGGTCAGACCGTGGATTTTTCACTTTTAGTTTTAATCTAGCCTTCATGATGTGAGGAATCATCAGGAACAACACATGGTTTATAATTCCACATTAAACTGTGGGTTCCCTTTCCCCAATTCGATAACTGGGGTAGGTTAGTGAAACGCAAGTGGTCGGAGTACCTTCCAATAGCATAGCTTGTGCCAAGCCATTAAGCAACAAAAAATTATTATGTACGGAACTCTCACAGCACAAGTCCTATGGATAGGAACTTCTGCTTCCTCTTATGGTATGACATTACTGTATTTTACATGTTTTAATTTTGACATTTTGATCCACTTAGTTTCACTTTTCAATTTTAAACTTATTTTCAATATTATCCATCTTGTAGATATGAAGATGGCTGCTGACAGCCGAAACCAGAGACTACTTGTTGAAATTATACTTTATTATCCCTGACAATTCACCATTTTCAAATGTTACTGTGTGGCCCTTGTAACAGATGTAGCTAACCAAGCAATTCTCATCAATTTGGATAATTAAAGATGCATCCACTTACCGGAAATATGGCATCTGCAAGGCTTCTGATGACGTACAGCGTTTACATGGATCAAGGCTGAGTAAGCTCTGCAGCAGGTCTAACAAGTCATCACCTGCTGCTGTAAAGATGTCTCTCAAAGGTGTTCCAGGAAATGTTTTGAACTGTATGTAGTCTGGCAAGGCAGTTACACCCTGTAAACATAAATTTATTGACAGCACAGTTTACTTTTACAGTTTAAAATACTTTTCTACGGATTCATCACACACTATTGACAGAAGAGCTGATATACAGATATCACAGCTGAGTGGTATTGCTATTGTCCTATCATATTAAAGCATGATAATACTTAAAAACATCAACTTTACATTGCAGCACTGCAGAAATCACGCTGCCCTCCAAATCTTTTGCAACTTCTGCAGAAATACCAATATACCTACCTCAAACTGACACACAGCTAATATTCCAAAAACATTAACAATGAAAATTGGCAGTTCACTCATAGTATACTATAGGCAATATAATACCACTACAATGAAATTTTATAACTTTCACTGCAGCCCGTTCCAACATGTTGTTGTGTCAAAACCTATCTGACACAACTGCTGCACGAAGAAAAAATTAGCATAAGGAGAGCAATCAGCCAAGTTTTCAATGACTTTGAAAGTAAAATTTTGTCAGCTGAACCCCCTAAAATCCTAAGAGATTTTGGTCTTATGTTACATCAATAAGTGGTTTGAAATCACCTATTCAATCACTCAGTGACGGTACAGGCACTGACATGGAAGACAACAGAGAGAAGGGCAATATTCTGAATTTGGTCTTTGAAGTCATTCCACCATGGAAGATCGTAATACAGTCCCTCCTTTCAATCATCGTATGAACATCAAAATGGCAGATACTAAGACAGCCTATCACAGAACAGAAAAGCATCTACAATCACTTAGTAGTGAAAAGGCATCAGTACCATATGAGATACTTGTAACATCATAAAATGATTATGCGAAAGAACTTGCTCCCCTTCTAGCAGCAGTTATCATAGTTCATTGGAGCACTGAAGAGTACCTAGTGACAGGGAAAATGTGCAGGTCATTCTTGTTTTCAAGCAAGGTCATAGGACAGATACACATCATTGAAGGCCTATACCACTGACCTCAATCTGTTGCAGAATTAAGGAACATGTTTTGTGCTCAAGAATTAAGATATCTTGGGAGAACTAAAATCTCCTCTATTAAAATCAACATGGGTTCCTCAAACAGAGACCTTACAAAACTCAGCTTGCTCTGTTCCTCCACGAGATCCATAGCGCTGTAGACAATGGTGTTCAGGTTGATGATGTGTTCCTTGACTTCAAGAAAGCATTTGGTACCATCTCACACTGCAGTTTAGTGAAAAAAATACGAGTTTATCAAGTATTGGACAAGATTTGTGATTGGACTCAATACTTCCTTGCAAATAGTACTCACCATATTGCTCTCAAACGAACAAGATTCACCAATGTAAAGGTAATTTCCTGAGTATAACATGGAAGTATGATAGGACCATTGCTATTTACAATGTATAAATGATATAGTAGAAATTATTGGAAGCTCTTTATGACTGTTCACACATGATGATGTTATCTATAAGAATGCAGGAATGCCAGAAGACAGTACTGATTTGTAGAATAACCTACAGAGGACTGATGAATGTTGCAGGCTCTGGCAGTTGATCCTGAACATACATAAACGTAACATATAGTGCCTTCATATGTAAAGAAAACCACTACTTTACAACCACACTATTGATGACAAATTGCTGGGAACAATATCTACTGTAAATCAAATATGCAGGAGTAACTATCCAGAGAAAACTTAAGTCGAATGACCACATAAAAAAATAGTAGGGAAAGCAGATGGTAGACAGATTCATAGGAATTCAGCATGAAGGAAGTGGCCTATAAAGCACTTGTCTGACCAATTCTCGAGTATTGGTCGCCAATTTCGGACCCTTACCAGGTAAACTGATAGAAGGGATAGAGAAGATCCATTAAAGAGTGGCGCATTTCAGCGCGGGGTCGTTTGGTCGGCGCAAGAGTGTTACAGAGATGCTCAACAAACTCCATAAGCAGATGCTACAACAGATGCATAGTGCCTCACAGAGAGGTTTACTATTGAAATTTCAAGACAGCACTTTCCATGAAGAGTCGGACAATGGATTACTTCCTCCCACATACATCTCGTAAAATGACCATGAAGAGAAAATTCGACAAATTAGAGTGAATACAGAGGCTTACCAACAATCATTCTTCCCAAGTGCAACTTGCGCTGGAACAGGGAAGGGGGAGGATCAGTTAGTGCTATCAGAAGTACCCTCCACCACACTCCGTCAGGTGGCTTGCAGAGTATTGATATATGTGTAGGTAACTCTTGGTACCAATCTTTGAATGTTACTTGGATTTCCATTGCTCTCATTCTTGGTAATTCATGCCCCTGCACAATGTGAGGATTTGGTTGCTTTTAGTACTTAAATGCCTATGTTTACTGCTACATGGCATGACTTGGATTTTGGACTCTTCTTCAAGGGAACTGTCACTATTTGTATCATCTGATACATACCATGTCAAGTCCATGTCTGAACAACAAATATTTCACAAGTTCCATCAAATCCCAAGGAAACTACCATGACACAATTTGCTCTACAAGCCATTCCTTTGTAAGTGTAGATGAATCTCCTCTGCACAGTAGAAAGGTGCATCAGTTTTACGTCAATCACGTAGCAATGTGAAGCAATCACAGGCTTTATCAAGTACTTTGTTGTCTTTAACATTCATTAACAATCTTCTTGCATTGTCAAAAGATAACAACTTGGCATTTTGTGGATGAACCAAGTATAGAAATAAAAAGCACTACCTGTCCTCTTATTAAAACAACAGCTAATTATATGTTTCAAAACTTCAACATAGTCATTAATTATCACAAAATTTAGCATATGCAATTCATCTCACAGAATTATATTATCTATTACTACAATCCATTCAAATAAAGATATGTAAATAGTGTCCAATACTGGGCAAAACAGCCAGATCACAACCTGAACTGGAAAACCCACATCGAATTAACTATTCTTTGATGTCTTCGTATGTGTTCTCTAAATCTATCCCTTCTAACTCTATTCTTTGCATTTCAATTCAGTACTCTTCATTAGTACTTTCATCTTCTCACCCAATCTTCAACATTCTTCTGTAGCACTGTATTTCAAAAGCTTCTATTCTCATCCTGTCTATACCTTCACATAAAGCTAAGCTCCCACCCTCTGTAAAATTTGCCTATTGCTTTTACCATCTCATTTCCTAATATAATTCCGTCAGCATCAGCTGCCCCAATTTTGCTACACTGCATTATTACCCCTATTTTACTTTTTTCTGATGTTTACCTTTTAACTTCTTTTCAAGACCTGAACTGGAAAACCCACATCGAATTAACTATTCTTTGATGTCTTCGTATGTGTTCTCTAAATCTATCCCTTCTAACTCTATTCTTTGCATTTCAATTCAGTACTCTTCATTAGTACTTTCATCTTCTCACCCAATCTTCAACATTCTTCTGTAGCACTGTATTTCAAAAGCTTCTATTCTCATCCTGTCTATACCTTCACATAAAGCTAAGCTCCCACCCTCTGTAAAATTTGCCTATTGCTTTTACCATCTCATTTCCTAATATAATTCCGTCAGCATCAGCTGCCCCAATTTTGCTACACTGCATTATTACCCCTATTTTACTTTTTTCTGATGTTTACCTTTTAACTTCTTTTCAAGACACTGTCGATCCCCATAAAGTGATGTGCCAAATCCTTTTCCCTCTCTGAAAGAATTGCAATGCTGTTGACAAACTTAATTTTTTTTATTTTATTTATTTTCCCTGGAGTTTAATTCATTCACCAAATTTCTTCTTAATTTCCTTTGCGGCTTAGTTCTTGTCCTCCTGCACTTAAATCCATACTCCCCAAGCCACAATACGGTATGGTCATGTTATAGTATGACAGAAGATACTTCCTGTAATGTTATTATTTCCTTCCTTCCCTGTTCCATTCTTGACTCTTGCATGAGAAGAATGATCATGCGTAATCCTCCATATATACTCCAAGTTATCTCATTTTCTCATCATTGTCATTTTCTAACTCATATGTGAGAGGAAGTAATATGCTGACAGAAATTTTACGGAGTTTACACTAAGAATTTCACCAATAAACCTCTTTGTGATGCATGGAGCCTCTCTCATAGTGTCTGCCACTGGAGTTTACTGAGCCATCTCCGTAATGCTCACACATCGTTACTAAATAATCGAACGACTACATGTGTCACTTGTCACCAGCTCCTCTCTGTCTCTTCTACTAATCCTATCTGATGATAGGTCTCAACTGATGAACAATACTCAAGAATTGGGTAGAGAAGTATTTGTAAGCCACTCCTTTTACAGATGAATTAAAAGCTTAGAATCATGAGAAGACTCCTTAATACTCTTTCCATGTTTCAGCGCTTTTCCTGTAACTACTTTTATGTGGTCATCCCACTACAGATCATTCTGGACAGTTACCACTACGTATTCTGTGGTTGTTACCATTTCCAGTGATTGTCAGTAGTGTAATCTAACAGTAATGGAGCTCTTTCATTTGTTTTGCACAATATATTATATTTATTCACATTTGGGGCCAACTGCCAGTCCCTGTACCATTTCATCGGTTTTCCTGCATTTTTCAATAATTGTTTTGGCACTGCAACTTTTCTAGAGGCAACAGCACCATCCACAGAAACTCTCTTAGAGCATTAGATGTTATCTATTAGCTTAGTAAAACCAGCAGTCCTATAATATTTCCTTGGAGCACCCCGAAAATTACATCAATCTATTTTGTCCATTAAGAACAAAGTTTAGGGTTCTATCTGCACAGAAGTCATTAATCAAGTCATAAATCTGGTCTGCCACTATGTGAGCTCCAATTTTATTCATTAAACAGCTCTGAAAAACTGTAATGGGCACCTTCCCCAAGTCAAGGAACACAGCATCAATCTTGGCTCCACTTTCTGTAGTGCTGTGGATCTCTAAGATGAACAGAGCAAGCTGAATTTTACAAGATATCTGTTCACAGAATCCATATATGGTTTTACAGGACACATTTTTGTACACCAAAAAGGTGCATAAAACATCTTTCATAATTCTACAACAGGTTGTTAATAATATGCCTGTAATTATGTGCATTTGTCCAGAGAACTTTCTTGAAAAAAAGGAATGACCTACATTTTTTCCTCCAACTGTTGGCACCCTTTGTTGCTCCAATGATCTACCATAAACTGCTGCTAGAAGGCTTGGAACTACTTCATATCTGTACAAACTGCATAATATTGGTGTGCTCAAATATTTATCTTTCATTATTGCACGAGGATATTCTAAGGGAGGGAGGAATATCTACATGCGCTGTAAATGTTTTACAAGTTTCTTACATTTTCACACTTTCTCTTTTAAAAGACTTTCCTCCTATAGCGCACCTTTGTCCAACTTTTTTTCCATTAATGGATAGCTTCCCAACCTCCATTATTCAGTCTGGCATAAAATTCTTGCACTAAGACTTCTTAGATGTTATCTCTACTTTGAAAGGTAAGGCCTTTTAATAATTGTTTTAAGCTGGGGAGGAAGAAAATGTTTTATTGATGGGATACAACAGCTGTGCAATGTTTTGCCAGGTAAATGTTGTCAGAAGTGATTTGTGAACTAATGTGGTGTCCTGGTGCAACAAAGAAAATCATTTCTTCCACTCTTCAGGTCTCTTTCTATTGATAGCTCCTCATATATGTACTATATATACTATTTGCTGCCTCCCCCCACTCCCCCAATCATATGGCCATTAGGTATGAACTAACCACACACTATGCCTTGCAAATCAAAGACGTATCGCATCTATACCCAGGCTGCTGAAATATATGAGTCATGTTCACGTGTTTAATATACTGAAATTGTGACGTTCCAATGGCTGCACCGCACATGCCCACAGCTGATTGCTTCCAAGTTTGTTTGGAAAATGTAGGCTATACTCACTGAGTAAATATGTCGGCACAAAATAATATGTATGAAAGTATAACGAAGAACATGTTTTTGACAACGGAGAAAACAACTACAGACAAAAAGCATTTGATTATATATGAAAACATGAAATAAATAACAACCAAAGTTAATGACAGTGTCTATGAGAAATCATTCCAAATTGTTACTGTAATAGCTGCATATAAAATATATAATAATGTAAACCTAAGTATAACAAAGAACACACTATATCGACAAACACGGAACAAAATAAAGAAATAGGAGCTTACTCTGTTGCAGAGTGAAAGAATTAATTCTGTAAACATGCTTCGGACAATACACAAAAAACGTGAAATCCAAGAAACAGTTTACAAAATAAATAAGCAAAATCTGTAACTTTACACTCACCAATTTATGATAACAATGGCGCAATTCCAACCAATTCCCTATCATCACTGTCATCTGATTTGGCACTAAAACTACCATTGTCACTGTCACTGTCTTCATCTTCATCATCATCAAGAGAAATCATTATTCCTTCATTCTCTAATAAGCTTAACAATGTGATCTACCTTGCTTGCTCCATGAGGTGGTATCTACAGCAGCAAGATCTTTACACAACAGCCTTTCCACTTCTGTTATGGTAAAAGACTTGCTATTATTTCTAATGTAAGTCTTAACATAACTCCAAACCAATTCAGTTGTGCTGAAATGGCAGTAAACTGATTACCATATGACACTGTTGTTTTGCAATTTCATCTACAACTCATATAGGTGTAATACTCTTATTTTATTTCAAAAGTGAATTTAACAGCTGCTCTGATATACTCATGTGCGCAGCAATGTCTCTTGCCACTGCACCACAATTTCCTTGCAGTCACTAGTTGTACAAGTTTTGTTTCATATCACTGAATGACAAGGTGCATTATCCATTACAGTCACACCAGAGCAACAAATTTTTAAAACACCGCAGAAATCTTGGATAGTCTGTATACTAATAGTAGTCGCTGGTTTTTATCGATCGGAAAACTAAAAGTGCTTCTTGCACAAACCCAGTTGAAGAACCTCCACAGGCCACAATTAATCTGGCTCCTCTCCCTTTGGCTGATGACCGCTATTTGGTGTATCATCTGTCTGCCCAGCGTTTATTAACTTCTTACCTAGTGTTGACCCAGGTTTCATCTAACCATGCAACTGAACCCCCCATGAACCATAGATCTTTCCATTGGTGGGGATGCTTGTGTGCTTCAGCGATACAGATGGCCATACCATAGGTGCAACCACAACGGAGGGGTATCTGTTGAGAGGCCAAATAAACGAGTGGTTCCTGAAGAGGAGCAGCAGCCTTTTCAGTAGTTGCAGGGGCAACAGTCTGGATGATTGATTGATCAGGCCTTGTAACACTAACCAAAACGGCCTAACTGTGCTAGTACTGCGAGCGGTTGAAAGCAAGGAGAAACTACAGCCGTAATTTTTCCTGAGGGCATGCAGCTTTACTGTATGATTAAATGATGATGGCGTCCTATTGGGTAAAATATTCCGGAGGTAAAATAGTCCCCCATTCGGATCTCCGGGCGGGGACTACTCAAGAGGACGCTGCTATCAGGAGAAAGAAAACTGGCATTCTACAGATCGGAGCGTGGAATGTCAGATCCCTTAATCGGGCAGGTAGGTTAGAAAATTTAAAGAGGGCAATGGATAGGTTAAAGTTAGATATAGTGGGAATTAGCGAAGTTCGGTGGCAGGAGGAACAAGACTTTTGGTCAGGTGAATACAGGGTTATAAATACAAAATCAAATAGGGGTAATGCAGGAGTAGGTTTAATAATGAATAAAAAAAATAGGAGTGCGGGAAAGCTACTACAAACAGCATAGTGAACGCTTTATTGTGACCAAGATAGACACGAAGCCCACACCTACTACAGTAGTACAAGTTTATATGCCAACTAGCTCTGCAGATGATGAAGAAATTGAAGAAATGTATGATAAGATAAAAGAAATTATTCAGATAGTGAAGGGAGACGAAAATTTAATAGTCATGGGTGACTGGAATTCGTCAGTAGGAAAAGGGAGAGAAGGAAACATAGTAGGTGAATATGGATTGGGGGGAATAAATGAAAGAGGAAGCCGCCTTGTAGAATTTTGCACAGAGCATAACTTAATCATACCTAACACTTGGTTCAAGAATCATAAAAGAAAGTTGTATACCTGGAAGAATCCTGGCGATACTAAAAGGTATCAGATAGATTATATAATGGTAAGACAGAGATTTAGGAACCAGGTTTTTAATTGTAAGACATTTCCAGGGGCAGATGTGGATTCTGACCACAATCTATTGGTTATGAACTGCAGATTGAAACTGAAGAAACTGCAAAAAGGTGGGAATTTAAGGAGATGGGACCTGGATAAACTGAAAGAACCAGAGGTTGTAGAGAGTTTCAGGGAGAGCATAAGGGAACAATTGACAGGAATGGGGGAAAGAAATACAGTAGAAGAAGAATGGGTAGCTCTGAGGGATGAAGTAGTGAAGGCAGCAGAGGATCAAGTAGGTAAAAATACGAGGGCTAATAGAAATCCTTGGGTAACAGAAGAAATATTGAATTTAATTGATGAAAGGAGAAAATATAAAGACGCAGTAAATGAAGCAGGCAAAAAGGAATACAAACGTCTCAAAAATGAGACCGACAGGAAATGCAAAATGGCTAAGCAGGCATGGCTAGAGGACAAACGTAAGGATGTAGAGGCTTATCTCACTAGGGGTAAGATAGATACTGCCTACAGGATAATTAAAGAGACCTTTGGAGAAAAGAGAGCCACTTGTATGAATATCAAGAGCTCAGATGGAAACCCAGTTCTAAGCAAAGAAGGGAAAGCAGGAAGGTGGAAGGAGTGTATAGAGGGACCATACAAGGGCGATGTACTTGAGGGCAATGTTATAGAAAGGGAAGAGGATGTAGATGAAGATGAAATGGGAGATACGATACTGCATGAAGAGTTTGACAGAGCACTGAAAGACCTAAGTCGAAACAAGGCCCTGGGAGTAGACAACATTCCATTAGAACTACTGACAGCCTTGGGAGAGCCAGTCCTGACAAAACTCTACCATCTGGTGAGCAAAATGTACGAGACAGGCAAAATACCCTGAGACTTTAAGAAAAATATAATAATTCCAATCCCAAAGAAAGCAGGTGTTGATAGATGTGAAAATTACTGAACTATCAGTTTAATGAGTCACGGCTGCAAAATACTAACGCGAATTCTTTACAGACAAATGGAAAAACTGGTAGAAGCCGACCTCGGGGAAGATCATTTGGATTCCGTAGAAATATTGGAACACGTGAGGCAATACTGACCCTACGACTTATCTTAGAAGCTAGATTAAGAAAAGGCAAACCTACATTTCTAGCATTTATAGACTCAGAGAAAGCTTTTGACAATGTTGACTGGAATACTCTCTTTCAAATTCTAAAGGTGGCAGGGGTAAAATACAAGGAGTGAAAGGCTATTTACAATTTGTACAGAAACCAGATGGCAGTGATAAGAGTCAAGGGACATGAAAGGGAAGCAGTGCTTGGGAAGGGAGTGAGACAGGGTTGTAGCCTCTCCCCGAAGTTATTCAATCTGTATATTGAGCAAGCAATAAAGGAAACAAAAGAAAAATTTGGAGTAGGTATTAAAATCCGTGGAGAAGAAGTAAAAACATTAAGGTTCGCCGATGACATTGTAATTCTGTCAGAGACAGCAAAGGACTTGGAAGAGCAGTTGAATGGAATGGACAGTGTCTTGAAAGGAGGATATAAGATGAATATCAACAAAAGCAAAACGAGGATAATGGAATGTAGTCGAATTAAGTCGGGTGATGCTGAGGGAATTAGATTAGGAAATGAGACACTTAAAGTAGTAAAGGAGTTTCGCTATTTGGGGAGCAAAATAACTGACGATGGTCGAAGTAGAGGACATAAAATGTAGACTGGCAATGGCAAGGAAAGCATTTCTGAAGAAGAGAAATTTGTTAACATCAAGTATAGATTTAAGTGTCAGGAAGTCGTTTCTGAAAGTATTTATATGGAGTGTAGCCGTGTATGCAAGTGAAACATGGACGGTAAATAGTTTGGACAAGAAGTGAATAGAAGCTTTCGAAATGTGGTGCTACAGAAGAATGCTGAAGATTAGATGGGTAGATCACATAACTAATGAGGAGGTATTGAACAGGAATGGGAAGAAGAGGAGTTTGTGGCACAACTTAACTAGAAGAAGGGATCAGTTGGTAGGACATGTTCTGAGGCATCAAGGGATCACCAATTTAGTATTGGAGGGCAGTGTGGAGAGTAAAAATCATAGAGGGAGACCAAGAGATGAATACACTAAGCAGATTCAGAAGGATGTAGGCTGCAGTACGTACTGGGAGATGAAGCAGCTTGCACAGGATAAAGTAGCATGGAGAGCTGCATCAAACCAGTCTCCGGACTGAAGACCACAACAACAACATGCTATTGAATGGATATCCTTCTGCATAATTTTATTTAAGACGATACTACAAACCTTAACAGCATGAGCTATTTCAAACAACAGTTCTTATGCATCTAACTTTTTAAGCGATGTTTTCTTGCCTGAGGAAAGTCCACATTCTTTCAAAGAAATTAACAACTTCGCTGTTGTGGGGTATTCTTTCCTTCTATAATATCCATAAATATGCCGACAAACTTCATTGGTTTGGAATGAGTCAAATGGGTGAGGTTGCTTGTTTTTCTCTCTAGGAGGGCTTTGTTTCACATGGTTTACTTCAGTATCTCTTAAGTCCTGAAGTATCACTCTCTTCCTTAATACAATTCTTCTGCTGAGTCCTAGGGTTTTCAAGGTATGCTCTAAAACTTTATCAGCAGGAACTGATGGTTGCCGATGAACAGAAAGAAATTCTTTTTCTTGCACTAAAACTGGCACGATCTTTATAGCAATTCTAAAACCTGGCTATTTAATGGCACTCCACAATACATAGGACTGTCACTTAGTAAATGTATGTCTTTTGGCGACATTTTTTTAGTAACTACACTGGTGTCCAAAATTAATGCATTGAAAGAAAATTTTGCACAGTTGCATTTATTTTTCCACAAACCAGTATAGGCACGTGACAGTAAAGTAGAAACAATGTAAAGAATACATAATGTTATCAACTGCAACATGCATAATGGTAAGCAAAAATGTTCATTTTTTTTTCAACTTACAGATTTGCACACACATTCTGACAACTGGTTAATGTGCTCAGGATGGGGTGTGACCAGCTCTGGCACCAATAAAGATCTGACAACAACGAGACATGCTGTGAATGATGGCATCAATCCCAGGTTGAGGCAATAATGCCAATTCTTCCTGCAGAGCTGTTCCCAAGTCTTGGAGACCACCCTGTTGCTGAACACGCTGCCAAACATGATATCCCTCATCTCAATGACTGCTTCTCAACCTGTGCCATATGGATCCTTCCCACCAGATTTTCTGAATTGCGCAGGTAGGAACTTTCCCTGCAATACATCTTACGTTACCATAACCCTCCTGGCCTCAACCTTCGTTAGTCACTGTCCTCACCCATCCAGCCTCCTCCCTGTTCCCATTCCAGCACTACACAGCTGTCATTTCACTGCCACACCCAGTCTTTTAATTTCTTTTAATTTCTCTCCTTTCCGCTACTTACCCTCTCCCCCCTCCGCACCTTCTCTCCTGCCCTCCGCCTGAACTGCAACACTTCACTGTCCACCACTCCCACCATACTATCCCTCCCCCTCCCCGCCACAGCCTCCTCCTTACCCCCACCCAGTCGCCACTCCCATCATGCACTGGAGCTGCTGTTCGCAGTGTGGTTTCAGCTCTCTGAGACTGCAGATGTGTGTGCAAATTGCGTTTACATGAGTGTGTGTGTGTGTGTGTGTGTGTGTGTGTGTGTACTGCTGACAAAGGCCTTTATGGCCGAAAGCTTTAATTGTGTGAATCTTTTTGTTGTGCCTATCCTGACTCAGCATCTCCGCTATATGGCGAGTAGCAACTTTCCTTCTCTGGTATTGTTACATTCCATCCTGGATTTTCCATTGTTTGACTTCTCTCTTTAAAACCTTTCATAGTGTTGTGTATGGATCATGCTCTTTCAACATAATGCAAAATTTCTGTATACTCTTTGAGCATGCAGTAAACAGCAGCCTGTAATCAAAGCTTACTACCAGAAGCACCTATCATCAGTGGCAAGCTCAATATGTCAAAAGCTTGGTCCACCTTTAGTAACACTCGCATGTGGACCCAAATTACACTGTTGTGCATGTTAATTTCCTGAATGAGAAGGTATTAATCTACTATTATAGAAAGGTAGATATGGTCCAACTCTCAACACAAGTTTAATGTACTCTACAAACAGGGATACTGCCAATAAAGACAGACTGAAAAAGAAAATGTCTTACTGAAACAGAGCTTCAAACTATAGAAGTCTATGACAGTAATGCCCTACAATCATTTACTGTTACCTTCCTTCACATATCTGCATGCCAATCTAGAGAAATTGATATTGTGTCTTTGTCACTAGCATTGTTTTCTCTGCTGCTGTTATTCCCAGTCAACTGTTACATGAAAAATGGGTCAGATGATTTGAAACCATATTTAAACTTGTTAAAAGCCTGTCCCTCTTCCTCCTGTTACGTGTGCATGTACTGAAATCTGTCCCACAATATTTCAGTATAATCAAGCAATTAAAAAATAATTTATATGACAAAGCTTGTACTGTACATACATATGCTCAAGTTAGCTTGCAAGAATAAAATCATTACAAACCGTCCAGTTCTCTTCATTTGGTGAACCAAGAACCTGGAAAATACGTGTCAGCTGATCAAGGTCAGAGTCGCCAGGCAGGAAGGGCACCCTCAGTAACAGCTCTGCAAAGATGCAGCCCACGGCCCACATGTCCACACCAGTGCCATACATGCGTGCACCAAACAGCAGCTCTGGACACCTGAAATAAATTAACATACTATAGTTACTATGATGAAGAAAAAATGACTACCACTTTTATTTACTTACAACAGCCATAATCAGTTCTGCACAGTATTTTCAGCGGTGTTTCCCTACAACACTCGAGCATCACACCATTCTAAAGATATAACTCACTGCTTTACTAACAGTCTTCATATCAGTGTTTTATTAGCATTAATTAATAGCAATGGAAGTAAGTTCACGAAACCGAGTCAAAAACCATACATTTTGTAGTCCGTGCTTTGCAGGTTTCATAATGCCTTTAAAAAAGGAAGTAGCAGCTAGTCAAATTTTGATCGAGGCAGTGAAAACAATACAAGTGATGTTTCAGGAAGTGCTGCGCGTAACAGTACAAGGAATGTGTCACCTTCACCCCCCCCCCCCTGCCCCACCCACCCAACCCCAACGGTCCAATCGATTGCGAAATGGAAATCAAAGCAAAAATCTAAAATATTTAATTTGTAACATTTAGCTACGCCTTCTAGACACTTCTCCACATTGTAACTGCTTTGACTTAATATGTCTGTAATAGTGTGGTACCAACTTTCTAATACCCTCGTCATAAAAGGCAGCCACATGTACTTTCAGCCAATTCTCCCAGCTGGTATCCAGCTCACTGTCTGTGCCAAAATGCTGTTCCCGCAGCTGGCATTTCATGTGAGCAAAGAGATGAAAACCAGAGAGAATCAACTATGGGCTGTATGGTCAAACGCTTCCCATCGAAAATGCTATAGGAGTATCTTTGTTTCAGCTGCAGTGTGTGGCCGAGCATTGTCATGAAGATGGAAAATGCCTGATGACCACATTCCTCTTCGCTTGTTCTGAATTGCCTTTTGTAGATGTTGAAGAGTCATGCTGTATAAAGTGCTGGTGATGGTCACGTCACACTGTATGAATTCCATCAACAAAACTTGGTTCCAGAACACAGTAGCCATACACTTTCTGACAGAGAATATTCACTCACATTTCTTTGATTTATTTCAGGAATGAGAACACATCCACTTTTTTGGAATGCTCTCTTGTTTCTTCATTTTAGAAATTTACTGATGTCTCGTCCCCAGTGATAATTTTATTCAAAAAATCTTCTTCATGGTAGCACCCCAGAAACATTGCAGTGGCGTCCATTAGCTGTGTTTTGTGATGGTCAGACAGCATCTTAGGAACCCATCCCACACAGGGTTTGCGGTACTGAAGTCTGTCACACACAATGGTATACAGACCATGAAATAGAAATTGTGGACTCATGATTTTCTTAAATCTCCTGATCCACTTGCATTACGCAAACCAACATCATCCTTTATAGACTCCTAAACAGCCCTAATCTTAGTTTGTGCTTGAAAAACATGCTTCACACCGTGTTTCCACAACAAATCTTGTTGGAAATGCTACCTGTGTAAGGCAAAAGGGTCACAGACTTAGGTGCCTCCTCATTACTTTCATCACTCACCCAATTTGCAGTTGGTCTACAGCACTGTGTGTGCTTGATCTGTCTTTCATTCTAACCATTCTGGCGAAACATGGCTTCAAGGGAGGATAACTTCGCTAACAAACTTTCAGAATCTGCGATGGCTTGGTCTCTATGAACCTAGGTAGAGAGAGTCCCTTTCACACTGAGCCAGATGGTGATAACCATCAGCTTGAAGATACAAATCAGTGAGAGTTGGCTTCTTATATACAGCATGTCCCATTGTACCATCAACCTTTCTCCTGACAAAACACATCAATGAAGGGAAGGCAGCCATCCTTTTATACCTCCATCATGAATTGAATATTCAAGTGGACGGAATTTATACATTCTAAAAAGCTGCTTACAACTTCACTTTGACGAAGCCAAAAAATGAAAGCAGGTATCAATGCTGCCAACCCAGGCATGTTCCTCAAAATCTTCCATAAAAAGATTGACAACTCCATGTGTCTTTTCAAAGAACTGGTCATCAAATAAAAAGTACTGAAATAGGTTTGTTAATTCAACACCAAACCTAACCTAAATTAACTGTAACAAACCAGGCAGAGGAGGATGAATGAAAAGAGAGATCACATCAAAACTTACTAAAATATTAGAGTCATTCAGATGCAATCCCTCTAATTGACTTAAGATAGCTGATGAGTTATTTACGTGATCCACACACCGACCTAAGAGGAGCCCTTTCTTAGTGGATCTGCAGAAGGATGAACAATCTAAGAGAGGGTGTAAGAAAGGGGGGAGAGCGCAAAAAGAATTATAACTGTTGCTAGTCTCTTGCAACAATGAATTTTTCTTCAGAAGGTTGTTAGCTTTCCACTAAACACTTTTTGTGCTGCGTCACCACTGAGTCCACAATACACAGGATTAAATACTACGTGCTTCATCTTTTGAACATAATTCTGCTTTTCCAACATAACTATAGCATTGCCTCTGTCGGCTAGAAAAATAAGAATATCAGGCTCCACCTGCGTGAATGCAAAGCAGCCCCTTCAGCTGGTATAATATCACTCTTGGGTGAATGTGATGTCACATGACAAAGCTGTGGGTGGCATTTGCTACCTTTAATCGCCAACCCAATGTACGTTAAAGCCCTTTTACAAGTTGTATTATATGTTAGTTATGTGACTATGCAAACTTTATTTTTCTCTTTTCATGTAATAGCTGACCACGGAAAGAATGTGTGATGCCTCTGAAGACAGGCCACAGTGTCAAATAGCTGGCCTCAAGCTGTAAAGTACTGAAGCAGAGCAACATTCACATAGTGTCCCTGTCTTTTCCATGCAACTTTCACTGTAATTCATAGCTACGTTAACAGAAATGGATTGAGCTGAATAAATACACAAAATACACTAAATTTTATGGGGGAGATGGAAATGAAAATCATTCAAAAAATATATTTAATTTTGAAGTGAAAATCTCCATTTGCTCATCAGTCGAATTTTCTTGTGTTACAAAATATGATTACTAATAACTATGAGACTAATAATGTGTAAACAACGGTTGAGCCACAATGGTTAGAGCACATCTGTATGTGCTTGTCATGCAGTATTTGTTTTGCCCGCGATGACAACAGTCCAATGTAGGTGCATGCATGTGATTGTTATAAATTAGCACTGGCTAAACTTATAAATTGGTGTAGTGTGGGAAAGTGTTTAGCTAGGACAGTGATTTGGGTGTCATTGTGAAGAGCTTGTGGACTACTGGAATCAAAGTGAGCCAATAAAAATATTTGCCAGAATATAGGTGAAAATTGGTATTAAACTGAAACTTAAAAAATAATGAAAGATGTCACTCATACAACTTGTAAATATACTCAGAATCATGGGAAATGCAAGTCGGAGGAAAGCTCGTGTCAAAAGAAATCCAAAAAGTCCAGTGCCAAGCAAGTGTGAGAGCTGTGGCAGTGGAGGAAAAAAAAAAAAACACACCCGGCACAAAGTGATTACATTGTTGGCCAGTGACAGTCCAGCCCAAACCTGGAATTTATCTATTCTGTAACCATTATACTACGCTATGCAGCCACTGTATTAAAGACATTGATAATAAAAATACATATTACTACAAGATTTTATCACGATGTTTTCATGAAAAATCCACAGAATGGATCCAAACTGCACACAAATTTTTATTATAAGCAGGAATCAAGAAAGTAATTTATGGGATGTATGACAAAAGGTTGGTGAGTTATTTAGTCATATGAAGACAGCTTTAAGAGAGAAGAATTTGATTTAATATTTTTGAACCATATACAGAAGTTCTGGGGTGATTTAAAGAATGCCACTGATGACAAATAGCAGGTGATTCAAAAGAAAGAACAGATTTCAGTTGTTTATTACAGACAAAAGATAAAAATACAATGTGCATGTGACTACATAGAAGAAGGTTCGAAGGTTTAACACAGCTGGGCTGCTGTCTGTCTGTAGCAACATGGCTACTACACCACAACAAGAGAAATCATAATGTGTGTTAGAATTTGCGTGAAGTCAATCTATTGCTTCAGTGCTACATGCTTTCCACTTCAATTCAGCAAAAGGCCACCTCTGCACAAGCAGATTTATGACTGGCATATACAATTCTTGGAAGCTGGTGGCATACTCAAAGGGAGGATAACTGATCGGTCAGGCACCCCTGACAGAAATGCTGAGTGTATCCAAGATGCAGTCACGTGGAGGCCTTGAAAGTCTCCAAGACGGGCAGGCCAGAAACTTCAACTTCCTCAAACAGTGTGACAAGTTCTGAAACAACGCCTGCATACGAAGCCTTAAAAGTTGCACTTATTGCAGCAACTGCATCCTGGTGACCATAACAGAAGGTATGAATTTTGCATTTCAGTTCTCCAGGATATGGCAGAGGACACCTTTTTTGAACACGTCATACGTTTTTACAAACTGATGTTTCATGTATCAGGTAAAGTAATGTACATAATGTAAGAATTTGAGGGTCAAAAATCCTGACATCGTCGTTGAATGTGAAAGAGACTCACCAAAACTGAACATGTCGTGGGCCATTTCTTCCCGTTCACAAAGTTTATGGACCTTTCTTTTTTGTGGAGGATACTGTGACAGGAATGCCATACCTGGACAAGCTACAGAATTCATTGTTTCTTCAACTTTATGAAGGTTCCAATGATTTCATTTTTGTGCATGACGGCACCCCACTTCACTTTCACACTAAAGTGTGGTGTTATCTTAGCAACATCCTGTAAGGTTGGAGCAAAAGAGGTGGTCAACAACATCTTGTTCATTGCTTTTGGCAGCTACTCTATAAGAGCTGAAAAATCGAGCTGTTGAAGCTGTCGATTCAATAATTAGGGACCTGTTGATATGTGCGTAGGATGAAATTGTCTATCATATCGCGTTTTCTCGAGTAATGCAGGATGCTCATGTTGAGTGTACTGTGCAAACGTAAAACTGTGAACCATCCACAATTCAGTAACATGTGCAGTGTGTTTCTATCTTTCATAGTTTGTCTGTAATAAACAACTGAAATCTGTTCTTTCTTTTTGAATCATCCTGTATATTAGAACTTTATCACAGCCATCATCTTTGGTCTCCATTATCTTATTATCTTTTCCTTCTCATGCTGTACAAAGCCAAAACTGCTATATAAAAATGGAAATTAATATTATTGATCAATGAAGAATTTTGATACACAGCCAAGAACACAAAATTTTGATTGAGGTTCTTCGCTGTCTGAAGTGTTACGTGGTGTTCAACAAATTTGGGGGAGAGAATATGTAATAAATAAAAATTACAACAGGACAACATCACAGGGCCCAAGTCAACAATGACAGGCTTTTCTCCTCACAACCTTGGCAGCATTTGGAGGTAGTTTAAAAACAGCCTGTTCAACAGAACTTATAAAATACATGGGTGTCAGTGTAAAGTTTAAACCTATCCCTAACTTGGATACAGCAGCATCATTCAGAGCTTTTTCCACAAGACTGGTCACAGAATGTTGAGATGTATAACCCTGCTTTTATGTTTCTGGAATAAACTTTTTCCTGGTGTTTATGACATTTTTTATTGCTCCCGTTAAATTCCCCATGTCCACAATGTCAATTTGCACACGATTTTGGATTAATATATTTTTAATTTTCCCATGGAGAAAAAATTAATGTAACTGATGTAAAATGACATTGGCATGTCGCTGATTGTCAAGTATATTTACAAATGATACGTGGTTTAAATTTTTTGACACCGGAGCACTCTACTCAGCAGTTCTCAGAGGTAAATGGGTAAAAGTTGGAACAATTGGTGCTGTATCTCCAGCCATGCCAAGTTCTATTTGGTGGGGTGGCTGATCAGAGTAACTTGGTTACTCTATGAAGATATCATAACCAATCACAAACATTTCCAAATGGTTATGCGCACGCGTAGCTTCGTGATTGTATGACACGTTTGTTGAACCATATTTAGCATGTCTCGTCATTCGACCACTTGTAGCACTAGTTGATACCTTCACTGACTTTGCATTACTCAGATGTTTTTATTTAAACACAGCATCAATTACTTATTTTTTCATGCTTAGAAAGACACGTTTAAAGAATTTATTCTCATTGCCAAGTGCAATATTTACATACATATTTTTTGTGATGTTTCACAAACAAGCAATGTGAGTGTTAGTTTGCATATGTGTGGTTTCCTACATAAGTGAGGACACATAGTACCTGATAACCTCAAAGAGGTGGCTACAATGCAAGAGATGGAGTACATGCAAACAAAACACAATATACTTACGTAAATATTTGCACTTGACAATGAGAAAAAATTCTAGAAATGCGGCATGTTAAGCATGAAAAAATATGTAACTGGTGCAGTGCTTCATTGTTTAAATAATGAATGACAGCTGCAGGCTTTCCAAAAACATCAATTATGTTTTATCAAATTAAATCAAACATTTCTACTTCCCAGCCAGTTCCAGTTATACCATTGGTTTTTATTAGATAATAAACCTTTATCAGATAATAAACAAGTCTCTAACAAGTATTTTGATGCCTATTTGTGTAAACATCAAACATAAAGTGCAAAAATGCAAAGGGGGATCCAATCTGTACTTTTACTGATAAAATGTTGTTTCCCACGTTTTACATTTTCCCACAATGAGAAGAGTAAAGGCGGGGTTCACTATATTACTCTCTCTGTCATGGAAACATTCAAGTGCCAGGCAGTTAAGAATGAAATTACCAGTCAGGCTGCAACCAAGAAGCATCATCCAGCCAATCTCAAGAAAATGCTGAATTTTTGAAGCAATCGTTAAAAGAAGCCGAACTAATTCTTAGGAAACAAACTTCAACTGACGACAAGTATAATGATAAATTCATGAACAACAGCTAGCCCAGTACATTGAGTGCTGCAGTCAGCAGCAGGAAAATCAATATCATGCACAGTATGTCAAACATTGGAACAACAGTATGGTCTTGACACAGTAACAAAAACCAAAGTCCAGAGTGCCATCTCAATTTACTGCTGTGATTTATTTGGTGGTAAGTTCCTATGGGATTAAACTGCTGAGGTCATCGGTCCCTAGGCTTACACACTACTTACTCTAACTTAAACTATCTTACACAAAGGACAACACACAAACCCATGCCCAAGGAAGGACTCGAACCTCCGACGGGAGGAGTCGCGCAAACTGTGACAAGGTGCCTCAGATGGTGTGGCTACCCCGCGCAGCTGTGATTTATCTACCTTCGGCAAGTAATGATACATTCCCTCACCACAGAGGTAAATAATATGTAACTTCGAGTTTCTGCCACCATATAAAATGTTCAGTCTTTTAGGAGACGTCAACCGTACAGAGTAAGGCATCTTAACATTTTACACTGTTCTGATCTACTCTTGTTGCAAATAAAAGGAAATATGATACATGAACTGTAAGTTAAGATACAAGACCTTTAAGCCAAGCTTGTTTCCCACACTCATAGTACCCCAATAGCTCATTGCCTAGAGCATGACTGATCAAGTCGAGAGTAACTATAAAACGGTCAAGTTGAGAGTAACTGTGAAACTACTGTAATGTTCCTAATAACTTCCTGATGAGTATTGTACTCTCCAACCACATCCTCTTTTCGCCAAATTAAGCAACCTGTGACGCAGAGCGTTACCTTTTTTGGTCACTCTTCGTTCTTTTTTAAGTATACTGGCATCACACAGATTTTTTATTACTCTGTACTTTCAGTCAGTCATACTAGATTTTGCCTTTACAATCATCACCAACACATACCTGAACAGCAGCACTTGGGTCTGAGGTAACAACTTCAAATCTCAGTGATTAAAAGATTCGGAGAGATGAAGTGGTGGGACAAATTCCTGATCACTAGCGTGTGCGCCAATATCCTGAGATAAATTCCAAAATTACTGTGGTGTCACCGCCAGACACCACACTTGCTAGGTGGTAGCCTTTAAATCGGCCGCGGTCCGGTAGTATACGTCAGACCCGCGTGTCGCCACTATCAGTGATTGCAGACCGAGCGCCGCCACACGGCAGGTCTAGAGAGACGTCCTAGCACGCGCCCCAGTTGTACAGCCGACTTTGCTAGCAATGGTTCACTGACAAATTACGCTCTCATTTGCCGAGACAATAGTTAGCATAGCCTTCAGCTACGTCATTTGCTACGACCTAGTAAGGCGCCATTATCATTTGCTATTTTATCTTGTGATGCATGTACCGTCAGACCGATGTTCACCAATTATGGATTAAAGTTAAGTATTCCAGAAGCTACATACCTTTTTTGCTAGTCTCTATTCCTTTAACTGTTCCAGACCTCACGCCAGCCTGCGTGAGCTTAAATGCGTGCCTTTCGGCTTCCTCTCATAGTGGCTTGGCTGTCTTGCCAAGTCACAACAATTACAAACCTTATTAAATAAAAGAAAGTGACAGTGTTGTTGACTGTGATAGCTCTCACAGGCAAAATCAGTAGGCATGACATTCCCCTTAGTGATATTCATGAGCAGTAAGTTGCAGGTATCAAGCTTTCTCCTCATCGCCGACGTCATCGCAAAACTATTCACACACCCACCACAGTAATTACATGAGACAGTTGCATTCATATGCAAGCCATCCAAGTGATGCTAAGTAGAAAGGCTGGCAACATGTCATAAACAACACTGGTAACCAAAATCAATACTAGTGTTTAGAATTAAAAAAAAAAAAAAACCACAGTTTGTTTTCATTATGTAAATGGCACAAGTTTTGTATGCCCAGTTTCAAGTTTCTCAATACAAAATTAAGTCTGAAATTAATGTAACTGTGTAGATCTGGAAAGAGTGACAATAAGCAAAATAAAAATGTTTCAATAAAACATTAACTGCATTGGTCAACAAATGTATCAAACAGAACTTTAGTATGATTCACATACAACACAAAATGAAAAATTCTTTGTGGTAGGTGCATTAATAATGTGGACAAGAGAATGGGCAAAAAAAATTTAAAAAAATCAGGTAAGTCACTTACGTAGTGATGACACACACAAAAATATTATATGATTAAGAGCCAATTAAAGAAAATGGAAAAAGGCGAAGTGGAAATGTGTTTACACAGGTAAAAATGTCACATAGAGGCATGTGAGGACGGCAATATGACCTAGGTGTTAGGTATGTGAGATTGCAAGACTGATTAAAAATTGGGAGGATGTGAACAGGTGGTGAGCGGAAATAAGGAAAATTACACAAAATACAACCACAGATAGTACAGATTATTTTGACTAATGGAATAACAAGCTGTTCGAAAAAGTGGTGGCAATACAACAGAGAAAACTATGATATGTTGCATATCCTTTGGACATGAAAACAATAACTGAATATTGGTACAGAGAGCTAGCATCATGGACTACCAGGTGTCAATATTTATTCATTTTTAGTGCAAGTTACGCATCCATCTCGACATGCATGTTATGCAGTCATCCCCACAAGTCAACACAAAGTGCATTTACACTTATTAAATCACGAGCAAGATTTGCACATGGCTGTCCCATAGTATTCTATGTCTAACAGGTAATGATCCTGCAATATAGATGGCAAAGCTTTTTCCTCCATAAGCATTGTAGAATACATCAGCAAGAGGCAAGCAGTAGAGCTGATGTACAGAATATATGGACGACAGAGTGTGGTGTTATGAAGATTATGGACAGGATTAACATTATTTGCAAAAACTAATAATAAATAATGATCTACTTGCCGTCTTATGGGAAGGACAGTTGCTACTCACCATGTAGCAGAGATACTGAATCACAGATAGGCACAACAAAAACAATGTCAAAGAAAGCTTTTGGCCAAACGGGCCATCAGAATAGACAACAGACAACATCCGCATGCGTACACAAAACCACTGTCCCTGGCTGCCAAGGCTAGGACTTTAAGCCAGAAAGGCCTTCATTGGAATTAGACAAAAAAAACACACACACACACACACACACACCTGTGACCATAGTCTCTGGTGCGCGCACACATGTGAGTGTGAGTGTGAGTGTGTGTGTGTGTGTGTGTGTGTGTGTGTTGTCTGATTCTGATGAAGGCCTTTTTGGCTGAAAGCTTTGTTTGGCAGTCTTTTTGCAGTGGCTATCTGCGACTCAGCATCTCCACTATAGGGTGAGTAGCTTCTATCCTTTTCATATTATCATCATTATTCCATCCTGTATTTTTTACTTGTAATCTGATATGCAGACTACCTGGTGCTGACATATCGCTACATGGATGTAGCACACCCATCTGGGTCACATGTTTCAAGTTTGTAAATTATAGTTTATCCTTGGGCAACGCGCATGAAACCAATCTCTAACCTGTATTGATAAAAGCATGAAAAACCGTCTGAAAATCAACTGTTAAAAATTCAAAACCAGTAATGGTATTTTTGAATAAAGTAACCTAAAACCAATTTGTGGCTTGTTGCTGTACACCATCAACAATTTATTTTATATAACAGCCATGGTCTACAACCATGCTATACAGGGTGTGTCAAGAGGAAAGGTACATGCTTTGAGATGCGATAGTATTAGTGATTCTGAACAAAAAACTTCATATGGACATACGCCCTATTGCAAATGGTTTCCGAGATGTGTTACGTTTTACATCCAAAGCCATGGCTTTAAACAAACATTTCATACAATAGGAATAACGGCACAGTTATTGTTGTATGAAGCAGTATTCAATTTAAATTCATTAATAACTCGAAAACCACACACTCCAACGAAAGTGCGTCTCAGTACACAGTCAAAGTAAATTAAATTTGCAACCAAAAAAGGTCCTGTTTATTTTTTGTCTAGGACTAAGAGTTTGCATGAAGAGATCACAAGAATATTGGAAACTTCGTGTGACGTGTGTGCGCTGTAGCTTAAGTACCTTTTTGTAGGCCAGTTTGAGGTAGTTCTCCGACTTGATAGACCACAAGCGTCTGTACCAAAATGTTCATCTCAACTTCCTCTATACTACTTGGGTACGTTGTAAAAAAATAAAATAAATAGAAATTTACATTAAAAGTGTTCTATCTTGGAAACCATTTGGAATAGGGCACATATCCACATCAAGTTTTCTGTTCAGAATCACTAATGCTATCACCTGTCAAAACACGTACCTTTCCCCCTAACTCACTATGTATATGATATTATTAAACATTATATATGAATATACATTATATCACTATTCCTGTGGTACTTACCTGTACCATCTGGTCACCACTTGATGTGTGTACATTCGATTCGGCGACCCAAAAAACTTTGCGAGACCAAAATCTCCTATCTTGAGAACTCCCTTACTGTTCACAAGGAGATTGTTTGGTTTCAAATCCTAAACAAAATATCAAACAATCACATTAAATATTAATGTTCTACAAAGAATATATTGATAAAAAGGTAAGTATCTGTATTAGCCATTACAACTGCAACAATAAGGATACTGTACACATTAAATGTAAAATACCAATATAATCCAAACAGATCTCACTCCGTTGCTGTTAGTTAACAATTCAGTTGTATAACTGTTATATCTGTATAAATGCAACTATAAGAGCCTTCACTCAAAGTTTACTTTCATCTTTTTCTACCTTCTCCTAAAAAATTGGTGTCATGTCAAAAATTGCTGTCAGCATGACAGCATGTTGTGGTTTTTTCCCCACATTGTCTTTTTTTGTATTTTCTTAATAAAATCTGATGCAAAATGGGAGAGCAGTAGCGAATATTATAAATATTTGTGAAATAAGGTGCACCTACATTTACAATGTGGATTGAAAATGTGGTTCTCTCAGTGTTTCGCTGATTTCATACTGGACATCTCCAGCTAGCTGAAGAAGACAGCAACTGGCAATTTCTCTCGAAATTCTGTATGATTATACCACCAAATAAACAATTTTAAAGAGAATATCCATCAGAGAGTAACCTCCATTATGACAGAAATAGCATTCTTTCCAAAAATATTATTTAACAGCTGCTGTTTAAAAGGGTTTTGTTTATGACAATGTGAATAAAGCAGCTGACAATACATGGCATTTAAATAACATTTCAGTTATAAACTATGTCCTGTTTATCTTTTCAGCTGTGTTGACTTAATCACTCAGGGAATCTTGCATCTTCTCTTGACAATTTTTAAAAAAAGGACAGATTGCTACTCACCACTTAGTGGAGATGCTGATTTGCAGACAGGCACAACAAAAAGACTCCTAAACAAGTAAGCTTTTGGCCAAAGACCTATATCTGAAGTAGACAATGTGTACGTATGCACACAGTCTCGCCTTGAGAGCCAGATACTGTGGTTGTGGTTGTGTGTGTGTGTGTGTGTGTGTGTGTGTGTGTGTGTGTGTGTTTTGTCTACTTCGAAGCAGTCCTTTTGATAGAAAGCTTACTTGTTTAGAAATCTTTTTGTTGTGCCTGTCTATGACTCAACATCTCCGCTATATTGTGAGTAGCAATCCTTCCTTTTCATAAGATTTTTTTATTCCATCCTGGATATTCCATTCAATCTTATCTTGATTTTTTTGACATGGCTTCCTTTAGGTCATCCATTGCCATTCTAGTATTTCTGATTATCCAGAATGAGATTTTCTCTCTGCAGTGGAGTGTGCGCTGATATGAAATTTCCTGACAGATTAAAACACTGTGCAGGACCAAGACTCGAACTCAGGACCTTTGCCTTTCGCGGGCAAGCGCTCTACTAACTGAGCTACCCAAGCACGACTCACGACGTGTCCTCATAGCTTCGATTCTGCCAGTACCACGTCTCCTACCTTCCAAACTTCACAGAAACTCTTCTGCAAACCTTGCAGAGATAGCGCTCCTGGAAGACAGTTCACCATGATCTTGTCCTACAAGTTCTTCCTCCCTTGATCACCATTCTTCATATTGTAACAGAATACTATTATTTTGGTTTATGAGAATGTTAACAGTCTGCAGTAGGTGGCAGAGTAAAGAAGAAGTAAGTGTTTCATCACTCCCTTGAGGGATGACGATTAACACCAACGAGCGAGAGTTTAGTTATATACTGTTGACAGGGATCTCCACGCTTGTGTTCATCTGTTTGGTTCCAATATCTGTGAAATTCCATGCATCAAAAGCTAGAAAGATTTACTTCAACCACTACGTGTGAAGCAGGCAATATCATAACCAATGTTGAACTGTGTTATTAGCTGCTGTAGTCACCCACACAAAAAATTATTTATGTTGCCAAGTACTTACAATGATGTTTACAAGGACCAGTTTAAGCTTCATGAGTGTTAAGTGATCTAGACCGAGAAGGAAAAACATGGAATTAACACGAAATAATATGCATGAAACAGAAGTGTCATTTTATTGAAAATATGTTGATTTAAGAACATCTCAACGGATGCTGAACAATCACAAACAGCAGTGCCAATTTAGTATTATAAAACTGTCATCTATTGTATGTCACTGGCAGTCGAAATATTTATTAAGTCTGCAAGACAAAAGTTTGCAGTTTTAGATTAGATCCTTGGCTCCATGCCAGAGCGTCACGTGCAATAATATAGTAAAAACATACAGTGAATTTCAGCTCTATTTGAGCATTTAAAATGAAATACCTTTTTTGCAATGGTATATATCTTTTACCACCAATGTGGTTAATAAAGCTGAGGTGAATGATATAGCATAGCCTCTGGTAAAAAAAAAAAAAAAAAAGAGGATAAATAAGTTATCGATACTCAACAATGGAAGTGTGATCTGCGATCTGAGAATAGCAATTTGTATTGTGATCTTTGTCCTTTTTGTAGAAGAAGAATGAGCGTATATTTTTGTTTCTCTGTCTTATTGATACTGATGTTCTAGTTGACGAATGCTTATTGTTCACGGTCTGTAACTGATACAATTATCTGTAGTAATAATAGCATTTTGTTCAATATATATGAAATTAATTATGGTAATATGTGTTTTTTGTCAGTAGCGGGTACCTTTCCCGCATATGATTCAGTTACGTAATAATTAAATGTTGCCCTGGCCATTTTGTGTAGGCTCACTATTGTAGCGACACCACTGATAACAAAAATCATATAAGTTCTTTTAACAGTCACTTTAATGCTAAAAGTATTAAAAAGAATAATCTCAATAAACTGAAAACGGCATCTTGTAATATTTTCCAATTCATATCAGGACAGAGGTATAGTTTTTTATTAATAGTAATCTAGCATTTGTAGACTTAGAGAAAGCTTTTGACAATGTTAACTGGAATACTCTCAAATTTTGAAGGTGGCAGGGGTAAAATACAGGGAGCGAAAGGCTATTTACAATTTGTACAGAAACCAGATGGCAGTTATAAGAGTCGAGGGGCATGAAAGGGAAGCAGCGGTTGGGAAGGGAGTAAGACAGGGTTGTAGCTTGTCCCCGATGTTATTCAATCTGTATATTGAGCAAGCAGTAAAGGAAGCAAAAGAAAAGTTCGGAGTAGGTATTAAAGTCCATTGAGAAGAAATAAAAACGTTGAGGTTCTCCGATGACATTGTAATTCTGTCAGAGACAGCAAAGGACTTGGAAGAGCAGTTGAACGGAATGGACAGTGTCTTGAAAGGAGGATATAAGATGAACATCAACAAAAGCAAAACGAGGATAATGGAATGTAGTAAAATTAAATCGGGTGATGCTGAGGGAATTAGATTAGGAAATGAGACACTTAAAGTAGTAAAGGAGTTTTGCTATTTAGGGAGTAAAATAACTGATGATGGTCGAAGTAGAGAGGGTATAAAATGTAGACTGGCAATGACAAGGAAATCGTTTTTGAAGAAGAGAAATTTGTTAACAACGAGTATAGATTTAAGTGTCAGGAAGTCGTTTCTGAAAGTATTTGTATGGAGTGTAGCCATGTATGGAAGTGAAATGTGGACGATAACTAGTTTGGACAAGAAGAGAATAGAAGCTTTTGAAATGTGGTGCTACAGAAGAATGCTGAAGATTAGATGGGTAGATCACATGACTAATGAGGAGGTATTGAATAGGATTGGGGAGAAGAGAAGTTTGTGGCACAAGTTGACTAGAAGAAGGGATTGGTTGGTTGGACATGTTTTTAGGCATCAAGGGATCACAAATTTAGCATTGGAGGGCAGCGTGGAGGGTAAAAATCGTAGAGAGAGACCAGGAGATGAATACACTAAGCAGATTCAGAAGGATGTAGGTTGCAGTAGGTACTGGGAGATGAAGAAGCTTGCACAGGATGGAGTAGCATGGAGAGCTGCATCAAACCAGTCTCAGGACTGAAGGCCACAACAACAATAACAACCACAACAGTAATATCTATAAATGTGTACGCTGCCACTACACATAGGCAGCTATCCTGAAGTATCAAGCCCCACAGAACAAATAATTAAGCATTGTGTTTAGTGGATTATCGTGTAATATTAAAGAAAGATTTTTAATCCATTGTGAGTAAGATGGATGTCTTCATATTGGGATACATATGATATTTCTGGCGATAGCGCCATGAGAAAAATTAGCTATGGCTTTAAACAAACATTTCATACTATAGGAATAACAGCAAAGTTATTGTTATATGAAGCAGTATTCAATTTTAATTCATTTTAAAAATTACGCAGTAACTGCTGCCCAACGTGGTGCTTGATGTTCCAGAAAATTTATGTATGTGGGAAGAAAATATTATTAATGTAAGAAAATTAATGCTTGTCTATGTAATCTGTTTCACATGTATGAGTAATATTATTTTCGATTTAAAGAGGAACAGGAGGCCTGTAACCCACAACAGATTTGAATAAAGATGACAATAAAAATGAAGGTAAGGGCTTCTGAAAATATCTCTTGCTTTCATGTGTCATGTAGTTTGCCAATATTCATGGTTCGTACCGTGTGGTAGTGTTTTGCAAATAGTAATTCAAGTACACTAGATAATTTATATTTGCTCTAAATTTGAGTAGAATTAGAACTTTTATATTGTATTATTATTTTTGTGGTGATTGCTGTGTGAAAATAATTGTGATAGAATAATTCCTCGTTCAGAGTGCATGATATTACGTAGCAAGACTAGGAGAGAAGTTGATACGGAAGCAGATTCACAAGAGGGTAGTGATAACGAATTGGAGGAAATCCCCATGGGATCTACATCCAATAGAAATATACGAGAAAATATTACAGATAATGAAGTAGAAACTGCACATCAGTGCGCAGAAATCGAGCGTAGCGTTGACAGCAGCATGTTGCTAACTGTTGCGGGTGAAACAACTGCGCCCGCAACTAAGCAAACAGTTACATGCGACGCACCTGGTTACGACGCCATGACTGCAATTTTGATGAAGTTAGATCAGTTCCAAAAGCAACAGGAGGAGAGAGACAGAGAGAGGGAAAGAATACAGTTAGAAAGGGAGAGACAGCAGGAGGAGAGAGAGAGAAAGAGAGAGGGAAAGGATACAGTTAGAAAGGGAGAGACAGCAGGAGGAAAGCGAAAGTGAGAGAGAAGAAAGGAAAAAGAGAGGGAAAACAGAATATATGAACAGCTTAAATGTTTAGATGTCATGAAAGCAGACATAGCCAGTTTGAAACAAGCGTACCAGGAATTGCCAAATTTGGTAGCTAGTTTAACCACAGATGTACAAAATCTGCAAATAGAGCAGAATAGCATGAAGGAAGATATTGAAAACATAACTAAGAGGGTAGAAAATGGAGAGATAGGAAATGGGGAAAGAATACTGAATTGAAACAAATAGACAATAAAAGACAGACAGAAATGACACGTACAATTCGTGCAGTTCACTCAACTGGTCAGGTCAATCATACAGAACAGGGAAGATTGAGTAACATGAGAATGGAGGACAATTATGTACCTGCTTCACATGTTGCACCCGAAAATCCATTATTCTCTGCCACGTATAGTACAATTTGTGGGGTGCAGGCAAGAACGAGTAGTCCCAACAGTGGAATGTCGAATGGTGTGGGGGCTGTGCCCACCGTACCATCAATAACGACGGAGGAGAGTTTAATTAACCGCCGCCAGTTTCAGACCTTCTCCATAGACAAGAAAAATATTCACTTGGTTGTAATTATAAAGAGTTTTCGAAACATACTGCCCAGAGCACGGAACGAGAAACAAAAGATACAGTTTATTGTTTCACACATAGTAGGAGATGCTGCTCTATGGGCGACAGGTGCAACTGAAAACAGCTACACCTGTGAACAATTTCAGAAGGCATTTCTAAATAAATACTGGTCACCTTGTATTCAGGAAAGACCTAGAAAAGAAGTGTACAGTCCAGAGGCACATAGTCCTAAACAAGGAAGCCTAAGAAAGTATTTCAAAAAATATATTAACATTGGGACAAACCACTTTCAAATCGTGATGTGATTAGGTTATTAAAAACCAGACTTCCACCAAATATAAGAGAAAAACTAAACCATGTACCAGACAAGAATTTAAATAACTGTTCTAATGGGCAAAAACACAATGGTAAACCTATGAACGAAAACCAGTCATTTAATAGTCATCCAAATGATGACAAAGGTAATAACAATAGACAGTCTTGGGGAAACAGTTCACCTCAATACAGGAGGGAACGAAGGGATGAGGAAAGGTTTGGCCCAGGAGGTGGCAATAAACAGCCAATGCCACACGCAGGGCCACAAGGGAAGAATAGATCCCGAAACAGGATAGTCAGAATAATACAGAGAGATATCGTAACAATATCAATAATAGAAACGAACATGGGCAACCAGGTACTTCAAACAACCCAGCTTGGCAGAATCAGAATCAAAGTGAGAGAATAGGTGATATGACGAACGACAATCGTCCTACATCAACTGATTCGGCAAACTAAAGACGGCCACAATTAGCTCTCCGTTGTCAGCTGTGGGGACAGAGGGAGAGCTCACAAGAGAGTCAGGAGAAGCATGATGTAGTCAATATGTTAAGATATAACGATGGTGTTGGAATGAAGGAGGAACTTTTATAAGAGAATAAGAGATGTAACCAGTAGACAGTGAGTTGGTACAGGCTGTGGTTCAGGCTAAAGTTCTTAGTATACCTGTCAATATCATGATTGATACAGGAACTACAGTTAATGTGATGAGTTATGATTTCTATAGGAAATTGTGCCAATTGCATAAAGTGCCAGTGCTGCCAGTTCAGAATTGCAAAGTGTCGGGTGCCACAAAGAGCCAGGTACAGGTGGACGT
Source organism: Schistocerca nitens (assembly GCF_023898315.1). NCBI lineage: Eukaryota > Metazoa > Arthropoda > Insecta > Orthoptera > Acrididae > Schistocerca > Schistocerca nitens. The sequence continues at coordinate 59,415,922 of NC_064621.1, forward strand.
ATTTATGGGAAATAGAGCATTCAACTGCACGTTCCTGGTTGTAAAGGGATTGGGAGTCACCTTTATTCTGGGTTGGGAGTTTTTGAGGGAAAGGAATGCCTATATGGACCTCTCTCATGGTATTTGCAGTCTGGAGCAGCAAGAGTGCAACTGGAATTGCTGTGCACTAAAGCTATACATGCCAAGTATTGTCAGAATGTTAAAGTGAAGTGTAGCCTGCCAAAAATACTGCATATGCAGCAGTATTTCGGGGGGCGAGATTGTAGCCATCACAGTGGAGAGAATGTTTAGTACCAAAGCCCTGTCTGCACAATAGAAGATAAAGTAGAAGAATCCACACATCTGACACCAGAGCAGCAATTACAATTATCTCCGTTATTGAAGGTACATATAGAAGTATTCTCTGAGAGAGCAGGGGTCATCAGAGGTTATACATATAATATTGATGTGATTGATGTGATACCACACAAGACATTTTGTAACACTGCTTACTCTGTTCCATGGTCGATGAAGGAGGTAGTGAAACTAGAGATACATAATATGCTAGAATGGGGAATAATTGAGCCGTCAGTGTCACCGTATAGCAGCCCATTACTAGCGGTCACAAAAGATAGTGAAAAAATACCTTATGGCTGTAGTTATTTTCTAATTAATCCTGAGAATAAGAAACCAGTGGATTTACACCCATATAAGGATTTGAAAAAAAAATTAGGAATAATATATATGCATGTAATAGATGTAGGTTTAGGCTTAATAATATTCTTTTCATGTATGAATTTTCAATTTATGTGTAATCAAGATGAAAGTTTTATCCTGGTATGTAGTAAAAGTTCCATGCACTTAACGTCATGATAGAATTTGTTAGAAACATGTAATGACAAATGCAATGGTATATCTAGAATTTTAAAGAGACTAGTTAATTGGTCATGACTATTAATAGTACACCTAATAGTACAAGCCATGAATCAACTGAATGAAAAAGAATTTAACCCTTTCAGACCCTCTGGCTACAATTGTGTACATTAACTTTTACAGTCTGTTAGCTGCAACAAAAGTACTTGTTCCCTAAGCGAACCTGAGCTGCACACTTGTAAGTGTTCAACCTTTTCATCACGCGCAAATGCTGCCAACCGTTGGGCATCACTATAAAAATATCAGCAAGTCAATGTAGCAGAGCGCAGCAACTCGTGACCACCAGAATATATGGTTTGCTATATTCCAGTGTATAACTGAATATTATTGTTGTTGTTTTACATGGAAATTATTGAATGAGCATTTTACTAATTATTACAATAGAGAATATTTCATAATTAGTTATTTTAGTCCTTAAAGTGAAGCCAAGAGAACAAAGTACGTTTTGGAAATGGGTACATATTTTTGTATACATCTTGCTCCTAAAATCATTAAAAAATCACCTAATACCACTACCACATAAATAAAAATGTTTTTTCCTCCAGAAATATTTCGGGTCTGAAAGGGTTAAGATCAGTAAGTAGAGGTAGTTTCATCTACCAACTTCATGAAGATAGAATGTCATTAAGGGTTGAGTTGTTTGGGGGAGGAGACCAGACAGCGAGGTCATCGGTCTCATCGGATTAGGGAAGTACAGGGATGGAAGTCGGCCGTGCCCTTTCAAAGGAACCATCCCAGCATTTGCTTGGAGCGACTTAGGGAAATCACGGAAAACCTAAATCAGGATGGCCGGAAGTGGGACTGAAGCGTCGTCCTCCCGACTGCGAGTCCAGTGTGCTGACCACTGCGCCACCTCGCTCGGTTCTCATTAAGGTACGTTCACATTTTGAGTGAAATGAACTGCCAAGTACAGTGATTTTAAAAAATATCACAGAAGCAGAGACATATCCAGGAGTCCTGTATTCAGCGTTTATATATTTATATGTATCTTAATATGTGACAAACTGAGTTGTTGTATAAAAAAGACCACTGTCGAAAAGTCCAAAAAATGGTCTAAATGGCCAAGCACATGCAGCAGGAAGGTACTAACACTACCAATACTTAATGTGCATTGTAATGAGCTATAATGTGCATATGAACACATTGTGTATTTTGTCATGTAAATAAAATGTTAAAGTTTTCATGAACAATTTAATGTGCCACAAGAAACTGTGAGGAACAGTGACTGTGTGTGCATAGACCCGAATGAACATTGTGTCAATAAACTGGATTCAGTGTGAACAAACGTAACATTAGTCATGGGAATATAGTGTAATAAATAGTGTTCATGAAACAGTCTAAACGTTACAACACCAGAGATGTTGGTTTTATTATAGTGTATTAAGGTTAAATGTAGTGAATAGCTTACAGACCGTGGCGAACTAATACGTGAGTTTCGGCCAAGGGCATTATTTAATACAGTCGAAGCACAGCTGATCGAAACAGATGTCAGGAAATCAATGATCAGAGTGAAATAAGTCAACAATGGGAATCTGCCCGTGCAAGAGAACAGAACAGTTGATCTGTGCAAGTGTGTCTGGAGATACCTGTTCGTAACATTATAGGCAGTGTGGTGCATGACAGAAGTAGTGAGACTGTGTAAACAGCCTACTCTGGGACACAGCAACTGTATGAAGCAAACATTAATGTGTGACAGACTGTGAATTTGAACAGTGTCATACAGCAATAAGAAACTGAAATATAAGCTGCAGCAAGAGCGTCACGAACTGTACTTGAACAGTGTCATACAGTGGACTTTGTACATATTAACAAGTGGACAATTACTTCATACACAAAATGACATAAGCTGGTACTGGAAGAAGCAAAAAAAGCAGGACTAATAATCATGTGTTTTTTTCCCATCTGCAGGAATGAAAATCTATTTATTTATAATGAACTGATGCTGATGCAGTTCTTGAATTTCACGAAATTTTGCTATGGAGCAGTGTGGAGAACAAATGCAAGGAGGGTAGAAGATGACCCACGTCCGGTATGTGGTTGTGTGCAGCTAGTCGCTGTTGCGCATCAACTGATTGCTCGTTTCAGTGATGTCACAACCTGCAGTACGCGCTGATGGGAGAGAAATCCGGTGCCCTCTCCCTCATCAATTCACCAGCTTACCGCGAAAGAAAATTAATAATGAACATTCTAAATTTTATAAAAACCTCTACAACGAACTGAATTGAAATTAACTATCTCTGTATTTATGTATTTAAGTGTTGAATAAGAGGACAATCTTTATAGCTCTAGCCTGGTTTTCCCTCGGTTTCCCAGCGGCTTTTACCCAAACGGGGGAGCACAAAACATAGTCTGAGGAGAAGTAATAAAAAAGTCTGTACTCAACTTCAGAGTAAAATCATCCATGTGCAAGAATTACAATAAAGCACCTGTATCATCATAACTATTGAAATCACATGTGTCTGTAGTCATCTGTTGGGACGCAGATAAACTAAGAATGTATTAATACCGTTATTAAATCAAATACGTCTGCAGTCACATGTTTGGATGCAGACCAATAATAAACGGGAATATACTATCATGGAATGCCATTTACAAGACTGTATGTAGCTATGCAAATGGCATTCCAGTGCACTTTTACAGCATAGCCTCCAGTAAAAAAGAGTATAAATGAGTTATCGATACTCAACAATGGAAGTGTGATCTGCGCTCTCAGAATAGCAATTTGTATTACGATCTTTGTCCTTTTTGTAGAAGAAGAATGACTGTATTTTTTTGTTTCACTGTCTTATCGGTTCTGATGTTCTAGCTGACGGACGCTTATTGTTCACGGTCTGTAACTGATAAAATTATCTGTAGTAATAATAGCATTTTGTTCAATATATATGAAATTAACTACGGTAATATGTGTTTTTTGTCAGTAGCGGGTACCTTTTCCACATATGATTCAGTTACGTAATAATTAAATGTTGCCCTGGCAATTTTGTGTAGGCTCGTTATTGTAGCGATGCCACTGATAACAAAAATCATATAAGTTCTTTTAACAGTCACTTAATGCTACAAGTATTAAAAAGAATAATCTCAATAAACTGAAAACTGCGTCTTGTAATATTTTCCAATTCATATCAGGCCAGAGGTACAGTTTTTTATTAATAGTAATATCTATAAATGTATATGCTGCCACTACACATAGGCAGCTATCCTGGAGTATCAAGCCCCACAGAACAAATAATTAAGCATTGTGTTTAGTGGATTATCGTGTAATATTAAAGAAAGATTTTAAATCCATTGCGAGTAAGATGGATGTCTTCATATTGGGATACATATGATATTTCTGGCGATAGCGTCATGACACATCTTACTTCATTTTACACTCAGTGTAGCAAACATTATATATCAGAAGGCTGTTCCAATAGATCTTATATTTTTTCTTCACAACAGTCAAAGTGAATATTAATAAACAAGATACATTTTACAATTAAGATTTCTCCTCCATCCTTTATTAACAACAATTCTCAACCCAAATGCTCACAGAAGAAGTCCAATACCCATTACTGTGTATAGTCTTATTTCTTTCAAAGACCAAATTTCAGACAGACACTGCCCTTTGTATCAAATTTTATGACTGCTTAACATTGCAATATAAAAATGCAGTTGTAATAAAGCGGGCAAAAAGCAATACAAATGTCTCAAAAATGAGATCGACAGGAAGTGCAAAACAGATAAGCAGGGATGGCTAGAGGATAAAATGTAAGGATGTAGAGGCATATATCACCAGGGTTAAGATAGATATTGCCTACAGGAAAATTAAAGATATCTTTGGAGAGAAGAGAACCAATTGTATGAATCTCAAAAGCTCAGATGGAAAACCAGTGCTAAGCAAAGAATGGAAGGCAGAAAGATGGAAGGAGTATACAGAGGGTGTATACAAGGGCGATATAGTTGAGGGCAATATTATGAAATGGGAGATATGATATTACGTGAAGAGTTTGACAGAGCACTGAAAGACCTAACTCGAAACAAGGCCCCAGGAGTAGACAACATTCCATTAGAACTACTGATAAACTTGGCAGAGCCAGCCCTGACAAAACTCTACCTTTTGGTGAGCAAGATGTATGAGACAGGCGAAATACCATCAGACTTCAAGAAGAGTATAATAATTCCAATCCCAAAGAAAGCAAGTGCTGACAGTTGTGAAACTTACTGAACTATGAGTTTAATAAATCAGTCACGGCTGCAAAATACTAATATGAATTCTTTACAGACAAATGGAAAAACTGGTAGAAGCCGACCTCGGGGAAGATCATTTTGGATTCTGTAGAAATGTTGGTACACATGAGGAAATACTGACCCTAAGACTTATCTTAGAAGATAGATTAAGGAAAGACAAACCTATGCTTCTAGCATTTGTACAGAAACCAGATGGCAGTTATAAGAGTCAAGGGGCACAAAAGGGAAGCAGTGGTTGAGAAGGGAGTGAGACAGAGTTTTAGCCTAACTGATATGTTATTCAATCTGTATACTGAGCAAGCAGAGAAACGAAAGAAAATTTTGGAGTAGGAATTAAAATACATGGAGAAGAAATAAAAACTTTGAGGTTTGCCAATGACATTGCAATTCTGTCAGAGACATCAAAGGACCTGGAAGAGCAGTTGAACGGAATGGACAGTGTCTTGAAAGGACATATGATGAACATCCCTTAGCACTCCGTCTTCAGGTCACGAGTGGCCTACCGGGACCATCCGACCGCCGTGTCATCCTCAGAGGAGGATGCGGATAGGAGGGGCGTGTGGTCAGCACACCGCTCTCCCAGTCGTTATGATGGTATTCTTGACCGAAGCCGCTACTATTCAGTCGAGTAGGTCCTCAGTTGGCATCAAGAGGCTGAGTGCACCCCGAAAAATAGCAACCGCACATGGCGGCCTGGATGGTCACCCATCCAAGTGCTGACCACGCCCCACAGCTCTTAACTTCGGCGATCTCGCGGAAACCGTTGTCTCCACTGCTGCAAGGCCGTTGCCCATATGATGAACATCAACAAAAGAAAAATGTGGATAATGGAATGTAGTCGAATTAAAGCAGGTGATGCTGAGGGAATTAAATTAGGAAATGAGACACTTAATGTAGTAGATGAGTTTTTCTATTTGGGGAGCAAAATAACTGGTGATGGTTGAAATAGAGACGATATAAAATGTGGACTGACAATGGCAAGGAAAGCATTTCTGAAGAGAAATTTGTTAACATCGAGCATAGATTTAAGTGTCAGGAAGTCTTTTCTGAAAGTATTTGCATGGAGTGTAGCCATATATGGAAGTGAAACATGGAGCATAAATAGTTTGGACAAGAAGAGTACAGAAGCATTCGAAATGAGGTGTTACAGAAGAATGCTGAAGAGTAGACGGGTAGATCATGTAACTAATGAGGTGGTACTGAACAGAGTTGGGGAGAAGAGGAATTTGTGGCACAACTTTACTAGAAGAAGGGATCAGTTGGTCGGACACATTCTGAGGCATCAAGAGATCATCATTTTAGTATTGGAGGGAAATGTAGAGGGTAAAGATTGTAGATGGAAAACAAGGCACACTAAACAGATTCAGAAGGATGTAGGTTGCAGTAGTTACTCAGAGATGAAGAAGCTTGCACAGGATAGAGTAGCATGGAGAGTTGCATCGAACCAGTCTCTGAACTGAAGACCACAACAACAAAAACAACAAAACTGCAAGTCACATACTGCCATCTGTCGGCCAACAGATATACTCCATTGTTCCTGCTTACTGTCATAGTTGCAATGCTTCCCAACGCCACCCACCATGTGTGTCTCATTGTTTAGCTGGCATGAATAACACAATTCATAAATAAAAACTGGGAATACTCGCATATCAAGATCTGATTTTGTGTGCAGGGAGGGTGAACCATAGCTCTCTTATCAAGAAAAAAGGGAAAATAATATACTTCAGGAATGTTTATTCAACAGTCTGTAAATACACAAAAAATAACTTTTTGAAGAAAGGAAGTTTTTAAATATCACACCAAAATACAAATTACACTCATGAGATAGTTAACATTTTCACTACTTTTGTAGATACTATTAAAATTGTATCTTTCACTTTTCTAAACATTTCATTGTTTACATCAGAGTAAGGGGACAAAGTTTCAAAGGGTTTCTTAAGTTGATAATTGAAAGTTAAAAGTTTTGTTAATATACTCGTTGGAAGTGATTTTTTTACCTTTAACATTATTTACAAAGAAAGCTACAATAAATTTTTTATACAAATACAATAATATACTACAATGTATCACTTTAGTATCATGCATTTCTATACAGTGGAGCGTGGTAAATTGCTGATTTGGAAATGAAATAAAAAATGAACCCTTAGAAACTTACACTTTTATTTTCCTCATACTGGACAATAATGGAAGTTTCTAATTACATGGTTTAAACAGTGTATCTGGCAAATGTCTATGTTGTGACAGTGCCACGACATTTAACAGTGCCGCCACGACAGTACGTGCAAACGGTGATAGAGGCGCTCCGCAACTCGGCTGAGCGCGGGAGCGCCACCTAGCTACGAACGGCGCCGGCCACATGTCACGGCACGGCAGTCGAATAAGAGATACTGAGTTGTTATCACGTAACGAGCTATTGTTTCTAAGTAAGTGTGTTTGAATATCCACGCAATTATTGGTGATTAAAGGTTATAACACTTTTTGGCGACGAGGTCGGATATTTTCACTGTGTTGTGCATTTGTGTGTTCGTGACGGGGCAGACATGGAACAGCTTATGCAAGCGCTCATTGAACAACAAACACAGCTGACGGCTGCTATACAGGCACAACAAACACAGCTGACGGCTGCTATTCAGGCGTTGTCGACGTCGCTTACTCATCGTCTGTGTTCCTCTTCTCCGAGTCCATTCCCTCCTTACGACGAGGCCGCTGAAGATTGGGAGGATTATGAGAAGCGTTTGCGGCAACACTTTTTCGCTTTCGGCGTTGTCGATGCTCCTATGTGTAAGTCGTTATTTCTATCTTGGATTTCCCCACGGATCTATCAGCTGCTATCTCAGTTAGCCCCTCTGCGGGAACCTGCCTCTCTGTCCTTTCAAGAACTGTGTGACTTATTGTCTAACTATTACCGAAAAAACACCCACGTCGTTGCCGCCCGCGTGGCGTTCTACTGGTGTCGTAAACAGCCCCATCAATCTTACTGGGCTTGGGCGGTGGAACTACACGGTCTGAGTAGGAAATGTCAGTTTGTCATGGACACTCATCATGAGTCTTATGCTGAGTCAATGGTTAGGGATGCTATTCTACGGCTTACTCCAGATAAAGAAGTTCGGCAACGTGCCCTACAACTGCCAAACCCGTCGTTGTCGGAAGTTCTAAGCATCGCTCAATCCTTTGAAGTGTGTCACACTGCTGGCGCGCAAATAGACGCGTGGTGTGATGTAGGCGCTGTACAGTCAACTTTTGACACGGACAATTTGCCTCTTTCACAGAAGAACGAAGATGTGACGGTGGTTCACTCGCATAAACAACGTCGTGTTGGGTCGCAACGCTCGCAGCGACAACAGCAACCACAGAAGCAGGTTCGTTCCTAATTCATGTAGGAAAAAAGGCCACATTGCTTCTGTGTGTCAGTCCCCTAAAGTTCCCGTCGACGAGGACGAGGCATCGGACATGGATGTTAACTGTGTGCTTTCTCAAACAAATAAGTTGTTGGTTATTGTTCGTGTTCTGGATAAAGACATTCGCATGCAAGTGGTCACTGGCTCTGCAGTAACTCTCATTAATTCTCGCACGTATTTGGAGTTGGGCTCCCCTTCCTTGTCTCCAGTTACACGAAATCTGAGAACTTATAATAAACAGAAAATTCCTATCATTTGCCAGTTTGATGCTTCCACTGCCTACAAGTCTGTTGTTAGGCCCCTCACGTTTTATGTGGTGGATCATGCGGGCACTGAAAACCTGTTCGGTTATGATGCTTTCCAGTTGTTCAGGTTCTCCATTGATGATGATGTGCACCTCATATCTGAGGATATTCGGTATCAACAGCTAGATGGATTGTGTTCTGAATTTTCGTCCGTGTTCTCTACTGGTCTGGGTCGTGCCAAGGATTTTGAAGCCCACATTACTCTTAAACCTACAGCTCGCCCTAAGTTTTTCCGGGCGCACCTTATTCCGGTGGCATTGCGTGCACCTGTCAAGGCTGAGATAGACAGGATAACAGCTTCAGGGATTCTCCTTCCTGTTACCTCCAGCGAATGGGCATTGCCAATCGTGGTGGTTTCTAAACCAAACGGGAGTCTGCGATTGTGTGGTGATTTTAAAGCCACTGTCAACACTCAGAGCCTCATTGACACTTATCCTATTCCCCATCCTGAGGAGTTATTTACCAAGCTCGCTGGGGGCCAGTTGTTTTCCAAACTTGACCTATCGGAGGCGTACCATCAGTTGCCGTTGGATGCTTCTTCCAAGGAATTTCTCGTCATCAACACTCCTTGTGGGTTGTATCAGTACCAGCGGTTACCATTTGGCGTCGCTAGCGCGCCGGCCATTTTCCAGCGGTTTTTGGAACAGCTCACGGCTTCCGTTCCCGGCTGCATAAACTATCTGGATGACATTGTTGTCACGGGGGCCTCCACTGAGGACCACCTTCGCAATTTGCGTTCACTGTTTCGGGTTTTGCATTCGGCTGGGTTGGGGCGCAATCTGGCCAAGTCACAGTTCTTCCAACCCTCCATTGTGTATCTGGGTTTCCACTTGTCCCGTGAGGGTATACGTCCTCTACGTCAGCACGTTGTGGCCATTAACGCTCTACCCCGGCCGTCTACAGTCAAAGAACTTCAGGCGTTTCTAGGCAAGATTGCTTATTATCACAAATTCATTCCATCTGCGGCGGCGGTAGCTCATCCTCTGCATCAGCTGTTACGCAAAAACGTCCCTTTCTGTTGGTCCGGCGGGTGTGAGCAGGCTTTTGTCCACCTGAAGGCTCATTTGCAGTCGGCGCCTTGTCTTGCCACATTCCGTCCGGGTCAGCACTTGGTTCTGGCGACTGACGCGTCACAGTATGGCCTAAGGGCTGTTCTCACCCATCGGTATGAGGATGGGTCGGAACGACCCATCGCCTATACTTCCAAGACCCTCAACGATGCGCAACGGCGTTACTCTCAAATCGAAAAGGAGGCACTCGCTATCATTTATGCTCTCAAAAAGTTCAGCATTTTTTGTATGGTTCTAAGTTTCACCTCATCACCGACCACAAGCCGCTGGTCTCTCTGTTCAGCCCATTGGCGTCGCTTCCGGATAAGGCAGCTCACCGCCTGCAACGTTGGGCCTTATACTTGTCTCGTTTACACTATGAGATTCACTATCGCCCCACGGCCCAGTACGCCAACGCTGATGCATTGTCGCGATTGCCAATGGGCCCCGACCTGGTTTTCGATCGTGATGAACTACTCTGTTTCCCCATTGATGAGGAAGAACGTCGTGCGGTCGAGGGTTTTCCACTTACAGGTTCGCAGGTCGCGTCGGCTACTGCGCGGGACCCGGTCCTGCGTCAGGTGATCGGTTTTGTTCAATGGGGTTGGCCGGACAGGACCAAGGGCCGGGCATCGGATCCCCTTCGCAACTACCATGCCTTGCGCCTTCGTCTGTCTGTTCGTGATGGTGTTGTTCTTCTGGCCATGGATGGCGCATCTCCATGGGTCATGGTGCCAGCCTCTCTTCGCAAAATGTTCTCAAACTGTTGCATGAAGGCCATTGGGGTATTTCTTGGACTAAGTCCCTGGCCCGCAGGCACGTTTATTGGCCCGGTATTGATTCAGACATCGCCCACATGGTTGCTGTGTGTGGTCAGTGTGCTCAACAACTGGCTGCACCTCGTACAATGCCCTCTCTGTGGCCTGATCCGGCGCAGCCATGGGAATGGGTGCACGCTGACTTTGCCGGCCCCTTCCTCGGTACTTATTGGCTACTGTTGATTGACGCCTTCTTGAAGTTTCCGTTTGTTGTTCGATGTACGTCGCCCACCACTGCGGCGACGACGCTGGCTTTGTCCAAAATCTTTGTGCTACAAGGTCTTCCATCCACGATCGTCACGGACAATGGCCCTCAGTTCTCTTCGCAGGCCTTCCGTGATTTTTGTACTGGACACGGGATTCATCATGTTACAGCACCGCCCTTCCATCCGCAATCAAATGGGGAGGTCGAGCGCCTTGTCCGCACTTCCAAAAGCCAGATGAAAAAATTCCTTAGTGATTTTTCCACAGATGACGCTCTGCTGCAATTTCTGAGTTCTTATTGCTTCACGCCTCTGGGTGCTCGCAGCCCTGCTGAACTCTTGCATGGCCACCAACCGCGCACTCTACTGCACCTGCTTCACCCTGTCAGGCCTTGTGCTGTGTCCCCTGGTGTGGGAAAATACTCGGTGGGCGCCGACGTGTGGGCACGAGAGTATGGATCTCGCCCTAAATGGATTCCAGGGGTGGTCAAGGCTCTTCGCGGCCGCCGGCTTTGTGAAATACGTACGGACGACGGCATGGTTGTTCGCCATTACGACCAGATGCGCCCACGGGTGGTGGCCACGCCGGTGCCACCGCCCCTTCCTTCGCCTCCACCAGCCCGAGAAGCCAGACCTGTCGCTGCTGCCGATCTACCGTACGTGTTGATGCAGCCGACGTCGCTACCGCTTCTGAGTACGCTGGAACCGGCCCCAGTCACGACGACGCCATCTCCGGGACCCATCTCGCTGGAGCACACCCCCAGGTCCACGACACCTATGGATGCTGCTCCGGAGTTTTCACCCATAATCTCGTCCAGGAGGCACGTTCCATGCACGAGCTTCCGTCCTGGACATTTTTGACCATACTCTGGTGTCTCTCCGTGGGATCTTCTCGGGGCCTCACAAGAGGCCATGGATGTCTCCGCACTGTCCATGTCTCCAAGGAAGTGAGGGTTTTTAAGGGGGGAAAGTGTTGTGACAGTGCCACGACATTTAACAGTGCCGCCACAACAGTACGCGCAAACGGCGATAGAGGCGCTCCGCAACTCGGCTGAGTGCGGGAGCGCCACCTAGCTACGAACGGCGCCGGCCGCATGTCACGGCACGCCAGTCGAATAAGAGATACTGAGTTGTTATCATGTAACGAGATATTGTTTCTAAGTGAGTGTGTTTGAATATCCATGCAATTATTGGTGATTAAAGGTTATAACAGTCTACCTTCACAAACCACACACTGCCAGTCATTTTCTGAAATTTTCATGCACTCTTTCAAGCATGTCTTCTGGTGTGCCTGCAATTTCAGCCTCAATATTGTTCTGTAAGTCTTCCAGGTTGTTGGGATGGTTATAATGCACCTTTGCCTTATGGTAACCCCAAAGAAAAAAATCACATGGGGCTAAGTCCAGTGATCATGTGAGCCAGTTGAGATCCCCCATCCGAGAGATAAGCCTTCCAGGAAACATTCGCCTCAAAATTGCTGTGTGCCGGACCGAGGCTCGAACTCGGGACCTTTGCCTTTTGCGGCCAAGTGCTCTACCAACTGAAATACCCAAGCACGACTCACAACCCATCCTCACAGATTCGATTCTGCCAGTACCTCGTCTCCTACATTCCAAACTTCACAGAAGGTCTTCTGCAAACCTTGCAGAACTAGCACTCCTGGAAGAAAGGATATTGCAAATACATGGCTTAGCCACAGCTGGAGGATGTTTCCAGAATGAGATTTTCACTCTGCAATGGAGTGTGCGCTGATATGAACACAGTTTTAATCTGCCAGGAAGTTTCATATTAGCACACACACTCCGCTGCAGAGTGAAAATCTAATTCTGGAAACATTCCCCAGGCTGTGGCTAAGCCATGTCTCTGCAATATCCTTTCTTCCAGGAGTGCTAGTTCTGCAAGGTTCGCAGGAGAGCTTCTGTGATGTTTGGAATGTAGGAGACGAGGTACTGGCAGAATTGAAGCTGTGAGGATGGGTCGTGAGTCATGCTTGGGTAGCTCAGTTGGTAGAGCACTTGCCTGCGAAAGGCAAAGGTCCCGAGTTCAAGTCTCAGTCCGGCACACAGATTTAATCTGCCAGGAAATTTCATGTGGAAGAATATCTTCCTTTTTTTTCAGTAGTCTTTTTCCACTCTACCACATACACTATCAGGAGCCATATAGCTGTGACCAAGAATAATGAAATAATATACCAGTTCATTAAACGTTCTTTCTCTCACGAAGGGCATTAGTGTCCATTTTTAAGTGGTACAGAAGTCATAAAATAAATGCATTTCATTATGACCAATTTCTGGCTGGCACACTTCAAGGTTTCTGAGAAAATCAAATAGAGAAGAGACTACTTTGTTGCATCAGTTGGGTCTTTCTGTTTTAAGCCCAGTATAAAAAGCAATCCTTTCCGCTGTCTGTGGTCAGGAATGAATCAGAATGCACAAACCTGGCTTGAACAGAATACTTTACCTAGAGAGAGCTATGGTATTGGCTAATGCTATTGTATTTCAAAACATACTTTAATCACATTTGAACAATGGAAAGTACACGGAGTATCAACAATATTACGAAAAGAATAGACTGCTATTCACTGGAAAGATGACATGTTGAGTTGCAGACAGGCTCAATGGAAAGACAGTTACACATTGAGCTTTTGGCTAAAGCCTTATACAGAAAAGAAAATGAACACATTTGCACATGCACGCACACCTCACACACACACACACACACACACACACACACACACACAAGCAACATCTCCAGCTACTGTGGCCAAAATGGAATTCAGCCGTAGGAGTGGACATTCTGTAGCGGTTAAACACTTAACTATCAGTGCTGAAATGGATGTATGTGAGGGTTTATTTTTTCAAAGGTCTGTTCTTAAGTTGCTTGAGTGTACTCAGGATTTCAATTTTCTGTTAAAATAATAAAAACTTGGAACTCTATGTTAAAGGCTCAATCTGTAAATAAAGAATTATGAATGTACGAAAATACCTTGTCTTAAAAATCTCCAGAATAGGAAAATCTGCATTAAGTCTTTTGGTTAGGTGTGTGTACTAATCAATGGCTTACTCAAAACATGAGGAATCTTTTTGTTACGCCAAACAGATTCCAACTCAGTTGCCAAAATATTGGGAAAACAGAAGTCACTTCAGACACAGGCCTGCAAAACTGAGCAAGCTTACCATACTTTGAGTACAAAATATCCCCACCACATAGCTTCTGCAGAGTGTAAACAAACTGGTGTGCTACTTACAATGCTCCTTGTTTTTATAGAGATCTGTACCATGCTACCAATCCAAAGAGTTAAGCTAACACCACTACATCCCAAAAACGTCAGCAATCCACTGCCACATTGAATGAACCCATTGGTTGAGTCTTGTGAAGTGCTTGCTTTTCAAAATGGCCCATGGGACACACAAAATAGTAAGGTACAAATGCAAGGAGCATTGTGCCCTAGTTTTATTACAATGGAACGTTAGAGTTCTTCACTGTGTTTCGCTGAATGCATCAATACCATCTCCTTACATTTATACAGTTCCTCATAAATGAATGCCAAACAGCAAAAACTACAAACCTCTAGACATTTCCTTACTGTGCTGTCAGTGTTAATCTTCTACAATGTTTCATATTAACATTCTCACTTCTTGACATTTGTAAGCAGAGATAAAACAATAGTTGCTAAATTTAACACCAAAGTACAATGTCTGTATATGCTGATAACGAGAGAAGAATGGAAGGGCAGTTAGTAAGTTTACCATTTTATTCATGTCGAGATCTTAGGAGAGAAATTCACACTAGACAAGGATAGGGAAGGAAACAACTCGTGATATCTCAAAGGGAGCAGATCAGCATTCCTGACATGATTTCACAATAAAAAGCCTAAATCTGAATGGCTGGAAGTGGATCTGAACCACACTTCTCTGAGATACAAATTCAGTGCCACAACAGCTGCATAATTCCACTCAGTGTCAGTACTGTGTGTGTGTGTGTGTGTGTGTGTGTGTGTGTGTGTGTTTTAACTGTACTACTTGTAAAGCGAGTGTTGGGTCCAGTAGTCTATTGGTAAAGTGTGGTAAAGAGCGTGCCTGGAAACCGAAAGCTCACAGAATCGAATCCCAGTCAGAACATGGAATATCTCATGTTACTCTTACCCACTTCTCAGTTATGTGAAGATTTCCCAGAAAGAACACATGGTTTGGATTTAATGTTAAACTGTAGATCCCCTTCCCCTGGTGAGAGTACTGGGTTTGTGGTGTCCAAATGAAAGACCTGCACCAGGCCTCTGAGCAAGACAGAATGATTATTATTATTATTATTATTATTATTATTATTACTATTATTTCTATCTTTTCTCAGGTGTTATGTCTGGTTAAAAATGGAAAGTGACGCGGACCTTGATCAAGCGTGACTTCCTTTTAACTGTATGGTATATGTTATATTGCATTTAGGAACTTTCGGGTAATTGAACATGTATCAATAATTACGGATTTCTGTAGTTGTATATATATGTTTGGATGTAGCTGTATTGCATTGATGTACTGGTGGATATTGTGTGGTATGACTCCTGTAGTTAATAGTATAGTTGGTATAATGTCAACTTTATCCTGATGCCACAAGTCCTTGACTTCCTCAGCCAGTTGGATGTATTTTTCAATTTTTTCTCCTGTTTTCTTTCGTATATTTGTTGTATTGGGTATGGATATTTCGATTAGTTGTGTTGTTTTATCTGTTATAATGGTTCTGTTCCAGTATAATTTGTATTCATCATTCTCCAGTACATTTTGTGGTGCATACTTGTATGTGGGAACATGTTGTTTTATAAGTTCATGTTGTCAGGCAAGCTGTTGATGTATTATTTTTGCTACATTGTCATGTCTTCTGGGGTATTCTGTATTTGTTAGTATTGTACACCCGCTTGTGATGTGATCTACTGTTTCTATTTGTTGTTAGCAAAGTCTGCATTTATCTGTTGTGGTATTGGGATCTTTAATAATATGCTTGCTGTAATATCTGGTGTTTATTGTTTGATCCTGTATTGCAATCATGAATCCTTCCGTCTCACTGTATATATTGCCTTTTCTTAGCCATGTGTTGGATGCGTCTTGATCGATGTGTGGCTGTGTTAGATGATACGGGTGCTTGCCATGTAGTGTTTTCTTTTTCCAATTTACTTTCTTCGTATCTGTTGATGTTATGTGATCTAAAGGGTTGTAGAAGTGGTTATGAAATTGCAGTGGTGTAGCCGATGTATTTATATGAGTGATTGCTTTGTGTATTTTGCTAGTTTCTGCTCGTTCTAGAAAGAATTTTCTTAAATTGTCTACCTGTCCATAATGTAGGTTTTTTATGTCGATAAATCCCCTTCCTCCTTCCTTTCTGCTTAATGTGAATCTTTCTGTTGCTGAATGTATGTGATGTAGTCTATATTTGTGGCATTGTGATCGTGTAAGTGTATTGAGTGCTTCTAGGTCTATGTTACTCCATTTCACTACTCCAAATGAGTAGGTCAATATTGGTATAGCATAAGTATTTATAGCTTTTGTCTTGTTTCTTGCTGTCAATTCTGTTTTCAGTACTTTTGTTAGTCTTTGTCTATATTTTTCTTTTAGTTCTTCTTTAATATTTGTATTATCTATTCCTATTTTTTGTCTGTATCCTAGATATTTATAGGCATCTGTTTTTTCCATTACTGTATTTTCTTATTCTTCTTATTGCACATTATTTTGTTCCAGTATTTGTTGTACTTGTTGTTTGATGTCTTCTAATTCTGACTGGGGTATCCTGTTATTTTTGATTATTACACAGATCTGATCAGCTAGTCGTTGTTCTGTTAAAAATTTTAATTCTGGGTATCTGATAATAAATGTGTATATTTGTGATCTGTATCCAGTTGTGTTGGTTCCTAGGTTTGTTGCTTGGTAATAACAGAACATGAGGTGTCGATTAACTTCATCTGACAATCTCATCCTCTGTCTTTGTTTTCCTTCTAGGGTGGTTGCAGGAAGCATATCTTGCAAAACACCTCTATTTGGATTTAAATCATTTTCCAGTTGGCTAGCAGTGTCGTTACCATTGTGGGCAGGCATAGGGTTCAAACGTCGTCCCCGACCATGACGGCGCTCGTCCGAGGCTTCTTTAGTTCTGTCCTGAACCAACTAATCACAATCACATTCAAAGGAGGGTTAGCCCTATTAGTGGTTTGTTCTTTTCGTCGCCTTTTACGACTGGCAGAACATACCAGAGGCCTATTCTTTTCCCGGGCCTCCACGGGGTTTATTATTATTATTGCCATTATTATATTCATCAAATAAGTGAATTTTATAACAAGCATCGATAATGAGCCAGGTGCTGACAGTCAAGGCAGTCAAGACAAAAGAACACAAAAAGGGTACTACCAGAAAGTGAATTAAAGTGAACTAAGGGAGAGAGTGGGGGGGGGGGCGCATATGTTGTTTGTTTGTGATATTTTCAGGAGATATGAAAGCTTGTACACTCACGGGTCTTAGAGACTAAAAAGTGATTAGTTGCTGATCAAAGAATTTCCAGATGATGAAAACTGGAAGACAGAAGATTAAATATATTTCCACTTGAAAAGAAAGCATTGGTGCAAAACTCAAGTAGGAAAAATATGTAATAGAAAGAGCCACAAATAAAATATGCTTCTTCCCCATAATTTCAATAAGATATAATTGTATTTAATTGTGCCAGAAAAGCAAACTATTTTCAAAACAAGCATCTGAAATATCACTGATGCCTCCAGTACAACTGAAATGTCATTATTTCCAACAACAAAATAAATGCATTTTGTACATTCAGGGGGAAAAGGCATATCTTTAGAGACATGTATCAATGGAGCCTTTGACAGAAATTTCTTTAATGTACAACCAAAGGCAAATTTCTGAGGAAAAAATTATATAACATCAAAGTTATTTGAGAAAAATGGTTAATTCATTTTAATATGTCTCTGTTGATCAAGTCTCAATGCTAGGGAGAACCACTTATTTTAAAGAAATGCATTATTATAATATGCACCAACTGGGCTAATTCTTAGCACTGCTGAAATAAGGTAAATTCTTTACTTACACACTTGGTACTTGAAGCAGAAATTAAAGAGACTGAAGTATTTATTATTTTTGAGGAAATTTCAGACATTTCTTCAGTATTAATGCCAAAGATTGTCTTCTCTTTTCGTTTCCCTGTGTTGCACATGAAATAATCTCAGTACTTCCAGTGAATGTAGTATGAGTACTGAATGCAGTGAAGTGAGGTATCCAAGTTATTTTCCTAGTCTTGACTTGGTCTACCAGTATGAATAAATTACATAAAATTATTTAAAATATGTGCTAATAGAAAGTCTTCCTTACACGTTAAATGGAACTGGTCTATTTTCTTCCTATTGTAAGCAGCTGTATTTCCAAATAGCTTTACCATTTCTGGATTTTATGGTACAGCTGCACCTAAATTAAATGCAAGTTTGCTTATTCACATCTTAGCATCAGGAACAGAAACAATAGCCAAAGAAAGCAGTTACAAATGTACAGGGAGCATCATCAACTGATGATACCACTATTTTACTACGGAACTTACAACTCTTCAACCAGAAACAAAACCAGAACACGACGCAACAGTGATTTTCTTCAGTGATCTATATAATGACCCTGCACTAGATTCAAAGTGCAGTATATAAAAACCTGATTTATTCAATATCTTGTCAACTCTTAATCCAAATCCTGGCATAAAACATCAAAACACACACCCATCCCAAAAATTTCAGCAGCAATTGCTCATCAAAGATTTATGGACCCCTCCATGAACCATATTGAGAGAAAAATAGAATCTGTGGATCATGCAGGTGAAAATGTGATCTTAAAACTACAAATGATATACATTCAGACCTTTAATTACTGTTGTTACACCCTACTGTTATTGTTGCAAATTAATTCTTCATTTGAAAAAATAAATTGACAATACTACAATAAGAATGAGAATTTTGAGAGTTTTTGCAACTCTTCTGAGTTTTACTGCATTCTGAAAATGCAAGCCAAGGAAATATATAAAGTAGGTCCTATCATGAAAGCTATATAATCTGGAAAGTATTATTGTAAAAAGTCTCAAATAGAAGAAGGAAGATTTTGGATAATTTGTAAACTGCAAAAAAATGTTACAAATTATGTTTTTTAGCAATCTAATAATTTTCCAAGGAGATAAAAAGCATCAAAAAAATTAACTTTCACAAATCAGTCCTTAATTATCTCAACCAAGTAATGACAGATATAACAACAGCTACACTTATGACACAGTATGAAACCAGTTACAGAAAAACCAATTATCAAACAAAACTCAAATTGAACCACTCAGTGCAGTTCACTTGTCTAAGGCTGTGGCAATAAATCCAATGTCCTGGCAACTAATGAAATAATGTTGCAGCAATGAGAAGCTTTTTAATTGTAAATTTTTTATATGCTGATCACATGTATTATGAATTTATTTCTTACCCTGTGTAGGATCCAGTGCAAATGAAGATGTTCTAACCCCTGAAGAGTCATAAGCATGTATGCCTTGATATTTGCTGGTGTCATTACAATAGTGTTATCTCTTATTACAATTTCTAGATCAGTATCCATGAAGTCAAAGACTAGTGAAACATTAGACCTATGGCCAAATACATCTGTAAGAAAAGAAACATCTTGCTAAATTGATCACAGATACGCAAATGCCTTTATACTATTACTCCAACTAATCATACATCAATACATTGTTTGAAAATTCTAGATAACATGTTACCGACAAAAAAAAAAAAAAAAAAAAAAGAGAGAATTTCTAAGGATGCAAAGAGAAATAATCCTGAGATTAATAGTTGACGTGAAAATCCAGATATATGCCCAATGAAGACATGCAAGGAAGATACCAAAGACACAAGTTGATTCAGATGCTGCTCAGTTGAATAACGATAACTTGTTTATGTACACTTCAAATAAAAAAGAAGAAAATATCAAAGAAGTCGAAAGGTGTCAAACTGAAAACAGTAATGAAATTAACAGACAGGTGGTAAATTATATGGAATATAAAACTATAACTAGGTTGGACAAAAAAAGTAGAAATAAGATATTAGTTCTATTTTACAACAAAGACAAAACTATTTTACATTTCCTTCTCCTTTAGCACCCATTTGAAAATGAAGTATGTATGACTCTGAAAAAAGTATCTTTGCAGATATATATGGCGGGCTTTAAGCTGCATTTTATTAATTACACAAAAGATAAATTTCCTGTCAGCTGTATGTTTCAATTGAAAGGCAGCCTTTTAGTTAAAATATTCATTTGAGTGGAAATTTATCTAATACATGATTAATTTTTATAAGTTAATACAATAACAGAACTGACAATCAAAATCTTCGCAGACCATGGTTTATCATAACGAAACCAATTCTAACATTTCATCTACTATCAGAACTCAAATCGTTTCTTCAGAACATGAAGAGCACTGGGTAGAGTAAAGAAAATGTATCTTGAGGAGGGGGAAAGTTGCATAACTACCTTAACTTAAAGAAACAAAGGAACAAGTTTGGATTGATGGAAAGAAAGCAGTAATGAGGGATTTTTTAAATAATAAGCACAAGCAGACAAATAACACAAACACTTAGAAAAGTTAATAAGTCTGAGTAACCATACTCCTGGAGAAGCTGTTGCAGTTGCTACAACTAAAACATAGTTTATCCTATGTGCAATGAGTAATCATAAAAGCTGAATAATACTGTATTTCTTATTTAGCAGCTCACTATAAATGATATTTTCTCTCCTTACCACATTCCAAATGAGATTTTTTTTACACCAATATCTTTTCACACTTTGCCACGTCTTTTATATATGCACATATGCATTTCAATAAAGGAATCAGTTTCACACGTTTGTGATTTAATATTTTTTTGGAAATGTGTCTGTATGCATTATTCATGAACACTGATCATATTGCATGCCCCTTCCACTTTCCCACCCTCATGGATGATGGGTAGATGCAAGTATGCCAATCAGACATGCTAATAAATCTCTACACTCCATACTATATTTTCAAATCTACAAGATACTGTAAAATCCCATAAAATCCTGTAATACACTGTAAAAGCCAAGCCGCCTGCATAAAGGTCAGAGATGGACCAAAGCATTACTGACTTGTTAAATTTGTGAATCTGCTTTTTCTCTTAAATAAATCGTCCAATTTTTCTAAAATTGTAATCATTTGTTTGTCCGTAAGTACACATCACATCTACCAATTACAGTCCCATTCAAATTAATTCCTTCGTGGTGCATTTTTTTAAGTATACATTTTTTCTCTGTCAATTAAAACTGGGGGCTGCTAATTGTTCTGGAAATTAGTGCAGTGAAGCAGCTTTGTCACTGACTGTTAAAACCACAGCATTATACCACTTGTGATGGACAGGATCTTGCCTAGTTGTAATCTTGACCCATTCATGTAGAACCAAATTCAAGCTACATAATGTACGAAGTAATTTTTCCATGTGTACCAAAATTTACTGTTCTAAATACTGATATTGTTATTCTATGTGGAAGCAACTGTTTAACACAAGGGATTAAACTTGCAGTTCAGTTAGTTAATTATAATAATCAGCACTTTTAAATAAAAATAAGATGAATGACTACTCAGTTTGAATTTTTGAAATAACTGCATTGCACAGGAGCAGTTAGACATTTGTTTGTGACAATGCTGTACTCCCTTATGAGTCACAGGCCTCATCACGGTGTGAAGACTTGCCTACAGGAACAACATAGGTAACTATACCACACTCAAGGAGTACCTGTAGAGAGTATAGTTTCTGAAGAGGGACAGCAATCTAGACACCAGACTGATCTGGCCTTTGTAACATTAGCCAACATTTGTTAGTTCTGTAGATAGCTGAAAGCAAGTGTAAACTACAGTTGTACATTTCCTGATGGCATACAGTCATACTGCATGGTTTACTGATGACATCCCCTTAAGCAAAATGTTCTAGAGGTAATATACCCCACTATTTGTATCTCTGAGCAGTGACTGCTCCGGGGGATATCATCAAGGGCGGAGGGGAGGGGTGGGGGGGACCTAGTACTGCACTATAGATCAATGTGCAGATTGTTAAACTCCATAATCAAGTAGGTAAGGAAAGTATCCAAAGAGAGAAATGGATACATTGAAGTTAAAGGGTGTCCAAGAAGAACCTCCTCTGTTGACTTCAGCACAGCCCGGGGGATAAATACTTGTTTTGTTGGTATCCCCCACTTAGTTGCTGCCAAAAAACATAGTTGTCAGTATTGTGTTGTGCAGTTGGTCCAGTACTGCATTGTTTTATTTTTTAACCCATGGCTGATGTAAGTGGACACAGTTACAATTTTGATGAGCAATTAGTGGCATATTTAAAGGTGCACAAACATTACAGACAGGGCAAATAATGACAGAGTTGCTTTAACAAGGCCCAACTCTGCCTGATGAGGAGGAATGTGCTTTTCTTTCAGGAAGTGTCATATACAGGCCATTTAATGAACACAGGAAAACATGAACCCCACAGAAATGGTCACCATGGAGCCTGCTATCTACTGCACCAGACATCTCATTCTTGGGAATAATTAAGTCAGATGTGGCTCAATGTCAGCACAAGAATAATAGAGGATTGTACATAGGTGTTGAGAAAGCTGCTCAAATTAGACCTCCAGATATGGTCCATAATATGTCAAGGCGTACATAGGTCTAAGTCACAATGGCATACATGGAGATCTGATGGATACAAAACTTTTATATGTTAGTACTCCATCACATGTTCACTGGTTTGACCTATGGTACGAGGACTTCTCAAACACACTGTATAATGGGAATTAGTAAAGCTCAGTGGCAGGAAGAAACAGGGATTCTCAGGTGAGTACAGAGCTATCAACACAAAATCAAATTGAGGTAATCCACGAGGAGGCCTAATCATCAACAAGAAAATACGAATGTGGGTAAACTACTACAAACAGCATAGTGAACGCATCATCTTATCCAAGAAAAAGTGACAATGTACCAGACTAGTAACAAGAATACAAGGTGATAACACCGATGTTGTTATATGAACTGTACAAGGTGTCAAAGCTAGTTTTTCAGAAAAACTGTAGGATGCAGAAGGGTGCATAGTACCATTCAAATATGGTTCAAATGGCTCTGAACACTATGGGACTTAACATCTTAGGTCATCAGCCCCCTAGAACTTAGAACTACTTAAACCTAACTAACCCAAGGACATCACACACATCCATGCCCAAAGCAAGATTCGAACCTGCGACCGTAGCGGTCGCGCAGTTCCAGACTGAAGCGCCTAGAACCGCTCGGCCACTCTGGCCGGTGCATAGTACCATTTTTTGCTGACTCTTTGTAACTCTTGTATTAACCAAGATACTGCAGCAAGTATGGCTATGGAGCAGAATGAGCTGCTTGACTACAGAGAACAGATGCATATCTGAAGTCAGAGCAGTCAAGTATAGAGTGTCATAGGGATCAATTTTACTCAAATATTGTCCAACACATACAGTGCAGAGTCACAGGGAAAATTAATTACATGTGAATAAGACCGTATTCAAAGTTTTGGGTAACAAAGGAACGAAAGACAATTATTGATAAAATGAGTTGGAGGAAGATGCTTCCAAAAATTTTAGGAATTATACCATAAAACTACGAGGGTAAGTCAATTATTATCCACAAAGTAGTTATAAAATTTTATTGTAATCAAATAGGTAACTTATGAGAACATCATTTTTCAACATAGTCTCCTTGCATTTCAACGCACTTGATCCATCGTTGTACAAACTTCCTGATGCCCTCATAAAAGAAGGTTCTCAGTTGAGCTGCGAGCCAGGAATGCACCACTTCTTTCACTGCTTTGTCCAATGCAAATTGATGGCCCCTTAATGCCTGTTTGAGTGGACCACACAAGTGATAGTCAGAAGAGGCAAGATCAGTACTATATGGAGGATGATCCAGTACTTCAAATTTGAGTTTCTGGAGCATTTCAGCAGTGGGGGCAGCAGTATGCAGACGGGCATTGTCGTGTAACAACAGAACACCTTTTGACAGCAATCTTTGACATTTGCTTCGAATTGCAGGCTTTAGCCTGGCAGCAAGCGTCTCACTGTAACGTACACTGTTTATTATTGTGCCCCTTTCCCCACAATGTTCTAGTAGTGGACCTTGTGCGTCCCAAAAAGCTGTAAGCATCAGTTTTCCTGCGGACGGTTGGGTCTTGAACTTTTTCTTGCACAGCGAATTTGGATGTTTCCATTCCATAATCTGCCATTTACTCTCTGGCTCGTAATGATGAATCCATGTTTCGTCACCAGTAATAATCCTGTCTAAGAAGTTGTCCCCTTCATTACCATAGCGATCCAAATTTTTTTTGCAAATGTCCAAGCATGTTTGTTTATGCAACTGTGAGAGTTGTTTTGGGACCTATCTTACACAAACTTTTTGAAAACCAAGTTTGTTGTGGATGATTTCGAAGGCAGAACTGTGACTAATTCGCAGATGATGTGCCACTTCGTCAATAGTTAATAGTTTGACTACGAGAATCATTTCATGTGAATGCTCAATGGTGTCTTCATTTGTGGCAGTAAACGGTCGTCCGGCTCCTTCATCATACATAACACTTGTGCAACCATTTCGGAATTTTTCAATCCATTCGTAGACACTCCACTGTAGCAAAACACTATTCCCATACTGTTCCAAAAGTCTTCGATGAATTTCAGCCCCTGATATGCCTTCTGACTACAAAAAACGGATTACTGAACTTTGCTCTTCTTTGTTGCAAATAGATAGCAGAGCAGCCATGATTAACAGCACGGCAGCGATAACGAAACTAACCTAGCAGCTTGAAAATTGCAAAGATATAACAACAAATAATCAAAGCATGCATCATCAACAAACACAAAATTTATTTTTATATAGCAAAAAGAGACTTTTTGAGACAGTTCAGTTTTTTAATTATTCATAGGGAAATGCCTTCAAAATGTAAAAGTATTGATATTAAAATCATAGAAAGACAGAATGGTGAAAATTCAAGTCCTTCTGATACACATTGAAGTCGAATGAGCTGTACTAGAATTTGGAGCTGTCACTTTCTTCACTAGGGAGGAAAGAGGGATAGGCTGATGAAGGTTGGAATGGAGAGCAATGTCACTCAGAACATAGATTCAGAGAGTCCAACCTGTTGTGAGGATGGGAGAGAAAAGTAAAGAGTTATGCATCAGCACTGATAATGTCTACAATAGAGTCAGTGGCATACTTACATGTTTTGTGTAGAAAAGCTTGCCACGAAGGATGATGGGAACAACAGGTGTGTCAGCCATTTGTGTTACACAACCAATGAGAGAGCAGCAGGCAGACAACATGTTTCAAAGTAATATATTCAAAACAAAAGGTGAAAAATTGCTGTAAACAAGGATTATAAATTTAACTGCTCCTTGTTTGAGTCACAGATACTTAAGCTGTGTTAGTGTCCTGCAAACGAAGGACAGTATCACAACCCGCAATATATTCAAAAAACCAGTGAAATGTTTTTCCACTCTGTGTTGTTACGCAATCGATTTGCACGAGCACACTGAGTAAGTGGATCAAAATTTCTTAATTAAATCAAGGACGAAGGTAGGTGGAAAAATGTTTATTAATATTTCAAATTTGTGACTCTGTTACTAATAAACATTGATCTACCTACCTTTTACAATGATTTAATTAAATAACATTGATCCACTAACTTGGTATGCTACGTAGTCATTTCACCACCACATCTGATTCATTTTCGCATGTCTGCAACTAACCCACGAGATGTGCACCAGTGGACGACTGCCGCTGGCCCTGATCTAGACTTCTACATTAGTGGTAAAACCTTTGCCAGTTTCAGTCCGGAGATCACATCCATTATCCATTATACTATCTTTCACCAACTCTCTGACACCTTTGCTTCATCTGTGTCTGCCTCCCCCCCCCCCCCCCCATTCTCACAACGCCACAATAGGTAGCTGCCTCCCAACCTAGGATCTGAGTGACCTGTACCTCTTTCACAACCTTCCCTAAACTACCCCTCTTTCCTAGGTGAAGAACAGTTAACAGTTTTAAATGCTGGATACAGGTTTTTTTCTACTTTTAAATGCACATATCAGCAACAATTGAAATTTTATACCCTGATGATAGTGCATTAGTGGTAAAACCTTTGCCAGCTTCAGTCTGGAGATTCTGCATCTCCAATTTTACCATTTTCCAAAGTTAATTCTCCTACTAATACAAAACAGTGACATTCCTGTTTATGTAAATCTACCACATAAAACAGTACTCTCATTAAACGAAGATACTACAAAGAGAATATCTGAACATTTACTTGACAAAATCAACTGAGTCAGGTGCCACATAGACTGAGAATTCTTAAGTCTACATCTAATTAAATGTTGGGTCAATTCTAGTGTCCGATTTCACCCGTCGGCTTTGACCAATGTCATGTGTGATGTTATTTTGTTTATGCTGCAGATTGTAATTATGAATGTTAAATACTTTCACTGGATTTCTTTGTTATGCACATATATTAAAAATCTGATGTATATTGTTTTGTTTTCATATCGTAATTTGTTTTCAGTATGTTTTGATGATGAAAATATTCGTGATTTATAAGATTCTGATTTCTTACACAATTGGTTTTCACTAAGGTCAGTTGTGTTTACAGCAAAAATGCTCCTTGACAGAACGACTGACTGTAAATCTACTATGAGATTTTTGCAATCATTGGGGGTTATTGCAGAATTTTGCAAGTGCAGTGTCTGTGGTAATAATATGGTGTTGACAAATGTTCCATCTACAAGAACTTCCAATTAATATATGTGGAGGTGCAGAAAAATAATATACAGATGTCTAGACACAGTGGGTCTCGGTTGGAAAGACTGAGGCTAAATTTAGAAGTAATAGTGAAGTTAACTCACTATTTTTACAATGGATATTCTAAACCTGTCATGCACAAAACAGGGGTTGCCATGTAGCACTGTAGTTGACTGGTTTTCATTTTGTAGAGAATTCTGCGGGGAATTTACAAAGTACAGAGCGAACATTTTTTTTTTTTTTTTTTTTTGGGGGGGGGGGGGCGTTACAGTTGAAGTAGTGAGTCACATTTTGTTTTGGAAGCAGAAAGTATGAAAGTGAGCATGAGTTTGTTGGGCTTTGGGTTTTTGGAGTTATAATTTCTGGAGGAGATTATGCTGATGATGTATTTAGGGGCGTTCCAAACTGTGCAAAAGATGTGTTAACATTTTCAGTTGAAGATTATATGGAAGAAGGTTCAATAGTAATGTCATATGGGTTTGCTTCCTACAAGGCATTGGGTGACAGGGGCTGTTATTGTGTTTAAATATTGAGTTTAAAAATTACAAGACAGGGTCATGTACAAATACTATCAAGGGGTATTGGGGGGGGGGGGGGAGGGGAGGGGGCTTTAAAATCTGTTGTCGGACAGGAAAAGAGAAGAGAAGGATCTCAGTGTTGCAAGGTCATTTGGATGAATACTGATGAAAATAGTCAGCAAAACGTACTAGCCTTGTTTTGTATGTTAGGTGTGGGTGGGTTTCATATTTTTTTTCTTGTTTTCTAATTTTTTTTTCTTTTTTTTTTTTTTGTCCATAATCGATGGGTTTGGTACTTTTTTGGTTTCTCTAGGGGGAGGTTTCTCTGTCATTTTAATAATTTTTGGGTACAACAGTGGGGCAAGTGTTTGGTTGCTGTGTCTTGTACTTATGGGTTTATGTGACTGACCTGTGATACTATTTGTCTTTAGTATATTAAAATTTTGGGTCCAGTGGGCAAGCAGTGGGGAAGAATTGATTTGAGTGCTGCCTCTTTCATGCCTGGCAGTTAGTGTTTCTTATTAATTTTTTTGATTAGTTATTCTGGTTTTTGCATATTTAGTTACAGTTTGACCTTCTAATATTGTTATTTCTTGTTACGTTCTTATTTTGTTGTTCACGCCAGCCTCGATCTTTCACTTCTTTGGGAGTCTATATGTGATAAGTTCCTTTTTATGTGGCAAGTTTTATGTTTTCCATTTCGATGTTTTTGCTATATTTCTGCCAATTTGACTTTCATTCTATCGTTTGTCATTTTCGAGCTATTGTCACTGATGTGAGATACGTGTAGTGTAGTTATTGGTTCCAATGTTCTGTTGTTTTTGTGTATTACTTTTTGAGTGTGTAATGATGTTTTTAAAGACTTTCATTTTTGGAAATGTTTTCTTTACTACTTTGGAGGATAATGTTCTTTAAAATGGATTAGTAAATTTGTCTTGTATAGGAGAATTCTTTTGTCGATTCCAAGGTATGCAAGTTCTGCATTTTTACAACATGTGTTTTCAGGGGTTTCTTTCAGTATTTTCATTGCTTCTTTTCTCTGTTCTACCATGATAATTTATTTATTGCAGTGTTACAGAAAGTAACAGCAAAATAGAAATACTGCAACATAATAAGACATTGAGAAGAAATGATTTGTGGAATTGATAAGTACAACTGACCTATATTGATGTATTATTTACCATGGGAAGCATAGAACTGATAACTGGAATTTACGTATATAGGTCAACTGTAGTTACCGATTCCAAACATTCCATGTTTTTCCATATATGGGTCAATTCTACTTACCACCATTCTGCGGTTGAATAGTTGGAATTGGTAACTACAACAGAGCTCTTACGTAGGTCAATTCAAGTCACAGTTCCAACTATTGTATCGTTCATAATTTAGAACTTTTTGTAGCAGATGTGTGCAGTGAAATGTGATGGGATTTCCGTAGTACTATTATTATAGGAGTAGGTAACTAGAACTGACCTCCTATTTGATGGTTGATTAATTACATCATTTCTTCACAATGTGTGTTAAATACAATACAATTCCTGCACTCATAATTGCTCTCTGAACTTGTGCAAGAAAATTTGTAACATTGGAACCAGTAACTATAATTGACCTTATATATAGGTCAGTTGTAGTTACCGATTCCAACTATTAAATGGCTTATTAACCGGATCGGTCTTTTCAGCAGGTGTGTCAAATGTGATATTCTTTTTCACCTTGTGATTGATCTGTGAATTACTGCAGAACACCTACAAACATTGGAATCGGTAACTAGAATTGACTTCCTACATACGTCAATTCTAGTTACCGATTCCAACTATTCGATGGCCCATCAATTAGATCATTTTTCCAGGACGTGTGTTGAATGTAATATTCCTTACTTATGTACCTCCTTTTTTTTAGGATTTAGGATATTCGTGTCTCTGTATTTCATGTTAGTAATTCATACTAGTTACAATCTGCTTAATTTTTCTGTTGTAATTTAGTTTCTCCCAACCCAAAACCCCAATTTTCCTGCACTTCTCCCATTTGAATGAATAATTAATATTAAAACTAATGCAATTTTATGATTTCACCATGCTCTGTACTGTAATGCAGTTTAATGGTTCTCTGTGTCCCTCCACTTGTATAAATTATGATAATTCTAGTCACACATAATATTTTTCCATTGTTGTTCTTATTTATTTTCGTTATCTTCAACTTGTTTGGATGTAATGTGTGTGTAAATAATAATTGCATTAAATGTGAGAGTAATTTTATCACATGCTACATTCACTTCTTTACACGTGTGATCCGTTCCTTTCATAGATTGCCTTTATGCAGCGTCTTTGCCTTAGTTATGACGTCATTGCTCAAAGCTGACGAGTGGAATCTGACACTAGAATTTATCCAAAATGTCTAACAAAGAGTCTACAGCGCATTGTAAGTGAGAAGATTTCCAGTGGTACTGAAGGACTACTTAATGGAACGAAAAGTTTACAATGGAGATGTGTAACTAAATGAAGTGATATGATGTATAATCACTCGTGTTAAAGTGTGCCAATAGACAAGAAAATGGCTATGTCACTTTATGACATTAACATTTAAATAAACAATTACGGACAAATCTACACTGCTTTGAAAAACTTAAGGATGAGACAGATAAAATAACAAACATATTAACAACTCAGGGGAAATGAATGAAAATAATGCAGGAGCACGTTGTCAGAGGTCGACCAGTTGTCCACAAAAAGCCAGACATCACATGAAGTGAGGTCGGCATGACTATAGTGAAAAATGCGGCTTGCACCCTGCCTCGCCCCCCCCCCCCCCTCACACACACACACAACACGGGGTAGTTGAAGGAAGGGGAAAAGACGGCGTGTCAATCGGTGATCAGTTATGGTGCACTCTGATGCTGTTCACTGCACCACCGCCTGGAGACAAAGCTCAGTAGTCTTCCAGCACCACTGGAAAAGACTTCTCATTGCACTGCAGACTCTTTCTGGCATGTTACTAGTTGCACGCTCAAGAATTCTCACTATGTGACACTTGTCTCAGCTGGTTTTGTCATTTAAATGCACACTGGAATAACTGATCAGGAAACTGGAAAAAGGACTAAGTGTGTGAGTATAGCCTAGGAGTTAGGTATTGCTCACAGTACTGTTTTCGTGAGCAACTCGAGCATTCTGAACCAAAGGCACTGCTGCCCGAAGGAGATGAGGTAGTCAACTACAGCAGCAGATGACAGCTACACTGTGCAACAGGCAAGAAGGAACCCATGTCAAACAGCAGGTGCAACTGAAACCACATTTAACAGAACTGCAAGGTAAGCAATTTCATGCAGCACAGTGGACGACAACTGCACGGACACGGTCTCTTTGCCTGATGACTAATATATATGTTGTGTTCCATTGACACCAGCGCACTGCCAGCAATGTTTGCAATGCTGCCAAGAAAATAAGGACTGGAAAATGAGGAATGAGGTCACACGCTCTTCACGGATGAGAGCAGATTCAGTCTCAATATCGATTCTGGACTACCCTCATATCGCGAAAGGTTGGAACACCTATCATACCTAGGAACATAGTCAAATGGGATTGTTTTGGTGGTTCAGGTGCTACAGTGTAGGGAGACATAATATTGCGTGGGCATACTGACCTCCAAATCTTTGAGCTCCGTACACTCCCCAGCCAACATTATCGTGACACTGTGGTATTTACCGTGTGCATTTGGCAGAGGTGCATTTGGCCTAACTTCATTTTTATAGACGACAATACATAAATGCATCAAACTGTGCAGGCAGAGCAGCTCTTGGAACGAGACAGCATTTGGGAAATGAACACACCCCCTCTCCCCCAACTTAAATTCCCTTCCAGCATGTGTGGGATGAACTGGGAAGATGTATTGCAGCATGTCCACACGTACAAACAACCATCCAGCAGTTGCAAAAGACTACATAGTCAGGGCAACCAGAGTTGCAAATTCACATACTGGAAATTAAAAACCGCTTCAGCTGTAAGTAAATCCCTTTTATTGGACTCTCAACTGGTTGTGCGGCATTAGAACCCCATCTTCAGGTGAACATCTACATATAAACACACAACCATTATGTTTACTCTCTAGTATAAGAGTTTAATTTAACACATAGTTGTAACAGAAAGTACTCGTGTATCTTAGGTAATAAGATGACCAACACTACAGATGTATGGAACACAACATTCATTATCAATTTAGAATGAAAAATAAATCACTTAGAAGGTGGTATGTTAAAAATAAAAGTTGCAACATAACAATCCAATTCCCAATTAATTGGTAAGACATACGGTAAGACATTTTGTGACAGCTAATAAACCCATACAAATATTATGTAGGTAAATAGCAAGTTACTGTTCATTCTTACTGTCAGCACTTATTTTGTTCTCAGATACTTGTCTTTCTACAGTACAAATCTAGCATTTGATCTATCACTGGTTTTCGCTATTTATCTTTTCAACTAGTTGACTTATACTTCCAGGTAATAGCTTTTGGCAAGTTATTTCTGTTTGATCAAATTTAACTTGCTATTTATACATACAGTTCACGTGTTTCAATGGTTATCACACAGTATTTTATTGTAGGCCTTGTCAATTAACCAGGGATTGGATTGTTACATTGCAGTTTTTATTTTTGACATACTGCCTTGTTGGCGGTTTTGTTTCCATTCTAAATTGATGATTAATATTGTGTCTGCCATATATTCCAAGTGTTGATCTTATGACCTGAGATATGCGAGTACCTTCTATCACAATTATGTTTTAAATTATGCGTTTATACTATAGGGTAAATATAATGTATGTGTGTTTATATCTAGATGTTCATCTGAAGATATGGTATAATGCCACAGGACTGGCCATGAACCCAATAAAAAGGATTTTCAAACAGCTGAAGAGGTTTTCTTATTTGCAAGATGCATCCAGCAGTAGTCAAACTCACTGTTGGAGGAATGGAACACCCTACCACAAGAGCTCTTTACCAACTTTGTGGCCATCAGGGGAGCACATTGTGGAGCATGTGCTGCCATCTGTGGTGATCGTACGCCCTGATAAGAACCATGTCCCACCTTTTTTCATGTCCAGGAAACCATCATAAATCGCAGTGAGTTCAGTGTAATTATTGTCTTCGAATTATCATTTCTGTTCATCTCATTGTGTATTTCTTTCAGTTACCCTCATCACTGTACTGTAGCATTTATTTCTATCTGTGGTCCAAGTTTCAGCAAGCTATGTAACGTGGCAGTAACAAATTATCCAAAAGTTAATTGTGTCCCTCAGTTTTGCATACTAGTATATGATATGTGGATACTTTAAGGAGGCAGTTTATGTGGGCTATGTTTTGAACTATGGTAATGTAAGACATCGATATATCTTGAACTTCCAAGTTCATGACACAGCAAATCTCAACAAACAACTGTGCAGCAGCCATTGCAGAAAGTTTTTTGTACTTCATTTTGCTGCATGTTACGCATTGTTCATTGTTTTCTATTCTTATTTTGTTGTAAGTGTAGAGATCAATTGTCATACATCACAAGGTTCTAGCAAGGCTCTCAAAATATCATAAGAGATTGGCGATCAGTATGGCTACATGTCAGTTCTGCCTTTACAGAAGCACAGAACACTGGCTGCCAGTCCTGTGAGAGGGAAGTGGCCCTTGTTTCTCCTTTCCACTCCTCACCCTCTGATGGCCATGTTCTCGTTTGTTAACATTTGCAGCAGATTGCCCATACAGTGTCCACACATTTCACTATTGCTGAAATTTTTGTTAATAGTTTTGTTCTATGCCACATACACTGTACATTAAAAAAATTAGAATAAGTTAGTGAATTCCCAATATCACAAACATACATGATGCACAACAATCAAATGGAACAAACCAAACAATTTTATTACTTATAAACATCTCAGTAACAGCTACTGAGCAACGCAACTCACCCATTAAGTCTATTATATTAGGATGCTTAATTTCCTGAAGCAATTTGATTTCTCGCAAGGCTGTCCTATTGATACCATCCTTGGCTTCATCTCGACTTCCAAGTTTAATCTGAAGCAGAACATAATAATTTACGTAATTTGTGAAAGTACTGTCTATGTGACACACACACACACACACACACACACACACACACACACACACACACAGAGAGAGAGAGAGAGAGAGAGAGAGAGAGAGAGAGGTGAGTTATATTTTCATTTTAGTTGCTTAAACAGACGTACAGAAGGACCGCTTGAGTCATATGCATCATCACTATGAATCTATGAATGGTACAGGAGTTCTAAAGAATGAAGAACATGGTCCAACAATCACCATTGCCTCATATGCCCTTTCACAGTAATGAACGATTGCCATACGTTCATGCTCAGTTAATTATTTTTAGAATTGACAATCAAGTAGGCATCAGAATGGGGTAAAAGTTACCTTTATGGAATGGTGCTAGGCAGTTTTAAAAAACAAATTTCAAATGAAACTGCTATTGTAAAGTTTGTCACTGTTGCTGAAAAAGAGAAAGGAAAAAAAAAAATATCGGCACATCTGAGTGTACAGAAAACTATTTTATCTTTCAGAACTATCCATTCCTTCCTTGGCAAGGAAAGAGGGATCGTTAGATGAAGGTTAAAAGGAAGGAGAGGTCACTCAGACCCCTGAGTGAGAGGAACTCACTAGTAGAACAAGGGGAGACAAGGGTGCATCTCCAAAAACTGATCATCAGCTTTTGATGCATAAAAGACTAGAGTGACTTATGAAGCTCATGGATGTTCTTAAACAGCACAGTGTATTCAAACTAAGCAATGAGAGCTGACTACTTCAACTTATGTGGTTCAGTAGCTGTTCATCCAACAATATGGTAAATGACATTATATCGACACTTAGTACGATATATAAATCTGTGAAGGAACATAGCAATATTATTAAATTAGCCTATTAATAATGCATCAGAAAATGAGATTCAGTAAACACTTGTAGTATGTTAACTTTAAAAAAAGGGTGAGGAGATGTTGAGTACAGCAGACAGTTGAGTGTATGTTGCAAAACAAGGCAAACTATAATCTATAAACAAATCAGTTCTTCTAGTTAGCTATAGTCAATCTAAATTTTCAACAGGAAGAGACAGTAAAAGAGAGATATTTGGCTGTCAAAAGGCCTATTGTTGTTGTGTCCAGAGACTGGTTTGATGCAGCTCTCTGGGAAGTGTTGCAAAAAAGGTAAAACTACTGAACTCAGTTATTAAATATTTGTAAGAATAAATATTTAAAAGGAAGGTCAAGAACTACTGTAACAATTTCAATCTCACACAACTACAAAGATAAATTACACACACATCAATGTCAGTGGCACTCAAAAACCTTGTAGCTAGTTAGCTCGTCTCTTAACCCTAATACATTGTGTATCTCTTAAACAAAAAACGGATTGGCCTTTATACGGCATTTTCTACAAGATAAGTGGACTATCACAGGTCAACATAGTAAAACAACGCATTTTCACACATAAATAAATACGCAACTTGGTTGATATACTTTGCACAGTATAGCATGCAAGCCACAGATGCAACCTAACATACTGCATGTCAGTACATTGTGTGCTGGTTATTATTTACCAACTGAACTAATACATTAATATCAATCGATTAACCAGCAACATCATTTTGATGAATTACTTAAACAGCTGCTAGCTCAATGGAATACTTAAACAGCTATTTTCTGCAACACAAAGAAGTATGCAACTGACCACATATAGCAGTTGATTTCCCTTGCCTTTTTTTTTTTTTTTTTTTTTTTTTTTTTTAGTAAGTGTACGCCATCAAACAGAAGAAACATTAACGATCAGCGTGTGATTACTTCATTTCTACGATCTACTCTTACAGTTAAGATTTGGATGGGTTTTTCATGATTACGATCTAGTGCGTTATCCTTTCAAGAATAAACTAGACGTTGAATTCCGACGAGAAATGAACTCAAGAAAGTCAAGAGGATCACAAAACGAATGAAACAACGGTTGGCGAAAAATAAAGCTCAATAAAATACACAGACAAAAAAACACAGGTCCAAAATGAGTAGAAACGAAAAATTGACGGATCATGATTACGAGAAACATTGTCATGCCTTCAAACTATGTCTTACCTTTTTAACGGCAACAATTGTATCAGTGACTATGTCTCTCGCCTTATAAACTGTTGCAAACTGAAATAGTAAACAGTGGAAGTATCAGATATAATTGGAAATGCAATGACAGATATAATACACGTGCTTCCATCGCACACAGTAACCGTCAATGAAGAAGGAAATTTTTTACACTGTCATTTGTGTGTTTATTAATGTACCTGGCCTTCCCCTAAAAATTCAATTTTTTCATATCGCTTAGATTTATTCTCCATCTCACAGCAACACGTTTCGAAATTTCAAAACATGTGTCACTCTCGACAATCGACAGTCGAGTTCTTCGATACTTGGTCAATACCTCTCGATCATGGTCTAATCGAAAGGACAATCGACTTTGCAAGACCTCCAATCGAAGGGGGCCGCAATTTATTATTAATAATAATAATAAGAAGAAGATTTTATTCTCGTTAAGCTTACAGAAGCAATAGACAACTTCAAACTGCAAAATATAGATAAAATCATATGCAGGAGTTGTAGGTACAATATTACAATAGTTTTATAAATAGTAAATTGACAGGAGGTAGTACAACCAAATCAATCAGAATGTACCAGTACAAAATACATGAAAAAGTCATAATACCAAGACAGGAAAACGTATTATACACAAAGAAAAATTACATCAGATTATAGTAACTTCTCTTTGCAACTGTGCAGAGAAAAACAGATTAATGCTTATTACTAGTTACTAACAAATAGGTAACGAGAACTGCTAATGAAATAATTAATATAGTATATAGGAGCAGCCAAAGTTTATAATATTATTTGTTTTTGACTGCTATCAAGAAATTCATCAAGGGAATAAAAAGAATGCTCGACCAGCCACTCATACAGTTTTGGTTTGATCTTTTCAATAGGACAATCGAATTTACAAAGAGAAAATTTATTGTAACATTTGGAACCTATTACATGATAGCTTTTTAAAGACTTAGTTAAACGTTGAAAAGGTACATCAATGTGTTTCCTGTTTCTCATATTATACGAATGTATATTTTCTCTTAATTGCTGGTTTGGTAAACTGTTCATGGTATGTAGAACAATAGTATATATAGAGAGATTAACAACAGTGATAGCTTTAACTTTCACAAACAATGGCTTGCAGGAATCTAGTCTACCAAAATCGGTGATAATTCTTACAACTTTTTTTGCAGTAGAAGAATATCATGTACATGGCTACAGTTTCCCCATATAGTAAACCATAAGAAATAATGCTCAGAAGGAAGGCAAAATATGCTGATCTAATATACTGATCTGATACACAACCCTTTAACCTTATCAACAAATAGATTACTCTAGAAAGCCTAGTATATATAGTTAATATGGTAATTCCAATTAAGTTTACTATCTAAATATACACCAAGAAATTTAACATTATTTGAAATATTCGGAAATAAGGTATCTCTTAAGCTGAAAAACATGAACTGTGTTTTATTTTCATTTAATAAGAAACCGTTTGCTCTGAACCATTTTGATGCTTCACTGCTGGTATTTGCTGTTATATTTTTTAACAATTCAATGTCAGGGTCATTGTTGATAAAGGTTGTATCGTAGAATGATAACTTACATTAGATGGTAAACCATTAATCATAATCAGAAAAAGCAGTGGGCCAAGCACCAAGCCCTGAGGCACACCACACAGGACATCAGCTACATTGGATCTATCCTCATTAATACAACACTTTCCTCGAAGAACATATCAACTTCATTTTGTTTTAAAATTGATGCAACCATCAAGGACATCCACACCTACATAAATTCTCAGCAAACTACAGTGAAGTGCGTGGCTGAGGTTACGCCCCATTATACCAGTTAATAAGACTTTTTTTCTCGTTCCAGTCATGTATGGAGTCGGATAGATGCAGTATTTATTGTCCGAAAAGAATTTGACTCAATACCACACCAATGCTTATTGTCAAAGTAAAATCACGTGTGGCACCAAGGGAAATTTGTGAGTGTATTGATGACTTTTGGGTAGAGAGGCCGCATTATGTTATCTTCAATGCAGAGTCATCGTCTGATGTAGCAGTAACTTCACGTGCACCCCAGAGAAGTGTGTTGGGACCCTTACTGTTCATGGTGTGCTAATGACATTGCAGACAATAATAATAATAACCTCAGACGATTTGCAGATGATGCAGTTATCTATATAATGAGAAGCTGCATAAATTTTCAGTCATATCTTGATGAGATTTCAATGTGGTGCAAAGATCGGCACCTTGCTTTAAATGTTCAAAAATGTAAAATTGTGTGCTTCACAAAACGTAAAAATGTAGCAGCCTATGAGTATAATATCGATGAGTCACTGTTGAAATCGGCCAACTCATACAAATGCCTATGTGTAGGCCTAATACGTTCTAGGGATATGAAATGAGATGATTGCATAGGCTCATATGTGGGTAAAACAGGTGGTAGACTTCGGTTTATTGCTAGAACACTGGGGAAGTGCTGTCTATGAAGAAGATTACTTTCAAATCACGGTTCTAGGATATTACCAAAGTGTATGGGACCCATACCAGATAGGACTAACAGGATATATTGAACGTACATGCAGAAGGACAGAACAAATGATCACAGGTCTATTTTATCTGTGGGAGAGCCCATAGAGATACTGAAGGAACTAAACTGGAACACTCTTGATGATACACATAAACTATCTCGAGAAAACAAAGATTCAAGAATCGGCTTTCAATGGTTACTCTAGGAATATACTACAATTTCCTATGTATCGGTCACACAGGAATCGTGAGGATAAGATTAAAATCATTACTGCACACACAGGGACATTCAAACTCTCATTCTTCCCGCACTCTACAAGTGAATGAAACGGAAAGAAGCCGTAATTACTGCTACAAAGGGATGTACCTTCTGCCATGCAGTATGCACCCCATGGTGGTTTGCAGATTATACATGTAGATGTACATGGAGTATTGGAAGCTTCGTTACATAAATGCTTCTGTGCACGCCGTTATTAGAATTACCTTGTCTTCGCAATCTCTATGGGGCAATATGCAGGGGTTGTAATATCTTTTTAGATTTATGATTGAAAGTTGGTTCTAGAAACCTTCTAATTAGTTCTTGTGGATATTTTGCATCTATATTCAAGCGTGTGTCAGTTCAATGCTTTCAGTATCTTCGTGACACTCTCTCATCACTTGAACAAAACTGAAACCACTCACGCTGCCCTTCTTTGTATCTGTTCAATATCCCCTCTTCAACACATTTGGTACTGATCCCACACATCTGAGCATTATTCTAAGATGGGGCACATGAGTGTTTAGCATGCAGTCTGGTTTATAGACTGATAGCATTTCCCTAATATTCTACCACAGGATAGCAGTCTGTCACCTACTTTATCAACAACTAAAAGTAGGGGATCATTTCATTTTATTTCCATACAAATTGTCACACCCAAATTTTTGTATGAGTTGACCGAATCCCACAGTGACTCACTGATATTATACTCACAGGATACTACGTTTTTTCTTTCTATGAAGGGCACAGTTTTTCATTTCTGAAGATTAAAAACAAATTGCCAATCTTTGCATCAATTTGAAATGTTATCAAGATGTGATTGAATATGCATGCAGTTTCTTTCGGACAGTACTTTGTTATTGATAACTGCATCACCTACAAAAAGTCTCCGGTACCTATTAATATTGTTCACAAGGTCATTAACATACAACATGAACAGCATGGGTCCCAGCACACTATCCTGGGGCATATCTGAAGTTACTGCCACCTCTCCAGGTAACTTTCCATCAATTTGTTGCATTCTCACTATCAGAAGATCCTTAGTCATGTCACAAAATTCGTTTGAAACCCATGTTATCGTCCTTTTGGTAATAAGTGTAGATGTGGTAATAAGTCAAAAACTTTCCAGAAATCGAAAACTACACCATCCACATGACTGCCTTGGTCCAAAGGTTTCAGTATACCACATGAACAAGGTGCAACTTGGATTTCACACGATTGATTCTTCCGGAATCCATGCAGAGTGAAATGAAAGAGGTCATTGTGTTCGAGATATCTCGTAATCTTCGAGGTTAGACATGGCTACCTCCGGGCTGCAGTCATCAAGCAGCCAACAGTATAGCTTGTGCCATCAGCGGCCTGGCTAGGACAAGATTATATTTTAGATTTCACGGAGTGCAGATGGCATGGCAGGTATTCTAAATTTGTAATCGAAATGAAAACCGTTCCAAGTGGTTGGAAAATCACAACCATCTACAAGAATGGTAGCAGAAGTGATGGACAAAACTACCACCCAATATCTCTGACATTCATTTTGTTGTAGAATGGTAGAACATATTCTGCACAACGACAGCGTGTATATCTGGGAAATATTGTAGAAAGGCACCCCATAAGACTGTGTGGTTGCTGAATTTGTAGCTATAAATCTCAGATTTATTTATTTATTTAGCATCTGTATTATCACATTCATACCAGAAACTAGTTATATGTGGTGACTTCAATATAAATTTTGTATATGATGGTGCAAGAAAAAGGATGTTGGTAGATATCCTAAATTCATATGATCTGATGCAAACTGTGTTTCTTCCAACTAGGGTGCAGGGGAACAGTAGCACAGCCATAGATAACTTTTTTTTTTCATTCTTCATTACTAGATGGGCATTTTTTTTAGTAAAAGCGTGAATGGCCTTTCAGACCATGATGCACAAATTTTAACACTTAAAGACTTTTGTACTCACACCAACGTCATATTTAATTACAAACTATGTAGGAAAGTTAATTCAACAGCAATAGAGAGTTTTTTAAACCTTGTCAAGGTACAAGAGTGGCAGGATGTTTATGGTGTTGATAACATAAATGATAAATACAGTGCTTTCCTTAACACATTTCTTATGCTCTTTGAGAGTTGCTTTCCATTAGAACATTCTAAACTGGGTACTAGCAGTAATGGGCAGCCCGGGTGGCTGACTAGTGGGATAAGGATATCATGTAGAACAAAGCGGGAATTATATGGAATTATATCAAAATGTTAGAAGTAGTCACAATCAAGCTACAGTAGCCCATTACAAACAGTATTGTAAGGTGCTTAAAAATGTTATCATGAAGGCAAAGAGTATGTGGTATGCGAATAGAATAGCTAATTCACAGGACAAAATTAAAACCATATGGTCAGTTATGAAGGACGTGTCTGGTCAGCAGCACAAGGTCGACGATATAAAGTCAGTTCACAGTGAAAATATTGTTGTTATTGATAAATCAGATATATGTACAATACTTAACAATCATTTCCTGAGCATTGCTGGTGAATTAAATAAAAATTTAATTTCTACAGGAAATCATATAACTTTCTTGGCAAATGCCTTTCTGAGATTGATGTCTGAAATACTCCTCTGTGATGCAGACAAGAGGGAGATTGAGTCAATAATTAAATCACTGAAGCCTAAGGAGTGTCTAGCAGAATATTAAAGTACTGTGCTGCACATGTTAGCCCTGTATTTAGCCATATTTGTAATTTCTCTTTAGGAATGGTCAGTTTCAAATATTCAAATGTGTGTGAAATCTTATGGGACTTAACTGCTAAGGCCATCAGTCCCTAAATTTACACACTACTTAACCTAAATTGTCCTAAAGACGAACACACACACCCATGCCTGAGGGAGGACTCGAACCTCCGCCGGGACCAGCCGCACAGTCCATGACTGCAGCATCTTAGACCGCTCGAATGGTCAGTTTCCTGAGCGATTAAACTACTCAGTAGTAAAGCCACTTTATAAAAAGGGAGAAAGGGATAATGTAGATAATTTTAGACCTATTTCTATGCCATCAGTGCTTGCATAAGTTATTGAAAAGGTTATGTATGTAAGGATAATTAATCATTTTATATCACACGATTTGCTATTTTGCTATCAAATGTACAGTTCGGCTTTAGAAGTCGTTTAAAAACTGAAAATGCTATATTCTCTTTCCTCTGTGGGGTACTGGATGGGTTAAACAAAAGGTTTCGAAAGCTTGGCATATTTTTTTTATTTAACTAAGGCATTTGATTGTGTTGATCACAAAATATTGCTCCAGAAGTTGGACCATTGAGGAATATAGGGAGTAGCTCACGATTGGTTCACCTCTTACTTTAGCAACAGGCAGCAAAAGGTCATTATTCACAATGTTGATAACGGCTGGGATGTAGTGTCTGAGTGGGGTACTGTCAAGTGGGGGGTGCCCCAGGGATCAGTGTTGGGGCCACTCCTGTTCCTTATTTATATAAATGATATGCCCTCTAGTATTATGGGTAACTGTAAAACATTTCTGTTTGCTGATTACACTAGCTTGGTAGTAAAGGACATGTGCAACATTGGCTCGGCTTCAAATAGTGCAGCCGGCCGCGGTGGTCTCGCGGTTCTAGGCGCGCAGTCAGGAACCGTGCGACTGCTACGGTCGCAGGTTTGAATCCTGCCTCGGGCATGGATGTGTGTGATGTCCTTAGGTTAGTTAGGTTTAAGTAGTTCTAAGTTCTAGGGGACTGATGACCACAGAAGTTGAGTCCCATAGTGCTCAGAGCCATTTGAACCATTTTTTGAACCAAATAGTGCTGTGCATGACCTCAGTTCATGGCTTGTAGAAAATAAACTAACACTAAATCACAGTAAGACTCAGTTTTTACAGTTTCGAACACACAATTCAACAAAATCTGACGTTTTAATTTCACAGAATGGGCATATGATTAGTGGAACTGAACAGTTCAAACTTCGAGGTGTTCATATAGATAGTAAGCTGTTGTGGAAAGCCCACGTTCAGGATCTTGTTCAAAGACTCAATACTGCCATTTTTACTACTTAAACAGTATTAGAAGTGAGCGATCGTTCGACACGAAGATTAGTCTACTTTGCTTATTTTCATTCGCTATTGTCGTATGGTATTATATTTTGGGGTAACTGTTCTCATTCTAAAAGGATATTTTTGACTCAGAAACGGGCGGTTCAGGCAATAAATGGTGTTAGTTCATGAAACTCTTGTTGACCTCTGTTCACGAGTCTGGGTATTTTGACATTGGCCTCTCAATACGTATATTCCTTATTGTCGTTTCTAGTTACCATTATTAGTTTATTCCCAAGAATAAGCAGCTTTCACTCGGTTAATACTCGGCAGAAATCAAACCTGTATTTGGATTTAACTCTTGTGCAAAAAGGTGTGCAGTATACTGCTGCATTCATTTTCAATAAAGCTGCCACTCGAATTCAAAAATCTTAGCAGTAATCCATGCGCTTTCAAATCGAAACTGAAGAGTTTCCTCATGAGTCACTCCGTCTATTGTGTCGAGGAGTTCCTTGAAAAATTAAGCTGATTTGTATTGCATTGCTGATAGCGTTTACTTAAACTTATGGCCGGCCAGAGTGGCCTTGCGGTTCTAGGCGCTACAGTCTGGAACCAAGTGACCGCTACGGTCGCAGGTTCGAATCCTGCCTCAGTCATGGATGTGTGTGATGTCCTTAGGTTAGTTAGATTTAATTAGTCCTAAGTTCTAGGCGACTGATGACCTCAGAAGTTGAGTCGCATAGTGCTCAGAGCCATTTGAACCATTTGAACTTAAACTTATGGACTGACTTTTTTAAGGTTCATGAAAAATCTTTTTATCTGTTATTACGTTTATGTTGTAATTTCATGTACTGACATGTTCCATGACCTTGGAGACTTGCTCCTCAATTTGGTCCTACAGAACTTGACGAGTAAATAAAAAAATAAAATAAAAAACAATGAAACCAAATATAGCTCCAACTCACATGCACACAAAATATATAAATATGTTTATGAGAACAGGACAGAAGGTCAGCCATTGCTTTGTTGAAGGAACCATTATGACTAGACAGAGCAAACTCCATCAGGTCAGTTTCTCAACAATTACATGGCCTTATTTAGTGTGTCCCTGTTCTACAATGCTCTTTAATTTACACACATTACGCGCCAGATAAGATATCAAACATAGTTTTGCACTGTATCACTGCATATACTAAGGACCCCCAGTGGTATCTGATGAGTGAGGCATAGAGTTCAAGAGAGTGACAGGATACTATAGACTGTGGCACAATTGCTTGTAATAGCATTACATTGCGACTATTGCTATTACAAGAAATTGCACCACAGTCTACTAACTAGCGTCCTCCGCCATAAACCATCATCATCATCAGTGACTAATTATTGTAACATGACAAGGTGTTGCAGATGTCTCTTTGGTTATTAAATCCTATTCTGACTCATCTAATTAATCTTTAATCGTGTAGTATGGCATATTTATGAGGTATGCTGTAGCTGCCTTTTTAAACAGACATATTTAAGTAATCTTTCTCAGTTCCTTGCACAATTTTTTATACAATTTAATTCGCCAGTAGAAAACGCTTTTTCGAGGTTTTGCAAGTAAATGCAAGTCCAAACTGACTCATATTCCACGATTAAGTATAGAACTAATATGTAGTGAAAGATTTATTAATGTTTTATATGTGCAAGAGACTGATAGATATATGTGGTGCAATAATGATGCCCAATTTTTAAAACAGTTCTTCAAAAAGAGCCCAACAGCTGCTCTTAGTTATTATTTAATGATGCTTTTCTGCAGTTTGAAAAGTATGCCCACATTTCACGCCTTTGATCCCCAGAAAAAGAATCTCATCGCTAAGAAGTGAGTCTGTCATCGCAAGATATTTGGCTGCTACAAACTGCTGTTAAACAAATGTTTTGTTCAAGCATGCTGATGACATTTTTTGTGTGTTCATTCTCTGCCTCTGTAGCTTAGTAGTCAGAATACTTGGCTACTACGCAGAGCACCCAGATTAGATTCCCAGTACAGACAGGGATTTATCCTTGCTTGGAACAATGGAATGGTTTGCATTCAGCCTCTACGTGGCAAGTGAGTAGCTACTTGAGTTAGAAGTAGCGGCTCCAAGGCGAAGAAAGCCAACTATGTCCTGGAAAGCAGTGTTCTGACCCCATATCCCTCTGTACCCCATCCAAGGATACAATGATCAGTCTGTAACGACTGGCCCATCTGGGCAAGATTGCGTGGATTTGCTTTGCTTTTGTGTGTTCATTCTACGTCCGTTG
Organism: Schistocerca nitens; assembly: GCF_023898315.1. Classification (NCBI taxonomy): domain Eukaryota; kingdom Metazoa; phylum Arthropoda; class Insecta; order Orthoptera; family Acrididae; genus Schistocerca; species Schistocerca nitens. Next base: position 59,460,444 of record NC_064621.1, read on the forward strand.
ACAATCGGTGTTCATCCCTATAAACTTAGTGTTTGTTACATGATCTATAGGTTTATCATCTACATTGGATGTGAAAAAGTTGTTTTCCCTCTTTGTGCTGAAGTGCATACTTTTTGTTTTCTTTCTGACCAACGGTAATTTGTTAAATACTCTCCCTTGTAAACATCCTTCAGGGTTTCATTCGTCGTCTCTATGAGGAATTCTGGTGTTTTATCAGGGAACTTGATGTTACTGTCATCAGCGAAGAGAATTTTCTTCCATATCTCACACGGTCTGAGACGTCACTGATATACATTAAGAACCGAAATGAGCTCAATACACTACCCTGAGGCATGCCAGTGTTTTATTTCTCTTCTCTGACAATGGCTTTACTAAAAATTTATCATCAAGAGATATGTGAATTATGTCTAAATTTTACTTCCTATTTTTCAGGCAAGACTGACCAAACATTCACAATTTCTCAATTTGTTTAGTAGTTTTTTATAGCCAACAGTGTCTAAAGTCCTGCACAAGTCTAAATGTATGCCTGTAACACAGTCATTCTTGTCAAAACCTTCAAGTCTCACATTTGTAAACTCTGTAATGGTTTGCTGGCGAAGCTGCAGCATGTGATGTTTATTTTTTCACTTTGCTCATCTTGGCAGACTAGAAGCTCTACAGAGGCTACGATTTGATCCAGGAGGTTTCACACTTTCGATATTGAAGGAAAACGATAATGGAAGAATTGATGCAGCTGACATCATTATTACTCAGTTTGATAATCAGGTTAGCCTAAGAGAGCGATTTTAATTGTTTTTCCATCCCTCTGTCATCTACTTCGATATCTACCATTTTGTCATCTGTGCAACAATCTAGAGAAGGAACTACAATGCAGTCTTCCTCTGTGAAACAGCTTTGGAAAAAGACATTTAGTATTTCGGCCTTTAGTCTATCATCCTCTGTTTCAGTACCATTTTGGTCACAGAGTGTCTGGACATTTTGTTTTTATCCACCTACCACTTTGACATTAGACCAAAATTTCTTAGTATTTTCTGCCAAGTCAGTACATAGAACTTTACTTTCGAATTCGTTGAACGCCTCTCGCATAGCCCTCCTCACACTACATTTCGCTTCGTGTAATTTTTGTTTGTGTGCAAGGCTTTGGCTATTTTTATGTTTGCTGTAAAGTTCCCTTTGCTTCCGTAGCAGTTTTATAACTCCGTTCTTATACCACGGTGGCTCTTTTGCATATCGTACGATCTTGCTTGGCACATACCCATTTAATGCATACTGTACAATGGTTTTGAACTTTGTCCACTGATCCTCAACACTATCTGTACTTGAGATAAAACTTTTGTGTTGAGTTGTCAAGTACTCTGAAATCTGCTTTTAGGCACTTTTGCTAAACAGAAAAATCTTCCTGCCTTTTTTGATATTTCTATTTATGGCTGAAATCATCTATGCAGTAACCGCTTTATGATCGCCGGTTCCCTGTTCCGAGTTAACTGTTTGAAATAATTCGGGTCTGTTTGTCACCACAAGGTCTAATATGTTATCGCCACGAGTCAGTTCTCTGTTTAACTGCTCAATGTAGTTTTCAGATAATGCACTTTTAAAAAAATTCACTGGATTCTTTGTCCATCCTACCCGTTATAAACGTATGAGTCTCCCAGTCTATATCTGGTAAATTAAAATCTCCACCCAGAACTATAACATGATCGGGAATTCTACTCGAAATATTTTCCAAATTTTCCTTCAGGTGCTCTGTCACAACACCTGCTGAGCCAGGGGCCTATAGAGGCATCCAATTACCATGCTTAATAGGTTCCCAGGAATTACGCCTGATAGTATTGTAAAAACCGCACAATATTTCAGCGAGACAACTGTCCACCATCTTCAGGTTCTACTGTCGCGTCGCTGAGAGGCTCGCCAATTTATATGTTGGCTTTCTAGAACAGCACAGGCGCCAGCGGGGGCATAACATAATCGAAGGCCAATCGTAGACGGCGACGAATACCAGAGCCCTCTGCTGGAGAAATGAGTCTCGGTCTGCGGTGGCGCGGGAAAGTGCGGCCGGGAGCGACAGAACCCGTTCGCTCGCGCGAGATGTTGGCGCGCGATTTAAGCATCTGCGCTAAGGTTTCCCATCTGTGTTGACTCGGTTCAGTTGCTAATCTGTGGCTGACGATTCCTTAGTGCCGCCAAGGCTGGCTCCAAGGCTATGTTCAGGTGAAACCCCGTGTCTCTGTTTATTAGGTAACTGCTTGTACGTATTTCGACCGCCTCTTTGATGACGGAGTCCCAGTATGTGGAAGCATAAGAGAGGATCTTGGTTTCTTCATAGTTCATGCCATGTCTCGTGTCAAGGCAGTGTTCAGCAACCGCAGATTTCTCTGGCTGATCCAACCTCATGTGACGTTTATGTTCGTCGCTGTCTTTAACCGTACGACACGTCTGGCCAATACAAGACTTCCCACAGTGGCACGGGATTTTATATATTCCTGGTCTCCTCAGGCCGAGATTGTCTTTAACAGAGCCCAGCCTTGATTGCACTCGAGCTGGAGGCTGGAAAACACGTTTAATTTCAAAAAATACCGGATTAAATTAACATTAATTATTAACACACATGTAGTTTGCAAGTGAATCCTGACGATACAGTTTAGTAACATGATGGTATATACCTCTCAGGATCCTTAGGAAACCTAAAAAAAGACAGCTATGGTCTGCCACAGTAACATGATGGTATATACCTCTCAGGATCCTTAGGAAACCTAAAAAAAGACAGCTGTGGTGTCTTCTTCCTGTTGTTGCTGCAATTTATTGCGTTACAGACGCTCCCGCTTGTGAATGCCATTGTAGAAATCAAAATAAACAACCACTGTTCGCTTTCACGATCGCGTCAACTCACAGTTTAAGTTACTGGCCACTTTGGGCGCTGCCGGCGCGGTAGGCAACAAAATCGAGGCGAAGTGTCACGACTGTTATGTTAGACTGTGGTACAACCTATAGTCCGTGAGACGAGTGATTGGTACTGAGAGTTCCGGCGGGCAGACGGCGCTGTTGCCGAACGTGGCTCACAGCACGCGGCGCCCTGTCTGCTACACGCATTTTCTAGCAGCAGAAATAAAAGCGAGACAAAATACAAGTCGTATTGGTACGCATGAATTTATTTAAAGTTGATGCTTGAAATATATTAACTCGAAAACTGATAAGAGCTATTTAGTACAAGTATCTACGATGCTGAAACATAATAAAGTTATTTGTTAAACTTCACAACTGAAATGAAAACTATTTTCGCAAGTTGTTGAACATTAGCAGTTTTGGTTTCCATTGTTAAGTATTAGCATTATTAATTTGTTCTACTACAAGCTACATAATAATTGGTCAGTGTATTAAGAGTTATAATCTGAAGAAAGTACTCACAATATGATGATCTGGTTGTAGATCGATAGCAAACTCCCTCCTTACATTCCTGAATACGTTGTAGTTACTGTAATGGAAAAACACCACTCACATTACTGTCAGAATCTGATTTGACATTGTCCTCCTCAGAACTACTCGAACTATCACTGCTCTCTCCCAGATGTATAATTAAATTTTCGATGCATTCTTCCACAACCCCTTCGGTTTTGGCCGCCTCTCTGATGGCACTTGCAGTGCTGTTTACAATTTTAGCCCACGTCTCGCTTGTCACTTTATTGATAGCTGCTGGAAGGAGAGTTTCCACTTCAGAGATCGTGAATTTTTTTATTGTTTGCAGCAATGTAATTTTTTATCTGCGCCCACACTCCTTCAATTGCATTGAAGTGACAGTTGTATGGGGGAAGCCGAACGATTTCATGCCCGTGCCTTTTAGCAATCTCGTCAATTACATATGTTGGAAATTGGGGTTTCTTTTGTGCCACAATTTCGAGCAGTTCCGCCTTCCTTAAATCTTCTCTGAAATCTACTTTTCGCCGTTTCAACCACTGAATGATATCGTCTTTTTTTGTTGCCAAGGTTGGTGCCTTATCGTGAACAACGGAATGATCAGGCGCATTGTCCATAACAATCACTGATGGACTTGTCAGATTCGTCATAAGCGATGTCTCGAACCATTCTTGAAATACTACACTGTTTATTTCTTCATGGTAATCTCCCGTCTTTTTTGACCGAAACATTTTCAAGCAGTTTGGCACAAAACCTTTCGATGTTCCTGCATGTAAGACAATAATACGCCCTCCTTTGCCAACAGGCACTGCCATTGTCCCCTCGGGCGTTCCATCATTCCAGCCTCTACGTAAAGAATGGCTGGCATTGACCCAAGTTTCATCTAACCACACTATACTTTCGAATTCCACACCCGTGATCCTGCGCAGAAATCTGCACCGCCATGCAACTACATCTGTCCTTTCCATTAATATTTTGCGTCCGTTAAACAGTGAATAGCTGAAGCCTATGTCTTTCAACACTGCGCAATGAAAATTTGCTCCCTTTAAAAAGATCGTCTTTCTGAAGCAACACCTGTAATTTAGATAGAGTGGGATGTTCCCTTCTCTTATAATAGCTGTGTATATGACGACGAATAGCGTCTTTCTGAAAATCGTCCAAAGCTGTCACCTGCCTATTTCTCGGTCGCTTCTTTCCTGGTGTGTGCAGCTTTGTTGTGCCACTCTCGTCACAATCTACACTATACTGTTCTTTCCCTATCTTTACAACAGTGTTCTTACTTATTTTCAATTCTGCTGCAGTTCTCTTCACAACCTGAACAACAGGAATTAAGGGCCCACCTTTGTCCTTTTCTTTCTAAAAGTAATCCCTCACAGAGCACACCAATTCACGGGCCTGGGTGTGTAGCACACTTTTCTTCCTCCGTTTCACTTCTTGTGTTGGGCTGGTACTACCCGCCGCACTAGACATTGTTTACAACGAAACATAAACAAAGAAACACTAAAAACAACAAAAACGAAATAAACTGCGAATTCAACTTCAGGCAAACGACGAACGACCGCACCGCCTGCACGCGAGACACTGGTAAGTTTCATAAGCGCGCGCGACCGGGTTTCAGAGCGGCAACGTGGCCCTTGCTACCCGCTCAAAGTCAGGCCGTCATTGGCTGCCTGCCTGCGGTCGCTAGGCAACGGAAAGACGCTACCGAGCTGTCAATACCAAAGACTCGTCTCCCAGACTATAGTTGAATTTTTTGTGGCATGAAGAAAAGTTGCGTCTCGTAAGTTGCGCCACTAAAAACTTAGAGTTGACAAATGCAACTGCAGTATGCTGCGGAATCACTCGAGTTGTGTCACAGTCTATGTTAGACTGTGAGTTGTGCTGTTAGGTTCCTATTAACCACGCCATTGAAAATCGCGAAATGTTCCAAATAAACAGCAAATTACTTGTGACAAGTAAGACTTTAAACATGAGTTCCCTTCGTTTTACTCACAGAAATTTGAGCCGTATTCTGTGTGAAGTTAACAAAAAGGAAAGAACTCATTGAGAGAGCACAGTCTTACACAGGCCGTCACTCATAAGAGATTTCAGGAGAAAAATCTCTAGTGTTACAGCAGATATTTGAAATTTAGTTCATGCGTTGTGCAGCTCGGGTTATTCCATATAAATAGTGCTCATTTCGTCTTTCATGCAACGCCCAGTGTCAGCAGAAAGTGTAGGTTTGTTTCCCATTACAAACAAAATTATTTTTAAAGCGAAGTCTTATGTGCTCATTCGAAAGAGCGGTTCCACGTTAGTCTAGTGCAAATTATTTTGTTTGTAATGGGAAACAAACTTGCTTTCCGTTGATGCTGGGGTCGCATGAAAGATGTGTTGAGCAGCATTTCCTTGGGTTGCCTCTATCTACACATTGCAAAAATGAAATTGCAAATATCTGCTGAAATACCAGAGAAAGTTCTCCGATTGAAAACAGTGTAAGACAGGGAGGTAGTCTTTCGCCCTTACTGTTCAATCTATACATTGAATAATTATTTATGGAAATAAAAGAAAAATTCAAGAGTGGCATTGCAATTCAAGGTGAAAATATGTTGGTCGTACATTTCATTGATGGCATACCTATCGTCAGTAAAAGTAAAGAAGAATTACAAGATATGCTGAATGGAGTGAACAGTCTTATGGTTATATATGGATTGAGAGTAAACGAAAGTAATGGAAAGTAACAGAAATGAGAGTAGTGAGAAACTTAATATCACAAGCGATGATCACGAAGTTACAGAATTCTGCTATCTAGGCAGCAAAATAACCCACGATGGATGGAGCAAGGAGGGCATAAAAACAGACTAGCAAAGGTAAAAAGTGCTTTCCTGGCCAAGAAAAGTCTTCTAATATCAAACATTGGCCCGAATTTGACGAAGAAATCTCTGAAAATGTACATTAGAAACTCAGCATTTTATGGTCATGAAATATGGACTGTGCCAAATGATTGAAGCATTTGGGTTATGGTGCTACAAAAAGAATGTTGACATTTCGTGAGCTGATAAGGTACAGAATGAGGAGTCCCTCTGCAGAATCAGTGAAGAAAGGAATATATAGAAAACACTGACAAGAAGTAGGAATGGGATGATAGGAAATAATACTTCCATGCTACTTGAGAAGTGGTTCCCAACCTAGAGGTAATACACTCCTGGAAATTGAAATAAGAACACCATGAATTCATTGTCCCAGGAAGGGGAAACTTTATTGACACATTCCTGGGGTCAGATAAATCACATGATCACACTGACAGAACCACAGGCACATAGACACGGGCAACAGAGCATGCACAATGTCGGCAATAGTACAGTGTATATCCACCTTTCGCAGCAATGCAGGCTGCTATTCTCCCATGGAGACGATCGTAGAGATGCTGGATGTAGTCCTGTGGAACGGCTTGCCATGCCATTTCCACCTGGCGCCTCAGTTGGACCAGCGTTCGTGCTGGACGTGCAGACTGCGTGAGACGACGCTTCATCCAGTCCCAAACATGCTCAATTGGGGACAGATCCGGAGATCTTGCTGGCCAGGGTAGTTGACTTACGCCTTCTAGAGCACGTTGGGTGGCACGGGATACATGCGGACGTGCATTGTCCTGTTGGAACAGCAAGTTCCCTTGCCGGTCTAGGAATGGTAGAACAATGGGTTCGATGACGGTTTGGATGTACCGTGCACTATTCAGTGTCCCCTCGACGATCACCAGTGGTGTACGGCCAGTGTAGGAGATCGCTCCCCACACCATGATGCCGGGTGTTGGCCCTGTGTGCCTCGGTTGTATGCAGTCCTGATTGTGGCGCTCACCTGCACGGTGCCAAACACGCATACAACCATCATTGGCACCAAGGCAGAAGCGACTCTCATCGCTGAAGACGACACGTCTCCATTCGTCCCTCCATTCACGCCTGTCGCGACACCACTGGAGGCGGGCTGCACGATGTTGGGGTGTGAGCGGAAGACGGCCTAACGGTGTGCGGGACCGTAGCCCAGCTTCATGGAGACGGTTGCGAATGGTCCTCGCCGATACCCCAGGAGCAACAGTGTCCCTAATTTGCTGGGAAGTGGCGGTGCGGTCCCCTACGGCACTGCGTAGGATCCTACGGTCTTGGCGTGCATCCGTGCGTCGCTGCGGTCCGGTCCCAGGTCGACGGGCACGTGCACCTTCCGCCAACCACTGGCGACAACATCGATGTACTGTGGAGACCTCACGCCCACGTGTTGAGCAATTCGGCGGTACGTCCATCCGGCCTCCCGCATGCCCACTATACGCCCTCGCTCAAAGTCCGTCAACTGCACATACGGTTCACGTCCACGCTGTCGCGGCATGCTACCAGTGTTAAAGACTGCGATGGAGCTCCGTATGCCACGGCAAACTGGCTGACACTGACGGCAGTGGTGCACAAATGCTGCGCAGCTAGCGCCATTCGACGGCCAACACCGCGGTTCCTGGTGTGTCCGCTGTGCCGTGCGTGTGATCATTGCTTGTACAGCCCTCTCGCAGTATCCAGAGCAAGTATGGTGGGTCTGACACACCGGTGTCAATGTGTTCTTTTTTCCATTTCCAGGAGTGTATATCCCCAGGGGTAAAATGAAATTTTCTGAGGGATTAAAACAAAAGGGTTTGATTGTGATTCAGTGATTAAACTAAATTATTTTTATAGGATTTTTACTACTATCACAATTTTGTAAGATTAATGTTGAATATGTAAGATATCAATAATTTTTTTTCTCAATCACTAGGGTTTATGGAGATCACAGGTTTCACACATAGTCCACCTACTACACACATACTTTGTGCTTTGTGCCACACACTGATCGTGGTAAAAGTGAGACAGACATGTAACCAATGCTAAATATCTCATGAAAACGTCTTCTCCAAGTTGTAGATAGCTTCTGCAATAGACCAGAAATTACTCCATTACTCACTTCAAAATAGATAAATAAACTAATTGACAGTTGGACAACAATATGCAGTGTGTCCCAGGAGGAATGGTCAATTTCTGGGATATGAATGCAACAATCATTTGAAGCAAAAAAAGTCTAGTAAACATAGGGTATAAATGCATCCTTAAGAACTATCAGCACTTCTTCATCTTCGACACTGTGATACACATCTCTTCTACTGCAAGCTCTTCACATATTTTGCGAAGAGGTAGTATGGACCAAAATGATAAAAAAAAGTCAAGTAAACATGGGCTGTAAACTGCATACCTAATGGCTATGAGCACTGGTTCATCTTTACTGGTGTCAAACACACTCTTCTATCACTGATCAAGTGCCCATAGAGCTTCAAGTTATGCATTCTAGAGCCCTGTGTACTAAACAAGTTTTTCTTGTTTTGCTTGATGCTGTCTCCTCCCAAAATATGGAAAGAAGGAGCCTGCAGTAGAAGAGATTTGCTTCACAGTATCTAAGATGAAGAAGTGCTCGTAGCTCTTAAGGTATGCGTACTAGAGCCTATGTTTACTAGACTTTTCTGCTTCAAATGATCATTCCTGTCACATAGCTGAATATTGGCCATTCCTCCTGGGACACCCTGTATAAGGGCTACTATAGTGCTGTACACAGTATTTTATTATTATTATTAATTATTATTAGAGTGGTCACACACAAAGTAGTAACAGCCTGAAGTCTTCCAATTTCCCAGTTCAGAATTAAGGAATCCAGCAATCAAATGAGTTACAAACAGTAAGTGTAGTGCATACAGTTTAACTTGGCACATTTTAAATGGAGATGCAAGTGAAGCAAGTGCCATTAGAGAAAGTAGTAGCACAGGGAAAGCATGTTTTGTAACAAGTGCCTACCCTCACTTCACCTCTCTCTCTCTCTCTCTCTCTCTCTCTCTCTCTCTCTCTCTCTCTACCCAAACACGACACATGACACGTGGAAAAGAAATGTGGGATTCCAAGATTTATAGATGTGAAAGTAGTTATTTGACTATGTCAGCAATGAAAATAAAAACAAGTAATTGCAAAGCCCAGGACTGAATAACAATATTCTTGTTAAAACAAGTAACTGAATGGATCTGCAGCATGATTTATGAAGTGCACTTACTGAAAGCAACTCAAATATAAAACTGGTTATTAAACATAAGCATTATCAGTTGTCTCATTGACTCATTAGTTTGTGACTGTAAAACACCCACAAAACTATCATTCATCTTTTGCTGTTTTTAAAATAAAAGTGTTCAAAGGAAGTTCTTTTTCATTCTTAAGTTTATTTAGGTGCTAAAGTTGGTGACGGTGGGGAGAGTGGTTGTAGGGGGAAGGTGGGAAGGGAGGAGTACTATTTAATATCTGGTTGCACTCAGGGGTAATACTCTAAGAAAGGTTTGGAACCAGTCTACCGGAGTGAGCAGTAGAGGGTAAAGACTGTAGAGCAAGACAGAGATTGGAATACATCCAGCAAATAATTGAGGATGTAAACTGCAAATGTTACCCTGAGGTAAAAAGATTGGCACAGAAGAGGAACTCTTCGTGCACCCCATGAAAACAGCCATAAGACAGATGTCGGGAATAAATAAATAAATAAAGTTATCTTTTTCCTGTCATATATAGTTTTTTAAAAGTTTTTAAGTTAAAATACGTACTCACCTACCTGTTATTTAGAGATGAGATCTAAAGGTATTAAACTAGAATTTATTGCATATGAATTTAATAGTAAGTTTTAATGTTATGAAAAGGAAAGTTGGTAGTCATCATATAGCACAAATGATGAGTCACAGATAGGCACAACAAAAAGGCTGTCACAAATAAGCTTTCAGCCAGCAAGGCTTTCGTCAAAAATAAATGACAGACACATGTACACACACTCATGCAAATGCATCTCACACACATGTGTGTGAAATTCATGCTGTGACATGAGAATTAAGTTTCATTGTGAACCCTGCAAGGGCAAGTGAGACAAACGTTTTGGAGAAAAAGGTACAGAGGTTAGAGAATTGTGCTAACAATTACTAGTTAGCAAAAAATCTTGTTCAGTTAAAAAGTGAACTATCAATCAAATAGCTCAGCAATAAATACAAAGCTAGACACAGTCCTCAATTCAAATGCAAGATCAGAAAAATATTAATTGCAGTCATCTAAGTGGTTTGTAAAATGAAGTGAAGAAACCTCTGAAAACAATGTGGAGTGTGTGGAAAATGATTTTCTGAAACGAAAAGCAGAAATTCATAAGCAAGACCATGACATAAACTTACACTCTCAAAGCCTAAACAGTAAACAAAAGAAGTGTTGTAAATCAGAGCTTTCAAGACATCAACAAGCTGAGGACAACAATTCCTTATTTATTGCAAGCAATTTTCCCAAACTTTTAACTGATAGCCAACAATAAAACACTTTTAATCTTAGATTACAGTTCTTAAATTAATAACACACTTTTTCTTTGGTGAAGTGTGTTATCATTTATCTTTGTCTTTTGTTCTACTCTATTGTCTAGGAACTTCCTTGTTTGTTACATACATCTAATTATAATGCAATAAAAGTATACTAAAGTGATCAATAAAATAAGACCTGAAAGTGCAACAAATTTAGACTCCACCTTTCAAATATGCTCTACAGCTCCAGTGTCTACACCAGTTATGGAGAATATACGAGGACACCCATTCTTTGTGCAGATACTTCAGGGTAACCTCTTCCACAGTGAAAAGATAAACATTTTTGGGCCACCTGAACAACAAAGAATAGAACTGAAACTTGAATGTGTTGTGCTAAAGCATCGTTTTATCAAGAATACAAATGCCGAACAAAGATAAGAACAACATTCACATCAAATGGACCTATTCAGCCATGTCTCACCCAAAACTCTTAGTATTACTCATCACCAGCATTCAGTTCAGATGACAAAAGTATGACAGTGCAAGGGATACATATGGATATTTACATGTTGGTTCCATTCCAGTCGAATCCATTCGTTACACAATACGCAGTCCAGACGGCTGGGCCTCACAAGATGCATTCAACATTTGTTTCCACACCATGAATGTGCCACAAGCTTGGACTGAAAATGCCATCACAGTGCAATCTGAACTTGAATGTATTTCCATTATGACCTCCTGATATACATAAATTACTGGCTTTTGAACCAGAATATACTGCACTGTGGCTTCAAATTCCTGAATTTATTTTAGAAAGCCATAGCATTATAGAAGACACACCTAAGTTTGTGGCCTTACTGAATACAATTGCAAACTATGCTCATGTAATCAGTGATATCATCCATGCTCCTCCAACCATTGGAAAATTCAACATCAGAAAATCTTAATTACTTCAACATGGTAAGACAGAATTGGTAGGAAAAAAACTTTCACAACTGTGGCAGCACATATGAGAGGCTGTCTCCAAGTATCATGCTGTACAACACTCTTTGGTCAGCCGAGGGAATATGATTCGAAGGAGATTAATTTGTATTTGGCTGACAGACTTTATGAAATTCTATGACAATGACAGGGAGCAGAACAACAATATAATGTTCCCTGTGTAAATTTAATGGCTACACAGGATTCTCCACAGATGCACAAGGACTTCGAGCCTCAAGAGCTGATGAACATTTCCGACAGCGCCCGACTGAGGCACACTAACCAGCAGTCAGCTGTGAAGACCACATCCACAGCAGATAACAACATCAACACAAGTCAATCTGCTTAGCCCAATACTGCAAAGGTGATGTTATGATGATACCACTTGTAACCCAAATGTCAAACTACAGTAACTAGAAATGATAAAGTTTATTAATGGCATAAGTGAACTTCATAATGGATATTCTTGATCAATTTCGTACGGTAACTGCTGTGAAGTGAAATAACTTTTCAACATTTACTTGCCAGTAAAAATGTATAGGATTACATACAAATCCATCAAATAACTTTTGTGAGAGAATACATAGAGCCTGTTTATCTTATAAATTGTGTCTTTTTTTCCTATGTAGCATATAATTCAGAAACCACAGTATTTCTTATACAACCTACTTTTTCTCTTAAAAAAGGTTTTTAATAAAAACTGCTTCGCCATGCTCTTTTTCTTCTCAGTGTGGCAAGGACTAAGCCAAAGGGGGGTTGGGGTTCCAAGGTGTCCAGACTGCCCCCCATCAACTACATAAAATTACACGAGAGCTAGTTGCCATGAAGTGAAATTGAAAGATTTTTGATTTTCAATCATATGATGGAAATGGAATATGCGCTATCAATAGTCAGCAAGGCCAACAATAGATCTGAACCATCTATACATCCATATCTACACGTCAGCTATCTCCCACCCCTGTTTTACCCAAGAACAATTGTTTGCTTTGCTTGAGCTCAGTCTCTCTCTATCTCTCTCTCTCTCTCTCTCTCTCTCTGTCTCTCTCTTTAATCAGTTCAGTTCTTACTTCCACTTTAATGTAATGTAAGTGTTACTCTTTACTGTTTTTGTGCTGCATGTTGTTGTGATAGTTTCTAATTATAGATAAGTTTGTAACAAGAAAGAAGAGGAAAACCAGTTTTTATTCATCCACTACCATTATGTTAAGTTAAAAATATGTATGCAGTATTATAATAGCCTAATTATCTATCTATAGCAGTTTAATGTTAGCATTGGAGTTGTTATTTGGAGGCTGATAGAACTTTGAGATTCTAATATGTCAGTATTCCACAACACATAACAAATGACATAAAATTAAAATTAGTGCATAAAAATACAACTTGATTTGGCTGTATCACTCCAAAATTGTGTTGATCACTAAAAATATCATCCAAATGGTGACTGTTTGCATATCTTTAAAAACTTTGCTCAATAATGTAGCATTAGTAACTGAAATGGCAAAATATCATCCAATCTGGTCACCCGGCAGTACTCAGTTATGAAAATCAGTTCTGATACAGAACATAGGGAGGGATTTGTGGAGAGTGGATAGGGTGTGTGATGACAGCACATTCTGTAGTTTGTTCATTTCTAAAAGATTTTTTCAGTGGGCTGAGCCAACAGTGCCCTTCATGCATGACAAGGCATTGTGTAACAACATAATAATAAGGGGCAATGAAAAATTGGTTAGTGACCCAAAAGAAGTATGCGAGAGATTCATAATCAATTTAGTAAGATGAGTAAGGAGGATGTGATCAACCCACCGCAGGTGCTAAATCCCAGTTATGTCAGTAATTCATTCTTCCTGAGGTGTGTTACAGAACAGGAAATCCTGAGAACCATTTCCAACTTAAAAGCAAGTACATCCAGTGGCTGGGATGACAGCAGTAATGAGTTAATAAAGCCACTGCAACATTTAATAAACAGCTCTTTCAGAGTCACTGAAATAAGAGCAGTGCATAAAAAGGGAAAAACTACTGATGTACAAAATTATAGGCCTATTTCATTGACATCAGAACTTAGTAAGTTGTTGGAAAGGCTATTTCTTGATCAAATGGAATCAATATATTAAAAAGTTCTCAACACGGTTTCAGGAAGGGCAAGTCTACAATAACAGCCATAGCCACATTTATTCAAGCAGTATTGAATAAACTTGATGTTGTTGTTGTTGTTGTCTTCAGTTCTCAGTATGGTTTGATGCGGCTCTCCATGCTACTCTATCCTGTGCAAGCTTCTTCATCTCCAAGTACTTACGGCAGCCTACATTCTTCTGAATCTGCTTAGTGTATTCATCTCTTGGTCTCCCTCTTCGATTTTTACCCTCCACGCTGCCTTCCAATACTAAATTGGTGATCCCTTGATGTCTCACAACATGTCCTACCAACCAATCCCTTCTTCTAGTCAAGTTGTGCCACAAGCTCCTCTTCTCCCCAATTCTATTCAATACCTCCTCATTAGTTATGTGATCTACCCATCCAATCTTCAGCATTCTTCTGTAGCACCACATTTCTAAAGCTTCTATTCTCTTCTTGTCCAAACTATTTATTGTCCATGTTTCACTTCCATACATGGCTACACTCCACACAAATACTTTCAGAAACGAATTCCTGACACTTAAATCTATACTCGATGTTAACAAATTTCTCTTCTTCAGAAACACTTTCCTTGCCATTGCCAGTCTACATTTGATACCCTCTCTACTTCCAGCATCACCCGACTTAATTCGACTACATTCCATTATCTTCGTTTTGCTTTTGTTGATGTTCATCCTATATCCTCCTTTCAAGACACTGTCCATTTCGTTCAACTGCTCTTCCAAGTCCTTTGCTGTCTCTGACAGAATTACAATGTCATCAGCGAACCTCAATGTTTTTATTTCTTCTCAATGGACTTTAATACCTACTCCGAACTTTTCTTTTGCTTCCTTTACTGCTTGCTCAATATACAGATTGAATAACATCGGGGACAGGCTACAACCCTGTCTCACTCCCTTCCCAACCGCTGCTTCCCTTTCATGCCCCTCGACTCTTATAACTGCCATCTGGTTTCTGTACAAATTGTAAATAGCCTTTCGCTCCCTGTATTTTACCCCTGCCACCTTTAGAATTTGAAAGAGAGTATTCCAGTCAACATTGTCAAAAGCTTTCTCTAAGTCTACAAATGCTAGAAATGTAGGTTTGCCTTTCCTTAATCTATTTTCTAAGATAAGTCGTAGGGTCAGTATTGTCTCACGTGTTCCAACATTTCTGCGGAATCCAAACTGATCTTCGTCGAGGTCGGCTTCTACCAGTTTTTCCATTCGTCTGTAAAGAATTCGCGTTAGTATTTTGCAGCTGTGACTTATTAAACTGATAGTTCGGTAATTTTCACATCTGTCAACACCTGCTTTTTTTGGGAATGGAATTATTATATTCTTCTTGAAGTCTGAGGGTATTTCGCCTGTCTCATACATCTTGCTCACCAGATGGTAGAGCTTTGTCAGGACTGGCTCTCCCAAGGCCGTCAGTAGTTCTAATGGAATGTTGTCTACTCCCAGGGCCTTGTTTCAACTTAGGTCTTTCAGTGCTCTGTCAAACTCTTCACGCAGTATCATATCTCCCATTTCATCTTCACCTACATCCTCTTCCATTTCCATAATATTGTCCTCAAGTACATCGCCCTTGTATAGACTCTCTATATACTCCTTCCACCTTTCTGCTTTCCCTTCTCTGCTTAGAACTGGGTTTCCATCTGAGCTCTTGATATTCATACAAGTGGCTCTCTTTTCTCCAAAGGTCTCTAATTTTCCTGTAGGCAGTACCTATCTTACCCCTAGTGAGTTAAGCCTCTACATCCTTACATTTGTCCTCTAGCCATCCCTGCTTAGCCATTTTGCACTTCCTGTCGATCTCATTTTTGAGACGTTTGTATTCCCTTTTGCCTGCTTCATTTACTGCGTTTTTATATTTTCTCCTTTCATCAATTAAATTCAATATTTCTCTGTTACCCAAGGATTTCTACTAGCCCTAGTCTTTTTACTTACTTGATCCTCTGCTGCCTTCACTACTTCATCCCTCAGAGCTACCCATTCTTCTTCTACTGTATTTCTTTCCCCCATTCCTGTCAATTGTTCCCTTATGCTCTCCCTGAAACTCTGTACAACCTCTGGTTTAGTCAGTTTATCCAGGTCCCATCTTCTTAAGTTCCCACCTTTTTGCAGTTTCTTCAGTTTTAATCTACAGTTCATAACCAATAGATTGTGGTCAGAGTCCACATCTGCCCCTGGAAATGTCTTACAATTTAAAACCTGGTTCCTAAATCTCTGTGTTACCATTATATAATCTGTCTGATACCTTCTAGTATCTCCAGGATTCTTCCATGTATACAGCCTTCTTTTATGATTCTTGAACCAACTGTTAGCTACGATTAAGTTATGCTCTGTGCAAAATTCTACCAGACGGCTTCCTCTTTCATTTCTCTCCCCCAATCCATATTCACCAACTATGTTTCCTTCACTCCCTTTTCCTACCCTCGAATTCCAGTCACCCATGACTATTAAATTTTCATCTCCCTTCACTACCTGAATAATTTCTTTTATCTCATCATACATTTCATCAATTTCTTCACCATCTGCAGAGCTAGTTGGCATATAAACTTGTACTACTGTTGTAGGTATGGGCTGTGTGTCTATCTTGGCCACAATAATGCGTTCACTATGCTGTTGGTAGTATCTTACCCGCACTCCTATTTTTTTATTCATTATTAAACCAACTCCTACATTACCCCTATTTGATTTTGTATTTATAACCCTGTATTCACCTGACCAAAAGTCTTGTTCCTCCTGCCACCGAAATTCACTAATTCCCACTATATCTAACTTCAACCTATCCATTGCCCTTTTTAAATTTTCTAACCTACGTGCCCGATTAAGGGATCTGACATTTCACACTCCGATCCGTAGAACGCCAGTTTTCTTTCTCCTGATAACGACGTCCTCTTTAGTAGTCCCCGCCCTTTTTAAATTTTCTAACCTACGTGCCCGATTAAGGGATCTGACATTTCACACTCCGATCCGTAGAACGCCAGTTTTCTTTCTCCTGATAACGACGTCCTCTTGAGTAGTCCCCGCCCGGAGATCTGAATGTGGGACCATTTTACCTCCGAAATATTTTACCCAAGAGGATGCCATCATCATTTAACCATACAGTAAAGCTGCATGCCCTCGGGAAAAATTACGGCTGTAGTTTCCCCTTGCTTTCAGCCGTTCGCAGTACCAGCACAGCAAGGCCGTTTTGGTTGTTGTTGCAAGGCCAGATCAAGTCAATCATCCAGACTGTTGCCCCTGCAACTACTGAAAAGGCTGCTGCCCCCCTTCAGGAACCACACGTTTGTCTGGCCTCTCAACAGATACCCCTCCGTTGTGGTTGCATCTACGGTACGGCCATCTGTATTGCTGAGGCACGCAAGCCTCCCCACGAATGGCAAGGTCCATGGTTCATGGGGGTAGGATAAACTTGATAATGGAAACAAAGTTATTGGCACCTTTCTAGACCTATCTAAGGCTTTTGATACTATAAATCACTCCATTCTTCTACATAAGTTAGAAACTTATGGGGTCAGAGGAGTGGCATTAGATTTGTTAAGATCGTACCTTGCTGACAGGAGACAATGTGAAAAGTTGTATCATACACCTGGGGGACTTATACAAACAGTAAAATCATCTTATAAAATTCTTAACTGTGGAGTCCCTCAGGGAAGTATTATTGGGCCTTTTCTGTTCATTGTGTACATCAATGATATAATAATTCAAAAAAATGCAGACCTTGTGAATTATGCCGACGACACCTCCTTCATAACCTGGGGCCCTACAAAACAGCTAGCAGTGCAAAATAATATGAAGAACGCTAGCCTCATCACAGAATATATGACTAAAAATAAATTTGCATTAAATAAGGAACAGACAATTCTAATGGAGTTTTTGCTAAGTTATAAATCAAGACAAGTGGATTCTGAGACAGAGTTATCAATTAAAACAATTGATAAACATAAATTCCTGGGTATTATAGTTGATGAACATCTTACATGGAAGGAGCACATCAGCTACATGTGTAAAAAAATCTCGTCTAATACCTACCTGCTAAAATGCCTTTCTAGCATAATAGTGTCACCAGTCTTAAGACAAATCTATTTTGGTATTATACACTCCCACCTACAATACGGTATTGAGATTTGGGGTGGGGCACCAACGGTATTCATGGATAGGGCTTTTAGAGCCCAGAAGAGAGCAATTAGGATAATAGCGAATATTAGTAAATGTCAATCGTGTATAGAATACTTCATTAAGTATAATATACTAACAGTGTATTCATTATATGTTCTAAGGACTATACTGTTTATAAAAGAAAATATGGAGCACAGTATAATAAATAGTGATATCCATAGTTATAATACAAGGAAGAAAGAGGATTACCACATAAAATTCAGAAATAAAAAAGCAATCGATCATAATCCATTTTCTGCTGGAAGATTTTTTTATAACAGACTGCCAAATACCATAAAAATGTTAAAAGGAAACATATTTAAAATAAAATTAAAGCAGCTGTTAATTGCTAAATGTTTATACTCCATCAAGGATTTTTAATGTCATATGTACTTTATTTCTACTACTAAACTATTATTATTGTTCATGTATGTGCTGACTGACTATGTCCACGACTGTAAAAGTTATTATGGACAAATTATTATAAACCATTATTATTATCCCTCCCTCCCCCTTTCGTTCAAAATCTATTTATGTTCTTTTTATACTACAATAAATGAATCCAGCAATTCATATACTATTAAACCTTAAAATATGCCCTTATTCATGCACTATCAAATGACTAACCATGCACAATTAAAGGAGAAACATGCAATGTGAGAATTCAGTTTTTGTTATGATGCATTTTATTTTATTTTACAACAATCTACAACACCACCTTTGGGTAGCTCTAAGTGTTAAGCTGCTGCACGAACAATCCCTGGATTCAGAAGGCAAGGTGGTTTGAATCCATCCACCAGTAACCTTGAAGATAATTTTCAGTGGCTTCCTGTTTTCAGTTTAGGCAAATGCTGAGAGTGTTCCCTTACTATATCCCACAGCCAGTTCCTTCCAAACACCTTTCTTTCCTGACAGATTCCAATTCCCTTAAAGATGCAGTCCCCCTGCTTAAAGTAAAAGAACTGCATTAAAATGAGCTAAGCATCTCTTCGGAGACTCCTGGCACTAAAAGCCATTTGATAAATAAATAATAATCCAAATGCTCCTCATTTACATTTGTGTATCTGTCTACCGAGACATTATTTAATGCAGGAAATGATCTTTCTTACATTGCAAAAAGTGGCAGATGCGTACTTAAATGAGGAAATTGGGGAAAGTGCAAGGTTGAACAATTCCAGATCCTTTGACCAAAAATTATTCCAGCTTCCCTGTCAAACAGAGATCTCTTTATTCCAAAAGCCCTGTCAGTAACAATCGCAGTGTCCCAAAAAATTAGCGCTTGTGCATTCCTGGCCATTTCCTCAGCTCATATCCAGACTGAAAGAGAAAGATTGTAAAATGATCTTGGATGGTGAAAGGAGATTGGAGCACAACTGCTTCTAAGTGGTTTGCCAACAAACAGCACTCCCAAGTAACAAGATTGTACAGGGTGTTCATTTTAAATGAAGATATTGAAATATCTCAAAAACTACGTACTGGATCAAAAATATGTTATAATTCCAATTTGTTTGTCTCAAGAGGGGGACATCCAATGATACCACACTCAATCCTCATCGCACCCCGTGTGTGGATGGCGGGGGGAAACTTTGAAATTTTCAATGGGAACCCTCGTTTTTTTAACGAAGATTAAGATTCTATACCAAAATCTACATACTTTTGTCTGAAGCTTTTTCTTTGTTTCACCACAGATGGCACTGTAATCGAAGAAATAGAACTGGGCATACAATCATAATTTACGACATACTACTTGATGGCCCTTGAATATCCGATGGCTTGTGCAACCCCACCTCCATGCTGCAAGAGTAGAACAGGGCAGCATTTCATAACTTCTAGTTGGAAACTCCTTTCACAATGTTGTATCCTTCCAGCATATCGAACAGAGCACTACTCAATGTGCCACTGTGGCCATGTCTCGAGATCAACGCTGCTCAACTTTTTCAATTAGAGTAGTGTTCAATCGCAGTACTGCCAACTTCTGCTTTTTAACTGACCATTCACAGGACGGAAGCATATCTGCAGGAATATCAGCACAGGCATTTTTGATGCAGTCAACCATGTCTTTACAGCCTGTTGGCTCTTAATAGTACACCTTATCTTTTAAATACCCACACTATCCCCACAGAAAGAAATCTGGCGACATCAGATCCAGAGACCTAGTGGACCAATTAATAGGAGGACTACCTCTGCTGATCCACTGACTAGTGTAAATGAGGTCTAACACTTCCCGTGCTTTAGTTGCATAATGTGCTGGGCAACCGTCATTCTGAAACCACGTACATTGTCGAACATCCAGGGTAACATCCTGCAATAGTGCAAGTAGTTCCTATTCCAAAAACAATTGATATTTGTGTCCATTCAGTTTGCCTTCAATAAAATATGGACCAATGAATTTGTTCCCTATGATGCCAAGCAATATATTAACCGACCAAGGACATTGATGGTCAACTTGTTGTAACCAGTGGGGTTTGTCTACACTCCAATAATGCAGGCAATGTCTGTTAACGCTACCATGCTTCGTGACTGTAGACTCATCAAAAAATAGTACCTCAGCAAAGAATGTTTGGTTCATTTATATTTGTTGACATGTCTATCAACAAAGTACCCAGTTATGGAAATTGGCACCATGAAGTTCTTGACGCAGTAACATAAGGTATGAATGATACTTATGATGATGCAGTATTGTGACAATATTACATATGGACATACCGGAATCATGAAGTATTTGCAAGGTGCTTATCCATGGGTTGCCACTAATATAGCTATTTCACTAGCTTCTCCCATAAGAAGTGTGCTTTGTTTCCTTTTGCCAGTCTCTACACTGCCAACAGACATAAAGGTATTCACAACCTTATAAAAGAATGAATGAGAGCAAGCTTTCTCTGGAAAACACTTGACATACAAGGCAACAGCAGTTTCAACATTTCTCCTACGTCCTCTGTAAATCAGGATCATTTCAATTTTTTCTTTTGTGGTTGCAACGTTCATCATCCACTTGCACGTCTGTTCTCCAAATTATAGGTAGGTATCCGGGCAATAAACACTACACAAGTACTATAATATTTAGAGCTGCTATTGTTCTATGTCTGCACAATATGTGAGCTCCAGTCACAGTGTACTGCCTGTTATGATACGTAGTAGTTTGCTACGGGCCACGGTGCCGCATTGAATAGTCCCCTGTTTGATATGTTGGAGGAATGTAATGTTACAAATGGGGTTTACAATTACAAGTTACGAAATACTGTCCTATCCTCACAGCATGCAGATGAAGTCCCATGTGCCACTGGATATTCAAGGGCCATTGAGTAGCATGTCATAAATTACAATTCTGTATCCATTTCTACTCCTGTGATTACAGCCCCATTTGTGGCAAAATGAAGAAAATGTTTCAGACAGAACATATGTAGATTTTGCCATAGAATTGTAATCTGCAATAAAAACAGGGTTCCCATTAAAGATTTCAAAGTTGCCTTCTGTCAGCCACGCATGGGGTGTGTTGGCATGTCATGTCATGTCAGATGTTCCCATCCAAGAGAAAAAAATTTGAATTATAACTTTTTTTTTATTTGATGTGTTGTTTTCAAGATATTTCAGTGTCTCCAGTTAAAATGAACACCCTGTATCTCCGCTTGGTGAAAACTTCCGAGATCAAATTCAAATATAATGGTTTACTGTTCTTTATGGAAATTTTCAGAATAAATGAAAAATGTGAGTCTTTGTATGATCCTCTTTAACTAATCAGAACCTCCCTTTGACAAAATTCTGGCTACATCCCTGGGTGCAGGTGTAATCTCTATTCAGTTATTGTAAAACCTGAATTATTTTTTGCTTTCAGATATCTGGTTTCTCTTGTGGGACATTTTTAATACCAGTATATCGCAAAAACTTATCCTATATTGTTTGTATAAACTGCATACTTAATCATGATTGACAGGACAAGTAAATAAATACACTCCTGGAAATGGAAAAAAGAACACATTGACACCGGTGTGTCAGACCCACCATACTTGCTCCGGACACTGCGAGAGGGCTGTACAAGCAATGATCACACGCACGGCACAGCGGACACACCAGGAACCGCGGTGTTGGCCGTCGAATGGCGCTAGCTGCGCTGCATTTGTGCACCGCCGCCGTCAGTGTCAGCCAGTTTGCCGTGGCATACGGAGCTCCATCGCAGTCTTTAACACTGGTAGCATGCCGCGACAGCGTGGACGTGAACCGTATGTGCAGTTGACGGACTTTGAGCGAGGGCGTATAGTGGGCATGCGGGAGGCCGGGTGGACGTACCACCGAATTGCTCAACACGTGGGGCGTGAGGTCTCCACAGTACATCGATGTTGTAGCCAGTGGTCGGCGGAAGGTGCACGTGCCCGTCGACCTGGGACCGGACCGCAGCGACGCACGGATGCACGCCAAGACCGTAGGATCCTACGCAGTGCCGTAGGGGACCGCACCGCCACTTCCCAGCAAATTAGGGACACTGTTGCTCCTGGGGTATCGGCGAGGACCATTCGCAACCGTCTCCATGAAGCTGGGCTACGGTCCCGCACACCGTTAGGCCGTCTTCCGCTCACGCCCCAACATCGTGCAGCCCGCCTCCAGTGGTGTCGCGACAGGCGTGAATGGAGGGACGAATGGAGACGTGTCGTCTTCAGCGATGAGAGTCGCTTCTGCCTTGGTGCCAATGATGGTCGTATGCCTGTTTGGCGCCGTGCAGGTGAGCGCCACAATCAGGACTGCATACGACTGAGGCACACAGGGCCAACACCCGGCATCATGGTGTGGGGAGCGATCTCCTACACTGGCCGTACACCACTGGTGATCGTCGAGGCGACACTGAATAGTGCACGGTACATCCAAACCGTCATCGAACCCATAGTTCTACCATTCCTAGACCGGCAAGGGAACTTGCTGTTCCAACAGGACAATGCACGTCCGCATGTATCCCGTGCCACCCAACTTGCTCTAGAAGGTGTAAGTCAACTACCCTGGCCAGCAAGATCTCCGGATCTGTCCCCCATTGAGCATGTTTGGGACTGGATGAAGCGTCGTCTCACGCGGTCTGCACGTCCGGCACGAACGCTGGTCCAACTGAGGCGCCAGGTGGAAATGGCATGGCAAGCCGTTCCACAGGACTACATCCAGCATCTCTACGATCGTCTCCATGGGAGAATAGCAGCCTGCATTGCTGCGAAAGGTGGATATACACTGTACTAGTGCCGACATTGTGCATGCTCTGTTGCCTGTGTCTATGTGCCTGTGGTTCTGTCAGTGTGATCATGTGATGTATCTGACCCCAGGAATGTGTCAATAAAGTTTCCCCTTCCTGGGACAATGAATTCACGGTGTTCTTATTTCAATTTCCAGGAGTGTACAAATACAAAGCACAATAATAAAATAAACACTAAGAAGCCATAAAAGAATGAAATACACAGCTGTAAAGTGGGGATGTGGCAAAACCAGGTTGGCTTCTGATGTTAGTAGACAATGAAACTGCCCCCTCCCTTTCCCTCCCCTGCCCATCAATGTCAAAACTTCCATACTGTGACCTTGACAGCATGTTCTGTCCCATCCTGTTTAGTTCTGTTGGCAGCCTGTGTGAATGGCACCATTTGAAATTCATTGTGGAAAGTTTTGACACTGCATTCCACCCATTTCTATTCCTTCAAATATCAACCAACCCTTAAGCAGTGAATTAAATAAATAAAATTTCAGTTTCTTGCATTCCACTTAGCAGGTGACAACTGAAGAAGAGTTTATTTTAGTTTATTTTTGTCCGCCGATTGTATTTGAAAATGATTTAGTTTAAAAGGTGTACAAGTTTGCTTCTGCTATTTTTTCCCCAACATTTGAGGCTATAATGAAACAAACTGGTTACGTATGTACCATTCAAAGTATTTTCCATCGCTGGCCACTACTTTCTCCCATCTTTTGGGCAGTGCATGAATCCTACGTCGAAAAAATTGTTCATCTATTGAAGCGATCCACGAATCGATCCAATTTGTGACTTCTTCATGAGATCGGAAGTGTTGGTCACCCAGGCCATGTGCCATTGATCTAAACAGGTGATAGTCAGAGGGAGCAATGTCTGGAGAATATAATGGGTAAGGTAGGACTTCCTATTTTAATGTTTCCAAGTACGTTTTGACCTCTTTTGCAACGTGGCGTTGAGTGTTGTCATGCTGCAAAATCATTTTATCGTGCGTCTCGCTGTACTGTGGCTCTTTGTCTTTTAATGCTCTGCTCAAATGCATTAATTGCATTCGATAACGAGCTCTGTGATTGTTTCACTTGGTTTTAACACCTCATAGTACACGACACCAAGCTGGTCCCACCAAATGCAGACATGATCTTGGAGTCATGAATTTTCGCTTTGGCCGTCAACGTGGAAGCATGGCCGGGATATCCCCAAGATTTTTTGCATTTAGGGTTATCGTAATGAACCCATTTTTCATCCCCGGTCACAATGCGATTCAGAAATCCTTTCCGCTTTTGCCTCTGAAGCCACTGTTCACAAATGCCGTTCAACATCTCTTGGTTTCAGCTCACATGGGACCAAAGTTCCTTCTTTCTGAGAAGTTTTGAAATGGCTTTCTGTGTCACTCCCACTAATCGTGCCAATTCTTCTTGAGTTTGATACGAGTCTTCACTCAGCAATGTCTCCAATTCTGCATCTTCAAAAATATTCTCTCTTCCACCACTATGCCAGTCTACAACATTAAAATCACCATTCTTGAAGCACTGAAACCACTCACGACACATTCTTTTACTAATAGCGTCCTTACCATGTGTGCTTGAGAGCATTCGATGAGACTCAGCCACTGTTTTCTTCATATTGAAACAAAACAGTAACACCTCCCACAAATGACAAGAGTTAGGCTCGTCAATCAAGAACAACTTTATGATGCAGACACAAATCGACTAATGTTTGAATAAGATTATGTTGACCAAGGTCCAAGCTAACTGCCTGACGTCTGCGATCTGTTTCTTTCAACCATTACTTACCACTGTTGCGACCTATCGGCAAATGGTGGAAGCAAATTGTACACCTTGTAGTTTTGTCCGTAGATCATATTTTACAATGATATTAGGCATGTCATATTGTATGTTTTATACAGAATGAACACAATTTCTTATACATTTATCAGTAATACACAAAGATAAAAAAACTGAGTAATTATACAGTAATGATAACAGATAATAATAGTAACCAGCTTTTGTAGAAACAGTAAAACCACACAGAAAAAAATTATTAATAATCCACAGCAGTGATAAATATTAGTAGCCTGCATTAATTTAGGCAATAATCTTGCAAACACAGAGGAAGTCAACAAAGTTATATACTTAAGCTATATTGCAGAAAATACTAATATGTTTATAAATAATGAAAAGTTTTAAAGATAGGCACAACAAAAATACTGTCAAACAAAGATTTTGACAACACAGGCCTTCATCAGGAATAGACAACACACACACACATACACAAATGCAACTCACATGCACATGACCACCGTCTCTCGTTGCCGAGGGAAGACCGTGAGCAGCAGCGCATGATGGGAGAAGCAAACTGGGTGGTGGGGCAAGTAGGAGTTGGGCTGGGAGGGGGAGAGATAGCAGGGTGGGGTGGGAGCAGTAAAGGGCTGCTTGTGGGAGCACACAGGGACAACACGATGTGGGGATAGGGTAGGACAGCTAGGTGTGGTCAGGAGGTTAAACACATGGCACGGAGGACAGGGGGCAGCAGAAAAGGAAAGAAGTAAAAAGACTATGGGTGCTTTGGTGGAGTAGCAGTCATTAAAATGAAGAATGTCATTTCGCATAATGTGCTCAGCAACTGAGTGGACTAGCTGTTTCTAGGCCACAGTTTGTCGGTGGCCATTCATGTAGACAGGCAGCTTGTTAATTGTCATGCCCACGTAGAATGCAGCATAGTAGTTGCAGCTTAGCTTGTAGATCACATGACTGGTTTCACAGGTTGCTGTCATGTGATCTACTAGCTAAGCTGTGCTGTGCTGCATTCTACGTCAGCCTAACGACCAACAGGCTGCCAGTTCGCATGAATGGCCACTGACAAACTGTGGCCAAGAAACAGATGGACCAACCAGATTCTAAGCACGCTACCCAACATGGTATTTTCTTCATTTCAATGATTGCTTCACAGCTTGTGCTATCTGGATCTTTCCCATAAACATCAGCTTTTCTGAACTGCGCAGGTGAGAACTCTCCCTACAATATATCCTACACTCCCGTAACCATTCTGGCCTCAACCTTCATTACTCATTATCCTTTATCCACCTATCTCCTTCCCTGTTCCCATTCTGACTACACAGCCCTCTATTCCACCAATGCAGCCACAGTCTTTTTACTTCTCTCCTAGTCCATTGCCGTACCCCATCACCCCTGCCCACCAACTGTCCTCGTGACTGCACCTAACTGCCCTACTCTTTCTCCACCTCGTCCCTGTATGCTTCCACAAGCACCACTTTACTGTCCCCCACCTCACCCTGCTATTCCTCCCCCTCTCTGCGCCAGCCTCCTCCTTACCCAGTTTGCTTCCCCCATCATGGGCTGCTGCTTTTGTGGAACAACCACTAGCTTGCACCTTGCCTTAATGACTAATTGGTTCCATGGCTTCATGGGGTCTGCACCACACTTGAACTTTACCATCAGCTCTTAACAATGGAAATTGGGACTTGTCTCACCGGACCACAATTTTCCATTTGTCTGGGATCCAACAGATATGGTCACAAGCCCAGGAGAGGCACTGCAGGTGATGTCATGCTGTTAGCAAAAGCACTTTCACTGGTCCTATGCTGCCATAGCCCATTAATGGCAAATTTTGCTGCACTATCCTAACAGGTATGTTCATTGTACATCCCACATTGACTTCTTTGATTGTTCCATCTAGTGTTGCTTGTCAGCACTGACAACCCTAAGCAAACACCACTTGGTCATTAATTAACGGCCATCGGCCACTATGCTGTCCATAAGCCAGAGGTAATGACTGAAATTTGGTGTTCTGAGCACACTCTTGACACTGTGGATCTCTGAATACTGAATTCCCTAATGATTTCTGAAATGGAATGTCTCATATGTCTAGCTCCAACTACCATTCTGTATTCAAATTCTGTTAAATCCTGTTGTGTGGCCATAATCATTTTGCAAACTTTTCGTATCACTCACTGGAGTACAAATGACACCTCCACCAATGCACTGCTCATTTCTATCTTGTATATGTGACACTACAGCCACCTGTATATGTGCATATCACTATCCAACAACTTTTGTCACCTCAGTGACTATGCATTATTTTTTTAATGTCATGAATACAAAATATGTGAGCTGTCAACTGTTGCAGTTAAAATGTATCCTGGACAGCAATCTGTGGAATTTGGACATTTGCATGCAATCAAAGCTAAAAGCAAATACATGGGACTCGTATGTCCTCTTAGCTTCTTCTGTAAACTTGTATATATTTCTTTGGCCCTTAGCTCTCCAGTGACACATCATCTTCGACCATCATTAAGGCAAGGGTTTCTCGTTTTCACCTCCAACTCTTCATGTAAAATTAATAGCTGATTATAATCTGGAAATGTTTTTCCTTAAACAACTTATACATGACTAGAATATTAACTCTAGACTCTAAATATTTTATATCCTTACTAGCATAATGGCTTTCTTTAAGTGGAAAACTTTCAATTTGTTGCCCGGTAGCTTCTCTTGTTTCTGCTGGAAGGGTTCGCTTAACATGCTTACCACTATTGTCCATTGGACTTTTCTCTAAAACCTTCAGTTCCACTATTTTTTATCTCTCTTCACTGTGATGGGATATAAGACGTAAAATGAAGACAAACCTCAATTCGCTGGTCACCAGTAAGATGAGATACTTCAATGAGTGACTGTTCTTCCATGCAACATCCTCCTTGCTGTTTTACAATATGAACATCAATCAATGATAGGTGGAATAAGTGCTGCTGATCTTTAGTTTCTAGGTCATGTAATTTTATCAAAATATCTACCTGATTCTCTTCATGTATGTTTGCAAAAGGATTCTTTCTCTTGCATCTAAAATAAAAATAGATTGATATTCTTATTCCATAAATCATTATTATTTCATCACATTAGATTCTAATGGAGGACTCTATCTAACCTGTTGAGTGTGACAAAATTTCTGATCAAAATTCATTTTAATAATATCATTGTTACATAATTAAATAAATAAGCAACTGTTTATAGATAATGAATACTAATCACCTTCTTCTTAATTTCATGTATTAGTCAAACTGCCCTTATAGTACTCCATAACTTGTATGGCCTTCCTAAATTTCTTCTCCAGTACATTTATAACTGATAGCCTTTACCAGGAATCTTCCTCCACCCACACGGTCTACATGTTCCTTCCATTTCTTCTGTTTTCCTTTATTTTCTTGTTTAGATTACATATTCCTAACTCTTCCCTTATATCCACATTTCTTTTTTGATGTTCCCTTGCACAACCTTCCACTCCTCTTAGGTATCTCATTTCTTGCAGCTGTATTCTACTTTCTGGGAATCTTGTTGTTGCTCTTGCTTCACTTTCATAAGTAATGGTTGACAAAGCTATTGCTTCATTTGCTAATTAATTTCTATATACAACAATAAATATTAAAGGCATTTTCACCTGCACTGTTCTCTAATGTTTTTGGCTCTTTATAATCAATACACTCTTTTCCTTTAACTTCGGATGTTTAATTCTGTTCTTAGTCCACATGTTTTTATTTTCTTTCCACTTCCTTCCAGTATTTAGTTCTTCTTTCATCATGTTTTGTTTGTTATATTATCCAAACAATGTACGAGGGCTGTTCAATAAAGAATGATCATAATTTTTTTTGACAACATACCTTTACTCATCCTCATAATTTTGATGGTCCTTCTCAAAGTAGTCTCCCATGAATGTGATGCACTTGTCCCAGCATTTCTGCCAGTCTTTAAATACATGCTGGAAACCATTTTTTGAGAGGTCCTTCAAAATCGCCTTTGCAGCAGCCTTCACCACTGCTTCTGATGATTGATAATGCCTCCCACAAGGGTGTTTCTTCATGTTAGGGAATAGAAAAAAAGTCACATGGGGCTAACTCCTGACTAGAAAGAGTGAGGGATGCACTTCACGCTGATTTTTGCTAAATATTCAGCAACAACATTGGTAATATGTGGCCGCACATTATCGTAGTGCAGCATTCAGCCTGATTCATGGAAATGTGGTCTTTTGTGTCTGATATGGACTTGCAATGTTTCCAGGACATCCCTGTAGTATTGTCCAGTTACTAATAATAATAATAATAATAATAATAATAAATTTATTGTTGTTCAGCCATTACAGCAATAGACAACGTCATATACATACTAAAATACAATTATACAATTAATAGTTTGAAAGAAACAACAGGTTTGTCGTTAACATTATAGTATTATATTACAGTCGATAAATTCTCTTATATCATAGAATGGGTGAAGGACTAGCCAGTCATGAATTGTTTGTTTGAATAATTGTTCAGGTAATTCTTGAACAGATTGAGGAAGATTATTAAATAATTTGTGCCCCATGATTTCGTAGCTGTTGAGTGACTTTGACAATCTGTGGTAAGGAATATAGAGGCACCTATTCCTTCTTGTATTGTGGCTATGTACATTTTCTCTGGTTTTTGTTTCTGGTAATTTCTTCTTCGTATAAATTAGAACATAGTATATGTACAAGTTTATAACAGTCATGATTTTCTGTTCACAGAACAATGGTTTACAGTGTGCCTTATATGCAGAACCAGTAATTATCCTAATAGCTTTTTTTTTGCAGTATTAATATGTCATGTACACAGCTAGAGTTCCCCCACAAAATAATTCCATATGTTATTATACTTTGAAAGAATGAAAAATAAGATGTTCTAACATATTTTTCAGAAACACAATCCATAAGTCGCCTTAACAGGTAAATAACTCTTGACAATTTACCACTAATATATTGTACATGTTGACCCCAAAATAATTTATCATCAATGTATACCCCCAAAAATTTGACATAACTTGGATCATCTGACAGAAGCTTGTCTCTAAGACTACAGACCATCTGCTGTGTTTTGTTTTCATTCAGCATGAATCCATTTGCCTTGAACCAATAGGATGCTTGGTCAATTGTCTTTGCTGCACAAGCTTTAAGGCTATTGAAATCATCACTAGCATGAAGAAATGTATCATCTGCATACAACTCAGTGGTGGACTTGATAAATGACGGCAGATCATTTATCATTATCAGGAACAAAAAGGGGCCCAGCACAGATCCCTGCAGAACACCTACCTTGACTTGTTCTATACTCGACATTTCTCTCCCTACACAAACAACTTGCTTACGATTCTGAAGAAATGATTTTATTAATTTAAGGCTCTTATGTCTAATGCCATAGGATTCCAGTTTTTCTAGGAGTGGCTTATGCTTTACAGTCAAAAGCTTTGCTTAGATCACAAAATGTGAGTTGAGCATAGCCCTTATCCTCAAACACTTGATGTAAGTATTTGACTACAAAGTCTATAGCATCCACAGCAGACAACTTTTTCCTAAAACCATACTGAGATTCACTAATTATTCCTAATTTTTTAAAATAGACAGATAGCTGTTGGTAAGTTACACGTTCCAGTATTTTAGAAAAAGCTGGGCCTATGGAGATTGGTCTGTAACTGGAAGGTGAGTCCATATCTCCCTTTTTATATATTGGAACTACCCTAGCCACTTTGAGTTCTTCGGGAAAATATCTATCAGATATGCATTTATTTATACAGAATGTTAAGGGGTACACAATATAGTCTATTACTTTCTTTAGTAAATTACAGGATATGTCATATATATCTACACTGTCTGAAGATTTCATCCGTTTTACAATGCTTAGGACATGACTAGGTGAGACCTCGGAGAACATAAACTTACCTGTGTCTGTTGGTGTTCTGCAAACATTTTTAGAAAGTAACTCTGATGAATTGATATCAGGTTTGATTACAGTATTTCCTACATCTTCAACAGATTTAATAAAGAAATCATTGAACTTTTGGGGACTTATATTAATTTTTTTGCTTCTTACATCTTTAGCAACACCATTTATTAATTTCCATGCAGCTTTGCGCTTATTTGTGGAATTATCAATGGTATTGAAATTATGTGCTTTTTGGCTTCCACGATGGCTTCTTTATACTCATTCCTGCATTTTATATAGGCTAATCTGGCATGTTCTGTTTTCTGATTGCTACATATATTGTGCAACACCATAACTTGGTTTTTCATATTTAATAATTGTTTAGTAAACCATTAATTTTGTCTGTTTGTAGCCCTGTTTGTAAAACCTTTGTCAGTTAATTTGCATTTCTTTATGGGGATGTTGTCATTAAATAGTGTCAGAAATATTTTTAAAAATCTCTCAAATAATAGTTTCCCTGACAAATCAGCACTAAGACTAAACTTGTGTCACCATGACATTGGTTGAACAAGTCTCTCTCAGCAAGGGACTTACAGAGCTGAACAATTTTGTCATCTGTGATAGGTCTGGTGATTATAACTTTTGGGACAGGCTTAGGAATATTACTATTATCAATACAGAACCTACTTGTATAGTTTAAAGATACAAAGTCATGATCTGAAAATGGAAACGCTGTAACATCACATGATTCTTCTGTAGTTTTAAAGTTGACAAAAATATTGTCAAGACATGCTTTATCTCTTGTGGGCCTGTTATTGATTGAGTGCAAATTGCACTGTCTTAGAAGGTTTTTCAACTCAGTCACAGTATGTTTATGTGTTGTTATATCAAACTCTGCATTCAGATCTCCACCAATTACTATGTCATAATGCAACCATCTGATCCCTCTTAGTACATCTAACAGCATGTCCAATTTTTCTAGAAATACATTGATGATACCCTTAGGTGACCTGTAAAGGGATACTATTACTAACTTAAGACTGTCCATAACTATACCAGTGGCTTAAAAGTTCTGTTCCTCACATAAATAATTTAGGTCCAACTTAACAATGGAGCAGCTGAATGACTGATTAATATATATTGCCACACCACCTCTTATATGCAATTTTCTACAGTAACTATTTGCTACATTATAGTTATAAAGTTTGACAACTGGAAGTACACTCTCAGTAACCCAATGTTCACTCAGACAGAAAATATCAAATTTGTTATCTAGTCTTGCCTAGGTTGTTTCTGTGCAGTCCATGTCTAGTAAAATGCTCTCTTATTGAACTTGTTGCTTCAATGAAAGTTGTGTGCACAAAACCGCTACAAATCTTCCTGAATTTCTGATCTGTTGCGATGATTTCTCTGTTTACACATGAGTCTTCTGTTAAGTCGTGTCTGTAGGGAATGTTTACAACAAATACCTTCGCCTGTGAAATTTTTCCTAGCGATTCTTTCAGTGTTCTTACAGCAAGGCTGCTTTCATTTTTATAGATATCATTTCCCCCTCCGATTATGACACAGTTGACGTCGTTTTTCATGGAACTTTCACAGTTTTTCAGCACTTCTTGTAGAGGAGCACCAGGTTTCGAAATTCCAGTCACTTTATATTCGGACTGCATATCAGACATGATTGTAGCCAGTCCCTTGCCATGACTCGTCGGTAATATGTATATTTCTTCCTTCTTCTTCTCTGTTTCCTTTTTTGTCTCGTTTTCAGTTTTATTACAAGTTGCTCTCACACGATTTTTTCGTTCAATAGTATTTGATGGTAACGTGTTTCTGCTGGCACTTTTTTGTTCAACACATCTTTCTGAGCAGTTACCTGTCATACTGATGTGTGTGCAGGTACAACTGCTGATAAACCATTCCATGAATATCAAAGAATGAGATGACTATAACTTTCCCAATAGAAAGCAACCACTTTTGCTTTTTTGGGGGTTGGCGGTGAAGGAGATTTCCACACTGAGCTTTGCTGTTTGCTCTCAGGATCAAAATGATGTAGCCACATTTCATCAGCAGTGATTACATTGAAAGAAACTCCGGATCTTCCTCTAACATCAACTTTAACTGCATGCAGACCTGCAAGCGCATGTCCTTTTGTTTGAGAATCAACAGTCTTGGAACCCATAGCGCACAAACACATGTCATGTGTAATTTTTCTGTCACCAACCTGTGCATGGCACCCAATGAAATGTTCAGTATTTCATTAAGTCATCTTAAGGTACTTCATCAATTCTCTCTTACAATGACAGCAGCAGTGTTGATCTTTTCTTCTGTAAGAGCAGTAACTGGAGCACAGGCTCCACCTTCCTTTGAAATTGATTGTCTCCTCTCTTTAAACATTTAAAACACCTTCAAGCTGTGCTGTAGGGAAGAACAGACCCTCCATAGGCCTCCTGTAAAATTGTATAGGCCTCAGATGAAGATTTGTTGAGACGAAAGAAGAATTTCAAAGCTGCATATTCCCGTGTGTTACGTCTATTGCAGCAGTAGGTAATACTGAACATGTTTGACCTTGCCTGCTCCTCACAGGCAGAAACCAGGAGTCCCAACAATGAAACTACTATGGCGTGTTTGTTGCACATTAAGCTAACAACATGTCATAAGATGAAATTTTAGCGCGAGAAATTATGACCATAAAAAAAATCATTATAATTCTTTATTGAGCAGCCCTCATACTGTATATGGCAAGAAACACTATAAGTATAGCTTGGTCCACATCAGACAAACCATGATAATATGTTTGAAAAAGTACCAAAACAAAAGCAGGTCTGGCAACATAAAAATGTTAGAAGAGCTTCAGTCACTAAAGATCTTACTGCACATGACATGATTTCTGTAGCATCCGACTAAGTGCCTTCTAGCATTAAAAGATGCAGTACAAAAATGTGCTTAATTCCATTTTGGATATTTTCTAACTGAGGCCCTTCTAGTATGTGGTAATTTGTTCATATGGCAACACATAGAAACTGTTAATCTCATGCAGCGTGTTTTTTTCTTTCCAAGTAACAAAAAATTTTAAAAAATAAAGTTAATTTTTCTCCTGCATGGATCTGACTGTTAAAAGGGATTATAAAATGAAAATTGCTTCATCAATTGATATTCTTTTTTATACACAGTGTAGGGTTTTTTTAGAATTGGAATCAGTTTTTGGTTTCATATATCTGGCCTCTCTTGAGGAAGGACATTCCTTGGATAAATAATTATAGACATGGAACATTTCCAGTATGTCCCAAAAACAAAGCAAAATAATAAAATAAAGACTGATAAGAAGTAGATGGGTGAAATCCAATACTATTGACATTTGTAAGTGTGGGCAAAATAGGTTAACTTCCTATGTTAGCAGATCACAGCACAGTCCCTTCCCCCTCCCATAGTCCACAACCAATGTAAATGACAAAACTTTCGTTCTGAAAATCAGTCTCACTCCATTCTGTTTAACGGTCTGTGGAAATGCCACTATCTGAATTGCATTGTGGAATGTTTTGACATTTCATTCTGTCAAGAATAAATTGACCTTCATTGGAAGTAGGTACAGGCATGGCCAATCTATATGAAGGGTCACAATATTGATGCACATGCATGTTGCTGTTGCAGGCTTGATGCCAGCAGCTTATCTTTTGACACAGGACTGTGTAAAGTGCATAATAAGCACAATGATCCAGATCAAATGGATTTGTAGGGCATTAGAGTGTGGAAGATAGAGATCCAAGGTCCCTTGCCACTGCATGATAAGTTCACAGTCTGGTAGGCAAAGGGCAAAATATAACACGACGGAACTTGTGGGTGAATTCCCATCTCTGCGCTCCCTTTCCAAATAGCGTCTACACAGACGGAAAACGCGAAACCTAAGACAAAATCCACTGGAAAAAAGTCTTGAAAAAGGGGAGTACACAGGAACGACAACTGCAAGAACTTTGGACACAAGGAACATTCAGTGCAAATGGACAAATTACCAAAGAAGAAGACATACAACACCCTGAAAGTGAAGAAGAAGAACCATCTGATGCTTCCATGAAAGAGAACTCCCCATCAGGGAACATTTCCTCAGAAGAAAATGCAACAGATCTTCAAGAGTAAGGCATGGAACAACAAGAATTTCAAATAATAAAGCACACAACAAATAGAAGAAAGAGGAAGAAACAAGCATCATGTATATAGCTCTACCAGAGGAAGGTGACAACCAGTCAATACCTCTAATCAACCAACTAAATCAGAAGTGAACACTAATAAGAAACATTCTCAAGTGCCATCAATAGCCATTCAAAATGTTGGGAACCATATGAAAGTCAACCAGGAACTCAAACCAATCATCAAAATATGTTTAAGAGCAATGTACTGAGATGCAATATTATTCAGATGTAGCTTCATTCACATACACACCATCAGCAGATATGTAAATGATGACAGCTGCAATTCTTTGTGACAAGTAGAACAAAGTGCATCAGGCTGCTTGTATTTAGGGTCTTTACGGGCCTGGTAGGGTGTATAAGAGATACGAACAGCATCAGATATTGAGTGATCACTGTGAAGGACATGGATATGAAATGTACTTGTCTGAGACAACATTATCAGCACCTGACAGAACTTGGAAGGGACCTCATTGCGGGTCTCTCTTTGGGTGGCTGGTCAGATCATGCAATATCCATATTTGTGAGGCATTC
Organism: Schistocerca nitens; assembly: GCF_023898315.1. Taxonomy (NCBI): domain Eukaryota; kingdom Metazoa; phylum Arthropoda; class Insecta; order Orthoptera; family Acrididae; genus Schistocerca; species Schistocerca nitens. Next base: position 59,496,100 of record NC_064621.1, read on the forward strand.
AGATGTGCACGGGAACATGAGGACAGGTTTACTCGTTGTCAAGTTTATGGTTGAGTACATCTGACCACCGCAAGGGGGGATAACCACATTGTGCATCAAGAACATCACGACCCCTTCACAATTTACCTGCCATCCAAGTACAAATAATGAACTCCTAGTAACATTCTGTATCATCCTGCACCACTGGTCAGAGACTAGCAGCAGCCAGGCTTGGGAATCACCATCCCGTACATAGGCTGCCATTACCACCACAACAAAAATGGCAGCTTTTGAAATGGTGCCATCATTGTGAAGCATGGATTGCTGATGAATGGCATCACAATGAATTGTAGTCTGACTACTCCTGACGATTACTGTCAGCAAGTACATCGGCCTCCTGGGGAGAGATCCTATTCCTCCAACGTTTTGGAGAAGCACCACCGTGCTGCTCCTGAGGTAAAGATGTGTTGAGCCATAGGATACGGCTTCAGGTGACTGCTCATAATGATTGAGGGATCTGCAGTGGCACAACAATCTGGATGGACATCCTACATCCTCATATGTTACTTCTCATGTGATCGTATTGTGGTTCCATTTCTCAACAGGACAGTGCTCATCCACACATGGCACATGTGTCTATGAACTGTCTGCATGATGCTAAGGTACTCCCAGGGCCAGCTAGATCCCTAGATCTGTCCCCAGTATAATATGTGGCATCAGCCTGGACAGCAATTCCAACCAAGTGCCAGTATCCAAGATATCAAGAACCAGTTACAACAGATGTGGGTCAGCTAGCCAGCCCCAGAAGAGGATACAACAGCTGTCAGCCACCATTTCAGCTGAATCAGTGGGTGCATCCAGGACAGAGTGGGCAAACATCATATTGATACTGTCAAGTTCTTTGTAAATCTGACTCAATTTTATAATCACTGAAATAACATCACATACACTCTCAAAGCGTGAAGTTTCATTTTGTTTCCTCCTCCCTTTCTAGGTGCTTCACTTTTTTACTAGGTAATGTAAATACTTATTTGACACACTATAAGAACAGAGGACAGCTATCAAATTTTGCATCAGTGGAAACATATCCTTCTACACCTACCAAGATCCATTGTCATGTGTGCTGAAATGATTATGAAGAACAAAATCCCAGAAGAGGACGTTATGAAGCACTCCAAAATGGAGGTTTCATAGTCTAGGAAGTGTATCTGTACAAAAAGAAAAGAGGCAGTCACACCAGACAAGAATGATAAAACTGACCATATTTGTGAAATGCTCCACTTCCTCTACACAGAAAACTAAAAGAAGATCACTGACCAAAGGATGGCTCATACAATGCAAGAAACACCAAAGGCTAGACTTTTATAACTCTGCAAGTAGCAACAAGAATATTCCATCATTGGGCAACAGTATGGATGTGTAATCGATTAGTCAATATTAAAGAGGTCGGGGTATGGACACTGAGCCATTCGGAAGCAGAGGCCATCAAAAGCTCATGAACAAACTCTTTGGTTATTCACTCACTTTAAATAAGTGCACTCTACCACCAGGAAACCAATATGAATACTGTATGTAGCACTCCTTTACACGCCATTATATTACTGTGTTTATAACGTCGCCGTACACTTGCTTTTTATTTGGTCAGAACTGGGGCTACTCGTACATTGCTTATGCCAGACCTGGCACTGGTTCTGGAATTTATCAGCTTATGACTTCTTGGTTGAAGTCGCGCATTGCCATCTCCCATCTTACACCTTTCTGAACATGTTCCACACCAGTTTTAACTTTACTCCAAGCATTGCATAATGATTCTCACCTATTGTACACATACCTAACACTTTGTATTTGAATCCAGCAGGAAACAAACCAGACCACACAAGAAACTACTGCCAGTTTTCAGCACAGTTTCTCAAATGTGCAGGCCAATAGCACTCCGAAGATCGTTGACCCACACGAGACACCAAGGCGACCTAAGCATCCTGCAGAAGTGACCACCCTGCCTAGTCACTTGATTGTGATGTAGACAGCAGGCATTTAAAGCATACAATGTGAACAGGCCAATGCCAAAATTGAATGCAGTAGTCCCATAGACACCACCAACGACAGTCACGGAGAAGAATAACACAAATACCAAGGCTAGAGAATACCAGTGCAACCACAAACATAGGAAAAACATCAGTGTCTGGACAACTAACTCATCAATATTGAAGCAATATTATAGATGTATATATCTTTTTGGCTGTCACAATCCAATGGTATCAACACACAAGTAGAGGGGCTATAAGGTAAATTCAAATTCAAGGCTTCTGGGACATTTGGAAACAAATTAATTTTTTAACCCAAATTGTAGAAATTGCCTGAAATATCTGAGAAGTGCCAGGAAACCAGAGACGTCTGCTTTTCACTGAATAAGATCACAACATGATCAACAGATGGAAGTACATGTTCTGTCAATGCAAAATTTAATAGTTGTGCTCTCTTGTTCTAGTGAGTCAATTGTTGGGTCTTCAGTTCAGAAACTGGTGTGATGTGATGCATCTCTCCATGCTACTCTATCCTGTGCAAGCCTCTCCATCACTGAGTAACTACTGCAACCTACATCTGCTTGCTGTACTCCTCTCTTGGTCCCCCTCTACGATTTCTACCCCCCCCCCTCCCCCCTGCTTCCCTCCAGTATTAAATTGGTGATCCTTTGATGCCTCAGAATGTGTCCTACCAACCGATCCCTTCTTTTAGTCAGGTTGTACCACAAATTTCTCTTCTTCCCAGTTCTATTCAGCACCTCACCATTAGTTGTGTGATCTACCCAACTAATCTTCAGCATTCTTCTATAGCAACACATTTCAAAAGCTTCTATTCTCTTCTTGTCTAAACTGTTTATTGTCTATGTCTCACTCCCATAAATGGCTACACTCTCTACAAATACTTTCAGAAAGGACTACCTGACACTTAAATCTGTACTCAATGTTAACAGATTTCTCTTCTTCATAAATGATTTTCTTGCCATTGCCTGTCTACACTTTACATCCTCCCTACTTCAGCCATCATCAGTTATTTTGCTTCCCAAGTGTCTCCCTTCCTAATCTAATACCCCCACCATCACCTGATTTAATTCGACTACATTCCATTATACTTGTTTTGCTTTTGTTGATGTTTATCTTATATCCTCCTTTCAGGATCCTGTCCATTCGTCCTTTGCTGTCTCTGAGAGGATTACAATTTCATCAGCAAACATCAAAGTTTTCATTTCTTGCTCAATATACAGATTGAATAACATCAGAGATAAGCTACAAACCTGTCTCACTCCCTTCTCGACCCCTGCTTCCCTTTTGTATCCTTCAACCCTTATAACTGCCATCTGGTTTCTGTACAAATTGTAAATAGCCTTTTGCTTCCTATTTTCTACACCTGCCATCTTTAGAATTTGAAAGAGAGTATTCCATTCAACATTGTCAAAAGCTTTCTCTAAGTCTATAAATGCTATAAACATAGGTTTGTCTTTCCTTAACCTATCTTCTATGAGAAGTCATAGAATCAGTATCATCTCATATGTTCCTGCTCTTCTCCAGAATCCAAACTGATCTTCCCTAAGGTCGGCTTCTACCAGTTTTTCCATTCTTCTGTAAAAGATTTATGTTAGGATTTTGCAGCTGTGACTCATTAAGCTGATAGTTCGGCAATTTTCACAGCTGTCAGCATTTGCTTTCTTTGGAATTGGGATTAATATATTGTTCTTAAAGTCTGAGGGTATTTCACCTGTCTCATACAGGAAGAGTTTGGTCTTGGCTGGCTTTCCCAAAGCTATCAGTAGCTCTAAAGGAATGTGGTGTACTCCTGGGGCCTTGTTTCGACTTTAGTCTTTCTGTGGTTTGTCTTGTTCTGTGGTTTCTCTTCGTCATCTGCAGAACTAGTTGGTATATAAACTTGTACTACTGTGGTAGGCGTGGGATTTTTGTCTATCTTGGCTACAACAATGCGTTCACTATGCTGTTCGTAGTAGCTTACCCATGCTCCTTTTTTTTTATTCATTATTAAACATACTCCTGCATTACCCCTATTTTATTTTGTATCTATTTATTTATTTATTTAGCATCCATGTCATTGTACAAACGATATTGAACTTGTCATACATAGAAATTAACAATATAGAATATACAAAATGAAATTGTCTACAATTGGATTTGTCATACACAGAAATTAAAATATAGAATGTACAAAAGTTGGAGCATGTATTATTTTTTGTTTTGTGAAGTTTAAGTTTAGTGAATGTAGTACATTTAAAAAATAGTTATTAATATAGTTTGCCATTTCCTTCTCTTCTATATTGCAGTTTTCACTGCTTTTGAGTATTATTTCTTCCTCTTCTCCCAAGGTAGTAGTTTCATTCCTCACAATGTCCCATATAGTTTGTGGTTTGTTGTCTGAGTTACTGATTAAATTGTCATTATATAGCAACTTTGCCTTTGCTATTGCCATTCGGTATATTTTTCTGTATGTTTTTACATATTCTACAAACTGTGGATCTGAGCAAGTTTTAATTTCTTGGTTCAGTATTTTCATAGTTACACTGGAAATCCTAATGCCTGTGGTTATCCAAGGTTTGTGTGCTTTTTGTTCTGAAGACTTGGACCTCACTAACTTTTTAGGGAAACACATTTCAAATTGTGACATGAATATAGAAGAAAACGTATTATATGCATCATTTGCACTTGATTCTGATCAGATAAACCAAGGTCAGTGTTATTTACCTCCACCTCATTGGAATCGGTTTGAGAATATATTATCTATGAGGGTCTGTGATGTGTGTGTTATTCAGGTAAGATCCATTACATGGGGTAACATGTTAAAACTCTGTAAAATATTCAGAAATTTATCTTTAACCGTATTATTGCACATAAGATTTATGTTAAAATCCCTACAAGGAAGCACAGTAGCTTTTTCATTGTACCCAATGTTTAACATAATTTCTAGTTTTGAAAAACCTTTATCTACATCCCCATATGGTGACCTGTACACAATCATTACCATCATTTTCCTTTGCTTACCATACAACTCAACAGCAGCTGCTTCAAACTGCTTTTCTACAGTTAACTTTTCAATATAACATATCCTTTTGAATTATATCCCTGTTTTTGTATAAATACAGACACCATCACTTCTGGCATTTTCCCTACAGTAAGAGCTAGCTAGTCTAAAAGGGTGTATAATGATGTTGTTTAATTCATATTCCCTATACCAATGGTCCGAAAGACACAAGCTCTCAATGTTAAACTCATCTAAAGCAACCTCTAGTTCAAGGTATTTATTTTTTAGAGACTGAATATTTAGATTCATAACTTGAAAAGAATTTGATGGGAGCCTAGATTTAGTTACACTTGTTGTTGTTGTGGTGGTCTTCAGTCCTGAGACTGGTTTGATGCAGCTCTCCATGCTACTCTATCCTGTGCAAGCTCCTTCATCTCCCAGTACCTACTGCAGCCTACATCCTTCTGAATCTGCTTAGTGTATTCATCTCTTGGTCTCCCTCTATGATTGTTGCCCTCCACGCTGCCCTCCAATACTAAATTGGTGATCCCTCGATGCCTCAGAACATGTCCTACCAACCGATCCCTTCTTCAGTCAAGTTGTGCCACAAGCTCCTCTTCTCCCCAATTCTACTCAATACCTCCTCAAGGGTAGATCACATAAGTAATGAGGAGGTTTGAAGAAGATTAGATGGGTAGATCACATAACTAATGAGGAGTTACAGTCTGTTTCATCGAACTGCTCATAGAGAAGTTGGTTGTCTGCACATTTGTTGAAAGTTCTATTCTGCAACTTTTCCTGTTCTGGGGTAGAAAAAATCCTGGTTCACTCTTGAAGGTCGTTTTGGTCTTAAGCTCATTTTTCCATTCTTCGGTGTGTCAGTTGTCACTATAGGCTGCACTGATCTTGTTTTTCCATTATTCTTGCAACCACTTGGACTAGTGGAGTGTTCCCCTGAATTATTGATCTTGCTTTCAGACTTCTGTGTGCTTGTTCCAGCAGGAGTGAGCTGTACTGCATTTGTTATTACATTGGTTCTTGATGCTGTTGGAGTTCATAATTTGTTTTGGACTAGTCCTTTAGGCACAGCTTTCATAGTTAGAGCAGGTGCCGTGGTTGTTACCTTCGTATCTATACACATATTAGAGTACTGCGTAGGGTCTTCTGCTTCCATTTATAATATAATAGGATCATCATCTTTCATAACCCCGTATTCACCTGCCACCGAACTCCACTAATTCCCACTATATCTAACATTAACCTATTCATTTCCCTTTTTAACTTTTCTAACCTACCTGCCCAATTAAGGGATCTGACATTCCACACTCCGATCTGTAGAATGCCAGTTTTGTGTCTCCTGATAAAAATTTCCTCCTGAATAGTCCCCGCCCGGAGATCCGAATGGGGGACTATTTTACCTCCAGAATACTTTAACCAAGATGATGTCCATCATTTAACCATACAGTAATGCTGGATGCCCTTGGGAAAAATTACGGCTCTAGTTTCACCTTGCTTTCAGCTGTTCACAGTTCCAGTACAGCAAGGTCGTTTTGGTTAATGTTACAAGGGCAGATCAGTCAATCATCCAGACTGTTGCCCCTGCAACTACAATAGGGCTGCTGCCCCTCTTTAGGAACCACACGTTTGACTGGCCTCTCAACAGATAACCCTCTGTTGTGGCTGCACCTACAGTACAGTTATCTGTGTCACTGAGGCGCACAAGCCTCGCCACCAACGGCAAGGTCCATGGTTCATGGAAGGGAGGCTTTCCACTCTATATTCATGAAGATGCACAGCTTATTCTTTTTTCTCATGGTACAACCATAGTAATCACACCCAACAAACAAGAATTAACTGAGGAAATTGTAAATAATGTCTTTCAGAAAATTATTAGGCCCTATGTAGTTGAATGTAGGTTGAAGCAGATTACTAGCTTAAAGAAAAAAGACAAGTTGGGATCAAACCAGAACAAGAAAAGAAGAATTCTGCTTATAGGTAGCAGTCATAGGAGGGGTGTGGCCAAAAGTTTCAGGAGAAATTAGGGACAGAGTACCAGGTCACAAGTTTTGTGAAACCAAGTGCTAGCCTTAGCTAGCCTTAGTGACAGAAAACTTAGGTCAGCTATGCAAGGACTTTGAGAAGGAAGATCAGGTAATTATAGTTGGGGGAATGGGAAACCGCCTGGCTATGAATCCAAAATATAGTATTAGGAGTGACCTGGATAAAATAGGAGCAGAAACTGGGCACACGAATGTGGGGTTTGTGGAGGTTTTTCAGTACCATGATCAGCCCTGGGTAAACACTTCAGTAAGGCATGTTAACACTGAGCTGAACGGGATGCTCCAGACACCGGCAAAGTCTCACATGAGTGTTGTTCCAGTTGATGCTATTGGTAGGTGGGGTTACACTACACATGGCCTGCACCTTAATAGGAAGGGGAAAGATAAGTTAGCTTCTCTATTAACAGATACTGTAAAGCGGGCCACAGTCACACAAGGGGTGATCCCTGTGGTTACTGGGACCAGGCAGACAGATTTTTTAGGTTAAAGCCAAATTCCAGACAGACAACAACCAAGGAAAATAGAAGAAAAGAAACTTCATGCACAGCAAATAGGGATAAAGCTAATGGTGGTATCAACTTACTTCACCAAAAATAAAGTAGATAAGCTGAAAATGTGTTTAGATGATCTCAAAAATAAGAATGAGATTGATATACTTTGTCTGTCGGAGTACCATGTAACCGTGGGGATGGAAAATGTCAGTATCAATGGGTTATAATTTAGCATCTTACACTTGTAGATCTAGTATGGATAAAGGAGGAGTTGCCATTTTCATAGAATAAGGGTATAAATACAGAACTGTTGAAGTAAGCGAATTTTATGTTGATCAGCACTTTGAAGTTTGTGTATATGAACTTCACTAGATAATGTTGATATTAACAACAGTGTACAGGTCTCCACTAGGAGATTGGGAGCTATTCATAAAAAAGGTTGACTCGCTATTATGCTGTCTGACAGACAATAAGAAGAAGTTATTAATCTGTGGTGATTTCAGTGTTAACTTTCTAAGCAATTCTGCTAGGAAAAGTGAACTAGAAGTGTTGTTAACAACATATAACTTAGAATCAGTGATCAATTTCCCTACACGTATAGGTCAGGACAGTAGTACTCTAATAGATAATGTGTTTGTACAGCAAGAGGATGTAGAACAAACACATTCTTTCCCTGTGGTAAATGGATTATCTGACTATGATGCACAACTGATTAACTTACAAAACCTAACAGGGTGTACACTTCAGAAACCATTAAGTAAAAGTGTGAGGGTGCTCAACCCGGTACCTATAGATCACTTCAGAGAAAGTTTAGGAAATGTAAACTGGGAAGATGTATATAATGAGCCAAGTTCTAATGATAAATGCAGCATATTTTGTGGAGGTTGGAAAATTACCCACTTACTATATCCAAAAACTCATCTAATGAGTAGAAGGAGTTGCCATTAAGAAATTCTGGCATTGTAATTGTGTCAGAGACAGCAAAGCACCTGGAAGAGCAGCTCAACAGAATGGACAGTGTCTTGAAAGGGAGATATAAGATAAACATAAACAAAAGCAAAACAAGGATAATGGAATGTAGTCGAATTAAGTCGGGTGATGCTGAGAGTATTAGATTAGGAAATGAGATGCTTAAAGTAGTAAATGAGTTTTGCTATTTGGGGAGCAAAGTAACTGAGGATGGTTAAAGTAGAGAGGATATAAACTGTAGACTGGCAATGGCATGGAAAGCGTTTCTGAAGAAGAGAAATTTGTTAACATCGAGTATGGATTTAAGTGTCAGGAGGTCTTTTCTGAATGTATTTGTATGAAGTGTAGCCATGTATGGAAGTGAAACATGGACGAGAAATAGTTTAGACAAAAAGAGAATAGAAGCTTTCGAAATGTGGTGCTACAGAAGGATGCTGAAGATTAGATGGGTAGAGCAGTTCAATAATGAGGAGGTACTGAATAGAATTGGGGAGAAGAGAAATTTGTGGCACAACCTGACTAGAAGAAGGGATCAGTTGGTAGGTCATATTCTGAGGCACCAAGGGATCACCAATTTAGTATTGGAGGGCAGCACAGAGGGTAAAAATCGTAGAGGGAGACCAAGAGATGATTACACTAAACAGATTCAGAAGGATGTAGGCTGCAGTAGGTACTGGGAGATGAAGAAGCTTACACAGGATAGAGTAGCATGGAGAGAGCTGCATCAAACCAGTCTCTGGACTGAAGACCACAACAACAACAACAACAACAAGCACAAAAATTTGAGCCAGTACAGAGCCTTACGCTACTGCACACTTAACTGTTCTCTAAAACATTACTCCACAACTAACTTTCCTAGTTGTTGAAAAGCACCCAGTTTTCACAATAAATTTGTATACAATTAGTATAAACAAAAAAATAAATAACATTATGTAACCACATATTTTATGTTTCTCTGTTTTGAGTTTTGTTATAGTCAAGTGGTACAGTCTGTCAGTGTGATTCTTTTTCCTTATGTTATGAAATGTCAGATTCCATTCTTGTATGGTGTATGCCATTAATGCCAAATCCTTGTTTTAGTACAATTTTACTTCAGCAAAACCCACAATATTTGCAAGGGTGCCCAAAACAATGGGGAAAATTTTTCTTGTTAAGCTCTGACAGCATTTCATCTCTAAAGCCATATATGGCTATGGTTGTTGAGAATCCTTGTTCAGAAATCAAAGTGAAAGGTAATTAATAATCGTACCTAGAAAAATGGTCAGGTTTCTTGTTTATATATTTTTTTAAAGTGAGGAGGGTGTGACGTAGGACTGTCATTAGAAGCTATTTGCTAGAACTTTTGGAGGCTGGAACCACTGATAGTGACAGCCAGTGGCATCAGTTTATCCGTACTTGCTTTGCTTCTTATATCTGGAAACTGGATGTAATTTCGTTTCCTGCTGCGCAATTGTATACCTATTTTATCAGCGTTATTTTACAGATGGTAAATCAGACAAATAGATGCTCACGAAGAGGAATTTACGCATTCATCTGGTGCTTGAATCGAATGGGTTCAAACTTTTGTACATTATCGAGCGAAGTGGCGCAATGGTTAGCACTGGGCTCGCATTCGGGAGGGCGAGGTTTAAACCCGCGTCCGGCTGTCCTGACTTAGGCTTTCTGTGATTTCCCTAAGTCGCTTCAGGCAAATGCCGGGATGGTTCATTTGAAAGAGCACAGCCGATTTCCCTGCCTGCCCTTCTCTAATCCGAGTTTGTGCTCCGTCTTTAATGACCTCGTTCCCGACAGGGCGTTAAACACTGATCTCCGCCCCTCCTCTGACTTGTGTATATCGTGCAATAAGTTTGTGCATTGTGCAATAAGAAACTAAGCAGTACCCACAGCCAAGCACTTTTCAATCATTTGCAGGCATAGGCATAGTCTTTTTTTTAATTTTTCTTGAAATTCTTATTATTGTTCGTACTGAATGTTTTGCTGTCTCCCCTTACTGATAACCGATACCGTAGTTTGATCATAACTACGCAAAGCAAGCGGTCGTAAAAATAAACAAGTATTTTTATTCTCTGCTACCGCGTTGTTTTTTGTGGCGTCAGAGAATATCTATAACGATGAGATAAATTTCCGGTATCATAAACATGTATCTGCTCATGGGCTCTTGTAAGTATTTTTGAAAAATTTAGCAGCATAATTAGTCCAACGGACCACCTACACTCACCAGTCTATCTACTACAGCTGTTTGTAAGTAGTTGATAAGCTGTTTAAAAATAATATTAATTATACAGGTAATCACGACGAGAATAATTTCCTTTTTAACAAAAAATTTGGTTACTAATTCGTTATTTCGCTTTAGCTTTGCCATCATTCGGTAAACTTCAATTAACCACAGCTTTTTGTTGATTTCGGTGTCAATCAATGACAAAACAAATACATTGTTCTATAAACTCACCAATTAGTATTTGTATTGTAAAACTGACATACATACGGCTTTAGAACTCCGATCAAGTATAAAAACTTCCAATATCCTTATCGTTTCCTCTTAAAAAAATAATAAACGTTGACTTGTTTCAAAAATAAAGGAAAACGGAATTAAGAGAATAAAAAAATAATGCTGGCGTTGCGTTTTGTGGATATTGTTCATTGACGAATGAGAAATGGGGGACATATCTGGAAATAAATTACTGACAACAGAAATGAACAGAAAAGCGAAAGGGTGGTACATTTCCCTTTCTGCTGAAAGACTCCAGCTTTCTCGCAGGAAGCAAACCGAGGACTTCGTCGGATTATTACGGTAGTTAATGAGACCGTCAGTCAGTAAACAAATCAACATGAAGAGATATCAGGGAAGCTGCTTTCTAATTTTGTTTTTAGTTACAGTGGATGAATTAGGAAACAGCAACAAGAACGAAATGGAAGTGATAAGTTATAATTCCTATCGGAATGAATGTTAAGATACGGTACTAGTTCTCAGATACGAGACGTTTTCGCCAACTGAAAAGAATGACACTACTAAAACCTTCCTCCCGACGTCCTAGTATGCCTCATGAGTAAACAATGAAGTTCGAAATTATTAACTTTACAATCTTCGCTTTTTAACTAGATTACGCATCGTCACTTGTAAGGGGAACTAATGCGAAAAGCTTTTTGTTAGTTCTTAATACATGAACCAACCTGCATTTTTTTTCCACAATGCGTTCGTATAATTGTTTACATTACTTTTCCTAGTAAATTTTTCCTAAATTTTAGTGATACTGTTGTTGGTCCTCCAGTGATGACAGATTGATTACAATTCAATCCTTTTGTTGCGAAACACTTCTTATACAAATTTTTAAATACTCCTGATATCACTGTGACTTAATAGAACGTGTATCAAACTTACATTTTTAAAACCAGTAGCTGGTAGCTGATTACTTTTTGTTGTCTAGCAGGTGCTTTTCTTCTGCTACTGTTTGTTTTCAAAGGTCGTCTGACTCGCTTCGATTTCTCATTTCCCCGGGTGGTAAATCAAAATCGCTTAAAATTTTTACTACTTTGTTTTTCTGAATGTTTCATACAGGTACCTTTTTACTGACAATGTGTGTAAGTCAACACACAGTTTTTCAATGCTGTTCAACGGCTCCGCATTATATATGTTTCTTCTTCTATTCAGCCATAAGATAAAATTCTGACTTTCGTAACACCATTTTGTACACATATCATTGAAACAATAACTTCAGTTCGTGCAGCCATTATATTTTGCAATATAAATTTTTCTTTGTGCAAAGATGCGCAGACAGCCGTATTCTACCGCATTTCATCTCAAATTGCTAGTTCTTTCGCGTATCGTGTAGTTACTGATTACCTACCATTTTAAGTGAATATCAAATGGTATTGTGTAATAACCATATGATTGCATCGTGTATCGACTACGAGCTCCACGGTAGTGTTACAGGATAAATAGAGACCCAGACTGAAAACTATTAATTGAAATCGAGTAACGAATATCTGCAGCACCGAAGGTCATATAGTTAAATAATAACTTTAGACCCCTCAAAACAGTATTCTATTGACGGAAATAGTTTGTTGTTCTGTCAATGCTTGGACCTTTCCTTACAAACGCCTATTTCTCTCTCTCTCTCTCTCTCTCATTTTCTGTCATATATAATTGTTGCTTTCATCCACGAGAAATTAATTCATAGCAAGACATTGTGATGATGAACTGCAAATAACTGTTATAGTGGCAGAAAATGTATACTCCATGGAAATAATCAGGGGCAATAATTTACAGTAGACTTTGAAAATATTATACACGCACAAAAGGAACAATTTCATAAATTGCAGCATAAAACATCCGCGCAAACAAGAGCAGAATTTGTGGCTAGATTGCAACGCCCCGCCTGCAATGACGTCATTGAGCTTACCGCGGCTTTCGATCAATAACATGATTGGCGTAGTTGCCTGGTATCATACGTATCCTGTATTGTCTTCCAACAGTTTCTCTGTCGCAAAAAACCAGACATTTAGTTCTGTAATAATATAGCAAATCAAGATGTTCGTGAGATACAAAATCTTTTACCATCATCTTAACTTTTTGTTCAGTTATTCACATCCAGAATTGTGGAATAATTAATATTAGAACTAACTGCGTTAAAATATTACATACGTAAATATGAATATGTCTAATTTAATGTCTTTTCGAGGGTATTAATCGGAAAATTGTTTTTTTTCTTTTTTTGTCTTTAAATATCTATTGTGTTTTTCATAGGCTAATACGGTCCACAGTCTGAGTTGCCGGACCTACAGATATTATGGATTGACGAAATACTACCACTAACATTAGTATCACGAAAGAAGGTGTTGTGTAAGACGCATTTGGAAATTACGTTACTAATCGTCTCCATTCAGAGCGCCTTTTAAAAATCGTTTCCACAACGTTAAAGAGTATCTCCCCAGAAAGACTATTCGTGTTAATATCCCTAAGAAAGGTACGACAACGAATGATGTAAAGCTTGCATGATACAATTCACGTACGAGTTCTTCGAACGGAAGGCCGGTGCAATCAGTGCGATGTTGCCAGAAACAGCCAGAAATCGTTCTGCGCCGTTGGAAACTGTTGGTAGGGGGAGTGACGTCACACTGCGCGACAACAAAGAAACCCGTTTGGGCAGGTCTCTGGCCTTGTAGCGAACAGCTTACACATTTCCTCTGAGCTTTGAAAACTTTACTTCACACGACTGCTAGGATTCGATTACTTCGTTTATGCAAACGAAAAAGGTTTAGGAGAATACGTGTGACAATAAATTGATTCGCTAGTCTATATTTTGCACTATTTTTTTTAAAGCAACAGTGATTAGTTGTAATGTGTACCGGCGTACTATGTACACTGTCCGGTAATATATTAAACATGAGATTTAACACATACTTACTGTATCGGCGTCATAACTGTCTCATTTGAGCATGGGAACAAGTTGGTCACTGTGGCATCGTGAAGTGTTGTTAATGCGCCTCTGAATTTTGCCCTTTGGGCTTCCCTTAAGACAACGCGCAAGTTTGTGGTGATTGTCCAGTACATTTATCGGTGATGAGAGGACGACCAATCACTGAGCTAGAGGATTCTCACTTATTTGAATAATCTCTCAGAACGTCTAATCAACACCTTTCTAGTAGACGTTATTCGCGTAACTCGTAGAAATCCTGGTTTTTCAGCCCTCCAAAAGTTTGAAACTCACATCAAATAAGATGTGGGTGTCGTAGCTGATGAAGTTTTCCCTGGTCAAGTAAGTGAATTGTATCGTTTAGCAACTTTACCTAAATTTCGTGATCGGACATTATTATTGGTAAGGGCACGCCGTTCGACTGCATACAACACATTTAGAATTCAGCGATGATAACGGATGAGAATTTGGTCACACTATCGAAACTCGTCGTCGTTTTGCTACGTTTGTGTTAGTAGCTTAGAGTCTTGCGCTAGAGAATTGTGTGTTCTTATTTCCTGAGATGGATAAATGAAACCATAAATTAAGGATAACGCAAATGATTTTTTTTCAGTACCGGTGTATTATGCTTTTGCATCTGTATGATTATATGTCCGTCTAAAATGTAAGCAAATTAAAGTTTAACAACAATATAAAGGATGTGCATTAAGAAAAAATTTTAATAAGCTGTTCTGTGAACTAATGAGTTTCTGTATGCAATAATGACCATCATATATTCTCCAGAACAAGTACCGTGTTGACAGTATTTTTACTTTTATTTTTACCAGTTTCGTGAAGTCGGTGATCAGTTTACCTTTGTCTTTGCTAGCTGTGAAATGTTCCGCTTCTGCTATTAGCCAATATTATGAGCAATTTTTGGTGCCAGGATAAAACTTTTCTACTAACACCAACTCCATTCGGAAATTGAATGGGTGATTTTTGCGTTACCTCAACTTGAGTAATATTGTACGACAGCGAAACTTGGTAGATATGCTAATGCGTTAATGCGGAACCGATTTACACTGCAAAAATTCGTTCCAATTTTGGCTACCAGGTGCAAATCTGGCACTGTACAGCATCTCGTCGGCGTCTCCAGTGCTCGTAATGAACAGACTGTATAAGCTGCAGTTGAAATCAACATTATGCCTTTCTCACTCGTTTAATATTTTCTGTCCACGCCCCTTTCCTAATACATTACACATGGAAACATTTCTACACAGTTTCCTTACATTCACACCACCTGATTTACACCTAGTGACCAAAATTGGAACTATTTTTTCCAGCTAAATCGGTTGCTCGTCAACGCATTAGAATATCTACAAAGTTTCGCTGTCATGTGATAATTACAGCATACACTGTACCTCTGTGAGTAGCTGCACTTTTTAAATTATAACCATCCATTATATTACTAACAAGGGAACCTCCCCATCGCACCCCCCTCAGATTTAGTTATAAGTTGGCACAGTGGATAGGCCTTGAAAAACTGAACACAGATCAATTGAGAAAACAAGAAGTTGTGTGGAACTGTGAAAAAAATAAGCAAAATATACAAACTGAGTAGTTCATAGGCGTGAGCAGCTGCGGAACGACAGGTCCTTAGTTCAAATCTTCCATCGAGTGAAAAGTTTACTTTTTTATTTTCAGTTTATGTGACAAACTCTTATGTTTTCATAACTTTTTTGGGAGTGATTATCACAACCACAAGAAAACCTAAATCGGGCAAGGTAGAAGAATCTTTTTACCCATTCGGCAAGTGTGCAAGTTAGGTGGGTCGACAACATATTCCTGTCATGTGACGCACATGCCGTCACCAGTGTCGTATAGAATATATCAGATGTGTTTTCATGTGGAGGAATCGGTTGACCTATGACCTAGCGATCAAATGTTTTCGGTTCCCATTGGAGAGGCACGTCCTTTCGTCTACTAATCGCACGGATTTGCGATGCGGTCGCAAAACACACACTAAACTTATTACAGTGAACAGAGACGTCAATGAACGAACGGACAGATAATAACTATGCAAAAATAAATAAAGTAAAATTTACACTCGAGGGAAGACTTCAACCAAGGACCTCTTGTTCTGCAGCTGCTCACGCTACCACGGAACCACGGCGCTCCTGAGCTCACATCGTCCATGATGTTGCCTATGTCGCCCATGGACTACTCAGTTTGTATATTTTGCTTATTTTTTCACAGTTCCACACAACTTCTTCCTTTTGTCTCAATTGATCTGTGTTCAGTTTATCAAGGCCTATCTACTGTGCCAACTTATAACTAAATCTGAGGGGGGTGCGATGGGGAGGTTCCCTTGTAAGTGGCTAACACGGTGCAAAGTGCACAAACCTAGTTGTATGTGGCCTGTTTAACGGCTTCCGGGGATAACAACTATTTGATTTCCATATTTCATGTAATTACTCACTGAATTAAAAATTAAAATGCTGTCACAATCTACTCATTAAGAGGTATAATCTTCCAGAATGATCGGGCACACAGTTTTAATCTGCCAGGAAGTTTCAGGTATAATCTTGTGTTGAAGGTAACACCCAAATACAGTATTACAGCCAGAACCTGTGCATATGTCTTGAGAATGCATAATTCGCGGCCTGCAACTTACCCTGACATATTCATCCAGTATTTTAGAATGACAGCAAAGAGTGACTTCCAACCAGCTTTATACATAGTTTCAAACCTTAAGGAACTTTATCTCGCTGGCGCCCGCCACAAAATGATGAAATGAAAAAAGGCAATCGCATGCTACATTTACGGTATTCATGCAGCAAAACTTCAGCATCAGACATAAAGTTTTAATTTATTACTTCTGTAATACTAAATCTATTCCCAACACATTTTGCAGTCAATATCCACATATGCTAAAGAATGTACCTTCAGAATGTTGTCATTGTAGGACACATATTGTAGTTGCAAGAGATACGATGATATGAATACTGAGATGCATGAAAAAGTAGCTTTCGCATAAAATGGAGTCCAAATTACCCAGCCTATACTCGTTCAGTGTACAATAATGAGAGAATTTGGCGACTTCCAACAAAAGGTTCAAGTCTTTTTTAAATTTTCTCTTGTTTAACTGCTTCTCATAAAAAATGTAACGTATTCACTCCTTTGTAAAGCATTCAGACGTTTGAAACTGCGTTATAAGTGGGAACTGTGAGGGGGTTTCTGACTTATATTACAAAGAAGTACTGGAAAGGAAGCTAGTCAGCAAGGGGTTTTACCCTACATACTGGTGCTTCGTCCCTACTCTTACATAAACTTTTAAACTACGGACTAGTCAGTGTCTAGACATACTGAAATTACTTTGAATAAGATATTCCATATGAAAACTGTAAGAATTGGCTTGTATGTAATGTAGTCTCCTTAGTCGTCATCATCATTGTCATCAAGGATTACTCATTTGGTCTGTTCCACCTCTAAACTGTTCACGCAATCTCTTCAGCGAATGTACGACGTTCCTCTTGCCAGTTGGCTTTAGTTAGTCTATCATTACGCATACGTTGGACATTGGCTTTCCAGTTCAGTCGGTATTTTTCGGTTATATTTGTTATAGGTCCAACACGTACTTATTGTCTAATATGATATATCTTTTATGATCGAGCATGTAATGTCCTGCTCCAAAGCAGAGGAACTTCGCATCTGATGATTCGATTCGCCGTAATTGATCAGATGTTAGGGTGCAGCAGTAGCAAAGGTAACACTATTACTTTGTAGAGTTTAATGTATGTTTCTTTCCCCACGTTATGTTTATGTGCGTTATATAGTTCGACAGAAGTGACTAAATCTCACCAATTTTAGTTCCACATCATTTTACTTGGGAAATTTAAAATTACACCCCAAATATTTAAACTCTTTTCCTTGCTCAATTATATGTCCACGTATAACAATTTTGGCCCTGATGAGTTCCAATCCTTGAAATGCCATTACTTTGGTATTATCTGTCGATATTCATTTCGTATTTAGTGGTAATTTGTTTCAACATGTGTACTGATATTTGAACCTTTTCTTCAGAGTCTCTATTATAATATGATCATCAGCAAACAGTATCGTCATAAAACTAAAATTATCATTTTGCAATATATAATTTTAATAAAATCAATCAATATTTACGAAAGATATCGTCAATGTAATCATTAAGAAGGGTGGGGGATTGTGGACAACCTTGTCAGACTGCTTGATGGACATCGGCAGATTCTGACCCATTTCTTACAGTACGGATCCTTATTTTATTATCTTTGTATAATGGCTGAATTTCTGTAATCGTATATGCTGGAACTACCAGTTCGGTGTCCGCCTGCTTAGCTGAGCAGTAATGTGCTTGCCTACCGTGCAGTCAAATAATCGTGTGACATTGTTGAGAAGTTCAGCCGCCAATTGCATGCCCCAGTTCAAAAGACGCCACATTGTGCGACTTGCGTGTTGATGATGAAGAGATCAAGATGAGAATGGGTGTTGCGTTGTCGTCATCCTGATCTCTTCATCATCAACACGCAAGTCGCACAATGTGGCGTCTTTTGAACTGGGACATGCAACTGGCGGCTGAAGTTCTCAACAATGCCATACGATTATTTGACTTAATTTCCCAATTCCACAAGTGATTCCCATGGCATTTCTTGTTTTACCTTGCCAAAAGCCTTTTCTTAGTCGATTAAACACAGTAACTTGGCAAAAGCATATTTTACCTCTAACATACTTACTTAGACTATTGGTACTAATCTCTTGTTTGTAATTTCAGCATATAATTTGTAGCAGGAATTTAGTATATTTATTTTTCGGTAATTTGCGCGTTGTGACTTATTGACTCTCGTGCAAATAGGATATACCAAAGCTTCATTACATTCGTCCGCTCAACCTGCAACCATCATAAAACTAAATCTATGCTTTAATTGATCAGATGCATATTTAATCAGGTCCATGTTTATATTATTAGTGCAAGACGATTTTTTTTATCACATTTGGTAGCTCTTTCATTGCTTCAGATCTACAGAGTCGTTGATATTTGTGTTTATTTCTGGTTCATCTTCATTATCAGTCCATAGATTTTTGAAGTATTTTAACCATTCCTTTTCGGTTATTACATTTAACTGTAAAGCATCTCGTTTTTGTTTATTAAAGTGCATCATAATTGGTGTGCTTTGTTCCGTCTTCCATGAATGTCATGTTCTATTTCACTCACATATCGGTCCCAACTTTCCCGTTTATTTTCCGTAGTATATTGGTTATACCCTTAGCTAAGCTTACTCTGTAATTTTACTTTAACTCAATGTTTTTCTGTTAACTTTATACTGTTGTAGCTATTGTTTCTTGTATTCTCAATGTTGCCTAAAGCCAAAACAAATAAATACTAAATGGCCCCTCTAAACGGCTTCCAGGGGTAACAAAGTTTTAATTTACAGTATTTCGTATAACTAAAAATTTAAAATGCTATCATAATCTAGTCATTAAGATGGATAATATTTTAATCTAGTCATTAAGATGGATAATATTTCGCCAGAGGTTTAACATAATACGTTAAGCATTAAAGATA
The DNA here is from genome assembly GCF_023898315.1 of Schistocerca nitens. Classification (NCBI taxonomy): domain Eukaryota; kingdom Metazoa; phylum Arthropoda; class Insecta; order Orthoptera; family Acrididae; genus Schistocerca; species Schistocerca nitens. The sequence continues at coordinate 59,515,616 of NC_064621.1, forward strand.
GAAATAGTGTTCACGGCTTGAGACAGCGGCAAGTGGCTCTTACACATTAAATAATATTGTCAAACCGTCAATGAATTGACCGTCTGAGGATGCGTATTGACATATTGCCAATACTAGAATTATTAACGGCCCAAAAATGTTTTCACATCAATATTGTTAATACATACAGAGAGTATGAGGTCGAGAATTGACGGTCTGGCAATAGTTTCTATTCAGATGTTCAAAAAGAGCTCCATGAACCAACCACTCAGAGTGTTACTGTGCTCATTTTATGTTTTCAGATCGCCTTTGTGCATATCATTGCTCAGATTCAGTTTTTCAAATATTCTTTTAACACAAAACAATTTTAATAGTACGATACAGGGTAGTCGATGTATCTACCATTTCAGGTGGTCAGTGGAGGATTCTTTATGGTATTACTTTCTTTATTAATTTCAAAAAGTCTATTAGTTTACTGAATTACAGAGCAGAATAGAAAAAAGCTTGTAGACCTACTTGAAAAAGTACGTCATACATACAGGGTGCACAGGAACAGTCTGAGAAGTTTGTAAGGGTGTTGCAGGGGACGTTGTGCCGAGAAATAACTGTTAATAAAAAAAATCAGTGAGTTGCGCTGTTTCCGTGTAAATTAGGATTGAGGTTAGCCTATCAGCTCGCTGCGGCAATCCCATGTCCGATTTCTGTACCACTTTCTTGTTCCGTTTGAGGAAAAAAATGAAGAACACGTTTGGCGACACCTTCTGTGGCCGGTTGCTTGAATTTGCGCACGCAACGGCCCAATTGGCTAAATGTAGTGCTAATTAACTCGGGAACAACTCAACGTATCGAATTTTTTCTTAACAATTATTTCTCAACACAACCTGCCCCGCAACACTCTTACAAGCTTTCCAGATTGTTTCCGACCATACTGTATGCAGTGACAAGTTTCAGATTGTTTCCGACCACCCTATATGCAATGCTTGCAAGAAGTCTGCGAAATACATGTCACACTCGCAACATTAATACTAAACGTAAAAGAAATTGTTACGTTAGCGGAATCTATCATTTCAGGACAGGTATATCACGTCACAGGTTTCAATAACAATTCTGCTAACCGTGTTTGTTGATATTACAGCATTACATGTATACTTCAAGCATTCGAATTGCGTGCCTGTCGCCATAAATCTTCAAGTCACTCCTAATCTCTCGTCGACTGAGATTGCCTCCCCCTTTGACGTATTTTGTTTCTCTGCTTTATATATATAACTTGTAAGGTACAGGTTTCATCCAAAAGAATTTATGAAATCTTTCAGATCCATGTTTATGATTTCATGTTCAAATGTGTGTGAAATCTTATGGGACTTAACTGCTAAGGTCATCAGTCCCTAAGCTTACACACTACTTAACCTAAATTAACCTAAGGACAAACACACACACCCATGCCCGAGGGAGGACTCGAACCTCCGCCGGGACCAGCCGCACAGTCTATGACTGCAGCGCCCCAGACCGCTCGGCTAATCCCGCGCGGCTTATGATTTTAATCAGTAAGTTAACATACGACAAGTCACCCTTGTTTCAGTCGTTCTCAGACCAATTTCCTCTTTTAAGTTGTTTTCTGTCGGCTACTAACTATAGCTGATATAACTGCAACAAGCTTTTTTGGGTGTTCGTCATCTTAACTTGGTAAAATCGCGTTCCCAACTGACAATATAGTTGATGATATGAGTGTCGCTTCAATATACTGAAGATTTGACAAACTAGTGTTGTTAATATATTAAACGTCTGCAGACCCGTAAGCTCACGGCACACAAATTACCCGACTATGAGGGCTATTCGGAAAGTATGGTATGATCGGTCGCGAAACGGAAACAATAGTGAAAAATCAAGTTTTATTTGCAACAGTTAGCTACATCTTCCAGCTACTTCTCTACATATTGCCGCTCTGACTTACGTCGTAGCATTTTACCACCTTTTCAAAACCCTCTTCACAGATGGAAGCCTCCTGTGGTTTCCAACAATTTTCTACAGCGGACTGTTGCTCTTTGTGTCAGAATGTTGTCTTCATAACCAGCGGTTCATCTGAGCAGAGATGAAAATCAGAGGGAGCCAAGTCTGGGCTGTACGATGGGTGATCAAACACTTCCTATTGAAAAGCTGCAGGATCGTCCTCATTGCCCTTGCAGTGTGCGGCCGAGAACTGTCACGAAGAAGGAACTGCATGGCAGTTAAGTTACATGGGGTTGCATGAAATCAGGCGAAATTTCTCGGCAGCTACCCATACTCGGCGGGAGACACTATTTTCTAGACGTCTTTATGCTCTCACTGTGCGCTCAGAATTGAGAAGAGCGATGTAAGGTATCTGCGGACATACTTGAGACACAGCCCAACACATCTGTGTAAATGAAATGAAATGAAGTGTTGAGTGGCTAGGGCCTCCCGTCGGGTAGACCTGTTGCCTGGTGCAAGTCTTTTTAGTTGACGCCACTTTGACGACTGGCGCGTCGATGGGGATATCTATGACGATGATGATGAAGAAGACAACACAACATCCAGTCCCTGAGTGGAGAAAATCTCTGACCCAACCGGGCATTCCGTCGCGCTGACCACTCAGCTATCGAGGTGGACTCACACATCTGTGTGAAGCTCCATTGGATTTCCACTGCGGTTTCCATTTCACGACCGATCGTTCCTTACTTTCCGAATAGACCTCGTACATTCATCCAAATTTGAGAATGACAGCACTTAGCGAGTTCCAACAAACTTAACACACAATTTCAAACCTTTTCGAAACTTTTCTCGCTGACAACCCTTACAAAATAATGAAAGGTAAAAAGTCCATCATCTACAGCATTTTTGTTGTTCATACAGTAAGACTTCAGCATTGGGCTTGACGTTTTAATTGATCGCTTCTTTACTACTAACTATTCGTAACATACTTTACAGACAGTATCTACATACACCACTAAATGTCCCAGCAAAATTACATCATTCTACGACACAGAGTTCAGGAGATGCGGGTAAAACTGGCTTTCTAAAAACGGAGCGCAAATTACCTAGACTATACTCATTCAGTGAATAATCAGAAACTAATAAAACCAACATAATTAGCGTTTGCCCTCAGTCATAATAGTTTTGCATGCTTAACGTCAAACATTTTAACACACGAACTCATTTGTAAAATAATCATATAATTTCTGAATCAATCGCTTTACGCTGATGCTGATTTTCTTCGTATTCGTGAAATACATCCAATAGCCGTGAGAAGCGATGCCATGGTAGCAAAGAATTTTGTAGATACTATTTCTGCTGGGATGCCTCAAACGCTCTCACTCGAGGATCTTTCGTGGAAGTTATTCCTGGCCTGCGTTGGCACGCTGTCCTTCCGCGCTCGTAAGCTGTCTGAATAAATTAGGGCGGTTCCAAAACTGGCTCAATCCAAGGAAGCTTCACTGTTTCACGCGAATGTTGAAGCACATAACTGGCGGATACCTATAGGTTTATGTTATGCTACTCGTAGCCGCAAGTACGCGTAAATGCGTGGTTCCAATATCTAGAGACTCACTAGAATTCTAGCGACATTCGTATAGAGTAGGCCTGCAATCCCTTAAATTGCCGATCCTGGACAAAGACTTCGAAAGCCCCGGACATTCGGCTGATACCGGATTACACTTGGGTAATAAGTCATGAATAGCGGTATGCACATGTACAGATGGCGGTAATCTGGTAATAAAGGTATAAAAGGGCAGAGCATAGGGAGAGGGGAAGGGCCTGTCATCTGTATTCAGGTGATTTATCTGAGAAGTTTTCCCACGTGATTATCATCGCACGACGGGAATTCACGCGGAGTGGTTGTTGGAGCATGGGACATTCCATTTCGGTAATCGTTAGGGAATTCAATATTCCGAGATACACAGTCGTAAGAGTGTGCCGGGAACAAAAATGGTTCAAATGGCTCTGAGCACTATGCGACTTAACTTCTAAGGTCATCAGTCCCCTAGAACTTAGAACTACTTAAACCTAACTAACCTAAGGACATCACACACATCCATGACCGAGGCAGGATTCGAACCTGCGACCGTAGCGGTCACGCGGTTCCAAACTGTAGCGCCTAGAACCGCACGGCAACCCCGGCCGGCTGCCGGGAACACCAAATTTCATTCATTACCTCTGACCACGGGCAAAGGATTGGCCGATGGCCTCCACTTAACGACCGAGAGCAGCGGCGTTTGCGTGGAGTTGTCACTGGCTACAGACAAGCAACACTGCGTGAAATAACCGCAGAAATAAATGTGGGACGTAAGACGAACGTATTCGTTAGAACAGAGCGACGAAATCTGGCGTTAATGGGCTATGGCAGCAGACGTCCGGCGCGAGTGCCTTTGCTAACAGCACGACATTGCCTGTAGCGCCTCTCCTGGGCTCGTAACCATAGTGGTTGGACTCTAGACGACTGGAAATCCATGACCTGGTTAGATGAATCCCGATTTCAGTTGGTAAGAGCTGATGGTAAGGTTCGAGTGTGGTCCAGACTCCACGAAGACGTGGGCCCAAGTTGTCAACCAGGCAAGCGGGTGGTGGCTCCAGAATAGTGTTTACGTGGAATGGACTGGTTCCTGTGGTCCAGCTGAACCGATCGTTGGCTGGAAATGGTTATGTTTGGCTACTTGGAGACAATTTACAGCCATTCACGGTCTTTATTTTCCCAAACAACGATGCGCCGGGTCAGTGGGCCACAATTGTTTCCAATTGGTTTGAAGAACGCTCTAGACAGTTCGCCACCCGGATCGCCCGACGTGAAACTCATCGAACATTTGCGGAACATAATCGACAGTTCAGATCGCGCACAAACTCCTGCACAGGCAAAACTTTCGCAGTTATGGTTGGGTATAGCGGCAGCATGGTTCACTATTTCTACAGTGGCCTTCCAACGACTTGTTGAGCCCACGACACGTCGAGCTGCTGCACTACGCTGGGAAAAGGGAGGTCCGACAGTATTTTAGTAGGTATCCCATGACTTTTGTCACCTCAACGTATTTGTTTCGTTCAAAAAGTAATTTCAAACCCAATCGAAAATTCTTTTAACACCTTAACTTAAAAATAACTTAAACAGGACTTCTGAATTTAATTTGTTATGGAGTAAGTGGTGGAAGGAGTATATAGAGGGTCAATACAAGGGCGATGTTCTTGAGGACAATATTATATAAATGGAAGAGAATGTAGATGAAAATGAAATAGGAGATATGATACTGCGTGAAGAGTTTGACAGAGCAGTAAAAGACCTAAGGCCCCGGGAGTAGACAACATTTCATTAGAACTACTGACAGCCTTGGGAGAGCCAGGTCTAACAAAACTCTACCATCTGGTGAGCAACATGTATGAGACAGGCGAAACACCCTCAGACTTCAAGAAGAATATAATAATTCCAATCGCAAAGAAAGCAGGTGTTGACAGATTTGAAAATTATCGAACTACCAGTTTAATAAGCCACGGCTGCAAAATACTAACACGAATTCTTTACAGACGAATGGAAAAACTGGTAGAAGCTGACCTCGGGGAAGATTAGTTTGAATTCCGTAGAAATGTTGGAGCACATGATGCAGTACTGACCCTACGACTTATCTTAGAAAATAGATTAAGGAAAGGCAAACCTACGCTTCTGGCATTTTTAGACTTAGAGAAAGCTTTGACAATTTTGGCTGTAATTCTTTCAAATTCTGAAGGTGGCAGGGGTAAAATACAGGGAGCGAAAGGCTATTTACAAATTGTACAGAAAACAGATGGCAGTTATGAGAGTCCAGGGGCATGTAAGGGAAGCAGTGCTTGGAAAGGGAGTGAAAGAGGGTTGTAGCCTCTCCCCGATGTTATTCAATCTGTATATTGAGCAAGCAGTAAAGGAAACAAAAGAAAAATTCGGAGTTGGAATTAAAATCCATGGAGAAGAAATAAAAACTTTTTTGAGGTTCGCCGATGACATTGTAATTCTGTCAGAGACAGCAAAGGATCTGGAAGAGCAGCTGAACGGAAGGGACAGTGTCTTGAAAGGAAGATATAAGATGAACATCAACAAAAGCAAAACGAGGATAATGGAATGTAGTCGAATTAAATCGGGTGATGCTGCGGGAATTAGATTAGGAAATGAGACGTTTGGGGAGCAAAATAACTGAGGATGGTCGATGTAGAGAGGATATAAAATGTAGACTGGCAATGGCAAGGAAAGCATTTTTGAAGAAGAGAAGTTTGTTAACATTGAGTATAGCTTTAAGTATCAGGAAGTCGTTTCTGAAAGTATTTGTATGCAGTGTGGCCACGTATGGAAATGAAACGTGGGCGATAAATAGTGTAGACAAGAAGAGAATAGAAGCTTTCGAAATGTGGTGCTACACAAGAATGTTGAAGATTAGATCGGTAGATCACATAACTAATGAGGAGGTATTGAATAGAATTGGAGAGTAGAGAAATTTGTGGCACAACTTGACTAGAAGAAGGGATCGGTTGGTAGGGCATATTCTGAGGCATCAAGGGATCACCCATTTAGTTCAAAAATGGTTCAAATGGCTCTCAGCACTATGGGACTTAACATCTATGGTCATCAGTCCCCTAGAACTTAGAACTACTTAAACCTAACTAACCTAAGGACAGCACACAACACCCAGCCATCACGAGGCAGAGAAAATCCGTGACCCCGCCGGGAATCGAACCCGGGAACCCGGGCGTGGGAAGCGAGAACGCTACCGCACGACCACGAGATGCGGGCACCCATTTAGTATTGGAGGGTAAAAATCGTAGAGGGAGGCCAAGAGATGAATACACTAAACAGATTCAGAAAGATGTAGGTTGCAGTAGGTACTGGGAGATGAAGAACCTTGCACAGGATGGAGTAGCATGGAGAGCTGCATCTGACCAGTCTCTGGACTGAAGACCACAACAACAACAACATGGAGTAAGTGGTACTCATTGTTATTTTTCGCATATATACTTAGTACCTAATATTAGGCTTTGTGTAGGAAAGCTGAATTCTCATGATAGAGACATGTTTGTCGCGGTATTTATTTTGTGTCGTCGCGTAAGCTGAGAACCCGAGTCCGCACACATAATGTATTTGCAAATGGTAAAAGTACCAACACGGCCTTTTGCGGCAGTGGACGTTAATCATCTTTTAAACTGCACAAGAATTTCGTTAACGGCAAACGTAAACATAAACACCACTCACGGATTAGTCCCTTAGGCCTGTTCCGAGTACTGCCTACAAGACAGTACGTGGAGCGAGCTATGGTTGCGGGACATGTGATCAGCACGTCGCCAATCTCTCTGGCCGTTATTGCCAGTAAATAAATCCTGATCTCACTGCTTCTACTGTCCTCCCAAGTTCGGAAAACATTTGATGAGATACCAGCCGGAGATCGAATCAGGGTCCTTCTGCCTCGAAGACAGCGAAGCTTTATTTTTTTTTTTCGTCGCACATCTGTATGTTTTTATTACCATTAATGTTTATTGAAACAAAAGCTCTGTGTGCAAGTATATGAGAAACTCTAATATGACAAAACATCAACTGCAAACAACATGTGCTGAACCTTTTACGTATATCCCAAAATTAAACAAAATCCCATAGATTATTTCATAAACATTGCTGTATTCCAACTGTATTTGAATTATACAAGGCCACGCGGAGTGGCCGTGCGGTTTGAGGCGCCACTACACTGATTGCGCGGCCCCTCCCGTCGGAGGTTCGAATCCTCACTCGGGTATGGGTATGTGTGTGTTGTTCTTAGCATAAGTTAGTTTAAGTAGTGTGTAAGTCTAGGGATCGATGACTTCAGCAGTTAGGTCCCTTGGGAATTCACACACATCTGAACATTTGAATTACACAGGATGTTCGGGAGTCTCCGTTACAAACTTGTAGAGGGGAGTGAATACGTAATATTTTGAACACCATTTCCGTACTACGACGGTTTGTGTTCAGATGTGTAACGCGTCCACGTGTGGTTCCACTCAAGCTAACTGGTCCTGCATACTTGATCTTCCTGCAAAACGTATTGGACTCGTTCTTGGAAGCTGCGCCATTGAATGTCCGTCATGAAATGTGGTTCCAGCTTTATGTTGCACTACCTCACTTCTCACGTGCCATTCCGAGACATGACAACAGGCGATATGGTCAAAGATGGATGGGCCGAAGTGGTCCAACCGCGTAGCCGCCGCAATCGCCGGATTTTACTCATATGGATTACTTCTTGTGGTGTCGAAAACAAAGTTTAATTCACGAGACTCCAGTATAGGGAGAGGAAGATCTGCTGGCACGAGTTCTGGTGGCTGCACTAGACACTGGAGAGACACCAGGTAGTGTGGAGAGAGTGTGCTAGAACATGCTTCGTAGGTACAATGTCTGTAACAACGTTGGTGCTCACCACATCGAGCCGCTGTTGTAATACGTCAGTACTGTTCTGAACCTAAGGAATGCTTGGTTCTTCCGTGTTATGGAATAATGTAAACACGTATGTTTAAGTGTTAATGTAAACCAATGCGCTTAAATGATAAATGGATGTTTCGTTGTGTTTCCTTTCGGTTTGTTACCAAATAATTATACTACGTCACGCCTAATACATTTCCTCAAGCAGAAGTGGATGAGCTAAGCTTCAGAACTCAAACCGTCGTAGAACGGAAACGGTAGGTTTTCAGACATGGGTTCCTATTCAGAATATTATGTACTCATTACCCTGTACAAGTCCTTTCAATTTGTAACGGGAATTTCCGAACATCGAACATTCTGTGGAACTATCTAATCTTGCATTGAGAGTGAAAAGTATTTCAGGAATGTTTTATCAAAAATGGCTCTGAGCACTATGGGACTTAACATCTGTGGTCATCAGTCCCCTAGAACTTAGAACTACTTAAACCTAACTAACCTAAGGACATCACACAACACCCAGCCATCACGAGGCAGAGAAAATCCCTGACCCCGCCGGGAATCGAACCCGGGAACCCGGGCGTGGGAAGCGAGAACGCTACCGTACGACCACGAGATGCGGGCAATGTTTTATCAGAAAAAATCTGTGGCTCTAAACTTAATTATTTAGCTACAGAGGCGATCCCATTAACAACTTTAATTTGAAATTTTCTGCTCACGATGAAGCGGTTAGGGGGTGGCGCATTGAATTTTTGCATAGGAAAGGGGTGGGACGGGGGGGGGGGGGTGGAAGGCTGCGGGTACGGGCATGTACGTTAATTTAATTTCCTAAATATTGGTACGCTAATATGTGGTAGGGGAAATCAATATGTGTTTCTGTTATCAGTTACAGCAAGCTCCCGATTATCCAAGTGCGGATTATCCAGTTCCGGATTATCCAAGGATAATCTGATGATTTAAGAAATAATTGAAACGAATATTTTCATTTGGAATACATTGTCAAGCATGTGGGTCACGTTTTATCAATTTATCACACACACCAACGTACTGAAATGCGTTCACCTGTTTAATAGAGTGCTTAGGACAAAATTAATCTGCCTATACTTGTTTTGATCCCACAAGAATTCATTTTCATCCCGAATATGACAAACGTCGTTCAGGAAAAATGTGAATGGAAAACAGAAACAGAAAAATATAGACGATTCTTTCCCGAAGGTGAAACGAAAACAAATGACACGAAATACAGTTTGCTTTGAGTATAATTTTGCAAATAAGTTGTCAGTTTCCAGTGAGCAACGCGAGCAGTGGGCTTTCAAATGTGATGTAAAGCATGTTTCGTTAATACAATAAATCGCCATATTCGGCAAACAAACATTTGTATTTACTGATTATCCGTGGCTTTTGGTTGTCTGTGCAGTCTCGGGTCAGCATAATCGGTAACTTACTACAGTTTTAAAATGTAACGTAAATAACTTAAGAGAGGCATATAAATAGGAAAATGCTTTTAAATACATTTTTCTAACAAGTAATAGCTTAACTTCCACAAGTCGCTGAAATGTCAGCAGTCGTTCTATCTTGGAGTAACTATGCGCACACGAAATGGATGGTTGGAAATTCCGCGGACAGACTCTGCAGGAGGCGCGGCAGCGCCGAAACGTCAATACTGAAGCTGTAGAAGTTAACGTGTGAGTTGTGCTACATTGTGCTTGTATTCGGTGGAGCACGCTGAAAATGTGAGATGTCTAGTCAGTGACAAGTTCATTTTGCAAGCATTTTCTCAAAATGATATAGATGTAGAAAAAACATTTTCGAATAAAGTTATGAACCCTTCCAGTTTAAGTGTTCACTTTGAAGAATTACATTCTAACAAGTTGGATAAGCATATTCAGTTTTTCAAGCAGTAAAATCGTAATAGGAAACGCAACACTGGAAGCAAGTTAACCAAAAATCTTGTCTCAGTGCTGGCAAAGATCTTGCTTTCTATAAAAATCTTATTATCAATATCGAAATGTGGGAAATCACATTCTATAGGGGAAACATGTATTACATACAGTTAAAGATGTTAGGAGAGAAAGAGTTAGAAAATATCAAATTGTACAAAAATATTTTCATTGTTATAAAATATCAGAAAATCCCCCTACCCCGCCCCCACCTCCGATTCTTTAAAGAATCAAACCCTCATGAATACAGCCGCTCAAAAGTCTGAGAGCAAGTGTGAGGAGGTTCCGCGCACTGATGGTACCGTTCAGACTTAATTCTTGCATTCCGGTAGTCGAGGATCTCAACGATTTTTGTCTGTTATCAACATTGACACTGGTAAGATATACGGATTTCAAGACTTTCCAGAATGTTTTAATTTCTAGTTTAATGGAAGGTTAGAAACAACAAACAGCGATGGGACACAGCATCTCCGAGGTAGCAATGAAGTGGGAATTTTCCCGTACGACTATTCCACAAGTGTACTGTGAATATCAGGAATCCGGTAAAACATCAAATCTACGACATCCCTGCGGCCGAAAAAAGAACCTGCAAGAACGGTACCAACGACGACTGAAGAGAATCGTTCAACGTGACAGAGGTGCAACCCTTCCGCAAACTGCTGCTGATTTCAATGCTGGGCCGTCAACAAGACGTGATAGCGTGCGAGCCATTCAACGAAACATCATCGATGTGGGTTTTCGGAGCCTAAAGCCCAGTCATGTACCTTTGATGACTGTACCCTTGATGACTGCACGACACAAAACTGTACGTCTCGCCTGAGCCTGCCAACACCAACATTTGACTGTTAATGACTCGAAACATGTTGCCTGGTCGGACGAGTCTCGTTTCATATTGCATCGAGTGGATGGACTTGTACGGGTATGGAGACAACCTCGCCGGCCGCTGGTGGCCGAGCGGTTCTGGCGCTACAGTCTGGAACCGCGCGACCGCTACGGTCGCAGGTTCGAATCCTGCCTCGGGCATGGATGTGTGTGTTGTCCTTAGGTTAGTTAGGTTTAAGTAGTTCTAAGTTCTAGGGGACTTATGACCTCAGCAGTTGAGTCCCATAGTGCTCAGAGCCATTTGAACCATTTTTTTGAGACAACCTCGTGAATCCATGGACCCTGCACGTCAGCAGGGGACTGTTCAAGCTGGTGGAGGCTCTGTAATGGTGCGGGGCTTGTGCAGTTGGAGTGATATGTGACCCCTGATACGTGTAGATACGACTTTGATAGGTAACATGCACGTAAGCATCCTGTCTGATCACCTGCATCGTTTCACGTCCATTGTGCATTCCGATGGACTTGGGCAACTCCAGCAGGACAATGCGACACCCTACATGTCGAGAATTGCCACAGATCGGCTACAGGAACTCCAGGAACACACTTCTGAGTTAAAACACTTCCGCTGGCCACCAAATTCCCCAGACATGAACATTATTGAGCATATCTTGGATGCCTTGTAACGTGCTGCTCAGAAGAGATCTCCACCCCTTCGTACTCTTATGGATTCATTGTGTCATTTCCTTCCAGGACTACTTTAGACACTAGTCGAGTCCATGCCACGTCGTGTTGTGGCACTTCTGCGTGATTGCGAGGGCCCTACACGACATTGGGCAAGTATACCAGTTTCTTCGGCTCTTCAGTGTATGACATAAGTATCAACTTGATAGGTATATCCGTCCTAAGAAAAACATACGGACGGACGTACACACAGTCTGATAACAAATGACAATTTTTTGTGTGTGATATAATTACAAATTAACAATTTTCGGAGGTTTTTGCTTTGATTGTAGTGTGAAAACGTACTTCTTCCAAATTTCATGCTTCTTGGTCAACGGCAAGTACCATGTAGGTCGTGATGAATGTGTGTGTGTGCGGATATGAAAATATTTTACATAAGCAGTCGAATCTTTTGATTGCGTTGACTTAAAATATGCTTCACTTTTTTACATCACCATGGCACCAAGGGACTGTAGATCTTAATATGTGGCATGAATTTGGACAGACTGATGGAGAACAAATAATCCTATATGAGTTTCATTTTTACCGGTTGAGGTACGGAATCCTAAAAATGAGTTAGTGTGTTAACTATTTGACGTTAAGCATGTAAGCGCGAAGAAGCTCGGAAAAGCTTTGAAATTATGTGTAAAGTTTGTTGGAAGTCACTATGTGTTCTCACTATCAAACACTGGATGAAGATACTGTGGGTAATTTGCGTTCCATGCACTCAACATTTATACCTCCTGATCTATGTCATACAATGATTAATTTTGCACATACATACAGTGGTACATGTGGATACTGTCTGCAAAATACGTTACAATAGAGTTACTAGTAAAGATGTAACAAATTAAAACGTCATGACTGATGCTAAAGTTTTACTACACTGAAGAGCCAACGAAACTGTTACACTTGCCTAATATCGTGTAAATCCTTAATAGTACGAGGGGGTGGAGATCTCTTCTGAACAGGACGTTCCAAGAATCGCAGATACGCTCAGTAATGTTCATGTCTGGGGAGTTTAGTGGCCAGCGGAAATGTCCCTGGAGCCACCCTGTAGCAATTTTGGACGTGTGGAGTGTCGTATTGTCCTGCTGGGATTTCCAAAGTCAGTCGGAATGCACAATGGACATGAATGGATGCAGGTGATCAGACAAGGTGCTTACGTACGTGTCACCTGTCAGAGTCGTATCTAGACGTATCAGGATGTCTCATATCATCCCAACTGCACACTCCCCACACTACTGCAGAGCCTCCAGCAGCTTGAACAGTCCCCTGCTGACATGCAGGGTCCATGGATTCATGAGGTTGTCTCCGTAACCACAGACGTCCATCCGCTCGATACAATTTGAAACGAGACTCGTCCGACCAGGCAACATGTATCCACTCATCAACAGTCCAATGTCGGTGTTGACAGGTCGAGGCGAGCTGTAAAGGATTGTGTCGTGCAGTCAGCAAGGATGCACAAGTGGGCCTTCGGATCCGAAAGCTCATATCGATGATGTTTCGTCGAATGGTTCGCGCGCTGATACTTGATGGCGCAGCATTGAAATCAGTAGCAATTTGTGGAATGGTTGCACTTCTGTCACGTTGAAAGATTCTATACAGTCGTCGTTGGTCCCGTTCTTGCAGGATCTTTTTCTGGCCGCAGCAATGTCGGAGATTTGATGTTTTACCGGATTCTTGATATTCACGGTATGCTCGTCAAATGGTCGTTAGGGTAAATCCCCACTTCATTGCTGCCTCGGAGATGCTGCGTCCCATTGCTCGGGCGCCGACCATAACACCACGTTCAGACTCACTTAAATCTTGATAGCCTGCCATTGTAGCAGCAGTAACCGATCTAACAACTGCGCCAGACACTTATATAGGCATTGTTGACCGCAGCGCCATATTCTGCCTGTTTACATAGCTCTGGATTTGAGTTTGCATGACTATACCCAGTTTCGCTGGCGCTTCAGTGTACATCAACAGCAACAATGTAGTAAGCGGTAACGTTTTTCCTTTCATTATTTTATGTGTGGAATCAGTAACGAGAATCACTCGCAAAGGTTTGAAATTATGTGTAAAGTTTGTTAGAAGTCGCTAAGTGCTATCATTATCAAATACTGGATTAATAAATGCTGCGTAATTTTCGCGCCGTGATTCTGCTTGCTCAAGACATATACACTGGTCTTACTATGTGAAATCTTTTAACATATTATTATACCTTTAAATAAGTAGATCGTGACAGTATTATAAATTTTTGAATTCAGTGAATAATAGAAGCTTTCGAAATGTGGTGCTACAGAAGAATACTGAAGATTAGAAGGGTAGATCACATAACTAATGAGGAGGTACTGAATAGGATTGGGGAGAAGAGAAGTTTGTGGCACAAATTGACCAGAAGAAGGGATCGGTTGGTAGGACATGTTCTGAGGCATCAAGGGATCACCAATTTAGTATTGGAGGGCAGCGTGGAGTGTAAAAATCGTAGGGGGAGACCAAGAGATGCATATGCATATGCATACACTAAGCAGATTCAGAAGGATGTAGGTTGCAGTAGGTACTGGGAGATGAAGAAGCTTGCACAGGATAGAGTAGCATGGAGAGCTGCATCAAACCAGTCTCAGGACTGAAGACCACAACAACAACATTGAATATCAAATAGTCGTTGCCCCTGGAACCGTTACATAGGCAACCTGCAGCTAGAACTGTGCACTATAAGCCGTGTTAGCCGTTTAATTTATAATTAAATATAATTAATAATTTAACACTGAAAAAGCAAAATTAAAAAAAATTTCATTGAAATTAAAGAAATATTGTTTGGATATAATCAAATGTAAACTTACAGTTATGTATCAATTGTAATAGTAGTTTTCGTATATTTCGTAAATTTTATCGTAGTTTAAACTGTATACGAAGATGTGACGAAGCAATGACGGGTAGCTGGTCGAGATGTGGAAAGATTTTTTTGGCGGGGGGGGGGGGGGGGTGTATACTGCTGGCCGCCATTTTAAGGGAAGAAGGGGGCGTTGTGTTGAAAAAAGTTGAGACCCACTGCTCAACATGATAGCCCCAGTCACATAATTGTCATCTCGTTTTTTTTAATAGCAAAACCATCAAAACGAGTAATCATTTAATGTATTTTAATACCATTACTTTATTTCTTTCAGCTTGCAAAACTACCTATCTATTTTTTAATATCATCAGGCTGATAACAGCTTAAATACGGCTGCAAACAACACCCCGCCATCTCTCACCCCTCTTTCCATTTGAAGGAAATTAAAGATCAATCAAGAAAATAAATATGAACTGCTGCTGAATCACGTAATGTAACCGCATCATGGGATGGCCTCCATGTTGTTCGTATGTGAGTTACAGGTTGAACAGCTTTGCACGCTGCTTTGACTCTTTTAACCGTTGGGTGCTGCGTGGTCTGATAAAGCGCATGCCATAGCAGTGGCTTCCGTTTCTCAGAAATTACAAACTCTTCAGCCACAATAGTTATGCGGATACTGTCGCTGGCGTGCTGAAAGAAAACATATATGGCATTTCTGTATCTGCATATATACGCCGCAAGCCATTTGTACAGTGCGTGGTTAGCGGTTTCCTGCCCAGTCCCATTCAGGCTTTGAGCGAGGAAACCGTGACTGTCTCACAGCCTCTGAATCCACATTTTTCTCTCATATGTCTTGTTTGCTAAAAAGATATTCGATGGCGCAAGCAAAATAGCCGAGCAGTCTTCTTCGAATACAGGTTCCTTAAATTTATGCAGTAGGTGTTCGCCATAACTACGTCGCCTTTCTTCTAAGAATTTCTATTTAAGTTCGAGCATCTACACTATTCTTTCATATGGGCTATACCAGCGTATTACAATCCCATCGTGCCTGTGGATTTGTTTGATGTCTGACTCCAAACGCTGTAACAGTACTTTACAGTAGGCTTTGATGTAAAATGACCTTTTGGAAAGCGATCATATGATGCACATATTTTTTATTTAATTGTCTTGATCGCTAAGTTTTTTGATCAGAATTACCAGTTTCGGCTATGCCATATCCGTCTTCAGAAACAACAGCAGAAGTAAACGAAGAAAGCATTACATTCTACTACCTTAAGAGGTAAAAAAAAGACATTATGATATTAACATGATATACCTCTCATTCTGCTGCGCTGCAGAGAGTCATAACCCTGTAAAAATAAAACAAGCGAAAGTTGCCATGCATGCTTCAACCTATGTATATATACAGGGTGGCCCATTGATAGTGACCGGGCCAAATATCTCACGAAATTAGCATCAAACTAAAAAACTACAAAGAACAAAACTCGTTTAGCTTGAAGGGGGAAACCAGATGGCGCTATGGCTGGCTCTGAGCACTATGGGACTCAACTGCTGAGGTCATTAGTCCCCTAGAACTTAGAACTAGTTAAACCTAACTAACCTAAGGACATCACACACATCCATGCCCGAGGCAGTATTCGAACCTGCGACCGCAGCAGTCCCGCGGTTCCAGACTGCAGCGTCTAGAACCGCACGGCCACCGCGGCCGGCACTGTCATACGTCAAACGGATATCAACTGCGTTCGAACCCCATTTTTTATTACATATTCGTGTAGTACGTAAAGAAATAAGAATGTTTTAGTTGGACCACTTTTTTCGCTTTGTGATAGATTTCGCTTTAATAGTCACAAACGTATAAGTACGTGGTATCACGTAACATTCAGCCAGTGCGGACGGTATTTGCTTCGTGATACATCACCCGTGTTTAAATGGACCGTTTACCAATTGTGGAAAAGGTCGATATCGTGTTGATGTATGGCTATTGTGATCAAAATGCCCAACGGGCGTGTGCTATGTATGCTGCTCGATATCCTGGACGACATCATCCAAGTGTCCGGACCGTTCGCCGGATAGTTACGTTATTTAAGGAAACAGGAAGTGTTCAGCCACATGTGAAACGTCAACCACGACCTAAAAAAATGATGATGCCCAAGTACGTGTTTTTGCTGCTGTCGCGGCTAAACCGCACATCAGTAGCAGACAAATTGCGCCAGAATCGGGAATCTCAAAAACGTCGGTGTTGAGAATGCTACATCAACATTGATTGCACCCGTACCATATTTCTATGCACCAGGAATTGCATGGCGACGACTTTGAACGTCGTGTACAGTTCTGCCACTGGGCACAAGAGAAATTACGGGACGATGACAGATTTTTTTGAACGCGTTCTATTTAGCGTCGAAGCGTCATTCACCAACAGCGGTAACGTAAACCGGCATAATATGCACTATTGAGCAGCGGAAAATCCACGATGGCTGCGACAAGTGCGACATTAGCGACCTTGGCGGGTTAATGTATGGTGCAGCATTATGGGAGGAAGGATAATTGGCCCCCATTTTATCGATGGCAATCTAAATGGTGCAATGTATGCTGATTTCCTACGTAATGTTACTACAAGATGTTTCACTGCCTGACAGAATGGCGATGTAGTTCCAACATGATGGATGTCCGGCACATAGCTCACGTGCGGTTGGAGCGGTATTGAATAGCATATTTCATGAGAGATGGATTGGTCGTCGAAGCACCATACCATGGCCCGCACGTTCACCCGATCTGACGTTCCCGGATTTCTTTCTGTGGGGAAAGTTGAAGGATATTTGCTATCGTGATCCACCGACAACGCCTGACAACATGCGTCAGCGCATTGTCAATGCATGTGCGAACATTACGGAAGGCGAACTACTCGCTGTTGAGAGGAATGTCGTTACACGTATTGCCAAATGCATTGAGGTTGACGGACATAATTTTGAGCATTTATTGCACTGATGTGGTATTTACAGGTAATCACGCTGTAACCCGCACGGTTCTAGGCGCTTCAGTCTGGAACCGCGTGACCGCTGCGGTCGCAGGTTCGAATCTTGACTCGGGCATGGATGTGTGTGATGTCCTTAGGTTAGTTAGGTTTAAGTAGTTCTAAGTTCTAGGGGACTAATGACCACAGATGTTAAGTCCCATAGTGCTCAGAGCCATTTGAACCACGCTGTAACAGCATGCGTTCTCAGAAATGATAAGTTCACAAAGGTACATGTATCACATTGGAATAACCGAAATAAAATATTCAAACGTACCTACGTTCTGTATTTTAATTTAAAAAACCTACATGTGACCAACTGCTCGTCTAAAATTGTGAGCCATATGTTTGTGACTATTACAGCGCCATCTATCACAAAGCCAAAAAAGTGGTCTAACTAAAACATTCATATTTCTTTACGTACTACACGAATATCTCATAAAAAATGGGGGTTCCTATTTCAAAAAACGCAGTTGATATCCGTTTGACCTATGGCAGCGCCATCTAGCAAGCCAACCATACCGCCATCTGGTTTCCCCCTTCAAGCTAGACAAGTTTCGGGCTTTGTAGTTTTTTTGTTTGACGCTTATTTCGTGAGGTATTTGGTCCGGTCACGATCAATGGACCAACCTGTAGACACAAACGAACTAGGGACATTAGCTGCCAGTGGGCACTGGTTTAAAACAACGGGGAAAGTTAAAAATTTAGTCTCCTGCTTACCAGGCAGACGTGCTGACTACTACATGCTGGACTCCGACCACAGTCTTGTCGTGCCGGATCTGACCAGTGCCGAAGACGATGCTGAGACACACAAACTGGGACAAATATAACTATCTGGTGGGAGAGCACATGGAGGAAATTCCCCCACTACAGACGAAGGGACACGTGGACGAAGCTGTTGAACAATTCACTGGCGTCCTCCACGCCTCTGCTCGTGCAGTTAGCGCAGGATCATCACCAATCCTGACGCCAGAGATCTGCCCTCTGACATCAGGGACCTCACAGTCGCCAAACGCAGGAGGCGTAGGCTGTGACAACGCTGTCGCGACCCAGCCGACCACCGCCGGTTGCGGAGTCTAGAGGACCAAGTGAAATAACGATTACAATGGCACAGGAGCCGCTGCTGGGAGGAGAAACTCATCTTCGCCAAAACAGACTTATCCAGACGTACAACTGAAAAATAACCCGGCAGCCGAAAGCTCCCACCAGAGAAAACAAGCCACCCCACGGCGAAACAGTCTTGCGTACGATGAGCAAGAAAAGGCGAATGTAATGGCAAAATCATTGGAGTCACAATTCCGAACTCACGTCATCCATGATGGCGAGAGCGATAGGTAGGAGAGAATAGTTATCGGACGAGTGACTCAGATAAGAAACAAGCGTCTAAGGACAATATTCGTGCCCATTAACGAGTCGACAATATATGTACCCATCACGCGTAAGGATAACCACAAGGCTCCTGGTCCCGACCGAAACCACATCCTATTCCTAAAACACCTTCGCCCTCTCGCCGTCATATTTCCCCTCAACATGGAAGACTGCGAAGGTCATTAGCCTACCCAAACCTGACAAAAATCTGCTCCTCCCCGAAAGCTAAAGGCCCATTTCCCTCCTAACTGGGCTCACTAAAATCCTAGAATTAATAATACTTTCACCCCTCCGTCAATTCGTGATTGAAAACAGTTTGGGTTCCGGGTTGAGCATTCCTGTATCCAGCAATCCCCCCGCTTGGTTGAACACTTTTGTCTGGCCAGTGCAAGCAACAGGAACAGTTCCTGGACATACAGAAAGCATTTGACCTCGTTTGGCACGATGGCCTAATTTATAATCTAGATCCGATACAGTGCCCAGTACACATAATGTGGATCATTGACTCCTTCCTTACAGGGCGACACTTCATAAGGAACGGAGACAAGTCCAGCCAGACGGGGCAGATTGCGGCAAGAGTCCCACAAGGCTCGGTTTTAGGTCCCGTCGTTTATACCCTATACACGAATGACATTCCTAAGGAGATCGGCGGAAAGATTGCTCTGTAAGCAGATGATACTGCCAAATACAAAAGTAGTCACAGCCTCTCCATATACACCGCCACCTACAACAACACCTGGACAAGATTACACAGTGGTGTGATTGCTGGAAGATAAAGATCGACCTCACAAAGTGCCAGGCGATTAATTTCACCCCAAAAATCAAGCTCCCTGATCGTCAACTCACATTGACGGCAGAGAATTGACCTGGAGAAACTCAATAATTTACCTGTACCTTGAAACAAATAGACACCTAACATGGAACAAACAACTCATCACTGCAGCAAACAAAGGCTGTGCACTTTTATGTAGGTTGTGTCCACCCCTAGAAGATCACGGATTAACCGTTAAGTGTAAACTCCTCCTCTGACACCAGCTCATACCTCCGGTCATATTGTATGGCTCGGAAGTGTGGTCTATGGCGTCAGACACAGCTCTAACACGGCTGCAACGTTTCCGGGACAAAGTTTTCCGTGTCATCTCAGGCGCTCGCAGATACGTCCCCAACACACACATAAGAGATATTTTAGGCCAACCCACCATTTACACACTTACTCAGGACAAATCCACAAAATTTTGCGAAACAAGACAAACGTCGCCCCACATTCTCAATCAGAATTTAAGACACGAACCACCAGAAGCTCCTTACAAATGCCCAAAATTAATCCCTACACGCTATTTTAGGGACCAATAACGCACACAAAACACCAAACTCAATCTTACACACTGCAACCACACGCACAACCCCAGTCCCTCAAGTTCTGAAGTCAGACGGGCACAGCCCAGTGGTGTTTTATACACAACCATAGACTTCTTCGACCACTACGACATCCGGAGACAGTAGTCATCACAACTGCACGGACTATCGTAGCACGCAACCCATCAGACTCAAAGTGTCAACTTATCCACACACTACTGATGTTGTGTGTGTGAAATCTTATGGGACTTAACTGCTAAGGTCATCAGTCCCTAAGCTTACACACTACTTAACCTAAATTATCCTAAGGACAAACACACACATCCATGCCTGAGGGAGGACAGCCACACAGTCATGGCTGCAGCGCCTTAGACCGCTCGGCTAATCCCGCGCGGCCTACTGATGTAGTGCCTCGCGCCCATTATCCTCATTAATCGCGGCAATTCGCGACTCCCATAAGAGTTCGAGCTTGGTATGCATCTGCAGTGGAGGGATCCTTGGCCGTCCTCAAGTTAGTTATATGTAAAACTTCTGGCAGATTAAAACTGTGTGCCTGACCGAGACTAGAGTTCGAGTCTCGGTCTGGCACACAGTTTTAATCTGCCAGGAAGTTTCATATCAGCACACACTCCGCTGCAGAGGAAAATGTCATTCTGGAAAGATCCCCCAGGCTGTGGCTAAGCCATGTCTCCGCAATATCCTTTCTTTCAGGATTGCTAGTTCTGCAAGGTTCGCAGGAGAGCTTCTGTAAAGTTTGGAAGGTAGGAGACGAGGTACTGGCAGAAGTAAAGCTGTGAGGACGGGGCGTGAGTCGTGCTTGGGTAGCTCAGTTGGTAGAGCACTTGCCCGCGAAAGGCAAAGATCCCGAGTTCGGGTCTCGGTCCGGCACACAGTTTTAATCTGCCAGGAAGTTTCATATCAGCGCACACTCCGCTGCAGAGTGAAAATCTCATTCTAGTTATATGTATGTTGTGTCTGTTCTTTCGGACATTACATGTACCAATACACTGACGAAAAATAATCGCACGACCATCAAGGACCTGTGCGTCATAAACGTAAGTTGGTACGCATGTTTCTACTTCTGAAATAAGATGTCAGTTCAAATTTAGCTGCAGTCGCATAAGAGTGGGTAGCGCCAATATGAGGATGAAGTCGGGTTTGCTTCAAATACACGCTGTAACGGTCATAAGCGTTAGTTATCCTTTAGACTGGGCATCGTGAGCTGTTCAAGAATTCCTTGAAGGCGGCAAAGACTCCATTATCAACAAGTAACCGAGTTTGAACGACGTCGTGTAACAGGGCTACATGAAGTTGGTTGTTTCTTGTGCGACATTGCAGAAAGACTTGGCAGGAATGTAGCCACTGTACACGAATTGTGGCAGCTATGGTCACGAGAATGTACGGTCGCAAGAAAACCTGGCTCCGGACGGCCACGTGGCACTACCGAGACGGAAGACCTTGCAAGATCCACTCTCTTCTAAACTGATACTGTTATTACTCAGCTTAACCGCGAATCCGTAGAGGGTGGTATATGTGACGTACAGTATAACTGGTCAGCATTTACACCCGGAATTGGCGAGTCGGACCTTCCTTGATCCGCCTTGGTGGGTCATGTCGTCGGATTTCCTCGTACCTGTGCGCGGTGCAGCTCTCGTAAATGTCGACCCGTGCAGTTTCTTCATTGGCGCATTGGATGTCTCTGTCGGTGGAAGCTAATTATCTGAAACTGCTGTCGACCAATTTGGGGTATCTATTTACTCGAAATTAACATTCAGAATGCCGTAATATAACTTTTATTCCTATTAGATCAATAATGAACACTCATGTCACAAACTACTTGTAACCGAGAGCATGGGTACCATCGAACAAGACTGGAAGAGCTCTTAACGCCGACTGCCGACTTTGGCGCTCAGTCCGTATCTCTTACTAGTTTCGTCACAGTTCGTGGATTTCCGATCAAGTTCGTACTTACTAAGATATGCATTTGTTAATGAACGGGTGTGAATTTTAACGAGGCAAAATTATGACAAATAGTTTTAAACATCCAGAGGCTCCCCCTAGTATTCATGTTGTCACAAATGACTTGAATTATTAAATATAAATAAACAAAATCGGTGACTTTGGCGCCAAGATGGCGGTACTTCCCGTCATGTATATTTCCCAGGCTGACGCTTGTTGCTACGGTCCAGCGCACTACGCGCAACATATGGTCGCTTCGTCACCAAGCCAGTCAGCGTGGGAAATGCTCTCCGACTCATGGCGGACTACGGACTACAGCACTTCCTAACTATCGTGAACACATCAATAAGAGACAATAATTTATTAAAACTGGTAAAATGTCTTCCTCACGTAAGAGTCACCTTAGAACCTTAAGGCTCTTCCGCATCGTACTGCATCTGCAGCAGCAATATGAGCAGCAGCTGGCACAACAGTGACACAACAAACTGTCAGAAATACGTTACTTCAAGGACAACTCCGCGCCAGACGCCCTGTAGCGTGCATCCAACTGTCAAACTACCGCTATAAGGGACTTCAGTGGTGTCAAGCGAGAACTCATTGGAGGACTGGATGGAGGTCTACTACGTTTTCCGATGGAAGCTGGTTCTGCCTCATTGCCAGTGATGGGGCCGTGTGTTTGTTAGATGGAGGCCATTTGAGGGCCTGCAACCAACCTGTCGGAGTGCTGGACGCACTGGACCTGCACCTCGAGTTATTGTCTGAGGTGTGATTCCGCATGACAACTGGAGGACTCTCCCATGCAGCCTGACGGCAAATTTGTACGTCAATCTGGTGATTCGATCTGTTGCGCTGCCAGTCATGAAGAGCATAACATGGGTGTTTTCCAACAGGACAACACTCACCCACGTATCGCTTTTGGAAGCCGACATGCTCTACAGAGTGTCATGTTGCCTTTGCCTGCTCGATCACCAGATCTGTCTCCAATCGGGCACATGTGGGACATCATCGGACGACAACTCCAGCGTCATCCTCAAACAGCATTGACAGTAAGTGCAACAGGCATGGAGCTCCATCCCATAAAATTACATGTACAATTCAATGTATGCACGTTTGGGTGCTTGCATTCAACATTCTGGCGGCTACAGCGGACATTAATGTACCAGCGTTTCACATTTGTAATGAGCTATCTCGCGCTTACATTAACCTGTGGTCTTGTAATGTTAATCAGTTAAATACGTTACGTAGACAAATGTATTCCTGTAATTTCATTACACTACATTTATTATTTTTTGATGTTGCGGTTTTTTTCCACATCAGTGTAGGATGTAAATACTATCCTGGAGGTCCTTGATGCACACATAAAGTTCAAATAATTGTGCAATTCCTAAATGTCCTAACCAGAATGAAAATTGTAATATGAAAAACAGGTTAATATACAAGTCCTCGAAGTTTGTTCTATCTTCTTCCTTCATAAATACCAGTTTTAGAGTCATGACAACGTACTCGATTTTAGCATAATTTCTGTAGTCAAATTTTATTTTTCAATATTTTGCTGATCAGCTGAACACTGTCAGAATTCTATAGATTTTTTATATCGTCAAATATTTTTAAAAAATTGCTTATTTACATACAACTGAGAATATTTTTAAGAATTCAACATCTAAATTAACCTTCTTTTAATTGCTTTTACTATTGTCAGTACTTTTTGCGTGCATCATGTATCAAGGGTATTCAAACCTGGAGGCATCGTAGTTAAAAAAAATATTACTAGTATGTTTTGTTTTTTACAAACAGTACTGCTTTCTTCTTTTACTTCTACTGTAGGTTCTGTAGATGGCTATTGGATAGCCGAAACCGGTAATTCTGGTCAAAAAACTTTGCCATCAAGACACTTAAGTTTAAAAAAATCAGTACTCTAGAACTGGTCGCATTAGCGTCTTGTATGCGATATCCCAGAACTCTTCCAACAAGTCTTCCATTCGCCTCTCCTAACTATTATTTTACATGGTCATTCCATTTCACATCACTTCTTAGTATTACCCTCAAACACTTATACGATCTGACATGCTCACAATGGTCACCACAAATCTTGTTATCAGATGATTCCAGGTACTTTCCCCTCGTTATACGCCTTATCTTGAATTTACCCATGTTTAAAGAGAGCCGCCATTTATTGTAGTGGTAAAGCCGTCATCAATTCGAAGATTGGTATGGACGTTCTCGAGGATTCCGAAACACAGTGCAGGCTTTCAACATCAACAAACGTTGATAGAGGTGAAAGAAGTGATAAGTGATAGATACGAGGGTGGTTTGATAAGTCTGACAAATTTCCATGAAAGAATTTAACATTTTTGTTGCTTCTTCATGGCTAATAAGCTTGATTATTCCAAGGATCGTGTAAAGAATTTCAGTAATGTACAGCGTACAGTTAATTGTTGACTAAGATTGAAAATGGAGCAAACCGAGTTTCGTGCTACTGTTAATAAACATTTTCAATTGAGGGGTTGGACTGGTGCAGCAATCAAAGTAGAAATGAATTAAGTGTACGCGGACTCTCCACCGTCATTGAAGACCATTTACTTTTGGATTAATGTATTTAAACGTGATCGGAGAGCACCAAACACGAAGAGCGCTCCGGCCGGCCGACTGAGGTTACCACAAATGAAAACATTGACAAAATCCATAATATGGCAATGCAAGACCCCGAATAGACATTCGTCAGATTGCTGCGACTATAGGCATCCCAACTGATAGAGTACGTAATGTCCTGCACGGAGGATTGGCTATGAAGAAGCTGTGAGGGAGGTGGGTGCCAAAATTTCTCACAGTCGACCAAAAGCCCATCTGGCATAACACTTCATCACAATCCAGAATGAGATTTTCACTCTGCAGCGGAGTATGCGCTGATATGAAACTTCCTGGCAGATTAAAACTGTGTGCCCGACCGAGACTCGAACTCGGGACCATTGCCTTTTGCGGGCAAGTGCTCTACCAACTGAGCTACCGAAGCACGACTCACGCCCGGTACTCACAGCTTTACTTCTGCCAGTATCTCGTCTCCTACCTTCCAAACTTTACAGAAGCTCTCCTGCGAACCTTGCAGAACTAGCAATCCTGAAAGAAAGGATATTGCGGAGACACGGCTTAGCCACAGCCTGGGGGATGTTTCCAGAATGAGATTTTCACTCTGCAGCGGAGTGTGCGCTGATATGAAACTTCCTGGCAGATTAAAACTGTGTGCCCGACCGAGACTCGAACTCGGGACCTTTGCCTTTCGCAGGCAAGTCTCGGTGGCTTGCTGGAAAGTAGATTTTCATCAGATGAGGAAGTGATAGTCGCAGTCAACGAGTATTTCGCAGAGTTTGACGTAACCTAATTTTCTGGTGGGATGAAAAAAGCTGGAGGATGGCTTGACCAAGTGTACGTCTATCAAAGGAGACCTTTCGATTTTTAATCCGACACTTTACCACTGAGCCACCAAGTGGAAATTTTGTGCTGAGTCTTTATGTATTTCCTTACGACAGTCCAACGATGATATTTTCCTGTATACTACAACATCGTCAACGAATAACCAGACAGTACTGCTGATTCTATCTGAAGAATCATTTCTGTCTATTGACAACATCAGAGATCCTATTATTCTTCCTTGAAGCACATTCACTGTAGAACATTCGCTGTCTAGAGCAACGTGCATGATTATGTTAGCCAAATATTCATCGAACCATTGCTCTATTTGCAGAGATGCTCCGTAGGATCCGGTCTTGGTTAATAGACGATGATGTTATGTAGTGTCATCGCCCTTCGAGAAATCTAGGACCTGTTCCGGATGACTTGCTCTGCAACCTGTACTGCAGTAGTTGTACAAGCCACAGTATTGCTGGCAGCATTTTTGTTAGCGCCAGAACCAATAGTATGTTGTGTGATTGCTTTTTGGCGGCATTGGATACTGTATAGGGTCTATACCTAAGTCTATACACTCCTTAAACCATTGTGAAGTGCGTGGCAAAAGGTTATTAGCACTGTACTACATGTTATCGTTTTTTCCCCGTTCCAGTTGCGCATGGGGCGCGGAAAAGAGTGACTGCCTAATTGCGTCTGAGCGTGGTTCATGCTGGTGTGATACGTAGAGTGTATTTCTGTTTTCCTTACTTAATACTGATTCTGGAAACTTTGTAAGTAGGCTTTCGCGGAATTTTTGGTATCTGTTCAAAAGCGTCTACCTATTCAGATTTGTCACAGTTTCCATGACGCTCTCCTATGCGTCAAACAAACCTTTGACCGTTCGTATCGCCCTTCGCTGAATACGTTCAACAGCTCCTCTTATTCCTATTTGGTATGAGTAGCAGAGACTTTCGCAATATCCTGAGATGGGACGCACATGTGTTTTGTAATCATTCACCTTCAGAGACAACTTCGTGAGCAGTTCATTCCATATCGCTACAAATTGTTACACTTATTGCACTCATAGTATGCCAGTTTTGTACGTGTGAAATGCACTGTTTTACATTTCTCTGCATTCGAAGAAAACAATCAGTCCTTACACCAGTTCGAAATCGTATCGAAGACTCTCCAGAGAGTGCTTCACAATAGATAATTATATCGTGTTCAAGATGCCAAGTTAGAGATGTCAAATGAAAAAGCACGAGTTGGATTTCGCCTGACAGATATTTTCGAAATCCATGCTAGTTGGCTTGGAGGAGTTCATTATATTCGAGATACCTCAACAAGTTTCAACTCAGAATATGTTCTAGAATTTTAATGCAGATGGACGACTATATACTGTTATTTATCGTATGGCGTACGTTGTAATACATATACGTTCATATAACAATAAAGTCATGGGATGTCATGGACATATGATGTACGCCCCGCAGTTATTTATGGAGGGCGCTGCCACTCCTGCCACGACCATTGCGTATTCGATTTAATGTTGTCCACACTTTGCGTGATTGGTTGAAACGCAGAGCATTCTCTGTGATCGTGAAACTTTGACGTTGTGGCAGTGCCTTTGCGAGGTGCCGGGGCTAGCAGTGTATTTATCACTAAATTCTACTAGAATCCACATATGTAAATCATGCTCTAAGCCCCCCCTATTCTAACTCCAACTTTTGCTGTTGCACAAGGATAAAAAAAATACGCGAACTGACTCTAATCAACCCTGCCAGTGGAGTAGAAGAGAGTTTGGCACCTGCAATAATTTAATTTGATAAATAAGTTAAATAAACAAAGGTTTCATTAGCATAGTGAGGAATGATAGGGTTGCTCTATCGATTAACAGAATGAAAGTTCTGTCCAAAATAACAATATGATTTATTAAGACTAAACACAGAATAGTAAAAGAAACACAGGAAATATAATACATCAAATTGGCTCAAATTTGGAGATTCATACAAACACTGTAAAGGTGAAGTTGTCCCTAAACTAGATCATGAGGATTAAGACGAGGTGGTATGTGGAGCCAATTCCTTGTCACTCAAATCTCAAGAGAGTCACACAGCTAATCCAACAGTAATTGCTGCTACTCAAGACAGAACAAAGTTAGAATAAGACGAACAGGCGCGCTCTGCTGAGCTCTGATTATCACCTAGGAAAATTCCTATCTGCCGGTGCTGCGGACATACATTACCAAAACTGTCTTCTTGACTGCCAGATCACGATCTGGCGTACCGCAGGCGAGGGCTGGTTGCTTCGACGTCCTCGACCGAAAGGCGACTGCCGACTGCCTAGAGCACCCGTACAGGCCGAACACACAACATTCCCGCCCCCACGACAGTGGCCGTGGTTACGTTCCAATCAGCAACTCGAAAACCGGCGGAAATTCCACTCCATTGCCGGGGCACTACCATTCCACCAATGGAGATTCTTGGCGCCAATTTCTGTGCTGATTTTGCTCCGTCACGGAGCTATGCCCTGAGCAAGCCAATCACAGTCCTATTTTGCAGAAAGCGCGGGAATTTTCCCGCCACAGCTGCCTGGGTACATAAGTCATTCCCACGCCTCGCTGGTAGCCCGCCAGAAAGTGTTTTCGCTAAGCTTCTGCGAAGCAACGGAACCTCCAGCCCAGCCGCCACTTCCGGCTCCAAACGGGCGCGTCTCCTGACAATGCCGGCGTCCGGAAAGCATTCACTCGACCCCCCACGCCTGTCGGCCTACCCTTTCAAAGTCAGAAGAGCCCGCCTGTCACTGGACCACCCGGGTGATGAGAGACGCTGCATGGGAAGTCCGCGTGTGAAGGAATAGCAGCCCTCCACCGCATGCAAATAGAGAGGAGAGTCGTAAGATAGAAATATGAGAGGAGGCTCATGCCACCTCTCATAGCCCCTATGCCATTTTAGATTGTAATTGGTGAGCGGTTGGCTCACTTAGGAGCAAGGTAGTGAGTCAATCGCCCAAGAACAATCTCGCAACTGGTGTTGTCACTCGTTCCCGATACTTGCACGTCTGCTGAGTGTCCTGATCTATCTTGCACTGTGATGTGCTACCTCTGTATCACAGTGGAAGTGGCATTCAGCATTCACTCTTCTAAGTGGGCTGCAATTATTGGAACTATTACTCGCTGTTTCTGCGTGTGCATTGTTCGTTCCGCACGCTGTCACTGGGCTAGAGCACGGCGGGCTTTTCCTCGGAGACACAATCCTGTGTACTCCATCATTGGTATCCGAACGCGCAGTACTCGTGTGCCCGTTTCGCTCTAGTTTTGCTATTCGACTCTCTACTTCTTTCATTCGTTTCGTGATGTTCGTAACTGCGATACTACCTTGGGTTTTTAAGAACGCTAGGGATTTTGAGTGGGCTTGTGTCGCACGTCGCAAGTGCCCTGCGAGTTGAGAAGTTACTTTTGCGACTTTCATTGCCCCTGTTGCTGCCGTTTTGGCCAGGCCTGCTACTTTTTGTGCTACCAGTGACATTTGTTTTGCTTCTCCACATTCTTTCTTTATTGTTTGTAATTCCCCACGAATTTCCCCTATATGGGAAATTATTGCCTCAGTGTCCTTCTTACGCTGTTCGTCAGCTTCTTCCTTCTCCTTCTTACGTTGTTTCTCCTCTTCTTCCTTCTCCTTCTTACGCTGTTCGTCAGCTTCTTCCTTCTCCTTCTTACGTTGTTTCTCCTCTTCTTCCTTCTCCCTCTTACGCTGTTCGTCAGCTTCTTCCTTCTCTTTCTTACGTTGTTTCTCCTCTTCTTCCTTCTCCCTCTTACGCTGTTCGTCAGCTTCTTCCTTCTCCTTCTTACGCTGTTCGTCAGCTTCTTCTTTCATTGATCGTAGGAAGCTCAGTATTGGGTTTACGTCATCTTTTTCATCCTCTTCAAACGTGGGAGATGTAACTCTGGACACCTGGGCACTAGAGCTCTGACGTGACCGAGCTGGCCCCTGTCTGCTCTCGCTCGTTTGATTATGAACTTCTGCTGCCGTCTCGATCTGTGTGCCTGTCTCTGTTTCATCCTCTACCTCACTATCATAATCACGGTCACGACGTTGCTCTAAGATCGCGTCAAAATCACCTTCCTCATCAATGACCCTGTCGTCCTGTCCTGCTAAAAATGTGCCCATCTCATCTCCGAACCTATTCCCGTCAGTAAACTGCCCCTTATCCATTATGCTATTCTCTTTTGTTTTAGTTTCGCTCGCTAATAGTCGTGCCTTACTTCTCGTGATCATTCATAAAAAAACAAACTTATCTAAAATTCACAATAAAAATCATCTACTCCCAATATTTTTCCACATAGACATAAAATTTCAACAACGCCGTTCCAACGCTGTAACTACAAACACAATTTGATGTGGTACAGAAACCGCACCCAGATCCGACAAAGTGCGATGTGGTACGGACCCCACATCAACGAAACACAAAAAACAATGAACAAAAAAATATATACACTGAAAACAAAAACTGTAATCATGCGCTGCTACTTAAAACTAAATGCGGAACTACCAGAAAAAACAAGTTGGGTATTAATCATTAAAAAAAAGTAGAGAAAAAAAATTGAATGTTCCTACTAAGAATCCTGTTTGCTTATCAGAGATTCACAGGAAAGATCCGAGGCCAAGGGTCGCCATTTTATGCGAGGTGCCGGGGCTAGCACTGTATTTATCACTAAATTCTACTAGAATCCACATATGTAAATCATGCTCTAAGCCCCCCCTATTCTAACTCCAACTTTTGCTGTTGCACAAGGATAAAAAAAATACGCGAACTGACTCTAATCAACCCTGCCAGTGGAGTAGAAGAGAGTTTGGCACCTGCAATAATTTAATTTGATAAATAAGTTAAATAAACAAAGGTTTCATTAGCATAGTGAGGAATGATAGGGTTGCTCTATCGATTAACAGAATGAAAGTTCTGTCCAAAATAACAATATGATTTATTAAGACTAAACACAGAATAGTAAAAGAAACACAGGAAATATAATACATCAAATTGGCTCAAATTTGGAGATTCATACAAACACTGTAAAGGTGAAGTTGTCCCTAAACTAGATCGTGAGGATTAAGACGAGGTGGTATGTGGAGCCAATTCCTTGTCACTCAAATCTCAAGAGAGTCACACAGCTAATCCAACAGTAATTGCTGCTACTCAAGACAGAACAAAGTTAGAAAAAGACGAACAGGCGCGCTCTGCTGAGCTCTGATTATCACCTAGGAAAATTCCTATCTGCCGGTGCTGCGGACATACATTACCAAAACTGTCTTCTTGACTGCCAGAACACGATCTGGCGTACCGCAGGCGAGGGCTGGTTGCTTCGACGTCCTCGACCGAAAGGCGACTGCCGACTGCCTAGAGCACCCGTACAGGCCGAACACACAACATTCCCGCCCCCACGACAGTGGCCGTGGTTACATTCCAATCAGCAACTCGAAAACCGGCGGAAATTCCACTCCATTGCCGGGGCACTACCATTCCACCAATGGAGATTCTTGGCGCCAATTTCTGTGCTGATTTTGCTCCGTCACGGAGCTATGCCCTGAGCAAGCCAATCACAGTCCTATTTTGCAGAAAGCGCGGGAATTTTCCCGCCACAGCTGCCTGGGTACATAAGTCATTCCCACGCCTCGCTGGTAGCCCGCCAGAAAGTGTTTTCGCTAAG
Source organism: Schistocerca nitens (assembly GCF_023898315.1). Taxonomy (NCBI): domain Eukaryota; kingdom Metazoa; phylum Arthropoda; class Insecta; order Orthoptera; family Acrididae; genus Schistocerca; species Schistocerca nitens. The sequence goes on from NC_064621.1 coordinate 59,547,077, forward strand.
CTTCTGCGAAGCAACGGAACCTCCAGCCCAGCCGCCACTTCCGGCTCCAAACGGGCGCGTCTCCTGACAATGCCGGCGTCCGGAAAGCATTCACTCGACCCCCCACGCCTGTCGGCCTACCCTTTCAAAGTCAGAAGAGCCCGCCTGTCACTGGACCACCCAGGTGACGAGAGACACTGCATGGGAAGTCCGCGTGTGAAGGAATAGCAGCCCTCCACCGCATGCAAATAGAGAGGAGAGTCGTAAGATAGAAATATGAGAGGGGGCTCATGCCACCTCTCACCTTTGCCAGTGCTCTTTCGACATTAGAAACATCGATTTTTACGTTCATCGGTTCTTTAGCAGTTACTACTACTGGTATTCTTGGTTTCAGTCTTCTGCGGTCAAGGTCAGCCATGTCATTACGTGTGAGTAACTGAGGGCTTCTCGCGGTTCTAGGCGCTCAGGCGACTACGGTCGCAGGTTCGAATCCTGCCTCGGGCATGGATGTGTGTGATGTCCTTAGGTTAGTTAGGTTTAAGTAGTTCTAAGTTCTAGGGGACTGATGACCACAGATGTTAAGTCCCGTAGTGCTCAGAGCCATTTGAACTGAGGGATACTGTTAATTTTATGGGCTTTCTAAGAAGAGCCGCACGACGTGTCTCCATTGGTGGTAAACACTAATCAGCCAGAACATTATGACCAGGTACCTAATAGCCGATACGTCCGTCTTTGGCACGGACAACAGCGGCGATGCGTCGTGGCTCGGAAGCAACGAGACCTTGACAGGTCGCTGGATGGAGTTGGCGTCACATCTGCACACACAAGTCACCTAATTCCCGTAAATTCCGGGGAGGAGTACGATGAGCTCTGAAGCCATGTTCAATCACGTCCCAGATGTGTTCGATCAGGTTCAGATCTGGTTTATTGGGGGGGCCGGTACATCAATTGGAACTCGCCACTTTTCTGGAGACTTTTCTGGAGACTAGAAATCTACTCTGCAGGAATCAGCATGGGTTTCGAAAAAGACGATCGTGTGAAACCCAGCTCGCGCTATTCGTCCACGAGACTCAGAGGGCCATAGACACGGGTTCCCAGGTAGATGCCGTGTTTCTTGACTTCCGCAAGGCGTTCGATACAGTTCCCCACAGTCGTTTAATGAACAAAGTAAGAGCATATGGACTAGCAGACCAATTGTGTGATTGGATTGAAGAGTTCCTAGATAACAGAATGCAGCATGTCATTCTCAATGGAGAGAAGTCTTGCGAAGTAAGAGTGATTTCAGGTGTGCTGCAGTGGAGTGTTGTGGAACAGTTGCTATTCACAATATACATAAATGACCTTGTGGATGACATCGGAAGTTCACTGCGGCGTTTTGCGGATGTTGCTGTGGAAAAGTGCCACTCCCATCGGGAACATGATCGTCATGAAGGGGTGTACGTGGTCTGCAACCAGTGTACGATAATACTCTTTGGTCGTCATGGTGCCTTGCACGAGCTCCACTGGACCCATGGACGCCCGCGTGAATGCTTCCCAGAGCGTAATGAAGCTGCCCGCAGCTTGTCTCTGACCCACAGTACAGGTGTCAAGGAGCTGTTCCTGTGAAAGACGACAGATCCGCGTCCTCCCATCGGCATTATGAAGACGGTATCGGGATTCATCAGACACTGAAACGCTCTGCCACTGCGCCAACGTCAAGCGCCGATAGTCATCTGCCCATTAAAAGCCGTAGTTGCCGATGTCGTGTTGTATTGGCACATGCATGGGTCGTCGGCTGCGGAGTATGCTGTGTGTTCAGACACACTTGTACCTTGCCCAGCATTAAAGTATGATGTTAGTTCCGCCACATTTTGCCGCCTGGCCTGTTTCACCAGTCTGCCCAACCTACAACGTCCGGCATCTGTAATGAGGGGTGGCCATCCAACCCAACGACTGGACGTGGCTTCACCTTGGTTTCGCCACGTGTTGAAGGCAGTCAGTACAGCACTTCTCGAACATCCGACAGGTCGTGCAGTTCTCAAAATGTTCGTGCTGAGCTTCTGGACCATCACAGTCTCCCTTCGGTCGAACTCAGATAGATCGCACGACTTCCACATTCTATACACGGACAGCACGCTCACTGATACTGTGCACCGTGCGTATATAAGGAAGAAGACACAGACAACCTACTTATACAGGCTGCACGTGAAAAATTAGGCGTTGAAGTGACTAAGGCAGACATTGACAGGAGCCATCGGGTGGGACGAAAACTACCAGGTCTACCAAACCCCGTCCAATAATAGTTAAATTTGTAAAATTTGTCTCATACCGAAAAAGGGCAGAGATCTTTACCCAGAAGAAGAGGTTAGCAAGGACAGGGCTTACAATAAGAGAAGATTTGACACACGAACGGCTAAAGATTTTAAACAGTGCCAGATCCCATTTCGGTCTTCAGAATGTGTGGACTCAGGATGGCAGAGTAATCATTAAGACAGCAGCTGGTAAGAAGACAGTCACAAACATGACAGAACTGACTACTATTAAGTGAAGCTACTCGAGCCAAAAGTGCAAATTTAACACCATTTGCAGACTGTTCATCCCTATATTCATATATACTGTCTTGTAATTGTATTATCTTTCTAATTATGTCCATATTTGTACCTTAAACTAATTGTTTTTGTAATTGTGTTAACTTTGTATTATTTTTTGTACCTGTAGCTCTAACGTTTACTTCATTTTAGTTACTGCTAATACTATTTTTATGTGCTCATTTTATTCTCTTCCATCCTGTAATAGTACCATTGCAATTATTCGTCTCTCCTTTAGTTCATTAATCACCCATCTCTTCCGTTTAAGTGGCCGTGCAGTTCTAGGCGCTACAGTCTGGAGGCGAGCGACCGCTACGGTCGCAGGTTCTAATCCTGCCTCGGGCATGGATGTGTGTGATGTCCTTAGGTTAGTTAGGTTTAATTAGTTCTAAGTTCTAGACGACTGATGACCTCAGAAGTTAAGTCACATAGTGCTCAGAGCCATTTGAACCATCTTCGGTTTAAATTGTTCATAGCAAAAATCACTAACAGTATCACTTTAGTAAATTTCAATTTAACTCTAGCTTCCTGCGATAATCTATTAGTTATTAAGCTTACTTCTCTCTGCTGGCAGCATCGGCCTTTAAAATCACTCCCTTTTTCCTTATTTCCACACTAAGCTGTTTCAAATACACTAACTACATTTCACCTCCTACGACAGAGGATACACAGTGACACACAGCCGTCACTGTTTTGGTCATATTGTCCTTGCACCGAATACCACTACTACATTTTCTATACCCCTGCACTCAGGAAATCTCTTGCGATCGCCTTCTTTCGGCACTCGTGGAGTCACAAACAGGGCGCGCAAAATCTCGGACACCCCTGCGTTATGTCACTTCGAGGAAGCAGCAGCCAGTGCCCCTCGCAGCAGGTGGTGGCCAACAAAGGGACAAACCAGTCTGCCACCCTACTCCAGGCTGCCCAGCGGAACGCGTCAGAGCTTTTAGTGGCGCACTGCAACATCCAGTCTTTACCTGCACATTACGAAGAACTTAGCCTCCTCTTCAACCAACTAAACTACCTCGTAATCCTCTTATCTGAAACGTGGTTAAAACCACACATATCCTCTGCATCTGTTCATCTCCCAGAGTACAAATTTCTTAGAGCAGACAGATCAAAAAAAGCGAGGTGGCGGGGTCGGCGCGTATATACGAACAGATCTCAATGCGAAAGTCTTATGTGCGTCAAACCCCGTTGAAGAAAAAGAGGCTGAATTCTTGTTCACTGAAATAAATATACAAAGTCGGAAGTTCTTGACTGGTGTCGTGTACAAGCCGCCAAAAATAAGCTCAATGAGTTCCTTTCAGTCGAAATTACATGCACTTCAGTGTCAATACGAACATGTCATCGTAATGGGTGACTTGAACATAGACCTGCTAAGAGACACTCCCTCCGCAATAAACCTAAGAAGATTGTTTAGTTGCAATAGCATGAACATTCTTCCATTACAACTTACACACCAACGGCGCACAGTCATACTCTTATAGACGTAATCGCAACGAAACAGCCTGAGAAAGTAAAAGATGTTGGTCAAACTTCGGCCCTAGGCCTCTCAGGACATGATGCAATATTCCTGGCCTACTCTGTGCAGCCACCAAGGATCAAATCGCGTTACATAACTTGTAGGAACATAAAATGTATTGACCTCGACGCTCTAACAGCCGATTGCTCAGAAATCTCGTGGCATCAAATAATCAGAGAACCTACAATCGATGGCAAAATTAATGAAGTTGGTGATAAACCCACTGCCCTCTATGACAAACATGCACCTGTACGCACAATCCGTGTAAGAAAATCTCCTGCTCCATGGCTGACTGCTGAATTACGTCAAATGATGCGTAATAGGGATGCTCCCCATAGGCGTTTCAAGGCAGATCGGAAACCCGAGCGTTTCGAAGATTATAGAAAGCTACGGAACAGAGTGAAACAATGCTAAAATCAGGCACGCTCGCTCCCTTGTATGCAGCGATCTGACGCCCACAACTCTATGGAAGAATCTCCGTAGCTTGGGGGTCGGAAAGGCAAAATCGGAAACTGCGTTTCATGTCTCAGCTAACGAATTAAATGAATTCTTCTCTGCACCTCTGAATACCCACACGGCTAATAATTACCGTCCACAAGAATCCCCTAACTGGATAACTAACAAAGATACGTTTCATCTAAAACACGTAACAATAAATACGGCAAGAAAAGCAATAATGAGAATCTCTTCTGATGCGATAGGCAATGACAGTATCAGTATAACCATGATTAAGAATGTTGCCGATATCTTAGTACATGTCTTAACTGAAATATTTAATTTTTCCCGCGTGAACGGAATATACCCCACTGCATGGAAAATAATCATAATTCGACCCACCCCTAAGATCGAAAACCCGCAACTGCCTAGTGATTACCGACCTATTAGCATACTGCCTGCTGTTTCCAAAGCACTTGATCAAATCACTGAACACCTGCATGAATTCAGCCTACATGACAAATTTCAATCCGGTTTCCGTAAACATCACACCACAACCACTGCTCTAATTAAAGTAACTAATGACCTGACATATGCCATCGACAGCCGATAGGCTTCAATATTGACGCTACTAAATTTCAGCAAAGCTTTTGACACTGTTAACTTTGACATATTGTTCAGAAAAATGCAACAGCTTAATTTCTCAGATAGTGCAATGAGATGGTTTGAAAGCTACTTAAAAGACAGACAGCAATGTGTTGTCTGCGTAAATGAAAAATCGTCCTGGAAACAGGTCTCCTCGGGAGTGCCACAAGAATCTTAGGACCACTTTTGTTTTCTTTATATATCAACGATATTTCGTCGGCTCTGACCTGTAAATATCATTTCTATGCCGACGATCTCCAGCTCTACCTGAGCGCCAGACCTGAAGATATAAATACTACAACCGCTCAGATGAATGATGATCTGTCTTCAGTAGTGACATGGGCGAAAAACCTGGGGCTTAAACTATATGCAAAAAAGACGCAAGTAATCTTAATAGCCCATCAGAAATTAATAAGTTCAGATTTCCGCGAACGGCTACCTCCTATTCTGCTCGACGGTACTCCAGTACCATATCAGAAAACAGTTGAGAACTTGGGTGTAACTTTGGATGAGCATCTCAACTGGGCGGAGAACACAGTCGTAGTGAGCCGGAAGACGTCCGCTTGTCTCTATGCTCTCGAAAAGTTTCGGACCGTATTTCCACAGGACTTCAAACGCCAGCTCGTGCAAGCACTCGTTCTACCGAACCTCCACTATTGTGATGTAATTCAACAAGGCATGAGTAGTGAAAAACAAAAGACGGTTAGAAGTAACCACGAATGCCTGTGTGCGTTACACCTACAACATTCGCTGATATGATCATGTTAGTGCTTCATACTCCCAGCTAGGGTGGCTGCGGCCGGACAAATTGCGTGACTACCACACTCAATGTCTACTTCGCCGACTCCTCGTCGCGCAAGCACCCCAGTACCTTGCTTCAGAGATTAAACACCTTTCATGCCATCATAATCGAAACACGAGGTCACCCTTATTTGGTATCCTAACTGTGCCTGCTTTTGCAAACTCCTTGTCAGTTGCCGCTGTCCGCCTCTGGAACAGACTATCCCTTACCCTGCGCAAAATTCAATCCCCTGCTGCTTTTAAGAAGAAGTTGATACATTTCTTACTATCATCCTCATAACGTTTACCACAAAATTAATGTACAAGGTCAATCCTCTCCTCTGCCAAATAGCAAAGCTAGTGTCTCCTATCTTGCTCCTTTATCTTCTTCCTCTGCATCTATCTCTATTAGCCACGCAATCTTCTTTTCCTTTATATTTCCTTAATTATGTTTCATCATGTCTCTGTTCTTCTCCTCCCTTCACCATCAGTCTCCCTCATACTCCCTGCTACTAGCACTCCTATCTAAAATCTGTCTCTTTCATAATGTCTAATTATAACAGTACTTATCTTCTACGAATATAAACTCTATATGTATGTATTTTTCCAGGTGTGCCTTTGTAATTGTTTATTTCACTTTTTGTACTAGATGTAGTTTAACATGCCTACTAAAACATATGAATGTAAAATAAGTAGAATGCCTGGTTAGATGTAAAAGAGGGCCTGATGGCCCTAATCTTGCCAGGTTAAATAAATAAATAAATATTATCTGACTAGCAGTCATTCCTCCCCAGGTGACGCTGCCATCGCCTGGGCAGGTTTATATCGATAGTACGTACATGACCGAGCGAGATGGCGCAGTGGTTAGCACACTGGACTCGTATTCGGGAGGACGACGGTTCAATACTGTATCTGGCCATCCTGATTTAGGTTTTCCGTGATTTCCCTAAATCACTCCAGGCAAATGCCAGGATAGTTCCTTTCAAAGGGCACAGCCGACTTCCTTCCCTGTCCTTCCCCAATCCGATGACCTCGCTGTCTGGTCTCCTCCTCCAAACAACCCAAAAAACCCTAAGTTCGTAGATGGTCATAATGTTCTGGCTGATTAGTGTATGACTCAATTTGATGGCTGAGTTTCCCTTCAAAGTTGAGGTTAAGCTCTCTTCTTTCTGAGTGGTCTCAAAGGTCTCCTGTTTTATTTGGGTCCGACTGCAGTCTCTGTGGAAGTAGTACTCACCAGGCCTATGTCGGAGTTCAATGTATCTTCGGTGGCATCGAATGATTGCTGAGAGCGATTTTGGGGCCTGTGGCAGCCCGTTGTTGACTATTTTGGTTGTTTTATTGATCATTTCTGCTAACCTTCTTGTAGACAGGTGTGAGATAAACTTTCTTCTACCCAATGGACGAAGTTTTCTTTTCAGTTGATGTATGGTATATAATGGTAAAATGGGAACTGCCTCTCCCGCAAATTTTTTATCAAATCTGACACGAATGCCTTCCGGCCCTGGTGCCTTGTGTAATTTTAGCGATCTAATATATTTTCTTTGCAGTGGTGCGAGAATGAAACTGGGGCAGTATATTTGTATTTTCTTTGTAAAAGAACATTTCAAAACTGAGTTAAGCATTTCTGTTTTTGCTTTGTTACCCTCAATTTTAGTTTCTGTTTCATCCATGAGTGCACAGTAGATTTGGCGCTACTGCCATGACCACAATTTGTTTGTGTTTTCCTGAGAGATGATGCTGTGACATACTACTACGGTAGTCATTCTAATTAGCCATGTACATTTTCTCAATATTGTAACATATAACATACTAATGTACAGTGCTATAAATGGAAGTAACGGGGCTAATACAACGAAGGGCTGGTCCCGGCGGAGGTTCGAGTCCTCCCTCAGGCATGGGTGTGTGTGTTTGTCCTTAGGATAATTTAGGTTAAGTAGTGTGTAAGCTTAGGGACTGATGACCTTAGCAGTTAAGTCCCATAAGATTTCACACACATCTGAACATTTTTGAACACAACGAAGCTCATGAAACACCTTCTTTTTGTTTTTTGGTCATAGTTGTCATCTTACGCTTTAACTGAAGACTCTGTAGGGTATAAGTAAATCATATGGAACATGATGGGGACATGATGGGGTGCGGGTGTCCTTCGCATGTGAATACTTTCCGCATTGTATTTGAGTTCCCTGCTGTACTATTGAACATGTTGTTGTTGTTGTCGTTGTTGTTGTGGTCTTCAGTCCTATGACTGGTTTGATGCAGCTCTCCATGCTATTCTATCCTGTGCAAGCTTCTTGATCTCCCAGTACCTACTGCAGCCTACATCCTTCTGAACCTGCTTAGTGTATTCATCTCTTGGTCTCCCTCTACGATTTTTTTCCCTCCACCCTGCCCTCCAATACTAAATTGGTGATCCCTTGATGTCTCAGAACATGTCCTACCGACCGATCCCTTCTTCTAGTCAAGTTATGCCACAAGCTCCTCTTCTCCCCAATTCTATTATATACCTCCACATTAGTTATGTGATCTACCCTTCTAATCTTCAGCATTCTTTTGTAGCACCATATTTCGAAAGCTTCTATTCTCTTCTTGTCTAAACTATTTATTGTCCACGTTTCACTTCCATACATGGCTACACTCCATACAAATACTTTCAGAAACGACTTCCTGACACTTAAATCTATACTCGATGTTAACAAATTTCTCTTCTTCAGAAACGCTTTCCTTGCCATTGCCAGTCTACATTTTATATCCTCTCTACTTCGACCATCATCAGTTATTTTGCTCCCCAAATAGCAAATCTCCTTTACTACTTTAAGTGTCTGATTTCCTAATCTAATTCCCTCATCATCACCCGACTTAATTCGACTACATTCCATTATCCTCGTTTTGCTTTTGTTGTTGTTCATCTTATACCCTCCTTTCAAGACACTGTCCATTCGGTTCAACTGCTCTTTCAAGTCCCTTGCTATCTCTGACAGAATTAAAATGTCATCAGCGAACCTCAAAGTTTTTATTTCTTCTCCGTGGATTTTAATACCTACTCCGAACTTTTCTTTTGTTTCCTTTATTGCTTGCTCAATACACAGATTGAATAACATCGGGCAGAGGCTACAACCCTGTCTCACTCCCTTCCCAACCACTGCTTCCCTTTCATTCCCCTCGACTCTTATAACTGCCATCTGCTTTCTGTACAAATTGTAAATAGCCGTCCGCAGCTCGTGGTCGTGCGGTAGCGTTCTCGCTTCCCACGCCCGGGTTCCCGGGTTCGATTCCCGGCGGGGTCGGGGATTTTCTCTGCCTCGTGATGACTGGGTGTTCTGTGCTGTCCTTAGGTTAGTTAGGTTTAAGTAGTTCTAAGTTCTAGGGGACTGATGACCATAGATGTTAAGTCCCATAGTGCTCAGAGCCATTTGAACCATTTGTAAATAGCCTTTCGCTCCCTGTATTTTACCCCTGCCACCTTCAGAATTTGGGAGGCGTAAAAAAGCTGTTCTCTTGTGCTGTGGTGTCTTGTGGTAACTGCCTTCACTGACTTCTTCAATGTGCAGTGTGTTCCAAAATGATCCTTGCAACCGTTTTGTAGGGGGTATTTCAGAAACAATGATTACAACAAAGGATAACTTAAATTGGAATAATCACGCAAAAAAAAATGTTGTGGGGAAAGCGAACCATAGATTGTGATATATTTGCAGAACACTAAGAAGCCGGCCGGAGTGGCCGAGCGGTTCTAGGCGCTTCAGCTTGGAACCGCGTGACCCCTACGGTCGCAGGTTCGAATCCTGCCTCGGGCATGGATGTGTGTATTGTCCTTAGGTTAGTTAGGTTTAAGTAGTTCTAAGTTCTAGGGGAATGATGACCTCGAAGTTAAGTCCCATAGTGCTCAGAGCCATTTGAACCATTTGAACACTAAGAAAATGCAACAGGTCTAGCAAAGAGGCTCCCTACACTACGTGTGTCTGTCTCTTCTGGAGATCAGCTGCGCAGTGTGGGATCCGTATTAGGAGTTCCCTCCACGTCCAGCCTAGCTTGCCTTCATTAACGTGCGCAGCGGTTGCTCTGATGCGACTTCGCAATTTCTGCAGGTCCCGCACCTGGGTCTGGTGAACAGAATCCTTCACAAAGCTCCCCCCCCCCCCCCAAAAAAAAAAAAAATAAAATAAAATAAAAAAATAAATAAAAAATCTAATGGGTTATCTCTGGAGACCTGAGGGTTCAGGAAATGGGTTCTTTTCTGCCAATCCAGCGACCTGGAATTGTGTCATCCAGAGCGTTCCTAACGATCGAGGTCCAGTGAGGATGGTCATAATCCTGCTGCTGTAGCATGATGTCAGGTTGATGTGAGATACAAACTGTTTCAACATTTCCAGGCACACAATCGAAGTTATTGATGCCTCTGCAAAGAAAAACGGTCCCACAACGCGGTCGTGAAGCAGACCACACCACAGTACCTATGCCAGAGGTGGGGTTCTCAGAGCTCCATATCGTCACATGGTGCCGGTTTACCTTCCCGGACACATGAAAGTAAGCTTCGTACGTGAACATCTCCTTTTCAAGATAGTTTGGTTCATCATCGATGCGACCCGAATCTCAGTTACAAATACTTTGCACTTAGGCCTGTTATCAAGTTTAAGCTCATGCAGCTTGTAGGCACAAAGTTTTCAGTCTATTATGTACCACCCCATGCACCATCGTTAGTGGTAGTTGAAGTTTTAGAGAGGCTTGGTGGATTGATTTTGTTGAGCTCCAGATAACTGTCTGTTGCATCCGTTCTACATCTGCATCACTCGTGCTCTGGAGTCTAGGAAGGAGGAGGCAGATTAGTGTTTAACATCCCGTCGACAACGAGGAGCACAAGCTCGTATTAGGGAAGGATGGTGAAGGAAAGTGGCCGTGCCCTTTCGAAGGAACCACCCGACATCTGCCTTACACGATTTAGGAAAATCACGGAAAAGCTAAATAAGTTTGAACCGTCGTCTTCCCGAATACGAGTTCTTCAGTTTGAACCGTCGTCTTCCCGAATGCGAGTTCAGTGTGCTAACCACTGCACTACCCCGTTCGATGGCGCCCAGGACTCGTCCACTTCATGACAGTTCTATATTCTCTGAGCCCCGTGTAACACTGTCTGATGGTGGACGTGATGGTGGTGTGCTTCTGTAACGTGTCCGGAAATTCCGCCGGGGCTGGGTGTCGGATTTAGTTGTGGGACCGTTTTTATTTGCAGAGGCATCAATAACTTCGATTGTGTGCCTGGAAATGTTGAAATAGTTTGTATCTCACATCAACCTGACATTATGCTGCACCAGCAGAAGATGAAAACAAACTGCAAAACGATTTACAAAAAATATCTGAATGGTGCGAAAAGTGGCAGTTGACACTAAATAACGAAAAGTGTGTGGTCATCCACATGAGTACTAAAAGGAACTCAAACTTCGGTTACACGATAAATCAGTCTAATCTAAAAGCCGTAAATTCAACTAAATACCTACGTATTACAAATACGAACAACTTAAATTGGAAAGAACACATAGAAAATGTTGTGGGGAAGGCTGCGTTTTATTCACAGGACACTTAGAAAATGTAACAGACCTACTTAGGAGACTGCCTACACTGCGCTGTGTGGGATTCTTACCAGGTAGGACTGACGGAGTACATCGAAAAAGTTCAAAGAAAGGCAACGCGTTTTGTATTATCGCGAAATATGGGAGAGAGTGTCACAGAAATGATACAGGACTTGGGCTGGAAATCATTAAAAGAAAGGCGTTTTTCGTTGCGACGGAATCTTCTCACGAAATTCCAATCACCAACTTTCTCCTCCAATTGCGAAAATATTTTGTTGACATAAGGGAAATCAGAGCTCGTGCGGAAAGATATAGGTGTTCATTCTTTTCGCGCGCTGTACGAGATTGGAATAATAGAGAATTCTGAAGGTGGTTCGATGAACCCTCTGCCAGGCACTTAAATGTGATTTGCAGAGTATCCGTGTAGATGTAGATATAAACTGCGGTGGGGTGGCAGTTTTCCTAAAAAAAATAAAAATAGAAAAACTCTGAGCTATGTGTGAATATAATGCTGCAAACCTTTACTTTTTTCTCATCCCGATTTCTGAAATACACGTGATCAAAGCTGAAAAGATTATTTTGGAACATCACGTGTTGTTGCGGTAAACAAACACCCAGTTGCGGCCTTCCTGGGTAACCAACAATAACGAAACGCAACGCTTCCTGAAACTTTATTAGTTTAACAGATGAGGAAGTGCGGTTTAACAAATTTGGGAGAAACTACTATGGAATCGACTTTAAAATAACGTTATTTATGTTCTGCAATGTGTTGGCATAGGTATTAATACTTAAATTAAAACATGCACAAAATAATTTCAAACTCGATTCTAAATCTGATGAGCCGTACCTGGAAATCTATGAAGCCAAACAACGCTTCAGAAAAAGCTGAGTTTAGCTATTGTTGATTAGGAAAGAAGAATACGGCTGGGAATTTGGTATCTTTAACAGTACGCCGAAGAAGCCAATAGCCAGGAAAAAAAAAACTGTGTTTCGCACTTCTTAATTGGGCGCTTGCTTTATATCAGATGGTTTTAATAGTGAATTTCCGGTTGTTCAGCTGAGTTTATTACACATCAACTCGGTTGAACAGCTATAAGTTTATTATTAACCCTCTGCCCTCGAGGTGGATTGGAAGGTCGTTAACAAGGTCAGGTTGAATCCCACCCGGGTAGTACGTACCACGGAGCAGGCGACGACTCCAACACTGTGAGCTTGACAGGCTAGAAGGATACAGCAGCTGGAGATAAGACCTGAGCTACATCGCACATGCACACTTAAGTGTTCCCAACTTCAACTGGACTCAAAACCAGACAACTCAAAAATGTATTATTGTTATTATAATACTGTTATTGTTATTATTATATCACTGTTATTGTTATTACACTACTGACCATTAAAATTGCTACACCACGAGGATGACGTGCTACAGACGCGAAATTTAACCGACAGGAAGAAGATGCAGTGATATGCAAATGAGTAGCTTTTCAGAGCATTCACACTAGGTTGGCGCCGGTGGCGACACCTACAACGTGCTGACATGGGGAAAGTTTCCAACCGATTTCTCATACAAAAACAGCAGTTGGCTGGTGAAACATTGTTGTGATGCCTCGTGTAAGGAGGAGAAATGCGTACCATCACGTTTCCGACTTTGATAAAGGTCGGATTGTAGCCTATCGCGATTGCGGTTTATCGTATCGCGACATTGCTGCTCGCGTTGGTCGAGATCCAATGACTGTTAGCAGGATATGGAATCGGTGGGTTCAGGAGGGTAATACGGAACGCCGTGCTGGATCCAAATGGCATCGTACCACTAGCAGTCGAGATGACAGGCATCTTATCCGCATGGCTGTAACGGATCGTGCAGCCACGTCTCGATCACCGAGTCAACAGATGGGGGCGTTTGCAAGACAACAACCATACGCACGAACAGTTCGACGACGTTTGCAGCAGCATAGACTATCAGCTCGGAGACCCTGGCTGCGGTTACCCTTGACCCTTGACGCTGCATCACAGACAGGAGCGCCTGCGATGGTGTACTCAACGACGAACCTGGGTCCACGAATGGCAAAACGTCATTTTTTCGGATGAATCCAGGTTCTGTTTACAGCATCATGATGGTCGCATCCGTGTTTGGCGACATCGCGGTGAACGCACATTGGAAGCGTGTATTCGTCATCGCCATACTGATGTATCACCCGGCGTGATGGTATGGGGTGCTATTGGTTACACGTCTCAGTCACCTCTTGTTCGCATTAACGGCACTTTGAACAGTGGATGTTACATTTCAGATGTGTTACGACCCGTGGCTCTGCCCTTCATTCGATCCCTGCGAAACCCTACATTTCAGCAGGATAATGCACGACGGCATGTTGCAGGTCTTGTACGAGCCTTTCTGGATACAGAAAATGTTCGACTGCTGCCCTGGCCAGCACATTCTCCTGATCTCTCACCAATTGAAAACGTCTGGTCAATGGTGGCCGACTGGCTCGTCACAATACGCCAGTCACTACTCTTGATGAACTGTGGTATCGTGTTGAAGTTGCATGGGCAGCTGTACCTGTACACGCCATCCAATCTCTGACTCAATGCCCAGGCGTATCAAGGCCGTTATTACGGGCAGATGTGGTTGTTCTGGGTACTGATTTCTCAGGATTGCGTGAAAATGTAACCACATGTCAGTTCTAGTATATTTGTCCAATGAATACCAATTGTAATCTGCACTACTTCTTGGTGTAGCAATTTTAATGGCCAGTAGTGTATTATTCACAACACATACATATATTAGCTGCAACAACAGGAAGCATGAATGATGGCACTGCTAGCACATGTTGAATAATTTTCAGCAAATTATGTGCTTTGCATCGCATAAAAAATGTCATCCATTTGTTTGAAATGTTTGAGTCTGACAAGTCCTTAATGAATGGCAAGACATCATTCAGTGCACATATTTCAGAAAATAGTTCGTCACCATTTGTATTTATGTTGAAATAATCTATAAGTTTCATTTTGTTCTCCATTTTAAGGAGCTCTTCAAGATTTAATTGACAGCTAAGCTTGAAAAATGAATCTTCACTGAAGTCAAACCATTTTTCTAGACCTGCTGAACTTCTCTGACAAATTTTGCTTTTTCATATTGCGGACATTTTTTCAGTTCTTGTGAGATCTTGAATCAGACGAAATTATTTCATTGTCTATTAATTTGTTTCTATATGCAACTTCAGTAACACAGAATATATTTCAGTTATCTACATATAATCAATTTCCACGTATTTTATGACTGTATTAAATAAATGCATAACACTGTGGACACAATAAATGTAAATCTCTGGGAACGTTACTTCATCATCCACTTCACTATCGTTTTCATGGGCTACGAATATCCAAATAAGTTTTGCAGTAGTGTCTTCACCCTTGAGCAATCTACCTACAGCAGAAAAAAAAGAGTCCAAAGTGTGTAGGAACATGCCACAATAGTGTGAAGAGCTCTGACTGCAAGAAGTAAAAAAAGTTCCACTCACTCACCTTCCTCGTGCTTGAAGAAAACTAATTAAAAACCTTAACCACTAACAGTTCAACATTGTATGACAGTAGTTTCAGTCCATATTTCACAGTATTGTGCAGTGTATGCATGTGACAATGTCTTGCAATAAGATGAGGTGGTTCACTCCTTTTTTTTTTTCCCCAACTCCACGGAAGCAGATGGGTTTTATCCACAATTGACGAAACAGTTGTCCTCACCATAAGCAACTACAGTAGTTGCAATCCTTAAAGACCAATTTTAATGTGCACTCTTTAAGCTTCTTGGCTATAGAAATTTGTGTTTCGTCGGCGTCTTCGTAAAAATCTATAACAGCTGAAGTGTTTCCAATTTCTTGATCGAAGTACTGGATAGCAACTGGAAATAGTGTCATGTTTCCTTCATTTGTAACATTACATGCAATCGAGAATGGAGTTCTACCAACTTTTTCAGAATTTCTTGCAGAGAATGTGGAGCCAATGCATTCTCTACTACAGCTTCAGCTTTAGTCCGTCTATACTGAATTCTGGATGATAGTTTCGAGTCTTGAGACAAAATGTGAGATTTCCGCTCTCTTGTAGCTGGAATGATGTTTCACTCTATGATACGGCAATATTAGTTTCGTTGCTGACACTTCCTCTTCATTTCCGCTGGCACGAAATTCCTTTGAACAGTGGAGTTTTTTAATACATCCCACACCTTATCAGTATGAATCTTGATACTGGAATCATGCATTACCGCATTCACAGAGCCGTATTTCACTGTAAAACTTACACGGCATGTTTTACAATGTCCGATTTCTTATAGCCATTTGTCGTTGAAATGACACTCATGGCTGTCTTTTTTAGCCTGCTGCATCTGAGAAGCTCCTATAATACGATGTTATGTACGTACACTTATCACTCAGTCACTACAATGCCGTTCTTAAGCACTTCAATTTTAAATGAAACGCATGCCGGGTGCGGCTCACCTCACACAGCTACAGCAAAATACTTCTCTACATCATTCTTCTGCGCGCAACAATGGGTGTACTTGGCCGCTTCATTTGTTCCATAGCGGTATTCCTATCAACATTTGTAGGTCTTTGTTGTAAACACCGATAATAAAATGAAAATGGGACAATGTCACAGCTTGTTTCCTTCGTTGTTTTTTCGCTATGTAATATAACTGTGCAGAAGAACAAATTGACATAAACGGTTACTGTAACTCTGCTTTATTATCCACGTGGAAATAATATGTAGCTGTCATAACAAAATACAAGCTATTATTGGCCTCTCTGTCGTAGTTCGTTTTTGTTGGAGCGGTCTTCAAAAGGCCTGAGGACAGTAGATACCGCGGTCTACTAAAAGTACAGTGCCTCTTTGATCTCTGTGCCAGGGCTTGTCGAACAAATGAACCCGCCAACTTACATTAGAATACAAAAAAAAATGGCTCTGAGCACTATGGGACTCAACATCTTAGGTCATAAGTCCCCTAGAACTTAGAACTACTTAAACCTAACTAACCTAAGGACATCACACACACCCATGCCCGAGGCAGGATTCTAACCTGCGACCGTAGCAGTCCCGCGGTTCCGGACTGCAGCGCCAGAACCGCACGGCCACCGCGGCCGGCTAGAATACATTGTAACTCGTTGCAAGAAGTCCACAATGCTCGCAACTTGTGACACAATCTGATGCAAAGCGTTGAAACCAAAGAACAATCAAACTGAGAAGTTTAACTGACTCCATTTTCAGTATTTCGCTTCTGTAAATAAATAAATAAAAAATTAATTAGTAAATATGTATTTAGCCTAATTCAAGAGGGCGCGATAACCGGACTCTTAACGTAAGGTCGGGACTTTCGACCGGACACCACACTTTTAATTAAAAAACCGGACTGACGTTCTAAAACCGAACAGTTGGCAACCCTGTGCGCGCTAAGACAAATGGGGCGGGCGGATGGTTTTCCATCTCACCTTGAGGTCTGGGGCATAATTAACCACGCCGAGAAAACCTGAGAGAATAGAGATGGCATTACTTTCGTCATAAATTCAAACTGTGACAAATTAAACCCGACTTTCCTAGGCAGGAGCCTGGAAGTATGTCTTATCTCTCCCCCCCCCCTCCCCCCCCTATCCCCCTCCCCTGAACACCCGGCAGCTCAGTATTAATCAGTCACGTCGAGAAAACCTGAAAGACCAAAGATGACGTTATTTTCGCCATATATCCAAACTTTCATAAGGAAGGCAACTAGTTTGTTACTGTTATCCAAGAACCATTGTTGCTGACGTTTGGACAAATCGAATGAGGTACATTCCCTAGTAAGAGATACCTTCTATTGTTTGTACCAGCTAGAGGCTCTAATTGCAGAAATCCTAATCATTTCGTACTGTCATGTTCCTAATCTGGTCAGGCTAAATAAGCGATAAATAAATAATCTTTGCTGCAAAGTTTGTATCAGCTACAATTATCCTTAGCGTTGCAATTACCAAAAACTTTAAACCAGAATGAGTCAAAAGCGGAATGCGTTTTTTAAACCCAACACAGTATGCTCCTTAGAATGAGTTGTCATACAGAGAAAGTGGGATAGCAAACTTATCGCGCAAAGGAGCGCGTGCAAGAAGATGTATGTTCGTATGAGTATGTGTGTGTGTGTGTGTGTGTGTGTGTGTGTCAAAGAGCAAAGAGGGTTCAAAAAATGGTTCAAATGGCCCTGAGCACTATGGGACTTAACTCCTGTGATCATCAGTCCCCTAGAACTTAGAACTACTTACATCTAACTAACTTAAGGACATCACACACATCCATGCCCGAGGCAGGATTCGAACCTGCAACCGTAGCGGTCACGCGGTTCCAGACTGTTGCGCCTAGAACCGCACGGCCACTCCGGCCGGCAGAAAAGAGGGGAGGGAGAGGTAACGAAAAAGAGTTAGTTGGGAGAGCAGAAATAGACGGCAAATAATCAGAATAAATTCAAAGTGCAGTACAGTTATCAGTTGACCCGCTTTTTAGAAAGAAAGGAAACGCCCGAAGTTGGTTTGCAATAGAAGTGATGCTGTTGCCTATGGCCTCATTTAAGCCCCCCTCCCTCCTTTCCGAGTGCAACTGACAAGCACGAGTGTAAAATGCTCTGTCTGACGGTGACTCACTCCTAAGATTAATTTTAAATTGCAGTCGTATTTGCGACGAAGGGTGGTCGCATGTAATGTAGAAGTAGCACGACACGTGTGGATCATAAACATCTGCAGAGACGCACTTTTGTCTGGTGAAGTTTACGTCCGGTTTTCCCGCCAGGAACTGTAGGAAAGAGTAAACAAGTGTGGCTGCTTCTGACCTCATTACGTATGGCTATTTATCTACAGCTACTCTTAACAGTTGTTCGAGTAGCATGCCGAAAAAAATGGATAGGTAAACCAACTAACAGGCTGTGCTAGAAGTCAAGTCTTCTGATGGAAAGAAGTCAGATTAACAGGGCTATGAATGACCCGTTACGGCATCACCCTTTGACACATGGTCAGTAGACTAGGTCAGAGAGCCAAAGCAATGTCAGAACGCCCAGTATCTCGTCAGATGCTGGTGCTCCAGTTTCTTTGTGCGATATCTTGAGTGAGTGTTAGTCGTAAATAAGGGAAAATCAGCCGAGTTTATGTTCTGAATGTATTCATACGCAAATTGCTAACAACGAATTTTCGCGTTGCTCATACTTATCAGCCGTAATGAATGATACAACCGACGAGGTATCAAATCCCAGTTACCTCTGTGTCTCTCTCTCGCTCTCACTCCACCTCTTTGTGTATGTGTGTGAAAGGTTTCCTCGAATAATAACAAACATTGTCGTTGAAACTTCCTGGCAGATTAAAACTGTGTGCCCGACCGAGACTCGAACTCGGGACCTTTGCCTTTCGCGGGCAAGTGCTCTACCATCTGAGCTACCGAAGCACGACTCACGCCCGGTCCTCACAGCTTTACTTCTGCAAGTATCTCGTCTCCTACCTTCCAAACTTTACAGCTGTGAGGACCGGGCGTGAGTCGTACTTCGGTAGCTCAGATGGTAGAGCACTTGCCCGCGAAAGGCAAAGGTCCCGAGTTCGAGTCTCGGTCGGGCACACAGTTTTAATCTGCCAGGAGGTTTCATATCAGCGCACACTCCGCTGCAGAGTGAAAATCTCATTCTGGAAACATTGTCGTTATCTCGACGGTGCTTATGTGATGTTGTAAAAAAGAACGAGCCATACTACAAATGCGTGCTCAAAGAAGGCACGACCAATTTCGTATATGGGGTATAGAAAATTATCTGCTACCAGTAACAATAAAAGGTTATTTATTTTCACACGACCGGTTTCGGGCTTGCGCCCATCTTCAGGTGTTTATACATTCATGTACATGTTTGTACTTTTGGAGATCACTGTGTAAATACAAAAAAAATTTTTTGCTGGTGACTATACAGATAAAAGTGGGACAATTGTAAGTGGTAAGGCAGCATTTGACGAAAATATATCTGTACTTAGATGGAGCACCATTATTACAGCTGTGCTGTGGTGATAATTTTGCCACTTAGTTACACACTTATGGTCATTTTCACTTCCATATTTCAGTTTTACTAAGTATAGTTTTGGAACAGGACATTCGCTGGGAATGCTTGAAGGAACACATAGGGGGAAAAAAATTGAATTACATTTTCAGTGGTGTAGTATCTGCTGTTACATTAGGAACTTTTTCTTTATTTAAGGAAAAGGAAATGACTCCGTAGCTGAGAAGTCAGTGCGGCTTCTGACAATGCGGAGGACCCGAGTTCGATTCCCTGTACTGCTAGAGATTTTTCCTTGGTTGGATGAATGGAACACTGTCACGTGAGGCTAGCTGTAGCGCAGTTCCAAGGTCAAGAAGCCCGTCGACGACCGGGAAAGCGGTGTGCTGACCACATGCCCGTCCTTACCGCCTTTGATGACGTCATTGGCAGAGGATTGGTACTGCGGTCAGTCGGGATCGATTGGCCCGTCTACAGCAAGGACGTGGAACCTTAGGCGTACTTGCGTGTCGAAGTGAGCGTACATTTTGTAAGACTTTCTCGGCGTTGGTCACCTCAAATAAAACTTGTGTATGATTTTAAAAATACGTGTCGAACATCAGGGACCATTAAACGAGGGTAATGTACTTATTCAACGTCTGCCATCACTTTCCTAACAAGCAATAAGTATTCAACAAGCGAATTTTATACTTTATTGCAGTGCCTCTTTTGTTAAGAACAACGATGCATGCATGTCCTTAACAACACAGGCACTGCAACGTCGTATTCATCCGCCGACACCAGGCAGCGACTTTCCATTGTGTCCACGCCTGTACGGGAATTACATAACGTTTCTACGAATACAGGTTGTGACGCAGAAATGACGACATATGCAGATAGTCAAAGCGGTTAAGGCGACCGCTCGTGTAAAGCGGGTAATTGGGGTTCGAGTCCCAGTCGCGCACAATTTTTCATCGCCGTCATTCCATTATAGAGTCGATGGTTGTTCGTATTCACAACTGCGAATACATTTCATCTGAAGCGAAGTTTATTCGTCGCCAAACTGCCAGTGAATTTTTTTACTCAGATAATGACAATAGTTGCCTTCCATCGTAATACATTAATAACAACATGGTTTTTAAAATTAAAATTGCTCTTGGGCCATCTGGAAAATTTTAGGTAAGGCTGATCTACAAGCATAGCTGCATTTTCGAGCTGCTAGTTTCTTCTATATTCCGGCCTCCCCCTAAACGTCTTGCTTTAGCAGTCACAAAAGGGGTGTGTATTCGTATCTCATGGTTGGTGTTGTAGCGAGTACTTTGAGCATTTTGTCACTGGTTGAACTCTGGGTTGGTCGAGACTTGGGGCACCCGGGCGGACGCGGAACAAAGGAGAGGAGTGCGGCGCCATTTTCTTTACTGCTAAAGGCGCTAGCCGAACGTCACATCGGAATATCAGTTGGGAAGCGCTCAGTATTTATACAAATGTACGATAATAATATACTCGTTTCCGTTATGCAGTAGCGACTGTTGCAGAAACTAGCATTGTTTTGTTTGAATTAAACGTAAACAACTTTCTTTACTCACAAGCTGTTTTCAGCTTTTTTTTTTAACACAGTGGTTAGTTCTCTACACTCGGAAAATTTATTTCGGTGAAAATTGGTGATAGTTAAAACACACGAGTAAGGCGAAATGCTGTATAAAAACAGGTAGTTTTAAGTTGAACGCATTTGCATCGTTCCAATTACTGTCTGTTTAAAATAGCTGTATGTAAGAAAACAGCATGTTTATATATTTCCATTCAGGTTCGTTTATACTGTCCTTTTGACGTATGTCCGTTTTCTTTTTATACATTCTGTATATTATACTCGAAGGTATTCATCGAAGAACCTTCTGGTAGAGCAGATGAAGATTGTCAAAATACGTTTATATCTCTATCTTAATTAACTGTTTAGTTCGCGTGACGTAAGAAGTCAACACTGCTAATCAGTGACAGATATCCAGGTCTTAACTCGAACGTCACAAAGCGAGGGTTTATTTTATCGCCTTAGCGCGTACGACAAACTTCAATCGCCCGAGAAGTGATACATTGCAAAACTAACAAAATACGGTATGAAATAAAACCTAAACTATGTTTTTAAGCAGGAAAGAGAAGAGGAAAGTCAGAAATATGAAGTATGCGTCAAGAGTTCGAAACGCAGTAAGCAATGAAAGGAGCAGATTTTGCAAAAATAGCAGACAAAGACGAATATTGAGTGGAAAAAACGTAAAAAATCAGCAGTAGATAATGTATTTATCGAAATATGGGTGGGAGCGGGGCTGTCATAAGGTGAAGAAATCATTCTCGTCGACCACACAAAGACGGAAACGACCTCCAGCTTGAGGTGCAGTACAGTATTTTGGGATAAAGGCCGTCGGGGCAGACCGCCTGTAGCCGCCACGACCGTCGATGTGGCAACGCCGCGACCCGTCCTGCAGCCAGGCGCTGAGCACGTGACGTGCTGCTGCAGCGCGATCGAAAGCGCGCGGGGCCGCGGACCCGCAGCTGGAGAAACCTGCCCAGCCAACTGCAGCCGCACAACAGCCATGTTACATGCGGCTGCCACGGTCCACTTGACTATTCTTTTCTCTAAAGCCCAGAGTACTAAAGGGGGAGGGGAGTGGGAAATGTTACATCATTAATAATCCATCGTATTTTCCTACAGATAGTCCAATTTTATACAAAGGAAGTCGTAATTTATAGATTATGCACTAGTTAATTACAATTATTAGACTACCAACGGTACGTTACATACAAAAAAGTTCAAAATGTCATGTTTTATGCACTACAATGACTGACTAGAGGAAGGGATCGGTTAGTATGGCATATTATGAGGCATCAAGCAATCACCAATTTAGTATTGGAGGGCAGCGTGGAGAGTAAAAATCGTAGAGGGAGACCAAGAGATGAATACAGTAAACAGATTCAGAAGGATGTAGGGTGCAATAGTTCCTCAGAGATGAAGATGCTTGCACAGGATAGAGTAGCATGGAGAGCTGCATCAAACCAGTCTCTGGACTGAAGACCGCAACAATAATAACAACGACAATTGTACTGTTCAAAATGTTATTAGAAAAGAAGTAATTTCGCATCGTACCTAACGAGCAGACAAACCGTATGGTTCGAAGGACCTGTAGCATGCGAAGTGTGGAAGGTCCGCTGTTGTTTTCTATCTACATAAATGACCTTTTCGATAGGGTGGATAGCAATGTGCGGCTGTTTGCTGATGATGCTGTGGTGTACGGGAAGGTGTCGTTGAGTGACTGTAGGAGGATACAAGATGACTTGGACAGGATTTGTGATTGGTGTAAAGGAATGGCAGCTAACTCTAAATATAGATAAATGTAAATTAATGCAGATGAATAGGAAAAAGAATCCTGTAATGTTTGAATACTCCATTAGTAGTGTAGCGCTTGACACAGACACGCCGATTAAATATTTGGGCGTAACATTGCAGAGCGATATGAAGTGGGACAAGCATGTAATGGCAGTTGTGGGGAAGGCGGACAGTCGTCTTCGGTTCATTGGTAGAATTTTGGGAAGATGTGGTTCATCTGTAAAGGAGACCGCTTATAAAACACAAATACGTCCTATTATTGAGTACTGCTCGAGCGTTTGGGATCCTTACCAGGTCGGATTGAGGGAGGACATAGAAGCAATTCAGAGGCGGGCTGCTAGATTTGTTACTGGTAGGTTTGATCATCACTCGAGTGTTACGGAAATGGCTTCAGGAGCTCGGGTGGGAGTCTCTAGAGGAAAGGACGCGTTCTTTTCGTGAATCGCTACTGAGGAAATTTAGAGAACCAGCATTTGAGGCTGACTGCAGTACAACTTTACTGCCGCCAACTTACATTTCGCGGAAAGACCACAAAAATAAGATAAGAGAGATTAGGGCTCGTACAGAGGCATATAGGCAGTCATTTTTCCCTTGTTCTGTTTGGGAGTGTAACAGGGAGAGAAGATGCTAGTTGTGGTACGAGGTACCCTCCGCCACGCACCGTATGGTGGATTGCGGAGTATGTATGTAGATGTAGATGTAGAAGTGAAGATGCAACACAGCTGTACAACAAGGATCGATATTAGGGCCTCCGTTACGTCAAATTTGTTCCGTAGGTGAAAGACTCCAACAAGCAGATGTTATGTTCGATGAGGCCAAGAAGTAGTTTAATGCAATTAGATGAAAATAAATGAAAACAAAACACAGGGAATGACATGCTGCCTGAATGTTGGAGTGTTAAACTTCCAGTTTTGCGCCGACTAGTCAATTAAAGAGCACACTCTACATCTGTGAGCCACATTTTAACGGGTCCGCTAGCCTATAAGGAAAGTAAAACGCATTGTAACAGAATATTACCTACTAACTATCTACTATCCCTTATTTCACAACCACTTCAGCTATGGACTGCTGCTATGGAAACCCTCGGTAGATTGCAGAAATGTGCTGCTGCTTCAGAAGAAAGCAAAATCACTTACATAAAAAATGTGGGCCATTGTAAATCATATTTGCTAAACCAGCAGTTATGACTGTTTAAAATGGTTCAAATGGCTCTGAGCACTATGGGACTCAACTGCTGAGGTTATTAGTCCCCTAGAACTTAGAACTACTTAAACCTAACTAACCTAAAGACATCACAAACATCCATGCCCGAGGCAGGATTCGAACCTGCGACCGTAGCGGTCTTGCGGTTCCAGACTGCAGCGCCTTTAACCGCACGGCCACTTCGGCCGGCGTTATGACTGTTTATATCCACTATGTACTCAACTGTCTCATTCGCCTGAAGCAGAACCACAATACTTATGGCGAAAGACATCAAATTCACCACGATAACGCCCATAAACAGGACAGTCTCCAGGTCAAGCTGTCGACTGACAGACTCAAGATACCTTCCCAATGCTGACCATGTAAATGTTACTGCACTGCCCAGTACTTAATCCAGCTCAGAGTTATTGTACAATCCTTACATTTTGATTTTAATATTATGTCTTTCCTAGCGTTGTATTGTTATCATACATTAATGTAATCTTGACGCGGTCCGTACAGTCTTAACGAGTCAATGACGCAATCGACAGTCACTCGCATCCTCGTTTAGCGGTATTCAAGTCACGGTCCGCCCATCACGATTTAAGGTGGTTTTCTTGAAATATTGTCACGAGAATGAAGACTAAGAATGAGGCTATTTTTCCTTAGCCTTGTCCATGTAAGCTATACTCATTCTGTAAAGTGTTAGACTTCAACAACGTGTTAAACGCTGTCCGTTTTTCAATGAGTGGGTGGTATGACACACCCGCTTCACGTTTCATCCGCTTGGCTAGTTTTGCGTCATACCGGATACTCTTTCCTCTAGCTAGCATCGCAGTATCTATGCGTGTGGTCCCTCCACTTTCGTTTTTACCAGTTATACGTTTCACATTTCCTACATCCAAAACTGCATGCACTGTACATTGGCTTGAGGGATATTTATGTAGTTCTATACTCGCGACAGTTTCGTGGTCTGTTTCACAATGAGGAATGACTAGCCGTGGTATTAAGACGAGGGACGGTTTTTAACTAAGAGTAAACTTGAAGAAATATCTTAGGGCAGTTTGATAAAGCATTTTCACCAGTAGTAGTTTCGGTGAGAGTTCATTCTCGGCAAGCAACGGCGACAGCAATTGTCGCATCTGTTTTCTGCAGACAATACTTGCTGCACATTGGTCCAGACAGTGCAAGTATAGTTTTCCTTTATTTGATAGTAGCGGTAGGTTGCTTCCGTTTACACTGCATGTCACAACTCGCAAGACGGCAACTTTAGCCCGACAATGCCGTAGTGCAGGCCGTCAGTGCTGTTTACACGACTAACAATCGCAAATATTCCGAGAGTGGATATATCATATGTATCCCAGCGCGGAATCTCGAGGGACAGAATTTTTGTGAGTGTTTTGGGATTACCTATTTTCTTTCATATTGTGTTCGCGTTTTGAGCGAGAGAAATTGTCCATAAACCTCGGTGCGGCCCTAATCTCTCTTTATCTTTTCACTCGAGATTCCTAAGCGAGATACACGATAACGGCAGCCTTATAGGTCCACGGTCTTCTTCGAATACACGTTCTCTAAATTTACCCAACAGGATTTCGCGAAAACTTTCTCCCAAGGACATTCATCTAAGTTTCTCGAGCATTCTGTTACACTTTCTTAGGCAGTGTATAGACCTGTTACAATCCTGGCAGGACGTTTCTCAGTTCGTACGACGTACTTGATAAGAAATACAAATACTGTAACAATATTATAGAATTGGTTACTCTATGTGTCTTGTATGAGTTTTCCTTTACAGATGCAACGAATTTTCCCAGAATCAGCGTCTTCCATTCGCCTTCCCTAATAATGATTTTACGAGATCGTCACATTCCATATCGTTTCTCAAGATTAACAAGGAAGTTTTGGTGTTGCCACAGACGGACCTCGAGTCTGCCACCAGCTCTTTTCGAGCCATGGAGGCCAGCTCCAAGGCTAATCTCTTTTATTCGATTTCAGTGACAGGGACAGGAAAGATACCGGTGATTTCATAGCTACATGTTTTCTGGTCGCTCGGTTTTATGGCAACTACCGTTGGTGTACGAAACAAGCAGTTTGTTCTCGGAATTCAAAATACATTGGCACTGATATTGTTGACAGCGAACGGAAAAAGGTCGGGAGTTAAGTTACACATCCGGAGCCTCTAACCTACATTCTTTTGTTCGGATTTCAAGCCAAAGCTTTTACGAGTATAAGCAACATAACGAAGAGGTTTCTTGAAAAAAAAAAATGATGTATTCGTTACAATTTCTTATAACAGTTTTATCTTTCCATAGTAGTATCTCGCACCTCTCCACCTGCGACACAAGTTTCACTTCGTCGACCCATGCCAGCAAGGACGATAGAGCGACAGCCGATATATACATAACCAGGCAATAAATAAACCAACAGCTGTATTTTAATCTCTGATTTATTCCAGCGGCAACCGCTTCCGGCATACCATTAAGCCATCATCCCGCCCGAGTGTAAAACCGTGTTACATTCGGTAATGCAGATAACGGTTCTATTTAGTATGACATTTGTCAGGCAATATATGCTCAGCCACAAAATTCCCAGTTGATGTGATGAATGGTTGTTATTGTTGTTGTTGTGGTCTTCAGTCCTGAGACTGTTTTGATGCAACTCTCCATGCTTCTCTATCCTGTGCAAGCTTTTTCATCTCTCAGTACCTACTGCAACCTACATCCCTCTGAATCTGCTTAGTGTATTTATCTCTTGGTCTCCCTTTACGATTTTTACCTTCCACGCTGCCCTCCAAAACTAAATTGGTGATCCCTTGATGCCTCAGAACATGTCATACCAACCGATCCCTTCTTCTAGTCAAGTTGTGCCACAAACTCCTCTTCTCCCCAATCCTATTCAATACCTCCTCATAAGTTACGTGATCTACCCTTCTAATCTTCAGCATTCTTCTGTAGCACCTCATTTCGAAAGTTTCTATTCTCTTCTTGTCCAAAATATTTATCGTGCATGTTTCACTTCCATACATGGCTACACTCCATACAAATACTTTCAGAAACGACTTCCTGACACTTACAACCATACTCGATGTTAACAAATTTCTCTTCTGTAGAAACGCTTTCCTTACGATTGCCAGTCTACATTTTATATCCTCTCTACATCGACCATCATCAGTTATTATGCTCCCCAAATAGCAAATCTGCTTTACTACTTTAAGTGTCTGATTTCCTAATCTAATTCCCTCAGCATCACCCGACTTAATTCGACTACATTCCATTATCCTCGTTTTGCTTTTGTTGATGTTCATCTTATATCCTCCTTTCAAGACACTATGCATTCCGTTCAACTGCTCTTCCTAGTCCTTTGCTGTCTCTGACAGTAGTAGCTCTAAATATGGAAAAATGTATTTAATGCGGATGAGTAAGAAGGACAAACACGTAATGTTCGGATGCAGTATTGCTAGTGTCCTGCTTGACACAGTCAAGTCGTTTAAATATCTGGACATAACCTTGCAAAGCGGTATGAGGCGGATCAAGCATGTGAGAACAGCGGTAGGGAAGGCAAAATGGGATCCGTACCATGTCGAACTGAAGGAAGTCATCGAAGCAATTCTGAGGCGGGCTGCTAGATTTGTTACCGGCAGGTTTGAACGACACGTAAGTGTTACTGAGATGCTTCAGGAACTCAGATGGGAAGGTAACGTTCTTTTCGAGAAACACTTTTGAGAAAATTTAGAGAACCGGGATTTGAAAATGACTGCCGAACGATTCTACTGCCGCCAACATACATTGCGAGTAAGGTCGTCTGTCTTCGTTTGGTAACTGTCTAGTGATCCGATGCAAGAGGGGCGCAATCGCAGATTGTATACCAATTCGTTCAATATGCAGCGTATAACTAAATCCCCTTTACAGAATTCAAGGACAGGTTTCTTACGCAAAAAAAAAAAAAAAAAAAAGGGTTCTTAAACGAATACTTTAAGAGCTCTGAGCATTTCGACATCTTCGCTCCTGTGAAACACATGTCTTCTATCTCTTTGTTTTCGTATAAGGGACCTGTCCTCAATGTCTATAAAGGGAATTAAGTTAAAGCCTGTATACGATGAGTTCACCCAAATTAGGTGTTGCCTCCATTATTTCGAGACTAGCTTATTTGCTGCTATATCTTTTTAAGCCAAGCAGCCAGAAAGCAGTAAAAGTTAATGAGTGTGGTGGAACAGTAGATCTGAGAGAGAGATTTTTTAAAATTATGCTATACCATTAAAATTATATTGTACCATTCAGTTTCAGCCCAAGGTCGTAATTAAGCAAGATTCTCGTACTATTTTGAAAAACTCAATTACAAAAATTTTTGATTAGACTGCTGGCACCGAAAATAATATATTTGGCACAGATGTTTAATTATCCATTACTGAAGTCGCCCTCGCCCTTGTATCTTCTTCTTTCTAGCGTTAGGCCGTGGTCACGAGTTAGTTGTTTATATCCTGATTGAGCAATTTCTATTTTCACCTTTGTAGCCACATGCCCTTTCAGATGACACGGCAAGACAGTCTCCGAGAGGAAAATCGTGAGCGCCAGCTAGCTATATATCAATCATGTAAAGTTTGTTCTGCGTGTTACTATATTTTAACTGTTTGTGTATCGTATTTTCTGAGGAGGAGGTCAGGGATCAGCCAGGCATTCTCGAAAACGAGCGTCGGAAACGCCCTAAAACAGTTCACCAGACGGCCAGTGGAGGTCGGCGGCCATTACGCCGGAACACCGCATCGATCCAGGGTGTGGCTCACCTGGCCGTCTCCAAGCTGGCGCGCGTGCGTGGGAAGCAGCGCTGCTGATAAAACTCACTATCTGGAAAAAAATGTTTCGCGTCAATAACAGCTGCATCATCTGTTTCACCACGTTAAACTTTTCTTTCTGCTTTGCGTAACAGCAGAATTTAGATTCAGTATTCCAGGTTTTAAAGTGGCATAGTCACAGCAGGCAAAATACTAACGCGAATTCTTTACAGACGAATGGAAAAACTGGTAGAAGCCGACCTCGGGGAAGATCAGTTTGGATTCCGTAGAAATGTTGGACACGCGAGGCAATACTGACCTTACGACTTATCTTAGAAGAAAGATTAAGGAAAGGCGAACCTACGTTTATAGCATTTGTAGACTTAGAGAACGATTTTGACAATGTTGACTGGAATACTCTCTTTCAAATTCTGAAGGTGGCAGGGTAAAATACAGGGAGCGAAAGGCTATTTACAATTTGTACAGAAACCAGATGGCAGTTATAAGAGTCGAGGGACATGAAAGAGAAGCAGTGGTTGGGAAGGGAGTGATACAGGGTTGTAGCCTCTCCACGATGTTATTCAATCTGTATATTGAGCAAGCAGTGAAGGAAACAAAAGAAAAATTCGGAGTAGGTATTAAAATCCGTAGAGAAGAAATAAAAACTTTGAGGTTCAAAAAAACGGTTCAAATGGCTCTGAGCACTATGGGACTTAACATCTGAGGTCATCAGTCCCCTAGAACTTAGAACTACTTAAACCTAACTAACCTAAGGACATCACAAAAATCCATGCCCGAGGTAGGATTCGAACCTGCGACCGTAGCGGTCACGCGGTTCCAGACTGAGGTTCGCCGATGACATTGTAATTCTGTCAGAGACAGCAAAGGACTTGGAAGAGCAGTTGAACGGATTGGACAGTGTCTTGAAAGAAGGATATAAGATGAACATCAACAACAGCAGTACGAGGATAATGGAATGTAGTCGAATTAAGTCGGGTTATGCTGAGGGAATTAGATTAGGAAATGAGACACTTAAAGTAGTAAATGAGTTTTGCTATTTGGGGGGCAAAATAACTGATGATGGTCGAAGTAGAGAGGATATAAAGTGTAGAGTGGCAATGGCAAGGAAAGCGTTTCTGAAGAAGAGAAATTTGTTAACATCGAGTATAGATTTAAGTGTCAGGAAGTCGTTTCTGAAAGTATTTGTATGGAGTGTAGCCATGTGTAGAAGTGAAACATGGACAATAAACAGTTTTCGACAAGAAGAGAATAGAAGCTTTCCAAATGAGGTGCCACAGAAGAATGCTCAAGTTTAGATGGGTAGATCACATAACTAATGAGGAGGTACTGAATAGTATTGGGGAGGAGTTTGTGGCACAACTTGACAAGAAGAAGGGACTGGTTGGTAGGACATATTCTGAGGCATCAAGGGAACACAAATCTATCATTGGAGGGCAGCGTGGAGGGTAAAAATCGTAGACCAAGAGATGAATACACTAAGCAGATTCAGAAGGATGTAGGTTGCAGTAAGTACTGGGAGATGAAGAACCTTGCACAGGATTGAGTAGCATGGAGAGCTGCATCAAACCAGTCTCAGGACTGAAGACCACAACAACAACAACCACCAAGAAGGAGCCGCGCGGGATTAGCCGAGCGGTCAAAGGCGCTGCAGCCATGGACTGTGCGGCTGTTCCTGGCGCAGGTTCGAGTCCTCCCTCGGGCATGGGTGTGTGTGTTTGTCCTTTGAATAATTTGGGTTAAGTAGTGTGTAAGCTTAGGGACTGAAGACCTTAGGAGTTATGTCCCATAAGATTTCACACACATTCCCTCCTCAACGAAGAAGGAAGTATCCCGGATGGGACGGGAATCGGTAGACGTTAATGTATATCTACAGGCAAACAAACGAATACATTTTCAGAAACATTGGATGACTTATTCAAGAGAAAGAGCTTCACAAACTGAGCAAGTCAATAACACGTTGGTCCACATCTGGCCGTTATGGAAGCAATTGCCGGCCGCGGTGGTCTCGCGGTTAAGGCGCTCAGTCCGGAACAGCGCGACTGCTACGGTCGCAGGTTCGAATCCTGCCTCGGGCATGGATGTGTGTGATGTCCTTAGGTTAGTTAGGTTTAAGTAGTTCTAAGTTCTAGGGGACTGATGACCACAGAAGTTAAGTCCCATAGTGCTCAGAGCCATTTGAACCAATTTGGAAGCAATTATTCGGCTTGGTACTGATCGCCAGAGTTGTTCGGATGCCGTCATAAGGGATACCGTGGCAAATTCTGTCCAACTGGCGCGTTAGATGGTCGAAATCACGAGCTGGTAGGAGCGCCCTGTCCATAATGCTCCAAACGTTCTCAACTGGGAAGAGATCCTCCAACCTTGCCGGCGAAGGTAGGGTTTGGCAAGCATGAAGGCAAGCAACAGATCTCTCGCAGTGTGCGGGCGGGTATTATCGTGCTGAAATGTAAGGCTAGGATGGGTTGCCACGAAAGGCAACAAAATGGGCGTAGAATACAGTTGACGCACCGCTGTGCTGTGAGGATGCTACGGATAATAACCAGGGGGGGGGGGGGGGGGGGACACGCCAAACTATCACACGGGGCTGTCGGGCCGAATGCTGGGCAACAGTCAGGTTGGTATCCCACTGCTAGTCTGGGCATCTCCAGAAAAATCATCGCTGGTCATTGGGCCTCTGTTAGAAGCGGAACTCACCAATGAAGACAGTTCTACTCCAGTCGATGAGATTCCAGGTCGAAGACGTGTCGAGATACCCCGGGCGGCGATGGGATATCATCCTGAGTGTCACCCACCATACGGCCCGACAACCAGGGTGCCACTTCCTTTCTTAGCAGACCCCCTTGGCTGTCATCCACGGCACTCTTACAGTACATCAGTACGTCGACAATATTCTACGGCTTATTTTCTTGCCCTTGATGACGAGCCATCGCAGGTTAACATGTCAGCAAGAGAAAGCCCGCCTGTACATGACAAGAGTTCCTGCTGGTTGCCTTCGTGATTGCCAGATAATACCTTGGCCAGCCAGATCGCCAGATGTCTCCCCAGTCGAGAACTTGTAGCTGTAAAACGCGCCAAATATACAGAATTTGGCACGATATCCCTCTGAAGGATATCCAATAGCTTTGTTGGTCAATGCTAACCAGAATAAATGCTTACCCATTACCCACAGATGGGCCAACGCGTTATTGACTTGCACAATTTACAGAAAAAAAGCGGGGGCAAATTTTGATAACGGGTATCAACAATCACATGACAGATGTGTGCTGATCTCTTTTCTCCTCCTGTACTGTTCGCCAAGACAGACTGCGAAGCAGCAGCCGCTCCACATGACAAAGGAGTGTGATTCCACGGTGTTTTATATTTAAGCATTGGATGAAGAATGACGGGAAGGAGAACGACGACCTGCTTTATCTTCAAACTATGAAACAGCCCTTAGTTGAAGATGTGAAAGAAT
Source organism: Schistocerca nitens (assembly GCF_023898315.1). Taxonomy (NCBI): domain Eukaryota; kingdom Metazoa; phylum Arthropoda; class Insecta; order Orthoptera; family Acrididae; genus Schistocerca; species Schistocerca nitens. Next base: position 59,579,372 of record NC_064621.1, read on the forward strand.
TCTGCTGTATAGGAAGCCAGATTACCACAGGGTGGCCGAAGCCACGTACTTGCAAGAGATGGTGTAATCAGCACCTGAAAGAATTTGAACGGAGTCTCATTGTGGGTGTTCATTTGACTGGGTGGTCAAATCGAGCAATATCCAGGTTTGTGGGGCATTCAGAATTACTCTCCCACTCATAGGCTGCCATTAGACACCAGAGTGCAAACAGTTGCATTTGGAGTAGTGTCGTGACTGGGAAGCATAGACTGCTGATGATTGGCATTGAATTGTGTTGAGCGATGAATTGTGCTTCTGCACTGCCCTGAATGACCATCGCTGAGTGAGGTGGTGACTTGGAGAGAGGGCCTATTTTTCCAGCGTCAGTGGAGAGGCACGGCGGTGTTACTTCTGGTATCGTGGTGTGGGGAACCATTGGGTATGGCTTCTGTCAAGGCTGGTATTAATTTAGGGAATTCTGACATCACAGTGTTACATCACAGACATCCTGCATCCTCACGTGTCACCACTCATATTGCAAAAATGTGATATTTTTCAACAGGACAATGGTTGTCCATACATAGCACCTGTCTCTTGGCAGGTCTGCCTGATATTGAGGTACTTCGTTAATCTGCAGGATCACCAGGTATGCCCTCAATAGAACATGTGTGAGACTATCTTAGACGTTATCTCCGTCCCAGGGCCAGTTTCCATGATATCAAGGATCAGTTAACCAAAACAATGCATGCATCCAGATCAGAGGGGTGCAACGTCATATTGAAAGGTAGGCTCATTTTGCCAAGTTGTTTGTAAATTTGATTCCATTTTTTGTTATCAGTGAAAAAACGTATCGTACACTCTCGTCCTTTGAAGTTTCTGCGTGTTTTACTTCTTTATCAGGCAGGATAGAAGCATTTGAAAAATAGGTCGACGGATAAAGCGCGAAATAAAGACATTGCAAAGGTGAGGAAAGAAGTCCATAGAAGGCCCTTACCAGAAGAAGGGATAGGTTACTAAGCTGTCTACTATGACATCCAGTAGTAAGTTAGCTTGCAGCTGGAAGGAGTACAACGCGGGAAAAATAGTAGCCGTAGGCAGAGAGTTGTGTATACAGAACGTACTGTGGAGGTAATATGCAGAGATTAGAAAGTGGAGCACAGCATCAAACTAGACGAACAGTTGGAGACTTAAAAATTACTTCAAGTCAAAGAGGTTATTCGTAAAATACAAATTAGGGGAACGATTCCAACAGAAATGAGATTTATCTTATTCTCAGGCATCTTGTAAATAAATTGCATTAAATATTGACTGACAGGGAGAGAAAGAAATCAGTCATAACCTTATCTCGGAAACCATACTGATATCCATCTCAACTGAATTATGGAAAACACGAAACGCTTGGATCAGGATTTTCCCAGAGCGGGTTTTGAACCACGTCCCTTCCGCATACTACTTTAATGTCTTAAAATTGCGTCATTTTTTCGGTCTGCAGGCTCAGATACAGTGCTGACAATGACAAAACCTGAAGAGACACTGACGCATGAAGACGTTCATCGTTGTGAAAACCGCATATGTTTTCTTACTTGCTGCGTTAAGGCAGCCACGTTTGTTGCGCAGTACTCTCTGCGATACGTTATCTATGGCGGCTTCAGAAGTCTAGACCATTCCACTATCACACAGTGCTCGCAGGTGGAAAGTCTTATCTCAGCACTGTAGAGACAAAGGTTCTCACGAGCATTGTTTCGTGCGTGACTACACAGTTTGCATCGAGTTCTATGGAAGACGGAGAAGGCAGGTTCAGACTTTGCCGTCTAATGTTCGAGACGGGTGCCGTTGCATCACGTGGCGTTGAGAACTCTGACTCAGAGCCTGTTTTCTCAGTTCCTCGTTTCAGCTATCGCTCCCAACTGCTCACGCCGCCGCTGAATCAGACAAATAACCAGCGTGCAGAGGGGGCTCCGAAGCGTAATTGTCCATTGCTGACAAGCATGCGCGTGGCAAGAATGAGGTAGCGTGTGGATTGAGTGGTCTAGACGGGATAGTACGCCCTGTTCTAAAAACGTTTTCATTAATGCAACTACTTGAAAATTGTGATCATGACTGACTTGAAAAGGTTCGAGCTACGTAAATATATCAAATCGTCTTTCGTACTCATTGCACTGATACCATCGTATTAATGTCGGTCTGATTCCCCGTTCGTGCACATGGTATCAGGCACTGCTCTATCAATAATTTATTACTACTGGCACTGTATATGCAACTAATGAAATGTGTTTTTCTTTACGATAGACTTTTCGTTTTATCCAGATAAAACATCGCAAACGGTAGGATTTTCTCGCATTTCTTGCTTTTAATGTGGATGTGATATCTGTGTCCAAGTTTCGGTGGAATTTTCCCCTTTGGCAATGGAGATGTAAATTACAGTATGGCAGTGTAAGACCATAACTGGTGAACAATTATACACAACGAGGCCGACAGCCTACAGGTAACGCTATATTTTTCGGAGAGCCAATACTGCAGTTCACGGGCTAGTATGGGGCGAAAGGGAACAAGGAGAACTGTTTTGCTGCTCCCCGCCGCACCTCTCGCAAGCATTCTTCTCAGCAGCCCACTTTTCTCTCAAGAGCGTACGCAGAACCTGTGTCAGAAGGGTAGAGGAGGGGGAGGGGGAAAACTCATTTACTTTCATCAAAGGGGGAGGGATGGACTAAAGGGAGCACAATTTATGACAAAATAAAACAAAAAACTATTGAATAATAACATTTATTAACTACGAAATAGGGCGTGCAAATGTTGGGAATACTGTTTTTTAGTCGTTTCCTCCTAAATTTGCCAAAGTCAGATTTTTTTGGTCTTTCCCCTTCTGTCTTGCCTCACTCAACTAACTGTGGTTCGGCGGTTCTGCCAGTGGGCTCACGAACCGAATCGGATTTGTTATTGGTAACAGGTACAGTCAGTCTGTGAATCGATGCCTTTATGTGACTGGAAATGCCTCTGCAGCCGCTCAGGTGGTAAGGTTATCCCCGCGGTGTAGCAACTGAAAATTATCCTGTGTTCAAGGTGGTCTTGTGGTTTTCAATCCGAAAAAATGTTTTGATGCAACCCTCCACGCTAGTTTATCCTGAGCAAGCGTCTTCTTTTCAAATGGCTCTGAGCACTATGGGACTTAACTGCTGTGGTCATCAGTCCCTTAGAACTTAGAACTACTTAAACCTAACTAACCTAAGGACATCACACACATCCATGCCCGAGGCAGGATTCGAACCTGCGACCGTAGCGGTCGCGCGGTTCCAGACTGTAGCGCCTGGAACCGCTCGGCCACTCCGTTTGGCGCAAGCCTCTCCATATCTATGTAGCTACTGCAACCTACAACCATTTGAACCTGCATACTATAGTAAGCCTTCGACTCCGTCAATACACACACACACACACACACACACACACACACACACACACACACACACACACACGTACTTCCTTCCATTACCAAAATGAAGATTAGTTAGGTATTTTTTATTGGTTATTCCCTGTAGTCAACTAATCTTCAATGTACTTCTGTAACACCACATCTCAAAAGCTTTTCCTCTTGTCAGAAATTTTTGTTGTGCACGTTTCACTTTGTAGACTACGCTTTAGACAAATGCCTATTGAAAAGGCATTCTATAATTTAAATATGTATTCGATGTCAGTAAATTTCTCTTTTCCAAAAACACTTTTCTTGCCATTGTCATTCCGCATTTTATGTCCGCTCTATTTCGACAATCATCAACTATAGCCAAATAACAAAAAAGAAATTTATTGACATAGTACACAAAATAAGTTTTAGAAAGCTTTTCCTGGACGCATTTGTCTGAAAACCATCTCGGACAGAATCACAATGTCGTAGGCAAACCTGATACTTTTTACTTCTCCTTTCTGAAATTTAATTCTCTTTTCAAATTTCTCCTTGGTTTTCTTTGTTGCTGGCTCAGCGTACCGATTGAATAACTTCGAAGATAGGTGGTCCATACCTCTCTCTCTCTCTCTCTCTCTCTCTCTCTCTCCCCTCTTCTCAGCTACTGCTAGTTTTTCATGTCTTCGGTCCTTATTACTGCACTTTGGCTTTGTACAAGTTGTAAATAACCTTGCGCCGCCTGCCTGTACTTTATCCCAGCTACCTTTAGCATTTCAAAGTGTGTATTACAGTCAAAATTGTCATAAGCTTTGTCTAAACGTGAAAACACTCTAAATGTATCTTCTAAGATAAATCGAAGAATCACTGTCGCCTCTAATGACATATAGTTATGTTTCAATATTTTAAACATAGCTGCGCTACAGCAACGGTTCCACGTGATAAGATTTTATTTGTCTGACAAACCCTGTTCTCAGGGCTATATTTTATTTGACTAATGGAGTTATGCAGATGTTTGTAAAAACGACAAGGACATATCACTCCATGTTAATGTAATACTGCCGTCTTCTGAAGAAGATAGATTTAAATCTATCGAAACCTAGGTAAAGAGTACTTTATCCTTTGCAACTGGTCGGCTGCTTTTAATCTTATAGTTATGTTTGTTATTCTTGCCGGAATATTTTAAGCAGTTTTATTTTATAACTTTTAGTAACACGAAACCTCTTCCTGGTTTCACAGTAGTATTTTCAGTTAGGAGTTAAAAAAGTCGGTTAAAACATATGCATTACAAAACTACTTTTTAAGTGTAGACCGCATGGGCGAACGTCCAGAAATGTGACCTCGTGCACTGACCTTCGCCAAGGGCACAGGCTTCGTCGGCAGCAGCTGGTTATCTCGTCTTTGTTCACCTTGTGCCAGCCCCCTGACTGGCTCCAAGAAAACAACAGCTCCAGGGACACGTAGCGCTCTGAGCCGAGAAACTACGCCGACATACATAAACTATACTCCTTCAAAGCATTTGCTTGTACAGGATTAAAATTATTATTGCTCGCTATGCAGTTTTGTTTTCTTTCTTCTGTGCCATCACCTTAATGCTTGCTAACTGGGCGTTATTGCCTTTAGTTTGTCGGTGAAGCGGCCTGCCAGTCAATTGGATATACTGTATATTCAGCAGATTACATACATGGTAAACGTTGTGAGATGGAACGTGTTGTTTGTGCACACATTTCACGAGAAATAAGGAGCAGACACATTACGTGGATATTCCCTGCATATGAAACTCTTAAGAAGTTAGATAAAATGTAATTTAGAAATATTGTAATTAACAAAATATTAAATGTAGAAGATGGGACTGTACAAAGCTACTACAGAAAAAAAACACGATTCGAGTAAGATCAACGAAGAAGTCACAGCAAAGAAAACCTCACTCACAGGAAGAAGGAAGAGCGCAACATATTTATAGTTAACGTGACACAGACCTCTCTTTAAATGTGTTGTCCAAGGTGCAGTAGCTGCTGGCGATAAGGAAGCGGCAAACTAGTTTCTCTAGAACCTTGCCAAGTACGGCTGTGTGGAGGCCCCTACGTATTTCCGCCGTGTTCCAAAGCTTATTAGATGACTCAAAAGACTGAAGTATTTGAGCTATCTAATTCAAGATCAATGAGTAAATCGACGCTGTACGTGATTTTCCTTTCCTTTGTTTTGATTTCAGTGTACGTATAAAAAAGTGGTACAACTATTATGTTTTACCTCTGTGAATCGTGTCCAGAGGTGAATCATTGAGCAAAGGATCTCACTGACTGGAAATTTAGGACCCTGCAATGTATATTCCTTACATAAATACAATAAAAATAAAAATGCAAACCACATTACGTTGTAGAACGGAGATCGTAAATATTTGTGCCTTTGTTATGTATAGAAAGTAATCGGATATATATTTAAACAGGCAGCGGCAAGCTAAAGAGTGGAAATGGAAAAAACGTTCTACGTGCCAGATCTGACATCTACATCTACTATACTCGGCGTATCACTGTGAAATGCATGGCAGAAGTTACGTCCCACTGTACCAGTTATTAGGGCTTTCTCGTTTCATTCGCGTATGGAACGCGTTAAAAATGATTGTTTAACTGCGCCTGTGCGTGCTGTAATTAATATCATCCCGGCGATTCATGTCGGAACGATATGGGGGGCGGGGGGGGGGGGGGGGGAGGAGAACTGAGGCATATTCCAACAGTCATCCGGTTCTTGATGTCGGTAGACATTACCGGGATTGTTTCCGTGTACCTTCAAGAGCCTGGGAGTTCTGTTCTTTCAACATCTCAGTCACACGCTCCGCAAGTCAAACAAAACTGTGATCATTCCTGCTGCCCTTTTCTGTTTACGTTCAGTATCCCCTCCGAGTCCATTCCAACGTTGACTCACTGATGTTATATTCATAGGATGCTTTTTTCGTTTTGCGATGTACAAAATTTTACATTTCTGAACATTTAAATAAGTTGACAATCATTTTACCACTTTGAAATCTTATCAAGGTCTGGCTGAATATTTGTACAGCTTCGTTCAGACTGCACTTCGCTGTAGGAAACTGCATCATCTGCGAAAAGCCTGTGGTTACTATTAATATTGCCAGCAGGATCTTTACCATGCAGCTTGTACAGCAAGGGTTGGCTCTGAGCACTATGAGACTTAACTTCTGAGGTCATCAGTCGCCTAGAACTTAGAACTAATTAAACCTAACTAACCTAAGGAGATCACACACATCCATGCCCGAGGCAGGATTCGAACCTGCGACCGTAGCGGTCACGCAGTTCCAGACTGAAGCGCCTTTAACCGCACGGCCACACCAGCCGGCCTGAACAGCAAGGGACCCAATACACTTTCCTGCGGTACTCCCAAAGTTATTTCTGTATTTTTCGATGACTTTCCATCAAAGATAACATGTTGCGTCCTCACTACCAAGAAATTATCAGTCCAGTCACATATTTATTCTGATACCCCATACGACCATACTTTTGTCAGAAGAATGTACATTACGATTTGTATCCTAAAATTTAGAAGATATTCTGATACTATTGAATTGTGCTGCTCACTGCATCACCACAAAACTAATGAGACAAATTGGAAAATGAATACTTAATTAAGAACGTTCTAAGTGTCATGCCAGGATACTAACTAGATCTAGGTGCCAAAAAGGAAATTTTTGCAAGTTAGTTCTTGCAAAGAACAAAACAGCCACTGTTAATATGCTATTTACACCTAAAGTAGTAGAGAAGTTTGCTATTTGGGCCATAAGATAACTGATGATGGCCGAAGTTAGAGAGGATACAAAATGTAGACTGGCAAGAGAAATATTTCTGAAGAAGAGAGATTTATTAATATAGAATAGGTCGGAAAGTCTTTTCTAAAAGTATTGGTATGGAGTGTAGCTACGTATGGAAGTGAAACATCGACGATAAACAGTTTAGACAATAAGACAATATAATATGCTTATCCATTACGGATATTTTAGAACCGTGATTGTATATTAATGTAAATAAATTATACACAACTGCAACCAGTCACTTTTTTCATTAATAATGCTTTATTACATTAACCGGTTTTCGAACCCTTTCAGGTTCATCTTCAGATGATTTCGGGAGAATCCGGGAAGTTACATCATTACTGGTAGTAGCATAATGCTGGGTGCTGGTTTGCGACAGTGTAGGCGGCTTTTTTCGTATCTGTCTGCATCCATTTTGAAGTCCAGAACACTTTCACACAAACTATATTAGTTCACACTTTAACAGTGACACTTCACCAGCATCCAGCATGCGCCTTACAACTGTTATAGTTATAAGCAACAGTTGTAAAGCGCATGCTGGATGCTGGTGAAGTGTCACTGTTAAAGTGTGAACTAATATAGTTTGTGTGAAAGTGTTCTGGACTTCAAAATGGATGCAGACAGATACGAAAAAAGCCGCCTACACTGTCGCAAACCAGCACCCAGCATTATGCTACTACCAGTAATGATGTAACTTCCCGGATTCTCCCGAAATCATCTGAAGATGAACCTGAAAGGGTTCGAAAACCGGTTAATGTAATAAAGCATTATTAATGAAAAAAGTGACTGGTTGCAGTTGTGTATAATTTATTTACAAGACAATAGAAGCTTTTGAAATGTGGTGCTACAGAAGATTGCTGAAGATTAGGTGGGTATATCACGTATCTAATTGGGGGGTGGGGTACTGAATATAATTGGGGAGAAAAGTAATATGTGGCACAGTCTGAGTAGAAGAAGAGATCTATTGATAGGACATATTCTGAAACGGCAAGGAATCACCAATTTAGAACTGAAGGTGATGGGGGGGGGGGGGGGGCAATCGTAGAGGGCGACCAATAGATGAATACAGTAAGCAGATTTGGCTGGATGTAGGTTGTAGTAGTTATCTTAAAAAGAGAGTGACTTAAACTGCAATTTCTGGTTCGCAACGAATGATCCCAAGCTAGAAGAAAATTCGAGAAACAGACAAATTTAGACACAATGCATAGCTGTAAGGACTACTGTAGATGTTTAGACGCTGATTATGATGCTTTTGCCACGCTCCTCGAGAGATACCTCTGTTAAGTATACAAAGTTGTCTTGTGCTACATTTTAAAGTGGTATGTACTTTTTGGGGTAGCTAAAAACAAAACAGGCCGTAGATACACAATAGCTTACTTAGAATTCTGAACGGAAGTGAGTTAATGTAGTGATTAAGGTAATTAACTGGAATTCGAAAAGAACGTGGTACAAATCTACATCTAGATTTCGGCTTTCCTTGATATTCCTAGGCGCACGGCGGTTCATTAATTCGTAATTTTCCTTTTGTCCTAGTTTTACTTAATATTATTATACTATTGAAAAATTAAAATTTGTTACTAAGGCTTTATGCACGACTGCCTTCAGCATGCGAATGATCTTCCTATCTAAACGTAAAAGGATTTTCCCGATTGAGTCCAAGTACTGAGAAACTTCCTCAACTTACCAATAGGTTTCAATGTTTAGACTGTAACTCCGTACTTTTTGCGTCGTAAGATGCATGAATAATAAATCTGCATTAATGGCTAAAAATTACGAAATTTTCGACGTGATTTTAATATCCATCTCACTAAGAAACGCCTAATTACACATTCATTGTAATGTTTACGTCTACTTGCTTTCCTCGCTGTAAATAGTGGGAAAGTAAATAATAGGGTCAGTAGGTCAATAAATATTGTCGCAATACTAATCATTCAATGCTACGGTCGCAGGTTCGAATCCTGCCTCGGGCATGGATGTGTGTGATGTCCTTAGGTTAGTTAGGTTTAATTAGTTCTAAGTTCTAGGCGACGGATGACCTCAGAAGTTAAGTCGCATAGTGCTCAGAGCCATTTGAACCAATCCTATTTTTTGAAGCACGGAGTTTCCGTGAGGAAGTGCAGTCGTCCATTCACGAGTAATTTTTTTATTTATTTGCGAATCTCTAAGTAAAATGTTATAATTCATAAACTGTGTGAGAAGTTTTTGCTTTCTGTGGCTTCACATCAATTGATCTCAGTTTGTAATAAAGTCTAATAGTGATTTGTATCACGAATATTGTTGCACCTTATGACCTCCTATAAGTACCTGCGTGATACAGGTCAATTGCTTGCCGTACAACACCCAGCTACAGGAAAAAGCAAGTTTTCCCGTGAAATGTATGTGTGACTTGAGATGAATAGTAGGTGTTGCCTTTGGGCGTTGATTTGATACAATAATTGCTTGGTTTCAGTTAGTTTTTTACTTGACAGTTAAATAAAACACAACACAGTTTTTATAACACAACCTTTGCTTTCATATTAGCTCAAAAACTTGTCAAAACGTGTGTTCTTTATAACATTATTTTTGCGGAAGCAGTTGCATTTCCGAAAACATTTCGTACGCCAGAAATGATCGAACATGTATGATTTAGCTTATTTGAGTCGATGTGAGTTGTGGTTGTGATTTTCGGTTTTTCACTTGAGAAATAGAGCTCACAGCATTCAAAACTTCCACTTAGCCCAGTTGATAACACATGATGAATGATCTCCCACCAAGCTCCGGACCACTTTTTACACTGACAGTAGACTCTTCGATACCTAACGTGGCACACGTAGAGCAGTTTCATACCATGTATTCAGTGCCAGTTATTTGCAAAAAGGCAGGGTATTTGCGGCTTTGTCTGGAACAGCGAGGCCTGCTGAGAGAAGCACTGCTTTGTTGCCGTTACAAGAGGAAGTGGCAGGCTAGCAGGATGTTGGTCAATTGGGGCCGCCGAGTATGGCGTATGCTGTGACCTGCTAAACAAGCTACGGTCTGCAGAGGGGAAAGCTGCCACCCGTCTGCTCAGAGTTCTGTGCAGCTTGTCGGATCTTCTCTTATTTGATGCCCCGCACACCTTACCAGAACGACGAAGCCAGAAAGTTGGTATAAGGCTACGTGACTTACGAGATCATATCAAGTATCATCACTCGTAATAATAATTTACCACAGCTTCTTCCAACAAAAAACTGATTCCAGTTATTGAAAAAAACAAAGACCAAACATCACTAAAGCTAAAAAAGAATCTGTATCACCCTACATCTCGTAAAATAAGAGTAGCTTTCACTCAAAATGAAGATTAATGCTTACAGGTATTCGAATCTATAAGACAAACAGCGTTGAACTACCAAGTTTTTTTTATTCTTCATTTCGTTCTCCACACTGCTGAGAGGCGTACTGGCAGCTGCCATTTTGCTGCTGTTCAGCCTAATGGTATTAAGAAAACGTCATACTGTGACGTGGAGTGGAGAAGAATAAAATAGTGGGTTCAAAACACTTGTAGTGGACACCCTTAGATGTTTCGTTGTTTATTTGCGATATATGTTCGTTATATTCATTAAAATGCTAGTCGGAGGACTTGCCGTTTTACCTTTTATAATGAAAAGTGCCTAAATATGGCGTGAACACAGACATTAGGCTACGCTACAAATGTCTGTTACCATAACCTTTATTTCGCATTTACATTCGTTGGCTACGCCAGTTTACAACCTTCCAACCTACTCTAGATGTCGGCCTACGCTAGAGATCAATCTGTAATCGCTGCCAAGACATCAGGGTGAGGGGGCGGGGGGGGGGGGATTACCACGCACTGGCCAATTATGGCTAATTATGGCGGAGATGACGATGCTGTCTGTGCTAAGTCCGTGGAGTTCAAGTAGTACTGGAATGGTAAGAAGGGTGGATTGAGGGATGAGGGGCAATGCAGCTGAATAGCTATGTCTGGGAGCGGCGGGGGTCATGCTGGGCAGGGTCACAAGGGGAGAGGGAGAGAGTAACGGAAATGCAAATTGTACTCGTCTAGCAGGCTTCCCAAGAAAGACGTCAAGTATCTCTCAGGGACCTGTTTGAATATTTTGTTTTCAGGGCGGAATCTAAGAACATTTTTCAGTCTTATTACACGTACCACTCCTGCAGGGAGTGTACAGTTACATTATGGTAAGAACTGGTGGCAAACACGTATATATATCTTAGGCTGCCCTCATCCACCCATTTGTGGAAGGAAACTTAATATATCGTTTTTACTATTTGCCACGCCTTAAACGATAATTCGACAAGTATAGATATATATGTAAATTATGTAAACGGAAAGTGAAGTGCATGTCAACGTAAATCCTTAAATTATTTAATGGCCATTCACTAAAATAAAATCGGAAATGAGACGATAACATGGAAGTGAAGGGACTAGCCCATTTTAATATAGATTGATTTAAGCAGAATGAATTGATTAAGTGCAGTTTGTTTGTCCTTCTGAAGAAGACGTGTTTAAATCCGTCGAAACCGTGGTCAAGGTTATTTGAAGACCACCGTTTATTGCAACTGGTAGGCTGTCTTTTACTCCTGCTGATTTCAGTAGAATAAATAAAATGTATCTTTAATTTAATCGAACAGTGAGAGCTAAGACAACTAAAACAATGACATGTTTGTGTGTCCGAATACACGCCATTTCAGGAGGAAACAGTCTTAGGTCGAGGTGTGAGAGTACAGACCACCAAACCAGTGACTTGCAAAACATATAAAAAGTATAAGGTACTGTACTAAATTTAGCGAAAACAAATTTAGAGCAACATTTAAAAATCAACAGGTCCAATTCTGAAACACACTAAATTTAGAATGTTAGAGAACGAAACAAAATCGTGATGATGGCGAGAACTCACAAAAAATGTTTTGGGAAAATAAAGTGTTTATGCATGAAGGTTGACCCACAACTCCCACAAAACACATACTTAATTGATACCAAAGCCGTTCATTTGTCATCCCGAGAAATTTCACTGTGCCGTCATATCCTCAAAGGTTTTCAGAATAACGTCTGTCTAAGTTATAGGAATTAAAATTTTGTTTTAGTTGAAATGGCTCTGAGCACTACGGAACTTCTGAGGTCATCAGTCCCCTAGAACTTAGAACTACTTAAACCTAACTAACCTAAGGACATCACACACATCCAAGCCCGAGACAGGATTCGAACCTGCGACCGTAGCAGCAGCGCGCTTCCGGACTGAAGCGCCTAGAACCGCTCGGCCACAAAGGCCGGCCGAGGTCGTATAATAGGGCTACGTGAAGCTAGATGTTGCTTATGCGATACTGCAGAAAGACCTGGCAAGAATGTAGCGAATGTACTTGACTGGTGTCAGGTGTGGCTACAGGAATGTACGGTCGCAAGAACGCCGAGCTCCGGACGGCCACGTGACACTGTAGAGAGGCAGGACCATCGTGTTCGCCGTATGGCTCTCGCGCATCGTACTGCATTTGAAGCAGCAGTTTCAGCAGCAGCTGGCACCTCTGTGACACAACGAACTGCTACAAATCGGTTACTTCAAGGACAGCATCGAGCAAGACGCCATGCAACGTGCACACCACTGACCCCAAACCGCTGCCATTTGCGACTTCAGTGGTGTCAGGCGACAGCTCGTTGGAGGGCAGGGTGGAGGTCTGTTGTGTTTCCTGATGAAAACTCGTTGTACCTCGGTGCCTGCGATGGCCGTGTTTTGGTTAGAAGGAGGGCATTTGAGGGCCTGCAACCAGCCAGTGTGTGTGCTTCACACACTGGACCTATACCTAGAGCTATGGTGTGGGTGCAATTTCGTTTGACAGTAGGAGCACTCTCATGGTATCCCACGCACCATGACTGCAAATTTGTATATCAGTCGACTTGCAGTGGTGAAAGTCATCAACAGCCTTCCAGGGGTGTTTTCCAACAGGATAACGCTCGCCCACACACCGCTGTTGTATCCCATTATGCACTGCAGGGTGTCAACAAGTTGCCTTGGCCTGCTCGATCATCAGATCTGTCTCCAGTCGAGCACATATGGGACATCACCGGACGACAACTCCAACGTCATTCACAAACAGCATTAACCGTCCCAATATTGACCTACCAAGATCAGCAAGCATGGAACTCCATTGTACAAACTGACAGCCAGCATCTGTACAACGCAATGCATGCACGTTTCTGCGCTTGCATCCGACATTTTGGCGGTTACACCGGTTATTAACGTACCAGCATTTCACCTTTGCAGTGGCTTATTTCTTTGCTTACGTAAACCTGTGAACTTGCAATGTTAATCGCTTAAATATGTTACCCGGACAAATGTATTTCCGAAATTTCATTTCATTAATTAGTTTTTGATGTCGCTGTTTTTTTAATCAGTGTATTTTGTTCCGTCTGTGTTCTCGTCTTTGAATTTAACTAGACATACAACACGCAACAAATCAAAACACACTCTTGTGAGATAGCACTTTCATCAACCACCCCACTTATTTTTTATAATACCAATGACAGAATCAAAACACACGCTTGTGAGATAGAACGTTCTTCAGTCGCCTCACTTTTTTTATAATACCAATGACATAAAGCGTTGGGAGGCACAATATAGTTTCTTTTTTGGGTTAAAAGCTGAATGTAGCAGTAGACGCGCATCGCCATTTCAGCGAATCAGTCCACACGGAATGATTTATTCATACACACAGTTTAGATGTGTTCCATAGTCAGAACAATCGCCCGCATCTCGTGGTCGTGCGGTAGCGTTCTCGCTTCCCACGCCCGGGTTCGATTCCCGGCGGGGTCAGGGATTTTCTCTGCCTCGTGATGGCTGGGTGTTGTGTGCTATCAAATGTGATGCTTATTATTTCAGTACATCGACAGCGTCTTTTCCACCCCATTCGTCCACTGGCACACAGTTGGTTACCACATAATGATTGACAGACAACGCTTGTTTGAATTGGAGAAAGAGTTTTGTGGAGGGGCAGTACCTTCTGGGGATGGCTAGCACCAAAACAGTGATCGCATACATGACTGCAATATGAGGAAAGGTAAGGTATGGATTTGATGTGAAATACTGTGATAGCAAAGGGAAAAGTATGTCAAGTCATAAGAACGGATCAGATATTTCTATTTCCAGGGCCAGAGTCATCAGCAGGGTGTATTTCTGATACTTCACTCATTGTCAGATGTCATCCAATTGAAACAGCAATCGTAATACTTAATCGTAAGTATAGCAATCACATATGTATGTGGCCAGTTTCCTAGGATGATTCTGTGTAGGGGTGCTTGGCATGCGGCTGCGATGGCCTGTGGTGGGAAGATTCACGTTTCCCACTAACAGCAGGAGCTGTCCGAATGGAAAGGCCTGTTGGGATGCAGGAATGTGACTGACTTAATCACGTCGTCCTCTAGACGGCCGAATAGCGAACTAATACTTAGTATGTGTTGGACACTCTTCGTGATTGCATGGAAAAACTTGAGAAGATTCAATATGGACATGTGTTTGCGCTGGAGCATTATTCCCTCCCATGTAAATTGTCTGGTTGACTCCTTCTGCATATTTTACTTGGTTGAGAGAACATAGATTGTGGTGTGCACTTCTAGCAGGTGAAAGACAGGTGGAAGACATGTTTGCTGGTTCTCTACACATGAGAAACACCTTAGTTGACTTTGTAAATTATAAGTATGGTTTGGAATCTGTTATATCACTGACATCGATATTCGTGAATGGAAATATCAGTTTCCTCTATTTTTTTCGAGTTTTCATGTAAAGATGTTCACAGACGGGATAAGTTTAGAGTTACTCAGTGGTTTACAGCAGGCTGCACCTCGCAAAAGTTTTGGGTTTCTAAAGAAATAATTTCCAGTCTATATCTCTGGAATTATACTGTGCGAGCGATACTACTGCTATGCAAGCGATATTGCTGTGTGCTTGATATCGAGAAGTATCGCGTAAATGGTATAATATTCAGGCATCCTTTGTGCTGACACATAGTAGCCTCTACAGACTGGTTCTAACAAGATGGGGGGTGAAGTATCTGCATCGGGATGCTGTCCCTCATTCGCCAATGCCATTGGGACATCTGCAGCAGCTATAGGACACCAGCCATTTTGCTCTTCTGCAGGACAGTGCTTCAAATTCTGTTTGCGTAATTGTTCTGATTTTCCCGTCTGTGCTCAGGCAGTGCTTTCTTTCCAAACAACAAGAATGCTTTTATGATTAACGGTGTTTTCCAAAACACGCACATACACGATGGAGACTTTTAGCGATGAGAACGTTTACAATTTCTGAGAAATGTTGAAAGCAGTACGTCACAGTTTCCAGGAAGGGTAGCACGTGATGGATGGAGTTCAACACTAGGACCATCGGGAGGAATGCATTTGGCGTTATTCTGGGCTATTTTCGTAAACAGGTCCTATTAGGACAAGAATTTCCATGCAGACAAGCTGGGACATCATGAAAGCGCCTACTAAAGCAACCGTTAACCTACTTCTGTGGCACTTTACGATTTCAGAGATGTACACTTGGCTCTTATTTACATAGACATGTGACATCAGTTTAAAACTCGAGGAATTCTAACTGTGTACCTGAAAATAGAGGCCACTTTCACCTGCTGGCTGTGGGCGGCAGTGGCGATGGCTTGCGCCCCAGCATTCATCTCTCTGGTGCTGACTTGCATCTGGCTGGCCCTGCAAAGCGCATGTGCGGGGTCGGAGGTGTTCATATGTGCGCTCGTTGGGACCTCTGTAGTGAAGAGATTGCTGATACATGTGGTCTAATTTCTTAATGATGCTTCGAAAGCGTTTTTTATGTGCAATGGGTGTTTGTGCACTGCATTATTTTCGGCTATTTAATCGTTGTGAGCCGGCCGGGGTCGCCGAGCGGTTCTAGGCGCTACAATCTGGAACCGCGCGACCGCTACGGTTGCAGGTTCGAATCCTGCCTCGGGCATGGATGTGTGTGATGTCCTTAGATTAGTTAGGTTTAAGTTGTTCGAAGTTCTAGGGGACTGATGACATCAGAAGTTAAGTCCCATAGTGCTCAGAGCCATTTGAACCATTTAATCGTTGTGAGGTGTTGCCAGAGCGTTATATTTACATTTAGTGAGCATGTTTGCAGAACCTTTTACATGCATTATTTTGACAATTTACGAGTTGTTTGCGTGTCTGTACATCAGTGTACTGCATTATTTCGGTAATTTACGAGTAGTTTCAATGTCTGTGGGCTGTGCAATGCATTATTTCGACAGTTTATAATTAGTGAGCGTGTCTGCAGAGTGTTTTACATGCATTATTTCGGTGATCTACGAGTAGTTTGCAGGTCTGTAGGCTGTGATATGCATTATTTCGGTAATTTACGAGTTGTTTGGGTGCCTGTACATCAATGTACTGCATTATTTCGATAATTTCCGAGTAGTTTGCAGGTCTGTAAGCTGTGTATTGTGACAGCAAGCATGTCAGAGCGAGTGTTTTGTGTCCTTGTAATAAATAAACTATGTGAAAGCCATCCGTAAACAAACTGTTCAAATAAAATACACTCCTTCCTCCCTCCAGCAGCCCAGCACAGACTGAGTCCTTTTCCCGCCAATTCCAAGGAAGAGGTGGCGGTTGGATGACTTAGGTTAGTGGAGGTAGCTTTCTTAGGTTAGTGGATGTAGCACAAGTGCCCATTTTTCCCTGCCAAAATTTGAACTTCCCACCATTTTCTTGGGGAGGGGAGGGGACAGTTTTAGGTTATTGGAGGTAGCCCAATTGACCTATTTTCCTGCCAAAATTTGAACTTTCTGCCTGGTTCGACGAGTGTTGTTTCAAATTGTATTGTGCGGATGGATGTGTACGGAGACAACTTCATGAATCCATGGACTCTGCACGGTAGCCTGAAACTGTTCCAAGTGGTGGAGGCTCTGTAGTGGTGTGTGGCGTGTGCATTTGGAGTGATATGGGACGCCTGATATGTCTAGATACGACCCTGACAGGTGACAGGTACGTAAGCATCCTGTCTGATCACTTGCATACCTTGCCGGCCGGTGTGGGCGAGCGGTTCTAGGCGCTTCAGTCTCAAACCGCACGACCGCTACTGTCGCCGGTTCGAATCCTGCCTCCGGCATGGATGTGTGTGATGTCCTTAGGTTAGTTAGGTTTAAGTAGTTCTTAGTTCTAGTGGACTGATGTCCTCAGCTGTTAAGTCCCATAGTGTTCAGAGCCATTTGAACTTGCATCCCTTCATGTCCATTGTGTATTCCTACAGACTTGGGCAACAATGCGATACTCCACATGTCCAGATTAGCTACAGAGTGACTCCAGGAACACTCGTCTGAGTTTAAACACTTCCGCTGGCCACCAAACTCCTCAGGAATGAACATTATTGAGCATATCTGGAATGCCTTGCAGCTTGCTGTTCAGAAGAGATCTCCATTCCCTCTTACTCGTACGGATTTATGGACAGCCCTGCAGGATTGATGGTTTCGGTACCCTCCAGCACTACTTCAGTCATCAGTCGAGTCCATGCCATGCCGTGTTGCGGCACTTCTGCCTACTCACGGTGGTCCTACACGATATTAAGCAGGTGTACCAGTTTCTTTGGCTCTTCAGTGTATAACTATTCTGGCTTCCTTAGTATAAATTGTATAGCATTTATACAGTGAATGGAATAAACATTAAATGCAGAGCTTTTGGAGAGGGTCATGTTATAACATTATGTGATACATTTTTAAATGTTGACATGCGCTAAAGAACGAAATTGCTTCGCTTAAAATTGGCCAAGAGCCAACTTTGCAATTTTAGAGTTTGTAAATAAAGCAACTTTAACAGTCAAAGGCTATGGCTATAATTTGAAATAAATGTTCTGTTAGTACTGTTTCGCAGCATCACTTTCAGGATACAGGGTACTTTCCAGCTCAATATTATGTCAAAATCAACACCTATCTGTTTCAGGCACTGTTTATAATGTATATGTTTTACAGATTTTTTGTTGATATCAGGTAATGCAGCACACATTGCAAACAAATTAGAAGGATTTTGAATATTTTTGAACCTGCGTAGGGTTATTAAAAAAATTACAAAGAAATCGATGCATTTTTTTCCCAAAATGCTTCATGAAATTGAGGTACCATTTAATCCAATGTTATACATTTGAAGGAGACCAAATTTTTACCAGATATGCATGAGATGATGGCTGTGGTGCTAGACCTATTTAATTCCACCTATTACGTATATTACAAAGATAAACAATATCACATCTTACATTTTAATTTTTATAATTTTTTCCTAGTAAAAATGTTATGTTTTCTATAACTTAGTTGATTCTGCAATAAAGCTTAGGTCTACTACATAAGTATGGACTCTCGCAAGTTACAGAAAAAAATTAGAGCAATGCTTTATAAACTTTAGGAAATATTTGTACCCGAATTCTGAAAAATACAACCTGCAGGAAATTACGAATGAAGATATGAGTCCAATTAAACTGTGCCTCAGAACATTCCTGAAGCATAGTCTTCATTCTGCAGCATTTCTTCATCTTCAGGCTTCCTCTTGGTATTCCTTTTAGCAGTTCTTGCTTCTTTGGTAACTTGAAGAGCGAATCTTTCAGCTTCATGCACCCATTGTCTCTCTGTCACATACAAGCAATTGATCTTCCTTATTAGTGTCACATTTTGTGCCTAAATTTCTCAGGACTTCCAAGCATCCTATCACTCCATCGCTGAAACATATCAGTGCATCTAGTACACAAACTTTTATTGTATTTAGTCCTACAAAAACATTCTTGAGTAATCTTTCGCATATGCAATGGTTGAAACTTTCATTTATATTTTGAATGCTCCCATGAAGACATTTACTAAGCAAAACAGGGTCAGTCAGGTCTTTAAAAATTTATTTTATTTCATTCATAAGAGGCTCAGTAGGAGAATGCATATGACAGTATATTTGGCCACTTTCCTTTGCTTTTTGGCAACCACACCTGGAATCTGCTCCTTTAGGGCAAAGTCCGTTAACAGGGTGGTCATCTGTGGACAACTTATGAAAATAGGTGGCTGTTTTAAATGCAACAATCTGGGCCACTCATAAAAAAACTGTGCAAAGAAACAAACATGTTCACACTGTGGTTCTGAGGGACAACAAACATTCAGTAACACGTGAAGAAACTGCTTCAGCGAAACAAAATTAAATACTAGCAAAGATAACCATTTACCGACACTAGAAACCTGCACTGTTACCAACATGTACAATGTATCATACGTATAATCGCTGGAAACAGGAAGTGCACAGTTCTTTTCGAAATAATACTGGTTTCTGTAACAGAAATAAAGGGGGCGTGGTGGCATACATGACCATAACTTTAAAATTTGGTATATATAGGTCATTTTTCATTTGAAACCCTGTAATGTTTATATCAATGTAATCAGGAAAGACTATAGAATTTAATAAAGTAAAAAAAAATTGATTTTTCTACCATTTATAACTACACTGCACCCCCTTAATACAAAAATACCTGCTCAGTTTAAAAACTTTATCTTTGAAATACTAGTAAGAATTTGATTGTATCGAGGTCATTACATCCGTGCCGACAGCTTAAAACACATAAAAATACTAAAAAAGTATGACTTTTGCCATAGTGGAGACACTGCAGGTTTTTTAAAAGGTTTTACTTATCGACACAACATGTTCATCTTCAAATCATGATGAAAAGTAACGGAATACTTCAATATTACATGTAAGTAACCATATTGTCAATTGTTAACGCTGAAGTATACCCTCGTTCTCGTCAAGACCTGGAAATGGGCAGTGTCGACTGAAACCGTTTATTTCTAGGAGTACATAAATATCTTGTGCAAAGGGACGTGTATGGCGTGACCGGTAACAATGCTTTCATTTCTAGTAGAGATGGCTGAGTCGGGGAGAGAGATGACACGTTTGGTGAGGCCATAACTGCGCTGGTTGCGACGTGCGAGGGACGTCTACAGTCTCCTGAGTCGTGCTTTGTTCCGATATATGGTAACGGCCGCTGCGTCGTTTATGTGCTGTGTTACAAGGGAGATTACGCTCCTTCGCAAATAATGCTATCTCCAAAAAGATAAGGAATAGTTGGTGTTAACTTCCTTCTGCGTTAAGGTCGTCAGAGAGGAACATAAGCTCGGTCTGGGTGAGGAAAACTGGCGTGGTCGCCTTTGAGCAGCTAGCTAGTCATCTGATTGAAGACGTTTAGGGACACCGCAGTATCTTAGAACACTGCATCTCCTGCATGAAAAATTGTCTTATTTGACGTGATATGTTGGATCACTTTTGAATCCAAGCCCGAACTGACAACCTCATTATACGAGGAGCGTTCAATAAGTAATGCAGCACATTTTTGCTGAAAGGAGGTTAGTTTTATTCAGAATTCCAATACACCATATTATTCCCCACTTTCCTGGCTACAAAACCCTATTTTTCAACATGATCTCAGTTCAACGTGACGGCCTTATGCCACTTTACTGGGAGAGCCTCTGTGCCTGCGCGATACCACTCTACTGGTCGTCGTCGGTTGCTGCATCAGTAACCTCCCCCGTAACGCGAAAGCAATTTCACACACACGGGTCTTTCGTTGCTCTTTATGGGCTTCTGTTAGACGGTGAGAAATCCAGCGGCCGTACACCTTTGGACACCGTAACTGGTGACGAGTGTGTCAGCACTACCACCAGAGACGTCCAGTTGTGCAGCGAGGTGTCTGATTGTAATCCGTCGATCACCTCGAATGAGAGTGTCCGCACGTTCCAACATTGCGGGAGTCATAGCTGAGTGCGGCTGGACAGCACGCTGGAGATCGGACAGGTTTGCGCGAGCTTGTTGCGACGTGACATACGCCTCGCCCAACGACTCACCGTGCTTTTGTTCACTGCCAGGTCTCCGTAGACATTTTGCAAGTGCCTATGAATACCTGCGCTACTCTGATTCTCTGCCAAAGGAAACTCAGTGACAGCTCTCCGCTTGGAACGCACCACCGTTACAGACGTCATTTTGAAGGTTACGATAGTGCCGCCACCTATCTAAACTTCATGAAACTATAGCGGCTGAAGCGGGAATATTCACGATGTCCCATAACAAATTTTACATTTTTTCAACCGAAATGGCGGAGAAAACGAAGTGTTGCATTACTTATTGAAACCCTCGTACATATAGACACAGATTTTGCATTAAGGTCAATTTACTCAATGTGTAATTCGTGACAGTTAAACTCATTTCTTTTTTGTATAAATTTTCAGTTTTATGACTGTGTATATTCTACCCACACACTAAGTGTCCAAATAAGTATTTTACGTATATAAATGCATATCATAGGCGCATACCAATATGATCTCACAAATAACGAAAGAAATATAACAAAGATTCTTTGGCCTATCTGGCTGTTGCATTTTTCTATTATATGACAGCTATGTCAAATGTGACCAAGAAATGTCACTGTGAGACCTGAGTTTCTCCTGGCGTATACAACTTTCAAATAACTTCCGGGAATTCAGCCAGGTAACACTTTCAGCGACCGCCGATATTTCGGCGGGAGAACACCCCGCCATTTTCAAGGCAAACTGCAACGGACAGGCGGCGTGCATGCAAATTTAATACCTCGGTTCTGCGACAGAAGCAGGAAAGATAACACACACACTGAACACTAGTGCCACCAAAGATGACCAAAGTCAGAGCTATCGATAGTGAGACTATGAATTCACAGGTGAGGCAGCATTGACTCTGTTCCTCTGTTTTTTGACAAGGGAGAGAGCCGGATTCCAAACAGAGTTTAAACAGAAACCTCCATCCCTGTTAACGAGGTTGCTCGCTAGTTTAATCTCAACTGCCTCCTTAATGACACTGTCCCAATAGCTGGACGTGCATGCCAATATCTCGGTGTTATTATATAACATGGGGTGACCAGTATCCAAGCAATGTTCGGCAATAGCAGATCTATTTGGCTGCTGTAATCGTGTGTGCCGTTTATGCTCAGTACATCTGTCCTCCACGGTCCTGATAGTTTGACCAATATATGCCATACCGCAGCTACAGGGAATACGATACACACCTGCCTTACGCAATCCAAGATCATCCTTAACGGAACTCAAAAGTGCTCTAATTTTAGATGGAGGTCGGAAAACACATTTCACATCGTATTTCCGTAAAATACGACCGATCTTATTGGACGTGTTTCCTACGTAAGGCAAAAAGGCAGTAGACTTAGGTGTTGACTCAGAATTATCATCAATCACCCGATGTACAGTTGGTCGATAGCGCAACGCACGTTCGATCTGTCTATCACTATAACCATTTTGACGAAATGTAACTTCAAGATGGGACAGCTCAGCTGGCAAAGTCTCAGCGTCAGAAACGACATGTGCCCTGTGTACCAAGGTACGAAGTACCCCTTCACGCTGAGCCGAATGGTGACAACTATTAGCTTGTAAGTACAAATCGGTGTGAGTACGTTTCCTGTAGACTGCATGTCCCAATGATCCATCATCCTTCCTCCTAACCAACACGTCGAGAAAGGGAAGGCAACCATCCTCTTCCACCTCCATCGTAAAACGAATGTTCGGGTGGATCGAGTTCAGATGTTCTAGAAAGACATTCAAATTCTCCCTACCGTGAGGCCAAACAACGAAGGTATCGTCAACGTATCTAAAGAAACAGGCGGGTTTTAAAGGCGCCGACTCCAATGCAATGCAATGCAATGTCTACAGGAAACGTACTCACACCGATTTGTACTTACAAGCTAATAGTTGTCACCATTCGGCTCAGCGTGAAGGGGTACTTCGTACCTTGGTACACAGGGCACATGTCGTTTCTGACGCTGAGACTTTGCCAGCTGAGCTGTCCCATCTTGAAGTTACATTTCGTCAAAATGGTTATAGTGATAGACAGATCGAACGTGCGTTGCGCTATCGACCAACTGTACATCGGGTGATTGATGATAATTCTGAGTCAACACCTAAGTCTACTGCCTTTTTGCCTTACGTAGGAAACACGTCCAATAAGATCGGTCGTATTTTACGGAAATACGATGTGAAATGTGTTTTCCGACCTCCATCTAAAATTAGAGCACTTTTGAGTTCCGTTAAGGATGATCTTGGATTGCGTAAGGCAGGTGTGTATCGTATTCCCTGTAGCTGCGGTATGGCATATATTGGTCAAACTATCAGGACCGTGGAGGACAGATGTACTGAGCATAAACGGCACACACGATTACAGCAGCCAAATAGATCTGCTATTGCCGAACATTGCTTGGATACTGGTCACCCCATGTTATATAACAACACCGAGATATTGGCATGCACGTCCAGCTATTGGGACAGTGTCATTAAGGAGGCAGTTGAGATTAAACTAGCGAGCAACCTCGTTAACAGGGATGGAGGTTTCTGTTTAAACTCTGTTTGGAATCCGGCTCTCTCCCTTGTCAAAAAACAGAGGAACAGAGTCAATGCTGCCTCACCTGTGAATTCATAGTCTCACTATCGATAGCTCTGACTTTGGTCATCTTTGGTGGCACTAGTGTTCAGTGTGTGTGTTATCTTTCCTGCTTCTGTCGCAGAACCGAGGTATTAAATTTGCATGCACGCCGCCTGTCCGTTGCAGTTTGCCTTGAAAATGGCGGGGTGTTCTCCCGCCGAAATATCGGCGGTCGCTGAAAGTGTTACCTGGCTGAATTCCCGGAAGTTATTTGAAAAAGAAATGTCACTGCCTAAGAACTGATAGCAGTACCGTGTGGTAGGACGGATATCATTTCCTGACATGTTGACATGGACATGGTTGTAATTGTGTTCTAGATATCCACATGGTTGTTTGCTTTCTAAATGAACATCAGATTTAATATCACAAAGAATTTATAACTGATACACATGTCATTGATATAGAGATACATAATATAAGTAGACCTACAGTTTGTTGAGTAAGCGCATGGTCGGCATTACACACAGCTGGTAAAATATATCGCCTGAGTTCTTTCGCACCCCAATAATGGCAGCCCTTATCCTTCATGCAATGTCCGTCAAGTATTAGTTTACTTTGAATTCTTGACCCAGATACACAAGAAGAGACATGAGTGCAGCTTATGCGTCGCGTTTTGAGGCTGTTTCTCTATTTCCACTCTAAAGGTCCGAAAACGAATCACGCCACGACGTCTAAATATATGGGGAAATAAAAATCATTTGTGTAAAAGTGGGTAACACGCTGTGAATTGGTTCAAGACGTGGATGACTTTGAAGAACTTGGCTTAATCGGTAAAGTGACTCCAAGAGTGAGAAGAATGATTCTTAATCATTTTTCGGGAAACCCATTCTTAACATTGCGGCAAGCGCAAGCATAATTCACTTTGAAACAGCTGTCGGCGTAAATTGGACGCATTTGGAGGTCTCTTCCAAGTGAGTACGCGGAGAGCTTGGTTTCAAGCATGCTTTGAAGATGCCAAGCAATTATCGACGGTGCAGGTGACATTACGTATCATTAATTGTAACTGCATTTTTTTGTTCAATTATGATGTATTTAATGTTTTAGTTTGTTATCATATACATTTTTCTACTGATGAACGCGACTATGATCTTACTTAGCAGACTGTATTTCTACTGTTATGTATACAGCTGTCATGTTGTAGATATCGATGTACATACAATTGTTCGAATCCTCTGTATCAGATGCCACTGACGATGAGTTATACCCCCAATACCATTTAAGTTGTAAGTGCAGGTCATGGTGTTTAGAAGTTGTCCAAAAACAAAGAATTTATGCTCATTACTCTCGAATAAGAATGAGTGACCTTTGTCTCTATGCTTTTATGTTGATATCAGTCAGCCAGTAATGCAGCGACAACGAGGTACCGCTACGTCCACTTTTCGAAGAGATGTTTAAAAATAGTTGACGTGCGTAAATGTCTTCTCTTTTTAAAACGCTGCTGAAGGTTTCTGCTGTCAAATTTGGTCAATGTCCTTCTGTCCGCATATGTCACAACCACATCTACGTCTAAACTTAGCATCTCATTTGGAAGTGGCTGATAGAGACTACTTGCTTGTCGTACCAAACATTGAGATCCCTTCCGTTTACAGCTGGAGGTTGGGGAAAATGACTAATTTTATGCTTTTCTGGGATCTGTTATTCCTCTAATATTATTCCATGGTGAGTGGGGGCAATACGTAGTGGGCTCAAGGACACTGGTAGATTCCAGGCCGTGAACGAGTTCCTAGATTTTTTTGAGCACCTTTCCACTACATCTTCGGCACGTGGTTTGTGGCAAGAGACTTCTCTCGAAACTGGCCAATTCTTTTACATAAAATTGGCAATTTTAGAGTCCTGTCGCCTCTGGATAAATTTCTGCGGATGCCCTTGTTCATAACCGATTGTTGAATGTCACAAAGCTGTTTTTATTTGTGATCGTATATTATGACTGCGTTTGCGAGTGGGACATCGGTCAGAAGAAAAGCAAGCATGAGAAGAATTTTATTTAGTTAGTTAACTGTTGACGTAAAAGTTTTGTAAGTATCGCATCTCATCATAATGTAAAAAATTGTATCGGAGAAAATTTTTACATCATGGCGCTGTACTCAGAAGAATTTTATGTCAACTCAACTGGCTCTGGACGCGGAAGCCTACGCAGTTATACACTACTGGCCATTAAAATTGCTACACCACGAATTGCTACAGACGCGAAGTTTAACCGACAGGAAGAAGATGCTGTGATATGCAAATGATCAGCTTTTCAGAGCATTCCCACAAGGTTGGCGCCGGTGGCGACACCTACAACGTCCTGACTTGAGGGAAGTTTCCAACCGATTTCTTATACACAAAACAGCAGTTGACCGGTGTTGCCTGGTGACACGTTGTTGTGATGCGTCGTGTAAGGAGGAGAAATGCGTACCATCACGTTTCCGAATTTGATAAAGGTCGGGTTGTAGCCTATCGCGATTGCGGTATATCGTATCGCGACATTGCTGCTCGCATTGGTCGAGATCCAACGACTGTTAGCAGAATATGGAATCGGTGGGTTCAGGAGGATAATACGGAACGCCGTGCTGGATCCCAACGGCCTCGTATCATTAGCAGTCGAGATGACAGGCATCTTATCCGCACGGCTGTAGCGGATCGTGCGGTCACGTCTCGATCCCTGAGTCAACATATGGGGACGTTTGCAAGACAACAACCATCTGCACGAACAGTTCGACGACGTTTGCAGCAGCATGAACTCTCAGCTCGGAGACCGTGGCTGCGGTTACTCTTGACGCTGCGTCACAGACAGGAGCGCCTGCGATGGTGTACTCAACGACGAACCTGGGTGCACGAATGGCACAACGTCATTTTCTCGGATGAATTCAGGTTCTGTTTACAGCATCATGATGGTCGCATCCGTGTTTGGCGACATCGCGGTGAACGCACATTGGAAGTGTGTATTCGTCATCGCCATACTGGCGTATCACCCGGCGTGATGGTATGGGGTGCCATTGTTTACACGTCTCGGTCACCTCTTGTTCGCATTGACGGCACTTTGAACAGTGGACGTTACATTTCAGATGTGTTACGACCCGTGGCTCTACCCTTCATTCGATTCCTGGGAAACCCTATATTTCAGCAGGATAATAGACGACGACATGTTGCAGGTCATGTACGGGCCTTTCTGGATACAGAAAATGTTCGAGTGCTGCCCTGGCCAGCACATTCTCCAGATCTCCCACCAATTGAAAACGTCTGGCCAATGGTGGCCGAGCAACTGGCTCGTCACAATACGCCAGTCACTACTCTTGATGAACTGTGGTATCGTGTTGAAGCTGCATGGGTAGCTGTACCTGTACACGCCATCCAAGCTCTGTTTGACTCAATTCCCAGGCGTATCAAGGCCGTTATTACGGCCAGAGATGGTTGTTCTGGGTACTGATTTCTCAGGATCTATGCACCCAAATTGCGTGAAAATGTTATCACATGTGAGTTGTGGTATAATATATTTGTCCAATGAATACCCGTTTATCATCTACATTTCTTCTTGGTGTAGCAGTTTTAATGTTCAATAGTGTAGTTACTCATTTATATTCTCCCCAAAACGGGGTGCGATCTGGCAACGGTAATATTGTCGCTCTTCAGTCTTTGATTAAGATGATTAAAAATACATTCACATAATAAAAACAATATTCTTTAACATGGTGAAACGTTGAAGTGTGTGACCTTGAATGTGTGTGGGTAATAATGATGTTATGGGATATCAACAGCATTTCCTATATGAATGATTTTGATATCGGTGGAAATGGAGAGGAACTGATGTATGAGAGCATGTGGAATGTGCGCTGGAAAGGTATAGAGAGGGTATGTAGGCGTAGGAGGGGGATAAGCTTCCGATTCTGCAGCGAAAGTGTACGCTGAAGCCTTCATTTAGAGAAGCAACAGGCACGGAACGTTATAGTTGATAGGATGGGTAAGTCGCAGGAATGAGTTCATGATCTGGGAGGGGAAGACGGTTAAAATCAGCCTGGGAGAGGACATGGGGTGTGCTGAGATGTAAGGAATGTGGAACATGGTAGAGGCGCGGCAGTAGGGAAGGGATCTCAAGGACGAGGAGTACAATGGGATGTTGGGATTCAATTTTGCGAGAGAGAAAGGATTGGTGGGAGAATTTCATGTGTTTGAGGAGGCCGAAAGCAGTTTTATCAGACAGCGACATGTATGATTTGTTCTAGGCATTAGCCGGCCGAAGTGGCCGTGCGGTTAAAGGCGCTGCAGTCTGGAACCGCGAGACCGCTACGGTCGCAGGTTCGAATCCTGCCTCGGGCATGGATGTTTGTGATGTCCTTAGGTTAGTTAGGTTTAACTAGTTCTAAGTTCTAGGGGACTAATGACCTCAGCAGTTGAGTCCCATAGTGCTCAGAGCCATTTGAACCATTTTGTTCTAGGCATTGTGGCTCGGAAGCCATGACATACAATGACCGTACACCTGTGGTGTCACTGAAAATAAAGGATACATCAACCAGTCTTCTGTTTTGGCTTTCCTACAGTGCTAGAGAAATTACCGACAGTGCCATGGCCAGAGTATGCTTCTCATCTTACCCATCATTCTCTTCCAGATATCGTCTGCTTCCTAGGCCAACACATTCACCAGATTTACCTCTGCGTTCTGTGCGGCATGATGGGACGCCATCCAATCCGCTTTGCATTACCAGCAACGTCACCTGACCAATTTCAGCAACAGTGTCTTCAAAGCGTATGTTTTACAACTCTGTGATCTCTATGCATTATTGCAGGGCTGCATAGTAGCTTGAAATTGTTGATCAAGACTACCTCAATTTTTTAATGCAGCATCGTTGTCGTTTGCAGTTTCTTATTATTATTATTAGTGGAAGCCTCTTTCTCAAAAGAATCGCTAGATATAGCCTCCTACGTAATGGAGGTAAACGTAAACATATATTTTCAGCTCAGTTCAGTAGAGTGCGCTATGTCTCCTATCGTGATCGGGACAAAGCGGTTTGACTTCACTGTTAAAGTCTGTCACATGATTCGAAGTGTCATTTCAAGCACTGTCACTTTACGGAGAGATATTTGTCAACATGGGAAATAGCCCGGCGAATTACCGTGCTCCACAGCGACGTCATTCGAACATCCAGCTCTGTCGCGAGCAAAAACTTGAAGATCTGACTCACTACCTACAAATTAACACTTGTAGGTACCCCTAGGAGAACGCAACAGAACTACGCGCAGCCTTTTCTGGAGGCAACTCGAGAGCACTGTGTAGACCCAGACGGTGCACAATCCTCAGGATTAATTCAGTCCCTAGGCGTCCGATTGTACAAATTCCCCAGCGTCGTGGTATGCGAAGGAGGGCAACGTAGCATCTGGAATGGAACCTGGATCAATGGCGTTTGGCTCTCTTAACCGACGACTGCAGGGTTATCATCAGAAACAACGTGGAGGCGGCCAGGTAGCTATGCACATTTCAGGCATGCAGTCCCACAGGTTCGCCATGGAGATGGATCAGTCATGTTTCGG
This sequence comes from Schistocerca nitens, assembly GCF_023898315.1. Taxonomy (NCBI): domain Eukaryota; kingdom Metazoa; phylum Arthropoda; class Insecta; order Orthoptera; family Acrididae; genus Schistocerca; species Schistocerca nitens. The sequence continues at coordinate 59,608,532 of NC_064621.1, forward strand.
GCCTCTGATTGTCGTCGAGGTTAATTTGGGGGCTCTGCACTCTGCAGTACGTGAAAAGCTACAAGTTACTGTGAAGCTGTCCAGTCGATGTTGCGACAGTGGATTCGTCTTTTCGTGGGGATGTTACGTAATCATACAGCGCCCACTTTGCCCACACGGGGACAGAATTGAATCGAATGGAATGGCCAGCAGTATCTGCCTACATGAACAATACTTGAGCATGCTTGGAACTAGTTAAAACTGGCTTTGCGTCGTCGCAGAAACCACTATGACACACTGGATGATCTCAGCGGGCCCACTGAGCCGAGATAGCGCAGCAGGTAACACACTGGAGTCGCATTTGGGAGCACGACAGCTCAAATCCTCACCCGGCCATCTAGATTTAGGTTTTCCGTGATTTCCCTAAATCGTTCCAGCGATATGTCGTGTGGTTCCTTTGAAAAGGGCACAACTGATTGGTTTCCTTCTTCATACTTTCCTAGTCCGAGCTTGTGCCCAGCCTCTAATCACCACGCAGTCGACAGGACGTTAAATTCCTTCCTTCTCAGGAGGGCCGCCGTCAAAAGGTAGGCTGGTTAGATAAGCAACGTCTCGACCACGTTGTGGACATGATGTCAAGAACATTCCCAGCTTGTTACTACACATGGTTATATAATTTAATAAGACATATTGTTTCATTCCCAGCCCTCCTTTTACAGTTCCAGAAAAATTGTATGATTTATTCAAGAGAAAGAGCATCACAAATTGAGGAAGCCAATAACGCGTTGGTCCATCTCTTGTCCTTATGCAAATAGTTATTCGGTTTGGCATCGATTAATACAGTTGTTGGATGTCCTCCTGAGGGTATATATGATGCCATATTCTGTACAGTCAGGAGATGGTTGGACGGCCCTGTCCGTAATGTTCCAAACGTTCTCAACTTGGAAGAGATCCAGCGACTGTGCTGGCCAATGTAGGGTTTAGCAAGCATGAAGACACGCAATAGGAACTCTCACAGTGTGTGGGCGGGCGTTACTTAATGAAATATAAGCTCAGGAGGCCTTACCATGAAGGGCAATAAAAAGGGTGTAGAATACCCTCGAAGTACCGTTGTTCTGTGAGCATGGCGCGGATGACAACCAAAGGGGTCCTGCTATAAAATGAAATGGCACCCCAGGCCATCACTCCTGGTTGGCGGGCCGTATGACGGGTGACAGGTTGGTATCCCACCGCTGCGCGCGGTCTTCGCTTCGAAGCGGGAGTCGTCACTGAAGACAGGTCTAATCCAGTCAATGAGATTCCAGGCCGAATGTGCCCTCACCGATGCAAACGAACTCGTTGGTGTACAGAGGTCAATGGTAGTCGAAACAAGGGGCGCCATGAGGTCAGCCCCTTTCTGCGGGCCGCCTATTAATGGTCCTTATGGTCACTGAAGCACGTCGGAACGATGATAATGATGACTCCGTGTCTGTGAGTCCCTCTCTGGTGATTGCTCAGTGCTCACGTTCTGTCGTCTCTCTAGGTCGATCGCTTCCTTCTTGACGCTGTGTTTGGCCATGCTTTCCCTATTCCTGCCAACATCGGCGAATAGTGGCAGCACTCCAATTCAAACGTCTAGCAATTCGCTATTACTCCAACCGGCTTCTTTGCGCCCAACTTCATGTCTTGTGGTGGTAAGTTCGTATGGGACCAAACAGCTGTCATCGGTCCCTAGGCTTACACACTACTTAATCTAACTTAAACTAACTTACGCTAAGGACAACACACACACCCATGCTCGGGGGAGGACTCGAATTTTCGACTGGGGGGGGGGGGGGGAGGCGGGGGCAGAGGCGCGAACCATGGCACTGCGTCTGAGACTGCGCGGCTACCCCGCGCGGCACTTCTTGTCTTCTCTCAAATGCTGAGATATGCGTTTATTGTTCAAGCATCTATCTGAGAGGCATAGTTAATATCCAGCTGCGTGCACGGAACGAAATTCCCGGTCTTTATGTCCTGGTATTGACAAGACCCCTGTTTACTATCCTTGCCAGCTGTGTGGTGAAATTGCGCAGCAGCGTCACACATTCATCCGTCGTTCGTCAAGGTTACAATTATTCATTTTCCGTCGATATGTATGAATATCAATTTGTGACCAATTTGCATAACTCCTTCGTGATGCGTGTTTTTTTTTTTTTTCTTGGAGTTTATGTGACGAAACTTAATGTGTTCTCACAGATCGCATTACGTACAAAATACGGCTGGGATTGCAAGACAAAACGAATCATTCTTCAGTTAGCATTGCCTGCATTTTTGTGAAAACAACACGTATGCAAACACTGTTACGGACCATAGAGCTATTATGAACCCAGGAAACTGGTTGCTTGAACCTGAGTACAGCTACCCACGTGAGGTTGTTATGCAGCTCATTCCGTTATTTGTGTGTGAGACGACCTGCTTTGTAGGCCACAAGGGTCTTTTTTTATCTCGCTGTAAACAAGAAGTCTCCTACATACTTGCATTGCAGTATTTTCGCCTGACTATATGTTCAGAGATTACAGAGCTTTTTTGCTTTAGTATCCATAATAAATATATTTATTGACTGATCGTTGTTGCAATTTTTCTGTGGGAATCACCAACTACATCCAGTTGGACTGCATGATCTTTTGGTGACAGACCGCTCTGAGAATTTTCTCTCACTTTCGCCTTTGTACACACATCAAAAAAAGTTTTGCATCACCTCGGTTCCGAGAGTTCCGGAACCTGTACAGAAAATTGGAATAGAGATCAACATAAACGTCATTTACGGCCTTTTTACTGCTCATGAAAACCACACATTGCATGTTATACCACCATACAGCGACACGATAAGTGGTGGTAGTCCAGATTTCTGCGCACACCGATACCTCTAATACCCAGCAGCACGTCCTCTTGCTTTGACACATGCCTGCATTCGTCGTGGCATACTATCCTCAAGTTCATCAAGGGACTTTTGGTCCAGATTGTCCCACTCCTCAAAAGCGATTCGGCGTAGATTCCTCAGAGTGGTTGGTGGGTCACGTCGTCCTTAAACAGCCATTTTCAATCTATTCTAGGCATGTTCGATAGGGTTCATGTCTGGAGAACATGCTGGCCACTCTAGCAGAGCGATGTTATCCTGAAGGAAGTCATTCACAAGATGTGCCCTGCAAATATGCACTATCGGTCGGAGAATGGCATTCACGTATCGTACAGCCATTACGGCGCCTTCCATGAGCACCAGCGGCGTACGTTGGCCCCGCATAATACCACCCCAAAACAGCAGGGAACCTCCACCTTGCTGCATTCGTTGGACAGTGTGTCTAAGGCGTTCAGTCTGACCGGGTTGCCTCCAAACACGTCTCTGACGATTGTCTGAAGGCATATATGACTCATCGGTGAAGAGAACGTGGTGCCAGTCCTGAGCGGTCCATTCAGCATGTTGTTGGGCCCATCTGTACCACGCTGCATGGTGTCGCGGTGGCAAAGATGGACCTAGTCATGGACGTCGGGAGTGAAGTTGCGCGTCATGCAGCCTATTGTGCATAGTTTGAATCGTAACACGACGTCCTGTGGCTGCACGAGAAGCATTATTCAACGTGGTGGCGTTGCTGCCAGGGTTCCTCCGAGCCATAATCCGTAGGTAGCGGTCATCCACTGCAGTAGTAGCCCTTGGGCGGCCTGAGCAAGGCATGTCATCGACAGTTCCTGTCTCTTTCTATCTCCTCCATGTCCGAAAACATCGCTTTGGTTCACTCCGAGACTCCTGGACACTTCCCTTGTTGAGAGCCCTACCGGGAACAAAGTAACAATGCGGACGCGATTGAGCCGCGGTATTGACCGTCTAGGCATGGTTGAACTACAGACCACACGAGCCGTGTACCTCCTACCTGGTGGAAAGACTGGAAGTGATCGGCTGTCGGACCCCCTCCGTCTAATAGGCGCTGCTCATGCATGGTTGTCTACTTCTTTGGGCGGGTTTAGTGACATCTCTGAACTGTCAGAGGGACAGTGTCTGTGATACAATATCCGAACAGTCAACGTCTATCTTCAGGAGTTCTGGAAACCGGGGTGATACATTTTTTTTTAATGCGCTATCAACACCCATTCAAGATCTTAAGACTGAGTATTTTGTATCAATTTTTTCGCATTTTGAGTTGTGTTTTTTTCTGTAATTTAATTTCACCATTCTTTGCTTTGGAGCATGACTTCCTACCATAATTTTGTAAGTGTTTCATTTAAAGTGACGTACAATTGTTTGTAGAAAATGTAGTTCATAGCGCGATATTTTTGATGAATCCTACAAACTAGTTATGTTTTCCCGTCTCAAATGGTTCAAATGGCTCCGAGCACTATGGGACTTAACATCTGAGGTCATCAGTCCCCTAGAACTTAGAACTACTTAAACCTAACTAACCTAAGGATATCACACACATCCATGCCCGAAGCAGGATTCGAACCTGCGACCGTAGCAGTCGCGCCGTTCCAGACTGCAGCGCCTAGAACCGCTCGGCCACACCGGCCGGCTTTTCCCGTCTCAGTCTGAAAAACTAAAGGCTAAGGCAATCATGAGCGTACATTTTTTTGTCATTCTTATACTCAAGGACGTACCCAGGACTTGAAGAAATAGTTTTAAGAAATCCCGACAAATGGCTCTGGGTGCACTCGCCAATGGTCATACCCATTACATGTTCAGACTTTCTTCAGACTGATTCTGAATTAATATGTCTGTCTGTTTGCCTGGACAGTATGTGAACTAGATTTGGTACTTATTTGCCTGATTTTCTAGCGGTACCGCGAAGGGGAATCTTCAGAAGAGTGAAAGATTCAGAACGTAAATTAACAGAGGGAAGTCGCTACTGACATACTTCTAAGGTAGGCTGCAGTAAAAAATTAACTTCAGTTAATCCATTACATTCAGTGATTTTGTGCTTAGAAAGGCAAAAAAATCACCTTTTATAATAAGATTGACAAGGTGCGCACCTTCCTTAGGCATCTTAAGTAGCAGCTGTTTATCTACCACTCTTTACTTAATCTATACACAAAGAACGTTATCCGAAAACTCCACTTTTGGCAAGAAATCATCGATAAGAAACAATGTGCCAATGCAGTAAGGTGGCCGAGCAAACTGAGATTTCTAGGCGATGGATAGAGAGTTTTCCTGTTCCACAGTTAATGTACAGAGCGGTACATTATAATGCAACTGAGGCTCATACCTCACTGAGAGCAACTGCGGCGTCCCATCGTACAGCCTATTAGGGTAGTTAATTTGAATTGTAAAGTAGCGTTACATTTTTTATTGAAAACGGCCAAAAAGATGAATGATTAAGCGACAGTTCGAACATATAACAAGGAAAAATGATACAGTATCATGCACACAGCTGCTATGTTACGAAGACAATCTGATTCATTCTCATAGCTAATCCCGTGTGCCTATTACACTAGCCGGCGCGTAAAACGCAAACGTGATGAATGATGTGTCATTTTCTGTTTAATCAAGGTTAACATTTTATCGTATATTTTTAGACGGAGCATGCTTTGGAGGCAAACAATGAAGCATTCACTAACTTCAATTTTTTTCTGCGCAACCTGAAAAACACTTCACTGGGTTTGAGGCAATAAGGGTTTCCCGCCCTTGTAGCACTTTTTCTGTACGTTGTGTTTTTCCCCTTTCAATCACACGTGTTAAGCCCTGAATATGCTGCAAAACCTTTTGTTTCGGTGTAAGATGGTTGCAGCATGCATTACATTGCATAAGTGTCGAGAACTACACCTTACACGATTTCCAGAAGCGTGAGAAGGTAAGAGAAACTTGTAACTATGGATGAAAACCAGGATCAGATCCGAGGAGAGCAATATTGGCTGAAGATGATCATTTTACGACTACTCCGAACCGTCATACCACCGCCTTTGAAGCACGAAATCGACTCCACCAAGTTCGAAGGGTCGATGTTACTGAGAAACCGTCCATAGAAGATTGGAAAAAGCCAATAATCAATTCAGAAGACGTGCTACAGGCCCAGACCTCACCAGAGATTATTGCGTTCCGCAAGGGAGTATCGCTTTTGGAGAGTATAACGATGGGAGCAAGTCTTCTACATCTACATGGATTACTCTGCAAATCACATTCAAGTGCCTTGTTCGCCGATTAGTCGCGATATGGCCTGTGATCACCTGATGGTAGAGAGAAGGGCTGTAGAAGGCCGTGGGAAAGTTATTCTCCTTGCACACTCTCACCCACAATACCTTTTCGGGGTTGTTATCTGACAGCGTGGGCTAGCAACAATATAACTGAAAGGACGGATTTGGTCAATGTGAAACATGGGAGCCTTACAGCTCGTCAGAATGTGGAGGAAATCCTTTTGGAGCATGTTGTGCCTTTCTTTCCATTTATTTGAGTTGGTTTTGCACTAATACATGAGAATGCATGCCTACATGCTGCGAGAGTGGACAAGAGTTCTTGGATGGAGCGGAGAGCCTTGCTATGGCTTGGCCTTCTCGAAGCTCTGATTTGAATCCCATTGAGCATGTATAGGACCATTGAAGAGAACGGCCCATCAGCATAATTCAGAGACCCAACGGGACCTAGGCAGGTCCTTCTGAAAGAATGGGAGATGATTCCTAAGGAGGACATTGCAGAATTAATAAGGAGCTTTTCTGAAAAGTTGGATGCCGTGATTGGTGCAAGAGGAGGTAATACACGCTTTTAAAGATGCGAAGAGATGTCTGTGAAGTGTAGAAATCCGAAACAGAGGTGCAATAGAAAAGGTAAATACTTAAAAATTAATACTGAGTTACTACAGATGATTCTATCACAACTACTATCTTGGGGTCATTAGTGACCCCAAAAATTATTAGTATCTCCAATTACTTTGACTAATTTTTTATGGTAATCGTTTTATACACATTCATTTGAACCTGTTTACAATTTTAATCTAAATATGATGATTAAGAAAGCCAGCAATTCATGCACAACATGTTTATTTTAATGTCTTCATTTTTTCAATTCTCAATACAGAGGTAATTTTAAAGTAACGAATTTCTCATTTTATTAGTATCTCTTCTTTTTTGCTTCATCTGCCTAGCTGCCTAGTTCATTAAGGTCCAAATCAATCTCTGTAAGGGGAAATGTAATTTTTTAATGTATAGTATAGAAATTAACGGCCATTACTTTGTGCTAACAAAAATTTCAATTTCTAAAATATTGTTGTTCATAATAAAGTTACTCTTTGTTGCATTGTACACATAATGTCTTCTGGTGGTGGTGGTGGTTAGTGTTTAACGTCCCGTCGACAACGAGGTCATTAGAGACGGAGCGCAAGCTCGGGTTAGGGAAGGATTGGGAAGGAAATCGGCTGTGCCCTTTCAAAGGAACCATCCCGGCATTTGCCTGAAACGATTTAGGGAAATCACGGAAAACCTAAATCAGGATGGCTGGAGACGGGATTGAACCGTCGTCCTCCCGAATGCGAGTCCAGTGTGCTAACCACTGCGCCACCTCGCTCGGTAAATGTCTTCTGCTGAGAGTGGTTTTTGCAGACATATTTGTTGCATCTTGAACAAGTGACTGACACTCTTTGCCATGATTTCTTGAGCAAAAGTTACATCTTTGGCGCCTTTTAGGCCCACATGAACTTGATGGTTGGAACTGCTCTTCAAACGAAATGCTGGATTAATTAATGTTTTCAAACTTGTTGGTGGAGCTGGTACAGTAGCACTTTGTTTCGTCTGCTTTTCAGTTAGAGTTGTAGACAGTTCTTTCATAAATTGACATCGTGACATCGTTGTATTAGGATTGGAGTACTGTCATATTACGTAACTGTTGACAATAGCAATATTCATTACAGCACACCACATGCACTGATGATAGCATGACTACCGATTTACTTTTCTTCGGGACACTAGAGAATATTGTTAAACCCTTTGTGAAACCAAATTTTGTATGTCCCACTTCATATGATCGAGAGCATAATTCTGATCAAGAGCATTCACGCCCCTGTTTGTAGAATTGTAAAATAGAATATCAGGTTTATCTCTCTGCTGATCAATGCGCTTGTCACTATGCATTGATGATAGCATGACTACTGATTTACTTTTCTTCGGGACACTAGAGCATATTGTTAAACCCTTTGTGAACCAAATTTTGTATGTCCCACTTCATATGATTTATTGGGCAAGATTTCTGCCAGAATTTCACGTTTCTGTTTCCGAAGTGTACCGACTTATGTCAGGCAAATTATTTGTAATTCATTAGCCAGTCCTAAATAGGCAAACCAGTTATCTGCACTTACGTTTCTGTTTGTCTTAGCAATAGATTGAACCAGCTTCAGAACAGATTGTGTTAGGATGCTTAGTTTTGATGGATTCGGCGTTGTCGCCTTCCCTGAATAAATAAAAGCATTTAGCAGATAGTGAGATTTTGCACAACACACATAATTTTTAACCCATATTTTTGGGGTTTGTTTTAGATACACTCTAAAAGAACAGCGTCCACGAAAACCTACTAGCATTTCATTAACTGTTGCAAATTGTGGACAGCTATAATTTGCTGCGGTGTTGGATATAAACTTGTTAAACAATTCAGAAATAGCTGCCAACTTGCCATCTGATTGTTTTCTCCGTTCCCTTGTTGCTCGGTTATCAAATCTGATAACAGACAGAAGAAAAAGAAACCGTTCCTTGGACATTGTTGCTCTAAATATTGGTCTTAACTGTTAGCTCCGTAGCAAAAAGCGAGTCTGCATTCTTATGATTAGATTTACAATCACCTGCGAGATAAATCAATCAGAAAAAAGATCGCATTTCTTCTAGAGACACATGATCAACATAAGTTGCAGTCACACCATAATCTGCACTCACTTCAGAAATTTGTGCGTTTGTTTGATCTACTATAGTGTTCAGCAAATCATCGGTAATAAGCAGAGACCATGCTTCAAATGGCGTAGAAGGCTTACAGTGCCGGAGCAGGTCCAATCAATCCCGGTAATTGAACAATAATATTAGATTTTCTTGATTTAGACGTACTAGGCGGCGGGTTTCGTGACTATTTGAACCTGTTTTTCCTATAGTAGTAACTACCAGGATCCTTTTAAGAGATTTCGTCTCCTGAGACATCCAAATCAGAAATTGTTGTGTCTGTATTGTGAGCACTGTGTTCATTTTCACAATCACTTACATCGGAATCATGTTCCTGGCTTCGTTCTTCTTCTGCAGATTCATTTTATATGTTGCACGTAAGTACTAACCTGGGGTCTTCAGTGACCCCAAAATCCAATTACTCTGTAAGAATTTCACGACTAGTACTAAAGTTTCCTTGAAAACGATTTATTTCTAAGAGAATACGTACAACCTTTGGCGCAAGAGAGGCGTCATTCCAGAGATAAATGGGATAATGTTTATGCTGGGGTAAAAAATGACCCCACGATAATAACTGGGGGTTAATATGGCGCACCATTTAGCTGCATCTAGGTAGCATTATAAAAGTCGGTTAATTTAAAACTAGGACTCCAACCTGAACACCTGCCTTTCACACGCAGTGCGCTACGCGAAAACGCCCCAAGCGCCGGCATGGAGGTTACCGAGAGAGATTTCTGCTTGGTACACTGTAGGTAAGTGCTAGACTGCGAATACAAAGGTCTGGGGGCTCGATCGAATCACTTCTTTCATTCCTGGCGGTATTTGTTATTGTGAAAAGTGCCAAGTTGCAGTGTGGTTCGGAGTTCACGTTAAATTGTATGTCCTCAGATAATTGGCTGGGTTAAGTCGTGGTCGGAGATAGGCAAAGGCATGCTCCTGCCGAAAGAGCCATGCTTAGTATTGTCCTAACCAACTTCGTATTAGATTAGCATCTGTTACATTTAAATCAAACATTTAAGTATGTACCACACTCGTACGAAATATGAGCAAAATCAGTGACCCATTAGGTGCGAGGTAGCCCAGTGGTATGACACTGGACTCGTATTTAGGAGTACAGTGGTTTCAATCCCCGTCCCACTATTCAGATTTCTAGTAGAGTAGACAAAAGATGATCCCTGACAGCGCTGTTGCCAGACGTCAAATGTGAAGTGCAAACAGCTGCAAAGCTGCAACGACACTGAGGTGTTGCCGTAGTGACACTACAGAATCGCGTTATGTAATTGTTTGAGGTGCGCGCGAAGCAATCGCGCCAAGCCCATTGCATCTGTCAGGGATTTTCTTTCGTCGGCTCTACTATTGATTTCCATTATTTTCCGAAATCGCTTAAAGCGAATGCAGGGATGTTTCCTTTGAAGGGCCATGGCCGATTTTATTCTCTCCTCCTACCCCGTATGCTGTCCCTAATGACCTAATCGTCGACGAAATGTTAGTCTCTACTCTTCCTGTTTTCGACTTCGTCAGGGCAGAGGTAAATTTTAGAACTGAAGGAGGAGTTGGACAAGGAGAGTCTACACCTCCAATCTCAGCAATCCAGGAGGAAGTTTTCCGACGCTTATGTTGGGGAAACAATAAGGTATTAGGGTTAATGGAGCACATATGAACCATCTTCGTTTTCAGAACGAATCTTTCACTCTAAAAGTGGAGTGTGGGCTGCTTTGAAATATCCTGACAGATTAAAACTGAGTGTTCAACCAGGATACGAACCTGGACCCTTGAGTTTTGCGAGCAAAACTGTTGCTGAATGAGCTATTCGGAAATGATTCAAGATTCGCCTCACATCTTAATACCTCTCTCCTATTTTCCAACCTTCACAGGAGGTTCTCCTCGCGATGACACTTCTGGAAGTAGGGACATTGCGGAGAAATGGCTTAGCCACAGCCTAGTAGATTGCATCCATATTCACTCTGGATAACTGAGTTGGTAAAAACGCTGCCCAAGAAAGGCAAGGTTCTGGGTTCAAGCCCCAGTCCGTCACACAGTTTTAATCTGAGAAGTTGTCTCAACCGTAGTTTCTTCTCTAGTACAAAAAAACTTCAACAACTAAGAGCTTGTGTGAATGAGACCCTGAAAATCAATTATAATAAGACTAAATAATCAACACATCGAGAAGAAAATAGTACAAATTCATAATAAAATCATAGACTCGTTGACGAGATTTTGTATTTAGGTAGTCGAGACATTGAAATTTAATGCAGGAACCAGTAAAAAGCTGAAGGTTTGTCGGCGAGCAGTAGACTCATGCATATTGGGAATTACTAAGCTAAGCAGGAAACAAAGTGGAGTGAACGGCGTAATTATGACACTGAGGAAAATGAAATGGAGGTAACCAGGAAAATACTGGGCGAACAGAGGAGTTCCATTGGTGGAGTCCAAGAAAAGTCTAGGAGATCTAGCGGAAAATAGGTAGCTGACAATAGAAAACACGCAAGAGCAACGTCGATGCATATAGCTTATACTATATTGCATGGAAAAGCCTAGAGAAAGCCGTGTCCAATACGTTCAACAGATCGTATATTCCGCAAAGAGCAGGGGAAATCAGTCTCGTGCACGAGTGTTACAAGAGACAGGGGTTCCAAGAGACGAGCTTGATTTGTAAGACGTGAACGGAGAAGTTCTTCTAGGAAGCCTGCGATTCCTATTTACACGTTACTTTCGTGGTAAGATATAGTGACAGTTCCGTGTCTTTCTACGTCGTTGCTCCGCGTGTCTCTCAAGAAGTTTAGTCGCGTTGACGGTAAAGCTCACAAGCGCACCTAGCCTCCAGATTTTCGTCAGAAGCGCTGCTTGACTTGTGCACAGCAAGCAATTGTAGTCAACTGCGAAGATTGGCAGAGCTGCAGGGGTTACATCTGGGAGCCCAAAGCAGCACTGAAATTATTTTTATTCGGCGGGTATTTGCCAGCACTCGCTGTAATGATATACTAATATGACACGTTTTGTAAACAATGAGTTCAGTTTGGAGGTAGAACGGTAAAGATGAATTAAGCAATCCTTACACTGTATTCCGACCATATTGTAAACCGATTTTACTCCTTTAAGAAGAAGTTCATGGGGTGGATCTTTTAGAAAGCTACGTCCAGACAACTTGAATGTAAGTCAATCAAGTTTCCATACACTTGTCACTAACTTTAAAAAATATATATACACGGTACGTACACAATAACGAAATTCTCAAAAAAAAATTTGAAAAGCAATCCACTTTAATATAAGTTTTCGTATTGATTACTACCTTACTTGCAAGACAAGAAAGAACTAGAAAAAGGAGATATTCTCTTAGGGAAAGTACACGATTGTCAGTAAGAAAATCACTGTCTTTGATAAGGAAGAAACAGTAAATTTCTCAAACTGAATTATTCTTCAGGGTTAGTTAATTGTTCCGTAAATCGTATTCACGATAGAAAACACTATATGGACCGTGTCAACAGAACACACCTAAACATGAATACATCTAAAAAATCTTTATATGGCTGCTTGCTGGACATTTACAGGTCTTTGCTTTAAAAATGACTCATTATTTCTGTTTCAAGAATTCCTCTACGATAAAGGAGTTGTTAAGGAGAAACATTTTTAATTTGATTTGAAAACACTTCTGTTACCCGACACATTTTATTTTCGTGGAGCTTCATAGCTGCGTATTTCACCCCTTTCTGTGCCAAAACTATGATTATTCGTTAAAAACTAATGCAGATAATTTTTATTTTCAATGTTGTACTTGTGAATATCTCTGTTACTCTCAAACTCATGGGCGTCCGCAGAAACTTATCCAGGGGGGGATGGGGAGGGAGGGGGAACAAGACTCAAAATTTCAATTTTTGATATAAATGAGTTGGCAGTTACTAGACATGTTATGCCGCCGGAATTAAATGTTATAAGTAATACAAAAACTTATTGTATCCTAGAGAAATGAAGATTACCCACTCAATAATTTGTTGCAGGTATTATTACTTTGACACTTAAAAGGTAAGTATCATTGAAATGATTATGGATATGACATATTTTTGAAGTTATCGATTTGAAATTATATCCTTATAATTATGTATACAACAGAATGATTAGTAGGTAACTTAAAAAGATAAAGCACTAAACTCTACACTGCAGATTAAGTGGGGGAAGATCTTCGTTGGTGCTTTTTTGTTGTGTTTGCTTTATCGGTTGTTTATATTTTTTGACATAAATTTACCAGAGCTGTGTATCTGCGATTGTCAAAAGTATCGAATGCTAAATAAATCTATTATGTGCTGCTTTATGGCTGTGAAACCTAAGCATTGTGGAGAACAAAGAATTGCACGAGAAGACCGCGGCTCGAAGTGACAGATCTGTTGGAGGTTAACAGCAAGTACAAAATTATCGTGAAATGGAGTGTACACTTGCAACAGCATTGATTTTAAAGAGCAATAAACTTATGAAACATTTTTACAGACCTATGAAGATGACCTTATAATTCATTACATTTGGGTTCAGTCTGCTGCAGAAGGATTTTTTTTTTTGTGTGTGCTGGACATGGCATTCAGACCTTAACCAGCAGACACAGGACGAAGCCATACTCAATTCTCGTCTACATCTTTTATCACACACTTATTGCTTCTGACGAGAATTTGAAAACAATGTCTTATTAGGATACTAAATATTCTGTACAATTATCAATCACAAAATGCAACGAAAATTTTTGGAACACTTTTAATGTTTTATGAGAGAGCTGATGTGCTTTCGTGCATTGCCCTCGGTGCTATTTGCAGTTCCCGCGCGTGACCAAAACGTATCTGCTTTCCTGTGTGCTAGGTGGAAGTGTGAAATCGCAAAAACGTAGCATACGCATTTCAGGCATTGAAACTTAGCTGAGCAATATATAGTGAGGCAGGATGCTATGTTCAGACGTTTTTACACGGTAGATAATTTAAAGCAAGACTGACAACGAGAATATACCATCATAACTGGCCGAATATCTCGCAAAATAAAAGTCGAAAATAAGTAGCGCGGAAGTAATATTGTTCGTCAGTCTGGGATCTGGATCATATAGGGTTGATAGAGGAAATCGATAAGATCCAAAGAAGAGCAGCACGGTTCGTTACAGATTCATGTAGTAAGTGGTAAAGCGTCACGGAGATGCTCAGCCAACTGCGGTGGCAGACGCTGCAAGAGAGGTGTAAGCACCACGGTATATTCTGCTATTATAAGTTCCGAGAGCGTACATCCCTACAAGAGTCGACCAATATTTTGCTTCCTGCCACGTATATCAGGCGAAAAGACCGTGAAGATAAGAGAGATTGGAGCCCACACGGAGACTTACCAGCAATCATTCTTCCCGCGAACCATACGCGACTGGAACAGGAAAATGGGGAATTGACAATGGTACACAAAATGACTTCCACCACGTATCTTGGGGAGTATGAATGTAGATGGGGTCACCCTCTTTCACGTGGAGACTGGCTATACAACTAACTTATGCCCATCTTTCCTCATCGCAGCGTAATACTGTAGTTCAGTCAGATAATGCAAGACAAGGGCTGATAAACACTGTGTAATACCGCTCGATTTTTTCTTGGTTACTATGCTTAATTGATGTACGTTTGAAAACGTATTGTTTATATTGGCACTGTATTTGTCAGTCTTCCGAATTTCAAATAGATTATTGAAATATCCGGGGATAACGTATGGATTACAAATTTTTTTTGTGAAATCAGATCAGCACTGGTACTCAAAATTTCACATGAAAAGGTTACTGTTACAAAGGGATATCTACGTCCAGCTTTTCCGCGAGGAGTAAGTAGTATAGTAGTATGTTCAGACCTGTCTGTGTTTTATTGAATATGTTTACCCTTATTCTTACCCGATACTACTGCGGAATAGTTGTCTGCGATGTGTATATTTATAAAAAAGTTGCAAGAATAATGGTGCCAAACAATTAACTTCTGGCAGATACGAAAATATTTCGTGAACAATTTATCTTCACGTCATTCATGTTCTGCGAACAAGAAGCTATCCAACTACTGTGTTGTAACGGTGCGGATTAGACTTATACCGCATATAATTGTCCGACTTTAGCAATACAGGCATTTCCCATTTACAGTCGCTCTCATCAGCCACCTCGCCGAGGTTTGCGCGAATAGCTGTAAGCTTCCCTGTGTATCTAACCTAACCTGAAAGCTGTACCTATTATGCTTTGAATTAGTTGTTGTTGAATCTTAGGGGCTGTATGACCATGGTCGAAGAAACTAGGAACCACGACGATTCAAAACAACTATGACATCCGGTCGTGAAAGCCTTCATAGTATAAGCTTGAATTAGTTTCTAAATTTGCTACAGCTATGTGTCAATGACACGTCATACAAATTTATGTTGTAATTGAGAATGAGGAACACATGAATGTGTATTTGCTAACGGCATTAACTTAAAACTGTGGACTTCTGGCAATTGCAAATGGTATCATAGTACAAGATCAGTAAATATTGATAAAAAATGTACCCCTTTTGTCAAGAAATAAGAGGAAATGATTTTTCTTCTTGAAATAAAACTTGACATGGAACAACAACATGTAGCTATCAGTCAACAGCGAGTATGAAACTTGTGAAGTGTAAGTACGCTAGAAAACGTGTGCCTAAAAAGCGAATACTGTGAAGAATTGTGTCTATTCTTCATGCTAAAGGAAGTACGTTATATAAATAAACACTACAAAAAATATAAGTTATATTTATTAATACAAAAAGCGGAGGAAGCACTGAATTTATTACAAATCTAACATTTCGCCTACATTTAATGTTTCCGAATCACTAATGTTATAAAGTAACGATTCATTCTGCAGATATTAAAATAACGTCATTTCTTCACAAAAATGAAACAATTATCTATATAACATGCAAACAAGACAACATTAAATTTGCTCTTTGTTGAATCTGGCCAGATGTTTGCACTGTTACCAGATTGTTAACGGTTACCCAGAAAACCAATTGCCAAAAAAGATTGGAAATGGGAAAATCCTAGATTAAGAGCACAAATCAAATGACAAAGAACGAATAAAAGAAAAGAGAAGTATTTAACTCTGGAACAAATTTCCCAAATTTAAATGTCATTACAAACTAAACTATGAATTTCAGCGCATAATTTGGATTATTCGGACCACAACGCGTGCTCTATTATAACTAGTAATTTGGTGGCACGGGTACCTTTTTGCTTCGAGACAAGGAAATACGAGCTTTATGTAAACTGCTACTGTAAAGATGAGGCTAATATGTCTGTATGTTGTGTCATACTTTTATCAAATTAGTAAAACGTAATTTCGAATCACCGTAGCATAACCTGAATATTCCAGAATAATTTTCTGTTAAGTGCTGTCTGTTACTACGCATTTAGTTCGTTGACAGTTGACCGCAATTCGCCTCGTCATTTTCATTGCCAACATAATAAGTACGGAGTGACGTTAGACGTTAGGGTAATCTTGTAGTCCGCGTTAGGAACATCTGTATATCAATGTTGGTATGAGATACTGACGTCATTGCAGAGTAGGGACGAAAGCGTCACGTGAGTACGGTTCGACCAATGGGAGACGTCTTGCTCGCCTATACAAGGAGGAACAGCAGCTCAGCAGCCATTACACTGCAAGAGCAGTTCGCTGTGATCGTTCGATAGTGTTATTGGGAGAGCAGTTCCTTATCGGAAGGCAGTCTTATAATACTGTCAGGTAAGCTAAGGATGCGTAGGAAATTCTGTTGCTAGTGGTGCATTATTTGAATGTGTTAAAATTTATATTTTAAGGCGTTTAGAAGTATATGTTAGTCTGGTTTTCAACGCTTTGCTCTTCGAATGTCACATGCGCCATCTTGGCATAACGGAACTAATATCTTTTTCCAGAAACATGCAGATCTTCGTTAAAACATTGACTGGGAAAACAATAACATTGGAGGTTGAAGCCTCTGATACAATTGAAAATGTGAAAGCCAAAATTCAAGACAAAGAAGGGATTCCTCCTGACCAGCAGAGATTGATTTTCGCTGGGAAACAACTGGAAGATGGCAGGACATTGTCAGACTACAACATCCAGAAAGGTAAGTTTCGTGTTAGTGTTTTTTCTTTATTACCGTCTTGCGTAATCTGCAGCGTGCGCGTTACTTTTCAGACTTTTAGGCAGATCGGTATTTGTCACTTCAACTGTTGGGCTGGGTGTGTTCTAAACCAGTTTTTACTCGAATATTGCTTGAATTTTAAGTAGTAGTGGTTGTATGGGTGTGGCGGGTATATATAAATTTTCGCAGTCTGGCTTGTATTTTCTCCGCTTGACTTACGTACTTCATGCGTGGAAATGACTGGACAGTCTTGTGAAATAGCTTCTCGGAATTTACGTTGCAAGATTAATTTTTTGTAAATCTGGGTGAAACGATGTCGGAAATGTAGAAAGCTTAAATTACCTGTACGTGCTTGCAATGTTAGGCGATGTTGTCCAAAGTACGTGTTGTGCGGTCAGTAAAGATTACTGAAGAGATTCGTATTGCGCGTTGCTTAGTCATGTAGAGCGCTGTAGTGGTGGAACGCTGTTCAGTATCTTTGTCTGTACTCTCGGAAACTTTAATCTGGGTAAAATTTTACTTTACGGAAGCAGCGGCATAGCGTGCTGATAACTGGCAACGAACGGCCATGAACGAAAACAATTAGTGCTGGTCTTGCGCTATGGTTGATGGAACTTCTTGTGCCTTTATTCACCCTACAAATTATTCTCGGAAAGTGAAAATTTCATAACAAATAGTTTGCCTTTATATAAACGTTATACCTGGCACCCCACTGTCGTTGCCAACAGCACTTCACGCCGCTGCTGTGGTAAGTAAAATTTAACCACAATTTTTGAAAGTTAAAAGCATCCCAGTAATGTTATGCTGTTTTGTAAAGTTTCTGGATGTGTTGTACAATGTTATACAGAAGACAGTGCAATGATTTAAGTGTAAAAGTGGCTGGGTTATGTTTTGCAGTTGACAACCAATGCAGTAATTTCTGAAATTTACACATATTTGATGTGGGTCGCATATGACTAATTGTTTTGGCTTGCATAGTGGCACAGGTTTGTGTAATGGTAATTGAAGCTATAGCTAAAGAAACTGGTGCCTGAGAGGGATCCTACAGAGGACATAATGTGAAGAGTTCTGAGCATTGATTTGGTTAATCCAAAGATACTGTGAACTGTGAATGTTAATAATTTGCAGTTCTTGGTGTACTCACCAATGTAATCATCCCTTCCACACTGACCTTCAGTTAAAAGTTGCGTATTGGAAACCCCTTTGCATTTGCATTTTTCAGCATGATGTAGACTGGTTAGTTTGTTAACAATCCAATGTTCTACTTTCACATTGGATGGCTTTGCCAACTTGCTACCAAATTGTCAGATTGTAACATATCTTAAGAGCTCATGCTGCACTAAAGATCAGTGTTAACACCACAACCAAGATTTCAGTGAGTCCAATAGCAACTAAGCCCAGCTTTGTCTGACATTAGTCAGTTTAGAACTTTCCAGGACTTACACTTATATTTACAGTGGAAATCGGCCTAAGTTGGATGTTCAACAGAATACTGTTAAACTGGTTTTATGTGCTCTACTAACACAAAGAGTAGGGTAGCAGTATGTTTTCCCATTGTCAGCACTCATATCTTGGTGTTATCTTCAGTTGAAAAGGTTCTTGTTATTTGAGTGGAGTCAACAAATGGGAACCACATAAGTTGATGGGTGACGACATTGGTTTGTAGTTACCAATTTGGCTCAACTGGCAGTTAGGAAATAGAGCATTGTTTTCTCTGTTAAGAAACCTTATAAGGAGGGCAGAGGAATTGGGCAGCTTTCTCTCATGAGCTTCTGGAGAGTACAAATGAACTAAGTCATATCTGGGGATTTTGGTTGGAGAAAAAACTTCAATTCTGATTGAAACTTTTCAGTTTGTTGCATATGTTATAAAGCTAGGATTACCACATATAGCCACTGGCTTCGTAATACACAATTCATTCACTGTACACTGGTTTAATTTCTGGTTGCCTTTAATGGATGTTGCCCAATGCAAATGCACTTCAGGGTCATTGTAAAATTTGAAAGAAATAGTGTATATCATAAGAATTTACTTCATTTTCAAGGAGCAAATGAAATGATTTAGAACACTCGCTCACTCTCTTGAGTGTTGATGCCGTTGTTAGTCAGCATTTGCAAAAATGATTCAGAGGTGTTAAAATGTAAAGTACAGCCAACTGAATACTTCATATGGTTAAAATGTAATTTTGGTATAGTAATTCTTCAAACATTAATAATACCAGTGCCATTTGACACAATAGTGGACAGTAAATTACAACCTTACCATTGTAATTTACTCACAGATTGTGACTAGGAAAGCCTACTAAAGAATTTCCTATATATGTAGCTTCTCTTCACTGCACACCATTTATGGCAGTTTCTTTGTAGATATGTTGTTACTATGTTGCCATTGTATAGATGGGCTTTCCTTTGTGTTGAATTCTGGAGTTGATAGAGCAGTAAAATTCCTCAGAGCACCTGAACAGGTGTTGGACTCTTTGGGTCATCTGATCATGCAAGTTTCTTCAGGTTATTCCAAAAAATTTAATAAAGTTCTTTCGAGCTCTCATGTTCATTGCTCTTTGTGTTCAAGCTTGCATTGTAGCCTTCTTATAAAAGTACCTTTTTTTTCCCCTACTAATCTTTAAAAGGGGACAGTGCATCTCAACTTTGCAATAATTTAATCTATCTTG
Organism: Schistocerca nitens; assembly: GCF_023898315.1. Lineage (NCBI taxonomy): Eukaryota > Metazoa > Arthropoda > Insecta > Orthoptera > Acrididae > Schistocerca > Schistocerca nitens. The sequence goes on from NC_064621.1 coordinate 59,628,152, forward strand.
ATGTAATATCAATCCCCTCAGTGATAAATTGTTGTAAAAACGTGTTCATGAATGATGGGTATGGAAGGTGTGAGGATTTCTAAACCTGTCCTCTCGGTTAACTTCTTTCAAATTGATTTTCCAGCTCAACAATCTAAATGTTCAGGCATTTACTACATAGATCATAAATGTTGGCAGCAATACCAGCCTCAAGCTAAATAGTGCTTGTGGCAAAAGATAATCTTCAGAATTTTTGTGGAAGCTCTATAAAGCTTGTTATCTAGAATCCTATGTGTCTAGATTGTTGGCAGTATAGCGGTCTTGTGTGGCCATTGTAATGAAGGAGAGGGTGCGCTGTATGGACACTTCACGTCAAATTTGAAACAGGGATTACGAAATTTTCTCATGCACTGAAAAGTGTTATTAGTAATTATTACTATCTACTGTTCAGAGGGCTGAAAACGTGCAGAAATGAATATTCTAAATGTTAGATTTTAAGTGTAACTTTCCACCATGCCCTCCAATCACAAAATTGTCTGCATATTGACCAGACTGGTCAGGATATGCATATGATCAGTGTTTAAAATTCCATACTAATGAGCAAGGGTGACAGGAATAATTCGGAATATCTTCAGTTAATACTTCGTGTCACTAGTGTTTGTAGATAGCTCGAAGCATTGCCAGCCACACATGGAAAATGAAACATTTGGCTAGATTTCATTTTTACATTTTTTTTTTTTTTTTTTTTTTTTCCCGTCGTCCATTCGGAATATTTACTATAGTTTCTGATATTTCACATTGTGTGCTGGTTTTGTGTGTAATGGAAACACAGTACCCTGCAACCTGGAAACCTTACTATTTGCAATTGCCACCATTTTTGAGAAACAGCCCTCTGCAAAAATTAGCAACAAACTTTAAACTGCTTACGTGACAAGCTCAGTTATTTTGGCAGTTGGTAGACTGCTTCATGAAACATAGCCATCAGGAATGCCAGGTTGACTGCCCCTGTATGGTGTACATACAGTGCTGTTAATAGAACACAAGAAAAATATTTGTGTGTTTAGTCTTTCGTGGTGGCATGTCTACGTAAAACTACCATTTATTGAGATTGTAGTATCCAGAACTTTCCGTAGGGGTCCAAGTGATGCATGTGTGGAAAGTTGAATATAGGCAGCTCCTTGTAGTAAGATTCACCCAAATCCTCCAAAGATAAGCTAAAATATACCTACTCAAAAGGTAGGCAAGTCATTTGGTGCTTTCCTTGCAGGCAAATTAATAAGTGTAGACCAGACGTGGCTTGAATTAAAAGAAATATCAGCAGCAATTGAGAGATTAATACCAAAGACTTCATTTTATTGGCAGGACACTTCGAAAACTTAACGGATCTACTAAAGAGTGCCTACACTACACTTGTCTGTCCTCTTTTAAAATACTACTGCACAGTGTGGGATCCTTAGCAGATAGGGCTGCCAGAGTAAATTGAAGAAGTTCAAAGAAGGCCAGCACATATACTGTCGTGAAATACAGGAGAATGGGTCACTGAAATGGTCTAGGATTAGGGCTAGACCTTTTAAGAAAAGGGGTTTTTGTTGCGATGGAATCTTTTGACAAAATTCCATTCACTTTCTCCTCTGAACGCAAAAATATTTTGTTTTATTGTTACCACAATAAATTAAGAGATCTGAGCTCATGCGGACAGAGGTGTATGTTCTTTCCGCATCCTATAAAGATATTGGAATAATAGATAATTGAAGGTCATTTGAACCCTCTGCCAGGCACTAGTAGGTGATTTGCACTGTGTCCATGTAACTCAATTCAACTGGAACTTCTAACGGAAGGTGGAAGGAGCTGGTGTCAATTTTTAGCTGCACTTCATAGTCAAGGTGTCCCATGGTTTACCTCTTGCCTGTTAAAATTATTCAAATCTCTGCCTCCTTTATAATGGAATTCCAAATTTGCCACAGCTGAACATCCCCTAGAAAACTATTTTAAGTTGCTATAATTTGTTACTTAACGCTCAGTTAAAGAATTTGGCAACTGAAAGTTCGGTCTGTACGAATGCTGCCATATTTACAGTTCACTCTACACACACAGGGCACATGAAGAGCTATATTATCTTTAATGGACCATAACACAACTTGAATCTCATAGGCTGTTAATTCTGGTCTGTCGGTCCCTGCAACTTACTCCCAAACATGCTGCTGTACTGTATGGCAGGAAGGCAGTCCGCTTTGCCCACCTTGGCATATTCACAAGATAACCTTCATGGGTGGTATCTTAAGTATTTGCAGTACCTCTTGCTGTAACTGTTCTCTTTGAACATGGGTCTTGAATGCTGCAAGTAGTCTGAAATCTGTGAGTACTAATGTACTCGGGACCACTTTCTTATATTAAATGTGGTGCAAACTGTTGGCATTAAAGTGGAGGTGAGTGTTTCTCCTGTACACAAGACAGAAGCTGATCTGCCTTCTGGTAAACTAAACCATGCAAGAATGGTAGCTAGTTTGCCAACCAACAGATTTGCAGTCAAGATGGGGGAGAATAACAACCTCAGCACAAATAAAAATAGCTGTCACCATCCTATAAAGCAAATAGTCCTTAACATGTTCGGCGCACTGAGCAAAAATGACCTATGGTCAGAATTGCGACTTCGTGTGTGTGTTTAGTAGTGAGGAAGACATACCAAACACATCGGGTGCCACTAATAACACTGTGAATATGCAGAGGACGAACAAACAGCTTGCCACTACCCTGGGGCAGAAAGTTATGTGTTATAGCCTGCCTCAAAGATGATTGCCACTAAAGAAAACTAGTAATGTTGCTGTGTTGTACTGAGTACAAGCTGCATGAAGGAGCTCAGTTGAACATGTACATATAATAAAACGAGTGCTAGTATTTTTGGCTTATTTGTGTTAAGAGTGTCAGTTGTAAATGGAACAGCTGAGATAAAAATGAACTGAAAGACCAGAGGGGGTGCATACTTAGTGGGTGGGGGGGGGGGGTTTGGTGGTGACAAGGCTTTAGCTATCAAAAGCAAAGGATTCTTGTAGGGAGATACAAACAGCAGATGGCATATGGTGCTGGCTCTGTGCACAACCAGACCTGCAGTCCTGATGCTGACCAGAGCTGCTGCAGGCTGCTAAACTTATTTCCAAGCATGCATCACTTTGGCAGTCTGGTAGGTTCAATGCTGTAGTTGTACAATGTAACACAATGCTAGGCCCTTCAGTTGGTAGTTTTAAGCTCATCATGACAATGATGCTGTTGAAAGCTAGAGTGCAGTTTAAGCCAAAATTTTGGTCAAAAGGTGTTGGAAAAAGCATTGATGTTAGTGGTGTTATTAACCTATTATAGGACCATGCAGCCTTTTTAAGTACCCAGGTTGCTTGCCTAAAGGAAATTCGATAAAGCAGTTAAAAAATGCAAGCAAATGTTGCATATGTAGATTGTAATGCCTGCAGCAAAATGTACTTCACATGAAGTGTGTGTGCTTTGCCAGTGGCATGTCAATCTTTGATTTACTTTCCCCCAAACTGATGTAAAGCAGTTAAATCCAACCTTGTACGGCCACTGAGAAGTGTATAAGAATGTTAAATATTCTAACTGAATTGGGATGTAAAATGGTAAACTTAATTGCTTTGCTTTGGTTGAACATTGCAAGTGATTGTCCTTTAAATTTCTTACAGAGTCGACCCTGCATCTTGTGCTGAGGTTGCGAGGAGGCATGCAGATCTTCGTGAAGACGCTGACTGGCAAGACTATTACTCTTGAAGTGGAGGCATCGGACACAATTGAGAATGTAAAAGCAAAGATTCAGGATAAGGAGGGCATTCCACCAGACCAACAGAGGCTGATCTTTGCTGGAAAGCAGCTGGAAGATGGCCGAACATTGTCAGACTACAATATTCAAAAAGAGTCCACACTACATCTCGTCCTTAGGCTGAGGGGTGGCATGCAGATTTTCGTCAAAACGCTCACTGGCAAGACTATAACATTGGAGGTTGAAGCATCTGATACTATTGAAAACGTCAAGGCAAAAATTCAAGATAAGGAGGGCATTCCACCAGACCAACAGAGGCTGATCTTCGCTGGAAAGCAACTGGAAGATGGTCGCACACTGTCTGATTACAATATTCAGAAGGAATCCACTCTTCACTTAGTACTAAGACTGAGAGGTGGCATGCAGATCTTTGTTAAAACATTAACTGGCAAAACAATCACTTTAGAAGTAGAGGCATCTGATACAATCGAAAATGTAAAAGCAAAAATTCAGGATAAAGAAGGTATCCCACCTGATCAGCAACGTTTGATTTTTGCGGGAAAACAACTCGAAGATGGGAGAACTCTTTCAGATTACAATATCCAGAAAGAATCCACATTGCATCTGGTACTGAGATTGAGAGGTGGTATGCAGATCTTTGTGAAGACTCTAACAGGGAAGACAATAACCTTGGAAGTTGAAGCCTCGGACACTATTGAGAATGTAAAGGCAAAGATTCAAGACAAAGAAGGAATCCCACCTGATCAACAGAGACTGATATTTGCTGGAAAGCAATTGGAGGATGGTCGTACCTTGTCAGATTACAACATTCAGAAGGAATCCACTCTTCATCTTGTCCTCAGACTTAGAGGAGGGATGCAGATTTTTGTGAAGACTCTCACTGGAAAGACCATTACCCTGGAGGTGGAAGCCTCAGACACTATTGAGAATGTAAAGGCAAAGATACAGGACAAAGAAGGTATTCCACCAGACCAGCAGCGTCTGATCTTTGCTGGTAAGCAGTTGGAAGATGGGCGAACCCTGTCTGATTACAACATTCAGAAGGAATCTACTCTGCATTTGGTGCTTAGGTTGCGTGGTGGCATGCAGATTTTTGTTAAAACCCTGACAGGCAAAACCATAACCTTGGAAGTGGAAGCATCAGACACCATTGAGAATGTGAAAGCGAAGATCCAGGATAAGGAAGGCATTCCACCAGACCAACAGAGATTGATCTTTGCAGGAAAGCAGCTTGAAGATGGTCGCACATTGTCTGATTACAACATTCAGAAAGAATCCACACTGCATCTTGTGCTAAGACTTCGTGGTGGTATGCAAATTTTTGTGAAGACTCTCACTGGTAAAACCATCACACTGGAAGTAGAGGCATCGGATACAATCGAAAATGTGAAGGCCAAGATTCAAGATAAAGAAGGTATTCCACCAGACCAGCAGAGACTGATTTTTGCTGGAAAACAACTTGAAGACGGCCGTACATTGTCTGATTACAACATTCAGAAAGAGTCTACACTTCATCTTGTTCTCAGGCTTAGGGGAGGAATGCAGATCTTTGTAAAAACACTGACTGGGAAGACAATCACTTTGGAGGTAGAAGCTTCTGACACCATTGAAAATGTTAAAGCAAAGATACAAGATAAAGAGGGCATCCCACCAGACCAACAGCGTTTGATTTTTGCTGGCAAACAGCTGGAAGATGGAAGAACATTGTCGGACTACAATATCCAAAAGGAATCTACCCTACATCTAGTGCTGAGGCTCAGAGGAGGTATGCAGATCTTTGTTAAGACCTTGACAGGCAAGACTATAACTCTGGATGTTGAAGCTTCAGATACAATTGAGAATGTTAAGGCAAAGATTCAGGATAAGGAAGGAATACCACCTGACCAACAGAGGCTTATCTTTGCTGGGAAGCAACTAGAAGATGGTAGAACTCTTTCAGATTACAATATACAGAAAGAATCCACACTACATCTGGTGCTGAGGTTACGAGGAGGTATGCAAATTTTTGTGAAGACCCTGACTGGTAAAACAATTACTTTGGAAGTGGAGGCATCAGACACAATTGAAAATGTGAAGGCAAAAATTCAAGACAAGGAAGGCATCCCTCCAGACCAGCAGCGTCTGATCTTTGCTGGTAAGCAGCTGGAAGATGGGCGAACCCTGTCTGACTACAACATTCAGAAGGAATCTACTCTGCATCTGGTGCTGAGGCTGCGTGGTGGTATGCAAATTTTTGTGAAGACTCTCACTGGTAAAACCATTACACTTGAAGTAGAAGCATCAGACACGATTGAAAATGTGAAAGCAAAGATTCAGGACAAAGAAGGTATTCCACCAGACCAGCAACGTCTGATTTTTGCTGGTAAGCAGCTGGAAGATGGGCGTACCCTGTCTGACTACAACATTCAGAAGGAATCTACTCTGCATTTGGTGCTGAGATTACGTGGTGGCATGCAGATTTTTGTTAAAACCCTGACGGGCAAAACCATTACATTGGAAGTGGAAGCATCAGACACCATTGAGAATGTGAAAGCGAAGATCCAGGATAAGGAAGGCATTCCACCAGACCAACAGAGATTGATCTTTGCTGGAAAACAACTGGAAGATGGTCGCACTTTATCTGATTACAACATTCAGAAAGAATCCACACTGCATCTTGTGCTGAGGCTACGAGGTGGTATGCAGATTTTTGTGAAGACCCTGACTGGTAAAACAATTACTTTGGAAGTGGAGGCTTCAGACACAATTGAAAATGTGAAGGCAAAGATTCAAGATAAGGAAGGCATCCCTCCAGACCAGCAGCGTCTGATCTTTGCTGGTAAGCAGCTGGAAGATGGAAGAACCCTGTCTGACTACAACATTCAGAAGGAATCTACTCTGCACCTTGTGTTGAGGCTGCGTGGTGGTATGCAGATTTTTGTGAAGACTCTTACTGGCAAGACCATTACGCTGGAGGTGGAAGCTTCTGACACCATAGAGAATGTGAAAGCAAAGATCCAAGATAAGGAAGGCATCCCCCCAGATCAACAGCGACTTATCTTCGCAGGCAAACAATTGGAAGATGGACGCACACTTTCAGACTACAATATTCAAAAAGAATCCACCCTTCACTTGGTACTTCGTTTGAGAGGTGGATATTGATAGATGGAAAGTGTTCTCAAATTTAAAGTTGACTGCAAAAAATGTTTTATGCCAAAGTATTAAATTTCTTAAATTTTGAATTTTTTTACTGTAATGGTTGCTGAACTGAATTTCTAATAAACCTGTATTTAAATCGTTTGCTACATATTGTTTTCTTTAACCTGTTGCCACTCGGTGTCAAAATTGTGTATAATCAGTGAGGATAAGTTTGTATTTGAAAACCTTTGTGACAAATTAAGAAATACATAAACCTACTTTCTACATGGTCTTGCTTTTGTTCTGATTCTAGTGTATTATTGAGAACTAGGCATGTGCACACTGTCTTCAAATAAATGGCTTGTATGAAGTATTTTGGAAAAATTTCTTGTTGAATTTAGCACAGGTTCAGATAGCAAGAGTGCAGTATCCTTGACAAACCAGGAAAAACTTGATTTGGCTGCAGCAAATACTCAACTGCAAATTAAAAGGGACACCTTTGTTTTAATTAAGCTGAGAATGTTAATTTTGTTCCCCATACCATTCTTAAAATTACAGGATGTAAGAAGAAAATGCATGCAGACAAAATTAATATAGGAAAGTTAACTTTGCTACTGTTCCATTGGTTTAGGTGAGACAGCCTAAGTACTAGGTTGTTAATTTTATTAAGTGTATAAAATACATTTTAATGTAATGTGTTAAATACTTTGCACAAAACTAGCCTTTGACAGACTGTATAGAGAAGCTACACATCCTAAAATAAGGTGTTGAGTTTAACACAATGATTGTATTAAATTGCTGGATCTGTTGGGAGTGTTATGCAGGATGTTGGAAATAATTTCAAGTTATTGCTCAAATTCAACAGTAGTGGACTGTGTTGCACAACTGATGTGAGTATAATAACCTTCATTAACGAAGTGAGCTGTTAGTCTAAGGGGGGGGGGGGGGAAGGAAGGAAGGGCGGGAGGGAGGGAGTGAGTGTATCATGGACGATACAGTAATCTATTTAACACTGAGAAGAGTCAAGCCACTGCCACCACTTTCAATCAGAATATGCAGCATTAAAGAATCTTCATTGTGTGTGCCAAAGACAAAAAAATATCTTTAAGGTAGTTTTGTAGACATAAATGGAGGCAAATAGGATCTTTGCACTTATAACTGTTCACACACGGGAAATGTCAATACAACATATAAATTGCCAATTATTTTCTCATTTTGTAATGTGGTTTCAATGACAGCAGAGATTGATAAATGTGTGTAAAGAAGTACTGATATAAAACTGGTGAACGCAGGCAGTTACATAACAAAAATTGAAGATGGGAATGATTGATTAAAAAATGTGCAAAAACTAGCAAAATTTTTTAACTACAATTTCAGATACCCAGAAACGGCAACAGTTACACTGAGACAGATGTAGAACCTAGGATGACCTGTGGAGCAGTAATGAAAATGCAACCCACCATGTGGATGGAATACAAATACTGTTAACCTGTTGGACAGACACTAGGCAGCTGGTGGCCACATGCTCTATCATTGGTGGTGTTCTGTGCATTGTTTGCGTTTCTTGATTGAGTTGATGCCTGGGTACAAGAAATTGGGTAGAATATACTGATCAATGTTTTGAATGTCTTTTTATTTTTCTTAATGCAGAACCAATAGCCTGTATTAGGCAAAAGTAGTGTGTGGCTGCAAGTGAGTACATTGTCTGGCCTCTACCTTTGCAGCATCTACTGGTGGCGTTTGGCAATCAATGTGATGCACATGAGGCACTGAGAGCAATAGTGGACTAACCCCAAATATTCCTCCAACAGATGATCAAGGTAGAAAGATACCGGATTTAGCAAATATATCCTGTTCTTTACCTGGTCATGGTTCATTACAGCTTTTAGCAGTATTGCAGGTCTCGTAAGTGGATTATACAACAAACTTACATCTTGGCCTTTGAAATTCCAGATTTTTATGTAGGTTAGTCCACTTTTGTATTAAACGTAACGTGGGTTTTAGCAGATAGTCATTGGTCCATTAGCTGTATAGCCCCTTTCACAAAAGGATTTACATTTACTTTTGGATTCAAACGTATCTCAGATTGTGTACTTTGCAATCAGAGTATGAAAACATAGACATTGTAAAAGAAAGTAATGTAATATACATGAAACAAATGGAATAAACAGGTACAATGAGGAATGGAATACAACATACTCATTTACAAATAGTTACTGTCCTTTATATGCTATTTTAGATTTATAGAAGCTATAGGTTCTTATAAAAATCATGAACTGTTGGAATGAATTCCAGTAGACAATGTAATCTTTCTTCTTCAGTTCACTCGTTGCATTCCGTTCTTTTGGACACATTTAATAAAGTCAACGTGTCACCTGTTTCATTGGAATATTTAAAAAGTAGATCAAAGGGCAGCTTTTCCACAAATAGTAGCCACTGAATCCTGAACCACTCTACTTTGGTTTAATCAACCAATATTTTGTGGCAAGTAATATTCCTTTGAAGTGTTTTTTTGGTGAAAAAAGGGTCATCTTCACCCATGTGAACTAATGTGCAATGCTTTTTCTTCCTAGCGACCTCAATAATCTCATTCCAATGTTCTGGAACATAAACATTTTAAAAATACTTTTGTTTTTCAATCAATCGAAAATCTTGATCACAAGGTAAATACTAATGACCATTGACTAAAAGTTTGTGATCAATTTCATTTACTATGTAAATAGGATTGGAAACTGTACTGGCACATAAGTGAGAGTTTAATAGTCCTATTTTGACATCCACACAATTAACTGGTAAGAAAATGGTTCACATAGTACAACAAATGTGAACCAATCTCCTGAGGACATCTAGGTGCTATTGACTTGTTCCAAAGAAATGTGTGAACATCATTCCCTACGTCAAGAAAACCGAGGCAATAGGCCCACATTTACCTTTTGTAATAGCATACCCCTGTTGACAATAAAAGTGTAGGCAAAGTTTTCATCAGGGCAATGTTATAACTGTAACATTATCATTTGATTTAGTAAGCAAAGTATCGTTCTGCAACCCTTTACGTGCACAATCAGCTTTCCTCAAATGTTCATCTTTCTGAGAGATGAACGAACTGTCGTTTGGTAAGGCCATTATTTTGATCTGGAAAGAATCACATTTCGTACACGAATCCGATACAGGTGGATGGAAAGATAAATTAACTGCTCATTGAAGGTTTTGCGAAATATATTATCGGATACTGGGTACACTGTTTCTTTGCAGTATAATGAATACATAATACTGATACTTAAATCAGGTGCCAAATACTTCCTACTTTGTGTATGGCATAGTGACTTTCATACACTGGAAATTTGTCAACAAAACACTTAAGCTATATTATGCAGATTCACATCGTCCTCGTCAGTCAAGTGGAGCAGTTGCGCTAACACCTTTCTGCTTCAATATTCTGTCTGTTTGTCCTGCACATTCTGCCAATGTGATGAATTATTCTTGGGTTATGAGCCGATTGGTGGTGTCTTGTCGCAATGTTTCGATGAGTTTCGTACCCATCGTCTTCGCTGATGATGGGTACAAATCTAGTCAAAACGTTGTGACAAGACGCCACCACCAATCGACTGATAACCCGAGCAGAGTTCATCATTGGAATACGCTGAGAAAGACTGCAATCGCATACTGCCAATGTGTTCTGAAAAAATAGTTTGCACACTTGCACATCATTACCATGAATATCAAGCAAAAAGTATTGCCTGGTATTTTCCTGTCGAGAAAGGAATGAAACACGGATACTGTTAAATAGAAAGGCCGATTGCAAATCGAAGTTCGCCGATCCACAATAATCATTAAATATTTTTCACTGCCTGTCTGCACTTATTTTTAGGAGGCATTGCTTCACACAAGAACATGGTCCCATTTGGCATTCTTTTTGAGGTGTAATCTTGCCCTTACCATGTACATATTCTTTCCCTTTGGCTTGTCTCTTATTTCTTACATTCAGTTTCCAGTCGGTCTCATTCCTCAAACGCTTTTTGCTTTTCATACTGTCCACATTATCAGGGGATGATGAGGATGCAGATGGTACTGGTATTGAGGACATGTCCAAACTGTCGTTAACATCGATCCTCCAATTGAAGCATCTTTGTGAAGTTCAATGTCAAACGTATAGGAATCAATATTTTCGTATTATCGCTACACAATACGATAGCACACACAAACAATAGTATACCTTGTAATTGTTCCTCTGTAGTTTTAGGTTGTGTGTTTCGATCCATCATTGTAACGTCAATAACTGTCACCCAACCAACACACTATGCCTGCACTATACGATTCCATGATGTGAAGCAATGCGGAGTGTCGCAAATTCTGCGATAGTGACTACTACACAAGGCAACATTGTCGCATCACACTGGGCATGACTGGGTATGGAGAATGCTGGAAGTGGTTCATGGAAGTGGTGTCGGTGCAGCAGTGGACTAATGAATCAGTCCACTCCATGAAAATGTGACAAAGGCTCAGTGCAAGAAGTAGTAATTGGCCCCTTGTCTATGTTTATTACACAGGATTTAAATATGTGGTTTTGTAAGGTTTTTATACTTCACATAAGCATAATTTCATGCAGATCACGTAACATGGCAACAAAGGTGGGTTAGTCCACTCTCGCTCTGTGCCTCGTATGTCTTTTAGTTCAGATACTTTTCCAGAGTATCTATAGTGAAGATAGGTAAGGTTCTGTCCCTTTTGTGGGAAATAATGAAATCTGCCATCTGGTTTCCTTCTTATACTGTTTTCGAAAATATTAGAACCAAGCATGACAGTTACCTGAATAACTCCTTAAATGTACAGTTTGGCTTGTGACATAGCAGAAATACAATATTGATTACAACAGAGTTTACAAAAGTAGTACCCCAGGCTCTTGACAAGAATAATTGTGTTACAAGCATATTTGTAGACGTTATGGCCTTTTGACAGGGCTGACTAAAAAAATATTGCTGAACAAAGGACTAGGTATAAGGGAAGTAGTCAATGAGAGAAACTGTCTAGCAATCAAGACTGTGGTCTGGGCCGGGACTGAAACTTGGAACTTTGCTGTTGATGGGCAAAATAGTGTACTGACTGATCCAGGAATTACTCATCCTTATAGCCTTACTTCTGCAAGTACCCCTCAACTTCCAAACTTCACAGTTCCGCTGCATACCTTGCTAAACATAAATTTCTATCAGAGTGGAATTGTGTGATATCTATTCGAAAAGCAGTAAAAGTGTAATTCTAAAAAATATTATATACTATGTAGCGAAAGATTACTTAGAGAATTCAGATTAGTGGATAGTAATATTTAAAAAAAATTACTAAGAGTGCCAATTTTGCTGAATTCAGTATCTCATTCATCACAAGTGCTATCTGGCTCTGTTTTTGAGACAGGCAGAAGGGAAGAGACAGATATGTAATACAGTCACGGTAGTATGATTGTGGTCGTAAAGTCAACTGCAAGTGCTAAATGAACAGTGCATAATTATCTTCAGTTTTATTAAGTTAAATGAACAATTCATAATTATTAGTCTTGGTTACCTAACTGGTGTACATAAAGTCTGGGAACACTTTCAATTATTTATTGCACAAGAACTAAACTGATCTTATACATATTGCATTTTGAAGAGAAACTCAAAAAGATTTTTTACAAACATTCGATATGGGAACCATGAGTGGCCCGGCAGACGTCAATACGGTAATTGAATTCTTGCCATACCTGTCCCAGCATGGCATTGTCGACTGCTACATCACGTGGTAGGGGCGGTACATACAACAGATCTTGAATGTGTCCCCACAGAAAAAAGTCACACGGAGAGAGCTGGTGATTGGGGAGGCCATTTCATGAAACAGCTTGCTCTGCACCTGAACTCACTGTGTTTGTGACTAGCACTGACTATCGGCAAATTATCAAACTATGCTGTGGCAGTATACGTGAGCAAAAAAAGCCTTTCAGGGTTCTCTTCAAAATGACGTATGTATATCTGTACAATGTTTGGTTCCTGTGCAATAAATAATAGAAAGTGTTCCCGGGCTTTATATACACCCTGTATGTACATCTGCAAGAGAACAATATGTTGGGTATAACTGACTGAGATGGTGCATTTATTGAGACAAGGTCTCCACATTTGGAGGGATGGAGACTCGTACTCTGTTAGGGTATTCTGATTTAGAACTCCTGAAGTCCCTTAGGTAAATGCTGAAATGGTTCCTTCATCAAGGCCACACCTGTCCTGTGCTCTCATAAGTCTGCCTCCATAGCGTAGCGGTAATGTTACCACCTACCATGCAAGGGGTCGTCCGGGTTCGATTCCCAGAAGGGGACTGGGCGTTGTGTATCCTTCATCATTTTCATCATCACTGACTCACAAGTCGCTGATGTGGCGTCATCTAAAAAGGACTTGCAATACGACGGCTGAATTCCCCCGAATGGGGCCTCTCGGCCGACAATGCCATACGATCATTTCCATTTTCCATAAGACAAGTGTATTTGTATGTCTACACAGGGTGTCCCAGGAGGAATGGTCAGTTTTCAAGAATGACAAGAAAGTCATTCAAAGCAAAAGAAGGTCTAGTAACCACGAGCTCTAAAGTGCATACTGTAAGGGTTATGAGCAATTAATCCTTGATGCTGTGAAACAGATCTTTGCTACTGCAAACACTTTGATTTACACATTTTGGCAGGAGGTAGTACGGATCAAAATGAGTAATTGTCTAGTACACCTGCATTCTAAAATGCATATGTAAAAGAATTATGAGCACTTGCTCAGTAGAGATGTTTCACAGTAGTGGAGGTGAAGAATTGCTCATAGCTTTTAACATACACATTTTACAGCCGATGTTTACTGGACTTTTTGCTCTGAATGCTTATTCCTGTCTTCCTTGAATAGTGACCATTCCTCCTGGGACACCCTGTACGCTACTTATGTCTTCCTTCAACTGAATGGACGGATCCTGTATTATTGTAAAACGTTCCTTGGACTTAAGATTACTGTCAATGATATATGCTAGAGATACAGGCAATGTGTCTAGAGCCCCTTGTGTCCCCCTGCGGGTCCGGGGATTAGAATAGGCCCGAGGTATTCCTGCCTGTCGTAAGAGGCGACTAAAAGGAGACCATCCCCCTCACGGGGGTAGCTAGCGCCTGCGTCCGGAGACGGACGGTTTCCCGACCTATAATCGTGGTCTTTTTGGTTTTTCACTTCTCGTTTCTTCATTCCTTTTGTTGGTTCCTTTCTTTGCTCTTCTCCACTTCACTGTCTTCCTTACTCCTTCCCTTGACTTCTCCTTGCCTTCTCATTGCCTTTTTCTCCTTGCCTTCTCATTGCCTTTTTCTCCTTGCCTTCTCATTGCCTTCTTCTCCTTGCCTTCTCCTTGCCTCCTTCTCCTTGCTTTCTCATTGCCTTCTTCTCCTTGCCTTCTCTGGTCTCCGCCTCGGCGTTTGAGACAGTCTGTCCTCTTTCTCCCTCTCTCTTCTTTTTCCTCTTCTTCCTTCCTCCCTGTGCGTGTCTGAAGGCCGACCCACGCGTTCGCACGCGTAGCCGGTGACGGGGTAACGCGTAAGTCCCCGCCCTGGGTAGACATGTAAGGCACGCGCGTACCCCCTGGTAAAGGCCAGGCCCGGGGAGGGGTGATTGCCTGAGCTGATACCTTCTGACCATGCCGATTGGTCCCTCCGTCTGTTTCTCGGGAGGTGTGACCTGAGGTGTAAACATTCACCTAAGGCGGGAGTGCCCTCTGAGAGGGTCCCCATAAGGAAGGAGCGCGCCATCGGAGACGCTGGCAATCATGGGGGATTCCTCCGCAATGGATTCTACTCCATCGCTTTCAACTTCGACCCACAAACGGAAACGTGACCAGCCAACAGTGACAAAAATACTACCGCCTGCCCCACAGTTCCTCGTCGTTTCTCGATCTGAGGAAGGAAAGGATTTTTCCTCTGTCAACCCTTTCGTTATCCAGAAGGGCGTCGATGCCATAGCTGGATCTGTCAAATCTTGTACCAGATTGCGTAACGGTACCCTATTACTCGAAACTGAGAGCGCCTTTCAGGCACAAAAACTGCTTCGGGCCACACTCCTTTACACATTCCCTGTCCGGGTGGAGGCTCACCGAACTTTGAATTCGTCTCGTGGTGTGGTCTATACTAGATCCCTCGACGGCTTGACTGACGAGGAGATTCAATCTTTCCTCGCTGAGCAGGGCGTGACGGCTGTCCATAGGGTCATGAAAAAGGTCAACAATGACCTTGTACCGACCCGGACACTTTTCTTAACCTTCGATAGTGTTAAGCTGCCATCGCGCATCAAGGCGGGCTACGAGGTCATTTCAGTTCGCCCCTATGTCCCGACACCTACGCGCTGCTACCAGTGTCAGCGTTTCAATCACACTCGACAGTCTTGTTCCAATGCGGCTAAATGTGTCACTTGTGGCAGGGATGCCCATGAGGGTGACTGTCCACCTCCGTCTCCTCGTTGTGTGAACTGTCAGGGTGACCATGCCGCATCCTCCCGCGACTGTCCTGTCTATAAGGAAGAACGCTGTATCCAGGAAATTCGAGTCAAAGAGAAAGTGTCCACCTCGGCTGCTCGCAAGCTATTGGCTAGTAGGAAGCCCACGCTGCTCCCAGCGGGGAAATACAGCACTGTCCTCGCCTCTCCTCGGACTACCCGGGAGGTAGCAACCCAGACATGCGATCTGACCTTCAGCACCACGGTCGTCCGTTCGGCCAGTGCTAAGATCGCGCGGTCGACGTCTCCTCTTCCTCCCATCACCCCACAGACACCAGCCACTTCCTCAGCTTCTGCTCAGTCGAAGACCTCGAAGTCAGATGCACGGGCCTTCAAGAAAGAACCATCCCGTGCAGACTTCCTCCGTTCCTCGACCTCCCAGCCTTCGACCGGTACTTCCACCAAACGTCCTTCTAAAAAGGCGCATAGGAAGCACAGTTCTCCTTCTCCGCCGCGGCGCCTTTCTTCTCCTGCGCCACCCAGCGGTTGCCGCCCCAGGCCGTCATCCGTTTCGCCTGGCCGCACCGCTGGTAGCCGAACATCTGGCCGTTCACCGGCGGAGGAAGCTCCCCCTCCCGGCCATCCTCCTGAGATGGCCGATGACCCTATAGACCCCATGGACGATGACTGTCTGCCTCCTGCTAGCGGCGGCAGTGCTCGCTCGAAGCCAGGCCCTAAGCGGCCTTCGAGGTGACCCCTTCTCTCATCTTCCTTTTCTTACGATGGCACTTATTAACTGGAATATTCGCAGCATTCGCTCCAACCGAGAGGACTTGAAGTTGCTGCTCCGCTCGCATCGTCCGCTCGTCGTAGCCCTCCAGGAAACGAAGCTACGCCCATGCGATCAAATTGCCTTGGCACACTACACCTCTGTGCGTTTTGACCTACCCCCTGTGGTAGGTATCCCAGCTCATGGAGGGGTTATGTTGCTGGTCCGGGATGATGTTTACTACGATCCCATCACGTTGCACACCGGCCTGCAGGCAGTAGCCATCCGCATTACTCTCCCCACTTTCACGTTTTCCTTTTGTACCGTTTACGCTCCATCGTCATCTGCCGTTACCAGGGCAGACATGACGCAACTTATTACTCAGCTACCTGCACCATTTTTGTTGACTGGAGACTTCAATGCCCACCATCCTCTTTGGGGCTCTCCAGCATCCTGCCCGAGGGGCTCCTTGTTAGCAGACCTTTTCAACCAGCTCAATCTTGTCTGCCTCAATACTGGCGCCCCTACTTTTCTTTCGGACACATCTCATACCTATTCCCATTTAGACCTCTCTATATGTACTCCCCAACTTGCACGCCGGTTTGAGTGGTATGCACTTGCTGATGCATATTCGAGCGACCACTTCCCGTGTGTTATCCATCTCCTGCAGCATACTCCCTCTCCGTGCTCCTCTCGTTGGACCATTTCCAAGGCAGACTGGGGGCTCTTCTCTTCCAGGGCGACCTTTCAGGATCAAACCTTCACAAGCTGCGATCGTCAGGTCGCACACCTCACGGAAGTCATTCTCGCTGCTGCTGAATATTCCATCCCTCACTCTACCTCTTCTCCATGTCGCGTACCGGTCCCCTGGTGGACCGCAGCATGTAGAGACGCTATACGTGCTCGTCGACGTGCTTTACGCACCTTTCAACGCCACCCTACAGTGGCGAATTGTATTAATTATAAACGATTACGTGCTCAGTGTCGTCGTATTATTAAAGAAAGCAAGAAAGACAGCTGGGCTGCTTTCACAAGCACCTTCAACAGTTCTACTCCTTCTTCTGTTGTCTGGGGTAGCCTGCGCCGGCTATCTGGCACTAAGGTCCACTCCCCAATTTCTGGCTTGAAGGTCGCGAATGAAGTCCTTGTGGCCCCTGAGGCTGTCTCCAATGCCTTCGGCCGCTTTTTCGCCGAGGTTTCGAGCTCCGCTCATTACCACCCTGCCTTCCTCCCCCGCAAACAGGCCGAGGAGGCTAGGCCACGTGACTTCCGCTCCTCGAATTGTGAAAGTTATAATGCCCCATTCACCATGCGGGAACTCGAAACCGCACTTGGCCGATCACGGTCCTCCGCTCCAGGGCCTGATTCTATTCATATTCAGATGCTGAAGAACCTTTCTCCTGCGGGTAAAGGTTTTCTTCTTCGTACATACAATCGCATCTGGATTGAGGGACATGTTCCCGCATGCTGGCGCGAGTCTATTGTTGTCCCGATACCTAAGCCGGGGAAGGACAAGCACTTGCCCTCCAGTTATCGACCCATCTCGCTTACCAGCTGTGTCTGTAAAGTGATGGAGCGAATGGTTAACTCTCGATTGGTTTGGCTGCTCGAGTCTCGACGCTTACTTACCAATGTACAATGTGGATTTCGAAGGCGCCGCTCTGCTGTCGACCATCTGGTTACCTTGTCGACCTTCATCATGAACAACTTCTTGCGGAAGCGCCCGACCGCGGCTGTGTTCTTTGATTTGGAGAAGGCTTACGACACCTGTTGGAGGGCGGGCATTCTCCGCACCATGCATACGTGGGGCTTTCGCGGTCGCCTCCCTCTTTTTATTCGTTCCTTTTTAATGGATCGACAGTTTCGGGTACGTGTGGGTTCTGTCCTGTCCGACACCTTTCGCCAGGAGAATGGGGTGCCACAGGGCTCAGTTTTGAGCGTCGCTCTCTTCGCCATCGCGATCAATCCAATAATGGATTGCCTCCCAGCTGATGTATCAGGCTCCCTTTTCGTGGACGATTTTACCATCTATTGCAGCGCGCAGTGTCCACATGTCTTGGAGCGCTGTCTTCAGCGTTCTCTTGACCGTCTTTACTCCTGGAGTGTCGCCAATGGCTTCCGTTTTTCTGCCGAGAAGACGGTCTGTATTAACTTCTGGCGCTACAAAGAGTTTCTCCCACCGTCCTTACGACTCGGTCCCGTTGCTCTCCCACTCGTGGAGACAATCAAATTTTTAGGCCTTACCTTTGACAGGAAACTTAGCTGGTCTCCACATGTGTCATATTTGGCCGCCCGTTGTACCCGTTCTTTAAATGTCCTCCGTGTTCTCAGTGGTATGTCGTGGGGAGCGGATCGAACCGTCCTACTTCGTCTATATCGGTCGATCGTCCGCTCCAAGCTGGATTATGGGAGCTTCGTATACTCCTCTGCACGGCCATCCATCTTACGCCGCCTCAACTCCATACAACATCGGGGTTTACGACTTGCGATCGGAGCATTTTATACCAGTCCCGTAGAGAGTCTTCATGCTGACGCTGGCGAATTGCCACTCACCTACCGGCGCGATATACTGCTTTGTCGGTATGCCTGTCGGCTACTGTCAATGCCCGACCATCCTTCTTATCGTTCCTTTTTTGACGACTCTCTTGACCTTCACTACGGGTTGTATGTCTCTGCCTTGCTACCCCCTGGAGTTCGCTTTCGTCGCCTCCTTCAACACCTTCATTTTTCACTCCCTGCAACCTTTCGAGTGGGCGAGAGCCGCACGCTACCTTGGCTCCAGGCTCAGGTCCGCGTTCACCTCGACCTCAGCTCGCTCCCAAAAGAGGTCACCCCCGGTTCGGTCTACCACTCCCGTTTTTTGGAACTTCGTTCGAAGTTCAACAACATGACTTTCATTTATACAGATGGCTCTAAGACCAATGACGGGGTCGGGTGTTCCTTTATTGTCGGGGCACAAAGTTTCCAATACCGGCTCCATGGCCATTGTTCGGTCTTCACAGCTGAGCTCTTTGCCCTCTACCAGGCTGTTCTGTACATCAGCCGCCACCGACATTCTGCTTATGTCATCTGCTCAGATTCCCTGAGCGCCATCCAGAGCCTCAGTGATCCGTACCCGGTTCACCCTTTCGTACACCGGATCCAACGCTCTCTTCAGCAGCTGGTGGACGTCGGTACACCGGTTAGCTTTATGTGGGTTCCTGGCCATGTCGGTATCCCTGGGAACGAAGCTGCAGATGCCGCGGCCAAGGCTGCGGTCCTCCAGCCTCGGACAGCTTCTTGTTGTGTCCCTTCGTCCGATTTTAGCAGGGTCATTTGTCGGCGCGTTGTGTCGCTGTGGCATGCCGATTGGGCTGCACTTACCGACAACAAGCTTCGGGCCTTAAAACCTCTTCCCGTGGCTTGGACGTCCTCCTCACGCCCTTCTCGGCGGGAGGAGGTCGTTTTAGCAAGGTTAAGAATTGGACACTGCCGGTTCAGCCATCGCCATCTGCTGACGGCTGCGCCGGCGCCGTTCTGCCCATGTGGGCACTTGCTGACAGTTCGTCACATTTTAATGTCCTGTCCCGATCTTAAAACACTGCGCCTCGATCTTAACCTGCCTACTACTTTAGATGCCATTTTAGCGGATGACCCACGAGCAGCTGCTCGTGTTCTTTGTTTTATCAATTTGACAAACCTCGCTAAGGACATTTGATGATGTTTTTTACTCCTATGCCTGTCAGTCTGTCTTTTATTGTGTTTTCCCTTTTAGTTGTTGTTGTCAACTTGTGCCTCGCGGTGCATTCTTAGAGTAGTCAGGGCGCTAATGACCATTGAAGTTGTGCGCCCGAAAACCACAAAAAAAAAAAAAAAAAAAAAGAGCCCCTTGTCAGCCAGTAACTCTTTTTAAGTCAACCTCATTGTGAATACCAAGTTGCAATTGTGTACAAGTGCAGCTAAAAGTGTTTGTGCTGTGCATATAAAGATGGAAAAAGAAGCTTCTAATTACACAATGACAGGCAACTGCAGCTTTAGAACTTAGTTCATAAAAATGTATTGATGAAGATATAAATGTGTTATCCCAATTGAAGATGAATGCAAGCCCAAACCATATCATCACATAAATAACGTTATTAAATGGGGCTGGTAGCTGTACTTTTCAAGTAATTCATTCTCGTTTAGTTTTTCATGTAATAAGATATGTTAGGAAATCATAAATGAGCACTATGTTTCTGTTTATACTTTATCAGAATTTATGTTAATACGTAACTGCCTGGTCAGTGCAAAACTTCTGCATCTTGTGAAAGAACCTCGCTTAAAGTGACTCCTTACATGGATAGTTTTAGATTAGATAACTTTTGTACTAAAACACAATCTCTCTGCTTTTAATTATTTTGTAGTGGATCAAAATGGATCAAGTGGAGATAAGTGACATGACTATTTCATAGACCTTTTCATTTTTTTTTGTGTGTAATCAAAGATATCTTTCCAGAGTTGGTCACTACAAATGACGTGCTGCCCAACATGAAACTATCTCATCTGTGCAGCAGTTTTGCTTATTTATCACTCCAATAAGTTTTAAGTGTAACATAATTATACAAAAAGATTTTACCCACTTGAATTTTTATATCATGTCGCCATTACATGTGGTGCTACTGATGGCAAGCATTTTTTAACTTTTTACGAAGTTGGGAAGAACTGGTGTGAATGATACTTTATGAACTCTACATAAAGATCTCATTGTTAAATTGGAATTGCTGTGTCACTGATATACCGTGTGATCAAAAAGTCAGCATAAATTTGAAAACTGAATAAATCATGGAATAACATAGATAGAGAGGTAAAAATTGACACACATGCTTGGAATGACATGGGGTTTTATTAGAACCAAAAAAATACAAAAGTTCAAAAAAATGTCCGACAGATGGCGCTTCATCTGATCAGAATAGCAATAATTAGTATAAAAAAGTAAGACAAAGCAAAGATGATGTTCTTTACAGGAAATGCTCAATATGTCCATCATTCCTCAACAATAGCTGTAGTCGAGGAATAATGTTGTGAACAGCACTGTAAAGCATGTCCGGAGTTATGGTGGGGCATTGGTGTCGAATGTTGTCTCTCAGCATCCCTAGAGATGTCAGTCGATCACGATACACTTGTGACTTCAGGTAACCCCAAAGCCAATAATCGCACGGACTGAGGTCTGGGGATCTGGGGGGGGGGGGGGGGCAAGCATGACGAAAGTGGCGGCTGAGCACACGATCATCACTAAACGATGTGCACAAGAGATCTTTCACACTTTTTTTTTTTTTTTTTTTTTTTTTTTTTTTGTTCTAATAAAACCCCATGTCATTCCAAGCATGTGTGTCAATTTTTACCCCTCTATCTACATTAATCTGTGGTTTATTAAGTTTTCAAATTTATACTGACTTTTTGATCACCCGGTAGATAGACTATCTCAGTGATTTCTTTCAAGCATTGTTTTGATATCTATTCTATCGGTTAAGGAAAGGCAAACCTACATTATAGCATTTGTGGACTTAAACAAAACTTTCGTCAATGTTGACTGGAATAGTCTGTTTGATAGCAGGGGTAAAATACAGGGAGAGAAAGGTTTACAACTTGTACAGCAGTTGAGGGCCATGAAAAGGAAGCAGTGGTTGAGAAGGCCGTGATTCAGGGTTGTAGCCTGTCCCCAGTGTATCCAATCTATACACTGAGCATGCTGTAAAGGGAAGCAAAGACAAATTTGGAGTAAGAGTTAAAGTTCAGGGAAAAGAAATAAAAAGTTTGACAGCAAAGAACTTGGAAGACCAGTTGAACGGAATGGACAGTGTCTTTGTCATGAAAGGAGGATGCAAGATGAACATCAACAAAAGCAAAACAAGGATAATGGTTTTAAAATAAATGATGATGGCCGAGGTAGAGGGGACATAAAATGTAGACTGGCAGTGACAGGAAAAGTGTTTCTGAAGAAGAGAGATTTGTTAACATTGAATAGAAATTTAAATGTTAGGATGTCCTTTCTGAAGGTACTAGGGCTATTTGGGGAGTAATTTTTGATTGGTCACGAAATAGAAATCACTGTGAAAATCAAAAATGTTTTATTTTCAGCCTTTAACTACACCTTCCAGCTACTTGTCTACATAATTGCTGCTCCAACTTACTACTCTTTGTCATAGAAGGCAGCTGCCTGTGTTTTCTGACAATACTCTACACTGGTCTACAGCTCGATGACTGTGCCAAAATTTTGTCTTTGAAGCCAGCACTTCATGAGAGCAAAGATGAAACTCAGTGGCAGCTAGTCACAGGTTGTATTGTGGATAATCCAACACTTCCCATCGAAAACATTGCAGGAGCATCTTCATTGCTCCTGCAGAGTGTGGCCAAGAATTGTCATGGACAGTTGTTATGTGGGCTGCGGAACATCAGGAAAAATTTCTCAAGCTCCCCATACTTGGCGGGAAGCACCATTTCCTAGGCATCTTTATGTGGTCAGTGTACACTGAGAACTGAAAAGAGCAACATGACGCCATCAACAGGCATACTAAAGACACTGCCCGACACTTCTGTGCAAAGCTTCATGGGATTTCCACAGCGGTTTCCACTTTGCAACTGATCAGTACTTGCTTTCCGAATGGTCCTTGTATTTGTCTGGAGTGTAGCCATATATGAAATGAAGCATAGATGATAAAAAGTTTAGACAAGAAGAGAATAGAAACTTTTGAAATGTGGGGCTACAGAAGAATGCTGAAGGTTTAGATGCATAGATCATGAAACTAGTGAGATGGCACTGAATAGAATTGGGGAGAAAAGAAGTGGAAGAGAGGGGGAGGGGGGGTAAAATTGTAGATGGAGACCAAAAGATTAATACAGTAAGCAGATTCAGAAGGATGTAGGTTGCAGTAGTTATTCAGAAATGAAGAGCCTTGCACAGGATAGAGTAGTATGGAGAGCTGCATCAAACCATGCTTCAGACTGAAGCTAACACCAACACCAACACCTGTTTGGGTGGCCTGTTCTCAAAATTAATTGTTTTGTGTATGCTGCTCTGCAGCCTCAACAAATTGTTTGAAATGCACGATGTTGTAATAATAATCTACTAGAGCTGTCTTTTTTAATATATACACACATCCCAAAAAGTTTTGCATCACCCCAGTTCCCAGAACTGAAGATAGATGTTGGCTGTGGATATTATATCACAGACACAGTCCCTTTGGCTGTTCAAAGATGTCACTAAACTCACCACAAGATGTAAACAACAATGCACGAGCTGCACCGGACGGAGGGTGTCAGACAGCCAATCAGTTCCAGTCATTCCACCAGGAAGGAGGTACACGGCTCAAGTTGTTTGTAGTTCAGCCATGCCTGCATGGTCAATACCGCAGTTCGATCACGTCCATATTGTTACTTTGTGCCAGGAAGAGCTCCAACAAGGGAAGCTTGCTCTAATGGCTCTGAGCACTATGGGACTTAACATCTGAGGTCATCAGACCCCTAGAACTTAGAACTACTTAAACCTAACTAACCTAAGGACGTCACACACATCCATGCCCGAGGCAGGATTCAAACCTGCGACCGTAGCAGTTGCCAAGGGAAGCGTCCAGGTGTCTCGGAGTGAACCAAAGCAATGTTGTTCAGACATGGAGGAGATACAGAGAGACAGGAACTGTCGATGACATGCCCGGCTCAGGCCGCCCAAGGGCTACTACTTCACTGGAGGAACCCTGACAGCAATACCACCATGTTGAACAACGCTGTTTGTGCAGCCGCAGGACGTCGTGTTACGACTCAAACTGTTCGCAATAGACTGCCTGTTGCGCAACTTCACTCCTGATGTCAAAGGCGAGGTCCATCTTTGCAACTACAACACCATGCAGCATGGTACAGATAGGCCCAACAACATGTTGAATGGACCACTGAGGATTGGCATCACGTTCTCTTCATCGATGAGTGTTGCATATACCTTCAACCAGACAATCGTCGGAGACATGTTTGGAGGCAATCCGGTCAGGCTTAATGCCTTAGTCACATGGGCCAGCAAGTGTGCTGAGGTTCCCTGCTGTTTTGGGGTGGTATTATGTGGGGCTGATGTACACCTCTGGTGGTCACTGAAGGCACCATAACGGCTGTATGATATGTGAATGCCATCCTCTGACCGATAATACAATGATATCGGCAGTCTATTGGCAAGGCATTCATCTTCATGGACGACAATTCACATCCCAATTGTGCACATCTTGTGAATGACTTCCTTCAGGATAACAACATCGCTCGACTAGAGTGGCCAGCATGTTCTCCAGACGTGAACCCTTTCAGACATGCCTGTGATAGATTGAAAAGGGCGGTTTATGGACGATGTGACTCACCAACCACTCTGAGGGATCTACGCTGAATTGCCGTTGAGGAGTGGGACTCTCTGGACCAACGGTACCTTGATGAACTTGTGCATAGTATGCCATGATGAATACAGGCATGTATCAGTGCAAGAGGACGTACTACTGGGTACTAGAAGTACCGGTGTGTACAGCAATTTGGACCACCACCTCTGTAGGTCTCACTGTATGGTGGTACGACATGCAATATGTGGTTTTTGTGAGCAATAAAAAGGGCGGAAATGATGTTTATGTTGATGTCTTTTCCATTTCTCTGTGCAGGTTCTGAACTCTCAGAACTGAGGTGATGCAAAACTATTTTTGACGTGTGTATTTATTTACAGGTTGATACCCATTCTCAAGTGATGCGTTATAAGATCATAAATGTTATTTGTCAAAATAAACAAAAGTGGAGAATGAGCCCTCACTTGAAACTGGTAGCAGTAAGTATAAAATTGCATTGGATTATTATTACAACAATATGCATTTCATACAATCTTTCAGAATGCCCATACTGCAGTGTTCATCTGTTTGACAGTGTGTAGCTGGTAGTACTGAATGTGAATTTGACTGAAATATATTTCTAAAACTTGTAGCACAATGGAAATGATTGCCAGAACAATAAACATGGTTATGCAATGTTCAGTGAGTAATTAACTTTTGATACTTGTATATTGTCAGTGTGTAGGTAGTGA
Source organism: Schistocerca nitens (assembly GCF_023898315.1). NCBI lineage: Eukaryota > Metazoa > Arthropoda > Insecta > Orthoptera > Acrididae > Schistocerca > Schistocerca nitens. Next base: position 59,653,312 of record NC_064621.1, read on the forward strand.
ATATTCCCAGAGAACTTAAGCAGCTTTTTCTTAGGTTGTGCTACACCTGGTTCTGTAAACAGTGATTAGAGAGGGTTAGGTTACACAAGGCAGAGAGAATTATTGTCACTAAAGATCATCCATGTGAAGAAAACAGGTATTCTGAAAATGTTTTCCTTATTCTGTCAAAACATTATAATATCAACCTATGTACTTGTGGTGGTGACACTGGTAGTAGTATTAGAAGTGGCAGTGTGCTTGTCGTGGTCTTCAGGCTGAAGCCTGATATGATGCAGCTCTCCATGCAGGTCTACATTGAGCAAGTCTCATCATAACTATTGCAACGTACATTCTTTAGAACCTGTTTGTTGTATTCTTCCCTTGGTCTCTTTCTACTGTTTTAAAAACCCCTCACCTCAACATGTTTATTTGACCCCTCCACAGATATCCTTCTGATGTGTACATCTATCAGCAACATGAAAGGCAAGTGTGCCACCCCACTTTGACGAGGTCCATGGGTCATCGAGAGAATTATTTGGTTGCAGTGGTATTTTTCAAAAATTTTTTTTGCATCTATAAATGCTGAGTCCTGTTTATAGTACATCATAACTTGTCATAACAACTTAATAACCAATGTTGCTGCTTGCCTTAAGGTTAACTTAACTTTTCGTTCTCTGAATCTAGATATTCAGATAATTTGTAGAAAGAGCAGCTAATGTATATTTTTAATTTTCTTTTGAACTGGTAGTGATTCCTAATTTTTTGCCATATGTTAGAGATGAGCTTGTTGAACATCTCACCACAGGGGTACATAACTCCATTCTGAACCCTGCACAGTGAGGCTAAGTCTATATGAAAAATATTTTTGTGTCTTATGTTGTGAGAATGTGTACCACAGTTCAGTTGAAACTGATTTTCGTTACCAAGAACAAAAACCATTACGGACTAAATGTACTGCTGAAGTGAGTGTAAGAATTTTTAGATTCTTGAAAACACTTCTGTAAGCTGTAGCATTATTCACTTTGACCAATATTCTTACCACTCACTTCTGCTGAACACATTTTATTTACTTCAGGTGCTCTGTCCCACAAGATCTACATTTGTGTCTATACTCTGCAAACCACTGTGAAGTGCATGGTAGAAAGTACTTCCCACAGTATCAATTAGTAGGGCTTTTTCCCATTCTATTCATTCTTAGAGTATGGAGCATGGGAAAAAAGATAATTCCTTAAGACAACAGGGAGTGAAAATATGCAAAATAAGCATAGGGGAGCTCATGACTGCTGAATCAGTGGTTATAAATCTCAGAGTGCTGTCAGAGCTGCATCAAAGTATGAACACCTTAGAACTGAAATCAGATGGGATGGGATGCCACGCAAAAGAATGCCATTGATCAGACTAGGTTCTTGTATTTTTTGCCATTGAGATCGATAAGAGACTCTTTCATCACATGTAAACACCCCTTCATCGGAATAACTGTATCACCTGTCTGAAGGATGCCCTGTTGACAAACAAGATGCATCAACACAACTTGGATTTTATACTCTGCCATTTTCATGTACCATCTTGAAGTGTGTGTGTGACCTATCAGCCTAGACAATCCTTTACCTGGCCTCCTGCTAAACTCAACCGTTTTACATGGTACGTCTATGTATACATGAGGGGCAGTGTCTTCTGTATCCTATATTAAGAGGTTGGTTTAATGGAGTGGCTACTCACCTGTTGCTGTTGCCATCAAAAACTGAAGTGGTTTGATGCAAAGTGGCTCATTTATTCATTATTAGAATCTGCAACATATGGTGGTGGTACCAGCAGTGATATCGTTGACACAGTGGCACATCAAAAATCCAGTGCTGAATGGCATCAGACATTTTGTCGAGCACCCACAATGAGCTGTTCTCATATTGTGTGTCTTTTCCATATTGGGTTTGACTGTCATGCTGACTGCTGGTACAAAGACTAAAAACATCCCACTCACATGATACACCAAACTATTCCATTTGCCATTGTACCAGGAGCACTTAGTAAGACAGCTAACTATATTTCATACGTTTAAGGGTGTAGTATGGAATGCTCATATCATGGATACTTTCTTACAGCATCACAATTTTTATTACTGTTGGAAACATTCTTCTAAACATATCTGTTTTTGATCTAAGAGTTTAGTTTTAGTAGAATTTTGTATTATTTAAAGTTCTTTGGCTGCTTATTTTAGCTGAAAAGACTGAGGCTCATTGTTGCTCTAACAAGGCATTTTTTGTCAAATTGTTGTTATAAAATTGTCTGTTTCTTGGGCCTTATTTTTGATAAAAAACTGACATGGCTACCCCATATTCACCACATTAAGACTACATGCATGCGGAAGCTTACTGCTCACTGCCTCCGGGCCCACACATCTTGGGGTACAGACCGTGCTACTCTTCTCCATCTTTACCATGCTGTGGTCTTGACCAGACTAGATTATAGTAGTTAGGTTTATGGCTCAGTGGCTCCATCCACTCTGAAAATACTTGGCCCTGTTCACCATTGTGGGGTACATCTGGCTATTGATACCTTTCGCACCAGTCCTGTTGACAGTTCCTTATAGAAGTGGGGATTCTGTCTCTACAAATACGACAGATCCAACTCCTGGTTTCTTACGCAATCATCATTTGCCAGTTCCCTGACCATCCTGTGTACCCTGTACTCTTTACAAATGAGGTATGTCTCCCTCCCATAGGTGGATTGCCAGTTGGAAAGCATCTCACATTCATACCAAAGGAATCAATTTAATAACTATTATGGTGTAGTGACATTAACATGTTAGATGTTCTAGCACTTCTCGTGAACATGCTGCCTGCTGTTCCTGATCTAATGGAATGCTCTTCTGCTTATAATTGAAATATTGTTAAATAACTGATGTAAGAAATGTATAGCTACAGCTCTACCGATGATTACCAGACAAAGAATTGATTGAGATGGTTACAATGCCTAATTCATTGACAGTGATCATTGTAAAAAGTCAGTAGTTGAAAACAATGCTCATTTTCTGTTGTTGCTGTAAATGGTGTTGTTGCTCATTGGCCTGAACAAAAAGAGGTTACAATTTTGCTGAGAGGATTTGTAAGTCTTGAAAGTATTTAAGAGCAATAAGTTCCCCTTGGACTCAATTTTCTGGCTTAATTCCTTTATTCAGTAAAGTTGTGAATAATGTAGAACAGTTGTGCTCTCAAAATGACAAATTTCATGTGTAAATACAAGCACTCTCATATGCATGATTGCAATTTAAATAACCACAAAACAATTTTTTCACACTTCATGAAACATTAACAATATAACCAGCAAGGGCACATGAGGGACAAGTCACATTTTGACTTCTCTCCAGCACAGCTCACATCCATCTCTCTACCACCACTACTAGCCAAGCCAAAGATGCATAGGATTTATATCTCATTCATACAGATTTTTCAACAGAAATGACATACATATGGAATAGGTTATGTCAAATAATTTCTGTGTTGATTTTGAATAATCGATTTTAGTTTTGGATAGTCTTTCATAATAAAAGGAGATAAATAAACATGATATAAAAAATTGTGTTCCCAACCATAGAAATAAACCAATAATCTTATAATAAAAAATATACATTACCAATGTTACAAAACATTATATTATCAGAAAGGTGTATCGTGTTGTATGATTAGAAACGGCCTACTGTAGTGCAGAATCACACACATTTGGTCTTGTTATAATGTCTTCCCCCCTCCCCGCTCCCACTCTCTCCCTCCCTCCACACACACACACACACACACACACACACACACACACGTGTTTCTTACTCTTCATGAAAACAAAGTTCATAAGATTGAGAATTTTGAGTGTGTATTTCTGTTTTGCAGACTAAAGAAGCTTTAAGTTCAACTGATTCTTTTCACATGCAAAATATCACAGTTAATATTCTTATGAATATAATAGAGGGAAACATTCCACGTGGGAAAAATATGTCTAAAAACAAAGATGATGAGACTTACCAAACAAAAGCGCTGGCAGGTCGATAGACACACAAACAAACGCAAACATACACACAAAATTCAAGCTTTCGCAACAAATGGTTGCTTCATCAGGAAAGAGGGAAGGAGAGGGAAAGCTGAAAGGATGTGGGTTTTAAGGGAGAGGGTAAGGAGTCATTCTAATCCCGGGAGCGGAAAGACTTACCTTAGGGGGAAAAAAGGACAGGTACACACTCGCACACACACACAAACACACACACACACACACACACACACACACACACACACACACACATATCCATCCGCACATACACAGACACACAGAGACATTTGTAAAGGCAAAGAGTTTGGGCAGAGATGTCAGTCGAGGCGGAAGTAGAGGCAAAGATGTTGTTGAAAGACAGGTGAGGTATGAGTGGCGGCAACTTGAAATTACCGGAGGTTGAGGCCTGGCAGATAACGAGAAGAGAGGAAAAGTGCCCCACTTGTGACAGGGTACTTTCTGGGACTGGATCAGACTCTGAATGTGGCTCTCCAGCAGGGATACGACTTCCTCAAATCCTGCCCTGAAATGAGATCCATCCTTCATGAAATCCTCCCCACTCCACCAAGAGTGTCTTTCCGCTGTCCACCTAATCTTCGTAACCTCTAAGTTCATCCCTATGAAATCCCCAAACCACCTTCCCTACCCTCTGGCTCCTACCCTTGTAACTGCTCCCGGTGTAAAACCTGTCCCATGCACCCTCCCACCACCACCTACTCCAGTCCTGTAACCCGGAAGGTGTACACGATCAAAGGCAGAGCCACGTGTGAAAGCACCCACGTGATTTACCAACTGATCTGTCTACACTGTGAAGCTTTTTATGTGGGAATGACCAGCAACAAACTGTCCATTCGCATGAATGGACACAGGCAGACAGTGTTTGTTGGTAATGAGGATCACCCTGTGGCTAAACATGCCTTGGTGCACGGCCAGCACATCTTGGCACAGTGTTACACCATCCGGGTTATCTGGATACTTCCCACTAACACCAACCTGTCAGAACTCCAGAGATGGGAACTTGCCCTTCAGTATATCCTCTCTTCCCGTTATCCGCCAGGCCTCAAACTCCGCTAATTTCAAGTTGCCACCGCTCATACCTCACCTGTCTTTCAACAACATCTTTGCCTCTTTACTTCCGCCTCGACTGACATCTCTGCCCGAACTCTTTGCCTTTACAAATGTCTGCTTGTGTCTGTGTATGTGCGGATGGATATGTGTGTGTGTGTGTGTGAGTGTATACCTGTCCTTTTTTCCCCCTAAGGTAAGTCTTTACACTCCCGGGATTGGAATGACTCCTTACCCTCTCCCTTAAAACCCACATCCTTTCGTCTTTCCCTCTCCTTCCCTCTTTCCTGATGAAGCAACTGTTTGTTGCGAAAGCTAGAATTTTGTGTGTATGTTTGTGTTTGTTTGTGTGTCTATCGACCTGCCAGCGCTTTTGTTTGGTAAGGCTCATCATCTTTGTTTTTAGACACAGTTAATATTCTTTTCCACATGTAAAAAAGATACATATAAAATATGCTTGTTTACAAAATTGTTCATGAATCTAGAGTCTTTTCCTCTAATACTCACTTCACACTTTGATCTTAGGATCCAGACTTATTTCAGGAACTTTCTTTCTGTAACCATTTGCTCTAACACAGATGTTTTTTCATTCACTTATCCTCTTCTCAGTCCACTCTGAACTCAAAAAGCACATGAGTCCTACTCACTGGCTCTAGTTCTGTCTTTTGAGCTCCTTATTCATGTCATCATTTGCATTATCCTCATCATGGCCTTTACACCAGTATCATCATCTCAGTACAATCAAACATATGGTGTTGAAAATACATCCAACTTGATTTATTTTGTAGAAGGTGTGATATAACAAATGGAAAAGTTTGTCCATAAAAAAGAAAGGCATAAATTAGATGTGAATTCCAGTTATCACTAAGACTGAATACAATCAAATGACAAAAAGTTTTATTTTTATTTTTTATCTTTTTTTCTCTGTCCACCCCGATTAGCTGAGTGGTCAGTGTGACAGAATGTCAATCCTAAGGGCCCGGGTTCAATTTCCGTCTGGGTCAGAGATTTCCTCCACTCAGGGACTGGGTGTTGTGTTACCCTAATCATCATCATTTCATCCCCATCGATGTGCAAGTCGCCGAAGTGGTGTCAAATTGAAAGACTTTCACCCGGCGAACGGTCTACCTGACGGGTGGCCCTCATCACACATTTATATTTATTTATCTATACATGTATAGGATTTAAAATGACCTGATAACTACAAATTTCTTTTAAAAAAAGACAAATGGTTTTTCTATAGACTATAAGGTATACATATTTTTGACTAATCAAGCTGTAATTAACAAAAATTCCTTCTCCCCCTACCAACAGTCTTATGTGCAATAATTTAAGTTTTATCAGAAGATGATGTGGTAATAGAAGTAATAAAAGAAATGAGTAACAAGAAATTCTAAATACTAGTCACATGTTCTGGCAGTCTGTAGTTGTTTTGCTACATAGTGATGTCATCTCCCTGAAAAATAATACATATCATGAAATTAAAAGAGTACTCATGAAAAATATAGGAAAAGATGAGTATTACATATACACAAAATATGTACCATTAACCCTACCAATGTAGTGTATCACTACTTTCTCCGACCCGTACCAACATGACTGCCTGTAGCGATAGCATAGCTCTCTCTTTCTCTTGCTCTCATCCTTTCTACCACTTAAGCAACCAAACTACTGATAACTGATGGTCTTTTGAAACAGTAATAAATGTGACACTGTCTCAAATCTTCCTCTGTATATTCTTTCAATATACATTTGCACTGATAAACCAAGACATTATGAGCACTGCTCAGTGCAATATTGGATGTTGCCTGATGGCACTGTGGGCATGTGACATGGGAACGAATGTGTGTAAGTGGAGCAGACACATAGGAGATCACCCTAGAGGAGATATGGGCTGCAGATGGATAAATAAATTGAGATAAACAACTTTGACAAAGAGCAGACTATTATTACACAGAGCCTATGAAAGAATATCTTGAAAATGGTGTCAAACATTCAAGTGCTACTGTTGGCAGTATCTATGGAAGGAGATACAGAGACTGTGAAACCACCACTAGGTGCTAAATGGTTGGACGTCCACGCGTCTCCACAGAACGTGTGTTTCAGAGTCTTGTCTGCTCTGTAAAGTAGGATAGATGGGGACCTGTGGCATCTCTGGCAAAAAGAGCACAATGCTGATTTCTGCACAAGTGTTTTGGAGCACACTGTTCATTGTACATTGTTGAACATGGAGCTCTGCAGCAGACCACCCCTATGTGTTCACACATTGACCCAACAATATCATCAATTACAGTTGCAATGGGTATGGGACCATCAGGATTCGACTGTGAATCAACAGAAACCTGTTTGGTTTTTGGGTGAATCACATTTTTGCTACACTATGTTGATATTTGTCTTCAGAAACACCATCATCAAGGTAAATGGCAGCTTGAAATGTGCAGTGCACCATGGATGGAGTCTGGTGGGAATGGTATTATGCTATGGGAGACATTCTCCTCCACTTGCATGGGACCTGTGGCAGTAATTGAAGACACACTGACTGCTCTGAAACACCTGAATCCCTTCATTCTTCGTGTCTTCCCTGACTATGATGTCATCTTTCAGCAATATAATTAACCATGTCTCGAAACCAGAACCATGTTAGAGTGGTTTGAGTAGCTTTATAGTGAATTCATGTTGATGTCTTAGTGACCAAACTCACCTAATACAAATCCTATGGAACCCATCTGGGTCACTATCAGCCATCATCCACATATATGCAAATCAGTGGCCTATTGTTTATGTGAATTATGTGACCTACATATACATCTACATTTATACTTCGCAAGCCACCCAACAGTGCGTGGCAGAGGGCACTTTACATGCCACTGTCATTACCTCCCTTTCCTGTTCCAGTTGCATATGGTTCGCGGGAAGAACGACTGCCAGAAAGCCTCCGTGCATATTCAAATCTCTCTAATTTTACATTTGTGATCTCCTCGGGAGGTATAAGTAGGGGCAAGCAATATATTCGATACCTCATCCAGAAATGCACCCTCTTGCAACCCGGACAGCAACCTACACCATGATGCAGAGCGCCTCTCTTGCAGAGTCTGCCACCTGAGTTTGCTAAACATCTCCTTAACGCTATCACACTTATCAAATAACCCTGTGACGAAACACGCCACTCTTATTTGGATCTTCTCTATCTCCTCTGTCAACTCGACCTGGTACGGATCCCACACTGTTGAGCAATACTCAAGTATAGATCAAATGAGTGTTTTTTAAGCCACCTCCTTTGTTGATGGACTACATTTTCTAAGGACTCTCCCAATGAATCTCAACCTGGCACCCGCCTTACCAACAATTAATTTTATATGATTATTCCAGTTCAAATCGTTCCGTATGCATACTCCCAGATATTTTACAGAAGTAACTGCTAACAGTGTTTGTTCCGCTATCATATAATCATACAATAAAGGATTGTCTATGTTAAGGGTCAGTTGCCACTCCCTGCACCAAGTGCCTATCCACTGCAGATCTTCCTGCATTTCGCTGCAATTTTCTAATGCTGCAACTTCTCTGTATACTACAGAATCATCCGCGAAAAGCTGCATGGAACTTCTGACACTATCTACTAGGTCATTTATATATATTGTGAAAAGCAATGGTCCCATAACACTCCCCTGTGGCACGCCAGAGGTTACTTTAACGTCTGTAGATGTCTCTCCATTGAGAACAACATGCTGTGTTCTGTTTGCTAAAAACTCTTCAATTCAGCCACACAGCTGGTCTGATATTCCGTAGGCTCTTACTTTGTTTATCAGGCGACAGTGGGGAACTGTATCGAACGCCTTCCGGAAGTCAAGGAAAATGGCATCTACCTGGGAGCCTGTATCTAATATTTCTGGGTCTCATGAACAAATAAAGCGAGTTGGGTCTCACATGATTGCTGTTTCCAGAATCCATGTTGATTCCTACAGAGTAGATTCTGGGTTTCCAGAAATGATATCCAAGCAAAAAACATGTTCTAAAATTCTACAACAGATTGATGTCAGAGATATAGGCCTATAGTTTTGCGCATCTGCTCGATGACCCTTCTTGAAAACTGAAACTACCTGTGCTCTTTTCCAATCATTTGGAACCTTCCGTTCCTCTAGAGACTTGCGGTACACGGCTGTTAGAAGGAGGGCAAGTTCTTTCGCGTACTCTGTGTAGAATCGAATTGGTATACCATCAGGTCCAGTGGATTTTCCTCTGTTGAGTGATTTCAGTTGCTTTTCTATTCCTTGGACACTTATTTCGATGTCACCCATTTTTTCGTTTGCGCGAGGATTTAGAGAAGGAACTGCAGTGTGGTCTTCCTCTGTGAAACAGCTTTGGAAAAAGGGGTTTAGTATTTCAGCTTTATGCGTGTCATCCTCTGTTTCAATGCCATCATCATCCCAGAGTGTCTGGATATGCTGTTTCGATCCACTTACTGATTTAACATAAGACCAGAACTTCCTAGGATTTTCTGTCAAGTCAGTACATAGAATTTTACTTTCGAATTCACTGAACGCTTCACACATAGCCCTCCTTATGCTAACTTTGACATCACTTAGCTTTTGTTTGTCTGAGAGGTTTTGGCTGTGTTTAAACTTACAGTGAAGCTCTCTTTGCTTTCGCAGTAGTTTCCTAACTTTGTCGTTGAACCACGGTGGGTTTTTCCCGTCCCTCACAGTTTTACTCGGCACGTACCTATCTAAAACGCATTTTACGATTGCCTTGAACTTTTTCCATAAACACTCAACATTGTCAGTGTCAGAACAGAAATTTTCGTTTTGATCTGTAGGTAGTCTGAAATCTGCCTCCTATTACTCTTGCTAAACAGATAAACCTTCCTCCCTTTTTTTATATTCCTATTTACTTCCATATTCAGGGATGCTGCAACGGCCTTATGATCACTGGTTCCCTGTTCTGTGCTTACAGAGTCAAACATTCGGGTCTGTTTGTTATCAGTAGGTCCAAGATGTTATCTCCACAAGTCGGTTCTCTGTTTAATTGCTCAAGGCAATTTTCGGATAGTGCACTCAGTATAATGTCACTCGATGCTCTGTCCCTACCACCCGTCCTAAACATCTGAGTGTCCCATTCTATATTTGGTAAATTGAAATCTCCACCTAAGACTATAACATGCTGAGGAAATTTATGTGAAATGTATTCCAGATTTTCTCTCAGTTGTTCTACCACTAATGCTGCCGAGTCGGGAGGTCGGTAAAAGGAGCCAATTATTAACCTAGCTCATTTGTTGAGTATAACCTCCACCCATAATAATTCACAAGACCTATCCACTTCTATTTCACTACAGGATAAACTACTACTAACAGTGACAAACATGCCACCACCGGTTGCATGCAATCTATATTTCCTAAACACCGTCTGTGCCTTTGTAAAAATTTCGGCAGAATTTGTCTCTGGCTTCAGCCAGCTTTTCGTACCTATAACGATTTCAGCTTCGGTGCTTTCTATCAGTGCTTGAACCTGTGCATAGACATCCAGTAACACATAACTCCACAGAACCTACCAATAAACTGTCAGTCCCTGATACGCAGAACCAGTGAAGTATTTTGTTACAAAGATGGACAAACAAGCTATTAAGCAGATAGTCATAATGTTTTGGTTCATCAGTGTATCTTATTGTCTCACATAGTTATCCAAGTAATCTGATAAATGGTACTAGGGCATTTATTCAGACAATAAGAAAATATATTATTTAAGTGTACCCTGTCCCATTCGAAGATGAGGGATGTCTTCCTGTACACTTTTCAAATGAGGGATGTTTCCCTGCCACGGATTTGACTGATGGTTGGAATGCGTCACACTTCCCTCTGTCAGGATCTCCATCTCCTCTCACTGGACCATGCCCTGTGTATTTCCTCCCACACCCCCTTCAATGGTGCCTAGACCATCGTTTAGGAATGACCTGTTCCTGGGTCCTAAGGTCACTGTCACTGCTATGGTCTTCCGATGTGTTGTATGTTCCATTCTTGCAGAGTCCCAAGGTGCTACCATCATCTACACTGATGGTTCTAAGATGACAGACAATGCAGGATATGCTGCCACACTCCTACTGGCTTAGAACACCATTTATTGCTGGGATCATGTAGTGTGTTCCCAGCAGAGGTGATAGCCAGTAACAGTGACCTCCATTTTCTTACTCAGGCCTCCCTCCACAGTGTTTTAATGTGTTCTGACTCAATGAGCAGCCTGCAGGCTATCGACTGATGCTATTCTCATCACCCCTTGGTCTCTGTTATCCATGACCTGCTCTCTACCCTTTGCCGTACCACCTGTTCAGTGTCTTTTTCTGGGTCCCAAGTCATGGGCATCCCAGAGAAGGAACTGGCTGACCGTTTGGCTAGAGAAGCAGATACTTACCTTCCATTCCCTTTCATGATTCTAGCTGCAGATATGTGGATCTATGTCAAATTTCTCTTTTCCCATAGTGGAATGACATCTGGTGCACTACTGTTCTCCATAAAAACTCTGCACAGTCAAGGAGACTACTGCGGTTTGGCACTCTTCCTTCTGCTCCTTTCAGAAGGAGTTCACTATCTTATGCCGTATATGCATTGGTCATACCAGGTTAACCCATTGTTTCCTCTTGCGTAGTGAACCACCCACACAGTGTGGTTCTGGAGCCAGACTGACAGTATCCCATATATTTGTCGTATGTGCCCATCTTTTGGCTGTTTGTACTAAATATAGTATTCCTTAATTTTAATATTAGCAGATGATTCATATGTGTTTGAACTGTTCCTCAGTTTTATTTTCAGATATAGGTTTTTGCTTTATTCCTGCAGCAGGGGCAGTGTGGTTGTGGTTGGGGCCTCTCTTCATGTTTTCTGTCTGCGGTAAGGAAGGTCATCCAAAGGTGACTCAGCAGCTGCACAACAAAATCAAAGAAGGTTAGAGGGTAGAACGTATAAGAGATGCAGAGGGAGGGTGAGGAGACAGGGATTGGGGGGCAGGCAAGAGAGAAGAGAAAGGTGGACATGAAGAACAGGGAGAGAGAAAGGGAGAGGAATCGAAAAGAAGGAGAGGAGACACAGAGAGAGAGAGAGAGAGAGGAGAGAGAGAGAGAGAGAGAGAGAGAGAGAGGAGGAGGAGGAGGAGGAGGGGAGAAATGGTAGCACTGTGGGGGGAGGAGAAGGGGCAGGAGGAGTGGTGGGAGGAGGCTGTAAGAGTACATGGTCTGGATTGCTAAGAACTAGTGCGGAAAGAAGAGAGAAGGGAAAAGGGAAGGTGAGGCAATGGGAAACAGCATAGCAGAGGTATGTTGGAGAGGCAGTTCCCACCTGCCAAATCAGAGAAACTAGTGCTGGAACAGAGTATCCAGATGGCCTGTGTAGTAAAGCAGCTTTTGCAGTAATATGTGTTGTTGTGGACAGCATGTTTAGCAACTGGATGATCAAGTTTGTGGTTTGCCAAAGTTTGCCAGTGGCCATTCATGCAAATAGACAGATGGTTGGTTATCAAGCCCATATAAAATACAGCAAAATATTTGCAGCATAGCTGATATATCACATGGCTACTTTCAGATGTGTCCCTGTCTTTTACTGTGTAGGAAATGTCTGTGACTAGACTGTGGTGGTAAATGGTGGGTAGGTGTATTGGACAGGTATGACACCTGGGTTGACTGCAAAGGAATGACCCTTGTAATACAGGATTGGGAGCAAGATTGGAATAAGGATGGACAAGGATATTATGTGCATTGTGTGGGTCTCAGAACACTACTTTTGGGTGAATTGGCTATAATTGTGGTTATGATCTCCTTCATCTCATGTTATGTTGAAAGGTAGGCACAGCTCTGGTGAAAGACATAGTTGACTTTTCAAGGTCACAATGGTATTGTTAGATCAGTGGTGTGCTGGTCAGTGGCAGGTTTATTGGTGTCAGAGGAAGAGGTGGCATGTTTATGGATGGGCTTGATAGGATCTTCAATAAAGGCTGTGGTAAGGTTGTTTGCTATGTGTATTTCAACAACTCTCAGTTTCCACTGCAGACACAGCATCTGTGGGTGTCAAGGCTGTACACATGAAACTTTTTGATGTGAACAGGTGACAGCTGTCAAACTGAAAGTTCTGTCGGTGATTGGTGCACTTGATATGAAGAGACATTTTTATGGAGCCATTTGACAGATGGACTCCATGGATCAGAAAAGGGGAGGATATTAAATTTTTGTAAGTTCACATTGGAATAATCACAGGCAACACCAGGCAGAGATGGTGATACAGCTATGTAGCTGAATGAAACAATCAACATTTTATGTTGCCAGTGTACATGAGCAAACACTACAACGTCAACACCAATCACCAAGCACAAATTACACGTTCAGTAATGAGAGAGGAAGAGATAGAGATATATTCGTCAAGTGAAGCAACAAGCATTACTTCTGATGTGATTACACATTTCAGAAACATGACAGTGCAGTTAAGAGCCTGTATCAAATTGTCAACAAAATGCAGCAGAATGAGAACTGCTGACAACTAGCAGTCCATGTTCCATGATAATGAACAGAGCCCCACATCATTACCTGCTTCCTGTCTCCATAAATACCACAGTTTTCTTGCTCTGAATTCAGTTGGTCATTAGGGTTGATGACATTCATACCAAAGAACTCAGGCCAATGATTATTACGGTGTAATGACATTGACGTGTTAGATGTTCTAGCACTTATCGTGAACATGCTGCTTGCTGTTCCTGATCTAATGGAATGCTCTTCTGCTTATAATTGAAATATTGTTAAATAACTGATGTAAGAAATGTATAGCTACAGCTCTACCGATGATTACCAGACAAAGAATTGATTGAGATGGTTACAATGCCTAATTCATTGACAGTGATCATTGTAAAAAGTCAGTAGTTGAAAACAATGCTCACTTTCTGTTGTTGCTGTAAATGGTGTTGTTGCTCATTGGCCTGAAAAAAAGGAGGTTACAATTTTTCTGAGACGATTCATGAGTCTTGAAAGTATTTATGAACAATAAGTTCCCCTTGGACTCAATTTTCCGGCTCGATTCCTTTATTCAGTAAAGTTGTGAATAATGTAGAACAGTTGTGCTCTCAAAATGACAAATGCATATGCACTCTCATATGCATGATTGCAATTTAAATAACCACAAAACAATTTTTTCACACTTCATGAAACATTAACAATACAACCAGCAAGGGCACATGAGGGACAAGTTGCATTTTGACTTCTCTCCAGCACAGCTCACATCCAGCTCTCTACTACCACTACTAGCCAAGCCAAAGATGCATAGGATTTATATCTCATTCATACAGATTTTTCAACAGAAATGACGTACATATGGAATAGGTTATGTCAAATAATTTCTGTGTTTAGTTGATTTTGAATAATTGATTTTAGTTTTGGATAGTCTTTCATAATAAAGGGAGATAAATAAACATGATATAAAAATTGTGTTCCCAACCATAGAAATAAACCAATAATCTTATAATAAAAAATATACATTACCAATGTTACAAAACATTATATTAGCAGAAAGGAGTATCGTGTTGTATGGTTAGAAACGGCCTACTGTACTTCAGAATCACACACATTTGGTCTTGTTATAATTCCTTCCCCCCTCCCCGCTCCCACTCTCTCCCTCCCTCCCACACACACACACACACACACACACACACACACACGTGTTTCTTACTCTTCATGAAAACAAAGTTCATAAGATTGAGAATTTGGATTGTGTATTTCTGTTTTGCAGACTAAAGAAGCCTTAAGTTCAACTGATTTTTTTCACATGCAAAATATCACAGTTAATGTTCTTTTCCACATGTAAAAAAGATACATATAAAATATACTTGTTTACAAAATTGTTCATGAATCTAGAATCTTTTCCTCTAATACTCACTTCACACTTTGATGTTAGGATCCAGACTTATTTCAGGAACTTTCTCTCTGTAACCATTTGCTCTAAAACTGATGTTTTTTCACTCACTTATCCTCTTCTCAGTCCAGTCTGAACTCAAAAAGCACATGAGTCCTACTCACTGGCTCTAGTTCTGTCTATTGAGCTCCTTGTTCATGTCATCATATGTGTTATCCTCATCATGGCCTTTACTCTAGTATCATCATCTCAGTACAATCAAACATATGGTGTTGAAAATACATCCAACTTAAGATTCATTTTGCAGAAGGTGTGTTACAACAAACGGAAAAGTTTGTCCATAAAAAAGAAAGGCACAAATTAGCTGTGAAATCCAGTTACTACTAAGACTGAATACAATCAAATGATATAAAGTTTTATTTTTATTTTTTATGTTTTTTACGGTTGCATAATCAATATAAACCACATAAAAATAAAGTATAGTAGCAGTAAGCTTACAATTGTAAGTAGGGATCAGATTACATGCATCATAAAAACCTTAATATATGCATGCAAATATGCATGAAAGATGCTTAAAAATGCATGAAAATTGTCAAAATATGCAAGATCAAATAATAAAAAAACTTGGTATTTACTGCTTGCATTATATCTCAGAGTCCAAGCTCTGCATAGCAATTACTAGAAAGAGCACTGACCACGCGATAAATTGTTACATTTTGAATGCTGATATCATTTTCTGAATACTTTCTGGTAGGGTTTAGGATGCGAACCTTTTTGGGATTGTTTTCTAAAAATTTGCAAACTGGGGATGCATACCATCTTCCAAGAATTGTTACTTCTTTGCTATTGTTGTCAGTAACAAGCAGATGCGATGTGAGGGGGTTGCAGCAGAGCAGGCGATATGTACTGTACCTACTTCGAGATGTATCGCACGCAGAGGGGCACGCTCAAAACCTCTATAATATTTTATTTAAAAAAAACATAGAATCATGAATTGTTTTTAACAGCGCTAACTTTTAAGTAATACTATTGGTCAAAGCATCATTTACAATTTATTTTACGTTTTTCTACTACTGTAAACATAAATGACCAAGTACTGTTCCAAATGTTCAGTAGTAAGATGGTGTCTTCGATCACTCAAAACATTTTTATAAGCAGAAAAGGACTGTTCTACATCAACTGAGGTAACTGGGCAGTATTTTAATTTGGGTGCTATGTTGGTACTTATTGTGTCTGGTAATGGTTCACCTGTCCCATTAATAAAACTATCAATTTGGCACAAGGGCTCACAGCCTGGGTTACTGTTTAAAATGTTTTCAAACTTTTATTTAAGTTTTCTTGGGAATAGCTCTGGTAATTTACTACTCCTCTGAAGGCCTCGAAATGTTCATTGTAAAACAACACAGCTTCGACTCACGTACCCCAAGGAGTTACCACTAGTTCGGGAGGTAAAGGCACATTTGGTAATTTTTATTTGTAGTTCTTTATGTGAGCAAGAGCCTTTAGAAACAGTTTCTTTGTGAATGAAATCAGTTTATTTACATTTACAAATGTAGAATGTACTTCTTCAGCAAGGCATGAGCAAAGTATGTCACATGAATCAAATTGGGATAAAATACTTGGAGGGCTTTTTCTGCTTTGATTGTATAGGGAGCAGCATCTGAAACAAACACAAATACCCTTTCACATGCAGAAGAATCAGGAAATATTTTTCTAATACCCTCATTCACAAATCTGGTGATCGTAGAATGATTTACTTTTCATGTTCTTTGCAGACCAATAAATAGGAAGAAGAAGGCTCTTCTTTTAAAGCACTAACAATTAAATTTGCAATGTAATGGCAACAAGTGTCTGTAGTTTCGTCAACTGAAATCCTGATAATGCTGTTGTTGAGTTCATCGCGTAATTTACATAAATTGTCGGTGTGTAATTTTTATGCAATGTTGATTCATCTGGTGTATTTTGATGTAAGCAATATTTGCACAGGAAGCCTCTGAGGATAGGGCTTGTACTATACACCCAAACAAAGTTGACACTTCATGTGGTGGCTGATGGGAGCGACCATAAAGGCATTTCCTATTTACAATTGCTCCCATCAACCACTGCGCTGAGTGTCAACTTCATTTGCATGAACAGTAAGTTTGTGAAGAGGAATATTGCTTGCGATGAATGGTTCGCACAGATCCATGTTAAACCAACCTATTTAGTTACCCTTGGACAAATCCCCTGCTGCAACTTGCTGTTGCCAGAAGTTGTTTTGGTGCTTTCTTCTGCATTGCTGCAATATGAAGACTTTTCTTGATGTGCTGGTCTTTTTTTTGCATGAAATGTTTTTCTCTCATACTCAACAATATTAAACAATGCCATCATATGTAAATGTTCCAGGATGGTCAGCTAGCCACAAAATGATGTTTCATTTTTGGGGCAGCACGGCACACAACACATTACACACTACATATCATAAACACATTAAACTGTGTACAAGTAAATAGATTGCTAAACTGAAATGTTCGACATGTGACTAAAAGCTTGCATAGTTTAATTTAATTGTTGCCGATGCATACAGTATAACAGCATAGGGGATTAACCGGGGGCACGGCCACAGGAGCATTGACTCAACCTGCCTGTTCCTGTTCCTTTTCTGTAATGATTTCGCTAGGCAGTGACCTCTTGGTTAGCGATTGCATGCAACTCTAGGTCATGGTTTATCTGTGAGAGATCAAAACTAGGTTGATCTAGAAACTGCCCACACACACACACACACACACACACACACACACATATATGCTGCTACATGATGCCAACTGGATTTACAGTTCCAATGCCATTGTTTGGTAGGCAGACTGGTTGCGGTGGAGGTAGTGCGGCGTGGGGGTGGACAGAGGGAGATGGAGATACAAGGTAGGGAGAGGGACTGAGGGTGGGCAGCTAGTGGCTCAGAGGGAGGAGTGGCTGGTTCACCAGCTAGGAATGTGGGAAGGAGGGTGGCAGGTTTATGGGCTCATACATTTGCAACAGCTGGTGGGAAGTGGGAATGTGAACTTGGATGGGGTGGCAGGATGGAGAAAGGGACAGCTGCTGGGTCAGGAATGTGTGGACAGTGGGTTGCCTGAGATTGAGGCCAGGACAATTATGGAAGCAGAGGATGTGTTGTGAGGATAAATCCTGTCTACATAGTTCAGAGAAGCTGGTGATGGAGGAAAGGATCCAAATGGCTCAAGTTATGAAGCACCCATTGAAACTGAGCATGTTGTGCTCAGCTGCATATTATGCTACCGGGTGGTCAGCTTTGTTCTTGACGAAAGTTTAGTGGTGCCCATTCATCCATTCATCCTGGAGGACAGCTGGTTGGTAATCATACCCATATAAAAAGCTAGGCAATCTTTGTAGCAGAGTTGGTATATGAAATGGCTGCTTTCACAGGCGGCCTGGGCTCTAATGATAGGATAAGTCTGTGATAGGACAGGAGTAGAAGTGATGGGTGGGTGGACTGAACAGGTCTCGTACCTTGTTCTACCACAGAACTATGATCCCTGTGGTGAGGGTTGGAAATGAGAGTGGCATAGGGATGGACCAGAATGTTCTGTAGATTGGGTGGGCAATAGTACACAGCTTTAGGAGGGGTTGGAAGGATCTGGTTGTAATGTCTCTCTTTTCAGATCTGGATGAGAGATAATAAGTGCCTTGGTGAAGTTGCAGAAAGTTATCGACAGAGGAGGGATAGTTGCTTGTGCAAAAAAAGCAATGTAAAATTTACGTACAAAAATTCTGCACAGAGCAACATTTTGAAGTCTGTATTGTTGAGATGTCAGAAATTAATTCCAAATTGACAATTATAGCAGTATACAGGGCACACTCTGGTAGTTGTAATATATTTGTTAAAAGTTAGAGTACTTCTTATTGTACTTAACTAGAAAAAAATAGGAACTAAGAATAGCAGGGAATTTTTGATGTAAATTTCATTGTTAATTTTCCCCATAATAAGAGTTTGATTGTCTTATGCATGCTTATAACCTCATTCTCAAAATTCATTCCAAACACAACTACAGCTTGTTTCAGTTCCATAGTCAACATCAAGATTGTCAGTCATAATAAAATTTATGAATGGAAAATTAGGATTGATCATCCTGTCAACATCGAGGTCATTCAAGACAGAGTTAGTTCTCTTTGCTGATGATACAAGTATAGTAATCACACCTGACAAACAAGAATTAACTGATGAAATTGTCAATACTGTCTTTCAGAAAATTACTAAGTGGTTCCTTGTAAACGGACTCTCACTGAATTTTGATAAGACACAGTACATACAGTTCCGTACAGTGAATGGTATGACACCATTAATAAATATAGACCTTAATCAGAAGCATATAGCTAAGGTAGAATATTCCAAATTTTTAGGTGTGTCCATTGATGAGAGATTAAATTGGAAGAAACACATTGATGATCTGCTGAAACGTTTGAGTTCAGCTACTTATGCAAAAAGGGTCATTGCAAATTTTGGTGATAAACATCTTAGTAAATTAGCTTACTATGCCTATTTTCACTCATTGCTTTCATATGGCATCATATTTTGGGAATAAAATATTTATTGCACAAAAGCGTGTAATCAGAATAATAGCTGAAGTCCACCCAAGATCATCCTGCAGACATTTATTTAATGATCTAGAGATATTCACAGTAGCTTCTCAGTATATATACTCTCTTATGAAATTTGTTATTAACAATCAAACCCAATTCAAAAGTAATAGCAGTGTGCACAACTACAATACTAGGAGAAAGGATGATCTTCACTATTCAAGATTAAATCTAACTTTGGCACAGGAAGGGGTGAATTATACTGCCACTAAAGTCTTTGGTCACTTACCAAATAGTATCAAAAGTCTGAAAGATAACCAACAAGTATTTAAGAAGAAATTAAAAGAATTTCTGAATGACAACTCCTTCTACTCCATAGAGGAATTTTTAGATATAAATTAAGAAAAAAAAAAAAAAAAAAAAAAAAAAATAAAAAAAGTTGTTATATTAACTTAAGTATGTTGTTAAATTAACTTAATTATGTCATGTATTGGAAAATTTGACTCGTTCCACATCATTACGAAATATCGTATTCGTGATTCATGGAACTAGTATTAATCTAATCTAATCTAGAGCACAAGCTAAAAAAGTTTCAAGGATGCAAAATTGGCGAAGGGATTTGGCCACGCCTTTTCAAAGGAACCACCCGTGATTTTTGCCTGGACGGATTTAGGGAAATCATGCATAACCTAAATCTGGATAGCTGGACATGGATTTGAATCATCATCCTCCAAAATGCAAGTACAGTGTGCTAACTACTGCACCACTTTTCTCAGTCACTCAGTCAGAGTAGAGTCAATGGTATCATGGTTGAAAAAGTTGTATATTGTCTTTTTAACCATGCTGAGTAGATACATACCTCCCTGCAGTTTCAGTATTCTTCATTCCCATTGGTGCCATTAGGTCATAGAGGAAAACTGCAAGAAGAATGAATGACAAAGCTGTTGAGTTGTTAAGATTGTGCTCCAAGGAAACTGATATGAACAGTGTATATTGCAGAAGTTGCTAGCAGGACTGAGACAGTAACAAGTTTTAAACTGTATTCCAGAAAAGGACTTATGAAGCCAAACTACAAAGTCTTTTAAAAACTTGAATTACTAAGGGCATAACAGTATCCTGTGAGAGAAAGAGACAACTATACAGAGCTTCAAAACATTCTACCAAAACTGCAAAGTTAAGGCATTATAAACTCTAATTTAATATCCTATACTAGATAATTAAAAACTCTAAGAGTCTGTGCACAGTGTCTAAACTATCCACTGGACAACAAATAACTATCTGAAAAATTTTTCCTTCTCATTCCTTATGGTAAGACTCCCCTGACCTGGGGTTCTGGGTGACTTTTCTGAACTCTACCCCTTTTCGTAAACCTCTCCAGTCCCTGTCTTTCACCTCCCTTCCTTCCCCTTCAACCCTTCTGCCAGAGGAAGGAGCTGCTTAATGAGAAAATTTTTTATCTATCCACTTACATCAAATTGAAAAGTGTAATCATACTTTTTAACTGTCACTGTATAAATAGATGGCAAGTGATCTGTAGACAAAGCTGCAGATACACTGAAATTTATCTTCCCTGTATTGTGCAACCAAATAATGATAAATGGTCCCTGTGCTGTTGATGATATTAAATAGATGACATAGTCATTGCAAAGTAACACCTCTTCTGCCATATGATACTAACAAGCTGTTGAAGGTCTGATTTAATTAAATATACAAAACGTTTGCTCATATTTGCAATATTTAACTGCAACAAGGAATTGTTTAGCAAAGAATTAAATACATTCCATGTTTTACAAAACATGATGCTGGAGGAGTCATAAAGTATCATGCCATTTCACTTTTAACAACATTTTCTAAAGTTTTTGATAAGATACACGTAACAGAATACTGCAAATCTCAGAAACTTGAACTTCATTGACTGTCAGCAGTTTGATTTTCATAAGGAGATTTCTAAACATCAAGTTATCTTATTATTGTCCAGTGATTTGTTAGAATCCGTGAACAATATGAAGTTGCCGATTTGTGTCTTGTGTGATCTCTCAAAAGTCTTTGATGGCATATATCAGAAGGTACTCGTAGACAAGTCTTGGCATTATGGGATCACAGGCCCTGTAGGAAACTAATTAAAATAAAACCTTGGAGATAGAAGACAGGGATGGTTATAGATGTTTTGAATGGCACGTCCAAAGATTTGGTGGATTCTGTGTTGCCCATGGTACAACACGGAGTCCATTTGGTCCTCTGCACTCACTGTTGTTGTTCCTAATATATTAAAGCTTCTTATTGTTTGCTGATGACAGAAGCATTGTTTTGGATAATACATATGTTATTAAATAGCCTGATTTCAGTGAGATATTTGACAATTTTCTGCACTTGTTCACAATCAAGTTCAGTTCATCTAAGAAAGACTAGTTTCCAAAATTTAGTTATTTACATGTTAAGTTCCATAGGACCAAATTCAGGAGAAAATCTCCGAGGTCATAGAATGTGTCAGTGCCTGATATTACAACATTAAAGAAATAACAGATAAAAATAAAATGTCAGGCCATAAATTTAAGTAAACAGAATCAACAATATAACATAAGAATCAGCTTAATTTTTCAAGGAACTCCTCAGCAAAATAGAAGAAGTGACCCATGAGTAAACTCTTCAGTTTCATTTTGAAAGTGCATGGATTACTGCTAAGATTTTTGAATTCTTGTGGTAGGTTATTGAAAATGGATGCAGCAGTATACTGCACACTTTTCTGCACAAGAGTTATGGAAGTCTGATCCAAATTAAGGTTGGATTTCTGCCTAGTGTTAACTGAGTGAAAGCTGCTTATTCTTGGGAATAAGCTGATATTGTTATCAAGAAACATCAGTAAAATATACATAGATATAGAGAGGCCAATGTCAAAATACCCAGGTTAGTGAACAGGGGTCGACAAGAGGTTCACGAACTTACACCACTTATTGCCCAAACTGCCTGTTTCTGAGCCAAAAATATCCTTTTAGAATGGGAAGAGTTACCCCAAATACAATACCATATGACATAAGCAAATGAAAATAAGCTAAGTACACTATTTTCATATCGAACAATCACTTAGTTCAGATACCTTTCAAATAGTAAAAATAGCAGCATTAAGTCTTTGAACAAGATCCTGAACATGGGCTTTCCATGACAATTTACTATCTATCTGAACACCCAGAAATTTGAAATGTTCTGTTTCAATAATCATATGCCATTTCTGTGAAATTAAAATGCTGGGTTGTGCATTAGAAACTATAAAAACTGAGTCTTACAGTGATGTAGCGTTATTTTATTTTCTACAAGCCACGAACTTATGTCATGAAGCCAGTTTTGCATACAACATCCTTTACTACCAAGCTAGTGTCATCACCAAACAGAAATATTTTAAAGTTACCTGTAATACTAGAGGGCATATCATTTATATAAATAAGGCACAAGAGTGGCCCCAACACTGATCCCTGGGGCACCCCTCCATTTGATCGTACCCCACTCAGGCCCCACATCACAACCATTCTCAACACTGTGAATAATGACATTTTGCTGTATGTTGAAGTAAGAGGTGAACCAATTGTGAGTTATTTCCTGTATTCTGTATTGGTCCAACATCTGGAGCAATATTTTGTGATCAACACAATTAAATCCCTTAGTTAAATCAAAAAATATGCCTAGCATTTGAAACCTTTTGTTTAACCCATCCAGTACCCCACAGAGAAACGAGAATATAGAATTTTCAGTTGTTAAATGACTCCTAAAGCTGAACAGTACATCTGATAGCAAATTATGTGATATAAAATGCTCAATTATCCTTACATACACAGCCTTTCCAATAACTTTAGCAAACACTGATGGCATAGAAATAGGTCTAAAATTATCTACTGTATCCCTTTCTCCCCTTTTATAAAGCGGCTTTACTACTGAGTACTTTAATCATTAAGGAAACTGACCATTCCTAAAGGAAAAATTACAAATATGGCTAAGTACAGGGCTGAGATGTGCAGCAAAGTACTTTAATATTCTGCTAGGCACTCCATCATATCCATGAGAGTCCTTAGGCTTCAGTGATTGAATCATTGACTCAATCTCCCCCTTTGTCTGTATCACAGAGGAGTTTTTTAGACATCAATCTCGGAAAGGCATTTGCCAAGAGAGTTATATAATTCCCTGTAGAAACTAAATTTTTATTTAATTCACCAGCAATGAGAGGAAGGTTGGCCCTCAGTTTTAAAGAATATAACAACAGATCTAATTTTGTGCTTAGTTTTATGTATGTAATTGATTTTCTAATTTATTTCAACTATTCCTAGTTAATCTTTTGTTATCAGGTAAAATCAGTAATTGTTTTGTAATGTAAATTCTATTGTTGACTTATAAACAAATATAAATTCTGTACTAATGATAAACATTTGGAGGAACAACTAATAATATTCTTAAAGGATCTATTTGGCTCTATTTGAAAACATGTTAGCAAAGCCAGTCCTTAATTCCAAAGTAATTTTCAGTTTCATCAAAAGTATTGTTTGCATAACTATATATGTTAATTTCATCATTTAAACAAATAATTTGGCTTAACTCTTATAGTAGAAGAAACTATTAAAAAGAACCAATTTTTGGATGTATTCAGTTAATTTAATGAGTTAAGTTTTAATTGTAATTTCTGTAAATTTAACTTTGAACAATGTGTAGTTTCAGTATCTATTATTATGAGGATATATAAGGGCCCAATTTTTGGTCCCAAGACAGTCAGTCTATGGATGAGTTTCAGATGAGGAATCTGTATTGGTTAGATCAACATCAATGCATCCACTTCACTGTGAAATAAGTGTTACACCAATAGGCCATGTGTTAAAACAATGGCAGTGTCTGTTCCATATGTACCTTATTATTATACAAGAACAGTGAACTGTGTGGTTAGGCTTTTACTGCTCATAGATGTTCAACAGTAAAGTATTGTAGCAGTATGTGGATGTTTGCCTGCAACCTATTAATGAGACTTATCAAAAGTTAAACAATAGTGCACTCGCCATATAACTGTGTAATGTTGGAGGGTTGTGAACAGTGAAAGTAAAGCTGTTGGCTACATTATTTACAGTGGTCAGTGTCGATATTACAAACCCCATTTTTCAGCCAGTGTAGCAACTCAGTAAATCAACACCAAGGACAATCAACAAAGAAATAAAGCAGGCAAATGTCACTCACTCCGCAAGGAAATCCTTGAAAAACAGCCAGCTAATCCTGGTAAAGGAAGCCTCTGAATTGTCAAATTATTTAAGTGGTGGTCCGATATACCAATAATTTCAGAGTCAACACCTATAAGTACTTCACTAACTTTATCTCTAATATCTCTTATATTTTGATGAAATAAGCTAATTCCTTCTCTACTAGGAAACATGACATACTCTGAAGGTGATTGCTTAGAGAGACTTCCTTTGAGCAGGTATACCTGTCAACTGACTTCAATCTAAAAAAGATGCAGTTCTAACACCAACTACTACAGGAATTTTTCCATGAGTGATCCCACCACCACCCACTACACTGTCACCTATAAGCTTTGGCAGCATCCCCTTCCCATACCTATTGACGTGCAGGCCATGCCTAGTGAAACCCGATCTACTGCTACACTCAACTGGCACCACTGCAACGTGACCCATGCCCTCTGCCATCAGTGCCTTCTCCAGCCCCATGTTAACACGCCTAACAGCCACATTAATATGAAGTCGATCGTGACGCTGAAACAGTTGCACGAAATGCAAATTAGTGCCACATATTTGAGTCGCTATCTTTATCAGATCACCACCTACATCATGCCCCCCCCTCCCCCCCCCCCCCTTCTCAAGACTATTCACTGCACCACCCACTATCACTACCTGATCCTTCTTCATAAAACTCCTACATAACTCCTCTATGCTATCAGTCACCTAAGTCAACCCTGCACTAGGCTTCACAAAGCTGGTGACCTGGTACTCACACCCCAACACTTCCTGCAACTGCTGGCCCACACCTCTACCATGTGAACTACCTAGCAGCAGAACCTTCTTCTTTCTGTTAGACTTTGCAACTGATTTAGGCCTCCTAATGGCTGAGGACTCTGCATGTTTCCTACACCTACAGTTACAAGAGGCTCTTCTCCACTCACCTCTGACAGTTGGTCAAATCTATTGCATATACGCAAAATACAACTGTCTGAATACAAAAAGTAGAAGTCTCAAATCAGTAAACTATCCAACAGTAAACAACTTTCAAAAAAATGGTTCAAATGGCTCTGAGCACTATAGGACTTAACTTCTGAGGTCATCAGTCCCCTAGAACTTAGAACTACTTAATCCTAACTAACCTAAGGACATCACACACATCCATGCCCGAGACAGGATTCGAACCTGCGACCGTAGCGGTCGCGCGGTTCCAGACTGTAGCGCCTAGAACCACTCGGCCACTCTGGCCGGCTAAACAACTTTCAGAACCAGTTCAAAACCTAAAGTTTGCAGATTGTCTGACTAATATTTTGGACTTAAAAACAATGAATCAATAACTCATTGTACTAGGAAAAGGCTCCAAATATGTTCCACCACAAAAAATTTCCAAAAAACAACTGGAAGCAATAAAAATATACCTAGAAAGTGCTTTAGTTAATGAAAACTCCACTAAAAATCTTGTAGCTAACAAACTGGAAAAAACTAACCTCATTTCTACTGCCCTGTCACATGAAGAAAGATAAGTTTTAAACAATTGCAAGAAGAAAATAAGTGATAATAATGTTACAGAAATCAGATCAGAAAATGAGAATACTCTTGTCTTAAGGAACAAAGACGACTACATAAACAAAGTGGAAGATTCTCCAAAACTCCACAGTGAACAAGTTAGAACATATACAGATCACCCAAATGCCAATTTTCCTTCCTTGTGTCATCTCTGACAACAGGGTTAGTTCCCAATATATCAAGTAAGTTTGTGAGATTGTTTAGGCACTCCTTAACCAGTATATTAGTGAATAAGCAGTTGACATCAAAAGAAACTAGCTTGGGAATGGAAGGAGGGGGGATTTAAATTCCCTTTCACTTGTTCACTAAGTCTATTGAATTAAGAACACCATGACTAGGTTTCAACTTTGATTTTGATTACATCATTGGAGCTGAGAATGAAGGCCCTACAGGACTTTATGGGGCTTAGGGAGGTCATAGAGTCTATTACCTATATGATTCATGTTGGTTTGAAAGCAGAAACCAGAGTCAGATATCATACTTTACACAGTTTAATAACACTTTTTACTTCATCTTCATAAGAATGTGTGTAGTCTTTCTGCATCTTTTGGAATTTGGCAGAGTATAGGAATCTTCCACTTTGTTTCAAAGTAAACTTTGTTCATTAAGACAATCTGATCTAATTGCTATATGTTATTATCATTCAGTTTCCTCTTGAAATATTTTAAAATGTTTCTTTCTTTATGTGATTACGCATTAGAAATGAGATCAGATTTTTCCAGTTTGTTGGCTACAAAATGTTTAGTGACGATATCCTCCCCTAATGTATTTTATAGCTGTACTTTTATTGCCTCCAGCCATTTTTCGAAAAATTTTTGTAGTGAAGCATATCTGAAGCTTTTGTTTAGTACATTGAGTTCTTGTGTGGTTGTTTCTAAGCCTAAAAGATTAATCACATGTTCTACAAACTTTAGCTTTTGATATGGCTCTGAAAGTTGTTTACTACTGTATAGTTTACTAATTTTATCTTTCCGATTATTTCTTTTCTTTTCACAACATCAAAGTGATTTTTACAGATTTGTGCCCATGTGAAGATTTGCAATGCTGATGAGTCATTACTATGCTGAGCTTTACATCTTTAATATTTTTGTCCATTTTGGTAGTAGAATTATCAATGAGCAAGGACAAGGCCGTTTTATGGTTCTAGAACTTTGTTAGGTGTCATATTTTGGTTTAAAAATGTAAGTGAACTGAAGTTGACTAAAGTGGTTAACTAATACGTATATGCAGATAATGGGCTTCATGTGTCATAATACACTTCTGTGATTTATACTCTGGCATGAACACTCAGGAGGCATGTCTTCTTTGTATGTGAAGTGTATGGCAAGCATAAGGTGTAGCATTTTTGTAATTTTTCATTTTCAGTGCTGCATCTTCTGTCTGAATTTCTATTACGCCCAGATTGGGTCAACATTCTCTTGTGGATGCAATGTTACTTGCCCAATGCAATATTTATTACCTGATACAGTTTTATCTGCTCAGTGCAATGTTTATTGTTTGATGCAATGTTGTCTGCTTAGAGTAAAGTTTACATTTGTATTCAATGTTATCTTCTCAGTGCAGCATCATTTTTTAAAATATGTATTGTACTATTCATGTTTGCAATTAGTCGCACTTGGTAACTAGCTTATAACACATTTAATGAATAGCTTATAACACATTTAATGATCGCCTTGAAAAATAAAAAGCAAAATAAACTGAAAAATAATAAATAAAATTGATGTCACCTGAAGGAACCATATAAAATCCTGTCTCTAGTGTAACTTCAGGAATTCTGTGTACTTCCAGAACTTTGATGATACACTCAGGTGGTTCAGTCAGCAGCAACTCTCCAGGTCTGCTAAAGCCCCACTCAGCAAAAGACGGCCTTAGCATCCAAGTGCACTTGCAGGCAGTATGCCAGAGAGACATTGTGGCTGTGGGCAGACTGAGCCCACTGTACACAAGTGTAAAAAATACTTCAGATGCCCCCTGGTGAAAACTGTGTGCACTCATCATTTTAGATCAGTATTTTAATTTAATTATGAGTTCTAACAAAATTGCTCATGTATCCACATTAGGTGCACTATTCAAATTGCATCTTAGATTTAAATTATGTGCATTACATCTTTTAGACAAGATAATTTTAAATTTTAATACTGGGCAGTATTAGTGACTTTCCTTACCCCCTATCATCTTCCTCCCTCCTGTACCCACCATCCATAACACAAGGGTCTCTAGGATGCAAAATGGATTCAGTAAAATGCTGAATACCATTGAATGTGGTCACAAGTGTACTATAATGTTTTTCCTTTTATTTTACAGCTTATGACAATTTGTTTAAAGAAATTTGACCTTTCACAAGTAGTGTTTAATTGGGTAAAATTTTAAGAATTTTAAATTTAAATATTGTCCATCTATGTTATCTGCTTATCCAGGTACAATTTTAAGAACTGTGAATCTTGTAGAGCTTAAAATGATAATTAAAAATGATCAAAAACTATTTATCGAGTGTGACTAATTGCAACTGAGCCTATTACAATGAATGTTTTAAAAGACTTATACATTTGCTGCACCTATCATAACAATATGTCATTGAGTATTATAATATTGTTGGTTTAATGCAATGTCATTGGCAGACTTAGAGAAAGTTTTGACAATGTTGACTGGAATACTCTCTTTCAGACTCTGGAGGTGGCAGGGGTAAAATACAGTGAGCGAAAGGCTATTTACAATTTGTACAGGCACCAGATGGCAGTCATAAGAGTCAAGGGGCATGAAAAGGAAGCAGTGGTTGAAAAGGGAGTGAGACTGTGTTGTAGCTATCCCCAATGTTATTCTATCTGTATATTGAGCAAGCAGTAAAGGAAAAAAAAAGATAAAATTGAAGTAGGAATTAAAATCCATGGAGAAGAAATAAAAACTTTGAGGCCTGCCAGTGACATTGTAATTCTGTCAGAGACAGCAAAGGACCTGGAAGAGCAGCTGAACAGAATGGACAGTGTCTTGAAAGGAGGATATAAGATGAACATCAACAAAAGCAAAATGAGAATAATGGAATGTGGTTGAATTATATCAGGTGATGCTGAGGGTATTAGATTAAGAAATTAGACACTTAAAGTAGTAAATGAGTTTTGTTATTTGGGGAGCAAACTAACTGATGATGGTCAGAGTAGAGAGGATACAAAATGTAGACTGGCAATGACAAGGGAAGTGTTTCTGATGAAGAGAATTGCTAACAAGTATAGATTTAAGTGTCAGATAGCCTTTTCTGAAAGTATTTGTATGGAGTGTAGCCATGTATGGAAGTGAAACATGGAGGATAAACAGTTTAGACAAGAAGAGAATAGAAGCTTTTGAAATGAGGTGCTACAGAAGAATGCTCAAGTTTAGATGGGTAGATCATGTAAATAATGAGGAGGTATTGAATAGACCTGGGGAGAAGAGCAATTTGTGGCACAACTTGACAAGAAGAAGGGATCGGTTGGTAGGACATGTTCTGAGGCATCATGGGATCACCAATTTAGTACTGGAGGGAAGGGTAAAAATTGTAGAGGGAGGCCAAGAGATGAATACACTAAGCAGATTCAGAAGGATGTAAGTTGCAGTTGTTTGGAGATGAAGGGGCTTGCAGAGGATAGAGTACGATCACAACAACAATGTATGCAGTCTGATACAATGTCATCTATCCAATACAGTGTTCACCTTTGGCTAGTATAGCTCTGTTCACCAGTACAAAGTTTGTATTTTGACAATATGCTCACTCATTTATATACTGTTTACAAATCATTATAATGCTCCTTTTTCAACATAATATTACTTCCCAAATTCAGAGTTTCTTCTTGGACGTTATGCTAAGTACTTAAAACATTGATCAGTTATCAGTAGAACAATGTGTTCCTCATGCAACATCCTCTTCTTGTGGAAGTGTCAACTCATATTCATATATGCAAGTATCACAAACACATGTCAGGCTGGAAATTCTCAACAGGCAAAACATCATTCAAGTTCATAAAAGCTGCTATTAACATTATAAACACTCTTGCTCTACGATACTGTGGACTGCTACAGCTATGTTAGCACAAAATACTGTCATTCTCATGCCTTATGCTTACCACCAGAGAATTAACACCCTTTGTAATTGTGTATCCTGCATAGTTTTACACTCTTTTGTAGTTATTTTTACATATTCATTGACCTTAGGCCTTGTACATTCACTAAGGAATTTTAAATATAGCAACTGAAACCCTAAAACTCTCCTGCACAATGCACATGGTATCTTAAAATATTGGAGATAAAAGTCATTATTTCTACTGGAGTACCTACATTGTTTCGTGTGTGTGTGTGTGTGTGTGTGTGTGTGTGTGTTATATATAAAGCAGAGTATATGTATGTCTGGGATCTCCTCCCAAACCCCTGGATTGATTTCAATCAATTTGGCACAGAGACAGCAGGCCCCGTGAGTATCAGCACTCTGTGGTTTATAACCTACTATCTCCAATAGGAATGGAGATACAGGAAACAATGAGTTTTTCCCAGCCTATGGGTATAGGCTGCCCTGGAGGACAGACATGTTGTGTGGGAAGAGTACTGGCCTGCCAGATCAATCACTTGTACTATAGCAGGCCATATTTCCTTGTAGCTTTGTTACTCCTTTGACTGACAGTTAACTAATTACATAATCATTGCACATGTAGTATATGTTATTATGAATACTGATACAGAATCTAAATATCTGGTTAAACCAGACATTATTCAATATACTCAATTCAACCTTTTTTAAAAGAACTTCCATAACACCTTAATACATTTAGTGATGGATTATTTATCATTAATAATTCGTATGCATGCTGGCTATCAACTGTGCCTGGCCTGCTGCTGTAGAAGTGAACATATTTTTACTGTTGTAAATTGTTATTGAGTTTGCCTCATGTTTCAGTTATCACACACAATATAAGACCAACCTTACTGAACCATAATGTACTTTTCAGTATATTTTATTACTGAATTCATGCAATAGCAAAAGTTAACACTGTTGACATATTATGTACAACCACTTCTCTTCTCTTTATTTCAACCGTTCACAAGTCTACAGTTAATAATCAGTTTATTTATTTGCTCATCCTTTGAACCACCATCACCATCTAGATTTGTATTGATTAATATGGTATGTGTGTGCTGCAGTATGACTTTGGAATAACCTGTGGCACTATCTCCAATAGTCACAGCTCCTTTCCCTGTCAAGTTACACAGCAAATATCATCACCCTTGGTAAACACAAAGGTAATGGTGTATATGACACAGAAAAACAGAAAGTGGCTAATGCTGGACATTGGTCAAGAAGATGAGAATTCAAAGCAAAGCCACATGGATGATCTCAAGAATCAATAAACTTGTTATGAAAAATAGAAGATATGGGTTGTAACAATGATCAAGACATACACTCAATGCAGTTCATTTCAAAATGCTAATCATCGTACAAGAATTAGAAGCAATGTGTACAAATTAGTCTCCACTGTAAAAAAGTCTAAGTCTTTCTCTTACTATAGTTTTCTGTGCAAACTTGCAATTCTGATATGTCATAGTTATGGTAGGAATTGGTTAGTGCCATTATGTTGTATTACATTTTACTAGAAAATGTGTAAAATTATATTGATTTACTAACCTGAAAATTGTGCTAAACTTTTTTTGGGTAGGATTTGAAATAACATTATTCTTTATCTGTTGAGTGGCAACTTGTCAACTAATTTTGCTTTTTACTGGAAGTTTATTTTGTGTGAACCCCCAGAGGGACATACACACTTTGTATGATATGTGCTGTGGCAAGCACAGGGGCTTGAGCTCTTCTTGCACTGTACCATGATGTAAGAGACAGATTCAGCTCTATGACAAATATTTATGATCCAACTAATTTCATGGTGTTAGAGCCACATCTTCATTCATGTCAGCAGGGTCACAAGAACAAAACATGTAATGATCCTGCTTCAGTTAACATGTAGTTGAACTGTACCCAAAACTATCTAGGAAAATATTATACTCACATTTATTTCATAGTTTGGTTCAAACAATAAACAGTAGATGACCCAAAATTCTGTGACTAATTGTAATAATTTTTTTTTAACTGTCCAAGAGGTTGGCAGTAAAGTTAAAATATGGCAGAATGCAGTGAACAATGGTTCAAGCAATAACCAGTAGATAACCATACATTCTATGGTCAATTGTAATAAAAAGGTTTTTAACCTTCCAAGGGGTTGGTAGTCAAGTTAAAATATGGCAGAATGCAGGGAGCATCATTCCAGCAATGGAAGCTTGAAATAAGAAGGAAAACACTAAACTAAATGGATGTGAAAGTATAAAACTATTGTTACATTAACCAAATAAGGTAAAGTAAATCTCAAAAACAGAGCCTGCATGATTGGACTATAGGTAACAAAGCTCAAGACTAGATAAAATACTGTGTGGCTTTCGTTACTTATTGTGCAGTTATGCGGGCTCTGCTTTTGGGGTTTAGTTTGTCTTACCTGGTAAACATAGGTTTTCATCGCCTATGCATAACTTAGTTTTATACTTTCACAACCATTTAGTTTATTGGTTTTTCCTTATTCTAGGCTTCCATTATCAAAGGATGCTCCCTGTATTCTGCAGTATTTTAACTTGAGTATGGGTCTCTTGGACAATTAAAAAAAATTATTACAATTGGACAGAGAACGTTGGGTCATCTACTGGTTATCAGATGAACCAAGTTATGAAATAAATGTGAGTACACTATTCTCCTAGATAGTTCTGTATATGGTTCAACTACATTTTAACCAAATCAGGATGTTTATACAGTTTGTCTAGTTTTTATACAGCTGTGTTCCTGAAGATGTGGCTCTAACACCATGAAACTGGTTGGATCATAAATAAATTATTATTGTGCAGCTGAAGCAGCCTTTTTCATCATGATACAGTTCTGGAGCTGTGGATGCCCACAATACAAAATTTTCTGTTTCTAGAATGAGATTTTCACTCTACAGTGGAGTGTGCGCTGATATGAAACTTCCTGGCAGATTAAAACTGTGTGCCGGACCGAGACTCGAACTCGAGACCTTTGCCTTTGGCGGGCAAGTGCTCTACCAACTGAGCTATCCAAACATGACTCACACCCCGTCATCACAGCTTTAATTCCACCAGTACCTCATCTCCTACCTTCCAAATTTCACAGAAGCTCTCCTGCGAACCTTATAGAACTAGCACTCCTGGAAGAAAGGATATTGCAGAGACATGGCTTAGCCACAGCCTGGGGGTTGTTTCTAGAATGAGATTTTCACTCTACAGCGGAGTGTGCGCTGATATGAAACTTCCTGGCAGTTGGTATTAGTCTGCTGTGAAAAGTTACTCATCCTTATTGTCAATGGCTGAACAAAAAGAAAAAGAAACGAAATTTCTTGTAAAATGTAAATATTATTCACTGAACACACACACACACACACACACACACACACACACACACACACAAACAAACAAAAATGCCTATGCTCCTACATGGTGACAGCTCAACTGACAGTGTGAATGTTATTTTTCGGCAGGCACTCTGGTTGTGGTGGTGGTAGTGTTGGGTTGGATGGGTGGAGGAAGAGGGAGGTGGGAGGCAGGGAGAGGGATTGGGGTGGGCTACTTGTGGTTCGGAGGGAAGCAGCTAGTTTTCTGACTAGGAATGCAGAATGGAGGGGCAACAGGTATAAAGGGTGGCACATTTGTAGCAGCCATCGGGAAGTGCACATGCTGAAGGCGATTTGAGGATGTGAATTGGAAGAGGGTGACAGGACAGAAGAAAGGGAAACTGTTGTGTGGAGGATGCAGGGGCAGTAGTTTGCCTGAGACTGAGGCCAGGATGATTACGGGAGTGGATGATGTTTTGTAATGATAACTCCCATCTGCGTAGTGGTGGTAGAAGGAAGGGTCCAGACGACTCTGGTTGTGAAGCTGCCACTGAAATTGAGCATGTTGTGTTCAGCTGCATGTTGTGCCACTGGGTGGTCAACTTTATTCTTGATAACAGTTTGGTGGGAGCCATTCATTCTGCTGGACAGCTGGTTGTTGATCATACCAACATAAAAATCTGTGCTGTATTTGCCGCAGGATTGGTATGTGACATGGCTGCTTTCACAGGTGGCCTGGTGCATGATGGGATAGTATAATCCTCACAGGACTGGAGTAGAATGGGTGGATGGGTGGATTGGGCAGATCTTGCATCTTGGTCTGCCACAGAGATATGATCCAGGATGATATGAACCAGGTTATTGTGTAGGTTGTCTGAATGATGGAACACAACTTTAGGGGGAATGGGAAGGATCTTGGATAGGATGGTCTTCATTTTAGGGCAGAATGAGAGATAATCAAAGCTGTGGTAGAGGGTATGATTCAGTTGTTCCAGCCCAGGTTGATAATGGATGAGTGACAAGGGAGGTGCTCCTTTGTAGCTGATTCTTGGGGATGGTGGGAGGATTGTGTATGTGGACTGTGTTTGGGGGAGGGAGGGTGGTGGTATTTGTCAGTCTGTGAAGGCCTTTGTGAGGCCTTCAGCTTACTGGCAAGGGGGTGCTCATCACTGCAGATATGACATCCACAAGTGGCTAGGCGGTATGGGAGGGATTTTTTGGTGTGGAAAGGATGGCAGCTATCGATACGAAAGTACTATTTGCGGTTAGTGGGATTAATGTGGACACACGCCACCATCCTGGATGCTGACGTCCACCTCCTTGATGACTCCATCCATACCTCTGTCCACATTAAGCCCACTAAGCACCAACAATACCTGCATTTTTGACAACTGTAATCCCTTCCATAGCATAAAATCACTCCCATACACCCTTGTCACCTGTGAATGACAGATTCGCCATGGTAAGAACTCCCTTTCCCAGTACCCTGAAGGTCTCACAGAGGCCTTTACAGACAAGCAGTACCTCCCCCCCCCCCCCCCCCCCAACCTAGTCCACAGACAGATTTCCCATGCCATATACTCACACAGGCCAAACTTCATCAGCCCCAAGAATCAGCTACATAGGAGCATACTCTCACATCACCTAATATCACCCTGCACTGCAACCCTCTGCTGCAAGGGGTCCTTCCACCTGATGAAGCAGTCTCAGGGAGCATACAATGTGAACAAAAAGGTGATTTCTTAAAGACAAAAGTATTAATATTCATTTTATTTGGGAGGGGTGCCTCTTTGCTTACTATAATTAGTCTAAGTCTGTCTTCACAATAGAGATCAGAAATGAGCTTCATATACACGCTTTAAACTCAACAGTAAGTCCTGTGACATCATCTCTGAACTTGCCATTTCTGTGTGCTCAGAGACTCAACTTGTGAGTCTCAGCCACTGCCCATTTATCCAAAAACTCATCACTTGAGTCTGTTGTCAGGTACAGGCAGACTCGACCCCTGCAGAAAGGAGAGTGAATACACAAGTATAATCACAGAAATGTGGCATTGCCTGTATGTGTATGTGTGTATGTTTTTCAAAGATGCTGAAAATTTATTTTTCTTTCCTTCTCGTTTTCTTTCCTTCTTATCCTGTGTGGTAAGTCTCTCCTGACCCTCTGTTCTGGATGACTTTCCTGAAATCTACACTTTTTCCTAGACCTCTCCAATCCTTTTCCTTCACCTCTCTTCCTTCCCCTTCATCCCCTTTGCCTGAGGAAGGAGTCACTGGTCCAAAAGCTTGCCTAATTTCAACCCTCTTTTATGTGTGTGTTCTGCCACCACTTGGTGAGTAGATTTTTTATCCATCCAATTAAATTATTTTGTCAAAAATTGATTGTTTTCATTGAAAATTCATTTTAATATTTATTACCTATTCAGAAAATATCTAATGATAACATTGGCAAACATACACTTTTGAGATATTATTGAGTCTTTGCTGACAGTACAAGAAAACATGACACAAGTAAGAAATGAATCCTCTAAATGGTGATTGATTATTGAAATAAATTTGCAACACTCTTAAAAAAAGCTATAGAAATGAATGATAAACTACACAACTTACTGGTACCCATTCAATACAAATTACCATGACCAAAATAATACAGAGGTAATGCGATTTTTGGTCTCAGGAACATAAGAGTGATGTTACTCTGTGCCCAAGTTTTGTTTGATGGAGCACATACATTTTCTCATGATGAAGGTGGAATACACAAGAATACAACCATTTTGTTTGCATTGGATGAAATTTCTACATTTTTCATCTGAGGAGTGAAATACTGCATGGAACTTATTCCAGGCATCACTCCTCTAATAGAACACATTCTTAATTTTGTACACCTTTTGCTAAAACTCATGAACTCAACTTCTGTACTAATTCACAACTAGCCTTTCACTCCTGCATGCTTCAGTAAGAGAGAACAAGTTGATGAGAAGAAGTGACCACAGTGCCATAGTTCTCAGACTTTTCGTACTCATGGAACTACCATGGAAGGAAGGTACTGCAACAGTGATGTAAAAGCAGCACCTTGATTCCTAATGTATGCAGCCCTCAACATAATACTCATACTTGCTCCATTTATGACCTCCACCTCAAAGTATCTACAGGAATGGTATGTAGGTAACTGAAGAATATCTCTAGATTCTTCATGTAATACAAGTTCTCGAAATTTTGTAAGTATGCTTTCATGGGATAGTTCATATCTACCTTCAAGCATCTGCCAGTTCAGGTTTTTCAGCAGTTTTATGACAATCTGTGAGTCAAACAGATCTGCGAACATTCATGATGCCCTTCACTGAATATGTTCAGTATCCCCTGTTACTCCTATTTGGTATGTCTGGTACCGCATGCCGCCCGGAATTTGAATCCGTGCCAGATGTCATGGACGTTGGAGACCCCTAGAGGTCTCTGCACCATCACACCGTAAGCAGTGATGGCACGCACCTCCTGGCCCGCTTTTAGTGTGAGGGCACCACAGTGGAACACGTGGTTCCAGTGGACAATAGCAGCGCCCCCGATAGCATACTTAAGCACCTGCCTCTTGCTCAGCCAGCCAGTCCAATCTCGCGTACTTCTGTGGACACATCGCCTCGCGTTAGACAGCTTACTTACAATCTTCTTCTGTGTATGAATGGATGTGTTTGTTAGGTTTCCTTGTGACTCTATTGTTCGATCTTGTTGTTGTTCGTTCTGTGCTTCATTGGTCGTGTCCGTCCTCTCCCATTGTGTTGTTATTCGCGGGCCTCTCCGCAGGTCCCGTTGCGCTTTCCGTCATTTCAACCCCGCGACTGTCCCGGTCGCAGTTATACCTTTTTGGCGATGAGGATGGGATGTGAATTATCTGGATGTCATCTTGGTCACTGGGTGTTCCCGCCAGGAACATCTGCAAAACCTCAGCGCCTTATTTCATGCTCTGCAGTCTTCCTGTCTACACTGTCGTCTGGACAAGTGTTGTTTTCTTCAACAGGAAGTGGAATACTTAGGCCACTGGCTTAGCAAAGATGGCATTTGCCCTTTGGGTTGTAATGTCATGGCCATTGAGGCCCTTCCTCGTCCCAAGGACTTATCTGAACTGCAGGTGTTTTTGGGCAAGGTAACTTATTACTTAAAGTTCTTGCCCCAGGCTGCCTCCGTTGCTCAACCCCTCAATCACTTGCGTCGCAGAGGGGTACCTTTTGCTTCGACTCATGCCTGTGACCAGGCTTTTCTCCATTTAAAGGCAATGCTGAAGTCTGCCCCATGCCTTACTCCCTTCTCTCCGGACCGCCCCTTGGTTGTGGCATTTGATGCGTCGGCATATGGCATTGGGGCCATCCTTGCACACCGAGATGACAATGGCTCCAAACAGCCCATCATTTATGCCTCTGAGACGTTGACCCCAGCACAACGGAACTACTCCCAGATTGTAAAGGAGGCCCTGGTGATCATGTTCGCCATCCAATAATTTCACAGCTATCTCTTTGGGGCAAAGTTCACCCTCCTGACGCACCATAAACCCTTGGTTACACTTTTCAGACCCCACTCTCACCTTCCAGAGTGGATAGACAACATCTCCAGCACTGGGCATTGTTTTTACGTAATTATGCTTACACCATCCGGTATAAGCCCATTGCCTACCATGCTAATGCAGACGCTTTGTCATGTCTCCCAGCTGGCCCCAATCCTGGCTTTGACCAACAGGAGGTCCTCTGCTTTCACATTAATTCCGCCCACTGGGATGCGCTGGACGGGCTGCCTCTTATGACTGCTCACATTGCTGCGGCTACCAGCCAAGACCCTGTCTTGCGGCAGTTTCTCAACCACGTGGTCCATGGGTGGCCATCCTATGTTACTCGTCGGATGCAGTCTGATTTCAGCCGCTGGCGCCACCTGTCCCACAGGCTCTCCGTGTTCGATGATGTGCTTCTGTTGGCCATGGAGTCGGATGCCCACCGGGTGGTCATCCCACCGGAATTGCGGCTTCGGGTGCTCAGTTTTTTACATCGCGGGCATTGGGGTATGTCCCATATGAAAGTTTTGGCTCGCTGGAATGTGTATTGGACCAACATCAATGGTGATATTGAGCACCTGGTCTGTGTGTGCACTGTATGAGCGCGTCACCAGGCAAGCCTCCCTCAGTCGTTTGCACCCTGGCCTGTGTCTCGCTGGCCCTGGGATCACATCCATATTGATTTTGCGGGCCCGTTTTTGGGGTCCATGTGGTTACTCATCGTTGATGCCTACTCCAAATACCCATATGTTGTCTGCATGGCATCCACCACCACGGAGGCTACACTCATGGCCCTGGCCCAGGTTCTCACCATTGAGGGCCTGCCACACACGTTGGTCTCCAATAATGGTCCCCAATTCACGGTGTCCTCCTTCCATGATTTCTGTCAGGCCAACGGCATCAAACATATCCGTAGCCCCCCTTTCCATCCTTCGTCCAATGGTGCGGCAGAGAGGCTTGTCCACACATTTAAAACACCAGTCGACTAAGGTGGTCGACAGAACTCCAACCATGTCGGCCCTCACCCTGTTTTTGGGCACCTATCGCAATACACCAATTGACAGATGCAGTCCAGCAGAGCTCCTTCATGGGCGACAGCCGCGGACCCTGCTCCATTTGCTGATGCCATCCTCCTCCCTCTCCCACTCCTGGCCCTCGCTATGGTATGCCGCTGGCAAGGCCGTGTGGGCCCGCGAGTACGGGTATAAGGCAGGTTGGACACCCACCACGGTCGCCGTGGCCCTAGGGCGGCGTGCGACATCGGTGCAGACGTCAAAAGGGTTGGAGTGCCGCCATCATAATCAGCTCCGCCCTCGTGCTGCCATGGGACTCGTGCCACCGCCTCTTTCCCTACCTCCATCAGGTACAGACGTGGTCCTGGAGTCACCGTTGCTGCCCCCGGTTGCTGTCTCCCCGTGGGCCTGCCGCCGGCCCTCTCTGCCTCTGGGTGTATCGCTAGCTCACTCCCCCGCCCTGGACTCTGGATCAGCTGTCATGGATACCTCAGGCATCCCTTCATTCCCGCCAATTGTGGTTGAAGCACCCAGTTCCACCCACCTCAGCACCGTCCGTGGCATTTCTGCCCCTAGGTACAAGTTTCAAGGGGTAGGGATCTGGTATTGCGTGCCGCAGAATTTGAATCTGTGCCAGACGTCATGGATGTCGAAGACCCGTAGAGGTCTCTGCACCATTGCGCCATAAGCTGTGGTGGCACGCGCCTCCTGGCCCGCTTTTAGTGTGAGGGCGCCACAGTGGAACACGTGGTTGCAGCGGCCAATAGTGGCGCTCCCGATTGAGTACTTAAGCGCCTGCCTCTCACTCACCCAGCCAGTCTAATCTCGTGTACGTCTGTGGACACATCACCTCACGCTAGACAGCTTACTTACTTTCTTCTTCTGTCTACGAGTGGACGTGTTTGTTAGGTTTCCTTGTGACTCCGTTGTTCGATCTTGTTGTTGTTCGTTCTGTCCTTCGTTGGTTGTGTCCATCCTCTCCTGTTGTGTTGTTGTTTGCGGGCCTCTCCACGGGTCCTGCCGTGCTTTCCGTCATTTCAACCCCGGGTCCGTCCCGATAGCAGTTACAACAGCATAGGTCACAGGCACTTTATCAGTATTCTAAGGAGGAATGCACAATTGTTTTGTAAGGAATCTCATTTTTATATCGATTGCATTTTCCCAGTATCCTGCCAATGAACCAAAGTCAACCATGTGCCTTACTTATGACTGAGCCTACTTGATTGTTCCATTTCATATACCTATAAATCGTTGCACTCAGGTATTTGTGTATGAAGACTGATTTTGATTGTAAATCATTGCTACAGCAGTCATAGAATAATAACTATTTTCATTTTGTGAAATGCATAATTTTAAATAAATCTTTGTGTCAGTATGAAATCTTATCAAGATCTGAGTGATATTTCTGCAGGTTTTTTCAGACAGTACTTCATTACAGATAACTTCGTCATATTGAATAAAGTTTGAGGTTACTACTAATAGTTTCTGCCAGCTAACAAAAATGGTCCCAGCACACTTCCATGGGACAAGCCTGAAGTTACGTTTGCATCTATTGATAAGTACATCCAAGGTAACATGCTGCATCCCGCCCATCAGAAATCTTCTGTCCTGTCACAAATATTGTTTAATACATCATATAATCTTGCTTTTGTTAATAAACATTGATGTGGTACTAGAGTTGTAAAACTACTGTAGGCAGCTGTGCACATAGACTAACATAAGTAAGTGTAGACTACGTAAGTTTTCCTAGTAGTTTTGTCAGTTAAGGTCGTATCTGCATTACCTGTATGTTAGGTGTGTTGCATACCTATTAGGCATTTTTACCTCAAAACTAACTCTTTTTTTTTCATATGTGATCAGTGTCTTACTAGATTCCCCTAAAAAGTGGAAGTGGTGGACCATCTATTAACTGAGTGAGGATATTTAAAGAGATCAGTAACCGACAGAACATTTTTGTTATATATAGTTATTGTCCTGTCTGTTACTGAAAAACAAACAGTATTTATAGCAAAATTGAAACTGTCAATGTTTAATACAAGTTTTATTCAAATTTGTTGATTTGTAACATGAAACAGAGGAATGTTATAGTAAAAATAAAGGAAACAATACAGATTTATTGTGTAGTGCTAGATAACACAATTCCTTCAACAGAAAGCTAAAATAAAAAAATAAAAAAGACAAAATAAAAATTATTAAACAATGCTTCAGTACTTTGTTAAACTTACATAAAATATGTTTCTGTTGTTCGTACACAACTTTTGCATTTATCAGTAGTTACAGAAAACTCCTGCCAATGGTCATGATGAAGAACATGCGATTCAGAACAGAGTACATATTTTTTACGTTTGTGTATGACCTTGGATAAAAAGTAATTACTTTGTTTACATAAATGTGTGGAAGTTACATGATCAACTAATTTTTATTACTTACAAAATGCAATTCACGTTCAGTAAGGATGTAAAATAAATAAGCCGGCCGGGGTGGCCGAGCGGTTCTAGGCGCTTCAGTCTGGAACTGTGCGACCGTTACGGCCTCAGGTTCAAATCCTGCCTTGGGCATGGATGTTTGGGATGTCCTTAGGTTAGTTAAGTTTAAGTAGTTCTAAGTTCTATGGGACTGATGACCTCGGATGTTAAGTCCCATGGTGCTCAGAGCCATTTGAACCATTT
This sequence comes from Schistocerca nitens, assembly GCF_023898315.1. Lineage (NCBI taxonomy): Eukaryota > Metazoa > Arthropoda > Insecta > Orthoptera > Acrididae > Schistocerca > Schistocerca nitens. Next base: position 59,695,214 of record NC_064621.1, read on the forward strand.
TTTAAAATACATTATGGACAAACATTGAATTATGACAGGTTCTAATTATGTGAAAAAACAATAAACAAACAAAAAAACAAAGAGAAGTTGTTGGTTGTCAGTTTCTCTTTTACACATTCAGTTATCACACACTACCTTGTATGTGGAACAACCACAGCCATAAGTAGAGATCTAGAATAACAAATGCTTGGCTACTCATGTAAATAATTTATTTAATGCCTGGTTTTGTAGCCAAGAAGCCACATCACCAGGTTAGAGGTGTTAAATTAGAAAAATCATTTGTTACAATTGTGGCCAAATTATAGTTTCAATCAATAGTGAAAAACAAACCAAATTACTTACATTGTGTATCATGACATTCTTTGTCTATGAATAAATGATGCAATTAGCAGATTGGCACACTTGATGAACCATACATCCCACTTAGCTGACTGTCCACTAATTGCATCGGCCGGCCGCGGTGGTCTAGCGGTTCTGGCGCTGCAGTCCGGAACCGCGGGACTGCTACGGTCGCAGGTTCGAATCCTGCCTCGGGCATGGGTGTGTGTGATGTCCTTAGGTTAGTTAGGTTTAAGTAGTTCTAAGTTCTAGGGGACTTATGACCTAAGATGTTGAGTCCCATAGTGCTCAGAGCCATTTGAACCATTTGAACTAATTGCATCATTTATTTATAGACAAGGAATGTTTGGTCCCACCCATGTTGCGACTTTAATGTCATGATTCACCATAAAGGTAATTTGCTCTATTTTTTGCTGTTGATTGTAACTGTAACTTGACCAAAACTGTAGTGAATACTTTTTTCAAATTTAGCAAATCTAACTTGATGTGTCTTCTAGGCTACAAGACCAAGAGTTAAATAAATTATTTACAACACCAGCCAAGTGATTGTTATCAAAGACATTCATTTATGTTTCGTTCTCTACCAAACACTACTGGTAATCCTACCATTTAGTATGTAATTTATGTAGTATTCCAAAATTACTAAACCATAGTTTTGGTAGAGCGCAACTCTGTGTGGTACTGAGTCAAATGTTTCTCAGAACTCAGGAAATATTTAATGTAATTGATTTCCTTGATCTGTGGCTTTTTAAGATGTAATGTGAGAAATGTCATACCCTCAGACTGTAGCTACTCAGTAACACAACTAAGAATAGCAGGTTGCCAAACCACAGGTATCCACTGATGGCACCATTACACTGGACAGTGTATACCACTTGTAAATAAATACAGCATCTGGAATACTCATGTTGATAAAACAACATGTTTACAAACTAGCCCATGGCAAGCTCCACCCTTGGCACCCACATTGCTACTATCGGAGCTACAGTCGCAGAACTATTTTGTTTATGCTGTTCATGTGAGTGATGGGATGCAGGCCAAGTATCCATCGATCCAACAAGGATTTAAGTGTTTTGATCACAACGAGAAAAGCACAAATTGGTTTTGCCCAATTGATGTTTTCATAATCCATACTGGTTGGCATGTAAGTGATTCTGAAATACCTCATTATTTTTAACACAGAATATGTACCAGTATTCTACAACAGATGGATGTCAATGAGACTGAGTGCTAGTTCCATGCGTTTTTCCTGTTACCTTGTAGACAGGTGTAATCTGTGATTTTTTTGAATCTCTTGGCACAGTTGTTTATCACTCATCTTTGCAGTGGTGTGAGAAGTAAACTGGGATAGCACATCTGTATCTTATTTAGTAATGGAATATTTGTAAATGGAACTAAGTATTTTAGCTTTTGGTATGCTATGATTAATTTCAGTTCTCATGTCATCTATGAGTGCCATTGACAGTGTTTGAATGTAGCTAGAATCTCTTTGGGTTTTGTGAGAAATCTTTCAATAAGATTCTGTTACAGTAGTCACTGAAAGCTTCATGCATTGCTTACTTGACAGCTTTCTGACAGCTTGCTTTCATTCAGCAGCTTTCTGTCCATGGATGTATTCTTTGTTTCACATCTATTAAGCATAAGTCTCTGTTTCTTTGCAGTTGCTACATATAATTTAGGCTTCTTCCCATCATGCACTGTTCTGTATACATGTACATATCCATCTAGTGTTTGGTCATCTGTTCTTTCGTACTTGAGCCACAGTCCACCTACACGCTGATGTCCAAAGATATATGTTTTGAGTTCCTCACTGAGATGTGAGACAGCTGCCCCTTTATCTGACTTACTAAATATGTAAACCTTCCTACTAAATATGTAAATCTTTCATTTAACTACCCTTTTTACTGTATTAATCATTATTGCTACAACTGGGTCTTGCTCATCAGTTTCAGTATGGACATTCTCAAAGAGGTCTGGCCTACTTGTTGCTATTAGGTCGATTCTGTTTCCATTATGAGAGGGCTCCTGAACTATCTGGTCTAGATAATTCTGAGAGATGACATTTAGTAATGCTTAGCAGAATGTCTTGTCCTGCCCATCACTTATGAAACTCCAATTTTCCCAGTTGTTTGTTGGATAATTCACTGGCTTCCTTTAGTTTTTGCTTTTGCAGATTGCTTCATTACTTATGTCTGATGAGAGTCTGTTCTTATACTAACAAAGAGATAGAGGGGCTGGCCAGTACTTACCTCAGCTCAGTACAGCCGATAGATACACATAAAACAGAACTGAAAATTTAAGTTCCTAGCTTTCGGAACAAATGTTCCTTCATCAGGGAGGAGAGAGGGGAAAGAAAGGGAAGAAGGGAAAGGAGATTCAGTTACTCACAACCCAGGTTATGAAGCAACAGGGAAAGGAAAATAGGGAGGGTAGCAAGGATGGAGGCATGGTTATCAGAGGGAAGCCAAAGATATTCTACTGTAAGTACTGTGCCAGCTTCAAACCAAAGAGGATGCATACAGAAGTAAAGAGATATATAGTATAAAGATAAAAACACAACTATGTAGGATGAAAAGATGCGTGAATGGCTAAAGAGGAAAGGGAAAGAGGAGAAGACTGAAGAGTGAATGGGAGTGAGGTTGTTTAACGTAGGTTCAGTCCAGGGGGATGGCGGGATGAAAGGATGTGTTGGAGTGCAAGTTCCCATCTCCGCAGTTCAGAGGGACTGGTGTTGGGTGGGAGAAGCCAAATGGCACGTACGGTGTAGCAGGTTCCTAGGTCCCTAGAATTATGGTGGAGGGCATGCTCTGCTACTGGGTATTGGGCATCTCCTAGGCGGACAGTTCGTCTGTGTCTGTTCATGCGCTCAGCCAGTTTAGTTGTTGTCATGCCAATGTAAAAGGCTGTGCAGTGCAGGCATGTCAGTTGATAAATGACATGTGTAGTTTCACATGTAGCCCTGCCTTGAATTGTGTATGTTTTGCCAGTAGCGGGGCTGGAGTAGGTGGTTGTGGGGGGATGCATGGGGCAGGTTTTGCAGCGGGGTCGGTTACAGGGGTAGGAACCGCTGGGTAGAGAAGGTAGTCTGGGAATATTGTAGGGTTTAACAAGGATGTTACAGAGGTTAGGGGGGCGACGAAAGGCAACTCTGGGTGGTGTGGGGAGAATTTTGTCAAGGGATGATCTCATTTCAGGGGTTGACTTGAGAAAGTCATATCCCTGGCGGAGTAATTTGTTGATGTTTTCGAGGCCAGGATAATATTGGGTGACAAGGGGGATGCTTCTGTGTGGTCTGGGGGTAGGAACGTTGTTGTGGGACGGGGAGGAATGTATTGCTCGGGAAATCTGTTTGTGGACAAGGTCTGCAGGATAGTTGCGGGAGAGGAAAGCACTGGTCAGGTTATTGGTGTAATTGTTGAGGGATTCGTCACTGGAGCAGATACGTTTGCCACGAATACCTAGGCTGTAGGGAAGGGAGCGTTTGATGTGGAAAGGATGGCAGCTATCAAAGTGAAGGTACTGTTGTTTGTTTGTGGGTTTGATATGGGCAGAGGTGTGGATGTGAGCTTCAACAAGATGAAGGTCAACATCCAGGAAGGTGGCTTGGGTTTTGGAGAAGGACCAGGTGAAATTCAGATTCGAAAAGGAGTTGAGGTTATGGAGGAAATTAAGGAGTGTTTCTTCACCATGAGTCCAGGCCACAAAGATGTCATCTATAAACCTATACCAGGCCAGAGGAAGCAGCTGTTGGGTCTTCAGGAAAGCCTCCTCCATGCGGCCCATGAAGAGGTTGGCATAGGACGGAGCCATCCTGGTTCCCATGGCTGTTCCCCTGATTTGTTTGTAGGTCTGGCCCTCAAAAGTGAAGTAAGTATGGGTGAGGATGAAGTTGGTAAGTGTGATAAGGAACGAGGTTTTCGGAAGATCTTTGGGTGGGCGTTGGGAGAGGTAGTGCTCAAGGGCAGAGAGACCATGGGTATGTGGGATGTTTCTGTAAGGGGATGTAGCATCTATGGTGACAAGAAAGGTTTCAGGTGGGAGAGGAGTGGGAATGGATTTGAGGCGTTCTAGGAAGTGGTTTGTGTCTTTGATGTAGGATGGGAGTCTGCGGGTAATAGGTTGTAGGTGCTGGTCCACCAGAGCTGAGATACGTTCGGTTGGGGCTTTGAAGCCTGCTACAATGGGACGGCCAGGATGGTTCTCTTTGTGGATTTTGGGTAATAGGTAGAAGGTAGGGGTACGTGGCTCAGGTGGAGTGAGTAAGTCTATGGAAGCCGTTGTGAGGCCTTGTGAGGGACCTTGGATTTTTAGGATTTTTTGCAGCTCAGTCTGGATGGAGGGAATGGGGTCCTGGGTAACAGCTTTGTAGGTTGAGGTGTCGGAGAGTTGACGCAGTCCTTCTGCCACATACTCCACATGGTCAAGTACGGCAGTTGTGGAGCCTTTATCCGCTGGGAGGATGACAATAGAGCAGTCTATTTTCAGCTCCTTAATGGCATGGGATTCAGCTGGGGTGATGTTGGGGGTTGTCTGTATGTTCTTCAAGAAGGACTGGGAGGCAACACTGGATGTGAGGAATTCCTGAAATGTCTGCAAGGGATGGTTTTGGGAGAGGGGAGGAGGATCCCTTTGAGAAGGCGGTCGGAACTGTTCTAGACTGGGTTCAACACTGGGTCTAGTATTTGGGGGCTGTGTTTGGGTAGTGAAGTGATATTTCCAGTTGAGGTTCCGGGTGAATGAGAGGAGATCTTTAACCAGGGCAGTGTGGTTGAATTTAGGTGTGGGGCTAAAGGTTAAGCCTTTTGATAGAACAGATGTCTCTGGAGGAGAGAGGGATCTGGATGAGAGGTTTAGGACTGAATTGGGACTGGTGATTTGTGGCATTTGACTGTGGTTATAGTTGAGATTTGGTCTGTGTGGGGTATGTGCTGGGATGGGGAGATTGAGTAGGGTGGCTAGGCTAGGTTTGTTGGCTATGAGGGGGGTTTGTTGAAGGTTCTGTTGTGGTTGGTGTTTGTGAGGGATAGGGAGAGGGACCCCACTTCTTAGGTGTTGCACTAGCACTGTGGATAGTTTTTTCAGGTGGTGTGTGGCATGGAACTCAAGTTTGCAGCTGGCTTCTAGGATGATGTTCCTGAGTGTGTTCTCCAAGCAAGGGTTTGAGAGGTGGAGGACTTTGAAGAGAGATAGGAGCTGTTGGGAGTGGTGGTTACATGAAGTAGTGTAGAGATTCAGGACAAGTTGGGTAAGGGCTAAGGATTGAAGGTTCTGGAAGTCCAGGAGAGACTGGTGGAAGGAGGAATTGCACCCAGAGATGGGAATTTTTAAGGTAAGCCCTTTAGGGGTAATTCCAAAGTCTGTCTTGCCAGTTTTATTTAGAAGCAGTTCACATCCTGTGAAAATGTTTCTCATATTTGTTTTCTGTATTATGTATGAAATGTACATTTATTTTTATACTTAACTTATGTCTGGCTCATTTCATTGACTGTTATACATTGTCACTCTCTGATCTGGAGAAGTCTCACCTGGCCTCGGCAGCCAAAGATAGTGGTCATTCATGTGTGTGTGAGTTGAATTTCTGTGAGTATGTGTGTGTGAGTTGCATTTCTGTGAGTATGTGTGAATGTGTGTGTGTGTGTGTGTGTGTGTGTGTGTAAGCTGTCTAATTTGGGTGAAAACCTTTTGACCGAAAACTTGCTTTTTAGACAGTCTTTTTGTCGTGCCTATCTTTAAATCAACATCTCTGCTATATAGTGAGTAGCCATCTAATCTTTTGATAATATTGTCATTATTCCATCTTCGATTTTCCACTGTTTTATAGTAATGACACAAACAATGTTAATAATGAAGAAAACATATAGAGAAAATAGATCATCAGTGACCTGGGACAGCTGGCTCTAGAAATGATAAGTAAGTATGTAACTAAATTCTGTAACAGTAATAAAGTTCCTTTTTTATGTGTTGATGTAATGTTACAGTTCTTGCTGTTAGTGATGCTGTATTATGTTTGGCAGTCCACTTTTTTTCTTATCCATTAATTGTAACATTCCGTTTGTAGCAACCTCCCAATCCCATTTCTTTATTTTAATTACAGTTAAAATTTTTATCTGCCATCATTTGTGTTTACATAACTTTCAATTAAGGTTTGACCCGTGGTCTAGGGGTAGCGTCTTTGATTCATAATCAAAATGTCTTCGGTCCCGGGTTCGATCCCCGCCACCGCCTAAATTTTGATAAATAATCTGCATTGGCGGCCGAAGACTTCCGGCATAAGAAGTCAGCCTCATTCTGCCAACGGCCTTGTCAAAGAGGGCAGAGGAGTGGATAGAGGTTCAGGGCACTCTCTTGTCCTAGGGGTGGGAAATTGCCCCTAAAGGCGGAAAAATCAGCAATGATCAACGACATGAGGATGCAGAAGGCAATGGAAACCACTGCATTAAAGACACGTAACGTGTATCCACAGGACATGTGGCCTGTAATTGAAGAAGTGTCATGATTGGCAAAAGATTACGGAATAGTCCCCCATTCGGATCTCCGGGAGGGGACTGCCAAGGGGGAGGTTACCATGAGAAAAAGATTGAATAATCAACGAAAGGATAACGTTCTACGAGTCGGGGCGTGGAATGTCAGAAGCTTGAACGTGGTAGGGAAACTAGAAAATCTGAAAAGGGAAATGCAAAGGCTCAATCTAGATATAGTAGGGGTCAGTGAAGTGAAGTGGAGGGAAGACAAGGATTTCTGGTCAGATGAGTATCGGATAATATCAACAGCAGCAGAAAATGGTATAACAGGTGTAGGATTCGTTATGAATAGGAAGGTAGGGCAGAGGGTGTGTTACTGTGAACAGTTCAGTGACTGGGTTGTTCTAATCAGAATCAACAGCAGACCAACACTGACAACGATCGTTCAGGTATACATGCCGACATTGCAAGCTGAAGATGAACAGATAGAGAAAGTGTATGAGGATATTAAAAGGGTAATGCAGTACGTAAAGGGGGACGAAAATCTAATAGTCATGGGCGACTGGAATGCAGTTGTAGGGGAAGGAGTAGAAGAAAAGGTTACAGGAGAATATGGGCTTGGGACGAGGAATGAAAGAGGAGAAAGACTAATTGAGTTCTGTAACAAGTTTCAGCTAGTAATAGCGAATACCCTGTTCAAGAATCACAAGAGGAGGAGGTGTACTTGGAAAAGGCCGGGAGGTACGGGAAGATTTCAATTAGATTACATCATGGTCAGACAGAGATTCCGAAATCAGATACTGGATTGTAAGGTGTACCCAGGAGCAGATATAGACTCAGATCACAATATAGTAGTGATGAAGAGTAGGCTGAAGTTCAAGACATTAGTCAGGAAGAATCAATACACAAAGAAGTGGGATACAGAAGTACTAAGGAATGACGAGATACGTTTGAAGTTCTCTAATGCTATAGATACAGCAATAAGGAATAGCGCAGTGGGCAGTACAGTTGAAGAGGAATGGAAATCTCTAAAAAGGGCCATCACAGAAGTTGGGAAGGAAAACATAGGTACAAAGAAGGTAGCTGCGAAGAAACCATGGGTAACAGAAGAAATACTTCAGTTGATTGATGAAAGGAGGAAGTACAAACATGTTCCGGGAAAATCAGGAATACAGAAATACAAGTCACTGAGGAATGAAATAAATAGGAAGTGCAGGGAAGCTAAGACAAAATCGCTGCAGGAAAAATGGAAAAATGTGAAGACATCGAAAAAGATATGATTGTCGGAAGGACAGACTCAGCATACAGGAAAGTCAAAACAACCTTTGGTGACATTAAAAGCAACGGTGGTAACATTAAGAGTGCAACGGGAATTCCACTGTTAAATGCAGAGGAGAGAGCAGATAGGTGGAAAGAATACATTGAAAGCCTCTATGAGGGTGACGATTTGTCTGATGTGATAGAAGAAGAAACAGGAGTCAATTTAGAAGAGATAGGGGATCCAGTATTAGAATCGGAATTTAAAAGAGCTTTGGAGGACTTACGGTCAAATAAGGCAGAAGGGATAGATAACATTCCATCAGAATTTCTAAAATCATTGGGGGAAGTGGCAACAAAATGACTATTCACGTTGGTGTGTAGAATATATGACTCTGGCGACATACCATCTGACTTTCGGAAAAGCATCATCCACACAATCCCGAAGACGGCAAGAGCTGACAAGTGCGAGAATTATCGCTCAATCAGCTTAACAGCTCATGCATCGAAGCTGCTTACAAGAATAATATACAGAAGAATGGAAAAGAAAATTGAGAATGTGCTACGTGACGATCAGTTTGGCTTTAGGAAAAGTAAAGGGATGAGAGAGGCAATTCTGACGTTACAGCTAATAATGGAAGCAAGGTTAAAGAAAAATCAAGACACTTTCATAGGATTTGTCGACCTGGAAAAAGCGTTCGACAATATAAAATGGTGCAAGGTGTTCGAGATTCTGAAAAAAGTGGGGGTAAGCTACAGGGAGAGACGGGTCATATACAATATGTACAACAACCAAGAGGGAATAATAAGAGTGGACGATCAAGAACGAAGTGCTCATATTAAGAAGGGTGTAAGACAAGGCTGTAGCCTTTCGCCCCTACTCTTCAATCTGTACATCGAGGAAGCAATGATGGAAATAAAAGAAAGGTTCAGGAGTGGAATAAAAATACAAGGTGAAAGGATGACATTGCTATCCTGAGTGAAAGTGAAGAAGAATTAAATGATCTGCTGAACGGAATGTACAGTCTAATGAGTACACAGTATGGTTTGAGAGTAAATCGGAGAAAGACGAAGGTAATGAGAAGTAGTATAAATGAGAACAGTGAGAAACTTAACATCAGGATTGATGGTCACAAAGTCAATGAAGTTAAGGAATTCTGCTACCTTGGCAGTGAAATAACCAATGACAGACGGAGCAAGGAGGACATCAAAAGCAGACTTGCTATGGCAAAAAAGGCATTTCTGGCCAAGAGAAGTCTACTAATATCAAATACTGGCCTTAATTTGAGGAAGAAATTTCTGAGGATGTACGTCTGGAGTACAGCATTGTATGGTAGTGAAACATGGACTGTGGGAAAACCAGAACAGATGAGAATCGAAGCATTTGAGATGTGGCGCTATAGACGAAAGTTGAAAATTAGGTGGACTGATAAGGTAAGGAATGAGGAGTTCTACGCAGAATTTGAGAGGAAAGGAATATGTGGAAAACACTGATAAGGAGAAGGGACAGGATGATAGGACATCTGCTAAGACATGAGGGAATGACTTCCATGGTACTAGAGGGAGCTGTAGAGGGCAAAAACTGTAGAGGAAGACAGAGATTGGAATACTTCAAGCAAATAATTGACAAAAAAAAAAAAAAAAAAAAAAAAAAAAAAAAAAAAAAAAAAAAAAAAAAACCTTTCAATTGGTATTCAGTACAGATAATATTTCTTCGCCAAACAACTTTGATTCCACAAGGAACAGTTGTGTGCAGTGACTGTAAATTAATTTAAGGAAGGATAGGAACACAGCAATCATTCACATTCTGATCAGTTTTTTTATTATTCTTGCATATCCAGATTTCGGCTATAAAAAGCCATCTTCAGTGTCCTTCTGCCTGTACATCAGTAAAGTCATTTGATGACATGTACTGCTGCAGGTTTGTTGAATAGTAGCTCATTCAAATTCACCGAAGACAGCTATTTATAGTTTAAATCTGGATATACAAAAACAATGAAAAACCAATGGGATTGCGATTGACTGCTGTGTTTCTATCCATGCTTAAATTTCTTAATTAATTACTCATTCAGTCATCATTAATTCACTACTCCACATACTTATGATCATTATTAAGTTACATCTTATTTTGTCTCTTGTCATATGGGTCAGTTTAGTATTAATCTGACTGCAAACCTGCCTAATGTTTGTGAAAAACAACTTACTCTTGTGGTCTGGCTTCCTTAGGACAAGAACAAAATAACTGCAAGAGTGAATATTATTCCAAATATAGTCTCTGAAAAGTTACTTAACATCACTTCTAACTTTCACAGGGATGAACATAATTTATATTATTTTAATTCCTCTGAGTAGTATGGATGAAAGCTGCTATTTGTAACTTGGATATAAAAAACTGTAAAGACTGAGAAATCCTGGGAGATATCTTGATGCTCTAATAGACACCCTTAAGTGAGATAATCGAACAATGGAAAATCCAGGATGGAATTTAACAATATTATGAAACGGAAAGTTGATACTCACCATGCAGTGGACATGCTGAGACGCAGATAGGCACAACAGAAAGACTATCACACATAAAGCTTGCAGCCAGTAAGGCCTTCATCAAAAATACACACACACACACACACACACACACACACACACACACACACACACACACACAACTGCAGTCTCAGACAACCGTGGTTTCATGGTCTCAGGCAGTGTGGTTTCAGTTGCCTGAGACTGCAGTTTTGTGTGTGTGTGTGTGTGTGTGTGTGTGTGTGTGTGTGTGTGTGTGTGTGTGTGTGTGTGTGTGTGTATTTTTGACAAAGGCCTTATTGGCCGATGACTATTTGTGACAGTCTTTTTGTTGTGCCTGTCTGCAACTCAGCATCTACGCTATATGGTGAGTAGCGACTTTCCTTTTCATAATATTGTTAAGTAAAATAATTTTAGATAATTTCCTGCTGTTACTGAAAAAGGCGAAAAGCAATAGTTGAGTATATTTGAATTTTCCATGTAATGGCAGCATATTGTTGTCCACCAGTGATGTTCTGTTAACTGGTGGTGCTGCACTTAGAAAATGCTAGAAATATCTACTCTCACTTCATCAGATACAGTGACTGCATTTGACATTAAACAAAACATAAGAGAGAGATGGCAGCTACTGATCATGCTTCTTTATATAAAAAAGAAAAAGAAAATATTACATAATACTCTTTCCAAGAATAATACTTCATACACACAGTTATAATTTTCAGTGCACAGATCTTTTACTTGTGTTTGACCATTCTTTGATTTTGTATTCAGCTTTCACTTTGCTGTGCAATGTTTATCACAAGGAAAAAAAGTCATGAAAAATTGTAAAATCACATATACTGTCCTTTCGTTTGGGGGTGCTGTAATGCCCCCTGGAACATTAGCAGCATACTTGTCAAATGTCTGCTTAGCATTCCACCTAAGCATCTCTTTCACTTTAGAACATAAAATTTTTCTCTATCAGAGTTATAAGGTTACATTTTCATATTTTCATGCTTGATGCAGTGTTCATATGTAGAGACATTTAATCATCTTTTCATAACACTTTCATCTTTAGTTTTATATTATGGTTCCTTAACATTGTATAGGTACAAAACTTTACAATTGTTTACAGGTTTTTGTACAATTCGATACAATGTTGGGGATAGCCTGTGTTTTATGGTATGCAGCAGACTATTTGCATTTTATGCTCCTCCATTTGGACAAGGGCTGAAGGAAAACACCAGACAACCCCACCAGAGCAGACTGACTATTCCATAAAATTCTCATACTTCCCCTATTTTAGTTATTATAGAACAAAATTTGAATAGCGTTCAGAAAAAATTGAAATTTTTGCAGTTACTGTCACTACAAACATTCTTTGTAGTGCATTTTTTGGAAAAAGTGGAGTTTTATCAATTTAAAGGCTTTATAGTTTAGTCTTTTGATTATTTAGATATTTTTTGATATTAACTGGTTACACAAATTTCACAAATGTTGGCACATACTCGTGATAAAATTTTCAAATTAGTGATTTTGTTATAATCTTCAGAATGTTTGTTAATGGCTTGAATAAATACAAAATATTTCTCATAGGTTTATATAATAGTGTTTGAATTATTAATTTTTGTTGACTGCCGTCATCTTGAAGTATCGTGGGCTTTCATCAAACGCTGTTGGAGGTCGTCATGGAGTGGAGCTTTGGTGGCTGGAACTCATTGCTGTTGACTGGTATAACTACTGGTCAGAACACTCCGTCAGGTCATGACACCTGGATTCACAGTTGTGTAGTTACATGGCTGGACCTCTGTCAGCAGGAGTCGTATAGGCGTGGGCTCCCACTGCGGTGTTCGGGCCTTCAGGAATGTGTGCCTGAAATTAAATTCGCATCACCTTATTACATTCTGACTAGAAGCAGTCATTAATTTTGCTGTGGGATAGGACATCATACAATGATTATTCACTATTATTGTTAAGTGCAGAACCAGTTTCAGTCACTATCACATGGCATCTGTGTAATTATGAGCATCCTCACAGTTCGTAACATGGTTGCTTTGCTTACTTCATTCATTAAAGAATCCATGAATATTTTGTTAAGGTTTGGTTCACTCATTAGTTTTTACAAAACGTGGTGCTCATCACAGCATTGGCAGTTTGTAAGTGTTCAGCTACAGTGGCTCTGTGTGCACTACACATTGTCACAAAAACATTTTTCCCCCCACAAACCCATGTCACTCATTCATTCAGCATCCAGTGCATGACATGAAGACACGTTGTTGTCCTGGAATATGTTCTGCCCATTCCAAACACATAGGCACCACATTTCGACTGTAGTAAAGTACCACTGTTTTTGTATAGCACTTACGCTGTGTTCTCTATGTTGTCAAGAGAGACAGAAGTATCACCAGACACAGTCTTTCCAGTCTCTGCTGTCTTTTTCTGCATACATACTTATGTCTACACTGTGCTTGCTAACACTGAATATTACACTTCATTCTGCCATTAATTACTATTAATCTGCAGTCACAGTTAGCAGAAAACCATTAATACTGATTACTGACACTGACACACTTTACTTGCAAAGTTTGAGTTAACATAGATTAGCAATTTTCAATATTTGTTCAGACTCAGTTTCATTTATATGAAATAGTTCACATTTTGATACAGTTATCTGTGCATGAGCATCAGGGTAAGTATTTACTTATATTTCTTTTCACATCTTAGCACTCAATGTCAAGGTTTTCTGATCAACTGATCCTCCAGACTGGTATCGAAATTCTGCCCTGACTTTACAATAATTCTCTCTTATAATTTGTTGATTAAGATAACAACATGCTCTCATTTATTATTAAGCCCTAGGACCGCCATGAGTGTTCTTGGTGTGTATTTAAAAAAATGCCAACCTCAATTCCTACATGAAGTTAAATTTTGACATAAGTGGCACATCTAATCCCTAAAGGATTTTTGGTACCCAGCCTCAACACAAAGAAAGCGTTGACACCAGAATTTACAAGTAAGAGTTCCTGTAAACTGAGTTGCAACAGCTTAAAATTACTTAGCCTCAGTATACTGTGTCTCAAAAATAAAATTCTAGATCTCGTGATTGAGGGCAGTGAATATTGTGTTGATTGTATTTGTATTCAAGAGCATTGGTGCAAAAATTATGAATTAGAAAAATTAATATTCCCCCATATACCTTGGTTAGCCACTTTTCTAGGAAGGAAGCCAAGAATAGAGGTGTCTGCATTTATGTGAAATCAGATATTAAAGTGAAAAACAGGCCTGAAGCTGAACTTCTGAGCATAGAAAAACATTTTGAGGCAATAGCAGTGCAAATGAATGTAAAAAATAGGAAAATAACAGTCATGTCAGTGTATAGATCACCATGTCGAGACACAGAATTTTTTAAAAATAACATTGAAGAACTACTGAGCATCATGCATGATAAGTCATCAATAATTGTATGTGGGGACTTTAATGTCAATATGTTGGTAGATAGTCCATTTAAAATTAAATTCCTCAATTTTCTACACAGTTTCAACCTATATTCTAATATAAACAGTCATACAAGGGTAACAAACATTTCAGAAAGTCTTATAGATTATATATTTTCAAATATAGAAAGCCCAGATACAGAAGTTTTGAATATTGACCTAGGAATATCTGATCATAACGCACTTATTATTAAAGTGCTCACAGTTCCAATACATGCAAAAACAGTACATCGTATGTATAAGAGAATTTTCTCTCCCGAAAACTGCAAACAATTTGGTATCACACTGACTAACCAACCTTGGGCAGAAGTATTGTCACAAACTGATACAGATGCGGCATACAATGTTTTCTCCTCTCTTTTCATGACAAATTTTGAAATGTGCTTTCCAAGAGATTAGTTAAAATCAACTCATCTAGCCATAGACACACAAATTCTTGGATCACATCTGGCATTAAAAACTCTTCCAAGACTATGAAAAGAATAAACTCTGAAATGAAAACCAATACTGACCCTAATTTCAAAAAAACATGTTAGTAACTACAAAAAGGTATGTAGAAGGGTAATTAATCTAGCAGGAGTATTAAGTAACGATAGACTAATAAGGAATTCAGACAATAAATCTAGGACCACATGGGGAATTGTTAAAAGAGAAATAGGAAAAAGCTTTAAAGACTAGGATATTGTACTTAAATCTAGTGATAACATTAAAATAAAGAAGGAAGTCTTTCCCAATTACATTAACAATTACTTTTTAAGTGTACCTGATAAATTAAGCAAGAGCTTTACCAATGAAGAGAAAACAACAGCTCCAAAAGTGGTCAATAGCATGATAATAAGTTCCACTAATAAATATGAAATACTGAACGTAATTAACAGTATGAAACCCAAAATGTCTGCAGGACTGGACGAAGTGCCAGTGACAATAATAAAAAAAAGTCGTCACACAAATCTTGGAACCACTGGTACATATTGCACATTTGTCATTCAGTGAAGGTGTTTTCCCCCAAAGGTGGAAAAATTCTAAGGTTAAACCATTATTCAAAAATGGGGACATACATAAGGTAGAAAACTATAGACCTATATCCCTCCTTCCATCTTTATCAAAAATTTTTGAAAAACTGATGAAAATTAGACTCATAAGCTACCTTGACACCTCCAATCTTCTAAATTGTAATCAACATGGTTTTCGTACAGGTTACAGCACAGAAACAGCTATACATATCTATATGGAAGAAATTATTAGAAATATAGACAAAAACAAATGTGTGGTAGGAATCAACCTAGATCTTTCCAAGGCCGTCGATACAGCAGACCATCAAATTCTCCTTGACAAACTGGAGGCAATAGGCATCAGAGGAATTGGGAGGAAATGGTTTGAATCCTATCTCCAAGATAGAACTCAGGTTATGGAACTCACCTAATCTCAGAATAAGCAAAAAATAAAGTGGGTTTCTGATGCTTAGAAAGTGGCAATAGGTGTACCTCAGGGTAGTATTCTTGGCCCCCTATTATTCCTAATCTATATAAATGACACTGAAAGGCCCAACAGATCATCAAAAATTATGTTATTTGCAGATGATACAAGCATAATTATAAGTGATGACAGCAAATCCTTATTCACGACAGCTGAAAAAGTTCTGAAGAGTGTGCAACAGTGGTTTTACGCAAATAAGTTAACATTCAATTTAAATAAAACAAATTACATACAGTATGGTAAAGTAAATGAGAAGGATGATCACCATTTATCATTGAGTGCCCATGAAACAGAGAAAGTCTGGTCTACAAAATTTTTGGGCATGTACATTGATCAGCACTTGAGCTGGAAAGACCACATCACATACGTATCCAAAAAACTCAATTCAGCATGTTTTGCACTGAGAATAATTTCTAGAGTTTGCAGTGCAGAATGTACAAGATTAGTGTATATGGCTTATTTCGATTCTATTATATCCTATGGAATAACATTCTGGGGTGCAACTAAATGTCGCTTGAGAGAGGTTTTTAAATTACAGAAAAGGGCCATTGGAATTATTACACACAGCTTCCCACAAACACACTGCAAGCCCTTGTTCATGCAGCTAAACATACTTACAGTACCATCTTTGTATATATTAAAAAGCACACACACACATATCCATCTGCACAAGTATATACCTGTCCCTTTTTCCCCCCAAGGTAAGTCTTTCCGCTCCCGGGATTGGAATGACTCCTTACCCTCTCCCTTAAAACCCACATCCTGTCGTCTTTCACTCTCCTTCCCTCTTTCCTGATGAAGCAACCGTGGGTTGCGAAAGCTTGAAATTTGTGTGTGTGTTTGTGTTTGTTATTGTCTCTATCAACGTACCAACACTTTTGTTTGGTAAGTTACAGAATCTTTGTTTTTAGATACATTTTTCCCACGTGGAATGTTAATCCATCACATATGGTACAAGTTAAAGGAGCATGTAAAAGAACAACACATTAATTCAATGTTTTAGTTTTCAACATATTATATAATGTTAATTTTATGTGTTTTAATTCAATGTTTTAATTTTAAACATAATGTTAATTTTGTGTGTTTTATAGAAATTTATAATATTCTGCTGTGCATATTTTGGACAGTATTATGACAATTCCTATATCATGTAAATGATGAAAAGGATGATGATAAATGAAATGAAAAAAATGAAAAAATCTGAGCAAAAGCATGCACTCAAGTGGCATGACTTCATCTAAATTGGAGTTCTCTTTTATACTTGAAATCCAGATAGCATCAGAGATGACTCATGGCGCTTTTCATGTGCTGCTAAGCCACACACACATGATCATCCTTCCTGTATCCTGTATCCCACCCTTCCTTTCTCATACAGTTAGCAGAAATGAATAGCACTGGTTACACATAAAATAATAAAGACTTAAAAATGCTCACAAATCTGCTCTTTTAAGTAATGACTGCTAAATTAAAACTGAAAGATAAATGAAAAATCCTGTTTACAAATAAGGTGTCTTTCATTATTTAATTCTTTTCCTTTGACTTCAGTCCACTAACTCAAAACAGAAATATGAAGTTACTTTCTCTTAATATGCTTAAAATAAGTAATCCTCTGTCAAGTACAGACTTATGTGCACAGGTGCATTTTGCATTCATGCTAGGCAATTCATAAGCAATGAAGTTATTACTAAACATTTACAACTACTATTCTTCAGACACTTGCATATTAAACACAAACATGACATAATAAAGTAAGGAAGGTCCTATATCTACTGTTCCTGGGTGTGTAACTGAATATACATCTTCAAATTTTTAGAAGGGTACAATCTCTTTATCTTATTAGTTTCCACATCTGCCAAAACATAACTACAACTGTGTAGTATGTCTACTATCTTATAAGGTCCTGAATAGATCATTTGCCACTTCTTTTTCCTTTTAATTAAGAATGGTGACTTAGAAGGTTTTTTTAACAATAATAAATCACCTATAGGTAATTTAAAGTCTTTTGCATATGCTAGTCATCTTTAGCCTTTCTATATTGTCCATATCTTGTTAAATTTACTAGAACTTCGCTTACTTTCTACTCTCTAGACTTAACCATTCTTGCAAGTCTAGGCAAAGGTGAAAAAGATGGCTCTATGATTGTTCATATTTCCTTAGTAACAGCTTCTTTCTTAGGCCATGGGACTGAATATGTGGTGTGACAAAATGTTTCATGAGGCATAATATCAATATTACAGGTGTATCCTTTAATTGTACCTGTCTTTTCAGAAAAGACATCTAGATGTTCTGTTAATAGCTGAGTTAGATCTTTCTCCTGATTGCTATTCAAGGATAAGATTCCTTTGCCTTGGAGCTAATTAATTTCAGTCTACCAAGAGTATCCTCTCCTTCAGTGTCTGAATAATAATATTCTTTGCCTGATAAGTTGGTATTTGCAGCCCCATGTAATCTTTGTCCATATACTCAGACAGTATTTGCATGTATCTCTCTATTGTGCATCATATCCAGTTCATTTATTCTCCCACTGTATTCTATACTAAGTTCCCCATTCAATTGGTCAGTTCTGATCTTCTTTTCTCAAGTAAATCACATCCTAGAATGTGGGCTGCTGACAATCCTTTTACCACAAGAAAAGAGCATTTTATGGTTTATTCTCCCATTGTCATTTCCAACTGCATTTGATGCTTAATAACTTGAGACTGTGAAACAATCGATCCAGTTACCTTACATTTTGTACTGGATATGAGGGTAGTTTCTGTGTCTGATTTATTGCTTTGAATAGGTCATAGCTTAGGACACTGGCTGTTGCTCCTCTGTCTAAGCACACACTCACAGTTATGCTACATATTTTTGCTTGTATCACCACTCGTATCAACTCAGTTTCAGTGCTTTTGCATTTGCATGGTTCTGTTAACAGTTCTTTCTGCATAGTGAAACTGTCATTGTACAGCAGCATGTCTATGTTTTCATGGTGCTGGGAGATGTGCCACCTCTCTGCCCATCAACCAACAATGGGGAGCATATTGTGGTTTGTTGGCTGTGAGGGGCGTGGATGGTGTTCACCTGTTACCTCCACTATTTGCACATTCTGGTTTGATTCAGGCCAGTGTGGTTTATTTGTGTTTACGTCTTCTCTGAATTTCTATAGTAATTTTGATATGCGTTTTTATTGTAAGGTAATGGCCCTGTGTTTGGGTTGCACCATGGAGCATAGTTATTGGGCCATTGGTTTCAACTATTGCACCACTACCTGGGATTAAATCTATTATCATATCTTCGTTTATGGTTAAATTGTGGGTGAACAGTTCCATTCTGCAGGATTCCATTAGCTTACTGATGCTCAAATCTTTTTCCATTGACATTGTCATGGTTAGGATTAAAGGTTTTTCTTTCATGCCTACCCATAGATGCTTGGTTGTTTCTGTACTCTTTACTTGTTTTTGAGTAAGTTAGCATGTTGAAATATTACAATGTTCATGACAAAAGTATGTGAAGTATTATTTTTGTTGATAATTTTAACATAGATCCTGTGACTTTACAGTTAGCTCTATCATACTTATTTTTATTTTTTCATGTATGCATTTTGCGAATGATAAATTAGACATTTGTTTACATTGATTCTGGCATATTTTCAGTTTATGGTTTGATTCTTTATAAATAATTACAGTTCATTGTAATTGGTTTTGATACATCTTGAGTTGACTTAATTTCATCAATACAATAATCCATTAATGTTACAATACAAGATATTTCATTCACATAACTTTGTGACTTAGTAGCCTTATCAGATATTTCGTTATTGTTGGAATTGTAGTTTTAGTTAAATGTAGTTCTGTTAGGCTACATTTTGTGATGTGTTCACCAACAAATAACATCATAAAAATGCAGGAAAATATCTTTAAGGTACTGTTATTATACCATATCATGAATAAAAATGACATGAATTAACTGTTCACTAAACTGATTCAAGACTGGCGCAATATGGCTACTGCTGCTGGTGTTTATGCAACATGCAACAATTACAAAGGTTTTCTGTGTACTTTTTGAATTGTACATTATTAAACTTACAATTGAAATCTATGTAGGGGAGACTGGGCCAAGGTGACAATGTTGATGTTAACCATTTGTAATATATTGCAATGTACTGGGAGATGAAGAAGCTTGCACAGGATAGAGTAGCATGGAGAGCTGCATCAAACCAGTCTCAGGACTGAAGACCACAACAACAATCTTTGGGGAAATATTTTTCTTTCTCACATTAATAGAATGACCATAATTTGTACTGTACGTTGTTGTATAATTTTTTATATTTTTGCCTTTACAAATGTCTGCTTGTGTCTGTGTATGTGCGGATGGATATGTGTGTGTGTGCGCGCGAGTGTATACCTGTCCTTTTATCCCCCTAAGGTAAGTCTTTCTGCTCCCAGGATTGGAATGACTCCTTACCCTCTCCCTTAAAACCCACATCCTTTCGTCTTTCCCTCTCCTTCCCTCTTTCCTGATGAAGCAACCGTTGGTTGTGAAAGCTTGAATTTTGTGTGTATGTTTGTGTTTGTTTGTGTGTCTATCAACATGCTAGCGCTTTTGTTTGGTAAGTTACATCATCTTTGTTTTTAGATATATTTTCCCACGTGGAATGTTTCCCTCTATTATATTTTTATATAATTATAATCACAATTAATTTGCCATTTTAAACAGTAGTGGAAAAGTGTCATTTTGTCCCAGTACTGGGGCAAGATGACTTTGATTACGGGACAGGGTGACAATTTGGTTACTAACTGAATACATTTTTGTTCTCAGAAGGTGAAAGATAGTACATCAGTTAATTAAACATAACTAATTAGGTATTACTGATAGTATGTAACAAAAGGATTATACTGTTGAAAATTAACATCTCAGAAACTATATTTTCACTAGTAAAAATCACACACAAATGTGTGAGCAGTCCTCATGCCATCATGTATGGCATTTGCAACACTCTATCCAGTCTTCTGATAGAGCATCAGTGTAGATCTCATTACATGGAGGACACTGCACTATACTATCTTTGGAAGTGTGAGTTGACATCATGGGTGTAAAACTTTCAGACAGCATAGCTTTTTTGTTACAGATACCATATTTAGAGTCCATGGTACCAATGCCTTTCTTTGCATACTGAGCCTCTTTTCTTTGTTCTTTAGTTTTCTTGTTCCATCTTATGTGATTTCTTATCAGCTAATACCTGTTTCATTGCTGAGTTTGTTAAAACGGTTGCATTTGGCATAAAGTGATCTTTGTGTTTTGTCATACTTGATCTTTGTGCATGCAGTGGTTTAAAATTGCAAATACTTAAGCATTGTTTTGACTTACTGAAGCAACACTCATTCATGGTATTGGATTTTCATTTTGTTCTGTCTGATGTTCATCGAGAGATTCATTAGAAGTTTCTGTGAGCTGGCCTTCGCATGCTGCAGCCTGAGCAGGAGCACTTTCAGTTTCAGTATTGTTTATAACAAGAACACAATTTGTGGATTTCACTGCAACAAAATCATCCTCACTGAAGACAAGGGAGTCACAGGGTTCGATCCCACATACTGCGAATCCTTTAACTGCATTGCCAACTGTAGCTGATTTGAAATAAGCAGTGCTCAATAGCTCAACAATCTTTTTGTCAGTAGAGGCTTGTCCTTGGCAAGTCATGAAGTTATCACAAGCTTGACTGTAAGAGGCCTTTAGGGGCCAAATAAATGTAGCAGCCAGTGGGTAGTGAGCAGTGGAAATCCAGCCATGACAATATGATTTTCCCTGCAAAAGTTGATAGCCTCCTGTGTTATGTATATTTTATTACTGTCAACAAGCATCAGTAGAGAGGATACACTGGTAAGTCTACATGAAGATTCAAATGTTTCAAAAATAAGACAAATATTGTTCAATTGCTCCTCCCATTATCAGTGCAATATGTCCAATGGTTCCTGGTGATGCCTTTTCCACAAGTTCAGGTAGCATCTGTTTCTGTGCAGAAATTAGAAAAGAGCAATTAGCATCCAGTAGCATTAATGCAACAAATAACAGTAATATTTCTCCCTCTCTCAGCTGATACAACACTAGACACTCTCTTTGTTCCTGAGGGTGAAATGACATTTGGTAGTTTAGAAGGCACAGTGGACAATCCAGATTCAGTTACATTACAAATGGCAGATGCAGGAAATTCAAAACCCATTGATCTGGCAACAGATGTTGGCTCTGGTTTCCACATACTGAACTTCAGTGTTTTCATAAAATTTGCTAGCCAGTCCTTTCCTGCCACCATGTGATGCTGTTTAACTGAGTAGAAATCTCACATCATTCTGCAATTTATTCAGACAAAAGTTTTCTTCGTCACACCAAAAAACATTTTGTCCATGGCTGTTAAATAGGTCTTCAAATCATCTAGTTTCCTGCATTGAATACTTCGCTGAATATTCCTGTCTTCTGCCATGTGTAGGCATCTCCTATAAATGTTGTTTTAATTTAAATTTTATATCTTGAGGTCTTAGATGGCCTACATAAATAAAGCACAGACACAGACACAGACACACACACACACACACACACACACACACACACACACACACACACACACACACACACACAGAGAGAGAGAGAGAGAGAGAGAGAGAGAGAGAGAGAGAGAGAGAGAGAGAGATATGTAAGTGCAAACAATTCTTATGTTATCACTTTTCTTCAGATGGAAACTAAGTGTTTCTTCGGGAATACCATAAACATTTGCTGCACCTGAGCAACTCATTCTTTCCTCTTTGATGTCTAACACAGCAGTAGTCATGTTATTTTTATCTCATTCTTCTCTAGTGGATATTTTTTTCATAATTGCTCACCACATTTCAAAAGGCATGTGCCATAAATTAATGAGGCAGATGGCAGAGCTACAAAATATTCTGTTGCAGAACCCCTTACAAACTATTATAGCACAGTTTGTGGCTCATAAAGCTCAGAAGAACACAACCCCAAATAAGAAGAGGATATAATCACCAAAAGAAAGCAGTAGAGGGCAATTGGGGCAACTTGACCCCAAAATAATGCCCCAGTTATCTTAAATTTAATGTAGGGTTAGCAAGACTAAGACATGAATGAGCAGTGGCTGTGAAAGACATATTGTCTGAGATAGTAATATATAGCAAAGAATAACCAAATATCATAACTGTTAGGCCACAAGAGTTTATGTTCAATGTCTTGAAAAATATAACATTTCAGGTAATGTGGACACCAAGCATCTAACACACACTGAACTGGCAGGAGCAGCTCAATTTTTTGAGTTTCTAGTATACTGTTGTGAGGAGCACTAGTAGTATTTGTAATGAGGTGCTACCTAGTAGAATAGGCGCAAACCGTGTGATAAGTCATCTTGCCCCATACATCAACTTGCTCCCATATCCCCTACTTTTGTGATTTTAGTTTGAGAAATAATGGTATGTCAAAATATAAACTATGATCATAATAAAGAATGTGACACTACCTCATCAAGTTTACTTGAAGCTACACAAATGCAAGAGCTTGTATTGTAATGCCATTGGAGTAATATATCAGTGAGGATAAGTCAGCTTAAGATGAACTGTAATTAATTTATAAAGACGTTGAACTACAAATGGAAAAAGTGCCAAAAATAATGTAAGCAAAAGCCCAATTTATCATTCATATGTACAAAAGTGGTATTAATATCTGGAAGAGACAGGATTTATATTAGGTAATAAAACCAAACTGTATTTGTAAAAAAATAACAAAAATAATTAATAATTTGTTATGGATATACATTTCACATAATTTTGATATGATAACTGTAATATTTTGATATGCTAATTGTTTCAGAAACATCACAAAGAATTGAAAAAAATTCCATAACCAGTTGTAATGAGCATTGAAATCGTAATCATAAATTCCAATAAGTTTGATTGAAACGATGTATAATGTAACTGAAATTGTTGCTATACAAGGAGCAATGTTGGTAACTGAATCAAGCTCGTACTGCTTCAGTTTTTGGGTCAGTCTTATATCATGTTTTAGGCACAAAACCTGTGTCAGTTGTATATGTGTTGTAATGCTATAAACATGTTTTAAAGGTATTTTGACTGTTTTGGCTATGTTATTTAATTGATTAACTCAACAAAAATTCTATGAGATATGGAAATTGGATACTGATGTTATTTCAGGTGGAGGAAATGCAACAAGTCTGCATTACACATCTTAATCAAGATTGTCAATTAACAATAAGTTAGTTAGTTGAATTGTAGTCATGAAATGTGGTTATGTTTTAACATGGTGGAGACAAGCTGTGATACTCTGAAAATGTCAGGACTGTTATGTTAATTAAATTTTATGTTTCAGGGGTCTATATATCACAAAAACAAAATATCAAGCAAAATTCAAAATTATGCACAAGGCTGGTACTGACAGTATTATTGATCAAAAGTGAAACAAATGCATGGACACAGTAAGTTACAAATCGAATGAATGGAAATTAAGTTTTGGGATATCAAGAAACATAAAAAAGATAAGTGCTTTGAATTTTGTTTTTCCTTCTTCATTACTGTAGTGAAAGATTGTGTGAAAAAATTAATCAGAGGAATGAATGTTTGTAGTATTTGCAGTCCATTCCTAGGCTTTGATCATGGGGAACTTTCAGGATTGAACATTAATGCTTTTGAACAGATAATGGAATTTATGCAGGAACAGTTTAAGAAGCAAGATAACAATTTTGAGCAAATAAATAACAAAATTGGGAGGACATAGAATAAAAAATGCATCAAAAAGATTTAAATAATGAGCTAGACTGTACAATCGATGCATTAAAAAGTGAATTAAGCACTAAACATGATGTTACATTGGATGAAGTGAAAATTATGAGAAATAATATTGTAAGTTAGAATTACACCAGCTAAATGATATTCAGAACACTTGTATGGGTGGGCATCCACAGAATTTTATCCAAGAGGGGCCAAAATTCCAAAATTTCTGTTATCGATATGACTTATTTTGAGTTTGAAAACATCTCATGCCTCAAGGGTGGAATATTGACGAGAAATGTATAAAACTAATTTATCTCAAATGATTGACAATTATTCACTTAGTGCTTTTAAGGCAGACTATTTCAATATCTAAATGATCTACATACACTATGTGATCAAAAATATCTGGACACCTGGCTGAAAATGATTTACAAGTTCGTGGCACCCGCCATCGGTATTGCTGGAATTCAATATGATGTTGGCCACCCTTGATGACAGCTTCCACTCTCACAGGCATATGTTCAATCAGGTGCTGGAAGGTTTCTTGGGGAATGTCAGCCCATTCTTCACATAGTGCTGCACTGAGGAGAGGTATCTATGTCTGTTGGTGAGGCCTGGCACAAAATCGGCGTTCCAAAACATCCCAAAGGTGTTCTATAGGATTCAGGTCAGGACTGTGGGCAGGCCAGTCCATTACAGGGATGTTATTGTCATGTAACCACTCCACCACAGGCCGTGCATTATGAACAGGTTCTCGATCATGTTGAAAGATGCAGTTGCCATTCCAAATTGCTTTTCAACAGTGGGAAACAAGAAGGTGCTTAAAACATCAATGTAGGCCTGTGCTGTAATAGTGGCATGCTAAACAAGGGGTGCAAGCCCCTTCCATGAAAAGCATGACCACACCGTAACACCACCTCCTTCGAATTTTACTGTAGGCACTACACACACTGGCAAATGACGTTCACCGGGTACTCGGCATACCCACATTGTGGATTGCCACATTGTGCACCATGATTTGTCACTCCACACAACATTTTTCCACTGTTCAATCATCCAATGTTTATGATCCTTACCCCAAGCGAGGCATTGTTTGGCATTTACCGGCATGATGTGTGGCTTATGAGCAGCCGCTCTACCATGAAATCCAAGTTTTCTCACTTCCTGCCTAACTGTCACAGTATTTGCAGTGGATCCTGTTGCAGTCTGGAATTCCTGTGTGATGGTCTGGATAAATGTCTGCCTATTACACATTACAACCCTCTTCAACTGTTGGCGGACTCTATCAGTCAACAGACGAGGACAGCCTGTACGCTTTTGTGCTGTACGTGACCCTTCACATTTCCACTTCGCTATCACATCAGAAACAGTGGACCTAGGGATGTTAAGAGTGTGGAAATCTCATGTACAGACATTTGACACAAGTGACACCCAATCACCTGACCATGTTTGAAGTCCGTGAGTTCTGCGGAGTGCCCCATTCTGCTCTCTCACAATGTCTAATGACAATAGAGGTCGCTGATATGGAGTACCTGGCAGCAAAATGCACCTAATATGAAAAACAAATACTATCAAAGAGATAGAGGGGCTGGCCAGTACTTAGCGCAGTACAGCCGATAGATACACAAAACAGAACAGATTTTTACATTCCTAGCTTTCGGAACTTTGTTCCTTCATCGGGGAGGAGAGAGGGGAAAGAAAGGGAAGAAGGGAAAGTGGATTCAGTTACTCACAACCCAGGTTATGAAGCAACAGGGAAAGGAAAACAGGGAGGGTAGCAAGGATGGAGGCATGGTTGTCAGAGGGAAGCCAAAGATATTCTGCTGTAAGTATTGTGCCAGCTTCAAACCAAAGAGGATGCATACAGAAGTAAAGAGGTATACCTTTATATGAGATTTTCTATTAATCATTTAGATCACTAATATGAAAAACATATATTTTTGGGGGTGTCTGGATACTTTTGCTCACATAGTGTACTGTATTTCAGTCTTTTTATATTCAACAATCTAAAATTGCATCATCAAATGGTTACATCCAGGGAATCTAATATTCACAAAAAATTATTATATAAAATTTCTTTTGAAGGTTACATTTTTATATTTGTTGGAGCAAACATAATACAGGACCAGGATTTGACTGGATAAATGTATGAAATTTCCCAACGCCAACCAGAGATTGTATGGTAGAACCAACTTTTAACAGCCTAAGGCTGAACCAAGTGAGCCCTCATCACTTCGTTGTTCATTCAGGCCACTTGGTCTACAGAATTAGTAGCTATATGACTGCTCTTGTCACTGGTTTGAACCCCCATAGAGTTTAAAATGTTCCCAATGGCCTGGAGAGGACATATAGGAACTGGTGTTATTTCCCATGAACAGTGTGATAACAAAAAATTCCAAGATATGTGTATTGATTACCAAAGTCACAGAATTTCTCATCAGGCTTGATAGTGTTAAACCTGGTGTTCTGAAGAGTAGCAGATAATAACTGTTAGAAATATGTGAGAGTTTCATAATGACTGCATCTAAATTCAAGGAGGAGGCACATGCCTCTTATTTAATCCCCCCCCCCCCCCAACCAACCCCCAGGGGGATGCCTATGTTTGTAGTCTAGAAAATGAAATATTGTCAGAAGTTTTGGAAAATGTAATTTTTAATGTGGAAGGGTTGCCAGTAATGGATGTTGGTCAACAACTTTCTTCAACAGTTATTAGGTGTACATATTCTAGTTTATTTCAAGTGTAGTTACACGGCAGTACTAATGAGAAGTTCATTCATTATTCATTCAAAATTCCCATACAATTTTGAAACGAAGTTTGCATCCAGTTGGTTAAATCAGAGAAATTTTGAAACATTCTTACACAAAGGAACTTCACATTGCTATGACTGAAGGATGTGTTGTCTAGTGAAGATGTTCTCTTGCACTTTGAAATTTTTTGGGCACTCTTTGAGTAGAAATATCCTTCCCACCCCTCCCACAGTGGTATTCCACCATCCATCGAACCTACACAATATACTCATCCATCCTTACACAACCCCTGCTCCCAAACCTTACATCATGGCTCATACCTCTGTAATAGACGTAGATGCAAGACCTGTCCCATATATCCTCCCACCACCACCTACTCCAGTCTGGTCACAAATATTACCTATCCCATCAAAGGCAGGGCTGCCTGTGAAACCGGTCATGTGGTCTACAAGCTAAGCTGCAACCACTGTGCTGCATCCTATGTAAGCATGACAACCAACAAGCTGTCTGTCCTCATGAATGGCCACCGACAAACTGTAGCCAAGAAACAAGTGGGCCAGCCTGTTTCTGAACACGCTGCCAAACATGACATCCTTCATTCCAATGACTGCTTCACAGCCTGTGCCATATGGATTCTTCGCACCAACACCAGCTTTTCTAAATTGCAGAGGTGGGAACTTTCCCTGCATTACATCTTATGTTCCCATAACCTTCCTGGCCTCAACCTCCGTTAGTCACTATCCTCACTCATCCAGTCCTTCCCTGTTCTCATTCCAGCACTACGCAGCTGTCATTCCATCATCACACTCAGTCTTTTTACTTCTCTCCTTTTCCACTACCTCCCCCCCCCCCCCCCCCCCCCCCCCCCGCACCTGCCCACCATCTAACCTGCAGCACTTTGCTGTCTGCCACCCACCATACTATCCCTCCCCCTCCCTGCTCTAGCCTACTCCTTACTCCCACTCAGCCGCCACTCCCATCATGCACTGGTGCAGCTGCTTGCTGTGTGGTTTCAATTGCCCAAGACTGCAGTCGTGTGTGTGTGTGTGTGTGTGTGTGTGTGTGTGTGTGTGTGTGAGAGAGAGAGAGAGAGAGAGAGAGAGAGAGAGAGAGAGAGACTAAGTCTATTGTTGAAGGCCTATATGGCCGAAAGCTTTATTTGTGAGTGTTTTTGTTGTGCCTAACTGCGACTTAGAGTCTCCGCTATATGGTGAGTGGAAACTTTCCTTTTCATAATACTGTTACATTCCATCATAGATTTTCCATTGTCTAATTAATAATAAATTTAATTAGCATATATCTTGTAAAGTTAGGCACCACATAAACTACACACATTCCCAGTGCTAGAGCAACACACTCTAGTTACTAAGAATTACATGGCAAGCCTGATTCATTGAGAAGAGTCATCATCTTCCTCTTAATTTTATTCACAGGATCGATATCTGTCTGCAGCCAATGTAATTCAAAAGACTGAAAGTCTTTTTATTATAGTTCATAGGTGACATTAGGGCTGGAGCATTGTCCTTGTCGACTGGTAGAGTTATAGTTTTTTTCTTTTATGTTAATGGTAATATTGTAACTAATTTTGTCTCAGATTTCTATAAGGATTTTCATCATTGAAAATTTCCTTTACTGTACAAGCTTGCAACTATGATGATGCCCATGTTTGAAATCATGTGCGTAATTTTTATTCGTAGTGAAACTGTGGCTTGACACATATCCAGAATTCAGTTCTGGTCTTACTGTGAAGTAATTTTATAGTAATCTTCTCATGGTTACTGCTCAATGGCATCACATCTACAAATAAGAAAAAAGTTACACATCTACTTACATCTTATCCACTGAGATATTTACATACAGTAGTAAATGGAACACTGCTGCAATTTAGCAATTTCTTACCCAGTAGTTGGCACTTGAATAGGAAAAAATTCACTCACCTGATTCTGTTTCTTGTCTAAAAGCCTGAAATACATTAAGGAAGTAGTGAGGTCAGAGCCACATAATGCATTTACTTCACACATCTGTTGGCTATGTTGGTGAGCAAAAGACTAACAAAAGAAAAACAATGAGCATGCTGATAACTTAATTCAGCCAATAATGGACATGCTGCACCAAGCAAGTGGCTGTTATCATTGACTGTGTGCAAATTTGAAATAAACTCATTACATTTGCTAAGGCCTCGCAACATTATACCATGCCTTAATGCTCATATTTGACAATTTTTTTAGTTAGTTACGTATCTACAAATTATGAGTCTAGCAAGGTAGTGATACTGACTTGTGGTAAAGAAAACACATCAAGTAGCAGACAGGAACAATTAAAAGACACTCACATAAAGCTTTTGACCACAGCCCTCACACACATACACAAGCAAGCACACATCACACACACACAGCTGCTGACTCCAGCATCTCGGGCCGGAATGCAGCTGTCACCTGGGATGGTTCAAATGGCTCTGAGCACTATGGGACTTAACTTCTGAGGTCACCAGTCCCCTAGAACTTAAGACTACTTAAACCTAACTAACCTAAGGACATCACACACATCCACGCCCGAGGCAGGATTCGAACCTGCGACCGTAGTGGTCGCACGGTTCCAGACTGAAGTGCCTAGAACCACTCGGCCATTCCGGCCGGCTCACCTGGGATGTAAGCAGCAATCTGGAGGGGGTGGGGAAAAGGAGTAGATAGAAGTGTACAGGTGGGGAGAGGGACGAACACTGTGTGGTGGAGTGTGCAGGGACTAGACTGCCAACAGACGCAGCATCAGGAGGTTGTGGGGCAATGGAGGTGGGAGAAAAATAGGAGCAAAGAAGGAGAGGAGTGGGGAAAGACAGGCAGGCAGGTGCGTTGGCAGAGGGCTGCAAATAAACAGGGTGGAAGATGAGAATGGGGAGGAGATGAGAGGACAAATGGAGTGGAAACTGTTGGGCGGAAGGTGGGGGGACAATATATTACTGTAGGTTGAGGCTGGGATAATTACGGGAGCGGAAAATGTGTTATAAGGATAACTCCCATCTGTGCAGCTCAGAAGAGCTGGAGCTGCAGGGAAGTTTCCAGATGGCCCAGGTGGTGAAGTTACATCCAGCGGCATGTTGTGCAGTAGGGTAGTCTACTTTGCTCTAGACCACTGTTTGCTGGTGGCTATTAATGCTGGTGGACAGCTGATTAATAGTCATACCAATATAAAAAGCTATGAAATCATTGCACCAGAGCTGGTAAATGACATGGCTGCTTTCACAGGTGGCCCAGCCCCTGATGGGGTAGAATAAACCTGTGACAGGAGAGAAGTACTGGGCGGATTGACTGGGCAGGTTTTGTATGGGGGACTTCCAGAGGGATATGGTTTTTGTGGCAAGGGATTGGGATTGGGAGTGGCACAGGGATGAACTAGGATAGTGTTGAGGTTGTGAGTGTGACAGAACACCACTTTAGGAGGGGTGAGAAGTATCTTGGGTAGGATGTCACTTATTTTAGGGCTCAATGACAGGTAATGAAAGCCCTGGCAAAGGATGTGGTTCATTTGTCCCTGTCTGGGGTGGTACTAGGTGATGAAGGGGACACTTCTTTGTGGCTGGTTCTTGGGGGTGGTGGGAGGATTGGGGGTGTGGGGGGAAATAGCATGCAAGATCTGTTTGCGGACTAGGTTTGTCTGTGAAGACCTTAGTGAAACCATCAGCATACTATGCAAGGGAGCTTTGGCACTGCAGATGTGCCATCTCCAGGTGGCCAGGCTATATGGGAGAGATTTTTTGGTGTGGTATGGATGACAGCTGTCAAAATACAGGTACTGTTGGTGGCTGACGCATTTAATGTGACAAAGGTGCAGATGGAGCCGTCAGAGGGGAGAGGTCAACATCTAGGAATGGAGTCATCAGAGGTGAGGAGGTCAACATCTAGGAATGTCACCCACTAGGTTCAGGAGGACCATGTGAAGTGGATAGGAGAGAATGTGTTGAGGTTGAGAAGGAACGAAGATAGGGTGTCTTGGCTGTGAGTCCAGGCCATGGAGATACCATCAATGAATTTGATCCAGAATAGGGGTTTGGTGCTTTGGGAGGTAGGGTGGTCTCCTCTAGAAGCCCCATAAAAGGGGGCTTAGGGGGGTGCCATGTGACAAACAAACAATCCTGGATGTCCAATTGTGGCCGGTTATTGTGACCCCACCGAAAGAATATCAGTGCTCATTGATAAACACCTCCAACCAATTGCCCATAATGCAGCCTCCCATGTCAAAGCTACCAACCACCATCCCCAAACCTTTACCTCCTAGATCGCTACTCATCACTGTTGGTGCCACCTCCCTATACACCAACATCCCTCATGCCCATGATCTAACCACTGTGTTTTCACAACGTCCTCCAGACTCCAAAACCACTACCTCATTCCTCATACAGCCTGATAGCTTTATCCTAACACACAAATACTTCTCATTTGAAGGAAAAGTATATAAACAAATGTGCAGAACAGCTGTGTTCACCAACATGGCACCTCTTATGCCAACCTTTTTAAGGGCTATCTAGACAAGACCTTCCAAGCCTCCCAAAACTTCAGACCCTAGTCTCGTTCAGGTTCATTGATGATATCTTCATGATCTGGACTCAGAGCGAAGACACCTTACCTTTGTCCCTTCACAACCTCAACACCTCTCCCATCCACTTCACATAATCCTCCTCAACTCAGTTTACCACCTTCCTAGATGTTGATTTCATCCTGTCTGATAGCTCCATCTGCACCTCTGTCCACATTAAACGCACCAACCACCAACAGTACCTGTGTTTTTACAGCTGTCATCTCTTTCACACACAAAATCCCTCCCATATAGCCTGGCCACTCGGGTTCACTATATCTGCAGTGACAAAAACTCCCTTGCTCTGTATGCAGAGGGACTCACCAAGGCCTTCACAGATAGACACTGTCCCCCAGACCTAGTCTGCAAACAGATCTGCCATGTCAGTCCCCCTCCCACCCCCAATGCTCCCGTCACCTCCCCCCCCCCCCCCCCCAGATCCTTCCACAAAGGAGCATCCCATCATCACTCAGTACCACACTGGACTGGAAGAACTGAACCACATACTTTGCCAGGGTGTTGATTACCTATCATCATGTCCTGAAATGAGGATAATCCTAACAAAGATGGTTTCCACCCCTTCCTAAAGTGGTGTTCCATCACACACCCAACCTCCACATCATCTTAGTCCATCACTGTGCCATCCCAATCCCAACCCCTTTTCATGAGGATCATATCCCTGAGAAAGACCCAGGTGCAAAACCTACCCAATCCATCCACCCAGTACTTCTCATGCCAGTCCTGTCACAGGTTTATCCTACCCCATCAGGGGCCAGGCCACCTGTGAGAGCAGCCATGTCATTTACCAATTCTGTTGCAATCATTGCACAGATTTTTATATTGGTATGACTACCAACCAGGATGAACAGCCACCACCCAACTGTGGCCAAGAGCAAAGTAGGCCAACCTCTCGCACAACAAGCAGCTGAACATTACACACTTGATTTCAATGGCTGCTTCACTACCCAAGCTGTATGAATCCTTCCCTTTTTCACCAGCGTTTCTGAACTGTGCAGATGGGAGTTATCCTTACATCACATTCTCTGCTCCTGTAATTATTCCGGCCTCAATCTATGGTTGCACACTGTCTCCACACCCTCTACCCAATAGTTTCCACCCCATCTGTCCTATCATCTATTCCCCATTCTCATTTCCCACCTGTATATTTGCAGCCCTCTGCCAATGTATCTGCTCATATTTCCCCTCTCCTCTCCTTTTTTGCCCACCTCCCTGCCCCACAACCTCCTATGCTGTGCCTGTTGGCCGTCTAGTGCCTGCACACTCTGCCACAGTGTTCGTCCCCCTCCCCACCTGTACACTAATATCCCTTCCCCTTCCCTGCCCCCTCCAGATTTTTGCTTGCATCCCATGTAATAGCTGCATACTGGCCTGAGATGTTGGAGTTGGCGGTCGTGTGTGTGTCGGGTGTGATTGCTTGTGCGTGTGTCAATGCTGTGTGTGTATCTTTCACTGATGAAGGCTGTGGCCGGAAGCTTTATGTGAGTGTCTTTTAATTGTGCCTGTCTGCAACTTGACATGTCTTATTTACTGTAAGTAATAATCTTGTCTTTTCTGGCATTGTTCATATTCCTACCTGGAGTTTCCATTATTTTTTATTTTTGCCGAACTGCTTTCTTCCATCCTACAACCCTGTGATATTTTCGTCTGTTAATCTTCTCTATAGCATTACTCTTCCCAGTGCACATACTTTCCCTTCTTTCCAGTGTTTATTCACCACCTTCCGAAGCACATCTAATTTCGAGCCACACTGTATCAAAGATCATCCGCACACAACATAGACTTCGTGATTGCCCGGATTGTCGATGCAGCATTTAATGCCCATGATTCTTTCCTCCCATAATTATAATTATATTTATTCCTATTGATCCCACTTCATCCCTCATTCTGATGTACTTTAGCATTTTGTTTTCCACACCTGCCCGTACCACACTAACTTTTAATCCTAACCTAACCCACCGCCTTCCCTCTCTCTTCACTAATTGCAACACACACACACACACACACACACTCTTTCTTTCTCTCTCTCTCTCTCTCTATCTCTCCTACCCCCCCTCTCCATACCTCATTGTCCCTTTCCTGCCACATTTATGATGGACGGTCATAACTTATTTGTGCATATTTTTATCAGGTTTCACTCATTTTCACATATTTGTGAATATTTTTACATATCTATGCATAGTTTCATGTATATGTGTGTGTTTCTGTGTGCCTTTACGTTTTTTACACATCTTTAAGTATGTTTTTGCTTAACCAGCTCCTTTCACAACACTGATTTTGCCCATCTCTGCATCATTCTTATTTCCTGTATACTATTACTGCCACAGTGGACCCTTGCTCCATCTTTCTGCACCAGTTCAGAAAAGTATCCCTTTCCTTGGCTAAAACCCAGTCCCACATCCTGTCTCTCAAATGCTGCCTAAACCATGGAAAACCCCCAAATGGCCTGATTATAAAGATTCCTTCCTCTGGGTCCCATCCTCCTTTCACAAGGACCTACACTTTTTCAGATTCCGCCAATCCCTGGCCCTTACAAACCTGGTACTGCAAAACCACTTCTCCTTGTCCCAGAGCCACCTCTGCTCCCTCCATATGAAACTGCTATTCTGCAGTCCCTACTCCATACATCCCATCTCTGAAATTGAATCCCTTGCTCTCCAGCGCCTGGAGGAGCATTTCAGACACCACCACCATAAGTGCTGACAACCTACTGACATCCTACTGCCACCTCAGGGCACCACTATTCAACTCGTATCGTACCCACACAGCGTTCCTCCTCATCCACCCATCATAGTAGCTAAACCCTGCCTATCTGACCTTTTAAACTTGCTACATCTCCCAAAACTCCCTACCAACTTTCCATGAAATCCAGAACCAAAACATTCCTGTAACACTGTTGTTATCCTCTCCACCAAAACCACCAGCTCCACAGAAGTTTCCATTCTATCCAAAGGCCTCATCTTTAGCCCTACACCTAAATTTAACCATGCTGCACTTGTCAAAGACCTACTCTTCTTCTCCCAATCTTTGCAGTGGAAGCACTTCTTTGTCGCCAATCCTTCATAACCTCAACACCTTCTCTGCTATCTGCTGCACGTGGTCCTACTCAACCCAGCGTGCCACCTTCCTAGATGCTGATCTCCTCCTCTCTGATGGCTCCATCCGCACCTCTTTCCACATTAAACCCACCAACAGTACCTGCTTTTTGGCAGCTGTCATCCCTTACACACCAAGAAAACCCTCCCATATAGCCTGACCACCTGGGGATGGTGTATCTGCAGTGACAAAAACTCCCTTGGTCAGTGTGCTGGCCTTCACAGTCATGCAATATCACCCTCATTCACAAACACATTTCCCATGCCATTTCCCCTCACACTCCAATCCTCCCAACACCCACAAGAACCAGCCACAAAGTAGTGTCCCCTTCATCACCCATCACCAGCCTGGACTGGAACAATTGAATCACATCCTTTGTCAGAGCTTGATTACCTATCATTGTGTCCTGAAATGAGGGTGTCCTACCCAAGATACTTCCAACCCCTCCTAATGTGGTGTTCCATCACACATCCAATGTCCACAACATCCCAGTCCATTCCTATGCCACTCCCAGTCCCAACCCCTCGCCACAAGGATTGTATCTCTGTGAAAGACCCAGGCGCAAAACCTGCCCAATCCATCCACCCAGCACTTCCAATTCCAGTCCTGTCACAGGTTTATTCTACCCCATCAAGGGCTGGGCCACCTGTGAAAGCAGCCATATCATTTACCAGATCTGCTGCAATTTATTGCACAGCTTTTTATATTAGTGTGACCACCAACCAGATGTCCACCAGGATGAACAGCCACCACCAAACTGTGGCCAAGAGCAAAGTAGACCACCCTGTGGCACAACATGCAGCTGAACATAACACATTTGCTTTCAATGGAGGCTTCACTACCTGAGCCAACTGGATCCTTCCTTCCACCACTAGCTTTTCTGAACTGCACAAATAGGAGTTATCCTTACATCATTTTCCTCTCTCGTACTTATCCCGACCTCAACCTATGGTAACATACTGTTCCCACACCCTCCATCCAACAGTTTCCACTCCATCTATCCTATCATCTCCTCCCCATTGTCAGCTCCCACCCTGTTTATTTGCATCCCTCTGCCAACATACCTGCTTGTCTTTCCCCACTCCTCTCCTTTTTTGCTCCTATTTTTGGCCCACATCCCTGCCTCACAATCTCCTGACACTATGCCTATTGGTGGTCTAGTCCCTGCATACTTCATCAGACAATGTTCATCTCTCCCTCACCACCCACCAGTGTGCTACTATCTCTTCCCCTTCCCTGCCCCCTCCTCCACATGATAGCTGCATTCCGGCCCGAGATGCTGGAGTTGGCGGTCATGTGTGTGTGATGTGTGCGTGTGAATTGTGTGTGTGTGTGTGTTTTTGCTGATGAAAGCTGTGGCTGAAAGATTTATGTGAGGGTCTTTTAATTGTACTCATACCTGTCTGTGACTTGATGTGTCTTCTTTTCCTACATTGTAGATATTCCTACCTGGAGTTTCCATTGTTTGAACGTAGTGACACTGATTTGTTAAAACAATTTGGTTTCATGACTGAATTGTAAATATGTTTTCCACCCCATCCCTGCCACCTACTCACCCCTTGCCCCCCCCCCCCCCTCCATACACAAATATCCCTTCTGGTTGTAATTACTCCCAAATTGGGAATCACTAGTCAAAAAATTCTCGACCTAATGCATTTATTAGCATTAATTCATCCAGATCAAGACAAGAGTAAATATTACTTACTTCTTTCAAGATTTTTGTTCCTTTATATTTTTTTTCTCCTCTTCCACTGTTTAACAGTGTTATGAATAGGATAATTAATATAATGTGCTCTACATAATATTATTCTACCTATCTCTTTATACTAACAATAAACTTAACAACACAAGATAGATGATTACTCACTGATTGCACTAATGCCTATGAAAATAATAAATATGATCCCCATTTTCCAGTAACTAATTCAACAAAAATACAAGCCCTTCAAGCATGATATAATTATTATTCAAAAAGGTCTAAAGCATTAACATACATTACTGTTAGTCTATTACAGAACATAATCATAATGCATATTATGCTTCAATCAAACTGCAAGCATATTGGTAAAAAAAAATAAATAAATAAAAAAAAGTGGTTTCAGTTTGTAGAAACTACAGAAAAATTTCACATGGTATGAGGGGATTGTATTTAGATCTTAACAAATGTGAAGATGAAGTTAAATAATGGAATTTCCATATCATTTATACTACTTCCTTGTAAAGAGAGAATACAAATGGCAGAAGGTGATAGCTTTGAAATAGTAATAGAATATATGAAGAATGATGCAGCATAGAAAACCAAAATTAAAAAATAGTGCTACATGACTCAGGACCTTGTGCTCACCGAGCATGTAACCAAAGACTGGAATTTTGGCAGAACACCTTTTTAAATGTGTTTAACCTATCTTCAACTTAAATATGAATCTGTATGATTTACAGGGCTGCTGTAAATGATTAATTTTTTTGAAGTTCTATATTTTCCAAGGTATTACATGCACAAATATGACTGATATATGAACAGAGTCATAAACTTAATGAGTTTGCATTGTGCCCACCAGTGGTGTTACAAGTGCAGTGCCTTGAAAAAATGTGAATATGTGAGACTTCCCATTTATCTTTAAAGGCTAATTGCCACAAAGGAAAGTGTGATGCTATGAGAATCCTCTGAAATTGTGGCACATGAATGAGATTCAGTGAAGGTTAATGTTTACTGTACAGCGTTACAGATGAAGCTGTATTTGCTCCTCTTCTCCTGTAAGAAGACTGCGATGGGTACCTGCTGCTGCTGCTGTTGTTGTTGGTTCCTTAACTGACTTGTAATTCCAAGAATATCATCTTCCAACAAGATGGGGCACCTCCTCATTGGAACAGCTATGTTTGTCACTACCTAAATGATAAATTTTGGTAAACATTTTTGGAAAACAGTGATCAATTGATTATTATATTTTGACTAAAGTTCAGTCTTGATCACACCATTTATTTTTTAATGATATAGGTAACCGCTTTCTGCGTAGCAGCGAGGAGAGCTGCGCCTACCATCCTAAGGGAGCCATGGGTCTGATGATGGTTATGTAAAAATAACCGAAACCGGTTACCTATATCATTAAAACATAAATGGTGTGATCAAGATTGAACTTTTGTCAAAATATAAATGATAAACTTCTGCATCGCTGGATTGGGCATAGTTGTGAAGGTGATGTGGTTATGCTTGCTTGACATCCCAGATCACACGACCTAAGCCTTGTGACTTTTTCCTTTGTGGGTACATTAAGGATTGTGTTTACATACGTTCTCTGCCAAGAATACTGAAACAGCTCAGAGAATGTATCAGTGCTGCTGCGGTTACCATTAGCAAGATGTTGCTACATGAGGTATAGAATGAACCTGACAACGACTTGGACATAATGATGTTACATCCCAGCTCATCTTGACCACACTGTAATGTTTCAGTGCTTCTGGGATAAATCTTGAATAGTTAACTTTCATATTTGTTTCTTGTAGAATGGGTGGCTAACTTTCCAGCAGTTAAATAATCGATCTTTATGGATCATGTAAGGTACCTCATTTGGTGCATCAACACAGTTTTTGTGGTACAGTAACTATTAAAATTATGTAATCAACACGTTGGAGTTAATGTTTTACCTATTTAATTCTACAAAGACATACAACAAAATCACGTCTAGGATTAACACAATATTGATGTAATGTTTTACTAAAAACTGACCAAAAACTTACGAATTGCTGATGTGGGACTGACACATTATTGCCTTTTCATGGCTACCACCACTGGTCCTTTTATAACATGCAACAATGGAAGGGTTTGGTGCAAGAAGGGGGGGGGGGCAGTTCCACTGTTTCCTCTACTGAGTTGGAAATTCTATCACATTAAAAAAGGGGGGAGGGAGGGGCTGCTTCATTTTGCGCAAGGAGGAGGCAGCTCCATCTGCTAATTCTAGAGAAATCCAATAGATGGAGCTGCCTGTACTCTGAGTTTGTGTGAAAACAGAGGCAGCTACCTTGTTCTTCCCCCAAACTATAGCAGGAAGGAGGTTATGTTTTGTAGTGTTCAGCAGACAGACATTGCATGTTCTCTGTGAGAGATATTTTTTTATCAGGTTTACGATCTGTTTTGTGACTTCATCATCTTTTGATTTCACAATTTCTGTCATGAGTGAATCAGAAGAGGAAGGACTGTTTAGTTGTGACTTTTCAGAAAACTATGAGCCAGGTGAAGATGAGATGTCTACTGATTCAGAAGAAGATTCAAGGAGCAGAGATGCAGTTGTTGGACCCCTGAAGAGGAAAAAAGAATCGCATAAGGATCAATGGGAACGGAACATAAGATAACAGCAGAAGGTTGATGAAAAGCAGTGCAAGAGCATGATTGGAAAAATAATGTCTTGCCAGACTACAGGTAATGATTTCAGTTACAGATACAAGTGTTTTACTGAATTTGATGTTAAAGCAAGGCATTGTATTATTAACGCTTTTAATGGCCTAATGACTAAACATATCCATGTGTGTATTTGGCTGGTTGCATTAAAGGTTTACCTGTTAAAGCAATATGCCAAAAAGTGGAACAGGAAAGCCCAGGGCATTTTCAAGTGTTTATACTGTTTGAGTCGGTGAAAATAATGCAAGACTCCGTAAAAAAGTGTGTCACTGCATGTTGTATCCAGAAAACAAGTGGAAGAAGTTCACAAAGCAACTTTCTTTTCATGGAGCTATCACACCAAAACAAGATGGTATGGGAAAGCATAATACAAGACACAACAAAATTCCAGATGAAACTGTGCAAAAGGTTTGTTGTCACATTGACAGTTTTCCTAAGCAAGAATCGCATTACAGTTGACGAGACAATGGCAATAGACAATACTTGCCTGTTGACCTCACTATCAAAGAAATGCATCATTTGTACATGGAGGAGCAATCTGAATCTCCAGTAGAATATGATTGTTACTTTTGGTACCTCAAGACACACTTAAACAACAGATTTGGGCACCCAAGATCACACACGTGTCAAAAGTGTGACTACATACAAAATGAACTCAGTGCCTCTTCTATCTCAGATGAGAGATGAAGGAGCTCCATGATGCCAAGCAACTTCATTGAAGTTGGGCAGATTCATTTTATCAAGATATGAAAGATGGTACCTGTACAATGTAATAATGACACTGAGCTGTTGTGCTGTGACTACCAACAAAATACGCCCCTCCCCAAAGTTCCTTCTGGGGAGGCATTTTATAAACGTTAGTTGTGGGTCTATAACTTTATGATTTCATCTGGTATGACTGGGAAACATGATTTTTATCTCTGTGATGAAACCACCAGAAAGAAATATGCCCAATGAGTCAATATACATCAGTACATCAACCACATTGTAATACATGATATCAAAATACCTTACCTATTTTATGATAACTGTGTCTCACAAAATAAAAATCATTCATTAACACAGTACCTGTTTTACCTTGTGCAAAGTGGCTACCTTACGAAGATCGTTCATTGATTCCCAGAACTGGGCCACAGCTTTATGCCATGCAACAGAGTGTTCGGAAATATATAAAAGTGTTTG
Source organism: Schistocerca nitens (assembly GCF_023898315.1). Lineage (NCBI taxonomy): Eukaryota > Metazoa > Arthropoda > Insecta > Orthoptera > Acrididae > Schistocerca > Schistocerca nitens. The sequence continues at coordinate 59,735,505 of NC_064621.1, forward strand.
AGGAAGATGGAAAGAGTTTTTTTTCCAGTGGACTATGCTTGCATTATCAGAAGAGCAAGCCCCAAATTTCATGTCAATGAAGTGAACCAGGGATTTATTTTCAAATTTGTTGACAAGTTGAAAAACTTTTGTTTAAAGAACCATTATGTATCATTATCGAACAAGAAAAGAGGAAAATATTTAATCACTAAATATAAAATATTCCTTTATGAACATCCATACATTGGTAAAGGGATTTTTCAATTCAGTGTAACCATAGGGACGACTGTCTTTCATACCTCTGAAACATACAATATTGTTCTTTGTTTCTTATGCCATCCCATTCTGCTACATCACAATGTTTGTTGTGTGACCAGAGGGACCCTTATAGAACATTTGTAGAGTACCAGATGCAAACTCCTTGCATTTATGTCTCTATTTAAGCTTCAGTCATGTTTTTACATGTAATATTTTGGTAAATATACAGTTTTGAAAATAAATGAATCAACTGTAGTAGCACTATACATCTTTGTGAGAGAAATGCCATAGCTCAATTTTGCCTTTCTCTATCTTTTTTATATAAACACCTAGTTTCTAAAAGAAATGCCTTTTTGCCACATTCATTATTATTAATTCCATTGTTATTCAAAGTAATAATAAGTGTTCCTATAAAGAAAGGTAGCAGGAGGTAAGGGTTTTAGTATTGGCTTGTGTTTACTTGGCTTCCTATCAGTTCATACCTTCTTCAAGAGCAAGAATGAATGGCAGAGCTAAAATGGGGTTTTGTTATTGTTCTAAATTTCTCTTTCTATCAGTTTTCATTCTGACCTTGTTGTAAAAGGTAGGTACCAACATACCAAAATAAAGTGTTTCTTTATTTAGTAAATTGTAAAGTTACGTTAATAATTTTGGATCTGACATATTTTTTACTGGCTGTAAAATACTTCTGTGCAAAAAATGTGAGCTATCAATGAACAATAAAAATATTTATTTCATGCCTTAACATATCAGTACAACCAAACACAAAAATGCACTTGTAAAGCATAATGGGAAGAAGAGTTCTCTGCTTCCAGTGACAACTGCAACATTGAATTGAAAATTGCAATTTGCATTTGGCTTATGTAAAAACTGTTATTTATGCCAGAATCACTTTGTGGAAACTACAGAATCCCATGTTAAGACAGATTTTGAAAAAGTATGTGGACAAATTTGTACTTAGTGAGTCAAGTTCCTCGAACTACTTAAGTGAATGTTGTTATGAAGTAATGAAAATCATTAAAGATGAAGCGAAAGAAAAAAAAAAGAAAGAGATCTGGACTTCAGTTGATGAGTCATTTGACCCTATGGGTCAGTTTATTTGTCAGTATCATTGTTGAACCATTAGATCCTTAATCCTTAAGAAGATGGATCTTCTTACAACAACGTCTAGAAAAATTTAATAATTCAACTGTCACACAATTATTTACCAATTTATCACAGTTACTGTGGCCTGAAGAAATTCAGTACAACAATGTATAATTTTTCATCTTAGATCTGTACCATACATGAAGAAGGCTGGGACACTTTCAAAGTGCATTTGTGTGTGTTTGTGTGTGTGTGTGTGTGTGTGTGTGTGTGTGTGTGTGTGTGTGTGTGGTCTATTTTTGATAGAGGCCTTGTTGGCTGAAAGATTACTTGTTACAGTCTTTTGGTTGTGCCTATCTGTGATTCAGCAGCTCCACTATACTGTGAGTGGCAACTTTCCTTTTCGTAATATTATCATAAAAAGATGAGAGATGTGTATTTCAGCAACAGTGTACTATGCTTCTGATTTCATGAGTATAACTATGGCAGTCATCACGTTGGAGGGTGAATCATCTTCAGTTGTAACAGCAAAGAAACTTCTCAAATTTTTGGAAGTGACAAATGGTTTAAATTTCATTAGGGCTGTGTTTGGTTTCCTTCCACAACTGATCTGCCAGCCTCACGAAACAGGGCAGCCTTTGGTGAAATCAGTGAACATTATGGATGCGCATTCGGGAGGACGATGGTTCAATCCCGCGTCCGGCCATCCTGATTTAGGTTTTTCGTGATTTCCCTAAATCGCTCCAGGTAAATGCCGGGATGGTTCCTTTGAAAGGGCATGGCCGACTTCCTTCCCCATCCTTCCCTAATCCGATGAGACCGATGACCTCGCTGTCTGGTCTCCTTCCCCAAACAACCCAACCCCATTATGGATGATGCAGTGCAAAGACTGGAGAGTGTGCAAGGGAAATGAGGTTCCTTATTTAGGGAAAAGTGTGAAATGGTGTTATTGAAAAATCCTGATCTTTACAGACTCAAATTTTTCAAAAGCTCTACAAGGTGACAGTTCTATTGCAGTAGAAATGAACATTACAATAGCTCAATGCTTTAGATTAGCTCCCATTACTTCTTTAGACGTTGAGAAGTCAATTTCTCAGATAAAAAATGTATTATTTTACAGGAGCAGGAGGCTCAACATGACTTCATAAAATTAAAAAAAAGTATATAGTTGCCATGTGCAACCCATAAGCTGATAACACATTATAATACATGGGCTTTCATGAAGAATTTCATTTTTCCCCCAAGTACAATTAGCATCTTCTTAAACACTTTAAACTTATTTTAAGGATATAATACAACAAGACATTAACATAAATATGCTGATTGTATGAGTGTCAAACCATAAACCAAGTTGTTGGAAACCTGAACAAATTCAGAAGAAAATTAGAAACATGTCTCACTAGCCACTCTTTCTACTAACTGTCTGGGTATCTACAGTCATGAGTAGCAGTGTTTGTTATGAAGCTTAAGTGATATTGTACTGTAAACAGGACTCATTATTTACCGATACAAGACAATATTTTCTCTGAAAAATACCATTATAATCATATATGCTGCTGAACATTTCCTCAGTCAATAACCACTGATTCCAAACCTGTGACATCCTTTTTGCTCACCTTAATCAACTCTATACTTACCAACAATTACTTCACCTTTGAGGGGCAGACATACAAACAGATGAGGGATACAGCCATGGGAATCAGGATGGCTCCTTCCTATGCCATCCTTTTCATGGCTGTCTGGGAGGGGGCTTTCCTGCAATCCATAAGCCTTCAGCCCCTAGTTTGGTTTAGATACATGGATAACATCTTTGCCATATGGACTCATGGTCAGGCTGACCTGTTAAAATTCGTGAAATTTTTAAATATTTCTCCCAGTTATATTTCACATTGTCCTATTCTGAATCTGATTCCACATTCCTTGATGTTGATCTCACTCTCACCCAAGGCCAGCTACACACTCCCATCCACATAAAACTACTAACAAACAACAATACTTACATTTTAACAGTTGCCATCCTTTCCATGTCAGATGTTCCCTCCCACACAGCCTTGGCATTTCAGGTAAACATAGTTGTTTGGATGCAGACTTTTTACAGTAGTACACTACCATTCTCACCACTGCCTTCACTGGATGAAATTACCCAAAAAGCCTAGTTCAAAAGTAAATTTCCCAGGCATCACATCCAATCCTGATTCTTCTGAACCCTTCAAAAAACAACATCAGAGCACACCACCTGTCACTCAGTATTATCCTGGTCTTGAATGTATTAATCAGCTACTCAACAAGCCCATGACTTCCTAAAACCATGTCCTGAAATGAGATCCATTCTGTCTGAGATTGTGCCCACCACACCTAGAATAGCCTTTTGCTACCCTCCCAATCTCCGCAATGTCCTTGTCAGACCCTGTGCTCCTTCTGCATGCATCTCCCTGCTCTATGGCTCTTACCCCTGTGACTGTTACAATGAATCACCCTCCTCTAACATTACCCTTTTTTTTATATAGAGATAACTGATACCATATATACTACTGATTCTTGCGTAGGTTAAAATTATCTCAGCTGTTCCACTAAAAGAATTCAAATGATTTTGTATATGATGTATTATAGTTCTTGCTAAAGTGTATAAAAAAGAAATTAATGTGTTACATTTGATATGTACTAACAGTTAAAATTACTCTTCTTTTAAAAATAATTGAAATTACAAAATTCATATTTTTAATTGCACAATCTCATACTAACTATTCAATTTATTTCTAGATTGATTTACAAAATAATGATATCTTTTATCTAAGATACTTCTTTGGTAAAATAGAAAGTTTGTCAACTCTTTTCCTTTGTAAACTTTATGGAATTATAAGACTATCACAGAATCTAAGTAGTGGTGGGCATGCCTCTGATGGAAGAAGACTTTCCCAAGTTTGTCACCAACAATGTAATTTTTTTTTAATGTGAAAAATGTAAAAATGGTGTGATGTTGCAAGATGTAACAAAGAATAAAATTCAAGAATAATATAGGCAAATCTTCATAGTTATTTAGTCATCAAGAACCCACAAAATAAAAATTTCAGCTGCAAGAATGTAGCCCTAGACAAAGTGTTGAGCCATCGACAACAACAATGAGATAAAGAAGATAGATAAAAAGTTATTCTTCTGTATATCTTATGCTTCTCGAAGCCTTCAAAATATGTGCAAAGAATGAGAATTTTAATAGTGATGTGTGGGAGGGTAAGATTACACCGTCTCCACTGCAAGATTGCCCTATGCACCCTCCTACCACTATCTATTCCATTCCTGTAATTGCTAAAACATACACTATTAAAGGGAGAGCCATCTGTGAAACAACATGTCATATCAGCTGTTATGTAAACACTATTTGGCCTTTTACATCAGCATGACTACCACCCAGCTATCAGTCAAGATGAATGGGTATAGGCAGAGGGGGTTTACCAGCAACACAAAATATCCTGTTTCAGAGCATAGAGCACAACATGAGAGTCACAACCTTGGTGCCCATTTCACCACACATGCCATCTGTATTATTTCCCCAGAACCTGGTTTCCCTGAACTCCCATTTGAGAACTAGCACTACAACATGTCCTTGGTTCTTGCCATCCACCTGGCCTTAGTTTACATTAATTCCTTCTGTCTCAGCATTTATTCACAGTAGCTACTCCTTTCTTCACTCCATTTCAGTTTTCTATGTCTGTCATATCCTGACCTGTCTATTTTTTGCCGTACCCCATCCCAACTCTGTTACATACAATGCTCTTAGCTTTTCACTCTTATTAACTCATGCTGAATGTATAGTAGTCATCTCCATCTTGCATACTACCCTGTCTTCCACCATCAAGCTCTCACGTTTTCAAATCTTGTCCAGTGCAGTTCCCAACAATCAGTCTCCCTTCTCATTCTGTCCGGTAGTCTCTCCTGACCTGGGGTTCTGGATGACTTTTCTGAATTGTACCCCTTTTCCTAAACCACTCCAGTTCTTTTCCTTCACCCCTCTTCCTTCCCCATCAATTCTTCTGCCAGAAGAAGAAGCCACTGGCTCCGAAAGCTTGTAAAAATTAAACATTTTTGTGTGTGTGTGTTTTCCTGCTGCTGCTTGGTGAGTAGATTTTTTATCTATCCATTTAGATTATATCATCAAATAAATATTAAGCTATTAATATTAGGTAAACAGCAGCTATATTGTACAAATGAGGAGGCAGCAGCTCTTTTTCTTTTTCTTTTTTTTTTCAAAGTTGGGGCTACTCACCTAGCTTACTTGATTAAATGTAGGTGACATGAATGCCAATAGCAATGAGCAGTTTATTGTTAATGTAATATAAATGTGAAACTTCTATGATTTTATTGCCTTGTGTTATGTATACCAAGACTCATTCCATGTGCCTGAAAGTTCTCTTCATTGATGGGGTCTATGCAACATGATGAATTAATGAATGAATATCAACTTTTTGTCTGTTGTGGTTTGTATGTATTGGTAGTCTTGCAATGTTTAGCAACAAGAGGGCAGTTACTGTGCAAATTAAGTTTGAAGGTAGATAAACATGTAGAGACGTATTCATTAATACGAGGGTTGACTGAAAGGTAATGCCTCCACCTTCGTAACTCTTCAACAGTTGGCAGAATTGATATGTGGCAGCCGTAGCCTCTTCTATACAGCTCCAGTTGGCGGGAAGCCTTAGCATTGAACAGTTGTGTTGTTACTATGTAAAGTATGGAACCCTGTGCAGACGGTTGGTCAATGTGATTTAAGCAAAGTGCAGTCATTGAATTCTTGACAGCAGAAGGTGTCATCCCAAAGGAGATTCATCAGAGAATGAAAGCAGTTTATGATGATTGTGTAATGTGAGTACTGTGTATTGTTGGGCAAGTACATTCAAAGACATTGAGGTGGGAACATCTGACCTGCATAACAAACAAAGATTTGGATGTCCTGTTTCACAAACAAAATGTTGACAGATTGATTCAGGACAATTGTCGTATCACTCAGAGAGAAATTGCAAGCACAATCAGCATTTCACAAGAACTTGTGGGTCACATTATTGCTTTGCTAGGCTATTGGAATACCTGTGCATGATGGGTACCCCTGATGCTGACTCCTGAAATGAAAGTGCACAGACTTGAAATTTGCCAGTAACTCCTCTCACATTATGAGAATGAAGGTGACACCTCTCTCCGTTCAATTGTGACAGAAGACAAAATGTGGGTACACCATTAAAACCCGGAGACGAAACACCACTCTATGGAATATCGACACAAAGACTCGCCCTAGAAAAAGAAATTCAAGACGCAGCCCTCAACTGGAAAAATCATGGACACAGTGTTCCGGGTCACAGATGGTGTTATCCATGTTGATTTCCTTGATTGTGGTACAACAACAAATTCAGAGCATTACATCACAATGCTGCAAACTCTGAAATGACATGAAACTTCCTGGCAGATTAAAACTGTGTGCCAGACCGAGACTCGAACTCGAGACCTTTGCCTTTCGCGGGCAAGTGCTCTACCAACTGAGCTACCTAAGAACGACTCATGCCTCATCCTCACAGCTTCACTTCTGCCAGTACCTTGTCCCCTACTTTCCAAACTTTACAGAAGCTCTCCTGCAAACGTTGCAGAACTAGCACTCCTGAAAGAAAGGCTATTGTGGAGACATGTCTTGGCCACTGCCTGGGGGATGTTTCCAGAATTAGATTTTCACTCTGCAGTGGAGTGTGCACTGATATGAAACTTCCTGGCAGATTAAAACTGTGCGCTGGTCTGAGACTCGAACTCCTGAGTGCACACTCCGCTGCAAAGTGAAAATCTCATTCTGAAATGACAGCTAACAAGGGTTTGAAAGGAAAAGGGAAATGTTTTCCTGCAGCATGACAATGCCAGATCACACACTTCACATGCCACAACAGTATGGCATCCTCCACACATTCCAGATTTAGCACTGTCTGACTTCCATCTGTTCCCGATAATGAAAGACAACCTGTGGGGACATCATTATGCTTCTGATGAAGACGTGGAGAGAACTGTGAGACTGTGGTTGCGCAAAACAGAGTGTCAACTTCTTCCATGACAGCTTCAGAGAACTTGTTCATCTTTGGCAGAAATGTATCCAACTGGCTGATGATAATATGGCAAAGTAATATTGGTAATTAAAGATCACATTCTAAGGATTATTTATGCATTTGATTTATTAAAATATTCCCATCCAAACCCAATTAATGAAGGTGGAGGCATTACTTTTCATTCAACCCTCATACTTTTCTCATTGGTCTGTATATTCTGCCATTTGATTAATTTCAGTTTGTTGCTCATTCTTCCAATCATTGTTCTTTTAGCTTGATGCATAGCTAGCTAGCCTTTTGAATCTCTCATAAGTTATGATGTCAGTTTTGAGTCACATACCATCATGATCAGATATTCCTACTTTGATGACACTGTAATCTACTTAATCTCTGTGTATGCCGGTTATAATGTTGTTAAGGTGTGTCTCTAGCCTGACTGGTTTTCATTTTAACAATATAAGTTCCAAATCTTATGTTATTTATGAGTTAAATACTTGTTTTCTCTTTTTCCTTGTATCTTCCTTACTACCACATGTAACAACTATTTTATGTTGTTTGTATTTAGTAGCCATTAACCTTTCTTGGAAACATTCCTTAATTAGAAGCAGATATCAGTAAACTGACGCATAAATTAATTTTTGCTTGTGGAAAGCTGCAGAAGATGATTAAGAACAATTTCTATACAATATATGACTGAGATCTAATAATAATAATAATAATAATAATAATAATAATAATCTATAATCAGTTGAGAGGTCAGACAAACACGTGGTTCCCCAAGAGGGGCAGCAGCCTTTTCAATACCATATTTACTCGAATCTAAGCCGCACTCGAATCTAAGCCGCACCTGAAAAATGAGACTCGAAGTAAAGGAAAAAAAAATTCCCGAATCTAAGCCGCACCTGAAATTTGAGACTCGAAATTCAAGGGGAGAGAAAAGTTTTAGGCCGCACCTCCAAATTGAATCAAAGTTGGTCCATTGTAATATGAGACACAATTTAGGTTGAATGAATGACGATACAGCTGTAGTAGTTTGGTTCGAGTCGTAAGCTTTGCAGTTAAGCTTTACCAGGTAGCCATTGCTATGCGTCAGGCGCTCCGTCCGTATTTATACGGGTACCCTTCCTTTTTCACGTGCTTCGTCTGGTTTGAATCTATTGCTTATTTTGCTTCGATCTCATAAGTGATGTTTTCTTTGTTATAGGTGTTTACGTCACTCTAAGCTGAAAATGCATTACTGTACTGTGTCATGCATTGTTTGTTGCATTCTGATAGTGCGTGTTTACGGTCTGTCGCCGCTCGTGGCATAGCTTGTTTTTGTGCGCGCTACTGCCGCTAACAATAAAAAAAAGAGAGTGGAATCGTCTCATTAGTGAAACAATGGCAAGAGACTGCTATTTGGTGTTACTTACACTGCTGCTTTCTTTGATAATGATCAACAAGAACCAAATAATAGACTGCGTATGATAGAACATGTTCTGAACGAGAGTTAGGCGAAAATTTTTCTCCGTTTGAAAATCTTCGCGGCCGCTTCTTTAGTACATCAAATTCTGCACAGAAATTAGAGTCATCTTAGATTTGAAAATCTAGTCAGCTGCCGTGCTTCACTTCTGACTGTATCACTTAATACGAATATAAACATGACACGATACGTATACTCTTCCGCGTTTGCTGTTGTCTCACTCTAGTTTTGTAGTTTATTAGGCAGGCAGGATTTAAATGAGATAGCAGCAAACACGAAAGGAAACATGGCAAAATGTTTATATTCGTATTATTCTTATGGTGAAGAGAATACTGCATGTGATGTAGTACATTGAAATTCTGCTACATTCGAAGATGCACAATACGGAGTTTGTATTTACTTCGTTGGATAAAGTATGAAAATACAGGGGTTGAAACTCGGGGTGGAGAAAAAAAGCTCATCTTCCACCTTTTTCTTTTAAATTTATTTACTGACGCAGAGGTTTTGGTGCCAGTATTTATCTTTGTGCCTACAAACCAGGCCTGTGTAGCGCTACATATATGCGACGGCAGTTCGTTGTGGCGGCACCTACCAACATTTTTCAGAACTTCCGCTTGCTTTGCACTCGATTCTAAGCCGCAAGCAGTTTTTTGGATTACAAAAACTGGAAAAAAAGTGCGGCTTAGATTCGAGTAAATATGGTAGTTGCAGGGGCAACAATCTGGGTGATTGACTGATCTGGCCTTGTAACATCAACCAAAATAACCTTTCTGTACTGGTGATGTGAATGGCTGAACGAGAAACGAAGCCATAGTTTTGGCCAAGGGCTTGCGGCTTTACTGTATGGTTAAATGATAATGGCATCCTCTTGGGTAAAATATTCTGGAGATAAAATGGTCTCCAATTTGGATCTCTGGGCGGGGACTACCCAGGAGTATGTCGTTATCAGGAGAAACAAAACTGGTATTCTATGGATCGGAGCATGGAGTGTCAGATCCCTTAATCAAGCAAGTAGGTTAGAAAATTTAAAAAGGGAAATGGATAGGTTGAAGCTAGATATAGCAGGAATTGGTGAAGTTTGGTGGCAGAAGGAACAGCACTTCTGGTCAGGTGAATACAGGGTTATAAGGGTAATGCAGGAGTAGGTTTTATAATGAATAAAAAATAGGAACGCGGATAAGGTACTATGAACAGCATAGTGAACACATTGTTGTAGCCGATCCCACAGCCACCACAGTAGTACAAGTTTATATGCCAACTAGCTCTGCAGATGAGGAAGAGATTGAAGAAATGTATGATGAGATATAAAAAATTATTCAGATAGTTAAGGGAGATGAAAATGTAATAGTCAAGGGGAACTGGAATTCAATGGTAGAAAAAGGAAGAGAAGGAAAAGTAATGGATGAATATGGATTGGGGGAAAGGAATGAAAGAGGAAGCCAACTGGTAGAATTTTGCTCAGAGTATAATTTAATCATAACTAACACTGTTTAAGAATCATGGAAGAAGGTTGTATATGTGGAAGAGACCTGTAGACACTGAAAGATTTCAGATAGATTATATAATGGTAAGACTAAGATTTTGGAACCAGGTTTTAAATTGTAAGACATTTTGAGGGATGTGGACTCTGACTACAATTTACTGATTATGTGCTGCAGATTAAAACTGAAGAAACTGCAAAAAGGCAGGATTTTACAGAGATGAGACCTGGATAAACTGAAAGAACCAGAGGCTGTCGAGAGTTTCAGAGATAGCATTAGGGAACAATTAACAAGAACAGGGGAAAGGAATACAGTAGAAGAAGAATGGGTAGCTTCAAGAGATGAAATAGTGAAGGCAGCAGAGGATCAAGTAGATGAAAAGACGAGGGCTAGTAGAAATCCTTGTGTAACACAAGAGTATTGAAATTAATTGATGAAAGAAGAAAATATAAAAACACAGTAAATGAAGCACGTGAAAGAGAATACAAATGTATAAAAAATGAGACTGACAGGAAGCACAAAATGGCTAAGTAGGAATGGCTACAGGACAAATCTAAGGATGTAGAAGCATTGGAGAAAGGAGAACCACGTGTATGAAAATCAAGAGCTCAGATGGAAAACCAGTCCTGGGCAAAGAAGGGAAAGCAAAAAGATGGAAGGAGTATATAGTGGGTCTCTACAAGGAAGATGTACTTGCGGGCAAAATAACGGAAATTCAAGAGGATGTAGATGAAGATGAGATGGGAGATATGATATTGCATGAAGAATTTGATAAACCATTGAAAGACTTAAGTCAAAACAAGACCCCAGGAGTAGACAACATTCCTTTAGAGTTACTGATGACCTTGGGAGATCCAGCCATGACAAAACTCTTCGATCTAGTGAGCAAGAGGTATGAGACAGGTGAAATACCCTTGGACTTCAAGAAGAATATAATAGTTTTAATTCCAAAGAAAGCAGGTGCTGACAGATGTAAAAATTACCAAACTATCAGTTTGATAAGTCAAGGTAGCAAATACTAACATGAATTCTTTACAGAAGAAGAATGAAACTGGTAGAAGCTGACCTCAGAAAAGATCAATTTGGATTCAGGAGAAACACATGAGGCAATACTGACTCTACACCTTCTCATAGAAGATAGGTTAAAGAAAGGCAAACCTACATTTATAACCTTTGTAGACTTAGAGAAAGCTTTTGACAATGTTGACTGGAACCCTCTCTTTCAAATTCAGGGAGCAAAAGGCTATTTACAATTTGTACAGAAACCAGATGGCAATTATGAGATTTGAGGGGCACGAAAGAGAAGCAGTGGTTGAGAAGGAAGTGAGACAGGATTGTCGCCCTATTGAGCTAGCAGTAAAGGAACCAAAAGAAATATTTGGTGTAGGGATTAAAGTCCAGGGAGAAGAAATAAAAACCTTGAGGTTTGCTGATGACATTGTAATTATCTCAGAGACAGCAAAGGACTTGGAAGAGCAGTTGAATGGAATGGACAGTGTCTTGAAGAGAGAATATAAGATGAACATCAACAAAGCAAAATGAGGATAATGGAATGTTGTCAAATTAAATAAGGTGATGCTGAGGGAATTAGATTAGAATACGAGACATTTAAACTGGTAGATGAGTTTTGCTATTTGGGAAGCAAAATAACTGATGATGGTTGAAGGAGGGAGGATATAAAATGTAGACTGGCAAAGGCAAGAAAAGTGTTTCTGAAGAAGAGAGATTTGTTAACATTGAGTGTAGATTTAAGCATCAGGAAGTCCTTCCTGAAAGTATTAGTATGGAGTGTAGACATGTGTGGAAGTGAAACATGGGCAAAAAACAGTTTAGACAAGAACAGAATAGAGCTTTGAAATGTTACATTACAGAAGAATGCTCAAGATTAGATAGGTAGATCACATAACTAATAGAATTGGGGAGAAGAGAAGTTTGTGGCACAACCTGACTAGAAGAAGGGATCAGTCGGCAGGACCCATTCTGAGACATCAAGGGATCACCAGTTTAGTACTGGAGGGAAGTGTGGGGGGTAAAAACCATAGAGGGAAGTCAAGAGATGAATACAGCAAGTAGATACAGAAGGATGTAAGTTGCAGTATTTACTTGGAGATGAAGAGGCTTGCTCAGGATAGAGTAGCATGGAGAGCTGCATCAAACCAGTCTTTGGACTGAAGACCATAACAACAACAACAACAACTCTGTTCTACAGGGACCTTTGTTCAATAGTAGATGATATAATATTGTCACGTAGAAGAAGGTGTAAGTAGATGAATGACAAACACAATGTCACGTAATGAAGGTTTATTCAGCACTTGCACATACAAGAGCACAGAGTGAACTCCCTCTGGCCAGAACACATACAGTATATATACAGCCACAGAACATTCCAGTACAATGATTCTTGCCATTTGTGGATACTTCTAGAATATACTCGAACTGAACATACAAATTAAAATTTTACAGTTCAGGTGAGTTTTGAACTCATCACCCTCCACGCAACAGTCTAGTATCATAACTACTACACTACAGCGACTGTGCTACTCAGCTTCTTCTGTGACATTGCTCCCTCTGTAAGAGAACAGCGTTCCAGTGTTAACATCCTCCTAGTCTGGGAACGAGTCATCCGTCCTGCATAATCTGACTCCCAGTTACTGATGTTAGCCCTGGTGGTGATCTTCTTAGAACTTCCCTTTCTGCTACATTCTTCATCACCTTTCTGCCTGCTGCCTGTCACTGTTGTTGTTGTTGTTGTGGTCTTCAGTCCTGAGACTGGTTTGATGCAGCTCTCCATGCTACTCTATCCTGTGCAATCTTCTTCATCTCCCAGTACCTACTGCAGCCTACATCCTTCTGAATCTGCTTAGTGTATTCATCTCTTGGTCTACCTCTACGATTTTTACCCTCCACACTGCCCTCCAATGATAAATTTGTGATCCCTTGATGCCTCAAAACATGTCCCACCAACCGATCCCTTCTTCTAGTCAAGTTGTGCCACAAACTTCTCTTCTCCCCAATCCTATTCAATACCTCCTCATTAGTTACGTGATCTACCCACCTTATCTTCAGCATTCTTCTGTAGCACCACATTTCGAAAGCTTCTATTCTCTTCTTGTCCAAACTGGTTATCGTCCATGTTTCACTTCCATACATGGCTACACTCCATACAAATACTTTCAGAAACGACTTCCTGACACTTAAATCTATACCCGATGTTAACAATTTTCTCTTCTTCAGAAACGATTTCCTTGCCATTGCCAGTCTACATTTTATATCCTCTCTACTTCGACCATCATCAGTTATTTTACTCCCTAAATAGCAAAACTCCTTTACTACTTTAAGTGTCTCATTTCCTAATCTAATTCCCTCAGCATCACCCGATTTAATTTGACTACATTCCATTATCCTCGTTTTGCTTTTGTTGATGTTCATCTTATATCCTCCTCTCAAGACACTGTACATTCCGTTCAACTGCTCTTCCAAGTCCTTTGCTGTCTCTGACAGAATTACAATGTCATCGGCAAACCTCAAAGTTTTTACTTCTTCCCCATGAATTTTAATACCTACTCCAAATTTTTCTTTTGTTTCCCTTACTGCTTGTTCAATATACAGATTGAATAACGTCGGGGAGAGGCTACAACCCTGTCTCACTCCTTTCCCAACCACTGCTTCCCTTTCATGCCCCTCGACTCTTATAACTGCCATCTGGTTTCTGTACAAATTGTAAATAGCCTTTCGCTCCCTGTATTTTACCCCTGCCACCTTCAGAATTTGAAAGAGAGTATTCCAGTTAACATTGTCAAAAGCTTTCTCTAAGTCTACAAATGCTAGAAATGTAGGTTTGCCTTTTCTTAATCTTTCTTCTAAGATAAGTCGTAATGTTAGTATTGCCTCACGTGTTCCAACATTTCTACGGAATCCAAACTGATCTTCCCCGAGGTCAGCTTCTACCAATTTTTCCATTCATCTGTAAAGAATTCGCGTTAGTATTTTGCAGCTGTGACTTATTGAACTGATAGTTTGGTAATTCTCACATCTGTCAACACCTGATTTCTTTGGTATTGGAATTATTATATTCTTCTTGAAGTCTGAGAGTATTTCGCCTGTCTCATACATCTTACTCACCAGATGGTAGAGTTTTGTCATGACTGGCTCTCCCAAGGCCATCAGTAGTTCTAATGGAATGTTGTCTACTCCCGGGGCCTTTTTTCGACTCAGGTCTTTCAGTGCTCTGTGAAACTCTTATCGCAGTATCTTATCTCCCATTTCGTCTTCGTCTACATCCTCTTCCATTTCCATAATATTGTCCTCAAGTACATCGCCCTTGTATAAACCCTCTATATACTCCTTCCACCTTTCTGCCTTCCCTTCTTTGCTTAGAACTGGGTTGCCATCTGAGCTCTTGATATTCATACAAGTGGTTCTCTTCTCTCCAAAGGTCTCTTTAATTTTCCTGTAGGCAGTATCTATCTTACCCCTAGTGAGACAAGCCTCTATATCCTTACATTTGTCCTCTAGCCATCCCTGCTTAGCCATTTTGCACTTCCTGTCGATCTCAAATGCCTGTCACTGGAGCTTCGAATTTACCCTGGTTTGCAGGATCTTTATAGGGCTTCATTCGTAGGACATGGACAGTATCTCTGATCTTTTGTTGTCTTTTGTTGGGATCGAAATCTTCAACTTCATAAGTAACATCACACAACTGTCTTACAACCTTATAAGATCCAAAGTAGCGCTTGAGGAGCTTCTCAGGGAGCCCAACTTTCTTAACAGGAGTGAAGATCCAGACGAGGTCACCAGGCTGGTAAAGAACAGGGCGGTGGCTCGCGTCATACCCTCGGCGATTGTTTTCTTGAGCCTGCAGCGTGTGGAGTTGAGCTAACTGCTGAGCTTCCTCAGTTCTGGTTAACACCTGGCTGATGCAGTCGTCGTCCACTTCATCAGGATCTAATGGAAACACAGTGTCCATCGTCGTCGTTGCCTCACGTCCATGCACCAGGAAAAATGGTGTAAATCTAGTGGTGTCTTTTTGGCGGTGTTGCAGGCAAACGTCACGAAAGGTAGCACCTCATTCCAGTTTCTCTGCTTGACGTTGACAAACATTGATAGCATGTCAGCCAAGGTCTTATTAAGGCATTCAGTAAGCCCCATAGTTTGCGGATGGTAGACAGTCATGTGATGAGTAATGTTGCACTGACAGTTTATCTCTGTCACAAGATTCGACTGAAAAGCTTTCCCTCAATCCATAATTAATAACCTTGGGGCACCGTGTTTTAATACAATGTCTTCCACGATGAATTTGGCTACCTCAAATGCTTCGGCTGTTTTCATGGCTTCTGTAATGGCATAGCATGTCAGATAATCAGTGCAAACAATAATCCATCTATTGCAACTAACAGACATTGGAAATCATCCAAGGAGGTCAATCCCAACATGTTGGGAAGGTGTTTCGGCTGGTGGAATTGATATGAGTCGGCCAGTTGGTTTCTGAGGAACTGCCTTTCTCCTCTGGCACTTTCAACAGTGCGACACATTGTGACGGACACTCCTAAATAAACCTGGTCAGAAAAATCACTTGCAGATCCTATCATATGTCTTAATAAATCCTAAACGTCTGGCCATAGGGGTGTCATGGAATTTATGTAAAACATCTAAGAGCAGGTGTTTAGGAATCAGTGGTAGCAACCTCTTTCTAAACAGATCAAAGTTTTTCTTGCAAAGTAATCCATTATCTACTTTCAAATTGTCCTTTCACATCCTCTGCGAGACAGTCACTATCTTCATCAAAGTCTTGGTGGTCTTGCACAGGGTTTCTAGAGAGACAGTTGGCATCTTGGTGTTTTCTTCCACTTTTGTACACTATGGTAATGTCATACTCATGAAGATGTAATGCCCACCTGGCGAGTCATCCTTTTGGATCCTTAAGACCTGTCAGCCAACAAACTGAATGATGGTCTGTAACAACTGTGAATAGCCTTCCATAGAGATACTGTCGAAATCTGGACATGGCCCAGACCACAGCAAGACATTCTCTTTCTGTAGTTGAGTAGTTTCTCTCGGCTTTTGTAAGTGTCCTAGAAGCATAGGCTATAACCTCTCTTTTCTATCCGAAATTTGCACAAGAACAGCACTGATCCCATAGCCACTGGCATCTGTGTGTAGTTCTGTAGGTTCTGGGTCTCGCTGCACACCTTTGTTTGACACAAGGTGTCCAAGTATTGTGATTTCTTTTGCTCCAAAGAGACAATTTCTTGGATTAAGTTTCAGTCTGGCTTGTGGTAGACACTTAAGAATGGCCCTCAGTCTTTTTATGTGTTCATCAAATGTCTCTGAGAACACTATAATGTCATCTAAATAACAAAGACACATCATCCACTTCAGGTGACTTAGAAGATTATCCATCGCCCGTTCAAAAGTTGCTGGTGCATTAGACAAACCAAATAGCATTACCTTAAACTCATACAGGCCCTCAGGGGTGATGAATGCAGTTTTCTCATGATCAGCCTCATCTACTTCGATTTGCCAGTATCCCGAGTACATGTCGATGGTCGAGAAAAACTTAGCCCCCTTCAGACAATCTAGTGTATCACCAATTCGTGCAAGAGGATAAAAGTTCTTTTTAGTTATCTTATTAAGCTTCCTGTAATCAACACAAAAGTGCGAACTGCCATCCTTCTTCCTGACGAGAGCCACTGGTGGTGGCCATGGGCTCTGTGAAAGCTGAATGATGTCATTCTTCATCACTTTCTCTACCTCGTCACGAATTATTCGACGTTCTGTTGCTGACAAATTGTATGCTCTCTGGCTTATTGGTTGATGGTCTCCAGTGCCAATCCGGTGTGATGGTCTCCAGTGCCAATCCGGTGCTTCACCATTGATTTGTCTAATTTGATCTTCACCTGTGGACTGAAGCATTCAGAGAACTCTTGATGAATGGCAAGTAGCTTCTTCTGATGTTCCTTAGTGAGGAACTGAGTCGAGCGAGAAGATACTGTCTTGTAGTGGTAGAGCTAATTTCGCCCACAGACTTGGATGGGAGGTTTCTATGATGCTCAGCTGTCCTGCAATTAAGGGCTCAGCATTTGCTACACACATGTCTTTTGGAAGGATCTGCGATTCTCAGCGACAGTTAACTATCCACAGTTCACCAAACGAGACAACAGAGGCTGAGATGACCAAGTTATTCTTAAGTGGTATGCTTCTCTTACATTCCACTACAAGATCCATGGTTTGATGCATGTTATTACACATGACAGTTACCTTTCTAGCGCTGATTGCAGGAATGATCACTTCATCCAGCACACAGTCCCCACACATCTTCCTGTCCACAGTATCTCATCTCGTCTAACATAATCTTCGAGTGACCACCATCTATAATTGCCTAAGAAAAAGTTCCATCTGAGAATGACATCATGACTACACTCTTGCAAGACGATGAATTCTAAGGGCTGTGTATGACCATTTATACCCAAATGAATGGCATATCTTCCTGTAGGTTTCACATATTTCCCATTAGCCACCTTCAGCAGAGAAGTTTTGTAGTCGACGAATATGGTTTTCTGCAACTGGTGATGGTACTTCTCCGAAATGACTGAATATGATGCTCCACAGTCCACAAGAGCTTGGGCTGATCAACCATCCATGAGGATATCAACATAGTTTCATTTTTATAGTGATTGATGGCAGAGGATCTCTCTCTTCAGTGTCCTCACCTCCAAGGAAGGTCGCACCCTTTTGTTTTCCAGTTGCAGCAGCTAGGTGATCGGCTGGAGCTTCTAAACAGTGATGGAGACCTTGTTCGGTGTGTTGGGGAGCATCCTCTCCAGCGGCTAGCTTGCGGTGACAGTGACCTGCATTGTCCTGCACCCACATCATCTTGTTCATCTTTGTTGTCCCAGAGTTGGTGTTGGCTAAGATCAGTCTGCTGTCTTCTGTCACGGGTGTCATCAAATATTCACCACCTTTCTCGACAACAGCACACCACACGTCCTGATCATCTGCAGTGAAAACATACTGGTTGGTTATCCTGGGTCCTCCAGACATCAGTCTTCCTTGGTGCCCAAACAGGTTCCTCATGCGGCATTGTAGGAACATAACTTCACCTGGGTCTTGATTTTTTCACAGTTTTAAAGGGAAATGAAGGACGAGAGATTGGGTTCAATGTCTGTTCCACTTCCTCCCTTATGACCTCTTGAAGTGTCTCGGTTTTATGCTCGCCATGTGATCCAAGTGCCTTCTGAACTTCCTCTCTCACTATCTGATGAAGAAAACTTGTGAAGTCAGTTCCTTCCTCCATCACAGACATCAGTACGATGTTTGGAAGCCATTCAAATTTCTTGTGTGTAATTCTTTTTTGATGCATTGTCTCGATATACTGGCACCATTTTATGAAGTCATCTGCTGTCAAAACCTTCAGGAGTAGGGCTTGGTACATGTCCTCAGCAACACCCTTCATGAGATGTGCAACCTTATCTTCCTCCTCCATTCTAGGATCCACTATTTTACACAGCTCCAAGACGTCTTGAATGAAGGATGCTGTAGTTCCTCCTTGGCGCTGTGCCCTGCACTTTAATTTATCTTCAGCCTTGCACTTCTGTCATGTGTTGCTGAAATACTCGCGCAGTTCCACCTGGAATACTTCCCAGCTTGTGAACTTTTCCTCGTTGTTCTCATACCATTGCTTGGCAGTGTCCTCCAAGTAGATAAATACATTAGCCAAACACACGGTGTCATCCCATTTGTTAAATTTGGCTATACGCTCATATACCTTCAGACACTTGTTTGGATCTTGGCCATCATCACCAGAGACCCGAGAAAGATGTCTCATGTGGTGGCACACAGTTGCTGTCATCGTAAGGTCTTCTTCTTCTGTCTCTGACAGATTGTGATCTGTGGAATATGGCTCGAACTCTGGTTTCTCGCCACGTAAATGGCGGCTCTGTCATGGCCTGATGGGAGCCACTGTGTCGCCGATAATGTGTGCTATCACAAGTTCCAATACCCAGCGTCTCCACCAGAATAATGTCACGTAGAAGAGGGTGTAATTATATGAATGACAAACACTAACTTCACTTAACGAAGGTTTATTCAGCACTTGCACATACAAGAGTGCAGAGCGAACTGCCTCCGGCCAGAACACGTATGGTATATATACAGCTACAGAACATTCCAGTTCAGTGATTCTTGCCATTTGTGGATACTTCTAGAACGTACTCAAGCCGAATATAGAAATTAAAATTTTACAGTTCAGGTGAGTTTTGAACTCACGACCCTCCACGCAAGTCTAGTATCGTAACTACTACACTATAGCAACTGTGCTACTCAGTTTCTTGTGTGACAATATTATCTTGACTGACCAGATTTTCAATTCCATTCTTTTTTCACCTTTGTTTTATTTGAAATTGAAAATCTGATATTACAATAGGGAGCCTATGGGTTTGACTTATTATATGGAAACACTTATTTAAATTTCATTCTTTTTCGTATTTTTTGTAATATTTTGGAAATCCATTTTTGTCTCTGAATTTAAAGAAGTTAATGATCCTATAAATTCCATTTGTTTCATTTGACCATAGTGGCACATGTTTCACATTTTGCAATGTTTTGTTATGAAAATTTCTCATAACATTTCACTATCCATTAAACAAAGAACATTTATAATTATTCATAAAAAATAAGTCACATGGAAGAAAGTGTAAGATATTTGTTATTTTAATATGCTTCGTATACTTTACAAAAATTCTGTCTTTTACAAATATTTAGATCTCAGCATTAATAAATATCATTAGTGTTCCAAACCAAAGAGTTTACACAGTCTTTGATTTACTGCCATGTATGAGTAGAACAGTATTGGTTTGGAACAGCAGTAAGCAAGTTTTTGTTCACAACTGGAGCAGAACAGTATGTGTTTTTAGAGTTGCATAGTATGTTTGGCCTGGGTACTGTAAATTAAACTTGTGCCATGTACATTTTTAAAAGTAAATCTGTGATTTGTTACTGAATATACATCTGAAAAAATTTATAATTTTGTCATATGAAAGACTCTTTAGCAAAGTGCGAAATGCTGAAATGTGAAGCTGATTATTTTTCACATGTGAAGTGGAAATAAACCACAAGATCTTAACATCATGAGTAAGTATCTTCACTAGGACCTGAAAATCATTCCCTAAATGTTGTCACGGTGATGACTAGGACTGCAAATATTATGACAAAACAATACATCAAACAATATTTCTACTGATTGCAGCAATAATTTTAGATCTGGTTTTCTACACAGCTGTTTCCCATTCTGTTCAACAAAACAGTTACATGTCAGTCTGTCCTGATGAAAAAATGCAAAAACATCACCAACCATTTTGTAAGAAAGACTTTGGGCTTAGGAAATGACAGTGTTAGACGTTTGTTCTCTTACCAGGATCCTTCTGCTGTTGTGAAGGTATTAATTTCACCTTGTGTTCCAGGTAAAGGAAAGTAATTTGTTCTGAAATATGATTTAAAAAAGAAATTTGCTGCAAGAGGATGCAAATATTTCACACTTAAACTAAACATGAACATTATGGGTTGAGTTTGTTATGAGACCAACTGTTAACAATGAATGAAAGTAAAAAGGCCAATGGAAGGTTTTCAACAAGTGTACCAGAGGAAAAGATAAGATAAGTACATAAAGTTTATATCTTCATTTTTTGACTCAAGTGTTTCATGAACACAAAAACAAAAATGACAATAAATGCACCTACAGTTAACAGGCAGTTATGGAGGAGGAGTATCAGATGTGAATCAGGACACAGACCATTCACAGGTTGAAATAAAACCAGATCAGAGCACTTGCCCACGAAAGGCAAAGGTTCCGAGTTCGAGTCTCGGTCCGGCACACAGTTTTAATCTGCCAGAAAGTTTCATATCAGTGCACACTCTGCTGCAGAGTGAAAATCTCATTCTGGAGATCAGATTGATTTGTTGAGAGCAATTTTAGGCCAGATGGGGGAAATAGGCTCCAAATTATAGAACGTGGAGTCTAGAATTGGGAGGGGGGGATAGAGTCTACAACAAAATCCAAGAGAGACCTGTTTGAAATCTGACTGGAATCTAAAATAAGTAAGTTTCAAGGATGACATAATCAGCAAATAACCAAAAAAATATCAGAATTAGAAGATAGTGTGGAAACTGGCTCAGAGAGTGTGAATTACACAGTAAGTGCAGCTGAAAATAGAGTAATAGTTTCTGAAAATGAGTTTTCTTTTCAAAATTCCCAGCAGGGAAACGATACTGAAGAGTCAAAAACTGTGCAAAAACCAGTAGAGGAGAAAGTAATTTAGGTACAGAAACACAGGGAAAAATAACTGAATTAAATGCAAAAATAATTGAGGTAGAACAGACTGTCATGAAAGATGTGAATGTGTTAGATAAAAAGGTAAATGCAATTTAGGAAAACATTGTATCCAGAAATTTTTGGTTGAAAAATGGTACAATGCAGTCCAATTTACAAGTTAAAAATTTTCCTTGTGACAACTTGTATCCTGTTGATTACTTGCAATGCCTCAAAGATAAATTCCAGATAATTTGAAGACTAAGTTATCAAAAAGTTTCTTGAATGGGAGACATTGTCATTAGTCAATCAAAATTTTGACCAGTGGGTAAACATTAGCTATTTTGAGAAAAGTTTTTTAAACAAATTTTGGAAGGGTGAATTTTTAAATGGGCCCATTTTAGAGTGAGAAATGGAACAATGAAAGATTTTTGCAGAAACCAATTAAAGAAATTAATACATTTAGATAAACTGTTTGATGAAATGTCTTGTACAGATGCTCTGAGAAGAATATTGCTTGAATGACTACTGAGGGGCTTAGTTTATGGGCCAGATGATCTGCTGGATCAGTTTCTAAAATATGTAGACAAATTAGATAGAGCTACAGAGAGAAACAATTAACAAAACTTTAGCCAAGAGAAATATCACCATAGGGGATCAAATTTTTGGGTTCAGCGAGGAGAATTTTCAAAGAGGAGATCATGAGAACATTGGACTTGAAGATCATGGTGGTAAAGCAAGAGATCACAATGGTAATGGAAAAGATAGAGACTGGGAAACAAATTTAGATAACAGAAAGAGAAGATGGGATGGAGAAAGATGAGTAGAGGTATGGTTCTACAGTGTACTAGAACCACTACTGAATGATGTAAGACACAGTTATCCATACATAATTTTATTGCACAGAGCAAATTTACAGGATTTCCACACCTTTACAACTTCAAAAACCCACTGCTACTCCCCCTTTTTTTCTCCACCAAAGATCCTCTCTCTGGGACATCATTGAGGTTTCTACCTCTTGAAGCTCTTGATGTTCCAACAGAGGCCCCTGTGGGGAGTGCAGAGCTCTGTGGGTTGCATAGACAGTGAGTGATGGACAAGATTGCCAAACTGACCCTACTTTGACTAGTTGACAAGTAAGACCCAATCCGACCATTTGTCATTGAGAAGTATGTTAGATAACTGCCATACAATGGTGGTGAGCTTGTTTGATGCTTTCGGCTTGTATAGGTATTTGTTGTCTTCTGCGGAGGGGTGAGGGGCATATTGGTGAACAGCATGCAGGTGATTTTGCACGAGTTGTTGAGGTGGCAATCTGACACAGCTGTAACCCAATATGGAACTGGCATCTGGTGCAGGTGACAGTGACGGTAGCTCCATGAGTGTCTGACTAGGTGGTGCTGGTAACAGGGGTGAGATTGTAGGTGTCGGTATAACCTGTAATTGGGAGCAGCATAGTGTGTTCGTCCTGCAGAACCCATGCAGGTCTGAGTCTTGTGAGCAACACTGTTGATGGTATACTGTGTGCTAGTATGTCAAATGTATGTTTGCTGTAGCACACAGCACCTTGTGATGCTCTGTGTGTGGCAGCTGGAGGGCTGGACATATGGTATCATCACTTATTACAAACTCACACTGGCAAAGGTCCTTGTGACTGAAGACTTACAGCTGCATATGTGGTGATCGTGGCATGTTCTGAATGTGTGTGCAAACTTGGTCCACTGATGTTGGCAGGTCAGAGTGTGCTGTGTTGAGCGTAAGCTGTGTCAGGTCCACAGGAAGTGATAGGGTTTCGCTGTATAGCACCTCAGCAAAGTGATGCATGGACGTCATCCTGTATGCTGGCCAAATGCCGAGGAGCACCCAGGGCAGTGCCTTGGATCACGACATACTGTGGCACATCAGAGTCACCTTCATAATCCAGTACCGCCTCCTGACCAGCATGTTGCTTTTGAGGGTGATAAGATATGGTGCACATGTGACTGATACTGCACAGGCAGCATATGGATGTGAAGAAGGATGACTCAGACTGCCAGCCCTGTCTGTAGCAATCTGTTCTGGAGTTCTGAAGCATGTGATTCACAATTCTACAAATGTGTGTGCTGTCATTTCCACTATAATATTTGGGATGAGTACTGCCTCAGCCCATCTCAATCAATGTCTGAAAAAGCATTTCGTTTAAGGAAAGGTCCTACAATGTCAATAAGTACATGTTAGAAATGTGCTTTGGGTATTGGGAAGTATCTGAGCTGTGGCTGCACGTCAGCTGTTTTTACTTCATTTACAGGCTAGCCAGCCCTGAGCCCAGCTTCTGTAGTTTTGCTTAAACCTGTGCAACACAAACCTATCTAGGACCAGGTGTGTTGTTGTTGTTGTTGTTGTTGTTGTTCTGATTCCTGGGTGGCTCAAGTTATGTTGTCTGTTGAACACTTCCGTTGCATACTGAGTGACATGACACATAGCACAGCATTGTTATGTCAGTATTGGGTAAGGTTTGGTGTTCAGTTTGAAGATTGGTCATCTGATCTGTCATGATTTTGTAAATGGAAGGATCATTGGCTTGCCCTGTGTGCATAAGTTCGTGGTTCTATTGTAAAGAAATTGCACCACTCTGCAGGAGGTAATCTGTGATTACATTGTCTGCCCCTTTAACATGATGTATGTCAGTAGCGTATTGCAAAATGAGTCTAGGTGGTGGATCAGTGATGGCTGACTTATAGAGGCGGGTTCTTGATTATGTCCACAGGTGGTTTATTGTCTTTGTGAACCATTAAGTTCACTCTTCTATGTTCTCTCGAAAATGTTTGATTCCAGTGTAGCTCATAAGCATCTCACAGTCAAAGGCAGACAACTTAGACTTGGGAGGCATCAGCTTCTTGGAGAAGAATCTAAGTGACTGTGATATATCAACAATTTGCTGCAGAAAGGCTCTAGTGCAGTGTTGCTAGCATCTGTTTTAAGCATGAGTCATACATAAGGGTCAGGATGGGCTAGGGCGACAGTGTTAACTAGTGATTGTTTCAATATCTGGTATGCTTCTTTCATGCTTGCAGTCCATTCGACCTTTTTCTTACTGTCTTTGCCCTTTCCAGCCAGCATGTCTGTCATGATCATGAAGCAGCAATATGTGGTGAGTTTTGGGCTGTAAAAATTCAATCTGCTGAAGAAATGATGTAAGCTGTGGTACATGTCCAGTAGAGACAGATTTGAGACTGTAGGTATGTGCTTTGCTACGGGGTGGATGCCATTTGCATCAGGGTGTGGCCCAGGAGCATGACCTCAGGTTGTTTAAATCGATATTTAGGCTTCATAATGATAGACCCCTCTTCCAGAAGACAAAGAAGACCTGCTCCAAATGAGCTAAGGGTCTTCAAGGTTATTGGAATAGATCTCAGTTTCATGTAAATACATGTAACAGTGGGGGAGGCAGAACAGAAGCCTATCAATGAATCATTGCCACTTTTGGGTGGCATTCTTCAGGCTGTATGGCGTATTTAGGTACTTAAAGATACCAAATGGAGAAATAATGGCAGTTTTCACAATATCATCTGGGTGCATTGGACCCTTTACAGTCAATGATAGTGAACACTGTGGCACCTGCAAAGATGAGTAAAATGTTGCATGTTAGGAATCAGGTAATGTTCTGGAATTAAGTACCCTGTAATTAGCACAGAGCCTCATGGTACCATCTTTTTTGGGACAAGTTTGATCCTGGAGGCCCACATACTGTCCAAAAATCACAAGATCCTCACTTTTAACAGTGCATCAGTAGCGTTCTTCATGATCTGCAGATCTGCTATACAGAGACAGCGTGGTTTGTGAAAGCTGTGCAGACATTCTCTCATAATTATGCACTGCATTGTACCATATTTAATCACACCTGCATGTGCTAGGTAACAGGAGGTGCAGGTAGTGGAAGCGCTGTTTGTCAGCATTGCGCATTGTCTTGTACTATGTTACTGTTGTCCCGTCATGTCCCGTGATGTTGATTGTGGCAGGGCAGCTCCTTTGTCATAAATGTTGCTGGCTGATGGCCCATTTGATGTAACCAAGTGCTGTGAGGATAAGGACCACAGGTGGTCATTTGCTGATGAAAGTGCCGTATTGGTGGTTTTGATGCAGCATGTAAGAAAAGAATTCTCATGTTGTAAGTTTTGTGATTACAGCTGACATTTGAGAATTCATTGATGCATCAGAAGGATGTTTTTTATTGTGTGACCACCGTCATGGAGGGTCTCAGCATGGTTGTCATCGAAGATTTGACATTCTGATGGGCAGGTGGCATCACTTCAGTTCATAGGGGGGGTTGGGGGGAGGGTGTGATGACACCATCTGCACAATATCAATTTACATGTGTGAGCATGGTTCACATGATGTCTGGCAGAAGTTGACAGGGTAAGTTGATACCCAGGACTGGTCTGTGATATCAGTTACAAAGAAGTCCCATTGACAGGTAACATTTGCTGCCAGGTGAACAGTGATCGACATTGTGCTGTATACCTGGATCTTGGCATCATTAGCTGAGTGGAGGCATAAGGTCAATGTTGGTTAGGACACTGGCGTATTAATGACAGGAAGTGAGCTAATGTCTGCCCCTGTTTCCACTAAAAAGTACATTTGGATGGTCAGTTCAAGGATGAAGAGACACTTACATGGTAGCTTGGGTGCAGTGTCTTGTATCTGTGTGATATTGGAGTGGTATAGACTGATTTGGTTGTTAGTGTGGGCCAGACAATCTAATACTGCCTATGACTGGCATTTGAGTAATATCTGCAGGGGTTGCAGCACTTGTGTGTGGCTTGCCCAAACTTGCAATGAGCCCAACAGACCAAAAGTTCAGCTCCAGCTGTATCTTCCAACATGACAGCTGCTTGCTGTGAAAGCTTTGGTGGAGCAGAAGAGCATGGTACTGGCTGTGGGTGCTATTTGGTGCTGCCTTCATCAGTTGTTCTTGGGATTCAAGTGCAGATTGGGCAGCACACAGTACGTCATAGCCGCACTGATCATGGGGCATTTAAGAATTGTGGGTTAATGGCAGTTGACCACAAAATCTTACTTCATAAATTAGGGCAAATAGGAATAAGAGGTGTGACAAAGAAGTGGTTCAAATCATACTTGGAAAACAGAGTTCAACGAGTTGAGATATCAGAAGTTGGCGAAAAAATACTTTTTGCTGATGACAGCAACATAGTAATAACAGGTGAAAATCCAACACAATTGTCAGAAAGAGCAAATGAGGCTCTCAATGATGTCCACAACTGGTCATTAAAAAATAAAGTAACCCTAAATGTAAAGAAAACTAACTATATTAACTTCCAATTGAACAAAAAACACAATGCCACTAGAATAAAAGTTAATAATAATGAATTTGAATGTGTAACAAGTACCAAATTCTTAGGGATGAATGTAGACAGCCAACTGAAATGGACAAACCATGTCAACATTTTGGCAAAGAAATTATCCACAGCATGCTATGCTCTTAGAATCCTTGCACCGGTATGCAATAATACCTGTCTTAAAATAACATATTATGGATATCTACACTCAGTCCTCAGCTACTGGATCATGTTTTGGGGAACAAGTGCCAGTAACATACAAACTGTGTTCAAAGTACAAAAAAGAGCCATAAGGATAATAACAAACAGCAACAACTGTCTAGAATTATTTAGAAAGCTAGGAATTCTAACTGTTTCTTGTGAGTATATCTTTCAGAACATAATGTTCATTAAGAAAAATCTCAACATGTACAACACAAACAGCCTAATACATGACCATGAAACAAGAGCTTGTCACCACCTCCATCTAGATAGAAAGAACAAGGCAAAGATGCAAAAAAGTATATTTTATAATGGGATAAAACTGTATAACAAATTACCACGAGAAATTAAAGAAATAAATGAGCCCCTCACTTTCAGACAAAAGCTTAAAACCTTTCTAGTAAGTAAAAGTTGTTATACTGTAAAAGAATATTTAACACAGATTATTAGCAACATATGACATTATCACCAAAATATTATGTAATTATAAATGTGTGTATGACTAGTTATAAAAACTACACAAAATATGAGAAACCTGTTTCATTGTAAATGTAAATGTGTGCTCATGTGTTGTAAACTGATGACATCCATACAATATTTATTGTTCCACGGATGAATAAATAAATAAATAAATAAATTACCTTGAACGGACAATCCGCAAGAAGGAGTCACTGCTTGAATGGTTCAACAACATGTGTTATCATGGTGAGGTGGAGGTCCATTGGCAGGTTTATGAGACATAGAGTTCACAGAGCTGCATCAGATAGTAGGTTGGTATTAACATTCTTTCATAGCCGGCACCAGTACGGTGAAGGTTTGTTGCATTGTGGATGCTGGCCACACAATGCCTCCTGGAGTTGTTCAGTAGTGCAGGAAAGTCAGTGTAGAAGACTGTTTTAGTGGTGTCATATTTGTTGATCTGTGGTGGTGCCAGGATGATATCGCTGATTAGCTCTACCTTTTCACCAGGATGACAGGACGTCCGCATATTTTGCAGTGTCATCAAAGATTCTGGAAGACTCAAAACCACTTTGACCCTTGACAAACCACAGTGTTAGGTGGTCTTTGATGAACGGTGGCAGTTTGGTGTAGTTAACACTCTTCATTGGTGAATCTTGTTGGACCCATGTATGGAAGTTCAGTGTGAGTGACAATCTCTCAGTCAGTTGCTCGTAACGTGTCTCGTGGTGTGACATTATGATATATGCAAGTCCAAGGTCATGACACCTTGGTGGCAACTACTTTGTTAAAAGTAAAATAAATAAAGAGAGCAAATAAGAAGTTATTTCCGTTATGAATTATATATACGATATTATCGTGTGACATTATTGGCCTGGAGGCCCCCTCTGGGGAAGTTTGGCCGCCGAGTGCAAGTCTTATTTTAGTTGACGCCACATTAAGTGCTTTGTGTGCCAGTGATGAGGATGAAATAATGATGAGGACAACACAACACCCAGTCCATGAGTGGAGAAAATCTCCAACCCGGCTAGGGATCAAACCTGGGTCTGCTGCTCAGCTAAGTAGGTAGACTATGAATTATAATAAACAAATCGTAAAACACTATCTGTTGTTATTGGTCAGCTTTTAAATGAATGTAAAGTACAATATTGCTGATGTTGAGCTACAACAACTTTCAGAAATCATAGATCTATGTAATGATTAGTTTCCACATCATTAGATAATAATTATCACTTGAATCAAATACATTGCAGGTGAATAACAAGAAAGAGGTTATTTTGAAAGAAAATGTTTGCATATGGTGAACAAACAAGGACAGCAGATGTGACTTGAGTCAAGAATGATTTATGGTTGATGAATTTTGGTTCCTTTTTCGTGGGGGGGGGGGGGGGGGAAATTTGTCTTTTTGGGGTTTGTCTTCTTTTCTTCATTGATTTCAAAATGTCTGTTCTCTTCCCCCCTTTATTTCTTGTTCTTTAGAAGATCTGGTCTTAACCAACAACCTCCTTTTTTCATCATATCATGTTATCAGTTTTGGTTAATTCTTCAATGAAATGCTGTACAATTATTTGGAATTAACTAATTTTTGTGCACTTACCTACTGTAGTACATGTACAACAAATTAGTTAAATTATTTTTATTTTCAATTCATTTCCATTGCAGTGCAGACAATGTGATGCTATTTGATCTACAGTGGTGTCCAAAATTAAAGCAACAAAATGAAATTTTGCAAGGTTGCATTTATTTTGCAGGGTTGCATTTATTTTGCCACAGAACAGTACAAAAAGGTGATAGCAAAGTAGAAATAATGCAGAGAATACAGAACGAAAACAACTGCAACCTGCATAACAGTAACTGAAAATGTTCTTCATTTTTCTCAACTTAATGGATTTGCACACACATTGTGACAACTGGCTGAAGTGCTCACTATGGGGTCTGATCACCTCTGGCATCAATGCAGGCCTGGCAATGATGGAGCATGCTGTGAATAATGTCATCAATGTCCTGTTGAGGCAATAATGCCTGTTCTTCCTGAGGAGCTGCTTGCAAGTCTTGGAGAGTGGTTGGTGGGTGTCGATATCGTGCAACCCATCTCCATAGTGAATCCCACGCAAGCTCTATGGGATTCAAATTGGAAGAGTGAGCAAGCCACACCATGCATGCAGTATCTTCCATTTCCACGAAAACATCAACCCCTATTGTTCTCTATTGAGGTCGAGCACTGTCGTCCATCAATATGAAGTCTGGGCCCACAGCAGCTCACAACAACTGTACATTAGGGCCCAATATCTCATTACAGCAATTAAACCTTTCTGATTCACCCATGCAGTTTCATGAACAGGCATTCGAGTGGTCAACATAATCCCTGCCCACACCGTTAGTGACCCTCCTCGATATCAATCTCTTTCGACAATGTTTGGGTTTCCAAATTCTGTTCCACATTTTCTTCAGATGCAAATACATTGAGAAGCACTCTCCACACCAAATTGAGACTCATCTGTGAAAAGAACATTGGCCCACTCTTCAACTGTTGACGACTCCACACTAGATGTTCCTTTCTGTGAAGATGCAACAGACACACACATACAGCAGGTCTGTGACAAGAAAGGCAATTCTGTTGAAGCCTTCACTACACTGTTTCCATTGATATGACACATCCAGTTGATGTTGCAAAGTCTGATACCAGTTGCTGCACAGTACTAAGGCAGTACCTCCATGCCCTGGCAGCCAAATAATGGTCCTGTCTTTCTAATGTTAAACATGGTTGGCCCTGTCCTGGTCTTTGGGATACAGTTTCGGTCTCCATAAACTGTTACCACATCCAAGAAAAAAACAAAATGATTCACATTAAGCCACCGGGCCATGTGAGTCCTTCCATTCTTCCTAGGGCCCTCCACCACAAAGAATCTGGTAGGCATCTTCTCTGTGCATTACTGCACCGTCTGTGACTGTGTGCACAACAATTGTCAATGTGGGGCTACCTGACACACACTACTCCATTTGATAGGTGCCCTGACATCATCGGTTGCATGGTTTCCATTGACCAAAATACCATCTCCCATGCACAACACGATTGTACAGACACCTGTTGACAGTTTGTATTATTATATCCTGAATTAGACACAGGACAAAGAAACAGTGGTTTGTTGCTTTATTTTTGGACACCGGTGTAATTAATAAGGTGTGTTAAAAGCAATATGCTATTACCTCTGAAGCTCTATGAAAAATGTAATACATATTTGAATTTTGTTTGGGTTAACTGCTGCACAGTTGAATGGAAGTCGAGGTCAGGGGAGACCTACTAGACAGTAACCTCTGACCTGAGGCTCTGGGTGACTTCTGAACTCTGCCCCTTTTGCTGAACCTCTCCAGGTCCTTTCCTTCACCACTCTGCCTTACGCTTCAGCCCTTCTGCCAAAAGGAGCCACTTGGTGAGTAGATTTTTTATCTGTAAATATTATGATTCAGAGAATTTAAAACTCACTTTCCTTGCATACTGTCAGCACTCACTTTGTTGTTGACTTTAAAATTTTAGTACTATGAAAATAGGATATATTTTTATAATGAGATCATTAGAAGATAATTTTATTTATTATGCCAATTCAAATTTATGTTGATCATGTTAGTTATGTAGTATTGCAACTACATTATTATTTTCAACAATTATATTTTTCAAATGTGAACTTTGCATAGTTCCATTTTTTTGGTGTCAGAATTTTGTTTTCATTTACATGCTTACAAAATTCTTGGTGGGTTGTTGTAATGGAACTGATTAGTGCTCCTGTCTCTGACACATATTCTAGAATATGATGCTCACATTACATTCACAATATGAGCCAATGAAATCAAACTCTTAAATCTAATAACAATTTATGCTTAATATTTTTCATAAACAGAAATAATGTATTGCAGTAGCCACCAGAAAGATCATGGGAGGCACACATCGGCACGGCGCGTCACGGACAGTAGTTGCCGCAAGTGAAGTCCCGTCCACCAGAGGGCACGCGAGAATTCGGCCGCACCCTCTGCCAGCGGAACAACAACAACTCAGGCGGCACGGGCTGTGCCCAGTCAGTTTTACATCAGGCATGCCTAGCAGACAGTTCCCAGTCTACACTATGTGAAGTGCGATGGACAACGTGAATTGTGTTAATACATGTATACAATTGACACAGCTTATGTTTCCAATTTAAAGTGAAATTATAATTATATTTTAAAATTATTGTCATTCTTTCTGTTTGCATTATTTATTCATAAAAAAATGTCAAGGCAGTGTTTAATTGTGTATGGAATACTTTGAATGTAAATGACTGATGTATTTTAAGATTGCTGAACAGCGGCTTTTGGTATCTTTACACTTGTTGATTTTGTGTAACAAGTAGTTAGAAAAGGTTGGCGAGTAATGGCATGAGCAGTTGGACACTGAAGTTCTTTGGTTTTGGCTGGTCATGATATGATTAATGTCTGTAAGAACAAGGTTTCATCAGTTCAGTATCATGGAAATATACAAGAAATGAAGAATGTAAAATGAATGATGAAGAAACAAATAGCAGCAATGTTCAAATTTCAAGAACAAATCCAATCACATTCCTAGACTTAATTATTACTGTTTTCAGTGAGCCATGATTTTCAATGAGCCAGAAATTCTATGAGAAACAGCAAAAAGCAGGTACTAAGTGACTCTCCTCCTTCCCCATTAATTAGCTGCATATTCTTAGTGATAAGATAGAAAAATTTACTTTTTTGCAGTTAACTTTTTGATTGTTTTATAAAACTGGAGGTGTAACAATTTATGGTGATATGAAATGGAATTTTCACATAGGCACAATCATATGTAAAACAAGTGTTGATAGAATACTGGAAAAATAAAGTCAGTCTAAAAAGAAGATTACTTACAAGGTGTACAACTTTGATTCTGCCGTTTGCCGATAGGTGGCGACAATGGTAAGTAGCGGCCGAAAGAAACATATCGCAGACATCAGGCAGTTAGCTTGGACCTCGGTCAACATAACCTCATTCAAACATTAGTCGATTTGTGTCTGCATCATAAAGTTGTTCTTGAATGAAAATGTCAGTTTATGAGCCTAATTCTCATCATTTGCGGGAGGTGTTACTGTTATGTTTCAGTATGAAAAAAAAACCAGCAGCTGAGTCTCATCAAATGCTCTCAAGTTCATATGGTAAGGATATTGTTAGTGAAAGAACATGTTGTGGGTGGTTTCAACACTCTGGCACATTGGTGGAAAAGAGAATGTTTTCGAAGATGCAGAATTGGAGACATTTCTGAGTGAAGACACATCAAACTCAAGAAGAATTCACATGATTAGTGGGAGTGACACTGGAAGCCATTTCAAAATCTGTCAAGGCTATGGGTATGATTAAGAAAGAAGGAACTTGAGTCCCGTGTGAGCTGAACCCAACAGACGTTGAATGGAGTTTGTGTATTTGTGAACAGTTGCTTCAGAGGTGAAAACAGAGGGGATTTATGCATCGCATTGTGACTGGGGACAAAAAATGGGTTCATTATGATAACCCTAAATAAAAAAAATAATGGGAATATCCCGGCCATGCTTTCATGCCAACAGCCAAACCGAATATTCACGGCTCCAAGATCATGCTGTGCAATTGGTGGAACCAGCTCAGCGTCGTGTACTATGAGGTGTTAAAACCAAGTAAAACAATCACAGGTACTTGTTATCAAATGCAATTAATGCATTTGAGCAGAACATTAAAAGACAAATGGCCACAATATAGCGAGAGGCATGATAAAGTGATTTTGCAGCATGACAATGCTCGACCGCACATTGCAAAAGAGGTCAAAACGTACTTGGAAACGTTAAAATGGGAAGTCCAATCCCATCCACCATTTTCTCCAGACA
Organism: Schistocerca nitens; assembly: GCF_023898315.1. NCBI lineage: Eukaryota > Metazoa > Arthropoda > Insecta > Orthoptera > Acrididae > Schistocerca > Schistocerca nitens. The sequence goes on from NC_064621.1 coordinate 59,769,016, forward strand.
TTGCTCCCTCTGACTATCACCTGTTTAGATCAATGGTGCATGACCTGGCTGACCAAAACTTCCGATCTTATGAAGAAGTCATAAATTGGATCGATTTGTGGATCACTTCAAAAGATGAATAGTTTTTTCTATGCAAGATTCGTACATTGCCCAAAAGATGGAAGAAAGTAGTGGCCAGTGATGGAAAATACTTTGAATGAAACATGTGTAACCAATTTGTTTCATGAAAGCCTCAAATGTTTGGGAAAAAACGGCGGAAGCAAAGTTGTACATCTTGTAAAATTTTGCTCAAGTATGTGCATTCATTCCAAACATGTCTAACAGGAGGTAAACAATGTACACAAAGAAGTGCAGCACAAATGATGACAGGTTTGTTTGACCCATGGGTGAATGTCAAAAAAGCTGAAAATTAGTACTGATAGACACTTTAAGATGGATGCCAACTATTCCACAAAATTCTATGCACCAAGTTTGAAGAAGTATTCATTGAGCAGTCTGGGAATATACTACAATCTTCTATGTATTGCTTCCATAGAGACTGGAAAGATGAGTTTAGACTACATACAATGCATACAGAAGCATATATGCAGGTGCGCCTCCTATGTTTTATACACAAATGGAACATGAAGGGAGCTCAATATATGGCAGAAAGGAAAGTGCCATTTGCAGTGCACGTGTAGAATAGGCATGCAGATGTATCACAGTTTACACTGCTAAGTCCTGTACTTGGCTTAAAAATACTAGTTACTTGGTGATTACATCCCAAAGATTTCTATACCAGTTCTGACAATTGCCTTCAATGTTTATCATGCAAAATTCAGACTGTCACATGTCTCAGTTCCTCAGCCATTTCCTTTCTAGACTTAGTTTGCACATTTCATGCTACAGTATTTGACCACTTCAGAAGTACTTGGATTATCTGTATGTATTTTTCCACATTCTGCAAAGCAGAAGCTATCAGACTTACAGCACCTCACAGATCTTTTCATTAACATGGAAGGAATGATTGTAATTCTATCTTTTGGTGTAGACTTTACACTATTATTGCAGCTCACAATTTGACTAACTCTCCTTAAGTTACTATTAAGTCAGCTAGAAGGTTCAAGCTTACCTGCTCTTTTCAGTATTTTATAGTGATAAAAGAAACTGCTACATCTCTAAAAATGACCAAAATTATTTTCCATGCAGATTTTACTACAACATCCCTCATGAAAATATTTGAATTATTGACTGTTCCAAGTCCTGAAGAACTTGGGCATACAGCAATCCCAACTGAAACATTATCACAATATATTTCCCAAGTACTAGAGGAGAATTACCAAACCAGCAAAACTTAAGTGTTGCTGAGGCATTATACCAAAGCTGATGAGCTGTTATTTTTAAAATGCAGGTATAACAAGAAAAATAAGAGACAAAAATGTCTTGTATACCCTTACTACAGTAGTAAGGGTGTTTAGAATTTAAATGAGTTAAAGTACTATTAATTAATCAATCATGTTCTGTTGATCCTATCAAGAAGATTAACCTTCCGGCATGTGGACAGACTCAAGGTTTATGTTAACAAATGAGAAGTAAGCACTGATACAATCATTTTGATACTGTTTTCCATATAAAAATGATGAATACCAGAGCAATATAATAAGCAGTGAGGAGATGACAAAAGAAATTAGATATGATGCCTAAAAAAAAGACGGCACTCCATCAGATTTTCAAGAAAAGTAATGTCTTTTTTCCTCCTAATGTAAGTCTTTCTGCTCCCGGGATTGGAATGACTCCTTACCCTCTCCCTTAAAACCCACATCCTTTCGTCTTTCCCTCTCCTTCCCTCTTTCCTGATGAGGCAACAGTTTGTTGCGAAAGCTTGAATTCTGTGTGTATGTTTGTGTTTGTTTGTGTGTCTGTCGACCTGCCAGCACTTTCATTTGGTAAGTCACATCATAAACATTCCATGTAGGATATATATATATATATATATATATATATATATATATATATATATATATATATATATATATATATATATAACAGAGGGAAACATTCCACGTGGAAAAAATATATCTAAAAAGAAAGATGATGAGACTTACCAAACAAAAGCGCTGGCAGGTCGATAGACACACAAACAAACACAAATATACACACAAAATTCAAGCTTTCGCAACAAACTGTTGCCTCATCAGGAAAGAGGGAAGGAGAGGGAAAGATGAAAGGATGTGGGTTTTAAGGGAGAGGGTAAGGAGTCATTCCAATCCCGGGAGCGGAAAGACTTACCTTAGGGGGAAAAAAGAACAGGTATACACTCGCACACACACACATATCCATCCACACATACAGACACACATATGTCTGCTTGTGTCTGTATGTGTGGATGGATATGTGTGTGTGTGCGAGTGTATACCTGTTCTTTTTTCCCCCTAAGGTAAGTCTTTCCGCTCCCGGGATTGGAATGACTCCTTACCCTCTCCCTTAAAGCCCACATCCTTTCGTCTTTCCCTCTCCTTCCCTCTTTCCTGATGAGGCAACAGTTTGTTGCGAAAGCTTGAATTTTGTGTGTATATTTGTGTTTGTTTGTGTGTCTATCGACCTGCCAGCGCTTTTGTTTGGTAAGTCTCATCATCTTTCTTTTTATATATATATATATATATATATATATATATATATATATATATATATATATATATATATGATATGGTTATAATAGAGGGAAACATTGCACGTAGGAAAAATATATCTAAAAACAAAGATGATGTGACTTACCAAATGAAAGTGCTGGCAGGTCGACAGACGCACAAACAAACACAAACACATGTTTGTGTTTGTTTGTGTGTCTGTCGACCTGCCAGCATTTTCATTTGGTAAGTCACATCATCTTTGTATATATATATATATATATATATATATATATATATATATATATATATATATATATATATATATATAACAGAGGGAAACATTCCATGTGGAAAAAATATATCTAAAAAGAAAGATGATGAGACTTACCAAACAAAAGCGCTGGCAGGTCGATAGACACACAAACAAACACAAATATACACACAAAATTCAAGCTTTCGCAACAAACTGTTGCCTCATCAGGAAAGAGGGAAGGAGAGGGAAAGACGAAAGGATGTGGGTTTTAAGGGGGAGGGTAAGGAGTCATTCCAATCCCGGGAGCGGAAAGAGTTACCTTAGGGGGAAAAAAGGACAGGTATACACTCGCACACACACACACATATCCATCCACACATACAGACACAAGCAGACATATTTAAATATGTGTGTGTGTGTGCGAGTGTATACCTGTCCTTTTTTCCCCCTAAGGTAAGTCTTTCCGCTCCCGGGATTGGAATGACTCCTTACCCTCCCCCTTAAAACCCACATCCTTTCGTCTTTCCCTCTCCTTCCCTCTTTCCTGATGAGGCAACAGTTTGTTGCGAAAGCTTGAATTTTGTGTGTATATTTGTGTTTGTTTGTGTGTGTATATATATATATATATATATATATATATATATATATATATATATATAAAACAAAGATGATGTGACTTACCAAACGAAAGCGCTGGCAGGTTGATAGACAAAGATGAAAGGATGTGGGTTTTAAGGGAGAGGGTAAGGAGTCATTCCAATCCCAGGAGCGGAAAGACTTACCTTAGGGGGAAAAAAGGACAGGTATACACTTGCAAAAATTTTGTGAAAAATAATTAAAAATAGAAAAATAATGCATTCTGATATTACATAAAACCCTAGAAGTAAAGCAAAAGCTATGTGGCATATCATAAAAAAAGGAAACTGACAAAAAAGGAAAGAAAAGGAGAATTTATCTTGTTACACATTAAAAAAGTGCTAAAAACATCAAAAGAAATGCCCATTTACAAAACTGGTGAGAGAGGTAATATCTGCCCCATCACATTATCCTCCAGTTTGTCCAAAGGGTAAAATTTTCAGGTACCATTACTGGACTTCCTGCCACTATAGCACAAGAAACTGTCTTGCAAACAGCACATTTTGGCAAGATCTTCAATGCACTGTGTCACTGAAACTGCATATTATTGGAATACACAAGCATAAATACAAAATCCACCAAATTCAGCACATTGGCTTCAGAAGCACTGAAATTAAGATGGTGGCTGCTCAAGCTAGTGCTGTCAGCCAACCATAGTAAGCACAGGACACGTGGTCTAGTCAGCCAATTACAGCGAGCACAGAAGATATGATACAGTCAGGCAACTACTTGAAGACTTTTTCAGCGTGCATACACACGAAATAATATACAAACAGTATAGGAATAAGAAGTGCTATGGTTTCACATATAATCTTGGTTATCACAAATATTGGCTGTCCTTTTTTTCCAGGGATGTGGTTGGTCTGGGATGTAAGTGAACAGCTTGAACTGCTGTGAGTGAAGTGATCGAACTCCTTTTCTTGTTTGTGAGAAATATATGGCTGTTTTTCCCAAACATGTCATTGTTTCCATATCATGGTATGGTTAGCTGAGTGAGCCAGTGATATTTATATTCTTCATTGTCATAAATATTTTGCTCCTTTTTTTTTCAAATTATTCATGATTCCATAGGGTGTGGTTAGGCTGAAACACGAAAGGACAGCATGAATTGCCATAAAGAACATGGCTGCATGGTGAACATGGTTTAGTCACAGAATTACAACACGACTTTTTTGTGGTGTGCATACATGAATTAATACGCATACAATATAGGGGTACTCATAATTTAGATTGTCAGAAACACAGAGTGAACATTAATAAAACCAAAAAACTGCAGGAACAGATTCCTGACTGGAACTCAAGGAATAGGGTCCTATGAACACGTGTCCAGAAGTGCATCATTGCTATGGCAGATTACGATGATGAACAACAGTTTTTCTGACTATGTGCCATGTGTTCCTTGTGTGTTGCAGGGTGTGTAATTGATGCAGCACACTGTAAGCAGGAGAATGGTCTAGTATTCATGTCAGGAACAAGGCAAGATGGTGTTCATGTATGGCTAAGCAGATGGAAATGGTCGAGAGGCAGCACAGCTATACCAAAACACCAACATCACACAACATTTCAAGACGTTTTTGGGCATTTGTGTGATCATACAAATGACCAAAATGGGCTTAAAGTATGTGATACGGTTGGTGTCTTTGAGAGTATTTGTTTCAGTATAGCTGTGCTGTTTCTTGACCATTTCCATCTGCTTGGCTGTACACAAACGCCATCTTGGCTTGTTCCTGACATGAATACCAGTCCTCTCCTGCTGACTATATGCTGTATCAATCACACAGTGTGCAACACACAAGGAACACATGGCATGTAGCCAGAAAAACTGTTATTCATCATCGTCGTCATCTACCATGGCAACAATGCACTTCTGGACTCATGTTCATAGGATTCCTGCAGATTGTCAGTTTTATTAATGTTCGCCCTGTCCTGACTTTTTTCAGGGATAAAGTTAGGCTGTGATGTAAGAGCACAGCTTCTATTGCTATGAGTGAAGCAATGATACTTCTGTTCTTGGTTCTGAAAAATATTTGGCTGCTATTGTCTGAATATGTCAATTTCCTATGTTATGGTTAGGCTTGTCTGTAATGGTACACTAAATTGCTGCCACATATGTTCAGATTTCTGAGGGTGTGGCTGGGTTGTGACACAAGAGTGTAGCTTGAACTGCCACAAGAAACCTGGTTGTGGTGACAGACTGATCTGTACCATAGCCTGAGGTCTTGGTGAGATTAGAATGTAACAGTTTGGTTGTGAGATGGCAAAGCCAACAAATGTGGGAAAAAACCTGACTGTGTTGACAGACTTATCGGCAGCATAGCCCAAAGTCTAGGTTAGACTGGAAGGTAACAATGAGGTCTTGATTAGATTAAAGTGTAGCAGTTTGATTGTGAGTTGGCAAAGCAAATGAATGTGAAAGCAAAAAATCTGCTTGTGATGACAGACTGATCCATTACATAGCCTGAGGTCTCAGTTAGGTTAGAATGTAACAGATTGGTTGTGAGCTGGTGAAGCTAATGAATGTGAAAGAATAAAATATGATTGAGGCAACAGGCTGATCTGTGCCATAGCTCGAGGTCTAGGTTAGGTTGGGAGGTAACATGCTGGCTGTAAGTTGGTGAAGACAGCTGTTGAAGTAATGACAGTTCAATAATTAAGCTTTGATTTATTTTCTCACTATTTTTATATGTGCTATTTTTTGTCTTTATGTTGTTTCATGGTTGTACTGTGATTGTAATTGTAATCATGATAAGTAATACATTGATATTACTTATCTAAATACCTGGTAATTTCTAGCACTAACAACAGATAACAGGCCCAGGTGTCAAATCCTAAAATTAAACATAAATATAGACAATACAACTAAAACATACACATACAGAAGGGTTTTCTCCAAACCAAACAGATCAGAATTTGCCAAGCAAATAAACAGTATAACTTGGGAAGAAGTGTATGCTGAAACTAGTGTAAATAAGAAATTTTCTAAATTCATGTCACTATTTAAACTTAGATTTGATGAAGCATTCCCAAAGGTGCAAACTGCAGTACACTCACACAAAAGAAATACCTGGGTGACCAAAGGAATAAGGAAATCCTCTGCAACACTCAAACAACTGAACAGGTTAAAAAACTACCATAGTGATCCTGGTTTCCTAAACTACTACCACACATACAAAAGAATATACAGAAGAGTATTACGAGATGCAAAAAAAGCCCACAATGACAGTATTATAGAAAAAGCAGAAAATAAAATTAAAGCAGCCTGGACTGTTACCAAACAGGAAACAAACAGTAATAAATTAAAAACAGTAAACATTCAAATTAAACATAATGGTGCTATTATACATAACCCAAATACACTAGTAAATACTGTAAATGAGTACTTCAGCAGTGTTGCTACCAAGCTACAGCAAAAGTTTGGCAAAAAACAGCCTGAACAAAAATTGAACTATATGGATAACTCAATGTTACTGTTACCGACTTCTACAGAAGAAGTAAGGATGGTTGTGAAGAATCTAAAGAATAAAACATCAGCAGGTTTAGATGAAGTGCCAGTGTGCTTACTGAAGGACTGCATTGACAGCATACAACATCCTTTGGCACACATCATAAATGAATCTTTCACTGCAGGCTGCTTCCCAGAATACTTAAAATGTGCAAAAGTCCTGCCTCTATTTAAGAAAGGCGATCCAGAAAATATAGAAAACTATAGGCCCATCTCATGACTCTCATCCTTTTCCAAGGTAATAGAAAATATAATGAAAAAGAGACTAATGGATTTCCTAAACAAATACAACCTACTGTGTAAAGAACAGTTTGGTTTCAGGCCAGGAAGAAGCACAGGTTCAGCAGTAGCTCACTTCACAAATTTTGTCTTAGAAGCACTTGACGAAGGTGAACATGTAACAGGCATATTCCTTGACCTTAGCAAAGCATTTGACACGGTAGACCACAAAATACTACTAAACAAAATGGAGGCACTAGGAATAAGGGGAACAGTAAATAATTGGTTTCAATCGTACTTGGAAAATAGGGTACAGTGTGTAGAGATCTCACAAAGGAAGTTCAGCAGATTGACAAAACACATTTCCAAACCAGAACATATTAACATAGGAGTCCCTCAGGGGAGTGTGTTAGGGCCAATACTCTTCCTAATATATATCAATGATTTTCCCCAGAGTGTCAAATACGGGGAAGCAATACTATTTGCAGATGATAGCAGCATCCTTATCAGTGACGAGTCACCAGACAAATTGAGAGACAAAGCTGAAGAAACTCTCGATCATGTATGCAAGTGGGTAGTAAGCAACAAATTAACCCTCAATATTAAAAAAAACAAACAGTATTAATTTCCACATAAATAAAAAACATAATAGCATAGGCCTAAAAGTTAAAGATGAACTTATAGATTGTGTCACAAACACAAAATTCCTAGGAATGCATGTTGACTCACAGCTTAACTGGACTGACCATATTGCAGCACTAGAAAAGAAAATTGCTACTGCTTGCTATGCACTCAGGATAATTATGTCAGTATGTAATAGTTCATGTGCTAAGACGACATACTTTGCATATGTACATTCAATAATTAGTTATGGCATAACCTTCTGGGGTACAAATGTGCAGAACATACAAGCAATTTTCAAGCTGCAAAAGAGGGCAGTACGAATAATAACAAAAAGCAGCAAGAGAGCTCACTGTACTGATTTATTCAAAACCATGGGAATCTTGACAGTACCATGTGAATACATCTTTCAGACTGTGATATATATAAAGAAACACATTGACCAGTACACACAAAACAGATCTATACACCAACACTGGACTAGATCCTGCCACCATTTGCATCTCACACGAAAAAACAAAACAAAAACCCAAAATAGTTTATTATTTAATGGATTAAAAATGTATAATAAACTTCCAGAGGAGATCAAAGCTGAAACTGGAATACATGCCTTTAGGAAAGCTGCAAAAAATTATTTAGCAGATAAATGTTACTATACTGTCAAAGAATACTGTAAATGACATTTGTTCACCTCAATTCATGCAAGAGTACCTTTGTAAATTTATATTTATCTTTAATTAAGACTGGTATGTATTTGTTTTGTGTAATCCATGCAAGAATACATTTGTAAATTTATATTTATTTGTAACTAAGATTGGTCTGTATTTGTTTTGTGTACAAACGATTAAGTTTCACCATAGAAATATGTACTACCAGAAGTACTATTATGTATATACTCATACCATGTATACAGTTGACGACATCCATACAACACAAGTTGTCTACGGATGAATAAATAAATAAATAAATAAATAAATAAATACAAAAAATAAAGGTGGAACACTAATAAATAAATAAATAAATAAATAAATAAATTAAGCCAATACATAATTCACAGTCTTGGCTCAGGAGATGGAGAGGTACAGTATACCATAGTTTGATGGCATGAACTTTAGCAACTGGAAATTTAGGACTGAACCACTTAAGTGAGCTGGGATTATTGAGTTTTTCAGAAAACTCTACATGGAAATGATAGAGGCTACTCAGGATGACACAGCTGAACAACATTCACAGTAGAGAGCTCATCAGAGAGAACTCAGCAAAAATGATAAGAAGTGTAAGTCATAAATAATCCAAAGATCTTCAGACTGTTTTTTTGAATATGCCATGGACAAGGAAACTGACTTTGATTTGTGGAATTCATTAACTCAAACTTTTGAGTGGAAGGAGATAGCTATAAAGTTTATTAAGTATGACGCAGTTGACAATGAAGTTTAAGGCAAATGATGATACTCTTGAAAATTATTTTTCAGATTTTGATAAGTTATTATAGGCTTTGGAAGCATCAGGTGCTAATATTGAGGAAACTGATACAGCATGCAGTTTGTTACTAACAGTCCCTCCACAACACAAAGTAGTTGTTAATGTTCTGGAAACCTTATCAAGTTATCACGTGACACTGAGTTTTGTGAGGGGTAGACTATTAGCTGAAGAAACAAAATGTAATAATTCTAAAGATAAAAAAGCTCATTAAGTGGTCTAGGGGTAGCGTCTTTGATTCATAATCAAAACGTCTTCGGTCCCGGGTTCAATCCCCGCCACTGCCCAAATTTTGATAAATAATCAGCATTGGCGACCGAAGACTTCCGGCATAAGAAGTCAGCCTCATTCTGCCAACGGCCTTGTCGAAGAGGGCGGAGGAGCAGATAGAGGTTCAGGGCACTCTCTTGTCCTAGGGGTGGGAAATTACCCCTAAAGGTGGAAGAATCAGCAATGATCAACAACATGAGGATGCAGAAGGCAATGGAAACCACAGCATTAAAGACACATAACGTGTATCCACAGGACATGTGGCCTGTAATTGAAGAAGTGTCATGATGATCTCTCCATTGGCAAAAGATTCCGGAATAGTCCCCCATTCGGATCTCCGGGAGGGGACTGCCAAGGGGGAGGCTACCATGAGAAAAAGATTGAATAATCAACGAAAGGATAACGTTCTACGAGTCGGGGCGTGGAATGTCAGAAGCTTGAACGTGGTAGGGAAACTACAAAATCTGAAAAGGGAAATGCAAAGGCTCAATCTAGATATAGTAGGGGTCAGTGAAGTGAAGTGGAAGGAAGACAAGGATTTCTGGTCAGATGAGTATCGGGTAATATCAACAGCAGCAGAAAATGGTATAACAGGTGTAGGATTCATTATGAATAGGAAGGTAGGGCAGAGGGTGTGTTACTGTGAACAGTTCAGTGACTGGGTTGTTCTAATCAGAATCGACAGCAGACCAACACCGACAACGATAGTTCAGGTATACATGCCGACGTCGCAAGCTGAAGATGAACAGATAGAGAAAGTGTATGAGGATATTGAAAGGGTAATGCAGTATATAAAGGAGGACGAAAATCTAATAGTCATGGGTGACTGGAATGCAGTTGTAGGGGAAGGAGTAGAAGAAAAGGTTACAGGAGAATATGGGCTTGGGACAAGGAATGAAAGAGGAGAAAGACTAATTGAGTTCTGTAACAAGTTTCAGCTAGTAATGGTGAATACCCTGTTCAAGAATCACAAGAGGAGGAGGTATACTTGGAAAAGGCTGGGAGATATGGGAAGATTTCAATTAGATTACATCATGGTCAGACAGAGATTCCGAAATCAGATACTGGATTGTAAGGCATACCCAGGAGCAGATATAGACTCAGATCACAATACAGTAGTGATGAAGAGTAGGCTGAAGTTCAAGACATTAGTCAGGAAGAATCAATACGCAAAGAAGTGGGATACGGAAGTACTAAGGAATGACGAGATAAGTTTGAAGTTCTCTAACGCTATAGATACAGCAATAATGAATAGTGCAGTAGGCAGTACAGTGGAATGGACATCTCTAAAAAGGGCCATCGCAGAAGTTGGGAAGGAAAACATAGGTACAAAGAAGGTAGCTGCGAAGAAACCATGGGTAACAGAAGAAATACTTCAGTTGATTGATGAAAGGAGGAAGTACAAACATGTTCCGGGAAAATCAGGAATACAGAAATACAAGTTGCTGAGGAATGAAATAAATAGGAAGTGCAGGGAAGCTAAGATGAAATGGCTGCAGGAAAAATGTGAAGACATAGAAAAAGATATGATTGTCGGAAGGACAGACTCAGCATACAGGAAAGTCAAAACAACCTTTGGTGACATTAAAAGCAATGGTGGTAACATTAAGAGTGCAACGGGAATTCCACTGTTAAATGCAGAGGAGAGAGCAGATAGGTGGAAAGAATACATTGAAAGCCTCTATGAGGGTGAAGATTTGTCTGATGTGACAGAAGAAGAAACAGGAGTCGATTTAGAAGAGATAGGGGATCCAGTATTAGAATCGGAATTTAAAAGAGCTTTGGAGGACTTACGGTCAAATAAGGCAGAAGGGATAGATAACATTCCATCAGAATTTCTAAAATCATTGGGGGAAATGGCAACAAAATGACTATTCATGTTGGTGTGTAGAATATATGAGACTGGCGATATACCATCTGACTTTCGGAAAAGCATCATCCACACAATTCCGAAGACAGCAAGAGCTGACAAGTGCGAGAATTATCGCACAATCAGCTTAACAGCTCATGCATCGAAGCTGTTTACAAGAATAATATACAGAAGAATGGAAAAGAAAATTGAGAATGCACTAGGTGACAATCAGTTTGGCTTTAGGAAAAGTAAAGGGACAAGAGAGGCAATTCTGACATTACGGTTAATAATGGAAGCAAGGCTAAAGAAAAATCAAGACACTTTCATAGGATTTGTCGACCTGGAAAAAGCATTCGACAATATAAAATGGTGCAAGCTGTTCGAGATCCTGAAAAAAGTAGGGGTAAGCTATAGCGAGAGACGGGTCATATACAATATGTACAACAGCCACGAGGGAATAATAAGAGTGGACAATCAAGAACGAAGTGCTCATATTAAGAAGGGTGTAAGACAAGGCTGTAGCCTTTTGCCCCTACTCTTCAATCTGTACATCGAGGAAGCAATGATGGAAATAAAAGAAAGGTTCAGGAGTGGAATTAAAATACAAGATGAAAGGATATCAATGATACGATTCGCTGATGACATTGCTATCCTGAGTGAAAGTGAAGAAGAATTAAATGATCTGCTGAACGGAATGAACAGTCTAATGAGTACACAGTGTGGTTTGAGAGTAAATCGGAGAAAGATGAAGGTAATGAGAAGTAGTAGAAATGAGAACAGCGAGAAACTTAACATCAGGATTGATGGTCACGAAGTCAATGAAGTTAAGGAATTCTGCTACCTAGGCAGTAAAATAACCAATGACGGACGGAGCGAGGAGGACATCAAAAGCAGACTCGCTATGGCAAAAAAGGCATTTCTGGCCAAGAGAAGTCTACTAATATCAAATACCGGCCACAATTTGAGGAAGAAATTTCTGAGGATGTACGTCTGGAGTACAGCATTGTATGGTAGTGAAACATGGACTGTGGGAAAACCAGAACAGAAGAGAATCGAAGCATTTGAGATGTGGTGCTATAGAAAAATGTTGAAAATTAGGTGGACTGATAAGGTAAGGAATGAGGAGGTTCTACGCAGAATCGGAGAGGAAAGAAATATGTGGAAAACACTGATAAGGAGAAGGGACAGGATGATAGGACATCTGCTAAGACATGAGGGAATGACTTCCATGGTACTAGAGGGAGCTGTAGAGGGCAAAAACTGTAGAGGAAGACAGAGATTGGAATACGTCAAGCAAATAATTGAGGACGTAGGTTGCAAGTGCTACTCTGAGATGAAGAGGTTAGCACAGGAAAGGAATTTGTGGCGGGCCGCATCCAACCAGTCAGTAGACTGATGAAAAAAAAAAAAAAAAAAAAAAAAAAAAAAAAAAAAAAAAAAAAAAAAAGTGAATTGTATTCATCAACAACATTTATCTCACAGGAAGATCAAAGGAAGAACGAAGTGACAACCAAGTCTGAAGGTATGTGTAATACAACTAAATATCAGTCTAGATATATGTGGGAAACCAGGTCATATTAGGGCACAACAGAAAGTTAAATAGCCACAAAAGCACAAAAGGAACAATTCTGCAAATGTAGTGAAAAGTCAAGAAATAGGTGGAAGTGAAAATAATTTTTCCTGAAACTGAAACTTCCTGGCAGATTAAAACCGTGTGCCAGACCGAGACTCGAACTCTGGACCTTTGCCTTTCGAGGGCAAGTGCTCATCATCTGAGCTACCCAAGCACTACTCACGCCCCATCCTCACAGCTCCAATTCTGCCAGTACCTCATGTCCTACCTTCCAAACTTTACAGAAGCTCTTTTGCGGACCTTGCAGAACTAGCCCTCCTGGAAGAAAGGATATTGCAGAGACATGGCTCAGCCACAGTCTAGGGGATGTTTCCAGAATGAGAATCCCCATTTGAGTCTTGGTACAGCACACAGTTGTAATCTGCCAGGAAGTTTCATATCAGTGCACACAACCATCGCAGAGTTAAAATCTCATTCTGGATAATTTTTCCTGTCTCAGCTATTACTCGAATTTTTTCAGATGGAAAAATAGTGTGGTTTCTAGACTTGGTGGCAACCCAACATTTAATTAATGAATCTGTTCCTTTGATGAATATGAAGGAAGTGGAAAAGCCTATAATAATAATAAAGGTTGCTAAAACAGGTACATTTTTGTTTGCCAGAAAGGTTGAGAACCTGATGTCAAAAGTATTGTTTGCAGAAATAAATTTCAAATAACAATAAAAGATGGTCTTTTAGTGTTAAGTTTACTAAATAATTTATTGTCTGTGAGGAAATTAGAAATGGTTGGATAGTTTTTGAAAATTCTGTGGTTTCAATTGTGAAAGAGTGATGTTATAGCTATAGCTCACAGAAAAGATTCAAGCATGTCCAGCCTTTTATTCCAACATACCAGATTGTTATAATAGACCCAGTGTGGGCTGTAATTATAATATGGCAGCAAAACTTGGTAGATATTTTAATGCTTTAATATAGAACCAATTTATGCTGGCAACAAAATTGGTTCAAATTTTGGTTGCCAGGTACAAAAGTGGAAAGGTGAATGCAAGAAAGATGTATAGAAATGTTTCCATATGTAATGAATTACAACCTGGACATGGGAAACAGGCATAATGTTGATATTATTCTTAACTGCTGCTTACACATACTGTTCAGTGTGAGCACCTGAGGGGTCGACAAGATGCTGCATCTGTGAAATGACATGATCAGCAATTGTTTGTGGCAGTTCTGGTGGAATCTATATATGGGCCTTCAGATGAGGTAGAGACTGAACATGTCCCTGATAAACAAATTTTTTTAGAAATCCAAAGAGCCAAAATCCACGTGGATTCTGACCATTGATCTTACAGGCAATGCATTTGGAAAGCTTCTGGAGATAACATATCATGAATGGTTGCATTGAACAGATCTTTCACTGGGTGAGAGACATGAAAGTGTTGCCCTATCTTGCATGAAAATGGTGGTTTCCACACACATTCACTCTTCTAAAGCAGGAATCACATGCTTTACAAGGAGGTCTTGATGACGTGCAGACATCATGAGACACCTGGCAGGCCCTCTGGTTGTATTCTGTTCACAGAAGAACAGTCTGAGGACAAAGGCACTTGTGAATCCATGCCTCACAGTCACTTACAGCAAGTGCACATTTTAACAGTACCCTGAATTCAGCAGTTCTGTATATTCACTGAAACCTATGGAGTAAACTGTGCCTTGTCACTCCACAGAATATTATCCAATGTGCCAGAAACCGAAGAGCAAATTCAACTGTTACTGCGTATCATGAGGTTACAGTTGCTGCACCATCTGGACCTTGGACAGTACCAGTGTAACATAGGCCACAAACTTTTCCATACTGTTGACCACAGGGTGGACAATTCTCATGAAACTGCATAAGCACTAGCACTACTGTGGGCATGTGCTGCATGGGCAGTTACAGCAACAGCAACCTCGTCAATAACTACCACTGCGTCAGGATGCCTTCCTCTTCCAGGTGCCACACCAAGCTCACCTGTATTTTTGAATTTCATTGTCATCTTCTCAAATCATTTAACAATATCAGGTCTCTCCTCAGGTCTTTCAGTTGGCAATACTCTCTTGATGCAGCACAGTAACTGTTGCCATTCAGAGGTACTGCCTTTCACTGAAACTGGAACTGAGCCAGTGGAACTCACTTCACTTGCTTTGGGGAAACCTGTTTTGTCTGGTGTTAGGAGGAGGCAAACACAAAAGGGTAGGGTTTATTAATCATCAGCACTTCAAACATATGGCAAATGATGGTACCCTTTAGGGATGGGGTTGGGCTGATTTGGGGGGAGGAGACCAAACTGCGAGGTCATTGGTCTCATTGGATAGGAAAGGATGGGTAAGGAAGTCAGCCATGCCCTTTCAAAGAAACCATCCTGGCATTTACCTGAGGTGATTTAGGGAAATTTAGGATGGCTGGACACGGGACTGAACCATCATCCTCCTGAATGCGAGTCCAGTGTGCTAACCACTGCACCACCTTGCTCCGTGTACCCCTTAGGGAAATGGCAGCAAGAGACAGAAAGGGATAGCAGATGCACTCAGTGTGTATGCCTGGGGGCCTCATTCAATATGTTGAAGAGGCTATTCCAGGAGCCATTGTGGGAACAGGTTGCAAATAAGAGTAGATTGTGCACACGTTGGAATAAATGATGCCTGTTGTCTGGGCTCCGAGGTCATTCTTAGGTCATTCCAGTGACTAGCAGAGAAGGCTGAGGAGAACAGCCTTGCAAATGGCATTTTAACGAAGCTCATGATTTACAGCATTGTCCCCAGAACTGATCGTGGCCCTTTGGTTCTGAGTTGAGTGGAAGGACTGAACCAGAGACTTTGGAAATTCTGTGACAAGCTAGGCTGTGACTTCCTGGACTTGCGACATAGGTTTGAGGACTGTAGAGCCCCCTAAATGGGTCAGGTGTGCACTGCACATCAGAGGCTGCTACTCAGGTACCTGAACATGTGTGGGGTTCACATAAGGGTTTCTTAGATAAGGTGATTTTCCACCTACTCCAGATAATGATAGCTGTGGGGAACCCAGAAATATCAGTGTAAGATCAAAAGAAATGCCTCCCACAGGTGAGAGTATTAAAATCCTAATGGTAAACTGCCAAAGCATTTGCAACAAAGTGCCAGAGTTTGAGTGCTCATAAAAAGCAGTGAAGCTCACATGATACTAGGTACAGAAAGCTGAAATTAATAGCAGTGAGATTTTTTAGGAAAATTTAAGTGTATATTAAAAGGATAGGCAAATGGGAAATGGAAGTGGTGTACTTGTTGCAGTAGACAAACTCAAATCCACCAAGATAGAAATTGAAATTGTATGTGACATTGTTTGGGCAAGACTCAGTATCAGGGGTGGGCATCAAATAATAATTGGATCCTTTTACCACTCATCAGACTCATCTCTCGATCCAACTGAAAACTTTAGAGAAGACCTCAGTTCACTTATACATTAAGTTCCCCAGTGGAGACTTTAATCATCGAACAACTAATTGGAAAAATTACAGTTTTGTGCATGATAATACATCCTGTGAAACTTTATTAAAGGCCTTCTCTAAGAACTACTTAGAACAGATAGTTAGTAACCCCATTCATAATGGACATATATTGGATCTAATGGCAACAAATAGACCTGACGTCTTTGAGGATGTCCACATCGAAACTGGTATCAGTGACATGATGCAGTTGTGGCAACAATGATTATCAAAGTGTGAAGGACAACTTAAACAAGCAGAAAGATATATACATTTAGTAAACTAAATAAAAAATCAGTGGTGTCATATCTCAGTGAGCAACTTTAAACTTTCAGTATATGGCAAGAGCATGTAGAGGAAATGTGGCTCAAATTTAAAAGAATAGCTGGTCATGGATTGGATTGATAAGTACCCAGTAGAACAGTTCATAATGGGAGGGAACCTGTAAAAAAAAACTTGTAAAGAAACAGAGATTACTACATAATAGGTGTAAAACAAAGTGGAGGACTATAAATAGAGAGATGCTGAATGAAACACATTTGGCTATCAAGAGAGCATGTGATGCCTTCAGTGAGTGGAATATTGACAAGGGATCTTTCACAGAAGCCAAAGAAAGTCTGGTCATATGTAAATGCTGTTGGTGGCACCAAAGTTAGTGTCAAGCCCTTTGTGAATGAGACAGGAACTAAAATTGAGCATAGCAAAGCAAAATCTGAAATGCTTAACTTTATTTTCAAATGTTTCTTTACAAAGGAAGATCCAGGAGAATTGCCCCAGTTTAATCTACAAACCCCTGAAAAGATGGATGAAATAATCATTAGTGTCAGTGGTGCTGAGAAACAGCTGAAATCATTAAAATTGAACGGAGCTCCAGGGACCAACGGAAGCCCTTTCAGGTCCTATACTGAATTTGTGGCCGAGTTAGCCTCTCTTCTAACTATAATCTATTGTAGCTCCCTCGAACAAAACACTGTGCCCAGTTCTTGGAAAAAGGCACAGGTCATGCCTATCTACAAGAAGGGTAGCAGAAGTGATCCACAAAAATATTGTCCAATATCCTTGATATCGATTTGTTGTAGAATCTTAGAACATGTTCTAGGCTCATACATAAAGAGATAGCTTGAACAGAATGACCTCCTGAATGCCAACCAGGATGGAACATTAATAATCTGAAACCCAACTCACATTTTTCTTACATGACACACTGAAAGTTTTAGATCAAGGCAATCAGGTAAATGCCGTATTTCTCGATTTCTGAAAAACATTTGATTCAGTACCACACCTACACTTACTGTCAAAAGTATGGGGTATCAAGTGAAATTGGAAGTGAGGATGCAGCATGTTATCTTGGATGGAGAGTCATTGTCATTTGTAAAAGTGTGCCCCAGGGAAATGTGTTGGGACCCTTGCTGTGTGTGTTGTATATTAATGACCTTGCAGACAATAATAACAGTAAAATCTGGCTTTTTGCAGATGATTCAGTTATCTGTAATGAAGTACTAGCATAAATATTTAGTTAGATCTTGATTAGATTCCGAAGTGGTGCAGAGATTGGTAACTTGCTTTAAATGTTCAGAAATGTACAATTTTGCGCTTCACAAAATGAGAAAAACATTGTATCCTATGACTGCAATATCAGTAATTCACTGTTGGAATTGGCCAACTCATACAAATATCTGGGTGTAACACTCTGTAGGATATGAAATGGAATGACAGATAGGTTTTGTTGTAGATAAATCAGATTTTAGACTTATTTATAGAATACTGAGAGAGTGCAATCAATCAGTCTGCAAAGGAGAGTGCTTACAAATGACTCATGTGGCCGGTTCTAGAATACTGCTCAAGTGTGTCAGGCCTGTACCAGGTGGGGTTAACAGGGGATGTTTAATGTGTACAGAGAAGGGCAGCACAAATGGTCACAGGTTTGTTTAATCCATGGGAAAGTGTCACAGAGACACTGAAGTAACTGAACTGGAAGACTCTTGAAGATAGACATAAACTGTCCCAAGAAAGTTTATTAACAAAGTTTCAAGAACTGGCTTTAAATGATTACCTTAGGAATATACTACAAACCCGTATGCATTGGTCACATACGGATCATGAGGATAAGGTTAGAATCTTTACTGCATGCACAGAAGCATTCAAACAATAATTTTTACCACATTACATGTGTTAATGGTACAGGAAGAAACCCTAATAACTGGTACAATGGGATGTACTCTCTGCCACATACCTCAAAGTGGTTTGCAGAGTATAGATATAGATGTACATGTACATGTAGCTGTAGATGTAGAACAGTTTCTCTAACAGTGCAAGATCTCTGTTCCCAGCAGCCACACTGTTCACTCACATTATGGTTTGTCAAATGAAATTTTGTATGTCATACCATCATACAGAAGGTGTACATTGCCAGATTTGCACCTGGTGGCCAAAACTGAAACTAATTTTTCCAGCACATCAGTTCCACATTTTTTTATTTCACATGAGAAGCACAATATACAAAACATTATATAACGACAATGACAGGCCCCAGGCAGGTGCATGTTAATTATATAGATATTACATAAAACATAAGATAATTTAAATGAAATAGTTACAGATATACAACATAATTAGTTAAGACAATTAAAATGTACCCATTTTGGTATGCAGTATACCTAGTCTGAATAACTGCAGTAAAAAACAAACATTAAACACAGTAAGCAAGAAACCTAAACCTGAAAAGTTATATTCAGATAAGAGAGCCAAGCAACTGCTGCTGGAAAAGCAAAGTGCAACTCCATGATGCCACATGGGAATTATTTGCTGAGGCACTCATTTAGGATGTGGTCCATTGTCTGATTCGGTGCTCCACAATTGCACTTTGGTGAGCTTTCCATGCCCCATTTGAACAACATGTCTTGACATCTACCAATGCCTAAACTAAACTGGTTCAGCTGGCTCCATATCTGCTGGGCAGATCCGTTCCCAGAGTTCTGCCTGCTGCTTTTTTGTGAGATAACTTGTTGCTAAGGTGGAAAGCACTTACTTCTGATTTTTGAGGACTAGGTTTGAGGCACAATTTCAGATAGTATTTGTGCATTATTTCTAGGCCATATGTCAGTTGGTCACTTTCTTTCTCTGATGTTTGATGTCATATTATCAGTGCCACATTGTCAGCATAGATAAATTTCATTGATGCTGTAAGTGGTACATCATTTGTATGTATATCAAAAAGAAGTGGTGCCAGGACTGACTCCTAGGGTGAGCCATTTTTGAGAGTATGTGTAGAGCTGTATCTTTTGTTAACATGTACTACTGTCCTTCTATAACTAATAATATTCTGGATTAATCAGGTGATCTTTTGACATGAAATTACTTGTTGTAATTTGTATATCATCCCCTTTTTTAAGAGTGCATCACATGTCAAAGATAAATCTATAACTGCACATGTAGTTTTTAAGACCTTTTTGAAAACCAGCTTTTATAAATGAGGTAAGTGCAAGAACTTTGTTAGCACAGTATCGGCCACTTCTAAAGCCAGCCTATTCTGGCATGATTAGTTTATCGATCATTGGGGAGATTCTGTTATATAATAATCACTCTAGACATTCATAGCAAATGCGCAGCACATGGGCTAATAGCCTGATGGACTATCTGTTGGCTTTCCTAGTTTGAGAAGAGCAAGGATTTCGGTTTTTCTAAAATGATGGGGGATGTCACCGGTCTGAAGGTTCTCATTGAAATTCAGCAGCCACTGTTTGGCAAACCCACTTAGGTTTCTCAAGAACTCAGGGAACACACCATCCAGGCCAGATGGCCTTCCAAGTTTCATTTGCTTCAGAGCTGGAATTAGGACTTCCATTGAGAAGGCCTGTGACTGTTGGGAATCGCGTGGGAGTGAACGAGCTGTGAGGGTTACTGCCTTTTTTTGTTTCCCTGTTGAATGTCTTGTATGAAGATGAAGATTTTGAAATTTCCACTAGGTAATCAGCAATTTTGCTGGGGTTTATGTGATCCATCTTCTCCAGTGGGGAGCATCAGTGCCAAATGCCTGAGGAGGCTCCACCCCTTTCTACTGAAATGTGTAAAGTTCATTTCTTCTATAGTCTCTTCGCATCTGTGTGCACTGGTGGAATTTAATAATTCTATTAATTTGTTTCCAATCAGTGGATCTACAGTTCATTCATATGTCTTTAGAAATACTTCTGTATCCCTCGACCAACCTGGCATATAATCTCAAGATATATTTTTCTTGGGTGCCTTTTTCAGGATATCTACAAATGTCTAATAGTTTAATACAATAGGAGAAACATTTTGAATGTTCAATTTGACTTCTTTATGGAACATGTCCGAGTTTGCTTTTCTAAAATTCCATCATTTTAGTTCAGCCATTTTAATAATTGGCACTTGAAGGCCTATTATGAGGGAGACAGGCTTATGCTGACTGTTAGGGAAATTGTTCAACACTTTACAGCAAGAGTTCACTGGGATGTCAAATTGGTCTCTACATGTGAAACAGAGGTCCTGATTGTAGTCTTTCTGCCACCTAGCTAAGTGGAAAGTTTTGCTGTCTTTGATATCATATAGTACACACAGGTTGTTAGGTTCTGTCAATTCCACCACTGTCTCACCATCCTTGTTAGATGCATATCCCAAGGAGATATGGTCATATACCAAGGAGATATGGTGGCTTTGAAGTCACCTATGTATACAGCAGGGTGAGGCATAGTGATATTATCAGGCCATCTTACATTAGGAGACTTGTATAACAAAACAATGTTTATATTTTGGAGTTATAGTTTTATGATTTCCAGGCCATATTCAGTACAAACCACAGGCTCTGCACAAAATTCAGTCAGATTATCTTTTATGTAGATTGGTGAACCATGTGTGCTAGAGAAGGCATAGGTTGCTACCTTGAAACCCAAAATTTTTCCCTGTTATTCAGGTCATTGGCATTATTTACATGGAGCTCTTTACGGCAAACAATGATGGTACACTCCTTCTCAGTAATTTGTGCAATGCTCTAGCTCTTCGATCAAGACATGCCTTCACAGTCTGATTATGGGTCTGATTATTTTAGTAAGTGCCCATAAGGGTGACCACTTTTCCTGCAGTTCATTAGATGTGGCAATGGCCATGAATACATTTCAAACAAAATGATGAAAGTCTTGAAGAGAAGGGGTAGTGCTATTTGATTTTACCATAAGGTAACATCTCAGCAAAATGGAGTGCCAGAACAACTAAATTGTACTATCAGTGAAAAGGCTCATTGTATGATTCTTGGACACAGACTTTGAAAACAGTTCTGATCAGAAGCAGTATTGGCAGCCGTTTTTATCCTTAATTTCAGTTCTACGTCAGCTTTAGATGGAGAAATTATAGCAACGTTATGCTATAGAAGGGAGCCAAATTTAAAGAAATTGTGTGTGCCTGGGCATGTTACATACTTGCACATTCCAAAGGAATTGACAAGTAAGCCTGACAACAGGTCATTAAAATGTCTCGTGACTGGATATCATCCAAATTGTTACAGATTATAGTGTTCCAAATGAGACAAGATAGTGTTTGGAAGAGAGATAATTTTTGAAGAAGATAAATTTCTGTTTGAAGGTGAAAGCAGTGATTTGATCTTTAAGGGGACTGTTCAAATGGACAACATAATGTAGAACATAGCAGAAGATGAAGGAAGTCAGAATTAAACTAACTTTGAGGAAACTGAACAAACTGTAGAAGATAACTCAGAGCCTGTGACTTTAGGAGAGACGAAGGAAGCAGAACCTCTGCAGAAAAGCAATAGAGTAATGAGAAGACTTAGGTACTTTGAGGACTATGCAGGATGGATGTGGATGGATGGAGATGTAAGTATGGGTGCATGACGGCAAGGTCTTCAGCACCCGCTCAACAACAGATTGAGACGGGTGTCAAGAAAATACTCAGAACAGGAAGATAAAACAGAACATAAAACACAGGTAACAAGGGTGGAAAAATATGTGCCTACCCACACCAAAGCATGGGACAAAGCATGCCGTCAACAGTAAAACACGGACATCATAGGAAGAAAGTGGGAAAAGGAGCTAAAACAACATAACAGAAGGAAGTGGCTGGCTGACCGCAAGGAAAAAAAGGGAGGAGCTAGCCACTCTGCAATATACTAAAACCTCCAGCCTAAAAGTTTAGGCGAGAGTCCAGACACATCACAAAACTTTAAAACTCTAGATACACTCGTCTCATCATTAGCTAAAATATGGGCAGACCCCCATTAATTTGTGCTGCTGCCCTTGCATTGCGGTAGAAAATGCAGTCTGTTAAATTGTGGCAGACAGATATGCACACCACAAGCATCACAAAAAGGGGGATCCTCCCACCATAATAGAAAGCTATGTGTGAGAGGACAGTGAACGATCTGAAGGTGCATGAGGGTCATTTCTTCCCGCCTGAGCAACCAGCAGGAGGAATGCCACGGCCGAGTTGTTAACTTCAGTAACTGCAGTTTATCGGCCGTTACCACCAGCCATTGTTCCTCCCACAACTCCATGCACTTCTTGTGGAGTGCAGAAATGACAGACTGCAAGGGAATAGGACACTGGACCACATCGTGCTCTCTGCAGGCCTCCTCGGCAGCCCTATCGGCCTGTTCATTGCCCCGTATTCCTACATGACCTGGCACAGCAGAATGACACCTGCTTACCCCACCATTGGAGCAAGTACAGTTGGTCATATCAGCTGGACCATCTCCTCAGTTGGGTACAGATTCTGCAATGATTGTACGGCACTAAGAGAATTGGAGCAGACGAGGAGAGGACTAAGCAGTATTAGCCTTGAAGAGAGAAGCATTTGTAGTAAATTTACCTCAGAGTTTTAAAGATGTGAAGGCTTGGCATCTTGAAGAAGAATGGACAAAAGCAGTAAAGGATGAACTGGATTCTTTGTCATCTAATGGATCTTTGACTTATTCACCACTTCTGGCAAACAAAAGAGCCATTGAAGTAAGTGGGTGTTCAAAGTAAAAAGCGTTGCACCTAGATATATTGTGTATCAGGACATATTGAAAAGCATAAGGCACATTTAGTTATTAAGTGCTCAGATAAAAGGATATGACTACATATGCTCCTGTTGCTCAACCCACAATAATAAGAGCTTTTCTTAATGTGATGAATTAAAATGATTTGTTTATGGAACAAATGGATGTACAAAATGCATTCCTATGTGGAGAACTGACCTGAAGAAATGTATGCGAAAAATTGCTCAAGGTGTAAAGATTAAGGAAGGAGTTGTATGCAAACTTAATAAAGCTTTACATTGACTGAAGAAGGCACCAAGAACTTTCAGCCCTACATTTGAGAATTTTATGAAGGAAATCAGGTTCTGACAATCCAAAGTTGATGGATTTCTCTCTGTTGAAAGCACTGATGATTGTAATACATGCCTGTGACTGTATGTAGATGGTGTTTTAATTGCTGGAAATCATAGAAGCAATCACTGATATTAGGAAGAAGTTAAAATCAAATTTTCAAATGCAAGAACTTGGATAACCAAAATCATTCCTTGGAATAAATATACAGAGAACCAATAACAACTTTCATAGTCAATATGTTTATCTTGAAAACTTATTCAAAAGTTGTGACATGGAAGACTGTAAAACATGAATAGAAATCAAACACAGTGTAGATGCCTGTGTTGGCATAGTTAAAAATAAACCATACAGAAAATTAATAGGTTGTCTGCTGTATATGATGAGAGCTTCGAGACCAGATGTAAGTGCATCAGTTAATTATTTTAGTAGACATCAAAGTAAAGCAACAGAATACTGCTGGAAAAGTTTGTAACAAACTCTTCAATACTTTAAAGGAATGCTTGATATTGGTCTGTGTCAGAAAAAGGGAAATTTAAATGCTCTTCTCTGCTATGTTGATTCTGACTGGGGAAATGAAAGACAGGAGTACTACAAAAGGAGACATACTCCAGGTTTTTGGAAATACTGTTTGTTAGGATACATGGAGAAGTGCTTGTTTTTTACAGTCATCAACAGAAGAGGAATATATTGCTTTGGCAACAGCTACAACAGACACACTGAGCTGTAGAATCTTCTTAAAGAATTTTAATATTTGTAAAAACTCCAATAGTTTATGAAGATAATCAGCCATGCATATGTCTATCATGGAAGTGGGAATATAAACAACTGTAGCATGAGAATATTAAATATGATTTCATATATAAGCTCTATAACAAAGGATATCTGAATGTTAAATACATTAGCTCCGAGGAACAAGTGGCAAATATTGTAATAAAAACTGCTATGAGTGTACAGTTCGGGATAGTGAAAATGGCAGATACTTAATGGAATTATTAAAAAGAGGGTGGGGGAGGCGGTGTTGAAATAATGACAGTTTAATAATTACATTTTGACTTATTTTCTCTCCAAAACATACTTCTCTCTGTGTTTGTTTTTCTGTCTGTTTCTTGTCTTCATGGATGTACTGTGGTTGTAATTGTAAAGTTAATTATGATAATTAATAAACTGATATTACTTATCTAATGTGACAGACTGTTCTGTAATGTAGCATGAGATCTGGGTTAGTTTGGAAGCTAATAGGATGGTCATGAGTTGGCAAAGCCAACAAATGCAAAAGCAGTAAACTTGATTGTGGTGCCAGACTTACCCATAGCATAGCTCAAGGACTACATTAGGTTGGAAGATAAAATTTGGCTGTTAGTCAGTGAAGCCAACAAATGGTAAAGTTGAGAACCTGATTTTGGTGACAGGTTTATCTGCAGTGTAATCTGAGAACTAGGTTAGATTGTAAGCTAGCAGTTTGATTGTGAGTTGGCTAAGCCAACAAATGTGAATGCAAACAATCTGGGTGTGGGGACAGACTTGTCTGTAGCATAGCCTGAGGCTTCAGTTAGATTAGAATGTAGCAGTTTTGTTGTGAGTTGGTGAAACGAATAAATGTAAAAGCAAAAATTCTGGTTGTGTTGACAGACTGATCTGTAGTGTAATCCAAGGTCTACATTAGATTGGAAGGTAGCAGTTTGTTTGTGAAATGGCAAAGGCAATAAATGCAAAAGCAAAAAACTGGATTATGTGAGCCTTACCTGTAGCATGGTGTGCAGTGGGGAAATGTATAACTTTGCTTGCTATGAATATTTCCCTATTTTCCCAAATATGTCATGATTTCCAAGGGGGTGATTAGGCAGGAAAC
The DNA here is from genome assembly GCF_023898315.1 of Schistocerca nitens. Taxonomy (NCBI): domain Eukaryota; kingdom Metazoa; phylum Arthropoda; class Insecta; order Orthoptera; family Acrididae; genus Schistocerca; species Schistocerca nitens. The sequence goes on from NC_064621.1 coordinate 59,794,715, forward strand.
CAAGAGCAATATGGAAGGGTAGTCACATGGTTGATTTGCAATGGGTCAGTACTTGATTCAGTGTTTTGTGAGCAACTGTACAAAAAAATTTCCAACCTCTGCACAATGTGGATCTCCAAGTGTTATCCACACAAGAGACTTGTCGCATATTTTGGCATGTCTAAGCATTTGTTTATTGCCTGGTCTTCCTTCTGTTGTGGAGTGGGTATCAGATGGGTGATAAACAGCTCAGGATGTAAAATCCATAAGTAGGTGTACAGTGGAATTCAGCAACAGTCAAAAAATGCTTTCTTGAACCAGCTAAATTTTGGAACAAGGAAGTTCTGATTAGATAATAAGAGAAAATATCTTTCCTGGGGTGACAATTATTAGCTTTACCTCATACAACACTCTAGGTGTTGAGGCTTTTCAGCACCTTAAAGTGAACCATAATGTGAATTTCATATATTTGAAAGATCATTTCATTCATACACAGAATGTGAGAAAGTGACTGTACCTCAGAGGTGGCATCATTCCAGAATGTGGTAGAAAGACCAGACATTTCAGGGGTTACCTAGCAGAGGACATGCTCGATAGATTTTACATTCCCTGCAGAACTATGATCCAATACTTCTTTTGGAGAATGCTGCAAGTGAAACTAGTGAATGCAATTCCATGCCTTTCAGAAAAACTGGTGTGTCCCATTGCTCACCGTTAAAAGTATAATATGATAGCACTGCTTTGCTTGGTACTGTATACTTTGTATATTACTTTACTCCTGTTCAAGCTCACTGTTTTTTCATCATTTGTGTGTTCGTGGATCTAAAATGTGGTTAGATTATCAGATCATGTATCATGTGCTCTAATTCGGTAATGTGAAGGGCTTGTGAAATCATGTGTCCTTTGCTCTGACTGGCTAACAAAAGTGCAGCACACAGTGCAATCTCAATTTCACAGTTTCTGAAGCTATTGTGCCATATTTGGTGGCCTGAGCATAGCTATCCCACTGTTTCATGAGATGAATGATTCACTTTTGTCAGAAGTCCTGAGACTGTGATAGAAGCCTGTCCTGAAGTGGATATTTGAGTTCATCATCTGAATTTGACTGCTTCCCTTTCATATGTTGTTTTAGCAGATTAAACATAGGGAAGTTGCAGGGCGACATGTCCAGCCTGTAGGATGGTTGCTCAAGATGCTCCCACTTAAACTTGGCCATTGCATTCTGTGTGACCTTGGAGATGTGTGTATGCACGTTAAAATGGAGCAGAATCACTCCTTCTGTGAGCAGCCCAGGCCATTTGCCCTTGGTGGACTTGAGTACTGTGAGAGACTCCGTAGGTTACGCATCACTGTTAATGGTTTTTCCATGCTCAAGGAATTCAATGAGTATCCAACCTCGGACATTGAAAAAGATGATGAGTGGTACCTTGTCTGCTGAGGGTACAGCTTGGAATTTTTTAGGGGGAAGAGAAGATGCATGCTTCGCTTCCCTAGATGTCTCTGTGTTATCCCAAAGTGGCATATGCAAATTCAACTGATTTGGTTGTTATGAAGTTTTGTACCATTTCATTTGAACAGGCCTTACCTTTTAGCTGTGTGAAATTTATTGTTTGAAATTTCATGAACTAAGCGTCATCATAATCATTGCAAATAAGAAACTTTGAAAAACAACAGGTGATCTTGAAACAATTGCAAAAGTAGTATTGAGTGGTTATAATTACTCACAGCATTCCAAGAGCTGCAGTGTGAGTTTTATGCATCACAGGATGCTGGAACATCATTAATCAGTGCACCTGTGGAGTATTCTGAAAAATATAATAGTTCCACTTTCTACTATCAAGTGAAAATATGGTGCTGTAAGCAGTCAGAAAGTGAATTGTTTCCTCTTTTGATGTCGGTATGCTGTTTGTCCCTCAGTAATGCATGTTGATTTATTTTGTGAAGCGACTGAGAAGAAAGACTGTACACAGCTGGTAAAGCTGTTTTCATCAAAATGACAGCATTCACAGTGCTGCATTGCAGGAATATCACCAACAGAAACAGCTACAAAGAGGCCCTATGTCAATAAATGGGCTAAAGAATGTGATTAAGAAATTTGAAGAAACATGTGGATTAGATGGTGCAGAAAGGAAAGGGAGGTGGACAATTCCCATGGCAGTTGAAGTTGCTGTAGCTGTAGCTGAACACACAGCACATACCTCAAATTCTGCAGACAGTACTTGAGCTGCATCACAAGAACTGCCTCTCCACTGGTCAATAGTTCAGAAGATTTTGCAGAGGATTTTACACTGATATCTCTAAGATTCAGAATGTGCACCAAATAAAGCCCCAAGATAGGCTATTTTTCACTTCATTTTTTGGCATGCATGGAAATGGATGATATATTGTTGGGGGATATTCCTTGGCTGGACAAGGCACAGTATACTCTGCATGGTGCCATGAATGAATAGAACTGCCACAGATGGGGTTCTACTCTGTCACATGTTGTGCAAGAACATCCACTGCACTCAGCTTATGTGACTGTGTGGTGTGGTTTCACAAGTTCCTTCACTTTCAGTCCATTTTTCTTTAGAGATGGCACCTTAGTGGCCTGTTAGGTGTAGAGTGACACCTGCACATTATAAGGACCTTGTGCAACACATGATTCCAGCTTTACAAGAAGGCAACTGTGTCCATACCACTCTTTACATGCAAGAGCAATGCCACATATTGCTTACCAGTTGAAAGATTTTCTTCTAGAAACCTTTGCTAATCTCAGGCAATTTCAAGATGTTTTGCCTTCCAGATACTCTGACCTAAATCCATTTGTCTTTGGGTTGTGGGCATGTTTGGAAGATCATGTCTATCGGGGATGTATCTGGACTCTTCATGATCTGAAGGATAGCATATGATGTCATAGCACTCTGATTACTCTGAATATGTTGCTAGCAACTGTTGATCATGCTGTTTTATGGATGCAGCATGTTGCTGAGACAGTAGACCATGTTGAACACATGTTGGAACTTGTGACTGTACCCTAATAAACATACCAGAATGACTTATCATGTGTTTGTTTGGTCCTTTCCTTTACCTGCACCCACATCACTTTCTGACTGCTTACAGTGCCATATTTTCATTTGCTGGTAGAAAGTGGAACTATTATTTTTTTCAGCATACTCCGCGAGCACACCGATTAATGAATATACCTACAATGTTTCAGTGTCCTGCAATGTACACAGCCTGCACTGCAGCACTCAGAACACCATCAGTTTAATTATAACCACCTGATACATCACAGAGGTAAAGTTTGAGTGGCAAATGCACAGTTATGCATGGTTTTACAATTATAATCATCTGTGGGAGGAGCAACTCTGTAATTTAGACACATTGTGAATATGATAGTTAGCCAACAGTTTTAAATAACTCTTTATTTATTGATTTAAGTTTCACCAGACAAAGAAATAAATTACTTTACATTTTTTCAGCAACAAATAACACAGACTACTGACTCAAACTACGACTAGCACAACACTGCCTTGGGATGTGCTACTGCCAGCATACAAGCAGCAGACAACAGTCACCATTTTATGTACTATTGGTGACATAAATGCATAATTGGAATCATAATTAAAAGTTGTCATTTCAGATAATTTGCATGCAGAAGTCATTACTGCAAAATATGATTACAAATTTCATGTATGCAGAATGTAGATAGTAAAACATTATTAGACTGAAAAATAGTGAATTTCAATTTGCAAACAATTAATACAGAAAAAGTTAATTTACATTTTAATTATTCAGTGGATTTTATCACTATCATTCTCCCTAAGACCTTGACATAACTTTAAAAGATTCATAGAGTTAAATGTTTGGTAGAAATGATATAAATACTTTTTAAGTTGGTTGCAAAATATTCAGGCTTCTAGAATCTTCCCTAATTTATAGTTTATATAAAATAATAAGATTGTGGCATCAAACTGTATGTCCTTTAAGTCTAATTAATTTAAACCTGGTGAACTATTAAATTACAAATGTCATAAAGTTAACAATAATTGTAAATATGGTCATTCCCATGACCTATATATTGCATTCTATATTAAATTTATGGGATCAGATAGGATTTAAGTTCATATCATTATAACTGGCAGAGAAAGCCACTGCGGTTAACTTTTGTAAAATACACTAACGCTCAGTCATAATTAGTGTTAATCTACTCATGCTGAAAACTAGAAAAGAAGAGTATTGAAGCACTTCACATGTGGTGCTATAAAATGATGTGGAAAATGAGGTGGACTGATAAGGTAAAAAATGAAGAGGTTCTCCAAAGAACTGGAGAGGAGAGGAGCATTTGAAGAACATTGACAAGAAGAAGGGAAAAGTGATAAGATGTGTTAAGACACTGACAATAATGAGAAATGGTATTCATACACTACTCTAACAGCAATGACCCAGTATCCTTCCTCCCCCAAGTAGGGCAATGACAGCGGCGTCATGATGATGGAAGGCAAGGAGCTGACCAAGTGTGCACCTGGGTCATTGCAGACATTGGTTGGTGGCATCAGGGCATGTGAAAGAAACTTGCAATGTGTGATGTGAGATCGCCTTCCAATTAGTAGTGTGATAGCACAATGAGAGGAAATTTTTTATAAAGGATTGGACTTGGAGGGCATACAGGATTGCAAAAGCACCTGTGAATGGAAACTGGAAGATGTACCACACTCAGAGGGCGCACAGAGGTGCAAAAGCATGTGGAAATGAAAAATGGACAAGAAGGAATGACTGGGAAGCGATAGTCCCTGACCACATTGTGTACATAGGACCACAAAAAAGAATTGTAGAAAACCGAAAGGTATAGGGTTGGGCCTTGGGTATGGGATGAGATTTGACCACTAAGGTCACTCACTGACATGACAAGGAATGTGCATGGTGGGCTTCACCTAAATGTTCAAGTGTGGGAAACTGTAGTTCCAAGTGTGGAAAAAAGCAGTTTCAGAGTCCTGGTGCTGTGCCAGAAATGGGAAGTTGCAGCGGAGTTGCCCAGAGGCAGTTCAGCCAGAAGGCAGTTCAGGGGCAGTGGCATGGAACCTTCAGTGCCATGGTGATGCTTGCCAGCTTTTCCAGTATTTGTTTTTGTGTGTGGTGCATGGTGTGTAAGACAAACAGAACCTGAGATGACACACATAAGGTGCTGAACGTACTGAACATACAAGAATCATATGTGAATGCACCTGGAAAAAGGAGATGATATGCACCACTTATCTGGGAGTATTATTAAAGTACAATAAAATTGTCTTAATACCTCATTGCTAATAACTAAAATGTAACACTGCAAACTTTTGTCTTTGTTGCCAGTTTATGTGTCTTGTGTGAGGCTCAATGCAGAACTTATACCCAGCAAGACAACAAACAATAGGTTTGTTAGTAATGACATAAATTCACTTTTCTCTATACTGGGGCATTAATTCACAAGAACACAAATAGTTTTGACCACAAGGTGAGAGAAAAGTTTCTGAATAAAATCACAGTGGCAAGCCAAGATGCCAAAATCCAGGATGGTCGATTGTCAGTAAGTCGAGTCTCAGTTTAGCAAGATAGAGACTGCTGGCAGCTCCTAGTAGCTCTGGCAGCTGCATTCCATGGTTGGAAAGCTGGTTTCAGTGTGATGGAGTAGCTGAGAGGATAGCTACAAATATCTCTAGAAGTGTGAGTGTAGCTCAAAGATTGAGCATGAGGTCCAATGGATGAGTCGCTGGCTGCAACCAGTGTAAAGCTCAGAGTATGTGTTGAGCAAAGGCTCTGAGGTTAAGTGCAAGAACCAACAAATGAGCCACTGGAGTTGGACAGCATCCTGCAGTATACACTGAGTGGTTGCTACCTATTAGTCATTGAGTGGTATCTTAAATAGGTAGGTGGAAGGACATCTGCTTGGAGCACATTACATGCAGACAACCTAGTGTCGCGACACTGATTCACGTGCTGCTGGTGGCAAGGCTGGTGCCTCTTGTGGTGGCTGTAGGAGATACTGTGGACAACAGCCAACATGTTTCGGTCATTGTCCATACTGTTTGCATATACATGGTGCATATGCTGACTGGTACCAGCTTACTGGCTTGTAGGCTGGTTCTGACAGATAATTGGAGCATGGTAACCTGTTAGACACAGTTGTATGCCTGGTATCTATGTTGGAAGGCACGTAGTTTGAGCATAGCATTACTGCTACTGCCTGACAGAGAAAGTATAGCAATGACAGAAAAAGATAACTTTGACAGAAGTCTGGAAAGATGAAGAAATAATGTTCAACAGATCATGCTAGTTCCATCCTCTTGTTCTTACACCACACCTGACAGCAGATATAATTTTTTTCTTTATTTTGTCTAGTTTTGTGAATGACATATACAACTGCTACACAGTTAACTGTTTTCTTATTCTATTGTGGGATTTTATTTGTTCATAGCATAATTTTCAAATTACTGATAACCTCTCCGATCTATCTAAAAATAATTTTTATGAGTAAATATTATTAATTTATGTATTGGTGTAAAAGTGAGGACATGGCGTTTGGAGTAAACTAATAAGTGGTTCTGACTGAAGCAAAGTGCACCACCTGGAATTTCTTCAATTCTTGCTACTTTTGTCCGGAAGGCATTAGCAAGGTTTTTGTCTCCCAGAACATTCTGTTTTTAACTGGGGATTATTTCCAAATTCAGTTACCTAGTTTTGTAGCCCTAATTTTTCTGATTACTAAAGTGCCCACTGCCACAAGGAAAACATGACATGATAATGATATGATCTAGAAAATTAAGTTTTTAAGCTATGTTTGATGGGAACTGGGAATACCCTTGGGAATATACATAATATTCACAATATAGTCCACAAAAATTTGTTGATTTTCCAATGGTCCAACCTACAGTAAAACAACAGTATTCTTCTGCGTATTGCAATTCCATAGTCACTCTTTCAACCTTTTTCACATTATAAATCAAAATATGATTTATTGTTTCTATGCATTTTTACAAGTAGTGGCACCAAACCATGCTTCACATATTCCCCATTTAATTATCAACATGTGGACATCTCAGTGTCAAAGACAGTTCTGTGGGAGTCATTTAACTTGGTAGCATCACTTAGTCACCTAAGTTACATATTAATAGCTTTGTAAACTTCTTTGAGTTGAGTCTGCTTTAGTCATATGCAAAGTTAATGTCTCCACATTAATATTACTGATGAAATGAAGTCATTTTGGTACCATTAACAATCATTTGGTCTGTGAAAGTTAGTCTGTGATTTGTGTTCATTTCATCAACATCTCTCTTAACAGCTTTTATGTGCAGTGAATATATAAATGACTAACTTCATGTTGGTTGCTTTGTTGTTTGGGGGTTATCAGTCATAACTTCACATTGTGTTTTCATCAGTACTGTATAGAGAAAGTGATATCAAAATATGTTGCCACTCAAGTACTTTGTAGGAGAAAGTACATGCCAGCTTATGATGAATGTACTGTTTGAATTATTTTGGACAACTAATCATTATAATAATGCATGTGTCAATAAATCTCGAAAAGTGGCAAGTCAGCCTCCACGGTGCTGTAGCCATTATTTCAGACTTGTTGTTAACCAAAAATTACAGCAAGATGGCAAGGTACTAGAAGGGCCACTATTGAGGACTGGCAATCCTAGGTGAGGCATATTACAAATGCATCAAAGAAAAATGAAAATTGGAATAGAGCCATGTAGCTTGGTGCCATGTGCTCTCCAATCACATGACATACAGAAAGTGTATGTCACTCTTGAGGTCTGATATAACAAGTAGTAATTTAAATATAGCAAATGTCAATCATCCGTTAATCTAAAATACTGCATATAGCTCACATCAAGTTTCTGCATCATTACTTTCAAAGAATTAATACAAAATAAGAAAATATCCTGCATTTAAGTATGAAATCAGCATTTTGTTATGTAAAATGAAATAGGCTATAATAAGAATCAAAATCTAAAACTATATGAATGCTATTCTTTTGGGCATCAAAGTCCATCCAGGATCATGAATGAAGCTAACTTTATAATTGCTATTAAATTTCAAAAGCAAAATTGAACTATGTTGGAAACTAATGACATAAAATGACATTTACAACCTGGTAAGTAACACATAGAAAAATCTCTGTATAATGAGGTATTACATAAAACAACCTTAACTTCATGCTATTTAATAATACATGGAAAAATAGATGTAAATTTACATTGAGCAGAAAGACAGGAGTGACAGTAGAAGATAATGTTTGACAGATTGACATGATGGTTGAAGAAATGATACAGCACAGAAAATAAAAACGAAGAACAGTGCTACATGGTTCAGAGCCCTGTGCTCAACAAACACATAACCCATACAGAATGTGAGCCCTCTTGGTATACTTAAAATATAATTTTTTCTACATCATCTGGTTTTAATTTCAAGATGAATCTGTTAGAAAATTTATGTTTTAACCCAACATTGTTCAGACTCTTTAAATAAGATAAAACTGACAATGATTTAACTAATGCTCTCACATATATCTTAATAAAACAATATTCTACAATATTACCTTCTCACTTTATAAATACACCAGAAAGCAATGTTTTAGATGTTGCCCCTATGGGTATCACACACATCAGTATACATCATTTTCTAACAGTTCACTATTTCCTTTCTGAATCATTACATTTCAGTGTCTATATTCAAGTAACTGTAGTGAAGCTACACACAAATTGGAATCCTTCCATAATGATGGGTTTATAAAATTGGACAATTACAGTACGAAAAGCTAAATAATGTCTCATTTTTATCAACAATCAGCACTATATGCTATGATACCAAGACAGCATCAGTTAATTAGTTTCCACACAAGACAATGTAAAGGTGGTTAAGAACAATGCACCAACAATACAACACAACTCAAGCAGTGACATTAAAGCTGAAATGAAATTTGAATACTTTCTCATTCACATCAGCACGCACATTCCACCCACATTTTCAAGCACCTTATAATCTCATATGCTGTAATTAATCTGAACAGCATGTCCAATAAAGACCATGAACTAAACACTGTGCAACGAGGCTGTACCAAAAGCAAATTGTCCCAAAAGCCTACTCACTTTGGAATGGGCTAGTGCATACATTAACTAATATTTGTTAGTGACTGGAAATTTTCATTACTTGGTCATAACAGTGTTACAGTGATAATGCCTGTTGTCACATCAATGATGACTGAAATTAAAATGAATGACGGATGACATAATATCTTTTCCCTATCAGACAGTGAGAGAGCCACTCACCAGCTGGTTTTCTGTCCACGGACTGCAAAGGCATCTATTTTCATCAGCTACTTGTCATGGTTTGTTGCTCAACTGATGACATACTTAATAAAAAGGGTAGGGGAAAGCTGCAGTAGGTTCAAGGTATTTAGTGAAAAACATGAAATGTATTAAAAACAAAAGAAACCTTAAATTGAGGTAGCCCTTTCACACAATTACATTTGCCCACCCACTATTATGTGCGATTAGGTGAGCTACCTTCCTGCTCTAGGCCAGGTATTGCACAACACAAACACATCCAGAAGTTCAATAAAGAAAGTGAAATCGAAAACCAGTCCCTAAAGAGAGAAAGAGAGGGAGAAAGAGAGTGAAGGGTAATTGTGAGAGTTGAACCTCTAAAATGGGAAACACAAGTCACAGGAGTTGAGATGTGTTACCAGTAACAGTGGTATAACATTGTGACTTACTGTACTACTGCTGACTGACTTGCTGTGCTGAATTGAGGAGAGCATTTGGCATGACTATACGAGAGCAACTACCACAGTTACTGCAAATTGCTGGTCGACAGTGATTTTAAGCAACAGCTATTCAGTCTATAAATGATGCTGCTGTCAAGGTGATGGGAAGTCAGCCATTCTCTAGGATGGCAGTGAACTTCTGCGTTGTGGCTGCTCACAAAGCAACACATCTAGCATGTGGGTATCGGACAAAATACATGACTGGATTCAGAATTTCTTGGTAGGAGGATGTAGCATGTTATCTCAGATGGAGGGTCATCAACAGATGCAGAAGTAACTTTCAGTATATCCCAACGAAGTGTGTTGGGTCCCTTGTTGTTCATGTTGCCTATTAATGATCTTGTGGGCAATATTAGCAGAAATTTCAGGCTTTTCGTAGATGATGCAGTTATCTGCAATAAAATACAAACTGAATGAAGCTGTAAAATTATTCAGTCAGATCTTGAAAAGATTTCAAAGTGGCAACTTGCTTTAAATGTTCAAAAATGTAAATTTATGTGCTTTGCAAAATGGAAAAGCTTAATATTCTATGACTATAATATCAGTGAATCACTGCTGGAATCTATCAATTCCTATAAAAACTTGGGTGTAACACTTAGTAAGGACATGAAATGGAATGATCACAGAGGCTCAGTAGTGGGTAAAGCAGGTAGCAAACTTCGGTTCATAGGTAGAATACTAGGGAAATGTAATCAGTCTACAAAGTAATTTTCTTAAAAATCACTTGTGCGACCCATCTTAGAATATTATTCGAGTGTGTGAGAACCATACCAAGCAGGGCTAGCTAGGGATATTGAATGTATACAGAGAAGGGCAGCACAAATGGTCACAGGTTTGTTTGACCAATGGGAGAGAGCCATTGAGATGTTGAAAGGAATGAACAAGGATACTATAATGAGAAAGTCTACTGACAAAGTTTCAAGAACCAGCTTCAAATGACGACTCTACGAATATGCTGCAACCACCTATATGTTAGTCCAATGGGATCACAAGGATAAGATTAAATTAATTACAGCACATATCCACAATATTTACTAATTACTCATTAAATATAATCATACACACTTTACTTTTTATCATTTGCGCTGTTTTTATATGGGTAATCTTTATTTTACATTGGTTAGAGCAATGATGGACATGGAATTTGTGTTTTTATGAGATCAGCAGTTACAATATTTATTTCAGAATGCAACAAAATATGCCAGTTAGTATCAAAAAGTGTCAATTATCCACTCAATATTATGTATGAATGCCAAAACCATGAGGTGACAAGCTACTGGACAGAAACCATTATGCATTGAGTTTTTCGTTAATTATTTAGACTGAGTAGTGGACTATACTATAAACTGTATCAGGCACTTACATTTCAGTGCAAGCATCCATAGCAAATTCTGCAGAATGCTAGAAGAGAGTTATGTTCTCAGTATGTGACACTTTGCTGTTAGACCTGATATAAGGTATTTGAACTACTGCTCAGACATTGCTCAAGATTTTGCTAATGAACGTATTGACAGTCAGTGGAAGTCAACGCCGGTGGACCATGCCTGACCATGCAGCACATGCTGTTCGGATGTATCTGCTAACTCCTGGCACTGCATACCCACTCGACACACCAATACATCAGCCAAACGTTGCCCACTCATGGTGTGCACTTCACTATATAAGGAAAAGTCCGCATGCCAATCTGCCATTTGTCTCAAAGTAATATCTAAAACTGAGAAACTGAGCCTCTAACAGATATTGACACAATGAGCATATTACGATTTAGATTTTTCTTTGTAGAATGTGCTGGAAAGTGAGACCTACTAATTGAGTCAGAATAAGCTTTTTAAAGAGTAATCACAATCAACCTAGCTGTAGGAAATAATATACACCTAGCTACTGACTACACAGTTTGCAGACTAACCCTACATAGTTAGGTGATTATTGAACAACAAAAAACCAAGCCGAAAGTCTTCTCTTATAATTAGAGCTAAAATTTTCGTTTAGAATGCACCATTATGCATGTAAGTCATACTTCATCAAGCATGTCAAGGCACTGAAGTGTGTTGATCTGTTATCAGAGCATCTAATAAAAAATTTATTTGGCTATACCGATGTTTTGATTCTCCGCAAAATAATAATGGCTGCCAAGTAAAAAAAAAAAGAATAAAATGGACGATTATTTCTCAAATGTGAACTGAAAACAAATGATACAAAGGCAAGTGTGTTTTAAGTGTAATTTAGTGAATTTGTTATCAGTTTCTAGCAAATAACCTACGAGTACGAGGAAGTGCTGAAAAGTAAGGCCTCAAATTTTTTATTTGCTTCTCAGTTTTGGTTGAGGTATTACATGTCATGCATATTACTTAGTCTTCTTTCCCAGTTTGCTGATGCAAGATACAACCCTCTACTGCTAGAGGGCTCCAAATTGTAACATGTAATATTGTGGTGTGTAATGTAGCTACACTAAGGCGACAGAAGTCACGGAATACCTCCTAATATTGTGTCGAGCCTCACTTTGCCCAATGTACTGTTGCAATGTGATGTGGCATGGACTCAACAAGTCATTGGAAGACCCCTGCAGAAATACTGACCCATGCTGCCTCTATAGCTGTGCATATTTGCTGAAGTGTTGCAGTTGCAGGATTTTGTGCACGAACTGACCTCACGATTAAGTCTCAAATATTCAATGGGATTCATGTTGGGTAATCTGTGTGCACAGGTGATTCAGTCGAACTGTCCAGAGTATTCTTCAAACAAATTGTGAATAATTGCGGCCCAGAGACATGGCATATTGTTATCCATAAAAATTCCATGTTTTTTGGGAACGAGAGGTCCACTAATGGCTGCAAATGTTCTCAAAGTAGCCGAACATAACCATTTCCAGTCAATGATCTGTTCAGTTGGACCAGAGGACCCAGTAGGCCTACAGTCCTTGTAAACATAGCCCACACCATTATGGAGCCACCACCAGCTGCACAGTGTCTTATTGACATCTTGCGTCTGTGGCTTCGTGGTCTCTTCACCACACTCTAACCAAACCATCAGCTCTTACCAACTGAAATCGGGGTTCAATGTGACCCGGCCATGGTTTTACAGTTCTTTAGGATCCATACGATATGGTTACAAGCACAAAAGCGGCGCTGCAAGCAATGTCGAGGTGTTAGCAAAAACACTCGTGTCGGTCATCTGCTACCGTAGTCCATTCACACCAGATTTTAGCGCACTGCCCTATCGGGTATTTTCACCGTACATCCCTCATTGATTTCCGCAGTTACTTCATGCAGTGTTGCTTGTCTGTTAGCACTGACAGCTCTGTGCAACACCACTGCTCTCGCTCGTTAAGTGAAGGACATGAGCCACTGTGTTATGCGTGGAGAGAGGTACTGTCTGAAATTTGGTTTTCTCAGGACAACCTTGACACTGTGGATGTCGAAACACTGGATTTCCGAACGATTCCAGAAACTGAATGTCCTATGCGTCTAGCTCCAACTACGAATCCGCATTCAAAGTATTAATTCTCTTCGTTAGCCATGATCATGTCAGAAACTTCTTCACATGAGTCACCTGAGCACAAAAGGCAGCTCCACCAATGCACTGCCCTTTTATACATCTACATCTACATGATTACTCTGCAATTCACATTTAAGTGCTTGGCAGAGGGTTCATCGAACCACAATCATACTGTGATTCTTGAGTTTCTCCCGGCGTATTTGATAATCAAAATATCCACGGGTGTGCTGCCGATCTATAGTATCCAACGGGCACAATATTTCGGCGATCATACATGTCGCCATCATCAGGTGAACTGACGGACTGAGCTCCTGTGAACGTGCCGGCACGGAGATCCGTACACTATGGCTGCTCAGGGGGAACTGGGTTCGGTCGCGGCGGCGGCCGATTTAAATACCCTCCGCCCGCGGCGCGCTCCCTCCGCCGTCCGCGCCCCGCGCCACGGTCGCGCGGTGGAACAGATTGCGACGGCGTCTGAGATGACGTCGGTGTGATGGCTCTGTCCGCCGTGGTCGTCACAACTATACGTTTGCTCCATTTACTCTTGATTAACCCGATCGCTGGTTCCCAAGCCTTGCTAAGATTATAGCCACAGTCACGGTTTATGAGGTCGTCATTGGTGCGAATTTCGATGGCCTCTCTAACAACGCTGTCCCAGTATCTTGACGTCTGTACCAGAATCCTCGTGCGGTCATACTCCATGGCGTGATTTTCTAACAAACAATGTTCAGCGACCGCCGACTTGCTCGGATACATCAGTCGAGTGTGCCTCTGGTGTTCACGGCATCGATCCTCGACAGTACGCATCGTCTGACCAATATACGACTTGCCACACTGACATGGAATCTGGTACACGCCGGCCTTCCTCAAACCGAGGTCATCTTTGGCGCTCCCCACCAGTGCACGAGTTTTATTTGGAGGACAAAACACAGTTCCGACCTGGTGTTTCTTCAGAATGCGGGCGATTTTCCCCGAGAGTGCACCTGTGTATGGAATAAATGCAGTGCCTACCTTCTCCCTCGTGACTTCATCCATCTCAACAGGTTGTGCTGCAGTGGTTGGGCGGAGAGCACGTTGAATCTGCCACTCTGAGTACCCATTTTTTTCGAAATACAGTTCACAGATGTTCCAATTCCTGGGGTAGACTCTCTGCGTCAGAGATAGTGCGTGCCCTATGTACTGGAGTTTTAAGCACCCCATTCCTCTGTGAAGGGTGGTGGCAGTTGTCTGCATGCAAATACAGATCAGTGTGCGTAGTCTTCCGATACACCCCATGACCTAGGGTGCCGTCAGCCCTTCTCTTGACCAAGACGTCAAGGAAAGGTAATTTACCCTCCGTTTCAGTCTCCATAGTGAATTTGATCTTGGGGTGTATGGAGTTTAGATGTGTAAGGAAGTCAAGGAGTTTATCCATACCATGTGGCCAGATGCGACAACAACTGTCGCATTGCCTTTGTCAGCCGGTAAGACAACAATTTCAGATTGTCACCTTGTGTACGCGATACCATCACCATCTGTATGTGTACGTCGCTATCCCGCGACTTTTGTCATCTCAGTGTGTGTCACTGTATGAGGAACACCATGCTGTAATCGAGTTTATAACCGCAGGAAACGTGCCTCCAATTGAAATCCATATGAGAATGAAAGCCGAGTACGGTGATTATTATATTGATATCAGTAATATGTGATGTCGGGTTGTTCATGCTTGTAATGAATGAGTGGACACCTTCGAGTGCTTCACTTTGACAGTGATGAGGTGGTGCATGCAGAGGTGAGGTTGTGGTCCTGTCAACAGAGTTAAACATTCTATAGTTACGGTATCAACAAATTTGTCTCTTGTTGGGAGAAATGTGTTTGTCACAGGGTGACTATGTTGATGAATAAATATGTAGACATGCAGAATAAAGATGTAGAGTGTTAATCAATTTTGGTTTATTTAAAACTCTTTGGTAGTTGTCACATAAATTCGGAGGCATTACTTTTCAGCACGTCCCCGTACACTGGGCTTTCAAATGTGATATGCAGAATACTTTCGAAATACAGGAAAGAGCAGTTTCCAACAGACAACATGTATTTTGGATTATCTGTATTTTTCAGTTATCCGTGCAGTCTCAGAGGGCTGTAGGAACATGCAGTGAGGCGCTGAAGAAATACTAAAAGTGGGGTCCCCTCCACCTCCTTTATGCCTGCCCATACTATACTCATCCCTTTTCTCAACTGAACAAAATGTTGGTCACACGTCAGAGCCATTTGTCCCCCCCCCCTCCCCGAATCTCATCTCCCCTTAACTGAACGTATACTTGGCAACATGAAAGCTGTTCTAAGTTTCAAAACATGTTTTATTTGCCTGTGTGATGAATTTAACCTGACCCCACTCATTCGGGAACCCACTAGAGAAATTGGCAATAGTAAAACATGTCTTGACAACATAATAACAAACATGACCCACCTATCCCACAGTGCATCAGTTTTAAAACTAGCCATCTCAGATCACCATGCAGTACAGCTTAAATTGGAGCTCCATGAGGCCCCCACTGTCACAAAGCAACAGTTTGTAACTAAAAGAATAATGTATAATGACAACAAAAATAGACTAAACTGAATGCTAGCACAAATAAAATGCTTTGAAAATAATAGCTTTTCATATGATAGCTTTGCTGCTGACTTCTATTACTGCTTTGATACCACATGCCCAGTTGTAATCTCAAAGCAGAAACAAACAAAAAATATAAACAAAAATATTTGGGTAAATAGTAATGTCACTGAAGTGAGGGAAAAATTAAAAGTACTCCACAGTGCAATGATGAATAATAGAGAGATTCCTGAGCTAAAGGAAGCCTTCAAAATATATCAAACACACTATAAGGACTTACACAGACGAGGAGCAACTATGTAGCAAATAAGCTTCAAAACTCACACAACGTAACTGCTGGCATCTGGGCAGTCATAAACAGTTTTAGAACCTGCAATGACAAATCCTGTATGGACTTTACTATTAACCACAATGTGGTTAAAGACCAACTGGAAATTGTAAATATTTTTAATGAATATTTTTCTTCCGTAAGGGAAGCCATAAATGACAAACATAAAAACATGCACTACAGTTTTAAAGGTAATACATGTGACCATAGTATATATCTAGCCCCCACAAACTGTGCAGAAATAATGGGCATCATTAGCTCTCTAAAACCCTCTAATTCAGCTGGGCATGATGGCCTAAACATTAATTTTTTAAAAGCCTGTAGCCAAAATGTCTCTATACCTCTGTCTGTAGCAGTCAACAATATAATAGAATCAGGCACCTTTCCGGACAGACTAAAAATAGCACAGGTAACACCCATTTTTAAGAAAGGTGACAACAACAAAATAGAAAACTACAGACCAGTCTCAATCCTTCCTGTCTTTTCCAAAATAGTTGATACAGTTATATGCAAGAGGATTATAAACTTTCTTGACAAACACAATCTGATGTTCGAAAATCAAAATGGATTCCTAAAAGGTAAATCAGCTAGCACTGCAGCTGATCAACTAATTGAAGAGGTGTTAGGGGACATCGAAAGCAAGGAACATGTGGCAGGTGTACACCTAGACCTGGAAAAAGCCTTTGATTATGTGAATGTTGACATCATATTAGACAAGCTATGGAACATGGGCATTAGAGGCACTGCTTATGACCTAATAAAGTGTTATATGAGCAATAGAAAACAGTTTATTCTACTTAAAACGGTAAGTGGTGTCTACAAATCAGAGATCACTTGCAAAAAATATGGCATGCCCCAGGGCTCGGTGTTGGGCCTCCTTCTGTTCTTGATCTATGTAAATGATATTAAATATTGTACTATAAATTCCAAAATTGTTCTGTATGCCGGTGACACATCCATCGTGTGTAAAAAGGAATCATGTAATGAACTAGAGGCCGAGTGTAATAATGTGATAAAAGAAATTGTTCAGTTTTTTAATGAAAGCCACTTAAATGTAAGCATCAGTAAAACATGTTTGATGGAGTTTAACAAAAGTAGTTTGAATAATGAAATTAAATTATATATTGGCAACAAATTGGTAAAGAAAGAGTCTAGTGTAAAATTCCTTGGCGTAACAATCCAAAGCAACCTGAAATGGGGCACACATATTGACTCCATAGCAACTAAGTTGTCAAAAAATATATTTGCAATCAGTACTATTAACAAGTTCTGTAGAGACACTGTAGTCCTGAAGACTGCATACTATGCTCTTTTCTCCTCTCACTTGAACTACGGTATTGAAATTTGGGGGGCAGCAAGCAAAGCTAATCTAGATAAGCTACTCATTCTTCAAAAAAGGGGTGTGAGAATAATCTGTGGAGCAAAATACAGGGAATCTTGTCGCAACTTGTTTCCAAAAACAGAGGTGTTAACTGTCATAAACACACACATTCTAAAAGCCATATTGCTTGTGAAAAGACTGCACCCAAACACTTATTCAGATATCCACCAGTACAATACTAGAAATAAAGAAAGATTTTACATTGGCAGCCACAGAACAGCACTTCACGAAAAGGGGCATCAGTATGCACGTATAAAATTAGCTAATGCACTGCCTAGCACAGTCCTGGCTCTCCCTACAATTAAACTGAAACATCAGCTTAAGAAATTTTTAGTAAAACACCTTTTCTACACATTAGAAGAGGCTCTTCCTACAATTAAACTCAAACATCAGCTTAAGAAATTTTTAGTAAAACACCCTTTCTACACATTAGAAGAATATCATACTTATATGAAGAATAACAAATGCTTTGTGAAATTATGTGAATAGAAAATCAGAAAAATGTGTCTTGTGTATTGTACAAATAACTTTAATCATTACTGTTTCTTTCTACATGTGCAGTGTACCATTTGATGTTCAATAAAGCTATTATTATTATTATTGTTATTATTATTTTTAATAGTTTGATGAAATGAAATACAATCGTAAACATTTTTCACTTATCTGTCAATAAGTGAAACATTGCAAACTGCATAAGGCACATTTTGATTAGATACAAACCAATCTTTTCTTAGTTAGACAATCTTTTATGTTCAATGTAAAAAATTAGTCAATTTCAACATTGAATAAAGTCGCAAAAGTGAAATAAAATATAATACTTGAAAAAAAAATGAAAATAAGAACTTAATGTCCCATCCATAGCGAAGTCCTTAGAGTTGAAGCAAAGCTCAGATTACAAAAGGATATGGAAGGAAATTGGTAGTGCCCTTCTCAGAGGGACCATCCCGGCATTTTCCTGGAGCAATTTAGGGAAACATGGAAAACATAAACCTGGATGGGCAAACGGGGATTCGAAGCATCACCCTCCTGAATGCGAGTCTGTTGTGCTCGGTAAGACAAAACAAGAAGGAACAGATAGTTCCAGAGAAGAACATATGTTTGAAGTTAGTCACTTTTATGCGATCAGGCACAACGGACTCCGCCTGTTACAAGTTTCCTTCTCCAATGTCTGCTATCCATCGCTGCCATCCGCCATCTGTCCACATCTTCAATGACTGTTGCTGGTCTTCGTGGAGGGCATCCCTCCACCTCTTTCTTGGTCTTACCAGAGGTCTCCTACCTGTGTGGACAAAATCTAAGACCTTCCGTGGCAGCTGCCATCTCTATCCGGGCCACATGTCCAGCCTGCTGGAGTCACTTGCAGCGATGATTCCTGCTATATTTGCACCTCGGTACAGTTCATGTAGCTCATGGTTGTGTCCGATCCTCCATTCACCCTCGTTTGCCTCCAACATCCAACCAAAGATCTTCCGCAGCACTTCTTTCTCAAATACGAAAAGTTTATGAAAGTCCAGATTTCGCATACTCTACGTCTCACACCTGTATAGTACAATGGGGTGGTCTTACATTGCCGGATCTTGAATGGTATAGACAGAAACCTGGGCTGAAGCGACTGTGTTAGGCTCTAGAAGGATCGGTTTCCTGCCTTGATCCTGGCGTTGGTTTCTACTACGTGAGACGAATTCTCCATGAAGAGTGCCCCCAGGTACTTAAATTCTTGGACTCTCTCATAGGACTGGTCTCCCATCCACAGTGCTTGCAGTTGTCCATTATCCTGACCTTGTTGACGAGTCATAATGACGTAAGCCATCTTGGCTTGATTTATAAGTAGCACATATTTTCTGGCGGCCCTGGTTATTTGTTTCAACTTTTCTTTAGAGCTGCTGATTAAGCAGATTTCATCTTCGTAGGCTAGATATGCTAGGTTCTTCCCTTAGAACTGGATCCATTAGAAGTTATTTTTAAATGTCTCATGGACAAAACTGAACAGGATAAGAGGTAAACCATCTCCTTGCCTGAGACCCAAGAGAGTTTCGAAGTCACTTGTTACTCTGTTTTCCACGTACACTTACTGCGTGTTTCACTCAAGCAGATCTTTTCGCAACGATGAGTTTCTATGCCATCCTGAACTCTCTTAGGCAACTGAACAGGCTCTTGTGGTGTATGTAGTCATAGGCCTTCTTGAAATCAACACACAAAATTTGTAGTTATTTACTGCGTTCTCTCAGTTTTTCAGTGAGTTGTTGGAGAATGTAGATGTAATCTACTGTTTTCCGCCCTGGCGTAAACTTCCCTTATAGTCACCAATTACTCATTCTGACAAGAGTTCAGTTCTGTGTGCGAGACACTTGGACGGGATGTAGGGCGATTCCTTGCTAGTTGTCACACTCCAGTTTTAAGTAGGTTGCTTAGGTCTGGCACAGAGTCTGCGCTAGCAACTTGACCTAAGACCCATGAATCGGTATGCTGCTTTTAGTACCTTGAGGCATTCAAACTTACAATTACGAGTAACATGACAGAATTTGAGGGTCGCCACCAACCTAACCTGACTCATAAAAGAATCGACCGAGCTGGAAATTGTTTATAAAACAAAAGGGATCTACAATTGTTTTTCCCCTTTTTCCTTGATCATTTAATTAAGTTGTTCTAGTGATTTTCACCATCTCTTTTATTACTGCCCTTATGCAATGACTCGTCAAAAGTGTAGTAACCACAACCAACAGCACGCACCACTGGGTAAACACAGGACGAGTCGGACGACAGACCAACGACAACTGACAACAACCGACGACGACCGACTATGAGCGACACTACAAGAAAGAGATAAACAACGGAGGCTTGTGGAAACCACAACACCAAACACCAAACGTAAATCCACTCGGAACCAGAGCCAGGCAAATGTCAACAACAAACAACGACCAGAACGCAGTACCGCCGCGATAGAAACGAAATTCAGAGCGAGCACCGGACTGGCTGGACTAGGGATTATTTTTTTTTCTTTATTGTGATTTTAAACACCTTATATAAAGGCGGGCTGTCAGCAGCACAATACGCCGCTCTTCAGCCTTGAGTTTGACAACAATTAGTACATAAAGGTGGCACAGAGTAGACAGTAAAAACGGTGGGCAAAAAATGTAGACACTAAAAATCGAAAAAACATGGAGCCGTTCACGCTGGACGAGAAACATCACTAACACTGGGCGACACGATGCACAGAACATGGATGATGGCGACGGCACGTGAACGGTGGTGGCGTGACGGCGAACAACACTACACACAAACGAAGGCACACACACGAAACACTGACGGCGATGATCTCCGGCGCGCGAATGTTCACTGAGTGTGTACGAGTCCGGGGACCTGCCAAGAGAGGAGGTGGAGGAGGAGGAAGGGGAAGGGGAATGGGAGAGGGGAGAGCAGAGATGCCATGGGCAAAGGAGAGAGGGGGAGGGAGGAAGGGGGAGGGGAAGCCCGGGGGAGAGGGGAGGAGGGAGGGTGGAAAGGAAAGAGAAGGGAAGGGAAGGGAGGGAGGGAGGGTGCCGAAAGGAAAGGACACAGGAGGTGGGGGGGAGGATCAAAGTTGATAGGAGGGGTAGATGCAGGGGAGGAGGACATCATCAGGGAGGGGGAGCTGGCGGAAGCCACCTTGGGAGAGGGTAAGGAGGGTTGAGAGATGGAGACTGGGTGGGACGTGGGAATACAGGCGCGGCAGCGGGCGGGGGTGGGAGAGGATCGGGGAGACGAGCGGATGAGGAGGGTCGAGTTTACGGGAGGTGTACAGGATCCGTATCCTTTCAAGGAAAAGGAGGAGATGGGGGAAGGGGATGAGATCATACAGGATCCGCGTGGGGGAGGGGAGACGGATGCGATAGGTGAGGCGGAGAGCATGGCGTTCAAGGATTTGGAGGGATTTATAAAAGGGAGGGGGGGGCGGAGATCCAAGCCGGATGGGCATAACAAAGGATAGGGCGGATGAGGGATTTATAGGTGTGGAGGATGGTGGAGGGGTCCAGACCCCATGTACGGCTGGAGAGGAGCTTGAGGAGACTGATTCGGGAGCGTCCCTTGGCTTGGATTGTCCGGAGGTGGGGAGTCCAGGAGAGGCGACGGTCGAGGGTGACGCCAAGGTACTTAAGGGTGGGAGTGAGGGTGATAGGACGGCCATAGATGGTGATGTAGAAATCAAGGAGGCGGAAGGAAGGGGTGGTTTTGGAGGGATTGACCTTGAGCAACCACTGGTTGCACCAAGCGGTGAACCGGTCAAGATGGGATTGGAGAAGGTATTGGGAGCGCTGCAGGGTGGGGTAAGGGCAAGGAATGCGGTGTCATCGGCAAACTGGAGAAGGTGGACAGGGGCTGACGGCGGAGGCATGTCCGCCGTGTACAAAAGGTACAGAAGGGGGGAGAGGACGGAGCCCTGGGGCACACCGGCAGAGGGGAAAAAGGTGTAGGAATCCGTGTTATGGATGGTGACATAGGAAGGACGGCGGGAGAGAAAGGAGCCGATCAGACGGACGTAGTTAATGGGAAGGGCGAAGGTTTGGAGCTTGAAGAGGAGACCGGAATGCCATATGCGGTCATATGCACGTTCGAGGTCCAGGGAGAGGAAGATTGCGGAGCGACGGGAATTGAGCTGGTCGGAAAGGAGATGAGTGAGGTGAAGGAGAAGGTCGTCAGAAGAGAAGGACGGCCGAAAGCCACACTGGGTAACGGGAAGGAGGCGGTGCTGGCGGAGATGCTGGTGGATGCGGCGGGTGAGGATAGATTCCAGGACCTTGCTGAAGACCGAGGTAAGGCTGATGGGGCGGTAGGAGGAGACGGCGGACGGCGGTTTGCCGGGTTTAAGGAACATGAGGATACGGGAGGTTTTCCACAGGTCGGGGTAGTAACCGGTGGACAGGACTACATTGTAGAGCCTGGCCAGGGTGGAGAGGAAAAGGACAGGAGCTTCACGAAGGTGACGGTAGGTGACACGATCATGACCAGGAGCGGTGTTGCGTTTTGTGCGGAGTGTAGCAATGAAATCCTGTGTAGTGATAGGGGCATTGAGTTCTGTGTGTGCAATGTTGTCCAAGTACTGGAAACCAGGAGCGAGGGGAGGGACAGAGGTGTCAGTTCGATCGCGGATATCCGGGAAGAGGGAGTAATCGAACTGCGGATCATCGGGGATGGAAAATACATCGGAAAGGTAGGAGGCAAAGTGATTGGCCTTACTAAGGGAGTCAGGGAAAGGGTGATCATCATGGAGAAGAGGATAATAAGGGGAGGGCTTAGTTCCGGTAAGGCGACGGAAGGCCGACCAGAACTTGGACGAGTTGATTGGTAGGGTAGCACTTAAACGGGTGCATGTCTGTCGCCAGTCCCGGCGTTTCTTAGCCGCGAGCAAATTACGAATGTGTCGCTGGAGTTGCCGGTGGCGTCGTAGTGTGTCCGGGTCACGCGTGCGGAGGAAGGCACGGTAGAGACGACGGGATTCACGGAGGAGGAGGACGGCCTGTGGGGGCAAGGTAGGACGGTGGGGGTGGATGGCGACAGTAGGGACGTGGGCCTCCACGGCCTCATACAAGGTCTGCTGGAGAAAGGAAGCGGCTTGGGTGACATCGTCAGGGTGGTGGTAGGTGAAGGGGTGGCTATCGACCTGGGTGGAAAGGGTATCCCGGTAGGCATTCCAATCGGCACGGGAGTAGTCATGGACATACTTAGGGGGAGGGTCATTACGAGGGTCGGGGCGAGGGCGACGACCGTCTGAAACAGTGGGGAGGACAGGGAGATGGTGGCTACCAATAGGCTCCAGGACATCCACCGTTATGCGGCCAAGGAGGTTGGGGGAGGAGAGGATAACATCAGGAGTGGAATTGGATTCGGGACGGGTGTGCAGGGGGATGGGGATTAGGTCGCCTTGAAGGGAGGAGAGGAACCAATGCCACCGCCGTAACTGGGCGGCGGAACGACTATGGATGTTGAGGTCGGCGGCGATCACGTAAGAGGAGAAGGTACGGTCGATGTGGGAGAGGAAGTCGAAGGGAATAGGAGCGTTGGGGCGGACATAGATGGTGGCGCAGGTAACGGTAAGGCCGGGGAAGAAGAGACTAAGGATCAGGTGTTCGGTGGGGTCGGGAAGGAGAGGTTGGAGCCGAACGGGGATCTGGCGGTGGTGACCAATGGCAACACCACCACGCGCAATTGGGAGGGGATTATCGGAGCGGTGGAGGAGATAGGGCGAAGTGTGGATGGTGTGGTGGGGTTGGAGGAAGGTTTCAGCTGGACTAGGGCAGAGCGGGTCCCTATATACGAAACTGGAGGGAGCGGCTATTGGCCGCTGTCTGTACGTGGCTTAGCGGTGGCACCCTCTCTGCCCTCGCCACCGCAGAGGTGGGGCCCTCTATGGGCTGACCACGTCCATTTGTTCTGCCGTGTGTTCGACTTCCGCGGCGGAAGGTACTAGAAAAAGATATAAAAATGAACAGAGCATTCACATTGACTTTACAATTGCAACTGGGTATTAACCTAACGATCGTGAAATAATACACAGGATTGATGGTGTACAGCTTATCACTGGTTTACTCAATTAACAGTACTCAATAATGGAGGGAATCAATTACATTATAAGAGAAAAACGGTTGCCTGTTTTTTTTTTTTTTTTTTTTTTTTGAATAACCTGCTTCTCTTTAATGAGAAAAAACCCTGCTTCTCTTTAATGAGAAGATCATAACACTTGTAAAATTCAACAGAAGGAAATGGATATGTACTAATAAGGAAATGGCCACGTACTCCGTCACTCAGTTCCGACTCAGAAGATGGACTCAAGCAAGAAAGCACCACCAGCACTCGCATGCAGAGAAGGAAAAATCGCCAGAAAAATGGTTCAAATGGCTCTGAGCACTATGGGACTTAACATCTTAGGTCATCAGTCCCCTAGAACTTAGAACTACTTAAACCTAACTAACCTAAGGACATCACACACATCCATGCCCGAGGCAGGATTCGAACCTGCGACCGTAGCGGTCACGCGGTTCCAGACTGAAGCGCCTAGAACCGCACGGCCACCGTTGCCGGCAAAAGTGGGCAGAGAGAATGCATTTCCACCACAGAATAGCAGAATCAATCAAATTGGTGGGGAATGATCTGGTCCGGCTGAAGGCTTCCAGCTATTCCACACTCACGTGGTTCCCACACAATAGATTTGTTCCGCCAGAATTCCGTATTTGCATAAAAACTCCGAGAATTCACAAATAATGCCATAAACGTAATTACTTAAAGTCACACCAAAAGAAACTTTTTATACATGAAAGGTTCAGCAGATGGTCCTTCAAATAACGACAACCATTACAATTCGAGTAAAAGGCACGACTATCAGTTTAAAAATCAAAGGCGTAAAGAAATTGAAAACGCATACGCATGAAGAAATAATCACCCTTACTTTTCACACTAAGCATGGGCAAGCTATCCTGACTCAAGCGCGGTGGAAAGTTCCGTGGTGTGTGAATTGCCCCACGCTGTTCTACTGGAACAAAGCCAA
This sequence comes from Schistocerca nitens, assembly GCF_023898315.1. NCBI lineage: Eukaryota > Metazoa > Arthropoda > Insecta > Orthoptera > Acrididae > Schistocerca > Schistocerca nitens. The sequence goes on from NC_064621.1 coordinate 59,819,797, forward strand.
GTCCGATCAGTGCAAAAATTGCGCATAATCGTCAGCTATTACTGCTACCTCATAGCACAAAGGCACTGGCAGATCCATGGCACCCCAGATGAAGCGAACTTAAACATCTCAGGCTATTTACAACGGAAGTTCCTAGCAGAGCAACATAGGACTACGTCTGCACACACCAGTAACCACCAGCAGAATGCCTTCCTCTGCACAATGGTTCCACCGGCTACCACGTGAAAACAGAAACCAGAGAGAGCTTCCGTCACCAACCTGACAAACCAACAATACCATCTCCAGAAAGAATAGACCTCTCTGCCCAGGTATAAGGATCCTGAGTTGGTCATCCTTCTCTCCCCTCCAAGCAGCGAGCAGCCCTCACTCTAGCAGACGACGACCAACTCAACTTCCACCCCAAATTGATAGAAAAGACATTCAAATGCTCATTTGTTCACATTCACACACACAAGACGGTTCAGGAAAAGGAATAGGTGTACAGGGTGGTCCATTGATAGTGACCGGGCCAAATATCTCACGAAATAAGCATCAAATGGAAAAACTACAAAGAACGAAACTCGTCTAGCTTGAAGGGGGAAGCCACATGGCGCTATGGTTGGCCCGCTAGATGGCGCTGCCATAGGTCAAACGGATATCAACTGCGTTTTTTTTAATAGGAACCCCTATTTTTTATTACATATTTCACTTTGTGACAGGTGGCGCTGTAATAGTCACAAACGTATAGGTACGTGGTATCACGTAACATTCCGTCAGTGCGGACGGTATTTGCTTCGTGATACATTACCCCTGTTAAAATGGATCGTTTACCAACTGCGGAAAAGGTCGATATCGTGTTGATGTATGGCTGTTTGATCAAAATGCTCAACGGGCGTGTGCTATGTATGCTGCTCGGTATCCTGGACGACATCATCCAAGTGTCCGGACCGTTCGCCGGACAGTTGCGTTATTTAAGGAAACAGGAAGTGTTCAGCCACATGTGAAACGTCAGCCACGACCTGAAACAAATGATGATGCCTAAGTAGGTGTTTTAGCTGCTGTCGCGGCTAATCCGCACATCAGTAGCAGCCAAATTGCACGAGAATCGGGAATCTCAAAAACGTCGGTGTTGAGAACGCTACATCAACACCGATTGCACCCGTACCATATTTCTATGCACCAGGAATTGCATGGCGACGACTCTGAACGTCGTGTACAGTTCTGCCACTAGGCACAAGAGAAATTACGGGACGATGACAGATTTTTTGCACGCGTTCTATTTAGCGACGAAGCGTCATTCACCAACGGCGGTAACGTAAACCGGCATAATATGCACTGTTGGGCAACGGAAAATCCACGATGGCTGCGACAAGTAGAACATCAGCGACCTTGGCGGGTTAATGTTGGTGCGGCATTGTGGGAGGAAGGATAATTGGCTCCCATTTTATCGATGGCGATCTAAATGGTGCAATGGATGCTGATTTCGTACGTAATGTTCTACCGATGTTACTACAAGATGTTCACTGCATGACAAAATGGCGATGTACTTCCAACATGGTGGATGTCCGGCACATAGCTCGCAGGCGGTTGAAGCGGTACTGAATAGCATATTTCGTGACAGGTGGATTGGTCGTCGAAGCACCATACCATGGCCCGCACGTTCACCAGATCTGACGTCCCCGGATTGCTTTCTGTGGGGAAAGTTGAAGGATATTTGCTATCGTGATCCACCGACAACGCCTGACAACATGCGTCAGCGCATTGTCAATGCATGTGCGAACATTACGGAAGGCGAACTACTCGCTGTTGAGAGGAATGTCGTTACACGTATTGCCAAATGTATTGAGGTTGACGGACATCATTTTGAGCATTTATTTCATTAATGTGGTATTTACAGGTAATCACGCTGTAACAACATGCATTCTCAGAAATGATATGTTCACAAAGGTACATGTATCACATTGGAACAACCGAAATAAAATGTTCAAACGTACCTACGTTCTGTATTTTAATTTAAAAAACCTACCTGTTACCAACTGTTCGTCTAAAATTGTGAGCCATATGTTTGTGACTATCACAAAGCGAAAAAGTGGTCCAACTAAAACATTTATATTTCTTTACGTACTACAGGAATATTTGATAAAAAATGGGGTTCCTATTAAAAATAACGCAGTTGACATTCGTTTGACCTATGGCAGCGCCATCTAGCGGGCCAACCATAGTGCCATCTGGTTTCGTCCTTCAAGCTAGACAAGTTTCGTTCTTTGTAGTTTTTTCGTTTGATGCTTATTTCGTGAGATATTTGGCCCAGTCACTATCAATGGGCCACCCTGTATATGTGGAAACGTGAAACATAATAAATGACATAATATAATCAAACACTGATGACTTGCCAAATACTTGGCTTTGTGGCAAGAAAAACATTTTTCTGCCGTCAGCCCACCTACTCAAGCCTTTTGGGGCGGTTCATACGCTCATCCACAGTTAAACGGTGGGCCACATAATTCATAATTGGTTTAGTTAGTGGGAAGTTCTTATGGAACGGCTCTGTTGAGACGTTTCACAGTTTCTCATCCTTCTTATGGAACAGATAGATCAGTGCCTTTTTCATGCAGTTGACAGTTCTTTGTTGGCCCATTATATGTATCAGCCGGTGTAGCCTTTCTGCAAGGCTCTCGCTGCCTGAATGGATCATCTTGGTCTGTATTTCGTCTTCACCTGGGCTCTTATTTTTCTTAAGACATCTGATTTGCACTTTGATCTCATCCAGTGTGGGTGAGGGAGGGGGGGAGGGGGGAGGGGGGGGGGGCAATCTAATTCATCTGTGGTCAGACACTGGGAATATTAACGCACTTCGACTTCATCACAGTTGAGGAACCTGTTTAAGTACTCCTCCATCTTTTGGCTATTTCGCTGTCGTTGGTCAGTTTTTTTTATCATATGAGTCTTTGACAAACTTCTCTCTGATCTGGCACCCTTTACTAAAACGTTTCACCGTTAGGAATGTTTCCCTGGTCTTGTTTCCTCTAAAGTCTGCTTCCGCCTTAACGATGAAGTGCTTAACACATTTTCTCTTTGCTGTTATCAGAGCTGGTTTGGTGGCTCTTGAACCTCCCCAAATCGTGCTTTATCTTGTACCAGATCTGCCTCTGCAGCCACTTTCCCCTGTCTTCTTGTCTCCGTTCCAAAGCATCAGCGCATTCCTTTCCAAACCAGATCATCTTGCAACTGGGTCTCTCTTGATCATTTCCTTTGCTGTGTCAGTCACTAAGCTTTGGATGTCTCTCCATATTTGTTCAAGGTCTTCACTTCTGTCCCATTCACCGAGTGCTTCGAAACAGTTTTTTTTTACGTTGCAGATAGTATTCGGCTTTCATTGCTTCATATTTTAGCCCTTCAACTTGCAGATTATTTCTGGTCCCTTCTATACAAAGTATTTGTAACATTCCTATGCCGTCTTCCCATCTCCTCCCAATCTTTTGGCTCTTACATTTATGGCGATGTAGTCTAACTGGTTTATGTTCTCCCTTCTGATGGCACCCAGGTTCTCTTGCGTATGTCCTTGCGCTGGAACTTTGTGCTGGTGATGAACAGACCAATTGATGTGGCAAAGCTAATGAACGTCACACCATTATTGTTGCTTAACCCATACAGTCTATCATCCTACGTTTTTTTTCCTATTTTAGCTTTCATATCGCAGATGAGGATCTTCAAGTGTCCATTTGGGACTGTATCCACCACTGGTACAAGCTCTGCATAGAGCTCATCTTTCACTTTCGTCGTACTTTCTTCCATCGGAGCAAGGCATGTCACAAAAGTCGTCTTGTTATGCTTTGTATGGGGACCACTGCCGCACCACTCTGCAGCCCACTTCTCCTGGCCCTTGTGTACGAAGTCGTACACAACACTGTATCTAGTATTAGGATAAAAAAGTTATGCACATGCTATCGACCATGGCCTAATGCGCATAAAAATAAAATTACTTAAATGCGTTTTTGCTCACCCTTGTACACTGAAGCGCCAAAGAAATTGATATAGTCATGCATATTCAAATATAGAGATATATGAACAGGCAGAATACGGTGCCGCTATTGGCAAAACCTATGTAAGACAAGTGTCTGGCGCAGTTGTTAGATCGGTTACTGCTGCTACAATGGCAGAATATCGATATTTAAGGGTATTTGAAAGTGGTGTGATAGTCGGTGCATTAGCGATGGGACACAGCATCTCCGAGGTAGCTATGAAGTGTGGATTTTCCCGTACGACCATTTCACGAGTACACCGTGAATATCAGGCATCCGCTAAAACATCAACTCTCCGACATCGCTGCAGCCGTAAAAAGATGCTGCTGCAAGAACTGGGCCAACGACGACTGAAGAGAATCAAACGTGACAGAATCTTTCCGAAAATTGCTGCAGATTTCAATGCTGGGCCATCAACAAGTGTCAGCGTGCGAACCATTCAACGAAACATCATCAATATGGGCTTTCGGAGCCGAAGGCTCACTCGTCTACTCTTTATGACTACAACACATAAGGCTTTACGCCTCGCCTGGGCTCCGTCAACACCGACATTGGACTGTTGATGACTGGAAACCTGTTGTCTGGTCAGACGAGTCTCGTTTCAAATTGTATCGAGCAGATGCACGTGTACGGGTATGGAGACAACCTCATGAATCCATGGACCCTGCATGTCAGCAGTGGAATGTTCACGCTGATGGAGACTCTGTAATGATGTGGAGCGTGTGCAGTTGGAGTGATATGGGACCTCTGATACGTCTAGATACGACCTTTACAGGTGACGTACGTGAGCATCCTGTCTGATAATCTGCATCCATTCATGTCCATTGTGCATTCTAACGGACTTCGGCAATTGCAGCAGGACAATGCGACAGCACACACGTCCAGAATTGCTACAGAGATGCTCCTGGAGCACTCTTCTGAATTTAAACACTTCCGTTGGCCACCAAACTCCCCAGGCGTGAACATTATTGAGCATATCTGGGATGCCTTGCAACGTGCTGTTCAAAAGAGATCTCCACCTCCTCTTACTCTTATAGATTCTTGGACAGCCCTGCAGGATTCTTGGTCTCACTTTCCTCCAGCAATACTTCAGACATTAATGGAGTGCATGACACGTCATGTTACGGCACTTCTGCGTGCTCGCAGGGGTCCTACACGATATTAGGAAGGTGTACCAGTTTTTTTGGCTCTTCAGTGTGTAGTGGACTGACAAGGCAGCCAGTCCACAGAGACGGGTAGCCGAAAGGGCACGCGTCAACTCACGCCGTCCGGCGTTAAGTCTGGAACAGGATTCATAATGAATGTGATAAAGAAAAGAACGTAGCTACTAGAACACTTAACTTTTATATTGTCCTTTGGTATACAGCATTCTGGATGATACAAGTGAGACTCTATCTTGAGGTACATGGAACGTTACAAATGGTTAATGGCGCCTTGCTAGGTCGTAGCCATTAACTTAGCTGAAGGCTATTCCAACTGTCTCTCGGCAAATGAGAGAAAGGCTTCGTCAGTGTAGTCGCTAGCAACGTCGTCGTACAACTGGGGCGAGTGCTAGTCCGTCTCTCTAGACCTGCCGTGTGGTGGCGCTCGATCTAATCACTGACAGTGGCGACACGCGGGTCCGACATGTACTAATGGACCGCGGCCGATTTAAGCTACCACCTAGCAAGTGTGGTGTCTGGCGGTGACACCACACAGTGCATGTGAGAAATGGGCAATTACACGTATAGAAAGAAATATTTCTTGCTCTTTCAGTTTCTACATAAATTTATGCACCTACTTCTTCATCTTTACTCGGCGAATCACAGAAAAATTGCGTGGTAAAGGATAATTTTTATTGACCCATACATCCAAATCTGGTCCTGTTCCATTCGAGAATGCGGCGTGTGAAGAAGGAATGCTCTGCGCGTGCCTAATTTCATCTGTACAATCTCTGCGGGACAGTCACGGAGGGGGCTGAACACTCCTAGTTTCTGTGCTGAAAGACGCGTCTCTCAGCTCTCCAAGCACATTCTTGAACTTGCACAGCGGCTGGCATCGAGTTCTGCGAGCGAAGGTTTTTCAGCATTTCTGTTACACTCTCTTACCAGTCAAAGAAGCCAGTGACCATTCGTGCGATCTATCTCAGACTGATGTTACTGCCAAAACGGATAACCATTTCGGATTCACTGAAGAATGCAACAATTCTTAAAAAGTACCCTCTAAAAGCGACGCCCCACGAAAGAATTCCTAGATTTCCGTAAAGTTGACACTGTACCACACTCCCGACTGTTAACGAAGGTATAATCATACGGAATAGGTTCCCAGGTATGCGAGTGGCTCTAAGACTAAGCAACGAGAAGCCAATAGTTATAAAAAAAATCCACGTCAGTAGTTAGTAATTTTTCTTAATTTAATTAAGTAAATTAAGAAAATTACTAGCAACTCCATCGGATTTTTATTCTATAATTACGTTTCTCTGTTGCGAATGTTTACGTGGAACCCAGTATATAGTCCTCGGCGGCGAGTCTTCATTACAGACAAGGATGTGTGATAGGACCGCTGGTATTTTCTAAGAACACAAGTGATCTGGAACGCAGCGTAAGCAGCAGTGTGCGGCTGGTTCCTATGATGCTGTGGTGTATGGGAAGGTGTCGCCGTTGAGTGACTTTATGGGGATACAAGAGGACTTTGACAAATGTTCTAGTTGGTGTGACGAACGGCAGGTACCTGTAAATGTAGAAAAATGTAAGTCAATGAAAATGTTCGAATACTTTATTATTAGTGTGCTGTTTGGCACAGTCACGTCGATTAAATATCTAGGTTAAGGTTACAGAGCACCATGAAGCGGAATGAACATGTAAGGTCTGAAGTAAGAAGGCGAATGGTCGACTTTGGTTCATTGGGAGAATTGAAGAAAAGTGTCGTTAATCTGTAATGGAGGCCGCGTATAGGGCACTATTTTTTTGCTTTATTGTTATTTTATACCTGCACATACAACAGGTAGGCTGGCAGCAGCATTCTACGCCGCTCTTCAGCCTTAGAGGAGACAATGATAAAAGGCAGAAAGAATACTCAGAAATGACAGAATGGTGGGTAAAAAACAGTAGACATAAAATACAAAACATGGAGCCGTTCACACTCGAAGAGAAATCACACCACAAGCTGTTGACACGACGCACAAATATCGATGATTGCGATTACACATGGGAACGATGGAGCGTGACGGTGATCACTGAACACAAAACACGACGGCACACACACGAGACACTGATGGCGATGATCTCCGGCGCGCGGATGTCCACGTAACGTGTGCGAGTCCGGGGACCTGCCAAGAGGGGAAGAAGGGTGAGGGGGGAGAGGGGAGAAAAAAGATGCCAATGGCAGAGGAGATGGGAGGAGGAGTAGAGGGACGGGAGAGGGGAAGCCCAGGGGAGGACTGGGGAGTGGGGAGAAAGGGAGGGAAGGGGGAGAGAAGGGAGGGAGGGTGCGCAAAGGAATCAAACACAGGAAGAGGGAGGGAGGATCAAAGTTGGTAGGAGGGGTTGATGGAGGGGAGGAGGGCATCGTCACGGAGGGAGAGCTGGGCGAAGCCACCTTGGGAGAGGGTAAGGAGGGTGGAGAGATGAAGAGCAGGTGGAACGTGAGAATACAGGCGCGGCAGCGGGTGGGGGTGGGTGAGGATGGGGGAGACAAGCAGGTGAGGAGGATCGAGTTTACAGGAGGTGCACAGGATCTGCAACCTTTCAAGGAAAAGGAGGATGTGGTGGAACGGAATGAGGTCGTACAGGATCCACGTGGAGGAGGGGAGACGGATGCGATAGGTGAGGTGGAGAGCATGGTGTTCAAGGATCTGGGGGGGGGGGGGCGGAGATCCAGGCAGGATGGGCGTAACAGAGGATAGGGCGGATGAGGGATTTATAGGTGTGGGGTATGGTGGAGGGGTCCATACCCCACGTACGTCCGGAAAGGAGTTTGAGGAGATGGAGTCGGGAGCGTGCCTTGGCTTGGATTGTCCGGAGATGGGGGGTCCAGGAGAGGCGACGGTCGAGGGCGACAGGACGGCCATAGATGGTTAGATAGAAATCGAGGAGGCGGAAGGAAGGGTTGGGTTTGCCTACTATGACCACCTTGGTTTTATATAGGCCACTAGTGTGACCCGTTGTTATGAACGAGTGTCTGGGATCCGCACCAGGTAGGCTTAAAGGAAGACATCGAAGCACTGCAGAGGAGGGATGCTGAATTTGTTACCGGTAGGTTCGAACACGTCCATATACAGGGTAGTCCATTGATCGTGACCGGGCCAAATATCTCACGAAACAAGCGTCAAACGAAAAAACTACAAAGAACGAAACTCATCTAGCTTGAAGGGGGAAACCAGATGGCGCTACGGTTGGCCCGCTAGATGGCGCTGCCATAGGTCAAACGGATATCAACTGCGTTTTCTTAAATAGGAACCCCCATTTTTATTACATATTCGTGTAGTACGTAAAGAAATATGAATGTTTTAGTTGGACCACTTTCTTCGCTTTGTGATAGATGGCTCCGTAAATAGTCACAAACATATGGCTCACAATTTTAGATGAACAGTTGGTAACAGGTAGGTTTTTTAAATTAAAATACAGAACGTAGGTACGTTTGAACATTTTATTTCGGTTGTTCCAATGTGATACATGTACCTTTGTGAACTTATTTCTGAGAACGCATGCTGTTACAGCGTGATTACCTGTAAATACCACATTAATGCAATAAATGCTCAAAATGATGTCCTTCAACCTCAATGCATTTGGCAATACGTGTAACGACATTCCTCTCAACAGCGAGTAGATCGCCTTCCGTAACGTTCGCACATGCATTGACAATGCGCTGACGCATGTTGTCATGCGTTGTCGATGGATCACGATAGCAAATATCCTTCAACTTTCCCCACAGAAAGAAATCCGGGGACGCCAGATCCGGTGAAGATGTGGGCCATGGTATGGAGCTTCGACGACCTGTCATGAAATATGCTATTCAATACCGCTTCAACCGCACGCGAGTTACGTGCCGGACATCCATCATGTTGGAAGTACATCGCCATTCTGTAATGCAGTGAAACATCTTGTAGTAACATCGGTAGAACCATTACGTAGGATATCAGCATACATTGCACCATACAGATTGCCGTCGATAAAATAGGGGCCAATTATCCATCGTCCCATAATGCCGCACCACAAATTAACCCACCAAGGTCGCTGATGTTCCACTTGTCGCAGCCATTGGGGATTTTTCCGTTGTCCAATAGTGCATATTAGGCCGGTTTACGTAACCGCTGTTGGTGAATGACGCTTCGTCGCTAAATAGAGCGCGTGCAAAAAATCTGTCATCGTCCCGTAATTTCTCTTGTGCCCAGTGGCAGAACTGTATACGACGTTCAAAGTCGTCGCCATGCAATTCCTGGTGCATAGAAATATGGTACGGGTGCAATCGATGTTGATGTAGCATTCAACACCGACGTCTTTGAGATTCCCGATTCTCGTGCAATTTGGCTGCTACTGATGTGTGGATTAGCCGCGACAGCAGCTAAAACACCTACTTGGGCATCATAATTTGTTTCAGGTCGTGGTTGATGTTTCACATGTGGCTGAACACTTCCTGTTTCCTTAAATAACGTAACTATCCGGCGAACGGTCCGGACACTTGGATGATGTCGTCCAGGATACCGAGCAGCATATATAGCACACGCCCGTTGGGCATTTTGATCACAATAGCCATACATCAACACGATATTGACCTTTTCCGCAATTGGTAAACGGTCCATTTTAACACGGGTAATGTATCACGAAGTAAATACCGTCCGCGCTGGCGGAATGTTACGCGATACCGCGTAGTTATACGTTTGTGACTATTACAGCGCCATCTTTCACAAAGCGAAAAAAGTGATCCAACTAAAACATTCATATTTCTTTACGTACTACAGGAATAAGTAATAAAAATGGGTGTTCCTATTTAAGAAAACGCAGTTGATATCCGTTTCACCTATGGCAGCGCCATCTAGCGGGCCAACCATAGCGCCATTTGGTTTCCCCCTTCAAGCTGGACGAGTTTCGTTCTTTGTAGTTTTTTCGTTTGATGCTTATTTCGTGAGATATTTGGCCCGGTCACGATCAATGGACCACCCTGTATTACGGAGACTCTTCGGGAACTCAACTGGAAATCACAGGAGCTATTGAAAAAATTTAGAAAACCTGCATTTGAAGCTGACTGCCGAACGATTCTACTGCCGCCAACATACATTGCCTACGGTCGCAGGTTCGAATCCTGCCTCGGGCATGGATGTGTGTGATGTCCTTAGGTTAGTTAGGTTTAAGTAGTTGTAAGTTCTAGGGGACTGATGACCTCAGATGTTAAGTCTTATAGTGCTCAGAGTCATACATTGCTCGTAAGAGCCACGAAGATAAAGAATGGGAAATTATGGCTCATACGGAGGTATGCAGACAGTTGGTTTTGCCTCGCTGTGTTTGCGAGTGGAACAGGAAAGGAACTGACTAGTAGTGGTACAGGGTACCCTACGTCACGCAGCGTACGGTGGCCTGCGGATTATGTACGCAGATGTATCCGAATGGGACGGAAAACGGTAGACGTGATGTACATGTACAGCCACACAAATGCTTACAATTTCAGAAAAACTGGATGATTTTTACAAGGAAAAGAGCTTCACCAATTGTGCAAGTCAGTAAGGCGTTGGCCCTCATGCAAGCAGTTGTTCGGCTTGGACTGATCGACAGAGATGTTGATGTCTTCCTGAGAGATACGGTGCCCAATTCTGTCCATCTGGCGACTTAGACTTCTTGGTTGGAGGGTCCTGCCCATGTTGCTCCAAACGTTCTCAATTTAGGAGAGATCCGACATCATGCTGGCCAAGCACCAAGACAAGCAGCAGCAACTCTCGCCGTGTGCGAGCGGGCGTTATCTTGCTGAAACATAAGCCCTGGTGGCTTGCCACGGAGGGCAAAAAAACGAGGCGTAGAATATCATCGACGTACTGCTGTACTGTAAGGGTGCCGAGGATCACAACCAAGGCGGTCACCCCAGGCCGTCACTCCTGGTCAGTGAAGTTGGTTCCCCACCGCTGTCCGCGGCGTCTTCGTACGTGTCTTCGGCCTGCCTCATTGACTGGAGTAGAATTCTCTTCAGTGATGAGTCCCGCTTCGAATTGAGTCCCAACTGAGAACGCTTGGAGAGTTATGGGCAACACCCTCCAGCCAGCTCGGGATTTTGACGCTGTAACGCGCCAATTTGACAGAATTTGGCGCGTTATCTCTCAGGAGGATCTCCAACGACTGTATCGATCAATATCGAGCCGAGTAACAGCTTGCATAAGGGCCAGACGTGGGCCAGCGCGATATTGAGTTGGTTGTCTGTGAAGCTCTCCATCTTGAATAAATCATCCAAGTTTCTGAAATTCTAATCACTTCTTTGTACATATCCATCACATCTACTGATCCCGTCCCATTCGGAATATTCCATTGTGGTGCGTCTTTTTTTGTCTTGGAGTATGTATTTAACTTGACAAAAGAACTCTCAGCTTCTGCAAAAACGGCGGGTTCTGTTAGATACGTCACGACGGCTTTAAATAGAGTCCTTTTCAGTATTAGCTATGGTGGAAATTGAAGAAAAATATCGTGGGAAAATGTCAGTGAAAAACTGACATGCTTCATTTCTAAGATCACAAGAGGTAGATAAGAAAAAATGTTGTGTTGTTGCGTATACATCCATTACATAGGATCATTCCTTAAAACCAAGTATTTAGCCTCGAATAATAGTTGTCAACCACTGGATAAAAACTGTACTTCGTGTCCAGTTATGGGTTTTTGTCGGCCTCTCGGTATCGCAAAGTACGTCTGAATGTTTCTCGACTACTTTAATTCGGTTGTCAGATTTTTTACACTCAATAGCTCACTCTTCACAGATTTTGAAAGTTCCGTCGAGCAGTTTGTCGCATGATTTTTTAATGATAGCTATTTCTGAGAGCAACTGAATGATACGTCTCAGTGGTAACACATTGGACTCGTATTCGGAAAGACGACTATACAGATTCCCGGCAGCACAACTAGATTCAGGTTTTCTGTGATTTCCCTCTTTCCTCCTCTCCACATCGCTAGAGCCAAATGTGCCGATGGTTCCTTTGAAAAGAATACGACCGACTTCCTTTCCGATCCTTCCTGTAGCAGATTTTCTGCCTCTAGCTTCTATCTTTTTTTCTGACAGCGCCATTACTAACAAGTCAGATGCAGCTGCAGCGCCCACACTCTCAGACTGGAAGATCTGATGTGGTGTATTGGTTCTTTCTAATGGTTTACACTGAGTCTGAAAAGGGTAGGATTATGTTTCTCACATCTCTTGGTACACCTCGCACGTTACATTACTTAATCTTACGCATTATGTCAGAGCCTTGAAAAACGTCAGTGAAATGATTGAAGCGATTTCATAAATTCACTGTAGCTCCATTCATTGACATATGGTCACGACACACTACAGATACATAGAAAAACTCATAAAGTTTTGTTCGGCTGAAGCCGCACTTCAGGTTTCTGCCGCCAGAGCGCTCGAGAGCGCAGTGAGACAAAATGGCGACAGGAGCCGAGAAAGCGTATGTCGTGCTTGAAATGCACTCACATCAGTCAGTCATAACAGTGCAACGACACTTCAGGACGAAGTTCAACAAAGATCCACCAACTGCTAACTCCATTCGGCGATGGTATGCGCAGTTTAAAGCTTCTGGATGCCTCTGTAAGGGGAAATCAACGGGTCGGCCTGCAGTGAGCGAAGAAACGGTTGAACGCGTGCGGGAAAGTTTCACGCGTAGCCCGCGGAAGTCGACGAATAAAGCAAGCAGGGAGCTAAACGTACCACAGCCGACGGTTTGGAAAACCTAACGGAAAAGGCTAAAGCAGAAGCCTTACCGTTTACAATTGCTACAAGCCCTGACACCCGATGACAAAGTCAAACGCTTTGAATTTTCGGCGCGGTTGCAATAGCTCATGGAAGAGGATGCGTTCAGTGCGAAATTTGTTTTCAGTGATGAAGCAACATTTTTCCTTAATGGTGAAGTGAACAGACACAGTGTGCGAATCTGGGCGGTAGAGAATCCTCACGCATTCATGCAGCAAATTCGCAATTCACCAAAAGTTAATGTGTTTTGTGCAATCTCACGATCTAAAGTTTACGGCCCCTTTTTCTTCTGCGAAAAAAACGTTACAGGACACGTGTATCTGGACATGCTGGAAAATTGGCTCATGCCACAACTGGAGACCGACAGCGCCGACTTCATCTTTCAACAGGATGGTGCTCCACCACATTTCCATCATGATGTTCGGCATTTCTTAAACAGGAGATTGGAAAACCGATGGATCGGTCGTGGTGGAGATCATGATCAGCAATTCATGTCATGGCCTCCACGCTCTCCCGACTTAACCCCATGCGATTTCTTTCTGTGGGGTTATGTGAAAGATTCAGTGTTTAAACCTCCTCTACCAAGAAACGTGCCAGAACTGTGAGCTCGCATCAACGATGCATTCGAACTCATTGATGGGGACATGCTGCGCCGAGTGTGGGCGGAACTTGATTATCGGCTTGATGTCTGCCGAATCACTAAAGGGGCACATATCGAACATTTGTGAATGCCTAAAAAAACTTTTTGAGTTTTTGTATGTGTGTGCAAAGCATTGTGAAAATATCTCAAATAAAGTTATTGTAGAGCTGTGAAATCGCTTCAATCATTTGTAATAACCCTATACTCAGTCCACTGACGTTCGTATCCTAATGTAGACTGATGTATGATTTGAGTACACGAGGTAAATAATTCTCATATTTTTACCTCAGAATGATTTCATAGGTAATCTTTCATAATTATAACATAGAAAAAGACTTCTCTCGACGGATCAATTTGAGTAACTTTTTCTCTTCTCCTTTTCATTTTAATTTTTCCTGATTTTCTCCTGTTTTTTTTTTTCTTTTCAGAGGCACATTCTACTCTATGGGACAGTCCTACTCGTCCCATTCTAGTTATGCCCCTGTTGTCGTTCAGCTACACTCTAAGTATGAATACTGATATCGCAAAGTACGTCTAAATGTTTCTCGTCTACTTTAATTCGTACCATATCGTACTCAAATTTTACCAAATTCGCGGAATTTACCACATTATTCTATTTTTTTCCATTTTCCCATGTGTGAATATATATATATATATATATATATGCTCTTACTGCTTACATAACCAGGTGCGACTCACTATTTTTTATACCGTCCAATTTTGATACAGAGTCTTAACCCAGCTACGGATACTACTTATTCCTCAAAAAGGCCAACAGCAAATACCGAAGCAAACAATAAAACATATACACCCACATGCATGGATTGCTGTGGGGTGGGGGGGGGAGGGAGGTAGAGTATTACCATTATTCTGTTGTAAAACACACACACACACACACACACACACACACACAACACACAATTACGTTATTTTGTGCGTCGGCTATCCAACATGCATTCCTCACTCCCTCCTTCCAGAGACATAAGCAGCGGCAAGGACATTGGTAACATCCAGAGGAAGATTGCAGTGGCATCCGAAAGGTGGCTGGGTTATTGTTCGGGGAGGATCGACCTGTGCAAAGGCCAGGATAATGGTTAAGGTTGGTCCTCACGCGAAAAAAAATGGAAAAAAGACTGGGTGATGATTCGTATGGATCTACCCATATATGATCCGAGGTATGGTCCAGAAAGTAGATCCGTCAGACCTATGTCCAGAAATATTGTTTGGGCAGGATCTAACATGCAATACTTCTGGGAATATACGAGTGTGGGCTGGATCTCTTCATTGGCAAAAGATTACGGAATAGTCCCCTATTCGGATCTCCGGGACGGGACTGCCAAGTGGGAGTTGACCATGAGAAAAATACTGAATAATCAACGGGAGGATAACGTTCTACGAGTCGGGGCGTGGAATGTCAGAAGCTTGAACGTGGTAGGGAAACTAGAAAATCTGAAAAGGGAATTGCAATGGCTCAATCTAGATATAGTAGGGGACAGTGAAGTGGAAAGAAGACAAGAATTTCTGGTCAGATGAGTATAGGGTAATATTAACAGCAGCAGAAAATGGTATAACGGGAGTAGGATTCGTTATGAATAGGAAGGTAGGGCAGAGGGTGTGTTACTGTGAACAGTTCAGTCACCGGGTTGTTCTAATCAGAATCGACAGCAGACCAACACCGACAACGATAGTTCAGGTATACAGCCGACGTCGCAAGCTGAAGATGAAGAGAGAGAGAAAGTATATGATGATATTGAAAGGGTAATACAGTATGTAACGGGGGACGAAATCTAATAGTCATGGGCGACTGGAATGCAGTCGTAGGGGAAGAAGAAAAGGTTACAGGAGAATATGGACTTGGGACAAGGAATGAAAGAGGATAAAGACTGATTGAGTTCTGTAACAAGTTTCAGCTAGTAATAGCGAATACCGTGTTCAAGAATCACAAGAGGAGGAGGTATACTTGGAAAAGGCCGGGAGATACGGGAAGATTTCAATTAGATTACGTCATGGTCAGACAAAGATTCCGAAATCAGCTACTGGATTGTAAGGCGTACCCAGGACTTATAGACTCAGATCACAATATAGTAGTGATGAAGAGTAGGCTGAAGTTCAAGACATTAGTCAGGAAGAATCAATACGCAAAGAAGTGGGATACGGAAGTACAAAGGAATGACGAGATACGTTTGAAGTTCTCTAACGCTATAGATACAGCAATAAGGAATAGCGCAGTAGGCAGTACAGTTGAAGAGGAATGGACATCTCTAAAAAGGGCCATCACAGAAGTTGGGAAGGAAAACATAGGTACAAAGAAGGTAGCTGCGAAGAAACCATGGGTAACAGAAGAAATACTTCAGTTGATTGATGAAAGGAGGAAGTACAAACATGTTCCGGGAAAATCAGGAATACAGAAATACAAGTCGCTGAGGAATGAAATAAATAGGAAGTGCAGGGAAGCTAAGACGAAATGGCTGCAGGAAAAATGTGAAGACATCAAAAAAGATATGATTGTCGGAAGGACCGACTCAGCATACAGGAAAGTCAAAACAAATCTCTGCGACACAAAAAGCAGGGGTGATAACATTTAGAGTGCAACAGGAATTCCACTGTTAAATGCAGAGGAGAGTGCGATAGGTAGAAATAATACATTGAAAGCCTCTATGAGGGTGAAGATTTGTCTGATGTGATAGAAGAGAGAGGAGTCGATTTAGAAGAGATAGGGGATCCAGTACTAGAATCAGAATTAAACAGAGCTTTGAATGACTTAAGATAAAATAAGGTAGTAGGAATGGATAACATTCCATCAGAATTTCTAAAGTCATTGGGGAATTGGCAACGAAACGATTATTCACTTTGGTTTGTAGAATGTATGACCATGGCGACATACCATCTGACTTGCGGAAAAGCATCATCCACACAATTCCGAAGACTACAAGAGCTGACAAGTACGAGAATTACCGCTCATGCACCCAAATTGCTGACAAGAATAATATACCCAAGAAGGGAAAAGAAATTGAGAATGTGCTGGATGACGATCAGTTTGGCTTTAGGAAAGGTAAAGGCACGAGAGAGGCAATTCTGACGTTGCGGTTAGTAATGGAAGCAAGACTAAAGGAAAATCAAGACACGTTCACAGGATTTGTCGACCTGGAAAAAGAGTTCGACAATGTAAAATGGTGCAAGATGCTCGAATTTCTGAGAAAAGTAGGGGTAAGCTATAGGGAGAGACAGGTCATATACAATACGTACAACAACCAAGAGGGAATAATAAGAGTGGACGATCAAGAACGAAGTGCTCGTATTAAGAAGGGTGTAAGACAAGGCTGTAGCCTTTCGCCCCTACTCTTCAATGCGTACATCAAGGAAGCAATAATGGAAAATAAAAGAAAGATTCAGAAGTGGAATTAAAATTCAAGGTGAAAGGATATCAATGATACGATTCGCTGATGACATTGCTATCCTGAGTGAAGGGGAAGAAGAATTACATGATCTGCTGAACGGAATGAACAGTCTAATGAATACAGAGTATGGACTGAGAGTAAATCGAAGAAAGACGAGGTAAGGAGAAGTAGTAGAAATGAGAACAGCGAGAAACTTAACATCAGGATTAACGGTCACGAAGTAGATGAAGTTAAGGAATTCTGCTACCTAGGCAGTAAAATAACCAATGACGGACCGAGCAAGGAGGACATCAAAAGCAGACTAGCAACGGCAAAAAGGGCACTCCTGGCCAAGAGAAGTCTACTAATATCAAATGTCGGCCTTAATTTGAGGAAGAAATTTCTGAGAATGTGCGTCTGGAGTACAGCATTGTATGGTAGTGAAACATGGACTGTTGGGAAACCGGAACAGAAGAGAATCGAAGCATTTGGGATGTGGTGCTACAGACGAATGTTGAAAAATAGGTGGACTGATAAGGTAAGGAATGAGGAGGTTCTGCGCATAATAGGACAGGAAAGGAATATGTGGAAAACACTGATAAAGAGAAGGGACAGGATGACAGGTCATCTGTTAAGACGTGAGGGATGACTTCCATAGTACTAGAGGGAGCTGTAGAGGGCAAAAACTGTAGAGGAAGACAGAGATTGGAATACGTCAAGCAAATAATTGAGGACGTAGGTTGCAACTGCTGCTCTGAGATGATGAGATTAGCACAGGAAAGGAATTCGTGGCGGGCCGCATCAAACCAGTTAGAAGATTGATGGCAAAAAAAGCACTAGATCAAAGAGCCTGTATACATCTTGGATACTTTAATAGAAAGCTATAAGAGAGATCTATAAGAACCACAGCACCATCTGACTACAAATTAACAGAGAGGAGTGTGCAAAAGGTTGAGAGAGGGAGAGAGAGATAGATAGATAGATAGAGAGAGAGAGAGAGAGAGAGACCACGATGTAGATGAGTACCTAACACAATCTAAGACGAAAGCAACACAAAGTTGGTGCACCACGAAATGTTGTCAGAACGGGACAGAAATCGGTAGATATGATGTATATGTACAGACCAACAAATGATTACAATTTCAGAAAAACTGGTTAATTTGCTCAAGAGAAAAAGCTTCCCAAGTTTGGCAAGTCAATAAAGCGTTGGTCCATCTCTGGTTCTTATACAAGCAGGTATTCCGTTTGTCACTGATTGACAGAATTGTTGGATGTCCATCTGAGGGTCATTATGCCAAATTCTGTCCAACTGGCGAGTTAGATCACGAAAATCCCGTGCTGAATGGAGGGACCTGCCCGTAATGCACCAAACGTTCGCCATTGGGCAAAGATCCGGAGACCGTGCTGATCAAGGTCGGGTTTGCCCAGCGCGGAGACAAGCAGTACAGACTCTCGCCATTTGGGAAGTGGCATTATCTTGCTGAAATGCAGAATATCGTCGACGGACCGCTGTGTTGTAAGAGTGCCACGGATGACAATCAAAGGAGTCCTGCACCCCAGACCGTCACTCCTGCTTGTTGGTCCGTATGATGGGGTACAGTCAGCTTGGTACCCAGTACTGTATGGGGCGTTTCCAGACACGTCTTCAGTCTGAAATCTCTTTGACTGGAGTAGAATTTTCTTCAGTTGAGTCCCACTTCAAACTGAGCCTTGAAGACCAGCAAAGACGTAATGTGGATGTTGTAAGCGAGTCGGTACATGAAGTCTAATTGGTCTAGGTTTAGCCGTGGGTGTTCCTTCGCATTTCCACTTCAGGACCACATTATAAACAGACGACGTGGACAGCTTTAGAAGGGTTGAAACGTCCATGTTTTAAGTCACTAAGCTCACCCGACCGACCTTTTCTCCTGTTACTGTCTTTCTACTCACAACACAATACTCCCGCCTCCTGGATTTTGACAATGAAAAACAGAAAATGTGTTGACACTAAGTAATGCAGCTTAGGCCTTCATTACTGGCTTAGCATCTTTACGAACTTTTAAATCACATTAGAAGAATGGCATGATGCGAGAAGGGATATAAAACAGTTTTTCAAGACATATTAATATTTTATTGTATAGTTTTATGCGATTATCTGATGTATGGAGCTGAAGTTAACATTTTGAGACACACCGCAGTGCATTTATCTACGTCATTCGAGTGTCGTGAATTTGCGTGCTCTATACAGCGCATTATTGATTGTGACAGAGAGGCTGAACCGATAGCAACTGTATGTTGAAGTACTATTTAATGATACTGTGAGATATGCACACATGCACAGTGCGCGTGAGGAAGAGTTAGATCGCTGTATAAATTCATACCTTCATTAAGTACCAAAGTCTGCTACTACTATCGCAATGTATTAAATCGATACAAACGGGATTTACAGGTGATACACCTAAGTGTATGCTTGCTCCTATCGGTTTGAAGGCAATATAGGCCGAATATAAGGCATATGAAAACAATTATTCGCAAAATACTGTGGGGGCTATGTATACGTTGTGTATTGTACTGTTGATAAAAAAAAAAAAGGTTGGAAACCACAGCACTAGAGCATGCTGGATAGCATAACTGGCATACATTAAATTTTTAAAGACCTGTGTTTGCAGATGAGTGCACTTTTTCTTATTAAAATGTTTAACTGTTCATAGAAAGCCGACTGTGGAGATCGTATGGTGACCTAATATCGCAGAGGGAGTGTGAGCACTTCCTCTGAACATGGCAGCAATTTGCATTGAAGTATCACATAGTCGAATCCACTCATTCAGGGATAATGACTTTTGTATCACTACATCGAGGATTTTCGAAAGCCACATCAGGGTAGAACTATCGATCTGGCATAATGCCAATAAGAATGTGTTTACTTCACTCCTGTTTAAGCTGTTTGATGAATTCGTATTTTCATATCAGTTGGTTGTGTTGGAATTACCTCACAT
The DNA here is from genome assembly GCF_023898315.1 of Schistocerca nitens. NCBI lineage: Eukaryota > Metazoa > Arthropoda > Insecta > Orthoptera > Acrididae > Schistocerca > Schistocerca nitens. The sequence goes on from NC_064621.1 coordinate 59,839,703, forward strand.
GCATGAAAAAATATCGGTAATGATTTTGACATATATTTACCATTACATTCAACTACTGCCATCACTAATACTTATTTGATGGCTGCATTGTGGAAGGGAACAGTGCCGTACATTGTTCACCCTTAGAGAGTTCTTATTTGACTGGTGGTACGCTGTTTAGCTATTTTTAATATACACTCCTGGAAATTGAAATAAGAACACCGTGAATTCATTGTCCCAGGAAGGGGAAACTTTATTGACACATTCCTGGGGTCAGATACATCACATGATCACACTGACAGAACCACAGGCACATAGACACAGGCAACAGAGCATGCACAATGTCGGCACTAGTACAGTGTATATCCACCTTTCGCAGCAATGCAGGCTGCTATTCTCCCATGGAGACGATCGCAGAGATGCTGGATGTAGTCCTGTGGAACGGCTTGCCATGCCATTTCCACCTGGCGCCTCAGTTGGACCAGCGTTCGTGCTGAACGTGCAGACCGCGTGAGACGACGCTTCATCCAGTCCCAAACATGCTCAATGGGGGACAGATCCGGAGATCTTGCTGGCCAGGGTAGTTGACTTACACCTACTAGAGCACGTTGGGTGGCACGGGATACATGCGGACGTGCATTGTCCTGTTGGAACAGCAAGTTCCCTTGCCGGTCTAGGAATGGTAGAACGATGGGTTCGATGACGGTTTGGATGTACCGTGCACTATTCAGTGTCCCCTCGACGATCACCAGTGGTGTACGGCCAGTGTAGGAGATCGCTCCCCACACCATGATGCCGGGTGTTGGCCCTGTGTGCCTCGGTCGTATGCAGTCCTGATTGTGGCGCTCACCTGCACGGCGCCAAACACGCATACGACCATCATTGGCACCAAGGCAGAAGCGACTCTCATCGCTGAAGACGACACGTCTCCATTCGTCCCTCCATTCACGCCTGTCGCGACACCACTGGAGGCGGGCTGCACGATGTTGGGGCGTGAGCGGAAGACGGCCTAACGGTGTGCGGGACCGTAGCCCAGCTTCATGGAGACGGTTGCGAATGGTCCTCGCCGATACCCCAGGAGCAACAGTGTCCCTAATTTGCTGGGAAGTGGCGGTGCGGTCCCCTACGGCACTGCGTAGGATCCTACGGTCTTGGCGTGCATCCGTGCATCGCTGCGGTCCGGTCCCAAGTCGACGGGCACGTGCACCTTCCGTCGACCACTGGCGACAACATCGATGTACTGTGGAGACCTCACGCCCCACGTGTTGAGCAATTCGGCGGTACGCCCACCCGGCCTCCCGCATGCCCACTACACGCCCTCACTCAAAGTCCGTCAACTGCACATACGGTTCACGTCCACGCTGTCGCGGCATGCTACCAGTGTTAAAGACTGCGATGGAGCTCCGTATGCCACGGCAAACTGGCTGACACCGACGGCGGCGGTGCACAAATGCTGCGCAGCTAGCGCCATTCGACGGCCAACACCGCGGTTCCTGGTGTGTCCGCTGTGCCGTGCGTGTGATCATTGCTTGTACAGCCCTCTCGCAGTGTCCGGAGCAAGTATGGTGGGTCTGACACACCGGTGTCAATGTGTTCTTTTTTCCATTTCCAGGAGTGTATAACATTTACACCATTGTATGCAACTTTAAAAACAGAAATATTATAGCTATAATGTCTCTGCTTTTGGGTATAAAAGCATCATAAATCCTAAGAAATATGCACAGTCGTTATAGCTGAGCCAATTGGGGGTATGATAGTAATGGGACTACTCTGTTTTATAGTGGTCAGGTGACTGCAGAGCCTTGGAAATTGCAGTAGCTATGTTTTGGTGTGGGGGAACAAATCTTAGGAGGGCATTTTTGGGTAATACGTTGTACTAATTGTACAATAAATTACAGTAATTTGGTAACACAATTACTTAACATGGGTCCCTAAAATCTGGCAACCATGCAGGCTGTACCATTATGCCTGAGCCAAGAGGACAACGTCCCATCCCCCATTTTTGAATTTCCCACCAGTTAACCAGTTGGTCTACCAGGGAGAGTGTGGAAGGAGGAGGGGAGGGAACAGACAGCAATAGGGAGATCTGCCAAGAATGCAGGCTGCACCAGAGCATACACACTACCCTAGTACTGGCATTGGAGAAGGAAACTTGTGTGGGGCATCTGGTACCGCGCACCGCGGAATTTGAATCCCCGCCAGACGTCATGGACGTCGAAGACCCCTAGAGGTCTCTGCACCATCGAGCCGTAAGCTGTGGCGGCGCGTGCCTCCTGGCACGCTTTTAGTGTGAGGGCGCCACAGTGGAACACGTGGTTCCAGCTGCCAATAGCGGCGCCCCCGATAGAGTATTTAAGCCATAGACTTACTAAATAAAAACTATCCCCCACGCGCATCCTCTACGACCTCATCCCCTTCCCCCACCTTCTCCTTTTCCTTGAACACATCCACACACTATATATTGTCCGCCGCCTTGATCCCTCTCACCCGCTGGTGTCTCCCTTCCTCTCCATCCCCAACCAGTTGCTGTGCCTTTACCGTTGTGTCCCTCCCTCTCTCCATCTCCACACCCTCCATCTCCTTTCCCAACACAACTTCTACCATCTCCCCCTCCCAGATGATGAGCTTCGCCCTGACATCTACCCTTCCTACCAACTCTAACCCCGTCTTCCTGCCTCTTCCTCAGGGCTCCCTCTCCTCCCCCTCCCTCCTGAGCGGCTTTCCCCTCCTACTCCCCCTCCATCTCTTGTGCCTCCTTTCAGTGTCTCTGCGCTCCCTCCTGCCCCGTATTCCCTTTTCCTCTCCCGCCCCACGTGTCTCCTGCCTCTTCGTGAACCCACAGTTGCCCCTCATCTCTTCATCCCGCCGCTTCCCCAGCTGCCCCATGCTTTCCCCTCCTTTTCCATCCTCTCTGACCTTTCCCTCGGCAGGTCCCACCTGGCAGTTTTACTCTTCGTCGTGTGTGCTCCAAGTGGGTTTTAAGTGTGTTTTTTCGGAGTGTTTTTAATACTGTGGCCAACTTTTAACCTGTGCATGCGCATTCAGTGTCTTCTCTGTGTTTCAAGAATCGTCAACTGTGTTTTTTAACTTTCTGGTGACTTTTTTAACTGTCCCCCATGAACTTCTAAATGTCAATGTATTTTTACCTCCATTTTCTCCCCTTGCTCTGTTCTATGTTCCCCTTTTTTATCTCCTTATGTATGTATCATTTTATTCTTGTTTTAGTTGTCGTGTCACTCGGCTGAAGAGCAGCGGATTGTGCCGCTGACAGCCCTCCCCTGCCCATATGGGGCAGGGGAATGAAATCACAATAAAGAAAAATAAATAAATAAATAGAAACTAGACCGCACATTGGCGCTAGTGTCGCATCCCCACATTGAACGTGATTGAAGCCGCCATTTGCAGGGAAACAGTGCGTATACATGGTTCGTTCATGTGCTGCTTTTAACTGTAACAGTAAGAATGGAAGCAAAGACAAAGACGGAAATAATGTTACATTTCACAGTTCAGTCATTTCTGGTTGTTTGTTACTTTCTATTACTTGTGTATAGTATTTTCATGGAGAAATAATACATCATGGGCGTTTGCTTTGGTTTAGGTTTCCCCTTACAAATGATTTTCTAAATCGGAAATGGATTGTTGCTACTCGAAGAGAGAACTTCAAACCGACAGCAAATCATTTGCTGTGCTCTCTTCATTTTGAAGAGAATTGTTACATGGAAAATTATGTAAATAGACGATGCTATACCGACAGTATTTGGATTTCCAACTCATTTGAAAAAGGTATAGGGTTTGCAAAGCCAATTAATGCAAATGCTAAATGTAGGAGACAGCAGATTATTCTATAGCCTAACCTGATGTCTATATTTACACCTTATACTGTATCTAATAACCTTTCTGCTACAAAAATTGCAAGCTACATAGGGAAAAAGTTGCAGTGTTAGATTACAGACAAAGGTACTTTGTTGCATGTCAAGTACTTATATTGTATTTGCATATAAATTACTAAAAATACTAACAGGGTTAATGTACTAACTTGAACTGAATGAAGAAATAGGCACATGATAGGTATTTAGATTTTTAATCAAATATACACTCCTGGAAATGGAAAAAAGAACACATTGACACCGGTGTGTCAGACCCACCATACTTGCTCCGGACACTGCGAGAGGGCTGTACAAGCAATGATCACACGCACGGCACAGCGGACACACCAGGAACCGCGGTGTTGGCCGTCGAATGGCGCTAGCTGCGCAGCATTTGTGCACCGCCGCCGTCAGTGTCAGTCAGTTTGCCGTGGCATACGGAGCTCCATCGCAGTCTTTAACACTGGTAGCATGCCGCGACAGCGTGGACGTGAACCGTATGTGCAGTTGACGGACTTTGAGTGAGGGCATATAGTGGGCATGCGGGAGGCCGGGTGGACGTACCGCCGAATTGCTCAACACGTGGGGCGTGAGGTCTCCACAGTACATCGATGTTGTCGCCAGTGGTCGGCGGAAGGTGCACGTGCCCGTCGACCTGGGACCGGACCGCAGCGACGCACGGATGCACGCCAAGACCGTAGGATCCTACGCAGTGCCGTAGGGGACCGCACCGCCACTTCCCAGCAAATTAGGGACACTGTTGCTCCTGGGGTATCGGCGAGGACCATTCGCAACCGTCTCCATGAAGCTGGGCTACGGTCCCGCACACCGTTAGGCCGTCTTCCGCTCACGCCCCAACATCGTGCAGCCCGCCTCCAGTGGTGTCGCGACAGGCGTGAATGGAGGGACGAATGGAGACGTGTCGTCTTCAGCGATGAGAGTCGCTTCTGCCTTGGTGCCAATGATGGTCGTATGCGTGTTTGGCGCCGTGCAGGTGAGCGCCACAATCAGGACTGCATACGACCGAGGCACACAGGGCCAACACCCGGCATCATGGTGTGGGGAGCGATCTCCTACACTGGCCGTACACCACTGGTGATCGTCGAGGGGACACTGAATAGTGCACGGTACATCCAAACCGTCATCGAACCCATCGTTCTACCATTCCTAGACCGGCAAGGGAACTTGCTGTTCCAACAGGACAATGCACGTCCGCATGTATCCCGTGCCACCCAACGTGCTCTAGTAGGTGTAAGTCAACTACCCTGGCCAGCAAGATCTCCGGATCTGTCCCCCATTGAGCATGTTTGGGACTGGATGAAGCGTCGTCTCACGCGGTCTGCACGTCCAGCACGAACGCTGGTCCAACTGAGGCGCCAGGTGGAAATGGCATGGCAATCCGTTCCACAGGACTACATCCAGCATCTCTACGATCGTCTCCATGGGAGAATAGCAGCCTGCATTGCTGCGAAAGGTGGATATACACTGTACTAGTGCCGACATTGTGCATGCTCTGTTGCCTGTGTCTATGTGCCTGTGGTTCTGTCAGTGTGATCATGTGATGTATCTGACCCCAGGAATGTGTCAATAAAGTTTCCCCTTCCTGGGACAATGAATTCACGGTGTTCTTATTTCAATTTCCAGGAGTGTATATTAAGTATGAATCAGAGGTAGGTCGAATAACTGCGTTTAGTTACTTAACATCAGTTGTCAGGTGGTGATTATACTTCGTAAATGGTCAAATATTCGTCAAATGTTGCAAACTCAACCACTTTCAGAGGTGCTATCAGTGTTAAAAACTAATGTGCGAATGAAATTCCTACGGTATTTAAAGTCATATCGGTTGTTACAATTAATCATACCAAAATTCGAGTGTAGACAATACTGTGCTAAACAAAAGTAAGCGTGCAAAATGTACCCAGTAGTCGGCAAAAAGCAGACAGGACCTGACAGGAAGATTATGTGAATTAAATAATAATCATACTGTCTGCTACTTTAAAAGTTTGATGTAATTATGTAACGCAAATAGCTGTATATAAACTCGCTCCACCTTGTCAGGAAAGAGCCTTACATTCTTAAGTTTCGCTCCTCTATGCAGACATATTTCAAAAATTAGGAAACTTCATTCATTTAAGTATACTGTTAAAATAGACCCGAATACTCATTATTTTTTTTAAACAAACATGTGTTTAATTTGTGCTTCAATTTGCTCTTGTTGCGTCTCATATACTTCAAATCACAACCCCAGTACTAGGATTCATCCCTGCAAATGGCGGCGATCAGCTGCTTCAGTTGGGGGACAGTTGCCTCGCCTCTCCGCTACGGCGTGGTAGGGGCTTGATTTAAGCGCCTGCCTTTCGCTCAGCCAGCTCCTTGTCCCCCCCCCCCCCCCCCCCGTTTCGTTTTTTCCTCTCCTTACTCCTTGTTTTCCCCCTCCTCCAGCCCCCCCCCCCCTCACATCTGCCTTTGGCTCGGGAGTGTCATCTTTGTGCCGCCGTTTTCGTGCAGTGTTCTAAGTGAGTGTTTTTACAGTGAGTGTTCCATGTTGCGTCTTTTGGGAACTATTGCGAACGGCCATCATATTGTCGCTGGGTGTGATTTTTTATCTCTTGCGAACAGAAACCAGACTGTCGCCATGTTTTTTAATTGTGTGTCTACTATGTTACTTTTCTGATTCCTGTGTATTTTATTAACATTGCCAACCCCTTTTGCTTCCTGTTTTAACTTTCCGCATTTTTCTGCCATTTTACACTTTAAGTCACCGTTTTAATGCCTTTTTCTTGTTTCTTTTCTTCTTCGGTTTTTAAAAAAACCTGTAGGCTGTGGAGCAGCATACTAAGCTGCTGCCAGCCCACCCCCTTCGGGGGGATTGGAATTCAATAAAGGAGGGAAAAAAAAGCTCACCCAACCAGTCTAATCTCGCGTATGTCTGTGGACACATCGCCTCGCGTTAGACAGCTTACTTACTTTATTGTTTTGTGTACGAGTGGACATGGTTGTTAGGTTTCCTTGTGACTCTGTTGTTCGATCTTGTTATTGCTCGTTCTGTCCTTCGTTGGTCGTGTTCATCCTCTGCTGTTGTGTTGTTGTTCACTGGCCTCTCCGTGGGTTTCGCCGCGCTTTCCGTCATATCACCCCCGCGACCGTCCCGGTCGCAGTTACAACAGGGCACATCAAACCAGTCGGGAGACTGCTGGAAATTTTATGAAACATGAGCGTCTCCCGCCGGCCGCTGTGGCCGAGCGGTTCTAGGCGCTTCAGTCTGGAACCGTGCGACCGCTACAGTCGCAGGTTCAAATCCTGCTTCGGGCATGGATGTGTGTGATGTCCTTAGGTTAGTTAGGTTTAAGTAGTACTAGGTGACTGATGACCTCAGAAGCTAAGTCCCATAGTGCTCAGAGTCATTTGAACCATTTTGAGCGTCTCCCAAATCATCCTCAAGGAATGGTTCAAATGGCTCTGAGCACTATGAGACTTAACATCTGAGGTCATCAGTCCCCTTGAACTTAGAATTACACTACTGGCCATTAAAATTGCTACACCAAGAAGAAATGCAGATGATAAACGGATATTCATTGGACACATATATTATACTAGAACTGACATGTGATTACGTTTTCACGCAATTTGGGTGCATAGATCCTGAGAAATCCGTACTCAGAACAACCACCTCTGGCTGTAATAACGGCCTTGATACGCCCGGGCATTGAGTCAAACAGAGCTTGGATGGCGTGTACAGGTACAACTGCCCATGCAGCTTCAACACGATACCACAGTTCATCAAGAGTAGTGACTGGCGTATTGTGACGACCAGTTGCTCGGCCAACATTGACCAGACGTTTCAAATTGGTGAGAGATCCGGAGAATGTGCTGGCCAGGGCAGCAGTCGAACATTTTCTGTATCCAGAAAGGCCCATACAGGACCTGTAACATGCGGTCGTGCATTATCCTGCTGAAATACAGGGTTTCGCAAGGATAGAATGACGGGTAGAGCCACGGGTCGTAACACATCTGAAATGTAGCGCCCACTGTTCAAAGTGCCGTCGATCCGAACAAGAGGTGACCGAGACGTGTAATCAATGGCACCCCATACCATCACGTCGGGTGATACGCCAGTATGGCGATGACGAATACACGCGTCCAATGTGCGTTCACCGCGATGTCGCCAAACACGGATGCGACCATCATGGCACTGTAAACAGAACCTGGATTCATCCGAAAAAATGACGTTTTGCCATTCGTGCACCTAGGTTCGTCGTTGAGTACACCATCGCAGGCGCTCCTGTCTGTGATGCAGCGTCAAGGGTAACTGCAGCCATGGTCTCCGAGCTGATAGTCCATGCTGCTGCAAATGTCATCGAACTGTTCGTGCAGATGGTTGTTGTCTTGCAAACGTCCCCATCTGTTGACACAGGGATCGAGACGTGGCTGCACGATCCGTTACAGCCATGCGGATAAGATGCCTGTCATCTCGACTGCTAGTGATACGAGGCCGTTGGGAACCAGCACGGCGTTCCGTATTGCCCTCCTGAACCCACCGATTCCATATTCTGCTAACAGTCATTGGATCTCGACCAACGCGAGCAGCAATGTCGCGATACGAGAAACCGCAATCGTGATAGCCTACAATCCGACCTTAATCAAAGTCGGAAACTTGATGGTACGCATTTCTCCTCTTTACACGATGCATCACAACAATGTTTCACCAGGCAACGCCGGTCGACTGCTGTTTGTGTATGAGAAATCGGTTGGAAACTTTCCTCATGTCAGCACGTTGTAGGTGTCGCCACCGGCGCCAACCTTGTGTGAATGCTCTGAAAAGCTAATCATTTGCATATCACGGCATCTTCTTGCTGTCGGTTAAATTTCGCGTTTTCGTGTTGTAGCAATTTTAATGGCCAGTAGTGTACTTAAACTTAGCTGACCTAAGGACATCACACACATCCATGCCCGAGGCAGGATTCGAACCTGCGACCGCAGCGGTCGCGCGGTTCCAGACTGAAGCACCTAGAACCGCTCGGCCACCGCGGCCGGCATGGAAAGTACACAACCTAGTTAAAGCAGCCAGAGATGGACTGCTGCTGGACACCACTACAGTGCTTGCACTGACTGGGAGACCGTGAACATGGCGACACGACTGCGTTCTAAAAAGACAATGTCTTTGTGTAGCGCCATTGTTATAGCTCTGAGAAAAATTAATGTGAAACTGCAGTCATTCCCTGTTACTAGTGACCTTTGTCAGCCTACCAAGCGTTACCACTCTCCACTTAGTCTTTCCAGATAGACTTATGCTGGGTGTTACCGTGATGATGTAAATTGTTATGTGCGATGGAGGAGGGCACTTTGAGAGGGAACATCCTGGTCTGGAAACAACTGAGTCGGAAACTGTAAGTGAAACACATAAAAAATTGAGAATCTAATTTTGATAATAAAAATTCCGAGTAGAAACAAGTTTGTAAGAACTGAACTTACCTGCGTAACTTGTGGAAGACATTAAAATCCAAATAGTTGATCAGCGCAACGTCTTGCATTTTTAATCCACACACAACATCGTTGGGCAAAGTTGTGTTGTTCCCGTTCAAAGATCCCCGGTACTGTTCGAGCAGTGGTACAAGCAGTGACAACTCTGTTTAGAATCCCTCTTCAATTTCGCCAGGTGCTTGGTATACGAGACTTTTCACATGGCCACACAAGGTGGAAAAGGATCCCTTAAGAAGGAAAAGTACATGCTGGTTCGTGCCTATCCTATGTTGTTTGCACAAACGTAATCTCATTGAGCAAAATATTGATCACTTCCTTATGAGAACACACTGATCGCCTTGGAGGGTCAAAGATGGCGTAGGTCTGGAACAAGGCAGTCACAGCTGACGTAATTCAAGGCAATGAGGTGGTGTGTGTGTGTGTGTGTGTGTGTGTGTGTGTGTGTGTGTGTGTGTGTGTCCGCCCTCGCGCCAGTTGGTGGTATGGAGTAAGATGGGTCGACTTGTAGGCGTGACAGAATGGCAGAAGGAAGCTATCGTGTCTGGACGCGCTAATGAGCACACCATGCCTGAAGTTTCCCGATTCGTTGATGTTTCAACACGGACTAACGAATGCGTCCGCAAGCACTTACAGTCTTTTAACCGGTGTAAGGACAGTGATTACAGAAAGCTACTAACAGAGGGGTTCGAGACAAGTGTCATGCCTTGTCAATGACAACAGGCTTAAAAACCTGAAAGGAATTGCTGCTGTCGATAATTCATGTCCATCTCTACAGCTTCTGAGCGAATGCTGTTACATGAATTGCAAGCAATCGAAATTTGGAGTGGGGGACTTCGCTAAAGGTCATTGCTCACAGCAGCATATAAGGTTGCAATGGGTCCTTTCGCTGGCTCTATTATTATTTGCTTTGTTTTACTGTTACTCGCGTAACAACTAATATATGAGGTAAAATTTGTTGCTACGAAAAGAGCCCCGAAATACGTTTTAGTGATGCTGTGCTATGACTTCCTTTGGATCATTAATTTTCAACAAAACAAAATATATTATGTTCTTATTATACTGGATCTGGCTTTCTATTAAAGGAACATTTTTTCGTTGCTGTAACTCGCTATAAAGTTCAACATATCTTCCTTACTTTATACTTATTGAAAAGGTTAATGGAAATTACTTCGTTATCAATACTGATGTTACAGTACGCAATGATTGTTCAACATCACAATTTTGCAGTGGATTTTTGTTAACAGTAAAACAACAATAAGTACCACGACTAACACGAGAACATGAGACTATCGTCATAGATAAAGATATTTTTGCTATAAGGTTTGCCAGACCAGAACTACGCACAGCAAGATTTCTTTTATGTTATGAAGGAAAATTATCTTTTTGCACTGTTAATAATATATTATCAGCAGCCCGCGTCAACCTCTAAAACACATCATAAAATCTGCTACTCTGTTCTGCAATTCCGGAAGCTGAAAGAAATAATTTTACTTCACCATTACCTGCCCGCTTCTTTGCGGTATGATAGATTTCATTTAATGCAGTTTGAATGCGCCGCGGCAGCGGCTCGTTCGTTCGTAGCGCAGCTCTGCACCACGAATAATATTTAAATAACTGAAAATGTCTTAAAGGGATGGGATAAAATACCAGGCAAGCTTATTACAAATCATAATGCAACGTTTCACTAAGTAACTCTACTCAAAACATTTAAACAAATCAATTAATTACACGCCTTTCCAAGGCTATGTCTAATGGCGTCCTTCTCACAATCTTGACAAAAGAATGCTACGCTAGCGTACAATATAACGTCACAGGCTATCCTACTCACGTAACTCCAAGAAGACGACAGAGAAATTAATATTCGTTCTGTAATATTTATACTAGTCACATATTCTCATCTTTGTTTGATATTTAATAAGTATTGTCTGTGGCGGTTTCAGTACTCGCCGACACAGATATTATCTAAAAAAAATCAGTACATAATTCTATACAAGAACAAAACATGACACACAATGTTTTCTCTTTATTACATAATATGTCTTTTGCTAAGAGACGTTACAGTCCAACGACACAAACGGGACAGTAGCTGATTTGGTGCGTGTAGTGTGGTCCGACTAGCCACGATTTTGTCTCTTTTTAAATGATGTAAGGTGTCGAGTATATCGATGGCCAATAAGGCGTTAAACCTGCAGCGGGTGGAGCAAGTAGTTCAGGCTGGAGATGGGCGCGTCCCTCCAGCGAGCACCTTTCGATTTTATATCCAGTTTACGTTGCAGAACATTTTAATTAACTGTATATTGCTTATTGTTGAGAGCACAAAAGATAACATGTGATTCTCACTATTAGTTTCTGTACTTCAAAAACTATTAACTTTGTGCACCTCGACCTGTTATATGGGGATAAGCACAACACAAAGATTTCCTGCTGTGGACGTGTGATCTTTATTTTGCAAACTATTTTCATATAACCCTGCTCTGGCACGTTTGAAATGGAACATTGTATCATTACTGTAACTAATTATGAAATTTAAAAAAAATGGTTCAAATGGCTCTGAGCACTATGGGACTTAACTTCTGAGGTCATCAGTCCCCTAGAACTTAGAACTACTTAAACCTAACTAACCTAAGGACATCACACACATCCGTGCCCGAGGCAGGATTCGAACCTGCGACCGTAGCGGTCGCGCTGTTCCAGACTGTAGCGCCTAGAACCGCTCGGCCACCCCGTCCGGCCATGAAATTAAACATGTCCTCCTCTACTTTCATCTCTGAAATGCACTGAAAATTACTCTTATTTACACGTACAGAAGTTACAGTATGATATGTTCGCTAAACATAAAAGCTGCGGTGGATTTTTTAACGTATGAAAACTATTGATTGCCACGACTAACACGAGAGCATGAAACAAAAAATGAAATTCGATTTTAATACTATTATTAGCCAGAACAGGTTTCAGCACAGCATTCTTTGATATCACAAAAGTAAAGTTTTACCACTCTGATTTATGTAAATTACTTACTTCACTGAGATTGTAATAGCACTTGCCCATGTCCACCTGAAAATGACATAACAAAATCCACAATTCTCCTCTGAGGTCTCCGGGAAGCTGAAAGAAATAATTTCAATGTACCATTGTATTGTGTGTATTGTATGTTAACCGGGGACCTAGAAACGATGGAGAGGCTTCGTCCCCGCCGCAGCCGCAGTGGTCCACAACCCCACGACGACTACCGCAGTCCACTTCACCCCTATGCCGCCCCACACCGAATCCAGGGTTATTGTGCGGTTCGGCCCCCGGTGGACCCCCAGGGAACGTCTCACACCAGACGAGTGTAATCCCTGTGTTTGCGTGGTAGAGTAATGGTGGTGTACGCGTACGTGGAGAACTTGTTTGCGCAGGAATCGCCGACATAGTGTAACTGAGGCGGAATAAGGGGAACCAGCCAGCATTCGCCGAGGCAGATGGAAAACCGCCTAAAAACCATCCACAGACTGGCCGGTTCACCGGACATCGACAGCAATCCGCCGGGCGGATTCGTGCTGGGGACCAGGCGCTCCTTCCCGCCTGGAAAGCCGTGCGTTAGACCGCACGGTCAAAATGTACCATTACCTGCCCGCTTAATTGCGGGAAAACTGCTTTCATTTAATTTGAATTTGCCGCGGCAAAGGCTCCTGCGATCGCGGCGCAGCTCTGCTTCATGAAAAATTCTAAATATGCAGAAAACGGCTAAAAATGTGAAAAATGTGGAATGAAATACTGGACAAGCTAGCAATAAATTATTACAAGTATTTTTAACAATTTCTATATTCAAAGATCAACATAAATTCACACACCTTTTTTATACATCAACCTCCAATGGCGTCTTTCTCTAACAAGGAACAAAAGAAAGCTAACCAAGCATTCAAGCGAGCGTCACAGGCTCTTAAAACTTTAACGGCTACAAGAAGGCAAGGAGTAACATTTAAGCCTCCTCTATTTAGAACCACTTGAGTACGCTAATAAATATCTTTGTTAATTTTTTTCAGTTATCATTGCCTGCTTCGATTTCCACACTCGCCGACCACAGACGTTATTTGCAAAATATAGATACATAAATATTACACAAACACAAAAATGAAAAATGATTATTTCCTTTTTTATAGACTCTACATAATAGACAACCGTTCATACAGAAATGAAATAATAATAATAATAATAATAATAATAATAATAATAACGCCGTGGAGGCCCGGGAAAAGAATAGGCCTCCGGTATGTTATGCCACTCGTAAAAGGCGACGAAAAGAACAAACCACTAATAGGGTTAACCCCCCTTTTAGTGTGATGAGTTGGTTCAGGACAGAACTAAAGAAGCCTCGGACAAACGCCGTCATGGTCGGGGACGACGCTTGAACCCTATGCCCGCCCACAATGGTAACGACACTGCTAGCCAACTGGAAAATGATTTAAATCCAAATAGAGGTGTTTTGCAGGATATGCTTCCTGCAACCACCCTAGAAGGAAAACAAAGACAGAGGATGAGATGGTCAGATGAAGTTAATCGACACCTCCTGTTCTGTTATTACCAAGCAACAAACCTAGGAACCAACACAACTGGATACAGATCACAAGTATACACAACATTTATTACCAGATACCCAGAATTAAAATTTTTAACAGAACAACGACTAGCTGATCAGATCCATATAATAATTGATACACTTACACATGGAATAACTTATCTGAAATCTAAAGATCAAGCAGACACAGCAAACCCAGCTAAATATCGTCCCATAACATGACTACCAACAATATACCCCTGTCAGAATTAGAAAACATCAAACAACAAGTACAACAAATACTGGAACAAAATAATGTGCAATCAGAAGAAGAAGAAAATACAGTAATGGACTCAAACATCCCAGAGTAAACAAACAAAGAACAACACGCATCAATTAAACAATCAGAGGAAAACGAAATCTTAAGACAGCCACCAGAACAAGCACAAATAGAACACGAACTGACACACAAGTTAGATATAGAAGAGAAATTTCAGCTGACATATATAGGATACAAAGACACAAATACAGACATTAGACCATTCTTGCATAGACCGCCAAATAACCCAAAAGTCGAAACAACAATAAAAACTATCAACACAATCATACACAACTAAATAGATGAAAACAACTATGGAAGAGTTACAACTACTGGTTTATATAGGAGCACTCACTACACTAAATATACACACTAGGCAGAGATCAGAACCAACCAACACACAGAAGAAACCCACAAAACCAGCATGGCAACACAGGCTACAGATCAGAATAGAAAAACTGAGAAAAGACATCGGACAGCTAACACAATTTATAAGAAATGAAATGTCAGAAAAAAAACGAAAAAGGTTAGGTAAAATCTCACAACAAGAAGCGATAGAGCAATTAGATGAAAAGAAGCAGAAATTACAAGCATTGGCCAAACGACTTAGAAGATACAAAAAAAGTGAAAATAGAAGGAAACAAAACCAAACATTCAACACAAACCAAAAGAAATTTTACCAGACAATAGATAACACACACATTAAAACAGACAATCCACCAAGCATAACAGACATGTAACACTTCTGGAGCAACATATGGTCAAACCCGGTACAACATAACAGGCATGCACGGTGGATACAGGCGGAAACTGACACATACAAGATGATACCGCGGATGCCTGAAGTGATAATTTTGCAACATGAAGTCACCCAAGCAATTAATTCTACCCACAATTGGAAAGCCCCTGGAAAAGATAAAATACCAAATTTCTGGCTAAAGAAATTCATCTCAACACATTCACATCTAACTAAATTATTTAACAGTTACATTGCAGACCCATACACATTCCTTGATACACTTACACATTGAATAACTTATCTGAAACCTAAAGATCAAGCAGACACAGCAAACCCAGCTAAATATCGTCCCATAACATGCCTACCAACAATATACAAAATGTTAACTTCAGTCATTACACAGAAATTAATAATACATACGACACAGAACAAAATTATAAATGAAGAACAAAAAGGCTGTTGCAAAGGAGCACGAGGATGTAAAGAGCAACTGATAATAGATGCAGAGGTGACATATCAAGCTAAAACTAAACAAAGGTCGCTACACTACACATACATTGATTACTAAAAAGCTTTTGATAGTGTATCCCACTCATGGTTACTACAAATATTGGAAATATACAAAGTAGATCCTAAATTGATACAGTTCCTAAACATAGTAATGAAAAATTGGAAAACCACACTCAATATCCAAACAAATTCAAATAATATCACATCACAGCCAATACAGATTAAGCGTGGAATATACCAAGGAGACTCAATAAGTCCTTTCTGGTTCTGCCTTGCTCTGAACCCACTATTCAACATGCTAAATAATACAAATTATGGATATAATATTACTGGAACATACCAACACAAAATCACACATTTGCTATACATGGATGATCTAAAACTACTGGCAGCAACAAATCAACAACTCAACCAATTACTAAAGATAACAGAAGTATTCAGCAATGATATAAATATGGCTTTTGGAACAGACAAATGTAAGAAAAATAGCATAGTCAAGGGAAAACACACTAAACAAGAAGATTACATATTGGATAACCACAGCGACTGCATAGAAGCGATGGAAAAAACAGATGCCTACAAATATCTAGGATACAGACAAAAAATAGGAATAGATAATACAAATATTAAAGAAGAACTGAAAGAAAAATATAGACAAAGACTAACAAAAATACTGAAAACAGAATTGACAGCAAGAAACAAGACAAAAGCTGTAAATACCTATGCTATACCAATATTGACCTACTCATTTGGAGTAGTGAAATGGAGTAACACAGACCTAGAAGTACTCAATACACTTACACGATCACAATGCCACAAATATAGAATACATCACATACATTCAGCAACAGAAAGATTCACATTAACCAGAAAGGAAGGAGGAAAGGGATTTATCGACATAAAAAACCTACATTATGGACAGGTAGACAATTAAAGAAAATTCTTTCTAGAACGAGCAGAAACTAGCAAAATACACAAAGCAATCACTCATATAAATAGATCGGCTACACCACTGCAATTTCATAACCACTTCTACAACCCTCTAGATCACATAACATCAACAGATACGAAGAAAGTAAATTGAAAAAAAAAAAAAAAACACTACATGGCAAGCACCCGTATCATCTAACACAGCCACACATTGATCAAGACGCATCCAACACATGGCTAAGAAAAGGCAATATATACAGTGAGACGGAAGGATTCATGATTGCAATACAAGATCAAACAATAAACACCAGATATTACAGCAAGCATATTATTAAAGATCCCAATACCACAACAGATAAATGCAGACTTTGCAAACAACAAATAGAAACAGTATATCACATCACAAGCGGATTTTCAATACTAGCAAATACAGAATACCCCAGAAGACATGACAATGTAGCAAAAATAATACATCAACAGCTTGCCTTACAACATAAACTTATAAAACAACACGTTCCCACATACAAGTATGCACCACAAAATGTACTGGAGTATGATGAATACAAATTATACTGGAACAGAACCATTATAACAGATAAAACAACACCACATAACAAACCTGACATCATACTCACCAATAAAAAGAAGAGAGTAACACAAATAATCGTAATATCCATACCCAATACAACAAATACACAAAAGAAAACGGTAGAAAAAATTGAAAAATACATCCAACTAGCTGAGGAAGTCAAGGACATGTGGCATCAGGATAAAGTTGACATTATACCAATTATACTATCAACTACAGGAGTCATACCACACAATATCCACCAGTACATCAATGCAATACAGCTACATCCAAACTTATATATACATCTACAGAAATCCGTAATTATTGATACATGTTCAATCACCTGGAAGTCCCTAAATGCAATGTAACATATACTGTACAGTTAAAAGGAAGTCACGCTTGATCAAGGTCCGCGTCACTTTCCATTTTTGACCAGACATAACGTCTGAGAAAAGAAAGAAATAATAATAATAATACAGATAAATGTTTCTTTTTTCACATATATTACACCGATTTTGCAAGTGTCTTGCCAGGAGACATTGCAAGATGATATAATCATTTGAGGCATTTTTCGTATCACGAATTGGGCCTACTCATTCAGGTTACCGTGAACAAGAATCAGGATGTATATTTCGTCATTGTCGATATACAAGTGTCTTTTTCTTCTAGACCTTTCTAATCAGTATACTTTGGATACTTTTGCTCCCAAGACGATGACAGGTGTGTTCGGAGGGCTTACACGTTAACGTTCCTGTGTTGACGAAAACACAGACACCTCGGTTGGCCGCTAAATGACCGTATCTTAATCTCGTAGAAACAGCGGATCAAATGAAGCAATCAAAATAATTCTACAGAATCTATTGATCAATGAGTAGCTTCGGCTGTATATGCCGTACCAGAAGAATCTTGGGACCTCTCTTACTTGTCAAACTGAGGGTGTCACCAAGGCTAAGGACGGTGTTAGCGTGGTGTCACCTGGAGGGTGACCAATTTTCGTCCGGTGTACTTACATGTAAGTTAGTGCACTGAATTGTACAAAAAAGGATTCCTTTGTTACTTATTGCACTGGCAAAACAACATAATTAACTTCGGAACTTTCAGCTCAGTCGTTTCCAGATTAGAATTCCTTATCAGTCTGATCCATTTTACGTTCTCACCATATCATTATCATAGAGACATCATGTAGTACATGATGAAAAGTATCCGGACACCACTTTGTAATGCAGAACGGACTATTATCTGTCAAAAGAGAGAAACGCGCCACTATAAAAGGCGGGGATATAAGTGTTGTCAGTAGAAGAGCAGAATGGATAGGTCAGTCACTTTGAACATGGACTATAATAGCTACTGAATAATCTGACCATAGTTTTTGGCAAAACGCCCTTATACGCTTTAATAAGTACGATGTGATGAGTGGTTTTTGTATCTGAAGAGAAAAAGTGAAATTTTATGTGCTGTAGCAGTCTTTCCTCTATTAATATTGATGACAGTGTAGGTAATATCCCTGTAGCGCTAGCTGAATGTCCGAGAGATGGACCAAATGTACTGTATTGTGCCTGTTCATCCCGCCATATGCACTTATGGCCGTATAGCTATCACCTGTTGCAGCAATAAAGGCAGTGTGCTGTGCACATTACTGTTGACTGTTTGAAAATTCTGAACGTAGGTTATTCATTTGCGCAATTACGTCAGCCAGCCTCTCAGGGAGGTCACTGGCTAGGAGAGTTTTTGTCTGATTAAAGCCACGATTAAATGGCTCGCTGCTGGTACCCTGTCCAGATACTACTTGCGCGCTAGCCATTTGCACTGCAACTTTCACATCAATAACTAATTTTCCAGTAATCTAGGTGTCTCTACCATTAATACACATTTAAAACCTGTCTGAAAACTTCTCCCCCTGAGCACTGAATCGTTCCTTAAGCTTTTCATCTTGCTCGGTAGTCAGATTGCTAACTCTCTTACCCAGCTGCTTAACAGAGTGTTCAGTTTCAGTCGGAGGCATGTGAAATGATCCTACATCAGACGATAGCTGCTTGTTGCCAGTACATTTTTGTAAGATGCTTTTAATCCAGATATTTCAGTGGAAAGCCGGCCGATGTGGCCGTGCGGTTCTAGGTGCTTCAGTCTGGAACCGCGTGACCGCTATGGTCGAATCCTGCCTGGGGCATGGATGTGTGTGATGTCCTTAGGTTAGTTAGCTTTAAGTAGTTCTAAGTTCTAGGGGACTGATGACCTCAGATGTTAAGGGGAGCCGGAGGTGCCTATGCTGCCTATGTTAAAATCACTAAGTTTGAGGAACATTTATGAATAAACTACCAAATAGAAAAATTTGAATTTTTTTTTACATATAGAGTGGTTTAGTATTGCAGTTATGACAGAGGGATTTTGGAGTATCTTTTCTAGTTTCCTTCCAATTACTTTTTTTATTAATGACCCAAATTTTTTTACAAATAATTGCTTTATAATTAAACTGAAATGAAACTACTGAACATATTGCCAAATGGCTGTGTTGCAATGTAAGTTTGACCACTAGGAGTGCTGTATAAAAATTTCATCTCTCTAGCTTGAGTGGATTTTGAGAAAATGTTCCTTATATTCGAAAAATTCTAATTTACGGGAAATGGCTATCAAAGTTTCTCAATACATTCCTGCACTATAGGATGGATTATCAGGGTCTTCTTCTTCATCCTCCAAAAGCTTCCTCTTCTTTCTTCTTTTCTGGCCTGTTGTCCCATCATACTTCATATGCCTTTCTCTTCTTTCTGCTCCTCTTATCCTTTCTCTGTCAATATTTCTTAGTGCTCGTACAGTGTTCACCCCAGCTGTAAATCCTAATGCCTTCAGAACTTCACACTTCACACTGTTCCCTTGGTTGTAGGTTGCTATTGCATCATAAATGCCAAAGTGCAGTGTTTTTATGCTTACAACACCCTTTTAGGAATCACTTTCCAAATCAAATTGTTTACACTCTCTCCGTGTAGACATTGGTGTAACAATTCTGGCTGTGCTAAGTCATGAAAAATTCGTTTTATTGCATTTATCACAGCTGCTGGCAAACCATGTTTGTGATCATAGTCCTTTTTTGCATTATATTTGCACCAGGAATCTTTTGGACACAGGCTGTGTTGAGGGTATTCATTGGAAGAGGCAGTATGAAGGAACAATGCCCACACTGCTTTTCGCATGTCACTAACATTACTAGTATTTTGCCTTATAGCATACCCATAGTATCTCTGTAGACGTTCAATCACCTCATCAGTAAGCCTGCCTCTCCCTCCTATTGTCTTTCCATCACTGAGCTTACTTGAACCCAAAGTTTGTTTGAGCCTTCGAAGCCGAAACGGTAAACAGCAAAGAGACGATGCAGGCGTGGGGGAAAATGGTAATAACTCCACTTCTAGGGCGAGTAGAACAATAATTCAAAGTTTACATTAAAATTTTCGGTAGCCAAAAAAAAATCATAATTTTTTGGATTTGACAACCTCCGGCTCCCCTTAAGTCCCATAGTGCTCAGAGCCATTTGAACCATTTCAGTGGAAATACCGGCAATACTTCTGTTTATGTCAGTGACTAATCATTTCTCGCGTTCATCCACGCCCGCATCGAATTCCTTAAATTTTGCCTTTGCTTGGGTTCATTGCATTTGAAATTGGCATCGCCTTCGGGGGATTACTGTTGGGCTAATAATTTGAAAATTGTATCCACTATAGACGCAATTTTTCAAATAATTCGGTCAGTGGATTTAAGTGTCTGTGATTTACCAGCAGTGGCTTGTGCCTGAGGTCCTAGTTCAGTTTCTACAGAATCGGAGGCTACGTCTTCCATTGTCGGCTTAGCTGTATTGGTTTCTCTGTCATGAAATTCTTCTTCACTATTGTCTGCTGATTCTGTTATTGTAGATTTCCCAAATTTAACAACAACACAGAAATTGTTATCACTTTAAGGAATTTTCTGCAATCCTTGTATTTATTTACCAAGAATATGCGCCAAGATGTAAAATTAAAGAAAACACTTTGCATTAGTCCAGTCGGCCATCTTTTACGTGACTCTTAAACACAATGTAATTTACAAATTAAAGCTTTCCAAAATTACTGAAAATTTTTTTAGGATAGGTTATGAACAACCTACTGTATGTTTAAGAGTCATGACATGCAAATACAAGCGGTTCAGCAACGGTGTCCTTGCCTGTAATTCTTACGATCAAACTTCTGGTCATTTACAATGTTTTATAATTAATGCTTTCACAACAATTTTCTGTGCTTTTCCTTTGTTGCTTTGCCCTATTGTGGTCTTTTTTAAATTGATGTTTCCTTTCAGAGACATTTTTACTCTGATATATGCTGATATACATGCAACAGAAAAGTACAATTTTAATGACTTGCAATAAAAATTTTACAACATCCTAGGAAACGGTCGCCAGTTGAAATTTCCCCTCTCGCTAGCGAAATTTCAACAATAGAATTATATTTAAAAAATCCAAGTGATTCAAAGTTTCGTGTATTTCTTGTCGAATCAGGAAGGAACATTGCAACAGTGGTGGAATTATATTTCTGGCCTATAACCGGCATTAACATGTTTTATAAGCAACCATTCGAGATCTGAAAAAATAAGAAATCATTAATTATTCTCATCGCTAAAAACAAAGGAAAAAGGATTATGTCTCAGACCAACGAATCATTGTACAGTCACACTCGAGCGCGAAAGTTAAATATTATTCTTACACTGAAAGATAGTAGGAATCGAGATAACCAGTCTAAGTCGTTAATATTATTTACCAAGCTGAAGTCTTCTGGGAACTCCACGCTTTTTTCTTAATTTCTCAACATAATAGTGTAAAAGGCTACTCAGATTAGGTTCTTTCGATGTCTAGAACTATATTTAAATTTAAAAAAGCATTGTTGCCATGTTGCGTTGACAGAAGAATATGCACAAAACAATCCTGTGCCACGGCAGCAGTAAAAACGGCATGACGAATACTTTTGCCTGTTGTCCACATTTCAGAAACTGATTCCTTTAGACAGCGAAGAGCTCCAAAAGTCAGCAGCACATCAAAAACTGCTCACATCTTGACAATCTCCACCTCATTCTGTTCAGAGCAGTATTTGCAACGTAATTCTGAACAACACGTGACATTTTAGCACTGATGACCGTGCATACGGTATCTACAATTTGGTCATAAAAGAACATGTTGGAAACGTCGGACGTTGTGAGTGCAAGATCATTTGCGTGCATTGAGCCGGGAGATGCTTTCACAGTGCTACACTGACGACAGCGAGTCAGTGGTCAGCTTGTCCATATTCGTCCTGACTCTGCAACAAACTCATCTCATTCGTCGGAATCCCATTCAGAATTTTCGCTAGTAACGACACTTCCTTCTGAATTCAAGATTGTCTTCCGAGTCCGACATATCTTCTTCTGGAATAAATTTCTCATCAGGTTCATTCAACACCCCTTCTAGATCACTTAAATGACATTCATCCAGGATCTGAAGAATGACAGCAACTAAGACTTGCTTGGAAGCCATCTTCGTAAATTTTTCGCGTTGACATTCTGAAAAATAACAAAAAATAAATCCATCGAAACATATAACGTAGTATACCAAGCAGGGTCCTGCCGGATCCACAAGTGTTTTAATTTTTTAAAATATTTCTGAATGTGTGTATCATAGGTCTAATTCTGTAATACAGTGGCCACAGCAATGCAGGAGGAGACGAATGTTGGTGCGCAAACGTGTTGTGCACGGAGAATTACCAGAACATTGGACATACCCCTGAGCACGGTGCGTAAAATCCTACGAAACATCCTTCTTTGCTATCGATTCAAAATTACCCATGTGCACGAGTTGCTTCCTGTTGATCCGCCAGCAACAGAGACCTTTGCTTTAGAATTTCTTGCTGCCAAGGAAGTGGACAATGATTGGCCGTGGAACATTTAGTGGACAGACGAAGCCCACAGAATATGTCAATACACAGAATTGTCGAATATGGGCAACGGAAAATCCACACGCAAATCATCACTTCATCCTGAAAAGGTCACTGTGTGGTGCGCGTTTACAGCATCATTTATCATAGCGCCATATTTTTTCGAGGAGACAGGTGCTTCCGGTCCTGTTACCTGTCCGTCACTGGTAAGCGCTATGAGTGTCTTCTGTACAACCACGTCATTCCAGCTCTCCAGCAGCCTAGATGTGTGGATGGGATCATTTTTATGCAAGATGGCGCACCTCCGCACATTCCAAATCCAGTTAAGCAGCTGCTGAAGCGCCATTTCGGAAACGCTAGAATTATCAGTCACACTTCCGTACGGCCTGGCCGTCCCGATCACGTGATCTTAATCCGGATGACTTCTGGCTGTGGGGCTAACCGAAAGATGTTGTGTTCAGTGTTCCGATTGCACAGTTAGCTGCATTGAAGGCACGCATTGCGCAACACACTCTGAAGGTGACCGCGGAAACACTTCGATCAGTTGTGGAACATGCTGTTTCTTGATTTCAACTTGTTGCAGAAATCGGTGGACAGCATATTGAACATGTTTTGCGCCAGTCAACCGGAAAGTAATAATCCGAATTTATTTTGATTGATACTTTTTATGCGGTTTTTGACCTCAGGACAATTGAAAACCGATGTCAGTTATGCTTTTTATGCGGTTTTTGGCCTCAGGACAATTAAAAACCGATTTTTCCCATCCGATGTGATATGACCTTGTCGTGGTGGATGGTCTTACGTAACTAACAGTATCACACCTGAACACCCATACACACTGAGTTGTACAGTTTGTTTAACGTCAAACGTCCACCTTACGCATTGTTGTATGATTGATTTGTCATTTGTAGTCAACTACTATTAAATTATGATGCTTACAGCGCCATCTGTAGCAACATTTTGTAACTATATTTCTTCTGCCACACGTTTTCCCCCTTCTCCGATAATATTCCGTTGCAATTTGACGTCTTTTTGACCAGTGATATTTCTACAGCGGTTTGAAACTAATTATAATCATCCTGTATATATCTTAATTGGGTCTCACTGATGGAGTATCATTAAAAATCACTTGTTGGGGGCCCTAGAGGAACCAGCTTGGTATGTTAAGCGTGAAGAGAATGCTTAACGAAACAGCACAATGAAGTCCGAATCTTTTGATCTTTGAACAGTCCATCTCTAACCTTTTGAAGACGGCCTCTGAAAGAACATAAATAATACATGTAATCCAGAAAACATTATTTGAAATAGGGTACATCACCTAATCTGAAGAAAAGAAACAGTTGAATAATTAATTTTCAACTAACATTCTGTAAGTAGGCAATACAAAGGACTTACGTGTTGCTTCTACCACGATTCGGCAAAGATAAGCAAGTAGTGAAAAGACAATTTAAGCTAGAACATCGACTTCAAATGCCGTGTTTGTAGAAAAAAGACCAATTTTTGACAGCAGTTCAAGCAGTCGTGATGGCAAAGAGTAGAAACAACGCATATTTATGGTGATGAGTGTTTTCAACATGGGAGTTACGGATACGGAAAATTGAGAAAGATAGACAAAGAGGGAGCAATATATATATACACTCCTGGAAATTGAAATAAGAACACCGTGAATTCATTGTCCCAGCAAGGGGAAACTTTATTGACACATTCCTGGGGTCAGATACATCACATGATCACACTGACAGAACCACAGGCACATAGACACAGGCAACAGAGCATGCACAATGTCGGCACTAGTACAGTGTATATCCACCTTTCGCAGCAATGCAGGCTGCTATTCTCCCATGGAGACGATCGTAGAGATGCTGGATGTAGTCCTGTGGAACGGCTTGCCATGCCATTTCCACCTGGCGCCTCAGTTGGACCAGCGTTCGTGCTGGACGTGCAGACCGCGTGAGACGACGCTTCATCCAGTCCCAAACATGCTCAATGGGGGACAGATCCGGAGATCTTGCTGGCCAGGGTAGTTGACTTACACCTTCTAGAGCACGTTGGGTAGCACGGGATACATGCGGACGTGCATTGTCCTGTTGGAACAGCAAGTTCCCTTGCCGGTCTAGGAATGGTAGAACGATGGGTTCGATGACTGTTTGGATGTACCGTGCACTATTCAGTGTCCCCTCGACGATCACCAGTGGTGTACGGCCAGTGTAGGAGATCGCTCCCCACACCATGATGCCGGGTGTTGGCCCTGTGTGCCTCGGTCGTATGCAGTCCTGATTGTGGCGCTCACCTGCACGGCGCCAAACACGCATACGACCATCATTGGCACCAAGGCAGAAGCGAATCTCATCGCTGAAGACGACACGTCTCCATTCGTCCCTCCATTCACGCCTGTCGCGACACCACTGGAGGCGGGCTGTACGATGTTGGGGCGTGAGCGGAAGACGGCCTAACGGTGTGCGGGACCGTAGCCAAGCTTCATGGAGACGGTTGCGAATGGTCCTCGCCGATACCCCAGGAGCAACAGTGTCCCTAATTTGCTGGGAAGTGGCGGTGCGGTCCCCTACGGCACTGCGTAGGATCCTACGATCTTGGCGTGCATCCGTGCGTCGCTGCGGTCCGGTCCCAGGTCGACGGGCACGTGCACCTTCCGCCGACCACTGGCGACAACATCGATGTACTGTGGAGACCTCACGCCCCACGTGTTGAGCAATTCGGCGGTACGTCCACCCGGCCTCCCGCATGCCCACTATACGCCCTCGCTCAAAGTCCGTCAACTGCACATACGGTTCACGTCCACGCTGTCGCGGCATGCTACCAGTGTTAAAGACTGCGATGGAGCTCCGTATGCCACGGCAAACTGGCTGACACTGACGGCGGCGGTGCACAAATGCTGCGCAGCTAGCGCCATTCGACGGCCAACACCGCGGTTCCTGGTGTGTCCGCTGTGCCGTGCGTGTGATCATTGCTTGTACAGCCCTCTCGCAGTGTCCGGAGCAAGTATGGTGGGTCTGACACACCGGTGTCAATGTGTTCTTTTTTCAATTTCCAGGAGTGTATATCATTTTTACTAAAATTGCAGTACACGCGAGGTACCTACTTACTTCCACCGCACTGAGTGGAATGCGTAAGTTTTAATTAATGCTCACCAACCCGCAGTTTTCTATAGTAGTTGTCCCCTGCGCAGGAAACGGCACGGAGGTCGTAAATCCGTTATCTTGGGGCTGTAAAGAACTCTTACCGGAAACATATTTTAGAAGTAACTAAATTTCTAATCAGTTTGTTTATACGGTATGCCACTCGTTTTTTATTATCAGAACACGAGAAACTGCACAATTACATCCCACTTTAGAACCATAAATAATTTCCATTCCTCAACAAAATGAACTGCGTATTTCCGTAATTACTATCACACTGTTCTCAACTACATGTCCATATTACCATACATTGCTAATAAAGTCTTAACCTGACGCCTACCGTGGCAGCCAACATGTTTGCCCTCCGAGACTGTCAGTCCATCTCTCACATTTACGAACTAGACATTGCTAATTAAGTCTTAACTGATACTGCGGCACACAACATGTCGTCCCCCGAGACTGCCGAACCAGCTCCGATCTGACAGCCGGACCACTTCGTCCGCCATCCAAGTTAGGCGCGATCCGAAGATCTCCGAAGTGTTTCGTCCGCTTTTTCATTTAGCAACTGTTTATTATTCTGCTGGTTATTAGCACTTGTGAAATAATAGAATGATACCACGCTATCGAGAGACGCTTTAATATGAAATGCAAGTAAATACGCTATTTAGTTTGTGTAACATTAATAACAGAAGATTATAATTTGGGCGCACTATTTCCGAACGCAGCAGCCAATCGCGGAGGACCACAATTTAGGTGGTCTTTCTCACTATACTCATACTGAACAAACCATCTGTCATCTGTACCTCATACCGTCATATTCCCACTGCTGCCTTCTCAATTGCCCTAAGAAGAGTTTCTTGTACCTGATAATGATGGCTGCAAAGCCAGAGATATTGCAGAGCGAGAACTCGCTCTGTGTTTCAGATCGTAAACCCTGGTTTACGCTGTAACATAAACAAACGAGCAAAATCGAACAAGCTTCTCTCTGGTGTAAACCGTGGGCGCGAGCGCGGGCAAACAGCACTCTGTCGTGTTCGTTTCGCATTCGCAGGTACAAGGTCGTGTTGCGTTGGTTGTCGGTCTTTAGCGAACCATCAAAGCATGTTAGCGCCTTCTCCGCTTCGGCACTCGCCTCGATGTGAACACCACCGAAGTCATTCAATTTCTCAGTCTTGTTTCTCGCGCGTGAACTACTTTTGCTGATGAACTTGAGTTGCGTGAGCAATGAAGTGATCACAAGACAATATAATTTTGCTGATAGAAGAATGTGGATATAACAGGTGCTTGCAGGATCCAAGAGATTCGCAGCAGAAAACATCGAACAAAAACGGAAATTCTTGCTAGGAAATTGCTGACGCACTCAAAGATTGAATTTGTGACGCGAGAAAGACGATTAATTCATTATTTGTTTCCGTAGGCGGAAAAGGAGTGAAAAGGAACAATCTTTTATACCTCTTTATTAGAAAGATAAAGCACAATAAGTTTTTTTTATAAATTGAAGAGACGTGAATAGGTATCTACTACGTCGATTTATGTAACCTTAGGATTAAAGATATGCGAAAAATCGGACTATGCTTTGACCTACGTCCAAGGTAGCAGCAATTTCATCACAAATATACCGCTGTTATTGTAGCTCTTGATGTAATAACCGAATAATGAAAGTAGTGTTTCCCTAGATAAGGCTATTCCCCCAACAACAAAATTTATAGTAGACGTTATCCAGTAGCCTACGTTACAGATGGAGTGTAGCCATGTATGGAAGTGAAACATGGACGATAAATAGTGTGGACAAGAAGAGAATAGAAGCTTTCGAAATGTGGTGCTACAGAAGAATGCTGAAGATTAGATGTGTAGATCACATAACTAATGAGGAGGTATTGAATAGAATTGGGGAGAAGAGGAGTTTGTGGCACAATTTGACTAGAAGAAGGGATCGGTTGGTAGGACATGTTCTGAGGCATCAAGGGATCACCAATTTAGTACTGGAGGGCAGCGTGGAGGGTAAAAATCGTAGAGGGAGACCAAGAGATGAATCCACTAAGCAGATTCAGAAGGATGCAGGCTGCAGTAGGTACTGGGAGATGAAGAAGCTTGCACAGGATAGAGTAGCATGGAGAGCTGCATCAAACCTGTCTCAGGACTGGAGACCACAACAACAACATGTTACAGATCGTATATTCATATTTACATTACATTACTTTCACGTTATTGACATTATCGTCCAGGAGTACTTTCACTCCATATTTCTTTTTCTTCTACAGTTCTCACGTTTCGTCGAAAACGGCGCCCTCAACACCCAAAATAAACATTTTTAAATATTACAGTCTTGTATCGCGGTTACAGCTGTCATTGTATTAACACCTGTATGCTGATTAAAAGCGCTCTAAGTGCTGGCAAGCTATGTTCGTTCTCTCGTGTGTGATGGCTTGTTGAAAGACGTAGAAGCGAATGGTAGTAGACTCTGGCGAACTGTCATTAGCTCCGGGGTAAATGAGGCTCCTGAAAGCAGTCAGAATGGGAGCGTCGACTGGCATTTCGCTCCAGCGACCCGGGCAGGCTTTCTGCTGGGGGATCCCCGTGCAGTGTGGCGCTGGCATTCAAGGTTGGCTGCCCTGCCGTCGCCAGTGGAATGTCGCGACATTTCGAGATTGTCCCGGCGACCCCGAGACACAGTCAGGGCAAACGTCACCCAAGCTCTTGCTTTTAACACGTTCCCAGAAATATTATGTTCGAAGAACACTGATAAAAAGGCAATGGACTTTTCGTATCCAGCACTCTACAGCAACTGAATCATACCGATTCATAATATTCAAACAATTTTTGTCTATTACGTACAGTTCTTGAGATGTGCGACTTTATGAAGTTATACTGTGTAAAAAACTGTATCAGTGACAACAACATGCTGGTAGTATTTACACTAGAGCATTTATTACAAGGTGGCATATCTAGCATCTAACAGTGGCAGTGGGCAACCCTGACCAAATGAGCGTTTAATGCTGTACATGCATTACATTGTTAAATAGGAGGGTGTGTTAATACAGAGTTTTTTTACAGAATGAATTAGCGCCGCTGCGGCGCGTTGCAAGTGTCTGCCTGAATATTCATGTTTAGTATAACACAGACAATGTTTGTATAAATAATGTTAATTCCTGTTTTAAAACCTACCAATTTGCGTGTTTGTTGTTTCTTATGTCTCATGAGCGGCGCAGCAGTTAAGCAGCAGCAGAGGGATCATCCACCTGAGTCGGAATGTTGAAGTCGCTGTACGCAGGCGTTAGAGGGCCGACGGCTGTGCGCAGGAAGAAGATGCCGGAAGCTTCCCTTACATGCTGTGGCTCAACAAGGAAATTATGCTTCATAAACGAAAATGTGATGTTGTAACATCAGTCCTATGTCAGAGTTCCATTTTAGCTGTTCTGGAAGAGCCACGCTTGTGGCAGGTGAACATGGTAATACTAACGTAGCAGCCATATGTGTATGGTGTTACGAGATATAGCGTTTTGTGTCTTCTAAAAAGAAATGTGTTAAAGAATTAATTATTTTGGAAATTGATGACCACTTTCTGTGCACTGAGGTGTTTGCGACGTTGAAAGAAAGTAGAGTTTAATCTCTGACGTATCGAGTTTACGAGAAGTGATATAAACTGTGAATCTCAGAATGATTTTTAAAACATAGTGATGTGATAGGGTATATCAGTGATACATTGTCAGTTTTATTGTTCAAGAGGTGTCTAAATTGGACACAAATTACATAACTAATAATTTCTTGCAATTGAGAACTTCAATACGTTTAGCAGAGACAACTGTGCTTACAGATCTTGGTGTTAGAAGTCATCGTTGGTTCGCATAGCGACAGATAAACGAATATAAGAACATCTTTGGTTTCAGCTCAAGTAATTACGCCAAATGATAATTTTTCTGAAGCATTTATGTTATTCAACGACCATAATTCGACCGCTAAAGCGGAATTAACCTGTCTAAATCATAATCTCACTAGCCTTACGATATATAGAGGTGTGGTTAGACACGATTTCTGCGAACAAGGTCGCAGAGCTTACTTGACCTACGAGCTACGCAAGATACGCTCGGCTAGAAGAATCTTTATGCTTCTGATCCCTAATTTACCTATAGAGAGATTACAAGTGACCCATCCGGCCGGCCGGAGTGGTCGTGCGGTTCTAGGCGCTACAGTCTGGAGCCGAGCGACCGCTACGGTCGCAGGTTCGAATGCTGCCTCGGGCATGGATGTGTGTGATGTCCTTAGGTTAGTTAGGTTTAATTAGTTCTAAGTTCGAGGCGACTGATGACCTCAGAAGTTAAGTCCCATAGTGCTCAGAGCCATTTGAACCATTTTTTTTACTCATCCTGAGATAATAACATCTCAAGGGAGGCAGGTAAGAATATCACAGGGCAGTGGTCTGTGTAGATCCGAATATTACGGATCTGAAAGCCTTTATCCGAACTGGTTCTGTCACGGAAGACGATCGGACATTGCGACGAAATAGTAATAATTGCAATTTTGCAGTATTAGAGGGGCACAGTATTCTCCAGAGAGGGTGAGACAGTGGAAGGTCACTAATGGCGTTTTGAACTGACAGTCTCCATTCCAGGGAAGAAGTGTTCGAACGTGTGAGATCATGGAACGATTGCACATATTAGCTGAACATAGTTCAGCACAGTTATTGTAACTGTCATGAAGTTTATTGGACTACTTGCTGGATGACTCGAAACTCGTCCATACAAACTTTAGGTGGTTGAAGGGTTGAGGGACACTGATAGGCAACAGACTCAACTCCACTGACATTCTTGCAATGGTTAATTGAGAATCAGTTTCTCCAACAAGTGCTTCTGTCTGATGAAAAAAACGTTTTGCCGACTGTGTTTGTTGATGAGCAAAGCTTCCAGTAATTCCACAAGTAAATCGACGAGCTTTACGTGAAAAGCCGAGGCGAGTCCAAAAGTTTTGGTATGGTGTGCTGTTGGCATACTTGGCATTGGTTCAAATGGCTCTGAGCACTATGGGACTTAACTGCTGAGGTCATCAGTCCTCTAGAACTTAGAACTACTTAAACCTAACTAACCTAAGGACATCACACACATCCATGCCCGAGGCAGGATTCGAACCTGCGACCGTAGCGGTCGCGCGGTTCCAGACTGTAGCGCCTAGAACCGCTCGGCCACTCCGGCCGGCTACGTGGTATTATTGAGGATGGCACCAGACATGTAAGCCGGCCGGAGTGGCCGAGCGGCTCTAGGCGCTACAGTCTGGAACCGCGCGACCGCTCCGGTCGCAGGTTCCAATCCTGCCTCGGGCATGGATGTGTGTGATGTCCTTAGGTTAGTTAGGTTTAAGTAGTTCTAAGTTCTAGGCGACTGATGACCTCAGAAGTTAAGTCCCATAGGGCTCAGAGTCATTTGAACCATTTTGAACCAGACATGTAACAACATTGAAGGGTGATTGCTACTGTGAAATACTGCAAAATTTGCTCATTCTAGAATTGCAGGCAAGAAGGTTGCTGAACAGTATTTGGCTTCAGCGGGACGGTGCAACAGCAATGCTTGAGAAAATGTCTCCAAACCGTGTGCTATTCCGCTTTAACTATGTGAGGCGGTGATCCCGTTCACCAGTTTTGACAGCCCAGCATTACTTCCTTTGGTGTTAAGTGGTGGCAAGAGACTTTGCCAATCGTTAGCAGACAAGTGAGAATTTAAGACTGTCATTCACCGTGACATAAGCACCATTCTGCAGGATGTGTTAAAGCGTAGTATGGAAGCCGTCAGCAGTGCATCCAGGCAAATGGGGACATTCCAAGCAACTTATTATCAACGTGCAGTCTGCCGTTACGTGTTACATACTGTAGTAACTGTCAGTTTATGTACTTGTATTTCATAACTATTGAACTACCACTTGTGATCACCACGTTTCTTTTATCACCAGTAGCCCCCCCCCACCCGCCCCTCCTCCTCCTCCTCCTCCTCCTCCTCCTGCTTTCGAACTTTCATGTATAAAACACTGGTTGAGAGTGACTGGGTAATTTGCGTTCCGTTTTAAAAATGGTTCAATTGGCTCTGAGCACTATGGGACTTAACATCTGAGGTCATCAGTCCCCTAGACTTAGAACTACTTAAACCTAACTAATCTAAGGACATCACACACATCCATGCCCGAGGCAGGATTCGAACCTGCTACTGTAGCGGTCGCGCGGTTCTAGACTGAAGGGCCTCGAACCGCTCGGCCACCACGGCCGGCCGTTCCGTTTTAATAAAATATAGTTCTTTATGCATCTCAATGTTTATAGCGTCACCTACCCCTGAGCTACTTAAAGTTAATGATTTCCGCAAGATGTCGGGCATGGATGTGTGTGTAATGCTGCATCCCCTCGGAAGTCTAATTGTTCGGAAGTCGGGACACGTCACAGACAACAAGAACGAAATATGGAGTGCACAATAATATCAATTTTTTATAACTTATTCCGCTGATGATCTGTTTACTTTATTTTGTTACTTGCTTTAGTAGTCATGTTCAAAATCTGTTTTGGCTAGCAGATACGTTTGATGACGGCGGACCGCGCGGGCGTTAAATATAATGCAACAAAATAATTTGCATTGCTGTAGAAAACATGAATCTGACTTCCTTAAATGAATTTAAGACTGGAAGGTTAGACTTTTTTACATCGTGCAAATCTGTATGTAGTGGCGTGCAAGCCAACACACTAAACTGATCGCTTTCCAACCTAATTAGAACTGACACATAACAAAAGATTTACACATCTTTGTGAGAAGCTTACAGTACTCAAGATGAGCAAGGAAGAGAAGTGATAACAGACGAATCGTGCCTCACATTTTTTAGACGAACATCCAAATACCTAAGAGGTTTTAGAGAACGACAGCATTACACTGCACATCTTTTTTTTAATTTTAAATTACGATAAATTATCACAGGACGCGCAAAAGTACCGCCTGTGGCGATTCAAGTGCCGCTCCTGGTTGCACGGGTTCCGATTGTCGCTGTGGGGTCCACCACGGCGTTCTGATTGGCCGCTGTGTTGGTAAATGATCGGGCCCGTGTTACAGGGCTGGCAGGAGACCTATGAAACGGCAACCTGCCTGTCATGTCTGTAGTGCAGGTAGAAGTGGTTGGAGGCTAGAGTAGTTTCTCTCTCTGCTATCGCACTCACGGATAGAACTGCAACACACTTTAGTCAATCTGTGTTCTTACGACAGCAGCGACTGCATTACAGACGCGACGGAGAGGTTGCCGTATCACACACTGAAGCGAAAAAGAAACTGGTGTAGGCATGAGTATTCAAATACAGAGACATGTAAACAGGCAGAATACCGCGCTGCGGTCGGCAATGTCTATATAAGACAACAAGTGTCTGACGCAGTTGTTAGATTGGTTACTGCTGTTACAATGGCATGTTAACAGAATTTAAATGAGTTTCAACATGGTGTTATAGCCGGCGCACGAGCAATGGGACAAAGCATCTCCGAGATAGCGATGAAGTGGGAATTTTTTCGTACGACCATTTCACGAGTGTACCGTATATCAAAAATCTGGTAAACAATCAAATCTTGGCTTCGCAGCAGCCAGAGAAAGATCCTGCAACAACGGGACGAACGACGACTGAAGAGAATCGTTCAACGTGACAGAAGTGCAAACCGTCCGCAAATTGCTGCAGATTTAAATTCTGGGCCATCAAAAAGTGTCAGCACACAAACCATTTAACGAAACATCATCGATTTGCGCTTTCGGAGCCGAAGGCCCACTCGTGTACCCTTGATGACTGCACGACACAAAGCTTTATGCCTCGCCTGGGCCCCGTCTACACCGCCATTGGACTGTTGATGACAGGAAACATGTCGCCTGGTTCGACGACTCTCGTTTCAAACTGTATCGAGCGGATGGATGTGTACGGTTATGGAGACAACCTCGTGAATCCATGGACTCTGTATGTCAGCAGGGGACTTTTCAAACTGGTGGAGGCTCTGTAATGGTGTGGGGCGTGTGTAGTCGGAGTGATATGGGACCCCTGATACCTCTAGATACGACTCTGACAGGTGACGCGTACATAAACATGCTGTCTGATAATCTCCATCCATTCATGTCCATTGCTCTTTCCGACAGACTGGGCCAATTCCAGTAGAACAAGGCGGCACACCACATGTCCAGAATTGCTGCAGAGTGGCTCTAGGAACGCTCTTCTAGGTTGAAACACTTCCGCTGGCCACAAAACTCCCCAGACATGAACATATGAGCATACCTGGGATGCCTTGCAACGTGCTGTTCAGAAGAGATCACCACCCACTCGGACGCTTACGGATTTGTGGACAGCCCTGCAGCATTCATGGTGTCAGTTCGCTCCAGCAATGTTTTAGACATTAGTCGAGTCCATGCCTCGTCGTGCTGCGGCACTTCTGCGAGCTCGCGGGGGCCCTACACGATATTAGGCAGGTGTACCAGTTTCTTTGGCTCTTCAGTGTATGTCTTCTACCAGCTCCATAACACGGGCCGGATCATATACCAACACAGCGGACAATCAAAACGCCCTGGTGGACTTCACAGCAACAATCGGTACCCGTACAACCAGGAGCGGCACTTCTCGAATCGCCACAGGTGGCATTACTTCGACGGCCCCACTGCGTGCCTTGCAATAACTTAATTTATCGTAATTTAAAACGAAAAAGGCCGGCCGCGGTGGTCTCGCGGTTCTAGGCGCGCAGTCAGGAATCGTGCGACTGCTACGGTCGCAGGTTCGAATCCTGCATCGGGCATGGATGTGTGTGATGTCCTTAGGTTAGTTAGGTTTAAGTAGTTCTAAGTTCTAGGGGACTGATGACCACAGCAGTTGAGTCCCATAGTGCTCAGAGCCATTTGAACCATTTAAAACGAAAAAAATCGAATTGCAGTGTAATACCGTCATTTTCTTAAATCTCTGAAGTATTTGGGGCACGATTCTTCAGGAAAACCTGCACTATAGCAACTATGTAAATCCGGTCCGGCCGGGGTGGCCGAGCGGTTCTAGGCGCTACAGTCTGGAACTGCGAGACCGCTACGGTCGCAGGTTCGAATCCTGCCTCGGGAATGGATGTGTGATGTCCTTAGGTTAGTTAGGTTTAAGTACTTCTAAGTTCTAGGGGACTGATAACCTCAGAAGTTAATTCCCATAGTGCTCAGCCATTTTTTTTTTTTTTTTTTTTTTTTGTAAATCCGGTCGCTGGCCACACAACACGAAAACAATTTTTTAAAAACAACTTCATGGCTCTAGCCGCCACTAAATTAAGCAGGTTAACAATTTTCCTGGGCAATGACAAGTGCTTGGGATTTTAAATTCGAAGTACTAGTGGAGCTAGTCGTCTAACAGGACATCCTCAAACATGGGCCTCGATCGACACAACACATGAAAACAATACTTGCATTAACCAGTGCCTCAGTGCTGACGGCACACTGAAACGGTGTGGGCACGAACTTCCTGATAATTAAACATGAAGTCAATGAATAATCAGTCAAATCCTGAAATGGGTGGAAGGTTTTAAAACACTTTAAACAAGAGGTGCGACTAGAGGCTAGAAAAATTATCTTACTGTCACAAATTACTCTAAAATGACGCATATGGCAGGACTGACAGAACATGTTAAAGATGGCAGTAAGAATAATAACAGAATATTTCAACTAGACGCCTCTAAGCCACTCACATATCGACCAATAGCTCAGATGCAATATTTTCCTTGCTAAAATAGTTCATCTGCCTATGTGGGTGTCAAGCGCTCGACTTGGAAAATATCAGAAGTAACGCCCACAAGGCTACCACTACAGCCACGCAACAGTCCATTTAACGGGCTTTTAGACACTCTGCGTTTTAGATGATTTTAAGCATTCCAGACGTCGAACGTTTCCTCCCGGATGCCATCAAGAGAACAGGGTGGTGGCTCACGTCGGTACCAATGACGTGTGTCACTTTGGATAAGAAGAGATTCTCTCTGGTTTCGAGGCTTGCGATATGAAAGGAGAGCTGACCATTTGGGGCATAGTCAACAGGATCGATTGCGGACCTCTGGTACGTAGCCGAGTGAAGGGTCTGAATCAGAGGCTCATACGGTTCTGCGACCGTGTAGGCTACAGATTCCTTGACTTGCGCCAAAGGGTGTTTGGGTATCCGGTTCCGCTGAATAGATCAGTTCACTATACGCAGGAGGCAGCTACATCGATAGCAGGGGCTGCGTGGCGTGGACTGGGCGATTTTTTAGGTTATAGGGTCTCGGGGAAACACAAAAAGGGCTTCAGTCACAAAGGGTGCAGGCCGGACACAGGAAGAATGTAGATAAAGAAACCAGAGGTATAACAGTTGTAAATTGTCGTAGGTGTGTTGGGTAAGTACCAGAGCTCCAAGCCCTAATAGAAAGCACTGATGCTCAAATCGTTATAGGCAATGAAAGCTGCCTGAAACTAGAGATAAACTCAGCCGAAATTTTTGCGAAGAACCTGACCGTGTTCCGAAAGGATGGGCTAAACACGGTTGGCGGTGGTGTGTTTGTTGCTGTTAGAAGTAGTTTAACGTGCCGTGAAATTGAAGTAGATAGTTCCTGTGAGTTAGTATGGGCAGAGGTCATTTTTGGCAATAGGAATAAAATAATTGGAGCCTTTTGCCGACCTCCCAACTCAGATGATAAATTCCTGAAAGGTTCAAAGAAAACTTTAGTTTGATTTCAAACACGTACCCGGCTCATATGATAAATTCCTGAAAGGTTCAAAGAAAACTTTAGTTTGATTTCAAACACGTACCCGACTCATACGATTATAGTTGGTCGTGACTAATTTACCCTCGATATGTTGGCGAAAATACGTGGCTAATTTTGGAGGTACGCATAAAACATCACCCGAAATTGTACTAAACGCATTCTCTGGAAGTTATGTCGAGTAGTTAGTTCATGAACCCACGCGAATAGTAAACAGTTGTGAAAACACACTTGACCTCTTAGTAACAGATGATCCTGAGTTAATAACGAGCAACAAAATCGATACAGGGATTAGTGAAAACAGGGTTGTCGTAGCGATACGGATATTGTAACCTCTAATTCTACTAAACACAGCCTTCCGAAATGCCTCCACAAAAGAAGACGAAGTAAGTACTGCAGAATTCGAACCAAGAACAGCCGCCAACATGGGTAACGTAGATGTAAATATCCTCTGAGTAAGGAAGCAACTTAAATCATTTAATAAAAGCAAGTCTTCTCGTCCAGACTATACCTATTAAGTTCCTTTCAGAGTATGCTGATACAATAGTTCCATACTTAACAATGATACACAACCGTTCGCTTGACGAAAGATCCGTACCCAAAGACTGGAAAGTTGCACAGGTCACACCAATATTCAAGATATGTAGTAGGAGTAATCCACTAAATTACTGACCCATATCATTAACGTAGATATGCAGCAGAATTTTGGAACAAATATTCAGTTCGAACATTATTAATTACCTCTGAGAAAACTGTCTATTCACCAAAATCATCATGGATTTAGAAAACATCGCTCTTGTGAAACACAACTACGTCTTTACTCGCATGAAGTGTTGAGTGCTGTTGCCAAGGGTTTCACATTGATTCCGTATTTCTGGATTTTCAGAAGGCTCTTGACACTGTACGACACAAGCGGCTTGTAGTGAAATTGCGTGCTTATGGAATATCGTCTCCGTTATGTGACTGGATTTGTGATTTCCTGTCAGAGGCCACAGTCCGTAGTAATTGACGGAAAATCACAGAGTAAAACCGAAGTGATTTCTGGATTTCCCCAAAGTAGTGTTAGAGGCCCTTTGCTGTTCATTATCTATATAAACGATTTGGGGGAATCTGAGCAGCCCACTTAGGTTTTCTGCAGATGACGGTGTCGTTTATCGACTAGAAGTCATCAGAAGATCAAAACAAATTGCAAAACGATTTAGAAAAGATATCTGTATGGTGCGAAAATTGGCAATTGATCATAAATAACGAAGTGTGTGAGGTCATCCACATGAGTGCTAAAAGGAATCTGTTAAACTTCAGCCGGCCATGGTGGCCGAGCGGTTCTAGGCGCTACAGTCTGGCATCGCGCGACCGCTCCGGTCGCAGGTTCGAATCCTGCCTCGGGAATGGGTGTGTGTGATGTCCTTAGGTTAATTAGGTTTAAGTAGTTCTAAGTTCTAGAGGACTGATGACCTCAGAAGTCCCATAGTGCTCAGAGCCATTTTTGTTAAACTTTGGTTACACGATAAATCAGTCAAATGTAAAGGACGTAAATTCAACTAAATACCTAGGAATTACAATTACGAACAACTTAAAATGGAAGGAACACATAGAAAGTGTTGTGAGGAAGGCTAACCAAAGACTGCGTTTTATTTGCAGGACATTTCGAAAATGTAAGAGATGTAGTAAAGAGACTACCTACACTACGCTTGTCCGGCCTCTTTTCGAATACTTCTGCGTGGTGTGGGATCCTTACCAGATAGGATTTGCGGAGTACATCGAGAAAGTTCAAAGAAGGCAGCACGTTTTGTATTCTCACGAAATTGGGGAGAGAGCGTAACTGAAACTATACAGAACTTGGGGCGGACATAATTAAAACAAAGGCGTTTTTCTTTGAGCAGAATCTTCTCACGAAATTTCAATCACCAATTTTCTCCTCCGAATGCGAAAATATTTTGTTGACACCGGCCTACAGAGGGAGAAACGATCATCATGATTAAATAAGGGAAATCAGAGCTCGTACGGAAAGATATGGGTGTTCATTCTTTCCGCGCGCTATTCGAGATTGGAATAATAGAGAATTGTGAAGGTGGTTCGATGAACCCTCTGCCAGACACTTAAATGTGATTTGCAGAGTATCTATGTAGATGTAGATAGACACAGTAAGTTCA
Source organism: Schistocerca nitens (assembly GCF_023898315.1). Taxonomy (NCBI): domain Eukaryota; kingdom Metazoa; phylum Arthropoda; class Insecta; order Orthoptera; family Acrididae; genus Schistocerca; species Schistocerca nitens. The sequence goes on from NC_064621.1 coordinate 59,878,582, forward strand.
AATACATAGGAAATGGCTACTCGGTATAAAACAATATTAGCCCAGATGTACGACGCCTGTTAGTTCTAGTCGCAATTTTTACATTTGCCCACTAAGACGCAACTAAGGCGCATGCCCCAAGACTGGTACATTTCTAGCCAAACCCGCACAACATTGCTCACAACCTGAGCCTTTCAACACGCGACAACATACGTTTTATGAAAAAAAAAAATGGTTCAAATGGCTCTGAGCACTATGCGACTTAAGTTCTCAGGTCATCAGTCGCCTAGAACTTAGAACTAATTAAACCTAACTAACCTAAGGACATCACACACATCCATGCCCGAGGCAGGATTCGAACCTGCGACCGTAGCGGTCACGCGGTTCCAGACTGAAGCGCCTTTAACCGCACGGCCACACCGGCCGGCTATTTTTCATAAAACGCCGGCCGGAGTGGCCGTGCGGTTCTAGGCGCTACAGTCTTTATGAAAAATAGCAGATGAATTCTTCAGGAACGATATATGCCGATGATGTTACCATGAATCTAGGAGTGGTAGTTTCTCGCTCCGCACTCCCAGACCCTATGTGACGCCAGTTGCGGTGTCTTGTTTGCACCGCGCCAGGCCCCGCTACCCTCCACGCGTCCACAGGCCGGCTCTGCTGCGGCGTGTCACGTGCTGCGCCGCGACTCGACCGGTGCTCGGTGAGCTCCATCCTCTGGCTCCTCCTTCAGACTCCGTCTTCGCCACATCGCGCGCCCTCTAGTCGCGCAGCCAGAGCTGACGCGAGTGAGATAGCTAAAGAACTCAGCGGCACACTCGTTTATTTTGTAAGTGATACTCGACGCCATTTAACAATTTATATACTTCATTGCATTTTACGCTAAGAACACCTACATCTACAAAATACAGTGAATAAATGGCTGTTGTGTAAATAGTTCCGCGTAGTCAGCGCGTACACAACTTTCCCAGTATAGCGCGCCCCGCTAAGCACAACAGCGCAGGCGCAGCGCTCGTCCGTCTCCGCACTACGAGATGGCGCTGCCTTAGAAACGGACCAAATTCTGCTTCCGCCGATCCGTGTATTAATATGTAACGCAGCCAATGAGATTGCTGCTAACGTAGAACCTTTTCTCCTCGCGGATCACACTCGCGCAGTGATACCTGAACGCATGAGGTATTATAACGAGTGTACAGACCTCCGATTAGTCAGTCTGCATTAGTCTGCACCAGTCTGCATTAGTCTGTACCAGTATATAGTCAAGTTTCAGTCTGCTCCTAAGAAGATTACCATATTCCTGTACATAGCCATGAAGATAAATGTATAGACACTTTGTCAAGTATCAGAGATACGTGAGAATAAGATTAACGTACCAAGACCGAAGGAACTTCAGATTGTCAATTGTAAATAGCATCCAGAATCAAGTTACGTAATGTTTATGCTTGTTATTCTTTTAATAAATGTGTGTGAAAATTAATCAAGTTCTGTTTAAAGTTGGTCACCGTCAATTTGCTACTCTAAGCGTGCAAGTGGCATTTCTATCGTCTGACCTAACGGCAGAAGATAAACACGCCACGATAAGACCACGAGACATATTGCTGACACTCGCCTACTTCGTTAGAGTGACAAGTCAAATAATCTGATGGTGTGTGTACCGAAGGTCTTACAGTACGCACACCACAATGGCATTTGCGTGTCTTGTTGAAAACTGATCAGTCGGTTTATCGGTGCCGTTTTACTCCCGTGTCTGAAAAAAAGGAAGTGTTATTTACTATGTTAATAGAGGAATTAGACGTATATGCTTGAATATTCCGACCAGAAATTATCAAAAGTGCAGCCTACATCTCTGCTCCAAAAACGTTACGACGACTTCAATTAACTTCATAGAGTGGGTTTATCAGCGTAAAAGATATTATTGACCAATCTAAATTGATGAAAAGTATATACTAGGCATGTGGTCAGCACACCGGTCTACCGGCCGTATCTCAGTTTACGAGACCGGAGCCGCTACTTATCAATAAAGTATCTCCTCAGTTTGCCTCCACATCCCCATGGCGTCACTGGATGGGGTGACACGGCACCCCGCTTGGCCTTCATGACCTGTTCGGGAGGAGTTTTATATATTAGGCCTATAAATAGACGAAAACCAATCTAATTAAACTTTTTAAGAGAGAATTTTTATTTCTGGTGAAATTATTTAAAAAAAAGATTAACGCTTCACTGATTGTCTTGAATGCTTAACTCGTCATTATCGGTGGTTTTTTGGACAATGGGAATAAACAGTTAAGATTTCGACGATTATTGATAGTTATATTAAAAAATTGCTTCCTTTCTACAACTTTATCTATGCTGCATAGTGTAAAACAGTTAAGAACATGTAATCAGTGGTATTGAAAACAACAGAGTTGCCTCGCCGGGTACAACAATTCGTACGTTTAGTCTGCTTCCGCACTACATTGAATGGACGATGGCATACCTTATTTGTTGCTCTCTCTCTACAACAAGCATATTGTATGCGAAGTATCAAATATCAGACAAGTTTTATAAATAATGTAAACTCAAACTTCGTTCAACCCAAGTAGCATAGATGTTCTGTGTTTCAGGATACGTTGCAATATACCTATACGTATATTATGTGGCATCAACGTTGTTTACCTTGTATATCGAGAAAGTAACCGAAAAATGAAAGTTCCGGATCAGGATCAGAAGTGAAATGTGAACAGATAATAATTTTAAGGATCGCAGACGACGTAATAGTTACGACCGCCAGATAAGGATAAGGAAACGTAAAACAAAGTTCAGGTTGAGCAATGCAACGGAAATTTACTTAATATGGAGGTTGAGGAACACACGGTAGATGAAGAGAAAGCTTTTGTGTCGCGTCGATGCCACTCTAGACTTGTACCAGGGGAATCAAAGGAAAGGATGTTCTTTGGTGGCCGGTATCCTCTTTCTACAACACAATCTGCACACTTGTGTTAACAGGGCTCTTTATTAACCAGAACAAAAAGCCACTTATCTTTAAGCTAGTCCATGTCATGTGGTGCAAGCTCCTCCGTAACACTACACGTTAGCCTCACTGCTGGTGAAGTACAAGCCTGCTGTGTACACTACTGTGGTCGCTATGTGCTGCCTGACTAAGACTCTGCCTGCGACTGCAAGTGACTGGGTTGCGACTGATGACTCGACTCGCTGGATGACTGACTGGGACCCTCCGGTCCGTAGCAGTGATCCAAGTACTGGCGGTCGAGAGTGCGTTGGCGGCAAGTTTCTTGCGAGTCTGTCTTTGGCTCCTCCCCTGATAGGCTCGCTTGCTCCGGTGCCCACTATCGATCTTCTCGCAGCCTCTTTGCCAATCGAAGTGCTGGTGACAGCTTATGCCAGTACAAAAGCAACCTCTACCTATGAAACTACATGGATAGCCAAAGCAGGGAATATGTAAAACGCTGAGCTGGGTAAGAAAAGAAAACTTCCTCCAGAAGTCAATTTTGCTGGTGTCAGTAAGGAAGAAATACCAGACACCGTAGACAAGGAGCACAGCGATGCATGAAAATGAAACGTAGACTAAAGGATACCTAAAGAAGAAGAACCGCAAAACATTTGAACTTCAGTAAAGAGATTAGCTTTGTCTTTCCGGTCTTCTGTCCGAAGACTCGTTTGATGCAGCTCTCCCCGCCAGTGTATCCTGTGCAAGTCTCTTCATCTTTTCGTAAAGCCTGTCACCTACATCCCTTTGAAGCTGCTTAACGTATTCGAGTCTTGGTCTCCCTCTACCACTTTTATCTCGAACACTTCGCTCCATTATGAAATTAACGACTGCTTCACGCCTCTGGATATGTTCTATCAACCGATCCCATCTTTTAGTCAAGTTATGCCACAAACTGGTATTTCCCTAACTCTAATTGGTATCTCTTTCACTTCCGTGAAAGGCTACACGCCAGAAGAATACCTTCAGAATTAAATTAATGTTACATGTTAACAATTTTTAATTTTTCAGAAATGTTTTGCTTGCTATTACCGCTCCACATTTAATGTCCCTTCTACTTCAGAAATAGCCAGTTACTTACCTAATCTAATCCCCTCAGCATCATCTGATTTGATTCGACTACATTCTATCAGCCGATATTCACTTTAGTTGATATTCATCTTGAAATCTCTTTCCAAGAAACTATCCGTTCCGTTCAGTTGGAATTACCAGTCCTTTTCCATCTCTGAGGAATATGCAAACCTCAATACTTTTATTTCCTCTCTCTGAAATTTAATTATCTTTTTAAACTTCCCCTTGGTTTCCTTTAGTGATTGCTCAGTGCCGCGCGGGATTAGCCGAGCGGTCTATGGCGCTGCAGTCGTGGACCGTGCGGCAGGTCCCGGCGGAGGTTCCAGTCCTCCCTCGGGCATGGGTGTGTGTGTTTGTCCTTAGAATAATTTAGGTTAAGTAGTGTGTAAGCTTAGGGACTGATGACCTTAGCAGTTAAGTCCCATAAGATTTCACACACTTTTTTTTTTGCTCAGTGGACAGACTGAATAACCAAGGACAGTCTACAACCATCTCTTACTCCCTTCACACGGCTCGAGGTGGCGCAATAGTTAGCACCCTGGACTCACATTCGGAAGGACGATGGTTCAAATCCCTGTTCGGCAGTCTATCCAGATTAAGGTTTCGTTGATTTCCCTAAATCGCTCCTGGCAAGTGTCGAGATGCTTTCTTTGAAAAGGTCGCGGCCGATTTCCTTCCCCATCCTTTCGTAATCTGAGATTGTGCTCCGTCTCTAATTAGAACGCTGTCGACGGGACGTTAAACTGTAATCTTCGTTTGTTTCTTTTCAACTCCCTTATGACCTACCGGTTCCCTTTTGTGCCCTTCGAGACTTAAAACTGCATTCTCGTCTCCCGGTGACGTTTCACTCCTTAGTATTTTATCGTTCCTACATTTTTCCAGAATGCGATCTGTGAGGTCGGTTTATAGCAGATTTTCCATTTTATGTAAGTAATTCGTACGTGTTTCGGAAACAGATGGTTCGATAACACACAGGTCTATGAACGCTTGCCTATGGAATCGCAATTATTGCACTTAACGTCCGAAATGAAAGAAAGTACTAGAAGAAGTAGACGAGGAATCTATGGGAAGTCTTGACCAGGATGAGGGACCAGTTAATGTTATCTCCGTTACAATAAAAAAAATGGCTGTGAGCACTATGGGACTTGACATCTGAGGTCATCAGTCCCCCAAAAATTAGAACTACTTAAACCTAACTAACCTAAGGACATCACACACATCCATGCCCAAGGCAGGATTCGAACCTGCAACCGTAGCAGTCGCGCGGTTCCGGACTGAAGCGCCTAGAACCGCTCGGCCACCGCGACCGGCTCCGTTACAATAGTCCATAACTGATAAACTGACACTTGATAGAGCAGTATGGGATAAAAGTTACATGGACAGACAAAAATTGTGTGTAAGAGATACAATGTGTAGTGGTTTCCTAGCCTTGGTGTGGTGTCACCGCTAGACACCACACTTGCTAGGTGGTAGCTTTAAATCGGCCGCGGTCCATTAGTACATGTCGGACCCGCGTGTCGCCACTGTGTGATCGCAGACCGAGCGCCACCACATGGCAGGTCTCGAGAGACGTACTAGCACTCGCCCCAGTTGTACGACGACGTTGCTAGCGACTACACTGACGAAGCCTTTCTCTCATTTGCCGAGAGACAGAATAGCCTTCAGCTAAGTTAATGGCTACGACCTAGCAAGGCGCCATTAACCATTTGTAACGTTGCATGTACCTCAAGACAGAGTCTCACTTGTATCATCCAGAATGCTGTATACCAAAGGACAATATAAAAGTTAAGTGTTCTAGTAGCTACGTTCTTTTCTTTATCACATTCATTACGAATCCTGTTCCAGACTTAACGCCAGACGGCGTGAGTTGACGCGTGCCCTTTCGGCTACCCGTCTCTGTGGACTGGCTGCCTTGTCAGTCCACTACACTTGGCAAACGTACTTTCTCACCTTGTTGGTTACTTACGTCAATTAGAATCTTTACTTGGCGAATTCTGAATGCATCAGGTGTGGAGAGACAGGCTACCTACACAAGGATGCAATTCAGTTGGTGACATCACTGTAGCTTTTGTTGGTGGTCGGAGACAATAATATGTGCATCGTGCAGAGGCGTACCAATGCTGGGACAATGCACTGGGTTCCCCAAGAAGAATGAGCCTCCTGGCACCCGACGGAAGGAAGGGAAAAATGAATAAGGAAAAATTAAAATGGTGCATCAAACTGGAAACATAGTAAAATCAGTCAGCCATGTGGCTCGTATCATTTTTTTTTTACTGGTATTAATCGACTTACGCAGATCAAGTGCCACTGCTGCTAAACATGCCATCTGGCGTTCGAAGTGCCGGCTGAAATTGCTTGGTAAATGGCTCGTGTATGACGGAGGCGACGAGAGCGATCGATGGCAGATGATATTGCCAGCGATGTATAGTTTCCAGTCACATTAGTGTGACCATCTGCCAAAAGCCTGTTTGCAGCGCGGACCGCTGCGAGACGTGCTGGAGGAGGGAGAGTCAGGGAGGTTCTGGAGGATACCGACGGGGACGTGGAGTCGTGGCCACTCCAGTTCCAGGACCACAGTTGAGGATCCGTGGCGAGAACAGCACGATCGAGGTGGTCCCACAGATTCTCGACTGGGTTTTAATCCGGGGAGTTCGAAGGTCAGGGGAGTACACTAAACTCATCCTGGCTCTTCGAACCACGCACGAACACAGCAAGCTGTGAAACACGAGATTTTAAAAAAAATGGTTTTAGGGCGCAAAACTGCTACGGTCATTGGCGCCCGGTCTGTGAATTAGGAAAAGCTAAAAAAACGAAACTGGAAACCAGTAGCAATGGGAGCAAAACTCAAAGAAGTGGGGAAACCAAAACCAGAAGGAAAGCTTAAAAAACCACTATAGAAGGGGGGTTGTTTGAGCTTCAAATTACTGACGTCATCTCACTGGCACTAATGAACTCGAGAACGCGATCGGCTGATCGCGTGTCATCTGCTAAAATGGAAGATATATCAGGGGACAGCTGTAGACGGGCGCGTAACGGAGTAAAATAGGGGCACTCAATTAGAAGGTGTCTCACCGTCCACAGTTGAGAGCAGTGGGGACAGAGTGGGAGAGGATCGCCGCTTAAAAGATGTCTATGGCTAAAAAGACAGTGCCCTATCCGGAGTCTAGTTAAAATTACCTCCTCCCGACGACGAGTTCGGGAGGAAGAGGTCCAAGCACAGGGAAGAGCTTTCACGTCCTGCAATTTATTATTGGGAACTGTCGACCAATGTGCGTGCCATAAAAGAGCAACACGACGACATAAAACTCTCCGTAGATTGGCGAAGGGAATCGTGCGAATAGCTGGCTGAAGAAGAGAGACTGCAGCCTTGGCCGCTATATCGGCCGCCTCATTTCCACAGATACCAACGTGTCCTGGGATCCGGAGGAAAGCCACAGAGACGCCCCCCAAGTGGAGCAAGTGGAGGCAGTCCTGGATCCGGAGGACCAGAGGGTGGACAGGGTACAGAGCTTGGAGACGGAGGAGAGAGCTGAGAGAATCTGAGCAGATAACGTACTGTATCCGCTGATGGCGACGGATGTATTAGACAGCCTGGAGAACAGCGTAAAGCTCCGCAGTATAAACCGAACACTGGTCGGGAAACACGAGATGCCGTCTTACTGAGGATGATGATGATGTCTGGTTTGTGGAGCGCTCAACTCCGCGGTTACCAGCGCCCGTACAAATTGCCAACTTTTACACAATCCAATGTGTACTCAGTCCAATCAAGCCACTGTCACTAATGATGATGCTGATGATGATGAAATGATGAGGACAACACAAGCACCCACTCCCCGGGTAGAGAAAATCCCCAATCCGGCCGGGAATCGAGCCCGGAACCCCGTGATCCAGAGGCAGCAGCGCTAGCCACTAGACCACGAACTGTGGACCTCTTACCGAGGAAAAACAAACTGTATTTAGGGGTAGACACTGTCCCCAGAGATAGGTACTTACTTGTTTTCATCCACTGTGCCTTCCAGAATGACGAGATCATCCAGGGGACGCTAAGAAAACATTCCCCAGACCATAACGCTCCCTCCTCCGGCCTCGACCCTTCCGACAATCCAACGCCATCTGTCCGATGGAGCAAAAAACATGATTCATCTGGAAAGGCCACCTATCGTCACGTAGTGAACGTCTCATCAAACAGTGGACGTCCAATTCTGGTGGTGTCGTGCAGATTCCAGCCTCCGTCGCCGATGAACAGTAGTCAGCAGGAGACACTGTTGCTAGCCCCCTGGTTCATCCGGACCATCAACTTCACAAAGTCGCTGCGCCTGTTCGCCCGCAGCCGTCGTTCGTCATTGTCATGTACGGCCAGTGTTGCACCACAGTTTCCCCCGGCACCGGTTTCGGATAGCGCCATTTTGGTATACGCGGTATATTTTAACGACGGCGGCTCGCGAACAGTTTACAGACTTAGCTGTGTCGGAAATGCTTCCACCCTTAGCCCGAAAGTCAACGATCTTGCTCTTTTGGACGTCTGATAAATCACTCTGTTTCTGCATTACGACATCGGCTGCAGTACTTTCCGCGTCCTCCCGGTACGCCGTAGTACCCTGCAGTCCTAGTGTTGCCATTTGCCGTGTGTGAGTGGTTACTGCACGCTGACTTGCCATTCTATTTTCATGAAGAGGCAAAGTTAGTTCTCTTTCCTGATGATACAAGTATAGTAATCACACCTGACAAACAAGAATTAACTGATGAAATTGTCAATAATGTCTTTCAGAAAATTACTAAGTGGTTCCTTGTAAACGGACTC